>NC_138343.1:0-2775000 GCF_046562875.1 Panthera onca | reverse complement strand
TTTTATTTAATTTTAATGAATTTAAATGTAAGCAGCTTATGTGTTACTTACTAAACTATAGGACAGCACAGCTCTGGAGCATGGATTGCATCAGATTCAGTCCTGCCTTGGCGTTGGCAACTTATGTACATCCCATAAGTCTGTCACTGGCTGTAAGCTGCCCCCACCATGTCTCCCAGAGCCCTTGGCAATGTGGCTCCCTCTCAGCTGAGGGGAATTCTCTTAAGAGAATGGCTCTGAACCTTGGAGCCCACACTCATACCAAGTAGGGTTTGGATAGGAGCCCCAGCAGGTAGTTTTTGGGCAGGTCACGAACAGTGTTCATACAAGAGTCCATTCATGATCATGTGCAAGGATAGAAGGATGGAAACTAGTGTACTTTACACATCACCTCAGTGCAATCACACACACATGCACACACACATACACACCACGTCATTTCTTTAATTGATCAATATGTAAACGTTTAGGTTTGATACTTTTCTTCTTCAAATTGGTATTTTTACAATTTACTTAGAGAGAAAGAGAGAGAGGGAGTGCAAGCAGGGGAGGGGCAGAGAGAGGAATATAATCTCAAGCAGGCACTGCACTCTCAGCACCGAGACAGATGCGGGTCTCAAACCCACAAGCCATGAGATCATGGCCTGGCTGAAATCAAGAGTCAGACGCTTAACTGATTGGGCCACCAGGCTGCCCATTCAAATCGGTATTGGAACTCATTGGAAGGATCACTACTTCTTGTTAAAATAAAGCCAAAATAATTTTTATTGACAAAATATACACAAAATGGAACTTCCCTGTTGTAATTGTCAACACAGAGTTTTAAAATTCCATGAATATTTTGTATATTTGGGGAAAAATAAATATTTAATAAAGATAGCCACTAACAATAAATTTTAACCATAGGGAAGAAATATTATCTAAATTCACACACAATAAGGAACCAAAGGGAAAGTATGAAAGCATATAGTGTCATATTCTAATATTCTAATACTGAAGGCCATATGTTATTCCCAGAAACAAGGCATATTTAATTATTTTCCACATGTTCACAGAGCGGTGCGATGCATATACTACATAGAATCAAGGTCTAGGAATTACCTGGGGGCATCAGTAAAGAACAATTACACTCAGTTCTTATATTTCATGAACTTTCAGGATTTGTTACTTTACACAATTCACCATGTAAGCATACAAATAAACCACCTTGTTCGTGAACAATTGCAACTGAAAATAAACTAATCTATTCCCAGAGCAACACAGAGACTTAGTGCCATTTTACTCACCTTTATTCACCTTCTCAGTGGGATGTAAGCCACTTTTCTACCTCATTCCAAGTTACTGCCTAATTACAGCTCTACGGATAGGACACGGACATGTAGGATCAGTGTCTCCAGGAAATACAAAGGCTGACTATACCAGAACTGGGTCATCCATGCATTTTTCTTAAGCAAAAGGACACTATCTCAGGATGACTTCACAGATCCTCATGTCGCACCAGAGATCTGCCCTTTGCCTCTCGGAGGTAGAAGATGAAGGCAGTCACAAACTCTCAGTATCGTTTCCCGTGTATGGTGACCTGCTGGTGTGACAGTGAAACACTTATGAGTAGTCGAGAAGGTGCCGTGGCTCTGAGCTGTGGCTGGGCTGGCACACAGAACCAAGTCCCTTCCCCTGCTGACGTCTCTGGGGAACGGATGCCCCACACTCTTAATGAGCCCATGTCACTGAGCGGCCCAGACTTGGCAATCCTCAGGGACAATGACTGTGGAGGACAATGACAGAGGAGACGTAATCTGTCTCTTCTAAGGTTCACAGATCTGACAGAGGACAAGTAACCGCCTAGACCACCCCAGCTACACTAGCTTTCATCTGTGCTTACCTAGATGTTTTACAAAGCAGTTAAGATTGTCTTCACATTTGCCCAAATATTCACATATTTGGCAAGCTATAAGGAGGAACCATTCAGTTATTAATTTTAAATGTGAATGAATTCTGGCTGGGGGATGCGGCACTGACACGGACTGGGCTGTTGAGCAGGATTCTTCCAGACATCAGGGTGGAGCACCTGGGAGGCGCCTAGTGGGCAGAGTGGGACACCCCGGGCACTCGCACCCCCGCGACACTGCCAGGTTGGCCTGAACAGAGTGGCTTGTGACACCCAGTCTGGGGAGCAGAGACTGGGGTGGCACCATTGTTCTCCCCATCACCATACGCCCGGGCTTCAGGGATGGAACAGCAGGGCCACAGAGGAGGTGGGTCCCGTACACCAAACCCTGACCGCACCCCACCTGCTAACTGCAGATCCACAGGAGCGGCATTGACACTGACCGAACCAGACGGCCCCTCCCCCAGGTCAGCGCTGTCACACGCTCCAAGGCGCCATCAGATATCGGTCCAGCCCTTTTACATTTTCTGATTTGATTGTTGGAAAATTTTTATTATACATATATTATTTTTTTTCCTTTTCTTCCTCTTCTTTCTTCCCTTCTCGATCCTAGTTATTAGTTACTTTAAGCAGACATTTTTAATCTATTCTGTCTATACCCCTTGTGTATCGCCTTTTTATTTTCCTCTCTCTCTGGATTAAGCTATGTAGTTTCTCTGATTCTCTCCTGGGTCAATTTTTTCCCGTTTTTTGCTTTACTTTTTCCCCTCCCCTGTCATTTCTCTCTTTGCGCGGGATAAGGTTTCTTCCACCACCACTCCCGCCCTTTTAATATTTTTCCAGGGTTACTTTAATGAACACATCAAACCACACCTGGTGGAAGGTCCAAACCGCCACTACAAGTATGGAGATTAAGAAACAAGACTCACAACAACAGAGAGCAAGCAACACGCTCAAAAAGACCCCCTGAAGTGCCAGGCCCTGGACAGCGTTATGACCCCTTTATAAGACAGTAGTGCTCGCTGGTGCAGGACACATAACAAATTGTTAAAATACATAAAGGACAGAAAACTAGCCAAAATGACAAAAAGGAGGAAGTCTCCTCAAAAGAAATTCCAGGGAAAATGACACCTAGAGAATGGCTCACAACAGATATAAACAATATATCTGATTGAGAGTTTTACATAATAATCATAAGATTAATCGCCGGGCTTGAAAAGCGCATAGGAGATAGCAGAGAATCTATTGCTGCAGACATCAGGGAACTAAGAAATAGTTATGATGGATCAAGAAATGCTGTGAATGACATGTAAAATAAACTAGAGGCAGTGACAGCAAGGAAAGAGGAAGCAGAGGGGAAAATAAGTGAAACAGATGTTAAAGTAATGGAAAAAGGGGAAGCTGTGAAAGAGAGAAATAAGAAAATAAGAGCCCATGAGGGCTCTCATTAGAAATATGAGATTCAAAGAAACGTAGTAATAGTCCATATAATCAGAGTTCCAGAGGAAGAGGAAGAGATTGAGAAAGGGGCAGAAGGTTTACCTGAACAAATTATAGCTGAGAACTTCCCTCATCTGCTGAAGGAAGCAGACAGCCACATCCAGGAGGCACAGGGAACTCCCTTCAGATTCAACAGGAGTGGGTCTTCTCCATGGCATATCATTATGAAAATGGCAAAACACAAAGACAAAGAGAGCCTTCTGAAAGCAGCTAGGGACAAACAGGCCTTAGCCCACAAGGATAGACACATAAGGGTAGTACACACCTGTCCACTGAAACTTGGCAGGCCAGAAGGGAGTGGCAGGAAGTATTCAATGTGCTGAATAGGAAAAACATGCAGCCAAGAATCCTTTATCCAGCAAGGCAGTCCGTCACTCAGAAAGGAAGGAAAGATACAGGCTTTCCAACACACACAAAAACTGAAGGAGTTCATGACCACTAAACAAACCCTGCAAGAGATCCTGAAGGGCATTTTGTGAGAGGAACTCTGCAAAGACTACAAAGGACTAGAGACATCTCCAGAAACATGAAACCTGCAGATAACACAATGACACTAAATCCATAGCTTTCAATAATAACTCTGAATGTACACAGACTAAATGCCCCAATCAAAATACATAGGATATCAGAATGGATAAAAAACGAGACCCATCTATATGTTGTCTACAAGAGGTCTATTTTAGACCTGAGGACACCTTCAACTTGAAAGTCAGGGGATGGAGAACCATCTATCATGCCACTGGAAGTCAAAAGAATGCTGGAGTAGCCATCCTTATATCAGAAAAACTAGGTTTTAAACTAAAGACTGAAACAAGAGGCGAAGACGGGCATTATATCATAATTACGGGGTCTATCCAAAAAGAAGAGCTAACATTTGTAAATGTTTATGCCCCCAACTTGAAAGAACCCGAATGGATAAACCCATTAGTGATAAACATGCATGAACTGATTGGTAAGAATACGGTAATTAGAGGAAATTTTAACACTCCACTAACAATAATGGAGAAATCATGTAGGCAGAAACTCAAGAAAGAAACAATCAACAAAGAAGTTAAAGGCCCGATAGACTGGACAGATATATTCAGAAAATTTCATCCAAAAGCAGCAGAACACACATTCTTGTTGAGTACATATGGTAATTTTCCAAGATAGATCACATGCTGGCTCACAAAACAGCCCTCAATAAATATAAAAGAATTGAGATCATACCATAATCTCAAAGCTAGGAAACTTGAAATAAACCACAAGAAAAAATTTGGAAAGCCTCCAAATGTAGGCAGGTTAAAGCACATCCTACTAAAGAATGAATGGGTCAACCAAGCAACTAAAGAAGAAATTTAAAAAATGCATGGAAGCAAATGAAAATGAAAACATGACAGTCCAACCCATTTGGAATGCAGCAAAGGCTGTCCTAGAGGAAAATTCATTGCAATCCAGGCCTATCTCAAGAAACAAGAAAAATCCCAAATATAAAACCTAACTGCACACCTAAAGGAAGTAGAAACAGAAGAGAAAAGAATCCCAAAGCTTGCTGAAGAAGAGAAATAATAAAGATGAGAGCAGAAATAAACAATATGGAATCCAAATAAACACAGTAGAACATATCAATGAGTCTAAGAGTTATTTTGGAAGAAATAAACAAAATTGATAAACCCCTAGCTAGAGTGCTCAAACTGAAAAAGAGAGAACCCAAAGAGATAAAGTCACGATTGAAAGAGGAGAGATCACAACTATCACCACAGAAATACAGACAATTATTAGAAAATACTATGAAAAAGTATATGCCAACAAGTCGGACAACCTGGGAGAAATGGACCAACACACTACCAAAACTCATACGGGAAGAAATAAAAAATTTGAACAGACCCATAATCAGTGAGGAAATTGACGCAGTTATCCAAAATCTCGCAACAAATAAGAGTCCTGGGCCAGATGGCTTCCCTAGGGAATTCTACCAGACATTTAAAGCATAGTTAATAACTATCCTTCTCAGGTGGTTGCAAAAAATAGACATAGAAGGAAAGCTCCCAGACTGACTCTATGAAACCAGCATGACCTTGATTCCCAAACCAGACAGACACCCCACTAAAAGGAGAATTACAGGGATGCAAAAATTCTCAACAAGATACTAGCAAATCGAGTTCAACAGTATATTAAAAGAATTATTCACAATGATCAAGTGGGAGTCATTCCTGGGCTGCAGGGCTGGTTCAATACTTGCAAGTCATTCAGTGTGATACATCAGATCAATAGAAGCAAGGATAAGAAACATATGATCCTGTCAAATGATGCAGAAAAACCATTTGACAAAAGACAGCATTCTTTCTTAATAAATACCCTCAAGAAAGTGGGGATAGAAGGAGTATAACTTAACATCATAAAAGCCATATATGAAAAGCCCACAGCTAATATCATCCTCAATGGGGAAAAACGAGAGCTTTCCCCGTGAGATCAGGAACACGACAGGGATGTCCACTCCTTCCACTGTTGTTTAACATAGTGTTGGAAGTCCTATCCTCAGGAATCAGACAACAAAAAGAAATAAAAGGCATCCAAATTAGCAAAGAAGATGTCAAACTTTCACTTTTCACAGAGGACATGATACTCTACATGGAAAACCTGAAAGACTCCATCAAAAAACTTCTAGAGCTGACCCATGAATTCCGCAAAGTTTCAGGATATAAAATCAATGTACAGATATCAGTTGCATTTCCATGCACCAATAATGAGGCAGCAGAAAGAGAAATCAAGAAATCAATCCCATTTACAATTGCATCAGGAACCATAAAATACCTAGGAATAAACTTAACCAAAGATGTAAAATATCTGTATGCTGAAAACTATGGAAAATGTATGAAAGAATATGAAGCATACATGAAGGAATGGAACAACATTCCACGCCCATGGATTGGAACAACAAATATTGTTAAAATGTCAGCACAACCCAAACCAATCTACACATTCAATGCAATCCCAATCAAAATTGCACCGGCATTCTTCTCAGAACAGGAACAAACAATCCTAAAATTTGTACGGAAACACGAAACACCCCGAAGAGCCAAAGTTATGTTGAAAAAGAAAACCAATGGGGGAGGCATCATGATTCCTGACTTTAGCCTCTACTACAAAGCTGTAATCATCCAGACAGTAGGGTAGTGGAACAAAAACAGACACATAGAACAGTGGCACAGAAGAGAGAACCCAGAACTGGACTCACAAATCTATGGCCAACTAATATCCACAAAGCAGGATAGAGCATCGTATGGAAAAAAGACAGCCTCTTTAGCAAATGGTGCTGGCAGAAGTGGACAGCAACATGCAGAAGAATGAAACTAGAGCACTTTCTTACACCATACTAAAAATAAACTCAAAATGGATGAAAGAACTAACTGTGAGACAGGAAACAGTCAAAACCCTAGAGGAGAAAGTAGGCAACAACCTCTTTGACCTCAGCCACAGCAATTTCTTACTCAACTTGTCTCTAAAAGCAAGGGAATTAAAAGCAAAAATGAACTACTGGGACCTCATCAAGGTAAAATCTTCTGCACTGCAAAGAAAACAATCAACACAACTACAAGACAAGCAACGGAATGGGAGAAGATGTTTGCAAATGACCTATCGGATAAATGGTTAGTATCCAAAACCTATAAAGAACTTTCAACACTCAACATCCCAAACACAAATAATGCAGTGAAGACATGGGCAAAACACATGAATAGACACTTTGACAAAGACATCCAGATGCCAACAGACGCATAACAAAAATGCTCAATGTCACTCATCATCAGGGAAATACAAATCAAAACCACACTGAGATACCACCTCACGCCAGTCAGAGTGGCTAAATTTAAGACCTCAGGCAAAAACAGGTGTTGGTGAGGATGTGGACAAATGGGAACTCTTTTGCACTGTTGGTGGGAACACAAACTGGTGCAGCCACTCTGAAAGCAGTGTGGAGATTTCTCAAAAAGTTAAAAATAGAACTACCCTACGACCCAACCATAGCACTACCAGGTATTTATCCAAAGAACACAGGAGTGCTGATGCATGGGAACACATGCACCCACATGTTTATCACAGTGCTTTCAACAATAGCCAAATTTTGGAAAGTGCCCAAATGTCCATCAACTGGTGAATGGATAAAGAAGATGTGATTTATATATACAATGGAATATACTTGGCAATGAGAAAGATTTTAATCTTGCCATTTGCAACAACGTGGATGGAATTGGAGGGCATTACGCTAAGTGAAAGAAGTCAGTCAGAGAAAGACATTAATTTTTTAAAATTTTTTGGTAAGTTTATTTATTTATTTTCAGAGAGGGAGACCATGAGCATGGAATGGACAGAGAGAGGGAGAGAGAGGATCCCAAGCAGGATCTGTGCTGTCAGCACAGAGCCTGATGTGGGGCATGAAACCCCGAGCCATGGGATCACGACCGCAGCAGAAGCCAAGAGTCGGATGCTCAACCAACTGAGCCACCCATGTGCCTCCAGATCTCATTCTTTTGTGAATCACAGGAATAAAAGGTACACTACAGAAATTATAGTCAATGATATTGTAATCATGTTGTATGGTCACAGATGGCGGCTACAGTTCTGACCACAGCACAGCATATAGGATAGCTGAATCGATGTTGTACACCTGAAACTAATGCACATTGTGTGTCAATTATATTTAGATTAACAAACTCATTTTTAAGAAAGTTGTCATTCCTTTTTAGGGCTGAGTAATGTAGAACTAAGATTGTAACACAAGTGTCTGAATGTATCAGGATAGGTGTAAATGTCCTCACTTTTGAAATACAAATTTTATTTAAGGGGTTGTGAAAAGTCACAATAATAAGTAATATGAAGGCTGTCTGTATGCTGCTATGCGTTCATGGATCTTTGTACACGCACAAGCATTGTGGGGGTTGTGCATAGTTACAAGTGATTGTCACTTAGAAGTAAATTCAAAATCGTCTTGAGGTGCCTGAATGGCTCAGTCAGTTAAACGTTGGAGTCTTGATTTGGGCTCAGGTCAGGATCTCATGGTTTGTGAGATTGAGCCTCGTGTTGGGCTCTGGGCTGACAGTGAGGAGCTTGCTGGGATTGTCTCTCTCTGTCAACCTCTCTCTCTGCCACCTTCCCTGCTCATGTTCACTCTCTCTCTCAAGATAAATAAATAAACTTAAAAAAAATTCAAAAGTCTCTTTTCACTACGATTCACCTTAAGAATAAGGGTTATGGGGCGCCTGGGTGGCTCAGTCGGTTGAGCGTCCGACTTCGGCTCAGGTCATGATCTCACAGTCCGTGAGTTCGAGCCCCGCGTCGGGCTCTGTGCTGACGGCTCAGAGCCTGGAGCCTGTTTCGGATTCTGCGTCTCCCTCTCTCTCTGACCCTCCCCCGTTCATGCTCTGTCTCTCTCTGTCTCAAAAATAAATAAACATTAAAAAAAAATTTAAAAAAAAGAAAGAAGAAGGGTTATACCCTGGTGGGACGTTTAAATAGCTACTTTTCCAATTAAAAACTTCAAGTAGACATTGCTAGACATCGCTTTGGAACAATACATAAAATGAACGTTAACAAAAGCAAACATGAACTATTGAGACTTCATCAACATAAGAAGCTGGTGCACAGTGAAGGACACAATCAACACAACTCAGAGCAGCATATGAAATGGGAGAAGATATTTGCAAATGGCATTCAGATAAAGGGTTAGTATCCCAAACCCATGAAGAACGTATGAAACTCACTAGCCCCCCCCCCCACAAAACCCCAAATAATCCAGTGAAGAAATGGGCAGAAGACATGAATAGATACTTTTCCAAAGAAGACATCCAGATGGCCAACAGACTCTTCAAAAAATAATCAACATCATTCATCATCAGGGAAATGCAAATCAAAACCACAATGAGATACGACCTCACACCTGTCACAGTGTCTGAAATGAACAAGTCAGGAAACAACAGATGTTGGTGAGGATGCAGAGAAAGGGGAAGCCTTTTGCACTGCTGGTGGGAATGCAAACTGGTGTAGCCACTCTGGAAAACAGGATGGACTTTCCTCAAAAAATTCAAAATAGAACTACCCTATGACCCAGCAATTGCACTACTGGTTATTTTCTAAAGAATACAAAACTGCTGACTCAAAGGGGGTACATGCACCCCAATGTTTAAAGCAGTACTATCAATAATAGCCAAATTATGGAAAGAACCCAAGTATCAATTGACTGATGAACAGAGAAAGAAGATGTGGTATATACACACACTGTGTCTGACAGCTTTTTAAAAAATAATTCTCAGGGTGCCTGGGTGGCGTCACCAGTTAAGTGTCCACCTCTTAATTTAGGCTCAGGTCATGATCTCACAGTTGAGTCCCATGTTGGGCTCTGTGTTGACAGCATTGAGTCTGCTTAGGATTCTCTCTCTCTCCCTCTCTCTCTGCCCCTCCCCTACTTGCGCTCTCTGCCTCTCTCCAAACAAATAAATAAACTGAAAAAAAATATTCTCTTCTTGGAGTGCCAGGGTGGTTCAGATGGTTGAGTGTCCCACTCTTGTTTTCAACTCAGGACATGGGTTCCCCAGGGTTGTTGGATCAAGCCCTGCATTGGGCTCCATTTTCATCAAGGAACCTTCTTAAAATTCTCTCTCTCTCTTTCTCCTTCTGCCCTTCTCCCCTACTTGCACTCTGTCTCTTTCTAAAATAAAAATAAATAAATTAATAAATTAATTAATTAATTAATAAAATAAATTAAAAGAAATAATTTTCTTGCTTTGAATTGAGATACAATTAGCATAACATTATATTAGTTTCAGGGATACAATACGATTCGATAATTGTGTAGATTGCAAAATGATCACCACAATAAACATAATTAACATCCATCACCATAAACACCTAATAAATTATTTTTATGATGAGAAATTTTCACATTACTCTCTTAGCAACTTTCATATAGGCAATACAATATTATCAACTCTTGTCACCACGATGTACATTATACCTTTATGACATTGATTTTGTAACTGCAAGTTGATAGATGTTGACCCCTTTTACCCATGATGCTCACCCCCACCGTCCTACCTGGCAAGGAGCAAGCCGTTAAATCTCTTCTCTGTATCTATCAGCACTGGTTTTTAAAACTACCTTAGATGTGAGAATATACACTATTTGCCTCTATTTCTCTGTTTGATTTATTTCACTTGGTGTAGTGCATTCAAGATTCACCGATCGTGCAGCAGATGGCAAAATGTCCTTTTTTATGGCTAAATAATATCCCATTGTATATAGATACTACATCTATGTTTCTTTTTTATTTAAATTTTAGTTAGTTAACTTACAGTGCAATATTAGTTTCAGGAGTAGAATTCAGTGATTCATCACTTACATAGAACACGCAGTGCTCATCACAACAAGTGCTCTCCTGATACCCATCATCTCTCTAGCCCATCCCCACCCACCTTCCCTCCATGAATGCTCAGTTTGTTCTCTATGGTGAAGAGTCTCTCGTGGTTTGTCTGCCTTTATTCTCTTCCTCCACCCCTTCCCATATGTTCATTCGTTTTCTCTCTTAAATTCCACTTCTGAGTGAAATCATATGGTACTTTTCTTTTTCCGATTTATTTCACTGAGCGTAATACATTCTAGCTCCATCCACATCATTGCAAATGGCAAGATATCATTATTTTTGATGGCTGAGTGATATTCCATTGTGTATATATACACCACGTCTTCTTTATCCACTCACCTATCAATGGACACACCTGTTAGAATGGCTAGAATCAAAAAGACAGGAGACAAATAGTGGTGGCCAGGATGTGGAGAAAGGAACCCTTGGGCACTGTTGGTGGGAACATAAATTGGTGCAGCCCCTGTGGAAACAGTAGGCTGGGTCCTCAAAGAATTAAAAACAGAACTACCATATAATCCAGCAATCCCACTCCTGGGCTTTTATCCAAAGGAAATGACTCATTATCTGAAAGAGATGTCTGCACTCCCATATACATAGCAGTATTATTCACTATCCCAAAGTATGGAAACAACTAAGTTTCCACCGGGGAATGAATGAATAAAGAAATTGTGGTGTGTATATACAATGGAATATCATTCAGCCTTTAACAAAGAGGAAATCCGGTCATTTATGACAACATGGATGTACCTGGAGGACATTAAGCGAAGAGAAATAAGCCAGACAGAGAAAGACAAATACCACGTGATATCCTTCACATGTAGGAGGGAAAAAGTACAACTCCTAGGAACGGAATAATAAAAAAGTATCTGCCAGGGGCTGGGGAATGGGAGGGGGGAATAAAGAGAAGTTCATAAAATGGTACAGACTTTCAGGTATAAGACAAAAAAGGTCTGGCGATCTAACATGTAGCACGGTGACTATCATTGGTACCACTGTATTGTATAGAGAATAGACTTAAATGTTCTCACACAGAAGCAAAAAGATAAACATAAAGATGGATGTGTTAATTAACTCAATGGGCAAATCCTTTCACAAGGTATATGTGTAACATCATGCTGTACATGTTAAAAATCTTAGTTTTATTTGTCAATTATGCCTCCTTAAAGGTGAGGGGGAAAAGACGAATGTTTTTGGTAACAAACAGCAGAATTAAACAGCATGTTTAAGAACCATTATAGCAAAAGGTTATGTATTGGAGATATGAAATTTTTTTGCATAATAAAAACCACTTATTAAAAATTATGCAGAAAAAGAAAGTGATCCTTGAGCAATGTCTTGAATTAGTAATGGAACATGGTGTATGGGAAATTAGGACAAGAGAGTACCTTTCAAATGAAGCAAAGTAATAGAATCATAAATGCATAATAGAATGCTGGCCCCAAGCTGATATGGTGTATCCAGTGATTAATACATTGTGGGTTTGTTCCCACAACTAGAGGGTCCATAGAACAAATACACCTTCATATGTTAAAGGTGTGCCTTTTATTTAATCTTGCAGACAATGGTTGCCAAAAGTATTTTTAAGCAAGGAATGATGTGGTTGTGTTGCTTTGAGGAAAAATAATTCAGATAATGCTGTAGAAGCTTAGAGTTGGTTTGGTTGGAAGATCGCTTAAGAAATTAAATGGTTTGGGCAAGGATACAAAGATCTTACCGACACATGGATAACAACTGACAAATGTGTGCTGGAGAGTGAATGTATTCTGAAATATGTCAGAGAGAATGAACAAGGCTTAGGTGCAGTGTTAGGATGAAAATGGAGGGAAGAATCAAGAATACTTAAGGGGAGGGGTGCTGGAGTGGCTCAGTTGGTTAAGTGTCCGACTCTTTGTTTCGGCTCAGGTCATGATCCCATAGTTCATGAGATCAAGCCCTGCTTTGGGTTCTGGGCTGATGGCATGGATCCTGCTTGGAATTCTCTCTACCTCCCTCCCCCTTCGTAGCTAATGCTTTATCTCTTTCTATCAAAACAAATAAATTAATTAAAAAAATAATAGTTCAAGGGGTTCTCACTGAGGTTACTGAGGGTTTTGTATTGAGATTCTGAAATCCTAACCTGTAGAATAGCAGTTGTTTTCAGAACATGAAACATCAGAAATTTTAGAGTTCACAAATAATCCACATGTATATAGCCAAGATTCCATTTGCTTTAGGATGGAACTCAAGAGGGGGTGTAAACTGTGGATGTGGATTGCAGATTTATTGACAAAGATTTCTAGATAGACGGTAGTTCAAGCCATGGAAATGACAATGTATCTCAGGAACAGTGTAGAGAGAGAAGAGAAGCAAGGATAGAACATTAGGAAATGAAAACGTTGAAGTTTGTGCCCAGTGAGAAAGAAATGAGAATCAAGGGCCCACAAAATAACAGGAAAAGAGAGAGAAGCCAAGGGACAGCACAGTTTCATGAAGGAGGGGGACGAGGTTAACGCCATATTACATCAATTAAGACAACGGTGAGCTCATCTGCTTTGTGCAATGGAAGAACAGTAAAGGTTTTACAGAAAACCGCTTCAACAGAGTGGTAGGGGGAGAAGGAACAAAGAACATTTGGAAGTGATGATAGAAGGAGAAAAAGCATGAATACTTTGTGTCCGGTCACAAAAAGATGAAATTAATGGAAGAGGACAGCTAGAAGTAAATGGGGCAGAGAGACGGTCTTAAGTCCAATTTTATTTTTCTTATAGGATAGAGGAGCATATGTTCAGATGACGAACAAACAGATAGTGGGATATAAGAAGTTGAAGAACGAAGAGAGATCATAGGGTAAAAAGGTCTCATAAAGTTGGAAGGTAATAGAGTTGATTACACCATTGGAAAATAATTTTCTTCAGTGACTCATAACAAAGAAAGGATATGACTAACATGAGGGGGAAAGGCTCAGGAATTTCCTCTTCTAAGTAGGAAAAGATGACAGTTCTGAAAACAAGGGGGGGGACTCTAAAGACCGGCCCTGGGGATATAACGTACAGTATGGGAGCTACAGTCAATAACACTATCTTGTATACTTGGAAATTGCTAAGAGAAGAGATCTTAGGAGTTCTCCTCACAAGAAAAAAAGGCCACTATGTGCAGGAACAGATGTTACCCAGACTTCTTGTGGTGATCATTCCACAATATATACCAGGATCGAATCATTATGTTGTATGCCTCAAACTACAAGTACGTTGTATGAAAATTGTACCTCAACTTGTACGTTGTACCTCAACTTGTACCTCAAAATTGTACCAAACAAAAAGTAGTGTAACCAATAGTATTAAATAGTATTGGTAAATGGAAGATAAGAAGAGACAGTCGTTTCACTCCTAGTCAATTTGGTGGGAAAAGATTGACTACCTGCTCATCTCCAGAGCCTCCCTTCCTCTTTGGCGCTCCCTGGGGAGCCAAACTCTATACTTCGACTGAGGCTAATGAGGTACATTGGGCAGGACCCTCCTGGGGCCACTAAAAATACACACATCCTCAGTCCCTAGAGCACGTACTTTGACTTTGGTGACTTACCAAAAAATATCCCCCAGATGTAATATTAGCCCTTTCATTCATGGGCAGATTCCATAGAGTTCACAGATTCCAAAGTGTGTTTAGCTGCAGGCCCCACCGTCCACGCTCAACTACACCTCCTCGCGTGTGCCAAAACACTCTGCAATGAGTGGACAATCTTCCAGGTAAACCCTGGGGATGACAGAACCTATGCTAACAGTAATGATGGAGAGAAGCGTTACTACCTTAAACAGAGCCTGAGCAGTGAGTAATTGTGTCTGCCCTTGCCTCTCAGAGTCACCATTTTCAAGGTTTGTCCTGTTGAAAGTTGCCATATTCTAAATTCACGAATCTGTTTTTATTCTAAGGGTTCTGTTCTACCTATTAGATCCCCTAACACTTTCCTACAGATCAATGATCACACACCACTGGGAAGTGTCTAAGTGTCCTAGCTTTCACGGAGACAATGGTCACATACTTTCATCTGCAGGACCTTCCCTTTCCCATCCATATGCGAATCTCTTCACTTCATACAACTGTAGTGGTTCTTCAAAGACCAGTGGCTGCTTCCAAAAGTTAGGTGGATATCTGTAATCTTTGTTATTCTTCCTTGGAAGGAGAGGCCATGCTCTTACTCTAACACTCATTCAAATGTTACCAAGAAGATGTGAGATTCTTTCCTTTGCTGCTGATTCCTTGCACCCAGGAAGTTGATGGTGCTGCCTGCAGAACTGGTGTCTGTGGGTGAGTTACTCTTTCCTGACAGTAACTTCTAGATGGTAGAGCAATGTGACCTCCAGGTTAGCTGATTACCACTTCACTGGAGAGTGAAAGACTATAAGTGTTTTCTCTTCCAGCTCAAACCAAATGCTCGGTGGCAGATCCCACAAGCATGGAATCTGTGTTTATGTGTCAGATCTGTGAGTGTAACAAACAGGTCTATAGGACAATTGCCTTCATTGGATATTCATGCCAGATACGGGGAGTCAGTGTTTCCCACTACTGTAGGCTTCTGCTCCAGGAATAAGAGAATACGAGAACTTGAAATCAGATAGAACTCATAGCTGCATCTTGGTCTTACCACTGCATGCAGGTATTTATTTATAATAAAGAACTGTTATCATTTCACAGGCATATGTATATTCTACTATTGCAATTCGGTTGAATTGTGACCCTTGCAAACCTCCCCCACCAGAAAAGTGGTTGAAACCCTAAACCTCAGTTCAGATTAATATGGGACTTTATGTGAAAACAAGGTTCCTGCAAACATATTCAAGTTCAGATGAGGTTACACTCAATCAGGGCATGCTCTAACACAAAGTGACTGGTATTTCTATAAGAAGGACAGAGTAGACAGGTGAAGGAGAATGCCATCTGCCTACAGAGGCAGTAGTTGAAATCCTGCAGCCACAACTCAACGAAACCCCAGAACTGCCAGCAAAAGAGCCACCAGAGACTAGAAAGGTCCAAAGATGTATATTCTCCCCGACAGGTTTCAGAAGCCCTGCCAGTATCTTCATGTTGGACTTGTGTCCTCCTGACATATGAGACAGTGCATTCCTGCTGTCCTGAGGACGGACCTGGTTAGTGGACCTTGGTTATCAAGACTAGGAAAATAATACAGCATATGGAAATTCATGTGAAAATGTTTATGTCAACTTAATTCTTCCCTTCTAGGCACAACAAATTTTACACACTTCCTAGCAGAATATATGTTTTCTTGGTTCCGATCACTTTCTCTGCGTCACTGAGAAGAACAAAATCATTGAGAATCAAGCTCTTGGCTGAGTGATGAGCTGTTTTGTTGTTCTCCCAGAAATAACAGCCTATTGTAAACCCTGTGGGAGCCTTCTTCTGGGCACCACGATGGCCTGCAGAAGCCCGTTCTCTCACCCTTACAGCACATGGATAGAGGGAAGACGCAGAGGTAAGTCCCAAAAACATGTGACAAATTCTACTGACTAGTGCCCTTTGTATGATTCTGGATATTTGGGACCAAGGCCTGATCATGTGGAAGATATAGACGTTAAGAGCCAGGCTGTTGCTACAGACAAGCAAGGACTGAGGAGGCTTCTTCAATATGGGACAATGGATCTTTTGGAACATAAACCTCCCAGGGTTCGACAAAGAGCTGAAATCATTATATCTCCTATTTCCTATTGAAAGCTAGAAACATCATGTCGTTTATTTGAAGGGGACAGTTGGGGTGGGAGAGTAGTCTTGAGAATCTCAAAGCTTATTACTGGTAGACTTATACTTATGATCCTGGTATTCTGTTTCTTACTTTACTGCATTTGTAAACTGATTTTCTCAAATTCATTTTACCCTTCAGCAACACAGCAACAACAGCCAAACAAGCAGTGAGAGGATTTAGGAATAAAAGGATAAATGGACCAAGAATCCTAAAGGAAGCATAATAGAGAGGTGACTGAAGCTCCTCTTGGCTTGTCATTGATTTTGCTACTGGAAAAGTTACTTTTAAAAATATAGAGTTCTGCAAGGTTCCATACAACCTAGCTTTTGGGGAAACAATCCTAGAATTTGAATAATCAAGACTATCTACTTGTTCAGGATCCTTTGCTTTGCTATTGTCTCTGAGTGTCTATAAACCCTAGACTCACATTCAATAGCCTGTTCAAGTTCATAATCTTCTTTCCTATTGTGATTCATTCAACAAAGACTGTTTGGGACTCTAGTACCTGCCAGATTCTTTTCAATCTCTTCATGAGATATTACTCTTGTCCAGGTTGTATTTACTATTAAACTTGCCTCACATGGCATAGGGGGAAGGGAGGTTATTTCTAAGAGCAAGCCCAGTTATTTTGCTGGAAACAGAATGATTCACGTGACGTTGGCATTTATAGGAAGTACAGACTGAGATGCTGTAAAAAATATTTCTCCACTACACTAAAAAAGTTTGAAAGGGAGTTGTAATGTGAGACAAAAGAAAATGAAACATTGGATTGATGATTTCCTGCTATGTTACTGAAATTGCTGTCAGTGATAATTAGTCAGGATTAGTCATCCTGCAAAGTGAACACTGGGCGTGATGAATTCTTCAATCATTTCCAAGATGCTTCCCAATCAATAACCACGATTTCAGGCTCCATTCCCAGCGTTCATTAGTTTATGCATCAAAATGTATTGTTCCCCTTGTATAAAATTGGTAATGGTAAATTTCTCTATCTAGGCACTTTCAGAAAACACATTTTTTCTCCCACAAATTAGAAGTAAGGGAGCGAGACACACGTATTTCAATTCTTGATGGCAAACAAACATAGAGGGAAGGGACAGTGCAAATTTGCAGCTTACTCAGAACGACTAGATTAATTTTTTTGAGAAACTACAGTTACCTTCAGTGTTCATGCATTCACGAAAAGACAGTGCCCTGCTGGTCAAAAGCCCAGGTTGTGGAGTCAGTCTGAAGCCTGGTGAGAGCCCCTGGGAAACTTACTGAACCTCCTTCACATTCACTTCGCTCATCTAGTCAACAGAGATCAGGAACGTGCCAACCTCAGACAGTCACTGGGAGAAAGTGCACCCACGTCTAGGGCAGTGCCCGAAACACAGAAGATGCTCCCGTTCAGGGGCTGTTTATCACCCCGTCGCTCCCCAACAAGGAAGGGTGTGTGCAAACTCTCAGGCCTCCACCCAGACTCCACGCGCCCACTCTGGGAAAACAGGGCTGGACTGAAGCTGCAAGAGAAAACAGGGAGTCCTGCTAACTGTGCAGACTGAGTGCCATGGAAAGAGCGAATGGCAGCACCTCCTCAGGATTCCTCCTCCTGGGCTTTTCCGACAGGCCTCAGCTGGAGACGCCTCTCTTTGTGGTCATCCTGATGGGCTACGTCCTGAGCTGTCTAGGCAATGGCACCATTATACTCCTGTCGCTGCGGGACCCTCGCCTGCACACCCCCATGTATTACTTCCTCTCCAACCTCTCTTTCATGGACCTGTGTCTGACCACCTGCACCGTCCCTCAGACTCTGGCCAACCTCAAGGGGCGGGACAAGACTATCACCTATGGCGGCTGCGTGACCCAGCTCCTCATGGCCCTGGGGCTCGGGGGCGTGGAGTGTGTGCTCTTGTCGGTCATGGCCTATGACCGCTACGCCGCCGTGTGCCGCCCACTGCACTACCTGATCATCATGCACCCGCAGCTCTGCCTGCGCCTGGTCCTAACTGCTTGGCTCACAGGGTTCGGCAACTCGGTGCTACAGACGGCCCTGACCATGACCCTGCCCCTGTGCGGGAGAAACCAGGTGGACCATTTCTTCTGTGAAGTGCCGGTGATGCTCAAGCTGGCCTGCGCCGACACCTCCATCATCGAAGCTGAAGTCTTTGCGGTCAGTGTCTTCTTCCTCGTGGTGCCTCTGTCGCTCATCTTAGTGTCCTACGGCCACATCACCAGGGCCGTCCTGAAGATCAAGTCGGCCCGGGGCAGGCGGAAGGCCTTCGGAACCTGCGGTTCCCACCTGATGGTGGTGGTCATCTTCTTTGGCACACTCATCTCCATGTACCTCCAGCCTCCCTCCAGCTACTCGCAGGATGTCAACAAAAGCATTGCGCTCTTCTACACTCTGGTGACTCCCCTACTGAATCCCCTCATTTACACTCTGAGGAACAAAGAGGTCAAGGGGGCGCTGAGGAGACTGGTGAGAGGAACCACAGGCTCCAGAGGGAGCTAATACAGGGTTTGCAGATTCTGGGTGACTACAACCCGGTTGTCACTGAAGTCAACAAATCCTTATAAAGCACCTCCTCTGTCTAGGCCATTGTTCCACTGACTTCGACTGTGATCAGCAATCACAACACTCAGCCCTGTCTCCATGGAGCTCAATATTCTAGTGGGGAGAACATGGGTTCAATAAAAGAATCTAAAAATAACTATGATGTATCCTCTATTGGAATGTATACAATAATGAGAATCAACAAATAATAGCTACATACGTCAGCATGAATGCCTCTTGCAAGCACACTGCTGAGTGAAGGAAGCCAGCTGCAGAACAGTTCATACTGTTCGAATTGAATGGTATAAAATTTACTTTTAATTCATGTGAAATTCAAAAGCAGGCACAATGAATCTGTGGTATTGGAAGCCAGAATGGTGGTTGCCCAGAAGAGTCACGATTGGAAGGAGAAGTGGGGGAGGAGAATTCGGGGTTCTGCTTATATTCTGATGATGGATCTCAGCGCGGTTGATAGAAGGTGTACAACATGGGAAATGTCATCGACTTTACCCTGACGCTACTTCCACTCTCGTGTGCATGATGTACTTCGAATCACTTAATTTTAATCAGTTTGAAGCAAGCCTGATATGATCAGAATAGTATGATACTAAATAATCACATAAAGATTTGTGTTCCTTTCACACGTGATTGGCTTTGTATTGCAAATGAGCCATGTTACTTCTTTCCGGTGTAGTGAACCAGTAGACTATATAGTGCTTATGACCTTAATAATATTTAGTCTAGTAGAATGAGCCTTACCTAACTTTCCTTCGAAGACCTCAAAAGAAGATCATTTGTACAGTGAGTTCTGGTTCTCTTCTTCCTTCTAAGTTGATTTGCAATTGTTTTATGGTGTCCATTTCATTTATTTCAGCTCGATCTTGGTTATTTCTTTCCTTCTGCCAACTTGGAGCTTATTTTGGTCTTTTCCTAGTTCTTGGAGGAGTAAAGCTAGGTCATTTATTTAAGAATATTTTGTCTTACTGTAGTCCTTTAAATGCTGTAAACATTCCCTTTAGCATTGCTTTAGCAGCATCCCATAAATTTGGTAAGTAGTGTTTTCTTTTCGTTTTTTCAAGATGTTTCTTGATTTCCCTTTGATGTCTTCTTTGACCCATTGATTTGGGGGAGGTATATTATTTAATTTTTACATATTTGCAAAATTGAGCTTTCCTTTTTTTTTCTTGGCTTTCCTTTGTTGTCGATGTTCATTTTCATCGGAGTGTGATCAAAAAAGACACTTGCAAGAGGGCAATTTTCCCCAATTTGCGAAGACTTGTTACATACATTATCTTATGGTCTATCTGGAGAATGCTCCTGGTGTGCTTGGTAAGAATATGCATTGCGTTTTTGTTGGATGAAAGTTCCATGTGTGTGTATTAAATGTTTTTAATTATGGCTCAAGTCCAATATTTCCTTGTTGGCTTTCAATCAGAATGATTTGTCCATTGTTAATATTAGAATATTGAAGTCCCTACTGTTATTATATTGTTGTCTATTTCTCTCTTCATAACTGTTAGCATTTGCCTAATATATTTGGGTGCTCCCGTGTTGGTTCCCATATATTTACCCTTGTTATATCTTCTTGATGAATTGACCCCCTTGTATACTGAAGTTTTTATCATTTGTTTTCATTTTTAGCTTAAAGTCTATTTTGTCTGATACAAATATAGTTACCTCTTCCCTCATAAACATTTATAAAACAACTAGCACCAGTCCTTCTCAAACTCTTCAAAGAAATTGAAGAGGCAAAACACTTCCAAACACATTTCACAAGATTAGCATTAACCTTAGTAAAACACAGATAAATTGTACAAAGAAAAAAAGAAGAAAACCTATAGACCAGTATCTCTGCAAAATATAGATGCAAAATTTTTCAACAAAATATTGATAAATCGAATTCAGCAGCACATTTAAAGTTTCAAACACCATGATCAGAGGGATGTAGTAGGGATACGGGACAAAGCAACATACACAAATCAGTCAATGCAATATATCACATGACTAGAGTGGAATAAAAAACATATGTTTTTCTCAATAGAAGCAGTAAGGCATTTGAGAAAACATGATATATTTTCATGGTAAACACTCTGAACAAATTAGTTGTAGATGGAATGTGCTTCAACATAAGAAAGGCCATATATGAGAAACTCGTGGTAACATACTCAGTGGCAAAAGGTTGGAAGCTTTTCCTCTAAGATCAGAACAAGACACGGATGCCCACCCTCATTACTCTTACAGAAGATTGTACGGGAAGTCCAGTCATTTGCTGAAGAGACTCTCTTTTTTCTACTGGATATCTTTCCTGGTAGGTTGAAGATTAATAGGCCATTGATTTGTGGGTCCATTTCTGGATTCTCGAGTCTGGTCCATTGATCTATACGTCTGTGTTGGTGCCAGTACCATACTGTCTTAATGATTGCAGCGTTGTAATACAGCTTGAAGTTTGGAACCGTGATCCCTCCAGCTATGTCTATTTTTTTCAACATTACTTTGGCTATTTGGGGTCTTTTCTGGTTTCACACATTTTGGAATTGTTTGTTCTCGCTCTGTGAAGAATGCTGGTGTAATTTTGATAAGGATAGCATTGAAGGTGTAGCTTGCTTTGGGTAGTATCTACAGTTTAACAATATTTGCCCTTGTAATCCACAAGTACGGAATGTTTTTCCATTTCTTTGTGTCTTCTTTAATTTCTTTCCTAAGCTTTCCATAGGTTTCAGTGGATTCAATAAAGCAGGAAAGAATATCCAGTGGAAAAAAAGACAGTCTCTTCAGCACATGGTGTTGGGAGCACTGGACAGTGACATGCAGATGAATGAAGCTGGCCCACTTTCTTACACCATGCAGAAAAATTAACTCAAAATGGATGAAAGACCTAAATGTGAGAAAGGAAACCATCAAAATGCTAGAGGAGAAAACAGATAACAACTTCTTTAACCTAGGCTGCAGCAACTTCTTACTAGACATGTCTCCAGAAACAAGGGAAACAAGGGAAACATGAACTATTGGGACCTCATCAAGATAAAAAGCCTCTGCACAGTGAAGGAAAAAAAAATCAACAAATCTAAAAGGCAACCAATGGAATGGGTGGAGGTATTTGCAAATAACATACCAGATAAAGGGTTAGTATCCAAAATCTATAAAGAACTTATCAAATTCAACACCTAAAAATCAAGTCATCCAGCTAAGAAATGGGCAAAAGACATGAACAGACACTTCTCAAAAAAAGACATCCAGATGGCTAAAAGTCACATATAATATGCTCATCGTCAGGGAAATACAAATGAAAACCACAATGAGATACCACCTCAGACCTGTCAGAGTGGCTAAAATGAACAAGTCAGGAAAAAACAGATGTTGGCAAGTATGTGGAGAAAAGGGAACCCTCTTGCACTGCTGGTATGAATGCAAACTGGTGTAGCCACTCTGGAAAACACTGTGGAGATTTGTCAAAAAATTAGAAATAGAATTACCGTAGGACCCAGTAATAGCACTACTAGGAATTTATCCACAGGATGCAAGAGTGTTAATTTGTAGGGGCATATGTACCCCAAAATTTATAGCAGTGCTATGAATAGCCAAATTATGGAAACAGCCCAAATGGCCATAAACATTTGCATGAAAAAAGAAGATGAATGAATGGATAAAGAAATTGTGGTGTTTACACCTGTCAGAATGGCTAACATTAACAACTCAGGCAACAACAGATGTTGGCTAGGATGCGGAGAAAGAGGATCTCTTTTGCATTTTTGGTGGCAATGCAAGCTGGTGCAGCTACTCTGGAAACCAGTATGGAGATTCCTTAAAAAATAAAAATAGACCTACCCTATGACCCAATTTCTGGGCTACTGGGCATTTATCCATGGGACCCAAATTGCGCTACTAGGCATTTATCCATGGGATACAGGTGTGCTGTTTCAAAGGGACACGTGCACCCCCAGGTTTATAGCAGCACTATCAACAATAGCCAAAGTATGTAAAGGTCCCTAATGTCCATCGATGGATGAATGGGTAAAGAAAATATAGTGTGTATATATATATATATATATATATATATATATATATATATACACACACACACACACACACACACATATATACACACACAAAATGGAGTATTACTCAGCAATCAAAAGAAATGAAATGTTGCCATTTGCAACTACATGGATGTAACTGGAGGGTATTATGCTAAGTGAAATTAATCAGTCATGAAAGACAAAAATCAGATGATTTCACTCATATGAGGACTTTAAGACACAAAGCAGATGAACATAACGGGAGGGAAAAAATAATATAAAAAGGGGAGGGGACAAAATAGATAAGACTCATAAATATGGAGAACAAACTGAGGGTTGCTGGAGGGGTTGTGGGAAGGGGAATGGGCTAAATGGGTAAGGGGTATTAAGGAATCCACTGAAATCATTGTTTCACTATATGCTATCCAGTTTGGATGTAAAGTTAAAAAAAGTTAAATTAAATAAAAAACAACAACAACCACACACACACACACACACACACACACACACACACAAAGGAATAGTACTCAGCAATAAAAAGAATTAAGTCTTGCCATTTCCAAAAACGTGAAAAGATTTTTTCATCCCACATTCAGAATAGCATCAAAAACGATAAAATACATAGGATTAAATTTAACCAAGGAGGCAAAATAACTCTACATTTAAAACTACATAAGTTGATGGAACAAATTGAAGAGAATTAAGATATCCTGTGTTCATGAATTGGGCATTGAGGAGGGCACTTGTTGGGATGATCACTGGGTGTTGCATGTAAGCAATGAATCATGGGAATCTACCCCTGAAACCAAGAGCACACTGTATCCACTGTATGTTAGCCAACTTGACAATAAATTATATTTAAAAATATTAAGATTGAAAAATTTTCCCAGTATTCAAAATCATCTCTAGATTGAATGGAATCCCTATCAAAATTTGAGTGGCATATTTCAGAGATAGAATAAGAAACAATCCTGAAATGTGTATGGAGCCACAAAAGTCCCAACTGCCAAAACCATTCCAACAAAGAAGAACAAAGCTGGAGGCAGCCTACTTCCTGATTCAAACCGTATTATAAATATCTAGGAGTCAAAACAGCGTGGTACTAGATCAAGAAACGAACACATACACCAAAGGAACACAATTAAGAGCACAAAGGCTTTGACCACTGATCAAGACATGCCATTGATCATGGAAATCCAAAATAACCCAGTCAGTAGAAACATTCACGATGCTTCTCTGAGACTCAACACACAGGTACAACAACTGAACAGCCTCATCCTGAACAGGGGTTGAAACCATTCTCAGAAATGGTTTACAAATCAGAGGAACTTACACTTCTTAGAGACCTCCCAGATTGTATTCACTCCAGTGGTTAAAATAAATCCACCCAACAATGTAAATGAATAGAATTAAATTGTTTAAACGGAGCAAGTGTGGGAACCCAGGGAAGCCAGTGTCACAAAACAAACATCCAAAAAGCAGTCACCTGCAAAGTGGCGGGTTGCCAGGGGTCTGTGACCTGTTCCTGCCTCCTCCTTGAGCCCGGTCATAGTGGGACTCTGGCAAACAGTAGCTGCGAAATGTGCAGACTAGGAGGTACAGGAGGGTCTCACAGGGGTGACTGCGCTCTGATGAATGACCCAGGAGTGAGTTTAGCAGGATGCAGAGGGCGTGTTCAGAGTGCAGTCACCCTACACCGCACACCCTGCCGTTATGCTAACATGTGACAATTCTAAGGCCAGGACAGGGCGACGAAGGTAGGGACGCATGAAACTGAGAATCTCCCTTCCCTTCTCTGGGCTCACTGGTGCCACAGGGGAGGGCCTGGGGGGAGGGGTTAAAAAGGTGACGGAGATTAAACAGAGTACATGTGATGATGGAAATGTGGAATCACTGTATTGTACACCGGAAAGAATATAAAACTGTAGGTTAACTCTAATGGAATGACCATAAAAATTTAATTAAACACTAAACTAATAAAAATGAATTCTAAAGAAAACAATTTTTTGAAAAACAAAGAAGTGTGTTTCAAAATGAAAACAGTATCACAATGGCAACATGATACCATGGCCTGATATCTGAACAGCTTTACCAGGATGGATGTTAGCAACTTTGTCCGAGCTAAAGTTTGTTTTTCCTACACTTGCCCTCCTACTTCTGGGAAAAAGTTGTGATCCAGTCAGGCTACAGCCATTGTCATAGAGCCGTGAGCTACTTGAGAGAATCAGCAATAGCATCCAGCAATTGTGAGAAAATGCTACAGTATTAATATTTATTACAGTGTTCCAGTGGCTTTTATTCTTATTTTGCTATGTATTATGGTGTCTTGTAACCATCCTTTGCAATTAGCAATGGAATAGTGTTCTCTAAAAGGGGGTGAAAAGAGAAAATCCTGTGAAACTTTTTACAAAGTTAATATGATGCAGATGGTTTAGGAACACTAACTCAGCATCTCTGGAGGCTGCAATGCGTCCATGAACTTAGAGTTTGAACACTCACTTGCATGAAAGAATGAATTAAGGAAGCTCCCTTCAGAGTTGTCAGGGGAAATGTTGAGGACACAGAAATCTTAAAGATTCTGGCATTCAAAGTCTTCCATGAAAGGGTCTTCCCCCCAGTCATCTGGAGTCATAGTCCCTACACAACACCTTCTTCATTGCACCCGTTACATCCTTGTTCCGCAGGGTATATATGAAGGGGTTGGCCATGGGGGTGATGATGGTGTAGAAGAGAGAAATGAACTTGCCCTGATCCTGGGAGTAGTTGTTGCTGGGCTGGACGTAAGCATAGATGGCTGAGCCATAGAACAGGGAGACCACCGTGAGGTGGGACCCACATGTCCCAAAAGCTTTCCTCTGCCCTGTGGCTGACTTTATTCTTAACACTGCCCTGACTATCCGACCATAGGAGAATGTGATTAATGCCACAGGTATGAGGAGAATGATCACACTGGCAAAGAAGATCTCATTCGCATTCCCAGTGGTGTCAACACAGGCAAGCTTGAGCAGTGGGGTGACCTCACAAAAGAAGTGGTGTATTTTATTTCTCCCACAAAGTGGTACAAGAAAGATGAGCACCGTCTGCAACGATGAGTTGGCAAAACCAATGAACCATGATGCAGAAGCCATCAGGGCACACAGACGGGGGTGCATGAACACTGTGTAGTGCAGGGGCCTGCAGATGGCTGCATAGCGGTCAAATGCCATCACCCCTAACAGAATGCATTCTGTGCCTCCCAACCCTAGAGCGACGAACAGCTGAGCTACACAGCCAGCGAAGGAGATAGACTTGTCTGCTCCCCTGAGATGAACCAGCAGCTGAGGAACAGTGCTGGTCGTGTAACACAGGTCCAGAAAGCTTAGGTTGGACAGGAAAAAGTACATGGGAGTCTGCAGGTGTGGGTCCAGGCGGGACAACGCAATGATGGTTGTGTTTCCCAGCAGGGTGAGCAGATAGAAGATCAGAAGAACCACAAAGAGGACTCGCTCCAGCTGAGGCCGGTCAGAGAAACCCAGCAGGATAAAGCCAGTGAGAGAACTTCCATTTTTCGGGTCCATCTTTTCTTACTATGTGTTTCCTGTCAAGACCAAGCATTTAGCAATTTATACAACAAATCTCAAAAACAAAAAAACAAACACCAAATACAGTTTGTGGCTGGTGGATTGATCATATGAAAAGACATAGCCATGGGATTTTATGAAAACTATTTGAATAAATGATGCACCCATGAAATTGCCATAGTTTTACGAATTTAGTTCCATATTGTCACAAAAAGTAAATCATTGGGTTTTTAGATTAAAAAAAATAAAATAATGGACCTGTTTTTGCCTCAGTCATAGGAAATACGGTCTTTCAGTCTGTGCTTACTAACTGTAAAATGTACATACATCTCACTAAATGTAAATGGAGTGAATTCTCCAATGAAAAGACATAGGGTATTAGAATGGATAAGAAAACATGTCCCATCAATATGCTGCTTACAAAGACCCATTTTACACCCAAAGACACCTACGCATTGAAAGCAAGGGGATGGAGAACCATCTATCATGCTAATGGATGTCGAAAGAAAGCTGGAGTAGCCATACTTGTATCAGACAAACTAGATTTTAAAAGAAAGACTGTCACAAGGGATGAAAGAAGGGCATTATATCATAATCAAGGGGTCTATGCATCATGAAGACATAATGATTGTGAATATTTATGCCCCCAACGTGAGACGCTCAAATATATGAATCACTTAATCACAAACACAAAGAAACTCATTGATAATAATGCCATAATACTAGGGGACTTTAACACCGCAATTACAACCATGGACAGATCATCTAAGCATAACATCAATAAGGAAACAATGGCTTTGAATGACACACTGGACCAGATGGAGTTAACAGATATGTTCAGAACATTTCATCCTAAAGCAGCCGAATATGCATTCTTCTCCAGTGCACATGAATCATTCTCTAGAATGGATCACATACTGGGTCACATTAGCCCTCAACAAGCACAAAAATAACAAGGTCATACCATACATATTTTCAAAGTACAATGTTATGAAACTCGAAACCAACCAGAAGGAAACATTTGAAAGACCATGAATACTTGGGTTTAAAGAGCATCCTACTAAAGAATGAAAGGGGTAACCAAGAATTTAAGGAGGATATTAAAAAAAGTATATGGAAGACATTGAAAGTGAAAGCATGACTGTTCAATTCTCTGGGATGCTGCAAGGGTGGTCATAAGAGGGAGGTATTTAGCAATCTAGGCCTTCCTAAAGAAGGAAGAAAGGCCTCAAATACACAACCTAACCTTACACCTAAGGGAATTGGAAGAAGAACAGAAAATAAAGCCCCAAACCAGCAGATGACAGGAAATAATAAAGATGAGGGCAGAAATCAATGATATCAAAACAAGAAAACCAGTAGAACAAATCAATGAGACCAGGAACTTGCTTTGTGAAAGAATTAATGAAATCAATAAGTCCCTAGACAGACTGAGGAAAAGAAAAAGGAAAGGACTCAACTAAATCATGAATGAAAGAGGAGAGGTCACAACCAACACAGCATAAATACAAACAGTAATAAGAGAAAATTATAAGTAATTATACCCCCAATAAAATGGGCAATCTGGAAGACATGGACAAATTCCTAGAAACCTATCAACTACCAAAACTGAAACAGGAGGAAAGAGAAAATGTGAACACATAATCTGTAAAACAATCCAATCAGTAACCAAAAATCTCCCCAAACAAGAGTCCAGGGCTGGATGGCTTTCCTGGGGAATCCTAGCAAACATTTGAGGAAGAGCTAACACATATTCTTTAGAAGCTTCTCCAAAAAATAGAAAGGGAAGGAAAACTTCCAAACTCATTCTATGAGGTCAGCAGTACCTTGATTCCAAAACCAGACAAAGGCCCCACGAAAAAGGGGAATTACAGACCGATTTCCCTAATGAACATGGATGCAAAACTTCTCAAAAATATACTAGCAAACTGGATCCAACATTACATTAAAAGAATTCTGCACCACAATCATGTGGGATTTATACCTGGGATGCAGGGCTGGCTCAGTGTCCACAAATCAATCAGTGTGATACATACATTAATACAAGAAAGGATAAGAACCCCACGATCCTCTCAATAGATGCAGAAAAAGCATTTGACAATGTAGAGCATCCTTTCTTGTAAAAACCTTCAAAAAGTAAGGATAGAAGGAATAGACCTCAAGATCATAGAGGCCATATGTAAAAACCCCACAGTTAATATCATCTCCAATGGGGAAAAATTGAGGACTTTCCCCCTCAGGTCAGGAACATGATGGGGATGTCCACTCTCTCCGCTCTTATTCAGCATAGTATTGGAAGTCCTAGGCTCAGCAATCAGACAACAAAAACAATAAAGGGCATTCAAATAGGCAAGGAAGAAGTCAAGCGTTTACTCTGCACAGACGACATGAAAGTGTACATGGAAAACCCAACAGATTCCACCAAAAACCTGCTACAACTGATACATGAGTTCAGCAAAGTCACAGGATATAAAAGTAATGTACGGAAATTGGTCGCATTTCTATACACCAATAATGAAGGAGCAGAAAGAGAAATAAAAAGTAGATGCCATTGCAATTGCACCAAACCCCTTAAAATACCTAGGATTAAACCTAATCAAACAGGTGAAAGATCTGTATGCTGAAAACTGTAGGAAGCTTATGCACAAAATTGAAGAAGACACAAAGAAATGCAAAAACATTCTAGGCTCCTGGATAGGAAGAACAAATATCGTGAAAATGTCAATACTACCCAACACAATCTATGCATTTCTTGCAAACCCTACCAAAATAACAGCAGCATTTCTCACAGAGCTAGAACAAACAATTCTAAAATTTGTATAGAACCACAAACACCCTGAATTGCCAAACTCATGTTGAAAAAAAAACCCCAAAAGTGGAAGCATCACAATTCTGGACCTTGACCTGTATTACCAAACTGTATTCAACAAGACAGTATGACACTGGCATGAATACAAACACATATATCCACGGAACAGAAGAGAGAACCCAGAAAGAGACCCACAAACCATTAGTTATGGCCACCTAATCTTTGACAGGGTGGGAAAGAAGATGCAATGGAATAAAGACAGTCTCTTCAGCAAATGGTGTTGGGAAAACTACACAGCGACATGCAGAAAAATGAAACTGGACCACTTTCTTACACCACACACAAAAATGAACTCTAAATGGATGAAAGATCTACACTTAAGACAGGAAGCTATCAAAATCCTCGAGGAGAAAGCAGGCAAAACCTCTCTGATCTTGGCCACAGCAACTTCTATCTGGACATGTCTCCAGAGGCAAGGGAAACCAAAGCAAAAGTGAACTATTGGGACCTCATCAAGACAGAAAGGTCCTGCACAACAAAGGAAACAATCAGCAAAACTAAAAGGCAACTGAAGGAATGGGAGAAGAATTTGCAAATGACAAATCAGATAAAGGGTTAGTATCCAAAATCTATAAAGAATGTAGGAAACTCAACATTCCAAAATCAAATGATCCAGTGAAGAAACGGGCAGAAGACAGGAATAGAAGCTTTTCTAAGGAAGACATCCATATGGCTCAGAGACACATGAAAAGATGCTCAACATCGCACATCATCAGGGAAGTACAAATCGAAACCACAACGAGATACATCTCACGACCGTGAGAATGGTTAACATTCACAACTCAGGCAACAACAGATGTTGGCGAGGATGTGGAGGAAGAGGAACTCTTTTGCACCGCTGGAGGAAATGCAAACTGTTTGCAGCCACTCTGGAAAACAATTGGAGATTCCTCAAAAAATTAAAAATAGAATTACTTTATGAGGGCATTTATCCAAATGCTCTCCAAAAGTGCTGATTCCAAGGGGCACATGCACCCCAATGTGGATAGCAGCACTATCGACAATAGCCAAAGTGTAGAGAGAGCCCAAATGTCCACCAGCTGATGAATGGATAAAGGAGATGTGGAATATATATATACAATGGAATATTACTGGGAGATCAAAAAGAATGAAATCTTGCCATATGCAAGAACACAGATAGAAATAGAGGGCATTATGCTAAGCACAATAAGTTGGTCAAAGAAAAATACTATGATTTCACTCATATGTGGAATTTAAGGAACACAACAGATGAACATAGGGGAAGGGAAGGAAAACTAAGATAAAAACAGAGAGGGAGGCAAACCATAAGTGACTTAAAATACAGAGAGCAAACTGAGGGTTGCCGGAATGGGAGGTGGGCAGGGGATGGCTAGACGGGTGATGGGCATAAGGGAGGGGACTTGTTGGGATGAGCACTGAGTGTTATAGGTAGGTGATGAGTCATGAAATTCTATTCGTGAAATCAAACTAGAGGATGTACAATTTAGAGGAAATGGGGATGAGGGAAAAGAGGTAGAGCCATCAGAAAGAGGAGCAGAGAGGGAGAGACGTTCTTAGAAATACGTACCTCGTGATTGCACACCACTGGATTTGCACACATCTTACGTGTTTTAAAACATAGTACAACAGAATCTCCAAAATGCATTCAGATATGAGGATTTATGACCTAGAATACACTTATTCGAAGAATTCAGTTACATTCAACATCTCACTACTAGTTCTGCAAATAAACATTTCGGCAACATTCCCTCTGGAATTAAAGGATTGTATTTGTGAAAGCTACACCAGGTTTTTCTTCTTCTTCCTTGTAGTTGCTGTTGCTGTTATGGTAGAAAAACAAGTAAAAACTCAGTCAGAGACATGCTGAAAACATCACCGTTGAATGACAGTGCTTCCCTTTTGACCCACAGGTGCTTAAAAATACCAGTTTAATGGGGACATTTTGAATGCCCCTAAGACTTTTGAAGTCTAGCACAAAAGCATTCCTAATACAGTGGATTAAAACGGTATTTGAGACAGTCTCGATGTGCAACGACCTCTCACATTGGATGCCACTTCCCTCACTTATTAGTGTCAAATAGCATTTTGTGAGATGTCACTTCAATTATGTTCTTTTTTGATGGTAATTAGTATAGAGAATGGCATTTTTTTTGTTTTGTATATTCTGTTTATTTTTATTTTACCGAATAACATTTTCTCTCTCTATACAACCTGAATATCCCCTAACTCACACCTGGTCAGAAGAGGGAATAGAAACAAACCATGTTTCCATCCCATGAACGCCCGTAAGAATAAAATAACGAGGGGCTTCTGGGTGGCTCAGTCGGTTAGGCGTCCAGCCCTTGACTTGGGCTCGGGTCACGATCTCACAGTTTGCGAGTCTGAGCCCCTCATTGGCTTCTGCACACAGTGGAGAGCCTGCTGGGGATTCTGTCTTCCTCTCTCTCTGCCCTTCCCCCAGTCACACACTCTCTCTCAAAAATAAATACATAAACATTACAAAAAGATACACACCTGAAAACAGTATGTGTATATATATATATATATATAGAGAGAGAGAGAGAGAGAGAGAGACAGAGACAGACAGAGACAGAGAGACAGAGAGATACGGACAGAGACAGAGAAAGACAGAGACAGTGAGAGACAGAGAGAAAATGTTATTAGGTAAAATAAAAATAAACAAAATATACAAAACAAAAAAATTGTCATTGTATGTACTAATTACCATCAAAAAGAACATAATTGAAATGACATCTCACAAAACACAATTTTACAATAACAAAGAGAACTGCCTCCACTGTGAGAGGGTAAATGCTTGACACACCTAAGATGATAGACTAGTAGTTTCCAATTACTAGATTAGGTCCATGCTGACATAGAACTCTCAAAGCTTTAGTGGAAGAATATATATGTCCACACAACGAGATGCTAACTATGCAAACTACACATTTTAAAGACAAAAGATCGCAAGATGCTGTCTCTATTTAAGACATTTCAAATGTATAACATTCACTGATATGTTTGACATACACACGCTGCCCTATCCGATTCCTGAATGAATCCTGAAAATGTGTGGGCAAGATTTGCGCAGCCTCAGCGCTAGGACTGAATCGCTGTTGCTTTCATGATGCTTCTGTCTCACGGGTCTGAGCTGACCTCAGACATATGAGAACAGGCCCCTGATGACGAGGGAGGATGAGCAAATGAGGGGATACAGCCATCACTACATAGGAAATGACAGATGTGATGAACACTGACAGGGCTGTAGGGCAGGTTCTATGGAGGAAGACGATGAAGTAGGTCATGTTGTTTATTCAGGGAATGCTCTCAGGATAAACGGGGTGAGGGAAGGAAAACAGCAGAGGATGTTGCTAAGCAAGGATGTGGTCTCCAGTGGAACAGAGCAGGAGCCTGATCCCATGAGATGCTGGACAGGACTCTCCAGTAGAAGCATCCATCTGTGATGGTAAAAATTCTCTGTACTCACTGTCTAATACTATGCCCAGTCTCCATCTGTCATACCTGAGCATTTAAAACATTCCAGCTAAGCAAGTGAATTTTATTTTATTTTATGTTTTTACTGGGAAACACCTTTGCTTGTTCTTTTTGTTTAGACTAAGTTACAGAAAAGAGGACCTAAAGTGAATGTCCGTACGCCATCGCCTGGATTCCAGACTTATCAGCATTTTGTCACACTTGGCTTCATTTATTGCCTTGTGTCCTCCCGCTTTTGTTTGCTGGAGTTCTTGAGTGGAAATCATAAAAACAAATTTGCATCCTAATACGTTTCACTAGCAATCTGTAAACTATGGACATTTCCTGAATCATAATTTTATCGCATCAAAAAAAATTAATAGGTCCCTGATATCACCTACCACCCTACTGCACTCACATTTCCTGTACTGAGCCAGGAATCTCTTTTCAGTTGTTCAACAAGTCAGGCTCCAAAAAATGATCCCCACGTTGACTGTATCTATTTTCTTCAAAAATATAAAGATTTATGATGGAAGACAAAAAAACAACCGGAAATGACCTCAATAACCAGTGGAAATAAGAGGCTAAGGTGTCAAGTTCTATTCAAAATAGGAAAAGATATGAAAGGTAACTTTGGAGCATAGGCACACACGTATATAATTTCATCTTCATGGAAATAAGTGTTACTACATTTTGCAAATTAGTTTCAGTCCACCATAGAAAATGAACAGAACCTGGGTCCTTCTGGTGAAGTCAGCGTAGCATCCCAGAGTTTAGACATGCACTCTTGTGAGCCTCTTTCATTAACGGTCTCGAGCTTTCCACCCAGTATTTGCTTTGAAAATGCTAGAACTCCTGGGACACAGTTAGGTCTCAGTAAATGTCAGCTATACTGGTACGAAAATGTTGACTACAAATAGATACGCCGTCATGCCCTAATCATTTTTACTACCTGGTGATTCCTCTTGTGTTTTCTGACACGGCGTCTAACTGCAATGTCTGTTATTAATAAGCCTTTCCAATTGTCTACAACGCTACAAGTGACATGCTAGAAAACACAGCGCAGAATAACAAAGAATTTAGGATGACATGAACTCCGTTTCTAAGAAGGCAGGTGCGGTGAGGGCCGCCAGTGGCTGGCCGCTTTCAGGGGAGGGAAAAAACACTCAAACCCTGATACGCTAAAGGCTTTCTCTGATGTCCCCCGCCTCCCTTTCAGTCGTGCCCTTCGGTAAAACTAAGGGCACAGCTTGCTGCTGTCTGCTACATAACCCATACGAGGCAGGAACAGCACCGTATGTTAACAGCACGGCTCTGAACCAGCAGAGGCGAAGCTGAGCGGTTCTGTTTTGGTGAATCCCCTGCAAACTCCATCTGCGCTTTCGGGCCAATGGAATCTCCCTCACACCGAGCAACCCCCTGCGACATTCCTGGAGAGAAGCATCACTAGCTCTGGTTCCAGATAGTTGTTGAAACGAAACAAAGCCTTCTTGTGCGATGAAGGAAAAAACTCGGGAGAGAGAAGGAGTTCGCTTTCCTGGCACATGAACACAGGAGCCTACCCACCTTGCATTCTTTAAAACAAACAATGAAGATGGCTCAGGGAGTTTTCACTCACAACCTGGACCTGTACACATTCTGAGAGGCTTCGAATCGGGTCCTTTGCAGAAATGAGGCTCAAGAGGTCTAGTAATAAAGTGTGAGATTTCTGAGTCACATTATGAAATGAGAGTTCACCCAGCTCACGGTCCAGGACAATGCCAACGTCTCTGGGTGTCACGTCTGACAGTCCCAGGCTGGCACTGGGACCCTCCTGCGGGCAACACCCCACCAGGCTGACCGAGACCTCCTGGCCTTCGTGGGAGGAGAGTCTGTGCCATCCCTGGGAGCCCGTTCAGACTTGTGTCCCACTTCTACCTCCCAGAGATGCCGTGATAGAACCATGGAAAACCCAGGACAAGAGTGTTGGCTGCAAATATTTTTGGAAAAAAAGGAACATTTTGTTTTCTCTCTGAAAGAAATCTCACCTGGTTCTTGTCCTCGGAGACATTCAACAGAGGGTGTGCTGTCTCAGGGTTCAGAGAGTGTCTGCTTGAAATTTTTAGACACTTTTCTGCCAAGCAGGATTCAGGGGAGGAAACCTGCAGCCTCCTCCTCTTCATTCAAAACAGACATCATTAGTGTTGAATGGGTGACAGCCGGTCCCGTTCAGACAGCACACTGTCCTCTGCTACTTTACTCAGAGGACCTTTGTCCTTTGAAAATGTCCTTTGAAAATGTTGGTAGGTTTGCACCGCATTTCTACTGAATGTCCTTCTCTTCCTGGGCTAACCTTGGAAGAACTGCTACTTGGCCACGTTCTAGAAGTTGCTTCCGGCCCTCAAATTCAGAGGGTAATTCCAGCCTTCCTTTGCAACTTCCTTCTCAGCTCTGAGGGTGTTTTGCTTTGAATGCTTATTAATCTCTGACATATCAGCCACCTGCTTTTCAGGGACCCAAGAGCCCTGGCCTGCGGTGAGGGGCAGCCTGCCCTGGGGCCTTGCCAGCACACACGTGGGTCACCTCCGGGACCTCCTCATGGAGCAGGGTCAGGACCTGGTTGTGCTTCTCACACAAAGGGCTCTGCCCACCCCTTCTCCTTGCTTCTGGTGGATGGGAAGTAGCTGGGAAGTGTCCGTCACCCTTCCAGGCTGCCCCTGGACAGCGGTGACTGCAGAGGGGCGACGGGACCTGTCCTGTAGGGGAGCCCAAGACGGCCGGCTGCAGCTGCCTCGCAGGCTGAGCGCACACGCCGGCTGCCGGGGTCCCCGCTCGTCCAGCACACGGGGCACTTGGCTTCTGCCTGGGGTCCTGCCGGGCTGGGCCCAGCAGGCTTCCTGCAGGAACCTGGGCTCCCCAGAGACAGGTGCATACAGCCTCACATGTCAGTCCTCACCGTGCTGGCGCCTCCTAGCATCGTGGGAATCTTTGGGCCTTTGGATTGCAGCTGCCGGGAGGCGCCCTTCCTGGGCCCAGGCCATGGCTCAGCTGGACAGATGCTCCTGCCTGGATCAGTGCCTCTGCTGATGCTCGCTTATCCTCGCAGGCAGCAGAAAACTGGGTTTAGAGTTTATCTAGTTTTGATAAGTTTAAATTGACATAGCTTCCTGTGGGCACTTTCTACTCTCTTGGACACAACTGCTCTGGAACATGAATTGCATCAGGTTCAGTCCTGCCTTGGCGTTGACACCTTTTGTACATCCCATAGTGTGTCACTGGCTGTGAGCTGCTTCCATCATGTCCCCAGACGGCCTGGCAATGTGGCTCCCTTTCAACTGAGGGCAATTCTGCCATGAAGGGAATGGCTGTGAACCTTGGAGCCCACACTCGTTCCAACTAGGGTTTGGATTGAAGCCCCAGCAGGTAAAGAGCGTGTGGGCAGGTCACCAACAGCGTTCATACAAGAGTCCATTCATGATTGTGTGCAAGGACAGAAGGACGGGACCTAGAGTACTTTACACAACACCTCAGTGCAATCACACATGCACACACACACAAACACACATGCACACACGCACATGCACACATGCACCTCACACACACATACACACATACAAACATCATGTCATTTCCCTAATTCAACAATTAAGTAAACATTCAGGTTTCTTACTGCTTTTCTCGTCATCATATTGCTATTTGTACTCACTTGAAGGATCATCATTTCTTATCAACAATAAATTCAAATAAAGGCACATTGACACAATATTCACTACATGTAACTTCCCCTTTGTAATTGTCAACACAGTGTTTGTAAAATGCCATACCTATCTTAGAGCTTTTGTTAACTCCCATGAGACAAAATGAGCAAGTAGTGTAAATATTGACACTGTGTTTTAAGCGTAGAGCACAAATAGAATCTAATTTCACAGATAATAAGGAACCAAAGGAGGGAATGGAGCATAGATTCTAATATTTTTACACATATGCATACGCTACTGTACTAATACTGAAAGGAATATTTTATTACTGCTAAATATTAATATTTATTTTCCACTTGCGCATATAGAGGAAAAATGAATGTACTACAATAGAATGGATGTGTAGAAATGACGTGTTGACATCTATATCAACAAGTAAATTTAGTTCTTCTACTTGGTGAATATCCAGTCTGTTATTGTAGACAATAAACCATGTATGCAAATCAATACAGATTTGCTTCTTTCAAGCACAATTGCAACTGGAAATAAACTGACTTACCCATTCCTAGAGCAACACAGAGACCAAGTTACATTTCACTCACCTTTATTCGCCTTCCCTGTGGATTCAAAGCTATTTCCCTACCTCCACTGCAAGTTACTGGCTAAATACAGCTCTGGGGATAGGAACACAGACATGTAGGATCAGTGCCTGCAGGAAACGCAAAGGTTGACTCGACCAGCACTGGGGCATCTGTACGTTTTTCTTAAGCAAAAGGACACTTTCTCAGGATGACTTCACACGTCCTCATGTGACACCAGAGATCTGCACCTTGCCTCTCGGAGGTAGAAGATGAAGGCAGTCACAAACTCTCAGTATGGTTTCCCGAATACAATGACCTGCCTCTGTGACTCTGAGACCCTTACGAGCAGGCAAGAGGGTGCCGTGACTCTGAGCTGGGGCTGGGCTGGCACACAGAACCAAGTCCCTTCCTCCGCTGACGTCTCTGGGGAACGGATGCCCCACACTCTTAATGAGCCCTTTTCACTGAGCTGCCCAGACGTGGCAATCCTCAGGGACAATGACTGTGGAGGACAATGCCAGACAGACCTAATCTGTCTCTTCTCTTAGTTCACGTATCTCATAGAGGACAAGTAACTCCCTAGACCTCCCCAGATAACTTAGCTCCCATCTGTGAATGACCTACATGTTTTATAGAGCACTGAAGATTTTTTCCTCATAACTGACCAAAATATGTACATATAAATATGTAAGGATGAATCCATTCCCTTACTTAATTTTAATTTTAAATATGGGAATAAATTCTTCATTTACTCTCATTCATAATGTCTTATATTGGATCACAGAGCTAATAATGAAGCACATTCTAATCTTTAGCATGAATATAAAGGAGGGCAACCAAATTCTACCAAACTTCCAATATAGTTATGGGTAAAAAGTCTTAAATCCTCTAAAACACTGTTCAGTTTGTACCCGCGGGTTTTAACGATGAACTGAAATAAATTTTTACAATATCTATTTTTTAATACAATGTGCATGGGTTTTTTGAAACCCAGCTAGTCTCTGCAATCAAATTCCAAATCTTTTTAAAATAAATATATATATTTTAATTTACATCCACATTGTGAGCCTATAGTGCAACAATGATTTCAGGAATTGAACCCAGTGATTCATCCCCTACACATGACTCCCAGGGCTCGTCACAAGTGTCTTCCTTAATGCCCCTTCCCCATTTAGCCCATCCCCCCTCCCACAACCTTTCAGCAACCTCAGTTTGTTCTCTGTATTTACCAGTCTCTTATGTTTTGCCCTCCTCCCTGCTTTTACATTACTTTTGCTTCCCTTCCTTTATGTTCATCTGTTTTGTATCTTAAACACCTCATATAAGTGAAGTCATTTTGTCTTTCTCTGACTTCTTTCACTTAGCATAATACCCTCATCCACGTTGCTGCACATGGCAAGATTTCATTCGTTTTGATTGTTGAGTAATACTCCATTGTATATATCTTCTTCATCCATTCATCTGTTGATGGATATTTGGGCTCTTTCTATAATTTGGCTATTGTTGATGGTGCTGCAATAAACATTGGGGTGCATGTGCCCCTTCGACACACTACACCTGTATCCCTTGGATAAATACCTAGCAGTGCAATTGCTGTATTTTAGGGCAGTTCTATTTTTAACTTTTTGTGGACCCTCCATACTATTTTCCAGAGAGGCTGCACCAGTTTGCATTCCCACCAGCAGTGCAAAAGAGATCCTCTTTCTCCAAATCCTTGCCAACATCTGTTGTTGCCTGAGGTGTTAACTTTAGCCATTCTCGCAGTCATGAGGGGGTATCTCATTGTGGTTTTACTTTCTATTTCCTTGATGATGGGTGATATGGAGCATTTTTTCATGTGTCTGTGGGCCATTTGGATGTCTTCTTTGGAAAAGTGTCTATTCATGTCTTTTTCCCATTTCTTCACTGGATTATTTGTTTTTTGGGGTGTTACGTTTGATAAGTTCTTTATAGATTGTGGATGCTATCCCTTTATCTGATACATCATTTGCAAAAATATTCTCCCATTCCATTGGTTTCCTTTTAGTTTTGCTGATTGCTTCCTTCGCTGTGCAGAAGCTATTTATCTCGAGTTCATTATGAATCAATAGTTGATTTTTGCTTTTGTTTCCCTTGCCTCCGGAGGTGGCTCAGGTTTTGTTCTCAAGGTCCATGAGTCCGAGCCCCATGTCAGGCTCTGTGGTGACAGCTCAGCTCCTGCAGCCTGTTTCAGAGTCTGTGTCACCCTATCTGTGTCTCTGCCCCTTCTCCCTCTCTAATAAATAAATATTTAAAAAACCTTTTTAAAAAGAAAAAAGAAGGAAACTAAGGCAAAAGAGCATGATCCAAGAAAGAGAGAACTGATATTGGCGAGAGTACAGAGAAAGAGGAAACTTCCTGCACTGCTGGTGCGAATGCAAACTGGTGCGGCCACTCTGGAAAACGGTATGTAGGTTCCTGAAAAAATTAAAAACAGAAATACCCTATGACCCAGCAATAGTGCTACTAGGTATTTATCCCAAGGATACAGAAGTGCTGATTCACAGGGACACATGCACCCCAATGTGGATAGCAGCACCATCGACAAAGCCAAAGTATGGAAAGAGTGCAGATGTCCACTGAGAGACGAATGGGCAAAGAAGATGTGGAACATATATACGATGGAATATTACTCAGCATTGAAAAATGAAGTGCAAATTGCCATTTGCAATAACGTGGATTGAACAAGAGTATGTTATGCTAGGCGAAATTAGTCAAAGAAAAACAAATATCATATTACTTCACTCATATGTTGAATTTAAGACAGAAAACAGGTGACCATAAGGTAGGGAAGGAAAATAATATGAAAATGGGTATGAGGACATAACATAAGAGACTGTTAAATACATAGAACAAACTGAAGTTGTTGCACGGGTTTTGGGGAGGGGAATGGGCCAATTGGGCAAGGGTCTTTAAGGAGGACACTTTGCGGCATGAGCATTGGGTGTTCCATGTGTGGGATGAATCACTAGAATCTACTCCCGAAATCATTACTGCACCATACCTTAAGTAACTTGGATGCAATAAAAAAAATTAATACATTGAAAAATAAAAGAAAGACTACAATGTCACATTCACTTGTTATGGGATGTTTCTATTTCTTACTCATCACTCAGAATTGTATAACACTTATTTCATAATGAGATGGCTACTTGGAAAGATAAGACATATGGAGATTTTTTTACAATTAACATACAATCCTATTTTGTTTAAGTTTCCTCCTGGGGAATCTGAGCAATCTGCACAGAACATGGGATTTCCTGGGAAGTAGTATTCATTTCCCATATTTTCATAGTATGTCGCCATATTCAAATATACGGGGCCCTTGGAGGATGTGAGATATAAAAGCCTTGATCACTTGAAGCCTGGATAAAAGAATTTGAAAATGGTATGAAAAGAGGATCTAAATATCTTTTACCCTTTAAAACTTTTCCTGCATTACTATAGGTAAAACATGTAGAATATGAAATAGGACTTGGGTCATGTATTGTTCCTCCATGATAATGTCCCCAAAAGTCATTTCTAATGATCGGGTTGGATCACAAACTGAATCTCACCAACGTGCACACCGCACATTGGTGCTTCTCCGACTTTGCACATAATGACACGTGAGCACCACCTGGCATGTTACCAGCTCAAGGTCCCAGTGTCACTGGCAGGTATGCATCACGCCCTCCCCCTCCGTGACATGAAGGCTACATAAAACCATTGTCATACCTGTGAGGTCACACGAGGGCCTGATATCTGAATGGCTTTATCTGGATTGATGTTAGTAGGTTTTTCTTTGACCTAAAAGTTTTTTTACACTGTTGCCCCACCTACTTGTGTCAGAGCTGTGATACAGTCAACTTATGGACCTTCTACCAGAGCCATGATCAAAATGCAAGAAAAATGGATATGCCTCCAGCAATTGTTAGAAAACACTAAAATATTAATATTTCTGGTATGCTTGGGTGGCTCAGTCAGTTAGGCATCCAAATCTTGATTTTGGCTTGGGTCATGTTGTCACAGTTTGTGAGTTCCAGCCCCTAATTGGACTCTGTGCTGGCCGCTCAGATCCTCCTTGGGATTGTCCCTCTCTTTGGCTCTCTCTGCCTCTCGCTCACTTCTGTTCTCTCTTTCTCTCTCTCTCTCTCTCTCTCTCTCTCAAAATAAATAAACATTAAAACAAATTTAATAGATTAATGTTTCTGACACTGTATCGGTGGCACATATTCTTATTGGCTGTGTTTTTATCATATGTGTGTAGATGTCTGTTTGCAATTAGGAACGAAATAGTGCTCCCAAAAGGGAGTGAAATAACAAAATCTTGTGGAAGTTTTTGAAAAAATAATATGATGCAGATGCTCTAAATCAGTATCTCTGGAGGCTGCAATGAATCCATGAACTCAGAGATTGAACACTTACTTGCATGAAAGGAGATAAGAAAATCCCCTTGAGAGCTGTCAGGGGAAATGTTGTATGACACGTGCAGGACACAAAAGCATAAAGACTCTGAACTCAAATTCTTCCATCAGAGGGTCTTGCCCCCAAGTCATTTGGAGTCATAGCCCCCACAGAACACCTTCCTCATTGCTCCCGTCACATCCCTGTTCCGCAGAGTATATATGAAGGGGTTGACCATGGGGGTGATGATCGTGTAGAAGAGAGAAATGAATTTGCCCTGATCTTGGGAGTAGTTGTTGCTGGGCTGCAGGTAAGCATAGATGGCCGTGCCGTAGAACAGGGAGACCACGGTGAGGTGGGACCCACATGTCCCAAACACTTTCCTCTGTCCAGCAGCTGACTTTATTCTTAAAACTGCCCTGACGATATGACCATAGGAGAACGTGATTAATGCCACAGGTATGAGGAGAATGATCACACCGACAAAGAAGAGCTCAGACTCATTCACAGTAGTGTCAACACAGGCAAGCTTGAGCAGTGGGGGGATCTCACAAAAGAAGTGGTCTATTTTATTTCTCCCACAAAGTGGTACAAGGAAGGTGAACACTGTCTGCAACGAGGAGTTGGCAAAACCAATGAACCACGATGCAGAAGCCATCAGGGCACAGAGACGGGGGTGCATGATCACTGTGTAGTGCAGGGGCCTGCATATGGCTGCATAGCGGTCAAATGCCATCACCCCTAACAGAATGCATTCTGTGCCTCCCAACCCTAGAGCGATGAACAGCTGAGCTACACAGCCAGCGAAGGAAATAGACTTGTCTGCTCCCCTGAAATGATCCAGCAGCTGAGGAACAGTGCTGGTCGTGTAACACAGGTCCAGAAAGCTTAGGTTGGACAGGAAAAAGTACATGGGAGTCTGCAGGTGTGGGTCCAGGCGGGACAACGCAATGATGGTTGTGTTTCCCAGCAGGGTGAGCAGATAGAAGATCAGAAGAACCACAAAGAGGACTCGCTCCAGCTGAGGCCGGTCAGAGAAACCCAGCAGGATAAAGCCAGTGAAAGAACTTCCATTTTTTGGGTCCATCCTTTCTTACCACATGTTTCCTGTCAAGACCAAGTATTTAGCCATTTTTAAAAGAAATCTTCAAAAAGAAAACAAGTTGGTAGGGGGTTGAAATGATCAGTTGAAAAGACAAGGGCATGGAATTTATTAGCAATAACGTGAATAAATGCTGTAATCCCTGAAATTGACAGAACTTACACCAATATAGCTCCACATTATTGCCAAAAGTAAATTATTAATATTTAATTTAAGAAAAGTCAAATAATGGACAATTTGTTTGCATCAGTCATAGAAATATAAGGTGTATCAGTCTGCACTTACTAGAACTTCAAGTAGTGTAAAAATGTGTGTACATTCCAAACTTAAAGTTCTATAAAATGTATAAGGGAAAAGAGAAAGAGCTCAGAAAGAATCATAAAGAGATGCAGAGAAAAGGAGAGATGTTATAAATACGTGTCTCCTGATTCTACACAACTGGATATGCACACACCTCACATGTAATAAAATATAACAAGAGGGGCACGTAAGTGGCTCAGTGGGTTAAGCATCTGACTCGATTTCACCTGGGGCCATGATCATCTCATGCAGCATGGGTTTGATCCCCATGTCAGGCTCTTTGATGACAGCACTGAGCCTGCTTGAGATTCCGTCTCTCTCCGTGTCTCTGCACCTTCCCTGCTCCCCCACTCTCTCTCTCCAAAATAAAAAAATAAACATGAAGATAAAGTAAATAAAATAAACATTAAATAAACAATAAAATAAACATTAAAATATATAAAATAAAAATATATGTATATCTACATATATATGTATGTAGATATGTACGTATATATAACTTAATGGGTACAAGCATACTGACATAGGAACTTACGACGTAGGATGTACTTATACGAAGAATTCAATTACATTCAAAATCTCACCACTATTTCTGCATAAACATTTTGGCAGTATTACGTCTCTAACTAATGTATTATATTTGGGAAAGACACAGTTTTCTTGTTTTTGTTTTTTTTTTTGGTATTATTAAAACAATTAAACACTCAGAGAGAACCCGAAAAAACACCATTCAATTACAGTGCTCAACTTTTGCCTGAAAAATGCCTCAAATGACCATACCAATTTAACAGGAATTCTGAAAATTCATTGGCCATTCAGATTCAGTTGGAATCAGAACTCTAAAATCCATTGACCACGATCTTGCGGTCCGTGAGTTCGAGCCCCGCGTCAGGCTCTGGGCTGATGGCTCGGAGCCTGGAGCCTGTTTCCGATTCTGTGTCTCCCTCTCTCTCTGCCCCTCCCCCATTCATGCTCTGTCTCTCTCTGTCCCAAAAATAAATAAAAAACGTTGAAAAAAAAATTTTTAAAATCCATTGACCAGAGCTTTCCTCTTCCTTCTGCAGATTTCCATTACACATATTACCAATTAGAGTTCGTAAAATTCCTCAAAGGTGTGGGATTATTCCTTATCGACATCCTAATCAGAATAAACATTTTAGAAAGTTATCCAATCATGTAATTAGGTATAACCTGTCGTGTTTTACATCACTCCCAATGATAAAATAAAGAGATAAACACACAGAGATAAAGACAGATACGTTCTGAAAGCAATGACGGGTCAAAGAGCTATAATGTAAACCTTAAAGTAGCATAAGGAAAGGCATAAAGAAACCAATATTTTGGTATTATACAAAATCTCAGACATCTGTCCACATTATGTCAACGATCACCTTTCTGGGAGCTACCTTGCAGAGTTAGTGACACTGGACCAAACACATTGCCAGGTAAGAGACGGGGTGATGACCATTTTCTACCCATGCTTACTACTGAAGAAGATGAATAGTTATACACTGACCTAAGAGGCATCAGAAAATGAGTCCTTCGGTTGTATCATATTCAAATGGTTGGACATACCGTGCATTTTTAATTTTTCTAAGACTTTTACAATCTGAATCAGGTTTGGGTGAGGACCCATTTAAGTGTGAAAGAAACAGGTACAAAACGGGCATAAAATATTCATACTATTTGAAGAGAGGATACTGTATTTCACACTATTTTATACCTCCTTTGATTTCATATAAACATATGATCAGTGGTCTCCACGCAAAAAAACCTATGCAGAAAAATTTTCTGAATAGAAATAGTTATAAAGTGTTTTGTGACAGGCTAAGTGTGCAACAACAGGACGTGTCCTCTGAGTCACACCAGCTCAGAAGAACAAATGAAACCAAACCATGCTTGAGTCTCATGCACACATGCACACATATCGATACATTTACCTGAAATAAATTGCCCAGAAACTTTTTAATGTGCCTGATAAAGGAAGCACTACCTAAGTGAAGAAGAGCAAAAATAAAATGTAATAAACTCATCCCAAGAAAACACCGATATACTACTGCACCTTTAGAATAAAATCATGATATATGTTAACAATATTGTCAATCAGGACAAAGAAGACAGTTGAGAAAAGATAAAATCCTGGTGAGATGAACTTGTACATATGATTTGCTGCTTTCCAGGATCGTGTGTGTGTGTGTGTGTGTGTGTGTGTGTGTGTAAGAATACATAATGGCTATCTATCTGACAGGTACAAAAATGATTATGATTTTCAGTTGAAAAATAAAATATCAGACAAAGGAGATGCGCACTGAAGCAGACACAAGAATGTCATCGTCCCTATGTGGTACAATTGCTCCCAGTGTCGTGCGGAGAGCACGCGGGGAGGGAACTACAGCACTCATCTCATAGTCTGCCATGTTACTGCTATTGTTGTTCTCTATAAAATTCAGGAAAATTAATATCCCTTAGTGACACCAGACATGGGAAAGATCAGGCTGCGAAATGCGTTCTCCCGTTGATTCTCACGAGTATGTTCTGTTGATCTGGGTCACTCTGTTCCTTCCTCCTCCCCTTCTCCACATCCACCCCTCTTAAAGCTTGTGCACCACACAGAGCAATCTTCCAAGAGAAAGGACATGTGTCCCCTGAGGTTAATGGAAAATTGCATTTCATTCCTTCTTACCATATTTAAAGACTGGCGAAATTAGACTAAGAACCATCATCTATGTTTGGTACCATCAAATGACTGATTGCAGTAAGAGGGATGGATTCATCTGGAAAACTACGTAATTGAAACTGGCTGGAAATATTGAACACGTTCTTCCTGGGCAAAGGAGCAAAGTATGGGTCCCTAGCAACTATCATGATATGACACGGTACAGGAAAGCCCAGTGATAGATTACACCTATATTATGACTTTGCATATGAGAGATAAATACTTGGAAAAAGCACAGAGTATATATGGAGAGAAAGAAATGTTATTAGTGAAAATGAAATTAAACAGAACTTACAAAACAAAGACATTGCCATTCTATGTAATAATTCACATCAGAAAAGTATATAATTCAAATGACATCTCAGAGGAACGCAATGTTCCAATAATTATTAAGAGAAATGCCTCAAATGTGAGAGTTTAAATACTGAGTACTGACACACATAAAGTGATAGAGTAGGAATTTCCAATTACCATAATAGCTCAATGCTGACATACAATTCTAAGTTTTAGTGGAAGAATTCATATGTCCACAAAACTACATACTAGTCTATGCACACTACACATCTTAAAGGAAAAGATCTCAAGATAAGTCTCTATTTAAGACATTTCAAATCTATAACATTGCCTGATATATTTGACATACACACGCTGCCCTATTTGGTTCCTGAATGAATCCTGAAAAAGTGGGGGCAAGATTTCCACAGCCTCAGTGCTATGACTGAATCGCTATTGCTTTCTTGATGCTTCTGTCTCATGGGTCTGAGCTGACCTCAGACATATGAGAAGAGCCCCCGGATGATGATGGGGGATGAAAAATGAGGGGATATGGCCATCACTACATAGGAAGTGAGACATGTAATGAACACTGACTGGGCTGTAGGGCAGGTTTTGTGGAAGAAGACGATGAAGTAGGATTTCCACTGCATGTTGTTTATTCAGGGAATGCTCTCGGGATAAATGGGGTGAGGGAAGGAAAACAGAGCAGAGAATATTGCTAAGCAAAGATGTGGTCTCTAGTGGAACAGAGCAGGTGCCTGATCCCATGAGATGCTGGCCAGAACTCTGCAGAAGAACCATCCAACTGTGATGGTAGAAATTCTCTGTCCTCACTGTCCAATACTATGCCCACTCTCTAACTGTCATACCTGAGCATTTTAAATGTCCTAGCTAAGAATGTGCATTTTACGTTTTATTTAATTCTAATGAATTTAAATTTAAATAGCTTATGTGTGTACTGACTAAACTATTGGGCAGCACAGCTCTGGAGCATGGATTGCATCAGATTCAGGCCTGCCTTGGCATTGGCACCTTTTGTACATCTCATAGTCTGTCACTGGCTGTGAGCTGCCCCCGCCAGCTTCCCCAGACCACCTGGCAATGTGGCTTACTTTCAGCTGAGGGCAATTCTCTCAAAAGGGAATGGCTCTGAACCTTGGAGCCCATACTCATAATAAGTAGGGTTTGGATTGGAGGCATAGCAGGTCAAGAGCATCTGGGCAGGTCACCAACAGCATTCATACAAGAGTCCATTCATGATCGTGCGCAAGGATAGAAGGATGGAAGCTAGTGTACTCTACACACCACCTCAGTGCAATCACACACTCACACATACACACACACACACACACACATATACACATCACGTCATTTCTCTAATTCATCAATATCTAAACGTTTAGGTTTGTTAATACTTTTTTCTTCTCCAAATGGTGTTTTTAAAATTTATTTTCAGAGAAGGGGAGAGACAGAGAGAGAGAGAGAGAGAGAGAGAGAGACAGAGAGAGCGCAAGCAGGGGAAGGGCAGAGAGATGAATAGAGTGAATCTAAGCAGGCAATGCACTCTCAGCAAGGAGACAGATGCAGGTCTCGAACCCACAAGCCATGAGATCATGGCCTTGCTGAAATCAAGATCAGACACTGAACTGATTGAGCCATCCAGCCTCCCGTTAAAATCGGTATTAGAACTCATTTGAAGGATCACCACTTGTTGTTAAAATAAAGCCAAAGTAACTTTTATTGACACAATATATACAAATTGGAACTTCCCTGTTGTAATTGTCAACATATATTTTTAAAATTCCATGAACACTTTAGATATTTGGGGAGAAAATACATATTTAATAATGATAGCCACTAACAATAAGTTTTAAGCATAGAGAAGAAATATTATCTAAATTCACACCCAAAGGGAACCAAATGGAAAGGATGAAAGCATATAGTGTCATACTCTAATATTCTAATACTGAAGGCCATATGTTATTCCCAGAAACCAGGCATATTTAATTATTTTCCACATGTTCACAGAGCGGTGCGATGCATATACTACATAGAATCAAAAGTCTAGGAATTACCTGGTGGCATCAGTAAAGAACAATTACACTCAGTTCTTATATTTCATGAACTTTCAGTGTGTATTACTTTACACAATTCACCATGTAAGCATACAGATAAACCACTTTGTGTTTGAACAATTGCAACTGAAAATAAAGTAATCTGTTCCTAGAGCAACACAGAGACTTAGTGCCATTTTACTCACCTTTACTCACCTTCTCAGTGGGATCTAAGCCACTTTCCTACCTCATTCCAAGTTACTGCCTAATTACAGCTCTACGGATAGGAACATGGACATGTAGGATCAGTGTCTCCTGGAAATACAAAGGCTGACTATACCAGAACTGGGTCATCCATGCATTTTTCTTAAGCAAAAGGACACTATCTCAGGATGACTTCACAGATCCTCATGTCGCACCAGAGATCTGCCCTTTGCCTCTCGGAGGTAGAAGATGAAGGCAGTCACAAACTCTCAGTATCATTTCCCGAGTACGGTGACCTGCCAGTGTGACAGTGAGACCCTTATGAGCAGGCGAGAGGGTTCTCTGACTCTGAGCTGTGGCTGGGCTGGCACACAGAACCCAGTCCCTTCCTCCGCTGATGTCTCTGGGGAACGGATGCCCCACGCTCTTAATGAGCCCTTGTCACTGAGCTGCCCAGACATGGCAATCCTCAAGGACAATGACTGTGGAGGACAATGACAGAGGAGACGTAATCTGTCTCTTCTATTGGTTCACAGATCTGACAGAGGACAAGTAACACCCTAGACCACCCCAGCTACACTAGCTTTCATCTGTGCTTACCTAGATGTTTTACAAAGCAGTTAAGATTGTCTTCACATTTGCCCAAATATTCACATATATATCTATAAGGAGGAACCGTTCAGTTATTAATTTTAAATGTGAATGAATTCTGGCTGGGGGATGTGGCGCTGACCTGGACTGGGCTGTTGAGCACGATTCTTCCAGACATCAGGGTGGAGCACCTGGGAGGCGCCTAGTGGGCAGAGGGGGACACCCCGGGGCACTCGCACGCCCGCGACACTGCCAGTTTGGCCTGAACAGAGTGGCTTGTGACACCCGGTCTGGGGAGCAGAGACTGGGGTGGCACCATTGTTCTCCCCATCACCATACGCCCGGGCTTCAGGGATGGGACATCAGGGCCACAGAGGAGGTAGGTCCCGTACACCAAACCCTGACCGGACCCCACCTGCTAACTGCAGATCCACAGGAGCAGCATTGACACTGACCGAACCAGACGGCCCCTCCCCCAGGTCAGCGCTGTCACACGCTCCAAGGCGCCATCAGATATCGGTCCAGCACTTTTACATTTTCTGATTTGATTGTTGGAAAATTCTTATTATACATATATTTTTTTTCCTTTTCTTCCTCTTATTTATTCCCTTCTCGATCCTAGTTATTAGTTACTTTAAGCAGACATTTTTAATCTATTCTGTCTATACCCCTTGTGTATCGCCTTTTTATTTTCCTCTCTCTCTGTATTAAGATATATAGTTTCTCTGATTCTCTCCTGGGTCATTTTTTTCCCGTTTTTTCCTTTACTTTTTCCCCTCCCCTGTCATTTCTCTCTTTGCGCGGGATAAGGTTTCTTCCACCACCACTCCCCCACCTTTTAATATTTTTCCAGGGTTACTTTAATGAACACATCAAACCACACCTGGTGGAAGGTCCAAACCGCCACTACAAGTATGGAGATTAAGAAACAAGACTCACAACAACAGAGAGCAAGCAACACGCTCAAAAAGACCCCCTGAAGTGCCAGGCCCTGGACAGCGTTATGACCCCTTTATAAGACAGTAGTGCTCGCTGGTGCAGGACACATAACAAATTGTTAAAATACATAAAGGACAGAAAACTAGCCAAAATGACAAAAAGGAGGAATTCTCCTCAAAAGAAATTCCAGGGAAAATGACACCTAGAGAATTGCTCACAACTGATATAAACAATATATCTGATTGAGAGTTTTACATAATAATCATATGATTAATTGCCGGGCTTGAAAAAAAGCATAGGAGATAGCAGAGAATCTATTGCTGCAGACATCAGGGAACTAAGAAATAGTTATGATGGATCAAGAAATGCTGTGAATGACATGTAAAATAAACTAGAGGCAGTGACAGCAAGGAAAGAGGAAGCAGAGGGGAAAATAAGTGAAACAGAAGTTAAAGTAATGGAAAAAGAGGAAGCTGTGAAAAAGAGAGGTAAGAAAATAAGAGCCCATGAGGGGATCATTAGAGAAATAATCGATTCAAAGAAACGTAGTAATAGTCCATATTATCAGAGTTCCAGAAGAAGAGGAAGGGATTGAGAAAGGTGCAGAAGGTTTACCTGAACAAATTATAGCTGAGAACTTCCCTCATCTGCTGAAGGAAGCAGATATCCACATCCAGGAGGCACAAAGAACTCCCTTCAGCTTCAACACGAATAGGCCTTCTCCATGGCATATCATTATGAAAATGGCAAAACACAAAGATAAAGAGAGACTTCTGAAAGCAGCTAGGGACAAACGGGCCTTAGCCCACACGGGTAGATGCATAAGGGTAGTACACACCTGTCCACTGAAACTTGGCAGGCCAGAAGGGAGTGACAGGAAGTATTCAGTGTGCTGAATAGGAAAAACATGCAGCCAAGAATCCTTTATCCAGCAAGGCAGTCCGTCACTCAGAATGGAAGGAGAGATAAAGGCTTTCCCAGACAAACAAAAACTGAAGGAGTTCATGACCACTAAACAAACCCTGCAAGAGATCCTGAAGGGCATTCTGTGACCAGAACACTGCAAAGACTACAAAGGACTGGAGACATCACCAGAAGCATGAAACCCACAGATAACACAATGACACCAAATCCATAGCTTTCAATAATAACTCTGAATGTACACAGACAAATGCCCCAATCAAAATAAACAGGATATCAAAATGGATAAAAAACAAGACTATCTATCTGTTGTCTACAAGAGGTCAATTTTAGACCTGTGGACACCTTCAGCTTCAAAGTCAGGGGATGGAAAACCATCTATCATGCTACTGGGAGTCAAAAGAATGCTGGAGTAGCCATCCTTATGTCAGACAAACTAGGTTTTAAAATATAGATTGTAACAAGAATTAAAGAAGGGCATTATATCATAATTTGGGACCTATCCAAAAAGAAGAGCTAACACTCGCAATCAGTTGCATTTCTACACACCAACAGTGAGGCAGCAGAATGAGAAATCAAGAAATCAATCCCATTTACAATTGCACCAGGAACCATAAAATACCTAGGAATAAACTTAACCAAATTGTAAAATACCTGTATGCTGAAAACTATGGAAAATGTATGAAAGAATATGAAGGCTACATGAAGGAATGGAACAACATCCATGCCCATGGATTGGAACAACAAATATTGTTAAAATGTCAGCACAACCCAAACCAATCTACACATTCAATGCAATCCCAATCAAAATTGCACCAGCATTCTTCTCAGAACAGGAACAAACAATCCTAAAATTTGTACGGAAACACGAAACACCCCGAAGAGCCAAATTTATGTTGAACAAGAAAACCAACGGGGGAAGCATCACGATTCCTGACTTTAGCCTCTACTACAAAGCTGTAATCATCCAGACAGTAGGGTAGCGGCACAAAAACAGACACATAGAACAGTGGCACAGAAGAGAGAACCCAGAACTGGACTCACAAATCTATGGCCAACTAATATCCACAAAGCAGGATAGAGCATCGTATGGAAAAAAGACAGCCTCTTTAGCAAATGGTGCTGGCAGAAGTGGACAGCAACACGCAGAAGAATGAAACTAGAGCACTTTCTTACACCATCCAAAAAGTAAACTCAAAATGGATGAAAGACCTAACTGTGAGACAGGAAACAGTCAAAACCCTAGAGGAGAAAGTAGGCAACAACCTCATTGACCTCAGCCACAGCAATTTCTTGCTCAACCTGTCTCCAAAAGCAAGGGAATTAAAAGCAAAAATGAACTACTGGGACTTCATCAAGATAAAAAGCTTCTGCACTGCAAAGAAAACAATCAACACAACTACAAGACAAGCAACGGAATGGGAGAAGATGTTTGCAAATGACCTATCAGATAAATGGTTAGTATCCAAAACCTATAAAGAACTTTCAACACTCAAAACCCCAAACACAAATAATCCAGTGAAGACATGGGCAAAACACATGAATAGACACTTTGACAAAGACATCCAGATGCCAACAGACACATAACAAAAATGCTCAACATCACTCATTATCAGGGAAATACAAATCAAAACCACACTGAGATACCACCTCACACCATTCAGAGTGGCTAAAATTAAGAACTCAGGCAAAAACAGGTGTTAGTGAGGATGTGGACAATGGGAACTCTTGCACTGTTGGTCGGAATGCAAACTGGTGCAGCCACTCTGGAAAACAGTGTGGAGATTTCTCAAAAAATTAAAAATAGAACTACCCTACGACCCAACCATAGCACTACCAGGTATTTATCCAAAAAACACAGGAGTGCTGATGCATAGGAACACATGCACCTTAATGTTTATCGCAGTACTTACAACAATAGCCAAATTAAGGAAAGTGCCCAAATGTCCATCAACTGGTGAATGGATAAAGAAGATGTGATTTATATATACGATGGAATACTACTTGGGAATGAGAAAGAATGAAATTTTGCCATTTGCAACAACGTGGATGCAACTGGAGGGCATTATGCTAAGTGAACGAAGTCAGTCAGAGAAAGACATTAATTTTTTTTTAATTTTTTGGTAAGTTTATTTATTTATTTTCAGAGAGGGAGAACATGAGCATGGAATGGACAGAGAGAGGGAGAGAGAGAGGATCCCAAGCAGGATGTGTGCTGTCAGCACAGAGCCTGGTGTGGGGCATGAACCCCCGAGCCATGGGATCATGACCACAGTAGAAGCCAAGAGTCGGGTGGTTAACCAACTGAGCCACCCATGTGCCTCCAGATCTCATTCTTTTGTGAATCACAGGAATAAAAGGTACACTACAGAAATTATAGTCAATGATATTGTAATCATGTTGTATGGTCACAGATGTGGCTACAGTTGTGAGCACAGCACAGCATACAGGGTAGCTGAATCAATGTTGTACACCTGAAACTAATGTCACATTGCGTGTCCAACTCTATTTAGATTAACAAATTCATTTTTAAGAAAGATGTCATTCCTTTTTAGGGCTGAGTAATGTTGAACTAAGATTGTAACACAAGTGTCTGAATGTATCAGGATGGGTGTAAATGTCCTCACTTTTGAAACACAAATTTTATTTAAGGGGTTGTGAAAAGTCACAATAATAAGTAATATGAAGGCTGTGTGTATGCCGCTGTGTGTTCATGGATCTTTGTACACGCACAAGCATTGTGGGGGTTGTGCATAGTTACAAGTGATTGTCACTTAGACGTAAATTCAAAATCGTCTTGAGGTGCCTGAGTGGCTCAGTCAGTTAAACGTTGGAGTCTTGATTTGGGCTCAGGTCAGCATCTCACGGTTTGTGAGATAGAGCCTCATGTTTGGCTCTGGGCTGACAGTGAGGAGCTTGCTTGGGATTGTCTCTCTCTGTCAACCTCTCTCTCTGCCCCCTTCCCCGCTCATGTTCACTCTCTCTCAAGATAAATAAATAAACTTAAAAAATATTCAAAAGTGTCTTCTCACTATGATTCACCTTAAGAATAAGGGTCATAGCCTGGTGAGACTTTTAAATAGCTTCTTTTCCAATTAAAAACTTCAAGTAGACTCTGCTAGACATAGCTTTGGAACAACACATAAGATAAAAGTTAACAAAAGCAAAAAATGAACTATTGAGACTTCATTAACATAAGAAGCTGCTGCACCATGAAGGACACAATCAGCACAACTCAGAGCAGCATATGAAATGGGAGAAGATATTTGCAAATGGCATTCAGATAAAGGGTTAGTATCCCAAACCCATAAAGAACTTATCAAACTCACTAGCCCCCCCCAACAAAACCCCAAATAATCCAGTGAAGAAATGGCCAGAAGACATGAATAGACACTTTCCCAAAGAAGACATCCAGATGGCCAACAGACACATCAAAAAATAATCAACATCATTCATCATCAGGGAAATGCAAATCAAAACCACAATGAGATGGGACCTCACACCTGTCAGAGTGGCTGAAATTATCAAGTCAGGAAACAACAGATGTTGGAGAGGATGCAGAGAAAGGGGAAGGCTTTTGCACTGCTAGTGGGAATGCAAACTGGTGCAGCCACTCTGGAAAACAGCATGGAGTTTCCTCAAAAAATTAAAAATAGAACTACCCTATGACCCAGCAATTGTACTACTGGTTATTTGTCTAAAGAATACAAAAATGCTGACTCGAAGGGGCACGTGCACCCCAATGTTTACAGCAGCATTATCAACAATAGCTAAAGTATGGAAAGATCCCTAATGTCTATCAAAGAAAAATGTATATATATACACAATGGAGTATTACTTGGGAATCAAAAGAAATGAAATATTGCCATTTGCAAGTACGTGGATTGAAATGGAGGGTATTATGCTAAGTGAAATTAATCGGTCAAGAAAGACAAAAATCATATGACTTCACTCATATGAGGATTTTAACAGACAACACAGATGAAAACTGGGTAAATACATTCTGAGAAATGAAATTCGAGGCCTATAGGACACCACTCACAAAAATTAGCTTGAAATGGATTAACATGTAAACTAAGACCTGAAATTGTAAAGCTCCTAGAAGACAACGTAGAGAAAAAATTCTTGACACTGGACACATTGAAAGTTACTAATGAAGCTGTTCTAGCATTGTCCTATCTCTAATATAGCCGACTCTTAGTGATCCAAATATCAAAGCAAAGACGGAAAGACTGTGACTTCTAAATTTTTTAACTTATTGTATCTATAGGGGTATATTTGTTCCATGGAGCTCTTGAGTGGTACCAGATTCTACCAACAGCCATTACTCTCAACACCTCCTGGAAAGTGTTTTATTTTTTTTTCCTTTCAAGGTGACCTGTAGGGATAAACTGTTACCACATACCCTAGGGTGTGTTTGTATGTCAGAACATATTGGAAATACAATATGTATGAGCCTGGCACTTCTAAGTAGTATAAGCTAAAGGAAACATATTTTCTTGTACTAATCATCTTCACAAAAAGGTTCAGAGATTGGCCTACAGGACATTGCCTATGGAGCACATTTTGTGCACGAGCATATCTGTGGGTGTGTGTGTCTAATAATATATGAATATATATGCTGCTTGCACCTAAATGCAAAAGAAAATGTAACACGTTGTGGCAGACTATGAGGAGAATCATTCTGTGGGAATAGAGATGGTTTTTCTAAGAGGGAGGGTGAAACCTGGGAGAGGTTGATTTCGTGCTAGAAAGAACACATTCTTAGTCAACATGCTTCCTTTAAATACATTAAAACTGAGTTCTCATTAGACATAAGTTACTAAAGAAGCTTTCCAAAGAGAATCTTGCAAAACTATTTCATGTTTCCAAGTGCTTGAAATGACGACTTACAAATGAGAGAAAGCATTATGTGTGACCTGCTACCAGATTCGGGGGGATGGGGCCCTGTCAAAGGCTTTGACCACTGAACAAGACATGCCATTGATCATGGAAATCCAAAATAACCCAGTCAGTAGAAACATTCACGATGCTTCTCTGAGACTCAACACACAGGTACAACAACTGAACAGCTTTATCCTGAAAAGGGGTTGAAACCATTCTCAGAAATGGTTTACAAATCAGAAGAACTTACACTTCTTAGAGACCTCCCAGATTGTATTCACTCCAGTGGTTAAAATAAATCCACCCAACAATGTATATGAATAGAATTAAATTTTTTAAACGGAGCAAGTGTGGGAACCCAGGGAGGCCCCCCAACATGGACCTCAACAGCATATTGATCACTTTGAATAGAAGCTACTTGGGAAAGAGCAGGTGTGAGGACGTCACACCCTCCTCTGTCCCCAGGAAGCAGGAAATATCTCCCGAATGAAATGACTGTGAAGTAAAAATGACCACCTATCACCACAGGTAGGGACCTTAGAGCTGAGAAGGCCGTAGAAATAAACCTGCTACTTCTTTACTAACCCACTACCTCAGCCCACATTCCACTTGGCATTCCCTGCTAACAGCAGCTCCAAACCCCAGTTTTCTTTCTCCTGTCAATTCCACGCTCATCTGTTGTCTCTCTATAATGGGGTACAAACCACCTACTTTGCTCATTTCTTTGAGTCTCAATGTCCAGATTGGGCCTCTGTGTGCAGACAATAAAACTTTGGGTGTTTTCTCCAGTTACTCTGTCTCATGTCAACTTAATTCCAAAACAGCGGGAAAGAAGGAAATGTCTCCTCCCAGAAGCCACTGTCCTGTGTCTAAGGCCACCTAGGGGAGCCCTTCCCCTGACCCCACTGATCTCCAGTCATTCATCCTCTCCTTTCTGCATCTACACGCAGCCCCCGTTTCCCCTGCAAACCACGAGTCCACACACGGTGGTTCCCAGTCTGCACCATCAGGGCTCAAACATGCCACAACACCACTGGGGTGAAAGAGACCTCTCACCTGTGTCACAAAACAAGCATCCAAAAGGCAGTCACCTGCGAAGTGGGGGGTTGCCAGGGGTCTGTGACCTGTTCCTGCCTCCTCCATGAGCCCGGTCAGAGCGGGACTCTGGCAAACAGTAGCTGCGAAATGTGCAGACTAGGAGGTACAGGAGGGTCTCACAGGGGTGACTGCGCTCTGATGACTGATCCAGGAGTGGGTTTAGCAGGATGCAGAGGGTGTGTTCAGAGTGCAGTCACCCTTCACTGCACACCCTGCCGTTATGCTAACGTGTGACAGCCCTAAGGCCAGGACAGGGCTACGAAGGTAGGGACGCATGAAACTGAGAATCTCCCTTCCCTTCTCTGGGCTCACTGGTGCCACAGGGGAGGGCCTGCGGGATGGGTGAAATAGGTGATGGAGATTAAAGAGAGTACGTGTGATGATGGAAATGTGGAATCACTATATAGTATACCGGAAAGAATATAAAACTGTAGGTTTTCTCTAATGGAATGACAATAAAAAATTAATTGAAAATAAAATAATAAAAATCAATTCTAAAGAAAAAAATTTTTTTGAAAAACAAAGAATTGTGTTTCAAGGGGAAACTCATTATCACAATGGCGACGTTACACCACAGACTGATATCTGAATAAATTTATCAGGATGGATGTTAGCAAGATTTCTATCAGCTAAATTTTTTTTTCCTACACTTGCCCTCCTACCTCTGGGAAAAAGCTGTGATCCAGTCAGGCTACAAATGTTGTAATAGAGCCATGATCAAACTGCAAGAATATGCAATAGGCTCCAGCAATTGCTAGAAGATGCTAAAATATTAATATTTGTTACAGTGTTCTGGTCGTTTTTATTCTTATTTTGCTATGTATTATGGTGTGTGTAACTGTCATTTGCAATTAGCCATGGAAAAGTGTTCCCAAAAGTGGTGAAACAAGAAAATCCTGAGAAACATTTTGAATATTAATAGGATGCAGATGGTCTAGGAACACTAACTCAGCATCTCTGGAGGCTGCAATGCGTCCATGAACTTAGAGTTTGAACACTCACTTGCATAAAAGAGTGAATTAAGGAAGTCCCCATGAGAGTTGTCAGGGGAAATGGTGAGGACACAGAAATCTGAAAGACCGTGGCATTCAAAGTCTTTCATGACAGGGTCTTCCTCCCCCCCAGTCATCTAGAGTCATAGTCCTGACAGAACACCTTCCTCATTGCTCCTGTCACATCCTTGTTCCCCAGGGTATACACGAAGGGGTTGGCCATGGGGGTGACGATGGTGTAGAAGAGAGAAATGAACTTGCCCTGATCCTGGGAGTAGTTGCTGTTGGGCTGAAGGTAAAAGTAGATGCCTGTGCCATAGAACAGGGAGACCACTGTGAGGTAGGACCCACATGTCCCAAAAACTTTCCTCTGCCCTGTGGCTGACTTTATTCTTAACACTGCCCTGACAATATGACCATAGGAGAACGTGATTAATGTCACAGGTATGAGGAGAATAATCACACTGACACAGAAGATCTCATTCTCATTCTCAGTGGTGTCAACACAGGCAAGCTTAAGCAGCAGGGTGACCTCACGAAAGAAGTGGTCTATTTTATTTCTTCCACAAAGTGGTACAAGGAAGATGAGACCCATCTGCAATGAGGAGTTGGCAAAACCAATGAACCACGATGCAGAAGCCATCAGGACACACAGACGGGGGTGCATGATCACTGTGTAGTGCAGGGGCCTGCAGACGGCTGCATAGCGGTCAAATGCCATCACCCCTAACAGAATGCATTCTGTAGATGCCAACCCTAGAGAGACGAACATCTGAGCTACACAACCACCGAAAGAGATAGACTTGTCTGCTCCCCTGAGATGAACCAGCAGCTGAGGAACAGTGCTGGTCGTATAACACAGGTCCAGAAAGCTTAGGTTGGAGAGGAAAAAGTACATGGGAGTCTGCAGGTGTGGGTCCAGGCGGGACAACGCAATGATGGTTGTGTTTCCCAGCAGGGTGAGCAGATAGAAGATCAGAAGAACCACAAAGAGGACTCGCTCCAGCTGAGGCCGGTCAGAGAAACCCAGCAGGATAAAGCCAGTGAAAGAACTTCCATTTTTCAGGTACATCCTTTTGTACCACCTGTTTCCTGTCAAAATCAAGCATTTAGCAATTTTTAAGAGAAATCTTCAAAAAAATCAAAAGTTGGCAGGAGGTGGATTTATGTTATAAGACCGGTCATGGCATTTTATAAGTAACTATTTGAATAAATGGTGTACTCATTACATTGATCAATTAGTTCCACTTTCGTTCCACATTACCAGAAAAAGTCAATCACTAATGAGGAGAGTAGCCAAAATGGCGAAACAGCACGGAAGTTTTTTGTGTGTCTCATATCCATGAAATACAGAAAAAGTCAATCACTAATGAGGAGAGGAGCCAAGATGGCGGAACAGTATGGAAGTCTTTTGTGTGTCTCCCATCCATGAAATACAGCCAGACCAACACTAAACCATCCTACACTCCTCGAAAACTGACTGGAGGATTAACACAACAATCTGCACAACCTGAAGCACAGAATTCAGCAGGTACGTGGCATGGAGAAGTGAACTTGGGGAACGAGAAGGCGCAGGAAGGGAGGTGCTTTTGCGAGCAGAGAGAGGATGGAGACTGCGGGGGGTGGGGGCAGAGAATACGGGAAAAGCACCCCTCCCCAAAAGCAGCTGGAGAGAAAGTAGAAAATTGGAAAGAGCTGCGGGTACTAAACTAAAAAGGGAGAAAGGAGAAAGGAGAGGGTTTAATTTGAATTAAGACTGTAAACAAGGGGAGCACAAAGGCTGCAACTCCGCAGCTCGATACCTGGCAGTGCTCTGGTGGGAAAAGTGAATCCCCAGGAACAGAGTGGGGTCCGGGAGGTTCTCGTGCCACAGGGGGAAATGCGGCTCCACTGCTGGAAGGATATTTGGTAGAGACTGTTGAAGCCACCTGGTCCCAGCAGACCCCGGAAGGCAGCCACGTTTGCTGGTTCTGGGGCAAGGTTGTTGAGGGTAAAGCCTGGTGCCAGATGTGTGTTGCGATTTTCCATGCTCCCTGAAATGCTGGGGCTACACTGTCTCGTGATCTTTCTTTGGGGCGGGCTGGGACCTGGCCACAGTCTTGGGACTCTGGCAGCAGGAGGGTCCAGCGGGCATTCCTGGGTGCAGCCAACATTCGGCCTTGCTCATTTGGCCATTGCTGAGTGAGACCCTCTCGCACAGGGGCTGAATGGGTCAAGTACGCAGTCCTTCGGAAGTAAGGGGCCAGGGAAAACAGCTGCATCTGAGACAAAACTCCGGAGAGAGGTGCTGCCTGGGGCCTGGTCACGGAGAGTGAAAAAGCGGGGAGTGGACGAGAGCTGAAGACAGAGGACCGGTGCATGATTGCTGCTCTGGGAGAACAGACTGGGTAGCTGGGTGGCGCCATTTTCACCATTCCTGCCCATGCGCATATGCACCTATGAGCACCGCAACAATCCACCCCAGTAGGCTAGCAGCGCCATCTAGTGGAGAGCGGAGCTGTTACACCAAGCCCTGCCCAACTGGGCGAACTTTGCTCTTCAAGAACAAAACCTCACCACCAGCTTAATTTAAGCACTATAAAGAGCTACATGGACTGACCTGTAGGGGAAAACGAAGTAGTTTCAGTCCTACTTCAATATCTTAGCAGGTCCATCTATTCAATTTTCTTTCTTTCTTTTTCTCATTTTTTACACTTCTTTTCTTGAATACAGAAAGAGAAAACATTCATTTTTATTTTCAATTTTTATTAAAAATGTTTTTGTTTAATTTTTATTACTACATTTTTTACTTTGTCTAATTTTTTTCAAATTTTACTTTAATTCCATCATTTTATTTTAGTCTACTTCAGTGTATTCACCTTTTCAAATTTTCAAATGATCTCCTTATTTTCTTTTTCCTTTTTTCCCTTTTTCGTTTCTTTTTCTTGAATGCAGAAAGAGAAAAACTTCCTTTTTGCTTTCAATTTCTATTAAAAATATTTTTCTTTAATTTTTTACCGTATGTTTGCTTTTATGTAAATTTTTCAAAATCTATTTTACTTCCATCATTTTATTTAGTCTAATACAGTGTATTCACTTTTTCAAACTATCTAACAATTTCTTTTTTTTCTTTCTTTTTTCTCTTTTTCATTTCATTTCTTTTTCTTGAATATAGAAAAAGAAAAATTCATTTTTATTTTTAATTTTTATTGAAAATATTTTTCTTTATCTTTTTCTACTATATTATTTACTTTTGTGTATATTTTTTCAAATTCTATTTTACCCCCATCATCTCATTTTAGTCTACTTCAGTGTATTCATTTTTTCAAATTCTCAAATGATTTCCTTTCCCCCCACTTTTTTCTCTCTAATCTGTCAAACCACTTTCAACACCCAGACCAAAACACACCTAGGATCTAGCATCATTTATTCAATTTGGGTGTGTTTTTAATTTTTTAATTTTAATAGGTTTTTAATTTTAATTTTTTAATTTTAATTTCTCTACTTCATTAATTCCTGTTCTCCCTTCAAAATGACAAAATGAAGGTATACACCCCAAAAGAAACAGCACGAAGAAACGACAGGCAGGGATTTAACCAACACAGATACAAGCAAGATGTCTGAACCAGAATTTAGAATGACAATAACAAGAATGCTAGCTGGAGTCAAAAATAGATTAGAATGCCTTTCTGCAGAGATAAAAAGGAGTAAAATATAGCCAGAATGAAATTAAAAATGCTGTAAGTGAGCTGCAATCACGGATGGATGCAGCGGCAGCAAGGATGGATGAGGCAGAACAGAGTCAGCGATATAGAGGACAAACATATAGAGAATAATGAAGCAGAAAAAAAGAGGGAGATTAAGGCCAAAGAGCATGATTTAAGAATTAGACAAATCAGTGACCATTCAAAGGAACACCAGAATCATAGGGGTCCCAGAAGAGGAAGAGAGAGAAATAGGGGTAGAAAGGAGATGGGAGCAAATAATAGCGGAAAACTTTCCTAACCTGGGCAAAGACACAGACATCAAAATCCAGGAAGCACAGAGGACTCCCATTAAATTCAGCCAAAACCAACCATCACCAAGGCATATCATAGTCAAATTCACAAATTACTCAGGCAAGGAGAGAATCATGAAAGCAGCAAGGGAAAAAAAGTCCCTAACCTACAAGGGAAGACAGATCAGGTTTGCAGCAGACCTATCTACAGAAACTCGGCAGGCCAGAAAGGAGTGGCAGGATATATTCAGTGTGCTGAATCAGAAAACTAGGCAGCCAAGAATTCTTTATCCAGCAAGGCTGTCATTCAAAATAGAAGGAGAGATTAAAAGTTTCCCAGACAAACAAAAATTAAAGGAGTTTGTGACCACTAAACCAGCCCTGCAAGAAATTTTAAGGGGGACTCTCTGAGGTGAGAAAAAATGAAAATAAATAAATAAATAAATAAATACCAAAAGCAACAAAGATTAGAAAGGAGCAGAGAACACCACCAGAAACTCCAACTCTACAAGCATCATAATGGCAATAAATTCATATCTTTCAGTACTCACTCTAAATGTCAATGGACTCAATGCTCCAATCAAAACACATAGGGTAACAGAATGGATAAGAAAACAAGACCCAGCTATATCCTGTTTACAAGAGACACACATTAGACCTAAAGACACCTTCAGATTGAAAATAAGGGGATGGAAAACCATCTATCATGCTAATGGTCAACAAAAGAAAGCCAGAGTAGCCATACTTATATCAGACAATCTAGACTTTAAAATAAAGTCTCTATCAGGAGATGCAGAAGGGCATTATATTGTAATCATGGGGTCTATCCACCAAGAAGACCTAACAATTGTAAATATCTATGTGCCAAATGTGGAAGCACCCAAAAATATAAAGCAGTTAATCACAAACATAAAGAAACTCACCGACAGTAATACCATCATAGGAGGAGACTTCAACACCCCACTCACAACAATGGACAGATCATCTAAACAAAATACCAACAAGAAAACAATGGCTTTGAATGACACACTGGACCAGATGGACTTAACAGATATATTCAGAACATTTCATCCTAAAGCAGCAGAATATACATTGTTCTTCAGTTCACATGGAACATTCTCCAGAATAGACCATATGCTGGGACACAAATCAGCCCTAAGTAAGAATAACAAGATAGAGATCATACCGTGCATATTTTCAGACGACAATGCTATGAAACTTGAAATCAACCACAAGAAAAAATTTGGAAAGGTAACAAATACTTGGAGACTGAAGAACATCCTACTAAAGAATGAATGAGCTAACCATGAAGTTAAACAGGAAATTAAAAAGTGTAGGGAAGGCAATGAAAATGATAACAGCACTACCCAACACCTCTGGGATGCAGCAAAGGCGGACATAAGAGGAAAGTATACAGCAATCCAGGCCTTCCTAAAGAAGGAAGAAAGATCTCAGATACACAACCTAACATTACGCCTTAAGGAGCTGGAAAAAGAATGGCAATGAACCCAAAACCAGCAGAAGACACGAAATAACAAAGATTAGAGCAAAAATTAATGCAATTGAAACCAAAAAAAAAAAAAAAAACCCACAGAACAGATCAATGAAACCAGAAGCTAGTTCTTTGAAAGAATTAAAAAAATTGATAAACCACTAGGAAGTTTGATCAAAAAGAAAAAGGAAAGGGCCCAGATAAATACAATCAAGAATGAAAGAGGAGAGATCAAAACAAACACAGCAAAAATAAAAACAACAATAAGAGAATATTATGAGCAATTATATGCCAATAAAATGGGCAATCTGGAAGAAATGGACAAATTCCTAGAAACATATACACTACCAAAACTGAAACAGGAAGAAATAGAAAATTTGAACAGACCCATAACCTGTAAGGAAATCGAATTAGTAATCAAAAATCTGCCAAAAAACAAGAGTCCAGGGCCAGATGGCTTTCCAGGGGAATTCCCAAATATTTAAGGAAGAGTGAACACCTATTCTCTTGAAAGTGTCTCAAAAAAATAGAAATGGAAAGAAAACTTCCAAACTCTTGCTATGAAGCCAGCATTACCCTGATTCCAAAACCAGACAGAGACCCCACTAAAAAGGAAAACTATAGACCAATATCCCTGATGAACATGGATGCAAAGATCCTCAACAAGATATTAGCCAACCGGCTCCAACAATACATTAAAAAAATGATTCACCACGACCAAGTGGGAGTCATACTTGCGATGCAGGGCTGGTTCAATATCCACAGAACAATGAACGTGACTCATCACATCAATAAAAGAAAGGACAAGAACCATATGATCCTCTCAATACATGCAGAGAAAGCATTTGACAAACTACAGCAAACTTTCTTGATAACAACTCGCAAGAAAGTAGGGATAGAAGGAGCATACCTCAAGACCATAAAAGCCATATATGAATAACCCAGCGCTAATATCATCCTCAATGGGGAAAAACTGAGAGCTTTTCCAGTAAGGTCAGGAACAAGACAGGGATGTCCACTCTTGCCACTGTTATTCAACATGGTATTGGAAGTCTTAGCCTCTGCAATCAGACAACACAAAGAAATAAAAGGCATCCCAATCGACCAGGAGGAGGTCAAACTTTCACTCTTTGCAGATGACATGACACTCTATATGGAAAACCCAAAAGATGCCAACCAAAAAGCTGCTAGAATTGATTAATGAATTCAGCAAAGTTGCAGGATATAAAATCAACACACAGAAATCACTTGCATTCCTAAATACCAACAATGAAGTGACACAAAGAGAAATCAAGGAATCTATCCCACTTACAGTTGCACAAAAAAACCGTAAAGTACCTAGGAATAAATCTAACCAAAGAGGTGAAAAATCTATACACTGAAAACTATAGAAAGCTTATGAAAGAAATTGAAAAAGACACACGAAAAAATGGGAAAAGATTCCATGCTACTGGATAGGAAGAACAAATATTGTTAAACATCGATGCTACCCAAAGCAATCTACATATTCAGTGCAATCCCTATCAAAATAACACCAGTGTTCTTCACAGAACTGGAACAAATAATCCTAAAATTTGTATGGAACGAGAAAAGACCCCGAATAGCGAAAGCAATCTTGAAAAAGAAAACCAAAGCAGGACACATCAGAATCCCAGACTTCAAGCTCTACTACAAAGTTGTAATCATCAAGACAGTCTGGTACTGGCACAAGAACAGACACTCAGATCAGTGGAACAGAATAGAGAACCCAGAAATGGACCCACTAATTAGTTGTATGGCCAACTAATCTTTGACGAAACAGGAAAGAGTATCCAATGGAATAAAGACGGTCTCTTCAGCAAGTGGTACTGGGGAAAACTGGACAGCGACATGCAGAAGAATGAACCTGGACCACTTTCTTACACCAGACCCAAAAATAACCTCAAAATGGATGAAAGACCTAAATGTAAGACAGGAAGCCAGCAAAATACTCGAGGAGAAAGGAGACAAAAACCTCTTTGATCTTGGCCACAGCAACTTCTTACTCAACACATCTCTGGAGGCAATGGAAACAAAAGCAAAAAATGAACTACTGGGACCTCATCAAAATAAAAAGCTTCTGTACAGCGAAGAAAACAAACAGCAAAACTAAAAGGCCACAGGCTGAATGGGAGAAGATATTTGCAAATGACATATCAGATAAAGGGTTAGTACCCAAATTTTCAAAGAATTTATCAAACTCAGCACCCAAAAAACAAATAATCCAGTGAAGAAATGGGCAAAAGACATGAATAGACACTTCTCCAAAGAAGACAACCAGATGGCCAACCGACACATGAAAAAAATGCTCAACATCACTCATCATCAAGGAAATACAAATCAAAACCACAATGAAATACCACTTGACACCTGTCAGAATGGCTAACATTAACAATTCAGGCAACAACAGATGTTGGCCAGGATGCGGAGAAAGAGGATCTCTTTTGCTTTTTTGGTGGAAATGCAAGCTGGTGCAGCCACTCTAGAAAACAGTGTGAAGGTTCCTCAAAAAACTAAAAATAGAACTAGCCTACAACACAGCAATTGCACTACTAGGCATTTATCCACGGATACAGGTGTGCTGTTTCAAAGGGGCATATGCACCCCCAGGTTTATAGCAGCACTCTCAACAATAGCCAAAGTATGGAAAGAGCCCTAATGTCCATCGATGGATTAATGGATAAAGAAGATGTGGTATATATATATACAATGGCGTGTTATTCGGCAATCAAAAACAATGAAATCTTGCCATTTGCAACTATGTGGATGGAACTAGACGGTATTATGCTAAGTAAACTTAGTAAGAGAAAGACAAAAATCATAAGACTTCACTCATATGAGGACTTCAAGAGACAAAACAGATGAACATAAGGGAAAGGAAACAAAAATAATATAAAAACAGGGAGGCGGACAAAACAGAAGAGATTCGTAAATATGGAGAACAAACTGAGGGTTACTGGAGGGGTTGTGGGAAGGGGGATGGGCTAAATGGGTAAGGGACACTAAGAAATCTACCCATGAAATCACTGTTGCACTATATGCTAACTAATTTGGATGTAAATTTAAAAATATAAAAAATAAAATTAAAAAAAAAGAAAGCCTCAAAAAAAGTAAATCATTTATATGTAATGTAAGAAAAATCAAATGATGGGCCTTGTGTTCCCATCAGTGATAGGAATATAAGTTCTTTCAGTCTGTGCTTACTAGGACTTAAAGTACTATAAAATATATGTACATTCCAGACTTAAGTTATGTAAAAATGTATAAGGGAAGAGAGGAAGAGCTATCAGAAAGAATCAGAAAAAAATACAGAGAGGAGAGATGTTATTATAAATATGTGTCTCATGATTCTACACAACTGGATTTGCACACACCACGTGTGCCTAAAACAGAATATGATGACACCTGGGTGGCTCAGTGGGTTAAGCATCTGACTCTTGATTTCAGCGGGGACCATGATCTCATGTTTTGAGGGTTCAAGCCCTGTGTTGGACTCTTCACTGACAGCCCTGACCCTGCTGGGGATTCTGTCTCTCTCCCTCTCTGTCTGCATCTCCCTGCTCCCTCACTCTCTCTCTTTCTTAAAATAAACAAATAAACATTAAAAAATGCATACATCTCTCTCTCTCTCTCTCTCTCTCTCTCTCTCTCTCTCTCTCTATATATATATATATATATATATATATATATATATATAAAACCACACACTGTGGAAAAAGCATTCTGACATAGGAACTTATGAACAAGACTGTACTTACACGAAGAATTCAATTACATTCAAAATCTCACCACTATTTCTGCATAAACATTGGGAACATAAACATTTGAAACTTGGAACAACACATAAGATAAAAGTTAACAAAAGCAAAATGACCTATTGAGACTTCATCAACATAAGAAGCTGCTGCACAGTGAAGGACACAATCAACACAACTCAGAGCAGCATATGAAATGGGAGAAGATATTTGCAAATGGCATTCAGATAAAAGGTTAGTATCCCAAACCCATAAAGAACTTATCAAAATCACTACCCCGTCCCCACAAAACCCTGAATAATCCAGTGAAGAAATGGGCAGAAGACATGAATACCTTTCCAGAGAAGACATCCAGATGGCCAACAGACTCTTCAAAAAATAATCAGTATCATTCATCATCAGGGAAATGCAAATCAAAACCACAATGAGATACGACCTCACACCTGTCACAGTGTCTGAAATGAACAAGTCAGGAAACAACAGATGTTGGAGAGGATGCAGAGAAAGGGGAAGGCTTTTGCACTGCTAGTGGGAATGCAAACTGGTGCAGCCACTCTGGAAAACAGCATGGAGTTTCCTCAAAAAATTAAAAATAGAACTACCCTATGACCCAGCAATTGTACTACTGGTTATTTATCTAAACAATACAGAAATGCTGACTCTAAGGGGCACATGAACCCCAATTTTTAAAGCAGTACTATCAATAATCGCCAAATTATGGAAAGACACAATTGTCCATTGACTGATGAACAGAGAAAGAAGATGTGGTATATACACACACTGTGTCTGATAGCTTTTTAAAAAATAATTCTCAGCGTGCTTGGGTGGCATCGCCAGTTAAGCGTCCATCTCTTAATTTAGGCTCAGGTCATGATCTCACAGCTGAGTCCCATGTTGGGCTCTGTGTTGACAGTATGGAGTCTGCTTGGGATTTTCTCTCTCTCCCTCTCTCTCTGCCCCTTCCCTACTTGTGCTCTCTGTCTCTCTCAAAACAAATAAATAAACTTAAAAAAAATCTCTTGTTGGAGTGCCTGGGTAGTTCAGATGGTTGAGTGTACCACTCTTGATTTGAACTCAGGTCATGGGTCCCCAGGGTTCTTGGATCAAGCCCTGCATTGGGCTCCATTTTCATCATGGAACCTTCTTAAAATTCTCTCTCCCTCTTTCTCCTTCTGCCTTTCACCCCCACTTGCACTCTGTCTTTTTCTAAAATAAAAATTAATAAATAAATAAAATGAATTAAAAAAATAATTTTCTTGCTTTTTAATTGAGATACAATTAGCATAACATTATATTAGTTTCAGGGATACAATACGATTCGATAATTGTGTAGATTGCAAAATGATCACCACAATAAACATAATTAACATCCATCACCATAAACACCTAATAAATTATTTTTGTGATGAAAAATTTTCAAATTACTCTCTTAGCAACTTTCACATAGGCAATACAATATTATTAACTGTTGTCACCATGATGTACATTATACCTTTATGACATTGATTTTGTAACTGGAAGTTGATAGATTTTGACCCCTTTTACCCATGATGCTCACCCCCACCCTCCTACCAGGCAAGGAGCAAGCCGTTAAATCTCTTCTCTGTATCTATCAGCACTGGTTTTTAAAACTTCCTTAGATGTGAGAATATACACTATTTGTCTCTATTTCTCTGTTTGATTTATTTCACTTGGTGTAGTGCATTCAAGATTCACCGATCGTGCAGCAGATGGCAAAATGTCCTTTTTTATGGCTAAATAATATCCCATTGTATATAGATACCACATCTTTGTTTCTTTTTTATTTAAATTTTAGTTAGTTAACTTAACAGTGCAATATTAGTTTCAGGAGTAGAATTCAGTGATTCATCACTTACATAGAACACGCAGTGCTCATCACAACAAGTGCTCTCCTGATACCCATCATCTCTCTAGCCCATCCCCACCCACCTTTCCTCCATCAATGCTCAGTTTGTTCTCTATGGTGAAGAGTCTCTTGTGGTTTGTCTCCCTTTATTCTCTCCCCACCCCTTCCCATATGTTCATCCGTTTTCTCTCTTAAATTCCACTTCTGAGTGAAATCATATGGTACTTCTCTTTTTCCAATTTATTCCACTGAGCGTAATGCATTCTAGTTCCATCCACATCATTGCAAATGGCAAGATATCATTATTTTTGATGGCTGAGTGATATTCCATTGTATATATATACACCACGTCTTCTTTATCCACTCACCTATCAATGGACACACCTGTTAGAATGGCTAGAATCAAAAAGACAAAAGACAAATAGTGGTGGCCAGGATGTGGAGAAAGGAACCCTTGGGCACTGTTGGTGGGAACATAAATTGGTGCAGCCCCTGTGGAAAACAGTAGGCTGGGTCCTCAAAGAATTAAAAACAGAACTACCATATAATCCAGCAATCCCACTCCTGGGCTTTTATCCAAAGGAAATGACTCATTATCTGAAAGAGATGTCTGCACTCCCATATTCATAGCAGTATTATTCACTATCCCAAAGTATGGAAACAACTAAGTTTCCACCGGGGAATGAATGAATAAAGAAATTGTGGTGTGTATATACAATGGAATATCATTCAGCCTTTAACAAAGAGGAAATCCGGTCATTTATGACAACATGGATGTACCTGGAGGACATTAAGCTAAGAGAAATAAGCCAGACAGAGAAAGACAAATACCACGTGATATCCTTCACATGTAGGAGGGAAAAAGTACAACTCCTAGGAACAGAATAATAAAAAAGTATCTGCCAGGGGCTGGGGAATGGGAGGGGGGAATAAAGAGAAGTTGATAAAATGGTACAGACTTTCAGGTATAAGACGAAAAAGGTCTGGTGATCTAACATGTAGCACGGTGACTATCATTGGTACCACTGTATTGTATAGAGAATAGACTTAAATGTTCTCACACAGAAGCAAAAAGATAAACATAAAGATGGATGTGTTAATTAACTCAATGGGCAAATCCTTTCACAAGGTATATGTGTAACATCATGCTGTACATGTTAAAAATCTTAGTTTTATTTGTCAATTATGCCTCCTTAAAGGTGAGGGGGGAAAAGACGAATGTTTTTGGTAACAAACAGCAGGTTTTAAACAGCACACTTAAGCACCATTATAGAAAAAGGTTATGTATTGGGGATATGAAATTTTTTGCATAATAAAAACCACTTATTAAAAATTACGCAGAAAAAGAACGTGATCCTTGAGCAATGTCTTGAATTAGTAATGGAACATGGTGTATGGGAAAATGGGACAAGAGAGTACCTTTCTAATGAAGCAAAGCAGTAGAATCATAAATGTATAATAGAACGCTGGCCCCAAGCTGATATGGTGTATCCGGTGGTTAACACATTGTGAGTTTGTTCCCACAACTAGAGGGTCCATAGAACAAATACACCTTCGTATGTTAAAGGTGTGCCTTTTATTTAATCTTGCAGACAATGGTTGCCAAAAGTATTTTTAAGCAAGGAATGATGTGGTTGTGTTGCTTTGAGGAAAAATAATTCAGATAATGCTGTAGAAGCTTAGAGTTGGTTTGGTTGGAAGATCGCTTAAGAAATTAAATGGTTTGGGCAAGGATACAAAGATCTTACCGACACATGGATAACAACTGACAAATGTGTGCTGGAGAGTGAATGTATTCTGAAATATGTCAGAGAGAATGAACAAGGCTTAGGTGCAGTGTTAGGATGAAAATGGAGGGAAGAATCAAGAATACTTAAGGGGAGGGGTGCTGGAGTGGCTCAGTTGGTTAAGTGTCCGACTCTTTGTTTCGGCTCAGGTCATGATCCCATAGTTCATGAGATCAAGCCCTGCTTTGGGTTCTGGGCTGATGGCATGGATCCTGCTTGGAATTCTCTCTACCCCCCTCCCCCTTCGTAGCTAATGCTTTATCTCTTTCTATCAAAACAAATAAATTAATTAAAATATAATAGTTCAGGGGGTTCTCACTGAGGTTACTGAGGGTTTTGTATTGAGATTCTGAAATCCTAACCTGTAGAATAGCAGTTGTTTTCAGAACATGAAACATCAGAAATTTTAGAGTTCACAAATAATCCACATGCATATAGCCAAGATTCCATTTGCTTTAGGATGGAACTCAAGACGGGGTGTAAACTGTGGATGTGGATTGCAGATTTATTGACAAAGATTTCTAGATAGACGGTAGTTCAAGCCATGGAAGTGACAATGTATCTCAGGAACAGTGTAGAGACAGAAGAGAAGCAAGGATAGAACGTTAGGAAATTAAAACATTGAAGTTTGTGCCCAGGTAGAAAGAAATGAGAATCAAGGGCCCGTGAAATAACAGGAAAAGAGAGAGAAGCCAAGGGACAGCACAGTTTCATGAAGGAGGGGACGTGCTTAACTCCATACTACACCAAGTAAGACAACGGTGAGCTCATCTGCTTTGTGCAATGGAAGAACAGTAAAGGTTTTACAGAAAACCGTTTCAACAGAGTGGTAGGGGGAGAAGGAACAAAGAACATTTGGAAGTGACGATAGAAGGAGAAAAAGCATGAATACTTTGTGTCCGGTCACAAAAAGATGAAATTAATGGAAGAGGACAGCTAGAAGTAAATGGGGAGATCACAGGGTAAAAAGGTCTCATAAAGTTGGAAGGTAATAGAGTTGATTACACCATTGGAAAATAATTTTCTTCAGTGACTCAGTAACAAAGAAAGGATATGACTAACATGAGGGGGAAAGGCTCAGGAATTTCCTCTTCTAAGTAGGAAAAGATGACAGTTCTGAAAACAAGGGGGGTACTCTAAAGACCGGCCCTGGGGATATAATGTACAGTATGGGAGCTACAGTCAATAACACTATCTCGTATACTTGGAAATTGCTAAGAGAAGAGATCTTAGAAGTTCTCCTCACAAGAACAAAAGGCCACTATGTGCAGGAACAGATGTTACCCAGACTTCTTGTGGTGATCATTCCACAATATATACCAGGATCGAATCATTATGTTGTATGCCTCAAACTAAAAGTATGTTGTATGAAAATTGTACCTCAACATGAAAAAGGCATTTAAAGACTAACAAAAAGTAGTGTAACTGATAGTATTAAATAGTATTGGTAAATGGAAGTTAAGAAGAGACAGTCGTTTCACTCCTAGTCAATTTGGTGGGAAAAGATTGACTACCTGCTCATCTCCAGAGCCTCCCTTCCTCTTGGCTGCCTCTGGGGAGCCAAACTCTGTATACTTCGACTGAGGCTAATGAGTTACATTGGGCAGGACCCTCCTGGGGCCACTAAAAATACACACATCCTCAGTCCCTAGAGCACGTACTTTGACTTTGGTGCCTTACCAAAAAACATCCCTCAGATATAATATTAGCCCTTTCATTCATGGGCAGATTCCAAAGTGTGTTTAGCTGCAGGCCCCACCGTCCACGCTAAACTACACCTCCTCGCATGTGCCAAAACACTCTGCAATGAGTGGACGATCTTCCAGGTAAACCCTGGGGATGACAGAACCTATGCTAACAGTCATGATGGAGAGAAGCGTTACTACCTTGAACAGAGCCTGAGCAGTGAGTAATTGTGTCTGCCCTTGCCTCTCAGAGTCACCATTTTCAAGGTTTGTCCTGTTGAAAGTTGCCATATTGTAAATTCACGAATCTGTTTTTATTCTAAGGGTTCTGTTCTACCTATTAGATCCCCTAACACTTTCCTACAGATCAATGACCACACACCACTGGGAAGTGTCTAAGTGTCCTAGCTTTCACGGGGACAGTGGTCATATACGTTCATCTGCAGGACCTTCCCTTTCCCATCCATATGCCAATCTCTTCACTTCATACAACCGTAGTGGTTCTTCAAAGACCAGTGGCTGCTTCCAAAAGTCAGGTGGATATCTGTAATCTCTGTTATTCTTCCTTGGAAGGAGAGGCCATGCTCTTACTCTAACACTCATTCAAATGTTACTAAGAAGATGTGAGAGTCTTTCCTTTGCTGCTGATTCCTTGCACCCAGGAAGTTGATGGTGCTGCCTGCAGAACTGGTGTCTGTGGGTGAGTTGCTCTTTCCTGACAATAAGTTCTAGATGGTAGAGCAATGTGACCTCCAGGTTAGCTGATTACCACTTCACTGGAGAGTGAAAGACTGTAAGTGTTTTCTCTTCCAGCTCAAACCAAATGCTCGGTGGCAGATCCCACAAGCATGGAATCTGTGTTTATGTGTCAGATCTGTGAGTGTAACAAACAGGTCTATAGGACAATTGCCTTCATTGGATATTCATGCCAGATATGGGGAGTCAGTGTTTCCCACTACTGTAGGCTTCTGCTCCAGGAATAAGAGAATACGAGAACTTGAAATCAGATAGAACTCATACCTTGGTCTTACCACTGCATGCGGGTATTCATTTATAATAAAGAACTTTTATCATTTCACAGGCATATGTGCATTCTACTATTGCTATTGGGTTGAATTGTGACCCCTGCAAACCTCCCCCACCAGAAAAGTGGTTGAAACCCTAAACCTCAGTTCAGGTTAATGGGACTTTATGTGAAAACAAGGTTCCTGCAAACATATTCAAGTTCAGATGAGGTTACACTCAATCAGGGCATGCTCTAACACAAAGTGATTGGTATTTCTATAAGAAGGACAGAGTAGACAGGTGAGGAAGAAGCCATCTGCCTACAGAGGCAGTAGTTGAAATCCTGCAGCCACAACTCACAGAAATCCCAAAACTTCCAGCAAACAAGCCACCAGAGACTAGAAGGGTCCAAAGATGTATATTCTCCCCGACAGGTTTCAGAGGTCCTGCCAATATCTTCGTGTTGGACTTGTGTCCTCCTGACATATCAGACAATGGATTCCTGCTGTCCTGAGGACGGACCTGGTTAGTGGAGCTTGGTTATCAAGCCTAGGAAAATAATACAGCATATGGAAATTCGTGTGAAAATGTCTATGTCAACTTAATTCTTCCCTTCTAGGCACGATGCATTTTACACGCTTCCTAGCAGAATATATGTTTTCTTGGTTCCGATCACTTTCTCTGCATCACTGAGAAGAACAAAATCATTGAGAATCAAGTTCTTGGCTGAGTGATGAGCTGTTTTGTTGATCTTCCAGAAATATTGTAAACCCTGTGGGAGCCTTCTTCTGGGCACCACGATGGCCTGCAGAAGCCCCTTCTCTCACCCTCACAGCACATGGATAGAGGGAAGACGCAGAGGTAAGTCCCAATAACATGTGACAAATTCTACTGACTAGTGCCCTTTGTATGATTCTGGATATTTGGGACCAAGGCCTGATCATGTGGAAGATATAGACGTTAAGAGCCAGGCTGTTGCTACAGACAAGCAAGGACTGAGGAGGCTTCTTCAATATGGGACAATGGATCTTTTGGAACATAAACCTCCCAGGGTTCGACAAAGAGCTGAAATCATTATATCTCCTATTTCCTATTGAAAGCTAGAAACATCATGTCGTTTATTTGAAGGGGACAGTTGGGGTGGGAGAGTAGTCTTGAGAATCTCAAAGCTTATTACTGGTAGACTTATACTTATGATCCTGGTATTCTGTTTCTTACTTTACTGCCTTTTTAAACTGATTTTCTCAAATTCATTTTACCCTTCAGCAACACAGCAACAACAGCCAAACAAGCAGTGAGAGGATTTAGGAATAAAAGGATAAATGGAACAAGAATCCTAAAGGAAGCATAATAGAGAGGTGACCGGAGCTCCTCTTGGCTCGTCATTGATTTTGCTATTAGAAAAGTTACTTTTAAAAATATAGAGTTCTGCAAGTTTCCATACAACTTAGCATTTGGGGAAAAAATACTAGAATTTGAGTAATCAAGACTATCTACCTGTTGCTCAGGATTTCCTTTGCTTTGCTATTGTCTCTGAGTGTCTATAAACCCTAGACTCATTTTCAATAACGTGTTCAAGTTCATAATCTTCTTGACTATTCTGATTCATTCAACAAAGACTGTTTGTGACTCTAGTAAATGCCAGATTCTTTTCCATCACTTTATGAGTTATAACTCTTCTCCAGGTTGTATTTATTATTAAGCTTGCCTCATGGTGCGAAGGGTGAAGGGAGGTTATTCCTAAGAGCAAGCCCAATGATTTTGGTAAAAAACAGAATGATTCCTACGAGGTTGGCCTTTATAGGAAGTACAGACTGAGATGCTGATAAAATATTTCTCCACTACACTGAAAAAGTTTGAAAGGGAGTTGTAATGTGAGACAAAAGAAAATGAAACATTGGATTGATGATTTCCTGACATTTTACTGAAATTGCTGTCAGTGATTATTAGTCAGGCTTAGTCATCCTGCAAAGTGAACACTGGGCACGATAAATTCTTCAATCATTTCCAATAGATGCTTCCCAATCATAACGATTTCAGGCTCCATCCCCAGAGTTCATTAGTTCATGCATCAAAATGTATTGTTCCCCTTGTATAAAATTGGTAATGGTAAATTTCTCTATCTATACACTTTCAGAAAACATATTTTTTTTCTCCCCACAAATTAGAAGTAAGGGAGCGAGACGCATGTATTTCAATTCTTGATGGCAAACAAACATAGAGGGAAGGGACAGTGCAAATTTGCACCTTACTCAGAACGACTAGATTAATTTTTTTGAGAAACTACAGTTACCTTCAGTGTTCATGCATTCACGAAAAGACACTGTCCCTGCTGGTCAAAAGCCCAGGTTGTGGAGTCAGTCTGAAGCCTGGTGAGTGCCCCTGGGAAACTTACTGAACCTCCTTCACACTCACTTCGCTCATCTAGTCAACAGAGATCAGGAACGTGCCAACCTCAGACAGTCATTGGGAGAAAGTGCACCCACGTCTAGGGCAGTGCCTGAAACACAGAAGATGCTCCCGTTCAGGGACTGTTTATCACCCCGTCGCTCCCCAACAAGGAAGGGTGTGTGCAAACTCTCAGGCCTCCACCCAGAATCCACGAGCCCACCCTGGGAAAACAGGGCTGGACTGAAGCTGCAAGAGAAAACAGGGAGTCCTGCTAACTGTGCAGACTGAGTGCCATGGAAAGAGCGAATGGCAGCACCTCCTCAGGATTCCTCCTCCTGGGCTTCTCCGACAGGCCAAAGCTGGAGACGCCTCTCTTTGTGGTCATCCTGATGGGCTACGTCCTGAGCTGTCTAGGCAATGGCACCATTATACTCCTGTCGCTGTGGGACCCTCGCCTGCACACCCCCATGTATTACTTCCTCTCCAACCTCTCTTTCATGGACCTGTGTCTGACCACCTGCACCGTCCCTCAGACTCTGGCCAACCTCAAGGGGCGGGACAAGACTATCACCTATGGCGGCTGCGTGACCCAGCTCCTCATCGCCCTGGGGCTCGGGGGCGTGGAGTGTGTGCTCTTGTCGGTCATGGCCTATGACCGCTACGCCGCCGTGTGCCGCCCACTGCACTACCTGATCATCATGCACCCGCAGCTCTGCCTGCGCCTGGTCCTAACTGCTTGGCTCACAGGGTTCGGCAACTCGGTGCTACAGACGGCCCTGACCATGACCCTGCCCCTGTGCGGGAGAAACCAGGTGGACCATTTCTTCTGTGAAGTGCCGGTGATGCTCAAGCTGGCCTGCGCCGACACCTCCTTCAACGAGGCTGAACTCTTCGCGGTCAGTGTCTTCTTCCTCGTGGTGCCTCTGTCGCTCATCTTAGTGTCCTACGGCCACATCACCAGGGCCGTCCTGAAGATCAAATCGGCCCGGGGCAGGCGGAAGGCCTTCGGAACCTGCGGTTCCCACCTGATGGTGGTGGTCATCTTCTTTGGCACACTCATCTCCATGTACCTCCAGCCTCCCTCCAGCTACTCGCAGGATGTCAACAAAAGCATTGCGCTCTTCTACACTCTGGTGACTCCCCTACTGAATCCCCTCATTTACACTCTGAGGAACAAGGAGGTCAAGGGGGCGCTGAGGAGACTGCTGAGAGGAACCACAGGCTCCAGAGGGAGCTAATACAGGGTTTGCAGATTCTGGGTGACTACAACCCGGTTGTCACTGAAGTCAACAAATCCTTATAAAGCACCTCCTCTGTCTAGGCCATTGTTCCACTGACTTCGACTGTGATCAGCAATCACAACACTCAGCCCTGTCTCCATGGAGCTCAATATTCTAGTGGGGAGAACATGGGTTCAATAAAAGAATCTAAAAATAACTATGATGTATCCTCTGTTGGAATGTATACAATAATGAGAATCAACAAATAATAGCTACATACGTCAGCATGAATGCCTCTTGCAAACACACTGCTGAGTGAAGGAAGCCAGCTGCAGAACAGTTCATACTGTTCTAATTGAATGGTATAAAATTTACTTTTAATTCATGTGAAATTCAAAAGCAGGCACAATGAATCTGTGGTATTGGAAGCCAGAATAGTGGTTGCCCAGAAGAGTCACGACTGGAAGGAGAAGTGGGGGAGGAGAATTCGGGGTTCTGCTTATATTCTGATGATGGATCTCAGCGCAGTTGATAGAAGGTGTACAACATGGGAAATGTCATCAGACTTTACCCTGAAGCTACTTCCACTCTCGTGTGCATGATGTACTTCGAATCACTTAATTTTAATCAGTTTGAAGCAAGCCTGATATGATCAGAATAGTATGATACTAAATAATCACATAAAGATTTGTGTTCCTTTCACACGTGATTGGCTTTGTATTGCAAATGAGCCATGTTACTTCTTTCCAGTGTAGTGAACCAGTAGACTATATAGTGCTTATGACCTTAATAATATTTAGTCTAGTAGAATGAACCTTACCTAACTTTCCTTCGAAGACCTCAAAAGAAGATCATTTGTACAGTGAGTTCTGGTTCTCTTCTTCCTTCTAAGTTGATTTGCAATTGTTTTATGGTGTCCATTTCATTTATTTCAGCTCGATCTTGGTTATTTCTTTCCTTCTGCCAACTTGGAGCTTATTTTGGTCTTTTCCTAATTATTGGAGGAGTAAAGCTAGGTTGTTTATATAAGAATATTTTGTCTTACTGTAGTCCTTTAAATGCTGTAAACTTTCCCTTTAGCATTGCTTTAGCAGCATCCTATAATTTACTAAGTAGTGTTTTCTCTTCGTTTTTTCAAGATGTTTCTTGATTTCCCTTTGATGTCTTGTTTGACCCATTGATTTGGGGGAGGTATGTTATTTATTTTTACATCTTTGCAAAATTGAGCTTTCCTTTTTTTTTCTTGGCTTTCCTTTGTTGTCGATGTTCATTTTCATCGGAGTGTGATCAAAAAAGACACTTGCAAGAGGGCAATTTTCCCCAATTTGCAAAGACTTGTTACATAAATTTTCTTATGGTCTATCCTGGAGAATGCTCCTGGTGTTCTTGGTAAGAATATGCATTGCATTGCTGTTGGATGAAAGTTCCATATATGTGTATTGAATGTTTTTAATTATGGCTCAAGTCCAATATTTCCTTGTTGACTTTCAGTCAGAATGATTTGTCCATTGTTAATATTAGAATATTGAAGTCCCTACTGTTATTATATTGTTGTCTATTTCTCTCTTCATAACTGTTAGCATTTGCCTAATACATTTGGGTGCTCCCATGTTGGTTCCCATATATTTACCCTTGTTATAACTTCTTGATGAATTGACCCCCTTATATACTGAAGTTTTTATCCCTTGTTTTCATTTTTAGCTTAAAGTCTATTTTGTCTGATACAAATATAGTTACCTCTTCCCTCATAAATCTTTATAAAACAGCTAGCACCAACCCTTCTCAAACTCTTCAAAGAAATTGAAGAGACAAAACACTCCCAAACACATTTCACAAGATTAGCATTAACATTATGTAAAACACAGATAAGTCATAGAAAGAAAAAAAGAAGGAAACCTATAGACCAGTATCTCTGCAAAATATAGATGCAAAATTTTTCAACAAAATATTGATAAATCGAATTCAGCAGCACATTTAAAGTTTCAAACACCATGATCAAGAGGGATGTAGTAGGGATACGGGACAAAGCAACATACACAAATCAGTCAATGCAATACATCACATGACTAGAGTGGAATGAAAAATTCATGTTTTTCCAAATAGATGCAGTAAGGCATTTGAGAAAACATGATATATTTTCATGGTAAACACTCTCAACAAATTAGTTGTAGATGGAATGTGCTTCAACATAAGAAAGGCCATATATGACAAACTTGTGGTAACATACTCAGTGGCAAAAGGTTGAAAGCTTTTCCTCTAAGATCAGAACAAGACAAGGATGCTCACCCTCATTACTCTTACAGAACATAGTACGGAGAGTCCAGTCATTTGCTGAAGAGACTCTCTTTTCTCTACTGGATATCTTTCCTGGTAGGTTGAAGATTAATAGGCCATTGATTTGTGGGTCCATTTCTGGATTCTCGAGTCTGGTCCATTGATCTATACGTCTGTGTTGGTGCCAGTACCATACTGTCTTAATGATAACAGCGTTGTAATACAGCTTGAAGTTTGGAATCGTGCTGCCTCCAGCTATAGGTATCTCTTTCAACGTTACTTTGGCTATTTGGCATCTTTTCTGGTTTCACACATTTTGGAATTGTTTGTTCTAGCTCTGTGAAGAATGCTGGTGTAATTTTGATAGGGATAGCATTGAATGTATAGATTGCTTTGGGTAGTAACTACAGTTTAACAGTATTTGCTCTAGTAATCCACAAGAATGGAATGTTTTTCCATTTCTTTGTGTCTTCTGTAATTTCTTTCCTAAGCTTTCCATAGGTTTCAGTGGATTCAACAAAGCAGGAAAGAATATCCAGTGGAAAAAAAGACAGTCTCTTCAGCACATGGTGTTGGGAGAACTGGACAGTGACATGCAGATGAATGAACCTGGACCACTTTCTTACACCATATACACAAAAATAAACTCAAAATGGATGAAAGACCTAAATGTGAGACAGGAAACCATCAAAATGCTAGAGGAGAAAACAGACAACAACCTCTTTAACCTAGGCTGCAGCAACTTCTTACCAGACATGTCTCCAGAAGCAATGGAAACAAAAGTAAACATGAACTATTGGGATCTCATCAAGATAAAAAGCCTCTGCACAGCGAAGGGAAAAAAAATCAACAAATCTAAAAGGCAACCATCGGAATGGGTGGAGGTACTTGCAAACAACATACGAGATAAAGGGTTAGTATCCAAAATCTATAAAGAACTTATCAAATTCAACACCTAAAAATCAAGTCATCCAGCTAAGAAATGGGCAAAAGACATGAACAGACACTTCTCAAAAAAAAGACACAGATGGCTGAAAGACACATGTGATATGCTCATTGTCTGGGAAATACAAATGAAAACCACAATGAGACACCACCTCACACCTGTCAGAGTGGCTAAAATGAACAAGTCAGGAAACAACAGATGTTGGCAAGGATGTGGAGAAAAGGGAACCCTCTTGCACTGCTGGTGCAAATGCAAACTGTTGTAGCCACTCTGGAAAACACTGTGGAGATTTCTCAAAAAATTAGGGATAGAATTACCCTATGACCCAGTAACAGCACTACTAGGAATTTATCCACAGGATGCAAGTGTGTTAATTTGTAGGGGCATATGTACCCCAGTGTTTATAGCAGTGCTATCAACAATAGCCAATTTATGGAAACAGCCCAAATGGCCATAAACATTTGCATGAAATAAGAAGATGAATGAATGGATAAAGAAACTGTGGTGCTTACACCTGTCAGAATGGCTAACATTAACAACTCAGGCAAAAACAGATGATGGCCAGGAGGCGGAGAAAGAGGAACTCTTTTGCATTGTTGGTGGCAATGCAAGCTGGCACAGCCACTCTGGAAAACAGTAAGGAGGTTCAAAAAAAAACTAAAAATAGAACTATCCTATGACCCAGCAATTGCACTACTAGGCATTTATCCACAGGATACAGGTGTGCTGTTTCGAAGGGACACGTGCACCCCCAGGTTTAGAGCAGCACTATCAACAATAGCCAAAGTATGGAAAGGTCCCTAATGTCCATCTATGGATGAATAGGTAAAGAAAATGTGGTATATATTACCACATACTCCATATACAATGGAGTATCGCTCGGCAATCGAAAGGAATGAAATATTGCCATTTGCAACTACGTGGATTTAACTGGAGGGTATTATGCTAAGTGAAATAAATCAGTCAAGAAAGACAAAAATCATATGATTTCACTCATATGAGGACTTTAAGAGACAAAGCAGATGAACATAAGGGAAGGTAAACAAAAATAATATAAAAACGGGGGGGCCAAAATAGATAAGACTCATAAATATGGAGAACAAACTGAGGGTTGCTGGAGGGGTTGTGGGAGGGGGGATGGGCTAAATGGGTAAGGGGCATTAAGGAATCTACTCCTGAAATCATTGTTTCACTATATGCTAACTAGTATGGATGTAAAGTTAAAAAAAAATTAAATTAAAAAAAAGCAACTGTGATACACACACACACACACACACACACACACACACACACACAATGGAATAGTACTCAGCAATAAAAAGAATTAAGTCTTGCCATTTCCAAAAACGTGAAAAGATTTTTTCATCCCACATTCACAATAGCATCAAAAACGATAAAATACATAGGATTAAATTTAACCAAGGAGGCAAAATATCTCTACATTTAAAACTGCATAAGTTAAAAGAGGTTAGAGTGGGAGAGAGCCAAAGCATAAGAGACTGTTAAAAACTGAGAACAAACTGAGGGTTGATGGGGGGTGGGAGGGAGGGCAGGGTGGGTGATGGGTATTGAGGAGGGCACCTTTTGGGATGAGCACTGGGTGTTGTATGGAAACCAATTTGACAGTAAATTTCATATATTAAATAAAGGGATGAAGAAGAAACGTCAAAAAAAAAAAAATAAAAATAAAAAAAAAATAAAACTGCGTAAGTTGATGGAACAAATTGAAGAGAATTAAGATATCTTATGTTCATGAATTGGGCATTGAGGAGGGCACTTGTTGGGATGAGCACTGGGTGTTGCATGTAAGCGATGAATCATGGGAATCTACCCCTGAAACCAAGAGCACACTGTATACACTGTATGTTAGCCAACTTGACAATAAATTATATTTAAAAATATTAAGATTGAAAAATTTTCCCAGTATTCAAAATCATCTCTAGATTGAATGGAATCCCTATCAAAATTTGAGTGGCATATTTCAGAGATAGAATAAGAAACAACCCTGAAATGTGTATGGAGCCACAAAAGTCCCAACTGCCAAAACCATTCCAACAAAGAAGAACAAAGCTGGAGGCAGCCTACTTCCTGATTCAAACCATATTATAAATATCTAGGAGTCAAAACAGCGTGGTACTAGATCAAGAAACAGACACATACACCAAAGGAACACAAGAGCACAGAAATAAACCCATCCACATACGGACAAATAATATTTGAAAAAGGAGTCAAGAATTTTCACGGTGACTTCTAAATCTCTTAGCTTATTGTGTCTATAGAGGTATAGTTTGTTCCATGGAGCTCTTGAGTGGTACCAGATTCTACCAACAGCCATTGCTCCCTCCACCTCCTGGAAAGAGTTTTTTTTTTTTCTCCATTCAATGTGATCTGCAGGGATACTGTTACCACATACACTAGGATGTATTTGTATTTCAGAACATATTGGAAGTACATCATGTATGAGCCTGGCACTTCTAAGTAGGATAAGCTCAAGGAAACATATTTTCTTGTAGTAATCATCTTCACAAAAGGGTTCAGAGATTGGCCTACAGGTGATTGGATATGGAGCACATTTTGTGCACAAGCATGTCCGTGGGTGTATGTGTTTAATAATATATTAATATATATATTGCTTCTACCTAAGTGAAAACCAAAATGTAACACGTTGTGGCAGACTATGAGGAGAATCATTCTGTGGGAATAGAGATGGTTTTTCGAAGAGGGAGGGTGAAACCTGGGAGAGGTTGATTTCGTGCTAGAAAGAACACATTCTTAGTCAACATGCTTCCTTTAAATACATTAAAACTGAGTTCTCATTAGACATAAGTTACTAAAGAAGCTTTCCAAAGAGAGTCTTTCAAAACCATTTCATGTTTCCAAGTGCTTGAAATGACGACTTACAAATGAGAGAAAGCATTATGTGTGACCTGCTACCACGGATTCGGGGGGATGGGGCCCTGTCAAAGGCTTTGACCACTGATCAAGACAGGCCATTGATCATGGAGATCCCAAATAACCCAATCAGTAGAAACGTTCACAACGCTTCTCTGAGACTCAACACACAAGTACACCTGAACAGCCTCATCCTGAAAAGGGGTTGAAACCATCCTCAGACAAGGTTCACGAATCAGAAGAACTTACACTTCCTAGAGACCTCATAGATTTCATTCCCTCCAGTGGTTAAAATAAATCCACCCAACAATGTAAATCAATAGAATTAAATTTTTTAAATGGAGCAAGTGTGGGAACCGAGAGGGGACCCCCAACGTGGTACTCAACAGCATAGTGATCACTTTGAATGGAAGCTACTGGGGAAAGAGCAGGTGTGAGGACATCACACCCTCCTCTGTCCCCTGGAAGCAGGAAATATCTCCTGAATGAAAGTCTCCTCCCAGGTCTAAGAAGTAAAAACAACCAGTTATCACCACAGGTAGGGACCTTAGAGCTGAGAAGGCTGTAGAAATAAACCTGCTACTTTTTACTAACCCACCACCTCAGCCCACATTCCACTTCGCATTCCCTGCTAACTGCAGCTCCAAACCCCAGTTTTCTTTCTCCTGTCAATTCCACGCTCATCTGTTGTCTCTCTGTAAACAGCGTAAAAACCACCTGGTTGTTCATTTCTTTGGGTCTTAATGTCCAGGTTGGGCCTCCGTGTGGTGGTAATAAAACTTTGGGTGTTTTCTCCTGTTACTCTGTCTCATGTCAACTTAATTCCAAAACAGCAGGAAGGGCCATGGGGAAAGAAGGAAATGTCTCCTCCCAGAAGCCAGTGTCCTGTCTCTGAGGCCACCTAGGGGAGCCCTTCCCCTGACCCCACTGATCTCCAGGCATTCATCCTCTCCTTTCTGCATTGACACCCAGCCCCCCCTTGTCCCTGCAAACCACATGTCTACACACGGTGGTTCCCAGTCTGCACCATCACGGCTCAAACATGCCACAACACCACTGGGGTGAAAGAGAGCTCTCACCCGTGTCACGAAACAAGCATCCAAAAAGCAGTCACCTGCAAAGGTAGGGTTGCCAGTGGTCCGTGACCTGTTCCTGCCTCCTCCATGAGCCTGGTCAGAGTGGGACTCTGGCAAACAGTAGTGGCAAAATATGCAGACTAGGAGGTACAGGAGGGACTTACAGGGGTGACTGCGCTCTGATGACTGATCCAGGAGTGAGTTAAGCAGGATGCAGAGGGCGTGTTCAGAGTGCAGTCACCTACACTGCACACCCTGTCGTTATGCTAACATGTGACAATTCTAAGGCCAGGACAGGGCTACGAAGGTAGGGATGCATGAACTGAGAATGTCCCTTCCCTTCTCTGGGCTCACTGGTGCCACAGTGGATGGCCTGGGGGGAGGGGTTAAAAAGGTGATGGAGATTAAAGACAGCACCTGTGATGATGGAAATGTTGAATCACTATATTGCACAGGAAAGTACTATAAAGTACTTTATAAAGTACCATTAAAGTATAAAGTAATATAATATAATGCTGTAAGTTAACTCTAATGGAATGACAATAAAAATTAAATTTTTTTATTTTTATAATAAATAAATTATATTTATTTTAATTATTAAATTATTAAAAATTAAATTATTTTTAATTAAAAAATAAAATAATAAATATTAATTTCAAACAAGAACACTTGAAAAACAAAGAATTGTGTTCAAAACGAAAACAGTGTCAGAATGGCAACATTACACCACAGAATGATATATGACCAGCTTTATCAGGATGGATGTTTGCAGGCTTTCTCTCAGCTAAAGTTTGTTTTTCCTACAGTTGCCCTCCTACTTCTGGGAAAAAGCTGTGACCCAGTGAGGCTCCAAATGTTGTAATAGAGCCGTGATCAAACTGCAAGAATAAGCAATAGGCTCCAGGAATTGCTGGAGAATGATACAATATTTATTATAGTGTACTGGTGGTTTCTATTCTTATTTTGCTATGTTTTTAGGGTGTGTGTGTCATTGTCCTTTGCGATTAGAAATGTAATAGTGTTTCCAAATGAGGGTGAAATAGGAAAATCCTTTGAAACTTTTTAAAATATTAATATGATGCAGATGGCCTTGAAATACTAAATCAGCATCTCTGGAGGCTGTAATGCATGCATGAACTTAGAGTTTGAGCACTCACTTGCATAAAAGAATGAATTAAGGAATTTCCCTTGAGAGTTATCAGGGGAAATATGGAGGACACAAAAACCTGAAAGACCCTGGCATCCAAAGTCTTCTGTCAAATGGTCTTCCCCTCATTCATCTAGGGTCATATCCCTACAGAACACTTTTTTCATTGCTCCAATCACATCCCTATTCCTCAGAGTATATATGACAGGGTTGACCATGGGGGTGACAATGGTGTAGAAGAGAGAAATGAACTTGCCCTGATCCTGGGAGTAGTTGCTGCTGGGCTGAAGGTAAATGTAGATGCCTGTGCCGTAGAACAGGGAGACCACTGTGAGGTGGGACCCACATGTCCCAAAGGCTTTCTTCTGCCCTGAAGCTGACTTTATTCTTAACACTGTCTTGACAATCCGACCATAGGAGAATGTGATTAATGCCACAGGTATGAGGAGAATGATCACACTGACAGAGAAGAGCTCAGACTCATTCACAGTGGTGTCAACACAGGCAAGCTTGAGCAGTGGGGGGATCTCACAAAAGAAGTGGTCTATTTTATTTCTCCCACAAAGTGGTACAAGAAAGATGAGCACCGTCTGCAACGAGGAGTTGGCAAAACCAATGAACCACGATGCAGAAGCCATCAGAGCACAGAGTCGGGGGTGCATGATCACTGTGTAGTGCAGGGGCCTGCAGACGGCTGCGTAGCGGTCAAATGCCATCACCCCTAACAGAATGCATTCTGTGCATCCCAATCCTAGAGAGACGAACAGCTGAGCTACACAGCCGCTGAAAGAGATAGACTTGTCTGCTCCCCTGAGATGAACCAGCAGCTGAGGAACAGTGCTGGTCGTGTAACACAGGTCCAGAAAGCTTAGGTTGGACAGGAAAAAGTACATGGGAGTCTGCAGGTGTGGGTCCAGGCGGGACAACGCAATGATGCTTGTGTTTCCCAGGAGGGTGAGCAGATAGAAGATCAGAAGAACCACAAAGAGGACTCGCTCCAGCTGAGGCCGGTCAGAGAAACCCAGCAGGATAAAGCCAGTGAAAGAACTTCCATTTTTCGGGTCCATCCTTTCTTACCACATGTTTCCTGTCAGCAGCAAGTATTTAGCCATTTTTAAGAGAAATCTTCAAAAAGAAAAAAAGGTGGCAGGGGGTTGAATCGATCATATGAAAACACACGGTCATGGACTTTATCAGTAATAATTTGAATAATGATATATTCATGGAAATTGACATAGCTTATACCAATACAGTTCACATTATCATAAAAAGTAAATCATTACTATTTAATGTAAGAAAAATCAAATTATGGACCTTGTGTTTGCATCAGTCATTGGAATATAAGGGTCTTTCAGTCCACACTTACTATAACTTAAAGTACTATAAAAATATATGTATGTTGCAGATTTAAGTTATGGAAAAATGTGTAAGGGAGAAGGAGAGATGTTATTGTAAACATGTGTCTCATGATTCTACACAACTGGATTTGCACACACCACACATGCATTAAAATATAATATGGTGACACCTGAGTGGCTCAGTGGGTAAGCACCCGACTCTTGGTTTCAGCTGGGGCCATGACCTCATGCGTCATAGGTTCAAGCCCTGTGTTGGACTCTTCACTGACAGCACTGAGCCTTCATGGGATTCCGTGTCTCTCCCTCTCACTCTGCACCTCCCCTGCTCCCTCATTGTCTCTCTCTCAAAATACATAAATACACATTTAAAAATACATGCATATATATGACCACTTACTGTGGAAAAAACATGCCGATATAGGAACTTATGACCTAGGATGTACTTATATGAAGAATTCAATTACATTCAAAATGTCACAACTATTTCTACATAACCATTTTGGCAGTATTGCCTCTCTAACTAATGTATTATATTTGGGAAAGCAACATGGTTTTTTTGTACGTAGTAAAACAAACACTCAATCTGAGAGAACCCAAGAACGGTACCGTTCAATTACATTGCTTAACTTTGGCCTGAAACGTGCTTCAAATGACCATACCAATTTAACAGGAACTCTGAAAATTCATTGGCCATGCAGAGCCAGCTGGAATCTGAACTCTAAAATCCATTGACCAACACTTACTCTTCCTTCTGCAGATTTCCATCTCACACGTTACCCATTAAATTTCATAAAATTCCTGAAAGAGGTAGGATTATTCCTTATCGACATCCTAATCAGAATAAACATTTTAAAAATTTACCCAACCATGTAAGTATGTACAATCTGTAATGTTTTACATCACTCCCATGATAAAATAAATAAAGAGATAAACACACAGAGATAAAGACAGATACATTCTCAAAGCAATGATGGGTCAAAGAAGTATAATGCAAAACTTTTATAGCAGTATAAGGAAAGATATAAAGAAACCAACATTTTGGTATTATACAAAATCTCAGACATCTGTCCACATTACGTCAATGATCAGCTTTCTGGGAGCTACCTTGCAGAGTTAGTGACACTGGACCAAACACATTGCCAGGTTCGAGGCTGGGTGATGACCATTTTCTACCCATGCTTACTACTGAAGAAGAGGAATAGTTATACACTGACCAAAGAGGCACCAGAAAGTGAGTCCTTCAGTTGTATCATATTCAAATGGTTGGGCATACCATGCATTTTTAATTCTTCTAAGACTTTACAATCTGAATCAGGTTTGGGGGAGGACCCATTGATGTGTGAAAGAAACAGGTACAAAACAGGCATGAAATATTCATAATATTTGAAGAGATGATACGGTATTTCACACTATTTTATACGTCTTTTGATTTCATATAAACATATGATCAGTGGTCTCCACATAAAAAATCTGTGCAGAAAAATTTTCTTAATAGAAATAATTATACAGTTATTTGTGACAGTCTAAGTGTGCAACAACAGGATGTGTTCTCTGACTAACACCTGCTCAGAAGAACAAATAACAAACCATGCTTGAGTCTCACGCACAAACACACACGTATCGATATATTTACCTGAAATAAATTGCCCACAAACTGTTTAATGTGCCTAATTAAGAAAGCACTACCAAGGTGAAGAAAGGCAAAACTAAAATGTAAACTCATCCCAAGAAAACACCGATATACTACTGCACCTTTAGAATAAAATCATGATATATGTTAACAATATTATGTCAATCAGGACAAAGAAGACAGTTGAGAAAAGATAAAATCCTGGCGAGATGAACTTGTACATATGATTTGCTGCTTTCCAGGATCGTTTGTGTGTGTGTGTGTGTGTGCGTGTGTGTGTGTGTGTGTGTGTGCGTGTGTGTGTGTGTGTGTGTAAAAAAATATGTAATGGCTACGTGACAGGTACAAAAATGATTATGATTTTCAGCTGAAAAATAAAATATCAGACAAATGAGATGTGCACTGAAGCAGACACAAGAATGTCATCGTCCCTATATGGAACAATTGCCCCCAGTGTGTTGCTGGAGAGCACGTGGGGAGGGAACTACAGCACTCATATCATAGTATGCCATCTTACTGCTATTGTTTTTCTCATTACAATTCAGGAAAATTATCATCCTTTAGTGACACCAGACATAGGAAAGATCAGGCTGCGAAATGCGTTCTTCCATCGAGTCTCACGAGTATGTTCTGCTGATCTGGGTCACTCTGTTCCTTCCTCGTCCCCTTCTTCACATCCACACCTCTTAAACCTTGTGCACCACACACAGGCAATCTTCCAAGAGAAAGGACATGTGTCCACTGGGGTTAATGGGAAATTTCATTTCATTTCCTTCTCACCACGTTTAAAAAGATGTTGTAATTGGGGGCACCCAGGTGGCTAAGTCGGTTAAGCACCCACGTCAACTCAAGTCATGATCTTTCAGTTCATGGGTTCAAACCCCATTTTGGGCTCCATGATGACAGCTTGGAGCCTGAAGCCTGCTTCAGATTCAGTGTCTCCTTCTCTCTCTGCCCCTCCCCTGCTCGCACTCAGTCTTTCTATCTCTCAAAACCAAATAAACATTTTTAAAAATTTGAAGAATGGTGTAATTAGACAAAGAACCATCATCTTGTTTGGTAGCATGAAACAAATAAATGCAGTAAGATGCATTGATTCATCTGAGACAAACCATATAAATAAAACTGGCTGGAAATAGTGAACATGTGCTTCTTGGGCACAGGAGCAAAGTACGTGTCCCTAGCAACTACCATGATATGACACGGTACAGGAAAGCCCAGTGATAGATTACACCTATATTATTAATTTACATATGAAAGATAAATACTTGAAAAAAACTACACATTATAGATGGAGAGAAAGAAATGTTATTAGTGAAAAGAAAAATTAACAGAAGCTACAAAGACACTGCCAATCTATGTAATGATTCACATCAGAAAAGTATATAATTCAAATGACATCTCAGAAGAACACAATGTTACCATAATAACTAAGAGAAATGCATCAAATGTGAGAGGTTAAATGCTTAGTACTGACACACATAAGGTGATAGAGTAGGAATTTCCAATTACCATAATAGCTCAATGCTGACATACAATTCTAAGTTTTAGTGGAAGAATTCATATGTCCACAAAACTACATACTAGTCTATGCACACTACACATCTTAAAGGAAAAGATCTCAGGATAATGTCTCTATTTAAGACATTTCAAATATATAACATTCACTGATATATTTGACATACACACGCTGCCCTATCTGGTTCCTGAATGAATCCTGAAAAAGTGCGGGCAAGATTTCCGCAGCCTCAGTGCTACAAATGAATAGCTGTTGCTTTCTCGATGCTTCTGTCTCATGGGTCTGAGCTGACCTCAGACATATGAGAACAGGCCCCCAATTATGATGGGGGATGAGAAAATGAGGGGAATGCAGCCATCACTACAAAGGAAATGACAGATGTGATGAACACGGACAGGGCTGTAGGACAGGTTCTATAGAAGAAGATGATGAAGTAGGATTTCCACTGCGTGTTGTTTATTCAGGGAATGCTCTCGGGATAAATGGGGTGAGGGAAGGAAAACAGCAGAGAATATTGCTAAGCAAGGATGTGGTTTCCAGTGGAACAGAGCAGGAGCCATATCCCATGAGATGTTGGACAGAACTCTCCAGTAGAATCATCCATCTGTGATGGTAGAAATACTCTGTCTTCACTGTCCAATACTATGCCCACTCTCCACCTGTCATAGTTGAGCATTTAAATGTCCTAGCTGAGATATTGAATTTTATATTTTATTTAATTTAATGAATTTAAATGTAAGCAGCTAACGTGGCTACTTACTAAAATATTGGACAGCACAGCTCTGGAGCATGAATCGCAGTCCCGCCTTGGCATTGGCACTTTCTATCCATCCCATAGTCTGTCACTGGCTGTGAGCTGCCCCCACCAGTTCCCCAGACCGCCTGGCAATGTGGCTCCCTTTCAGCTGAGGGAAATTTTCTCATGAAAGGAATGGCCATGAACTCTGGAGCCCCAACTCATACCACGTAGGGTTTGGATTAGAGCCCCTGTAGGTAAAGAGCGTCTGGGCAGGTCACCAACAGTGTTCATACAAGAGTCCACTCATGATCATGTGCAAGGATAGAAGGACAGGACCTGGTCTACTTTACACATCACCTCAGTGCTTTCACACACACACAGGAACACACACAAGCACTCTCACACACACACATACACACAAACACATGCACACAAGTTGTCATTTGACAATGTGGTCTCGAGTGGCAATGATAAATGAATGAACATTCAACTCTCTTCATAACTTTGTCTCTTTCATATTGGTATTTGTATTCCCATGAGTCATCATCATACCTTGTTAACAATAAAGTCAACATAAAGATGCATTGAGATAATATTCACAATATGGAATTCCCCTGTTGTAATTTTCAACATACCTTTTAAAATCTCCATGCATATTTTAGATATTTTGGTAACCCATAAGGGAGAAAATGAGCATTTAGAAAATATAAATACTCATAATGAGTTTTTGCATAGGGAACAAATATTATCCCATTTCACAGAGAGTAAGGAACCAAAGAGAAAGCATGGGAGCATGTAATCTAATACTTTTACACTTATGCAGAAAGGGCACATTTTATTATCACTAAACATGAATATTTAACAATTTTCCACACATGCATCCAGAGGTATAATGAATGTACTGAAATAGAATGAAAAGTCTAGGAATGACTTGGTGGCATTTCTAATGAACAATTAAATTTAGTTATATTATTTGACAACTTTCCATAGTCGGTTCCTTTAGACAACTGACCATACATGCAAACCATTTAGCATTTTTGTTTCAAGAACATTTGCATCTGAAAATAACCTAATTTGCCAATTCCTAGAGCAACACAGAGACTTTGTTCCATTTTACTCACCTTCTCTCACCTCTTCTGTTGGATCTAAGCTATTTCCCTACCTCATTCCAAGTTATTGCCTAAATTCAGTTCTAGGAATAGGAACGCAGACATGTAGAATCAGTGCCTGCAGGAAATGCAAAGGTTGACTCTACCAGCACTGGGTCATCCATATGTTTTTCTGAAGCAAAAGGACACTTTCTCAGGATGACTTCACAGATCCTCATGCGGTACCAAAGATCTGCACTTTGCCTCTCAGAGGTAGAAGGTGAAGGCAGTCACAAACTCTCAGTATGGTTTCCCGAATACAATGACCTGCCTCTGTGACTGTGAGACCCTTACGAGCAGGCGAGAGGGTGCCATGACTCTGAGATGTGGCTGGGCTGGCACACAGAACCAAGTCCCTTCTTTCGCTGATGTCTCCTGGGAAAGGATGCCCCACACTCTTAATGAGCCCTGTCACTGAGATGCCCAGACATGGCAATCCTCAGGGACAATGACTGTGGGGGACAATGCCAGAGGAGACCAATCTGACTCTTTTTTTAGTTCACATATCTCACAGAGGACAAGTAACTCCCTAGACCTCCCAGCTACCTTAGCTCCCATCTGTGAATGACCTACATGTTTTAGAAGACTTCAGATGTTTTTCTCACCATTGCCCAAAATATTTACATATAAATATATAAGGAAGAATCCATTCAGTTACTTGATTTTAAATGTAAATATATGAATAAATTTTTTATTTAATTTCATTCATTGACAACTTGTATGGAATCACACAGCTAATAATTAGGCACATTTTAATCTTTAGCATGAATGTAAAGGAAAGCCACCAAATTCTACGAAACTTCTAATGCTGTTGTGGGGAAAAAACTCAATTTCTCTACACCACTGTTCTGTTTATATCTATAGGTTTTAATGATGTTCTCAAAGAATTTAAAAATTTATGTCTTTTTAATAAAATGGATGTGATTTCCTTAAATTCAGCTAGTCTTGCTGTTAAGATCAAATTGATTTTGAATTATCAGGAGAGTTATAAATAATTACTGAGAAAAATGGAAGGAAGTTGATGGGTACTTTATGGCTGTTTCTCAAAGATCTATAACTTCCAGTTTCCTTTGTCATGTTCTGCCTAAAGAGATAAACTACCTCCTGCTAAAAACATTCTTACATTTGGGGGCGCCTGGGGGGCTCAGTCGGTTAAGCATCCAGCTTTGCCTCAGGTCATGATCTAGTGGCTCCTGGGTTCGAGTCCCTTGTCGGGCTCTGTGCTGACAGCTCAGAGCCTGGAGCTTGCTTCGGATTCTGTGTCTCCCTCTCTCTCTCTACCTCTCCCTGCTCATGCTCTGTCTCTCTCTTGCTCTCTCAAAAATAAATAAACACACAAACAGAAATTCTACAAAGCCATTCTTACATTTGAATTTTCTACGTTATTCCCATACCAGCTAGGTCCTATCCTGAGGGTTATGGGGAAAACTGGCAAAGACAATACCCCCCGGTGTCACACCTGCTATTAGGCTTTTCATCCCAGGCCTCACTCACTGCTACCAGTCGTACATGCTCAAATCACTTTGGTAACAGTGTGGCATTATCGAGTGATGCTGACCCACACTGACATTCCTAGATGTGATATGACCTAGGGGAATGCTCGGTCACCTGTCGGAAGACACGTATATAAGAACGGTCAGCAGCACCATTGTTTGTATCAACCAAAACATGCAACCATCCTAATGCCCAACAACCATACTGGGTGAACTGTGGTGTCTTCATACAAAAGTGTGCGCTCTACAACAATATGAATGAAACCACCACTAAACATATTGAAACAACGCTGTTCACACAAAGGTGCTGAGCAAATGATGCAAGTTACAAAGAAATCCATCCCTCCGCATAAAAAACCAGGTAGAAAGAACGGCTGTTGATGGACTCACATATGGGTGATAAGACTGTAGTCACAGTAAAAAATTGTAATTAAATCTAAAAATGGTAACAAAGGGTTGCTTATAACAAGTCACCATAAACGTGAAGAGACAGTCTGCAGTTGGGGACAGGCCAGTCGAGGTTCCGTGCGAGGTTCTAATTTACAAGGGAGGCGACAGCATGAGCGTTCCCTTGTTAATTATTCTTTAAACTGAACATATTTTACATAACAGTGTGGTGCCCAATATTATAACTATGACCATAAGACAGCAGGAAACAAGGAGGCTAATAAGAGTAATAGATATATGATCTCAGCTAGTTTTTAAATGGATGAAATGAGAATGATAAAATCACATTTAGAAAGGCTAAGCTTAGGCAAAAAAGAAACATTATAAGGAATTTGTAAGCAATCAGAAATGTGCACCAAAAGAATGCTAATTGAACTATGATTTTACAGAAAAGCAACGTGATAGAGAAAGGAAGGAGCAGAAAGCTTCTCCAGCAGGGACCTGACACCATCCTCTCTGTGAAGCTAAAATCGTTGGGACAGGCCTTCACCAGAAAGATGCAAATTGTCATCAGTTTAATAAATTCTCAAACGGGCCATTTCTAGTCTCTGAATTGTCCCGGCCATCTGACCCTCTTCCTCACCATCATCCTCCATCTGAGGGAAGTAGCGGGAACAGTCCAACCTTTCTAAGGGAGACACGACCGTCCTGCACTGCTGCCCTGCGTTTGATTGCTGTGGTCACCACTGGATAAATGGGTAAAGAGCTTAAGTGGGGACAGTGAAGAGGGAAAGTCTCAAAAAGAGGGAAAGAGACAGAAGACAAATACAGACAGACAAATATCAGAAGCTGAGACGGGAAACACATACAGAGATTCGCATTAAACAGAGAACAGAAAACTCACTAAAAGTGAAAACAGAAGGAAAATGGCAGCTAAAACAATACATCGATGGGCAAGGCAGTCTCAAAGTTCAAAAAGCTCAGAAAAGGTTGAAGTAATCACAAGTGCGGTAACAAAGGGCCAGACTGCAAAGCAGGCATCTGGTGCCATGGTTCCACACTGAGAAGGAGTTTGTTCCTGAAGGGACTGTCACCCCCAAAGACGTCTCACACAACAGGTGGGACGTGTGCACCCACATGTCCACCCAGAGTCAGCAGTAACGACACCTGCTGGCTCCCTGTTTGGCACACACACAGTCCCGCGCCCTCTCTTGCAGAAGGAGAGACTCTGGAGGCCCTGGGGAAGCAGTGCTCCCAGGCTGGTGTTGCACACTCCATTGCTCCCATGGGGTTCTGGGGGGCAGGTCCTCCCAAACCAGTTCATCTTCGTGGGAATCTCCTAGAATCTAAACCAACTGGGTCCATGACACTAACGAGGAAGGAACTGTGAACACTAGAGGCCCAGACATGTGGAAAGAAGCCATAGGTCATGTGCTACGTTGCTGTCATCCAGCACATCTCCTGCACACCAAAAACACACAGTCATGTCCACACACACATCATGTGCATTGAGAAGATTCCAGCGTTTGGTTCACTATGTCTTAGAATATTTAACCAATGAACAAATTGCTGTTCAGGCTACTAAATATACAAGAAAAATTAAAACAGTATGAACCAATTTCTATCTTCACATATTAGAATTATTTTAACATTGGCCATTTGGGGACCAATGCTACAATTATTGTGTAATTAAACTCTGAACAAAATTAATAACTTTAAATGGATAATTATAAATATAATGCTTGTGATCACAGTTAGGAAATCTTAGTTCAGTAAGCTGACTAAACCATTAAGAATAGTTGATCACGGCCTTTTGGTAACCTGTAGTCTTCACCTGGTAGGAGGGGTGGGCTTATTAAAAGCAATTTTCAAAAATACTCCATAGTGCCATGGAAAGAGCATATTTGGAAGTCTGTATGTGTAGGTTCACATCGTGGCCCCATCATTTTAAATTCTGTCATTTCAACTAAGAACTTAACCTCTCAATTCCAGAGTGTGCTCGGCTGTAAAGTAAGGATAATATCTCTCGGTGCTATGGGACATAAATAAGAGTATATGAAAAGGCATGAAAAATTATAAAGTGCTGTGTAAATACAAAGAACTACTACCAGTTCTGGATAAATTCACATCTACTCTCAGTCCATTTTCCCTATCACCGTCCATCGAACCTTGCTATCAGCCACTCTTTGTTAATATGGGCTTCATGCAGCTTTTATGAAACTATCAGCCTAATAGTCTCACATACCAGTGACCATTGCTTTCTGATTCTTCTACAGCCTGAAGTCCTTTACCTTTAATTCTGTCTTTACCCATTTCCCCTTTAAAAATAATCACACTTCAACTGAACCACCAGAGATCATTGTGCCAGTATATCAAGATCCTAGCCCTCTCTCCAAGGACAATCTCATACTTCCCAGGGCCCATCCTGACATATCTACTTGGATGTTTTCAGTAATATGGTCCCCACCCAGAGTAGCTGTACACATTCCTTGAGGCTTCCATGAAAAGTACCAGTACTGGGGACTTAAAACAAGACACTTATTCTCTCATGGCTCTGGAGGCCAGTCCAAAATCAGGTGTCATCTGGGACACCCTCTCCTTGAAGCTTCTAAAGGATGATGTGTTCTATGTCTTTCTTAGAGCTTCAGATGTTGCCAGAAATCCTTGGCATCCTTGGTTGTAGACTGAACATTGTTCCAGCTCGGCCTCTATGGTCACCTGGTCTTCTCCCTGTGGCTGTGTCTCTGTCTCTGTTTTCCCTTCTTATTCTCAGGAAATAGGCCATTCTGGATGAAAGCCACCTTATTCATGTATGGCCTCATCTGAATTTGATCACATCTGCAAAGACTCTATTTTCATATAAAGTCGCCTTCATATGCACCAGGTATTAGATTATGATCATATCTTGGCGGGGGGGCGGGCACAATTCAACCCACACAGGAGTTTTTTCTCTTGATTCTCCACTCCTAGAAAGGGACCAACTGACCTCTCAGTCACCACCTCTGGCATCTTTGATCATACTGTGGATCCTTGATAATTCCCCTAGAGTCACTTATCATGTGCTGTCTTGTCTCATGCTGCCATCAAGTTCCATGAGCTGATCCAGATTTAAAGGCAGAATTCGTGATGTACTAAATTGTGTACTTGAAAATTGCCAAGAGAATAGATGTTAAAAGTTAAATACATGGCAGTTAAATAACATCCTACAAAAGAATGAATGGGTCAGCCAGGAAATTAAAGAAGAAATTTAAACATACATGGAAGCAAATGAAAATGAAATCACAACAGTCCAAATCCTTTGGGATGCAGCAAAGGCAGTCCTAAGGAGAAATACATTGCAATCCAGGCTTATTTCAAGAAGCAAGAAAGCTCCCAAATGCAGAACCAAATATCACACTGAAAGGAGCTAGAAAAACATTAGCAAACAAAGTCCAAAGCCAGCAGGAGAAAAGAAATTATAAATATTAGAGCAGAAATAAACAATATAGAATTTTAAAAAATGGTAGAAGAAATCAAGGATTCTAAGAGCTGGTCTGGCTTTTTTCTTTTTTCTTTTTTTTTGGAAGAATAAACAAAATTGAGAAACTTTTAGCCAAATATCTCAAAAAGAAAAGAGAGGACCCAAAATGATAAAATCATGAATGAAAAAGGAGAGATCACAATCAACCCCGCAGAATACAAACAATTATTAGAGAATACTGTGAAAAAATTTTGGCCAGCAAACAGGACAATCTGAAAGAAATCGACAAATTTCTAGACATTTACACATACCAAAATTCAAACAGGGAGAAATAAAAAATTTGAACAGACCCATAATCCATGAAGAAATTGAATCATTTATCAAAAATCTCCCAACAAATGAGAGTCCTGGGCCAGATGGGTTTCCTGGGGAATTCTACCAGACATTTAAAGCAGAGTTCATACCCATCCTTCTCAAGCTGTTCCAAAAAATAGAACTGGAAGAAAAGCTCCCAGACTCATTGGATGAGGCCACAATGACCTTGATTCCCAAAGCAGACAGACACCCCACTAAAAAGAATTACAGGCCAATCTCCCTGATGAATGTGGATGCGAAAATTCTCAAGAAGATACTAGGCAGTTGAATTCAACAGTACATTAAAAGAATTATTCACCATGATCAAGTGGGATTTATTCCTGGGCTGCAAGGCTGGGTCAATATTCATGAATCAATCAACATAATACTTCACATTAATAGAAGAAAGGATAAGAACCAGGTGATCCTGTCAATAGATGCAGAAAAGGCATCTGAAAAAATAGAATATCTTTTCTAAAGAAAAAGCCTCAAGAAAGTCGAGATAGAAGGAACATACCTTAGTATCATAAAGCCATATATGAAAGACCCACAGTTCATATCTTCAATGGGGAAAAACTGAGAGCTTTCCCCCCTATGATCAGGAACATGACAGGGATGTCCACTCTCAACACTGTTGTTTAACATAGTGTTGGAAGTCCGAGCCTCAGCCATCAGACAACAAAATGAAATAAAAGGAATACAAATTGACAAAGAAGGAATCAAACTTTTACTTTTCACAGATGACATGATACTCTACATGGAAAACTTGAAAACTCCACAAAAAAACTGCTAGAACTGATCCATGAATTTATGAAGTCACAGGATGTGAAAACAATGTGCAGAAATTGGTTCCATTGCTATATTCCAATAATGAAGCAACAGAAAGAGATATCAAGGAATCGATCCCGTTTACAAATGCACCAAACCCACAAAATACCTAGGAACAAACCTAACCAAAGAGGTAAAAGATACATATGCTAAAAATTAGTGAAAGCTTATGAAAGACATTGAAGAAGACACAGAGAAATGGAAAAACATTGAATGCTCATGAATTGGAAGAAGAACTAATATTAACATGTCAATAATGTCCAAAGCAACCAACACAGGCAATGCAATCCCCATCAAAGCAGCACCAGCATTCTTCAGAGAGCTAGAACAATCCTAAAATTTGTATGGAACCATAAAAGACACCAAATAGCCAAAGTAACGTTGAAAAAGAAAACCAAAGCAGGAGGCATCACAATCCGGGACCTAGTCTTTGTTACAGAGCTGTAATCATCAAGACAGTATGGTATTGGCATAAAACAGACACATACTCCAGTGGAATAGAATAGGTAACCCAGAAATGGACTCACAGATATACAGCCAAAAATTTTCAACAAGCAGGGAAGAGTATCCAATGGGAAAAAGACAGTCTCTTAAGCAAATGGCGCTGGAAGAACTGGACAGCAACATGCAGAAAAATGACATTGGACCACTGTCTTACACCATACACAAACATGAATTCAAAATGGATGAAAGGCCTAAATGTAAGACAGGAAACCATCAAAACCCCAGAGGAGAAAGCAGGCAGCAACTTCTTCGACCTCAGCCACAGCAACTTCTTACTTGACATGTATCCAAAGGCAAGGGATATATGGGGCGCCTGGGTGGCTCAGTCGGTTGGGTGGCCGATCGGCTCAGGTCATGATCTCGCGGTCGGTGAGTTCGAGCCCCGCGTCGGGCTCTGTGCTGATAGCTCGGAGCCTGGAGCCTGTTTCAGATTCTGTGTTTCCCTCTCTCTGAACCTCCCCCGTTCATGCTCTGTCTCTCTCTGTCTCAAAAATAAATAAACGTTAAAAAAAAAATTCAAAGGCAAGGGATATAAAAGCAAAAGAGAACTAGTGGGACTCATCAAGATAAAAACTTTCAGCACACCCAAGGAGACAATTAACAAAACTAAAAGGAAACCGATGAAATGGTAGAAGATATTTGCAAATGACATATCAGATAAAGGGTTGTATCCATAATCTATGAAGAAGAACTTGCCAAACTCAACACCAGAAAAACAAACAGTCCAGTGAGGAAATGGAAAGGAGATATGAATAGACACTTTTCCGAAGAAGACATCCAGATGGCCAACAGACAGGTGAAGAGATGTTCCCCATCAGGGAGCAAATCAAATACAAATCAAAACCACGCTGAGATAAACCACACCAGTCAGAATGGCTAAGATGAACGACTCAGGAACCAACAGCTGTTGGCAAGGATGTGGAGAAAGGGAACCTTCTTGAACCACTGTTAGGAATTCATACAGTTCAGCCACTCTGGAAAACAGCGCGGAGGTTCCTCAAAAAATTAAAAATAGGTTTACCCTACAACCCAGCAATAAAGCAACTAGGAATTTACCCAAAGGATACCGGAGGGCTGATTTGTAGGGGCACATGTACTCTGATGTTTACAGCAGTGCTATCAACAAGAGCCAAATTATGGAAAGTGCCTGAGTATCCATCAACTGATGAATGGATAAAGAAGATGTGATATAGGTACACAATGGAAGACATCCCAGCAAGAAAAACAGAATGGAATCTTTTCATTTGCAACAACGTGGATGGAACTGGAAGGTAGCATGCTAAGGAAAACAAGCCAGTCAGAGAAAGACAGATATCACATCATTTCACGCCTATGTGGAATTTGAGAAACTTAACACAAGACCACAGGAAGGGAAGGAAAACTAAGTTATAAACAGAGAGGGAGGCAAACCGTAAAAGACTCTTAAATACAGAGAGCAAAGTGAGGTTGAGGGAGGTGGGAGGTTGAGGGGGTGGGGAAAATGAGTGATGAGCATTGAGGAGGGCACTTGGGATGAGCACTGGGTTTTGTATGAAAGGGATGAATTACAGGAATCTATTCCTGAAGCCAAGATTATACTGTATGTTAGCTAACTTGACAATAAACTTTTCAAAATCTAATACATGTTATGTGGAAATTGTATGTCATTTAAAAAATGAATCCGAAGACTACCCAAAATATGTTAGCCAAAAATATGAAATATCATTGGTAAATGGAAGTTAAAAAGAGACAATCGTTTCACTCCTAGTCAATTTGGCGGGGAAAGATTGACTACCTGCTCATCTCACGCCTCCAGAGCCTTCTGTCCTCTTTGGCTGCCTCTGGGGAGCCAAACTCTGAATACTTGGACTGAGACAAATAGTTACATGGGGCAGGCCCCTCCTGGGGCCCTAAAAATACACACATCCTTGGTCCCTAGAGCACCTACTTTGACTTTGGTGCTTATAAAAATATCCCTCAGATATAGCATTAGCCCTTTTATTCATGGGCAGATTCCGTAGAATCATAAATTCCAACTTCTGTTTACCTCCAGGCTCCATTGTCCACTCTAAACTACACCTCTTCACTTGTGCCAAAACACTCTGCAATGAGTGGACAACCTTTCTGGGTAAACCCTAGGGAACTTATGCTAACAGTAATGATGGAGAGAAGCATTATTACCTTGAACAGAGCCTGAACAAGGTCGTCCCTTGTGACTTCCCTTCCCTTCAATGTGACTTCCCTTGCCTTTCAGATTCACCATTTCCCAAGACTATCCTGTCCAAGGTTGCCATACGGTAAATACACGAATCTGTCTTTATTCTAAGGGCTCTGTTCTACCTATCGCATCCCCTAACACTTCCTACAGATCCACAACCACACACCACCGGGCAGTGTCTGAGTGTCCTAGCTTTCACGGGGACAGCGGTCATGTATTTCCATCTGCAGGACCTTCACTTTAGCATCCATATGCCAATCTCTTCACTTCTTACAATTGTAGTGGTTCTTCAAAGACCAGTGGCTGCTTCCAAAAGTTAGGTGGATATCTGCAATCTTTGTTATTCTTCCTTGGAAGGAGAGGTATATTCTTACCTAAACATCCATTCAAGTGTTCCTACAATGACATGACCTTCTTCCCTTCCCTCCTGATTGCTTAGACCCAAAAAGGTGTGGCAGAACTTGTGTGTATGGATGAGGTTGCTCTTCTTTAGACCAAGTTCTAGAAGGAAGTGAAATCTGAACTCCCAATTAGCCAATTACCACTTCACTGGAGAAGGAAAGACTGTAAGTATTTTCTCTTCCAGCTCAAACCAAATGCTCAGGGGCAGGTCTTTCCAGCATGCAATCTGTGTCTGTCTTTTATCTGTAAGCATAACAAATGGGAGTCAGGAGAATAGCCTTTTTTGGCAATCAAGCCAGATAAGGGGAATCTGGTCTTTCTTATTGCTGAGGGTTTCTGCTATCTAGACAACAATAAGAATAAAAGAAATCCCAACATTCTCAATAAGAATCTTAGCAATTACCATGACCACAATGTACCTCATTTATGAACTTGGAACAGGATAGAAATAATACTTGTATCTTGGTCTTACTACTGCATGCAGGAATTTGTGTATATAATAAAGAATTTTGAAATCTGCTCAGATAATCACATTAACTATTGCTATGGGGTTGAATGCTGTGTGAAATCCTAATGCCCAGTTCAAGTTAATGAGAATTTATGTGAAAATAGGGTTTTGCCAGGGGAGGGAGGGTGTGCCTAGGTGGCTCATTTGGTTGAGCAACTGACTGTTGATTTCAGCTCAGGTCATGATCTCACGGTTTGTGAGTTTGAGCTCTACACTGGGCTCTGTGATGATGGTGCCAAGCCTGCTTGGTATTTTCTCTCTCCCCTCTCACTCTGACCCTGCCTGGCTCACACAAACATGCAATATTCTTCTTTCTCAAAAACAATAGAAAGCAGTAGGAAGAGTAAAGGGGATGGAAATGTAGGAGGACTCTGGGCTCTCCTCCCTAAAACACAGTTGTATTAATGTCTGATTACTGGAAATAACCAGGAAATGGATCTCCATTTCAGCTTGCTTTGGTCATTTCTTTGGGTCTCAATTTCCAGATTGGGCCTCCCTGTGCAGGTAATAAAACTCTGGGTGTTTTCTCCAGTTACTCTGTCTCATATCAATTTAATTCCAAAACAGGTGGAAAAGCCCTGGGGAAAAAGGAAATGTCTCCTCCCCAAAACCAGGTCCTGTTCTAAGGCCACCTCAGGAACACCTGCCCCTGATCCTCTGATCTCCAGTCATTCACCCTCCCCTTTCCACTTTGACACCCAGCCTCCCTTCCCAGGAAACCACAGGTCCATGGTGGTTCCCAGTCTACACCATAAGGGCTCAAACATGCCACAACACCACTGTGGTGAAAGAGAGCTCTCATTCGTGTCACAAAACAAGCATCCAAAAAGCAGTCACCTGCAAAGGAGGGGTTGCCAGGGGTCTGTGACCTGTTCCTGCCTCCTCCGCGAGCCCGGTCAGAGCGGGACTCTGGCAAACAGTAGCTGCGAAATGTGCAGACTAGGAGGTACAGGAGGGTCTCACAGGGGTGACTGTCCTAAGGCCAGGACAGGGCTAGGAATTAGGGATGCATGAACTGAGAATCTCCCTTCCCTTCTCTGGGCTCATTGGTGCCACAGTGGATGGCCTGGGGGGAGGGATTAAATAGGTGATGGAGATTAAAGAGAGTACATGTGATGATGAAATGTGGAATCACTGTATTGTACACCAGAAAGTAATATTAATACTGAAGTTAACTCTAATGGAATGACAATAAAAATTTAATTAAACACTAAAATCATAAAAATCAATTCTAATGAAAAATTTTTTTTGAAAAACAAAGAACTGTGTTTCAAGATGAAAACAGTATCACAAGGGCGAGATTACACCACGGCTTGATAGCTGAATTGCTCTATCAGGATAGATGTTGGCATATTTTCTCTCACCTAAGTTTGATTTCCCACAGTTGTCCTCCTACTCTGGGAAAAAGCTGTGATCCAGTCAGGCCACAGACGTTGTAATAGAGCCATGATCTGACTGTGAGAAGAAGAAATAGCCTCCAGAAATTGCTAGAATTTTCTACAATATTGATATTTATTAGCGTGTTCTGGTCATTTTTATTCTTATATTGGTATGCTTTCATGGTGTGTGTGTCACTGTCCTTTGCAATTAGAAATGGGATAGTGTTCCCAAATGGGAGTGAACTAAGAAAATCCTCTGAAACTTTTTACAGTATTAATATGATGCAGATGGTGTAGGTACACTACCTCAGCATCTCTGGAGGCTGCAATGCATCCATGAACTTAGAGTTTGAATACTCACTTGCATAAAGAATGAATTAAGAAAGTTCCCTTGAGAGTTGTCAGGTGAAATGTTGAGGACACAGAAATCATAAAGACTCTGTATTCAAAGCCTTTCATGAAAGGGTCTTCCTTCAGTCATCTGGAGTCATAGCCCCTACACAACACCTTTCTCACTGCTCCCATCACATCCTTGTTCCGCAGGGTATATATGAAGGGGTTGACCATGGGGGTGATGATGGTGTAGAAGAGAGAAATGAACTTGCCCAGATCTTGGGAGTAGTTGTTGCTGGGCTGGAGGTAAGCATAGATGGCCGTGCCATAGAACAGGGAGACCACCGTGAGGTGGGACCCACATGTCCCAAACACTTTCCTCTGTCCAGCGGCTGACTTTATTCTTAACACTGCCCTGACAATTCGACCATAGGAGAACGTGATTAATGCCACAGGTATGAGGAGAATGATCACACTGACAAAGAAGAGCTCAGACTCATTCACAGTAGTGTCAACACAGGCAAGCTTGAGCAATGGGGGGACCTCACAAAAGAAGTGGTGTATTTTATTTCTCCCACAAAGTGGTACAAGGAAGGTGAGCACCGTCTGCAACGAGGCGTTGGCAAAACCAATGAACCACGATGCAGAAGCCATCAGGGCACAGAGACGGGGGTGCATGATCACTGCGTAGTGCAGGGGCCTGCAGACGGCTGCATAGCGGTCAAATGCCATCACCCCTAACAGAATGCATTCTGTGCATCCCAACCCTAGAGCGATGAACAGCTGAGCTACACAGGCACCAAAGGAGATAGACTTGTCTGGTCCCCTGAGATGAACCAGCAGCTGAGGAACAGTGCTGGTCGTGTAACACAGGTCCAGAAAGCTTAGGTTGGACAGGAAAAAGTACATGGGAGTCTGCAGGTGTGGGTCCAGGCGGGACAATGCAATGATGCTTGTGTTTCCCAGGAGGGTGAGCAGATAGAAGATCAGAAGAACCACAAAGAGGACTCGCTCCAGCTGAGGCCGGTCAGAGAAACCCAGCAGGATAAAGCCAGTAAAAAAACTTCCATTTTTCTGGTCCATTCTTTCTTACCACATGTTTCCTGTCAAGACCAAGTATTTAGCAATTTTTAAAACAAATCTTCAAAAAGAAAACAACTTGGTAGGGGGTTGAAATGATCTTATGAAAAGACAAGGGCATGGAATGTATCAGCAATAACGTGAATAAATGCTGTACTCCCTGAAATTGACGTAGCTTATATCAATATAGTTCCACATTATCGCCAAAAGGTAATTATTAATATTTAATATGAGAAAAGTGAAATAATGGACATTTTGTTTGCATCAGTCAAAGGAATATAAGGTGTATCAGTCTGCACTTACTAGAACTTGAAGTACTGTAAAAATGTGTGTACCTTCCAGACTTAAAGTTCTATAAAATGTATAAGGGAAAAGAGGAAGAGCTCAGAAAGAATCAGAAAGAGATGCAGAGAGAAGGAGAGATGTTAATACAAATATGTGTCTCCTGATTCTACACAACTGGATTTGCACACACCTCACATGTAATAAAATATAACAACAGGGGCATGTAAGTGGCTCAGTGGGTTAAGCATCCGACTCGATTTCACCTGGGGCCATGATCTCATGCAGCATGGAATTAATCCCTATGTCAGACTCTTTGATGACAGCACTGAGACTGCTTGAGATTCCATCTCTCTCTGTCTCTGTGCACCTTCCCTGCTCCCCTACTCTCTCTCTCCCTCTAAAATATAATAAACATTAAGATAAAATAAACATTAATAAACATTAAATAAAGAATAAAATAAACATTAAAATATATAAAATAAACATATATATGTATATCTGCATACATATATGTATATATGTATGTATATATAACTTAATGTGTACAAGCATTCTGACATAAGAAATTATTACCTAGGATGTACTTATATGAAGAATTCAATTACATTCAAAATCTCACCACTATTTCTGCATAAACATTTTGGCAGTATTGCCTCTCTAACTAATGTATTATATTTGGGAAAGACACAGTTTTGGGGGGATTTTTTTCGTATTTGTAAAACAATAAACAATCAGAGAGAACCCGAAAAACCACTGTTCAATTACAGTGATCAACTTTTCCTGAAAAATGCTTCAAATGACCATACCAACTTAACTCAGAAAATTCATTGGCCATGCAGAGCCAGCTGGAATCTGAACTCTAAAATCCAGTGACCAACACTTTCCTCTTCCTTCTGCAGATTTCCATTGCACATATTACCAATTAGAGTTGGTAAAATTCCTGAAAGAGGTAAGATTATTCCTTATCGACATCCTAATCAGAATAAACATTTTAGAAAGTTATCCGACCATGTAATTATGTACAACCTGACATGATTTACATCACTCCCTATGATAAAATAAAGAGATAAACACACAGAGATAAAGACAGTTACGTTCTCAGAGCAATGACAGGTCAAAGAGCTATAATGCAAAACTTAAAGTAGTATATGGAAAGGCATAAATAAACCAATATTTTGGTATTATACCAAATCTCAGACATCTGTCCACATTACGTCAATGATCACCTTTCTGGGAGCTACCTTGCAGAGTTAGTGACACTGGACCAAACACATTGCCATGTACGAGGCTGGGTGATGACCATTTTCACCAATGCTTACTGTAACTGAAGAAGATGAACAGTTATACACTGACCAAAGAGGCATCAGAAACTGAGTCCTTCAGTTGTATCATATTCAAATGGCTGGGATACCGTGCATTTTTAATTCTTGTAAGACTTTAAAATCTGAATCAGGTTCAATGGGGAGGACCCATTGGTGTGTGAAAGAAACAGGTACAAAATGGGCATAAAATATTCATAATATTTGAAGAGAGGATATGGTATTTCAAACTATTTTTACCTCCTATGATTTTGTATAAACATCTGATCTGTGGTCTCCACCAAAAAAAAAAATCTATTCAGAAAAATTTTCTTAATAGAAATGGACAGTCTAAGTGTGCAAAACAGGACATGTCCTCTGACTAACACCTGCTCAGAAAAACAAATAAAAAAAAAAACCCTGCTTCAGTCTCATGCACACACGCACACATATCGATACATTTACCTGAAATAAATTGCCCAGAAACTTTTTAATGTGCCTGCGTAAGGAAGCACTACCCAAGTGAGCAAAGACAAAAATAAAATGTAAACTCATCCCAAGAAAACACCGATATACTACTGTACCTTTAGAATAAAATCATGATATATGTTAACAATATTATGTCAATCAGGACAAAGAAGACAGTTGAGAAAAGATAAAATCCTGGTGAGATGAACTTGTACATATGATTTGCTGCTTTCCAGGATCGTGTGTGTGTGTGTGTGTGTGTGTGTGTGTGTGTGTGTAAGAATACATAATGGTTATCTATCTGACAGGTACAAAAATGATTATGATTTTCAGCTGAAAAATAAAATATCAGACAAAGGAGATGGGCACTGAAGCAGACACCAGAATGTCATCGTCCCTGAGTGGTACAATTGCTCCCAGTGTCATTCTGGAGAGCACACGGGGAGGGAACCACAGCACTCATCTCATAGTCTGCCATCTTACTGCTATTGTTGTTCTCATTACAATTCAGGAAAATTATTATCCTTTAGTAACTCCAGACATGGGAAAGATCAGGCTGGGAAGCACTTTCTCCCATTGATTCTCAGGAGTATGTTCTGTTGATCTGGGTCACTCTGTTCCTTCCTCCTCCCTTTCTCCACATCCACCCCTCTTAAAGCTTGTGCACCACACAGAGCAATCTTCCAAGAGAAAGGACATGTGTCCCCTGAGGTTAATGGAAAATTGCATTTCATTTCCTTCTCACCATATTTAAAGACTGGCGAAATTAGACTAAGAACCATCATCTATGTTTGGTACCATCAAATGACTGATTGCAGTAAGAGGGATGGATTCATCTGGAAAACTACGTAATTGAAACTGGCTGGAAATATTGAACACGTTCTTCCTGGGCAAAGGAGCAAAGTATGGGTCCCTAGCAACTATCATGATATGACACGGTACAGGAAAGCCCAGTGATAGATTACACCTATATTATGACTTTGCATATGAGAGATAAATACTTGGAAAAAGCACAGATCATATATGAAGAGAAAGAAATGTTATTATTGAAAATAAAATTAAACGGAACTACAAAACAAAGACATTGTCATTCTATGTAATAATTCACATCAAAAAATTATATAATTCAATGACATGTCAGAAGAACGCAATGTTCCAATAATAATTAAGAGAACTGAATCAAATGTGAGAGGTTAAATACTTAGTACTGACACACATAAGGTGATAGAGTAGGAATTTCCAATTACCATAATAGCTCAATGTTGACACACAATTCTAAGTTTTAGTGGAAAAAATACATAGTTTCACAAAACTGGATACTAGTCTATGACACTACACATCTTAAAGGAAAAGATCTCAGGATAATGTCTCTATTTAAGACATTTCAAATATATAACATTCACTGATATATTTGGCATACACACGCTGCCCTATCTGGTTCCTGAATGAATCCTGAAAGAGTGGGGGCAAGATTTCCACAGCCTCAGGGCTATGACTGAATCGCTGTTGTTTTCTTGATGCTTCTGTCTCATGGGTCTGAGCTGACCTCAGACATATGAGAAGAGCCCTTGGATGATGATGGGGGACAAGCAAATGAGGGGAATGCAGCCATCACTACATAGGAAATGACACATGTGATGAACATTGACTGGGCTGTAGGGCAGATTCTATGGAAGACGATGAAGTAGGATTTCCACTGCATGTTGTTTATTCAGGGAATGCTCTCGGGAAAATGGGGTGAGGGAAGAAAAACAGCAGAGAATGTTGCTAAGCAAGGATGTGGTCTCCAGTGGAACAGAGCAGGAGACTGATCCCATGAGAAGCTGGCCAGAACTCTCCAGCAGAACCATCCATCTGTGATGGTAGAAACTCTCTGTCCTCACTTTCCAATACTATGCCCACTCTCTACCTGTCATACCTGAGGATTTTAAATGTCCTAGCTAAGAAACTCAATTTTACATTTTATTTAATTCTAATGAATTTGAATTTAAAAAACTTATGTGTCTACTTACTAAACTATTGGGCAGCACAGCTCTGGAGCATGGATTGCATCAGACTCAGGCCTGCCTTGGCATTGGCACCTTTTCTACATCCCATAACTCTGTCACTGGCTATAAGCTGCCCCCACCATGTCCCCAAGAGCCCTTGGCAATGTGGCTCCCTCTCAGCTGAGGGAAATTCTCTTAAGAAGACAATGGCTCTGAACTTTGGAGCCCACACTCACACCAACTAGGGTTTGGATAGGAGCCCCAGCAGGTAAAGAGCATCTGGGCAAGTGACCAACAGCGTTCATACAAGAGTCCATTCATGATCGTGTGCAAGGACAGAAAGACGGGACCTAGAGTACTTTACACATTACCTCAGTGCAATCACACACGCACACACATACACACCACGACACTTCTCTAATTCATCTACATGTAAACATTTAGGGTTGTTATTACTTTTTTCTTCTCAAAATGGTGTTTTTAAAATTTATTTTCAGAGAGGGAGAGAGAGAGAGGGGGCGCAAGCAGGGGAGGGGCAGAGAGAGGAAGAGAGAGAATCTCAAGCACGCTCTGCACTGTCAGCACAGAGACAGATGTGGGTCTCGAACCCACAAGCCATGAGATCATGGCCTGGCTGAAATCAAGAGTCAGACGCTTAACTGGTTGAGCCACCAGGCTGCCCGTTCAAATCAGTATTAGAACTCATTTGAAGGATCACCACTTCTTGTGAAAATAAAGTCAAAATAATTTTCCTTGACAAAATATACATAACATGGAACTTCCCTGTTGTAATTTTCAACATCAATTTTTAAAATTCCATGAACACTTTAGATATTTGGGGAGAAAATACATATTTAATGATAGCCACTGACAATAAGTTTTAAGCATAGAGAAGAAATATTATCTAAATTCACACACCATAAGGAACCAAAGGGAAAGTATGAAAGCATATAGTGTCATACTCTAGTATTCTAATACTGAAGGCTATATATTATTCCAGAAACAAGGCATATTTAATTATTTTCCACATGTACACAGAGAGTTGCATTGCATGTACTATATTAATCAAAAGTCTAGGAATTACCTGGTGGCATCAGTAAAGAACAATTACACTCAGTTCTTATATTTCATGAACTTTCAGGGTGTGTTACTTTACACAATTCACCATGTAAGCATACAGATAAACCACTTTGTGTTTGAACAATTGCAACTGAAAATAATCTATTCCTAGAGCAACACAGAGACTTAGTGCCATTTTACTCACCTTTACTCACCTTCTCAGTGGGATCTAAGCCACTTTCCTACCTCATTCCAAGTTACTGCCTAATTACAGCTCTGGGGATAGGAGCAGGGACATGTAGGATCAGTGTCTCCAGGAAATACAAAGGCTGACTATACCAGCACTGGGTCATCCATACGTTTTTCTTAAGCAAAAGGACACTTTCTCAGGATGACTTCACAGATCCTCATGTGGTACCAGAGATCTGCCCTTTGCCTCTCGGAAGTAGAAGATGAAGGCAGTCACAAACTCTCAGTATCGTTTCCTGAGTACGGTGACCTGCCGGTGTGACAGTGAGACCCTTATGAGCAGGTGAGAGGGTTCTCTGACTCTGAGCTGTGGCTGGGCTGGCACACAGAACCAAGTCCCTTCCCCTGCTGACGTCTCTGGGGAATGGATGCCCCACACTCTTAATGAACCCTTGTCACTAAGCTTCCCAGACATGACAATCCTCAGGGACAATGACTGTGGAGGACAATGACAGAGGAGACGTAATCTGTCTCTTCTATTGGCTTACAGATCTGACAGAGGACAAGTAACTCCCTAAACCACCCCAGTTACACTAGCTTTCATCTGTGCTTACCTAGATGTTTTACAAAGCAGTTAAGATTTTCTTCACATTGGCCCAAATATTTACATATACATCTATAAGTAGGAAGCATTCAGTTATTAATTTTAAATGTGAATGAATTCTGGCTGGGGGATGCGGCACTGACACGGACTGGGCTGTTGAGCAGGATTCTTCCAGACATCAGGGTGGAGCACCTGGGAGTAGAGCACCTGGGAGGCGCCTATTGAGCAGAGTGGGACACCCTGGGGCACGCGCACCCCTGTGACACTGCGAGGATGGCCTGAACAGAGTGGCTTGTGACACCCGGTCTGGGGAGCAGAGACTGGGGTGGCACCATTGTTCTCCCCATCACCATACGCCCGGGCTTCAGGGATGGGACAGCAGGGCCACAGAGGAGGTGTGTCCCGTACACCAAACCCTGACCACACCCCACCTGCTAACTGCAGATCCACAGGAGCGGCATTGACACTGAGCGAACCAGATGGCCCCTCCCCCAGGTCAGCGCTGTCACCGGCTCCAAGGCGCCATCAGATATCGGTCCAGCACTTTTACATTTTCTGATTTGATTGTTGGAAAATTCTTATTATACATATATTATTTTTTTTCCTTTTCTTCCTCTTATTTCTTCCCTTCTTGATCCTAGTTATTAGTTACTTTAAGCAGACATTTTTAATCTATTCTGTCTATACCTCTTGTGTATCGCCTTTTTATTTTCCTCTCTCTCTGGATTAAGCTATGTAGTTTCTCTGATTCTATCCTGGGTCAATTTTTTCCCGTTTTTTGCTTTACTTTTTCCCCTCCCCTGTCATTTCTCTCTTTGCGCGGGATAAGGTTTCTTCCACCACCACTCCCGCCCTTTTAATATTTTTCCAGGGTTACTTTAATGAACACATCAAACCACACCTGGTGGAAGGTCCAAACCGCCACTACAAGTATGGAGATTAAGAAACAAGACTCACAACAACAGAGAGCAAGCAACACGCTCAAAAAGACCCCCTGAAGTGCCAGGCCCTGGACAGCGTTATGACCCCTTTATAAGACAGTAGTGCTCGCTGGTGCAGGACACATAACAAATTGTTAAAATACATAAAGGACAGAAAACTAGCCAAAATGACAAAAAGGAGGAATTCTCCTCAAAAGAAATTCCAGGGAAAATGACACCTAGAGAATTGCTCACAACAGATATAAACAATATATCTGATTGAGAGTTTTACATAATAATCATAAGATTAATCGCTGGGCTTGAAAAAAGCATAGGAGATAGCAGAGAGTCTATTGCTGCAGACATTAAGGAACTAAGAAATAGTTACCATGAAACAAGAAATGCTGTGAATGACATGTAAAATAAACTAGAGGCAGTGACAGCAAGGAAGAAGGAAGGAGAGGGTAAAATTAGTGAAACAGAAGTTAAAGTAATGGAAAAAGAGGAAGCTGTGAAAAAGAGAGGTAAGAAAATAAGAGCCCATGAGGGGATCATTAGAAATATGAGATTCAAAGAAACGTAGTAATAGTCCATATTATCAGAGTTCCAGAGGAAGAGGAAGAGATTGAGAAAGGGGCAGAAGGTTTACCTGAACAAATTATAGCTGAGAACTTCCCTCACCTGGGGAAGCAAGCAGACATCCACATCCGGGAGGCACAGAGAACTCTCTTCAGATTCAACACGACTAGGCCTTCTCCATGGCCTATCATTGTGAAAATGGCAAAACACAAAGAAAAAGAGAGCCTTCTGAAAGCAGCTAGGAACAAAGAGGACTTAGCCCACAAGGATAGACGCATAAGGGTAGTACACACCTGTCCACTGAAACTTGGCAGGCCAGAAGGGAGTGGCAAGAAATATTCAATGTGCTGAATAGGAAAAACATGCAGCCAAGAATCCTTTATCCAGCAAGGCAGTCCGTCACTCAGAAAGGAAGGAAAGATACAGGCTTTCCCAGACAAACAAAACTGAAGGAGTTCATGACCACTAAACAAACCCTGCAAGAGATCCTGAAGGGCATTCTGTGACCGGAACACTGCAAAGACTACAAAGGACTGGAGACATCACCAGAAGCATGAAACCTACAGATAACACAATGACACTAAATCCATAGCTTTCAATAATAACTCTGAATGTACACGGACTAATGTACACGGACTAATGACCCAATCAAAATACCTAGGATACCAGAATGGATAAAAAACGAGACCCATCGACAGCGGCAGAAGATGGTGGCGTAGGAGGACGCTGGGCTCACCGTGCGTCCTGCTGATCACTTAGATTCCACCTACACCTGCCAGAAAACCACCAGAAGACTAGCAGAATGGAGTCTCCAGAGCCAAGCACAGACAAGAGGCCCACGGAAGAGGGTAGGAGGGGCAGAGAGGCAGTGCACGCTGCACGGACTGGCAGGAGGGAGCCGGATTGGAGGGGCAGCCTGCCGGCCAAGCAGAGCCCCCGAGTCTGGCTTGCAAAAGCGGAGGGGCCATAGGGAATGTGTTCCGACAGCAAGCGTGACTTAGCATCTGGGAGGTCATAAGTTAACAGCTCTGCTCAGAAAGCGGGAAGGCTGGAGGACAAAGGGAGGGAGAATTGCTGAGCCCCGGGACGACAGAGCTCAGTTTGTTGGGGAACAAAGGCGCTCGCCAGCGCCATCTTCCTTGCCCATCCCCCAGCCAAAATCCCAAAGGGAATCAGTTCCTGCCAGGGAACTTGCTTGTTCCATGCAAACACCCAATGCTGTGCTTCTGCGGATCCACCCCTCCGGCAGCGGGTCTGATTCCCTCCCACTGCCACAGGGCCCCTCTTGAAGTGGATCACCTAAGGAGAAGCGAGCTAAGCCTGCCTCTCCCACCCCTGTGCACCTTGCCTACCCACCCCAGCTAATACGCCAGATCCCCAGCACCACAAGTCTGGCAGTGTGCAAGTAGCCCAGATGGGCAACGCCACCCCACAGTGAATCCCGCCCCTAGGAGAGGGGAAGAGAAGGCACACGCCAGTCTGACTGCGGCCCCAGCAGTGGGCTGGGGGCAGACATCAGGGCTGACTGCGGCTTCGCCCACCAACTCGAGTTATACACCACAGCACAGGGGAAGTGCCCTGCAGGTCTGCACCACTCCAGGGACTCTCCAAAATGACCAAACAGAAGAATTCCCCTCAAAAGAATCTCAGGAAATAACAACAGCTAATGAACTGATCAAAAAGGATTTAAATAATATAACAGAAAGTGAATTTAGAAAAATAGTCAAAAAATTAATCGCTGGGCTTGAAAACAGTATAGAGGACAGCAGTGAATCTATTGCTACAGAGACCAAGGGACTAAGGAATGGTCAGGAGGAGCTGAAAAACGCTTTAAACAAGATGCAAAATAAAATGGAAACGTCCACGGCTCTGATTGAAGAGGCAGAGGAGAGAATAAGTGAACTAGAAGATAAAATTATGGAAAAAGAGGAAGCTGAGAAAAAGAGAGATAAAAATCCAGGAGTATGAGGGGAAAATTAGAGAACTAAGTGATACACTAAAAAGAAATAATATACGCATAATTCGTATCCCAGAGGAGGAAGAGAGAGGGAAAGGTGCTGAAGGTGTACTTGAAGAAATAATAGCTGAGAACTTCCCTGATCTGGGGAAGGAAAAAGGCATTGAAATCCAAGAGGCACAGAGAACTCCCTTCAGATGTAACTTGAATCGATCTTCTGCACAACATATCATAGTGAAACTGGCAAAATACAAGGCTAAAGAGAAAATTTTGAAGCAGCAAGGGATAAACGTGCCCTCACATATAAAGGTAGACCTATAAGACTCATGACTGATCTCTCTTTTGAAACTTGGCAGGCCAGAGAGGATTGACACGAGATCTTCAATGTGTTGAACAGAAAAAAGATGCAGCCAAGAATCCTTTATCCAGCAAGTCTGTCATTTAGAATAGAAGGAGAGATAAAGGTCTTCCCAAACAAACAAAAACTGAAGGAATTCGTCACCACTAAACCAGCCCTACAAGAGATCCTAAGGGGGATCCTGTGAGACAAAGTACCAGAGACATTGCTACAAGCATAAAACATACAGATATCACAATGACTCTAAACCTGTATCTTTCTATAATAACACTGAATGTAAATGGATTAAATGCGCCAACCAAAAGACATAGGGTATCAGAATGGATAAAAAAACAAGACTCATCTCTTTGCTGTCTATAAGAGACTCATTTTAGACCTGAGGACACCTTTAGGTTGAGAGTGAGGGGATGGAGAACTATTTATCATGCTGCTGGAAGCCAAAAGAAAGCTGGAGTAGCCATACTTATATCAGACAAACTAGACTTTAAATTAAAGGCTGAACAAGAGATGAAGAAGGGCATTATATAATAATCACAGGGTCTATCCATCAGGAAGAGCTAACAATTATAAATGTCTGTGCGCCGAATACGGGAGCCCCCAAATATATAAAACAATTACTCATAAACATAAGCAACCTTCTTGATAAGAATGTGGTAATTGCAGGGGACTTTAACACTCCACTTACAGAAATGGATAGATCATCTAGACACATTGTCAGTAAAGAAACAAGAGCCCTGATTGATACATTGGATCAGATGGACTTGACAGATATATTTAGAACTCTGCATCCCAAAGCAACAGAATATACTTTCTTCTCGAGTGCACATGGAACATTCTCCAAGATAGATCACATACTGGGTCACAAATCAGCCCTTCATAAGTATACAGAATTGAAATTATACCATGCATACTTTCAGACCACAAAGCTATGAAGCTTGAAATCAACCACAGGAAAAAGTCTGGAAAACTTCCAAAAGCATGGAGGTTAAAGAACACCCTACTAAAGAATGAATGGGTCAACCAGGCAATTAGAGAAGAAGTTCAAAAATATATGGAAACAAACGAAAATGAAAATACAACAATCCAAACGTTTTGGGATGCAGCGAAGGCAGTCCTGAGAGGAAAATACATTGCAACCCAGGCCTATCTCAAGAAACAAGAAAAATCCCAAATACAAAATCTAACAGCATACCTAAAGGAAATAGAAGCAGAACAGCAAAGGCAGCCTAAACCCAGCAGAAGAAGAGAAATAATAAAGATCAGAGCAGAAATAAACAATATAGAATCTAAAAAAACTGTAGAGCAGATCAACGAAACCAAGAGTTGGCTTTTTGAAAAAAATAGACAAAATTGACAAACCTTGTGGGGGGCCGGGCCCCGGTGCCAGGCTGAGACCGGGTCGAGCAACGTTCTCTGTTGACTCAAGCCAACCCAGTGGTTCCCCCTCCTATTCCCCCACTTTCAAGGGCATACAAAAGCCTTGTCAAGGCTGAGAAAGTTAATTCCTGAAGCCTGTAGTCTGCAGGTGTTGGCAGTAATGCTACCTCCCTTTTTCTACCCCGAGTCAGATAGAAACAAACATGGGAATTGTGTTTTGCTAGCAATCTTATCAACAAGGTCTTGTTGTGACCCGTCTAGAAAATGCACAAGAAACACAGAACTAAATGTTTTGGTTGGCAGCGATTATGTAAAACCTGTTTATTCTTAGAATGGCCTGCCCATTAGAGTCTGGATATAAAAGATTGTGTACAGCAACAATAAAGCCGTCACTTGGGCCATCAGCCCAGGGGACCCTCCTGTTCCGAAACTTTCTCTTCTCTCTTTTTTTCTTGCATTCCCCTACCCTCAGGACCCTGACCTCGGTGTTTGTCGCGCCGGTCACGACAAAACCTCTAGCCAGGCTTCTCAAAAAGAAAAGGGAGATGACCCAAATAGATAAAATCATGAATGAAAATGGAATTATTACAACCAATCCCTCAGAGATACAAGCAATTATCAGGGAATACTATGAAAAATTATATGCTAACAAATTGGACAACCTGGAAGAAATGGACAAATTCCTAAATACCCACACACTTCCAAAACTCAATCAGGAGGAAATAGAAAGCTTGAACAGACCCATAACCAGCAAAGAAATTGAATCAGTCATCAAAAATCTCCCAACAAATAAGAGTCCAGGACCAGATGGCTTCCCAGGGGAGATCTACCAGACGTCTAAAGCAGAGATAATACCTATCCTTCTCAAGCTATTCCAAGAAATAGAAAGGGAAGGAAAACTTCCAGACTCATTCTATGAAGCCAGTATTACTTTGATTCCCAAACCAGACAGAGACCCAGTAAAAAAAGAGAACTACAGGCCAATATCCCTGATGAATATGGATGCAAACATTCTCAATAAGATATAGCAAATCGAATTCAACGGCATATAAAAAGAATTATTCACCATGATCAAGTGGGATTCATTCCTGGGATGCAGGGCTGGTTCAACATTCGCAAATCATTCAACGTGATACATCACATTAATAAAAGAAAAGATAAGAACCATATGATCCTGTCAATAGATGCAGCAAAGGCATTTGACAAAATTCAGCACCCTTTCTTAATAAACACCCTTCAGAAAGTCAGGATAGAAGGAACATACTTAAACATCGTAAAAGCCATTTATGAAAAGCCCACAGCTAACATCATCCTCAATGGGGAAAAACTGAGAGTTTTTTCCCTGAGATCAGGAACACGACAGGGATGCCCACTCTCACCGCTGTTGTTTAACATAGTGTTGGAAGTTCTAGCATCAGCAATCAGACAACAGAAGGAAATCAAAGGCATCAAAATTGGCAAAGATGAAGTCAAGCTTTCGCTTTTTGCAGATGACATGATACTATACATGGAAAATCCGATAGACTCCACCAAAAGTCTGCTAGAACTGATACATGAATTCAGCAAAGTTGCAGGATACAAAATCAATGTACAGAAATCAGTTGCATTCTTATACACTAACAATGAAGCAACAGAAAGACAAATAAAGAAACTGATCCCATTCACAATTGCACCAAGAAGCATAAAATACCTAGGAATAAATCTAACCAAAGATGTAAAAGATCTGTATGCTGAAAACTATAGAAAGCTTATGAGGGATATTGAAGAAGATATAAAGAAATGGAAAGACATTCCCTGCTCATGGATTGGAAGAATAAATATTGTCAAAATGTCAATACTACCCAAAGCTATCTACACATTCAATGCAATCCCAATCAAAATTGCACCAGCATTCTTCTCGAAACTAGAACAAACAATCCTAAAATTCATATGGAACCACAAAAGGCCCCAAATTGCCAAAGTAATTTTCAAGAAGAAGACCAAAGCAGGAGGCATCACAATCCCAGACTTTAGCATCTACTACAAAGCTGTAATCAAGACAGCATGGTATTGGCACAAAAACAGACACATAGACCAATGGAATAGAATCGAAGCCTCAGAACTAGACCCACAAACGTATGGCCAACTAATCTTTGGCAAAGCAGGAAAGAACACCCAATGGAAAAAAGACAGTCTCTTTAACAAATGGTGCTGGGAGAACTGGACAGCAACATGCAGAAGAATGAAACTAGACCACTTTCTCACACCATTCACAAAAATAAACTCAAAATGGATAAAGGACCTGAATGTGAGACAGGAAACCATCAAAACCCTAGAGGAGAAAGCAGGAAAAGACCTCTCTGACCTCAGCCGTAGGAATCTCTTACTCGACACATCCCCAAAGGCAAGGGAATTAAAAGCAAAAATGAATTACTGGGAACTTATGAAGATAAAAAGCTTCTGCACAGCAAAGGAAACAACCAACAAAACTAAAAGGCAACCAATGGAATGGGAAAAGATAGTTGCAAATGACATATTGGACAAAGAGCTAGTATCCAAAATCTATAAAGAGCTCACCAAACTCCACACCCGAAAAACAAATAACCCAGTGAAGAAATGGACAGAAAATATGAATGGACACTTCTCTAAAGAAGACATCCGGATGGCCAACAGGCACATGAAAAGATGTTCAATGTCGCTCCTCATCAGGGAAATACAAATTAAAACCACACTCAGCTATCACCTCACGCCAGTCAGAGTGGCAAAAATGAACAAATCAGGAGACTATAGATGCTGGAGAGGATGTGGAGAAACGGGAACCCTCTTGCACTGTTGGTGGGAATGCAAATTGGTGCAGCCGCTCTGGAAAGCAGTGTGGAGGTTCCTCAGAAAATTAAAAATAGACCTACCCTATGACCCAGCAATAGCACTGCTAGGAATTTACCCAAGGGATACAGGAGTACTGATGCATAGGGGCACTTGTACCCCAATGTTTATAGCAGCACTCTCAACAATAGCCAAATTATGGAAAGAGCCTAAATGTCCATCAACTGATGAATGGATAAAGAAATTGTGGTTTATATACACAATGGAGTACTACATGGCAATGGGAAAGAACGAAATATGGCCCTTTGTAGCAACGTGGATGGAACTGGAGAGTGTGATGCTAAGTGAAATAAGCCATACAGAGAAAGACAGATACCATATGTTTTCACTCTTATGTGGATCCTGAGAAACTTAACAGAAACCCATGGGGGAGGGGAAGGAAAAAAAAAGAGGTTAGATTGGGAGAGAGCCAAAGCATAAGAGACTCTTAAAAACTGAGAACAAACTGAGGACTGATGGGGGGTGGGAGGGGAGGGTGGGTGATGGGTATTGAGGAGGGCACCTTTTGGGACGAGCACTGGGTGTTGTATGGAAACAAATTTGACAATAAATTTCATATATTGAAAAATAAAATAAAATAAAATAAAATGTATGTACGTTGCAGACTTAAGTTATGTTAAAATGTATAAGGGAAAAGAGGAAGGGCTATCAGAAAGAAATTCAGAGAGAAGGAGAGATGTTATTATAAATATGTGTCTCATGTTTCTACACAACTGGATTCGCACACACCATACATGCATTAAAATATAGCATGGTGACACCTGAGTGGCTCAGTGGGTAAGCATCTGACTCCTGGTTTCAGCTGGGGCCATGACCTCATGCGTCATAGGTTCAAGCCCTGTGTTGGACTCTTCACTGACAGCACTGAGCCTTCATGGGATTCCGTGTCTCTCCCTCTCTCTGCACCTCCCCTGCTCCCTCACTGTCTCTCTCTCAAAATAAATAAACATTAAAAAACACACATATATATATATGACAACTTACTGTGGAAAAAGCATTCTGATATAGGAACTCTTGACCTAGACTGTACTTATACGAAGAATTCAATTACATACAAAATCTCACCACTATTTCTCCATAAACATTTTGGCAGTATTGCATCTCTAACTACTGTATTATATTTGGGAAAGACACAGGTTTTTGTTTTTTTGTTTTTGTTTTTGGTATGGTAGGAAAAAAATTAAACAATCAGAGAGAACCTGAAAAACCACCATTCAATTACAATTCTTAACTTTTGGTTGAAAAATGCTTCAAATTATCACACCAATTTAACAGGAACTCTGAAAATTCATTGGCCGTGCAGAACCAGCTAGAATATGAACTCTAAAATCCATTGACCAACACTTTCCTCTTCCTTGTGCATACTTCCATCTCACACGTTACCAACTAGAGTTCATAAAATTCCTGAAAGTGGTAGGATTATTCCTTATCGACATCCTAATCAGAATAAACATTTTAAAAGTTATCCAACCATGTAATTATGTATAATCTGTAATGTTTTACATCACTCCCTATGATAAAATAAATACAGAGATAAACACACAGAGATAAAGACAGATACATTCTCAAAGTAATCATGGGTCAAAGAAGTATAATGCAAAACTTTAAGTAGTATAAGGAAAGGCATAAGGAAACCAATATTTTGGTATTATACAAGGTCTCAGACATCTATCCACATTACGTCAATTATCAGCTTTCTGCGAGCTACCTTGCAGAGTTAGTGACACTGGACCAAACACATTGCCAAGTATGAGGCTGGGTGATGACCATTTTCTACCATGCTTACTACTGAAGAGGATGAATAGTTATACACTGACCAAAGAGGCATCAGAAAATGAGTCCTTCAGTTGTATCATATTCAAATGCTTGGGCATACCATGCATTTTTAATTCTTCTAAGAGTTTTAAAATCTGAATCAGGTTTGGGGGACGACCCATTGAAGTGTGAAAGAAACAGGTACAAAACAGGCATAAAATACTCATAATATTTGAAGAGACAATACGGTATTTCACACTATTTTATATCTCCTTTGATTTCGTATAAACATATGATCAGTGGTCTCCACACAAAAAATCTGTGCAGAAAAATTTTCTTAATAGAAATCATTATACAGTTATTTGTGACAGGCTAAGTGTGCAACAACAGGACGTGTCCTCTAACACCTACTCAGAAGAACAAATAAAAACAAACCATGCTTGAGTCTCATGCACACACGCACACCTATCGATACATTTACCTGAAATAAATTGCCCACAAAGTTTTTAATGTGCCTGCTTAAGGAAGCACTACCAAAGTGAGGAAATACAAAAATAAAATGTAAACTTATCCCAAGAAAACACCAATATACTACTGCACCTTGAGAATAAAATCATGATATATGTTAACGATATTATGTCAATCAGGACAAAGAAGACAGTTGAGAAAAGGTGAAATCCTGGTGAGATGAACTTGTGAATATGATTTGCTGCTTTCCAGGATCATGTGTGTGCGCATATGTGTGTGTGTGTGTGTGTGCGCGTGCGAAAGAATACATAATGGCTATCTATCTGACAGGTACAAAAATGATTATGATTTTCATTGAAAAATAAAATATCAGACAAAAGAGATGCACATTGAAGCAGACACAAGAATGTCATCATCCCTGTGTGGTACAATTGCTCCCAGTGTCATGCTGGAGAGCATCTGGGGAGGGAACTACAGCATTCATACCATAGTCTACCATTTTCTTCTATTGTTTTTCTCATTACAATTCAGGAAAACTATTATCCTTTAGTAACACCACACATGGGAAAGATCAGGTTGCAAAATGCATTCTCCCATCGATTCTCAAGAGTATGTGTTCTGTCGAACTAGGTCACTCTGTTCCTTCCTTGTCCCCTTGCTTGTACACCACACAGAGCAGTCTTCCAAGAGAAAGGACATGTGTCCACTGAGGTTAATGGGAAATTTCATTTCATTTCCTTCTCACCACATTTAAAAAATGTTGTAATTGGGGGCACCCGGGTGGCTCAGTCGGTTAAACGCCCACGTCAGCTCAGGTCATGATCTTGCGGTTCGTGGGTTCAAACCCCATGTTGGGCTTCATGCTGACAGCTTGGAGCCTGGAACCTGCTTCATATTCTGTGTCTCCTTCTCTCTCTGCCCCTCCCCTGCACGTACTCAGTCTTTCCCTGAAAAACAAACATTTAAAAAAAATTGAAGGATGGTGTAATTAGACAAAAAACCATCATCTAAGTTTGGTAGCGTGAAATAACTGAATGCAGTAAGACGGACTGATTCATTGGAGACAAACTATATAAGTAAAACTGGATGGAAATATTGAACACGTCCTTCCTGGGCACAGGAGCAAAGTATGTGTCCCTAGCAACTAACATGATATGACACGGTACAGGAAAGCCCAGTGATAGATTACACCTATATTACTAATTTGCATATGAAAGACAAATACTTGAAAAAAACCCAGAGATTATACACGGAGAGAAAGAAATGTTATTAGTGAAAATAAAAATTAACAGAAGCTACAAAATAAAGACACTGCCAATCTATGTAATAATTCACATCAAAAAAGTATATATTCAAATGACATCTCAGAAGAACACAATGTTACAGTAATAACTAAGAGAAATGCATCAAATGTGAGAGGTTAAATTCAGAGTACTGACACACATAAGGTGATAGAGTAGTAATTTCCAATTACCATAGTAGCTCAATGCTGATACAATTCTAAGTTTTAGCGCGAGAATACTTATGTCCACAAAACTAGATACTAGTGTATGCACACTACACGTCTTAAAGGAAAAGATCTCAAGATAATGTTTCTATTTAAGACATTTCAAATATATAACATTCGCTGATATATTTGACATACACACGCTGCCCTATCCGGTTCCTGAATGAATCCTGAAAAAGTGCGGGCAAGATTTCTGCAGCCTCAGTGCTATGACTGAATTGCTGTTGGTTGCTTGATGCTTCTGTCTCATGGGTCTGAGCTTACCTCAGACATATGAGAACAGGCCCCCAATGATGATGGGGGATGAGAAAATGAGGGGAATGCAGCCATCACTACATAGGAAATGACAGATGTGATGAACACTGACAGGGCTGTAGGACAGGTTCTATGGAAGAAGACGATGAAGTAGGATTTCCACTGCGTGTTGTTTATTCACGGAATGCTCTTGGGGAAATGGGGTGAGGGAAGGAAAACAGCAGGGAATGTTGCTAGCAAGGATGTGGTCTCCAGTGAACAGAGCAGAGCCTGATCCCATGGAAGCTGGACAGAACTCTCTAGTAGAACCATCCATCTGTGATGGTAGAAATACTCTGTCTTCACTGTCCAATACTATGCCCACTCTCCACCTGTCATACCTGAGCATTTAAAATGTCCTAGGTAAGAAATTGAATTTTATATTTTATTTAATTTAATGAATTTAAATGTAAGCAGGTAATGTGGCTACTTACTAAAGTATTGGACAGCACAGCTCTGGAGCATTAATTGCAGTCCTGCCTTGGCATTGGCACCTTCTATCCATCCCATAGTCTGTCACTGGCTGTGAGCTGCCCCCACCAGTTCCCCAGACCGCCTGGCAATGTGGCTCCCTTTCAGCTGAGGGAAATTTTCTCATAAAAGGAATGGCCGTGAACTCTGGAGCCCCAACTCATACCACGTAGGGTTTGGATTAGAGCCCCTGTAGGTAAAGAGCGTCTGGGCAGGTCACCAACAGTGTTCATACAAGAGTCCACTCATGATCGTGTGCAAGGATAGAAGGTCGGAACATGGTGTACTTTACACATCACCTCAGTGCATTCACACACACACAGGAACACACACACACACACACACACACACACACACATACACATGCACACAAGTTGTCATTTGACAATGTGGTCTCGAGTGGCAATGATAAATGAATGAACATTCAACTCTCTTCATAACTTTGTCTCTTTCATATTGGTATTTGTATTCCCATGAGTGGTCATCATACCTTGTTAACAATAAAGTCAACATAAAGATGCAATGAGATAATATTCACAATATGGAACTTCCCTGTTGTAGTTTTCAACATACCTTTTAAAATCTCCATACATATTTTAGATATTTTGGTAACCCATAAGGGAGAAAATGAGCATTTAGAAAATATAAATACTGATAATGAGTTTTTACATAGAGAACAAATATTGTCCCATTTCACAGAGAGTAAGGAACCAAAGAGAAAGCATGGGAGCATGTAATCTAATACTTTTACACTTATGCAGAAAGGGCACATTTTATTATCACTAAACATGAATATTTAACAATTTTCTACACATGCATCCAGAGGTATAATGAATGTACTGAAATAGAATGAAAAGTCTAGGAATGACTTGGTGGCATTTCTAATGAACAATTAAATTTAGTTATATTATTTGACAACTTTCCATAGTCGGTTCCTTTAGACAACTGACCATACATGCAAACCATTTAGCATTTTTGTTTCAAGAACATTTGCATCTGAAAATAACCTAATTTGCCAATTCCTAGAGCAACACAGAGACTTCGTTCCATTTTACTCACCTTCTCTCACCTTCTCTGTTGGTCTAAGCTATTTCCCTACCTCATTCCAAGTTACTGTCTAAATTCAGTTCTGGGGATGGGAACACAGACATGTAGAATCAGTGCCTGCAGGAAATGCAAAGGTTGACTCGACCACCACTGGGTCATCCATGCATTTTTCTTAAGCAAAAGGACACTTTCTCAGGATGACTTCACAGATCCTCATGTGGTACCAGAGATCTGCACTCTGGCTCTTGGAGATAGAAGATGAAGGCAGTCCCAAACTCTCAGTATGGTTTCCCAAATACAATGACCTGCCTGTGTGACTATGAGACCCTTACAAGCAGGCGAGAGGGTGCCGTGACTGAGCTGTGGCTGGGCTGGCACACAGAATCAAGTCCCTTCCCCTGCTGACGTCTCTGGGGAACGGATGCCCCACACTCTTAATGAGCCCACGTCACTGAGCTGCCCAGACATGGCAATCCTCAGGGACAATGACTATGGAGGACAATGCCAGAGGAGACCAATCTGACTCTTCTATAAGTTCACATATCTCATACAGGTCAAGTAGCTCTCTAGACCTCCCCAGCTACCTTAGCTCCAATGTGTGAATGACCTACATGTTTCAGAACACTTAAGATGTTTTCCTAACAATTGCCCAAAATATTTACATATAAATATGTAAGGAAGAATCCATTCAGTTACTTGATTTTAAATGTAAATATGTGAATAAATTTTTTATTTAATTTCATTCATAGCCAACTTATATGGATTCACACAGCTAATAATTAGGCACATTTTAATCTTTAGCGTGAATATAAAGGATGGCCACCAAATTCTACAAAACTTCTAATGTTTTCATGGGGAAAAAACTCAAATCCTCTAAACCACTGTTCTGTTTATATCCATAGGTTTTAATGATGTTCTCAAAGAATTTAAAAATTTATGTCTTTTTAATAAAATGGATGTGGTTTATTTAAATCAGCTAGTCTTGCTTTTAAGATCAAATTGATTTTGAATTATCAGGAGAGTTATAAATAATTACTAAGAAAAATGGAAGGAAGTTGATGGGTATTTGTGGCTGTTTCTCAAAGATCTGTAACTTCCAGTTTCCTTTGTCATGTTCTGCCTAAAGAGATAAACTACCTCCTGCTAAAAACATTCTTACATTTGGGGGCACCTGGGGGGGCTCAGTTGGTTAAGCATCCGGCTTTGCCTCAGGTCATGATCTCCTGGCTCCTGAGTTCGAGCCCCTTGTCAGGCTCTGTGCTGACAGCTCAGAGCCTGGAGCCTGCTTCGGATTCTGTGTCTCCCTCTCTCTCTCTGCCTCTCCCTGCTCATGCTCTGTCTCTCTCTTGCTCTCTCAAAAATAAATAAACACACAAACAAAAATTCTAAAAAGCCATTCTTACATTTGAATTTTCTACGTTATTCCCATACCAGCTAGACCCCAACCTGAGAGTTAAGGGGAAAACTGGCAAAGACAATACCCTCTGGGTGTCAACACCTGCTATTATGCTTTTCATCATTATGCTTTTCATTATGCTGGCAAATTTTCGCCAGCTCAGTACATTCTCAAACCGGCCATTTCTGGTCTCTAAATTGTCCCGGCCACCTGACCCTCTTCCATCATCATCCTCCATCCTCCATCTGAGGGAAGTAGCGGGAACAGTCCGGCCTTCCTAAGGGAGACACGACCGTCCTGCACTGCTGCCCTGCATTTGATTGCCGTGGTCACCACTGGATAAATGGGTAAAGAGCTTAAGTGGGGACAGTGAAGAGGGAAAGTCTCAAAAAGAGGGAAAGAGACAGAAGACAAATACAGACAGACAAATATCAGAAGCTGAAAGAGACAGGAAACACACAGAGATTCGCATTAAACAGAGAACAGAAACCTCACTAAAAGTGAAAATAGAAGGAAAATGGCAGCGAAAACAAGACATTGATGGGCAAGACAGTTTCCAAGTTCGAGAAGCTCAGAAAGGGTTGAAGTAATCACAGGCGCGGTAACACAGGGCCAGAATGCAAAGCAGGCATCTAGTGTCATGGTTCCACACTGAGAAGGAGTTGTTTCTGAAGGGACCATCACCCCCAAGGACGTCTCACACAACAGGGGGACACAACATGTGTGCACCCACATGTCCACCCAGAGTCAGCGGTAACGACACCTGCTGGCTCCCTGTTTGCAACACACACAGCCCCGCGCCCTCTCTTGCAGAAGGAGAGACTCTGGAGGCCCTGGGGAAGCAGTGCTCCCAGGCTGGCGCTGGACACTCCATTGCTCCCGTGGGCTTCTGGGGGCGGGTCCTCCCAAACCAGTGCATCTTCGTGGGAATCTCCTGGAACCTAAACCAACTGGGTCTATGACACTGACGAGGAAGGAACTGTGAGCACTAGAGGCCCAGACATGTAGAAAGAAGCCATAGGTCACTTGCTACGTTGCTGTCATCCAGCACATCCCCTCCACACCCAAAACACACAGTCACATCCACGCGCACAAATCACGTGCATTAGGAAGATTCCAGCATTTGGTTCACTATGTCTTAGAATATTTAACCAATGAACAAATCGCTGTTCAGGCTACTAAATATACAAGAAAAATTAAAACAGTATGAACCAATTTCTATCTTTGTGTATTAAATTTATTTTAATGTTGGCCATTTGGGGACCAATGCTACAATTATTGTGTAATTAAACTCTGAACAAAATTAATAACTTTAAATGGAAAATTATAAACATAATGCTTGTGATCACTGTTAGGAAATCTTAGTTCAGTGAGCTAAATCATTAAGAACAGTTGATCACGGCCTTTTGGTAACCTGTAGTCTTCACCTGGTAGGAGGGGTGGGCTTATTAAAAGCAATTTTCAAAAATCCTCCATAGTGCCCTGGAAAGAGCATATTTGGAAGTCTGTATGTGTAGGTTCACATCGTGGCCCCATCATTTTAAATTCTGTCATTTCAACTAAGAACTTAACCTCTCAGTTCCAGAGTGTGCTCGGCTATAATGTAAGGATAATATCTCTCGGTGCTATGGGACATAAATAAGAGTATATGAAAAGGCATGAAAAACTGTAAAGTGCTGTGTAAATGCAAATAACTACTAGCAGTTCTGGATAAAGTCACATCTATTCTCAGTCCATTTTCCCCATCACCATCCATCGAACCTTGCTATCAGCCACTCTTTGCTAAAATGGCCTTCATGAAGCTTTTATGAAACTATTCAGCCTAATAGTCTCACATATCAGTGACCATTGCTTTCTGATTCTTCTACAGCCTGAAGTCCTTTACCTTTAATTCTGTCTTTACCCATTTCCCCTTTAAAAATAGTCACACTTCAACTGAACCACCAGAGATCATTGTGCCAGTGTATCAAGATCCTAGCCCTCTCTCCAAGGACAATCTCATACTTCCCAGGGCCCAATCTGGCATATCTACTTGGATGATTTCAGTAAATGTCTCCCCACCCATAGTAGCTGTACACATTCCTTGGGGCTTCCATAAAAAGTACCAGTACTGGGGACTTAAAACAAGACACTTATTCTCTCATGGCTCTGGAGGCCAGTCCAAAATCAGGTGTCATCTGGGACACCCTCTCCTTGAAGCTTCTAAAGGATGATGTGTTCTATGTCTTTCTTAGAGCTTCAGATGTTGCCAGAAATCCTTGGCATCCTTGGTTGTAGACTGAACATTGTTCCAGCTCGGCCTCTATCATCACCTAGTCTTCTCCCTGTGCCTGTGTCTCTGTCTCTGTTTTCCCTTCTTATTCTCAGGAAATAGGCCATTCTGGATGAAAGCCACCTTATTCATGTATGGCCTCATCTGAATTTGATCACATCTTCAAAGACTCTATTTTCAAATAAAGTCACCTTCATATGCACCAAGTGTTAGATTATGGACATATCTTGGTGGGGGGGTGGGCACAATTCAACCCACACAGGAGTTTTTTCTCTTGATTCTCCACTCCTAGAAAGGGACCAACTGACCTCTCAGTCACCACCTCTGGCATCCTTGATCATACTGTGGATTCCCCGATAATTCCATGATAATTCCATGATAATTCCCTGATAATTCCATCATAAGAGTCACTTATGTGCCGTCCTGTCTTATGCTGCCATCAAGCTCCATGAGCTGATCCAGATTTAAAGGCAGAATTCGTGATGTACTAAATTGTGTACTTGAAAATTGCTAAGAGAATCGATGTTAAAAGTTCTCCTCACAAAAAAATAAAAGGTAACTATGGTCAGCAACACATGTTAACCAGATTTATTGTGGTGATCATTCCAGAATTTATACAAATATTGAATCATTATGTTGTATGCCGAATCTAATACATGTTGGAAGAAGAGTTAAGAGAGCAGAGAAGTAGGGAGACCAGGATTTCCCTTGTCCCTCAAACACAGCTGTATTGAGGTCAGAATACTTGGAATACCCAGAAACCCAGGCTGCTGAATGACAGAAAAATCTCTGAGCTTGGTGGGACAGAGGTGCTGTGTTTGAGAACTGGGGGAGACAAAACGGGAGGTGTAGACATGGAGGGGAGGGAACACGTTCTATGGAGAGATGAAGAGAAAGGGAGGCTGTGGAAGTTTTGGATTGTACTTGGACAAGAGAAAAACCTCTCCAGACCACTGAGGGGAATGAGAAATAAAGAGAAAGCCAGTTTCTACTTTGCAAACAGACTTAGGAGTGAAGATCAGAGTTTTCAGGGGTGTTCAACTTTCTCAGGACCAAAGCCTACCATGTGTGTGTGCCTTTGTGGCACACCTGGGGGGAGGGGAGCTGGCCCCCTGGGGGTAGCAGTCTCAGGGGCTCAGTAGCCATGGGGGGGGGGTGCACTGGGAGAGGGCAGCCTCCCCGCCTTGTGTACTAGGCAAAGAGGGTATATTGCCCCCCAAGGACAGAAGACCCTGCAGGTACCCACCAGCCAGAGGCACTTTGTCATGTGGGGGGTGGCTCTACCCTAGAATGGTCCACCCAGAACAGGATCCTTTAGGACCTCAGGGTTTGGATCCCAGCAGCACCCTGGGGAGCCATGGGAGATGTGGGGCACACTGGCCAGCTGCCCCCGCTACTTTGTGAGGGCCACCTGCACAGCACGGTTCGGAACACCCAGTCTGGAGAGGAGACACTGAAGTGTCACCATTTTCCTCCCCATCACCACACGGTGGGGCTTCAGGGAACAGGACAGCAGCCCCTAGTGGAGGCCGACCTTGTACACCAAACCCGCCCCTCCCAACCTGGTATCTGCTTATCTACCAGAATGAGATTGACACTGACTGAGCCAGACAGCCCCTCCTCCAACCAGCACAGCCCCTGTTCCCAAGTGCCAACAGACAACTGTCCTGTGGTCTTGTGTGTTAGTCTCTTTTTTTCTCTCTCTTCTCTTTTCTTTCCTTCTCTTCTCCATTCCTTTTCTTTCTACCCTCCTCATTTTTTACCTTCCCTGTGGAATCAGGCTTATAGTTTCTGGGGATTTTTTGGTATATATATATATATTTTTTTTTTTTCCTTTCTTGCTCTATTCTGTGTGTTTGTTTGTATAATCAGGCACTTTTACTCTATTCTGTTTTACACCGCTTCTGCATCTCCTTCTTCATTTTTTTTTTTTGAAGTTATGATCATTTTTGCTTTACCCGTTCTTTTTTTTTCCCCATGAAAACTATAGAGTATTTTATTTATTTATTTATTTATTTATTTATTTATTTATTTTTATACATGAAATTTATTGTCAAATTGGTTTCCATACAACACCCAGTGCTCATCCCAAAAGATGCCCTCCTCAATACACATCACCTACCCTACCCTCCCTCCCACCCCCCATCAACCCTCAGTTTGTTCTCAGTTTTTAAGAGTCTCTTATGCTTTGGCTCTCTCCCAATCTAACCTCTTTTTTTTTTCTTCCCCTCCCCCATGGGTTTCTGTTAAGTTTCTCAGGATCCACATGAGAGTGAAAACATATGGTATCTGTCTTTCTCTGTATGGCTTATTTCACTTGGCATCACACTCTCCAGTTCCATCCACGTTGCTACAAAGGACCATAATTCATTCTTTCTCATTGCCACATAGTACTCCATTGTGTATATAAACCACAATTTCTTTATCCATTCATCAGTTGATGGACATTTAGGCTCTTTCCATTATTTGGCTATTGTTGAGAGTACTGCTATAAACATTGGGGTACAAGTGCCCCTATGCATCAGTACTCCTGTATCCCTTGGGTAAATTCCTAGCAGTGCTATTGCTGGGTCATAGGGTAGGTCTGTTTTTAATTTTCTGAGGAACCTCCACACTGCTTTCCAGAGTGGCTGCACCAATTTGCCTTCCCACCAACAGTGCAAGAGGGTTCCCGTTTCTCCACATCCTCTCCAGCATCTATAGTCTCCTGATTTGTTCATTTTGGCCACTCTGACTGGCGTGAGCTGATATCTGAGTGTGGTTTTGATTTGCATTTCCCTGATGAGGAGCGACGTTGAGCATCTTTTCATGTGCCTGTTGGCCATCCGGATGTCTTCTTTAGAGAAGTGTCTATTCATGTTTTCTGCCCATTCCTTCACTGGGTTATTTGTGTTTTGGGTGTGGAGTTTGGTGAGCTCTTTATAGATTTTGGATACTAGCTCTTTGTCCGAGATGTCATTTGCAAATATCTTTTCCCCTTCTGTTGGTTGCCTTTTAGTTTTGTTGGTTGTTTCCTTTGCTGTGCAGAACCTTTTTATCTTGATAAGGTCAGTTCTTCATTTTTTCTTTTAATTCCCTTGCCTTTGGGATGTGTCAAGTAATAGATTGCTAAGGCTGAGGTCAGAGAGGTCTTTTCTCCTCTAGGGATTTGATGGTTTCCTGTCTCACATTCAGGTCCTTTATCCATTTTGAGTTTATTTTTGTGAATGGTGTGAGAAAGTGGTCTAGTTTCATTCTTCTGCATGTTGCTGTCCAGTTCTCCCAGCACCATTTGTTAAAGAGACTGTCTTTTTTCCATTGGATATTCTTTCCTGCTTTGTCAAAGATTAGTTGGCTATACTTTTCTGGGTCTAGTTCTGGGGTTTCTATTCTATTCCATTGGTCTATGTGTCTGTTTTTGTGCCAATACCATGCTGTCTTGATGATGACAGCTTTGTCGTCGAGGCTAAAGTCTGGGATTGTGATGCCTCCTGCTTTGGTCTTCTTCTTGAAAATTACTTTGGCAATTTGGGGCCTTTTGTGGTTCCATATGAATTTTAGGATTGCTTGTTCTAGTTTCGAGAAGAATGCTGGTGCAATTTTGATTGGGATTGCATTGAATGTATAGATAGCTTTGGGTAGTATTGACATTTTAACAATATTTATTCTTCCAACCCATGAGCATGGAATGTTTTTCCATTTCTTTATATCTTCTTCAATATCCCTCATAAGCTTTCTATAGTTTTCAGCATACAGATCTTGTACATCTTTGGTTAGGTTTATTCCTAGGTATTTTATGCTTCTTGGTGCAATTGTGAATGGGATCAGTTTCTTTATTTGTCTTTCTGTTCCTTCATTATTAGTGTATAAGAATGCAACTGATTTCTGTACATTGATTTTGTATCCTGCAACTTTGCCGAATTCTTGTATCAGTTCTAGCAGACTTTTGGTGGAGTCTATCGGATTTTCCATGTATAATATCATGCCATCTGCAAAAAGTGAAAGCTTGACTTCATCTTTGCCAATTTTGATGCCTTTGATTTCCTTTTGTTGTCTGATTGCTGACACTAGTACTTCCAACACTTTGTTAAGCAACAGTGAGAGTGGACACCCCTGTTGTGTTCCTGATCTCAGGGGGGAAGCTCTCAGTTATTCACCATTGAGGATGATATTAGCTGTGGGCTTTTCATGAATGGCTTTTATGATCTTTAAGTATGTTCCTTCTATCCCGACTTTCTCGAGGGTTTTTATTAAGAAACGTTGCTGAATTTTTCAAATGCCTTTGCTGCATCGATTGACAGGATCATATGGTTCTTATCTTTTCTTTTATTAATGAGATGTATCACGTTGATTGATTTGCGAATGTTGAACCAGCCCTGCATCCCAGGAATGAATCCCACTTGATCATGGTGAATAATCTTTTTATATGCTGTTGAATTCAATTTGCTAGTATCTTATTGAGAATGTTTGCATCCATATTCATCAGGGATATTGGCCTGTAGTTCTCTTTTTTTACTGGGTCTCTGTCTGGTTTAGGAATCAAAGTAAAACTGGCTTCATAGAATGACTCTGGAAGTTTTCCTTCCCTTTCTATTTCTTGGAATAGCTTGAGAAGGATAGGTATTATCTCTGCTTTCAATGTCTGAATTCCCCAGGGAAGCCATCTGGTCCTGGACTCTTATTTGTTGGGAGATTTTTGATGACTGATTCAATTTCTTCGCTGGTTATGGGTCTGTTCAAGCTTTCTATTTCCTCCAGTTTGAGTTTTGGAAGTGTGTGGGTGTTTAGGAATTTGTCCATTTCTTCCAGGTTATCCAGTTTGTTGGCATATAGTTTTTCATAGTATTCCCTGATAATTGCTTGTATCTCTGAGGGATTGGTTGTAATAATTCCATTTTTATTCATGATTTTATCTTCTTGGGTCATCTCCCATTTCTTTTTGAGAAGCCTGGCTAGAGGTTTATCAATTTTGTTTATATTTTCAAAAAACCAACTCTTGGTTTCATTGATCTGCTCTACAGTTTTTTTAGATTCTATATTGTTTATTTCTGCTCTGATCTTTATTATTTCTCTTCTTCTGCTGGGTATGGGGTGTCTTTGCTGCTCTGCTTGTAGTTCCTTTCGGTGTGCTGTTAGATTTTGTATTTGGGATTTTTCTTGTTTCTTGAGATAGGACTGGATTGCAATGTATTTTCCTCTCAGGACTGCCTTCGCTGCATCCCAAAGCGTTTGGATTGTTGTAGTTTCATTTTCGTTTGTTTCCATATATTTTTGAACTTCTTCTCTAATTGCCTGGTTGACCCATTCATTCTTTAGTAGGGTGTGCTTTAACCTCCATGCTTTGGGAGGTTTTCCAGACTTTTTCCTGTGGTTGATTTCAAGCTTCATAGCAATGTGGTCCAAAAGTATGCATGGTGTGATCTCAATTCTTGTATACTTATGAAGGGCTGTTTTGTGACCCAGTATGTGATCTATCTTGGAGAATGTTCCAAGTGCACTCAAGAAGAAAGTATATTTTGTTGCTTGGGGATGCAGAGTTCTAAATATATCTGTCAAGTCCATCTGATCCAATGTATCATTTAGGGCCCTTGTTTCTTTATTGACCGTGTGTCTAGATGATCTATCCATTGTTGTAAGTGGGGTATTAAAGTCCCCTGCAATTACCACATTCCTGTCAATAAGGTTGCTTATGTTTGTGAATAATTGTTTTATATATTTGGCTCCCATATTAGGCTCATAGATGTTTATAATTGTTAGTTCTTCTTGATGGATAGACCCTGTGATTATTATGTAATGCCCTTCTTCATCTCTTGTTATAGCCTTTAATTTAAGTCTTGTTTGTCTGATATAAGTATGGCTACTCCAGCTTTCTTTTGACTTACACTAGCGTGATAAATAGTTCTCCATCCCCTCACTTTCAATCTGAAGGTGTCCTCAGGTCTAAAATGAGTCTCTTGTAGACAGAAAATAGATGAGTGTTGTTTTTGTATCCATTCTGATACTCTATGTCTTTTGGTTGGTGCATTTAGTCCATTTATGTTCAGTGTTATTATAGAAAGATATGGGTTTAGAGTCATTGTGATGTCTGTAGGTTTCATGCTTGTAGCAATGTCTCTGGTACTTTGTCTCACAGGATCCCCCTTAGGATCTCTTGTAGGGCTGGTTTAGTGGTGACGAATTCCTTCAGTTTTTGTTTGTTTGGGAAGACCTTTATCTCTCCTTCTATTCTAAATGACAGACTTGCTGGATAAAGGATTCTCGGCTGCATATTTTTTCTGTTCATCACATGAAATATATCCTGCCAATCCTTTCTGGCCTGCCACGTTTCAGTAGAGAGATCCGTCACGAGTCTTATAGGTCTCCCTTTATATGTTAGAGCATGTTTATCCCTAGTTGCTTTCAGAATTATCTCTTTATCCCTGTATTTTGCCAGTTTCATTATGATATGTCGTGCAGAAGATCGATTCAAGTTACCTCTGAAGGGAGTTCCTTGAGCCTCTTGGATTTCAATTTTCCTTCCCCAGATCAGGGAAGTTCTCAGCTATTATTTCTTCAAGTACACCTTCAGCACCTTTCCCTCTCTGTTCCTCCTCTGGAATACCAATTATGCGTAGATTATTTCTCTTTAGTCCATCACTTAGTTCTCTAATTTTCCCCTCATACTCCTGAATTTTTTTATCTCTCTTTTTCTCAGCTTCTTCTTTTTCCATAATTTTATCTTCTAGTACACCTATTCTTTCCTCTGCCTCTTCAATCGGAGCTTTGGTCATCTCCATTTTATTTTGCATCTCGTTTAATGCGTTTTTCAGCTCCTCCTGACTTTTCCTTAGTCCCTTGATCTCTGTAGCAATAGATTCTCTGCTGTCCTTTATACTGTTTTCAAGCCCAGAGATTAATTTTATGAATATTATTCTAAATTCACTTTCTATTATATTGTTTAAATCGTTTCTGATCAGTTCATTAGATGTCATTATTTCCTGGAGGTTTTTTGGAGGGGAATTCTTCCATTTCCTCATTTTGGATAGTCCCTGGAGTGGTGTGGAACTGCAAGGTACCTCTCCTGTGCTGTCTTGAATAACTTGCATTGGTGGGTGGGGCCACAGTCAGACCTGAAGTCTGCCCGCAGCCCACTAATGGGGCCACAAACTGGTGTGTGCCTTCTCTTTCCCTCTCCTAGGGGCAGGATTCACTGTGGGGTGGGGTGGCCTGTCTGGGCTACTTGCACCCTGCCAGGCTTGTGGTGCTGGGGATCTGGTGTATTAGCTGGGGTGGATTGGCAAGGTGCACGCGGGTGGGAGGGGAAGATTTAGCTTGCTTCTCCTCCGGTGATCTGCTAAGGGAGGGGCCCTGCAGCACCAGGAGGGAATCAGACTCGCTGGAGGGATGGATCCGAAGAAGCACAGTGTTGGGTGTTTGCGCTGTGCAAGCAAGTTCCCTGGCAGGAACTGGTTCCCTTTGGAATTTTGGCTGGGGGATGGGCGAGGGAGATGGTGCTGGCAAATGCCTTTGTTCCCCGCCAAGCTGAGCTCTGTCATCTGGGGCTCAACAACTCTCCCTCGTGATGTCCTCCAGCCCTCCTTTTCTCTGAGCAGATCTCTTAACTCATAACCTTCCAGGGGTTAAGTCCCGCTTGATGTCTGAACACACTCTGTCGGGCCACTCCGCTTTTGCCAGCCAGACCCGGGGGGTCTGCTTTGCCAGCGGGCCGCCCCTCTGCCCCGGCTCCCTCCCGCCAGTCCTTGTACCGTGCACCGCTACTCCACCCTTCCTATCCTCTCCCATGGACCTCTTGTCTACGCTTGGCTCTGGAGAATCTGTTCTGCTAGTCTTCTGGCGATTTTCCATGCTATTCAGGCAGGTGTGGGTGGAATCTAAGTGATTTGCAGGATGCGCAGTGAGCCCATTGTCCTCCTAAGCTGCCATCTTCCCAGTGCATCTCCTTCTTTATTTCCCCCCTTCTTCCTCTCTCTCTTGACTAACCCATATAGTTTCTTTGATTGTCTGCCGGGTATTGTTTCCTGCCCCTTTCATTTCTCCCTTTATACAGAATGAAATTTCCTCTCCCCCCCTTTTTCCTTTTTCCAGGGTGACTTCAGTGAACAAATCTGAGCACACCTAGTGGAAGTTCCAAACAATCAACCACTATGAACAGTGAGATAAAGCAGCCAAAAATGTAAGAACAGAGTGCATGCAACGCACACCAACAACGCTTCTTCAAGTACCAGATCCTGGGGAGTGTATGACCCCTTTTGATATAGTAGTCCTTGCAGGGGCAGGACACATAACAACCTACTAACCATATAAAACCCAGAAGTAGCCAAAATGATGAAATAGAAGAATTATCCTAAAAAGAAATTCAAGGAAGAAATGGCAGCTAGAGAATTTCTCAAAAGAGATATAAACAGTATATCTGAACAAGAATTTAGAATCCAAGTCATAACACTAATAGCTGGGCTTCAAAAAATCAATAAGACAGCAGAGAAGCTCTTGCTTTAGAGATCCAAGACCCAGGAAATAGTCACAATGAATTAGAAATGCTTTAAATGAGATGCAAAATAAACTAGACGCAGTGACAGCAAGAATGGAAGAAGCAGAGGAGAGAATAAAGATAGATATTCTATCTATATAGATAGATATCTATATACACATAGTTAGACATAGATATAGATAGAATAGAAGATAAAATTATGGAATATAATGAAGCTGAAAAAAAGCAGGAAAAGGAATTGCTAGATCATAAGGGGAGATTTAGAGACCTAAGTGATTCAATGAAAAGCAATGATATCTGTATCATAGGAGTTCCAGAAGAAGAGAGAGAGAGAAAAGGTCAGAAGTTTTATTTGAGAAATTATAGCTGAGAACTTCATCTGGGGAAGGAAACGGACATGCAAGTGCAGGAGGCACAGAGAACTCCTTTCAAAAGCAACAAAAACAAGTCTACACCACAACATAGCATTGTGGAGCTGGCAAAATACAAAATAAAGAGAGAATTCTGAAATCAGCCAGGGACAAACACGTCTTAACCTTCGAGGGTAGACACATAAGGGTAGTAGCAGACCTATCTACTGAAACTTCGCAGGCCATTCTAGAAAGGAGTGGCAGGAAATTTTCACTATGCTGAACAGGAAAAATATGCAGCCAAGAATCCTTTACCCAGCAAGCCTGCCATTCAGAATAGAAGGAGAGATAAAGGTTTCCCCACACACAAACTGAAGGAATTCATTACCACTATCCCAGCCCTGCAAGAGATCCTAAGGGGGACTCTGAGCAGAATGTGGCAAAGACTACAGGGACCAGAGACATCACCACAAGCATGAAACCTCCAGATAACATGATGACACTAAATCCATATCTTTCAATAATCACTATGAATGAAAATGGACTAAATGCCCCAATCAAAAGACATAGGGCATCAGAATGGATGGAAAAACAACATGCGTCTCTATGCTACCTATAAGAGATTCCTTTCAGTTCTGAGGACACCTGCAGACTGGAAGTGAGGGGATGGAGAACCATCTATCATGCTACTGGATGCCAAAAGAAAGCCAGGGTAGCCATCAGACAAACTAGACTTTAAAACAAGGTCTGTAACAAGAGATGAAGGAGGCAATTATATCATAATTAAGGGGTCTATCCATCAATAAGAACTAACGATGGTAACAATTTTTGCCCCCAAAGATGTAAATACCCAAATATATGAGTCAATTAATCATAAACATAAATAAATATATGGAAAATAATACTATGATTATAGGGGACTTTAATACTCCACTTACAACAATGGACAGATATCAAGGCCGAAAATCAGTAAGGAAACAACGACGCTGAATGACACTTTGGACCAGATAAACTCAACAGAAATATTCAGAACTTTCCATCCAAAAACATCAGAATACACATTCTTCTCAAGTGCACATGGAACATTCTCCAAAATAGATCACATACTGGCTCACAAAACAGTTCTCAACAAATATAAAAGGATTGAGACCTTACCATGCATATTTTCAGATCACAACGGTATGAAACACGAAATTAAGCACAAGAGAAGATTTGGAACTCCTCCCTCCCCCCAAATACATGGAGTTTAAAGAACATCTTACAAAAGAATGAATGGGTCAGCCAGGAAATTAAAGAAGAAATTTAAACATATATGGAAGCAAATGAAAATGAAAGCACAACAGTCCAAATCCTTTGGGGTGCAGCAAAGGCAGTCCTAAGCAGAAATACATTGCAATCCAGGCTTATTTCAAGAAGCAAGAAAGGTCCCAAATACAGAACCAAATATCACACTGAAAGGAGCTGGAAAAACATTAGTAAAGAAAGTCCAAAACCAGCAGGAAAAAAGAAATTATAATGATTAGAGCTGAAATAAACAATCTAGAATTTTAAAAAATGGCAGAAGAGATCAATGAATCTAAAAGCTGGTCTGTTTTTTTTTTTTTTTTTTTTTTTGAAAGACTAAACAAAGTTGAGAAACCTTTAGCCAAACATCTCAAAAAGAAAAGAGAGAGGACCCAAATTGATAAAATCATGATGAAAAAGGAGAGATCACAATCAACCCCACAGAATACAAACCATTATTACAGAATAATATGAAAAATTTTAGGCCAACAAACAGGACAATCTGAAAGAAATTGACAAATTTCTAGACATTACACATAACAAAATTCAAACAGGGAGAAATGAAAAAATTTGACCAGACCCATAATCCATGAAGAAATTGAATGGGTTATCGAAAATCTCCCAACAAATAAGAGTCCTGGGCCAGATGGCTTTCCTGGGGAATTCTACCAGACATTTAAAGCAGAGTTCATACCTATCCTTCTCAAGATGTTCCAAAAAATAGAACTGGAAGGAAAGCTCCCGACTCATTCTATGAAGCCAGCATGACCTTGATTCCCAAAGTAGACAGACACCCCATAAAAAGGAGAATTACAGGCCAATCTCCCTGATGAACATGGATGCAAAATTCTCAAGAAGATACTAAGCAATTGAATTCAACAGTACATTAAAAGAATTATTCACCATGATCAAGTGGGATTTATTCCTGGGCTGCAGGGCTGGGTCAATATTCATGAATCAAGCAACGTGATACTTCACATTAATAGAAGAAAGGATAAGAACCAGGTGATCCTGTCAATAGATGCAGAAAAGGCATCTGACAAAACAGAATATCTTTTCTTCAGAAAAATCCTCAAGAAAGTCGAGATAGAAGGAACATACCTTAATATCATAAAGCCATATATGAAAGGCCCACAGTTAATATCATCGCCAATGGGGAGAAAATGAGAGCTTTCTCCCTGAGATCAGGAACACGACAGGGATGTCCACTCTCACCACTGTTGTTTAACATAATGTTGGAAGTCCGAGCCTCAGCCATCAGACAACAAAATGAAATAAAAGGAATACAAATTGACAAAGAAGGAATCAAACTTTTACTTTTCGCAGATGACATGATACTCTAGGTGAAAAACTTGAAAGCTCCACGAAAAATTTGCTAGAACTGATCCATGAATTCATAAAGTCACAGGATGTAAAAACAATATGCAGAAACTGGTTCCATTGCTATATTCCAATAATGAAGCAACAGAAAGACATATCAAGGAATCGATCCCATTTACAATTGCACCAAAACCCACAAAATACCTAGGCACAAACCTAACTAACGAGGTAAAAGATATGTATGCTAAAAATTAGTGAAAGCTTGTGAAAGAAACTGAAGAGGACACAGAAATGGAAAAAAAAACATTGAATGCTCATGAATTGGAAAAACAACTACTATAACATGTCGATAATGCCCAAACCAAACTACACAGTCAATACAATCCCCATCAAAGTAGCACCAGCATTGTTCACAGAGCTAGAACAATCCTAAAATTTGTATGGAACCATAAAAAACACCAAATAGCCAAAGTAACATTGAAAAAGAAAACCAAAGCAGGAGGCATCACAATCCCGGACTTAGTCTTTGTTACAGAGCTGTAATCATCAAGACAATATGGTATTGGCATAAAACAGACACATACTCCAGTGGAATAGAATAGGTAACCCAGAAATGGACTCACAGATACACGGCCAACTAATTTTAAACAAAGCAGGAAAGAGTATCCAATGGGAAAAAGACAGTCTCTTAAGCAAATGGCGCTGGAAGAACTGGACAGCAACATACAGAAAAATGACATTGGACCACTGTCTTACACCATACACAAACATGAATTCAAAATGGATGAAAGGCCTAAATATGCAACAGGAAACCTTCAAAACCCTAGAGGAGAAAGCAGGCAGCAACTTCTTTGACCTCAGCCACAGCAACTTCTTACTTGACATGTCTTCAAAGGCAAGGGAAATAAAAGTAAAAAAGAACTAGTGGGACTCATCAAGATAAAAATTTTCAGCACAGCAAAGGAGACAATTAACAAAACTAAAAGGAAACCGATGAAATGGTAGAAGATATTTGCAAATGACATATCAGATAAAGGGTTAGTATCCATAATCTATAAAGAACTTACCAAACTCAACACCAGAAAAACAAAGAGCCCAGTGAGGAAATGGAAAGGAGATATGAATAGACAGTTTTCCAAAGAAGACATCCAGATGGCCAACAGACAGGTGAAGAGATGCTCCCCATCAGGGAGCAAGTCAAATACAAATCAAAACCACGCTGAGATAAACCACACCGGTCAGAATGGCTAAAATGAACTCAGGAACCAACAGCTGTTGACGAGGATGTGGAGAAAAGGGAACCTTCTTGCACCGTTGGTAGGAATTCATAGAGTTTAGCCACTCTGGAAAACTGCGTGGAGGTTCCTCAAAAAATTAAAAATAGGTTTACCCTACAACCCAGCCATAAAACTACTAGGAATTTACCCAAAGGATGCAGGAGTGCTTATTTGTAGGGGCACATGTACTCTGATGTTTATAGCAGTGCTATCAACAAGAGCCAAATTATGGAAAGAGCCTGAGTATCCATCAACTGATGAATGGATAAAGAAGATGTGATATAGGTACACAATGGAAGACATCCCAGCAAGAAAAACAGAATGGAATCTTTTCATTTGCAACAACGTGGATGGAACTGGAAGGTAGCATGCTAAGGAAAACAAGACAGTCAGAGAAAGACAGATATCACATCATTTTGCGCCTATGTGGAATTTGAGAAACTTAACACAAGACCACAGGGAAGGGAAGGAAAACTAAGTTATAAACAGAGAGGGAGGCAAACCATATAAGACTCTTAAATAGAGCAAATTGAGGTTGAGGAAGGTGGGAGGTTGAGGGGGTGGGGAAAATGGGTGATGAGCATTGAGGAGGGCACTTGGGATGACCACTGGGATTTGTATGAAAGGGATGAATTACAGGAATCTATTCCTGAGGCCAAGATTATACTGTATGTTAGCTAAATTGACAGTAAGTTTCAAAAAATCTAATACATGTTACGTGAAAATTGTATGTCATTTTAAAAATGAATCCAAAAAAAAAAAAAAATGAATCCAAAGACTACCCAACATATGTTAGCCAATAATATGAAATAGCATTGGTAAATGGAAGTTAAGAAGAGACAATCGTTTCACTCCTAGTCAATTTGGTGGAAAACGATTGACTACCTGCTCATCTCATGCCTCCAGAGCCTTTCTTCCTCTTTGGCTGCCTCTGGGGAGTCAAATTCTGAGGCTCCTTGGACTGAGACAAATAGTTACTTGGGGCAGGCCCCTCCTGGGGCCCTAAAAATACACACATCCTTGGACCCTAGAGCACATACTTTGACTTTGGTGCTTATAAAAATATCCCTCAGATATAACATTAGCCCTTTTATTCATGGGCAGATTCCATAGAATCATAAATTCCAACTTCTGTTTACCTCCAGGCTCCATTGTCCACTCTAAACTACACCTCTTCGCTTGTGCCAAAACACTCTGCAATGAGTGGACAATCTTTCTGGGTAAACCCTAGGGAACTTATGCTAACAGTAATGATGGAGAGAAGCATTATTACCTTGAACAGAGCCTGAACAAGGTCGTCCCTTGTGACTTCCCTTCCCTTCAATTGTGACTTCCCTTGCCTTTCAGATTCACCATTTCCCAAGACTATCCTGTCCAAGGTTGCCATACGGTAAATACACGAATCTGTCTTTATTCTAAGGGCTCTGTTCTACCTATCGCATCCCCTAACACTTCCTACAGATCCGCGACCACACACCACCGGGCAGTGTCTGAGTGTCCTAGCTTTCACGGGGACAGCGGTCATGTATTTCCATCTGCAGGACCTTCACTTTAGCATCCATATGCCAATCTCTTCACTTCTTACAATTGTAGTGGTTCTTCAAAGACCAGTGGCTGCTTCCAAAAGTTAGGTGGATATCTGCAATCTTTGTTATTCTTCCTTGGAAGGAGAGGTATATTCTTACCTAAACATCCATTCAAGTGTTCCTACAATGACATGACCTTCTTCCCTTCCCTCCTGATTGCTTAGACCCAAAAAGGTGTGGCAGAACTTGTGTGTATGGATGAGGTTGCTCTTCTTTAGACCAAGTTCTAGAAGAAAGAGAAATCTGAACTCCCAATTAGCCGATTACCACTTCACTGGAGAAGGAAAGACTGTAAGTATTTTCTCTTCCAGCTCAAACCAAATGCTCAGGAGCAGATCTTTCCAGCATGCAATCTGTGTTTTTCTTTTTGACCTGTAAGCGTAACAAATGGGAGTCAGGAGAATAGCCTTTTTTGGCTTTCAAGCCAGAGAAGGGGAATCTGGTGATTCTTATTGCTGCGGGTTTCTGCTATCTAGACAACAATAAGACTAAGAGAAATCCCAACATTCTCAACAAGAACTTAGCAATTACCATGACCACAATGTACCTCATTTATGAACTTGGAACAGGATAGAAATAATACTTGCATCTTGGTCTTACTACTGCATGCAGGAATTTGTGTATAATAAAGAATTTTGAAATCTGCTCAGATAATCACATTAACAATTGCTATGGGGTTGAATGCTGCATGAAATCCTAATGCCCAGTTCAAGTTAATGAGAATTTATGTCAAAATAGGGTTTTTCTGGGGAGGGGAGTGCCTGGGTGGCTCATTTGGTTGAGCAACCGACTGTTGATTTCAGCTCAGGTCATGATCTCTCAGTTTGTGAGTTCGAGGCCTGCACTGGAATCTGTGATGACAGAGCAGAGCCTGCTTGGTATTCTCTCTCTCCCCCTCTCTATTGCCCCTGCCTGGCTCACACAAACATGCAATCTTCTTCTTTCTCAAAAACAAGAGAAAGCAGGAGGAGGAGTTAAGGTGATGGAAATGTAGGAGGACTCTGGGCTCTCCTCCCTAAAACACAGTTGTATTAACGTCTGATTACTTGAAATAACCAGGAAATGGATGTCCATTTCAGCCTGCTTTGGTCATTTCTTTGGGTCTCAATTTCCAGATTGGGCCTCCCTGTGCAGGTAATAAAACTCTGGGTGTTTTCTACAGTTACTCTGTCTCATATCAATTTAATTCCAAAACAGGTGGAAAAGCCCTGGGGAAAAAGGAAATGTCTCCTCCCCAAAACCAGTGTCCTGTCTCTCAGGCCACCTCAGGAACACCTGCCCCTGATCCTCTGATCTCCAGTCATTCACACTCCCCTTTCCACCTTGACACCCAGCCTCCCTTCCCAGGAAACCACAGGTCCATACATGGTGGTTCCCAGACTACACCATAAGGGCTCAGACATGCTACAACACCACTGTGGTGAAAGAGAGCTCTCACCCATGTCACAAAACAAGCATCTGAAAAGTAATCACCTGCAAAGTGGGGGGGGGGGGGGGGTGCCAGGTGTCTGTGACCTGTTCATGCCTCCTCCATGAGCCTGGTCAGAGCGGGACTCTGGCAAACAGTAGCTGCGAAATGTGCTGACTAGGAGGTACAGGAGGGTCTTAGAGGGGTGACTGCACACTGATGATGATCCAGGAGTGAGTTTAGCAGCATGCAGAGGGCATGTTCAGAGTGCAGTCACCCTACACTGCACACCCTGCCATTATGCTGACACGTGATAGTCTCAAGGCCAGGACAGGGCTAGGAATTGAGGATGCATGAACTGAGAATGTCCCCTTCTCTGGGCTCACTGGTGCCACAGTGGATGGCCTGCGGGGAGGGGTTAAAAAGGTGATGGAGATTAAAGAGAACACTTGTGATGATGGAAATGTTGAATCACTATATTGTACAGAAAAGTACTACAAAGTACTTTATAAAGTACCTTTAAAGTTTAAAGTAATATAATATAATATAATACTGTGGGTTCACTCTAATGGAATGACAATAAAAATTATTTAAACACTAAAATCATAAAAATCAATAATAAAGAAAAATTTCTTTGAAAAACAAAGAATGGTGTTTCAAAACGAAATCAGTATCACAAGGGCAACATTACACCATAGCTTGATAGCTGAATTGCTCTATCAGGATAGATGTTGGCATATTTTCTCTCACGTAAGTTTGTTTTTCCCACACTTGTCCTACTACTTCTGGGAAAAAGCTGTGATCCAGTCAGGCCACAAACGTTGTAATAGAGTCGTGATCTGACTGTGAGAAGAAGAAATAGCCACCGGAAATTGCTAGAATTTGCTACAATATTAATATTTATTACCGTGTTCTGTGTTCTGGTCATTTTTATTCTTATATTGGTATGCTTTCATGGTGTGTGTGTCACTGTCTTGCAATTAGAAACAGAATAGTGTTCCCAAATGGGGGAGAACTAAGAAAATCCTGTGAAAGTATTTACAATATTAATATGCTGCAGATGGTCTAGGTACACTAACTCAGCATCTCTGGAGGCTGCCATGAGTCCATAAACTTAGAGTTTGAACACTCACTTGCATAAAAGAACGAATTAAGAAAGTTCCCTTGAAAGTTGTCAGGGTAAATGTTGAGGACACAGAAATCATAAAGACTCTGGCAATCAAAGTCTTCCATGAAAGGGTCTTCCCGCAGTCATCTGGAGTCATAGCCCCTACACAACACCTTCCTCATTGCTCCCATCACATCCTTGTTCCGCAAGGTATATATAACAGGGTTGAACATGGGGGTGACAATGGTGTAGAAGAGAGAAATGAACTTGCCCTGATCCTGGGAGTAGTTGTTGCTGGGCTGGAGGTAAATGTAGATGCCTGTGCCGTAGAACAGGGAGACCACAGTGAGGTGGGACCCACATGTCCCAAACGCTTTCCTCTGCCCTGAAGCTGACTTTATTGCTAAGACCACCCTGACAATCTGACCATAGGAGAATGTGATTAATGCCACAGGTATCAGGAGAATCATCACACTGACAGAGAAGAGCTCAGACTCATACACACTGGTGTCAACACAAGCAAGCTTGAGCAGTGGGGGGATCTCACAAAAGAAGTGATCTATTTTATTTCTCCCACAAAGTGGTACAAGGAAGATGAGCACCGTGTGCAATGAGGAGTTGACAAAACCAATGAACCACGATGCAGAACCCATCAGGGAACAGAGACGGGGGTGCATGATCACTGTGTAGTGCAGGGGCCTGCAGACGGCTGCGTAGCGGTCAAATGCCATCACCCCCAACAGAATGCATTCTGTGGATCCCAACCATAGAGACACGGAGAGCTGAGCTACACAGCCAGCAAAGGAGATAGACTTGTCTGGTCCCCTGAGATGAACCAGCAGCTGAGGAACAGTGCTGGTCGTGTAACACAGGTCCAGAAAGCTTAGGTTGGACAGGAAAAAGTACATGGGAGTCTGCAGGTGTGGGTCCAGGCGGGACAACGCAATGATGGTTGTGTTTCCCAGCAGGGTGAGCAGATAGAAGATCAGAAGAACCACAAAGAGGACTCGCTCCAGCTGAGGCCGGTCAGAGAAACCCAGCAGGATAAAGCCAGTGAAGGAACTTCCATTTTTTGGGTCCATCTTTTCTTACTATGTTTTTCCTGTCAAGACCAAGCATTTAATAATTTATACAATAAATCTCAAAAAAAAAACACACCAATAACAGTTGGTGGTTGGTGGATTATTCATATGAAAAGACATAGCCATGGGATTTTATGAAAACTATTTGAATAAATGATGCACCCAAAGGGGCGCCTGGGTGGCTCAGTCGGTTGGGCGTCCGACTTCAGCTCAGGTCACGATCTCGCGGTCCGTGAGTTCGAGCCCCGCGTCGGGCTCTGGGCTGATGGCTCAGAGCCTGGAGCCTGTTTCCGATTCTGTGTCTCCCTCTCTCTCTGCCCCTCCCCCGTTCATGCTCTGTCTCTCTCTGTCCCCAAAATAAATAAACGTTAAAAAAAAAAAAAAAAAAAATGATGCACCCATGAAATTGCCATAGTTTTACAAATTTAGTTCCACATTGTCACAAAAAGTAAATCATTGGGTTTTTAGATTTAAAAAAATAAAATAATGGACCTGTTTTTGCCTCAGTCATAGGAAATACGGTCTTTCAGTCTGTGCTTACTAACTGTAAAATGTACATACATCTCACTAAATGTAAATGGAGTGAATTCTCTAATGAAAAGACATAGGGTATCAGAATGGATAAGAAAACAAGTCCCATCAATATGCTGCTTACAAAGACTCATTTTACACCTAAGGACACCTACGAATTGAAAGGAAGGGGATGTAGAACCATCTATCATGCTAATGGACATCAAAAGAAAGTTGGAGTAGCCATACTTGTATCAGACAAACTAGATTTTAAAACAAAGACTGTCACAAGGGATGAAAGAAGGGCATTATATCATAATTAGGGGGTCTATTCATTCCGAAGACCTAAGACTTGTAAATATTTATGCCCCCAATGTGAGACGCTCAAATATATGAATCACTTAATCACAAACGCAAAGAAACTCATTGATAATAATGCCATACTACTAGGGGACTTTAACACCGCAATTACAACCATGGACAGATCATCTAAGCATAACATCAACAAGGAAACAATGGCTTTGAATGACACACTGGACCAGATGGAGTTAACAGATACATTCAGAACATTTAATCCTAAAGCAGCAGAATATGCATTCTTCTCCAGTACACATGAATCATTCTCTGGAATGGATCACATACTGGGTCACATCAGCCCTCAACAAGCACAAAAATATCAAAATCATACCATACATATTTTCCACCTACAATGTTGTGAAACTTGAAACCAACCAGAAGGAAGAATTTTAAACACGATGAATATTTGGGTATTACAGAACATCCCACTAGGGCGCCTGGGTGGCTCAGTTGGTTAAGCGTCTGACTTCGGCCCAGTTCATGATCTCACATCCGTGGGTTCGAGCCCCACGTTGGGCTCTGTGCTGACAGTGCAGAGCCTGGAGACTGTTTCAGATTCTGTGTGTCTCTCTCTCTCTCTGACCCTCCCGCATTCATGCTCTGTCTCTCTTTGTTTCAAAAATCAATAAATGTTAAAAAATTTTTTTAAATGAATAAAAAATAAAGAACATCCTACTAAAGAATGAAAGGGGTAACCAAGAATTTAAGGAGGAAATTAAAAAGTATATGGAAGTCAATGAAAATGAAAGCATGACTGTCCAAAACTCTGGGATGCAGCAAGGGTGGTCATAAAAGGGAGTATATAGCAATCTAGGCCTTCCTAAAGAAGGAAGAAAGGCCTCAAATATACAACCTAATCTTACACCTAAGGGAGTTGGAAGAAGAACAGAAAATAAAGCCCCAAACCACCAAAAGACAGGAAATAATAAAGATGAGGGCAGAAATCAATGATATCAAAATAAGAAAACCAGTAGAACAGATCAATGAGGCCAGGAACTTGCTTTGTGTAAGAATTAATGAAATCAATAAGCCCCTAGACAGACTGAGGAAAAGAAAAAGGAAAGGACTCAACTAAATCATGAATGAAAGAGGAGAGGTCACAGCCAACACAGCATAAATACAAACAACAGTAAGAGAATATGATGAGCAATTATACCCCAATAAAATGGGCAATCTGGAAGAAGTGGACAAATTCCTAGAAACCTATCAACTACCAAAACTGAAACAGGAGGAAATAGAAAATGTGAACACACCTATAATCTGTAAAACAATTGAATCAGTAATCAAAAATCTCCCCAAACAAGAGTCCAGGGCTGGATGGCTTTCCTGGGGAATCCTAGCAAACATTTAAGGAAGACGTAACACCTATTCCTTTGAAGCTGCTCCAAAAAATAGAAATGGAAGGAAAACTTCCAAACTCATTCTATGAAGTCAGCAATACCTTGATTCCAAAACCAGACAAAGGCCCCACGTAAAAGGGGAATTACAGACCAATTTCCCTAATGAACATGGATGCAAAAATTCTCAAAAAGATACTAGCAAACTGGATCCAACAATACATTAAAATAATTCTGTACCACAATCACGTGGGATTTTTACCTGGGATGCAGGGCTGATTCAATGTCCACAAATCAATCAGTGTGATGCATACATTACTACAAGAAAGGATAAGAACCCTATGATCCTCTCAATAGATGCAGAAAAAGCATTTGACAATGTAGAGCATCCTTTCTTGTAAAAACCCTGAAGAAAGTAAGGATAGAAGGAATAGACCTCAAGATCATAGAGGCCATATGCAAAAAACCCACAGTTAATATCATCTCCAATGGGGAAAAACTGAGGACTTTCCCCCTCAGGTCAGGAACATGATGGGGATGTCCACTCTCTCCACTCTTATTCAGATAGTATTGGAAGTCCTAGGCTCAGCAATCAGACAACAAAAAGAAATAAAGGGCATTCAAATAGGCAAGGAGGAAGTCAAGCGTTTACTCTGCGCAGATGACATTATAGTGTACATGGAAAACCCAACAGATTGCACCAAAAACCTGCTACAACTGATACATGAGTTCAGCAAAGTCACAGGATATAAAATCAATGTATGGAAATCGGTCGCATTTCTATACTCCAATAATGGAGCAGAAAGAGAAATAAAGTAGATGCCGTTTACAATTGCACCAAACCCTTACAATACATAGGAATAATCCTAATCAAAGAGATGAAAGATCTATATGCTGAAAACTGTAGGAAGCTTATGAACAAAATTGAAGAAGACACAAAGAAATGGAAAAACATTCTAGGATCCTGGATAGGAAGAACAAATATCGTGAAAATGTCAATACTACCCAACGCAATCTACGCATTTCTTGCAAACCCTACCAAAATAACACCAACATTCCTCACAGAGCAGGAACAAACAATTCTAAAAATTGTATAGAACCACAAACACCCTGAATTGCCAAAGTCATGTTGAAAAAAAAAACCCAAAAGTGGAAGCATCACAATTCTGGACCTCTAGCTGTATTTCCAAACTGTATTCAACAAGACAGTATGGCACTGGCATGAATACAAACACATATATCCATGGAACAGAATAGAGAACCCAGAAAGAGACCCACAAACCATTAGGTATGGCCACCTAATCTTTGACAAAGTGGGAAAGAAGATGCAATGGAATAAAGACAGTCTCTTCAGCAAATGGTGTTGGGAAAACTACACAGCGACATGCAGAAAAATGAAACTGGACCACTTTCTTACACCACACACAAAAATGAACTCTAAATGGATGAAAGACCTACACTTAAGACAGGAAGCCATCAAAATCCTCAAGGAGAGAGCAGGCAAAACCTCTCTGATCTTGGCCACAGCAACTTCTTTCTGGACATGTCTCCAGAGGCAAGGGAAACCAAAGAAAAATGAACTATTGGGACCTCATCAAGGCAGAAAGGTCCAGCACAGCAAAGGAAACAATCAGCAAAACTAAAAGGCAACTGATGGAATGGGAGAAGATATTTGCAAATGACAGATCAGATAAAGGGTTAGTATCCAAAATCTATAAAGAACATAGGAAACTCAACACTCCAAAATCAAATGTTACAGTGAAGAAACGGGCAGAAGACAGGAATAGATGCTTTTCCAAGGAAGACATCCATATGGCTCAGAGACACATGAAAAGATGCTCAACATCACACATCATCAGGGAAGTGCAAATCGAAACCACAACGAGATACATCTCACGACCGTGAGAATGGTTAAAATTCACAACTCAGGCAACAACAGATGTTGGCGAGGATGTGGAGGAAGAGGAACTCTTTTGCACCACTGGAGGAAGTGCAAACTGTTTGCAGCCATTCTGGAAAACAATTGGAGATTCCTCAAAAAATTAAAAATAGAATTACCTTATGAGGGCATTTATCCAAATGCTCTCCAAAAGTGCTGATTCCAAGGGGCACATGCACCCCAATGTGGATAGCAGCACTATCGACAATAGCCAAAGTGTAGAGAGAGCCCAAATGTCCACCAACTGATGAGTGGATAAAGGAGATGTGGAATATATATATACAATGGAATATTACTGGGAGATCAACAAGAATGAAATCTTGCCATATGCAAGAACACAGATAGAAATAGAGGGCATTATGCTAAGCACAATAAGTTGGTCAAAGAAAAATACTATGATTTCACTCACATGTGGAATTTAAGGAACACAACGGATGAACATAGGAAGGAAACCTAAGATAAAAACAGAGAGGGAGGCAAACCATAAGTGACTTAAAATACAGAGAGCAAACTGAGGGTTGCAGGAGTGGGAGGTGGGCAGGGGATGGCTAGACGGGTGATGGGCATAAGGGAGGGGACTTGTTGGGATGAGCACTGGGTGTTATAGGTAGGTGATGAGTCATGAAATTCTATTCGTGGAATCAAACTAGAGGATGTACAATTTAGAGGAAATGGGGATGAGGGAAAAGAGGTAGAGCCATCAGAAAGAGGAGCAGAGAGGGAGAGACGTTCTTAGAAATACGTACCTCGTGATTGCACACCACTGGATTTGCACACATCTTATGTGTTTTAAAATATAGTACAACAGAATCTCCAAAATGCATTCAGATATAAGGATTTATGACCTAGAATACACTTATTCGAAGAATTCAGTTACATTCAACATCTCACTACTAGTTCTGCAAATAAACATTGCGGCAACATTGCCTCTGGAATTAAAGGATTGTATTTGTGAAAGCTACACCAGATTTTTCTTCTTCTTCCTTGTAGTTGCTGTTGCTGTTATGGTAGAAAAACAAGTAAAAACTCAATCAGAGACACGCTGAAAACACCACCGTTGAATGACAGTGCTTCCCTTTTGACCCACAGGTGCTTAAAAATACCAGTTTAATGGGGACATTTTGAATGCCCCTAAGACTTTTGAAGTCTAGCACAAAAGCATTCCTAATACAGTGGATTAAAACGGTATTTGAGACAGTCTCAATGTGCAACGACCTCTCACATTGGATGCCAGTTCCCTCACTTATTAGTGTCAAATAGCATTTTGTGAGATGTCACTTCAATTATGTTCCTTTTTGATGGTAATTAGTATAGAGAATGGCATTTTTTTGTTTTGTATATTCTGTTTATTTTTATTTTACCGAATAACATTTTCTCTCTCTATACAACCGGAATATCCCCTAACTCACACCTGGTCAGAAGAGGGAATAGAAACAATCCACGTTTCCATCCCATGAACGCCCGTAAGAATAAAATAACGAGGGGCTTCTGGGTGGCTCAGTCGGTTAGGCGTCCAGCCCTTGACTTGGGCTCGGGTCACGATCTCACAGTTTGCGAGTCTGAGCCCCTCATTGGCTTCTGCACACAGTGGAGAGCCTGCTGGGGATTCTGTCTTCCTCTCTCTCTGCCCTTCCCCCAGTCACACTCTCTCTCAAAAATAAATACATAAACATTACAAAAAGATACATACCTGAAAACAATATGTGTATATATATATATAGAGAGAGAGAGAGAGAGAGACAGAGACAGAGAGAGACAGAGAAAGAGACAGAGAGATACAGACAGAGACAGAAAAGACAGAGACAGAGAGAGACAGAGAGAAAATGTTATTAGGTGAAATAAAAATAAACAAAATATACAAAACAAAAAAATTGTCATTGTACGTACTAATTACCATCAAAAAGAACATAATTGAAATGACATCTCACAAAACACAATTTTACAATAACAAAGAGAACTGCCTCCACTGTGAGAGGGTAAATGCTTGACACACATAAGGTGACAGACTAGTAGTTTCCAATTACTAGATTAGGTCCATGCTGACATAGAACTCTCAAAGTTTTAGTGGAAGAATACATATGTCCACACAACAAGATGCTAAGTATGCAAACTACACAGTTTAAAGACAAAAGATCGCAAGATGCTGTCTCTATTTAAGACATTTCAAATGTATAACATTCACTGATATGTTTGACATACACACGCTGCCCTATCTGGTTCCTGAATGAATCCTGAAAATGTGTGGGCAAGATTTGCGCAGCCTCAGTGCTACGACTGAATCGCTGTTGCTTTCTTAATGCTTCTGTCTCACGGGTCTGAGCTGACCTCAGACACATGAGAACACGCCCCCAATGATGAGGAAGGATGAGCAAATGAGGGGATACAGCCATCACTGCATAGGAAATGACACATGTGATGAACACTGACAGGGCTGTAGGGCAGGTTCTATGGAAGAAGACGATGAAGTAGGATTTCCAGGGCGTGTAGTTTATTCAGGGAATGCTCCCAGGATAAACGGGGTGAGGGAAGGAAAACAGCAGAGGATGTTGCTAAGCAAGGATGTGGTCTCCAGTGGAACAGAGCAGGAGCCTGATCCCATGAGATGCTGGACAGGACTCTCCAGTAGAAGCATCCATCTGTGATGGTAGAAATTCTCTGTCCTCACTGTCCAATATTATGCCCACTCTCCACCTGTCATACCTGAGCATTTAAAACATTCTAGCTAAACAAGTGAATTTTATTTATGTTTTTAGTGGGAAAAACCTTTCCTTGTTCTTTTTGTTTAGACTAAGTTACAGAAAAGAGGACCTAAAGTGAATGTCCGTACGCCATCGCCTGGATTCCAGACTTATCAGCATTTTGTCACACTTGGCTTAATTTTTTGCCTCGTGTCCTCCCGCTTTTGTTTGCTGGAGTTCTTGAGTGGAAATCGTAAAAACAAATTTGCATCCAAATACATTTCACTAGCAATCTGTAAACTATGGACATTTCCTGAATCATAATTTTATCGCATCAAAAAAAATTAATAGGTCCCTGATATCACCTACCACCCTACTGCACTCACATTTCCTGTACTGAGCCAGGAATGTCTTTTTCAGTTGTTCAACAAGTCAGGCTCCAAAAAATGATCCCCACGTTGACTGTATCTATTTTTTTCAAAAATACAAAGATTTTCGATGGAAGAGAAAAAAACAAGGGGAAATAACCTCAATAACCAGTGGAAATAAGAGGCTAAGGTGTCAAGTTCTATTCAAAATAGGAAAAGATATGAAAGGTAACTTTGGAGCATAGGCACACACGTATATAATTTCATCTTCATGGAAATAAGTGTTACTACATTTTGCAAATTAGTTTCAGTCCACCATAGAAAATGAACAGAACCTGGGTCCTTCTGGTGAAGTCAGCGTAGCATCCCAGAGTTTAGACATGCACTCTTGTGAGCCTCTTTCATTAACGGTCTCGAGCTTTCCACCCAGTATTTGCTTTGAAAATGCTAGAACTCCTGGGACACAGTTAGGTCTCAGTAAATGTCAGCTATACTGGTACGAAAATGTTGACTACAAATAGATACGCCGTCATGCCCTAATCATTTTTACTACCTGGTGATTCCTCTTGTGTTTTCTGACACGGCGTCTAACTGCAATGTCTGTTATTAATAAGCCTTTCCAATTGTCTACAACGCTACAAGTGACATGCTAGAAAACACAGCGCAGAATAACAAAGAATTTAGGATGAGATGAACTCCGTTTCTAAGAAGGCAGGTGCGGTGAGGGCCGCCAGTGGCTGGCCGCTTTCAGGGGAGGGAAAAAACACTCAAACCCTGATACGCTAAAGGCTTTCTCTGATGTCCCCCGCCTCCCTTTCAGTCGTGCCCTTCGGTAAAACTAAGGGCACAGCTTGCTGCTGTCTGCTACATAACCCATACGAGGCAGGAACAGCACCGTATGTTAACAGCACGGCTCTGAACCAGCAGAGGCGAAGCTGAGCGGTTCTGTTTTGGTGAATCCCCTGCAAACTCCATCTGCGCTTTCGGGCCAATGGAATCTCCCTCACACCGAGCAACCCCCTGCGACATTCCTGGAGAGAAGCATCACTAGCTCTGGTTCCAGATAGTTGTTGAAACGAAACAAAGCCTTCTTGTGCGATGAAGGAAAAAACTCGGGAGAGAGAAGGAGTTCGCTTTCCTGGCACATGAACACAGGAGCCTACCCACCTTGCATTCTTTAAAACAAACAATGAAGATGGCTCAGGGAGTTTTCACTCACAACCTGGACCTGTACACATTCTGAGAGGCTTCGAATCGGGTCCTTTGCAGAAATGAGGCTCAAGAGGTCTAGTAAAAGTGTGAGATTTCTGAGTCACGTTATGAAATGAGAGCTCACCCAGCTCACGGTCCAGGAAAATGCCAACATCTCTGGGTGTCACGTCTGACAGTCCCAGGCTGGCACTGGGACCCTCCTGCGGGCAGCACCCCACCAGGCTGACCGAGACCTCCTGGCCTTCGTGGGAGGAGAGTCTGTGCCATCCCTGGGAGCCTGTTCAGACTTGTGTCCCACTTCTACCTCCCAGAGATGCCGTGATAGAACCATGGAAAACCCAGGACAAGAGTGTTGGCTGCAAATATTTTTGGAAAAAAAGGAACATTTTGTTTTCTCTCTGAAAGAAATCTCACCTGGTTCTTGTCCTCAGAGACAATCAACAGAGGGTGTGCGGTCTCAGTGTTCAGAGAGTGTCTACTCGAAATTTTTAGAGACTTTTCTGCCAAGCAGGATTCGGGGGAGGAAACCTGCAGCCTCCTCCTCTTCATTCAAAACAGACATCATTAGTGTTGAATGGGTGACAGCCGGTCCCGTTCAGACAGCACACTGTCCTCTGCTACTTTCCTCAGCAGACCAGTGGATGTGCAGATGTCCTTTGAAAATGTTGGTAGGTTTGCACCGCATTTCCACTGAATATCCTTCTCTTCCTGGGCTAACCTCGGAAGAACTGCTTCTTGGCCACGTTCTAGAAGTTGCTTCCGGCCCTGAAATTCAGAGGGTAATTCCAGCCTTCCTTTGCACCTTCCTTCTTCGCTCTGAGGGTGTTTTGCTTTGAATGCTTATTAATCTCTGACATATCAGCCACCTGCTTTTCAGGGACCCGAGAGTCTTGGCCTGCGGCGAGGGGCAGCCTGCCCCGGGGCCTCGCCAGCACGCACGCGGGTCACCTCCGGGTCCTCCTCATGGAGCAGGGTCAGGACCTGGTTGTGCTTCTCACACAGAGGTCTCTGCCCGCCCCTTCTCCTTGCTCCTGGTGGATGGGAAGGAGCTGGGAAGTGTCTGTCACCCTTCCCGGCTGACCCTGGACAGGGGTGACGGCAGAGGGGCAATGGGACATGTCGTGTAGGTGAGCCCAAGATGGCCGGCTGCAGCCGCCTCGTAGGGTGAGCGCACATGCGGGCTGCCGGGGTCCCCGCTCGTCCAGCACACGGGGCACTTGGCTTCTGCCCGGGGTCCTGCCGGGCTGGGCCCAGCAGGCTTCCTGCAGGAACCTGGGCTCCCCAGGGACAGGTGCATACAGCCTCACATGTCAGTCCTCACCGTGCTGGCGCCTCCAAGCATCCTAGGAATCTTTGGGCCTTTGGATTGCAGCTGCCGGGAGGCGCCCTTCCTGGGCCCAGGCCATGGCTCAGCTGGACAGATGCTCCCACCTGGATCAGTGGCCTCTGCCGACGCTCGCTTATCCTCACAGGCAGCAGAAAGCTTGGTTTAGAGTTTATCTAATTTTGATGAGTTTAAATTGGCAAAGCTTCCTGTGGGCACTTTCTACTCTCTTGGACACCACTGCTTTGGAACATGAATTGCATCCGACTCAGGCCTGCTTTGTCATTGGCACCTTTTGTACATCCCACAGTCTGTCTCTGGCTGTGAGCTGCCCCCAGTGTGTTCCCCAGACCACCTGGCAATGTGGCTTTCTTTCAGATGATGGCAATTCTGTCACAAAGGGAATGGCTGTGAACCTTGGAGCCCACACTCGTTCCAACTAGGGTTTGGATTGGAGCCCCAGCAGGTAAAGAGCGTGTGGGCAGGTCACGAACAGCGTTCATACAAGAGTCCATTCATGATTGTGTGCAAGGACAGAAGGACGGGACCTAGTGTACTTTACACCACACCTCAGTGCAATCACACATGCACACACACAACACACATGCACATGCACACATGCACATACACACACATACAGATATACAAACATCATGTCATTTCCCTAATTCATCAATTAAGTAAACACTCAGGTTTCTTACTGCTTTTCTCATCATCATATTGCTATTTGAACTCACTTGAAGGATCATCATTTCTTATTAACAATAAATTCAAATAAAGGTGCACTCACACAATATTCATTACATGTGTCTTCCCCCTTGTAATTTTCAACACAGTATTTGTAAAATGCCATACCTATCTTAGAGCTTTTGGTAACTCCCATGAGACAAAATGAGCAAGTAGTGTAAATATTGACACTGTGTTTTAAGCGTAGAGCACAAATAGAATCTAATTTCACAGATAATAAGGAACCAAAGGAGGGACTTGAAGCAGATATTCTAATATTTTTACACATATGCAGAGTCTACTGTTCTAATACTGAAGGGCATATTTTATTACCACTCAATATGAATATTTATTTTCCACTTGTGCATACAGAGGAATATGAATGTACTACAATAGAATGGATGTCTAGGAACGACCTGTTGACATCTATACTGACAAGTAAATTTAGTTCTTCTCTCTGGTGAATATCCACAGTCTGTTATTGTAGACAATAAACCATATATGCAATCGATACAGATTTGTTTCTTTCAAGAACAATTCCAACTGGAAATGAACTGACTTGCCAATTCCTACAGCAACACAGAGACCAAGTTATATTTCACTTACCTTTATTCGCCTTCCCTGTGGATTCAAAGCTATTTCCCTACCTCATTCCAAGTTACTGCCTAAATACAGCTCTGGGGACAGGAACGCAGACATGTAGGATCAGTGCCTGCAGGAAACGCAAAGGTTGACTCGACCAGCACTGGGGCATCCGTACATTTTTCTTAAGCAAAAGGACACTTTCTCAGGATGTCTTCACAGGTCCTCGTGTGACACCAGAGATCTGCACGTTGGCTCTCAGAGGTAGAAGATGAATGCAGTCACAGACTCTAAGTATGGTTTCCTGAGAATGGTGACCTGCCTGTGTGTCTATGAGACCCTTTCAACCAGGCGAGAGGGAGCTATGACTCTGAGCTGTGGCTGGGCTGGCACACAGAGCCAAGTCCCTTCCCCTGCTGACGTCTCTGGGGAACGGATGCCCCACGCTCTTAATTAGCCCTTGTCACTGAGCTGCCCAGACGTGGCAATCCTCAGGGACAATGACTATGGAGGACAATTCCAGACAGACCTAATCTGTCTCTTCTATTAGTTCATGTATCTCATAGAGGACAAGTAACTTCCCAGCTACCTTAGCTCCCATCTGTGAATGACGTACATGTTTTATAGAACACTAAAGATTTTTTCCAAGTCTCAGGAAAATGGCAGCATAGGAGGACTATGGGCTCACCGCGCATCCTGCTGATCACTTAGATTCCACCTACACCTGCCTAAATAACCCAGAAAACCGCCAGAAGACTAGCAGAATGGAGTCTCTGGAGCCAAGTGCAGATGAGGCCCATGGAAGAGGGTAGGAAGGGCGGAGAGGCGGTGTGCGCTCCACGGACTGGCGGGAGAGAGCTGGGGCGGAGGGGCGGCCCGCCAGCCAAGCAGACCCCCGAGTCTGGCTGGCAAAAGCGGAGGGGCCAGAGGGAGTGTTTTCTGACAGCAAGCAGGACTTGACATCTGGAAGGTTATAAGCTAACAGCTCTGCTCAGAGAACGGGAGAGCTGGAGGCCAACGGGAGGGAGAGTTGCTGACCCCGGGACAACAGAGCTCAGTTTGGCAGGGAACAAAGGAGATTGCCAGAGCCATCTCCCTCACCCATCCCCCAGCCAAAATCCCACAGGGAACCAGTTCCTGCCAGGGAACTTGCTTGCTCCACGCAAACACCCAACGCTGTGCTTCTGCGAAGCCACCCCTCCGGCAGTGGGTCTGACTCCCTCCCCCTGCGATAGGGCCCCACTGAAGTGGATCACCGAAGGAAAAGTGAGCTAAGCCTGCCCCTTCTGCCCCCGTGCACCTTCCTATCTACCCAAGCTAATATGCCATATAGCCAGCACCACAAGCTGGCAGTGTGCAAGTAGCCCAGATGGGCCACACCACCCCACAGTGAATCCCGCCCCTAGGAGAGGGGAAGAGAAGGCACACGCCAGTCTGACTGTGGCCCCAGTGGTGGGCTGGGGGCAGACATCAGGGCTGACTGCGCCTCTGCCCACCAACTCTAGTTATACACCACAGCAAAGGGGAATTGCCCCACAGGTCCGCACCACTCCAGGGACTATCCAAAATGACCAAACAGAAGAATTCCCCTCAAAAGAATCTCAGGAAATTACAACTGCTAATGAACTGATCAAAAAGGATTTAAATAATATAACAGAAAGTGAATTTAGAATAATAGCCATAAAATTAATCGCTGGGCTTGAAAACAGTATAGAGGACAGCAGTGAATCTATTGCTACAGAGACCAAGGGACTAAGGAATAGTCAGGAGGAGCTGAAAAACGCGTTAAACAAGATGCAAAATAAAATGGAAACGTCCACGGCTCGGATTGAAGAGGCAGAGGAGAGAATAGGTAAACTAGAAGATAAAATTATGGAAAAAGAGGAAGCTGAGAAAAAGAGAGATAAAAAAATCCAGGAGTATGAGGGGAAAATTAGAGAACTAAGTGATACACTAAAAAGAAATAATATACACATAATTGGTATCCCAGAGGAGAAAGAGAGAGGGAAAGGTGCTGAAGGTGTACTTGAAGAAATAATAGCTGAGAACTTCCCTGAACTGGGGAAGGAAAAAGGCATTGAAATCCAAGAGGCACAGAGAACTCCCTTCAGATGTAACTTGAATCGATCTTCTGCACAACATATCATAGTGAAACTGGCAAAATACAAGGCTAAAGAGAAAATTCTGAAGCAGCAAGGGATAAACGTGCCCTAACATATAAAGGGAGACCTATAAGACTCATGACTGATCTCTCTTTTGAAACTTGGCAGGCCAGAAAGGATTGACACGAGATCTTCAATGTGCAATGTGTTGAACAGAAAAAAGATGCAGCCGAGAATCCTTTATCCAGCAAGTCTGTCATTTAGAATAGAAGGAGAGATAAAGGTCTTCCCAAACAACCAAAAACTGAAGGAATTCGTCACCACTAAACCATCCCTACAACAGATCCTAAGGGGGATCCTGTGAGACAAAGTACCAGAGACGTCGCTACAAGCATAAAACATACAGACATCACAATGACTCTAAGCCCATATCTTTCTATAATAACACTGAATGTAAATGCACTAAATGCGCCAACCAAAAGACATAGGGTATCAGAATGGATAAAAACACAAGACTCATCTATTTGCTGTCTACAAGAGACTCATTTTAGACCTGATGACACATTCAGATTGAGAGTGAGGGGATGGAGAACTATTTATCATGCTACTGGAAGCCAAAAGAAAGCTGGAGTAGCCATACTTATATCAGACAAACTAGACTTAAATTAAAGGCTGTAACAAGAGATGAAGAAGGGCATTATATAATAATTACAGGGTCTATCCATCAGGAAGAGCTAACAATTATAAATGTCTATGCGCCGAATAAGGGAGCCCCCAAATATATAAAACAATTAATCACAAACATAAGCAACCTTATTGATAAGAATGTGGTAATTGCAGGTGACTTTAACACTCCACTTACAGAAATGGATAGATCATCTAGACACATGGTCAGTAAAGAAACAAGGGTCCTGAATGATACATTGGATCACATGGACTTGACAGATATATTTAGAACTCTGCATCCTAAAGCAACAGAATATACTTTCTTCTCGAGTGCACTTGGAACATTCTCCAAGATAGATCACATACTGGGTCACAAAACAGCCCTTTATAAGTATACAAGAATTGAAATCATACCATGCATACTTTCAGACCACAATGCTATGAAGCTTGAAATCAACCACAGCAAAAACTCTGGAAAACCTCCAAAAGCATGGAGGTTAAAGAACACCCTACTAAAGAATGAATGGGTCAACCAGGCAATTAGAGAAGAAGTTCAAAAATATATGGAAACAAACGAAAATGAAACTACAACAATCCAAACGCTTTGGGATGCAGCGAAGGCAGTCCTGAGAGGAAAAGACATTGCAATCCAGTCCTATCTCAAGAAACAAGAAAAATCCCAAATACAAAATCCAACAGCACACCTAAAGGAAATAGAAGCAGAACAGCAAACCAGCCAAAACCCAGCAGCAGAAGAGAAATAATAAAGATCAGAGCAGAAATAAACAATATAGAATCTAAAAAAAAACTGTAGAGCAGATCAATGAAACCAAGAGTTGGTTTTTTGAAAAAAATAGACAAAATTGATAAACCTCTAACCAGGCTTCTCAAAAAGAAAATGGAGATGACCCAAATAGACAAAATCATGAATAAAAATGGAATGATTACAACCAATCCCTCAGAGATACAAGCAATTATCAGGGAATACTATGAAAAATTATATGCCAACAAACTGGACAACCTGGAAGAAATGGACAAATTCCTAAACACCCACACACTTCCAAAACTCAATCAGGAGGAAATAGAAAGTTGGAACAGACCCATAACCAGCAAAGAAATTGAATCACTCATCAAAAATCTCCCAACAAATAAGAGTCCAGGACCAGATGGCTTCCCAGGGGAGATCTACCAGATGTTTAAAGCAGAGATAATACCTATCCTTCTCAAACTATTCCAAGAAATAGAAAGGGAAGGAAAACTTCCAGACTCATTCTATGAAGCCAGTATTACTTTGATTCCCAAACCAGACAGAGACCCAGTAAAAAAAGAGAACTACAGGCCAATATCCCTGATGAATATGAATGCAAAAATTCTCAATAAGATACTAGGAAATCAAATTCAACAGCTTATAAAAAGAATTATTCACCATGATCAAGTGGGATTCATTCCTGGGATGCAGGGCTGGTTCAACATTCGCAAATCAATCAACGTGATACATCACATTAATAAAAGAAAAGATTAGAACCATATGATCCTATCAATCGATGCAGAAAAGGCATTTGAAAAATTCAGCACCCTTTCTTAATAAAAACCCTTCAGAAAGTCGGGATAGAAGGAACATACTTAAAGATCATAAAAGCCATTTATGAAAAGCCCACAGCTAACATCATCCTCAATGGGGAAAAACTGAGAGCTTTTTCCCTGAGATCAGGAACACGACAGGGATGTCCACTCTCACCGCTGTTGTATAACATACTGTTGGAAGTGCTAGCATCAGCAATCAGACAACAAAAGGAAATCAAAGGCATCAAAATTGGCAAAGATGCAGTCAGGCTTTCACTTTTTGCAGATGACATGATACTATACATGGAAAATCCGACAGACTCCACCAAAAGTCTGCTAGAAGTGATACATGAATTCAGCAAAGTGGCAGGATACAAAATCAATGTACAGAAATCAGTTGCATTCTTATACACTAATACTGAAGCGACAGAAAGACAAATAAAGAAACTGATCCCACTCACAATTGCACCAAGAAGCATAAAATACCTAGGAATAAACCTAACCAAAGATGTAAAAGACCTGTATGCTGAAAACTATAGAAAGCTTATGAAGGAAATTGAAAAAGATACAAAGAAATGGAAAAACATTCTGTGCTCATGGATTGGAAGAATAAATATTGTCAAAATGTCAATACTACCCAAAGCTATCTACACATTCAATGTAATCCCAATTAAAATTGCACCAGCATTCTTCTTGAAACTAGAACAAGCAATCCTAAAATTCATATGGAACCACAAAAGGCCCGGAATAACCAAAGTAATTTTGAAGAGGAAGACCACAGCAGGAGGCATCACAATCCTGGACTTTAGCCTCGACAACAAAGCTGTAATCATCAAGACAGCATGGTATTGGCACAAAAACAGACACAAAAACCAATGGAATAGAATAGAAACCCCAGAACTAGACCCACAAACGTATGGCCAACTAATCTTTGGCAAAGCAGGAAAGAACATCCAATGGAAAAAAGACAGTCTCTTTAACAAATGGTGCTGGGAGAACTGGACAGCAACATGCAGAAGGTTGAAACTAGACCACTTTCTCACACCATTCACAAAAATAAACTCAAAATGGATAAAGGACCTGAATGTAAGACAGGAAACCATCAAAACGCTAGAGAAGAAAGGAGGAAAAGACCTCTCTGACCTCAGCCTTAGCAATCTATTACTTGACACATCCCAAAGGCAAGGGAAATAAAAGAAAAAATGAAGTACTGACCTTATCAAGATAAAAAGCTTCTGCACAGCAAAGGAAACAACCAACAAAACTAAAAGGCAACCAACAGAAGGGGAAAAGATATTTGCAAATGACATCTCGGACAAAGAGCTAGTATCCAAAATCTATAAAGAGCTCACCAAACTCCACACCCAAAACACAAATACCCCAGTGAAGAAATGCGCAGAAAACATGAATAGACACTTCTCTAAAGAAGACATCCGGATGGCCAACAGGCACATGAAAAGATGGTCAACGTCGGTCCTCATCAGGGAAATACAAATCAAAACCACACTCAGATATCACCTCACGTCAGTCAGAGTGGCCAAAATGAACAAATCAGGAGACTATAGATGCTGGAGAGGATGTGGAGAAACGGGAACCCTCTTGCACTGTTGGTGGGAATGCAAATTGGTGCAGCCACTCTGGAAAACAGTGTGGAGGTTCCTCAAAAAATTAAAAATAGACCTACCCTATGACCCAGCAATAGCACTGCTAGGAATTTACCCAAGGGATACAGGAGTACTGATGCATAGGGGCACTTGTACCCCAATGTTTATAGCAGCACTCTCAACAATAGCCAAGTAATGGAAAGAGCCTAAATGTCCATCAACTGATGAATGGATAAAGAAATTGTGGTTTATATACACTATGGAGTACTACGTGGCAATGAGAAAGAATGAATTATGGCCCTTTGTAGCAACGTGGATGGAACTGGAGAGAGTGATGCCAAGTGAAATAAGCCTTACATAGAAAGATAGGTACCATATGGTTTCACTCTTATGTGGATCCTGAGAAACTTAGCAGAAACCCATGGGGGGGGGAAGAAAAAAAAAAGAGGTTAGATTGGGAGAGAGCCAAAGCATAAGAGACTCTTAAAAACTGAAAACAAACTGAGGGTTGATGGGGGGTGGGAAGGAGGGGAGGGTGGGTGATGGGTATTGAGGAGGGCACTTGTTGGCATGAGCACTGGGTGTTGTATGGAAACCAATTTGACAATAAACTTCATATATTGAAAAAAAAGAATGGATAAAAAAAAAGAAGAAGAATGAAATTTTCCATTTGGATGAACATGGTTGGTGCTAGAGTATATTATGCTACATGAAATACGTCAGTCAGAGAAATATGAATCCATATGATTTAACTCAATGGAGGAATTTAAGAAACAAAACAGATGAATATATAGGAAGGAAAAAAGTAGAGGGAGGCAAACCATAAGTGACCCTTAACATTAGAGAACAAGCCGAGGGTTGATGGAGGAAGGTGGGTGGGGGATGGGCTAAATGGGTGATGGGTATCAAGGAGGGCACTTCTTATGATGAGCACTGGGTGTTATATGGAAGCAGTGGCTCCTGAAAGCAAAATTACACTATCTGTAACTAACTAGAATTTAAATAAAAATTTGAAACAAATTCCCCAAACTGCCAAGTCCACCCCAACAAAGTAATACAAGCTAAAGGCATCCAAATTCCTGACTCTCACTATATTATACAGCTCTAGGAAGGAAATCAGTATGATAGTGGCTAAAGGAATAGACCCATACACCAAAGAAACAGAATGAACAGCCCGCAAATAAACCCACCCATAGACAGACAACTAACATTTGACACAGGTGTCAAGACTATTCATGGGGAAACATAGTCTCTTTTAAAAATGGTCATGAGAAACCTGGGCAACTACATGCAGAGAAATGACATTGGAGGCCCTATGTCGCACCACTCACAAAAACTCATTTGAGTGCTCACTTAGGCAGCAAACTATTAAAATTAGAACAATACAAAGAAGATTAGCATGGCCCCTGAGCAAGGATAACATGCAAAAGGTATCTGAAATGTGTTAAGATGTAAGCATAAGACCTGAAACTTTAAGACTAAAAGATGATATAAAGAAAACCACCCAACATTGGATACGTTGATAGTTACCAAATGAGGGTGTTCTTTCATTATCCTAACTACAAACACAGCCCACCATTTGTGACCCAAATTTCAATCCAGAGCCTGAATATGATACCAAAAGCATTTAGCAACCACAACAACAAAATTAATAAGTGGGACTACATCATACTAAAAAGATTCTGTTCAGAAAAAAAAAAAAAAAACAATGAACAAAATAAAAAGTCAATCAATAGAATGGGAGAAAATATTTACAAATGTTCTACCTGATAACGTGTTACTATCCAAAACTCATCCAAATCAGTAACATAAATAAAAGGCAATTCCATCTTTAAAAAGGGAAGAGGAGGGGCGCCTGGGTGGCGCAGTCGGTTAAGCGTCCGACTTCAGCTCAGGTCACGATCTCATGGTCCGTGAGTTTGAGCCCCGCGTCGGGCTCTGGGCTGATGGCTCAGAGCCTGGAGCCTGCTTCCAATTCTGTGTCTCCCTCTCTCTCTGCCCCTCCCCCGTTCATGCTCTGTCTCTCTCTGTCTCAAAAATAAATAAACGTTAAAAAAAATATAAAAACGGAAGAGGAACTCAATGGACATTTTTCCAAAGAAGACCTACAAATGGCATATAGACATAAAAGGTACTCTACATAACTAGTCATCAGGAAAGTGCAAAACAAACCACAATCAGATACCACCTCTTACCTCTTAAAATGGCTAGTATCAAAAAGAAAGAAAATGCCAAAGTTGATGAGGGAACCCATGTGCACTGTTGGTGGGGATGTAACTTGATACACCCTATATGAAAAGCAATATGAAGGTCCTGAAAAAATTACACACAGGACAACTGTGGTATCCACCAACGAACTTCTAGCTACATATCCAAAGGAAATGAAATCAGGGTATCAGAGAGTTGCAGGCACCCCCATATTCATTGCAGCATTATTCACAGAGCCAAATACGAAAACAACCTAAGTGTCCAAACAGAAAACTGGATAAAGAAGATGTGGCATACATTGCAAAAAGGGTTAGAATCCAACATAACTTATGAAACTCAATACCCAAAAAACAAATAATCAAGTGAAGAAATGGGCAGAAGCCATGAATACACACTTTTCCAAAGAACATCCAGATGGCTAACAGACAAGTAGAAAGTTCCTCAACATCACTCATCATCAGAGAAATACAAATCAAAACCACAATGAGATACCAACTCACACCTGTCAGAATGGATAAAATTAACAACTGAGGAAACCACAGACGTTGGTGAGGATGAAGAGAAAGGGGATCCCTTTTGTACTCTTGTTGGGAATGCAAACTGATGCAGTCACTCTGGAAAACAGTATGGAGGGTCCTCAAACAATTAAAACCAGAACTACACTTCGACCAGCATTTGTACTACTAGGTTTTTATCCAAAATATACAAAAACTCTGAAATTAAGGAGCACGTGCACCCCAATGTTTACAGCAGTGCTATCAACAATAGCCAAAGTATGGAAAGAGCCCAATGTCCATTGACTGATGAACGGATAAAGAAGAAACGGTGTATATATACAATGGAATACTACTCAGCAATGGAAAAGAATGAAATCTTGCCATTTGCAATCACATCACTGGAACCAGAGTGTGTTGAGCAAAGTGAAATAAGTCAGTCAGAGAAAGACAAATATCATATGATTTCACTCATATGTGGAACTTAAGATACACAGAGATGAACACAGGGGAAGGGAAGGAAAAATAAGATAAAGACAGAGAGGGAGGCAAAACATAAGAGATTCTTAAATACAGAGAACAACCTGAGGGTTGCTGGAAGACTGTTGGGGGAAGGCGATCAGCTGGATGGGTGATGGTCAGTAATGAGGGCACTTGTGATGGTCACTGAGTGTTATATGTAAGTGATGAATTATTGGGTTATACTCCTGAAATCAAAACTACACTAGATGTTAACTAATGCGAAATTAAATAATAAATTTAAAAAAGAAGATGTGGGGGTGCCTGAGTGGCTCAGCCGGTTAAGCATCTGACTTCAGCTAGGGTCATGATCTCCCTGTCCATTGGTTTGAGCCCCGTGTCAGGCTCTGTGCTGACAGCTTGGAGTCTGGAGCCTGCTTCGGATTCTGTGTCTCCCTCTCTGCACCTCCTCCACTCGCACTCTGTCTCTCTCAGAAATAAATAAACAATTAAAATAATAAAAAATTAAAAATAAGATGTGGCATACATATCTAAAGGATTATTATTCGGCCATGAGAAAGGAGAAAATCCTGTCTTTTACAACAACATGGATGGACCCTATGGGCATTAGGCTAAGTGAAACAAGTCAGAAGAGAAAGACAAAGATTATGTGATCTCACATATTTGTGGAAACCAGAAAACGTGTATAGATACAGACAGTAGAATGGTGGTTACAAGGGGATAAGGGATAGGAGAAGTGGGAGATGTTTGTTGGCAAAGAGTTCAAACGTCCAGTTTGAAGAGGAATAACTCCAGAGCATCTAACGTACAGCATGGTGATGATGGTTAATATTATTGTATTATCAACTTGAAGGTGGCCTAGAGAGTATATCTCAAATGTTCTCACCATGAAGAAGAGATGGTAATTATGTGACGTGATGGAGGTGTTAGCTAACACAATGGTGGCAATAATTTCATTACATATATATATTCACATTGGTACTCGTTGAGTTTGCCAAATGGCATACATCAATAATAATTTAGTAAATCCAAGAAAAATTAACAAGTTGTAGCATTCATTTCTTAGTTAGTTAGTTAGTTAGTTAGTTAGTTAGTTAGCTAGTTAGTGTATATTCAAGTTACTCAGCATACAGTGTAGTCTGGCTTCTGGAGTAGAACCCAATGATTCATCTCTTACATAGGACACCCAGTGTTCATCACAAGTACCCTCCTCAATGCCCATCATACATTCATACCATCCCCCCTTGCTCAAGCAACCTCCAGCAACCCTCAACTTGTTCTCTGTATTTAAGAGTCTCTTATGGTTTCCCCTCTCTGTGTTTTACCTTATTTTTCCTTCCCTTACCCTATGTTCATCTGTTGAGTGTCTCGACTTCCACATATAAGTGAAAACATATCTATCTTTCCCTCACTGACTTATCTCGCTTATCAAATATACTCTAATTCCCTCCAAGTTGTTTCAAATGGCAAGATTTCATTCTTTTCCATCACAAACTAAAATTCCATTGTGTATATACACCACTTCTTCCTTATCCATTCATCAGCCGATGGACTTTGGGGGCTCATTCCATAATTTGGCTATTGTTGGTAGTACTGCTATCAACACTGTGGTGCATGTGCCCCTTGATATCAGCATTTTTGTAATTTTTTAATAAATTCCTAGTAGTGCGACTGCAGGTTGTAGGTTCGTTCTGTTTTTAATTGTTTGAGGAACCTCCATAGTGTTTCACATACATGCACCTGATTCTACTAAGCTGTCTCCCTCCATCTGTGGAGATCCTTCTGCCAATCCACAGATCAATTTCCTGAGTGTCACAAGTGATCTGACCTCAAAACAGCTGTGTTTGAGGGACGAGGAAGATCCCGGTCCCCCTACTTCTCTGCAATCTCAACTCCCTCCTGTCTCATTCATTTCTTTCATCCCACTTACACTTCCTCTCCTAAGCTCAGATTTGTATTGGTTTAATACAAAAATCTTCCTACGAAGTTACCAAATGAGAATGTTCTTTCATTATTCATCTACAAACACGGTCCACTCCTTGTGGTCAAATGTAAGTAAAGAGACTGAAAGAACGGCATTTCTAAATGTTTACCATATGTAAATCTATAATGACATCAAATGGGGTATAGTTTCTTGCATGGAGCTCTGAGTCCTGCACGATTCCATCAATAGCAGATACTCCCACTACCTCCTGGTAACATGAATTTCTCTTTACAATGTGACCTGTAGGAATAAACTGTTAACACATTCAAGCGGGTATGTTTGTACATATTCCAGAAAACATTGAAATACATCATTTATAAGCCTGTCACTTCTAAGTAGTACAAGCTAAGGGAAACATTTTCTTCTCCTAGTCATCTTCACGAAAGTGTTCAGATATTGCATGTGGAGCACATGTTTGTACATGTGCATCTGTGTGTGTGTGTGTGTGTGTGTGTGTGTAATAATATAGTAATATATGTTGCTCCAATCCAAAAGCAAAACAAAGTGTAATATGTTGTGGTGCAGTATTGTTACAGAACCAGGCTGGGTCGCTGGCAGAAAAACCAAGCGGCACTCGGAGTTCTTGGTGGATCAGAGTTTCATTTTACACCGGCGGCCTCAGAGGAGATGCTTCTCCAGAGATCTGAGCCCCAAGCACAAGCATGGGGGACAATTCATCGTCTGTTACTTCCGCATTCCACATTAGTAGTCATTTGGCACACACAGCAAGCGGGGCAGGAAGAAGAACCCAGAAGGAGTCTTTAAGCTGGGAACTAGAGTTTATGTTAGTCCTGTTGGCCATCTTATGGTACATAACTTTACTTATTTTCCCAACATTCCCTTCTTTGATGACTTTTTTGAAAAATCTTTTTTAGTAGGCATCACCTTTAGCTCTAAGCGTAGGTACTCTCGGAGAGCTAAGATGTGTGTTGCAGTTTCCAGGTAATGTTGAGGGACCTGGTCAGGGTTTGTGTAATGTCTGCCACAAATGCAGGTCCGTTGTCACTATGTATGGTTAAGGGCAGACCAAACCAAGGTACGATTTCCCGAAGAAGAGCTTTGGCCACCTCACGACTTCATTCCATCCTGGTTGGGAAGGCTTTGACCCATCCTGAATATGTGCAGATTATTACAAGGAGGTACCTGAATCCTTTGCTCGGTTGTATATCTGTGAATTCCACCTCCAACTCTTTGAAAGGGGTGGCCCCATCCTTTGAATAAACCAGGTTTCCTGGGATTATATGGGGTGGGTTTCTAGTAACTGTCAGATCAGGTTAGGGAGGATATGGTTTGCATATTTAGAGATTTATGAATTAACCAAGCCTCAAGTGAATATAAAGCACGAAAGTCTTTATCTATTGATAGGTCTATGGTGAGAAAAGTCTTTGCATACAACTTTTGGGGGAATCCATCCCATTTTCAATTGTTTAAATAATCATATGCCCATGGGATCTTATTATTATCCCCACAGAATAACAAGCACAGAAGATTGTCCATACATGAAAACTGTGACATTTTTTCTGAAGTTTACCTCAGGTTTTCTACTTTAGGCAAACAGCAAACATTTAAGCACAATCAGAACTAGAATTTAACTTCCATAATGGTGTGTTGTTGAAATGTAGTTTTTTTTTCTCTATAAAAATCCCTCTTTCCAGAGATAGCCAAATTGAGACCAATGCATTTGTAGAACAAGTCCAGTCTTAACAAACCTGGCCTAATTATTTACATAAGCTCACCAAGAATAACAATTGATCATGAGGATCTTTTTTATTTTTGATATTAATTCATTTCTGAGAGAAAGAGAGAGGCAGAACGTGAGCAGGGGAGGGGCAGAGAGAGAAGGAGACACAGAATCTGAAGCAGGCTCCGGCTCTGAGCTGTCAGCACAGAGCCCAAAGCAGGGCTCGAACTCACAGACCGTGAGATCATGACATGAGCCAAAGTCAGACTCTTACCCAACTGAGCCACCCAGGTGCCCCAATCATGAGGATCTCGTAAACATTGCTTTGCTAGAACCTTTTATAAGGAATCTCCAGATTGAAATTTTAGTAGCCTCTCCAAGCCAGAAGCCAAGCCAAATACTTGCCATCAGACAGGCCTCCAATACCTGTAGAATTGGGTGAATTCCTCTTCACGAGGTCCCCAAGGTATCCTGAGGTTCCTGCACCTGCTGGGAAGTGACCTTCTTCACTCACCTGGGGAGGCTGATGGAAACTCTGGAAGCAAGGTATCAGGCCACCATTTCCAAGGGGCTTTATGGCTCCATGTTTCACAAAGTCAACCTTAGTTCCCTAAAGCTGTCTGGTCATATATGAGTCTATGCATGTCAATCTCAAATAGGACATTCCAGTCAAAGCCTTGGTAAAATAACCAGTGTTTACAAAGGTGACCTGTTACAAGATGAACAGATTCATACTGAACTTATGCAAACGATTGTAATTGCCATGAAAGAAAAAAATACTCACTGAGAGTTTTTGAATTTCAGGGGGTAGGTAGAGGAAAAGATAAATGCCTCAGTTGTTTACAAATGACCACTTTATGACATTTCTGTATATCATAGGTATCTTAAGAGAAAGTTTCCTTAATCTGGAAAAGCAAACATTAGAGAACCAGCAATATTTCCAACAAGAGTCACACAACTATAATCTTCCTCAGTTCATTTAGTCCCATGTTCCTAATCCTTGTTCAGTTTGAATGCAGCTTTTTAGCTCTGGAAACTTTACCCATTTTAGTATTAATCTTACAGACGTCCAATTCCTGTATTTGTCCCACAAGTCCTTTTTATAAATCTTCTTGAAGAAGAAACACGTTTTGTGAGAGAATAAGAACAACTATAAATGAAAAAAACTCAGAAATACACATTGTTAAAGATCCGATGAGAGTCCATTATGATGCAATTGACAAAGAAGTTCAGTTATTTCTGTAACATATAACACTTCAAGCAATCAGAATATTAGGTGATGACCTTATACCAAAACATTAAAACTTTAGGAATTGCATATATATTTGGGCAGTTACAACATTTACCCATGCAATACAACCTAAGATTTACTGTTGCATGACAGTGCTTCTCCAAGTAACTTAGCATCCCAAATAAAAGGGCCTAGTTGCTCAAAAAGACTTCATTTACCCTTTAAATCCTGGGAAGTTTGTTAAAACCTTAGTAAGTTATAAAGCACATCCTAAAAAGGATTACAGATCATTACAAATCTTAAAACTTTATTTATTCAACCAAGGTGGCAATAAAAGATCCTAACGGCGAATGTATAGCATTATATCATTGTTAGTAAACCCTAGCTCCTTCAACATTGAGAAGTTTTAACTAAGTAATCAAAGACCTGATAAAGATAAAACCTAAAGCTTTGCTTTTTCTGGCAGACAAACAAAAAAGAAAACCTTTGTTTACATTGTCTTATCAAAAGCAAATCAACAGTCCAAGAAAACGTTGACTTTTGAATAGAGAGAAAAGCAGAATTTCCACCTTATACCAGGGTACTTTTAAAATTCCATTTATCTCAACCTTAGTCCATCCTGAGCACACATAAAATTCCTTTCCAAAGATGTCCCTTCATGAACCTTCTACAACTTTCCTTTGCCTTCAAACTTTGTCCCAAAGCCATTTCTCTGCAACGAACCAGTCTCATTTAGGGCAAAATTACTTTCTTTGACCCTCAACAAAAAATGTACTTCCATTCCTTATATCTTTCTTACAAACCTCCTACTTTCCTACATACAGGGTTGCTTTCCTTATTTCCATCAGTCTTATGTACACTTAGCAGAATTTTAACTCTTAGGAAACCTTAGTCTCCAATTGAGGACTTAGTAACCAAGAGAGAGGTGTTATACACCAGAATTTTTTTAGATGGTAAATTCACGAGCCAATTAAGCACAAAGCATGTTTTACAATGGATCCAAATAGCTTTAGTTACTCTGCAATAAGAAGTTAAAAACACAGCTCTCTGGGGAGGGAGCCAAGATGGCAGAAAAGCGTGGACGTTTTTTGTGTCTCGTGTCCGTGAAATACAGCCAGACCAACACTAAACCACCCTGCACAACTAGAAAAGTGATCTGAGGATGAACACAACATTCTGCACAACCTGAACCACACAATTCAGCAGGTACCTGGCACAGATTGGTGAACTTGGGGAGACAGAAGCCACGAAGGACACGGAGGTGCTTTACATGCAGAGAGAGGACAGAGACGGTGGTGAGAATATGGGAAAAGCACCCCTCCCCAAAAGCAGCTGGAGAGAAGGGGGAAAACTGGAAACACCTGCAGGGACTAAACTAAAAAGGGAGAAAGGAGAAGGCTAAAATTCCATTAAGACTGTAAACAGGGAGAGTGCAAAGTCTGCAACTCTGCAGCTCGATAACTAGCAGTGCTCTGATGGGAAGGGCGAATCCCCAGGAGCAGAGTGGGGTCCGGGAGGTTCTAGGGCCACACGGGGAGTACTGGTTCCACTGCTGGAAGGACATTTGGTAGAGAATGTGAGGCCACTTGGTCCCAGCAGACCCCAGAGAAAAGCCATAGTTGCTGGTGCTCAAACAAGGTCATTAAGGGTGAAGTCTTAAGGTGGTGCCAGATGTGTGTTGTGATTTTCCATAATCCCTGAAAAGCTGCTGCTACACTACCTCACAGACTTTTGGGGGGCGGGCTGGCACCTGGCCCAGTCTCTGTGTACTGGCAGCAGCACTGTCCCACGAACTTTCCTGGGTGCGGCGGGAACCCAGCCATTGCTCAGTGAGACCCTCCCGCAGAGGGGTGGAACAGGTCAAAGCCACAGTCCTTCAGACATAAGAGGCTGGGGAAAACAGCCTCATCTGAGACAAAACTCAGGAGAGAGGTACTGCCTGGGGCTTGGTCACAGACAGTGAAAAAGCAAGGAGTGGATGAAAGCTGAAGGCAGAGGACGGGTGCACGAGTGCTAATCGGGGAGGAATGAGTTCTGATACTACAGACTGCATAGCTGGGTGATGCCATTTTCACTGCTTCTACACATGCGCATATGCACCTACAAGTGCCACAACAATCCACCCCAGTAGGGTAGCACCGCCATCTAGTGGAGAATAGAGCCATTACACTAAGTCCTGCCCAACTGGACCAACCTTGCGCTTCAAGAACACAAGTATAGCCTACTTACTTATGGACTATAAAGCACATCACAGTCTGAATTGTAGGGGAAATCAAAGTAAATTCAGTCATATTTCAGTCCGTTAGCAGGTCCATCTATTCAGTTTTCTTTCTTTTTTTCTTCTTTTTGTTCTCTATTTCTTTTTTTTTTTTAATACAGAAAGAGAAAAATTTCATTTTTACTTTCAATTTTTATTAAAAATATTTTCTTTAATATTTTTAACTATATGTTTACATCTGGGTAAATTTTTTCAAATTCTATTTTACTTCCACAAGTGTATTTTAGTCTAATTCATTGAACTCTTTTTTTTTTCAAATTTTTAAATATTTTCCTTATTTTTCCCCTTTATCTTTTTTTTCTTTTTCATTTCTTTTCTTGTTCTTGAATACAGAATGAGAAAAAATTCATTTTTATTTTTAAATTTTATTAAAAATATTTTTCTTCAGTTTTTTCTCTACTATATATTCGACTTTTGTGTATTTGTTTTCAAATTCTAGTTTACTTCCATTATTTCATCTTAGTCTCCTTCATTTTATTCATTTTTTTCAAGTTTTCAAACGTTTTCCTTTTTCCTTCTTTCTTTCCCCTTTTTTCTCTAATCTATCAAGCCTCTTTCAACACCCAGACAAAAACACACCTAGGATATAGCATCATTTATTCAATTATTTGAGTGTGTGTGTGTAATTTTTTAATTTTAATATTTTTTCGATTTCAATTCTTTTAATTTTAATTTTTTCTACCTGATTAATTCATTTTATTCCTTCAAAATGATGAAACGAAAAAATTCACCCCCCAAAAAAGAACAGGGAGAAATCACAACCAGGGACATAACCAACACAGATACAAGCAAGATGTCTGAACCAGAATTTAGAATCGCAATTATAAGAATACTACCTGGAGTCAAAAATACATTAGAATCCATTTCTGTGGATATACAAGAAGTAACAGCTAGTCAGGATGAAATAAAAAATGTTGTAACTGACCTGCAATCATGAATGGATGCCATGGCAGCAAGGATAGATGAAACATATCAGCAAATCACTTATAGAGGACAAGCTTAGGGAGAAACATGAAGCACGAAAACAAGAGGGAGTCTAAGGCAAAAGAGCACAATATAAGATTTAGAGAACTCAGTGATTCATTAAAAAGGAATAACATCAGAATCATAGCAGTCCCAGAAGCTGAAGAGACAGAAAATGGGGTAGAAGGTTATGTGAGTAAATCATAGAGGAAAACTTTCCTAACCTGGGGAAAGACACAAACATTAAAATCCAGAAAGCACAGAGGACTCTCATTAGATTCAACCAAAACTGACCACCAACAAGGCATACCATAGTCAAATTCACAAAATACTCAGGCAAGGAGAGAATCATGAGAGCAGCAAGGGAAATAAAATCCTTAACCTACAAGGGAAGAGAGATCATATTCACAGCAGACCTATCCACAGAAACTTGGCAGGCAAGCAAGGAGTGCCAGGATATATTCAACGTTCTGAGTCAGAAAAATATGCAGCCAAGAATGATTTATCCAGCAAGGCTGTCATTAAAAATAGAAGGAGAAATAAAAAGTTTACAGACAAACATTCAAGCAGTTCATGACCACTAAACCAGCCCTGAAAGAAAGTTTAAGGGTGACTGTCTAAGAGGAGAAAAGACCAAACAAACAAACAAAAACACCAAAACCCAAAAAGATCAAAAGTAACAAAGACTAGAAAGGTACAGACAACACCACCAGAAACTCCAACTCCACGAGAAACATAATGGCAATACTGGACTAACACTCCAATCAAAACACATAGGATAACAGAATGGATAAGAAAACAAGATCCATCCATATACTGTTTACAAGAGACCCATTTTAGACCTAAAGACACCTTCAGATTGAAAGTAAGGGGATGGAGAAACATCTATCATACTAATGGTCACAAAAAGAAAGCCAGAGGAGCCATACTGATATCAGACAATCTAGATTTTAAAATAAAGACTGAGGTGCCTGGGTGGCTCAGTCGGTTAAGTGTCTGATTTCTGCTCAGGTCAAAATCTCACAGTACATGAGTTCAAGCACGTCATTGGGCTCTGTGCTGACAACTCAGAGACTGGTACCTGGATTCTGTGTCTCCCTGTCTCTCTCTCTCTCTCTCTGCCCCTCCCTCACTCATGCTATCTATCTCTATCAAAAATCAATAAATGTTAAAAAAAATTTTAAATAAAGGCTGTAACAAAAGATCAAGAAGGGCATTATATCATAATTAACAGGCCTATCCATCAAGAAGATCTAAGAATTGTAAACATTTATGCTCGAAACGTTAGGGTCCCAAATTTATAAATCAATTAATCACACACACAAAGACTCATTGATAATAATACCATAATAGTAATGGACAGCAGCACTCAATTGGCAGCAACGCACATATCGTCTAAACAGAAAATCAACAAAAAAACAATGATTATGAATGACACACTACACGAAATGGACTTAACAGATATATTCAGAATTATTTCATCCTAAAGTAACGGAATACACATTCCTCTCAAGTGCGCATGGGACATTCTCCAGAATAGATCACATACCGGGACACAAATCAGCCCTCAATGAGCAAAAAAGATGAAGATCACACCGCGCCTATTTTCACACCACAACACTATGAAACTCGAAATCAATCACAAGAAAAAAGGTGGAAGGATAACAAATAGTTGGAGACTAAAGACAATGCTACTAACTAATGAATGGGCTAACCAAGAAATTAAGGAAGAAATTAAAAGTACATGGAAGCCGATTAAAATGATAACACCAAAGCCCAGGACCTATGGGATGTAGTAATGGTGGTCACAAGAGGGAAATATATAGCAATCGAGGCCTTGCTAAAGATGGAAGAAGGGTCTAACCTTACACCTTAAAGAGCTGGAAAAAGAACAGCAAATAAAACCCCACACTAGCAGAAGATAGGAAATAATAAAGACTGGAGCAGAAAGCAAAGTTATCAAAAACAAAAAAAAAAAAACAAAAACAAAAACAAAAAAACAGTAGAACAGATCAATGAAATCAGAAGGTGGCTCTTGGAAAGAGTTAACAAATATGATAAATCCATATCCAGTTTGATCAAAAATAAAAAGGAAAGGACCCAAATAAATAAAATAAAGATTCACATGGGAATACAAGCTGGTGCAGCCACTCTGGAAAACAGTATGGAGCTTCCTCAAAAAGCTAAAAATAGAATTACCCTACAACCCAGCAATTGTACTACTAGGCACTTATCCATGGGATACACGTGTGCTGTTTCAAAGGCACACATGCACCCCCATGTTTATAGCACCACTATCAACAATAACCAAAGTATGGAAAGAGCCCAAATGTCCATTGATGGATGAATGCATAAAGATGTGGTATATATATACATACAATAGAGTATCACCCGGCGATAAAAAAGAATGAAATCTTGCCATTTGCAACTAAGTGGATGGAACTGGGGGGTATTATGCTAAGTGAAATCAGTCAGTCAGAGAAAGACAAAAATCATATGACTTCACTCATATGAGGACTTTAAAAGACAAAACAGATGAACATAAGGGAAGGGAAACAAAATATAAAAACAGGGAGGGGGACAAAACAGAAGAGACTCATAAATATGGAGAACAAACAGAGGGTTACTGGAGGGATTGTGGGAGGGGGGGATGGGCTAAATGGGTAAGGGCCACTAAGGAATCTACTCCTGAAATCACTGTTGCACTATATGCTAACTAATTTGGATGTAAATTTTAAAAAATACAAAATACAATTAAAACAATATTTAAAAAAAATCAAGAATCACAGAGGACAGATCACCACCAACACAGCAGAAATATAAACAATAATAAGAGAATATTATGAGCAATTAGACACCAATAAAATGGGCAATCTAGAAGAAGTGGACAAATTCCTAGAAACACATAAACAACCAAAACTGAAACAGGAAGAAACAGAAACTTTTAACACACCCATAAACAGTAAAGGAATCGAATTAGTAATCAAAAATGTCCCAAAAAGAAGAGTCCAGGGCTGGATGGCTTTCCAGGGGAATTCTACCACATATTTTAAGAAGAGTTAACACCTATTCTTTTGAAGCCATGCCAAAAATAGAAATGGAAGGAAACCTTACAAACTCATTCTATGAGACCATCATTACCTTGATTCCAAAACCAGACAAAGAACCCACTCAAAAGGAGAATTACAGAACAATTTCCCTGATAAATATGGATGCAAAAATCCTCAAAGAGATAATAGCCAACCAAATCACCCAATGCATTAAAAGAATTATTCAACAAGACCAAGTGGGATTTATACCTGGGACACAGGCTAGTTCAATATCTGCAAATCAATCAGTGTGATACATCGCATCACTAAAAGAAAGGACAAGAACCACATGGTCCTCTCAATAGATGGAGAGAAAGCATTTGACAAAATACAGCATCCTTTCTTGACAAAAACACTCAAAAAGGTAGGGCTAGAAGGCTCATACCTCAAGATCACAAATGCCGTAAATGAAAGACCTAATGTTGCTATCGTCCTCAATAGGGAAAAACTGAGAGCTTTCCCCCTAAGATCAGGAACAGGACAGGGATGCCCATTCTCACCACTGTTATTCAACATAGTATTGGAAGTCTTAGACTCAGCAATCAGACAACACAGAGGAATAAAAGACATCCAAATAAGCCAGGAGGAAGACACACTCACTCCTCACAGATTATATGACACTCTATGTGGAAAACCCAAAAGATTCCACCAAAACACTTCTAGAACTGATCCATGAATTCAGCAAGGTTGCGGGATGTAAAACCCATGCACAGAAATCTATTGCATTCCTAAACACCAATAATGAACCAACAGTAAGAGAAATCAGGAAATCGATCCCATTTACAAGTGCACCAAAACCCGTAAAATACCCACAAATAAGCATAACCAAACAGGTGAAAAATCAATGCACTGAAAACTATAGAAAACTTATCCAAGACTTGAAGAAGGCACACAAGAAAATGGCAAAATGTTCCATACTCCTGGATGGGAAGAACAAAGATTGTTAACATGTCGATACTACTCAGGCAATCAACATATTCAGTGCAATCCCTATCAAAGCAACACCCGGATTCTTCACAGAGCTAGAACAATCTAAAAATGTGTATGGAACCAGAAAACAACTAAATTGACAAAGCAATCTTGAAAAAGAAAACCGAAGCTGGAGGTATCACGATGCTGGACTGCAAGACGTATTACAGCTTAACTGAATAGCCACCCAGGTGCCTAGGTACAATATGATTTTTGATAACAGGATTATAATAGAGATATTCAGTGAAGATAACAAAGCTCAGAGAAATTGAGTCAAAACAAAAAGTCAAAAGACAAGACAAATGCAGAATTCCCACCTGGCTGAGATTAGGGGATTATTCCTCCCTTACCATTTCTCTGCAGTGTTCCAAGATTCTAATTGTTACAAAGCTAAAGGGCAATTATCAATAATTAATGGCACCTGCCTCACAGGCTTGTTTTGAGGAATGAATAAACACACACAAAGCATTTCTGAGGGGAAAAATAAGATGTGTTACAAAGCTGTAATGATCAAGACAGTATGGTACTGGCACAAAAAACAGACACATCAATGGAACTGAGTGTTCTCCACAATAAGAGAACCCAGAAATGGACCCACAAATGTATGGCCAACCAATCTTTGACAAAGAAGGAAAGAATTTCCAATGGAATAAATAAAGTCTCTTCAGCAAATGGTGCTGGGAAAACTGGACAGCACATACAGAAAAATGAACCTTCACCACTTTCCTTCACCATGCACAAAAATGAACTCAAAATGGAAGAAAGACCTAAATGTAAGACAGGAAGCCATCAAAATCCTAGAGCAGAAAGCAGGCAAAAACCTCTTTGACCTGGAAAGCAGCAACTTTCTCACTCAACACATCTGCAGAGGCAAGGGAAACAGAAAGAAAAATGAACTATTGGGACCTTATCAAAATACAAAGCTTCTGCACAGTGAAGGAAACAATCAGCAAATAAAAGCAACCTACGGAATGGGAGAAGATATTTCCAAATGATATATCAGATAAAGGGTTAGTATGCAAAATCTATAAAGACCTTATCAAACTCAAAAAATGAATAATCCAGTGAAGAAATGGGCAAAATACATGAATACACATTTGTCCAAAGAAGACATCCAGGTGGCTAACAAACACATGAAAAAATGTTGAAAATCACTTATCATCAGGGAAATACAAATCAAAACCACAATGAGATATCAACTTACACCTGTCAGAATGGCTAACATTAACAACTCAGGCAATGACAGATGTTGGCAAGGATGCAGAGAAAGAGGATCTCTTTTGCACTACTGCTGGAAATGCAAACTGGTGCAGCCACTCTGGAAAACACTATGTGGGTTTTTCAAAAAATTAAAAATAGAACTACCTTATGACCCAGCAGTTGCACTAGTAGGTATTCATCCAAGGGATACAGGTGTGTTGTTTTAAAAGGGCACATGCACCACACTGTACAACAGCAGTGCTATCGACGATAGCCAAATTATGGAAAGAGCCCAAAAATCTATTGATGGATGAATGGATAAAGAACTGGTAAATATATGCGATGGAGTATTACTCAGCAGTCAAAAATAATGAAATCTTGCCATTTGCAGCGACATAGATAGAACTAGACTGTACTTTGTTGAGTGAAATAAATCGATCAGAGAAAGACAAATATCATGATTTCACTTATATGTGGAATTTAAGACATGTAACGGATTAACTGAGGAGAAGGGAAGGAAAAAAAAGAAAAACAGAAGGAGGCAAACGATAGGAGACTCTTACATACAAACAACAAACTGAGGGTTGCTGGAGGAGAGAGGAGTGGGGGCATGGGCGAAACGTGTGATGGGTATTAGGAGGGCACTTCTTGGGAAGAGTACATGGCTTCATATGTAAGTGATGAATCACTTGGTTTTACTCCTGCAACCAATACAACACTATCTGTTAACTAACTTGAATTGAAATAAATACATTTATTTTAAAAAGAAATAATATTTATGATAAAGATGAATAAGTAAAAACACTTAATTAAAAAAACTAGAATAAAATCATTTGAAAAATATTTCAAACTTACTTGTGTTTCAAAGTTAAAAGAAAACTACTGAATGGGAGAAGATATTGACAAATGACATAACCAATAAAGGGTTTATATCATAATTTATAAAGGTCTTACACATACAATGCCCAAAATACAAATGATCCAATTAAAAATGGCCAGAATACATGAATAGACATTCTCCAAAGAAGACAACATGATAAAAAAAAAAAAAAAAAAAAACACGTCAAAACATGCTCAACATCACTGATCATCAGGTAAATACAAACCAAAAACGCAATGATATGTCACTTCACCCATGTGAGAATAGCTAAAATCAACAACACAAGAAACAACAGGTGTTGTCAAGGATATTTAGAAATGGGAACTCTCTTGCACTGCTGAACCCATGAATTCAGAGTTTGAACACTCCTTGCTTAAAACAATGAAGTAAGGTAATTCTCATGATAATCATCAGGGGAAATGTTGGATGACAGGTCCAGACACAAAATCTTAGGGGCTCTGACATTCAAAGTGTTCCATCACAGGGTCTTCCGTACCGAGTCATCTGGAGTCATGGTCTCTACAAAGCACCTTCTTCATTGCTCCAGTCACATCCTTGTTCCGCAGGGTATATATAAAGGGGTTGACCATGGGGGTGACGATGGTGTAGAAGAGAGAAACGAACTTGCCCTGATCCTGGGAGTAGTTGTTGCTGGGCTGGAGGTAAATGTAGATGCCTGTGCCGTAGAACAGGGAGACCACTGTGAAGTGGGACCCACATGTCCCAAAAGCTTTCCTCTGTCCTGAAGCTGACTTTATTCTTAACACTGCCTTGACAATCTGACCATAGGAGAACGTGATCAATGCCACAGGTATGAGGAGAATGATCACACTGACAAAGAGCTCAGACTCATTCACAATGGTGTCAACACAGGCAAGCTTGAGCAGTGGGGGAACCTCACAAAAGAAGTGGTCTATTTTATTTCTCCCACAGAGCGGTACAAGGAAGGTGAGCACCGTGTGCAATGAGGAGTTGGCAAAACCAAGGAACCACGATGCAGAAGCCATCAGGGTGCACAGACGGGGGTGCATGATCACTGTGTAGTGCAGGGGCCTGCAGACGGCTGCATAGCGGTCAAATGCCATCACCCCTAACAGAATGCATTCTGTGGATCCCAACCCTAGAGAGACGAACAGCTGAGCTACACAGCCACCGAAGGAGATAGACTTGTCTGCTCCCCTGAGATGGACCAGCAGCTGAGGAACAGTGCTGGTCGTGTAACACAGGTCCAGAAAGCTTAGGTTGGACAGGAAAAAGTACATGGGAGTCTGCAGGTGTGGGTCCAGGCGGGACAACGCAATGATGGTTGTGTTTCCCAGCAGGGTGAGCAGATAGAAGATCAGAAGAACCACAAAGAGGACTCGCTCCAGCTGAGGCCGGTCAGAGAAACCCAGCAGGATAAAGCCAGTGAAAGAACTTCCATTTTTCTGGTCCATTCTTTCTTACTACATGTTTCCTGTCAAGACCAAGAATTTAGCAATTTTTAAAAACAATCTTCAAAGCAATAAAATGTTGGCAGGATGTGAATTTAGCATGTTATAAGACAGGGCATGGGATTGTATAAGTAACTCTTTGAATAAATTATGGACTCATGAAATTGCCATCGTTCATATTAATTAATTCTATATTATCAAAAAAGAAAATCATAATATTTAATGTAAGAAAAATCAAATAATGGACCTGTGTCTGCAACAGTCATAGGTACAAAATGTCTTTCAGTCTCAGCCTAGTAGGCTGAAAGAACTATAAAATATGTGTGTGCACCCCCGTGTTTATAGCAGCACTATCAACAATGGCCAAAGTACGGAAAGAGCCCAAATGTCCACCAATGGATGAATGGATAAGAAGATGTGGTATAAACATACAATGGAGTATTACTCAGCAATCAAAAAAGAATGAAATCGTGCCATTTGCAACTACGTGGATGGAACTGGAGGGTATTACGCTAAGTGAAATTAGTCAGTCAGAGAAAGACAAAAATCATATGACTTCACTCATATGAGGACTTTAAGAGACAAAACAGATGAACATAAGGGAAGGGAAGCAAAAATAATATAAAAACAGGGAGGGGGACAAAACAGGAGAGACGCATAAATATGGAGAACAAACTGAGGGTTGCTGGAGGGGTTGTGGGAGGGAAGATGGGCTACATGGGTAAGGGGTATTAAGGAATGTACTCCTGAAATCATTGTTGCACTATATGCTAACTAATTTGGATGTAAATTCAAAAAAATAAAAAAGAGAATTTAAAATCAATAAAATAAATGAAATAAAATAAAAATATGTGTGCCTTTCAGAGAAAATCGGGATAAGGGAAAAGAGGGAGGGAAATCAGAAAGAATAGGAAAGTGCTGCACACAGAGTGAGTCATCATTTTTTTAAAAACTTTTTCTAATGTTTACTTATCTTTGAGAGAGGGACAAAGGCAGAGTGCAAGCGGGGAAAACAGGGAGAGAAGAAGACACAGAACTCAACCAGGCTCCAGGCTCCTGGCTCCTAGCTATCAGCACACAGCCCAACATGGAGCTTGAACTCACGAACAGTGAGATCTTGACCAGAGCCAAAGTCAGACCCTTCACCGACTGAGCCACCCAGGCACCCCAGATTCATTATTTTTCATATGTATCTCATAATTGCACACAACTGGAATACACATACCACACGGCACAGGTCATGATACAACATGATCTCGAAAATAAATTCAGTTACAGGAATTTATGACCTAGAGTATATTTCTACAAAGAATTCAGTTACATTCAACACATCGCTGCTAGTTCTGCATACAAACAAATATCAGGTTTCTTTGTGTGTGTGTGGAAGTAAAACAAATACTCAATGAGAGAAAACCTGACAACAACACCATTCAAACAGTGCTTAACGTTAACCCCAAAGATGCTTAAAATTACCATACCAATTTAACACGAACTCTGAAAATTCATCGGCTATGCAGTCCTTTGGAATCAGAACTCTAAAATCCAGGGGCCAACACTCAATTCTTCCTTCTGCAGATTGGTGCTTCACACATTACTCCATTAGAGTAATTACACCAACCTTCATAAAATTCCTCAAGGAGGTAGGATTATTCCATATCACCATTCTAGTCACAACATATTAAAGCATTATTCAAATGGGTAACCTATGTACAAAGTGTAATGCTTTGCATCATTGCCTAGGATAAAATAATTACTTGGGTAAATACATAGAGATAAACACAGATATATTCTCAAAGCCGTGACAAGTCGAAGAGCTATAATGCAAACCTTAACGTAGTACAAGGAAAGGCCTAAAGGAAAGGATATATTGGTATTATACAAAATCTCCCACACCCATCTATATTATATTCATGATCACCATTCTGGAAGCTAGCCTGCAGAGACAGTCACACTAGATCAAACACAATGCCAGCTCTAAGGCTCTAAGGCTCGTCTGATGACCATTTCCATCCAGCTGCGCAGTACTGAATGAGCATAGTAACATACCAACTGAAGAGGCGTCAGGACACGAGTATTTCAGTTCCATCATACTCAGAAGGGTAGCCATCCAGCACATTTTTAACTCTTCCAAGAGTTTTAAAATATGACGCAAGTTTCTTTCAAACCAATGTGTGAAAGAAACGGGTACAAAACTGGCATAAAATAAATGTTCATAGAAATGGAATAAAGGATGTGGTAATTCACACTGTTTTATACCTCCTTCGATTTCCTATTAAGATTGAGCAGTGGTATCCACAAAACAGAATCTATGCACCAACAATTTCTTAATAGAATTAATTATAAAGGTATCAGGCACAGTCTAAATATGCAACAACAGGGACCATCCCCTCCTTAACACCTTCTCAGAAGAGCAAATAAAAACAAACCGTGGTTCGTTCTCATGCACACGTGCACAAATATACACACATCCATCTGAAACACATTGCTGACAAATTTTTATTGCTTTAATTTTTTCAGTTTATTTATTATTTTGTGTGAGAGAGAGTGAGCACAAGCAGTGGAGGGACAGAGTGAGATGGAGAGGGAGAGAGGAGAGACCCAGAGAGAAATTCCCAAGCAAGCTCCTCACTGTCAGCACAGAGCCCGACCTCACACCTCTGAGACCATTACCTGAGCCAAAATCAAGTGTCGGAGGCTTAACCAACTTAGCCACCAAGAGCCCGGCTGGCAAACTATTTAAATTGCCTGACAAAGGAAACACTCATGAAAATGATGGAGAGCAAACAGAAAATGCTAACTCATCCAAACAAAATACCAATATAATACTGAACCATTAGAATAAAATAACGATAGATTTTAATAGTCCATATGGATAAGGACTAGGAAGACAGTTGAGAAAACATAAAGAGGTGGTGAAATGAACCTGTACAAATTTCTTGCTGTTTTACAATATTATATGTGTATGGGTGGGTTTTAATACATTTATATTAATTTTATATATATATATATATATATATATATATATATATATATATATATATGAATGTAGAATGCAGCTGTCATGAAATAATCTGATACAGGAAATCCAGTTATGAATATTACACATAAATTGTTACTTTGCACACAAAAAAATACTTGAAAAGGACATATGTTATATAGAGAGAGAAAAAATTATTAGTTAAAATAAAAACAGATCTTGCAAAATTAAAAAGTGGCATTCTATGTAATAATTACCATCAAAAAAGTATTTACTTGAAATGACACCTCACAAGATCTCAATTTACAATAACAAGAAAACAGGCATCAAATGAAAGACGTTAAATGCTTGGTAGTGACAGACCTAAGGTAATAGAGCAATTACCCTAAGTGTTCAATGCTACACGTAACTCTAAACGTTTTGGTGGAAGAATACATATGTCCACAAAACCAGATGCTCAGTATGCATACTACACAGTTTAAAGACAAAAGACCTCAATATAATGTCTCCATTTAAGGTGTTGTTTCAAACATGTAACATTCACTGATATGTTTGACATACCCATGCTGCCCTATCCAGTTCCTGAATGAATCCTGAAAAAGTGGGGGCAAGATTTGCGCAGCCTCAGTGCTACGACTGAATCGCTGTTCCTTGCTGGATGCTTCTGTCTCATGGGTCTCATGTGACCTCAGACATATGAGAACAGGCCCTCGAATGAGGGAGGATGAGCAAATGAGGGGAATGCAGCCATCACTAGATAGGAAATGACAGATGTGATGAACACTGACAGGGCTGTAGGGCAAGTTTTATGGGGAAGACAATGAAGTAGGATTTCCACTGCGTGTTGTTTATTCAGGGAATGCTCTCGGGATAAACGGAGTGAGGGAAGGAAAACAGCAGAGAATGTTGCTAAGCAAGGATGTGGTCTCCAGTGGAACAGAGCAGGAGTCTGATCCCATGAGAAGCTGGACAGAACTCTCCAGTAAAAGCATCCATCTGTGATGGTAGAAATTCTCTGCCTTCAGTGTCCAATACTATGCCCACTCTCTACCTGTCATACCTGAGCATTTAAAATGTCCTATCCAAGAAATCGTGGTGCCTGGGTAGCTCAGTCGGTGAAGCATCCAACTTTGGGTCATGGCATGATCTCATGATTTGTGGGTTAGAGCGCCACGTCAGGCTCGGTGTTGACAGCTTAGAGAATGGAGCCTGCTTCAGATTCTGTATCTCTCTCTGTCCCTCCCCTGCATACACTCTTGTCTGTCTGTATGTCTGTCTCTCTCTCTCAAGAATAAACGTTTTTAAAATTTTTTAAATAAATAAATAAAAATAAAATATCCTAGCTAAGAAACTGAATGGTACACTTTATGTAATTTTAATAAATTTGAATTTAAATAGCTTCCTGTGGGTACCTACTACTGAATTGGACAGCATGACTCTGGAGCATGAATTGCACCAGATTCAGGCCTGCCTTGGCATTGGCACCTTTTGTACATCCCATAGTCTGTCACTGGCTGTGAGCTGCTCCCACCATGTTCCCCAGACCACCTGGCAATGTGGCTCCCTTTAAGCTGAGGACAATTCTCTCAAGAAGGGAATGGCTGTGAAGCTTGGAGCCCATACTCATAACAAGTAGTGTTTAGATTGGAGCCCCAGCAGGTAAAGAGCGTATGAGCAGGTCACCAATAGCATTCATACAAGAGTCTACTCGTGATCGTGTGCAAGGATAGAAGGATGGAAACTCGTGTGCTTTACACATCACCTAAGTGCAACCACACACACAGAAACACACATGCCCCCACACACACACACACACAACACACTGTGTCAAGTAAAGCATTCAGGTTTTTTATTACTTTTTCCTCATCATTTGGTTACTTATACGCACTTGAAGGATCAGCTTTCTTCTTAACAATAAAATCAAAATAAAGATGCATGGACAGAATATACACCAAATGGAACTTCCCTGATGTAATTTTCAACATAGCAGTTAAAAACTTCATACATATTTTACATATGTTGCTAACTGGTAAGGGAGAAAATAAATATTTAAATTAATAAATACTGATATGATTTTAGCATAGAGAGGAAATATTATCTAATTTCACAGACAATATGGAACAAAGGGAAAGCATGGAGGCATACAATCTGATAGTTTTACACATATGGATTCTCTACTAATCTATTTCTGAATGCAAATGTTATTCCCACTAAACATGCATATCTAATTATTTTCCACATGTGCACAGAGTGGTGTGATGCATGTACTACAAAAGAATCAAATGTCTACGAATGACTAGAGGCATCCATCATGAACAATTACATTTAGTTCTTAAATTTTGTGAACTTCCACAGTCTGTTGCATTAGACAATCGACCATATGCAAACCATTTAGCTCTTTTTTTGTTTCAAGAACAATTGCAACTGGAAATTAACTTGTCGATTCCTACAGCAACGCAGCAACCAATATTTCACTCACCTTTATTCACCTTCCCTGTGGATTCAAAGCTATTTCCCTAACTCCTCTCCAAGTTACTGCCTAAATGCAGTTCTGGGGATAGGGACATGGACATGGAGAATCAGTGTCTGCAGTAAATACAAAGGTTGACTGTACCAGCCTGGCTCATCCATAACTTTTTCTTAAGGGAAAGGACACCTTCTCAGGATGACTTCACAGGTCTTCATGTGACACCAGAGATCTGCGCTTTGCCTCTCGGACGTAGAGGATGAAGGCAGTCACAGACTCGAAGTATGGTGTCCTGAGTACAATGACCTGCCTATGCAACAGTGAGACCCTTATGAGCATGTGAGAGGGTTCCGTGTTTCTGAACTCTGGCTGGGCTTGCACAGAGAATCAAGTCCCTTCCCCTGCTGGTGTCTCTGGGGAACGGATGCCCCACACTCTTAATGAGCCCATGTCACTGAGCTGCCCAGACATGGCAATCCTCAGGGACATGACTCTGGAGAACAACGCCAGAGGAGACCTAATCTGTCTCTTCTATTAGTTCACATATCTCACAGAGGACAATAACTCCCTAGACCTCCCTAGCTACCTTAGCTCCCATCTGTGAATGACCTAGCAGTGTTACAAAACACTTAAGGTTTTTTCCTCACAACTGCCCAAAATATGCACATATAAATATGTAAGGAAGAATCCATTCACTTGCTTAATTTTAAATGTAAATATGTAAACACATTTTTCATTTAATTTCATTCACAACCAATTATACAGGATCACAGAGCTAATAATTAGGCACATTCCAATCTTTAGCATGAAATAAAAAAGGGCCACCAAATTCTATCAAACTTCTAATGTGGTTTGGGGGAAAAAACTCAAATCCTGTAAAACACTGTACATTTTATAATCACTGGTTTTAACGGCGTCCTCAAATACTGTAAAAAATTACCTGTGTTGTTAATATGTGCACATGGTGTATTTAAATTCAGCCAGTACTTGCATTTAAGCTCAAATTGATTTTGAGTTTATCAGGAGACTTACAAATACTCAATAAGAAAAATGGAAGAAAATTGATGGGTACTTTGTGGCCATTTCTCAAAGATCCATAACTTCCAGTTTCATTCATCATGTTCTGCCTAAGGAGATAAACTACCTCCTGCTAAAAACATTCTTGGACTTGGATGTTCTCAGGTATTCACATACCAGGTAGATCCCATCCTGATGGTTATGGGGAGAACTGACACTCTGGATGTCCTGAGGACGGAGAGAATTATACACCTGCTATTATGCTTTTCTTCCCAGGCCTCACTCAAGAGAAGAAAGGCCCCAAATATACAATCTAACCTTGCACCTAAAGAAGCTAGCAAAGGAACCACATGAAGCCTAAGGCAAGCAGAAGAAGGGATATAGTAAACATTAGATCAGAAAAAAATGATATAGAAACAAAAAAACACAGTAGACCAGTTCATTGAAACTAAGAGCTGGTTCTTTGGAAGAATAAACAAAATTGATAAACCTCTAGCCAGACTTTTCAAAAAAAAGAGAGAGGAACCAAATTAATAAATCATGAATAAAGGAGGAGAGATCATAACCAGCTTTGTAGAAAGACAAACAATTAGAAGAGAATGCTATGAAAAATGATTTGCCAACAAACTGGCCATCTGGAAGATATTGGAACACTCCTAGAAACTCACAAACTACAAGATCTGCAACATGGCAGAGAAGTAGGGGGATCCGTACTTCCCGTGTCTCTCAAACAAAGAAGCATAGAGGGCAAAGGACTTTGAACACCAGAGCCTGGGAGGAAAAGAGGTTGAATCTACCAGGAAGAAAATGGGAAAGCTGGAGAAAAGATGGGTGGGTGACTGCAAACAAGGGGAGATCAAAAAAAAGGCCAACTGGGCATGGAGAGGAGGGACCCCCTTCTGCAGAGTGACAAAAGGAAAAGAAAGAGCAGCTAGGGAAGTGTAGGCCTGCATCTGGACAAAAGAAAGAAAAGGAAAAGGCAGCTATCTCCCTGGAGTGCTGTGGGAAAAGACAAAGCCTGACTGTGTCTGCCATCCCCAGGGCTCAGTCGGCAGTAGAAGAAGGCAGTCCTCCCTGAAGACTATCTATCATGTTACTGGAAGGCAAAAGAAAGCTAGATCAGCCATACTTACATCAGACAAAGTAGACTTTAAATTCAAGGCTGTGACAAGGGAAGAAGAAGGGCATTATATAATAATTACAGGCTCTATCCAGCAGGAAGAGCTAAATATTATAAATGTCTATGCGCCAAATACGGGAGCCCCCCAATATATAATTAATCACAAACATAAGCAACCTTATTGATAAGAATGTGGTAATTGCAGGGGACTTTAATACTTCACTTACAACAAGGAATAGATCATCTAGACAGAGAATCAATAAAGAAACAAGGGCCCTAAATGATACGTTGGATCTGATGGACTTGACAGATATATTTAGAACTCTGCATCCCAAACCATCAGAATATACTTTCTTCTCAAGTGCACATGGAACATTCTCTAGGATAGTTCACATACTGGGTCACAAAATATCTCTTAATAAGTATAAAAGAATTGAGATTATACCATGCACACTTTCAGACCACAATGCTATGAAACTTGAAATCAACCACAGGAAAAATTCTGGAAAACCTCCAAAAGTATAGACGTTAAAGAACACCCTACCACAGAATGAATGGGTCAACGAGGCAATTAGAGAAGAAATTAAGAAAAATATATGGAAACCAATAAAAATGAAAATACAACCAAATGCTTTGGGATACAGCAAAGGCAGTCCTGAGAGGAAGATACATTGCAATCCAGGCCTATCTCAAGAAACAAAAAAAATCCCAAATACAAAATCTAACAGCACACCTAAAGGAACTAGAGGCAGAAGAGCAAAGACATCCCAAACCCAGCAGAAGAAGAGAAATAATAAAGATCAGAGGAGAAATAAACAATATAGAATCTAAAAAAAAAGAAAACAGTAGAGCAGATCAATGAAAACAAGAGTTGATTTTTTTGAAAATATAAACAAAATTGATAAAACTCTAACCAGGATTCTCAAAAAGAAAATGTAGAGGACACAAATAGATAAAATTATGAATGAAAATGGAATTATTGCATCCAATCGCTCAGAAATACAATCAATTATCAGGGAATACTATGAAAAATTATATGCCAACACACTGGACAACCTGGAAGAAATGGACAAATTCCTAAACACCCACACACTTCCAAAACTCAAACGGGAAGAAATAGAAAATTTGAACACACCCATAACCAGCAAAGAAATTGAATCAGTTATCAAAAATCTCCCAACAAATAAGAGTCCAGGACCAGATGGCTTCCCTGGGGAATTCTACCAGACATTTAAAGCAGAGATAATACTTATCCTTCTCAAGCTGTTCCAAAAAATAGAAAGGGATGGAAAACTTCCAGACTCGTTCTATGAAGCCAGCATTACTTTAATTCCCAAACCAGACAGAGACCCAGCAGGAAAGGAGAATCACAGGCCAATATCCCTGATGAATAAGGATGCAAAAATTCTCAACAGAATACTAGCAAATCAAATTCAACAGCATATAAAAAGAATTATTCACCATGATCAAGTGGGATTCATTCCTGGGCTGCAGAGCTGATTCAATATTTGCAAATCAATCAATGAGATACATCACATTAATAAAAGAAAAAGAAAAGAACCATATGATCCTGTCAATCGATGCAGAAAAAGCATTTGACAAAACACAGCATCCTTTCTTGATTAAAACACTCAAGAAAATCAGGATAGAAGGAACATACCTCAACATCATAAAAGCCATATATGAAAGACCCACAGCTAATATCATCCTCAAGGGGGACAAACATAGCTTTCCCCCTGATCAGGAACACCACAGGGATATCCAATCTCATCACTGTTCTTTTCCATAGTACTGGAAGTCCTAGCCTCAGCAATCAGACAGCAGAAAGAAATGAAAAGTATACACATTGGCAAAGAATAAGTCAAACTCTCACTCTTCGCAGATGACATGATACTTTACATGGAAAACTCAAAAGACTCCACCAAAAAACTGTTAGGACTGATTCATGAATTTGGCAAAGTCACAGGATATAAAATCGACATACAGGAATCAGTTTCGTTTCTATACACCAATAATGAGGCAGCAGAAGGGGAAATCAATGAATTTATCTCATTTATAATTACACCAAAAACCGTAAGAAAGAGGAACAAAAGTAACCAAAAAGCTAAAAGATCCACATGCTAAAAATTATAGAGCACTTATGAATAAATTGAAGAAGACACAAAGAATTAGAAAAACATTCAATGCTCATGGAGCACTGGGTGGTTCAGTCGATTAAGCATCTGACATCGGCCCAGGTCATGACTCATGGTTCCTGAGTTTTAGCCCCAAATTGGTCTCTGCACTGACAGCTTGGAGGCTGGAGCTTGCTTCAAATTCTGCATCTCCCTCTCTTTCTCCTCCCCTGCCCCACTCACACTCTCTCTCTCCTTCTGTCACAAATAAATAAACACTTAAAAAAATTTTTTAATGAAAACATTACATGCTCATGAGTTGGAAGAACATATGTGATTAAAATTTTGATAGCAACCTACACATTCATTGCAGTCCCTATCAAAATAACACTAGAATTTTTCACGGAGATAGAACAATTCATTCCAAAGTTTGTATGGAACCACAAAAGACCCCGAATAGTCAAAGTAAGGTTGAAAAAGAAATCAAAGCTGGAGTCATCACAATTCTGGACTTGAAGTACTATGACAACCCAGTAATCATCCAGATAGTATAATACTGGCACAAAACTGACACATAGATCAATGGAACAGAATAGAGAACCCAGAAATGGATCCCAAACATATGGCCGAGTAATCCTCAACAAAGCAGGAAAAAGTATCCAAAGAAAAAAACACAATCTCTTTCACAAATGGTGTTGGGAAAACTGGCATACAGAAGTGGCATACAGAAGAATGAAACTGGACCACTTTCTTACACCATACACAAAAATATATTCAAGATGGATGAAATACCTAAATGTGAGACAAGACACTATCAAAATCCTAGAGGAGAACACAGGCAACAACCTCTTTGACCTTGGCCATCGCAACTTCCTACTAGACATGTCTCCAGAGGCAAGGGAAACAAAAGCCAAAATGGGACTTCTTCAACATAAACATCCTTTGCATACAAAACTCAAAGGCAGCCTACAGAATAAGAGATGTTTGCAAATGAAATATTGGATAAAAGGCTAGTTCCAAAATCTAAAAAGAACATATCAAACTCAACACCTTAAAGGTAAATAATCCACTTAAGAAATGGGCAGAAGACATGAACAGGCATTTCTCCAAATGAGACATCCAGATGGCTAACAGACACATGAAAATATGCTCAACATCACTCATCATCAGTGAAATACAAATCAAAACCACAATGAGACACCACCTCACATATGTCAGAATGGCTAAAAATAACAACAACTCAGAAAACAATAGATGTTAGTGAGAATATGTATAAAAGGGAACCCTCTTATACTGTTGGTGAGAATGCAAACTGGTATAGCCACTCTAGAGAATAGTATGGTGGTTCCTCAAAAATGTAAAATAGACCTACCCTATGACCCAGCAATTACACTACTAGTTATTTACCCATGGGATACAAAAATACAGATTTGAAGAGGTACATACACTCACAGGTTTATAGTAGCATTATCAACAATAGCCAAATTATGGAGAGAGCCTAAGTGTCCATTAACTGATGAATGGATAAGAAGTGGTGTGTGTGGGGGGGGGGGGGTGGGGGTGGGTGTGTATTGGAAAATTACTTGCCCATCAAAAATATAGGAATCTTGCCATTTTCAACCACATGAAAGGAGCTAGAGTGTGCTAAGCAAAATTAGTCAGTCATAAAAAGACAAATATATGATTTTACTCATATGTGGAATTTAAGAATCAGAACAGATGAACATATGGGAGGGGGTTAAAAGAGAGAGGGCAACAAATCATAAGAGACTTAAACATGAGAACAAACTGAGAGGGGACGTGGGTATGAGATGGGCTAGATGGCTGATGGGCATTAGGGGGGGTACTTGTTGTGATGAGAACTGGGTGTGTATGTAAGCGATGAATCACTGAATTCTACCCCTAAAATCAATATAGCATTGTATGTTAACTAATTAGAATTTAAATTAAAACATGAATAGAAAAAAAGAAGGTATATAGATATATATAGATATAGATATAGATATTTATCCATATATCTATATCTCTTCTTAGATGATATCTATTTATCTATGTCTCTTCTCTATATAGATAGATATAGATATAGATTATATATATACATATATATATATATTAAATTACTCAACAATCAAAAAGAATGGTGTCTTGCCATTTGCAACCACGTAGATGGAACTAGAGTGTATTATGCTAAGCGAAATAAGTCAGTCAGTCAGAAAAAGACACATATCATATGAGTACACTCATAGGTGGACTTTAAGAAACAAAAAAAAGGAACATATGGGAGGGTGAAAACAATTAAGAAAAAAGAAACAAACCACAAGAGGCTAAAGGAGAACAAACTAAAGGTTGATGGGGTGGAGGCAGATGGGGGATGGGCTAGATGGGGGATGGGCATTAAGGAGGGTACTTGTGATGAGCACTGGGTGTTGTATGTAAGTAATGAATCACTGGATTCTACCTCTGAAACAGGGGTGCCTGCGTGGCTCAGTCAGTTAAGTGTCCAACATCCACTCAGCTCATGGTTCCAGGTCCAAATCAGGCTCTCTGCTCTTGGCAAAGAGCCTCCTTCCGATCTTCCATCCCTCTCTCTTTCTGTCTCTCTCTTGCTCACACTCTCTCTCTTTAAAAAAATATACACTTAAGGGCACCTGAGCGGCACAGTCAGTTAAGCAACCAGCTCTTGGTTTCAGATCAGGTCAGGAACTCACGGATCATGAGTTCTAGTCCCACATTGGACTCCACAGCTCTCAGTGCAGAGCCTGTTTGAGATTCTCTCTCACTCTCTCTCTCCCTCTCCCTCTCCCTCTCCCTCTCCCTCTCCCTCTATCTGCCTTCTCTATGCATGTTGTCCCTCTCTTTCTCTCAAAATAAATAAATTTTAAAGAAAAATGAATATTTAAAAAAAAATTCTACTACTGGGGTGCCTGAGTGGCTCAGTCAGTTGAGCATCCAACTTCGGCTCAGACCATGATCTCCCGGTCTGTGGGTTTGAGCCCCACGTCAGACTCTGTACTGACAGCTCAGAGTTGGAGCCTACTTCCCATTCTGTGTCTCCCCCTCTCTCTGCCCCTCCACCATTCCTGCTTCATCTCTCTCGCTCTTCAAAAATAAATAAACATTTTTTAAAATTTTAACAAAAAAATTCTATTACTGAAATAAATCAAAAATAAATCAAAATTTAAATAAAATCGGGAGGGACCAAGATTGCAACAGGATGCAAGGCTTTTTTTTTGCATCTCTCATCCCTGATATGCAGCCCGATAAACACTAAATCCTCTTGTACACCTAGAAAACTTATTTGAGGATTAACACAACAATATGCAAAACCTGAACCACAAACTCAACAGGCACACAGAGCAGAGAGGTGAACTGGAGGAAAGAGAAGCTACAGAGGTCAGGGAGCTGTTTTTGCTTGCAGGTAAAGGACAAGGAGCAGGGAAAGTACAGGAAAAGCACCCACACACACACTTAAAGCAGCTAGGCTGGAGAGAAGGTGTAAGAGTGGAAACAGGCATAAGGGACTGAACAAAAAAGGGAGAAAGGAGAAAGGAGAGGGGTTAAATTCCATTAAGACTTTATAAACAAGGGAATGCAGAGTCTGAAATTCCACAGCTTGATACCTGGCTGTGCTCTGGTGGTAAGGGTGACCCCAGGAGCAGAGAGCGAGCCCAAGGGGTCGTCAGGTCACATGGGGAGAGGAGGTTCCCCTGCTGGGAGGACATTGGGTAGAGGCTTGTGGCCACCCCATAGGCAAAGTTCCCATAGGACCCTGGAGAACAACCACATTAGCTGGTGCTGGAACAAGGTCATGAAGGGTGAAGCCTGGCACCAGATGTGTGTTGTGATTTTCCATAATCCCTGAAACACTGCTGCTACACAATCATGTGAACTTTTTCTGGAGTGGGTAGGGACCCAGCCGGTCTCCAGCATGGTCCATCAGCAACAGCACGGTCTCACAAACATTCCAGAGAGCCGGCCGGCAACTGCTTGGTGAGAACCTCCCCCAGATGGTTGGAATAGGTGAAAGCCGCAGTCCCACAGAAGTAAGGGGTTGGGAAACACAGCCACATCTGAGATAAAACTCAGGAGGGAGGTGCCACCTGGTAGCCTGACAGCTTGTTCATGGACAGTGTAGAAGCGGGGAGTGGGCAGAAGCTGGAGATAAGGAGGGGACTTGATTGCTGGTCAGGAAGAGTACAGATTCTGATACTAAAGACTTGGTAGCTGGGTGACGCCATTTTCACCTCTCTTGTGCATGTACATACACACCTACATGCACCAAAGCAATCCACCCCAGGAAGCTAAGCAGCACCATCTAGTAGACAACAATGCCGTTACACTAAACCGTGACCAACTGGGCCAACCTCACTCCTCAGGAACACAACCAGTATCTCCACCTGCTTAGTTTGTGACCTATAAACTGCTTCATAATTTAATTTATACGGGAAAGTACATGTCATTTAAGTCATATTTAAATCTCTTCACTGGTCCATCTGTTCCATTTATTTCCCTTTTTCTTTTCTTTGCAAATTCTTGAATAAAGAAGGAGAAAAAAATTATTTAAATTACATTTTAATTAAAAAGATTTTTCTTTAATCTTTTCCTACTATAGTTTTTACTTTCCGAAAAATTTTTCAATTCAATTTTACTTTATTTCATTTTATTCTATATCATTGTATGCATTCTTTCAAATTTTCAACCCTTTTTTTTTCCTTTCCTCTCTTTCCATTTTCACTAATATGTCAAGCTTCTTTCAACAACAAGAATAAAACTCACTTAGGATATAGCATCTTTTGTTTGAATTTTTTGTTTTTTTTTTAATTTTTATATTTTTACATTATTAATTCATTTTCTTCCTTCAAAAAGATGAAATGAAGAATTCAATCCAAAAGAAAGAACGGGAAGAAATGACAGCCAGAGACTTAACACAGATACCAGCAAGATGTCTCAACCAGAATTTAGAGGCATGATAACAAGAATACTAGCTGGGGTTGAAAATGGATTAGAATCCCTTTCTGTGGAGATAAGAGAAGTAAAATCTAGTCAGGATGAAACAAAACATGCTATAAACGAGCTGGAATCTTGAATGGGTACCATGGCAACAAAGATAGATGAATCAGAGCAGCGAATCACTGATATAGAGGACAAGCTTATGAAGAAAAAATGAAGGAAAAAAGGAGAGTCGAAGGCAAAAGAGCACTATATAAGAATCAGAGAACTCAGTAACTCATGAAAAAGGAATAACATCAGAGTCATAGCAGTCCCAGATGACCAAGAGAGAGAAAAGGGGATAGAAAGTTATGTGAGCGTATCATAGCAGAAAACTTTCCTAAACTGGGGAAAGACACAGACATAAAAAAAAAAAGAAAGACACAGACATAAAAAAAAAAAAAGAAAGCACAAAGAACTCCCATTAGATTCAACAAAAACTGACCAACAACAAGGCATATCATCCTCAAATTCACACAATACTCAGGCAAGGAAAGATTCATGAAAGCAGAAAGGGAAAAAAAAAGTCCTTAACCTACAAGGAAAGACAAATCTTGTCATAGCAGACTTATCCACAGAAACTTGGTGGCCAGCAAGGGGTGCCAGGATATATTCAATGTGCTGAATGAGAAAAATATGCAGCCAAGAATTCTTTATCCACCAAGACTCTCATGCAAAATAGAAGGAGAGGTAAGAAGTTTCCCAGCCAAACAAACATTAAGGGAGTTTGTGACCACTAAACCAGCCCTGCAAGAAATTTTAAGGGTGACACTCTAAGGGAAAAAAAGACCAAACAAACAAACAAACAAAACAAAACAAAAACCAAAAAGACCAAAGGCAACAAAGACTAAAAAGGAACAGAGAATACCACCAGAAACTCAACTCCATAGGCAACATAATGGCAATAAATACCTATCTTTCAGGACTCACTATAAACGTCACTGGATTAAAGAAACCAAAGGACATAGAGTAACAGAATGGATAAGAGAACAAGATCCATCTATATGCTGTTTACAAGACACCATTTTATTATTTTTTATGAAATTTACTGTCAAATTGGTTTCCATACAACACCCAGTACTCATCCCAAAAGGTGCCCTCCTCAATACCCATCACCCGCCCTCCCCTCCCTCCCACCCCCCTCAAACCTCAGTTTGTTCTCAGTTTCTAAGAGTTTATTATGCTTTGGCTCTCTCCCACTCTAACCTCTTTTTTTTTCTTCCCCTCCCCATGGGTTCCTGTTAAGTTTCTCAGGATCCACATAAGAGTGAAAACATATGGTATCTGTCTTTCTCTGTATGGCTTATTTCACTTAGCATCACACTCTCCAGTTCCACCCACGTTGCTACAAACAGACATATTTCATTCTTTCTCGTTGCCACGTAGTACTCCATTGTGTATATAAACCACAATTTCTTTATCCTTTTATCAGTTGATGGACATTTAGGCTCTTTCCACAATTTGGCTATTGTTGAGAGTGCTGTTATAAACATTGGGGTACAAGTGCCCCTATGCATCAGTACTCCTGTATCCCTTGGGTAAATTCCTAGCAGTGCTACTGCTCGGTCATAGGGTAGGTCTATTTTTAATTTTGTGAGGAACCTCCACACTGTTTTCCAGAGTGACTGCACAAATTTGCATTCCCACCAACAGTGCAATAGGGTTCCCATTTCTCCACATCCCAAGAGACCCATTTTAGACCTAAAGACACCTTAAGATTGAAAGTAAGGGGATGGAGAAACATCTATCATGCTAATGGTCACAAAAAGAAAGCCAGGATAGCCATACTTATATCAGACAATCGAGACTTTAAAATAAAGACCATAACAAGAGATGAAGAAAGGCATTATATCATAATTAAGGGATCTATCCACCAAGAAGATCTAACAATTGTAAACATTTATGCTCCAAATGTGAAAGCACTCAAATATATAAAGCAATTAATCACAACACAAAGAAACTCTTTGATAATAATACCATAATAGTAAGGGACTTCAGCACCCCAATGACAGCAATGCACAGATCATCTACACAGAAAATCAACAAGGAAACAATGGTTATGAATGACACACTATACCAGATGGACTTAACAGATATATTCAGAATATTTCATCCTAATGTAGCAGAATACATATTCTTCTCAAGTGCACATGAAACGTTCTCCAGAGTAAATCACATAATGGGACACAAATCAGTGCTCAAAAACTACAAAAAGATTGACATGATACAGTGCATATGTTCAGACAACCACACTATGAAATTCAAATCAACCACAAGAAAAAATGTGGAAAGATAACAAACAGTTGGACAGTAAAGAATATCCTACTAAAGACTGAATAGGCTAACCAAGAAGTTAAAGAGGAAATTGAAAAGTACAGGGAAACCAATGAAAATATTAACACCACAGCCCAGAACCTCTGGGATGCAGCAAAAACAGTCATAAGAGGGAACTATATACCAATTCAAACCTTCCCAAAGAAAAAAGAAAGGTCTCAGATACACACCTAACCGGACACCTTAAAGAGCTGGAAAAAGAACAGCAATTAAACAAACAAACAAAAAAAAAACAGCAGAGGGGCGCCTGGGTGGCGCAGTCGGTTAAGCGTCCGACTTCAGCCAGGTCACGATCTCGCGGTCCGTGAGTTCGAGCCCCGCGTCAGGCTCTGGGCTGATGGCTCGGAGCCTGGAGCCTGTTTCCGATTCTGTGTCTCCCTCTCTCTCTGCCCCTCCCCCGTTCATGCTCTGTCTCTCTCTGTCCCAAAAATAAATAAAAAACGTTGAAAAAAAAAATTTAAAAAAAAAAAAAAAAAAAAAAAAAACAGCAGAAAATTGGAAATACTAAAAACAAGAGCAGAAATCAATACTGTCAAAACAACAAAAACAAAAAACACACAAACAAACCAGTAGAATAGACTGATGAAACTAGAAGGTGGTTCTTTGATAGAATTAACAAAACTGATAAACCCATATCCATTTTGATGAAAAAGGAAAGGACCCAAATGAATAAAATTAAGAATCACAGAGGACAGATCACAACCAACACAGCAGAAATACAAACAATAATAAGAGAATATTATGAGCAATTATACACCAATGAAATGGGCAACCTGAAAGAAAAGGACAAATTCCCAGAAATATATAAACTTCCAAAACTGGAAGAGAAAGAAATAAAAAATTTGAACACACCCATAACCAGTAAAGACAATGAATTAGTAATCAAAAGTCTCCCAAAAAAACAAGAGTCCAGGGCCAGGTGGCTTTAGTGAAATTCTACCAAATATTTAAAGAAGAGTTAACACCTATTCTTTTGAAGTCATGCCAAAAATAGAAATGGAAGGAAACCTTACAAACTAATTCTATGCAGCCAGGATTACCTTGATTCCAAAACCAGACAAAGAACCCACTCAAAAGGAGAATTACAGAACAATTGCCCTGATGAATATGGATGCAAAAGTCCTCAACAAGATACCAGCCAACCAAATCAAGACAATGCATTAACGAATTATTCACCACGCCAAGTGGGATTTATACCTGGGATGCAGGGCTGTTTCAATAGCCACAAATCAATGTTATACATGACATCAATAAAACAAAGGACAACAACCACATGATCATCTCGAAAGACACAGAGGAACCATTTGACAAAATACGGCACACTTTCTTGATAAACGCCCTCAGGACAGTAGGAATAGAAAGTTCATACGTCAAGATTCAAAAAGCCTTATATGAAAGACCCACTCCACTGCTAATATCATTCTCAATGGAGAAAAAGAAAGAGCTTCCCCCCTAAGTTCAGGAACATGACAGGGATGTCCACTCTCACCACTGTTATTCAACATGCTATTGGAAGTTTTGACCTCAGCAATCAGAAGCCACAAGGGAATAAAACGCATCCAAAAAGGCCAGGAGGAAGTCAAACTTTCACTCTTAGCAATGACATAATACTCTATGTGGAAAACACAACATATTCTACTGAAAAACTGCTAGAACTGATCCATGAATTCAGCAAAGTCACAAGATATAAAATCACTGCACAGAAATCGGTTGCATTCCTATACACCAATAATGAAGCAACAGTAAGAGAAATCAGGAATTGATCCCATTGACAAGTGCACAAACAACCTTTAAATACCTAGAAATGCATCTAACCATGAGTTCAAAAATCTATACATTAATAACTATACAAAACTTAAGAAACAAGTTGAAGACCAAAAAAAATGGAAAAATATTCCATGCTCCTGGAATGGAAGAACAAAGATTGTTAAAACAAAATACTCCCCAAAGCAATCTACATATTCAAGGAAATCCCTATCAAAACAACACCAGGATTCTTCACAGAGCTAGAACAAACAATCCTAAAATTTGTATGGAACCAGAAAACACCCCAAATTCCGAAAACAATCTTGAAAAAGAAAACCGAAGCTGGAGGCATCACAATCCAGGATTTCAAATTGTATTACAGCGTAACTGAATGAGCCACCCAGGTGCCTGGGTACAATATGATCTTTGATAAAAGGATTATAATCGAGATCTTCAATGAAGATAACAAAGCTCAGAGAAATTTAGTGAAAACAAGTAGTCAAAGACAAGACAAATGCAGAATTCCAAACTGGCTTAGAATGTGGGATTTGATTCCTCCCTCTACAGTGCTCCAACGTCCTACTTGTTACAAAGCCAAAAGAGCAATCATCCCCTAATTAATGGCACCTGCCTCACAGGCTTGTTTGGGGGAATGAATAAACCATGCAAAGCATTTCTGGAAAAAAATAAGATGTATTACAAAACTGTAATCATCAAGACGGTATGGTACTGACACAAAAACAGACATTCAGATCAATGGAACAGAATGGAAACAGGAAAGGACCCACAATTATATGGCCAATGAATCTTTGACAAAGCAGGAAAAGATATCCAGTGGAATAAAGACAGTCTCTTCAGGAGATGGTGCTGTGACAACTGGACAGCGACATGCAGAAAAATGAACCTGGACCACTTTCTTACACCATACACAAAAATAAACTCAAAATAGATGAAGGACCTAACTGTAAGATAGGAAGCCATCAAAATTCTAGAGGATAAAGCAGATAAAAACCTCTTTGACTTCAGCAGCAGCAACTTCTCACTCACTACGTCTCCAGAGGCAAGGGAAACACAGGGAAAATGAACTATCGGGACCACTTCAAAATAAAAATCTCCTGGTATTTATCCAAGGGATACAGGTGTGCTGTTTCGAAGGGACACATGCACCCCCATGTTTATAGCAGCACTAGCAACAATAGCCAAAGTATGGAAAGAGCCCAAATGTCCACTGATGGATGAATGGATAAAGAAGATGTGGTATATATACACAATGGAGTATTACTCAGCAATCAAAAAGAATGAAATCTTGCCATTTCCAACTATGTGGATGGAACTGGAGGGTATTATGCTAAGTGAAGTCAGTCAGTCAGAGAATGACAAATATCACTTCACTCATATGAGGACTTTAAGAGACAAAACAGATGAACACAAGGGAAAAGAAACAAGAATAATATAAAACACAGGGAGGGGACAAAATATAAGAAACCCATAAATATGGAGAACAAACTGAGGGTTACTGGAGCGGGTGTGGGAGAGGGAATGGGCTAAATGGTAAGGGGCAGTAAGAAATCTACTCCTGAAATCATTGTTGCACTATATGCTAACTAATATGGATGAAAATTTTTAAAGAAATAAAATTTAAAAAAATAAAAACCTTCTTCACAATGAAGGAAACAATCGGCAAATTAAAAGGCAACAAACAGAATGGGAGAAGATATTTGCAAATGACATATCAGATAAAGGGTTAGTATCCAAAATCTACAAAGAACTTATCAAACTCAACACCCAAAAAAATGAGTAATACAGTGAAGAAGTGGGCAAAAGACACGAATAGACACTTCTCCAAGGAAGACACACAGATGGCTAACAGTCAAATGAAAAAATGCTCAAAATCACTTATCACCAGAGAACTACAAATCCAAACCACAATGAGATACCACCTCATACCTGTCACAATGGTTAACATTAACAACTCAGGCAACAACAGATGTTGGTGAGGATGCGGAGAAAGAGGATTTCTTTTGCAGTGCTGGTGGGAGTGTAAACTGGTGTAGCCACTCTGGAAAACAGTATGGAGGTTCCTCAAAAAATTAAAAATAGAACTACCCTATGACCCAGCAATTGCACTACTAGGTACTTACCCAAGGGATATGGGTGTGCTGTTTGAAGGAACACCTCCACTCCAATGTTGATAGCAGTACTATCGACAATCGCCAAGGTATGGAAAGAGCCCAAATGTCCATCCACGACTAATGGATAAAGAAGTGGTAAATATATACAATGGAGTATTACTTGGCAATCAAAAAGAATGAAATCATGCCATTTGTAGTGACATAGAGACAAGTAGAGTGTATTTTGCTGACTGAAATAAGGCCATCAGAGAAACACAAATTTCATATAATTTCATGTATATGTGGAATTTAAAAAATGCAACAGATGAAATGAGGGGAAGGAAGTAAAAATAAGATAAAAAAGGAGGGAGACAAACCATAAGAGACACTTAAATACAAAGAACAAACTGAGGGTGGTTGGAAGGAAGGTAGGTGCGGGATGGGCTAAATGGGTGATGAGTATTAAGGAGGGCACTTGTTGGGATAAGTACTAGGCTTTATACATAAGTGATGAATCCCTGGGTTGTACTCCTCAAACCAATACTACACTATCTGTTAACTAACTTGAATCAATGAAATGAAAAAATTAGTTAAAAAAGAAAGAATATTTATGATAAAGATGAATGAGTAAAAAGATATTTTTAAAAACTACAGTACAATAATTCCAAAATATTTCAAAAAATAATCCTTTTTAAATTAAAAGAAAACTACTGAATGGGAGAAGATGTTGACAAATCACATATCCATTAATGGGTTTGAATTGAAATTTATAAAGGTTTTAGAGCAGAGGAGCCAAGATGATGGAACAGCATGGAAGTCTTTTGTGTGTCTCCCATCCATGAAATACAGCCAGACCAACACTAAACCATCCTACACTCCTAGAAAACTGATTGGAGGATTAACACAAAAATCTGCACAACCTGAACCACAGAATTCAGCAGGTAGGCATCATGGAGAGGTGAATTTCAGGAGCAAGTAGCCCCAAAAGGTAGGGAACTGCTTTTGCGGGGAAAAAACAGGACAGATACTGGGCAGGGGATTAGAAAACGAGAAAAGTACCCCTCCCCAAAAGCAGCTGGAGAGAAAGTGGAAAATTGGAAACAGCCACAGGGACTAAACTAAAAAGGGAGAAAAGAGAAAGGAAAGGGTTTAAATTCCATTAAGACTGTAAACAAGGGGAGTGCAAAGGCTACAACTCCGCACCTCAATACCTGGCGATGCTCTGGTAGGAAGGGCGAATCCCCAGGAACAGACTGGGCTCTGGGATGTTCTCGGGCCACACAGGGAAAGCAGTTCCACTGCTGGAAGGACATTTGGTAGAGACTGTTGAAGCCACCTGGTCCCAGCAGACCCCAGAAGGCAGCTACATTCACTGGTGCTGGGGCAAGGTTGTTGAAGGTAAAGCCTGGTGCCAGATGTGTGTTGTGGTTTTCCATAATCCCTGAAACGCTGCTGCTACCCTATCTCTCAAACTTTTTCTGGGGCAGGCTGGCACCTGGCCGCAGTCTCGGGGCACCAGCAACAGCAGGGTCCAGCGGGCATTCCTGGATGCAGCCCACATTCAGTCATTGCTCATTCGGCCATTGCTCAGTGAGACCCTCCTGCAGAGGTGTGGAACGGGTCAAGGCCATAGTCCTTCGTAAGTAAGGGGCTGGGGAAAACAGCCGCATCTGAGACAAAACTCGGGAGAGAGGTGCTGCCTGGGGCCTGGTCACGGAAAGTAAAAAAGCGGGGAGTGGAAGAAAGCTGAAGACAGAGAACAGGTGCGTGATTGCTGCTCCGGGGGAACAGACTGGGTAGCTAGGTGGCGCCATTTTCACCACTCCCCCGCATGCGCATATGCACCTACCAGCACCGCAAAAATCCACCCCAGTAGGCTAGCAGTGCCATCTAGTGGAGAGCGGAGCTGTTACACTGAGCCCTGCCCGACTGGCCCAATTTTGCTCCTCAAGAACACAAGTATCACTGCCAGCTTAGTTTGTGGACTAAAAAGCACTACATAGACTGATCTCTAGGGGAAAATGAAGCAATTTCAGTCCTACTTCAATCTGTTAGCAGATTCATCTCTTCAATTTTCTTTCTTTTTTTTTTTCTCTTTTACACTTCTTTTCTTTTTCGTGAATACAGAAACAAAAACTCATTTTTATTTTCAATTTTAATTAAAAATATCTTTCTTTAATTGTCATTAGTATATGTTTTACTTCTGTGTAAATTTTTTCAAATTCTACTTTACTTCCATCATTTTATTTTAGTCTACATCAGTGTATTCATTCACCTTTGCAAATTTTCAATTTCCTTTCTTTTCTTCATTTTCTTTTTTTCTCTTTTTCATTCTTTTTTCTTGAATGCAGAAAGAGAAAAATTCATTTTTACTTTCAATTTCTATTAAAAATATTTTATTTAATTTCCATTGTATATTTTTTGCTTTTATGTAAATTTTTTAAAATTCAGTTTTACTTACATCATTTTATTTTAGTCCACTATAATGGATTCACTTTTTCAAATTTTCGAACGATTCTTTTTTTCTCTATTTCTCTTTTTCATCTCTTTCCTTTTTCTTAAATACAGAAAAAGAAAAATTTCATATTTATTTTTAATTTTTATTAAAAATATTTTTCTTTAATTTTTTTCCCTATATTATTTACTTTTGTGTATATTTTTTCAAATTCTATTTTATCCACATCATCTCAGTTTAGTCTACTTCAGTGTACTCATTTCTTCAAATCCTCAAACGATTTCCTTATTTTTCTCTTTTCTCACCCCCCCCCCATTTGTAGCTCTAATCTGTCAAACCACTTTCAACAACAAGACCAAAATACACCTAGGATAGAGCACCATCTATTCGAGTTGTGTGTGTGTGTGTGTGTGTGTGTGTGTGTGTGTGTGTGTTTACTTTTCAATTTTAATAAATTTTTAATTTTAATTTTTTAGTTTCAATTTTCCTACCTCATTAATTCCTTCTCTCCCTTCAAAATGACAAAATGAAGGAACTCACCCCAAAAGAAAGAGCCCAAAGAAACGACAGCCAGGGATTTCACCAAAACACATACAAGCAAGATGTCTGAACAAGAATTTATAATCACGATAATCAGAATACTATCTGGAGTCAAAAATAGGTTAGAATCCCTTTCTGCAGAGGTGAAAGGAGTAAACAGTAGCCAGAATGAAATTAAAAATGCTATACCTGAGCTGCAATCACGGATGGATGCAGCAGCGGCAAGGATGGATGAGGCACAACAGAGAATCACTGATACAGAGGACACACTTATAGAGAATAATGAAGCAGAAAAAAGAGCAAGATTAAGGCAAGAGAGCACGATTTAAGAATTAGAGAAATCAGTGACTCATTAAAAAGGCACAACATCACAATTATAGGGGTCCCAGAAGAGGAGGAGAGAGAAATAGGGGTAGAAGGGTTATGTGAGCACATCACAGTGGAAAACTTTCCTAACCTGGGGAAAGACACAGACATCAAAATCCAGGAAGCACAGAGGACCCCCATTAGATTCAACAAAAACCGACCATCAACAAGGCATATCATAGGCAAATTCACAAAATACTCTGGCAAGGAAAGAATCATGAAAGCAGCAAGGGAAAAAAAAGTCCTTAACCTACAAGGGAAGACAGATCATGTTCACAGCAGACCTATCCCCAGAAACGTGGCAGGCCAGAAAGGAGTGGCATGATATATTCAATGTGCTGAACTGGAAAACTATGCAGCCAAGAATCCTTTATCCAGCAAGACTGCATTTCAAAATAGAAGGAGAGATAAAAAGTTTCCCAGACAAACAAAAATTAAAGGAGTTCATGACCACTAAAGCAGTCCTGAAATGGGGACTCTCTGAGGGGAGAAAAGATGGGAAAAAAATTCCAAAACCAACAAGGAATAGAAAGGATGAGAGAACACCACCAGAAACTGAACTCTACAAGCAACATAATGGCAATAAATTCGTATCTTTCAGTACTCACTCTAAACGTCAATGGACTAAATGCTCCAGTCAAAAGACATAGGGAAACGGAATGGATAAGAAAACAAGATCTATCTATATGCTGTTTACAAGAGACCCACTTTAGACCTAAAGACGTCTTCACATTGAAAATAAAGGGATGGAAAAGATCTACCATGCTTTGGGTTGCCAAAAGAAAACCAGAGTAACCATGCTTATATCAGATACTCTAGATTTTAAAATAAAGACTGTAACCAGAGATGAAGAAGGTCATTATATCATAATTAAGGGGTCTATCCACCAAGAAGATCTCACAATTATAAGCATTTATGCCCCAAGTGTGAGAGCACCCAAATATATAAAGCAATTCATCACAAACATAAAGAAACTCATTGATAATAACACCATCAAAGTAGGGGAAATTCAACATCCCACTTACAGCAATGGACAGACCATCTACACAGAAAATTAGTAAAGAAACGATGGCTTTGAATGACACACTGAACCAGATGGACTTAACAGATGGATACAGAATGTTTCCTTCTACAGCAGCGGAATATACATTCTTCTCGAGTGCACATGGAACATTCTCCAGAATAGATCACATACTGGGACACAATACAGCCCTAAAAAAAGTACAAAAAGATCAAGATCATATTTTCAGGCCACTTTGCTATGAAACTCAAAATCAACCACAAGAAAAAAATGGGAAAGGTAACAAATACTAGGAGACCAAAGACCATCTTACTAAAGAATTAATGGGGTAACCAAGAAATCAAAGAGGAAATTAAAAAGTACATGGAAGCCAATGAAAATGATGTCACCACATCCCAAAAGCTCTGGGACACAGCAAAGGTGTGGTCATAAGAGGGAAGTATATATCACTCCAGGCCTTCCGAAAGAAGGAAGAAATGTCTCAGATACACAACCTAACCTTACACCTTAAAGGGCTGGAAAAAGAACAGCAAATAAAACTCCAAAACAGCAGAAGACAGGAAATAATAAAGATAAGAGGATAAATCAATGCTAAGGAAACCAAACAAGGAAAGAAAAGAAGAAAAAGAAAAGAAAAGAAAGAGAAAGAAAAAAACAGTAGAACAGATCAATGAAACCAGGAGCTGGTTCTTTGAAAGAATTAACAAAATTGATAAACCCCTAGCCAGTTTGCTCAAAAAGAAAAAGGAAGGGACCCAAATAAATAAAATCAAGAATGAAAGGGGAGAGAACACAAAAGACACAGCAGAAATACAAATAATAAGAGAATATTAGGAGCAATTATATGTCAATGAAATGGGTAATCTGGAAGAAATGGACAAATTCCTAGAAACACATAAGCTACCAATACTGTAACACGAAGAAATAGAAAATTTGAACACACCCATAACCAGTAAAGAGATCGAATTTGTAATTAAACATCTCCCCAACATAAGAGTCCAGGGCCAGATGGCTTTCCAGGGGAGTTCTACCAAATATTTAAAGAAGAGTTAACATTCCATTCTTTTGAAGCCATTCCAAAAATACAAATGGAAGGAAAACTTCCAAACTCATTCTATGACGCCAGCATTACCTCGACTCCCAAGCCAAAGACCCCACTAAAAAGTAGAACTACAGACCAATTTCCCTGATGAACATGGATGCAAAATTCTCAACAAAACACTACCCAACCAAATCCAACAATGCATTAAAAAATTATTCTCCACAAATAAATCTCCAAATGGGATTTATAACTGGGATGCAGGGCTGGTTCAATATATGCAACAGTCAATGTGATACATCACAGCAATAAAAGAGAGGACAAGAACCTCTTGATCCTCTCAATAGATGCAGAGAAAGCATTTGACAAAATTCAGCATCCTTTCTTGATAAAGACCCTCAAGAAAGTAGGGACAGAAGGATCATACCTCAAGACCATAAAAGTCATACATGGAAGACCCACTGCTATTATCATCCTCAATGGGGAAAAAATGAGACCTTTCCCCCTAAGGTCAGGAATATGACAGGGATGTCCACTCTTGACACTGTTATTCAACATAGTGTTGGAAGTCTTAGCCTCAGCAATGAGACAACACAAAGAAATAAAAGGCAACCAGGGTGGCTCAGTTGGATAAGTGTCCAACTTCAGCTCAGGTCATGATCTCATCATTCATGGTTTCAAGCCCCGCATCGGGCTCTGTGCTGACAGCTCAAAGCCTGAAGCCTTCTTCTGATTCCGTGTCTCCTTCTCTCTCTGCCCCTCCCCTGCTCACTCTCTGTCTCACTCTGTCTCTCAAAAATAAATAAATGTAAAAAATAAAAATAAAAGGCAACCACATTGGCGAGGAGGAAGTCAAACTTTCACTCTTCACAGATGACATGATACACTAGATGGAAAACACAAAAGCTTCCACCAAAAAACTGCTAGAGCTGATCCATGATTTCAGCAAAGTCACAGGATATACAATCAATGCACAGAAATCAGTGGTATTTCTATACACCAATAATGAAGCAACAGAAAGAGAAATCAAGGAATCAATCGCATTTACAATTGCACCAAAACCCATAAAACACCCAGGAATAAACTGAACTAAACAGATGAAATATCTATACACTATAAGCCATAAGAAAGCTTTTGAAAGAAATTGAAGAAGACACGAAAAAGGGGGCAAAACATTCCATGCTCATGGATTAGAAGAACAAATGCTGTTAAAATGGTGATACTACCCAAAGCAATCTAGACATTCAATGCAATCCCTATCAAAATAACACCAGCATTCTTCACAGAGCTAGAACAAACAATCCCGAATTTGTATGTAATCCCAAAATACCCCAAATAGCCAAAGCAATCCTGAAAAAAGAAAACCAAAACCGGAGGCATCACAATCCAAGACTTCAAGATGTATTACAAAGCTGTAATCATCAAGACAGTATGGTAGTGGAACAAAAACAAACAGATCAATGGAACAGAATAGAGAACCCAGAAATACACCCAAAAACGAATGGACAACTAATCTTTGACAAACGAGGAAAGACTATCCAATGGAATAAAGACAGTCTCTTCAGCAAGTGGTGCTGGGAAAGCTGGACAGCGACACATAGAAGAATGAACCTGGACCACTTTCTTACACCATACACAAAGATAAACTCAAAATGGATGAAATACTGGAATTTAAGGCAGGAAACCATCAAAATCCTAGAAGAGAAGACAGACAAAAACCACTTTGACCTCAGCCGCAGCCACTTCTTACTCAACACATCTCCGTAAGCTAGGGAAACCAAAGCAAAAATGAATTATTGGGTTCTCATCAAAATAAAAGCTTCTGCACAGTGCAAAACGAGAAGGCAACTGATGGAATGGGAGAAGATATTTGCAAATGACATATCAGATAAAGGTTAGTATCCAAAATCTATAAGGAACTTATCAAACTCAACATCCAAAAATAAATAATCCAGTGAAGACATGGGCAAAAGATATGAACAGACACTTTTCCAAAGAAGATATCCAGATGGCTAACAGACATTGAAAAGATGCTCAACATCATTCATCATCAGGGGAATACAAATCAAAACCATAATGGGATACCACCTCACACCTGCCAGATGGCTACCATTAACGATGCAGGAAACAACAGACATTGGCAAAGATGTGGAGAAAGGGGAACTCTTTTGCACTGCTGATGGAAATGCAACCTGGGGTAGCCTCTCTAGAAAACAGTATGGAGGTTCCTCAAAAAATTTAAAAATAGACTACTTTATGACCCAGCAATTACGCTACTAGGCATTTATCCAAAGGATACAAGTATGTTGTTGCGAAGGAATATATGCACCCCAATGTTCATAGCAGTGCTATCGACAATAGCCAAAGTATGGAAAGAGCCCAAATGTCCATAGATGGATGAATGGATGAAGAAGATGTGGTATATATATACACAATGGAGTAACACGGCAATCAAAAAAACATGAAATCTTGCCATTTGCGACAATGTGAAGGGAACTAGAGTGTATTATGCTAAGCAAAATTAGCAGTCAGAGAAAGACAATATACGACTTCACTCATATTTGGAATTTAAGATACAAAGCAGGTAAACGTAAGGAAGGGAAGCAAAAATAATGTGAAAATGTTGAGGGGGACAAAACATAAGAGACTCTTAAATACAGAGAACAAACTGAAGTTGCTGGAGGGGTTTTGGTGGGGGGATTGGCTAATTGGGCCAGGGTCATTAAGGAGGACACTTGTTGGCATGAGCACTGGGTGTTACATGTATGGGATGAATCACTGGATTCTACGCCTTAAATCGTTACTGCACTATATGCTAACTGACTTGGATGTAAATTTTTTAAAAAATTAAGAAATTAAAAAAATAAAATAAAGACTACAATGTCACATTCACTTGCTATGGGATGTTTCTATTTCTTACTCATCATTCAGAATTGTATAACAGTTATTTCATAATGAGATGGCTGCTTGCAAAGAGAAGACATATGGAGATTTTTAATAATAAACATACAAATTTTATTTTTTGTTTGAGTTTGTGCATCCGAGCAATCTGCACAGAACATGGGATTTCCTGGGAAATAGTATTCATTTCCTTTTTTTTTTAATATATCACTGCATTCAAATATATGGGGACCTTGGAAGGTGTGAGATATAAAAGCTTTGATCACTTGAAGCCTGGATAAAAGAATTTGTAAAATAGTACGAAGAGAGAATCTAAGTATATTTTACCCTTTAAAACTTTTCCTGCATTACTATACATAAAACGTGTAGAATATAAAATAGGACTTGAGTCACGCATTGTTCCTCCAGGATATTGTCCCCAAATGTCATTTCTAATGAATGGGTTGGCTCACACACTGAATCTCACCAACGTGCACACCTCACATTGGTGCGTCTCTGACTTTGCACATAATGACACATGAGCACCACCTGGCGTGTTACCAGCTCAAGTTCCCAGTGTCACTGGCAGATATGCATCACGCCCTCCCCCTCCGTGACATGAAGGCTACATAAAACCAGTGTCATACCTGTGAGGTCACACTGGGGCCTGATATCTGAATGGCTTTATGAGCATTGACGTTAGTAGGTTTTTGTTTGACCTAAAAGTTTTTTACACTGTTGCCCACCTCCTTCTGTGAAAAAAAATGGTGATACAGTCAACTTATGGACCTTCTATCAGAGCCATGACTGAAATGCAAGAAAAAGTGATATGCCTCCTGCGATTGCTAAAAAATACTAAAATATTAATATTTCTTGGAAACCTGGGAGGCTCAATCAGTTAGGCATCTAATTCTTGCTTTCGGCTCCGGTCATGATTCCGCAGTTTGTAAGTTTGAGCCCCACGTTGGGCTCTGTGCTGGCAGCATGGAGCCTGCTTGGGATTGTCTCTCTCCCACTCTCTCTGCCCCTCTCCTGCTCCTGCTCTCTGTCTCTCTCTGAAAATAAATAAATAAACATAAAACAAATTTAATATATTAATATTTCTGATTTTTATACAATGGTTCATATTCTTATTTTGCTGTGGTTTTTTCCTGTGTGTGTAGATGGCTTTTTGCAATTAGAAATGCAGTAGTACTCCCAAAGGGGTAAAATAAGAAACATTTGTGGAGGTTTTTGAAAAAATAATATGATGTAGATGCTATAGGAACAGTAAATCAGCATCTCCGGAAGTTACAATGAGTCATGAATTCAGTACGTGAACTCTCACTTGCATAAAAGAATGAGGTAAGGAAATTCTCTTGAAGAGTCATCAGGGGAAATGTTGTGTGACACCTGCAGGACACAAAATTTTAAAGCCTCTGACATTCAGGGTCTTCCACCAAATCGTTCTCACCCCAATCATCTGGAGTCAAAGCTCCTACAGAACACTTTTTTCATTGCTCCCATCACATCCTTGTTCCGCAGGGTATATATGAAGGGGTTGGCCATGGGGGTGACAATGGTGTAGAAAAGAGAAACGAACTTGCCCTGATCCTGGGAATGGTTGTTGCTGGGCTGGAGGTAAGCATAGATGGCCGAGCCATAGAACAGGGAGACCACTGTGAGGTGGGACCCACATGTCCCAAATGCTTTCCTCTGCCCTGAAGCTGACTTTATTGCTAAGACCACCCTGACACTCCGACCATAGGAGAATGTGATTAGTGCTACAGGTATGAGAAGAATGATCATACTGGCAAAGAAGGCCTCAGATCCTTCACAGTGGTGTCAACACAGGCAAACTTGAGCAATGGGGGAACCTCACAAAAGAAGTGGTCTATTTTATTTCTCCCACAAAGTGGTACAAGGAAGATGAGCGCCATCTGCAATGAGGAGTTGGCAAAACCAATGAACCATGATGCAGAAGCCATCAGGGTGCACAGATGGGGGTGTATGATCACTGTGTAGTTCAGGGGCCTGCAGACAGCTGCGTAGCGGTCAAATGCCATCACCCCTAACAGAATGCATTCTGTGCCTCCCAACCTTAGAACAACGAATAGCTGAGCTACAAAGCCACCGAAGGAAATAGACTTGTCTGCTCCCCTGAGATGAACCAGCAGCTGAGGAACAGTGCTGGTTGTATAACACAGGTCAGAAAGCTTAGGTTGGAGAGGAAAAAGTACATGGGAGTCTGCAGGTGTGGGTCCAGGCGGGACAATGCAATGATGCTCGTGTTTCCCAGGAGGGTGAGCAGATAGAAGATCAGAAGAACCACAAAGAGGACTCGCTCCAGCTGAGGCCGGTCAGAGAAACCCAGCAGGATAAAGCCAGTGATAGAACTTCCATTTTTCTGGTCCATTCTTTCTTATCACATGTTTCCTGTCAAGATCAAGCATTTAGCAATTTTTAAGATAAATCTTCAAAAAAAATGTTGGCAGGAGGTGGATTTATCATGTTATAAGACAGGTCATGGCATTTTATAAGTAACTATTTGAATAAATGAATCACCCATGAAATTGATCAATTAGTTCCAATTTAATTCCACATTACCATAAAAAGTTAATCATTAATATTTAATGTAAGAAAAATCAAATAATGGACCTGTGTCTGCATCAGTCATAGGTACACAAGGTCTTTCAGTCTCAGTTTAGTAGGCTTAAAGTACTACAAAAATATTTGTACATTTCAGAAAATGGGGATGAGGGAAAAGAGGAAGGGAAATCAGAAAGAATAGGAAAGAGATACAGAAAGAGGGAGATTCATTATCTTTCATATGTATCTCATCGTTCCACACAGTTGAAATGCGCACACTACGTCATAGATGATAACACAACATGACCTTGAAAATAAATTCAGTTATTAAAATTTATGACCTGGAATATACTTGTACAAAGAATTCAATTACCATCAGCCTATCACTATTAGTTCTGCATATAAACATACATCGGGTTTGGGGGGGGGGGTAAGTAAAACAATTAAATACTCAGTCAGAGAAATTGACAACACCACCATTCAAACAGTGTTTAACTTTGGCCCGAAAGATGCTGAAAATTGCCATACCAATTTCACAGGGACTCCAAAAATTCAGTGGCTGTGCAGACTCCTTTGGAATCAGAACTCTAAAATCCAATGGCCAACATTTTCCTCTTCCTTCTGCAGATATCTGTTTCACACATTACCAACTAGAGTTCATAAAATTCCTGAAAGAAGTAGGATTATTCCCTATCAACATTCTAATCAGAACATTTTAAAGCATTATCCAAACGTGTAACCTATGTACAAAATGTAATGCTTTGCATCATTTCCTATGATAAAATAATTACTTGGGTAAATATATAGAGATAAACACAGATACATTCTCAAAGCCATGACAAGTCGAAGAGCTATAATGCAAAACTTAATGTAGTACAAGGAAAGGCCTAAAGGAAAGGATATATTGGTATTGTACAAAATCCCCAACACCCAACCTTATTATATTAAAGATCACCATTCTGGAAGCTAGCTTGCAGAGTTAGTCACACTAGATCAAACACAATGCCAGCTCTAAGGCTCTAAGGCTCGTCTGATGACCATTTCCATCCAGCTGCGCAGTACTGAACGAGCATAATAACATACGAACGAAAGAGGCATCAGGACACGAGTATTTCAGTTCTTTCATATTCAGAAGGGTAGGCATCCACTACGTTTTTAATTCTTCCAAGAGTTTTAAAATCTGAACCAAGTTTGGGGCTAGACCCATTGATATCTGAACAAAATTGGTACAAAACTGGCATAAAAACTGAATAAAAGATGTAGTATTTCACACTTTTTTATGCCTCTTTGATTTCCTATTAAGATTGAGCAGTGGTATCCACAAAACAAAATCTATGCGCCAACAATTTCTTAATAGAATTAATTATAAAGGTATCAGGGACAGTCCAAGTGCATCAACAGGGAATATCCCTTCCCTCACACCTTCTCAGAAGAGAAAATAAAACAAACCATGGTTCGGTCTCATGCACACATGCACGAATATACATACATCCATCTGAAGCATACTGCTGACAAATTTTTATTTTTTCATATTTTAAGGTTTATTTATTTATTTGTGAGAGAGAGAAAGTAGAGCGAGCAGAAGCAGAAGAGGCGCAAAAGACATGGAGAGGGAGAGACGGAGAGGGAGAGACGGAGATAGACACAGAGAGAGAATCCCAAGCAGGCTCCTCACTGTCAGTGCAGAGCCCGACCTCACACCTGTGACATCACGACCTGAGCTGAAATCAAGAGTTGGAGGCTTAACCGACTGAGCCACCAAGCTGACAAGTTTTTAAATGTGACTTATAAAGGAAACACTCACCAAAGTGAAGGAGGCCAAACGTAAAATGCTAACTGATCCAAACAAACACCAATATAATACTGCACCATTAGAAAAAAATAATGATACATTTTAACATTATCATACCGATAAGGACTAGGAAGACAGGTGAGAAAAGATAAATCCCTGGAGAATGGAACTGGTACAAATTTCTTGCTGCTCTACAGGATTATATGTGTATGTGTGGGTTTCAATACAAATATATATAAAAGAATGTGGACCACACGTCATGAAATTATGATACAGAAAAATCAGTTTTAAAAATTCTACATAAATTATTACCTTACATATAAAAAGTAAACACTTGAAAAGGGCACACATTATATATAGAAAGGGAAAAATATTAAAATAAAAACAGATTCTATAAAACAAGTGGCATTCTATGTAATGATTACCATCAAAAAAACTATACAATTGAAATGACATCTCACAAGAACACAATTTTACAATAATAATTAAGAGATCAGGCAGCAATGAAAGAGGTTAAAGGCTTAGTACTGACACACATAAGTGATAGAGTAGTAGTTGACAGTTTGAATAATTGTTCAACACTGACACAAAACTCTAAAATTTTAGTGCAAGAGTACATATTTTCACACTGGATACTCAGTGTGCACACTACACATTTTAAAGACAAAAGATCTCAATACAATGTCTCGATTTAAGATATTTCAAATATATAACATTCACCGATATATTTGACCTACACATTCTGCCGTATCCAGTTCCTGAATAAATCCTGAAAACATGGGGCAAGAAGTGCTATGACTGAATCGCTATTGCTTTCTTTTTTTTTCCCATACATGAAATTTATTGTCAAATTGGTTTCCATACAACACCCAGTGCTCATCCCAAAAGGTACCCTCCTCAATACCCATCACCCACCCTCCCCTCCCTCCCACCCCCCACCAACCCTCAGTTTGTTCTCAGTTTTTAAGAGTCTCTTATGCTTTGGCTCTCTCCCAATCTAACCTCTTTTTTTTCCCTTCCCCTCCCCCATGGGTTTCTGTTAAGTTTCTCAGGATCCACATAAGAGTGAAACCATATGGTATCTGCCTTTCTCTGTATGGCTTATTTCACTTAGCATCACACTCTCCAGTTCCATCCATGTTGCTACAAATGGCCATATTTCATTCTCTCTCATTGCCACGTAGTACTCCATTGTGTATATAAACCACGATTTCTTTATCCATTCATCAGTTGATGGACATTTAGGCTCTTTCCATAATTTGGCTATTGTTGAGAGTGCTGCTATAAACATTGGGGTACAAGTGCCCCTATGCATCAGTTGCATAGGGTTGTTTATTCAGGGAATGCTCTCGGGATAAACAGGGTGAGGGAAGGAAAACAGAGCAGAGAATATTGCTAAGCAAGGATGTGGTCTCCAGTGGAACAGAGCAGGAGCCTGATCCCATGAGATGATGAAGAGAACTCTCCAGTAGAACCCTCCATCTGTGATGGTAGAAATACTGTGTCCTCACTGTCCAATACTATGCCCACAACCCACCTGTGATACCTGAGAATTTTAAATGTGTTAGGTACAGGGGCGCCTGGGTGGCTCAGTCAGTTAACCATCCAACTTTGGCTCAGGTCATGATCTCACGGTTGGTGAGTTTGAGCTCGGCATCAGGCTCTCTGCTGATAGCACAGAGCCCACTTCAGATCCTGCATCCCCCCTCCTCCCTTTTTCTCTCCCCCACTGGTTCTCTCTCTCTCAAAACAAATAAGCAAACAAACAAACAAACAAATGTAATGAAAATAAAATGCCTTAGCTACAAAACAATAAGAAAAACAATAAAATATGCTAGCTAAGAAACTGAAATTACATTTTAATTGTAATTTAAATTTAAACCGTTGATGTGGGTACCTCCTACTGTATTGGACAGCACAGCTTTAGAGCATGAACTGCATCAGATTCAGGCCTGCCTTGGCATTGGCACCTTTTGTACATCCCATAGTCTGTCACTGGCTGTGAGCTGCCCCCACCAGGTTCCCCAGACCACCTGACAATGTGGCTCCCTTTCAGCTGACAGCAATTCTCTCAAGAAGGGAATGGCTATGAACCTTGGAGCCCACACTCATAACAGAGGTTTAGATTGGAGCCCTAGTAGGTAAAGAGCGTCTGGCAGGTCACCAACAGCATTCACACAAGAGTCCATGATCATGTGCAAGGATAGAAGGACAGAACCTAGTGTACTTTACACATCACCTCAGTGCAATCACACACACACACACACACACACACACCAGACACACACACAAACAACATGGCATTTCCCTAATTTATCAATTATGTAAACATTTGGGCTTCTTACTACTTTTTTCTTCATCACAATGCTATTTGTGCTCATGTGAAGGTTCAGCTTTTCTTGTTAAGAATAATGTCAGAATACAGATGCATTGACACAGTATTCACAAAATGGAACTTCTCTTATGTAATTTTCAACATAGCAGTTAAAAACTCCATACATATTTTAGATATTCTGGTAACCATAAAGGATAAAATGAGCATTTAGAAAATATAATGCTGACAATGAGTTTATGCACAGAAAACAAATATTGTCTCGTTTCACAGACAATAAGGAACCAAAGGGAAAGAGCATGGGAGCATGTAATCTAATACTTTTACACTTATGCAGAAAGGGCATATTTTATGATCACTAAATATGAATAGTTAAATTGTTTTCCACACATGCATACGGAGATAGAATGAATGTACTAAAATAGAATGAAATGTCTAGGAACAACTTGTTGGTGTCTACAATGAACAATTAAATTAGTTCTTCTATTTGATGAATTTCCATAGTCAGTTCCTTCCTTTAGACAATTGACCATATATGCAAACCATTTAGCTTTTTTCTCTCAAGAACAATTGCAACTGAAAATAAAGTAACTTGCGAATTCCGAGAGCAACACAGACACTTAGTTCCGTTTTACTCACCTTTTTTTACCTTCTCTGTCGGATCTAAGCTATTTCCCAATCTCATTCCAAGTTACTTCCTAAATACAGTTCTGAGGATTGGAACAAGGACATGCAGAATCATTCAGTGTCTGCTGTAAATGCGAAGGTGGACTATACCAGCACTGGCTCATCCATATTTTTTTCTTTAAAAAAGCGGCATTCTCATGATGACTTCATGTGGTACCAGAGATCTGCACTTTGCCTCTCACAGGTAGAAGATGAAGGCAGTCCCAAACTCTCAGTATGGTTTCCCGAATACAATGACCTGCCTGTGTGACTATGAGACCCTTACGAGCAGGTGAGAGGGTGCCGTGACTCTCAGCTGTGGCTGGGCTGGCACACAGAACCAAGTCCCTTCCTCCGCTGACCTCTCTGGGGAAAGGATGCCCCACACTCTTAATGAGCCCTGTCACTGAGCTGCCCAGACATGGCAATCCTCAGGGACAATGACTGTGGGGGACAATGCCAGAGGAGACCAATCTGACTCTTATTAGTTCACATATCTCACAGAGGACAAGTAACTCCCTAGACCTCCCAGCTACCTTAGCTCCCATCTGTGAATGACCTAGATGTTTTACAAAACACTTAAGAATTTTCCCTCACAATTGCCCAAAATATTTACATATAAATATATAAGGAAGATTCCATTCAGTTACTTAATTTTCAGTGTAAATATGTGAATGAATTCTTCATTTAATTTCATTCATAACCAAGGTATATGGCATCACAGAGCTAATAATTAGGCACATTCTAATCTGCAGTATGAATATAAAGGAGGGCCACCAAATTCTACCAAACTTCTAACATTCTAGGGAAAATAAACCTCAAATCCTCTAAAACACTGTACAGTTTATAACCATATATTTTAATGATGTACTCAAACAATTGAAAATTTTTGTCTTTTTAATAAAACACATATAATTTATTTAAATTCAGCTAGTCTTTGCATTTAAGTTCCAAATGATTTTGAGTTTACCAGGAGAGTTAAAATAATCATTACAGAAAAATGGAAGAAAGTTGATGGGTGGTTTGTGGCTGTTTCTCGTAGATCCATAATTTCCAGTTCATTTAAATAAATGAACTAAGTCTAAGAAATAAACTACCTCCTGTTGACAACATTCTTACATTTGCATTTTCTCAGTTATTCCCATACCAGGTAGACAACAGCCTGATACTTACAAGAACTGGCAAAGACAAGACACTCTGGTGTCACACCTGCTATTAATTTCATCCCAGACTTCGCTCACTGCTGCCAGGTTCAAACTGCTCAAATCACTTTGATACATGTGGGGCATTATCTAGTGATGCTGACCCAAGTTTCATAGCATTGTGGTCACAAATACGCATGGTACAATCTCAATCTTTTTGTACTTGTTGAGGCCTGATTTGTTTTCTCTTTTGTCTTAATTAGTCTCCAAGCCCACCATGGAGCCCAACATGCCCAACACCAGGCTTGAACTCACACCCTGATATAAGACCCGAGCTGAGATTAGGAGTCAGATGCTTAATCAAAGGAGCTACTCAGTTGCCCCCATGCCTGATTTGTGACCCAGTATTTGATCTATTCTGGAGAATGTTCCATGTGCACTTGAGAAGAATGTGTATTCTGCTGCTTTAGGATGGAATGTGGTGCATATATCTGTTAAGTCCATCCGGTCCAGTGTGTCATTCAAAGCCATTGTTTCTTCATTGATTTCTGCTTAGATGATTTGTCCATTTATGTAAGTAGAATGTTAAAGTAACCTACTTTTATTATATTATTGACCATGAGTTCCCTAATTGTTTTATCTATTTGGGTGTTCCCATGTCGAGGGAATAAATATTTACAATTGTTAGATCTTCTTGTTACATTCTTCCCTTTATTAGTACTTAGTGCCCTTCTTTATCTCTTGTTACACGCTTTGTTTTAAAGTCTAGTTTACCGATACAAGTATTGCTACTGCGGCTTTCTTTTCATGTCCATTTGCATGATAAATGTTTCTCCAAGTCCTCATTTTCAATCTGCGTGTGTGTTTAGGTCTAAAATGAGTCTCCTGCATGTTGCTGTCCAGTTCTCCCAGCACCATTTGTTAAAGAGACTGTCTTTTTTCCATTGGATGTTCTTTCCTGCTTTGTCAAAGATGAGTTGGCCATACGTTTGTGGGTCTAGTTCTGGGGTTTCTATTCTATTCCATTGGTCTATGTGTCTGTTTTTATGCCAATACCATGCTGTCTTGATGATGACAGCTTTGTAGTAGAGGCTAAAGTCTGGGATTGTGATGCCTCCTGCTTTGGTCTTCTTCTTCAAAATTACTTTGGCTATTCGGGGCCTTTTGTGGTTCCATATGAATTTTAGGATTGCTTGTTCTAGTTTCGAGAAGAATGCTGGTGCAATTTTGATTGGGATTGCATTGAATGTGTAGATAGCTTTGGGTAGTATTGACATTTTGACAATATTTATTCTTCCAATCCATGAGCAGGGAATGTCTTTACATTTCTTTAAATCTTCTTCAATTACCTGCATAAGCTTTCTATAGTTTTCAGCATACAGATCTTTTACATCTTTGGTTAGATTTATTCCTAGGTATTTTATGCTTCTTGGTGCAATTGTGAATGGGATCAGTTTCTTCATTTGTCTTTCTGTTGCTTCATTGTTAGTGTATAAGAATGCAACTGATTTCTGCACATTGATTTTGTATCCTGCAACTTTGCTGAATTCATGTATCAGTTCTAGCAGACTTTTGGTGGAGTCTATCGGATTTTCCATGTATAATATCATGTCATCTGCAAAAAGCGAAAGCTTGGAACTGGAGAGTGTGATGCTAAGTGAAATAAGCCATACAGAGAAAGACAGATACCATATGGTTTCACTCTTATGTGGATCCTGAGAAACGTAACAGAAACCCATGGGGGAGGGGAAGGAAAAAAAAAAAAAAAAGAGGTTAGAGTGGAAGAGAGCCAAAGCATAAGAGACTGTTAAAAACTGAGAACAAACTGAGGGTTGATGGGGGGTGGGAGGGAGGGCAGGGTGGGAGGGAGGGCAGGGTGGGTGATGGGTATTGAGGAGGGCACCTTTTGGGATGAGCACTGGGTGTTGTATGGAAACCAATTTGACAGTAAATTTCATATATTAAAAAATAAAAAAAAATAAAAAAAAATAAAAAAAAATAAAATAAAATGAGTCTCCTGTAGGCAGCATAGATGGGTCTTGTTTTCTTTATGCATTCTGACACCCTATGTCTTTTGATCAGAGCATTTAGTCCATTTACATTCAGAGTAATGATTGAAAGATATGTATTTGGTGCCATATTATTTCTTGATCTGTCATTCTTTCTGCAGACAGTTTCTATTTCTTTCTTGTCTTTGCCACTTTTGGCCTTTCTTTTCCACTCAACGACATCCTTTTCATACTTCTTGCAGGGCTGGCTTAGCGGTCACAGACTCCTTTAGGTCTTTTCTTTTTTGGGGGGAGAGGGGTTTGGGGTTTTTAGCGGCTTACAACAATGATCGTTGTATTATATCTCATGGTCTTGTGGATCAGGAATTCAGGCAGGGGCTCTGTTCATCGATCCATCTGTTTTGTATGGTATCAACTGAAGCCACTCAGTGGCATTCAGCTGCTGGCTGGACTGGAGGATCCAATACTATTTCACTCAAATGTCTGGTGTCTTGGTGAGCATGTGTGGAAGACTGGGCTCAGAAGGGTGCCTCTTCCTTTCTATGTAGTCTAGAGCTTCTCTGTGTAGTCTCTTTACCTGACCAGCCAGACTTTTTAACAGAATTCAGGGCCCAAGTTTAAGAGAGCAATCCAAGGAGATGAAGTGAAATCTACCAGCAAAGTTTGGGATTGAAACTGGCACAGCATTACTCCTACGACTTCTAGTAGTCAAAGTGGGAGGTTTTTCCAGCCTCAAGTGGAAGGGATGTAGATTCCAGCTCTTGGTGGAGAGTTAGGGGGAAATGTGAAAGAATTTGCAGCAATCGTTACTCTGTCACAGTATTAAATTACCATTTTTCAAATGAAAAAATTAGAGCACAGAGCGGTTAAGCATCTTGTCAATATAATACCAGTAGGAACGTGACGGGGTGGAGATAAGTGTCTCCCACATTTGCTACATTGATAGGGTTGGTTTTTAGACTAAATGTGAAGTTTATCAGGTTTAAGCGATGGTGGAATAGTTTAAATAAACATATTCTTTTAAAGATATAAATTCTATTATGCCAAGTCAGTTGCCTGTATGAAGGAAGCCAAAAGGATTAATTACTACATTTGTAGAGTATTCTAGAACACAGGATTGAAAAACTAACTTATATTTTTAGGCTATGAATTTTCAGATGATGGGTAAGGTGCGAATATTGTCTAAAGGCCTCCTTAAATTTCTTACACGCATAGGGTCTGTTACCAGAATGAATGCTTGGATGCTGGAAAAGGGATGAATTAATTCTAAAAGCCTTCCTATATTCCTTACATTTAAGGGGTTTCTCATAAGTATGAATACACTGATGTAGTGTAAGTTTGGGGCACAATCTAAAGGCCTTCCCACATTCCTTACGTTTATAGGGTTTCTCACCAATATGAATTCTCTGGTGTTGTGTAAGTTTTGAGAGTAATCCAAAAGCCTTCCCATGTTCCTTGCAGTCATAGGATTTAATCCCAATATGGATATTTTGGTGTGAAGTAAGTTTTGAGTAACGACTCAAGGCCTTCCAACATTCCTTACGTTCATACAATTTCTCACCAGTGTGAAGTCTGTGATGAAGAATAAGATGATAACTGTCACTAAAGGTCTTTCCACATTGCTCACATTCACAGGGTTTCTCACCAGTATGAAGTCTGTGATGTACTCTAAGGCCAGAGCCACACAGAAAGGCCTTCCCACATTCTTTATATTCATAGAGTTTGTTGGCAATATTAAGCTTCTGATGTCACGGAAGGTTGTACACTGTCTAAAGGCCTTCCCACATTTTGTACATACATAGGGTTTCTCACTGGTATGAACCCTCTGATGGAGAGTAAGTTGACCATGCACTCTGAAGGCCTCCCCACATTCTTTACATTCATAGGGCTTCTAACCAATACAAATTTCTGATGTACTTTAAGGTCTGGGCCACTATGAAAGATTCTCCACATTCCTTGCATTCATAGGGTTTCTCACCAGTATGAATTCTGCGATGAAAAGTAAGCTGTTGGCATACTCTAAAGGCCTTTCCACATTTTTTATATTCATAGGGTTTCTCCACAAAATGAATGCTCTGATGTGCAGTTAAAGATGTGTTTTTGGTAAAAGGGCACTTTTTGAGGTGTAATTTTCACTTCACTGAAATATCCCTCCTGTCCTTCAAATTTTCTTTTGGATTCCCAATCACCGTTTTAAAATTTAAAACTTAAGGCCATCGTTTTATAATTCTTTCCATTATCTTCCACGAGGGGGACTTTATTTCATAAATGTCATTTTCTGAAGATAACTTCTTGGTCTCATACCCGGTCTCTCAATCTGTGTATCACCTCCTTCCTTTCATCACAACTTTCCAGGGCTCTTTTCCTTGCTGCAATAAGGAAATCACATCTGGCTTCGAAATGAAGCACCCCGGCGAAGCCCATCACTGATCCATGGGCCATGGTTTAGAAAGTGAAGAACTAGTCAGTCTTCCTGGGGGTTTACTCGCCTGGAGAAGCAGAGTTCACAGAGGCCAGAGCTGGGGTGTCACGCCTGCCTCACAGCGATGCTCAGTGTAAGCAAGGATGTGAGGAAACCTGCAAGACCCAGCCTCCAGCATGAACTCCTTTAGCTTTTGTTTGGGAAACTCTTGATCTCTCCTTCAATTCTGAATGATAGTCTTGCTGGAGAGAGTCTTCTTGGTGGCAGATTTTTCCCATTCAGCATGTTGAATATATCACACCCCTCCCTTCTGGCCTGCCAGGTTTCTGTGGAGACATTTGCAGCCAGCCTCATGGGTCTTCCCTTGTAGGTTAGGGCCTTCTTTTGTCTTGCTTTTAAGATTTTCTCTTTCTCACGATATTTTTTTCCAATTTAGTTACAATACATCTTGGTCTGGGCCTGCTTTTGTTGATTTTGACGGGAGTTCTCCATGCCTCCGGGATCTGGATGTCTGTTTCCTTCCCCAGAATAGGGAAGTTTTCAGCTTTTATTTCTTCAAATAAATTTTTGGCCCTTCTCTCTTCTTCTTCTTCTGGGACTCCTATAATACGAATGTTATTATGTTTGATGGAATTTCTGAGTTCCTTAATCTATTCTCATGTTCCGTAATTCTTCTTGCTGTCTTTCATTCAGCTTCATTGTTTTCCATTATTTTGTCTTATATATCACTTATTTGTTCTGCTGCTTCTTCCAGCCTTCTGTTCATTGCATCAAGCCTGTTTCAAATCTCAGTTATTGCGTTTTTCATTTGTGACTGACTGCTTTTTTAAATTTCTTACCTCTGTGGTAAGGGTCTCCCTGGTATCTTCTATGCTTTTCTCAAGCCCAGCAAGTATCCTTATGACTGTCACTTTAAATTTTCCATCAGGCATGTTACTTATACCTGTCTCACTTAGATCTCTGGCCATGATCTTATCTCTTTCTTTCCTTTGGGAGGAATTCCTCTGTCTTGTCATTTTCCCTAAGTCTCTGCCTTCTTCTCTGTGTTAGGAAACCAGTTATGTTTCCTGCTCCTGAGAGTAATTATCTTATGAAGAGGCCAGAAAGAGTCCTGGAGGTGTACCTGGTGTGTGCCGCATGCACTCTGCAGCTGTACTTTGGCTGCTTTATCCTGCTGGTTAGCGGTGCGCAGAGGCTCTCCTTCCCTGCTGTGGGTAGCGTTTGGTCCTTGGCAAGAATGTGGTCAGTTTAAATAGGTGTGCTCTGGTCTGCCCGTGAAATGTGACCTGATACTTCTTCCACTAGAACTGAAGCCCTCAGAACTCTCTGGTCAGGAGATGTTGTGCGGATGAGGGTCTGTGCTGGTCTTCTGGGGAGGGTCTCACTGCACTGGGACTGAGGCTGGCTTAATCAGGAGGGGCAGTCATGCCAGAGCACATGGGTGTGAGACACAGTATAAGCAGGTTAGGCAGTCTGTTTGGGGCTGAGCTGCTTTCCGCAGGCGGCTCTGTATTTATGCTGAGGGACTGAGGAGGGAAATGAGACCAGCTGGCACCTTTGTGCCTGGAGAGGAGTCTCCATGAATGCTACCTCTCAAAGACTCACTCTAGGAAGACCAAGTATCCTTCCCACATGTGCCCCAGGTGCTCTTCAGATCACTGTTTGCATGCTGCCTGCCCCCAGGTTGTGTGCCTGACTTCTCTCCAGGAGCAGGGCAATGCCCTCAGGTCTCTACCCCATCCAAGCCCACTGACCTTTAAAATTACAGGCTTTAAGCCCTGCCAGTTGCAAAAACTAGTGAAAATCAGCCTCTCTTGCTATCCTAGCCAATTGCTTTCTGGAAACATTCTCCTAGTATGTTCCCCTGTGGCTTCTCTCTCTCTCTCTCTCTCTCTCTCTCTCTCTCTCTCTCTCTCTCTCCCCCCCCTCCCTCTCCCTCTCCCTCTCCCTCTCCCTCTCCCTCTCCCTCTCTCCCTCCCTCCCTCTCCATCTCCCTCTCCCTCTCTCCCTCTCACCTTTCTCCTCGACCCTGGCTCCCCCCTCTGCGGCAATCTGTTTCTGCCCTAAACCACATATCCATGCTCCCTACATTCTTCAATGTGGCTTCTTCTTCATCTTAATTGTGGAGTTTGTTCTGTCTTCAGGTTGATTTCTAGGGTATTTAGAATGACTCTATAGTTATATAGTTGTATTCGAGGGACAACAGGAGTCTAGGGTCCTCCGACTACACCACCATCTTACTCCTCCCTCCCAAAGTGTTGTTGATATTAATAATATTTAGCCAACCAGTATGAACCTTACCTAACTTTCTTCTGAAGGCATCAAAGATCATTGTACACTGAGTTCTGGTCTCTTCTTCCTTCCAGGTTCATTTTGTTATTGTTTTTTGGTCTCTATTTCATTTATTTCTGCCCTGATCTTTGTTATTTTCTTCCTTCTTCTAACTTTGAGTTTAGTTTGTTCTTTTCAATTCCCTGAGATTTGAGACTTTTTTTTCTTAGTGTAGGTTTTTATTGCTGCAAAGTTTCCCCTTAGATTGCTTTTCTAGCAGCCCAAAAATTTTGGTAAGTAGTTTCTATATTTTCATTTTTTCAAGATATTTCTTGATTTCCCTTGGATGTCTTCTTTCACCCATTGGTTTTAGGATAGTGTATTATGTAACTTCCACAAATCTGTGCATTTTCAAGCTTTCCTTTGGTTATTGACTTTTCCTTTCATACCATTGTAATAAAAAAATAATAATTTCATAAGTTCAACCCCTTACATTTTCTAGGGCTTGTTTTGTTCATTGTCTTGTGATCTCTCCAGGAGAATGTTTCTGGTGTGCTAGACAAGAATGTGTATTCTGTTGCTGTTGGATAAAATGTTCCATATATGTTTGTTAAATTTTTAGTGTAAGGTATGGGTCAAGCCAAATATTTCCTTGTTGACTTTCTGTCAGAATGATTTATCCATTGTTAATATTTTAATATTGACGTCCCTAACATTTTTGTATTGTTGTCATTTCTCTCCTCATATCTGTTTGTATTTGCTTAATATATACAGATGCTTCATGTTGGGTCCTGTATATTTAATATTGTTATTATCTTCTTGACGAATTGACCCCTTTATTTAAAGAAGTTTTTGTTTATTACTATTTTTGGCTGAAAGTCTATTTTCTGCAATGAGTATAGCATGCCTTCACTCCCAAACTTAAAAACAACTAACACCAATCCTCCTCAAACTCATCAAAGAAATTGAAGATGAAGGATACTCCCAAACTCATTTTACAATGTTAACATTATCCTCATAGCAAAAACAGATAAAGACTACAAATAATAAATAAAAGAAACATATAGACAAATATCTCTGATGAATATAGGTTGAAAATTTTTCTACAAAAAATTAGCAAACCCTAGTGTAGCACACTAAAATGTTCATACACCATGATTAAGAGGGATTGATAGCAGGGATGAGGAAACATACACAAATCAATAAATGCAATATACCACATGAGTACAATGGAATATAAAAACCATATGGCTTTCTCAATAGATGCAGAAAAGCATTTAACAAAACAAAACATCTTTTCATGGTAAACACACTCAACAAATTAGTTGTAGAAGGAATGTGCCTCAACATAATAAAGGCCATATATGACAAACTTGTGGTTAACATACTCAGTGGCATAAGGTTGAAAGCTTTTACTCTAAGATCAGAAACAAGCCAAGATGCCTACCCTCACTACTCTTATACAAAACAGTACTGGAATTCTTAGCCTGAGCAATTAGGCAAGAAAAGAAATAAATGACACCTAATTAAAAACAAATACAGGTCTTTGGAAATGACATGGTCTTATTTACAGAAAATTCAAGATACCCCTAGATACCATCAAAACCTGAGGGAACTAATCAACAACTTTAGTAAAGATGCACAACAGAAACTCAACATACAGAAATGAGTTACATTTTTATAAAATAAAAAAATATGTGAAAGTATTTTTTTCTTTTCTTTATTTTAACAATTTATTGTCAAGTTAGCTAACATACAGTGTATACAGTGTAGTCTTGGCTTCGGGAGTAGATTTCCATGATTCATCCCTTATACACAACATCCAGTACGTATCCCAACAAGTGCCCTCCTCAATTCCCATCACCCATTTTCTCCACTCCCCACCCTCATCAACCCTCAGTTTGTCCTCTGTATTGAAGGGTCTTTTTATGGCTTGCCTAACTTATGTTTCCATCCATTCCCCCATGGTCTTCTGTTAAGTTTCTCAAATTCCACATATGAGTGACAATATATGATATCTGTCTTTCTCTGACTGACTTATTGAACTTAGCAAAGTAGTGGTGCTGGGAGAACCAGAGAGCAACATGAAGAATAATGAAACTGGACAACTTTCTTACATCATTCACAAAAATTAACTCTAAATCAATGAAAGATCTATATGTGAGACAGGAAACCATCAAAATCCTACAGGAGAAAACAGACAACAACCTCTTTGACCTCAGTTGCAGCAACTTCTTACTTGACATGTCTCTGAGGCAAGGGAAATAAAAGCAGAAATGAACTATTGGGACATCATCAAGATAAAAAGTTTCTGAACAACACAGAAAACAATCAACAAACTAAAAGGCAACCAGTGGAATGGGAGAAGATATTTGCAAATGACATATCAAATAAGGGATTAGTATCCAAAAGTCTATAAAGAACTTAACAAACTTAACACCTGAAATACAAATAATCCAGTGAAGAAATGGGCAAAAGACATGAATAGACACTTTTCCAAAGAAGACATCCAGATGACTAACAGACACATGAAAAGATGATCAACATCGCTCATCATCAAGGAAATACAAATCAAAACCACATTGAGATACCACCTCACAACGGTCAAAGTGGCTAAAATTAACAAGTCAGGAAACAACAGATGCTGGGAAGGATGTGGAGAGAGGGAAACCCTCTTGCACTGCTGGTGGGAATGCAAACTGGTATAGCCATTCTGGAAAACAGTGTGGAGATTTTTCAAAAGATTAAAAAAAGAATTACCCTATGGCCCAGCCATAGCAATACTAAGAATTTATCCAAAGAATACAACAGCACTACTTTGTAGGGGCACAGGTACATCAATGTTTATAGCAGGGCTATCAGCAATAGCCAAATTATGGAAAGAGCCCAAATGTCCAACTGATGAATGGATAAAGAAGCTGGGATGTGTATGTATGTATATACATACATACATACATACATACATACATACATGCAATGGAATACTACTCAGTGATAAAAAGAATGAAATCTTGCCACTTCCAACAACATAAAAAGATTTTTTCATCTCACGTTCATGATAGCATCAAAAACGATAAAACATGTAGGATTAAATTTAACCAAGGAGGCAAAATATCTCTACACTTAAAACTACATGAATTGATGGAAAAATTGAAGAGAATTAAGATATCCTGTGCTCATAAATTGGGAATTGAGAAGGGCACTTGTTGGGATCAGCACTGGGTGTTGCATGTAAGTGATGAATCATGGGAAACTACCCCGAAACCAAGAGCACACTGTATACACTGTATGTTAGCCAACTGGACAATAAACTATATTAAAAATATTAATATTGAAAAATGTCCACAGTATTCAAAATCATCTCTAGATTCAATGCAATCCCTATCAAAATTTGAGTGGCATTTTTCACAGATAGAGAAAAAACAATCCTGTAATCTGTATGGAGCCACAAAAGTCCCAATTGCCAAAGCCACTAAAACAAAGAAGAACAGAGCTGGAGGCAGCCTACTTCCTGATTCAAACTATCTTATAAATATCTAGGAATCAAACCAGTATGTTATTAGCTCAAGAAACAGACACATACACCAACGGAACAAAATTAAGAGCATAAAACTAAACCCACCCACATACAGACAACTACTACTGGAAGAAGGAGTCAAGGATATTCATGGGCAAACATAGTCTCATTAATAAATCGTCCTGAGAAAACTGGGTTAATACATTCAGAGAAATGTATCTGAAACTGTAAAGCTCCTAGAAGACAACATAGAGAAAACAATTCTTGACATTGGATGCATTGACAGTTACCAAATGAGGCTATTCTAACATTGTCCTATCAACTAACATAGCTGACTCTTTGTGATCCAAATTTCATTGCAAAGACTGAAAGACTGTGATTTCTAAATTTTTTAACTTACTGTGTCTATAGGGGTATAGTTTGTTTCATGGAACTCTTGAGTGGTACAAGATTCTACTAATAGTCAATACTCCTACCACCTCCTGGAAAGTGTATTTTTTTTCCTTTCAATGTGACCTGCAGGGATAAACTGTTACCACATACCCTAGGATATATTTGTATTTTAGAACATATTGGGAATACATCATGTATGAGCCTGGCACTTCTAAGTAGTAGAAGCTCAAGGAAACATATTTTCTTGTTCTAATCATCTTCACAAAAGGGTTCACACAAAGATTGGCCTACAGGACATTGGATATGGAGCACATTTTGTGCACAAGCATGTCTGTGGGTGTGTGTGTTTAATAATGTATTAATATATATGCTGCTTCCACCTAAATGCAAATGAAAATGTAACACATTGTGGCAGACTGAGGAGAATCATTCTGTGGGAATAGAGATGGTTTTTCTAAGAGGAGCAGTGAAACCTGGGAGAGGTTCATTTCATGCTAGAAAGAACACATTGTTAGCCAACATGCTTCCTTTAAATACATTAAAACTGAGTTCTCATTAGAGATAAGTTACTAAAGAAGCTTCCCAAAGAGAATCAGGCAAAACTGTTTCATGTTTACAAGTGCTTGAAATGGGGACTTACAAATGTGAGAAAGCATTATGTGTGCCCTGCTACCACAGATTCAGGGGGACAGGACCATGTCAAAGGCTTTGACCACTGATCAAGACAGGCCATTGATCATGGAGATCCCAAATAACCCAATCAGTAGAAATGTCCACGATGCTTCTCTGAGACTCAACACACAAGTACAACAACTGAACAGCCTCATCCTGAAAAGAGGTTGAAACCATTCTCGGAAATGGTTCACGAATCAGAAGAACTTACACTTCCTAGAGACCTCGTAGATTTCATTCCCTCCAGGGGTTAAAATAAATCCACCCAACAATGTAAATCAATAGAATTAAATTTTTTAAACGGAGCAAGTGTGGGAACCCAGGGAGGCCCCCCAACATGGACCTCAACAGCATATTGATCACCGTGAATAGAAGCTACTGGGGAAACAGCAGGTGTGAGGACATCACACCCTCCTCTGTCCCCCTGGAAGCAGGAAATATCTCCTGAATGAAATGACTGTGAAGTACAAATGACCACTTATCACCACAGATAGGGACCTTAGAGCTGAGAAGGCCGTAGAAATAAACCTGCTGCTTTTTACTAACCCACCACCTCAGCCCACATTCCCCTTCGCATTCCCTGCTAACTGCAGCTCCAAACCCCAGTTTTCTTTCTCCTGTCAATTCCACGCTCATCTATTGTCTCTCTATAAAAAGCATAAACACCACTTGCTTTGCTCATTTCTTTGAGTCTCAATGTCCAGATTGGGCCTCTGTGTGCAGATAATAAAACTTTGGGTGTATTCTCCAGTTACTCTGTCTCATGTCAACTTAATTCCAAAACACCGGGGAAAGAAGGAAATGTCTCCTCCCAGAAGTCAGTGTCCTGTGTCTAAGGCCACCTAGGGGAGCCCTTCCCCTGACCCCTCTGATCTCCAGTCATCCATCCTCTCCTTTCCCCATCTACACGCAGCCCCCTTTTCCCCTGCAAACCACGAGTCCACACACGGTGGTTCCCAGTCTGCACCATCAGATCTCAAACGTGCCACAACACTACAGCGGTGAAAGAAGGCTCTCATCCGTGTCACAAAACAAGCATCCAAAAAGCAGACACCTGTGAAGGGTGGAGTTGGCATGGGTCTGTGACCTGTTCCTGCCTCCTCCGAGAGCCCGGTCAGAGCGGGACTCTGGCAAACAGTAGCTGCGAAATGTGCAGACTAGGAGGTACAGGAGGGTCTTACACGGGTGACTGCACTCTGATGACTGATCCAGGAGTGAGTTTAGCAGGATGCAGAGGGTGTGCTCAGAGTGCAGTCACCTACACTATACACCCTGCTGTTATGCTAACACGTGACAGTCCTATGGCCAGGACAAGGCTACAAAGGTAGGGATGCATGAACTGAGGAACCCCATACCTTCTCTGTGCTGACTTGGACCACACAAAAGAGTCCCATATTGGAGAAACAAAATGCTGTCCATTGCAGTGAGGGGACCCCAAAGCTGCCTGACAGGGCTCAGTCCTGCTGGATACTGCAAGTGCCCTCACTATTTTGTGTCTTTGCTGATTGGTAGTAAATCTGCTGGTTAAGAATTATGTTTTAGGGATATATGCTAACTAACTTGGATGTAAATTTAAATAAATAAATGAGTGAGTGAGTAAATGAATGAATGAATGAATGAATTCTGTTTCAGGGGGAGAACTCAAGATGGTACAGAAGTAGAGGGACTGGGATTTCCCTCATCCCTCAAGCACAGCAGCATTGAGGTCAGAAGACTTGGAAAACCCAGAAGTACAGACTGTGGAGTGACAGAACGATGTCCACAGGTGAACGGGGCAGCTTGGCGGGAGACAGGTGAATGTGTGGGAATTGAGGGGGATAAAACGGGCGGCGTTGGCAAGGAGCAGGGAACCCCTTCTGTGGAGAAATAAAAGGAAGAGGAAGAGAGGCTGTGGAAGTCTGGGATTGTATTTGGACATGAGAAAAACCTCTGCGGACCACAGACTGCGGAACGAGAACTTTGGGAAAGCCAGTTTCTACCTTGAGAACATCCTTAGGAGCTCCAGATGGGAGTTCCGGGAGCCCAGCTTTCTCCCAACTGCCACCTTGTGCATGCCTGGGGGAGGGGAGCCAGCCAGCCTGGTGGGATATGGGGGCACACTGGGATCTGGGAGCAGTCCCCTCCCTCCAGTACTGGGGAAAGAGGGTTATTACCCCCCAAGGGCAAAAGACCCTGCAGGCACCAGCCAGAGTCCCTTTGTCAACTGGACACAGTGGCGCTATCCCAGGACAGGTCCATCCACACCGGGACTCCTGAAGACATTGGGGTTGGAATCCCAGCCCAGCCCAGGGAGGCACAGACACTGTGGGGTGAGACAAGCTGAGGCCATTTTGCTCTGTGAGGGCAGCATGGTTTGGGACACGTGGTCTGGGGAGGAGAGACTGGGGGTTCGCCATTGTTCTCCCTATCACCACACGGTGGGGCTTCGCAGGACAGTGGCCCCCAGTGGAGGTGGGACCTGCTTACACCAAACCCCGCCCCTCCGTGCCTGGTAACTGCTTATCTACCCCAGTGACATTGACACTGACTGAGACAGACAGCCCCTCCTCCAGACCAGCACATTCCCTGTCCCAGGAGCCAGCAGACAACTGTCCTGGGGTTTCCTATGTTAGTCTCTTGGTGTTTTAACTATTATTTTGTTTCTCTTTTCATTCCTTCTTTTCTCTTTTCCCTTCTTTTTCTTTCTACTCTCCTCTTTTTTCTTCCCTCGTTGGAATCAGCCTCATAGTTTCTGATTTGATTCGTGGTCAATTCCTATTTTATATATATATATATATATATATATATATATATATATATATATACACACACACACACACACACACACACACACACAGGCACATACATACATATGTATATATGTGTGTGTGTGTGTATTATAATTTTCTTTTGTTTTCTTTCTTTCTCTGTTCTGCTTGTTTCTTGAATCAGGCGTTTTTACTCTATTCTTTTTACACTTTTATGTATCTCCTTCTTTATTTTCCTCTCTCTCTTTGTCTGTCTCTCTCTGGATTGAGCCTTGTATCTTTCATTCTCTGCCTGGTATTTCTCCTGCCCCTTTCATTTTTCTCTTCATATGGGATAAGTTCTCTGCCTGTCCCCAACCTTTTTCCTTATTGAAGCTTACTTCAACAAACAAATCAAAGCACACCTAGCAGTAGGTCCAGTCAACCACTATGAACAGTGAGATAAAGCAGCAAAAGGTACAACAGAGTGCATGCAACACACTCCAAAAACACTTCCTGAAGTTTCAGGCCCTGGAAAGTATATGACCCTTTTGTATATAATAGTTCTTGCAGGTGCAGACACATAACAAGCTATTAAAACACATAAAAGACAGAAAACTAGCCAGAATGATAAAACAGAAGAGTTCTCCTCGAAAGAAATTTCAGGAAGAAATGACAGTCAGCGAATTGCTCAAAACAGATATAAAAAATATATCTGAACATGAATTTAGAATGATAGTCATAAGACTAATTGCTGGGCTTGGAAAAAAAAAACATAGAAGAGCAGAGAATCTCTTGCTGCAGAGATCAAGGACCTAAGAAATAGTCATGAAGAATTAAGAAATGCTATAAATGAGATGCAAAATAAACTAGATGCAGTGACAGCAAGGATGGAAGAAGCAGAGAGGAGAATGGAAGACAAAATTATGAAACGATAAAGCTCAGAAAGAGGAATAGGAAATTACTAGACCATGAGGGGGAGAATTAGAGACCTAAGTGATTCAATGAAATGTAATAATATCCATATAATAGGAGATCCAGAAGAAGAAGAAAGAGAGAAAGGTACAGAGGGTTTATTTGAACAATTATAGCCGAGACCTTCCCAATCTGGGGAAGGAAGCAAACATCCAAGTCCAGGAGACACAGAGAACTCCCTTCAAAATCAACAAAAACGGGTCAACACCAAAACATATCATAGTGAAATTGGCAAAATATAAAAAGAATTCTGAAAGCAGCTAGGGACAAATGAGCTTTAACCTGCAGGGGTAGACACATAAGGGTAGTAGGAGACCCGTCCACTGAAACATGACAGCCAGAAGGGAGTGGCAGGAAATATTCAATGCACTGAACAGGAATAATATGCAACCAAGAATCCTTTATCCAGCAAGACTGTCATTCAGAACAGAAGGACAGATAAAGTCTTTCCCAGGTGAACAAAAACTTAAGGAGTTTATGACCACTAAACAAGCCCTGCAGGATATCCTAAGGGGGACTCTATGAGTGGAAAAGAGCAAAGACTACAAACGACCAGAGACAGCTCTACAAGCATGAAACCTACAGATAACACAGTGACACTAAATCCATATGTCTCAGTAATCACTATGAATGAAAATGGACTAAATGTCCCCTCAAAAGACATGGGGTATCAGAATGAATTAAAAAAAAAAAAAAAAAAAAAACAAGATCCATCTATATGCTGTGTAGAAGAGACTCATTTTAGACCCCAGGACATCTTCAGATTGAAAGTGAGGGGATGGAGAACCATCTATCATGCAACTGTATGTCAAAAGAAAGCCAAGGTAGCCATACTTATATCAGACAAACTCGATTCTAAAACAAAGACGGTAAAAGGAAATAAAGAAGAGCATTATATCATAATTAAGGGGTCTATCCATCAAGAAGAGCTAACAATTGTAAATGTTTATGCACCCAAAAAAAAGCACCCAAATATATAAATCAATTAATCACAAACATAAATAACTGTATGGATAATAATACTGTGATTGTAGGGGACTTTAATACTCCACTTACATCAATGGACAGATCATCTAGGTAGAAAATCAGTAAGGAAACAATGGCTCTGAATGACACATTGGACCAGATGGACTTAACAGATATATTCAGAACTTTTCATCCAAAAGCAACAGAATAAACATTTTTCTCAAGTGTACATGGAACATTCTCCAAAATAGATCACATACTGGGTCATAAACCAGCCCTCAACAAATACAAAAGGACAGAAATCATACCATCCATATTTTCAGATCACAGTGCTATGAAACTTGAAATCAACCACAAGAAAAAATTTGGAAAATCCCCAAATATATGGAGGTTAAAGTACATCCTACTAAAGAATGAATGCATCAACCAGGAAATTAAGAAGAAATTTAAAAATATATGGAATCAAGTGAATATGAAAAAACAACAGTCCAAACCCTTGTGATGCAGCCAACGCAGTCCTAAGAGGAAAATACATTGCAATCCAGGCCTATCTCAAGAAGCAAGAAAGGTCCCCAAAACACAACCTAACCTCACACCTAAAGGAGCTACAGCAGCACATAAAGCCCCAAGCCAGCAGAAGAAGAGAAATAATAAAGATTAGAGCAAAAATAATCAATATAGAATCTAAAACGCCAGTAGTATAGATCAATGAAATTAAGAGCTGGTTTTTTGAAAGAATAAACAAAAATTGAGAAACCCCTAGCCAGACTTCTTAAAAAGAAAAGAGAGAGAGAGGAGCTAATTAAAATCACAAATGAAAGAAGAGAGATCACAAACAACACCACAGAAAACCAAACAAATATTAGAGAATACTACAAAAGCTTATATGCCAACAAACTGGACAACTTGGAAGGAATGGACAAATTCCTAGGCACTCACACACTATCAAAACTCAAACAGGAAGAAATAGAAAATTTTAACAGACCCACAACCAGCAAAGAAATTGAATCAGTTGTCGAAACTCTCCCAGCAAGGGGCACCTGGGTGGCTCAGTTGGTTAAGTGTCCAACTTCGGCTCAGGTCATGGTCTCATGGTTTATGAATTCGAACCTCACGTCAGGGTCTGTGCTGACAGCTCAGAGCCGGAAGCCTCCTTCAGATTCTGTGTCTCCTCCTCTCTCTGTCCCTTCCATGCTCATGTTCTGTCTCTCTCTGTCTCTCAATAATAAATACACGTTAAAAAAATTTTTTTAATCTCTCAACAAATAAGAGTCCTGGGCCAGGTGGCTTCCCAGGGGAATTCTATCAGACATTTAAAGAAGAGTTAATACCTAGTCTTCTGAAGCAGTTCCAAAAACATAGAAACAGAAGGAAAGCTTCCAGACTCATTGTATAAAGCCAGCATTATACTTTGGTTCCCAAACCAGACAAAGATCCCACAAAAAAGGAGAATTACAGGCCAATATCCCTGAGCAACATGGGTGCAAAAATTCTTAACAAGATACTGGCAAAATGAATTCAACAGTGTATTAAAACAATTAATCACCATGATCAAGTGGGATTCATTCCTGGACTGCAGGGCTGGTTCAACATTCACAAATCAATGTGATACATAATATTAATAGAAGAAAGGATAAGAATCATGTGGTCCTGTCAATGGGTGCAGAAAAAGCATTTGACAAAATATAGCATCCTTTCTTACTAAAAACCCTCAAGAAAGTCAGGATAGAAGAAACATACCTTAACATCATAGAAGTCATATATATATGGCCCATAGCTAACATCATCCTCAATGGAGAAAAACTGAGACCTACCCCCTGAGATCAGGAACAAGACAGGGATGTCCACTCTCACTAGTGCTGTTTAATATAGTGTTGGAAGACCTAGCCTCAGCTTCACACAACAAAATGAAATAAAAGGCCTTCAAATTGACAAAGAAGAAGTCAAACATTCACTTTTTGCAGAGGACATGACCTTCTACATGGGAAGTCTGAAAGACTCCACCAAAAACACTGCTAGACTTATCCATGAATTCAGCAAAGTCGAAGCTATAAAATCAATGTATAGAAATTGTTTTCATTTCTCTACACCAATAATGAAGCAACAGAAAGAGATATCAAGGAATGGATCCCATATACAATTGCAACTAGAACCATAAGATACCTAGGGATAAACCTAACCAGAGAGGTAAAATATCTGTATACTGAAAACTATAGAAAGCTTATGAAAGAAATTGAAGAAGACACAAAGAATTGGAAAAATACTTTTCATGCTCATGGATTAGAAGAACAAATATTGTTAAAATGTGGATACTGCCCAAAGCAATCTCTACATTCAATGCAATCCTAATCAAAATAACACCAGCATTCTTCACAGAACTAGAACAAACAATTCTGAAACTTGTATGGAACCACAAAAGACCCCGAATAGTCAAAGTCAAGTTGAAAAAGAAAACCAAAGCTGGAGGTATCACAATCCTGGACTTCAGCCTGTATTGGCATGAAAACAGACACACAGACCAATGGAATAGAATATATAACCCAGAATTGGACCCACAAATGTGTTGCCACCTACTCTTCGAAAAAAGCAGGAAAGAATATCCAATGGAAAAAAGACAGTCTCTTTTAAAAAGTGGTGCTCAGAGAACTGAAGAGCAACATGCAGAAGAATGAACCTGGGCCACTTTCTTATACCATACACAAAAATAAATTCAAAATGGAAAAAAGGGCTAAATGTGAGACAGGAAACCATCACAAACCTATAGGAGAAAATAGGCAACAACCTCTTTGACCTCAGCCATAGCAACTTCTTACTTGACATGCCTCTTAAGGCAAGGGAAATAACAGCAAACATGAACTATTGGGACCTCATCAAGATAAAAAGCTTCTATACTACAAAGGAAACAATCAACAAAACTAAAAGGCAACTGACAGAGTGGGAGAGGATATTTGCAAATGACATATCAGATAAAGGGTTAGTATCCAAAATCTACAAAGAGCTTACCAAACTCAACACCCAGAAAACTAATAATCCAGTGAAAAAATGGGCAGAAGACATGAATAGACACTTTCCAAAGAGAATATCCAGATGGCTAACAGACACATGAAAAAATGCTCAACATCACTCACCATCAGGGAAATACAAATCAAAACCACAATGAGATACCACCTCACAACTGTCAGAGTGGCTAACATTAACAACTGAGGAAACAACAGATGTTGGCGAGGATATGGAGGAAGGGGAACCCTCTTGTACTGCTGGTGGGAATGCAAACTAGTGCAGCCACCCTGGAAAACAGTATGGAGCTTCCTCAAAAGAATTAAAAATAGATTACCCTATGAACCAGCAATAGCACTAGTAGAAATTTATCCAGTGGATAAAGGAGTGTTGATTCTTAGGGGCACATTTACCCCAATGTTTATAGCAGTGCTATCAACAATAGCCAAATTATGGAAAAAACCCAAATGTCCATCAACGGATGAATGGATAAAGTAGACACTGGTGGAGGGTGGCACCTGGGTGGCTCAGTCAGTTAAGCATCTGACTTCAGCTCACGTCTTGATCTCATGGTTCACGGGCTCAAGCCCCACCCCCCCCCCCCACCCATGTCAGGTTCTGTGCTGACAGCTTGGAGCCTGAAGCCTGCTTCTGGTTCTATGTGTCCCATTCTCTCTGCCCCTCCCCCGATCATGCTCTCTCTCTGTCTCTCTCTCAAAAATAATAAAAATTTTAAAAATATTTAAAAGAGTTCTTGAGGGTTTTCGCACCACGGAAAGTTCATTTCAGGGATTATACAGTGGCCGTTTGGTATAACTGTCAGGATGTGGTTGAAACATAAGAGAGAGCAGGAAATTTGTCAGCATCAGGGATAAACAGTTTTATAAAACTGTTTTTAGGCTGGTGTTCATTCAGCATTACTATGGTGTAAAAATATATCCCAGGTGTTGATGTCAACTGTGAATACTGTGATGCTGTTAGGAATACAGACAGAACAATGACATGTGAGAATCTTCCTGAGCTGACATTTCCAGCCTGCCTAATGCTGTTCCTGTTCCAAGATCACGTGTCAGGAGCATGAGCAGCTCAGGGGGTTCAAGACCCAGGAGGATGCCAGTTAGCTGTCAGGAGAGGAAACAGTGTGATTGTTATGGATATGTGTCCCATTGAGGACACAAATACATTTACCTACACTGGGCTACACGCTGGGAAAACCTACCAAGTATCATAAACCTTTCTTTGATGGTGGCATTGTCAAAGCTCCAGCTTCCATGGGAAAATACACTGTTCATGACAATAAATACATACAAAAAAAACAGATCCATACCCCACAACATATGTATATACAAAGGGAGCTTGAGTTGAGACCTAAAGGCTACAATGTCACACTCACTTGTTATGAAAATTTCTATTTATTACTTATAATTTAGAATGGATTACAGCTATTTCATAATGAGACGACTATTTGTAAACCTCAGACATATTGAGATTTTTAATGATTAATATATATTTCTTTCTTAAATTTTCTCCTGGTGAATCTAAATGAGCTCCAAGAACATGGGATTTCCTGGAAAATAGAGGTCATTGTTTATTGTTTTGTAATATTTCCCTGCAATCAAATTGTATGGGACTTTTGGCAGATGTGAGATACAAAAGCCTTGGTTACTTCAGGCCTCAATCAAAGAATTTATAAAATGGTATGAAGTGAGTATCTAAATATATTTTACCCTTTGAGGGGCACCTGGGTGGCTCTGTCAGTTGGGCATCTGACTTCAGCTCAGGTCAGGTCTCTCGGTTCTTGAGTTTGAGCCCCGTGTCAGCCTCTAGGCTGACAGCTCAGAGCCTGGAGCCTACTTCGGATTCTCTCTCCCTCTCTCTCTGCCCTCCCCCACTCACACTCTGTCCTTCTCTCTCTCGAAAATAAACAAACATTTAAAAAATAAATAAATAAATAAATAAATAAATAAATAAATAAATATATTTTACCCTTTGAAACTTTTGCTGCATTATTATAGGTAAAAAAAAAAATGTAAATTAGGACTTGTGTCATTTGATGTCCTCCAAAGACAAGTTTAATGAATGGGAGGGTTCACAAACTTAAAATAAGCAAGTTGCACACTCACATGGGTGTTTCAGTGACTATGCCCAAAATTACACATAAGCACCACCTGCTGTATTGCTACCTGATGCTCCCATTGTCCCTGGGATGACTGCATTACACCATCTCCCTCTGTGACATGAAGGCTACATTAAATTACTGTCACACTGCTACGGTCACACTAGGGCCTAATATCTGAATGACTTCATCAGGATTGATGTTACCAGGATTTTCTCTGAGCTAAAATTTTTCTTTCCCAAGTTATATACTAATTCTGGGAAAAAGCTGTGATACCATCAACCTATGGACCATTTAATAGAGCCATGATCAAATTGCAAGAATAAGTGATATGCCTCCAGAAATTGCTAGAAAATGCTGAAATGCTAATATTTCCTACACTATTATAGTTGTTGCTATTCTTTTTTTCAGTATGCCTTTATAGTATGTGCATATTTTTTTTACAATTAGAAATGGAATACTATTCCCAAGAGGGGGTGAAACAAGAAAAACCTGTGGAGCTTTCTAAAAAATGAATATGATGCAAATTCTGTAGAAACACTAAACCAGCATCTCTGGAGGTTGGAATGAATCCATGAACTTAGACTTGGAATGCTCACTTGAATAAAAGAATACGGTAAGAAAATTTCCTTGAGAGTCATTAGGGGAAATATTGGAGGACATGTGTTGGACACAAACACCTTAAAGGGTCTGAATTCAAAGACTTCTATCACAGGGTCTTCCAACCCCAGTCATCTGGAGTCACAGCCCCCATAAAGCACATTCTTCATTGCACTCATCACATCCTTGTTCCTCAGTGTATAGATGAAGGGGTTGGCCATGGGGGTGATGATGGTGTAGAAGAGAGAAATGAACTTGCCCTGATCCTGGGAGTGGTTGTTGCTGGGCAGGAGGTAAGCATAGATGGCCGTGCCATAGAACAGGGAGACCACTGTAAGGTGGGATCCACATGTCCCAAACACTTTCCTCTGTCCCGCAATTGACTTTATTCTTAAGACCACCCTGACAATCTGACCATAAGAGAATGTGATTAATGCCATAGGTATGAGCAGAATGATCACACCGACAAAGAAGAGCTCAGACTCATTCACAGTGGTGTCAACACAGGCAAGCTTGAGCAGTGGGGCAACATCACAAAAGAAGTGGTCTATTTTATTTCTCCCACAAAGTGGTACAAGGAAGATGAGCACCGTCTGCAATGAGGAGTTGGCAAAACCAATGAACCACGATGCAGAAGCCATCAGGACACAGAGACGGGGGTGCATGATCACTGTGTACTGCAGGGGCCTGCAGATGGCTGCGTAGCGGTCAAATGCCATCACCCCTAAGAGAATGCATTCTGTGCCCCCCAACCCTAGAGCGATGAACAGCTGAGCTACACAGCCGCTGAAGGAGATAGATTTGTCTGCTCCCCTGAGATGAACCAGCAGCTGAGGAACAGTGCTGGTCGTGTAACACAGGTCCAGAAAGCTTAGGTTGGACAGGAAAAAGTACATGGGAGTCTGCAGGTGTGGGTCCAGGAGGGACAATGCAACGATGGTTGTGTTTCCCAGCAGGGTGAGCAGATAGAAGATCAGAAGAACCACAAAGAGGACTCGCTCCAGCTGAGGCTGGTCAGAGAAACCCAGCAGGATCAAACCAGTGAAAGAACTTCCATTTTTCAGGTCCATCCTTTCTTACCACATGTTTCCTGTCAACAGCAAGTATTTAGCAATTTTTAAAGAAATGTTCTAAATAATAGAAAGTTAGCAGGGGGTGGATGTATCATGTTAAAAGACATGGCCATTAGATTATATAAATAACTATTTGAATAAATTATGTACTCATTGAAACTGACATTGCTTATACTAATATAGTTCCACACTATCAAAAAAGTAAATCATTAATATGTAATAGAAAATCAGATAATGGACCTTGTGTTTCCATCAGTCATAGGTACAAAAGTTCTTTCAGTCTGATCTTAAATAGGATTTAAAGTACTTTGAATATGTAGGTACATTTAGAGAAAAACAGGATGAGGAAAAAGAGGGCATGAAATCAGAAAGAATAGGAAAGAGATGGAGACAGAAAGAGAGTCATTATTTTAAATATGTATCTCATAATTCCACACAACTGGATTTGCACACAACTCACATGCAGTAATTACAATACAACATAATCTCCAAATGCATCCAGATGTAGGAATTTATGACCTACAATGTACTTATACAAAAAATTCAATTACATTCAAAATTTCATGACTAGATCTGCAAATAAACACACATTGGTGTTTTTTTCCTGTGGTAGTAAAACAAATAATCAGAGAGAACCAGAATACCACCATTCAATCACAGTGTTAACTTTTTCCCTAAAGATGCTTAAAATTACCATACCATTTTAACAGGAACTCCAAAAATTCATTTGACTGTGTCAAGTCAGTTGGATTCAGAACTCAAAAATCCAGTCATCAATATTTTCCTCTTCCTTCTACAGATTTCTGTTACATACATTACACCAACTAGTGTCTGTAAAATTCCTGAAATAAGTTGGGTTATCCCCTATCAACATTCTAGTCACAAAAAACATTTTAAAAAGTTATCCAACCTTGTAGTTATGTACATACACTTCCTATGATAAAATAAGCAATAGAAAAACACACAGAGCTAAAGACAGAAGCACTCTCAAAGCAATGGCAGGTCAAAGCGCTATAATGCAATACTTAATGTATACAAGGGAAGGCATAAACAAAAAATGATTTTGGTATTACACAAAATCTCAGACATCCATCAATATTAGGTTAATTATTACCTTTCTGGAAGCTACCTTGCAGAGTTAGTGACACTGGACCAAATACATTGCCAAATATAAGGCTAGGTGATGACCATTTTCATCCAATGCTTACTACTGAAGAAGAAGAATAGTTATACGCTGACCAAAGAGGCATCAGAAAATGAGGATTTCAGTTCTATCACATTCAAATGGTTGGGCATACAGCACATTGTTGATTCTTCTAAGACTTTTAAAATCTGAATCATGATTGGGGTTAGACCTGCTCAGAAGAACAATGAAAGCAAACCATGGTTCCAACTCTTGCAGACAAGCATGAATATAGATACATTTACCAGAGATAGATTCCTGACAAATTTTAAAATGTGTCTAGTAGGGGAAGTACCCACCAATGTGAAGGAGCACAAACATAAAATGCTAACTCATCCAAGGAAAACACCAATATAATAATGCAACATTAGAATAAAATAATGATATATTTAAACAATATTATATCAATAAGGACTAAGAAGGCAGTTGAGAAAAAATAAAATGCTGGTGAGATGACTTGTAAAGTGATTTGCTATTTTATGGGATTATATGTGTGTGTGAACTTATATTATGTGGAACACAACTGATATGATATGATATGATATGATATGATATGATATGATATATGATGATATGATACAGAAAAGTCCAGTTTTAAAAATCACAAATAAATTATTACTTCACATACAGAAAAAAATAAATACTTGAAAAAAGCATACATTATGTATGATAACCATCAAAAAGGGGATATAATGGCAAATGACATCTCGCAAAACTCAATTTTACAATAATAATTAAGAGAACAGACATCATCAGGAGGAGGTCAAAAACTTTCACTCTTTGCACATAACATGATACTCTATATGGAAAACCCAGGAGATTTCACAAAAAAATGGCTAGAACTAATCCATGAATTCAGCAAAGTTGCAGGATATAAAACCAATGCACGGAAATCAGTCGCATTCGGATACATCAATGATGAAGCAACAGAAAAAGAAATCAAGGAATCAATCCCATTTACAATTGCACCAAAAAAAACCATAAAATACCTAGGAATAAATCTAACCCAAGAGGTGAAAAATCTATACATTGAAAATTATAGAAAACTTATGAAAGAAATTGAAGAAGACACAAAAAATGGAAAAAGATTCCATGCTCTTGGATAGGAAAAACAGATACTGTTAAAATGTCAATGGTACCCAAAGCAATCTACATATTCAATGCAATACCTATCAAAATACACCAGCATTCTTGACAGAGCTAGAACAAACAATCCTAAAATTTGTATGGACCCATAAAGGACCCCGAACAGCCAAAGCAGTCTTGAAAAAGGAAACCAAAGCAGGAGGCATCACAATCCCAGAATTCAAGCTGTATTACAAAGCTGTAATCATCAAGACAGTATGATACTGGCAAAAGACAGACACTCAGATCAATGGAACAGAATAGAGAACCCAGAAATTAACCCACAAATGTATGGCCAACTAATCTTTGACAAAGCAGGAAAGAATGTCCAATGGAATAAAGACAATCTCTTCAGCAAGTGGTGCTGGGAAAACTGGACCACTTTCTTATACCATACACAAAAATAAACTCAAAATGGAGGAAAGACCTAAATGTAAGATAGGAAACCATCAAAATCCTCAAGAAGAAAGCAGGCAACAACCTCTTTGACATCGGCTGCAGCAACTTCTTACTCAACACATCTCCAGAGGCAAGGGAAACCAAAGCAAAAATGAACTATTGGGACCTCATCAAAATAAAAACTTCTGTACAGCGAAGGAAACAATCAGCAAAACTAAAGGGCAACCAATGGAATGGGAGAATATATTTGCAAACAACATTCAGATAATGGTTTAAAGAACTTACCAAATTCAACACCCAAAAAAACCACAAAGAATCCAGTGAAGAAATGGACAAAAGACATGAATAGACACTTCTCCAAAGAAGACATCCAGATGGCAACCAACACATGAAGAAAAGCTCAACAGCACTCATCATCGGGGAAATATAAATCAAAAACACAATGATATACCACCTTACTCCTGTTAAAATGGCTAACATTATCAACTCAGGCAACAACAGATGTTGGCGAGGATGCAGAGAAAAAGTATCTCTTTTGCACTGATGGTGGGAATGTAAACTGGTGTAGCCACTCTGGAAAACAGTGTGGAGTCTTCTCCAAAAATTAAAAATAGAATGCCCCTATGACACAGCAATTGCACTACTAGGTATTTATCCAAGGGATACAGGTATGCTGTTTTGAAGGGGCACATGAACCCCAATGTTTATAGCAGCACTATCAGCAATAACCAAAGTATGGAAAAAGCCCAAATGTCCATCGATGGATGAATGGATAAAGAGAAGAGGTATATATATATAATGGAGTATTACTCGGCAGTCAAAAAGAATGAAATCTTGCCATTTGCAACTATGTGGTCAGAACTAGAGGGTATTATGCTAAGCGGGATTAGAGAAAGACAAATATCATATGACTTCACTCATATGAGGACTTTACAATATAAAATAGATGAACATGAAGGAACCAAAAATAATATAAAAACAGGGAGGGGAACAAAACATAAGAGACCCTTAAGTATAGAAAACAAAGAGAGGGTTGCTGGTGGGGTTGTGGGAGGGAGGATGGGCTAAATGGGTAAGGGGATTAAGGAATCTACTCCTGAAATCATTGTTGCACCATATGCTAATTGACTTGGATGTAAATTTAAAAATAAATAATTTTAAAAAACAAAGAACAGGCAACAAATAAAAGAGGTTAAATGCTTACTCCTGACACACACAAGGAGATGCAGTGATTACCATAACTGTTCAATATTGACACAAAATTCTAAAAATTTCAGTGCAAGAATCCATATTTCCACAAACTAGATGCTCAGTATGCACACTACATATTTTAAAGACAAAATATCTCAAGATAATGAATACACTTAAGATATTTAAAATATATAACACTCACTGATATATTTGACATACATACTCTGCCCTATCCAGTTCTTGAATGAATCCTGGAAAAGTGTGGGCAAGATTTCTTCAGCCTTAGTTCTATGACTGAATCGCTATTGCTTTCTTGATGCTTCTGTCCCATGGGTCTGAGCTGACCTCAGACATATGAGAACAGGCCCCAGATGATGAGTGAGTTTGAGCAAATGAGGGGATACAGCCATCAGTACATAGGAAATGACAGATATAATGAACACTGACAGGGCTGTAGGGCAGGTTCTATGGAAGAAGATGATGAAGTAGGATTTCCACTGCAGGTTGTTTATTCAGGGAATGCTCTCGGGATAAACGGGGTGAGGGAAGGAAGACAGCAGAGAATGTTGCTAAGCAAGGATGTGGTCTCCAGTGGAACAGAGCAGGAGTCTGATCCCATGAGAAGCTGGCCAGAACTCTCCAGCAGAACCATCCATCTGTGATGGTAGAAATACTCTGTCCTCACTGTCCAATACTATACCCACTCTCCACTTGTCACTGCCTGAGCATTTAAAATTTCCCAGCTAAGAAACTGAACTTCACACGTTTTTCATTGTAATGAATTTAAATTTAAATCCCTTATGTGGCTACTTACTACACTATTGGACACCATGGCTCTGGAACATGAATTGCATCAGATTTAGTCCTGCCTTGGCATTGGCAGCCTTTTGTACATCCCATAAGTCTGTCACTGGCTTGACCTGCACCCACCATGTTCCCCAGACCACCTGGCACTATAGCTCCTTTACAGGTGAGGGCAATTGTCTCAAGAAGGGAATGGCTGTGAACCTTGGAGCCCACACTCATAACAAGCAGGGTTTGGATTGGAGCCCCAGCAGGTAAAGAGCATCTGAGCAGGTCACCAACAGTGTTCATACAAGAGTCCATTCATGATTGTGTGCAAGGGTAGATGGGTGGGACCTAGTGTACTTTACACATGACCTCAGTGCAATCACACACACACACACACACACACACATACACACACACACAACTCGTCATTTGCCTAGTTAATCAATTAAGTAAACATTCAGTTTTCCTTCAACTTTGTCTTCTTCATGTTGGTATTTGTATTCAAATGAAAGATCATCATTTCTTGTTAACAATAAAGTCAAAAACAAGATGCATTGACACAACATTCACAAAATGGAATTTCCCTGTAGTAAATTTCACAAAGCATTTTCAATACTCAGTGAATATTTTAGATATTTCTGTAATACAGGAGAAAATGAGCATTTAGAAACTATAAATACTGACAATGAGTTTCTACATAGACAACAATATTTCACAGACATTACGGAACCAAAGGAATAGCATGGAAACACTCAATCTAATACTTTTACATATATGCATAAAAAACATTTTATTATCACCAAACATGCATATTTAAGTTGTTTTCATATGAGCATAGAGATGTGTGACGAATGTACTACATAGAATGAAATGTCTAGGAATGACTTGTTGACATCTCTAATCAGTAATTAAGTTTAGTTCTTCTATTTGATAAACTTCCATAGTCTGTTCCTTCAGACAATTCACCACATATGCAAACAAATACAACCTTTTTATTTCAAAAACAATTGCAACTGAAAATAATTTAACTTCCCAATTCTTAAAGCAACAGAGAGACTTAGTTCCATTTTCACTCACCTTTTCTCACCTTCTCTGTTGGGTTTAATCTATTTCCCTACCTCCACTGCAAGTTACTGCCTAAATACAGCTCTGGGGATAGGAACACGGACATGTAGAATCAGAGTCTGCAGGAAATGCAAAGGTTGACTATACCAGCACTGGGTCATCCATAACTTTTTCTTATGCAAAGGGCACTTTCTCACAATGACTTCACAGGTCTTCATGTGGCACCAGAGATCTGCACTTTGCCTCTTGGAGGTAGAAGATGAAGGCAGTCACAAACTCTCAGTATGGTTTCTCGAGTACGGTGACCTGCCTGTGTGACAGTGAGACCTTATGAGCAGGCAAAAGTGCCGTAACTCTGAGCTGTGTCTGGGCTGGCACAGAGAACTAAGTCCCTTCCCCTGCAGACGTCTCTGGGGAATGGATGCCCACACCTTTAATGAGCCCATGTCACTGAGCTGCCCAAACATGGCAATCCTCAGGGACAATAACTATGGAGGACAATGTCAGAGGAGGCCTAACCTGTCTTTTTATTAGTTCGCATATTTGATAGGGAACAAATAACTCCCTAGACCTCCCCAGCTACTACAACTCTCATCTGTGATGACCTAGATGTTCTACAAAACACTTAAGATTTTTTCATCACAAGTGCCCAAAATATTTGTGTATACATATATAAGGAAGATTCCATTCAGTTACTTAATTTTAAACATAAATATTTGAATGTATTCTTCATTTAATTTCATTCATAACCAAGTTATTTGCGATCACAGAGCTAAGTCTTAGACACATTCTAATCTTTAAGGTAAATATAAAGGAGGGCAACCAAATTCTACCAAAATTCTAATGTGGCTAAGGGAATGAAATCTCAAATCCTCTAAATCACTGTTCAGTTTATATCAACTGGTTGTGGTGATATACTCAAACAATTTTAAAAATTATGTCTTTTTAACAAAACATACATCGTTTATTTAAATTCAACTTGTCCTTGCATTTCAGTTCCAAATGATTTAGAGTTTACCAGGAGAGTTAAAATAACCATAAAGTAAAGTGGAAGGAAGCCGATGGGTGGTTATTGGCTGTTTTTCATAGATGCATGATTTCCAGTTTCCTTTATTCATGTTCAGCCCAAGGAGATAAAGCATCTCCTGCTACAAACATTCTTAGATTTGAATTTTCTCAGTAATTCAATTCCAGCTAGATCGCATCCTGATAGTTAAGGGGAGAACTAGTATAGGCGATACACTCTGGGTGTCCTGAAGAGGGAGGGAATTACAGACCAATAATTAATGCTTTTCTTCCCAGGCTTCACTCGCTGCTGCCAGTCTTACATGGTCAAATCACTTTGATAACAGCGTGGCATTATCGAGTGATGCTGACCCACACTGATATTCCTAGATGCGATATGACCTAGGGGAATGCTCGGTCACCTGTCTGAAGACACATATATAAGAATGCTCAATGGCACCACTGTTTGTATTCACTGAAACCTGCAAACATCCTAATGCCCATCACAGTAAACTGGGTCAACTGTGGCGTGTTCATGCAGAAGTGTGTACTCTACAACAATATGAATAAAACTACAGCTAAACAAATGGAAACAAAGCTGTTCACACAAGAGTGCTGAGCAAATGATGCAAGTTAGAAAGAAATCCATCCCTCTACATAGAGTTAAAAACCAGGTAAACAAACTATTGTTTATGAACTCACACATGGGTGATAAGACTATAGTTATAGTCAAAAATATGGTCAAAACTAAAAACAATATCAAAGCACTGATTATAACAAGTCACCAACAAAGGGAAGGAAACGGTATGCACTTGGGTACAGGCCGTCCGAGGTTCTGTCCAAGGCTCTAGTTAACAGGGGTGTCGATATAATGACAATTCACTCTTAACTATTTTTTAAACTGGACATAGTTTAATATGACAATGTTGTACAAAATACTGTACCTATGACACTAAGAAAGCAGGAGACAAAGAGGCTATAAAAAATAATGTGTATGATATTGAATATTTTTTAAAAGGATAAAAGAAGCTGATAAAGTCACATTTGGAAAAGCTAAGTTTAGAGAAAAAAATAATCATTAGGAATTTTTAAGGGATGAGACAGGTAGGATAAAAGGAATACCAGTCAAAATACGATTTTATACAAAAGCAACATAATACAATAAGAAAGCAGAATTCCTTTACCAGCAGGGTCCTGACACCATCCTTTCAGTCAAGCTGGAATAGTCAGGACAGTTTTTCATAAGAAAGCCCCAAATTACCACTAGCTCAGTACCTTCTCAAGCAGGCAATTTATGGTCTCTGAATTGTCCCAGCTCTTTGCTCTTCTTCTTCACTACAATCCTCCATCTGAAAAAAGTAGCGGGAATAGTCCAACCTTCCTAAGGCAGTTGCTGCACTGCTGCCCTGGGTCGGGATTTCTGTGGTTATCCATAGATGAACTTATAAAGAGCCTAAGTGGGGAAAGTGAAAAGGAAAAGCCTTCATTGAAAGGGAAAGAGACACAGACAAATCTGGATGCACAAACAAAAGAAGCTAAAAGAGACAGGAGACATATACAGAGATTTGAGTTAAACACAGAACAGAGAATACTCACTAAAAGTCAAAACAGAAGGAAAATGATAGAGAAAACAATAAAATGATGGGCAAGACAATTCTCAAATTTCAAAAAAACTTGAGTTTTACAAGAGCAGTATAATAGTGTCAGACGACAAAGCAAGCATCTTGTTTAATTATCCCATATTGAGAAGTGACAGCAGCCATTCTTGATAAAAACACTCAGCAAAGTAGGGATAGATGGAACATACCTGGACACCATAAAGCCACATATGACAGAACCACAGCTAATATTCTCAATGGGGAAAAACTGAAAGCCTTTAACCTACAGTCAGGAACAAGACAGGGACGTCCACTCTCATCACTATTATTTAACATAGTATGGAAGTCCTAGCCTCAGCCATCAGACAACAAAAAAAATAGAAGGCATACAAATTGGCAAGGAAGAAGTCAAACTTTCGCTATTTGCAGACAACACGATACATGTAGAAAACCCAAAAGACTCCACCAAAAAGTTGCTGGAATTCATACATGAGTTCAGCAAAGTCTCAGGATATAAAATCAACGTACATAAATCTGTTAAATCAATAATGAGGCATTAGAAAAAGAAACCAAGGAATAGATTCCATTTACAGAACCCAAAACCATGAGATATTAAGGAACAAACCTAACTCGAGAGGTAAAGGTCTGTACCCTGAAAACCATAGAACACATATGAAAGTAATTGAAGATACACAAGGAAATGGAACACTATCCCACGCTCATGGATTGGAAGAACAAACATTGTTGAATGTCTATACCACCAAAAGCAACCTACCCATTTAATGCAATCCCTACCAAAATACCACCAACATTCTTCACAGAGCTAGAGCAAATAATCCTAAAATTTGCCTGGAGCCAGAAAAGACCCCAAATAGCCAAGCACTCCTGAAAAAGAAAAAACAAAACTGGAGGAATCATGATTGCAGACTTCAAAATATATCCCAAAGTTTAAACCATCAAGACAGTATGGTACTGGCATAAAAACGCACACATAGATCAATGGAACAAAATACAGAACCCAGAAACGCACCCACAACTCTATGGTCAACTCATCTTTAACAGAGCAGGAAAGGATATCCAAAGGAAAAAACCACTCTCTTTAGCAAACGGTGCTGGGAGAACTGGACAGCGACACGCAGAAGAATGAACCTGGAACACTTTCTTACACAATACACAAAAATAAACTCAAAATGGATGAAAGATCTAAATGTGGGACAGGAAATCCAAAATCCTACAGGGTAACACAGGCAGCAACCTCATTGACTTCTGCTGTAGCATCTTCTTACTAGGCACATCTCTGGATGCAAGGGAAACAAAAAAAATGAACTACTGGGATGTCATCAAAATAAAATGTTTCTGCACAGCAAAGGAAACAATTAACAAAACAGAAAGGCAACTGACAGAATAGGAGGAGATATTTGCAAATGAGATATCAGATAAAGGGCTAGTATTCAAAATCTATAAAGAACTTAACAACCTCAATGCCCAGAAAACAAATGCTTCAGGTAATAAGTGAGCAGAAGACAGGAATAGACACTTTTCCAAAGAAGACATTTAGAAGGCTACAGACACATGAAAAAATGCTCACCATCACTCATCATCAGGGAAATACAAATCAAAACCACAATGAGACACCACCTCATAACTGTCAGAGTGGCTAAAATTAGCAACTCAGGAAACAATAGATGTTGGCAAGGATGCAGAGAAAGGGGAACCCTCCTGCACTGCTAGTGGGAATGCAAACTGGTTCAACCTCTCTGGAAAACAGTATGGAGTTTCATCAGAAAACTAAAAATAGAACTACCTTATGATTGTTCCACCAATTGCACTATTAGGTGTTTATCGAAAGGATACAAAAACACAGGTTCAAGGGACACATGCACCCCGAGGTTTATAGCAGCATTACCAACAATAAGCAAACTATGGAAAGAGCCCAAGTGAGCACTGACAGATGAATGGATAAAGGAGAAGTGGTATAGGGGTGCATGTGTGGCTCAGTCAGTTAAGAGGCCATCTCTTGATTTCTGCTCAGGTCGTGATCTCATGGTTCATGAGATCAAGCTCTGCATCAGGCTCTGCACAGTGCCTGCTTGGGATTCTATTTCTCCCTCTCTCTCTGCCCCTCCCATGCTCATGCTCGCTTGCTCTCTCACTCTCTCTGTCTCTCTCTCAAAATAAATAAATAAACATTTAAAATCTTTTTTTAAGATCCTGGGAAGATGGCGGCGTAGGAGGACGCTGGGCTCACCGCTGTCTGACTGATCACTTACATTCCACCCACACCTGCCTAAATAACCCAGAAAACCACCAGAAGACTAGCAGAACGGAGTCTCCAGGTCGAAGTGCAGACGAGAGGCCCACGGAAGAGGGTAGGAAGGGCGGAGAGGCAGTGCACGCTACACGGACTGGCGGGAGCCGGGATGGAGGGGTGGCCCGCCGGCCAAGCAGAGCCCCCAAGTCTGGCTTGCAAAAGCGGAGGGGCCAGATGGAGTGTGTTTGGACAGCAAGTGGGACTCAACATCTGGAAGGTTATAAGCTAACAGCATTGCACGGAGAGCGGGAGGGCTGGAGGACAACGTGAGGGAGAGTTGTTGAGCCCCCGACGACAGAGCTCAGCTTGGCAGGGAACAAAGGTGCTCGCCAGCACCATCTCCCTCGCCCACCCCCAGCCAAAATCCCAAAGGGAACCAGTTCCTGCCAGGGAACTCGCTTGCACCGCACAAACACCCAACGCTGTGCTTCTGCGGATCCATCCCTCTGGCGATGGGTCTGACTCCCTCCCGGTGCCCCAGGGCCCCTGCTGAAGCGGATCTCCGAAGGAAAAGTGAGCTGAGCCTCCCCTCCCACCCCTGTGCACCTTGCCAATCCACCCCAGCTAATACACCAGATCTCCAGCACCACAAGCCTGGCAGTGTGCAAGTAGCCCAGACAGGGGCCACACCACTCCACAATGAGTCCTGCCCCTGGGAGACAGGAAGAGGAGGTACACACCAGTCGGACGCCTGTGGCCCCAGATATGGACTGGGGGCAGACATCAGGTCTGACTGCGGCCCCGCCCACCAACGCAAGTTATTCAAGACAGCACAGGGGAAGTACCCTGCAGCTCCGAACCACTCCAGGGACTATCCAAAATGACGAAACGGAAGAATTCCCCTCAAAAAAGGTCCAGGAAATAACAACAGCTAACGAACTGACCAAAAATGATTTAAACAATATAACAGAAAGTGAATTTAGAATAATAGTCATAAAATTAATCACTGGGCTTGAAAACAGTATAAAGGACAGCAGAGAATCTATTGCCACAGAGATCAAGGGACTAAGGAACAGCCAGGAGGAGCAAAAAAAATGCTATCAATGAGCTGCAAAATAAAATGGAGACAACCACAGCGCCGACTGAAGAAGCAGAGAAGAGAAGAGGTGACCTAGAAGATAAAATTATGGAAAAAGAAGCTGAGAAAAAGAGAGATAAAAAAATCCAGGAGTATGAGGGGAAAATTAGAGAACTAAGTGATGCACTAAAGAGAAATAATCTATGCATAATTCGTATTCCAGAGGAGGAAGAGTGAGGGAAAGGTGCTGAAGGTGTACTTGAAGAAATAATAGCTGAGAACATCCCTGATCTGGGGAAGGAAAAAGGCATTGAAATCCAAGAGGCACAGAGAACTCCCTTCAGATGTAACTTGAATCGATCTTCTGCACGACATATCATAGTGAAACTGGCAAAATACAAGGATAAAGAGAAAATTCTGAAAGCAGCTAGAGATAAACGTGCTCTAACATATAAAGGGAGACCTATAAGACTCGTGACCGATCTCTCTACTGAAACTTGGCAGGCCAGAAAGGAATGACAGGAGATCTTCAATGGGATGAACAGAAAAAAATATGCAGCCAAGAATCCTTTATCCAGCAAGTCTGTCATTTAGAATAGAAGGAGGGATAAAGGTCTTCCCAAACAAACAAAAACTGAAGGAATTCGTCACCACTAAACCAGCCCTGCAAGAGATCCTAAGGGGGATCCTGTGAGACAAAGAACCAGAGACATCGCTACAAGCATGAAACCTACGGACATCACAATGACTCTAAACCCGTATCTTTCTATAATAACACTGAATGTAAATGGACTAAATGCGCCAACCAAAAGACATGGGGTATCAGAATGGATAAAAACACAAGACTCATCTATTTGCTGTCTACAAGAGACTCATTTTAGACCTGAGGACACATTCAGATTGAGAGTGAGGGGATGCAGAACTATTTATCATGCCACTGGAAGCCAAAAGAAAACTGGAGTAGCCATACTTATATCAGACAAACTAGACTTAAATTAAAGGCTGTAACAAGAGATGAAGAAGGGCATTATGTAATAATCATAGGGTCTATCCATCAGGAAGAGCTAGCAATTATAAATGTCTATGCGCCGAATAAGGGAGCCCCAAATATATAAAACAATTAATCACAAACATAAGCAACCTTATTGATAAGAATGTGGTAATTGCAGGGGACTTTAACATTCCACTTACAGAAATGGATAGATCATCTAGACACAAGGTCAATAAAGAAACAAGAGCCCTGAATGATACATTGGATCAGATGGACTTGACAGATATACTTAGAACTCTGCATCCCAAAGCAACAGAATATACTTTCTTCTCAAGTGCACATGGAACATTCTCCAAGATAGATCACATACCGGGTCACAAAACAGCCCTTCATAAGTATACAAGAATTGAAATCATACCATGCATACTTTCAGACCACAATGCTATGAAGCTTGAAATCAACCACAGCAAAAAGTCTGGAAAACCTCCAAAAGCATGGAGGTTAAAGAACACCCTAGTAAAGAATGAATGGGTCAACCAGGCAATTAGAGAAGAAGTTCAAAAATATATGGAAACAAACGAAAATGAAAATACAGCAATCCAAACACTTTGCAATGCAGCGAAGGCAGTCCTGAGAGGAAAACACATTGCAACCCAGGCCTATCTCAAGAAACAAGAAAAATCCCAAATACAAAATTCAACAGCACACCTAAAGGAAATAGAAGCAGAACAGCAAAGACAGCCTAAACCCAGCAGAAGAGGAGAAATAATAAAGATCAGAGCAGAAATGAACAATATAGAATCTAAAAAAACTGTAGAGAAGATCAACAAAACCAAGAGTTGGTTTTTTGAAAAAATAAACAAAATTGATAAACCTCTAGCCAGACTTCTCAAAAAGAAAAGGGAGATGACCCAAATAGATAAAATCATGAATGAAAATGGAATTATTACAACCAATCCCTCAGAGATACAAGCAATTATCAGGGAATACTATGAAAAATTATATGCCAACAAACTGGACAACCTGGAAGAAATGGACAAATTCCTAAACACCCACACTCTTCCAAAACTCAATCAGGAGGAAATAGAAAGCTTGAACAGACCCATAACCAGCAAAGAAATTGAATCAGTCATCAAAAATCTCCCAACAAATAAGAGTCCAGGACCAGATGGCTTCCCAGGAGTGTTCTACCAGACGTATAAAGCAGAGATAATACATATCCTTCTCAAGCTATTCCAAGAAACAGAAAGGGAAGGAAAACTACCAGACTCATTCTATGAAGCCAGTATTACTTTGATTCCTAAACCAGACAGAGACCCAGTAAAAAAAGAGAACTACAGGCCAATATCCCTGATGAATATGGATGCAAACATTCTCAATAAGATACTAGCAAATCGAATTCAACAACATATAAAAAGGATTATTCACGATGATCAAGTGGGATTCATTCCTGGGATGCAGGGCTGGTTCAACATTTGCAAATCAATCAACGTGATACATCCCATTAATAAAAGAAAAGATAAGAACTATATGATCCTGTCAATCGATGCAGAAAAGGCATTTAACAAAATTCAGCAAAACAAAATTCAGCAAACTCTCTTAATAAAAACCCTCGAGAAAGTTGGGATAGAAGGAACATACTTAAAGATCATAAAAGCCATTTATGAAAAGCCCACAGCTAACATCATCCTCAATGGGGAAAACTGAGAGCTTTTTCCCTGAGATCAAGAACATGACAGGGATGTCCACTCTCACGGCTGTTGCTTAACATAGTGTTGGAAGTGCTAGCAACAGCAATCAGACAACGAAGGAAATCAAAGGCATCAAAATTGGCACAGATGAAGTCAAGCTTTCACTTTTTGCAGATAACATGATACCATACATGGAAAATCCGATAGACTCCACCAAAAGTCTGCTAGAACTGATACATGAATTCAGCAAAGTTGCAGGATACAAAATCAATGTACAGAAATCAGTTGCATTCTTATACATTAATACTGAAGCAACAGAGAGACAAATAAAGAAACTGATCCCACTCAAAATTGCACCAAGAAGCATAAAATACCTAGGAATAAATCTAACCAAAGATGTAAAAGACCTGTATGCTGAAAACTATAGAAAGCTTATGAAGGAAATTGAAGAAGATACAAAGAAATGGAAAAACATTCCGTGCTCATGGATTGGAAGAATAAATATTGTCAAAATGTGAATACTACACAAAGCTATCTACACATTCAATGCAATACCAATCAAAATTAAATCAGCATTCTTCTCGAAACTACAACAAGCATTCCTAAAATTCATATGGAACCACAAAAGGCCCCGAATAGCCAAAGTAATTTTGAAGAAGAACAAAGCAGGAGGCATCACAATCCCAGACTTTAGCCTCGACTACAAAGCTATAATCATCAAGACAGCATGGTATTGGCACAAAAACAGACACATACACCAATGGAATAGAATAGAAACCCCAGAACTAGACCCACAAACGTATGGCCAACTAACCTTTGACAAAGCAGGAAAGAACATCCAATGAAAAAAGACAGTCTCTTTAACAAATGGTGCTGGGAGAACTGGACAGCAACATGCAGAAGGTTGAAACTAGACCACTTTCCCACACCATTCACAAAAATAAACTCAAAATGGATAAAGGACCTGAATGTGAGACAGGAAACCATCAAAACCCTAGAGGAGAAAGCAGGAAGAGACCTCTCTGACCTCAGTCGTAGCAATTTTTTACTTGACACATCCCCAAAGGCAAGGGAATTAAAAGCAAAAATGAACTACTGGGACCTTATGAAGATAAAAAGCTTATGCACAGCAAAGGAAACAACCAACAAAACTAAAAGGCAACCAACGGAATGGGAAAAGATATTTGCAAATGACATATCGGACGAAGGGCTAGTATCCAAAATCTATAAAGAGCTCACCAAACTCCACACCCAAAACACAAATACCCCAGTGAAGAAATGCGCAGAAAACATGAATAGACACTTCTCTAAAGAAGACATCCGGATGGCCAACAGGCACATGAAAAGATGGTCAACGTCGGTCCTCATCAGGGAAATACAAATCAAAACCACACTCAGATATCACCTCACGTCAGTCAGAGTGGCCAAAATGAACAAATCAGGAGACTATAGATGCTGGAGAGGATGTGGAGAAACGGGAACCCTCTTGCACTGTTGGTGGGAATGCAAATTGGTGCAGCCGCTCTGGAAAGCAGTGTGGAGGTTCCTCAGAAAATTAAAAATAGACCTACCCTATGACCCAGCAATAGCACTGCTAGGAATTTACCCAAGGGATACAGGGGTACTGATGCATAGGGGCACTTGTACCCCAATGTTTATAGCAGCACTCTCAACAATAGCCAAATTATGGAAAGAGCCTAAATGTCCATCAACTGATGAATGGATAAAGAAATTGTGGTTTATATACACTATGGAGTACTACGTGGCAATGAGAAAGAATGAATTATGGCCCTTTGTAGCAACGTGGATGGAACTGGAGAGAGTGATGCCAAGTGAAATAAGCCTTACAGAGAAAGATAGGTACCATATGGTTTCACTCTTATGTGGATCCTGAGAAACTTAGCAAAAACCCATGGGGGAGGGGAAGAAAAAAAAAGAGGTTAGATTGGGAGAGAGCCAAAGCATAAGAGACTCTTAAAAACTGAAAACAAACTGAGGGTTGTTGGGGGGTGGGAGGGAGGGGAGGGTGGGTGATGGGTATTGAGGAGGGCATTTGTTGGCATGAGCACTGGGTGTTGTATGGAAACCAATTTGACAATAAACTTCATATATTGAAAAAAAAAGAATGGATAAAAAAAAGAAGAAGAATGAAATTTTCCATTTGGATGAACATGGTTGGTGCTAGAGTATATTATGCTACATGAAATACGTCAGTCAGAGAAATATGAATCCATATGATTTCACTCAATGGAGGAATTTAAGAAACAAAACAGATGAAAATATAGGAAGGAAAAAAGGAGAGGGAGGCAAACCATAAGTGACTCTTAACTCTAGAGAACAAGCCGAGGGTTGATGGAGGAAGGTGGGTGGGGGATGGGCTAAATGGGTGATGGGTATCAAGGAGGGCACTTCTTATGATGAGCACTGGGTGTTATATGGAAGCAGTGGCTCCTGAAAGCAAAATTACACTATCTGTAACTAACTAGAATTTAAATAAAAATTTGAAACAAATTCCCCAAACTGCCAAGGCCACCCCAACAAAGTAATACAAGCTAAAGGCATCCAACTTCCTGACTCTCACCATATTATACAGCTCTAGGAAGGAAATCAGTATGATAGTGGCTAAAGGAATAGACCCATACACCAAAGGAACAGAATGAACAGCCCGCAAATAAACCCACCCATAGACAGACAACTAACATTTGACACAGGTGTCAAGCCTATTCATGGGGAAACATAGTCTCTTTTAAAAATGGTCATGAGAAACCTGGGCAACTACATGCAGAGAAATGACATTGGAGGCCCTATGTCACACCACTCACAAAAATTCATTTGAGTGCTCACTTAGGCAGCAAACTATTAAAATTAGAACAATACAAAGAAGATTAGCATGGCCCCTGAGCAAGGATAACATGCAAAAGGTATCTGAAATGTGTTAAGATGTAAGCATAAGACCTGAAACTTTAAGACTAAAAGATGATATAAAGAAAACCACCCAACATTGGATACGTTGATAGTTACCAAATGAGGGTGTTCTTTCATTATCCTAACTACAAACACAGCCCGCCATTTGTGACCCAAATTTCAATCCAGAGCCTGAATATGATACCAAAAGCATTTAGCAACCACAACAACAAAATTAATAAGTGGGACTACATCATACTAAAAAGATTCTGTTCAGAAAAAAAAAAAAAAAACAATGAACAAAATAAAAAGTCAATCAATAGAATGGGAGAAAATATTTACAAATGTTCTACCTGATAACGTGTTACTATCCAAAACTCATCTAAATCAGTAACATAAATAAAAGGCAATTCCATCTTTACAAAGGGAAGAGGAGGGGCGCCTGGGTGGCTCAATCGGTTAAGCATCCAACTTCAGCTCAGGTCACGATCTCACAGTCCGTGAGGTTGAGCCCCGAGTCGGGCTCTGGGCTGATGGCTCAGAGCCTGGAGCCTGCTTCCAATTCTGTGTCTCCCTCTCTCTCTGGCCCTCCCCCGTTCATGTTCTGTCTCTCTCTGTCTCAAAAATAAATAAACGTTAAAAACAAAATTTAAAAACGGAAGAGGAACTCAATGGACATTTTTCCAAAGAAGACCTACAAATGGCATATAGACATAAAAGGTACTCTACATAACTAGTCATCAGGAAAGTGCAAAACAAACCACAATCAGATACCACCTCTTACCTCTTAAAATGGCTAGTATCAAAAAGAAAGAAAATGCCAAAGTTGGTGAGGGAACCCATGTGCACTGTTGGTGGGGATGTAACTTGATACACCCTGTATGAAAAGCAATATGAAGGTCCTGAAAAAATTACACACAGGACAACTGTGGTATCCACCAAAGAACTTGTAGCTACATATCCAAAGGAAATGAAATCAGGGTATCAGAGAGGTGCAGACACCCCCATATTCATTGCAGCATTATTCACAGAGCCAAATACAAAAACAACCTAAGTGTCCAAACAGAAAACTGGGTAAAGAAGATGTGGCATACATTGCAAAAAGGGTTAGAATCCAACATAACTTATGAAACTCAATACCCAAAAAACAAATAATCAAGTGAAGAAATGGGCAGAAGCCATGAATACACACTTTTCCAAAGAACATCCAGATGGCTAACAGACAAGTAGAAAGTTGCTCAACATCACTCATCATCAGGGAAATACAAATCAAAACCACAATGAGATACCAACTCACACCTGTCAGAATGGATAAAATTAACAACTGAGGAAACCACAGACGTTGGTGAAGATGAAGAGAAAGGGGATCCTTTTTGCACTCTTGTTGGGAATGCAAACTGATGCAGTCACTCTGGAAAACAGTATGGAGGGTCCTCAAACAATTAAAACCAGAACTACACTTCGACCAGCATTTGTGCTACTAGGTATTTATACAAAATATACAAAAACTCTGATTTTAAGGAGCACGTGCACCCCAATGTTTACAGCAGTGCTATCAACAATAGCCAAAGTATGGAAAGAGCCCAATGTCCATTGACTGATGAACGGATAAAGAAGAAACGGTGTATATATACAATGGAATACTACTCAGCAATGGAAAAGAATGAAATCTTGCCATTTGCAATCACATCACTGGAACCAGAGTGTGTTGAGCAAAGTGAAATAAGTCAGTCAGAGAAAGACAAATATCATATGATTTCACTCATATGTGGAACTTAAGATACACAGAGATGAACACAGGGGAAGGGAAGGAAAAATAAGATAAAGACAGAGAGGGAGGCAAAACATAAGAGATTCTTAAATACAGAGAACAACCTGAGGGTTGCTGGAAGACTGTTGGGGGAAGGCGATCAGCTGGATGGGTGATGGTCAGTAAGGAGGGCACTTGTGATGGTCACTGAGTGTTATATGTAAGTGATGAATTATTGGGTTATACTCCTGAAATCAAAACTACACTAGATGTTAACTAATGCGAAATTAAATAATAAATTTAAAAAAGAAGATGTGGGGGTGCCTGAGTGGCTCAGCCGGTTAAGCATCTAACTTCAGCTAGGGTCATGATCTCCCTGTCCATTGGTTTGAGCCCCGTGTCAGGCTCTGTGCTGACAGCTTGGAGTCTGGAGCCTGCTTCGGATTCTGTGTCTCCCTCTCTGCACCTCCCCCACTCGCACTCTGTCTCTCTCAGAAATAAATAAACAATTAAAAATAAAAAATAAAAAATAAGATGTAGCATACATATCTAAAGGATTATTATTCGGCCATGAGAAAGGAGAAAATCCTGTCTTTTACAACAACATGGATGGACCCTATGGGCATTAGGCTAAGTGAAACAAGTCAGAAGAGAAAGACAAAGATTATGTGATCTCACATATTTGTGGAAACCAGAAAACGTGTATAGATACAGACAGTAGAATGGTGGTTACAAGGGGATAAGGGATAGGAGAAGTGGGAGATGTTTGTTGGCAAAGAGTTCAAACGTCCAGTTTGAAGAGGAATAACTCCAGAGCATCTAACGTACAGCATGGTGATGATGGTTAATATTATTGTATTATCAACTTGAAGGTGGCCTAGAGAGTATATCTCAAATGTTCTCACCATGAAGAAGAGATGGTAATTATGTGACGTGATGGAGGTGTTAGCTAACACAATGGTGGCAATAATTTCATTACATATATATATTCACATTGGTACTCGTTGAGTTTGCCAAATGGCATACATCAATAATAATTCAGTAAATCCAAGAAAAATTAACACAAACAAGTTGTAGCATTCATTTCTTAGTTAGTTAGTTAGTTAGTTAGTTAGTTAGTTAGTTAGTTAGTTAGCTAGTTAGTGTATATTCAAGTTACTCAGCATACAGTGTAGTCTGGCTTCTGGAGTAGAACCCAATGATTCATCTCTTACATAGGACACCCAGTGTTCATCACAAGTACCCTCCTCAATGCCCATCATACATTCATACCATCCCCCCTTGCTCAAGCAACCTCCAGCAACCCTCAACTTGTTCTCTGTATTTAAGAGTCTCTTATGGTTTCCCCTCTCTGTGTTTTACCTTATTTTTCCTTCCCTTACCCTATGTTCATCTGTTGAGTGTCTCGACTTCCACATATAAGTGAAAACATATCTATCTTTCCCTCACTGACTTATCTCGCTTATCAAATATACTCTACTTCCCTCCAAGTTGTTTCAAATGGCAAGATTTCATTCTTTTCCATCACAAACTAAAATTCCATTGTGTATATACACCACTTCTTCCTTATCCATTCATCAGCCGATGGACTTTGGGGGCTCATTCCATAATTTGGCTATTGTTGGTAGTACTGCTATCAACACTGTGGTGCATGTGCCCCTTGATATCAGCATTTTTGTGATTTTTTAATAAATTCCTAGTAGTGCGACTGCAGGTTGTAGGTTCGTTCTGTTTTTAATTGTTTGAGGAACCTCCATAGTGTTTTCCAGAGTGGCTCCACTAGTTTGCATTCCCACCAGCAGTGCAAAAGGGTTCTCCTTTCTCCACATCCTCACCAACATCTGTTGTTTCCTGAGATTTTCATTTTAGTCATTCTGAGAGGTGTGAGGTGGTATCCCAATGTGGTTTGGATTTCTATTTCCCTGATGATGAGGGATGTTGAGCATCTTTTCATGTGTCTGTTTACCATTTGGATGTCTTCTTTGGACAAGTGTCTGTTCATGACTTCTTCCCATTTCTTCACTGGATTATTTGTGTTCTGGGTGTTAAGTTTGGTAAGTCCTCTATAGATTTTGGATACTAACTCTTTATCCGATATGTCATTTGCAAATATCTTCTCCCATTCTTTCAGATGCCTTTTATTTTTGTTGATTGTTTCCTTTGCTGTACAGAAGCTTTTTATCTTGATGAAGTCCCAATAGTGCATTTTTGCTTTTATTGTCCTTGCCTCCAGACACATGTCAAGAATGAAATTGCTGCAGTCTAGGCCACAGAGGTTCTGCCTGTTTTCTACCATAGGATTTTCATGGTTTCCTTTCTCACATTTAGGTCTTTCATCCAGCTTGAATTTATTTTTATGTGTGGAGTAAGAACATGGTCCATTTTCCTTCTACGTGTCACTGTCCAGTTCTCCCAGCACCATTTGCTAAAGACTGTCTTTTTCCCATCGGATACTCTTTCCTGCTTTGTCAAAGATCAGTTGGAAATACATTTGTGGGTCCAATTCTGGGTTCTCTATTCTATTCCATTGGTCTCTATGTCTGTTTTTGTGCCAATACCATACTGTCTTGATGATTACAGCTTTGTAATACAGCTTAAAGTCTGGGATTGTGTTGCCTCCGATTTTGGTTTTCTTTTTCATTATTACATTGGCTATTCAGGGTCGCTTGCAGATCCATACAAAATTTAGGATTGTTTGTTCTAGCTCTGTGAAGAATGCTGGTGGGTTTTTTGATATGGATTGCACTGAATGTGTGGATTGCTTTGGGTAGTATCGACATTTTAACAATATTTGTTCTTCCAGTCCATGAGCATGGAATGTTTTTCCACTTCTTTGTGTCTTCTTCCTCAATTTCTTTCATAAGCTTTCTGTGGTTTTCAGCATACAGATCTTTTACCTCTTTGGCTGGATTTATTCCTAGCTATTCTATGTTTTTGGTGCAATTGGGAATAAGATCGATTCCTTGGTATCTCTTTCTGTTCCTTCATTATTGATGTTTAGAAAAGCAACCAACTTCTGTATATTGACTCTATATCCTGTGACTTTATGAATTCATGCATCAGCTCCAGAAGTTTTTTTTTGATGGAGTTTTCAGTTTTCCATGTAGAGTATCATGGCATCTGCAAAGAGTGAAAGTTTGACTTCTTTGCCAGTTTGGATGCCTGTTATTTCTTTCTGTTGTCTGACTGCTGGGGTTAGGATTTCCAGTACTATGTTGAACAACAGTGGTGAGATGGACATCCCTGTCGTGTTCCTGATCTCAGGGGTAAAGCTCTCAGTTTTTCACCATGGAGGATACTATTAGCTGTGGATCTTTCATATATGGCTTTTATGATGTTAAGGTATGTTCCTCTACCCCTACTTTCTTGTGGCTTTTTGTCAAGAAAGGATGCTGTATTTTGTCAGACACTTTTCCTGCATCTATTGACAGGACAATATGCAGGTGTCCTCAGGTCTAAAATGAGTCTCTTGTAGGGATCATATAGATGGGTCTTGGTTTTTTATCCATTCTGATACCCAAGGTCTTTTGATTGGGGCATTCAGTCCATTTACTTTCAGAGTGATTACTGGAAGATATGTATTTAGTGCCATTCTGTTATCTGTAGGTTTCATGTTTGTGGTGATGTCTCTGGTCCTTTGCAGTCTTTGCTGCTTTTCAACCACAGAGCTCCCCCACCCCGACCCCACTTAGGATCTCTTACAGGGCTGGATTAATGGTCAGGAACTACTTTAGTTTTTGTTTGTCTGAGAAAATCTTTATTGCTCGCTCTATTCTGAATGACAGCCCTCCTGGATAAAGGATTCTTGTCTGCACATTGTTCCCATTCAGCACATTGACTATTTCCTTTCATTCCCTTCTGGCCTACCAAGTTTCAGTGAACAAGTCTGCTTCTAATCCTATGGGTGTGTATGTGGCTATGTGTGCGTATGTGTGGGGGTGGGTGTGTGTGTGTATATGTGTATAAAATAAGAATTGACAAAAAACAAATCAGAAACTATGAGCCTGATTCCAAAAGAAAAGAGAAGAGGGAGGAAAGAAAAAAGAAGAGAAGAGGATAAAAGAAACAAAGAAACAAAGAGTTGTCTGTTGGTCCCTAGGACCAGGAGCTGTGTTGGTCTGGAGGAGGGGCTGTCTGGCTCAGTCAGTGTCAATCTCACTCCAGTAGAGAAACAGTTACCAGGCACAGAGGGGCGGGATTTGGTGTAAGCAGGTCCTGCCTCCAAACTAGGGGCCACTGTTCTGCTCTCCCAGGCCCGACCATATGGTGACGGGGAGAAAAATGGTGACACCCTTCTCTCTCCTCCTTGGATCAGGTGTCCCAAACCATGCTCTTCCTGTGCCTCACTGGGGTCAGCTGGGATTCAAAACCAGATGTCTTCAAGGATCCCACCCAGGGCGCTCCCCGTTGTGGGGTAGCAGCACTCCGTCCAGATGACAAGGAGCCTTTTGCTGGTGACTGCAAGGTCTTTTGTCCTTGGGGAGCAATACACACTCTTCTCTCCATATGGAGGGAGGGGACTGCTCTCTCACAGTGTGCCCCCGAGGTCACTACCACCCCAGGGTTAGCTCCCCTCCCTAGGCGTGCCAAAGGCTCCATCTGCTCCAGAGAAATTCTTTTCAAACCTCTGAGTTTCAGCTCCAAAGGCTGTTTACTAAAAAGAAACTGGATCTCTCCATATTTCTTGTTCCCCAGTCCGTGGTCCAGAGAGGTTTACCTCTTTTGCTGACTTGATACCACAATTTCACAGCCTCTCTCTCTCTCTCTTTCTGTCCCTTTTGTCTGTCCACAGAAGGGGTTCCCTCCCCTCCATGCCTGCCCTGCTTTATGTCCCCCAATTCACATACATGCACCTGATTCTACCAAGCTGTCTCCCTCCATCTGTGGAGATCCTTCTGCCAATCCACAGATCAATTTCCTGAGTGTTCCAAGTGATCTGACCTCAAAACAGCTGTGTTTGAGGGACGAGGAAGATCCCGGTCCCCCTACTTCTCTGCAATCTCAACTCCCTCCTGTCTCATTCATTTCTTTCATCCCACTTACACTTCCTCTCCTAAGCTCAGATTTGTATTGGTTTAATACAAAAATCTTCCTACGAAGTTACCAAATGAGAATGTTCTTTCATTATTCATCTACAAACACGGTCCACTCCTTGTGGTCAAATGTAAGTAAAGAGACTGAAAGAACGGCATTTCTAAATGTTTACCATATGTAAATCTATAATGACATCAAATGGGGTATAGTTTCTTGCATGGAGCTCTGAGTCCTGCACGATTCCATCAATAGCAGATACTCCCACTGCCTCCTGGTAACATGAATTTCTCTTTACAATGTGACCTGTAGGAATAAACTGTTAACACATTCAAACGGGTATGTTTGTACATATTCCAGAAAACATTGAAGTACATCATTTATAAGCCTGTCACTTCTAAGTAGTACAAACTAAGGGAAACATTTTCTTCTCCTAGTCATCTTCACGAAAGTGTTCAGAGATTGCATGTGGAGCACATGTTTGTGCATGTGCATCTGTGTGTGTGTGTGTGTGTGTGTGTGTGTGTGTGTGTGTGTAATAATATAGTAATATATGTTGCTCCAATCCAAAGGCAAAACAAAGTGTAATATGTTGTGGTGCAGTATTGTTACAGAACCAGGCTGGGTCGCTGGCAGAAAAACCAAGCGGCACTCGGAGTTCTTGGTGGATCAGAGTTTCATTTTACACCGGCGGCCTCAGAGGAGATGCTTCTCCAGAGATCTGAGCCCCAAGCACAAGCATGGGGGACAATTCATCGTCTGTTACTTCCGCATTCCACATTAGTAGTCATTTGGCACACACAGCAAGCAGGGCAGGAAGAAGAACCCAGAAGGAGTCTTTAAGCTGGGAACTAGAGTTTATGTTAGTCCTGTTGGCCATCTTATGGTACATAACTTTACTTATTTTCCCAACATTCCCTTCTTTGATGACTTTTTTGAAAAATCTTTTTTAGTAGGCATCACCTTTAGCTCTAAGGGTAGGTACTCTCGGAGAGCTAAGATGTGTGTTGCAGTTTCCAGGTAATGTTGAGGGACCTGGTCAGGGTTTGTGTAATGTCCGCCACAAATGCAGGTCCGTTGTCACTGTGTATGGTTAAGGGCAGACCAAATCAAGGTACAATTTCCCGAAGAAGAGCTTTGGCCACCTCACGACTTCATTCCATCCTGGTTGGGAAGGCTTTGACCCATCCTGAATATGTGCAGATTATTACAAGGAGGTACCTGAATCCTTTGCTCGGTTGTATATCTGTGAATTCCACCTCCAACTCTTTGAAAGGGTGGCCCCATCCTTTGAATAAACCAGGTTTCCTGGGATTATATGGGGTGGGTTTCTAGTAACTGTCAGATCAGGTTAGGGAGGATATGGTTTGCATATTTAGAGATTTATGAATTAACCAAGCCTCAAGTGAATATAAACCATGAAAGTCTTTATCTGTTGATAGGTCTACGATGAGAAAAGTCTTTGCATACAACTTTTTGGGGAATCCATCCCATTTCCAATTGTTTAAATAATCATATGCCCATGAGATCTTATTATTATCCCCACAGAATAAAAAGCACAGAAGATTGTCCATACATGAAAACTGTGACATTTTTTCTGAAGTTTACCTCAGGTTTTCTACTTTAGGCAAAGAACAAACATTTAAGCACAATCAGAACTAGAATTTAACTTCCATAATGGTGTCTTGTTGAAACGTAGTTTTTTTCCTCTATAAAAATCCCTCTTTCCAGAGATAGCCAAATTGAGACCAATGCATTTGTAGAACAAGTCCAGTCTTAACAAACCTGGCCTAATTATTTACATAAGCTCACCAAGAATAACAATTGATCATGAGGATCTTTTTTATTTTTGATATTAATTCATTTCTGAGAGAAAGAGAGAGGCAGAACGTGAGCAGGGGAGGGGCAGAGAGAGAAGGAGACACAGAATCTGAAGCAGGCTCCGGCTCTGAGCTGTCAGCACAGAGCCCGAAGCAGGGCTCGAACTCACAGACCGTGAGATCATGACATGAGCCAAAGTCAGACTCTTAACCAACTGAGCCACCCAGGTGCCCCGATCATGAGGATCTCTTAAACATTGCTTTGCTAGAACCTTTTATAAGGAATCTCCAGATTGAAATTTTAGTAGCCTCTCCAAGCCAGAAGCCAAGCCAAATACTTGCCATCAGACAGGCCTCCAATACCTGTAGAATTGGGTGAATTCCTCTTCACGAGGTCCCCAAGGTATCCTGAGGTTCCTGCACCTGCCGGGAAGTGACCTTCTTCACTCACCTGGGGAAACTGCTGGAAATTCTGGAAGCAAGGTATCAGGCCACCATTTCCAAGGGGATTTATGGCTCCATGTTTCACAAAGTCAACCTTAGTTCCCTAAAGCTGTCTGGTCATATATGAGTCTATGCATGTCAATCTCAAATAGGACATTCCAGTCAAAGCCTTGGTAAAATAACCAGTGTTTACAAAGGTGACCTGTTACAAGATGAACAGATTCTTACTGAACTTATGCAAACGATTGTAATTGCCATGAAAGAAAAAAATACTCACTGAGAGTTTTTGAATTTCAGGGGGTAGGTAGAGGAAAAGATAAATGCCTCAGTTGTTTACAAATGACCACTTTATGACATTTCTGTATATCATAGGTATCTTAAGAGAAAGTTTCCTTAATCTGGAAAAGCAAACATTAGAGAACCAGCAATATTTCCAACAAGAGTCACACAACTATAATCTTCCTCAGTTCATTTAGTCCCATGTTCCTAATCCTTGTTCAGTTTGAATGCAGCTTTTTAGCTCTGGGAAACTCTTACCCATTTTAGTATTAATCTTACAGACGTCCAATTCCTGTATTTGTCCCACAAGTCCTTTTTATAAATCTTCTTGAAGAAGAAACACGTTTTGTGAGAGAATAAGAACAACTATAAATGAAAAAAACTCAGAAATACACATTGTTAAAGATCCGATGAGAGTCCATTATGATGCTATTGACAAAGAAGTTCAGTTATTTCTGTAATATATAACACTTCAAGCAATCAGAATATTAGGTGATGACCTTATACCAAAACATTAAAACTTTAGGAATTGCATATATATTTGGGCAGTTACAACATTTACCCATGCAATACAACCTAAGATTTACTGTGGCATGACAGTGCTTCTCCAAGTAACTTAGCATCCCAAATAAAAGGGCCTAGTTGCTCAAAAAGACTTCATTTACCCTTTAAATGCTGGGAAGTTTGTTAAAACCTTAGTAAGTTATAAAGCACATCCTAAATAGGATTACAGATCATTACAAATCTTAAAACTTTATTTATTCAACCAAGGCGGCAATAAAAGATCCTAATGGGGAATGTATAGCATTATATCATTGTTAGTAAACCCTAGCTCCTTCAACATTGAGAAGTTTTAACTAAGTAATCAAAGACCTGATAAAGATAAAACCTAAAGCTTTGCTTTTTCTGGCAGACAAACAAAAAAGAAAACCTTTGTTTACATTGTCTTATCAAAAGCAAATCAACAGTCCAAGAAAACGTTGACTTTTGAATAGAGAGAAAAGCAGAATTTCCACCTTATACCAGGGTACTTTTAAAATTCCATTTATCTCAACCTTAGTCCATCCTGAGCACACATAATATTCCTTTCCAAAGATGTCCCTTCATGAACCTTCTACAACTTTCCTTTGCCTTCAAACTTTGTCCCAAAGCCATTTCTCTGCAACGAACCAGTCTCATTTAGGGCAAAATTACTTTCTTTGACCCTCAACAAAAAATGTACTTCCATTCCTTATATCTTTCTTACAAACCTCCTACTTTCCTACATCAGGGTTTCTTTCCTTATTTCCATCAGTCTTACGTACACTTAGCAGAATTTTAACTCTTAGGAAACCTTAGTCTCCAATTGAGGACTTAGTAACCAAGAGAGAGGTGTTATACACCAGAATTTTTTTAGATGGTAAATTCACGAGCCAATTAAGCACAAAGCATGTTTTACAATGGATCCAAATACCTTTAGTTACTCTGCAAAAAGAAGTTAAAAACACAGCTTTCTGGGGAGGGAGCCAAGATGGCAGAAAAGCGTGGACGTTTTTTGTGTCTCGTGTCCGTGAAATACACCCAGACCAACACTAAACCACACTGCACAACTAGAAAAGTGATCTGAGGATGAACACAACATTCTGCACAACCTGAACCACACAATTCAGCAGGTACCTGGCACAGATTGGTGAACTTGGGGAGACAGAAGCTGCGAAGGACAGGGAGGTGCTTTACATGCAGAGAGAGGACAGAGACGGTGGTGAGAATATGGGAAAAGCACCCCTCCCCAAAAGCAGCTGGAGAGAAGGGGGAAAACTGGAAACAGCTGCAGGGACTAAACTAAAAAGGGAGAAAGGAGAAGGCTAAAATTCCATTAAGACTGTAAACAGGGAGAGTGCAAAGTCTGCAACTCTGCAGCTCGATAACTAGCAGTGCTCTGATGGGAAGGGCGAATCCCCAGGAGCAGAGTGGGGTCCGGGAGGTTCTAGGGCCACACGGGGAGTACTGGTTCCACTGCTGGAAGGACATTTGGTAGAGAATGTGAGGCCACTTGGTCCCAGCAGACCCCAGAGAAAAGCCATAGTTGCTGGTGCTCAAACAAGGTCATTAAGGGTGAAGTCTTAAGGTGGTGCCAGATGTGTGTTGTGATTTTCCATAATCCCTGAAAAGCTGCTGCTACACTACCTCACAGACTTTTGGGGGGCGGGCTGGCACCTGGCCCAGTCTCTGTGTACTGGCAGCAGCACTGTCCCACGAACTTTCCTGGGTGCGGCGGGAACCCAGCCATTGCTCAGTGAGACCCTCCCGCAGAGGGGTGGAACAGGTCAAAGCCACAGTCCTTCAGACATAAGAGGCTGGGGAAAACAGCCTCATCTGAGACAAAACTCAGGAGAGAGGTACTGCCTGGGGCTTGGTCACAGACAGTGAAAAAGCAAGGAGTGGATGAAAGCTGAAGGCAGAGGACGGGTGCACGAGTGCTAATCGGGGAGGAATGAGTTCCGATACTACAGACTGCATAGCTGGGTGATGCCATTTTCACTGCTTCTACACATGCGCATATGCACCTACAAGTGCCACAACAATCCACCCCAGTAGGGTAGCACCGCCATCTAGTGGAGAATAGAGCCATTACACTAAGTCCTGCCCAACTGGACCAACCTTGCGCTTCAAGAACACAAGTATAGCCTACTTACTTATGGACTATACAGCACATCACAGTCTGAATTGTAGGGGAAATCAAAGTAAATTCAGTCATATTTCAGTCTGTTAGCAGGTCCATCTATTCAGTTTTCTTTCTTTTTTTCTTCTTTTTGTTCTCTATTTCTTTTTTTTTCTTGAATACAGAAAGAGAAAAAATTCATTTTTACTTTCAATTTTTATTAAAAGTATTTTAATTTTTTCATTATATGTTTTACATCTGGGTAATTTTTTTTTCAAATTCTATTTTACTTCCAAAGTGTACTTTAGTCTAATTCATTGAACTCTTTTTTTTTCAAATTTTTAAATATTTTCCTTATTTTTTCCCTTTATCTTCTTTCTCTTTTTCATTTCTATTCTTGTTCTTGAATACAGAATGAGAAAAAATTCATTTTTATTTTTAATTTTTATTAAAAATATTTTTCTTCAGTTTTTTCTCTACTATATATTCTACTTTTGTGTATTTCTTTTCAAATTCTAGTTTACTTCCATTATTTCATCTTAGTCTCCTTCATTTTATTCATTTTTTTCAAGTTTTCAAACGTTTTCCTTTTTTCCTTCTTTCTTTCCCCTTTTTTCTCTAATCTATCAAGCCTCTTTCAACACCCAGACAAAAACACACCTAGGATATAGCATCATTTATTCAATTATTTGAGTGTGTGTGTGTAATTTTTTAATTTTAATATTTTTTCGATTTCAATTCTTTTAATTTTAATTTTTTCTACCTGATTAATTCATTTTATTCCTTCAAAATGATGAAACGAAAAAATTCACCCCCCAAAAAAGAACAGGGAGAAATCACAACCAGGGACATAACCAACACAGATACAAGCAAGATGTCTGAACCAGAATTTAGAATCGCAATTATATGAATACTACCTGGAGTCAAAAATACATTAGAATCCATTTCTGTGGATATACAAGAAGTAACAGCTAGTCAGGATGAAATAAAAAATGTTGTAACTGAGCTGCAATCATGAATGGATGCCATGGCAGCAAGGATAGATGAAACCTATCAGCAAATCACTTATACAGGACAAGCTTAGGGAGAAACATGAAGCACGAAAACAAGAGGGAGTCTAAGGCAAAAGAGCACAATATAAGAATTAGAGAACTCAGTGATTCATTAAAAAGGAATAACATCAGAATCATAGTAGTCCCAGAAGCTGAAGAGACAGAAAATGGGGTAGAAGGTTATGTGAGTAAATCATAGAGGAAAACTTTCCTAACCTGGGGAAAGACACAAACATTAAAATCCAGAAAGCACAGAGGACTCTCATTAGATTCAACCAAAACTGACCACCAACAAGGCATACCATAGTCAAATTCACAAAATACTCAGGCAAGGAGAGAATCATAAGAGCAGGGAAATAAAATCCTTAACCTACAAGGGAAGAGAGATCATGTTCACAGCAGACCTATCCACAGAAACTTGGCAGGCAAGCAAGGAGTGCCAGGATATATTCAACGTTCTGAGTCAGAAAAATATGCAGCCAAGAATTATTTATCCAGCAAGGCTGTCATTAAAAATAGAAGGAGAAATAAAAAGTTTACAGACAAACATTCAAGCAGTTCATGACCACTAAACCAGCCCTGAAAGAAAGTTTAAGGGCGACTGTCTAAGAGGAGAAAAGACCAAACAAACAAACAAAAACACCAAAACCCAAAAAGATCAAAAGTAACAAAGACTAGAAAGGTACAGACAACACCACCAGAAACTCCAACTCCACGAGAAACATAATGGCAATACTGGACTAACACTCCAATCAAAACACATAGGATAACAGAATGGATAAGAAAACAAGATCCATCCATATACTGTTTACAAGAGACCCATTTTAGACCTAAAGACACCTTCAGATTGAAAGTAAGGGGATGGAGAAACATCTATCATACTAATGGTCACAAAAAGAAAGCCAGAGTAGCCATACTGATATCAGACAATCTAGATTTTAAAATAAAGACTGAGGTGCCTGGGTGGCTCAGTCGGTTAAGTGTCTGATTTCTGCTCAGGTCAAAATCTCACAGTACGTGAGTTCAAGCACGTCATTGGGCTCTGTGCTGACAACTCAGAGACTGGTACCTGGATTCTGTGTCTCCCTGTCTCTCTCTCTCTCTCTGCCCCTCCCTCACTCATGCTATCTCTCTCTATCAAAAATCAATAAATGTTAAAAAAAATTTTAAATAAAGGCTGTAACAAAAGATCAAGAAGGGCATTATATCATAATTAACAGGCCTATCCATCAAGAAGATCTAAGAATTGTAAACATTTATGCTCGAAACGTTAGGGTCCCAAATTTATAAATCAATTAATCACACACACAAAGACTCATTGATAATAATACCATAATAGTAATGGACAGCAGCACTCAATTGGCAGCAACGCACATATCGTCTAAACAGAAAATCAACAAAAAAACAATGATTATGAATGACACACTACACGAAATGGACTTAACAGATATATTCAGAATTATTTCATCCTAAAGTAACAGAATACACATTCCTCTCAAGTGCGCATGGGACATTCTCCAGAATAGATCACATACCGGGACACAAATCAGCCCTCAATGAGCAAAAAAGATGAAGATCACACCGCGCCTATTTTCACACCACAACACTATGAAACTCGAAATCAATCACAAGAAAAAAGGTGGAAGGATAACAAATAGTTGGAGACTAAAGACAATGCTACTAACTAATGAATGGGCTAACCAAGAAATTAAGGAGGAAATTAAAAGTACATGGAAGCCGATTAAAATGATAACACCAAAGCCCAGGACCTATGGGATGTAGTAATGGTGGTCACAAGAGGGAAATATATAGCAATCGAGGCCTTGCTAAAGATGGAAGAAGGGTCTAACCTTACACCTTAAAGAGCTGGAAAAAGAACAGCAAATAAAACCCCACACTAGCAGAAGATAGGAAATAATAAAGACTAGAGCAGAAAGCAAGGCTATCAAAAACAAAAAAACAAAAAAAAAAAAACAGTAGAACAGATCAATGAAATCAGAAGGTGGCTCTTGGAAAGAGTTAACAAATATGATAAATCCATATCCAGTTTGATCAAAAATAAAAAAGAAAGGACCCAAATAAATAAAATAAAGAATCACATGGGAATACAAGCTGGTGCAGCCACTCTGGAAAACAGTATGGAGCTTCTTCAAAAAGCTAAAAATAAAATTACCCTACAACCCAGCAATTGCACCACTAAGTATTTATCCATGGGATACACGTGTGCTGTTTCAAAGGCACACATGCACCCCCATGTTTATAGCACCACTATCAACAATAACCAAAGTATGGAAAGAGCCCAAATGTCCATTGATGGATGAATGGATAAAGATGTGATATATATATACATACAAAAGAGTATCACTCGGCGATAAAAAAGAATGAAATCTTGCCATTTGCAACTACGTGGACGGAACTGGGGGGTATTATGCTAAGTGAAATCAGTCAGTCAGAGAAAGACAAAAATCATATGACTTCACTCATATGAGGACTTTAAGACAAAACAGATGAACATAAGGGAAGGGAAACAAAATATAAAAACAGGGAGGGGGACAAAACAGAAGAGACTCATAAATATGGAGAATAAACAGAGGGTTACTGGAGGGATTGTGGGAGGGGGGGATGGGCTAAATGGGTAAGGGCCACTAAGGAATCTACTCCTGAAATCACTGTTGCACTATATGCTAACTAATTTGGATGTAAATTTTAAAAAATACAAAATACAATTAAAACAATATTTTAAAAAAATCAAGAATCACGGAGGACAGATCACCACCAACACAGCAGAAATATAAACAATAATAAGAGAATACTATGAGCAATTAGACACCAATAAAATGGGCAATCTGGAAGAAGTGGACAAATTCCTAGAAACACATAAACAACCAAAACTGAAACAGGAAGAAACAGAAACTTTTAACACACCCATAAACAGTAAAGGAATCGAATTAGTAATCAAAAATGTCCCAAAAAGAAGAGTCCAGGGCTGGATGGCTTTCCAGGGGAATTCTACCACATATTTTAAGAAGAGTTAACACCTATTCTTTTGAAGCCATGCCAAAAATAGAAATGGAAGGAAACCTTACAAACTCATTCTATGAGACCATCATTACCTTGATTCCAAAACCAGACAAAGAACCCACTCAAAAGGAGAATTACAGAACAATTTCCCTGATAAATATGGATGCAAAAATCCTCAAAGAGATAATAGCCAACCAAATCACCCAATGCATTAAAAGAATTATTCAACAAGACCAAGTGGGATTTATACCTGGGACACAGGGCTAGTTCAATATCTGCAAATCAATCAGTGTGATACATCGCATCACTAAAAGAAAGGACAAGAACCACATGGTCCTCTCAATAGATGGAGAGAAAGCATTTGACAAAATACAGCATCCTTTCTTGACAAAAACACTCAAAAAGGTAGGGCTAGAAGGCTCATACCTCAAGATCACAAATGCCGTAAATGAAAGACCTAATGTTGCTATCGTCCTCAATAGGGAAAAACTGAGAGCTTTCCCCCTAAGATCAGGAACAGGACAGGGATGCCCATTCTCACCACTGTTATTCAACATAGTATTGGAAGTCTTAGACTCAGCAATCAGACAACACAGAGGAATAAAAGACATCCAAATAAGCCAGGAGGAAGACACACTCACTCCTCACAGATGATATGACACTCTATGTGGAAAACCCAAAAGATTCCACCAAAACACTTCTAGAACTGATCCATGAATTCAGCAAGGTTGCGGGATGTAAAACCCATGCACAGAAATCTATTGCATTCCTAAACACCAATAATGAACCAACAGTAAGAGAAATCAGGAAATCGATCCCATTTACAAGTGCACCAAAACCCGTAAAATACCCACAAATAAGCATAACCAAACAGGTGAAAAATCAATGCACTGAAAACTATAGAAAACTTATCCAAGACTTGAAGAAGGCACACAAGAAAATGGCAAAATGTTCCATACTCCTGGATGGGAAGAACAAAGATTGTTAACATGTCGATACTACTCAGACAATCAACACATTCAGTGCAATCCCTATCAAAGCAACACCCGGATTCTTCACAGAGCTAGAACAATCTAAAAATGTGTATGGAACCAGAAAACAACTAAATTGACAAAGCAATCTTGAAAAAGAAAACCGAAGCTGGAGGTATCACGATGCTGGACTGCAAGACGTATTACAGCTTAACTGAATAGCCACCCAGGTGCCTAGGTACAATATGATTTTTGATAACAGGATTATAATAGAGATATTCAGTGAAGATAACAAAGCTCAGAGAAATTGAGTCAAAACAAAAAGTCAAAAGACAAGACAAATGCAGAATTCCCACCTGGCTGAGATTAGGGGATTATTCCTCCCTTACCATTTCTCTGCAGTGTTCCAAGATTCTAATTGTTACAAAGCTAAAGGGCAATTATCAATAATTAATGGCACCTGCCTCACAGGCTTGTTTTGAGGAATGAATAAACACACACAAAGCATTTCTGAGGGGAAAAATAAGATGTGTTACAAAGCTGTAATGATCAAGACAGTGTGGTACTGGCACAAAAAACAGACACATCAATGGAACTGAGTGTTCTCCACAATAAGAGAACCCAGAAATGGACCCACAAATGTATGGCCAACCAATCTTTGACAAAGAAGGAAAGAATTTCCAATGGAATAAATAAAGTCTCTTCAGCAAATGGTGCTGGGAAAACTAGACAGCACATACAGGAAAATGAACCTTCACCACTTTCCTTCACCATACACAAAAATAAACTCAAAATGGAAGAAAGACCTAAATGTAAGACAGGAAGTCATCAAAATCCTAGAGCAGAAAGCAGGCAAAAACCTCTTTGACCTGGAAAGCAGCAACTTTCTCACTCAACACATCTGCAGAGGCAAGGGAAACAGAAAGAAAAATGAACCATTGGGAGCTTATCAAAATACAAAGCTTCTGCACAGTGAAGGAAACAATCAGCAAATAAAAGCAACCTACGGAATGGGAGAAGATATTTCCAAATGATATATCAGATAAAGGGTTAGTATGCAAAATCTATAAAGACCTTATCAAACTCAAAAAAATGAATAATCCAGTGAAGAAATGGGCCAAACACATGAATAGACACTTGTCCAAAGAAGACATCCAGGTGGCTAACAAACACATGAAAAAATGTTGAAAATCACTTATCATCAGGGAAATACAAATCAAAACCAAATGAGATATCACCTCACACCTGTCAGAATGGCTAACATTAACAACTCAGGCAACGACAGATGTTGGCAAGGATGCAGAGAAAGAGGATCACTTTTGCACTACTGCTGGAAATGCAAACTGGTGCAGCCACTCTGGAAAACACTATGTGGGTTTTTCAAAAAATTAAAAATAGAACTACCTTATGACCCAGCAGTTGCACTAGTAGGTATTCATCCAAGGGATACAGGTGTGTTGTTTTAAAAGGGCACATGCTCCTCGCTGCACAACAGCAGTGCTATCGACAATAGCCAAATTATGGAAAGAGACCAACTGTCCATTGATGGATGAATGGATAAAGAAGAACTGGTAAATATATGCGATGGAGTATTACTCAGCAGTCAAAAATAATGAAATCTTGCCATTTGCAGCGACATAGAGAGAACTAGACTGTATTTTGCTGAGTGAAATAAATCGATCAGAGAAAGATAAATATCATGATTTCACTTATATGTGGAATTTAAGACATGTAACGGATTAACTGAGGAGAAGGGAAGGAAAAAAAAGAAAAACAGAAGGAGGCAAACGATAGGAGACTCTTACATACAAACAACAAACTGAGGGTTGCTGGAGGAGAGAGGAGTGGGGGCATGGGCGAAACGTGTGATGGGTATTAGGAGGAGTACATGGTTTCATATGTAAGTGATGAATCACTTGGTTTTACTCCTGCAACCAATACAACACTATCTGTTAACTAACTTGAATTGAAATAAATACATTTATTTTAAAAAGAAATAATATTTATGATAAAGATGAATAAGTAAAACACTTAATTAAAAAAACTAGAATAAAATCATTTGAAAAACATTTCAAACTTACTTGTGTTTCAAAGTTAAAGAAAACTACTGAATGGGAGAAGATATTGACAAATGGCATAACCAATAAAGGGTTTATATCGTAATTTATAAAGGTCTTATACATACAATGCCCAAAATACAAATGATCCAATTAAAAATGGCCAGAATACATGAATAGACATTCTCCAAAGAAGACAACATGATGACAAAAAAAACACGTCAAAACATGCTCAACATCACTGATCATCAGGTAAATACAAACCAAAAACGCAATGATATGTCACTTCACCCATGTGAGAATAGCTAAAATCAAGAACACAAGAAACAACAGGTGTTGTCAAGGATATTTAGAAATGGGAACTCTCTTGCACTGCTGAATCCATGAATTCAGAGTTTGAACACTCCTTGCTTAAAACAATGAAGTAAGGTAATTCTCATGAGAGTCATCAGGGGAAACGTTGGATGACAGGTCCAGACACAAAATCTTAAGGGCTCTGACATTCAAAGTGTTCCATCACAGGGTCTTCCGTACCGAGTCATCTGGAGTCATAGCCTCTACAAAGCGCCTTCTTCATTGCTCCAGTCACATCCTTGTTCCGCAGGGTATATATAAAGGGGTTGACCATGGGGGTGACGATGGTGTAGAAGAGAGAAACGAACTTGCCCTGATCCCGGGAGTAGTTGTTGCTGGGCTGGAGGTAAATGTAGATGCCTGTGCCGTAGAACAGGGAGACCACTGTGAAGTGGGACCCACATGTCCCAAAAGCTTTCCTCTGCCCTGAAGCTGACTTTATTCTTAACACTGCCTTGACAATCTGACCATAGGAGAACGTGATCAATGCCACAGGTATGAGGAGAATGATCACACTGACAAAGAGCTCAGACTCATTCACAGTGGTGTCAACACAGGCAAGCTTGAGCAGTGGGGGAACCTCACAAAAGAAGTGGTCTATTTTATTTCTCCCACAGAGTGGTACAAGGAAGGTGAGCACCGTGTGCAATGAGGAGTTGGCAAAACCAAGGAACCACGATGCAGAAGCCATCAGGGTGCACAGACGGGGGTGCATGATCACTGTGTAGTGCAGGGGCCTGCAGACGGCTGCGTAGCGGTCAAATGCCATCACCCCTAACAGAATGCATTCTGTAGATGCCAACCCTAGAGAGACGAACATCTGAGCTACACAACCACCGAAAGAGATAGACTTGTCTGCTCCCCTGAGATGAACCAGCAGCTGAGGAACAGTGCTGGTCGTGTAACACAGGTCCAGAAAGCTTAGGTTGGACAGGAAAAAGTACATGGGAGTCTGCAGGTGTGGGTCCAGGCGGGACAACACAATGATGCTCATGTTTCCCAGCAGGGTGAGCAGATAGAAGATCAGAAGAACCACAAAGAGGACTCGCTCCAGCTGAGGCCGGTCAGAGAAACCCAGCAGGATAAAGCCAGTGAAAGAACTTCCATTTTTCTGGTCCATTCTTTCTTATCACATGTTTCCTGTCAAGACCAAACATTTAGCAATTTTTAAAAGCAATCTTCAAAGCAGTAAAATGTTGGCAGGATGTGAATTTAGCATGTTATAAGACAGGGCATGGGATTGTATAAGTAACTCTTTGAATAAATTATGGACTCATGAAATTGCCATCGTTCATATTAATTAACTCTATATTATCAAAAAAGAAAATCATAATATTTAATGTAAGAAAAATCAAATAATGGACCTGTGTCTGCATCAGTCATAGGTACAAAATGTCTTTCAGTCTCAGCCTAGTAGGCTGAAAGTACTATAAAATATGTGTGTGCACCCCCGTGTTTACAGCAACACTATCAAGAATGGCCAAAGTATGGAAAGAGCCCAAATGTCCACCAATGGATGAATGGATAAAGAAGATGTGGTATAAACATACAATGGAGTATTACTCAGCAATCAAAAAAGAATGAAATCGTGCCATTTGCAACTACGTGGATGGAACTGGGGGGTATTATGCTAAGTGAAATTAGTCAGTCAGAGAAAGACAAAAATCATATGACTTCACTCATATGAGGACTTTAAGAGACAAAACAGATGAACATAAGGGAAGGGAAGCAAAAATAATATAAAAACAGGGAGGGGGACAAAACAGGAGAGACGCATAAATATGGAGAACAAACTGGGGGTTGCTGGAGGGGTTGTGGGAGGGAAGATGGGCTACATGGGTAAGGGGTATTAAGGAATGTACTCCTGAAATCATTGTTGCACTATATGCTAACTAATTTGGATGTAAATTCAAAAAAATAAAAAGAGAATTTAAAATCAATAAAATAAATGAAATAAAATAAAAATATGTGTGCATTTCAGAGAAAACCAGGATAAGGGAAAAGAGGGAGGGAAATCAGAAAGAATAGGAAAGTGCTACACACAGAGTGAGTCATCATTTTTTTTAAAACTTTTTCTAATGTTTACTTATCTTTGAGAGAGGGACAAAGGCAGAGTGCAAGCGGGGAAAGCAGGGAGAGAAGAAGACACAGAACTCAACCAGGCTCCAGGCTCCTGGCTCCTAGCTATCAGCACACAGCCCAACATGGAGCTTGAACTCACGAACAGTGAGATCTTGACCAGAGCCAAAGTCAGACCCTTCACCGACTAAGCCACCCAGGCACCCCAGGTTCATTATTTTTCATATGTATCTCATAATTGCACACAACTGGAATACACATACCACATGGCACAGGTCATGATACAACATGATCTCGAAAATAAATTCAGTTACAGGAATTTATGACCTAGAGTATATTTCTACAAAGAATTCAGTTACATTCAACACATCGCTGCTAGTTCTGCATACAAACAAATATCAGGTTTCTTTGTGTGTGTGTGGAAGTAAAACAAATACTCAATGAGAGAAAACCTGACAACAACACCATTCAAACAGTGCTTAACGTTAACCCCAAAGATGCTTAAAATTACCATACCAATTTAACAGGAACTCTGAAAATTCATCGGCTATGCAGTCCTTTGGAATCAGAACTCTAAAATCCAGGGGCCAACACTTAACTCTTCCTTCTGCAGATTTGTGTTTCACACATTACTCCATTAGAGTAATTACACCAACCTTCATAAAATTCCTCAAAGAGGTAGGATTACTCCATATCACCATTCTAATCAGAACTTTTTAAAGTATTATCCAAATGGGTAACCTATGTACAAAGTGTAATGCTTTGCATCATTGCCTAGGATAAAATAATTACTTGGGTAAATATATAGAGATAAACACAGATATATTCTCAAAGCCGTGACAAGTCGAAGAGCTATAATGCAAACCTTAACGTAGTACAAGGAAAGGCCTAAAGGAAAGGATATATTGGTATTATACAAAATCTCCCACACCCATCTATATTATATTAATGATCACCATTCTGGAAGCTAGCCTGCAGAGACAGTCACACTAGATCAAACACAATGCCAGCTCTAAGGCTCTAAGGCTCGTCTGATGACCATTTCCATCCAGCTGCGCAGTACTGAATGAGCATAGTAACATACCAACTGAAGAGGCGTCAGGACACGAGTATTTCAGTTCCATCATACTCAGAAGGGTAGGCATCCAACACATTTTTAACTCTTCCAAGAGTTTTAAAATATGACGCAAGTTTCTTTCAAACCAATGTGTGAAAGAAACGGGTACAAAACTGGCATAAAATAAATGTTCACAGAAATGGAATAAAGGATGTGGTAATTCACACTGTTTAATACCTCCTTCGATTTCCTATAAAGATTGAGCAGTGGTATCCACAAAACAGAATCTATGCACCAACAATTTCTTAATAGAATTAATTATAAAGGTATCAGGCACAGTCTAAATATGCAACAACAGGGAATATCCCCTCCTTAACACCTTCTCAGAAGAGCAAATAAAAACAAACAGTGGTTCGTTCTCATGCACACGTGCACAAATATACACACATCCATCTGAAACACATTGCTGACAAATTTTTATTGCTTTAATTTTTTCAGTTTATTTATTATTTTGTGTGAGAGAGAGTGAGCACAAGCAGGGGAGGGACAGAGTGAGATGGAGAGGGAGAGAGGAGAGACCCAGAAAGATAATCCCAAGCAAGCTCCTCACTGTCAGCACAGAGCCCGACCTCACACCTCTGAGACCATTACCTGAGCCAAAATCAAGTGTTGGAGGCTTAACCAACTTAGCCACCAAGAGCCCGGCTGGCAAACTATTTAAATTGCCTGACAAGGAAACACTCATGAAAATGAAGGAGAGCAAACAGAAAATGCTAACTCATCCAAACAAAATACCAATATAATACTGAACCATTAGAATAAAATAACGATATATTTTAATAGTCCGTATGGATGAGGACTAGGAAGACAGTTGAGAAAACATAAAGAGGTGGTGAAATGAACCTGTACAAATTTCTTGCTGTTTTACAATATTATATGTGTATGGGTGGGTTTTAATACATTTATATTAATTTAATATATATATATATATATATATATATATATATATATATATATGAATGTAGAATGCAGCTGTCATGAAATAATCTGATACAGGAAATGCAGTTCTGAATATTACACATAAATTGTTACTTTGCACACAAAAAAATACTTGAAAAGGACATATGTTATATATAGAGAGAAAAAATTATTAGTTAAAATAAAAACAGATCTTGCAAAATTAAAAAGTGGCATTCTATGTAATAATTACCATCAAAAAAGTATTTACTTGAAATGACACCTCACAAGAACTCAATTTACAATAACAAGAAAACAGGCATCAAATGAAAGACGTTAAATGCTTGGTAGTGACAGACCTAAGGTAATAGAGCAATTACCCTAAGTGTTCAATGCTACATGTAACTCTAAACGTTTTGGTGGAAGAATACATATGTCCACAAAACCAGATGCTCAGTATGCATACTACACAGTTTAAAGACAAAAGACCTCAATATAATGTCTCCATTTAAGGTGTTGTTTCAAACATGTAACATTCACTGATATGTTTGACATACCCATGCTGCCCTATCCAGTTCCTGAATGAATCCTGAAAAAGTGGGGGCAAGATTTGCGCAGCCTCAGTGCTACAACTGAATCGCTGTTCCTTGCTTGATGCTTCTGTCTCATGGGTCTCGTGTGACCTCAGACATATGAGAACAGGCCCTCGAATGAGGGAGGATGAGCAAATGAGGGGAATGCAGCCATCACTAGATAGGAAATGACAGATGTGATGAACACTGACAGGGCTGTAGGGCAAGTTTTATGGGGAAGACAATGAAGTAGGATTTCCACTGCGTGTTGTTTATTCAGGGAATGCTCTCGGGATAAACGGAGTGAGGGAAGGAAAACAGCAGAGAATGTTGCTAAGCAAGGATGTTCCAGTGGAACAGAGCAGGAGTCTGATCCCATGAGAAGCTGGACAGAACTCTCCAGTAAAAGCATCCATCTGTGATGGTAGAAATTCTCTGCCTTCAGTGTCCAATACTATGCCCACTCTCTACCTGTCATACCTGAGCATTTAAAATGTCCTATCCAAGAAATCGTGGTGCCTGGGTAGCTCAGTCAGTGAAGCATCCAACTTTGGGTCATGGCATGATCTCATGATTTGTGGGTTAAAGCGCCACGTCAGGCTCGGTGTTGACAGCTTAGAGAATGGAGCCTGCTTCAGATTCTGTATCTCTCTCTGTCCCTCCCCTGCATACACTCTTGTCTGTCTGTCTGTCTGTCTCTCTTTCTCTCTCAAGAATAAACATTTTTAAAATTTTTTAAATGAATAAAAATAAAATATCCTAGCTAAGAAACTGAATGGTACACTTTATGTAATTTTGATAAATTTAAATTTAAATAGCTTCCTGTGGGTACTTACTACTGAATTGGACAGCATGACTCTGGAGCATGAATTGCATCAGATTCAGGCCTACCTTGGCATTGGCACCTTTTGTACCTCCCACAGTCTGTCACTGGCTGTGAGCTGCCCCCACCTGTTTACCCAGACTGCCTGGCTATGTGACTCCCTTTCAGCTGAGGACAATTCTCTCAAGAAGGGAATGGCTGTGAACCTTGGAGCCCATACTCATAACAAGTAGTGTTTAGATTGCAGCCCCAGGAGGTAAAGAGCGTATGAGCAGGTCACCAACAGCATTCATACAAGAGTCTACTCGTGATCATGTGCAAGGATAGAAGGATGGAAACTCGTGTGCTTTACACATCACCTAAGTGCAACCACACACACAGAAACACACATGCCCCCCCCACACACACACACACACAACACACTGTGTCAAGTAAAACATTCCGGTTTTTTGTTACTTTTTCCTATCATTTGGTTACTTATACACACTTGAAGGATCAGCTTTCTTCTTAACAATAAAATCAAAATAAAGATGCATGCACAGAATATACACCAAATGGAACTTCCCTGATGTAATTTTCAACATAGCAGTTAAAAACTTCATACATATTTTACATATGTTGCTAACTGGTAAGGGAGAAAATAAATATTTAAATTAATAAATACTGATATGATTTTAGCATAGAGAGGAAATATTATCTAATTTCACAGACAATATGGAACAAAGGGAAAGCATGGAGGCATACAATCTGATAGTTTTACACATATAGATTCTCTACTAATCTATTTCTGAATGCAAATGTTATTCCCACTAAACATGCATATCTAATTATTTTCCACATGTGCAGAGTGGGGCGATGCATGTACTACAAAAGAATCAAATGTCTAGGGATGACTTGGTGGCCTCTATAATGAACAATTACATTTAGTTCTTAAATTTTGTGAACTTCCACAGTCTGTTGCATTAGACAATTGACCATATGCAAACCATTTAGCTCTTTTTTTGTTTCAAGAACAATTGCAACTGGAAATTAACTTGTCGATTCCTACAGCAACGCAGCAACCAAGCAATATTTCACTCACCTTTATTCACCTTCCCTGTGGATTCAAAGCTATTTCCCTAACTCCTCTCCAAGTTACTGCCTAAATGCAGTTCTGGGGATAGGAACATGGACATGGAGAATCAGTGTCTGCAGTAAATACAAAGGTTGACTGTACCAGCCTGGCTCATCCATAACTTTTTAAGGGAAAGGACACCTTCTCAGGATGACTTCACAGGTCTTCATGTGACACCAGAGATCTGCGCTTTGCCTCTCGGACGTAGAGGATGAAGGCAGTCACAGACTCGAAGTATGGTGTCCTGAGTACAATGACCTGCCTATGCAACAGTGAGACCTTACGAGCATGTGAGAGGGTTCCGTGTTTCTGAACTCTGGCTGGGCTTGCACAGAGAATCAAGTCCCTTCCCCTGCTGATGTCTCTGGGGAACGGATGCCCCACACTCTTAATGAGCCCATGTCCCTGAGCTGCCCAGACATGGCAATCCTCAGGGACATGACTCTGGAGAACAACGCCAGAGGAGACCTAATCTGTCTCTTCTATTAGTTCACATATCTCACAGGGACAATGACTCCCTAGACCTCCCTAGCTACCTTAGCTCCCATCTGTGAATGACCTAGCAGTGTTACAAAACACTTAAGGTTTTTTCCTCACAACTGCCCAAAATATGCACATATAAATATGTAAGGAAGAATCCATTCACTTGCTTAATTTTAAATGTAAATATGTAAATACATTTTTCATTTAATTTCATTCACAACCAATTATACAGGATCGCAGAGCTAATAATTAAGCACATCTAATCTTTAGCATGAATATAAAAAAGGGCCACCAAATTCTATCAAACTTCTAATGTGGTTAGGGGGAAAAAACTCAAATCCTGTAAAACACTGTACATTTTATAACCATTGGTTTTAATGGCGCCCTCAAATACTGTAAAAAATTACCTGTGTTGTTAATATGTGTACATGGTGTATTTAAATTCAGCTAGTATTTGCATTTAAGCTCAAATTGATTTTGAGTTTATCAGGAGACTAACAAATACTCAATAAGAAAAATGGAAGAAAACTGATGGGTACTTTGTGGCCATTTCTCAAAGATCCATAACTTCCAGTTTCATTCATCATGTTCTGCCTAAGGAGATAAACTACCTCCTGCTAAAAACATTCTTGGACTTGGATGTTCTCAGGTTTCACATACCAGGTAGATCCCATCCTGATGGTTATGGGGAGAACTGACACTCTGGATGTCCTGAGGACAGAGAGAATTACACACCTACTATTATGCTTTTCTTCCCAGGCCTCACTCAAGAGAAGAAAGGTCCCAAATATACAATCTAACCTTGCACCTAAAGAAGCTAGCAAAGGAACCACATGAAGCCTAAGGCAAGCAGAAGAAGGGATATAGTAAACATTAGATCAGAAAAAAATGATATAGAAACAAAAAAACACAGTAGACCAGTTCATTGAAACTAAGAGTTGGTTCTTTGGAAGAATAAACAAAATTGATAAACCTCTAGCCAGACTTCAAAAAGAAGAGAGAGGAACCAAATTAATAAATCATGAATAAAGGAGGAGAGATCATAACCAGCTTTGTAGAAAGACAAACAATTAGAAGAGAATGCTATGAAAAATGATTTGCCAACAAACTGGCCATCTGGAAGATATTGGAACACTCCTAGAAACTCACAAACTACAAGATCTGCAACATGGCAGAGAAGTAGGGGGATCCATACTTCCTGCGTCTCTCAAACAAAGAAGCGTAGAGGGCAAAGGACTTTGAACACCAGAGCCTGGGAGGAAAAGAAGTTGAATCTACCGGGAAGAAAATGGGAAAGCTGGAGAAAAGATGGGTGGGTGACTGCAAACAAGGGGAGATCAAAAAAAAAGGCCAACTGGGCATGGAGCGGAGAGACCCCCTTCTGCAGAGAGACAAAAGGAAAAGAAAGAGCAGCTAGGGAAGTGTAGGACTGCATCTGGACAAGAGAAAGAAAAGGAAAAGGCAGCTATCTCACTGGAGTGCTGTGGGAAAAGACAAAGCCGGCCTGTGTCTGCCTGTGTCTGCCATCCCCGGGGCTCAGTTGGCAGTAGAAGAAGGCGGTCCTCCCTGAAGTGCGGGCAGCACAGACAAAGCCAGCTGGGACCTTATATCCGCCACACTGAGAGGTGCTCCCCCAGTGCCAGAGTGCACAAAGTGGGACTTTGAATCCTGTCTGCACCTGCGGCACAGTGAGGGCGACTCAAACAGAGTCCACCAGGTCTGGCACCATGGAAAAGAGACTGGGGGATCACCATCCCCCCCCCAACAAACACCAACACTAAGATGGAGACTCAGGGGTCACTCCCTGGGCCCATAGTGGAGGTGGGTCCAGTTGCCCCAAACCAAGCCCCTTCGCATTGGGTAACTGTCTATCAACCAGAGTGGCACAGACCCTGTGGACACCGACTCCCCCACAAGTGCAGCAGCATTGCCCAGATTCACTCTAGGTCAATTCTGGATATATATATATTCTTCCCCCCATTTCTCCTCCTTATCTCTTCCCTCCCCTCAGCTGGTTACTCTGGTTACTGGTTTCTCTAAACAGACATATTTAATCCATTCTCTTGATACATGTTCTACACCTCCTTCTTTACACTCCTTTCTCTCTCTCTGCATTAAGCCGTAGTCTCTCTGCCTAGTCAATGCTTATTTTTTCTTCTTCCCCCTCCTCCGGTCATTCCTCTCTTTGTATCTGCTCTTCCAACAGCACCGCCTCCGCCCCTTCTGTATGTGTAGTCGTGCTTGGGGGTTTTTGTTTTACTCCTTAGTTTTTTGTTTTCGTTTATTTGTTTGTTTCTGTTATTTCTTTATGTGTTTGAGTGTTTTTGGCCCCGGTTTGTCTATCTGTTTTCCTTTACAGGGCTACTCCAAGGAACAAATCAAAGCACACCTTGTGGAGGATCCAAAATACCACTACGAGCAGGGTAATAAAATAACCAAAGTCACAACAACACAGAGCAAGTACAATCTCGGAAAAAACACCTCCTGAAGGGACAGGCCCTGGACAGTGTATGGCCCTCCTTTAATAGAGCAGTGCTCGCAGGTGCAGAGCACACAAGCAGCTTTTAAAACACATAAAGGACAAAAAAACTAGCCAAAATAAAGAAATGGAAGCATTCTCCTCAAAAGAAACTCCAGGAAGTAGCAATGGCTGACGAATTGATCAAAACATATTTAAGCAATATAACAGAACAAGAATTTAGAGTAATAGTCATAAAATTAATCGCTGGGCTTGAAAACAGCATAGAGGACAGCAGAGAATCTAATGCTACATAGACCAAGGGACTAAAAAATAATCATGAGGAATTAAAAAATGCTATAAATGCGGTGCAAAATAAAACGGAGGCGACTACAGCACAGATTCAAGAGGCAGAGGGGAGAATAGGTGAATTAGAAGGCAAAATTATGGAAAAAGAGGAAGCTGAGAAAAAGAAATAAAAAACTCCAAGAGTACAAGGGGAGAATTAGAGAACTAAGTGACTCAGTAAAACGGAACAATATCCATATCATAGGAATTCCAGAAGAAGAAGAGACAAAGGGGCTAAAGTTATACTTGAACAAATCATTGCTGAGAACTTCCACTATGTAAGGAAGGAAACGGGTATTAAAATCCAAGAGGCACATAGAACTCCCTTCATATGTAACTTGAATCGATCTTCTGCATGACATATCATGGTGAAACTGGCAAAATACAAGGATAAAGAGAATTCTGAAAGCAGCTAGGGATAAACACACCCTACCATACAAAGGTAGACACATAAGGGAAGCAGCAGACCTAGCTACTGACTCTTGACAGTCCAAAAAGGAATGGCAGGAAACCCTCAATGTGATGAATGGAAAGTTTATGCAGCCAAGAATCCTTTACCCAGCAGGTCTGTCATTCAGAATAGAAGGAGAGATGGTTTTCTCAAACAAGCAAAAACTGAGGGAATTCATCACCACTAAACCAGCCCTACAACAGATCCTAAGGGGGACTCTGTAAGTGAAATATTGCAAGGACCACAAAGTATCAGAGACATCACTACAAGCATGAAACCTACAGATATCACAATGACTCTAAACCCATATCTTTCAAAAATAACACTGAATGTAAATGGACTAAATGTCCAACCAAAAGTCATAGGATACAAAATGGATTAAAAAAAACAAGACCCATCTATTTGCTGTCTACAAGAGACTCATTTTAAACCTGAGGACACCGTCAGATTGAAAGTGAGAGGATGGAGAACTATGTATCATGTTACTGGAAGGCAAAAGAAAGCTGGAGTAGCCATACTTACATCAGACAAAGTATACTTTAAATTCAAGGCTGTGACAAGGGAAGAAGAAGGGCATTATATAATAATTACAGGCTCTATCCATCAGGAAGAGCTAAATATTATAAATGTCTATGTGCCAAATACGGGAGCCCCCCAATATATAATTAATCACAAACATAAGCAACCTTATTGATAAGAATGTGGTAATTGCAGGGGACTTTAATACTCCACTTACAACAATGGATAGATCATCTAGACAGAGAATCAATAAAGAAACAAGGGCCCTAAATGATACGTTGGATCAGATGGACTTGACAGATATATTTAGAACTCTGCATCCCAAACCATCAGAATATACTTTCTTCTCAAGTGCACATGGAACATTCTCTAAGATAGTTCACATACTGGGTCGCAAAATATCTCTTAATAAGTATAAAAGAATTGAGATTATACCATGCACACTTTCAGACCACAATGCTATGAAACTTGAAATCAACCACAGGAAAAATTCTGGAAAACCTCCAAAAGTATAGACGTTAAAGAACACCCTACCACAGAATGAGTGGGTCAACCAGGCAATTAGAGAATAAATTTTTAAAAAATATGGAAACCAATAAAAATGAAAATACAACAATCCAAATGCTTTGGGATGCAGCAAAGGCAGTCCTGGGAGGAAGATACATTGCAATCCAGGCCTATCTCAAGAAACAAGAAAAATCCCAAATACAAAATCTAAGAGCACACCTAAAGGAACTAGAGGCAGAAGAGCAAAGACATCCCAAACCCAGCAGAAGAAGAGAAATAATAAAGATCAGAGGAGAAATAAACAATATAGAATCTAAAAAAAAGAAAACAGTAGAGCAGATCAATGAAACCAAGAGTTGATTTTTTTGAAAATATAAACAAAATTGATAAAACTCTAGCCAGGATTCTCAAAAAGAAAATGCAGAGGACACAAATAGATAAAATTATGAATGAAAATGGAATTATTGCATCCAATCGCTCAGAAATACAATCAATTATCAGGGAATACTATGAAAAATTATATGCCAACACACTGGACAACCTGGAAGAAATGGACAAATTCCTAAACACCCACACACTTCCAAAACTGAAACAGGAAGAAATAGAAAATTTGAACACACCCATAACCAGTGAAGAAATTGATTCAGTTATCAAAAATCTCCCAACAAATAAGAGTCCAGGACCAGATGGCTTCCCTGGGAAATTCTACCAGACATTTAAAGCAGAGATAATACCTATCCTTCTCAAGCTGTTCCAAAAAATAGAAAGGGAAGGAAAATTTCTAGACTCATTCTATGAAGCCAGCATTACTTTGATTCCCAAACCAGACAGAGACCCAGCAGAAAAATAGAACGACAGGCCAATATCCCCGATGAATATGGATGCAAAAATTCTCAACAAGATACTAGCAAATCGAATTCAACAACATATTAAAAGAATTATTCACCATGATCAAGTGGGATTCATTCCTGGGCTGCAGGGCTGGTTCAATATTTGCAAATCAACCAATGAGATGCATCACATTAACAAAAGAAAAGATAAGAACCATATGATCCTGTCAATCGATGCAGGAAAAGCATTTGACAAAACACAGCATCCTTTCTTGATTAAAACACTCAAGAAAATCAGGATAGAAGGAACATACCTCAACATCATAAAAGCCATATATGAAAGACCCACAGCTAATATCATCCTCAAGGGGGACAAACATAGCTTTCCCCCTGATCAGGAACACCACAGGGATGTCCACTCTCATCACTATTCTTTTCCATAGCACTGGAACTCCTAACCTCAGCAATCAGACAGCAGAAAGAAATAAAAAGTATACACATTGGCAAAGAATAAGTCAAACTCTCACTCTTCACAGATGACATGATACTTTACATGGAAAACTCAAAAGACTCTACCAAAAAACTGTTAGGACTGATTCATGAATTCGGCAAAGTCGCAAGATATAAAATCAACATACAGGAATCAGTTTCGTTTCTATACACCGATAATGAAGCAGCAGAAGGGGAAATCAACGAATTCATTTAATTTATAATTACACCAAAAATTGTAAGAAACAGGAACAAACGTAGCCAAAGAGGTAAAAGATCCACATGCTGAAAATTATAGAGCACTTATGAATAAATTGAAGAAGACACAAAGAATTAGAAAAACATTCAATGCTCATGGAGCACTGGGTGGCTCAGTCAATTAAGTATCCGACATCAGCCCAGGTCATGAACTCATGGTTCATGAGTTTCAGCCCCACATTGGGCTCTGCACTGACAGCTTGGAGGCTGGAGCTTGCTTCAAATTCTGCATCTCCCGCTCTCTCTCTCTCTTCCCCTGCCCCACTCACACTCTCTCTCTCCTTCTCTCACAAATAAACACTTAAAAAATTTTTAAATGAAAAGATTACATGCTCATGAGTTGGAAGAACATATGTGGTTAAAATTTTGATAGCAACCTACACATTCATTGCAGTCCCTATCAAAATAACACCAGAATTTTTCACGGAGCTAGAACAATTCATTCCAAAATTTGTATGGAACCACAAAAGACCCTGAATAGTCAAAGTAATGTTGAAAAAGAAATCAAAGCTGGAGTCATCACAATTCCGGACTTGAAGTACTATGACAAAGCCATAATCATCAAGATAGTATATTACTGGCACAAAACTGACACACAGATCAATGGAACAGAATAGAGAACCCAGAAATGGATCCCCAACATATGGCCGAGTAATCCTCAACAAAGCAGGAAAAAGTATCCAAAGGAAAAAACACAATCTCTTTCACAAAATGGTGTTGGGAAAACTGGCATACAGAAGTGGCATACAGAAGAATGAAACTGGACCACTTTCTTACACCATACACAAAAATATATTCAAGATGGATGAAATACCTAAATGTGAGACAAGACATTATCAAAATCCTAGAGGAGAACACAGGCAACAACCTCTTTGACCTTGACCATCGCAACTTCCTACTAGACATGTCTCCAGAGGCAAGGGAAACAAAAGCCAAAATGGGACTTCTTCAACATAAACATCCTTTGCATACAAAACTCAAAGGCAGCCTACAGAATAAGAGATGTTTGCAAATGATATATTGGATAAAAGGCTAGTTCCAAACTCTAAAAAGAACATATCAAACTCAACACCTTAAAGGTAAATAATCCACTTAAGAAATGGGCAGAAGATATGAACAGGCATTTCTCCAAAAGAGACATCCAGATGGCTAACAGACACATGAAAATATGCTCAACATCACTCATCATCAGTGAAATACAAATCAAAACCACAATGAGATACCCCCTCACACGTGTCAGAATGGCTAAAAATAACAACTCAGAAAACAATAGATGTTAGTGAGAATATGTATAAAAGGGAACCCTCTTAAACTGTTGGTAAGAATGCAAACTGGTATAGCCACTCTAGAGAATAGTATGGTGGAGGCGCCTGGGTGGCTCAGTCGGTTAAGCATCTGACTTTGACTCAGGTCATGATCTCGCTGGGTTTGTGAGTTCGAGCCTCGCGTCGGGCTCTGTGCTAACAGCTCCTGGGCTAACAGGAGGCCTGGAGCCTTCTTCAGCTTCTGTGTCTCCCTCTCTCTCTCTGCCCCTCCCCCACTCACACCCTGTCTCTCTCTGTCTCTCAAAAATAAATAAACATTAAAAAAATAATAATAAAAATAAAGACATCATCAAAAGCCAAAATAACAAGCCTGAGAATAGTATGGTGGTTCCTCAAAAATGTAAAATAGACCTACCCTATGACCCAGCAATTACACTACTAGTTATTTACCCATGGGATACAAAAATACAGATTTGAAGAGGTACATACACTCACAGGTTTATAGTAGCATTATCAACAATAGCCAAATTATGGAGAGAGCCTAAGTGTCCATTAACTGATGAATGGATAAGAAGTGGTGTGTGTGTGTGTGTGTGTGTGTGTGTGTGTGTGTGTGTATATACATAATGGAATATTACTTGCCCATCGAAAATATAGGAATCTTGCCATTTTCAACCACATGAAAGGAGCTAGAGTATGCTAAGCAAAATTAGTCAGTCACAAAAAGACAAATATATGATTTTACTCAAATGTGGAATATAAGAATCAGAACAGATGAACATACGGGAGGGGGTTAAAAGAGAGAGGGCAACAAATCATAAGAGACTTAAACATGAGAACATACTGAGAGGGGACGTGGGTATGAGATGGGCTAGATGGCTGATGGGCATTAGGGGGGTACTTGTTGTGATGAGAACTGGGTGTGTATGTAAGCGATGAATCACTGAATTCTACCCCTAAAATCAATATAGCATTGTATGTTAACTAATTAGAATTTAAATTAAAACATGAATAGAAAAAAAGAAGGTATATAGATATATATAGATATAGATATTTATCCATATATCTATATCTCTTCTTAGATGATATCTATTTATCTATGTCTCTTCTCTATATAGATAGATATAGATATAGATTATATATATATATATATATATATATATATATATATATATATATATATACACATATATATATTAAATTACTCAACAATCAAAAAGAATGGTGTCTTGCCATTTGCAACCATGTGGATGGAACTAGAGTGCATTATGCTAAGCGAAATAAGTCAGTCAGTCAGAAAAAGACACATCATATGAGTACACTCATAGGTGGACTTTAAGAAACAAAAAAAGGAACATATCGGAGGGTGAAAACAATTAAGAAAAAAGAAACAAACCACAAGAGGCTAAAGGAGAACAAACTAAAGGTTGATGGGGTGGAGGCAGATGGGGGATGGGCATTAAGGAGGGTACTTGTGATGAGCACTGGGTGTTGTATGTAAGTGATGAATCACTGGATTCTACCTCTGAAACAGGGGTGCCTGCGTGGCTCAGTCAGTTAAGTGTCCAACATCCACTCAGCTCATGGTTCCAGGTCCAAATCAGGCTCTCTGCTCTTGGCAAAGAGCCTCCTTACGATCTTCCATCCCTCTCTCTTTCTGCCTCTATCTCACGCACACTCTCTCTCTCTTTCAAAATAAACACTTAAGGGCACCTGAGCGGCACAGTCAGTTAAGCAACCAGCTCTTGGTTTCAGATCAGGTCAGGAACTCACGGATCATGAGTTCTACTCCCACATTGGACTCCACAGCTCTCAGTGCAGAGCCTGTTTGAGATTCTCTCTCTCTCTCTCTCTCTCTCTCTCTCTCTCTCTCTCTCTCTCTCCCTCTCCCTCTCCCTCTCCCTCTCCCTCTATCTGCCTTCTCTATGCATGTTGTCCCTCTCTCTCTCTCAAAATAAATAAGTAAATTTTAGAGAAAAATGAATATTAAAAAAAAAATTCTACCACTGGGGTGCCTGAGTGGCTCAGTCGGTTGAGCATCCAACTTCGGCTCAGACCATGATCTCCTGGTCTGTGGGTTTGAGCCCCATGTCAGACTCTGTACTGACAGCTCAGAGTTGGAGCCTACTTCCCATTCTGTGTCTCCCCCTCTCTCTGCCCCTCCACCATTCCTGCTTCATCTCTCTCTCTCTCTTCAAAAATAAACATTTTTTAAAATTTTAACAAAAAAATTCTATTACTGAAATAAATCAAAAATAAATCAAAATTTAAATAAAATCAGGAGGGACCAAGATTGCAACAGGATGCAAGGCTTTTTTTTGCATCTCTCATCCCTGATATGCAGCCCGATAAACACTAAATCCTCTTGTACACCTAGAAAACTTATTTGAGGATTAACACAACAATATGCAAATCCTGAACCACAAACTCAACAGGCACACAGAGCAGAGAGGTGAACTGGAGGAAAGAGAAGCTACAGAGGGCAGGGAGCTGTTTTTGCTTGCAGGGAAAGGACAGGGAGCAGGGAAAGTACAGGAAAAGCACCCACACACACACTTAAAGAAGCTAGGCTGGAGAGAAGTTGTAAGAGTGGAAACAGGCATAAGGGACTGAACAAAAAAGGGAGAAAGGAGAAAGTAGAGGGGTTAAATTCCATTAAGACTTTATAAACAAGGGAATGCAGAGTCTGAAATTCCACAGCTTGATACCTGGCTGTGCTCTGGTGGTAAGGGTGACCCCAGGAGCAGAAAGCGAGCCCAAGGGGTCATCAGGTCACATGGGGAGAGGAAGTTCCCCTGCTGGGAGGACATTGGGTAGAGGCTGTGTGGCTACCCCATAGGCAAAGTTCCCATAGGACCCTGGAGAACACCACATTAGCTGGTGCTGGAACAAGGTCATGAAGGGTGAAGCCTGGCACCAGATGTGTGTTGTGATTTTCCATAATCCCTGAAATGCTGCTGTTACACAATCATGTGAACTTTTTCTGGAGTGGGTAGGGACACAGCCAGTCTCCAGCATGGTCCATCAGCAACAGCACAGTCTCACAAACATTCCAGAGAGCCGGCCGGCAATTGCTTGGTGAGAACCTCCCCCAGATGGTTGGAATAGGTGAAAGCCACAGTCCCACAGAAGTAAGGGGTTGGGAAACACAGCCACATCTGAGATAAAACTCAGGAGGGAGGTGCCACCTGGTAGTCTGACAGCTTGGTCATGGACAGTGTAGAAGGGGGGAGTGGGCAGAAGCTGGAGACAAGGAGGGGACTTGATTGCTGGTCAGGAAGAGTACACATTCTGATGCTAAAGACTGGGTAGCTGGGTGACGCCATTTTCACCTCTCTTGCGCATGTACATACACACCTACATGCACCAAAGCAATCCACCCCAGGAAGCTAAGCAGCGCCATCTAGTAGACAACAATTCTGTTACACTAAACCGTGACCAACTGGGCCAACCTCACTCCTCAGGAACACAACCAGTATCTCCACCTGCTTAGTTTATGACCTATAAACTGCTTCATAATTTAATTTATAGGGGAAAGTGCATGTGATTAGAATCATATTTAAATCTCTTCACTGGTCCATCTGTTCCATTTATTTCCCTTTTTCTTTTCTATGCAAATTCTTGAATAAAGAAGGAGAAAAAAATTATTTAAATTACATTTTTATTAAAAAGATTTTTCTTGTTAGAGTGGGAGAGAGCCAAAGCATAGGAGACTGTTGAAAGCTGAGAACAAACTGAGGGTTGATGGGGGGTGGGAGGGAGGGGAGGTGGGTGATGGGTATTGAGGAGGGCACCTTTTGGGATGAGCACTGGGTGTTGTATGGAAACCAATTTGACAATAAATTTCATAAAAAAAAAGAAAAAGAAAAAAAAGAAAAAATAAAAAGATTTTTCTTTAATCTTTTCCTACTATAGTTTTTACTTTCTGAAAAATTTTTCAATTCAATTTTACTTTATTTCATTTTATTCTATATCATTGTATCCATTTTTTCAAATTTTCAAACCTTTTTTTTCCTTTTTTTTTCCTTTCCTCTCTTTCCCTGTTTTCACTAATATGTCAAGCTTCTTTCAACAACAAGAATAAAACTCACTTAGGATATAGCATCTTTTGTTTGAATTTTTTGTGTTTTTTTTAAATTTTTATATTTTTACATTATTAATTCATTTTCTTCCTTCAAAAAGATGAAATGAAGGAATTCAATCCAAAAGAAAGAACGGGAAGAAATGACAGCCAGAGACGTAATCAACACAGATACCAGCAAGATGTCGCAACCAGAATTTAGAGGCACGATAACAAGAATACTAGCTGTGGTTGAAAATGGATTAGAATCCCTTTCTGCGGAGATAAGAGAAGTAAAATCTAGTCAGGATGAAACAAAACATGCTATAAACGAGCTGCAATCTTGAATGGGTACCATGGCAACAAAGATAGATGAATCAGAGCAGCGAATCACTGATACAGAGGACAAGCTTATGAAGAAAAAATGAAGGAAAAAAGGGGAGTCTAAGGCAAAAGAGCACTATATAAGAATCAGAGAACTCAGTAACTCATGAAAAATGAATAACATCAGAGTCATAGTAGTCCCAGATGATGAAGAGAGAGAAAAAGGGATAGAAAGTTATGTGAGCATATCATAGCAGAAAACTTTCCTAAACTGGGGAAAGACACAGACATGAAAAAAAAGAAAGACACAGACATAAAAAAAAAGAAAGCACAAAGAACTCCCATTAGATTCAACAAAAACTGACCAACAACAAGGCATATCATCCTCAAATTCACACAATACTCAGGCAAGGAAAGATTCATGAAAGCAGAAAGGGAAAAAAAAGTCCTTAACCTACAAGGGAAGACAAGTCATGTCATAGCAGACTTATCCACAGAAACTTGGTGGCCAGCAAGGGGTGCCAGGATATATTCAATGTGAAGAGAAAAATATGCAGCCAAGAATTCTTTATCCACCAAGACTGTCATGCAAAATAGAAGGAGAGATAAGAAGTTTCCCAGCTAAACAAACATTAAGGGAGTTTGTGACCACTAAACCAGACCTGCAAGAAATTTTAAGGGTGACACTCAAAGGGAAAAAAAGACCAAACAAACAAAACAAAACAAAACAAAACAAAAACCAAAAAGACCAAAGGCAACAAAGACTAAAAAGGAACAGAGAACACCACCAGAAACTCCAACTCCACAGGCAACATAATGGCAATAAATTCCTATCTTTCAGGACTCACTATAAATATCACTGGATTAAAGAAACCAATCAAAGGACATAGAGTAACAGAATGGATAAGAGAACAAGATCCATCTATATGCTGTTTACAAGACACCCATTTTATTATTTTTTTTATGAAATTTATTGTCAAATTGGTTTCCATAAACACCCAGTGCTCATCCCAAAAGGTGCCCTCCTCAATACCCATCACCCACCCTCCCCTCCCTCCCACCCCCCTCAAACCTCTGTTTGTTCTCAGTTTCTAAGAGTCTCTTATGCTTTGGCTCTCTCCCACTCTAACCTCTTTTTTTTTTTCTTCCCCTCCCCCATGAGTTCCTGTTAAGTTTCTCAGGATCCACATAAGAGTGAAAACATATGGTATCTGTCTTTCTCTGTATGGCTTATTTCACTTAGCATCACACTCTCCAATTCCATCCACGTTGCTACAAACAGACATATTTCATTCTTTCTCATTGCCACGTAGTACTCCATTGTGTATATAAACCACAATTTCTTTATCCACTCATCAGTTGATGTACATTTAGGCTCTTTCCATAATTTGGCTATTGTTGAGAGTGTTGCTATAAACATTGGGGTACAAGTGCCCCTATGCATCAGTACCTCCTGTATCCCTTGGGTAAATTCCTAGCAGTGCTACTGCTGGGTCATAGGGTAGGTCTTTTTTAATTTTTTGAGGAACCTCCACACTGTTTTCCAGAGTGACTGCACAAATTTGCATTCCCACCAACAGTGCAATAGGGTTCCCATTTCTCCACATCCCAAGAGACCCATTTTAGACCTAAAGACACCTTAAGATTGAAAGTAAGGGGATGGAGAAACACCTATCAGGCTAATGGTCACAAAAAGAAAGCCAGAATAGCCATACTTATATCAGACAATCGAGACTTTAAAATAAAGACCGTAACAAAAGATGAAGAAAGGCATTATATCATAATTAAGGGATCTGTCCATCAAGAAGATCTAACAATTGTAAATATTTATGCTCCATATGTGAGAGCACTCAAATATATAAAGCAATTAGTCACAACACAAAGAAACTCATTGAAAATAATACCATAATAGTAAGGGACTTCAGCACCCCAATGACAGCAATGCACAGATCATCTAGACACTAAATCAAAAAGGAAACAATGGTTATGAATGACACACTACACCGGATGGAGTTAACAGATATAGTCAGAATACGTCACCCAAACGTAGCAGAATACACATTCTTCTCAAGTGCACATGAAACATTCTCCAGAATAAATCACATAATGGGACACAAATCAGCCCTCAAAAACTACAAAAAGACCGAGATGATACTGTGCATATGTTCAGACAACCACACTATGAAACTCAAATCAATCACAAGAAAAAACTGTGGAAAGATAACAAACATTTGGACAGTAAAGAATATCCTACTAAAGACTGAATGGGCGAACCAAGAAGTTAAAGAGAAAATTGAAAAGTACATGGAAGCCAATGAAAATGATAACACCACAGCCCAGAACCTCTGGGATGCAGCAAAAATATTCATAAGAGGGAACTATATACCAATGCAAACCTTCCCAAAGAAAAAAGAAAGGCCTCAGATACACACCTAACTGGACACCTTAAAGAGCTGGAAAAGAACAGCAAATTAAACCAAAAAACAGCAGAAAATTGGAAATACTAAAAACAAGAGCAGAAATCAATACTATCAAAACAACAAAAACAAAAAACACACAAGCAAACAAACCAGTAGAATAGATTGATGAAACTAGAAGGTGGTTCTTTGAAAGAATTAACAAAACTGATAACCCATACCCAGTTTGATGAAAAAGGAAAGGACCCAAATGAAAAAATCAAGAATCACAGAGGACAGATCACAACCAACACCGCAGAAATACAAACAATAATAAGGGAATATTATGAGCAATTATACATCAATGAAATGGGCAACCTGGAAGAAAAGGACAAATTCCCAGAAACATATAAACTAACAAAACTGAAACAGGAAGAAACAGAAAATTTGAACACACCCATAACCAGTAAAGACAACGAATTAGTAATCAAAAGTCTCCCAAAAAAACAAGAGTCCAGGGCCAGACGACTTTAGGGGAATTCTACCAAATATTTAAAGAAGACTTAACCTATTCTTTTGAAGCCATACCAAAAATAGAAATGGAAGGAAACCTTACAAACTGATTCTATGCATCCAGCGTTACCTTGATTCCAAAACAAGACAAAGAACCCACTCAAAAGGAGAATCACAGAACAATTTCCCTGATGAATATGGATGCAAAAGTCCTCAACAAGATACCAACCAACCAAATCAGACAATGCATTAAACGAAGTATTCACCACGCCAAGTGTGATGTATACCTGGGATGCAGGTATAAATCAATGTTATACATGACATCAATAAAAGAAAGGACAAGAACCACATGATCATCTCGAAAGGCACAGAGAAACCATTTGACAAAATACGGCAGCCTTTGTTGATAAAAATCCTCAAGAAAGTAGGGATAGAAATTTCATACCTCAAGATTCAAAAAGCCATATATTAAAGACCCACTGCTAATATCTTTCTCAATGGGGAAAAAGAAAGACCTTTCCCCCTAAGTTCAGGAACACGACAGGGATGTCCACTCTCACCACTGTTATTCAACATGCTATTGGAAGTTTTGGCCTCAGCATCCTAAACCACAAGGGAATAAAATGCATCCGAAATGGCCAGGAGGAAGTCAAACTTTCACTCTTAGCAATGACATAATACTCTATGTGGAAAACACAACATATTCTACTGAAAAACTGCTAGAACTGATCCATGAATTCAGCAAAGTCACAGGATATGCACTGCACAGAAATCGGTTGCATTCCTATACACCAATAATGAAACAACAGTAAGAGAAATCAGGAATCGATCCCATTGACAAGTGCACAAAACACCACTAAATACCTAGAAATGCACCTAACCATGAGGTGAAAAATCTATACACTAAAAACTATACAAAGCTTAAGAAATTGAAGAACAAAGAAATGGAAAAATATTCCATGCTCCTGGAATGGAAGAACAAAGATTGTTAAAACATCAATACTCCCCAAAGCAATCTACATATTCAAGGAAATCCCTATCAAAACAACACCAGGATTCTTCACAGAGCTAGAACAAACAATCCTAAAATTTGTATGGAACCAGAAAACACCCCAAATTCCGAAAACAATCTTGAAAAAGAAAACCGAAGCTGGAAGCATCACAATCCAGGATTTCAAAATGTATTACAGCATAACTGAATGAGCCACCCAGGTGCCTGGGTACAATATGATTTTTGATAAAAGGATTATAATAGAGATCTTCAATGAAGATAACAAAGCTCAGAGAAATTTAGTGAAAACAAGTAGTCAAAGACAAGACAAATGCAGAATTCCAAACTGGCTTAGAATGTGGGATTTGATTCCTCCCTCTACAGTGCTCCAACGTCCTACTTGTTACAAAGCCAAAAGAGCAATCATCCCCTAATTAATGGCACCTGCCTTACAGGTTTGTTTGGGGGAATGAATAAACCATGCAAAGCATTTCTGGAAAAAACATAAGATGTATTACAAAACTGTAATCATCAAGATGGTATGGTACTGACACAAAAACAGATATTCAGATCAATGGAACAGAATGGAACCCAGAAATGGACCCACAATTATATGGCCAATGAATCTTTGACAAAGCAGGAAAAGATATCCAGTGGAATAAAGACAGTCTCTTCAGGAGATGGTGCTGTGACAACTGGACAGCAACATGCAGAAAAATGAACCTGGACCACTTTCTTACACCATACACAAAAATAAACTCAAAATAGATGAAGGACCTAACTGTAAGACAGGAAGCCATCAAAATCCTAGAGGAGAAAGCAGATAAAAACCCCTTTGACTTTGGCAGCAGCAACTTCTCACTCAGTACGTCTCCAGAGGCAAGGGAAACACAGCAAAAATGAACTATCGGGACCACTTCAAAATAAAAATCTCCTGGTATTTATCCAAGGGATACAGGTGTGCTGTTTCGAAGGGACACATGCACCCCCATGTTTATAGCAGCACTAGCAACAATAGCCAAAGTATGGAAAGAGCCCAAATGTCCACTGATGGATGAATGGATAAAGAAGATGTGGTATATATACACAATGGAGTATTACTCAGCAATCAAAAAGAATGAAATCTTGCCATTTCCAACTATGTGGATGGAACTGGAGGGTATTATGCTAAGTGAAGTCAGTCAGTCAGAGAAGGACAAACATCACTTCACTCATATGAGGACTTTTTAAGAGACAAAACAGATGAACACAAGGGAAAAGAAACAAGAATAATATAAAACACAGGGAGGGGACAAAATATAAGAAACCCATAAATATGGAGAACAAACTGAGGGTTACTGGAGCGGGTGTGGGAGAGGGAATGGGCTAAATGGTAAGGGACAGTAAGAAATCTACTCCTGAAATCATTGTTGCACTATATGCTAACTAATATGGATGAAAATTTTTAAAAAAATAAAATTTAAAAAAATAAAAACCTTCTTCACAATGAAGGAAACAATCGGCAAATTAAAAGGCAACAAACAGAATGGGAGAAGATATTGCAAATGACATATCAGATAAAGGGTTAGTATCCAAAATCTACAAAGAACTTATCAAACTCAACACCCAAAAAACAAATAATCCAGTGAAGATATGGGCAAAAGACATGAATAGATGTTTCTCCAAAGAAGACATCCAGATGGCCAACTGACACATGAAAAAATGCTCAACATCACTCATTATCAGGGAAATACAAATCAAAACCACAACAAGATACCACCTGACACCTGTCAGAATGGCTAACATTAACAACTCAGGCAACAACAGATGTTGGTGAGGATGCAGAGAAAGAGGATCTCTTTTGCATTGTTGGTAGCAATGCAAGCTTGTGCAGCCACTCTGGAAAACAGTATGGAGGTTCCTCAAAAAACTAAAAATAGAACTACCCTACGACCCAGCAATTGCGCTACTAGGCATTTATCCAAGGGATGCAGGTGTGGTATTGAGAAGGGACACATGCACCCCAATGTTTATAGCAGCACTATCAACAATAGCCAAAGTATGGAAAGAGCACAAATGTCCATCAATACATGAATGGATAAGGAAAATGTGGTATATATATATATACAATGGAGTATTACTTGGCAATCAAAAAGAACAAAATCTTGCCATTTGCAACCACATGGATGGAACTGGTATTATGCTAAGTGAAATTAGTCAGTCAGCCAGAGAAAGACAAAAATCATAAGACTTCATTCATATGAGGACTTTGAGACAAAAGAAATGAACATAAGGGAAGGGAAGCAAAAATAATATAAAAACAGGGAGGGGGACAAAACAGAAGAGACTCATAAACATGGAGAACAAACTGAGGGTTACTGGAGGGGTTGTGGGGGGGTGGGCTAAATGGGTAAGGGGCACTAAGGAATCCACTCCTGAAATCATTGTCACACTATATGCTAACTAATTTGGATGTAAATTTAAAAAAAAAAATAGAGGAAGAAACTGACAGATTGCTAGAAGGGGTGTTGAGTGGGGTGTTGGGCAAAATGGGTGACCAGGACTGGGAAATGCAAGCTTCCAGTCATGGAATGAATAAGTCACAGGTGTGAAAGGGACAGCATAGGGAATATGGTCATTATTATTTTAATAGTGTCTTCATGGTGACCCTGATAGCTGACTTGTGATGACCATAGCATAATAGATACAGGTGTGAATCACTATGTTGTTTAATTTAACCAAAGTAACATAGAGTGTCAACTACATGGAAAGAAAAAATAAAAAACATTTAAAACAAAAAAATTAATTTTAAAGATACTGAACAGTGCAACAACAGGTATGAATATCCCTGACCCACACCCGCTCAGAAAGCAAATAAAAACAGTCTTATGGTTCAGTCTCACACACACACACACAAACATATACATACACTTCTGAAATAAACTGTGGCAAATTTTTAAATGTGACTAAGAATTGAAGCACTCAGCAAAGTGAAAAAGAGGAAAAAAAAATGCTAGCACCTCCCAAGAAAACACCAATATAATAAAGCACCATTAGAATAAAATAATGATATATTTAATATTATCCTCTCAATAAGGACTAGGAGGATCATTAAGAAAAGGTACAACTTTGGTGAGATAAACTTCTACAAAAGATTTGCTGCTTTACAGGATTTTGTGTGCGTGTGTGTATATGTATAAAAGATGTGGAATGACTACCTACATGACAGATATAAAAATGATTATGATTTCAGTTGAAAAATAAAATATTAGACAAAGGAGATGCACACTGAAGCAGACACCAGAATGTCCTCGTCCCTGTGGTACAATTGCTCCCAGTGTCTTGAGGAGAGCACGCGGAGAGGGAACCACAGCACTCATATCATAGTATGCCATCTTACTGCTATTGTTGTTCTCATTACAATTCAGGAAAAATATTATCCTTTAGTGACACCAGACATGGGAAATTCAGGCTGAGAAATGCACTCTCCCATCAACTCACAAGTATATGACCTGCCAGGGCACTTGGGTGGCTCAGTCAGCTAAGCATCTGACTTCAGCTCAGGTCATGATCTCAGGGTTCATGGGTTCAAGCCCCACATCAGGCTCTGTGTTGGCAGCTCAGAGCCTGGAGCCTGCTTCAGATTGTGTCTCTGTCTCTCTCTGCCCCTCCACAACTCACACTCTGTCTCTCTCAAAAATAAACATTTAAAAAATCTAAAAAAAAAAAAAATTACAATCTGCTGATCTTAGTCCCTTTGTTCCTTCCTCCTCCCCTTCTCCACATCCACTCCTTTTAAAGCTTGTGCACCACACAGGCAATCTTCCAAGAGAAAGGACATATTTGCCTAAAGTTAGAGAAATTTCATTTAATTTCCTTCTTACCACATTGAAACAATGGTGTCATCAGACTAAGAACCATCATCTATATTTGGTAAGCATCAAATGACTGAATGCACTAACAGAGATTGAGTCATCTGAGACAAACTATGTAAATAATACTGGCTAGTAATACTGAACACATCCATCCTAGGTACAGGAGCAAAGATCGGTGAGCCTTAAACTATCTAGATATGACATAGTACAGGAAAGTCAAGTTATAAATTCACACATATATTATTACTTTGCATACAAAAAGACAGATACTTGGAAAAAGCACAGATTATATATGGGGAGACAAAATGAAAACATTGACATTCTAAATAACACCAAAAAAGAATATAATTGAAATGATATCTCACAAGAGCACAACTTTACAATAATAAATAAGATAACAGGCACCAAATTAAAGAGGTTAAATGCTTACTCCTGACACAAATAAGGAGATAGAATGATTACCATAACTGTTGAATGCCAACACAAAACTCTAAAATGTTAGTGCAAGAATACATATTTCCACACCACTAGATGCTCAGTATGCAAACCACATATTTTAAAGACAAAAGATCTCAATACAATGTCTCGATTTAAGATATTTCAAATATGTAACATTCTCTGATATATTTGACATACACATACTGCCCTATCCAATTCCTGAATGAATCCTGAAAAAGTGCAGGCAAGATTTCCCAGCTTCAGTGTTACGACTGAATCGCTATTGCTTTCTTGATGCTTCTGTCTCATGGGTCTGAGCTGACCTCAGACATATGAGAATAGGCCCCTGATGACGAGGGAGGATGAGCAAAGGAGAGGATACAGCCATCACTACATAGAAAATGACAGATGTAATGAACACGGACAGGGCTGTAGGGCAGGTTCCATGGAAGAAGACAATGAAGTAGGATTTCCATGGCATGTTGTTTATTCAGGGAATGCTCTCAGGATAAACGGGGTGAGGGAAGGAAGACAGCAGAGGATGTTGCTAAGCAAGGATGTGGTCTCCAGTGGAACAGAGCAGGAGCCTGATCCCATGAGATGCTGGACAGGACTCTCCAGTAGAACTATCCATCTATGATGGTAGAAATACTCTGTCCTCACTGTCCAATACTATACCCACCCTTCACCTGTCATACCTGAGCATTTTAAATGTCCTCGCTAAGAAACTGAATTTTACATTTTATTTAACTTTAATGATTTAAATTTAAACAACTTCCTTTGGATACTTCCTACAGTGTTGGACACCAATGCTCTGGAACATGAATTGCATCAGATTCAGGCCTGCCTTGGTCTTGGCACCTTTTGTACATCCCATAAGTCTGTCACTGGCTGTGAGCTGCTCCCACCATGTTCCCCAGACCACCTGGCAATGTGGCTCCTTTTCAGCTGAGGGCAATCCTCTCAAGAAGGGAATGGCTGTGAACCTTGGAGCCCACACATAACAGAGAGGGTTTGGGTTGGAGCCCCAGCAGGTAAAGAGCATCTGAGCAGGTCACCAACAGCATTCATATGAGAGTCCATTCATGATCATATGCAAAGATAGAAGGATGGAACCTAGTGTACTTCACACATCACCTCAGTGCAGGCACAAACACACATGCTCACGCGCGCACACACACATGTACACACAACTTGTCAACTGCCTAATTCATCAATTAAGTAAACATTCAGATTTCCTTCTACCTTTGTCTTCTTCAGATTGCTATATGTATTCATAAGATTATCATTTCATGTTAACAAGAAAGTCAAAATAAATATGAATTGACCCAGTAGTCACTAAATGTAACTTCCCTCTTGTAATTTTCAACATAGCATTTTTTAAAATCCATATATATTAGATATTTTGGTAACTTGTAAGGGAGAGAATGAGCATTTAAAAATATAAACTGACAATGAGTTTATGCATAGAGAATAAATATTGTCTCATTTTGCAGACAATATTTCCCCAAAGGGAAAACATGGAAGCATGTAATCTAATACTTTTACACTTATGCATAAAGGACTTATTTTATTACCACTAAATATGAATAATTATTTTCCACACATGCATACAGAGGTATAATGAATATACTACAATAGAATGAAAGGTCTAGGAACAACCCTTTGGCATCTACAATAAACAATTAAATTTAGTTCTTCTATTTGATCAATTTCCATAGTCTGTTCCCTTTCACAATGGACCATATATGCAAACCAATGCAGTGTTTTTGTTTCAAGAACAATTGCAACTGGAAATAAACTAACTTGCCAATTCCAAAAGCAATACAGAGACCAAGCTCCATTTTACTCACCTTTTCTCACCTTCTCTATTGGATCTAAGCTATTCCCCTACCTCTGTTCCAAGTTACTGCCTGAATACAGTTCAGGGGATAGGAACACGGACATGTAGAATCAGTGTCTGCAGTAAACGCAAAGGTTGACTATACCAGCACTGGGTCATCCATAACTTTTTCTTATGCAAAGGGCACTTTCTCACAATGACTTCACAGGTCTTCATGTGGTACCAGAGAACTTTGCCTATCGGAGGTAAAAGATAAAGGCAATTGCAAAGTCTTAGTAGCATTTCCCAAGTACAGTGACCTACCTGCCTGTATGACACTGAGACCCTTATGAGTAGGCGAGAAGGTGCCGTGACTCTGAGCTGTGGCTGGGCTGGCACAGAGAATGAAGTCCCTTCCCTTGCTGACATCTCTGGAGAAAGGATGCCCCACACTCTTAATGAGCCCTTGCCACTGAGCTGTATAGAAATTGCAATCCTCAGGGACAATGACTATGGAGAACAAGGCCAGAGGAGACCTAATATGTCTCTCCTATTAGTTCACATATCTGACAGAGGACAATAACTCCCTAGACCTCCCCAGGTCTACCTTGGCTCCCATCTGTGAATGACCTACATGTTTTACAACACTTAAGATTTTTCTCTCACAATTGCCCAAATATTTAAACATAAATACATAAGAAAGAAGCATTCAGTTACTTGTTTTTAAATGCAAATATGTAAATAAACTATTTAGTTTCTTTCATAACCAACTTATGAGGGATCACACAGCTATTAGACATCTTCTAATCTTTAAGATGAATATAAAGGAAGGCAACCAAATTCTACCAAACTTCTAAAGTGGCTAGGGGAAAAAAGTCTCAAGTCTTCTCAAACACTGTTCAGTTTATATCCACTGGTTTTAATGATGTACTCAAATAATTTAAAAATTCTGTCTTTTGGGGGCACCTGGGTGGCTCAGTCAGTTGGGCATGTGACTTTGGATCAGGTCAGGATCTTACAGCTCATGAGTTCAAGCCCCACATCAGTCTCTATACTGATGGTGCACTGCCTGCTTGGGATTCTCTCTCTTGCTCTCTCTGTCTCTCTTCCTCACTCCCTCTCTCTCAAAATAGATAAATAAACTTTAAAAGTATACAGTTATGTGATCAAGAATATTTTGTAAAAGGATGAAATAGGCTGATAAAATCACATTTGGAAAAGTTAAACTTAGGTAAAACAGAAACATTATTAGGGATTTGTAAGCATTCAGATGTGTGGAGTAAAAGCAATACCAGTCAATATATGATCTTATATGAGGGCAACATAATAGAAAAAGGAAGGAGCAGGAAAGCTTCTCCAGCAGGGTCCTGACACCATCCATCTGTGAAGCTGGAAGGGTGACAACAGTCTTTCATCAGAAAGATCCTAATTTCCACCAGCTCAGTACATTCTCAAACAGGCCGTTTCTGGTCTCTGAATCATCCCGGCCATCTGACCCTCTTCCTCACCATCATCCTCCATCTGAGGAAGTAGCAGGAACAGTCCGACCTTCCTAAGGGAGACACTACCGCCCTGCACTGCTGCCCTTTTTTGGGATTTGTGTGGTCACCACTGGATAAAAGATAAAGCAGCACAGAGCCTGCTTGTGATTCTCTCTCTGTCACTCCCCTGCAGGGGCTCGCTCTCTCTCTCTCTCTCTCTCTCTCTCTCTCTCCAAAATAAAATTAAGGGGCGCCTGGGTGGCTCAGTCTGTTAAGCATCCGACTTCGGCTCAGGTCATGATCTTGCAGTTTGTGAGTTTGAGCCCCGTGCAAACAGCTCTGTGAGAACAGCTCGGAGCCTGGAGCCTTTTGCGGATTCTGTGTCTCCCTCTCTCTCTCTCTGCCCAGCTCATGCTCTGTCTCTCTCTGTCTCTCAATAACACAATACACGTTAAAAAAATAAAATCAAATAAAAATTGAAAAAATAAATTAGGAAATGTTAAAACAAACAAAAAAGGAGCCTGGGTATGGGAAGGGATAAGGAAAACCTCCCAAAAAAAGTGAAAGAGAGAGAAGACAAATCTAGAATGAAACATAACAGAAGCTGAAAGAGACAGAGACTCAAGTTCATCAGAGAACAGAGAATGCTCACTCAAAGTGAAAACAGAAGGAAAATGGCAGCGAAAACAATAAATTGATGGGCAAGACAGTCTCAAAGTTCCAGAAGTTCAGAAAGGGTTGAAGTAATCACAAGTGCGGTAACACAGGGCCAGACTGCAAAGCAGGCATCTGGTGTCATGGTTCCACACTGAGAAGGAGTTTGTTCCTGAAGGGACCATCACCCCCAAGGACGTCTCACACAACAGGTGGGATGTCGTGTACTGTGCACCCACATGTCTTCCCAGAGTCAGCGGGAATAACACCTGGTGGCTCCCTGTTCACCACACACACAGCCCTGCGCCCTCTCTTGCACAAGGTGGGACTCCGGAGGCCCTGGGGGAGCAGAGCTCCCAGGCTGGAGCTGGACACTCCATTGCTTCCTAGAGGTTCTGGGGTGGGGGTGGGGGGTCCTCCCAAACCAGTTCATCTTGGTGGGAATTTCATGGAACCTAAACCAACTGGGTCTATGATTCTGACGAGGAAGGAACTGTGAGCACTAGAGGCCCAGACATGTGGAAAGAAGCCATAGGTCACTTGCTACGTTGCTGTCATCCAGCACATCCCTCCACACCCAAAACACACAGTCACGTCCACACGCACAAATCACGTGCATTAGGAAGCTTCTAAAATATGGTTCACTCTGCCTTACTAGGATATTTCACTAACAAACAAACCCATGTTCAAGCTACTGAATACATAATACTTAGAACAATTTAAACAAGTTTCTATTTTAATACATTAAAATCTTTATCTTTGGTTCATTGGGGACCAACTGTACAATTCTTGTGTAAGAATTAAATTATGAACATTATTAAATCCTTAAAATTGAAATATACAATCACAGCGAGGAAATTTTTGAAAGCTCAGCAAACTGATTAAACATTAAGAACAAGTGATCATGACCTTTTAACCTGTAGTCTCCACCTGGTAAGAATGAGACCTTATTTGAAGCAATTTAAAAAATATTCCCAAGTGCCATGGAAAGAACAAATAATTTCAGTCTGTATTTCTAGGTTCATATCTTGACCCCATTGATGTAAATTGTGTCATTTCAAATAAGAATTTGATCTCTCTGTTCCAGATGTGCCTAGCCATAAGTAAGGATACTGTTGCCTCTTGGTGCTGTAGGAAATGAATAAGCTAGAGAATGTTAACATTCATGAAAAATTATAAAGCACTCTGTAAATGCAAAGAACTACTAGCAGTTCTGGCTAAAGTCACATTTTTCTCAGTCCATTTTCCCAGTCACCCTGCATCGAACTTTGCTATCAGTCACTCTCCGCTAAAATCTCCTTCATGCAGCTTTTATGACATTATCCAGCCTAATAGTCTCACATGTCAGTGACCATTACTTTTCTGATTCTTCTAAAACCAAAAATCCTTTACATTTAATTTTCTTTTTACCCATTTCCCCTTTAAAAAATAATGATACTTCAGGGCTCATGGGTGGTTCAGTTGGTTGAGCAGCTGACACATGGTTTAGCCTCAGGTCGTGATCTCACTCTTTGTGAGTTTCAGCCCCACATTAGGCTCTGTGCTGACAGTGGAGTCTCCCTGGGATTCTCTCACCCTCTCCCAGACCCTCCCTGCTCACTCTCGCTCTCTCTCTCTCTCTCTCTCTCGATATAAATTTAAAATTTTTTTAAACAAACAAATTAATTTAAAAAATGATGGGGTACCTGGGTGATTCAGTCAGTTAAGCGTTAGACTCTTGATTTCAGCTCAAGTCATGATGTCACAGTTTGTGGGTTCCAGCCCAGTGTTGCACTCTGTGCTAATGAGATGAATCCTACTTGGTATTCTCTCCCTCCCTCTCTCTCTCTGCCCATCCCCTGCTTCTACTCTCCCACTCCCCCTGAAGGTAAATAAAATAAACATTTTTTTAAAAGTTAAAAAATAAAAAATAAAAAATAATAACACTTCAACTGAACCACCAGAGATAATTGCACCAGTATATCAAGATCCTGGCCCTCTCTCCAAGTACAATCTCATACTGCCCATTGCCCATCCTGACATATCTACTTGGATGTTTACAATTCATATGTCTTCCCGCCCAAACTAGCTATACCCATTCCCGTTAGTTGCCATAAAAAGTACCAATACTGGGGACTTTAAACAAGACACTTATTCTCTCATGGCTCTGGAGGTCAGTCAAAAATCAGCTGTCATCTGGAACACTCTCTCCTTGAAGGTTCTGAAGGACAATGTGTTCTATGTCTTTCCTAGAGCTTCTGCTCTTGCCAGAAGTCCTTGGCATCCTTGGTTGTAGACTGAACATTGTTCCAACTCAGCCTCTATGGTCACCTGGCCTTCTCCCTGTGTCTGTGTCTCTATCTCTGTTTTCTCTTCTTACTCTAAGGAAACAGGCCATTCTGGATCAAAGCCACCTTATTCATGGAAGACCTCATATGAATTTGGTCACATCTGTAAAGACCCTATTTTCAAATAAAGTCACCTTCATATGCACCAGGTGTTAGATTATGAACATACGTGGGGGGGGGGGGCACAATTCAACCCAACAGGAGCTTTTCCTGTTGCCTCTCTACTTCTGACAAAGGGACCAACTGACCTCTCAGTCCCTGACTGGCATCCTTAATGATACTGTGGATTCCCTGCTAATTCCACTATAGTCATTTATCATATGCTGGCTCCTCTTATGCTGCCCTCAAGCTGCAGGAGCTGAGCCAAATTTAAAGGCAGAATTCATGATGTACTATATTGTATACTTGAAAATTGCTAGAAGGATAGATCTTCAAAGTTCTCCTCACAGACACACACAAAAGGGTGACTATGTTCCGCAACACGTGTTAACTAGATTTATTATGGTGATCATTCCACAATATACACAAATATTGAATCATTATGTTGTAGGTTGAAATCTAAAACGTTAAATGAAAACTGTATCTCAAATTTAAAAAGGAATTTAAAGACTAGAGAAAATGTTGTAGCCAATACTAGTAAACAGTATTGGTAAGTGGAAGTTAAGTAGAGACAAAAGATTGACTACCTGTTCATCTCACCCCTCCAGAGCCTTCCTTCCTCTTTGGCTGCCTCTGGGGAGCCAAACTGAATGATTCATCTGAGACCAATGAGTTACATGAAGCAGGATCCTCCTGGGGCCCTAAAAATACACACATCTTCAGTCCCAAGAGCATGTACTTTGACCTTGGTTGCTTATAAAACTATCTCCCAGATACAATACTAGCCCTTTTATTCATGGGTAGATTCCACAGAATGCACAGATTCCAATTGGTGTTTCACTGCAGACCCCACTGTCTGCTCTAAATTACAAACTGAAGGAATTCGCCCCAAAAGGAAGAACAGGAAGAAATGATAGCCAGGGACTCGATCAACACAGATATAAGCAAGACGTCTGAACCAGAATTCAGAATCACAATAATAAGAATACTAACTGGGGTTGAAAAAAGATTAGAATCCCTTTCTGTGGAGATAAAAAAAAAGTAAAAGCTATTCAGGATGATTTCAAAAATGCTATAATTGAGTTGCAATCTCTATGGACACCACAGTGGCAAAGATGGATGAAGCAAGCAAGCAGCAAATCAGTGATACAGAGGACAAACTTATGGAGAATAATGAAGCAGAAGAAAAGGAGACTAAGGCAAGAGAGCACAATATAAGAATTAGAGAGCTCAGTGACTCATTAAAAAGGAATAATATCTGAATCATAGAGGTCCCAGAAGAGGAAGAGAGAGAAAAGGGGATAGGAGGTTATGTGAGCAAATCATAGCAAAAGCTTTCTTAACCTGGGGAAAGACACAGACATCAAAATCCAGGAAGCACAGAGAACTCCCATTAGATTCAACAAAAACCGATCATCAACAAGGCATATCATAGTCAAATTCACAAAATACTCAGGCAAGGAAAGAATCATGAAAGCAGCAAGGGGAAAAAAAAGTCCTTAACCTACAAGGGAAGACAGATCACATTCACAGCAGACCTATCCCCAGAAACCTGGCAGGCCAGAAAGGAGTGGCATGATATATTCAATGTGCTGAATCAGAAAAATATGCAGCCAAGAATTCCTTATCCAGCAAGGTTGCCATTAAAAATAGAAGGAGAGATAAAAAGTTTCCCAGACAAACAAAAAATTAAAGGAGTTCATGACCACTAAAGCAGTCCTGAAATGGGGACTCTCTGAGGGGAGAAAAGATGGGGAAAAAATTCCAAAACCAACAAAGAATAGAAAGGATGAGAGAATACCACCAGAAACTCCAACTCTACAAGCAACATAATGGCAATAAATTCATATCTTTCAATACTGACTCTAAACGTCAATGGACTAAATGCTCCAGTCAAAAGACATAGGGAAACGGAATGGATAAGAAAACAAGATCTATCTATATGCTGTTTACAAGAGACCCACTTTAGACCTAAAGATGACTTCACATTGAAAATAAAGGGATGGAAAAGATCTACCATGCTTTGGGTTGCCAAAAGAAAGCCAGAGTAACCATGCTTATATCAGATACTCTAGATTTTAAAATAAAGACTGTAACCAGAGATGAAGAAGGTCATTATATCATAATTAAGGGGTCTCTCCTCCAAGAAGATCTCACAATTGTAAACATTTATGCTCCAAATGTGAGAGCATCCAAATATATAAAGCAATTCATCACAAACATAAAGAAACTCATTGATAATAATACCATCAAAGTAGGGGAAATTCATCATCCCGCTTACAGCAATGGACAGATCATCTACACAGAAAATTAGTAAAGAAACGATGGCTTTGAATAACACACTGGACCAGATGGACTTAACAGACGGATACGGAATGTTTCCTTCTACAGCAGCGGAATACACATTCTTCTCAAATGCACATGGAACATTCTCCAGAATGGATCACATACTGGGACACAATACAGCCCTAAAAAAGTACAAAAAGATCAAGATCATATTTTCGACCACAATGCTATGAAACTCAAAATCAACCACAAGAAAAAAATTGGAAAGGTAACAAATACTAGGAGACTAAAGACCATCCTACTAAAGAATTAATGGGGTAACCAAGAAATCAAAGAGGAAATTAAAAAGTACATGGAAGCCAATGAAAATGATATCACCACATCCCAAAAGCTCTGGGACGCAGCAAAGGCGTGGTCATAAGAGAGAAGTATATATCAATCCAGGCCTTCTGAAAGAAGGAAGAAATGTCTCAGATACACAACCTAACCTTACACCTTAAAGGGCTGGAAAAAGAACAGCAAATAAAACTCCAAAACAGCAGAAGACAGGAAATAATAAAGATAAGAGGATAAATCAATGCTAAGGAAACCAAACAAGGAAAGAAAAGAAGAAAAAGAAAAGAAAAGAAAGAGAAAGAAAAAAACAGTAGAACAGATCAATGAAACCAGGAGCTGGTTCTTTGAAAGAATTAACAAAATTGATAAACCCCTAGCCAGTTTGCTCAAAAAGAAAAAGGAAGGGACCCAAATAAATAAAATCAAGAATGAAAGGGGAGAGAACACAAAAGACACAGCAGAAATACAAATAATAAGAGAATATTAGGAGCAATTATATGCCAATGAAATGGGTAATCTGGAAGAAATGGACAAATTCCTAGAAACACATAAGCTACCAATACTGTAACACGAAGAAATAGAAAATTTGAACACACCCATAACCAGTAAAGAGATTGAATTTGTAATTAAACATCTCCCCAACATAAGAGTCCAGAGCCAGATGGCTTTCCAGGGGAGTTCTACCAAATATTTAAAGAAGAGTTAACATTCCATTCTTTTGAAGCCATTCCAAAAATACAAATGGAAGGAAAACTTCCAAACTCATTCTATGAGGCCAGCATTACCTCGACTCCCAAGCCAAAGACCCCACTAAAAAGTAGAACTACAGACCAATTTCCCTGATGAACATGGATGCAAAATTCTCAACAAAACACTACCCAACCAAATCCAACAATGCATTAAAAAATTATTCTCCACAAATAAATCTCCAAATGGGATTTATAACTGGGATGCAGGGCTGGTTCAATATATGCAACAGTCAATGTGATACATCACAGCAATAAAAGAGAGGACAAGAACCTCTTGATCCTCTCAATAGATGCAGAGAAAGCATTTGACAAAATTCAGCATCCTTTCTTGATAAAGACCCTCAAGAAAGTAGGGACAGAAGGATCATACCTCAAGACCATAAAAGTCATACATGGAAGACCCACTGCTATTATCATCCTCAATGGGGAAAAAATGAGACCTTTCCCCCTAAGGTCAGGAATATGACAGGGATGTCCACTCTTGACACTGTTATTCAACATAGTGTTGGAAGTCTTAGCCTCAGCAATGAGACAACACAAAGAAATAAAAGGCAACCAGGGTGGCTCAGTTGGATAAGTGTCCAACTTCAGCTCAGGTCATGATCTCATCATTCATGGTTTCAAGCCCCGCATCGGGCTCTGTGCTGACAGCTCAAAGCCTGAAGCCTTCTTCTGATTCCGTGTCTCCTTCTCTCTCTGCCCCTCCCCTGCTCACTCTCTGTCTCACTCTGTCTCTCAAAAATAAATAAATGTAAAAAATAAAAATAAAAGGCAACCACATTGGCGAGGAGGAAGTCAAACTTTCACTCTTCACAGATGACATGATACACTAGATGGAAAACACAAAAGCTTCCACCAAAAAACTGCTAGAGCTGATCCATGATTTCAGCAAAGTCACAGGATATACAATCAATGCACAGAAATCAGTGGTATTTCTATACACCAATAATGAAGCAACAGAAAGAGAAATCAAGGAATCAATCGCATTTACAATTGCACCAAAACCCATAAAACACCCAGGAATAAACTGAACTAAACAGATGAAATATCTATACACTATAAGCCATAAGAAAGCTTTTGAAAGAAATTGAAGAAGACACGAAAAAGGGGGCAAAACATTCCATGCTCATGGATTAGAAGAACAAATGCTGTTAAAATGGTGATACTACCCAAAGCAATCTAGACATTCAATGCAATCCCTATCAAAATAACACCAGCATTCTTCACAGAGCTAGAACAAACAATCCCGAATTTGTATGTAATCCCAAAATACCCCAAATAGCCAAAGCAATCCTGAAAAAAGAAAACCAAAACCGGAGGCATCACAATCCAAGACTTCAAGATGTATTACAAAGCTGTAATCATCAAGACAGTATGGTAGTGGAACAAAAACAAACAGATCAATGGAACAGAATAGAGAACCCAGAAATACACCCAAAAACGAATGGACAACTAATCTTTGACAAACGAGGAAAGACTATCCAATGGAATAAAGACAGTCTCTTCAGCAAGTGGTGCTGGGAAAGCTGGACAGCGACACATAGAAGAATGAACCTGGACCACTTTCTTACACCATACACAAAGATAAACTCAAAATGGATGAAATACTGGAATTTAAGGCAGGAAACCATCAAAATCCTAGAAGAGAAGACAGACAAAAACCACTTTGACCTCAGCCGCAGCCACTTCTTACTCAACACATCTCCGTAAGCTAGGGAAACCAAAGCAAAAATGAATTATTGGGTTCTCATCAAAATAAAAGCTTCTGCACAGTGCAAAACGAGAAGGCAACTGATGGAATGGGAGAAGATATTTGCAAATGACATATCAGATAAAGGTTAGTATCCAAAATCTATAAGGAACTTATCAAACTCAACATCCAAAAATAAATAATCCAGTGAAGACATGGGCAAAAGATATGAACAGACACTTTTCCAAAGAAGATATCCAGATGGCTAACAGACATTGAAAAGATGCTCAACATCATTCATCATCAGGGGAATACAAATCAAAACCATAATGGGATACCACCTCACACCTGCCAGATGGCTACCATTAACGATGCAGGAAACAACAGACATTGGCAAAGATGTGGAGAAAGGGGAACTCTTTTGCACTGCTGATGGAAATGCAACCTGGGGTAGCCTCTCTAGAAAACAGTATGGAGGTTCCTCAAAAAATTTAAAAATAGACTACTTTATGACCCAGCAATTACGCTACTAGGCATTTATCCAAAGGATACAAGTATGTTGTTGCGAAGGAATATATGCACCCCAATGTTCATAGCAGTGCTATCGACAATAGCCAAAGTATGGAAAGAGCCCAAATGTCCATAGATGGATGAATGGATGAAGAAGATGTGGTATATATATACACAATGGAGTAACACGGCAATCAAAAAAACATGAAATCTTGCCATTTGCGACAATGTGAAGGGAACTAGAGTGTATTATGCTAAGCAAAATTAGCAGTCAGAGAAAGACAATATACGACTTCACTCATATTTGGAATTTAAGATACAAAGCAGGTAAACGTAAGGAAGGGAAGCAAAAATAATGTGAAAATGTTGAGGGGGACAAAACATAAGAGACTCTTAAATACAGAGAACAAACTGAAGTTGCTGGAGGGGTTTTGGTGGGGGGATTGGCTAATTGGGCCAGGGTCATTAAGGAGGACACTTGTTGGCATGAGCACTGGGTGTTACATGTATGGGATGAATCACTGGATTCTACGCCTTAAATCGTTACTGCACTATATGCTAACTGACTTGGATGTAAATTTTTTAAAAAATTAAGAAATTAAAAAAATAAAATAAAGACTACAATGTCACATTCACTTGCTATGGGATGTTTCTATTTCTTACTCATCATTCAGAATTGTATAACAGTTATTTCATAATGAGATGGCTGCTTGCAAAGAGAAGACATATGGAGATTTTTAATAATAAACATACAAATTTTATTTTTTGTTTGAGTTTGTGCATCCGAGCAATCTGCACAGAACATGGGATTTCCTGGGAAATAGTATTCATTTCCTTTTTTTTTTTAATATATCACTGCATTCAAATATATGGGGACCTTGGAAGGTGTGAGATATAAAAGCTTTGATCACTTGAAGCCTGGATAAAAGAATTTGTAAAATAGTACGAAGAGAGAATCTAAGTATATTTTACCCTTTAAAACTTTTCCTGCATTACTATACATAAAACGTGTAGAATATAAAATAGGACTTGAGTCACGCATTGTTCCTCCAGGATATTGTCCCCAAATGTCATTTCTAATGAATGGGTTGGCTCACACACTGAATCTCACCAACGTGCACACCTCACATTGGTGCGTCTCTGACTTTGCACATAATGACACATGAGCACCACCTGGCGTGTTACCAGCTCAAGTTCCCAGTGTCACTGGCAGATATGCATCACGCCCTCCCCCTCCGTGACATGAAGGCTACATAAAACCAGTGTCATACCTGTGAGGTCACACTGGGGCCTGATATCTGAATGGCTTTATGAGCATTGACGTTAGTAGGTTTTTGTTTGACCTAAAAGTTTTTTACACTGTTGCCCACCTCCTTCTGTGAAAAAAAATGGTGATACAGTCAACTTATGGACCTTCTATCAGAGCCATGACTGAAATGCAAGAAAAAGTGATATGCCTCCTGCGATTGCTAAAAAATACTAAAATATTAATATTTCTTGGAAACCTGGGAGGCTCAATCAGTTAGGCATCTAATTCTTGCTTTCGGCTCCGGTCATGATTCCGCAGTTTGTAAGTTTGAGCCCCACGTTGGGCTCTGTGCTGGCAGCATGGAGCCTGCTTGGGATTGTCTCTCTCCCACTCTCTCTGCCCCTCTCCTGCTCCTGCTCTCTGTCTCTCTCTGAAAATAAATAAATAAACATAAAACAAATTTAATATATTAATATTTCTGATTTTTATACAATGGTTCATATTCTTATTTTGCTGTGGTTTTTTCCTGTGTGTGTAGATGGCTTTTTGCAATTAGAAATGCAGTAGTACTCCCAAAGGGGTAAAATAAGAAACATTTGTGGAGGTTTTTGAAAAAATAATATGATGTAGATGCTATAGGAACAGTAAATCAGCATCTCCGGAAGTTACAATGAGTCATGAATTCAGTACGTGAACTCTCACTTGCATAAAAGAATGAGGTAAGGAAATTCTCTTGAAGAGTCATCAGGGGAAATGTTGTGTGACACCTGCAGGACACAAAATTTTAAAGCCTCTGACATTCAGGGTCTTCCACCAAATCGTTCTCACCCCAATCATCTGGAGTCAAAGCTCCTACAGAACACTTTTTTCATTGCTCCCATCACATCCTTGTTCCGCAGGGTATATATGAAGGGGTTGGCCATGGGGGTGACAATGGTGTAGAAAAGAGAAACGAACTTGCCCTGATCCTGGGAATGGTTGTTGCTGGGCTGGAGGTAAGCATAGATGGCCGAGCCATAGAACAGGGAGACCACTGTGAGGTGGGACCCACATGTCCCAAATGCTTTCCTCTGCCCTGAAGCTGACTTTATTGCTAAGACCACCTTGACAATCCGACTATAGGAGAATGTGATTAGTGCCACAGGTATGAGGAGAATGATCATACTGGCAAAGAAGGCCTCAGATTCATTCACAGTGGTGTCAACACAGGCAAGCTTGAGCAGTGGGGGGATCTCACAAAAGAAGTGGTCTATTTTATTTCTCCCACAGAGTGGTACAAGGAAGATGAGCACCGTCTGCAATGAGGAGTTGACAAAACCAATGAACCATGATGCAGAAGCCATCAGGGCACAGAGACGGGGGTGCATGATCACTGTGTAGTGCAGGGGCCTGCAGATGGCTGCATAGCGGTCAAATGCCATCACCCCTAACAGAATGCATTCTGTGCATCCCAACCCTAGAGCAATGAACAGCTGAGCTACACAGCCAGTGAAGGAGATAGACTTGTCTGCTCCCCTGAGATGGACCAGCAGCTGAGGAACAGTGCTGGTCGTGTAACACAGGTCCAGAAAGCTTAGGTTGGAGAGGAAAAAGTACATGGGAATCTGCAGCTGTGGGTCCAGCCGGGACAATGCAATGATGGTTGTGTTTCCCAGGAGGGTGAGCAGATAGAAGATCAGAAGAACCACAAAGAGGACTCGCTCCAGCTGAGGCCGGTCAGAGAAACCCAGCAGGATAAAGCCAGTGATAGAACTTCCATTTTTCTGGTCCATCCTTTCTTACTACATGTTTCCTGTCAAGATCAAGCATTTAGCAATTTTTAAAAGAAATCTTCAAAAAAATAAAAAGCTTGCAGGAGGTGAATTTATCATGTTATAAGACAGGTCATGGCATTTTAAGTAACTATTTGAATAAATGATGCACCCATGAAATTGATCGATTACTACCAATTTAGTTCCACACTACCATAAAAAGTAAATCATTAATATTTAATGTAAGAAAAATCAAATAATGGACCTGTGTCTGCATCAGTCATAGGTACAAAAGGTCTTTCAGTCTCAGTTTAGTAGGCTTAAAGTACTACAAAAATATTTGTACATTTCAGAGAAAATGGGGATAAGGGAAAAGAGGAAGGGAAATCAGAAAGAATAGGAAAGAGATACAGAAAGAGGGAGATTTCATTTTCTTTCGTATGTGTCTCATCATTCCACACAACTGAAATGCACACACCATACGTCATAGATGATAATACAACATGACCTCGAAATTAAATTCAGTTATAGAAATTTATGACTTGGAATATACTTGTACAAAGATTTCAATTACCATCAGCCTATCACTACTAGTTCTGCATATAAACATACATGGGGTTTGGGGGGGGCAGTAAAACAATTAAATACTCAGTCAGAGATATTGACACCACCACCATTCAAACAGTGTTTAACTTTGGCCTGAAAGATGCTGAAAATTACCATACCAATTTCACAGGGACTCCAAAAATTCAGTGGCTGTGCAGACTCCTTTGGAATCAGAACTCTAAAATCCAATGGCCAACATTTTCCTCTTCCTTCTGCAGATATCTGTTTCACACATTACCAACTAGAGTTCATAAAATTCCTGAAAGAAGTAGGATTATTCCCTATCAACATTCTAATCAGAACATTTTAAAGCATTATCCAAACGTGTAACCTATGTACAAAATGTAATGCTTTGCATCATTTCCTATGATAAAATAATTACTTGGGTAAATATATAGAGATAAACACAGATACATTCTCAAAGCCATGACAAGTCAAAGAGCTATAATGCAAAACTTAATGTAGTACAAGGAAAGGCCTAAAGGAAAGGATATATTGGTATTGTACAAAATCCCCAACACCCAACCTTATTATATTAAAGATCACCATTCTGGAAGCTAGCTTGCAGAGTTAGTCACACTAGATCAAACACAATGCCAGCTCTAAGGCTCTAAGGCTCGTCTGATGACCATTTCCATCCAGCTGCGCAGTACTGAACGAGCATAATAACATACGAACGAAAGAGGCATCAGGACACGAGTATTTCAGTTCTATCATATTCAGAAGGGTAGGCATCCACTACGTTTTTAATTCTTCCAAGAGTTTTAAAATCTGAACCAAGTTTGGGGCTAGACCCATTGATATCTGAACAAAATTGGTACAAAACTGGCATAAAAACTGAATAAAAGATGTAGTATTTCACACTTTTTTATGCCTCTTTGATTTCCTATTAAGATTGAGCAGTGGTATCCACAAAACAAAATCTATGCGCCAACAATTTCTTAATAGAATTAATTATAAAGGTATCAGGGACAGTCCAAGTGCATCAACAGGGAATATCCCTTCCCTCACACCTTCTCAGAAGAGAAAATAAAACAAACCATGGTTCGGTCTCATGCACACATGCACGAATATACATACATCCATCTGAAGCATACTGCTGACAAATTTTTATTTTTTCATATTTTAAGGTTTATTTATTTATTTGTGAGAGAGAGAAAGTAGAGCGAGCAGAAGCAGAAGAGGCGCAAAAGACATGGAGAGGGAGAGACGGAGAGGGAGAGACGGAGATAGACACAGAGAGAGAATCCCAAGCAGGCTCCTCACTGTCAGTGCAGAGCCCGACCTCACACCTGTGACATCACGACCTGAGCTGAAATCAAGAGTTGGAGGCTTGACCGACTGAGCCACCAAGCTGACAAGTTTTTAAATGTGACTTATAAAGGAAACACTCACCAAAGTGAAGGAGGCCAAACGTAAAATGCTAACTGATCCAAACAAACACCAATATACTACTGCACCATTAGAAAAAAATAATGATACATTTTAACATTATCATACCGATAAGGACTAGGAAGACAGGTGAGAAAAGATAAATCCCTGGAGAATGGAACTGGTACAAATTTCTTGCTGCTCTACAGGATTATATGTGTATGTGTGGGTTTCAATACAAATATATATAAAAGAATGTGGACCACACGTCATGAAATTATGATACAGAAAAATCAGTTTTAAAAATTCTACATAAATTATTACCTTACATATAAAAAATAAACACTTGAAAAGGGCACACATTATATATAGAAAGGGAAAAATATTAAAATAAAAACAGATTCTATAAAACAAGTGGCATTCTATGTAATGATTACCATCAAAAAAACTATACAATTGAAATGACATCTCACAAGAACACAATTTTACAATAATAATTAAGAGATCAGGCAGCAATGAAAGAGGTTAAAGGCTTAGTACTGACACACATAAGTGATAGAGTAGTAGTTGACAGTTTGAATAATTGTTCAACACTGACACAAAACTCTAAAATTTTAGTGCAAGAGTACATATTTTCACACTGGATACTCAGTGTGCACACTACACATTTTAAAGACAAAAGATCTCAATACAATGTCTCGATTTAAGATATTTCAAATATATAACATTCACCGATATATTTGACCTACACACTCTGCCGTATCCAGTTCCTGAATAAATCCTGAAAACATGGGGGCAAGATTTGCGCAGCCTCAGTGCTACGACTGAATCACTATTGTCGCTTTCATGATGCTTCTGTCCCATGGGTCTGAGCTGACCTCAGACATATGAGAACAGGCTCCTGATGATGAGGGAGGACGAGAAAATGAGGGATACAGCCATCACTACATAGGAAATGACAGATGTGATGAACACTGACAAGGCTGTAGGGTAGGTACCATGGAAGAAGATGATGAGGTAGGGTTTCCATTGCAAGTTGTTTATTCAGGGAATGCTCTCGGGATAAACGGGGTGAGGGAAGGAAAACAGCAGAGAATGTTCCTAAGCAAGGATGTGGTCTCCAGTGGAACAGAGCAGGAGCCTGATCCCATGAGATGCTGGACAGAACTCTCCAATAGAAGCATCCAACTGTGAAGGTAGAAATACTCTCTCCTCACTGTCCAATACTATGCCCACTCTCCACCTGTCATACTTGAGCATTTAAAATGTCCTATCTAAGGGGTGTCTGGGTGGCTCAGTCAGTTAAGTGTCCAATTTTGGCTCAGGTCATGATTTCATAGTTCACAAGGTTCGAGCCCTTCATCGGAGCCTGCTTCAGATTCTGTGTGTGTGTGTCTTTCTCTCTGCCCTACCCTATTCATGCTCTCTCTTTCTCTCTCTAAAAAATAAACATTAAAAAATTTTAAATGTCCTAGCTAAGAAACTGAATTTTATTTTATTATATCTTATTTTATCATTTTTGATTTTCAAGAGAGAAAGAGTGTGAGTGGGAGAGAGGTAGAGAGAGGGATACACAGAATCCAACGTAGGCTCCAGGCTCTGAATTGTCAGCACAGACCCCCACAGTAGCCCTCAAACTCATGAAATGTGAGATCATGACTTGAGCCTAAGACAGACGCTTACCAACAGAGTCACCCCGGTGCCACAAGAAACTGGATTTTAAACTCTATTTAATTTTAATGAATTTAAACTGAATTAGCTTCCTGTGGCTACTTACTAAAGTATTGGACAGCATGACTCTGGAGCATGGATTGCATCAGATTCAGTCCTGCCTTGGCATTGGGACCTTTTGTACATCCCATAGTCTGTCACTGTCTGTGAGCTGCCCCCACCATGTTCCCCAGACCGCCTGGCAATGTGGCTCCCTTTCAGCTGAGGGCAATTCTGTCACGAAGGGAATGGCTGTGAAACTTGGAGCCCACACTCATACCAACTAGGGTTTGGATTGGAGCCCCAGCAGGTAAAGAGGGTCTGGGCAGGTCACCAACAGCATCCATACAAGAGTCCGTTCATGATCATGTGCAAGGATAGAAGGATGGGACCTAGTGTACTTTACACACCACTGTGCAATCACACACACACACACACACACACACACACATATACATGCACACCCAACTTTTCATTTCTCTAATTCATCAATTAAGTAAACATTCAGGTTTCTTACTACCTTTTTCTTCATCATATTGCTATTTGTACTCACTTAAAAGGATCAGCTTTTCTTGCTAACAATAAAGTCAAAACATAGATGCATTGACATGATATTCACAAAATGAAAATATTCAGAAAAATTCCCTGTTGTAATTTTCAACATAGCAATTTTAAAACTCCATGCATATTTTAGATATTTTGGTAACTGTTAAGGGAGAAATTAAATATTTAAGATGACAAATACTGACAATAATTTTTAGCATAGAGAGGAAATATAATCTAATTACACAGACAACATGGAACAATGGAAAAACATAGATGCATATATCTAATAGTTTTACATAGATGCATACTGTATCATTCTATTTTTGAAGGGAATATTTTATTCCCAGTACACAGCCATATTTAATTATATTCCACATGTGTATACACAGGTGCGATGCATGTACTACATAGAATCAAATGTCTAGGAATGACTTGCTGGCATTCATGATGAACAATTACATTTAATTCTTATATTTGGTGAACTTCCACAGTTTGTTACTTTAGACATTTGATCATTTATGCAAACTATTTAGCTTTTTTGTTTCAAGAACAATAGTAACTGGAAATAAACTAACTTGACAATTCCTAGAGTAACACAGAGACCAAATTATGTTTCACTCACCTGTGTTCACTTTCCCTGTGGATTCAAAGCTATCTCTCTAACTCCATTCCAAGTTACTGCCTAAAATACAGTTCTGGGGATAGGAACACGGACATGGAGAATCAGTGTCTGCAGTAAATGCAAAGGCTGACTATACCAGCACTGGGTCATCCATACATTTTTCTTAAGCTAAAGGACACTTTCTCAGGATGACTTCACAGATCCTCATGTGGTACCAGAGATCTGCACGTTGGCTGTCAGAGGTAGAAGATGAAGGCAGTCACAAACTCTCAGTATCGTTCCTGAATACAATGACCTGCCCATGTGACTGTGAGACCCTTATGAGCAGGCGAGAGGGTGCTTTGACTCTGAGCTGGGGCTGGGCTGGCACGCAGAACCAAGTCCCTTCCCCTGCTGACATCTCTGGGGAACGGATGCCCCACACTCTTAATGAGCCCCTGTCACTGAGCTGCCCAGACATGGCAATCCTCAGGGACAATGGCTATGGAGGACAAAGTCAGACGAGACCTAATCTGTCTCTTCTATTAGTTCACATATCTCACAGAGGACAAGTATCTCACTAGACCTCCCAGCTACCTTAGCTCCCATCTGTGAATGACCTAGTAGTTTTACAAAACACTTAAGACTTTTTCCTCACAACTGCCCAAAATATTTACATATAAATACATAAGGAAGAATCCATTCACTTACTTAATTTCAAATGTAAATATGTAAATAAACTCCTCATTTAATTTCATTCATACCAAATTATATGGATCACAAAGCTATTAACTAGGCACATTCTAACTTTTAGCATGAATATAAAAGAGGGCAACAAAATTCTACCAAACTTCTATTGTGGTTAAAGGGGAAAAAATCTCAAATCTTCTAAACCACTATTGAGTCTATAGCTATAGGTTTTAATGATGTACTCAAACAATTTTAAAAATTGCCTGTGTTTTTAATGAAATGCATATGGTTTATTTAAACTCAGCTAGTCTTTGCATTTAAGTTCAAATTGATTCTGAGTTTATCAGGAGACTTCTAGATAAACAACAAGAGACATGGAAGGAAGTAGATGGGTACTTTGTGGCTATTTCTCAAAGATCTATAACTTAGTTTCCTTTATCATTTTCAGCCTAAAGAGATAAACTACCTCCTGTTAGAAACATGCTTAGATTTGAATTATCTGTTATTTCCATACCCAATAGATTCCATCTTCAAAGTTAAGGGGGGAGAACTGACAAAGACAACACCCTCTGGGTGTCCTGGAGTGGGAGGGAATTACAGATCTGCTATTAATGCTCTTCTCCCCAGGCCTCACTCGAGAAGCAAGAAACGTCCCAAATATGCAATCTAATGTTACACCTAAAGGAGCTAGAAAAGGAACAGCAAATAAAGCCTAAGAGCAGCAGAGGAAGGGAAATAATAAAGATTAGAGCAAAAATAAACTATATAGAAACAAACAACAAAAAACAGTAGAACAGACCAACGAAACTGAGAGCTGGTTCTTTGTAAGAATAAACAAAATTGATAAACTTCTAGCCAGACTTCTGAAAAAAGGAGAGAGAGGAACCAAATAAATAAAATCATGAATGAAAGAGGAGAGATCACAACAAACATCAAAGAAATACAAACAATTATCAGGGAACACTTTGAAAAATTATATGCCAACAAACAGGCCATCTAGAAGATATTGACAAATTTCTAGAAACTCACAAACTACCAAAACAAAAACAGTAAGACGTAGAAAATGTGAACATACCCATAACCAGCAAAAAAAAACAAAAAACAAAAAAAATGGAATTAGTAACCACAAGTCTCCCAACAAACAAGAGTCCTGGGTCAGATGGCCTCCCACAGGAATTCAACCCAACATTTAAGGAAGAGTTAATACCTATTCATCTCAAACTTTTGCAAAAAAACAAAAATGGAAGGAAAGCTTCCAATCTCATCCTATGAATCCAGCATTACCTTGGTACCAAAATCAGACAATTATCCCACTAAAAAGGAGAATTATAGGCCAGTCCCTGATGAACATGGATGCAAAAATTCTCAACAAGACATAGCAAATCTCATCAACAGCACGATAAACGAATTATTCATCACAACCAAGTGTGATTTATTCCTGGGCTGCAGGGCTGATTCAATATTCACATATCAATCCACTATTCACTTAGCAATCAACGTGATATACTACATTAATCAAGAAAGGATAAGAAGCATAAGATCCTGTCAAGAGATGCATAAAAAGCATTTGACAAAATGCAGCATCCATTCTTGGTACACACCCTCAACCACATAGGAATAGATGGGACATACCTCAACATCATAAAGACCATATATGAAAGACCCACAGGTAATATCATCCTCTATGGGGTAAAACTGAGAGCTTTTCTTCTACACTCAGGAATAAGACAAGGATGCCCAGTCTCACCAATACTAGTTAACATAGGACAGGAAGTTTTAGCATCAACCACATACATCAAAAAGAAATTAAAGGGCATACAAATCAGCAAGGAAGGAGTCAAACTTTCACTATTTGCAGATGACATGATGCTCTATGTCAAAACCTGAAAGACTCTACCAAAAACCCACTGGAACTAATACATGAATTCAGCAAAGTCACAGGGTATAAAATGAACATACAAACATCTGTTGCATTTTTATACACCAATAATGAAGCAGCAGAAAAATAAATCAAGGAATGGATCCTATTTACAGTTGCACAAAAAAACCATAATTTCACCTAGAAATTAACTTAACTAAAGAGGTAAAAGATCTGTACCTTGAAAACTATAGAACACTTATGAAAGAAACTAAAGAGGACACAAAGAAAGCGATCAACGTCCCAAGCTCATGGATTAGAAGAACAAATATTGCTAAATATCTATACCACCCAAAGCAACCTAACATTTAAAGCAACCCTATCAAAATATCACCAACATTTTTCACAGAGTTAGACCAAAATATCACCAACATTTTTCACAGAGCTAGACCAACAATCCTAAAATTTCTATGGAACAATAAAGACTCAAATGTGCCAAAGCAATCCTGAGAAAGAAAAGCAAAGCTGGAGGTATCATGATTCCAGAATCAAACTCTATTACAAAGCTGTAGTCATCAAGGCAGTATGGTACTGGCATAATAAACAGACATGTAGATCAATGTAACAGAATAGAAAACCCAGAAGTGGACCCACAAGAGTATGGCCAACTAATCTTTGACAATGCAAGAAAGAATATCCAATGGGAAAAAGGCAGTCTCTTCAGCATATGGTGCTGGGCAAACTGGACGGTGACATGCAGAAGGATGAACCTGGATCACTTCCTTACACCATACACAAAAATAAACTCAAAATGGATGAAAGACCTAAATGTAAGACAGGAAGCCATCAAAATCCTCTGGGAGAAAGCAGGCAAAAACCTCTTTGATCTTGACCTCAGCAACTTCTTACTAGACATGCCTCGGAGTCAAGGGAAACAAAAGCAAAAACAAACTATTGGGACCTCATCAGGATAAAAAGCTTCTGGAGAGTGAAGGAAACAATCAACAAAATTAAAAGGCATCCAACAAATGGGAGAGATACTTGCAAAACATATCAGATAAAGGGATAATATCTAAAATCTCTAAAGAACTTATGAAACTCAAATAATAAAGCCCCCAAAAAACAAATAAACCAGGGAAGAAGTTGGCAGAAGACATGAATAGACACTTTGCCAAAGAAGACACCCAGATGACTAACAGACACGTGAAAAGATGCTCAACATCACATCAAGGAAATACAAATCCAAACCACAATGAGATACCACCTCACAACTGTCAGAATGGCTAAAATGAACAACTCAGAAAATAATAGATGTTGTTGAGGACAGGGAGAAAGGGAACCCTCTTGCACTGTTGGTAGAAATACAAACTGGCACAACCACTCTGGAAAACAATATGTATGTTCCTCAAAAAATTAAAAATAGTACTACACTATGACCCAGCAATTGCACTACTGGGCATATATGCAAAAGATACAAAAATGCTGATTCAAAGGGGCACGTGCACCCCAATGTTTATAGCAGCATTATGCACAATAGCCAAATTATAAAAAGAGCCCAAATGCCCACCGACAGCTGAATTGATAAAGAAGATGTTGTATATTGTTACAAGGGAATACTACTCGAGATAGAAAAGAATGAAATCTTTCCATTTGCAACAACAAATGTGGATGGAACTAGAGTGTATCATGCTAAAAATGAGTCATGCAGAGAAAGACAAATACATGATTATACTCATATGTGGAATTTAAGAAACACAACAGATGAACACAGGGGAAGGGAAGGAAAAATAAGATAAAAACAGAGAAGGAGACAAACCATAAGAGACTCTTAAATACAGTTAAAACTGAGAGTTACTGGTGGGGAGGTGCGTGGAGAGATGGGCTCAATGGGTGATGGGCATAATAGGGCACTTGTCAGGATGAGCACTGGGTATCATATGTAAGTGATGTATCATATGTAAGTGGGTTCTACTCCTGAAATCAATACTGCACTATAAGTTAACTAACATGAACTTAAATAATAAATTAAACAAAGAAGATGTGGCATATATATCTAAAGGATTATTATTCAGCCATGAGAAAGAAGGAAATCCTGCCTTTTGCAACAACATGGATGGGTCTTGAGGGCATTATCCTAAGTGAAACCAGTCAGAAGAGAAAGACGAGGACTGTGTGATCTCACATATTTGTGGAAACCAGGAAAGCATAGCTTGTATATACAGGCAGTAGAATGGTGGTTACCAGAGACTAAGGGGTATGGGAAGTGGGAGATGTTGGACAAAAGGTACAAGCACCAGTCATAAGATGAATAAGTCCTGAGCATCTAATGTCCAGCATGGTGATTATGATTAATATTATTGTATTATCAACTTGAAAGTGGCTAGAAGAGTATATCTCAAATGTTCTCACCTTGAACAACAAATGGTAATTGTGGGGGATAAAATTAGGAATCCCCCGGGGCTACACCGATGGGTTAACAAGGCATAAAGAAACACAAAGTCATAAAATGCTCACACCTGAGTTTGGGGAAAACAGATTGGCACTCTAAGAATAGGGAGGCACAAAGGTGCCAAGAATAGGGAGATACAAAGGCACCCCCAAATAGAGTGCTGAACCCCCAAAAGGAGAGAGAGAGAAGCAATGGCCTGAAATAGAATCGGAACAAAGGTGCACAATACACAGGAATAACAAGATTAGATATTCAGGGTGAAAGCACCCCAAGTTTAGTACTACAGCAGAAAGCTGCTTTCATAGGAAAATAGGGCCAGTTAGGTAAATTGGTGAATTGGACTATGGACCCCTGCGCTGCAGGCAAAGCAGCCTGGAATGGAGATGGTTAACAAAAGAAAAGGTGTCTTGTCAACCCTGAGGTTATTCCCCCTATTTGTCTCATCCCCTAGGCTGGCAAAGATAAACAGGCACGGCGCCTCCTGTCTGCTGTTAACAACCATCTATCTGCCTGGTGCCTGGATTTTGTTTTATATTGACCCAAACCCCAAACACCGTGTATCTTCAAGACCCCCTTTTCCCCCTCACGTCCTCAAGTTAGTGTTCACAGTTCCTTTGTCTCTTTGTACATGCCCATCACATTTGTAAGCCTTCTGATCTGAACAAATATGGGGCAAGGACCCTTATTCAGGGCTCTTGTCCTTTTCCCCAGACATCAGCCATCTCTCCTTTTAATCTTGCATCCTCTCTTTTGCTAGCCAAAAGAGAACTTGAGACTTAGAGTCTATGGCAGGTAATAACGTAATGCGATAGAGGTGTTAGCTAACACAATGGTGGCAATAATTTCATTATATATATATTTACATTTGTACTTCTTAAGTTTGCTGAGTGTTCTGCATCTGTCGTATCTTAGTTTATCGAAGACAAAATAAATAACCACAAGAGATATCATTCATTTCTTTTGTCACACTTAAACTTCCTCTCCTAAGGTCCTATTTTTATAGCTATTTAATACAAAAATCTCCCTACAAAGTTGCTAAATGAACATGTTCTTTCATTATCCCATCTACAAACGCAGCCCTCTCATTTGTGATCCAAATTTCAATGCAGACACCGAAAGATGGCATTTCTAAATGTTTACCTTGTGTGTATGTATAATGACATCAAAATGGGGTGAGTCTGTTCCATGGAGCTCTTGAGTGGTTCAAGATTCATCAGGTACTAAAATTCTGGGTGTTTTTCTCCTTTTACTTCCTCATGTCACTTTAATTCCAAAACAGCTGGAAGAACCTTGGGGAAGAAAGGAAATGTCTCCTAACCAAAACCAGTGTCCTGTCCCTAAGGTCACCTCAGGGACCTCTTCCCCTGATCCTCTGATCACCAGTCATTTACCCTCTCTTTTCTGCATTTACACCCAGCCCCCCTTCCCAGTGAACCACGTATCCATGCAAAGTGGTTCCCAGTCTGCACCATCAGATCTCAAACATGCCACAACACCACAAAGTGAAAGAAATCTCACCTGTGCCACAAAACAAGCATCCAAAAAGCAGTCACATGCAAAGTGTGGAGTTGCGAGGGGTCTGTGACCTGTTCCTTCCTCCTCCGTGAGCCTGGTCAGAGCAGGACTCTGGCAAACAGTAGCTGCGAAATGTGCAGACTAGGAGGTACAGGAGGGTCTTACGGGGCTGACTGCACTCTGATGACTGACCCAGGAGTGAGTTTAGCAGGATGCAGAGGGCGTGTTCAGAGTGCAGTCACCCTACACTGCACACCCTGCCGTTATGCTAACGTGTGACAGCCCTAAGGCCAGGACAGGGCTACGAAGGTAGGGACAAATGTAACTGAGAATCTCCCTTCCCATCTTTGGGGTCACTGGTGCCACAGGGGAGGGCCTGGGGGGATGGGTTTAAATAGGTGGTGGAGATTAAAGAGAGTACACGTGATGATGGAAATGTGGAATCACTATATTGTACACCAGAAAGGAATATAACACTGTAGGTTAACTCTAATGGCATTCCATTAATAATTTTAACAATAATTAATAAATAAAACAATAAAAAAATTATAAAACAATAAAAATAAATATTATTCCATTAATAATTTTAACAATAAAAATTTAACTGAAAACTAAAATAATAAAAAGCAATTCTAAAGATAAAATTTTTTTGAAAAACAAAGAATTGTGTTTCAAAAGGAAAACAGTATCACAATGGCAACATGACACCATGGCTTGATATCTGAATAGCTCTATCAGGATAGATGTTGGCATGTTTTCTCTCGACTAAAATTTGTTTTTCCCACAGTTGTCCTCCTACTTCAGGGAAAAAGATGTGATCCAGTCAGGCCACAGACGTTGTAACAGAGCAGTGATCTGACTGCGAGAAGAAGCAATAGCCTCCAGCAATTCCTGGAATGTGCTGCAATATAAATATTGAATACCGTGTTCTGGTGGTTTTTATTCTTATATTGGTACGCTTTCATGGTGTGTGTGTCACTGTCTTGCAATTAGAAACGGAATAGTGTTCCCAAATGGGGGTGAACTAAGAAAATCATGTGGAACTTTTTACAATATTAATATGCTGCAGATGGTCTAGGTACACTAACTCAGCATCTCCGAAGGCGTCCATGAACTTAGAGTTTGAACACTCACTTGCATAAAAGAAGAAATTAAGAACGTTCCCTTGAGAGTTGTCAGGGGAAATGTTGAGGACACAGAAATCATAAAGACTCTGGCATTCAAAGTCTTCCATGAAAGGGTCTTCCCCTCAGTCATCTGGAGTCATAGCCCCTGCACAACACCTTCCTCATTGCTCCTGTCACATCCTTGTTCCGCAGGGTATATATGAAGGGGTTGACCTTAGGGGTGACGATGGTGTAGAAGAGAGAAATGAACTTGCCCTGATCCTGGGAGTAGTTGTTGCTGGGCTGAAGGTAAATGTAGATGCCTGTGCCGTAGAACAGGGAGACCACTGTGAAGTGGGACCCACATGTCCCAAAAGCTTTCCTCTGCCCTGAAGCTGACTTTATTCTTAACACTGCCTTGACAATATGACCATAGGAGAACGTGATTAATGCCACAGGTATGAGGAGAATGATCACACTGACAAAGAGCTCAGACTCATTCACAGTGGTGTCAACACAGGCAAGCTTGAGCAGTGGGGTGACCTCACAAAAGAAGTGCTCTATTTTATTTCTCCCACATAGTGGTACAAGGAAGGGGAGCACCATCTGCAATGAGGAGTTGACAAAACCAATGAACCATGATGCAGAAGCCAGCAGGGCACAGAGGCGGGGGTGCATGATCACTGTGTAGTGCAGGGGCATACAGATGGCTGCGTAGTGGTCAAATGCCATCACCCCTAACAGAATACATTCTGTGCCTCCCAACCCTAGATAGACAAACAGTTGAGCTACACAGACAGTGAAGGAGATAGACTTGTCTGCTCCCCTGAGATGAACCAGCAGCTGAGGAACAGTGCTGGTCGTGTAACACAGGTCAAGAAAGCTTAGGTTGGAGAGGAAAAAGTACATGGGAGTCTGCAGGTGTGGGTCCAGCCAGGACAATGCAATGATGCTTGTGTTTCCCAGCAGGGTGAACAGATAGAAGATCAGAAGAACCACAAAGAGGACTCGCTCCAGCTGAGGCCGGTCAGAGAAACCCAGCAGGATAAAGCCAGTGAAAGAACTTCCATTTTTCTGGTCCATTCTTTCTTACTACATGCTTCCTGTCAAGACCAAGCATTTAGCAATTTATACAATATCTAAAAAAAAAAACTGTTGGTGGGGGTATATTGATCATATAAAAAGACATGGCCATGACATTTTATCAAAACTATTTGAATAAATGATGTACCCATGAAATTTCCATAGTTTTATCAATTTAGCTCCACATTGTCACAAAAAGTAAATCATTAGTTTTTAAGATAAAAAAAATCAAATAATGGGCCTGTGTTTGTATCAGTCATAGGAAATACAGTCTTTCAGTCTGTGCTTACTAGTAGTGTAAAATGTACATACATCTCACTAAATGTAAATGGAGTGAATTCTCCAATGAAAAGACATAGGGTATCAGAATGGATAAGAAAACAAGTCCCATCATACTCTGCTTACAAAGACTCATTTTACATCTAAAGACATCTACGAATTGAAAGGAAGGGGATGGAGAACCATCTATCATGCTACTGGATGTCAAAAGAAAGCTGGAATAGACATACTTGTATCAGACAAACTAGATTTTTTTTTTTAAATTTTTTTTTTTTTCAACGTTTTTTATTTATTTTTGGGACAGAGAGAGACAGAGCATGAACGGGGGAGGGGCAGAGAGAGAGGGAGACACAGAATCGGAAACAGGCTCCAGGCTCCGAGCCATCAGCCCAGAGCCCGACGCGGGGCTCGAACTCACAGACCGCGAGATCGTGACCTGGCTGAAGTCGGACGCTTAACCGACTGCGCCACCCAGGCGCCCCCAAACTAGATTTTAAAACAAAGACTGTCACAAGGGATGAAAGAAGGGCATTATATTATAATTAAGGGGTCTATCCATCACGAAGACCTAACGATTGTAAATATTTATGCCCCCAACATTAGACACCCAAATATAGAAATCACTTAATCACAAACAAAAAGAAACTCATTGATAATAATGTCATAATACTAGGGGACTTCAGTACCCCAATTACAGCAAAGGACATCATCTAAGCATAACATCAACAAGGAAACAATGGCTTTGAGTGACACACTGGACCAGATGGAGTTAACAGATATGTTCAGAACATTTCATCCTATAGCAGCAGAATATGCATTCTTCTCCAGTGCACATGAATCATTCTCTGGAATGGATCAGATGCTGGGTCACATCAGCCCTCAACAAGCACAAAAATATCAAGATCATACCATACATATTTTCAAAGTACAATGCTATGAAACTTGAAACCAACCAGAAGGAAAAATTTGCAAAGACCAAGCATACTTGGGGATTAAAGAACATCCTACTAAAGAATGAAAGGGGTAACCAAGAATTTAAGGAGGAGATTAAAAAGTATATGGAACACAATGAAAGTGAAAACATGACTGTCCAATCTTCTGGGATGCAGCAAGGGTGGTCATAAGAGGGAGTATATAGCAATCTAGGCCTTCCTAAAGATGGAAGAAAGACCTCAAATACACAACCTAATCTTACACCTAAGCGAGTTGGAAGAAGAACAGAAAATAAAGCCTCAAACCACCAGAAGACAGGAAATAATAAAGATGAGGGCAGAAATCGATGATATCAAAATAAGAAAACCAGTAGAACAGATCAATGAGATGAGGACCTCGTTATGTGAAAGAATTAATGAAATCAATAAGCCCCTAGACAGACTGAGGGAAAAAAAAAGGAAAGGACTCAACTAAATCATGAATGAAAGAGGAGAGGTCACAACCAACACAGCATAAATACAAACAATAATAAGAGAATATGATGAGCAATTATACCCCAATAAAATGGGCAATGTGGAAGAAATGGACAAATTCCTAGGAACCTATCAACTACCAAACTGAACCAGGAGGAAATAGAAAATGTGAACACACCCATAATCTGTAAAACAATTGAATCAGTAATCAAAAATCTCCCCAAACAAGTCTAGGGTGGGATGGCTTTCCTAGGGAATTCTAGCAAACATTTAATGAAGAGTTAACACCTACTTTTTTGAAGCTTCCCCAAAAAATAGAAATGGAAGGAAAACTTCCAAACTCATTCTATGCGGTAAGCAGTACCTTGATTCCAAAACCAGATAAAGGCCCCACTAAAAAGGAGAATTACAGACCAACTTCCCCAATGAACACGGATGCAAAAATTCTCAAAAAGATACCAGCAAACTGGATCCAACAATACATTAAAAGAATTCTGCACCATGATCACGTGGGATTTAAACCTGGGATGCAGGGCTGGTTCAATGTCCACAAATCAATCAATGTGATACATCACATTAATACAAGAAGGATAAGAACCCTATGATCTTCTCAATACATGCAGAAAAAGCATTTGACAATGTAGAGTATCCTTTCTTGTAAAAACCCTCAAGAAAGTAAGGATAGAAGGAATAGACCTCAAGATCATAGAGGCCATATGCAAAAAACCCACAGTTAATATGATCCCCAATGGGGAGAAACTGAGGGCTTTCCCCCTCAGGTCAGGAACATGATGGGGATGTCCACTCTCTCCACTCTTATTCAGATAGTATTGGAAGTCCTAGGCTCAGCAATCAGACAACAAAAAGAAATAAAGGGCATTCAAATAGGCAAGGAGGAAGTCAAGAGTTTACTCATCGCAGATGACATGATAGTCTACATGGAAAACCCAACAGATTCCACCAAAAAACGGCTAGAACTGATACATGAGTTCAGCAAAGTCACAGGATATAAAATCAATGTACGGAAATCGGTCGCATTTCTATACACCAATAATGAAGGAGCAGAAAGAGAAATAAAGAAGTAAATGTTATTTACAATTGCACCAAACCCCTTAAAATACCTAAGAATAAACCTAACCAAAGAGGTGAAAGATCTATATGCTGAAAACTGTAGAAAGCTTATGAACAAAATTGAAGAAGACACAAAGAAATGGAAAAATATTCTAGGCTCCTGGGTAGGAAGAACAAATATCACTAAAATGTCCATACTACCCAAAGAAACCTACACATTTAATGCAATCCCTCTCAAATAACACCAGTATTCCTGACAGAACTAGAACAGACAATTCTAAAATTTGTATAGAACCACAAACACCCTGAGTTGCCAGAGTCATGTTGGAAAAAAAAAAACCCAAAAGTGGAAGCATCACAATTCTGGACCCTGAGCTGTATTACCAAACTGTATTCAACAAGACTGTATGGCACTGGCATAAATACAAACACATATATCCACGGAACAGAAGAAAGAACCCAGAAAGGGACCCACAAACCATTAGGTATGGCCACCTAATCTTTGACAAAGCGGGAAAGAAGATCCAATGGAATAAAGACAGTCTCTTCAGCAAATGGTGTTGGGAAAACTAGACATGCAGAAAAATGAAACTGGACCACTTTCTTACACCACACACAAAAATGAACTCTAAATGGATGAAAGACCTATGCTTAAGACAGGAAGCCATCAAAATCCTCAAGGAGAAAGCAGGCAAAACCTCTCTGATCTTGGCCACAGCAACTTCTTTCTGGACATGTCTCCAGAGGCAAGGGAAACCAAAGCAAAAATGAACTATTGGGACCTCATCAAGACAAAAAGATCCTGCACAGCAAAGGAAACAATCAGCAAAACTAAAAGGCAACAGATGGAATGGGAGAAGATATTTGCAAATGACAGATCAGATAAAGGGTTAGTATCCAAAATCTATAAAGAACGTAGGAAACTCAACATTCCAAAATCAAATGATCCAGTGAAGAAACGGGCAGAAGACAGGAATAGAAGCTTTTCTAAGGAAGACATCCATATGGCTCAGAGACACATGAAAAGATGCTCAACATCACACACCATCAGGGAAGTACAAATCCAATCCACAATGAGATACATCTCACGACCGTGAGAATGGCTAAAATTAACAACTCAGGCAACAACAGATGTTGGCGACGATGTGGAGGAAGAGGAACTCTTTTGCACCGCTGGAGGAAATGCAAACTGTTTGCAGCCACTCTGGAAAACAATTGGAGATTCCTCAAAAAATTAAAAATAGAATTACCTTATGAGGGCATTTATCCAAATGCTCACCAAAAGTGCTGATTCCAAGGGGCACATGCACCCCAATGTGGATAGCAGCACTATCGACAATAGCCAAAGTGTAGAGAGAGCCCAAATGTCCACCAGCTGATGAGTGGATAAAGGAGATGTGGAATATATATATACAATGGAATATTACTGGGAGATCAACAAGAATGAAATCTTGCCATATGCAAGAACACGGATAGAAATAGAGGGCATTATGCTAAGCACAATAAGTTGGTCAAAGAAAAATACTATGATTTCACTCATATGTGGAATTTAAGGAACACAACGGATGAACATAGGAAGGAAAACTAAGATAAAAACAGAGAGGGGGGCAAACCATAAGTGACTTAAAATACAGAGAGCAAACTGAGGGTTGCAGGAATGGGAGGTGGGCAGGGGATGGCTAGACGGGTGATGGGCATAAAGGAGGGGACATGGGATGAGCACTGGGTTATAAGTTATAAGTAGGTGATGAATCATGAAATTCTATTCCTGAAATCAAACTAGAAGACGTACAACTTAGAGGAAATGGGGATGAGGGAAAAGAGGTAGAGCCATCAGAAAGAGGAGCAGAGAGGGAGAGACGTTCTTAGAAATACGTACCTCATGATTCCACACCACTGGATTTGCACACATCTTACGTGTTTTAAAACATAGTACAACAGAATCTCCAAAATGCATTCAGATATAAGGATTTATGACCTAGAATACACTTATTCGAAGAATTCAGTTACATTCAAAATCTCACTACTAGTTCTGCAAATAAACATTTCGGCAACATTGCCTCTGGAACTAAAGGATTGTATTTGTGAAAGGTACACCAGGTTTTTCTTCTTCTTCCTTGTAGTTGCTGTTGCTGTTATGGTAGTAAAACAAGTAAAAATCAATCAGAGAGACACTGAAAACACCACCGTTGAATGACAGTGCTTCCCTTTTGACCCACAGATGCTTAAAAATACCAGTTTAATGGGGACATGTTTTTTTGTTTTATATGGATCCATTTATTTTTTAATTTTTTATATTGATCCATTTTATTTTTTTAATTTATTGTCAAATTGGTTTCCATACAACACCCAGTGCTCATCCCAAAAGGTGCCCTCCTCAATACCCATCACCCACCCTCCCCTCCCTCCCACCCCCCATCAGCTCTCAGTTTGTTCTCAGTTTTTAAGAGTCTCTTATGTCTTGGCTCTCTCCCACTCTAACCTCTTTTTTTGTTGTTGTTGTTGTTGTTTTTTCCTTCCCCTCCCCCATGGGTTTCTGTTAAGTTTCTCAGGATCCACTTAAGACTGAAACCATATGGTATCTGTCTTTCTCTGTATGGCTTATTTCACTTAGCATAACACTCTCCAGTTCCATCCATGTTGCTACAAAGGGCCATATTTCATTATTTCTCATTGCCACATAGTACTCCATTGTGTATATAAACCACAATTTCTTTATGCATTTAATGGGGACATTTTTAATGCCCCTAAGACTTTTGAAGTCTAGCACAAAATCATTCCTAATACAGTTAATTAAAATGGTATTTGAGACAGTCTCAATGTGCAACAACCTCTCACATTGGATGCCAGTTCCCTCACTTATTAGTGTCAAATAGCATTTTGTGAGATGTCACTTCAATTATGTTCTTTTTTGATGGTAATTAGTATAGAGAATGGCATTTTTTTGTTTTGTATATTCTGTTTATTTTTATTTTACCGAATAACATTTTCTCTCTCTATACAACCGGAATATCCCCTAACTCACACCTGGTCAGAAGAGGGAATAGAAACAATCCACGTTTCCATCCCATGAACGCCCGTAAGAATAAAGTAACGAGGGGCTTCTGGGTGGCTCAGTCGGTTAGGCGTCCAGCCCTTGACTTGGGCTCGGGTCACGATCTCACAGTTTGCGAGTCTGAGCCCCTCATTGGCTTCTGCACACAGTGGAGAGCCTGCTGGGGATTCTGTCTTCCTCTCTCTCTGCCCTTCCCCCAGTCACACTCTCTCTCAAAAATAAATACATAAACATTACAAAAAGATACACACCTAAAAAGCTTCTGCACAGCAAAGGAAACAACCAACAAAACTAAAAGGCAACCAACGGAATGGGAAAAGATAGTTGCAAATGACATTTCAGACAAAAGGCTAGTATCCAAAATCTATAAAGAGCTCACCAAACTCCACACCGAAAAACAAATAACCCAGTGAAGAAAGGGGCAGAAAACATGAATAGACACTTCTCTAAAGAAGACATCCAGATGACCAACAGGCACATGAAAAGATGCTCAATGTCGCTCCTCATCATGGAAATACAAATCAAAACCACACTCAGATAATACCTCACACCAGTCAGAGCGGCTAAAATGAACAAATCAAGAGACTATAGATGCTGGAGAGGATGTGGAGAAATGGGAACCCTCTTGCACTGTTGGTGGGAACGCAAACTGGTGAGGCCACTCCGGAAAACAGTGTGGAGGTTGCTCACAAAATTAAAAATAGACCTACCCTATGACCCAGCAGTAGCACTGCTAGGAATTTGCCCAAGGGATACAGGAGTACTGATGCATAGGGGCACTTGTACCCCAATGTTTATAGCAGCACTCTCAACAATAGCCAAATTATGGAAAGAGCCTAAATGTTCATCAACTGATGAATGGATAAAGAAATCGTGGTTTACATACACAATGGAAAACTATGTGGCAATGAGAAAGAATGAAATATGGCCTTTTGTAGCAACATGGATGGAACCGGAGAGTGTTATACTAAGTGAAATAAGTCATACAAAGAAGGACAGATACCATATGTTTTCACTCTTATGTGGATCCTGAGAAACTTAACAGAAGTCTATGGGGGAGGGGAAGAAAAAAAAAAGGAAGTTAGAGAGGGAGAGAGCCAAAGCATAAGAGACTCTTAAAAACTGAGAATCAACTGAGGGTTGATGGGGGGTGGGAGGGAGGAGAGGGTGGGTGATGGGTATTGAGGAGGGCACCTTTTGGGATGAGCACTGGGTGTTGTATGGAAACCAATTTGACAATAAATTTCATTAAAAACTAAATAAATAAAAAATAAAAGCATATGAGAGCATATTTACCAAGTAACTCATGCTGGCTATAATAAATTATTGCTAAAGTGAAAAAAAAAGAATGCATTCACTTGCTTAATATTAAATGTAAATATGTAAATACGTTCTTCATTTAATTTCATTCATAACCAATTTTATGGAATCACAGAGCTAATAATTAGGCACATTCTAATCTTTAGTGTGAATATAAATGAGGGCCACCAAATTCTACCAATCTTCTAATGTGGCTGGGGGCAAAAAACCTCAAATCCTTTGAAACACTGTACAGTTTATAGCCATTGGTTTTAATGGTGTCCTCAAATAATTTAAAATATTATCTTGTTGTTAATAAAATGTACATGGTTTATTTAAATTCAACTAGTCTTTGTATTTAAGTTCAAATTGATTATGAGTTCATCAGGAGACTTACAAATAATCAATAAGAAAAATGGAGGGAAGTTTATGGGTATTTTGTTGCTGTTTCTCAAAGATCCGTAACTTCCAGTTTCCTTTAGCATATTCTGCCTAAGGGGATAAACTATCTCCTTCTAAAAAGATTCTTACTGGGGCGCCTGGGTGGCGCAGTCGGTTGAGCGTCCGACTTCAGCCAGGTCTCGATCTCACGGTCCGTGAGTTCGAGCCCCGCGTCAGGCTCTGGGCTGATGGCTCGGAGCCTGGAGCCTGTTTCCGATTCTGTGTCTCCCTCTCTCTCTGCCCCTCCCCCGTTCATGCTCTGTCTCTCTCTGTCCCAAAAATAAATAAAAAACGTTGAAAAAAAAAATTAAAAAAAAAAAAAAAAAGATTCTTAGGCTTGGATTTTCTCAGTTATTCACATTCCAGGAGGATCCCATCCTGATAGTTATGTGGAGAACTGACACTCTGGGCGTCCTGAGGAGGGAAAGAATTACAACCCTGCTATTATGCTTTTCTTCTCAGGCCTCACTCAAGAGGAAGAAAAGTCCCAAATACACAATCTAACCTGTACCTAAAGAAGCTAGAAAAAGAACAGCATAAAACCTAAGGCCAGGAGACAAATGGTAGAACAGCATGGAAGATTTTTTTGGCATCTTGGGTCTCTGGTCAACAGCCAGATCAACATTAAATCAACTACACACCTGGAAAACTGATTTGAAGATTAACACAACAATCCGCACCACCTGAACCACAGAACTTGGCAGGTACACAACGCAGAGAGGTGAACTGGGGGAGAGAGAAGCTGCGAAGGGCAGGGAGCCATTTTTGTGTGCGGAGAGAGGACGGAATTGAGGGCAGGGTACAGGAAAAGCACCCCCCAAAGCAGCTGGAGAGAAAGTGGAAGCAGCCGAGCAACTGAACTAAAAAGGGAGAAAGGAGAAAGGAGACGGTTTAAATTCCATTAAGACTCTATAAACAGGGTGGGGCACAGAGTCTGAAACTCCACAGCTCGATACCTGGAGGTGCTCTGGTGGGAAGGGCAAATCCCCAGGAGCAGAGTCGGGTCTGAGCCACATGGGGAGAAGCAGTCCCCCGCTGGAAGGACATTCGGTAGAGGCTGTGCAGCCACCTGGTCCCAGTGGACCCTGGGAGGACAACCACATTTGCTGGTACTAGAACAAGGTCCTTAAGGGTGAAGCCTGGTGCCAGATGTGTGTTGTGATTTTTCATAATCCCTGAAACGCTGCTGCTACACAATCACGGGAAATTTTCCGGGGTGGGCTGGCACCCAGCGGCAGTCTCTGGGCATTGGCAGCAGCGCGGTCTCACGAACATTCTTGGGGGTGGGCCAGCACCCGGCCATTGCTCAGCAAGCCCCTCCCAAAGGGGATCTGAGCAGATCAAGATAAAACTCAAGAGGGAGGTGTCACCTGGCAGCCTGACAGCTTGTTCACGGACAGTATAGAAGCCGGGAGTGGATGGAAGCCGGAGACAAAGGACGGGTGTGTGACTACTGATCCAGGAGAACAGAGTTCTGATACCAGAGGCTGGGTAGCTGGGTGATGCCATTTTCACCCCTCCCATGCATGCGCATAGGTACCTACAGGTACCAAAAGAATCCACCCCAGTCAGCTAAGCAGCACCATCTAGTGGAGAACAGAGCCATTACAATAAACCCCATCCAATTTGAGCAACCTCCCTCTTCAGGAACACCAATATCTCTGCCAACTTAGTTTATGGACTATAAATTACTTCATAGTCTGACTTCTGGGGAAAATGATATAATTTCAATCGTATTCCAGTCTATTGGCTGGTCCATCTATTCAATTTTCTTCCTTTTTTCTTCTCTTTTTGATTTCTTTTTCTTGAACACAGAAACAGAAAATTTTATTTTTATTTTGAAGTTTTATTAAAAATATTTTACTTAGTTTTTTCTACTATATTTTGTACATTTTTGTAAATTTTTCAAATTCTATTTTACTCCATCATTTCATTTTATTCTATTTCATTGTATTCATTTTTTCAAATTTTCAGATGTTTTCCTTTTTCTTCCTTCCCCTTTGTCTGTAATCTATCAAGCTCCCTTCAACAACCAGACCAAAACACACATAGGATCTAGCATCATTTATTGGATTTTTGTGTCTGTGTGTGTTGTTTTTAATTTTTTAATTTTAATTTTAATTTTAAGTTTTCTTTACCTTACTAGTTCCTTTTCTCCCTTCAAAATGACAGGGGTGGGGGGGGAATGAATTCACCCCAAGTGAAAGAGCAAGAAACAACAGTCAGGAACTTAATCAACACAGGTACAAGCAAGATGTCTGAACCACAATTTAGAATCACAATAGTAAGAATACTAGCTAGGGTTGAAAACAGATTAGAATTCCTCTCTGCATAGGTAAAAGACATAAAAGCTAGTCAGGATGAAATCAAAAATGCTCTAACTGAGCTGCAATCTTGAATAGATGCCAAGGCAGTAAGGATGGATTAGTCAGACCAGAGTATCACCAATATAGAGGACAAACTTACGGAGAATAATGAAGCAGAAAAAAAGAGGAAGACTATGGCAAAGAGCACAATTTAAGAATTATAAAATCAATGACTCATTAAAAAGGAACATCAAAATCATAGGGGTCCCAGAAAATGAAGAGAGAAAAAAAAGGGGTAGAAGGGTTATGTGATAACCCTTCCCCAAATCATAGCAGAAAACTTTCCTAACCTGAGGAAAGACACAGTCACCAAAATCCAGGAAGCACAGAGGACTCCTATTAGATGCAACAAAAACCAAGCATCAACAAGGCATATCATAGTCAAGTTCACAAAATACTGAGGCAAGGAGAGAATCATGAAAGCAGGAAGGGAAATAAAAAAGTCCTTAACCTGCAAGGGAACACAGATCATGTTTGCAGAAGACGGATCCACAGAAACTTGGCAGGCCAGAAAGGAGTGGCAGGATATATTCAGTGTGCTGAATCAGAAAACTATGCAGCCAAGAATTCTTTATCCAGCAAGGCTGTCATTCAAAATAGAAGGAGAGATAAAAAGTTTCCCAGACAAAAAAAATTAAAGGAATTCATGATCACTAAACCAGCCCTGCAAGAAATTTTCAGGGGGACTCTCTGAGGGGAGAAAAGATGGAGGGGGTGGGAGGCCAAAAGCAACAAAGACTAGAAAGTACCAGAGAACACCACCATAAACTCCAACTCTACAAGCAACATAATGACAATAAATTCATACCATTCAGTACTCACTCTAAATGTCAATGGACTAAATACTTCAATCAAAAGACAGAGGGAAACATTATGGATAAGAAAACAAGATCCATCTATATGCTGTTTACAAGAGACCCACTTTAGACCTAAAGACACATTCAGATTAAAGGTAAGGGGATGGAGAACCATCTATCATGCTAATGGTCAACAAAAAAAAAGCTGGAGTAACCATACTTACATCAGACAATCTATACATTAAAATAAAGACTGTAACAAAAAATAAAGGAGGACATATATCATAATTAAGGGATCTATCCACCAAGAAGACTTAACAATTGTAAATAGTTATGCTCCAAATATGATAGCACCCAAAAATATATATCAGTTAATCACAAGCATAAAGAAACTCATTGATAATAATAACATAATAGTAGGGGACTTCAACACCCCTCTTACAACAATGGACAGATCATATAAACAGAAAATCAACAAAACAATAGCTTTGAATGACACATTGGAAGAGATGGACTAGAGAGATATATTCAGAACATTTCATCCTAAAGCAGTGGAATATACATTCTTCTCTAATGCACATAGAAAGCTCTCCAGAATAGACCACATACTAAAAACACAAATCAGTCATCAACAAGTACAAAAAGATCAAGATCATACCATGTGTATTTTCACACCACAACACTAAAACTTGAAATCAACCACAAGAACAAATTTGGAAAGCTAACAAACACTTAGAGACTAAAGAACATCCTACTAAAGAATTAATGGGCTAACCAAGAAGTTAAAGAGGAAATTAACAAGTACATGGAAGACAATGAAAATGATAACACCACAGCTCAAAACCTCTGGAACACAGAAAGGCAGACATAAGAGGGAAGTATATAGGAAACAAGGCCTTCCTAAAGAAGGAAGACAGGTCTCAGATACACAACTGATCTTACACGTTAAAGAGCTGGAAAAAGAACAGAAACCCTAAACCAGCAGAAGACAGGAAATAATAAAGATTAGAGCAGAAACAGATGCTATTGAAACCAAAAGAAAAAAAACCATAGAACAGATCAATGACACCAGAAGTTGGTTCTTTGAAAGAATTAACAAAATTGATCAACCTATAGCCAGTTTGATCAAGAAGAAAAAGGAAATGACCCAAACAAATAAAATCAAGAATGAAAGAGGAGAGATCACAACCAACACAACAGAAATAAAAACAATAATAAGAGAATATTATGAACAATTATATGCCAATAAAATGGGCAATCTAGAAGTAGTGGACAAATTCCTACAAACATATAAACCACCAAAACTGACACAGCAAGAAACAGAAAATTTGAACAGACACATAACCAGTAAAGAAATCGAATTATTAATCAAAAACTCCCAAAAAAACAAGAGTCCAGGGCCAGATGGCTTTCCAGGAGAATTATACCAAATATTTAAGGAAGAGTTAACACCTATTCTCTTGAAACTGTACCAAAAAATAGAAATTGAAGGAAAACGTCCAAACTCTTTCTATGAAGCCAGCGTTACCTTAATTCCACAACCAGACAAAGACCCCACTAAAAAGGACAAGTATAGACAAATTTCCCTGATTAACATGGATGCAAATTCCTCAACAAGGTATGAGCCAAGTGGCTCCAACAATACATTAAAAAAATTATTCACCACGACCAAGTGGGATTTATACCTGGGATGCAGGCTAGTTCAATATCCACAAAACAATCAGTGTGATTCATCACATCAATAAAAGAAAGGACAAGAACCATATGATCCTCTCAATGGATGCCAAGCGAGCATTTGACAAAATACAGCATCCTTTCTTGACAAAAACCCTCAAGAAAGTAGGGATAGAAGGAGCATACCTTGAGATCATAAAAGCCATATATGAAGGACCCAATGCTAATATCCTCAATGGGGGAAAACTGAGAGCTTTCTCCCTAAGGGCAGGAACAAGACAGGGATGTCCACTCTCACCACTGTTATTCAACAGAGTATTGGAAGTCTTAGCCTCAGCAATCAGACAACACAAAGAAATAAAAGGCATCCAAATTGGCCAGACGGAGATCAAACTTTCACTCTTTGCAGGTGACATGATACTTTATATGGAAAACCCAAAAGATTCCACAAAAAAACTGCTACAACTGACCCATGAATTCAGCAAAGTTGCAGGATATAAAATCAATGCACAGAAATTGGTTGCATTCCTATACACCATCAATGAAGCGACAGAAAGAGAAATCAAGGAATCGATCCCATTTACACTTGCACCAAAAACCATAAAATACCTAGGAATAAACCTAACCAAAGAGGTGAAAAATCCATATGCTGAAAACTATGGAAAGATTATGAAAGAAATTCAAGAAGACACCAAAAAATGGAAAAATATTCCATACTCCTGGATAGGAAGAAAAAATATTGCTAAAATATCAATACTACCCAAAGCTATCTATATATTCGATGCAATACCTATCAAAATAACAACAGCATTCTTCACAGAGCTAGAAAAAAAACAATTCTAAAATTTGTATGGAACCAGAAAAGACCCCAAATAGCCAAAGCAATCTTGAAAAGAAAACCAAAGCTGGAGGCATCACAATCCCAGACTTCGAGCTGATTACAAAGCTTTAATTTTCAAGACAGTACAGTACTGGCACAAAAACAGACACTCAGATCAATGGATCAGAATAAAGAACCCAGAAATGGACCCAAAATGTATGGCCAACTAATGTTTGACAAAGCAGGGAAGAATATCCAATGGAATAAAGACAGTCTCTTCAGCAAGTGGTGCTGGGAAAACTGGACAGCAACATGCAGAAAAATGAACCTGGACCACTTTCTTACACCACACACAAAAATAAACTCAAAATGGAGGAAAGTCCTAAATGTAAGACAGGAAGCCATCAAAATCCTAGAAGGAAAGCAGTAAAAACCTCCTCAACCTTGGCCACAGCAAATTCTTACCCAACACATCTCTGTAGGCTAGGGAAACAAAAACAAAAATGAACTACTGGGACCTCATCAAAATAAAAACCTTCTGCACAGCGAAGGAAACAATCAGCAAAACTAAAAGGCAACCAAGGGAATGGAGGAAGAAACGACATATCAGATAAAGTGTTAGTATCCAAAGTTCTGTAAAGAACTTATCAAACTCAACGCCCAAGAAACAAATAATACAGTGAAGAAATGAACAACAGACATGAATAGACACTTCTTCAAAGAAGACATCCAGATGGTCAATTGACACATTAGAAAATATTCAACAACACTCATCATCAGGGAGATACAAATCAAAACCACAATGAGATACCACCTCACGCCTGTCAGAATGGTTAACATTAACAACTCAGGCAACGACAGATGTTAGCAAGGATGTGGAGAAAGGGGATCTCTGTTGCATTGCTGGTGGGAATGCAAACTGGTGCAGCCACTCTGGAAAACAGTATGGAGGTTCTTCAAAAAATTGAAATTGAACTACCCTATGACCCAGCAATTGCTCTATTAGGTATTTACCCAAGGCATACAGGTATGCTGTTTCAAAGGGACACATGCACCCCAATGTTCATAGCAGAGCTATCAACAATAGCCAAAGTATGGAAAGAGTCCAAATGTCCATCGATGGAAGAATGGATAAAGAAGATGTGGTGTGTGTGTGTATGTATGTATACATATATATATATATACATATGTATATATATGTATATATATATACACACACACATACACACACACACAAACACACACACACACACACACACAAACACACACACACACACACACAATGGAGTACTACTCAGCCATCAAAAAGAATGAAATTTTGCCATTTACAACTATGTGGATGCAACTAGAGGGTATTATTCTAAGTGAAATTAGTCAGTCAGTGAAACACGAATATCATATAATTTCACTCATATGAGTACTTTAAGATACAAAACAGATGAACATAAGGGAAAGGAAGCAAAAATAACATAAAAACAGGGAGGGGGACAAAACATAAGAGACACTTAAATATGGAGAACAAACAGAGGGTTACTGGAGGATTTCGGGAGGGGGATGGGCTAAATGGGTAAGGGGCATTAAGGAATCGACTCGTGAAATCATTGTTGCACTATAGGATAACTAACTTGAATGTAAATTAATATATATTTAAAAATAAAAATGTTAAAATTTAAAAATGCCTAAGGCCAGCAGAAGGGAAATAATAAAGATTAGAGCAGAAATAAATGATATCAAAAGAAACAAACAAAACACAGTAGACCAGCTCACTGAAACTAAGAGCTGGTTCTTTGGAAGAATAAACAAAATTGATAAACATCAAGCCAGACTTATCAAAAAGAAGACAGAGGAACCAAATAAATAAATCATGAATTAAAGATGAGAGATCATAACCAACATTGTAGAAATACAATTATAAGAGAATGCTATAAAAAATGATATGCCAACAAACTGGCCTTCAGGAAGATACAAATTCCTAGAAACTCACAAACTACCAAAACAGAAATGGGAACACATAGAAAATTTTAACAGACCATAACCAGCAAAGAAATGGAATTTGTAATCATAAATCTCCCAACAAACAAGAGTCCTGGGTCAGATGGCCTCCCAGGGGAATTCTACCAGACATTTAAGGAACAGTTAATACCTATTCTTCTCAAACTGTTGCAAAAAACAGAAATGGAAGGAGGGCTTCCAATCTCATCCCATGAAGCCAGCATTACCTTGATTCCAAAAGCAGACAAAGAACCCCCTGCCCCCTAAGAAGGAGAATAACAGGCCAGTATCCCTGATGACCTGGATGCAAAAATTCTCAACCAGATAGATATAGCAAACTGAATTCAACAGTAAATTAAAGGAATTATTCACCAAGATCAAGTGTGATTTATTCCTGGGCTGCAGGGCTGGTTCACTATTTGCATAGCCATCCACTATTCACATGTCAATCAACATGATATACTACACTAATCAAAGAAAGGATAGGAACCATATGATCCTGTCAACCGATGCAGAAAACACATTTGACAAAATACAGCATCCATCCTTTTTTTGATGGGGGATGAGGAAAACTATATTTATTTTATTTACTTTTACATGTAAATTTTAATTCCAGTAATTAACATACAGTGTGGTATTACTTTCAGGTATACAAGATTACTATTCAACAATTCTATACATTACTCAGTGTTCCTCATGATAAGTGTACTCAATCCCCTTCACCTATTTCACCCTCCCCCCACCCACCTACCCCTTGGTAACTATCAGTTTATTCTTAATATTTAAGAGTCGGGTTTCTTTTGATTTGCCTTTTTATTTTGTTCTTTTGTTTTGTTTATTAAATTCCACATATGAGTGAAATCAAATGTTATATGTTTTTCTGTCTTTATTTCACTTAGCTTTATACTTCCTACATGCATCCACATTTTTTTAATTTAAATTTTAGTTAGTGAACATACAGTGCAATATTTGTTTCAGTAATAGAATTTAGTGATTCATCACTTTCATACAATACCCAGTGCTCATCACAACAAGTGCCCTCCTGTACCCATCACCCATCTAGCCCATCTCCCACCCAACTCCCTCCACCAACCCTCAGTTTGTTCCCTATCATTAAGAGTGACTTGTGATTTATTTCCCATCTTCTCTCTCCCAACACTTCCCATATGTTCATCTGTTTTGTGTCTTAAATCCCACATATGAGTAATATCATATGGTATTTGTCTTTCTCTGATTGACTTATTTCACTTAGCAGAATACATTCTAGCTCTATCCACATCATTGTAAATGGCAAGATTTTACTCTTTTTGATGGCTGAGTAATATTCCATGGCGCATATATATATATATATATATATATATATATATATATATATATACATATCCACATCTTCTGTTTAATATAATCTATTGTCAAGTTGGCTAATATACTGTGTGTAGTGTGCTCTTGATATGGGGGATAGATTCCCGTGATTCATCACTTACCCACTGCTTATCCCACAAGTGCCCTCCTCAATGCCCATCACCAATTTTCCTCTCTCCCCCAAACATCCCCCCCCATTACCCTCAGTTTGTTCTCTGTATTTAAGAGTCTCTTACAGTTTGCCTCCATATCTCTCTATTTGTACCTATTTTTTCCCATTCCCTTCCCCCATGGTCTTCTGTTAAGTTTCTCAACTTCCACATATGAGTGAAAACATATATCTTTCTCTGACTGACTTATTTCACTTAGGATAATACCCTCCAGTTCCATCCACATTGCGGCAAATATCAGGATTTCATTCTTTCTCATTGCCAAGTAGTATTCCATTGTATGTATACACCATATCTTCTTTATCCATTCAACAGTTGATGGACATTTAGGCTCTTTCCATAGTTTACCTATTGTTGAAAGCACCAGCATCCATTCTTAATGAAAACCATCAACCACATAGGAATAGATGGGACATACCTCAACGTTATGAAGGCCATATATGAAAGACCCACAGCTAATATCATCCTTTATGGGGTAAAACTGAGAGCCTTTCTTCTACAGACAGGAATAAGACAAGGATACTCAGTCCCACCATTACGAGTTAACACAGGACAGGAACTTTTAGCCTCAGCAACATACAACAAAAAGAAATAAAGGGTATACAGATCAGCAAGGGAGGAGTCAAACGTTCACTATTTGCAGATGACATGATATTCTATGTAGAAACCTGAAAAACACTCCAACAAAAGCTAGTGGAACTAATCCTGAATTCAGGAAAGTCACAGCATAGAAAATCAACATACAAGAATCGGTTGCATTTCTACACACCAATAAGGAAGTAGCAGAAAAAGAAATCAAGGAATGGATCCCATTTACAATTGCACCAAAAACCATAAGATAACCTAGGAATAAACCTAACTAAAGAGGTAAAAGATCTGTACCCTGAAAACTATAGAACACTTACGAAAGAAATGAAAGAAAGACACGAAGAAAGGGAACAACGTTTCATGCTCATAGATTGGAAGAACAAATATTGTTAAATAGCCACACCACCAAAAGCAACATACACATTTAATGCAACCCCTATAAATATATCACCAGCATTTTTCACAGAGCTAGAACAATCCTAAAATTGCTACGGAACCATAAAGACTCAGATGTGTCAAAGCAATCCTGAGAAAGAAGAGCAAAGCTGGAGGTATCATGATTATAGACTCAAGCTATATTACAAAGTTGTAGTCGTGAGTACAGTATGGTACTGCCATAATGAACAGAAATGTAGATCAATGCAACAAAACAGAAAACCAGAAATGGACCCATAAGTGTATGGCCAACTAATATTGGACAAAGCAGGAAAGAACATCCAATGGAAAAAAGACATTCTCTTCAACAAATGGTGTTGGGAAAACTGGACAGTGACATGCAGAAGAATGACCCTGGACCACTTTCTTACACCATGCTAAAAAATAAACTCAAAATGGATGAAACACCAAAATGTAAGACAGGGACCATCAAAATCCTAGAGGGGAACACAGACAGCAACCCCTTTGAACTCGGCTGGAACAACTTCTTACTAGACACGTCTCTGGAGTCAAGGGAAACAAAAGCAAAAATGAACTATTGGGGCCTCATCAAGATAAAACGCTTCTGCACAGCAAAGGAAACAATCAACAAAATTAAAAAGCTTCTGAAAACTGGAAGGGATATTTTCACATGACATATCAGATAAAGGGATAGTATACAAAATCTCTAAAGAACTTATCAAACTCAAATAATAAACCCAAGAAACAAATAATCCAGAGAAGAAATTGGCAGAAGACCTGAATAGACACCTTTCCAAAGAAGACAATCAGATGACTAATAGACACATGAAAAGATGCTCAACATCTCATCAAGGAAATACAAATCCAAACCACAATGAGATACCACCTCACCCCTGCCAGAATGGCTAGAATGAAAAACTCAGAAAACAACAGCTGGTGACAAGAATGGGGAGAAAGGCGACCCTGTTACACTATTGGTGGGAATACAAACTGGTGCAGCCACTCGAAAACAGTATGTAGGTTCCTCAAAAAAATTAAAAATAGACCTTATGTCCCAGCCATTGCATTACTAGGTATGTATCCAAAAGATACAAAAATGCTGATTCGAGAGGGACACATGCACCCCAATGTTTATATGGCAGCATTATCAACAATAACCAAGTTATTGAAGAAGATAAAAAGAAATGGAAAAACATTCCATGCTCATGGGTTGGAAGAATAAATATTGTTAAAATGTCAATACTACCTAAAGCAGTCTACACATTCAGTGCAATCCCAATCACAATTGCACCAGCATTTTCCTCAAAGCTAGAGCAAACAATCCTAAAATTTGTTTGGAACTACAAAAAATGTACTGTTCATGACAATAATATGTACAAAAACTCAGATCCATAACACAAAACATATTTATATGCAAACTGAGCTTTAATTAAGATCTAAAGGCTACAATGTCACATTCACTTGTTATGAGATGTTTATATTTATTATTCATCATTCAGAATTGTATGTTATTTCATAATGTGATGGCTATATGTAAAGCTTAGACATATTGAGATTTTTAATACTTAATATACATTTTATTCATTCCTTGAATTTTCTCCTGGTGAATCTAAACAAGCTCCAAAGAACATGGGATTTCCTGGAAAATGGAGGTCATTTTTCATATTTTTATAATATATCCCTGCATTCAAATTGTATGGAATATTTGGCAGATGTGAGATACAAAAGCCTTAATCACTTCATGCCTGGATCAGACAATTTGTAAATTGGTATGGAGAAAGGATCTAAATATATTTTACCTTTGAAACATTTGCTGCATTACTGTAGGTTTGAAAAAAAGTAGAATATAAAATAGTACTTTTGTCATTCGATGTGTTCAAAACTCATTTTTTTAATGTTTATTCATTTTTGAGAGAGAGAGATCATATGAGCAGGGGAGGGAGACACAGAATCTGAAGCAGGCTCCAGGCTGAGCTGACAGAACAAAGCCCAAGCAGGGCTTGAACCCACGAACCATGAGATAATGACCTGAACAGAAGTCAGACACCCGACCGACTGAGCCACTCAGGTGCCCACTCAAAAGTCATTTTTAATGAATGAGGTGGCTCATCATAAATTCAAGCGAGGTGCACACCTCACATCGCACAACATTGCACACATTACACATAAGCACCGCCTGCTGTATTGCTACCTGATGCTCCCATTGTCCCTGGGATGAGTGCATCATGCCATCGTCCCCTATGACATGAAGTCTATGTAAAATTACTGTCACACAGGTATGGTCACACTGGGGCCTAATATCTGAATGACTGTGTCAAGATTGGTGTTCCCAGGATTTTCTCTGACCTAAATTTCATCTATCCTGTGGTTCCCCACCAATTCTGTCAAGAAGCTGTGATACAGTCAACTTACAGCCTTCTAACAGAGCCATGATCAAATGCAAGAATAAGTGATATGCCTCCGGAAATTGCTAGAATGTGCTAAAATGTTAATATTTCTTACACTGTTTTAGTGGTTCCTATTCTTATTTTGACTACGCCTTTTATGCTATGGACCTAAATGTCTTTGGCATTAGAATAGTACACCCAAAAGTGGATGAAATAAGAAAAACCTGTGCAGATTTTTAAAATATTAATATGATGGAGATGCACTGGGACACTAAATCAGCCTCTCTGGAGGTTGCAATGAATCCATGAGCCTGGAGTTTGAACATTCATTTCATAAAAGAATGAGGTAAGGGGGAAACTGGGTTAGCTCAATTTGTTCAGCATTCAACACTTGATTTTGGCTCTGATCATGATCTCACACTTCATGAGTTTAAGCCCTGCATCAGGTTTTCTACTAACAATGCAGACCCTGACTGGGATTCTCTCTCTTTCTCTCCCTCTGTCTCTGTTCCTCCTCCACTCTCTCTTCCTCTCTCTCTCTCTCTCTCTCTCTCTATCTATCTCTTTCTCTCTCTCAATAAATAAACTTTTTTTAAAAGTTTTAAAACAGAAAATGTTACTTAAAAAGAAGAATGAGGTAAGGAAATTCCCTTGAGAGTTGTCAGGGGAAATGTTGGACGACACGTAAAGGACACACAATCTTAAAGCCTCTGACATTCAAAGTGTTCCATCAAAGAGTCTTCACCCCAGTCATCTGGAGTCATAGTCCCAACAGAACACCTTCTTCATTGCACCCGTCACATCTTTGTTCCGCAGGGTATATATGAAGGGGTTGACTGTGGGGGTGACAATGGTGTAGAAGAGAGAAATGAACTTGCCCTGATCCTGGGAGTGGTTGTTGCTGGGCTGCAGGTAAGCATAGATGGCCGTGCCGTAGAACAGGGAGACCACGGTGAGGTGGGACCCGCATGTCCCAAACACTTTCCTCTGTCCTGCGGCTGACTTTATTCCTAACACTGCTCTGATGATCTGACCATAGGAGAATGTGATTAATGCCACAGGTATGAAAAGAAAGATCATACTGAAAAATAAGATCTCAGACTCATACACAGTGGTGTCAACACAGGCAAGCTTGAGCAATGGGGGGACCTCACAAAAGAAGTGCTCTATTTTATTCTTCCCACAAAGTGGTACAAGAAAGATGAGCACCGTCTGCAATGAGGAGTAGGCAAAACCCGTGAACCATGATGCAGAGGCCATCAGGGCACAGAGACGGGGGTGCATGATCACTGTGTAGTGCAGGGGCCTGCATATGGCTGCATAGCGGTCAAATGCCATCACCCCTAACAGAATGCATTCTGTGCATCCCAACCCTAGAGCGATGAACAGCTGAGCTACACAGCCAGTGAAGGAGATAGACTTGTCTGGTCCCCTGAGATGAACCAGCAGTTGAGGAACAGTGCTGGTCGTGTAACACAGGTCCAGAAAGCTTAGGTTGGACAGGAAAAAGTACATGGGAGTCTGCAGGTGTGGGTCCAGGCGGGACAATGCAATGATGCTCGTGTTTCCCAGCAGGGTGAGCAGATAGAAGATCAGAAGAACCACAAAGAGGACTCGCTCCAGCTGAGGCCGGTCAGAGAAACCCAGCAGGATAAAGCCAGTGAAAGAACTTCCATTTTTCTGGTCCATTCTTTCTTACTACATGCTTCCTGTCAAGACCAAGTATTTAGCAATTTTTAAAAGAAATCTTCAAAGCAATAAAATGTTGGCAGGATGTGAATTTAGCATGTTATAAGACAGGGCGTGGCATTGTACAAGTAACTCTTTGAATAAATCATGAACTCATGAAATTGTCATAGGTCATACCAATTAATTCTATATTGTCACAAAAGAAAATTATAATATTTAATGTAAGAAAAAATCAAATAATTGACCTGTGTCTGCATCGGTCATAGGTACAAAATGTAATTCATTCTCAGCCTAGTAGGCTGAAAGTACTATAAAAATATGTGTGTGCACCCCCATATTTATAGCAGCACTATCAACAATAGCCAAAGTATGGAAAGAGCCCATATGTCCACCAATGGATGAATGGATAAAGAATTTTGTATATATATATACACAATGGAGTATTACTCAGCAATCAAAAAAAAAGAAATCGTGCCATTTGCAGCTACGTGGATGGAACTGGGGGGTATTATGCTAAATGAAATTAGTCAGAGAAAGACAAAAATCATATGACTTCACTCATATGAGGACTTTAAGAGACAAAACAGATGAACATAAGGGAAGGGAAGCAAAAATAATATAAAAACAGGGAGGCGGACAAAACAGAAGAGACTCTTAAATACAGAGAACAAACAGGGTTGCTGGAGGGATTGTGGGAGGGGGAAGGGCTAAATGGGTAAGGGGCTTAAGGAACCTACTCCTGAAATCATTGTTGCACTATATGCTAACTAATTTGGATGTAAATTCAAAAAAAATAAAAAAGAGAATTTAAAATAAATAAAATAAATGAAATAAAATAAAAATATGTGTGCATTTCAGAGAAAATGGGGATAAGGGAAAAAAGGGAGGGAAATCAGAAAGAATAGGAAAGTGATGCACACAGAGTGATAGTCAGCATTTTTAAAATTTTTTCTAATGTTTATTTATCTTTGAGAGAGAGACAAAGGCAGAGTGGAAGTGGGGAAATGGGGGAGAGAAGAAGACACAGAACTGAACCAGGCTCCAGGCTCCTAGCTGTCAGCACAGAGCCCAACATGGAGCTTGAACTCACAAACAGTGAGATCTTGACCAGAGCCGAAGTCAGACCCTTCACCGACTGAGCCACCCAGGCACCCCAGATTCATTATTTTTCATATGTATCTCATAATTGCACACAACTGGAATACACATACCACATGGCACAGGTCATGATACAACATGATCTCGAAAATAAATTCAGTTATACGAATCTATGCCCTGGAATATATTTCTACAAAGAATTCAGTTACATTCAACACATCGCTGCTAGTTCTGCATACAAACAAATATGAGGTGTCTTTGTGTGTGTGTGGAAGTAAAACAAATAATGAGAGAAAACCTGAGAACAACACCATTCAAACAGTGCTTAACGTTAACCCCAAAGATGCTTAAAATTACCATGCCAATTTAACAGGAACTCTGAAAATTCATCGGCTGTGCAGAGTCCTTTGGAATCAGAACTCTAAAATCCAGGGACCAACACTTAACTCTTCCTTCTGCAGATTTGTGTTTCACACATTACTCCATTAGAGTAATTACACCAACCTTCATAAAATTCCTCAAAGAGGTAGGATTACTCCATATCACCATTCTAATCAGAACTTTTTAAAGTATTATCCAAATGGGTAATCTATGCACAAAATGTAATGATTTGCATCACTTCCTAGGATAAAATAATTACTTGGTTAAATATATAGAGATAAACACAGATACATTCTCAAAGCCATGACAAGTCGCAGAGCTATAATGCAAACCTTAATGTAGTACAAGGAAAGGCCTAAAGGAAAGGATATATTGGTAGTATACAAACTCTCCAACACCCATCTATATTATATGAATGATCACCATTCTGGAAGGTAGCCTGCAGAGACAGTCACTCTAGATCAAACACAATGCCAGCTCTAAGGCTCTAAGGCTCGTCTGATGACCATTTCCATCCAGCTGCGCAGTACTGAATGAGCATAGTAACATACCAACTGAAGAGGCGTCAGGACACGAGTATTTCAGTTCCATCATACTCAGAAGGGTAGCCATCCAGCACATTTTTAACTCTTCCAAGAGATTTAAAATATGAAGCAAGTTTCTTTCAAACCAATGTGTGAAAGAAACGGGTACAAATCTGGCATAAAATAAATGTTCATAGAAATGGAATAAAGGATGTGGTAATTCACACTGTTTTAGAACTCCTTTGATTTCCTATGAAGATGTGACCAGTGGTATCCACAAAACAATATCTATGCACCAACAATTTCTTAATAGAATTAATTATAAATGTATCAGGGACAGTCTAAATGTGCAACAACGGGGAATATCCCCACACTTACACGTTCTCAGAAGAGCAAATAAAAACAAACCATGGTTCGTTCTCATGCACACGTGCACAAATATACATACATACATCTGAAACACATTGCTGACACATTTTTATTGCTTTCATTTTTTCAGTTTATTTATTAATTTGTGTGAGAGAGAGAGTGAGCACAAGCAGGGGAGGGACAGAGTGAGATGTAGAGGGAGAGAGGGAGAGACCCAGAAAGATAATCCCAAGCAAGCTCCTCACTGTCAGCACAGAGCCCAACCTCACACCTCTGAGACCATTACCTGAGCCAAAATCAAGTGTCGGAGGCTTAACCAACTTAGCCACAAAGAGCCCAACTGACAAACTATTTAATTTTCCTGATAAAGGAAACACTCATGAAAGTGAAGGAGAGCAAACAGAAAATGCTAACTCATCCAAACAAAATACCAGTATAATACTGCACCATTAGAATAAAATAATGATATATTTTAATAGTCCATATGGATAAGGACTAGGAAGACAGTTGAGAAAAGATAAAGAGGTGGTGAAATGAACTTGTACAAATTTCTTGCTGCTTCAAAATGTTATATGTGTATGAATGGGTTTTAATATATTTATATTAATTTATATTTAAATATAAATTTATATTTATATAAATATATATTTATATATATGACGTATATGCAGAATGTAGAAAGCAGCTCTCATGAAATAATCTGATACAGGAAATCCAGTTCTAAAAATTACACACAAATTATTACTTTGCACACAAAAAAATACTTTAAAAGGACATGTTATATATAGAAAGAGAGGAAAAAATATTAGTTAAAATAAAAACAGATTTTGCAAAAAAAAGTGGCATTCTATACAATAATTACCGTCAAAAAAGTATATAATTGAAAGAACATCTCACAAGAACTCAATTTACAATAACGAGAAAACAAGCATCAAATGAAAGACGTTAAATGCTTACTACAGACAGACATAAGGTAATAGAGCAATTACCCTAAGTGTTCAATGCTACATGTAACTCTAAACGTTTTGGTGGAAGAATACATATGTCCACAAAACCAGATGCTCAGTACGCATACTACACAGTTTAAAGACAAAAGACTTCAATATAATATCTCCATTTAAGATATTTCAAATATATAACATTCACTGATATATTTGACATACACATGCTGCCCTATCTGGTTCCTGAATGAATCCTGAAAAATTGCAGGCAAGATTTCCGCAGCCTCAGTGCTACGACTGAATCGCTGTTGCTTGCTTGATGCTTCTGTCTCACGGGTCTGAGTTGACCTCAGACACATGAGAACAGGTCCCCGATGATGAGGGAGGATGAGCAAATGAGGGGATACGGCCATCACTACATAGGAAATGACAGATGTGATGAACACTGACAGGGCTGTAGGGTAGGTTCTGTGGAAGAAGACAATGAAGTAGGATTTCCATGGCGTGTTGTTTATTCAGGGAATGCTCTCGGGATAAACGGGGTGAGGGAAGGAAAACAGCAGAGGATGTTGCTAAGCAAGGATGTGGTCTCCAGTGGAACAGAGCAGGAGCCTGATCCCATGAGAAGCTGGCCAGAACTCTCCAGCAGAACCATCCATCTGTGATGGTAGAAATACTCTGTCTTCACTGCCCAATACTACGCCCACTCTCTATCTGTCATACCTGAGCATTTAAAATGTCCTATCCGAGAAATCGTGGTGCCTGGGAAGCCCAGTCGTGAAGCATCCAACTTTGGCTCATGGCATGACCTCATGATTTGTGGGTTAGAGCCACAACCCATCGGCTTGGTGTTGACAGCTTAGAGAATGGAGCCTGCTTCGGTTCTGTATCTCCTCTCTGTCCCTCCCCTGCATACACTCTTGTCTATCTGTCTGTCTGTCTCTCTTTCTCTCTCAAGAATAAACATTTTAAAAATTATTTAAGTAAATAAATTAAAATAAAATATCCTAGCTAAGAAACTGAATGCTACACTTTACTTAATTTTAATAAATTTAAATTTAAATAGCTTCCTGTGTGTACTTACTACTGAATTGGACAACATGACTCTGGAGCATGAATTGCATCAGATTCAGGCCTACCTTGGCATTGGCACCTTTTGTACCTCCCACAGTCTGTCACTGGCTGTGAGCTGCCCCCACCTGTTTACCCAGACTGCCTGGCTATGTGGCTCCCTTTCAGCTGAGGACAATTCTCTCAAGAAGGGAATGGCTGTGAACCTTGGAGCCCACACTCATACCAACTAGGGTTTGGATTGGAGCCCCAGCAGGTAAAGAGCATCTGAGCAGGTCACCAACAGCGTTCATATGAGAGTCCATTCATGATCCTGTGCAAGGATAGAAGGATGGAAACTCGTGTCCTTTATGCATCACCTAAATGCAACCACACACAGAGAAACACACGTGCCCCCCACACACACACACACATACACACACACAACACACTGTGTCAAGTAAAACATTCAGGTTTTTTGCTACTTTTTTCCTCATCATTTGGTTACTTATATGCACTTGAAGGATCAGCTTTCTTGTTAACGATAAAATCAAACTAAAGATTCATGGACAGAATATACACCAAATGGAACTTCCCTGATGTAATTTTCAACATAGCATTTAAAAACTCCATACATATTTTAGATATATTGGTAACTGGTAAGGGAGAAAATAAATATTTAAATTAATAAATATTGATATGATATTAGCATAGAGAGGAAATATTATCTAATTTCACAGACAATATAGAACAAAGGGAAAGCATGGAGGCATACAGTCTGTTAGTTTTACACATATGCAATCTCTACTAACCTGTTACTGAAGGCAAATGTTATTCCCACTAAACATGCATATCTGATTATTTTCTACATGTGCAGAGTGGGGCGATGCATGTACTACAATAGAATCAAATGTCTAGGAATGACTGGGTGGCATCAATAATGAACAATTACATTTAGTTCTTAAATTTTGTGAACTTCCACAGTCTGTTGCATTAGACAGTTGACCATATGCAAACCATTTAGCGTTTTTTTGCTAAAAAAAAAAATTGTCTTGGGGCGCCTGGGTGGCTCAGTCGGTTGAGCGTCCGACTTCGGCTCAGGTCACGATCTCGCAGTTCGTGAGTTCGAGCCCCGCGTCGGGCTCTGGGCTGATGGCTCAGAGCCTGGAGCCTGCTTCCGATTCTGTGTCTCCCTCTCTCTCTGCCCCTCCCCCATTCATGCTCTGTCTCTCTCTGTCCCAAAAATAAATAAAAAAACGTTAGAAAAAAAAATTGTCTTGCAATTTGCAAGAACAATTGCAACTGGAAATTAACTTGCCAATTCCTACAGCAACACAGAGACCAAGTTATGTTTCACTCACCTGTATTCACCTTCCTTGTGTATTCAACGCTGTTTCCCTAACTCCTCTCCAAGTTACTGCCTAAATACAGTTCTGGAGATAGGAACATGGACATGTAGAACCAGTGTCTGCAGTAAATGCAAAGGTTGACTATACCAACACTGGTTCATCCATAACTTTTTTTTAAGGAAAAGGACACCTTCTCAGGATGACTTCACAGGTCTTCATGTGGCACCAGAGATATGCACTTTGCCTCTCGGAGGTAGAGGATGAAGGCAGTCACAGACTCAAAGTATAGTGTCCCGAGTACAATGACCTGTCTGTGCGACAGTGAGACCCTTACAAGCATGTGAGAGGGTGCCTTGATTCTGAACTCTGGCTGGGCTTGCACAGAGAATCAAGTCCCTTCCCCTGATGACATCTCTGGGGAACGGATGCCCCACACTCTTAATGAGTCCATGTCACTGAGCTGCCCACACATGGCAATCCTCAGGGACAATGACTATGGAGACAATGCCAGAGGAGACCTAATCTGTCTTTTCTATTAGTCACATATCTGACAGAGGACAAGTAACTCCCTAGACCTCCCCAGCTAACTTAGTTCCCATCTGTGAATGACCTACATGTTTTACAATACACTTAAGATTTTCTTCCTCACAACTGCCCAAAATATATACATATAAATATGTAAGGAAGAATCCATTCACTTGCTTAATTTTAAATGTAAATATGTAAATACATTTTTCATTTAATTTCATTCACAACCAATTATACAGGATCACAGAGCTAATAATTAAGCACATCTAATCTTTAGCATGAATATAAAAAAGGGCCACCAAATTCTATCAAACTTCTAATGTGGTTAGGGGGAAAAAACTGAAATCCTATAAAACACTGTATATTTTATAACCATTGGTTTTAATGGTGTCCTCAAATAATTTAAAAAATTACCTGTGTTGTTAATATGTGTACATGGTTTATTTAAATTCAGCTAGTATTTGCATTTAAGCTCAAATTGATTTTGAGTTTATCAGGAGACTAACAAATACTCAATAAGAAAAATGGAAGAAAATTGATGGGTACTTTGTGGCCATTTCTCAAAGATCCATAACTTCCAGTTTCATTTACCATGTTCTGCCTAAGCAGATAAACCACGTCTTGCTAAAACTTTCTTAGACTTGGTGTTCTCAGGTATTCACATACCAGGTAGATCCCATCCTGATAGTTATAGGGAGAACTGACATTCTGGATGTCCTGAGGAGGGAGAGAATGACAGACCTGCCTGTTCCCAGGCCACACTCAACAGGAAGAAAGGCCCCAAATACATAATCTAACCTTTCACCTAAAGAAGCTAGCAAAGGAACTGCATGAAGCCTAAGGCAAGCAGAAGAAGGGAGATAGTAAAGATTAGATCAGAAATAAATGATATAGAAAAAAAAAAAAAAACACAGTAGGCCAGTTCATTGAAACTAAGAGCTGGTTCTTTGGAAGAATAAACAAAATTGATAAACCTCTAGCCAGACTTCTCAAAAAGAAGAGAGAGGAACCAAATAAATAAATCATGAATAAAAGAGGAGAGATCATAACCAGCTTTGTAGAAATACAATTATAAGAGAATACTATGAAAACCGACTTGCCAACAAACTGGCGATCTGGAAGATATTGAAAAACTCCTAGAAACTCACAAACTACAAGATCTGCAACATGCCAGAGAAGTAGTGGGATCCATACTTCCTGCGACTCTCAAACAATGAAGTGTAGAGGGCAAAGGACTTTGAACACCAGAACCTGGGAGGAAAAGAGGCTAAATCTACCAGGAAGAACATGGGAAAGCTGGAGAAAAGATGGGTGGGTGGCTGTGAACAAGGGGAGATCAACAAAAAAGACTGAGTGGGTATGGAGGGGAGGGACCCCCTTCTGCAGAGAGACAAAAGGAAAAGAAAGAGCAGCTAGGGAAGTGTAGGACTGCATCTGGACAAGAGAAAGAAAAGGAAAAGGCAGCCGTCTCCCTGGAGTGCTGTGGGAAAAGACAAAGCCTGCCTGTGTCAGCCTGTGTCTGCCACCCCGGGCCTCAGCGGTGAGGGCAGCGGCTCAGTCGGCAGTAGAAGAAGGCAATCCTCCCTGAAGTGCGGGCAACACAGACAAAGCCAGCTGGGACCACATATCGGCCATACTGAGAGGCGCTCCCCCAGTGCCAGAGTTCACACAGAAGGACTTTAAATCCTGTCTGCACCCGCGGCACAGTGAGGGCGACTCAAACAGAGTCCACCAGGTCTGGCTCCATGAAGAAGAGACTGGGGGATCACCATTCCCTCCCCCCACCAACGCACCACCAAGACGGGGACTCAGGGATCACTCCCTGGGCCCATAGTGGAGGTGGGTCCAGTTGCCCCAAACCACACCCTTTTGCACTGGGAAACTGTCTATCCACCAGAGAGGCACAGACCCTGCGGACAGCTACTCCCCACAAGTGCAGCAGCATTGCCCGGATTCACTCTAGGTCAATTCTGGATATATATATATTCTTCCCCCCATTTCTCCTCCTTATCTCTTCCCTCCCCTCAGCTGGTTACTCTGGTTACTGGTTTCTCTAAACAGACATATTTAATCCATTCCCTTGATACATGTTCTACACCTCCTTCTTTACACTCCTTTCTCTCTCTCTGCATTAAGCCTTAGTCTCTCTGCCTAGTCAATGCTAATTTTTTCTTCTCCCCCCTCCTCCGGTCATTCCTCTCTTTGTATCTGCTCTTCCAACAGCACCGCCTCCACCCCTTCTGTATGTGTAGTCGGTGCTTGGGGGCTTTTGTTTTACTCCTTAGTTTTTTGTTTTCGTTTATTTGTTTCTTTCTGTTATTTCTTTATGTGTTTGAGTGTTTTTGGCCCCGGTTTGTCTATCTGTTTTCCTTTACAGGGCTACGCCAAGGAACAAATCAAAGCACACTTTGTGGAGGATCCAAAATACCACTACGAGCAGGGTAATAAAATAACCAAAGTCACAACAACACAGAGCAAGTACAATCTCGGAAAAAACACCTCCTGAAGGGCCAGGCCCTGGACACTGTATGGTCCTCTTTTAATAGAGCAGTGCTCACAGGTGCAGAGCACACAACAAGCTTTTAAAACACATAAAGGACAAAAAACTAGCCAAAATGATGAAACAGAAGAATTCTCCTCAAAAGAAACTCCAGGAAGTAGCGACAGCTAATGAATTGATCAAAACCGATTTAAGGAAAATAAAGGAACAAGAATTTAGAATAACAGGGGCGCCTGGATGGCTCAGTCGGTTGAGCGTCCGACTTCAGCTCAGATCATGATCTCGCAGTCTGTGAGTTCGAGCCCCTCATCAGGCTCTGTGCTGACAGCTCAGAGCCTGGAGCCTGCTTCAGATTCTGTGTCTCCCTCTCTCTCTGCCCCTCCCGTCCTCATACTCTGTCTCTCTCTGCGTCTAAAATAAATAAAAACATTTTTAAAAAATTAAAAGAAAAGAATTTAGAGTAATAGTCATAAAATTAATCGCTGGGCTTGAAAACAGCATAGAGGACAGCAGAGAATCTATTGCTACATAGACCAAGGGACTAAAAAATAATCATAAGGAATTAAAATATTCTATAAATGAGGTGCAAAATAAAATGGAGGCGAGGGGCACAGATTCAAGAGGCAGAGGGGAGAAAGGGTGAATTAGAAGGCAAAATTATGGAAAAAGAGGAAGCTGAGAAAAAGAAATAAAAAACTCCAAGAGTACAAGGGGAGAATTAGAGAACTAAGTGATGCAGTAAAATGGAACAATATCCATATCATAGGAATTCCAGAAGAAGAAGAGAGAGACAAAGGGGCTAAAGGTATACTTGAACAAATCATACCTGAGAACTTCCCCTATGTGAGGAAGAAAATGGGCACTAAAATCCAAGAGGCACAGAGAACTCCTTTCAGATGTAAGTTGAATCAATCTTCTGCATGACATATCATAGTGAAACTGGCAAAATACAAGGATAAAGAGAAAATTCTGAAAGCAGCTAGGGATAAACACGCCCTACCATACAAAGGTAGACACATAAGGGAAGCAGCAGACCTAGCTACTGAAACTTGACCGGCCAGAAAGGAATGGCAGGAAATCTTCAATGTGATGAATGGAAAACATATGCAGCCAAGAATCCTTTACCCAGCAGGTCTGTCATTCAGAATAGAAGGAGAGATGGTTTTCTCAAACAAGCAAAAACAGAGGGAATTCATCACCACTAAACCAGCCCTACAACAGATCCTAAGGGGGACTCTGTGAGTGAAATGTTGCAAGGACCACAGAGTATCAGAGACATCGCTACAAGCATGAAACCTACAGACATCACAATGACTCTAAACTCATATCTTTCTATAATAACACTGAATGTAAATGGACTAAATCCTCCAACCAAAATACATAGGGTATGAGAATGGATTAAAAAAAAAACAAGACCCATCATTTGCGGTCTACAAGAGATTCATTTTAAACCTGAGGACACCATCAGATTGAAAGTGAGGGGATGCAGAACTATCTGTCATACTACTGGAAGTCAAAAGAAAGCTGGAGTAGTCTTACTTATATCAGACAAACTAGACTTTAAATTAAAGGCTATAACAAGAGATGAAGAAGGGCATTGTATAATAATTACAGGGTCTATCCATCAGGAAGAACTAACAATTATAAATGTCTATGTGCCGAATACGGAGGCCCCCAAATATATAAAACAATTAATCACAAACATAATCAACCTTATTGATAAGAATGTGGTAATTCCAGGGGACTTTAATACTCCACTTCCAACATTGGATAGATCATCTAGACAGAGAATCAATAAAGAAACAAGGGCCCTGAATGATACATTGCATCAGATGGACTTGACAGATATATTTAGAACTCTGCATCCCAAAGCAACAGAATATACTTTCTTTCCAAGTGCACATGGAACATTCTCCAAGATAGATCACATACTGTGTCACAAGACAGCCCTTCATAAGTATAAAAGAATTGAGATCATACCGTGCACACTTTCAGACCACAATGCGATGAAGCTTGAAATCAACCACAGGAAACAGTCTGGAAAACCTCCAAAAGCATGGAGGGGAAAGAACATCCTACTAAAGTATGAATGGGACAACCAAGCAATTAGAGAAGAAATTAAAAGATATATGAAAACAAATGAAAATGCAACATTCCAAACACTTTGGGATGCAGCGAAGGCAGTCCTGAGAGGAAGATACATTGCAATCCAGGCCTATCTGAGGAATCAAGAAAAATCCCAAATACAAAACCTAACAGCACACCTAAAGGAAATAGAAGCAGAACAGCAAAGATACCCCAAACCCAGCAGAAGAAGAGAAATAATAAAGATCAGAGCAGAAATAAACAATATAGAATCTAACAAAAACTGTAGAGCAGATCAATGAAACCAGACTTGGTTTTTTTGAAAAAATAAACAAAATTAATAAAACTCTAGCCAGGATTCTCAAAAAGAAAAGGAAGAGGACCCAAATGGATAAAATCATGAATGAGAATGGAATTATTGCATCCAATCGCTCAGAAACACAAGCAATTATCAGGGAATACTATGAAAGATTATATGCCAACAAACTGGACAACCTGGAAGAAATGGACAAATTCCTAAGCACCCACACACTTCCAAAACTCAAATGGGAAGACACAAAATTTGAACAGACCCATAACCGCAAAGAAATTGAATCAGTTATCAAAAATCTCCCAACAAATAAGAGTTCAGGACCAGATGGCTTCCCTGGGGAATTCTACCAGACATTTAAAGCAGAGATAATACTTATCCTTCTCAAGCTGTTCCAAAAAATAGAAAAGGAAGGAAAGCTTCCAGGCTCATTCTATGAAGCCAGCATTACTTTGATTCCCAAACCAGACAGAGACCCAGCAGAAAAATAGAACGACAGGCCAATATCCCTGATGAATATGGATGCAAAAATTCTCAACAACATACTAGCAAATTGAATTCAACAGCATATAAAAAGATTTATTCACCTTGATCAAGTGGGATTCATTCCTGGGCTGCAGGACTGATTCAATATTTGCAAATCAACCAATGAGATACATCACATTAATAAAGGAAAAGAAAAGAACCATATGATCCTGTCAATTGATGCAGAAAAAGCATTTGACAAAACACAGCATCCATCTTTTTTTTGATGGGGGAGGAGGAAAACTATATTTATTTTATTTACTTTTACATGTAAATTTTAATTCCAGTAATTAACATACAGTGTGGTATGACTTTCAGGTATACAAGATTACTATTCAACAATTCTATACATTACTCAGTGTTCCTCATGGTAAGTGTACTCAATCCCCTTCACCTATTTCACCCTCCCCCCCACCCACCTTCCCTTTGGTAACTATCAGTTTATTCTTAATATTTAAGAGTTGGGTTTCTTTTGATGTGCCTCTTTTTATTTTGTTCTTTTGTTTATTAAATTCCACATATTAGTAAACTCAAATAATATATGTCTTTCTCTGGCTCTCTTTATTTCATTTAGCTTTATACTTCCTACATCCACCCACTTTTTTTTAATTTAAATTACAGTCAGTTAACATACAGTACAATATTGGTTTCAGGAATAGAATTTAGTGATTCATCGCTTTCATACAACACCCAGTGCTCATCGCAACAAGTGACCTCCTTAGTACCCATCACCCATCTAGCCCATCTCCCACCCACCTCCCTCCATAGACCCTCAGTCTGTGCTCTTTCGCTAAGAGTCTCTTGTGGTTTGTCTCTCTCCCTCTCTGTAACTATTTTTCCCCTTCCCTTCCCCCATGGTCTCCTGTTAAGTTTCTCAACTTCCACATAGGAGTGAAAACATATGGTATCTGCCTTTCTCTGACTGACTTATTTCACTTAGCATAATACCCTCTAGTTCCATCCATGTTGCTGCAAATGTCAGGATTTCATTCTTTCTCATTGCCAAGTAGTATTCCATTGTATATATAAACCACATCTTTATCCATTCCTCAGTTGATGGACATTTAGGCTCTTTCCATAGTTTACCTATTGTTGAAAGCACCAGCATCCATTCTTAATAAAAACCATCAACCACATAGGAATAGATGGGACATACCTCAACGTTATGAAGGCCATATATGAAAGACCCACAGCTAATATCATCCTTTATGGGGTAAAACTGAGAGCCTTTCTTCTACAGACAGGAATAAGACAAGGATACTCAGTCCCACCATTACGAGTTAACACAGGACAGGAACTTTTAGCCTCAGCAACATACAACAAAAAGAAATAAAGGGTATACAGATCAGCAAGGGAGGAGTCAAACGTTCACTATTTGCAGATGACATGACATTCTATGTAGAAACCTGAAAAACACTCCAACAAAAGCTAGTGGAACTAATCCTGAATTCAGGAAAGTCACAGCATAGAAAATCAACATACAAGAATCGGTTGCATTTCTACACACCAATAAGGAAGTAGCAGAAAAAGAAATCAAGGAATGGATCCCATTTACAATTGCACCAAAAACCATAAGATAACCTAGGAATAAACCTAACTAAAGAGGTAAAAGATCTGTACCCTGAAAACTATAGAACACTTACGAAAGAAATGAAAGAAAGACACGAAGAAAGGGAACAACGTTTCATGCTCATAGATCGGAAGAACAAATATTGTTAAATAGCCACACCACCAAAAGCAACATACACATTTAATGCAACCCCTATAAATATATCACCAGCATTTTTCACAGAGCTAGAACAATCCTAAAATTGCTACGGAACCATAAAGACTCAGATGTGTCAAAGCAATCCTGAGAAAGAAGAGCAAAGCTGGAGGTATCATGATTATAGACTCAAGCTATATTACAAAGTTGTAGTCGTGAGTACAGTATGGTACTGCCATAATGAACAGAAATGTAGATCAATGCAACAAAACAGAAAACCAGAAATGGACCCATAAGTGTATGGCCAACTAATATTGGACAAAGCAGGAAAGAACATCCAATGGAAAAAAGACATTCTCTTCAACAAATGGTGTTGGGAAAACTGGACAGTGACATGCAGAAGAATGACCCTGGACCACTTTCTTACACCATGCTAAAAAATAAACTCAAAATGGATGAAACACCAAAATGTAAGACAGGGACCATCAAAATCCTAGAGGGGAACACAGACAGCAACCCCTTTGAACTCGGCTGGAACAACTTCTTACTAGACACGTCTCTGGAGTCAAGGGAAACAAAAGCAAAAATGAACTATTGGGGCCTCATCAAGATAAAACGCTTCTGCACAGCAAAGGAAACAATCAACAAAATTAAAAAGCTTCTGAAAACTGGAAGGGATATTTTCACATGACATATCAGATAAAGGGATAGTATACAAAATCTCTAAAGAACTTATCAAACTCAAATAGCAAAAAATCCAGGAAAGAAATTGGCAGAAGACCTGAATAGACACCTTTCCAAAGAAGACAATCAGATAACTAATAGACACATGAAAAGATGCTCAACATCACATCAAGGAAATACAAATCCAAACCACAATGAGATACCACCTCACCCCTGTCAGAATGGCTAGAATGAAAAACTCAGAAAACAACAGTTGTTGACAAGAATGGGGAGAAAGGGAACCTGTTACACTATTGGTGGGAATACAAACTGGTGCAGCCACTCGAAAACAGTATGTACGTTCCTCAAAAAAAATAAAAATAGACCTTACGCCCCAACCATTGCATTACTAGGTATGTATCCAAAAGATACAAAAATGATGATTCGAAGAGGGCCTATGCACCCCAATGTTTATAGCAGCATTATCAACAATAGCCAAATTATGAAAAGAGCCCAAATGTCCACTGACAGATGAATGGATACAGATGTCATATATTGCTACAATGGAATACTTACTACAACGTGATGAAAAAGAATGAAATCTTGCCATTTGCAACAACCTGAATGGAACTAAAGTGTATTATGCTAAGCAAAGTAGGTCATGCAGAGAAGGACAAATATCATATGATTACACTCATGTATGGAATTTAAGAAATGCAACAAATGAAAATAGGGGAAGGAAAGGAAAAATAAAACCAGAGAGAGAGGCAAACTGTAAGAGGCTCTTAAATACAGAGTTAAAACTGAGAGTTATTGGAGGAGAGGAAGGTTGGGGGATAGGCTCAATGGGTGATGGGCAGAATGAGGGCACTTGTGATGAGCACTGGGTGTCAAATGTAAGTGATGAATTACTGGGTTCTACTCCTGAAATCAGTAATACACCATATGTTAACAAATGTGAATTTAAATAATAAATTAAAAAAAAGATGTGGCATACATATCAAATGATTATTATTCAGCCATGAGAAAGAAGGAAATCCTGCCTTTTGTGACAACATGGATGGACCTTGTGTGCATTATGCTAAATGAAAGAAGTCAGAAGAGAAAGACAACGACTATGTGATTTCACATATTTGTGGAAACCAGAAAAGGTGTATAGATTCAGACAGTAGAAAGGTGGTTACAAGGGGTAAAGGGAAAAAAAAACAAGGGGCTAAGGGATAGAAGTGGGAGATGTTGGGCAAAGAGATCAAACTTACAGTTTGAAGAGGAATACTTCCTGAGCATCTAACGTACAGCATGGTGATTACAGTTAATATTATTATATTCTCAACTTGAAGGTGGCCTAGAGAGTATATCTCAAATGTTCTCACCATGAAGAAGAAATGGTAATTATGTGATGTGATGCAGATGTTAGCTGACACAATGGTGGCAATAATTTCATTATGTATATTTTCACATTTGTACTTCTTAGGTTTGCTGAATGTTATGCATCTGTCATATCTTAGTATATATAAGAAAAAATAAACACTAGAGATATCATTCATTTCTTTTATCATTTCTATATTTCTTTCTTTTAAACTTACTCTCCTAAGTTCACATTTTTATTGCTGCTTAATAAAAAATCTCCCTGCAAAGTTACTAAATAGTGTTCTTTCATTATACCAACTATAAACACAACCCTCTCATTGTGATCCAAATTTCAATGCAGAGACTGAAAGAAGGCATTTCTAAATGTTTACCTTGTGCGTCTCTCTAACAACATTAAAATAGGGTCTAGTTTGTTCCATGGGGCTGAGTGGGGCAAGATTCCTTCAGGTACTACCACTTTGGATTTTTTTTTCCTCCTGTTACTCTGTCTTGTCACTTGAATTCCAAACAGCTGGGAGAACCCTGGGGGAAAGAAGGAAATGTCTCCTCCCTTAAGCCAGTGTCCTGTCCTTAAAGCCACCTCAGGGACCCCTTCCTCTGAACCCTCTGATCTCCAGTCATTCACCCTCTCCTTTCCACTTTTACACCCAGCCCCTCCTTCCCAGGAAACCACGGGTCCACACACGGTGGTTCCCACTGCACCATCAGGGCTCAAACATGCCACAACACCACTGCGGTGAAAGAAGGCTCTCACCCGTATCACAAAACAAGCATCCAAAAAGCAGTCACCTGTGAAGGGTGGAGTTGGCAGGGGTCTGTGACCTGTTCCTGCCTCCTCCGTGAGCCTGGTCAGAGCAGGACTCTGGCAAACAGTAGCTGCGAAATGTGCAGACTAGGAGGTACAGGAGAGTCTCACAGGGGTGACTGTGCTCTGATGACTGACCCAGGAGTGAGTTTAGCAGGATGCAGAGGGCATGTTCAGAGTGCAGTCACCCTACACCGCACACCCTGCCATTATGCTAACGTGTGACAGTCCTAAGGCCAAGACAGGGCTATGGAGGTAGGGACCCATGAACTGAGGAACCCCATAACTTCTCTGTGCTGACTTGGACCACACAATAGAGCCCCACATATGACAAAACAAAACGTTGTCCATTGCAGTGAGGGGGACCCCAAAGCTATGTCTGGCCGGTCTAGGGCTTCTGGGATACTGCATGCACCTTCATTATTTTGTATATTTGCTAATTAGTAGTAAATCTTCTGGTTAAGAAGTATATCCCAGGTGCACCCGGTTGGCTCAGTTGGGTAAGCCTCTGACTCGAGATTTTTGGCTCAGGTAATGATCTCATGTCGTGAGATGGAGTCCCATGTGGCCTCTGCCCTGACAGCACATATCCTGCTTGGGATTCTCTCTCTCCCTCTCCCTCTCCCTCTCTCTCTCAAAAATAAATAAACTTTAAAAAAAAGAATTGTGTTTCATGTCAGTCGGACTGACACTTGGGTCACTTTGGGTACCTGAGCTACGGTGTGTACTGTGTTCCTCAGAGGCAAAAGGCCTGGAAGAATCCATGACCTGCTCTAGAGCAAAATGATAGTCCAAAGCTCCAAACACCAGAGACAGATGGAATAAAATAATTTAGCCAAATCTTGGGTACAATCCCTGTAGCCATGCCAGAGTTATTGGTGAACATTTAAAGGAAATGGTTCGGGGCACCTGGGTGGCTCAGTCGGTTGGGTGGCCGACTTCAGCTCAGGTCATGACTCATGGTTCATGGGTTCAAGCCCCGTGTTGGGCTCTGTGCTGACAGCTCCGAGCCTGAAGCCTGCTTCGGAATCTGTGACTCCCCCTCTTTCTCTGTCCCCTTCCCAGCTCATTCTCTGTCTCTGTCTCTCAAAAAGTAAATGAAAAAAACGTTGAAAATTTTTTTTAAAAAATTTTTAAAAATAAAGGAAATGGTTCAAATAATATTGGTGGCAATTTACACAACCCAGCAGCCTGTAATATACAAAGCATGGAGACCGTGGGGAGGCACATTCCCAACATTAGAAAAATGTTACAGAACAACATTCAATCTGTTTGGTCTCTTAAGTGATTCCTTCTTTATTTAGCATGGACCCTACGGATCTTTACTATCTGTAATTTATTCCTATGTAACATGAACATTCAAATACTATCAAACATTCACTTAGAGGAAATACATCTGTTTCCACAGGGTTCTGTGTCCTTAATCACTGAGAAGTAGTTGCTCAGCCAGAACATAAGGTTGTGTTGTGTGGTTTCGAGAGACCTTGAGGGTTTTTACACCACACCATGGAAAGTTCCTTTGAGGGATTTTAGAGTGACTGGTATAACTGTCAGAATGTAGTGGAAACATAATGGAGAGAAGGAAATTTGTCACCATTGGGGATAAACATTATTACAAAACTGTTTCTGTACTGGTGTTCATTCAGCATTACCACATGTACGGCATCAAAATATATCCCAGGTGTTGATTTCAAACGTGAACACTGTGATGCCTTTAGGGATCCAGACAGAACCATGACCATGTGATAATCTCCACTAAGCTCTCATTTCCAACCTGCCTAATGCTGTCTATGTTGCAAGATTACCGGTCATGAGCATGAGACCCTCAGGGGGTTCAAGACCCAGGATAATGCCAGTTAGCTGTCAGAAGAGGGAACAGTGTGATTGTTATGAATATGTGTCCAAAGACACAAATACATTTACCTGCACTGAGCTACACACTGGGAAAACCTACCAAGAAAAACATAAACATTTCTTTTACGGTGGCATAGTCAAAACTTCAACCTCCATGAGAAAATGTACTGCTCATGACAAGAAATGTATACAAAAACCCAGATCCATAACACAAAACATATTTATATGCAAACTGAGCTTTAGTTAAGATCTAAATTCTACAATGTCACATTCACTTGTTATGAGATGTTTATATTTATTATTCATAATTCAGAATTGTGTTATTTCATAGTGTGATGGCTATATGTAAAGCTTAGACATATTGAGATTTTTAATACTTAATATACATTTTATTTATTCCTTAAATTTTCTCCTGGTGAATCCAAACAAGCACCATAGAACATGGGATTTCCTGGAAAATGGAGGTCATTTTTCATATTTTTATAATATATCCATGCATTCAAATTGTATGGAATCTTTGGCAGATGTGAGATACAAAAGCCTTAATCACTTCATGCCTGGATCAGACAATTTGTAAATTGGTATGAAGAAAGGATCAAAATATATTTGCTGCATTACATTTGCTGCATTACTATAGGGGAAAAAAAGAATATAAAATAAGACTTGTGTCATTCAATGTCCTCAAAAGTCATTTTTTTTAATATTTATTCATCTTTGAGAGAGAGAGAGAGAGAGAGAGAGAGAGAGAGCGCAAGAGCGGAGGAGGGGCAGATTGAGAGGAAGACACAGAATCTGAAGCAGGCTATAGGCTCCGAGCTGCCAGAACAAAGCCCAACGCAGGGCTTGAACCCACGAACCATGAGATAATGACCTGAGCTGAAGTCAGACACCCGACCGACTGAGCCACTCAGGTGCCCACTCAAAAGTCATTTTTAATGAATGAGGTGGCTCATCATAAATTCAAGCGAGGTGCACACCTCACATCGCACAACATTGCACACATTACACATAAGCACCGCCTGCTGTATTGCTACCTGATGCTCCCATTGTCCCTGGGATGAGTTCATCATGCCATCGCCCCCTGTGACAGGAAGGCTACATAAAATTACTGTCACACAGGTACGGTCACACTGGGGCCTAATATCTGAATGACTGTCAGGATTGGTGCTCCCAGGATTTCCTCTGAGCTAAATTTCATCTATCCCGTGGTTGCCCACCAATTCTGTGAAGAAGCTGTGACACAGTCAACTTACAGACCTTCTAACAGAGCCATGATCAAATGCAAGAATAAATGATATGCCTCCGGAAATTGCTAGAAAGTGCTAAAATGTTAATATTTCTTACACTGTTTTTGTGGTTCCTATTCTTATTTTGTGCACGCCTTTATCATATGCACATAAATGTCTTTTTGCAATTAGAATGGTACTCCCAAAAGAGGATGAAATAAGAAAAGGATTTTTTAAATATTAATATGATGGAGACGCACTGGGACACTAAACCAGCCTCTCCGGAGGTTGCAATGAATCCACGAGCTTGGAACATTCATCGCATAAAAGAATGAGGTATAGGGGGAGAACTGGGTTAGCTCAATTGGTTCAGCATCCAACACTTGATTTTGGCTCTGATCATGACCTCACACTTCGTGAGTTTGAGCCCTGCATCAGGTTTACTGCTAACAGTGCAGCGCCTTCTTGGAATCGTTTCTGTCTCTCTCTGCTTATTCTCTCTCTCTCTCACCCTCTCTGTCCCACTTACTCTTGCTCTCTCTCAATAAACAAACTTTTTTTAAAAAGTTTTTTAAAAAAAGAAAATGTTACTTTAAAAAAATGAACGAGGTAAGGAAATTCCCTTGAGAGTCATCAGGAGAATGTTGGACGACACATGAAGGACACAAAATCTTAAAGCCTCTGACATTTGAGCCTCCATCAAAGGCTCTTCCCCCCAGTCATATGGAGCCCCGACAGAACACCTTCTCCATCGCGCCCAACACATCCTTGTTCCGCAAGGTATATATGACAGGGTTGACCATGGGGGTGACGATGGTGTAGAAGAGAGAAATGAACTTGCCCTGATCCTGGGAATGGTTGTTGCTGGGCTGCAGGTAAGCATAGATGGCTGTGCCATAGAACAGGGAGACCACGGTGAGGTGGGACCCACATGTCCCAAACACTTTCCTCTGTCCTGCGGCTGACTTTATTCTTAACACTGCCCTGACAATATGACCATAGGAGAATGTGATTAATGCCACAGGTATGAAAAGAAAGATCATACTGAAAAATAAGATCTCAGACTCATACACAGTGGTGTCAACACAGGCAAGCTTGAGCAATGGGGGGACCTCACAAAAGAAGTGCTCTATTTTATTCTTCCCACAAAGTGGTACAAGAAAGATGAGCACCGTCTCCAATGAGGAGTTGGCAAAACCAGTGAACCACGACGCAGAAGCCATCAGGGCACAGAGACGGGGGTGCATGATCACTGTGTAGTGCAGGGGCCTGCAGACGGCTGCGTAGCGGTCAAATGCCATCACCCCTAACAGAATGCATTCTGTGCATCCCAACCATAGAGAGATGAAGAGCTGAGCTACACAGCCAGCAAAGGAGATAGACTTGTCTGTTCCCCTGAGATGAACCAGCAGCTGAGGAACAGTGCTGGTCGTGTAACACAGGTCCAGAAAGCTTAGGTTGGAGAGGAAAAAGTACATGGGAGTCTGCAGGTGTGGGTCCAGGCGGGACAATGCAATGATGCTCGTGTTTCCCAGGAGGGTGAGCAGATAGAAGATCAGAAGAACCACAAAGAGGACTCGCTCCAGCTGAGGCCGGTCAGAGAAACCCAGCAGGATAAAGCCAGTGAAAGAACTTCCATTTTTCGGGTCCATCCTTTCTTACCACGTGTTTCCTGTCAAGACCAAGCATTTAGCAATTTTTAAAGAAATGTTCTAAAAAATAAAAAGGAGGCAGGGGGTGGATTTATCATGTTAAAAGACATAGCCAGAGAATTTTATCACTAACTATTTGAATAAATGGTGTACTCATTGGAATTGCCATAGCTCATACCAATTTAGTTCCACATTATCAAAAAAGTAAATCATTAATATTTCATATAAGAAAAATCAAATAATGAACCTTGTGCTTGTGTCAGTCATAGGTATAAAAGTTCTCTCAATCTGATCATAATAGGACTGAAACTACCATGAAAATGTAGCTACATTTTAGAGAAAATGGGGATCAATGAAAAAGAGAGAGAACAATCAGAAAGAATAGGAAAGAGATGCATACAGAGGGAGATTCATTATTTTAAATATGTATCTCATAATTCCACACAACTAGATTTGCACACACCTCACATGCAGTACTTTATAATACAACATAATGTCCAAATGCATCCAGATATAGGAATTGATGACCTGCAATATACTTATACAAAGAAATTCAACTACATTCAAAATACCAGTACTAGATCTGCATATAAACACACATTGGGGTTTTTTCCCCTATGGCAATAAAATAAATAACCAGAGAGAACCAGAAAATAGCACCATTCAATTATAGTGCTTAACTTTTGTCCTAAAGATGCTTAAAATTAGCATACCAATTAATAAAACTCCAAAATTTCAGTGGCTGTACAGAGTCTGTTGGAATCAGAACTCCAAAATCCAGTGCCCAACATTTTCCTCTTCCTCCTTCAGATTTCTGTTTCACACATTACACCAACTAGACTCTGTAAAATTCCTGAAAGATGTAGGATTATTCAGTATCAACATTCTAATCAGAATAAACTTTTAAAAGTTATCCAACCATATAATTTTGACAGACTGTAATGCTTTGCATCACTTCCTATGATAAAATAAGTAAATAGATACACACACGGATATAAGGACAGAAACATTCTCAAAAGCAATGACAGATCAAAGCACTATCCATTCATGATTGTGTGCAAGGACAGAGGGACAGAACCTAGTGTACTTTACACAACACCTCAGTGCAATCACACACACACATGCATACACACACACAACTTGTCATTGGCTTAACTCACCAATTAAGTAAACATTCAGATTTCCTACATTTGTCTTCTTCATATTGGTGTATGTATTCACATGAAAGATCATCACTTCTTGTTAACAATAAAGTTAAAAACAAGATGCACTGACACAATATTCACCAAATGGAACTTCCCTGTTGTAATTTTCAAGATAGCATTTTCAAAACTCCCAACATATTTTAGATATTTTGGCAATAATGGAGAAAATGAGCATTTACGAGTTTCTAATTATACAACAAATATTATGTCATTTCACAGCCAATAAGGAACCAAGGGATAGCATGGAAACATATAGTCTAATAGTTTCACACATATGCATAAAGAGCATATTTTATTACCACTGCACATGCATATTTAAATTAATTCCCACATGTGCCTACAGAGGTGTAATGAATGTACTACATAGAAGGAAATGTCTAGGAACGATGTGTTGATGTCTATACTAAATAATTAATTTTAGTTCTTCTCTTTGGTGAATTTTCATAGTCTATTCCTTTAAACAATTCATCACATATGCAAACCAATACACCCTTTTTATTTCAAGAACAATTGCAACGGAAAATAATTTAACTTCCCAATTCTAAAAGCAACACAGAGCCTTGTTCCTTTTCATTCACCTTAACTGACCTTCTCTGTGGGATCTAAGCTATTTCCCTGCCTCATTTCCAAGTTACTGCCTAAATATACTACTGGAAATTATAATTTGGCCATGTGTAATCAGTGTCTGCAGTAAATGCAAAGGTTGACTATACCAGCACTGGGTCATCCATATGTTTTTCTTAAGCAAAAGGACACTTTCTCAGGATGACTTCACAGATCCTCATGTGGTACCAGAGATCTGCACTTTGCCTCAAGGAGGTAGAAGATGAAGGCAGTCACAAACTCTCAGTATGGTTTCCCAAATACAATGACCTGCCTGTGTGACACTGAGACCCTTATGAGCAGGTGAGAGGGTGCCGTGACTCTGAGCTGGGGCTGGGCTGGCACAGAGAACCAAATCCCTTCCCCTGCTGACATCTCTGGGGAACAGGTGCCCCACACTCTTAATGAGCCCATGTCACTGAGCTGTAGAGAGATGGCAATCCTCAGGGAGAATGACTATGGAAGACAATGTCAGAGGAGACCTAATCTGTGTCTCCTATTAGTTCACATATCTGTCGGAGGACAATAATTCCCTAGGCCTTCCCAGCTACCTTAGCTCCCATCTGTGAATGACCTAGATGTTTTGCAAAGCACTTAAGATTTTTCCCTTACAACTATCCAAAATATTTACATATAAAGATGTAAGGAAGATTCCATTCAGTTACTTAATTTGAAATGTTAATATGTGAATGAATTCCTCATTAATTTCACTCATAACCAAGTTATATGGGATCACAGTGCTAATAATTAGGCACATTCTAATATTGGGGGTTTTTTCGGCACTTTCTAATCTTTAGCTTGAATATAAAGGAGAGCAACCTAATTCTACCAAACTTCTATTGTGGCTAAGGGGAAAAAACTCAAATCCTCTAAAACACTGTACAGTTTATATCCACAGGTTTTAATGATGTACTCAATTTAAAAAATTATCTCTCTTCATTAAAATGTACATGGTTTATTTAAATTCAACTAGTCTTTGCATTTAAGTTCCAAACGATTTTGGCTTTACCAGGAGAGTTAAAATAATCATTAAGAAAAATGGAAAGAAGTTGATGGGTGGTTTGTGGCTCTTCTCATAGATCCGTACTTTAAGTTTAATTTACCATGTTCAGCCTTAAGAGATACGCTCCCTCCTGCTAAAAAACATTCTTAGATTTCAACTTTCTCAGCTATTCCCATACCAGTTAGATCCCATCCTGAGAGTTATGGGGATAACTGGCAAAGACGCTGTACTCTGGGTGTCCCGAAGATGGAGGGAATTACAGACCTGCTAATCACACTTTCCTTCCCTGGCCTCACTCACTGCTGCCAGTCTACATGCTCAAATCACTTTGATAATAGTGTGACATTATCTAGAGACACTGACCCACACTGACACTCCCAGATGCCACACATCTAGAGCAATGCTTGGTCACCCATCTGAAGACACACATGTAAGAAAGCTCAAATGCACCACTGTTCATATTAACCGAAATCTGCAAACAATCCTAATGCCCACTATCAGCAAACTGAGCAAATAGTGTTAGGAAAAAAAGAGTTCTCTAGAACAACATGAATAAAACTACAGCTAAACCTTTCTGGAGGGTGTTAAGATGGTGGGGAAGTAGGGGCACCTGGACCTTCCTCATCCCTCACACAGAGATGAACTGAGGTCTTGGAACACCCAGGCAATCGATCTGTGGAATGGCAGAAGGATCCCGCAGCTGGAGGGAGACAACTCGGCAGGTGCCGGGTGCGTGTATGTGTGTTGGGGGAAATAAAATGGTGGAGCTATGAAGGCGAGGGCACCCTTTCCATGGAGAGACAAGGGGAAAGAAAGAGAGAGGGGTTGTGAAAGTGCAGCATCAAATTAGCACAAGAGGAAAACCTCTCTGCGCCACAGATTTTTGCAAACTGCCTTTGGAGCTTGAGGCTTTCGAAGTGGCAACTCTTGGGGCGCCTGGGTGGCTCAGGTGGATAAGCGACCGACTGAGGCTCAGGTCATGATCTCGCGGTCCGCGGGTTCGAGCCCCACGTCGGGCTCTGTGCTGACAGCTCGGAGCCTGGAGCCTGCTTCGGATTCTGCGTCTCCCTCTCTCTACCCCTCCCCCATTCACACACTGTCTCTCTCTCGCTCAAAATAATGAACATGAAGTGGCAACTTCCTCTGAATTTGAGCGGTGGCATGTGCTCCTGGGGAAGACGCAGCTGGCCCCAGAGTGCATAGCATGGTGTAGCTATCTCCATGGTGCACTGGGAGAGAACAGTGCCCTTCCTGGAGCACTTCTGGAAGTGGGTTTATTGCTTCCCCAAGGACAAATGACCCTACAAGTGCCAGTCTAAGGCCTTTCATCAGCAGGGTATAGAGGCTCTACTCGGGAGCAGGGAGTAGATACAGGCGGTGCTGGGGGTCCTTTAAGACATCAGGTTTTGAATCCCAGCCAAGAGCCTTGAAGAAGGCACAGGAAGACTGTGGGCAGGCCGACACATGAGGGCTATTCTGTGAGGGCTGCCTGAACAGCAAGGGTTGAGATCCCTGCTCTGGATAAGAGAGACTGGGGTGACACGATTTTCCCCTCAACACTAGCACAGTAGGACTTCAGAGAGCAGCACAGGGGCCCCGGTGGAGGTGGGACCCTCTTACACCAAACCCGGCACCTCCGTGCCTGGTAACTGCTTATTTATTGGAGCGAGACCGCCTGAGCCAATGCAGCCGACCTCTCCTCCAGACCAGCATGGCCCCAGCCCCAGACACCAACACACAATTCTTTTGCTTCTTTTGTTTCCTCCCTCTTCTTTTTTTCTTTTGGGATAAGGCTCGTGGTTTCTGATTTGTTTTTTTTTCAATTCTTATCATATATTTTTTTTAATTAGGCTTTCTTTGTCCATTCTTTTCCATCTTTCTGCTTTCTTCTTGTTTATTTATCTCTCTCTTTCTATGGAATTAGACTTATAGTTTTTAAATTCTCTGTTTGGTTTTCCTGTCTCCCTTTTACTTTTTCTCTTTTTATGGGATCAAGCTCCACCCTGCCCTTTCTTTGTTCCAGGCTTACTTCAACAAACAAATCGAAGCACACCTAGGTAAAGGTCCCAGCACTCCCCACTGCAGCAAGGAGGAGCTCTGCAGACGACTGGCCAGTGGAAAACAGTAGCCAAAATGCAACAAAAGAGTGTACACAACATACACCAGAAACACTTCCTGGAATGCTAGGCCCTGGACAGTGCATGACCCTTTTTAATGTAGTAGTACTCTCAGGTGAGGGACAAAAAACAAGCTTTTAAAACATGCAAAAGACAGAAATTTAGCCAAAATGACAGAACAGAGGTACTCCCCCTGCAACAAAGAAAAAAGATCATGAGGAAGCCACAGCAAGAGAACAGCTAGTAACAGATATAAACAATATATCTCAACAAGAATTTAGAATAAGAGTCATAAGACTAACAGCTGTGCTTGAAAAAAGCATAGAAGACACCAGAGAAACTCTTGCTTCAGAGATCAAGACGTAAGAACTAGTCAGAATGAATTTTAAAATACTATAACTGAGATGCACAATAAACTAGATACAATGATGGTGAGGATTGAAGGAGCAGAGGAGAGAATAGGCAAAATAGAAGATAAACTTGTGGAAGATAATGAAGCTGAAAAAGTGGGAAAGGGAATTACTAGACCAGGAGGGGAGAATTAGAGAACAAAGTGATTCCATGAAATTAAACAATATCATTATTATAGAGGTCCCAGAAGAAGACAGCAAGAAAAAGGGGCAGAAGGTTTATTTGAACAAACTGTAGTTGAGAACTTCCCTAATCTTGGGAAGGAAACAGGCATCCAAGTCCAAGAGGCACAGAGAATTCCCTTCAAAATCAACAAAAACAGGTCAAAACCATGACATAGCATAGTAAAACTGGCAAAATACAACAATAAAGAGAGAATTCTGTAAGCAGCTAGGGACAAAAGGTCCTCAACTGACAAGGGTAGACACATAAGGTTAGTAGCACACCTGTCTACGGAAACGTGGCAGGCCAGATGGGAGTGGCAGGATATATTCAATGTGCTGAATAGGAAAAATATGCAGCTCACAATCCTTTATCCAGCAAGGCTGTCATTCAGAACAGATGGAGAGATAAAGACTTTCCCAGACAGATAAAAACTAAAGGAGTTCATGACCACCAAACCACCCCTGCAAGAGATTCTAAGGGGTATACTGTGCATGGAAAGCAGCAAAGACTACAAAGGACCAGAGAACATCACCACAAACATGAAATCTACAGATATCACAACGGCACTAAATTCATATCTTTCAATAATCACTCTGAATGTAAATAAACTAAATGCCCCAATCAAAAGACATAGGGTATCAGAATGGATAAAAAAACACAATATCCATCTATATAATCCCTACAAGAGACTCACTTTAGACCTGAGGACACCTGCAGATTGAAAGTGAGGGGATGAAGAACCAGCTACCATGCTAATGGACGTCAAAACAAAGCCAGGGTAGCCATACTTATATCAACAAACTAGATTTCAAAACAAAGACTATAGCAAGACATGAAGTAGGGCATAATATAATTAAGGGGTCTATCCATCAACAAGAGCTAACAATTGTAAATATGCCCCCAACGTGAAACACCAAATATATAAAGCAATTCATAATAAACATACACAAATTTATTGGTAATAATGCCATAATTGTAGGTGGCTTTAATACTCCACTGACAACAATGGACAGATAATGTAAGCAGAAAACCAACAATGAAACAACCCTGAATGACACACTGGACCAATGGACTTAACAGATATATGCAGAACATTTCATCCTAAAGCAGAAAAATACACATTCTTCTCGAGTGCACATGGAACATTCTCCAGAATATATCACATATTGGGTCACAAATCAGACCTCAAAAGGTACAAAAAGATTAAGATGATGCCATGCAGATTTTCAGATCACAATGCCATGAAACATGAAATCAACCACAACAAAAACTTTCGAAGCCCTCAAATACATGGAGGTTAAAGAACATCTTACTAAAGAATGAATGGGTTAGCTAGGAAATTAAAGAAGAAATTAAAAATTCGTGGAAGCAAATGAAAATGAAAACAAAAGACCAAACTCCTTGGGATGCAGCAAAGGCAGTCCAATGAGGAAAATACATTGCAATTCAAGCTTATCTCAAGAAGCAAGAAAGGTCCCAAATACACAACCTAATATTACATGTAAAGGAGCTAGAAAAGGAGCAGCACATAAAGCTCAAGCCAGCAGAAGAAGGTAAATAATAAAGAGTAGAGCAGAAATAAATGATAAAGAATTTTTTAAAAAACAGAACAGATCAATAAAACTAAGGGCTCATTTTTTAAAGGATAAACAAAATTAATAAACCCCTAGCCTGACTTCTCAAAAAGAAAAGAAAGAGGACCCAGATAGATAAAATCACAAATGAAAGAGGAGAGATCACAACCAACAGCACAGGAATACAAACGATTTTAGAGAATACTATGAAAAATTATATGACAACAAACTGGACAATCTGGAAGAAATAGACAAATTCCTAGATACACACTACCAAAACTCAAACAGGAATAAATAATAAATTTGAACAAACCAATAACCAGCAAAGAAATCGAATCAGTTATTCAAAAATCTCCCAACAAATAAGAGTCCTGGGCCAGATGACTTCCCAGGGGAACTCTACCAGACATTTAAAGAAGAGATAATACTATTCTTCTCAAACTGTTCCAAAAAAATAGAAATGGAAGGAAAACTTCGAAACTCATTTTATGAAGCCAGCACTACCTTGATTCCAAAACCAGACAAAGACCCCACTAAAAAGGAGAATTGCAGGCCAATATCCCTGGAAAAACAGATTCAAAAATTCTCAACAAGATAGAAGCAAATCTAATCCATTAGTACATTAAAAGAATTATTCACCATGATCAAGCGGGATTGATTCCTCAGCTTCAGGGTTGGTTCAAAATTCACAGATCAATCAACATGATACTCCACATTAATAAAAGAAAGGATAAGAACCATATGCTCCTTTCAATAGTTGAAGGAAAAGCATTTGACAAAATACATAATCTTTCTTGACAAAACCCTCAAGAAATTCATGGTACGAGGAACATACCTCAACATCAAAAAAGCCATATATGAAAAGGCCCACAGCTAATATCATCCTCAATGGGGACAAACTGAGAGCTTTCCCCCTAAGGTCAGGAACACCACAGGGATGCCCACTCTCACCACTGTTGTTCGACATAGTACTGGAAGTCCTAGCCTCAGCAATCACACAACAAAAAGAAATAAAAAGTATACAAATTGGCAAAGAATAAGTCAAACTCTCACTCTTCACACATGACATGATACTCTACATGGAAAACCCAAAAGACCCCACCAAAAAACTGCTAGAGCTGTACATGAGTTCAGCAAGTCTCAGGGTATAAAATCAACATACAGAAATCAGCTGCATTTCTATACACCAATAAGGAAGCAGCAGAAAGGGAAATCAAGGTATTGATTCCATTTACAATTACATCAAAAACCATAAGAAACAGGAATAAATGTAACCAAAGAGGTAAAAGATCTGCATGCTGAAAATTATAGACTGCTTATGAATAAATTGAAGAAGGCACAAAGAAATGGGAAACTATTCTATGCTCATGGGGCACCTATGTGGCACAGTTGGTTAAGCATCAATTTCAGCCCAGGTCATGATCTCATGGTTCGTGAGTTTGAGCCCCGCATTGGGCTCTGTGCTAACAGCCTGGAGCCTGGAGTCTGCTTCAAATTCTGTGTGTGTCTCTCTCTATGTCCCTGCCCCATTCACACTCTGTCACTCCTTCTCTCAGAAATAAATAAACATTTTTAAACATTTTTAAGGAAAACATTGTATGCTCATTGATTGAAAGAACAAATATGGTTAAAATGTTGATACTACCCAAAGCAATCTACACATTCAGTGCAATCCCTATCAAAATAACACCAGCATTTTCCACAGGGCTAGAACAATCCATTCTAAAATTTGTATGGAATCACAAAAGACCCCAAATAGTCAAAGTCATGTTGAAAAAGATATCAGGGGGAGGCGCCAAGATGGCGGAACAGCATGGAAACTTTTAGTGTGTCTCAAGTCCATGAAATACAGCCAGACCAACACTAAACCATCCTACACTCCTAGAAAACTGACTGGAGGATTAACACAACAATCTGCACAACCTGAACCACAGAATTCAGCAGGTACGCGGCACGGAGAAGTGAACTTGGGGAACGAGAAGGTGCAGGAAGGGAGGTGCTTTTGCGAGCAGAGAGAGGATGGAGACTGCAGGGGGTGGGGGCGGAGAATACGGGAAAAGCCCCCCTCCCCAAAAGCAGCTGGAGGAAAGTGGAAAATTGGGAATGGCTGCAGGGACTAAACTAAAAAGGGAGAAAGGAGAAAGGAGAAGGTTTAAATTTCCATTACGACTGTAAACAAAGGGAGCGCAAAGGCTGCAATTCCGCAGCTCCATACCTGGCAGTGCTCTGGTGGGAAAGGTGAATCCCCAGGAACAGTGTGGGGTCCGGGAGGTTCTCGGGCCACGGGGAAAAGCGGTTCCACTGCTGGAAAGACATTTGGTACAGACTGTTGAAGCCACCTGGTCCCAGCAGACCCCCGAAGGCAGTCACATTCACTGATGCTGGGGCAAGGTTGTTGAGGGTGAAGCCTGGTGCCAGATGTGTGTTGTGATTTTCCATAATCCGTGAAACGCTGATGCTACACTGTCTTGTGATCTTTTTCTGGGGCAGGCTGGCACCTGGCCACAGTCTCGGGGCCCCAGCAACAGCAGAGTCCAGCGGGCGTTCCTGGGTGCAGCCGACATTCGGCCATTGCTCATTTGGCCATTGCTCAGTGAGACCCTCCCGCACAGGGGCAGAACAGGTCAAGGCCGCAGTCCTTCAGAAGTAAGGGGGGGGGGGGGGGGGGGGGAAACAGCCGCATCTGAGACAAAACTCGGGAGGGGTACTGCCTGGGACCTGGTCACGGAGAGTGAAAACGCAGGGAGTGGATGAGAGCTGAAGACCGAGGACAGGTGCGAGATTGCTGATTCGGGAGAACAGACCGGGTGGCTGGGTAGCGCCAGTTTTCACCGCTCCGCACATGCGCATGAGCACCAACCAGGACTGCAACAATCCACCCCAGTAGGCTGGCAGCGCCATCTAGGGGAGAGCGGAGCTGTTACACCGAGCCCTGCCCAACTGGGCCAACTTCACTCTTCAAGAACACAAGTCTCACCGCCAGCTTAATTTATGGACTATAAAGAGCTACATGGACTGACCTTTAGGGGAAACGAAGCAATTTCACTCCTACTTCAATCTGTGAGCAGGTTCATCATTCAATTTTTTTCTCTCACTTTTTCCTTTTTCTCTTTTACAATTCTTTTCTTTTTCTCGAATACAGAAAGAAAACAATCGCTTTTATTTTCAAGTTTTATTAAAAATATCTCTCTTTAATTTTTGTTACTATACTTTTTACTTTTTTGTAAATTTTTTCAAATTCTACTTTACTTCCATCATTTTATTTTAGTCTACTTCAGTGTACTCACCTTTTCAAATTTTCAACCAATTTCCTTTTTTCTTTCTTTTTCTTTTTTCTTTTTCATTTCTTTACTTTTTCTTGAATGCAGAAAGAGAAAAACTTCATTCTCATTTCAATTTATTTTTAAAATGTTTTTATTTAATTTTTATTACTATATTTTTTGCTTTTATGTAAATTTTTTCCAATTCTATCATAATCCCATCATTTTATTTCAGTCTACTACAGTGTATTCACTTTTTCAAATTTTCAAATGATTTATTTTTTCTTTTCTTTTTCTTTTTTATCTTTTTTCCCTTTTCATTTCTTTTCCTTTTTCTTACATACAGAAATGAAAAACTTCATATTTCTCTTAAATTATTATTAAAAATATTTTTCTATACTTTTTTCTACTATATTCTCTACTTTAGTGTCTTCATTTTTTCAAATTCTCAAACAATTTCCTTCTTTTTTCCTCTCCTACCCCTTTTTTGTTTGTTTGTTTGTTTGTTTGTTTGTTTCTCTAATCTGTCAACCACTTTCTACACACAGCCCAAAACACACCTAGTGTCTAGAATCATCTATTCAATTTTTTCAGTGGGTGTGTTTTTAATTTTTACTTTTAATATTTTTTTAATTTTAATTTTTTTAATTTCAATTTTTCTACATCATTAGTTCCTTTTCTCCATCCAAAATGACAAAACGAAGGAATTCACCCCAAAAGAAAGAGCACAAAGAAATGACAGTCAGGGATCTAACCAACACAAATACAAGCAAGAGGTTTGAACCAGAATTTAGAATCACAATAATAAGAATATGAGCTGTGGTCGAAAATAGACTAGAATCCCTTTTTGCAGAGATAAAAGAAGTAAAAACTAGTCAGAATGAAATGTAAAAACACTATAACTGAGCTGCAATCACGGATGAATGCTGCGGTGGCAAGGATGGATGAGGCAGGACAGAGAATCAGCGATATAGAGGACACACTTATAGAGAATAATGAAGCAGATAAAAAGAGGGAGATTAAGGCAAAAGAGCACGATTTAAAAATTAGAGAAATCAGTGACTCATTAAAAAGGAACAACATCGGAATTATAGGGGTCCCAGAGGAGGAAGAGAGAGAAATAAGGGTAGAAGGGTTATGTGAGCAAATCACAGCAGAAAACTTTCCTAACCTGGGGAAAGACACAGACATCAAAATCCAGGGAGCACAGAAAACTCCCATCAGATTCAATAAAAACCGACCATCAACAAGGCATATCATAGTCAAATTCACAAAACACTCAGGCAAGGAGACAATCATGAAAGCAGCAAGGGGAAAAAAGTCCCTAACCTACAAGGGAAGACAGATCAGGTCTGCAACAGACCTATCCACAGAAACTTGGCAGGCCAGAAAGAAGTGGCGGGATATATTCAGTGTGCTGAATCAGAAAAATATGCAGCCAAGAATTCTTTATCCAGCAAGGCTGTCATTCAGAATAGGAGAGATAAAAAGTTTCCCAGACAAACAAAAATTAAAGGACTTTGTGACCACTAAATCAGCCCTGCAAGAAAATTTAAGGGGGACTCTCTGAGGGGAGAAAAGATGAAAAAAAAAAAAAAAAAAAAAAAAAAAAAAAAAAAAAAAATATATATATATATATATATATATATATATATATATATACCAAAAGCAACAAAAGATTAGAAAGGACCAGAGAACACCACCAGAAACTCCAACTCTACAAGCATCATAATGACAATAAATCCATATCTTTCAAAACTCACTCTAAACGTCAATGGACTCAATGTTCCAATCAAAAGACACAGGGTAACAGAATGGATAAGAAAACAAGACCCAGCTATATCCTGCTTACAAGAGACCCACTTTATACCTAAAGACACCTTCAGATTGAAAATAAGGGAATGGAGAACCATCTATCATGCTAATGGTCAACAAAAGAAAGCCGGAGTAGCCATACTTATAGCAGGCAATCTAGACTTTAAAATAAAGATTGTATCTCAGGAGGAAATAGAAAGCTTGAACAGACCCATAACCAGCGAAGAAATCGAATTGGTTATCAAAAATCTCCCAACAAATAAGAGTCCAGGACCAGATGGCTTCCCAGGGGAGTTCTACCAGACGTTTAAAGCAGAGATAATACCTATCCTTCTCAAGCTATTCCAAGAAATAGAAAGGGAAGGAAAACTTCCAGACTCATTCTATGAAGCCAGTATTACTTTGATTCCTAAACCAGACAGAGACCCAGTAAAAAAAGAGAACTACAGGCCAATATCCCTGATGAATATGGATGCAAAAATTCTCAATAAGATACTAGCAAATCGAATTCAACGGCATATAAAAAGAATTATTCACCATGATCAAGTGGGATTCATTCCTGGGATGCAGGGCTGGTTCAACATTCGCAAATCGATCAACGTGACACATCACATTAACAAAAAAAAAGAGGAGAACCATATGATCCTGTCAATCGATGCAGAAAAGGCCTTTGACAAAATCCAGCACCCTTTCTTAATAAAAACCCTTGAGAAAGTCGGGATAGAAGGAACATACTTAAAGATCATAAAAGCCATTTATGAAAAGCCCACAGCTAACATCATCCTCAACGGGGAAAAACTGAGAGCTTTTTCCCTGAGATCAGGAACACGACAGGGATGCCCACTCTCACCGCTGTTGTTTAACATAGTGCTGGAAGTTCTAGCATCAGCAATCAGACAACAAAAGGAAATCAAAGGCATCAAAATTGGCAAAGATGAAGTCAAGCTTTCACTTTTTGCAGATGACATGATATTATACATGGAAAATCCGATAGACTCCACCAAAAGTCTGCTAGAAGTGATACATGAATTCAGCAAAGTTGCAGGATACAAAATCAATGCACAGAAATCAGTTGCATTCTTATACACTAACAATGAAGCAACAGAAAGACAAATAAAGAAACTGATCCCATTCACAATTGCACCAAGAAGCATAAAGTACCTAGGAATAAATCTAACCAAAGATGTAAAAGATCTGTATGCTGAAAACTATAGAAAGCTTATGAAGGAAATTGAAGAAGATATAAAGAAATGGAAGGACATTCCCTGCTCATGGATTGGAAGAATAAATATTGTCAAAATGTCAATACTACCCAAAGCTATCTACACATTCAATGCAATCCCAATCAAAATTGCACCAGCATTCTTCTCGAAACTAGAACAAGCAATCCTAAAATTCATATGGAACCACAAAAGGCCCCGAATAGCCAAAGTAATTTTGAAGAAGAAGACCAAAGCAGGAGGCATCACAATCCCAGACTTTAGCCTCTACTACAAAGCTGTCATCATAAAGCATATCATTTGGAGGAATGTTAAAATATATAGAGAGATAGAGAGATAGATAGATAGATAGATAGATAGATACAGATAGATATAGATATAGATATAGTACTTCCACCCTTGGTTGATTGCAAAACTGCCCACAGTTTTGCACTCCTCCCTGAATCTATGCCTTTTTGCAGTGTGGCTCTGAAGCTCCTCCACCAAGAGGGAGAGCCTTTCCCCATTCTTTGAAACTATGTTGGTCTCATGGCTTGCACTGGCCAACAGAATGCAGTCGAAGTGACATGGTGCCACTTTAAACCTAGACTTCAGAGGCTTTTCATGGTTCTACTCTCTCCCCCACCCCTCTCTCTGCCTACACCATAGAACAACTCAAGCTATCCTTCTGGGGGATGAGAGATCACATCAAGCACATAGAAGTCATACCAGCTATGGACATTCTAGAACAGTAAGCCCTAAATGAACCCAGTAGCTAACTGCAGGGATTAGAATGAGCCTAACCAAAGCCAGAAGAACGACCCATCTGAGCCTAGCCCAAATTGCTGACCCACATAAGTGTGACATAAATAAGAAAAAGCTAACAGTTACACACCCTTTGGCATCTAGACACATAGGTTGGCACTGGGGACACACTACCACACGTGGTCATTTTTCCATGCACATACAGCGTCCTTGAGTTTAGAATCCCAAAACTTCTGGGTGGTATCCCCAAACTGACATATGAACTGAGGCTTTAGGAGGCATTTCACTGCTGTATCAGGCTGAACACTTTGTGGGGTTAGGGTACATGACAAAATGACCATGTGCCCATTGTCTCACCTCCTTTGCCAAAAAAATGGACCTTCTTATCTCAGGCAACATTGATAAATCAAGCATTTGGAAACCCAGAGAGGTGGTGTTGTTGACAGAGTAGTACAGTCAGGGAGGACAAATCCTATATTCAGAGAATAAGTCAACTCATGCTAGAAAAGATTATTTGTTATTGGTGTAATGTTTGATAGTTGATGTTTGGGGGCCTCTTGGAAGGGGGAGGAGATGCGTGTTAGAACCCTTCCTGGGAGACTGTGAACAACTTCCAGATCTTTTAATTCCTTGGATCTCCCTGGAGGATTATCTGCCAGGTACATTATCCCTAGGGTTGCAATTGGGAAACCCACAAAGGGGATAAAGTAATTGTTACTCGAATTGAGAAAGCTTGGCAAGATTGGGTTCCCAGGCATGCAAAGAAGCTGTAAACTCCAGTGCTGGGGAGTCCTGAGGTCATTCCAGCCCTCACTACACCAGATACACCTTCCCCAAGAAGCATCCCATCCCTCATCCTTGTACATCCCGGAGGAGGGACAACATCCTTTTTTTTTTTTTTTTCCTTCATTTTTCCCATTACCTTTTGACTTATAAGCTAAAGTCTCTTCTCAGAAGATTCCTGATGTGAGCATCTGGTAAGTGTTGTGGAAAGTGAGCAGATCTGAGAAAAATGGAGGAAGCATGTCTTTATTAGGTAAGTAAAACAAGTTCAGGTTCTACTCAAGGTCACCAAGCATTGTCTAACATACAGTAGTGACTAATACTATTTGTGGAATGAATGAATGAATGAATGAATGAATGAAAGCCCTCCCTGTGAAGGTGTAAAATCTGAGATTTAGTAGTGGCTTAGTGAAAAGTTGACTAGATTTCAAATCAATTAACTCAGATACTGGCTCTGCTAACACTCAGTGTCTACATAATGAGGATATGTGACCATATTATAGAGGTGTTATGGGGATTAGCAAACTATGAAACATGTAGTGTGGCATAGAGTATTTGATAGTGGTAAGCCTTGTCTTCATAGTTTTTCTATTTTTATGAAAATTGTATTATTTTTACAAAATTATAGAATTTACTCAGCTGATTTCATGTACTTTTCATCATTTTATGATGTTTCCAAGAGTGAAAACATTTGGTCCTATCAAAGCAGGGAGGGATGGGGTCCTCAACATTATCACCACTGCCCCACCTTCATGCATGGATGAAATCAATAAAATCTATGGTTATGCATCCAGAGTATATTTTCACATGCCCATAACTCCTTCTTTATGTCTCCTATATATTGTTGAAAAGCTCTTTCTGCTCCCTCCAGAATATCTATTTTCTGGAATATTCTTTCGTATATTTTCTATAAATGAATGTTTCAATATTCAGATCAGTTCTTTATCAGAATCATATAAAGAGCTTAGGATAACCGTTAACAATAGGCTTGGGTCAAAATGAAAGAATCCTAAAAAAATATGTACCTGCAAAGGGTTGGATAAATGAGGACCAAAATGCCAAAGGGTATGAACTTGGCCCAAGGTAGGAACAAAAAAGCAGGAATCTGTGTCTTCAGAACTGAGTTTAGGAAGAATTGCTAGGTATGGAAGGTGCAAAGGTGAAAGGGAAAATAAATAGGGGACATCCTTTTAGATGGTAAAAGCAATTAAGAAATAAGTCAAAGTTGAAGTAAAGCAAGTACTATGTGACTCTCCCCCTTTTTCTGAAAATCTACTTTATTCTTCCCTCTCTGCAAACAGGTTTCCTTTGTTATTCAGTCCACATAGCATAAAGTAGCAATAGCCCCGTTCTAAATTTTTATATCTCCTATGTCCAAGAACTAAGTCACTTCACCTGGCCATTTCCCCACCACCTCCAAAGCTACTGAAAGTGACAGGGCAGAAACTCCGATGGAAGAAGAGAAGAAATTACAGGGGCCATTTTCTCTTTGGGTTTCTCTTTAGGTAGAAATGAAAGACCTATACACTAGTAATAACTGTCAAGGCAGAGAGAGAGGCATTCGAAAACTTCTGTGCAAAGTGGAGAAAGTCATGGCACTTTGGATCCAGAGAACCCAGGACTCATTCGCATTAGTGTGTAGAATGCCTTTCTCTTCCACTCACTTTCACGCTTCTGTTATCTGGTCACTGGAAAAGTAGTCCAACAGATTTCCTCCATTTTCTTGTTTCTTCCACCAGACTCTCCACCACTTCAGCTAACATACAGAACAACAGGGCTAGGTGTAGAAGCAAGAATAGAATCCCAGTTCGTATTGTCTTGCATCCTCTGGCATGCAGTTCATCGCGCCTAAAAAATCAGTTTGTATTCACAGGCAAATATAAATCGTTGTTCATAAAACTGGGTTTCCCTACGCAAAGATGAATAAGATTCATTCTTACCCCATGTTGTCATTAGTCCATGTGCTCTCCAAAATAACTTGTAAGCAAGGAAGAGCCATGAAAGCAAAACAAGAAAAAAATTATAAATATTTGTATCTATCTATGTATGTATTCTTAAATGCTATATGGCCTCAGGGCAATGCAGTAGAGAATGTCTTAAGAGAAGCTTTAGGTATGGTGGTCAGAGTATTTCAAAGTGAGAAAAGCCAGAGAATCATAAAGTTTCAGTTGTGTCAGGAACTTCTAAGGGTGGGAAATTAGTCACAGCAAGAGATAAGACTAGACAGGTAAGAAAGGGGTAATGAAGAAACTTGTGTGCCATGATAACTGGGAATTTGGGTTAAAGGCAATTGAAACCTTTGGAAATTTTTAAGGGAAGGAGGAAATTCTTGTTTTAGAGTGATAATTCTTTAATAAGTATGAAGGAGGACTGAAAGGGGGAAAACTGTAGGAAGGAAGACCAATTTGAGGGTTATTGCAAGTATCCACACAAGACATGATGAGGGTCTGACACAGTCATTACAATCAGGAACAAAGAAAAGCAGTATGGGTGTGAGAAAAGTCAGAATCAACAGGGCTTGGTCATGAACTGGATGAGTCAAGGATAACTCTAAAGTTTCTGGCTTTGATTTAAAGCTCCTCAAGGGTAGAGACCATGTCTCTCTTATTCATTGTTCTCAATGCCTAAAACAGTCGCTTTCATGGTGATAAATTTTATTATTTTTTTCATGGTAGATTTTAAGAATCTATTTGTTTAATAATAATATTCTGACTCCCAAAAAATAACATCGCTGGGGTTTAATTATTGACTGGATGTGCAGGTAAAGAGGTAAAGGAGAGGGAGTAGTCTGGGCTGACTCCCAAGTTTTCTTTTCTTGAACGACTGGATACATTGTGGTGCTGTTCATTGATAAAGGGCACATGGAGGGATGAACGGTCTTTGAGCAGGGAGGAGAATGTGATGGATACAGTTTGGGAAGTAGTAGCATAAGATGTCTGTGACATCCAAGTAGAAACATCCAGACAGCACCAGGAATGAGTCTAGAGAAATAATTTAGGAGAGATTGGCATACAGATAGTATGAAAGCCATGGGAGTGAATAGAATCATTCAGGAACATGTGTAGGATGAAAAGAAAAGAAAGCATAAGGAGCACCTGGGTGGCTCAGTTGGTTAAGCTGGGGTCATGACCTCATGGTTTGTGAGTTCAAGCCCCACATCGAGTTGTCTGCTGCCAGCGTGGAGCCTGCTTCAGATCCTCTGTCCCCTTCTCTCTCTGCCCCTCGCCCCCACTAGTGCTCTTCCTCTCAAATAAATAAATAAACATTAAAAGAAAGAAAGCATAAGACAAAACAACAATAAAAACAAACCAAAGAAACAGAGAAATGTCAACATTTAACCGGCTGTCAAAGGAAGTGCATTTTGCAAAGGCAATTGAAAAGGAATGGCCAGACAGATGTGAGGAAATCTGAAAATAAACCCAAGGAAAAGAGTTTCTCAAGGGAAGAATTCTAGGAATTCTAAAAACATAAGGACTGAGAAGTGAACATTGGGTTTTTCAAGACTCCAAATAGCAATTCATTGGAGTGGCTGGGGCAACAGCAAATTGGCATGGGGGTGTGAGGAAATGAAGTCTGTGAGGGGTTGGGCAGTGGAGAGAGAATCAGGAGGATGGCCAGAGGTAGACATGTATCTGGAAAGGGAAGCCAAAGGAAGGAGAGACGTCAGCTGAAAGTCAAGATCCAACAGAGCAGGAAAACATTTAAGTTACAGAAAGGAGCAGCTGGTGGTGACTGGCTGGCTCAGTCCAAAGAGCATGCAGCTCTTGATCTTGGAGTTGTGGGTCAGAGCCCCACGTTAGCGGTAGAGTTTACCTATTTTAAAAAAAAAGGAGCAGCTGAGGCTCTGGAGAAGTGGGGCACAACGAAAGGAAAGAAGGAAGGATGAGTGGAGGCACAGGTAAGTTTCTTGCACTGATAGCAGAAAGTTGGACACATCCATTAAACCCTGGTTCTATTTTCTCTGTGAAAATAGGGGAAGTGATGTGAAGGCACATGCTGGACATTCAAGAAGGGAAAATTTAAAACAGCCACTGTGGAGACTAAGGAGGAAACCTGACCTACCAGTTCTGGCCTGATCACCAACAGTTTGCATTTATTGAGTAACCGTTACTTGCTGAGAGTTTTGCACACATTAACTCATTTCAGTTTCACAAAACTGTTAAGGCAGGTGCTATTATTTTCGTTCCTTTTTTTGATATATATTATTGTCAAGTTAGCTAACATACAGTGTATACAGTGTGCTCTTGGCTTCAGGAGTTAATTCCCATGATTCATCATTTACATAACAGCACCCAGTGCTCATCCCAACAAGTGCCCTCCTCAATGCCCATCACCCGTTTTCCCCTCTACCCCACCCCCAGTCAAACCTCACTTTGTTCTCTGTATTTAAGAGTCTCTTATAGTTTGCCTCCCTCTCTGTTTGAAACTATTTTTCCCCTTCGCTTCCCCCATGGTCTTCTGTTAAGTTTCTCAAGTTCCACATATGAGTGAAAACATAGGATATCTGTCTTTGACTGACTTATTTCACTTAGCATAATACCCTCCAGTTCCATCCATGTTGTTGCAAATGGCAGGATTTCATTCCTTCTCATTGCTAAGTAGTATTCCATTCTGTATATAAACCACATCTCCTTTATCCATTCATCAGTTGATGGACATTTGGGCTCTTTCCATAATTTGGCTATTGTTGATAGCACTGCTATAAACATTGGGGTACATGTGCCCTTTTGCATCAGTACTCCTGTATCCTTTGGATAAATTCCTAGTAGTGCTCTTGCTAGGTGGTAGGGTAACTTATTTTTAATTTTTTGAGGAACTTCCACACTGTTTTCCAGAGCAGCTGCACCAGTTTGCATTCCCACCAACACTGCGAGAGGGTTCCCATTTCTGCACATCCAGGACAACATTTGTTGTTTCCCGAGTTGTTACTTTTAGCCACTCTGGCCGGTGTGAGGTGGTATCCAAATGTGATTTTGGCTTGTATTTCCCAGATGATGAGCAATGTTGAACATCTTTTCATGTGTCTGTTGATCATCTGGATGTCTTCTTTGGAGGAGTGTCTATTCATGTCTTCTGCCCATTTCTTCACTGGATTACTTGTTTTTCAGGTGTTGAGTTTAGTGAGTTTTTATAGATTTTGGATACTAACCCTTTATCTGATATATCATTTACAAATATCTTCTATTCCATCGGTTGCCTTTCATTTTTGTTGATTGTTTCCTTTCCAGTGCAGAAGTTTTTATCTTGATAAGGTCCCAATAATTCATTTCTGCTTTTGTTTCCTTGCCTTCATAGATGTGTCAGCTGAGGTCAGAGAGGTTTTTGCCTGTTTTCTCCTCTAGGGTTGTGGTAATTTCCTGTCTCACATTTAGGTCTTTCATCCATTTTGAGTTTGTGTGTATGGTGTAAGAAAGCAGTCCAGGTTCATTCTTCTGTATGCTGCTGTCCAGTTCTCCTGGCACTGTTTGCTAAAGAGACTTTTTTCCATTAGTTACTCTTTCCTGCTTTGCCAAAGATTAGTTGGCCATATATTTGTGGGTCCAATTCTGTGTTTTCTATTTTATTCCATTGTTCTATTGCTTGTTGTTGTGCCAATACCATACTATCTTGATGATAACAGCTATGTAGTAGAGGCTAAAGTCTGGGATTGTGATGCCTTCCACTTCGGTTTTCTTTTTCAACATTACTTTGGCTATTCAGGGTCTTTTGTGGTTCCACACAAATTTGGGAATTGTTTGTTCTAGCTCTGAGAAGAATGTCGGTGCAATCTTGATTGGTATTTCATTGAATGTGCAGATTGCTTAGGGCAATATAGACATTTTACCAATATTTGTTCTTCCGATCCATGAGCCTGGAATGTTTTTCCATTTCTTCCTGTCTTCTTCAATTTCCTTCATAAGTTTTGTATGGTTTTAAGCATACAGACCTTTTACGTTTTTGTTAGGTTTATTACTAGGTAGTTTATGGTTCTTGGTGCATTTGTGAATGGGATCGATTTCTTGATTTCTCTTTCTGTTCCTTCATCATTGGTGTATAGAAATGCAACCGATTTCTGTACATTGATTTTGTATCCTGCAACTTCGCTGAGTTTATGTATCAGTTCTAGCAGTTTTTTGGTGGAGTCTTTCAGGTTTTCCATGTAGAGTATCATGTCATCTGTGAAAAGTGAGTTTGACTTCTTCTTTGCCAGTTTAGATGCCTTTTATTACATTTTGTTGTCTGATTGCTGAGGCTAGGACTTCCAACACTATGTTAAACAGCAGCGGTGAGAGTGGACATCCCTGTTGTGTTCCTAATCTCAGGGGGAAAGCTCTCAGTTTTTCCCCATTGAGGATGATATATCCTGCGGGCTTTTCATATATGGCTTTTATGATGTTAAGATATGTTCTTTCTATCCCAACTTTCTTGAGGGTTTTTATTTAGAAAGGATGCTGAATTTTGTCAAATGCTTTTTCTGCATCTATTGACAAGATCATATGGCTCTTATCCTTTCTTATATTAATGTGATGTATCACACCGATTGATTTGCGAATATTGAACCAGCCCTGCAGCCCAGGAATGAATCCCACTTGATCATGGTCAATAATTCTTTTAATGCACTGTTGAATTCAATTTGCTAGTATCTTGTTGATAATTTTTGCATCCATGTTCATCAGGGATATTGACCTGTAATTCTCCTTTTTTGTAGGTTCTCTATCTGGTTTGGGAATAAAGGTAATGCCGGCTTCATAGAATAAGTCTGGAGGCTGTCCTTCTGATTCTATGTTTTGGAACAGCTTGAGAAGAATAGGTATTAACTCTGCTTTAAATGTCTAGTAGAATTCCCCTGGGAAGCCATCTGGTCCGGGACTCTTATTTGTTGGGAGATTTTTGATAACTGGTTCAATTTCTTCACTGATTATGCATTTGTTCAAAGTTTCTATTTCTTCCCATTTGAGTTTTGATAGTGTGTGGGTGTCTAGGAATTTGTCCATTTCTTCAAGGTTGTCCAGTTTATTGGCACAGAATTTTTCATAGTGGTGTTTTCTGTGGTGTTGGCTGTGATCTCTCCTCTTTCATTCGTGAATTTATCTATTTGGGTTCTCTCTCTTTTGTTTTTGAGAAGTCTTGCTAGGGGTCTATCAATTTTGTTTATTTTTTTCAAAAAAATAGTTCCTAGAATCATTGATCTGCAGGGTGCCTGGATGGCTCAGTCAGTTAAGCGTCCGACTTTGGCTCAAGTCATGATCTCACGGTTCGTGGGTTTGAGCCCCGCATCAGGCTCTGTGCTGACAGCTCCGAGGCTGGAGCCTGCTTTGAATTCTGTGTCTCCCTCTTTGCCCCTTCCCTGCTCGCATTCTGTCTCTCTCTCTCAAAAATACACATTAAAAAAATTTTTTTAAAGAATCTGATCTGTTCTACTGGGGGGGGGGAGGTGGATTCTATATTGTTTATTTCTGCTCTAATCTTTATTATTTCTCTTCTTCTGCTGGCTTTGGAGCTTCTTTGCTGCTCTGCTTCTAGTTCCTTTAGGTGTGAGGTTAGGTTTTGTATTTGGGATTTATCTTGCTTCTCAAGATAGGCCTGGATGGCAACATATTTTCCTCTTAGGACTAAAGCAGGTGCTATTATTATACAGGGGAGAACTAAGATTTGCAGTGGCTAAATGTTCCAGCCTTGAAATGATTGGATCTGGTTCCAGCTGGGCCAACCAGAGCCCACACACTACAAGACCTTTTCTGTCTCCCAAGGAGCCCCTCCATTTCTGTGCAACTATCTCATCTGTGTATGTGAATGCTGGTCTTCTTATTTATTTATTTATTTATTTATTTATTTATTTAATTTGAGAGAGAGAGCATGTGCACACCTGTGGGGGGTGGGGGAAAGGGCAGAGAGAAAGGAAGAAAGAGATTCCCAAGTGGGACTCTGTGCCATAGCACAAAGCGTGACACGGGGCTCCATCTCACAAACTATGAGATCGTGACCTGAGCCAAAATCAAGAATTGGATGCTCAACCAACTGAACCATCCAGGAACCCCCCAATGTTTGTCTTCTTAATTGGTGTCCAGGATAGTATTTTTTGTCCACATCCTGATCCAAGTTTCAGGAATCCTCCCATTCCATTGTGTGTTCTACAACTCCAAGACAAACAGGACCCAAAGTAATCATGATACGTTACAAACATGAACCCCCTTTTTTGTAGCTATGGTTAAAATAATACAAAACCATTAAAAGGACTCTTTTAAACCTGCCCTGTATTTTGCCATAACTTTTTCTCTGTTATCTTTTAGTTTTATCCACTTATATTATGTAGTTATACTACATGTGTTATAGAACTTTTACCTTACTTGTAAATATTTTCCTATGTTGCTCATAGCCTTCATGTCAACTATTTTTAGGAGGCTTAACTTTTTACACTTGTCAACCATGTTACCATATTTTTCTTTTGAATCTTAAAAAGATAAGATGGTTTACCTTCTTCTTATAAATCCTAAGTGTTTATGCCTGACTAGTTTTCAAGAGGGATGGTTCATAGGGTGTTGGATAAATATCTGGAAAATTTTTCTCATTAAATCTCAAAGTTCAACACAGAGTTACTTAGTGTGTCAGACTCACCGATGTTTTCCAACACACAGCAGGCAGCCAGGCAGCACCTGGCAAGGGAGGATAAATAAAAAGTCAACTGATAAAATGGAAGAACATATCCATGATCAGTGAAGCTCGGGGGAGACTACCAGAGAGGAGGCAGGATGGCCTAAAGAGAAAATATTTAGTAAACGGGACTAGGGGAGTAGACAAAAAATAAAAAGGGAAATTTTTTTTTATGTCAAAAATATTTCATCTTCTGGGTCTTCACGCAGAGATACCCAAGCAATGGAACAAGGAAACCAAACCAGTGCCTCCGAATTTCTCCTCTTGGCCTTTTCAAGATGGCCAGAGTGGCAGGCTCTCCTCTTTGTACTTTTCCTGTGCCTCTACTTAACAGGGCTGCTTGGAAACTTGCTCATCTTGCTGGCTATTGTCTCAGACCACCGCCTCCACACACCCATGTATTTCTTCCTTGCCAATCTGTCTGCAGTAGACCTCTGCCTGCCTTCATCTACAGTTCCCAAGATGCTGCTGAACATCCGGGCACAGACTCAGACCATCTCCTATCCTGGCTGCCTGGCTCAGATGTATTTCTGTATGATGTTTGCCAACATGGACGATTTCCTTCTCACAGTGATGGCATATGACCGTTTTGTGGCCATCTGTCATCCTTTGCGTTACTCCACCATCATGACCCAGTGCCTTTGTGCCTCTCTGGTGGCTGTGCCATGGATCCTTGCCACTTTGAATCCCCTCTTGCACACCCTTATGCTCGCCCGTCTGCACTTCTGCTCTAACAACATCATCCACCATTTCTTCTGTGATATCAACTCTCTCCTCCCCCTCTCCTGCTCCAACACCAGTCTCAATCAGTTCATAGTTCTGGCTGCAGTGGGGCTTATTTTTGTGGTACCTTCGGGGTGTATCCTGGCATCCTACAGCCTCATCATCTCTGCTGTGATGAAAATCCCTTCCACCCAAGGAAAACTCAAAGCTTTCTCCACCTGTGGATCTCATCTTGCCTTGGTCATTCTTTACTATGGAACAATCACAGGGGTCTATATGAGTCCCTCATCCAACCATTCAACTGAAAAAGACTCAGCTGCATCAGTGGTCTTCATGGTTGTAGTCCCTATGTTGAACCCCTTCATATACAGTCTAAGGAACAATGAGCTAAAGGGGGCATTAAAGAAAGCTGTGAGCCAGACCAAAATCTTCTCCCAGTAATTTGCACTGATTGAAAGGCATTAAACAGGAGGCAAGTCCTCATGAGATCATTGATATTCCAGTCACAGTTACAAAGCTGTTATCAAGTACCTAACTAAAGTTGGCAACGACCTAAATTTGTTACCTAATCACAGGATTTATCTATTTGAGCTCCCAAAGGTATTACTGTTGTTGGCAAACATGTGGACAATAAAGTCCCTGAAAATCACAGTAAAAAATATGAAATCAACATTCAATTGCATCATTAAGAACTTCCAGATGGCTCAGATCAACACGGAAACATACATGGGGAGTGCAGAATGGAGCACCTCCCCCCAGGCCTGCCTTCGTAGAGTAGGCAGGAGGGATGTAACCACATTGTTGTGCATGAAAAACAGTAGAGAATAAAATTACTGTATAATAAAGGTTTTTAAATCATAACTGCAATGAGAGGTTAAAGAGAAAAGATATTGATGAGGGTGTAAGAGGTCAGGTAAAGTTCAAGACAAGCCACACTTGGTCTGGGTCCTAGTTGCAAAGAAATAGAAATCAATTTTATTTTTACATAGAAACAATGAGAATATGCCAAATCCATTAAGGAAGCCTTGTAGGTAAGAAGGAGCATGGTGTGTGTGAGTGAGTAAATGTACTGAATAAACTAATCTGAATGGGTGAAGTGTCCACATGAGGGATTGTGAGGAATGAGGGATCGGTTGTTATTTCTTACCCTAATGTTTTTTATATTTAGTCACATTTTGTAATTGTATCATATGAATTCCCTATAACCTATCTTTATCCCTTGTGTGAAAAGCAGCATTTATATCATCCTTCTGAAATCTGTATAAACCTTCATGATGGTCTGCAGAGAATTACCTGGAAGACTATTAACCATTTTTAAACTTAAAGTCTGTGCTGTTATTTAGAGGTGTCTATGGGAGAAGCAACCACACCAGCAATTCAGAGCATATGCCTCTGTGATCTTTGATTTGGAACTCATAGCTTATGTAACAGATTGTTTTCTGTGTCCGTGTTATCACCTAGAGCCCATATGCCATATGTCCCATATATTAAGTCATACTATCCAAAACATCTCTTTAAAGTTGGTAAGAAAAATAAATAAAATGCTTAATCATTTTTTCTTTTTTATGTTTATTTTTGAGAGAGAGATAGAGTACAAGGGAGGGAAGGGGCAGAGAGAGAGGGAGACACAGAATCCAAAGCAGGCTCCAGTCTCCGAGCTGTCACCACAGAGCCTGATGCAGGGCTTGAACCCATGAACTGCAAGATCTTGACCTGAGCCAGCTGCACACTTAACCAACTGACTCACCTAGGAGCCTGCACTTCAATTGTTTCAAATCATAACTGTAACGTTTGTTGCAGTTCAAACATTTATTGAAATGTTGCAAGGACCACAAAGTATCAGAGACACCACTACAAGCATGAAACCTACAGATAACACAATGACTCTAAACCCATATCTTTCAACAATAACACTGAATGTAAATGGACTAAATGCTCCAACCAAAAGACATAGGGTATCAGAATGGATAAAAAAACAAGACGCATGTATTTGCTGTCTATAAGAGACTCATTTTAGACCTGAGGACACCTTCAGATTGAAAGTGAGGGGATGGAGAACTATCTCATGCTACTGAAAGTCAAAAGAAAGCTGGAGTAGCCATACTTATATCAGAAAATTAGATTTGAAACTAACAAGAGATGAAGAAAGGCATTATATCATAATTATGGGGTCTATCCATCAAGAAAAGTCAACAATTATAAATGCTTATGCCCCCAATTTGCATGCACCCAAATATACAAATCAATTAATCACAAACATAAGCAATCTTATTTATAAGAATATGGTAATTGCAGGTGACTTTAATACTTCACTTAGCGAAATGGACAGATCATCTAAGCATAAAATCAATAAAGAAACAAAGGCCCTGAATGTTATACTGGACCAGATGGACTTGACAGATATATTCAGAACTTTTCATCCAAAAACAGCAGAATACACATTATTCTCGAGTGCACATGTAATATTCTCCAAGATAGATCACGTACTGGGTCACAAAACAGCCCTCAATAAATATAAAAGAATTGAGATCATACCATGCATATTTTCAGAACACAACGCTATGAAACTTGAAATCAACCACAAGAAAAAAATTGGAAAACATGCAAATGCATGGAGGTTAAAGAACATCCTACTAAAGAATACATGGGTCAACTAGACAGTTAAAGAAGAAATTTTAAAATATATGGAAGCAGAGGAATGAATTTTATTGCCAGATAATAGAAAAGATTTGAGTAAATAGAAGCCCCAACATACTCTTTCTTCCTTAGTAAAGTTGGTAGATAAAAATGAGAAGTGAAGGGGGAGCCAAGATGGTGGAACAGCATGGAAGTTTTTTTGCATGTCTCGCATCCATGAAGTACAGCCAGACCCACACTAAACCATCCTGCACACCTAGAAAACTGACTTGAGGATTAACATAACAATCTGCACAACCTGAACCACAGAATCAGCAGGTACATGGCGCGGAGAGGTGAACTTGGGGAGCGAGAAGCCGCAGCAGGCAGGGAGCTCGTTTTGCGGGCAGAGAGAGGATGGAGACGGGACATGGAGGGGGGGGCACGGGGGAGAATATGGGAAGGCACCTGGAGAGAAAGTGGAAAATTGGAAACAGCCGCAGGGTCTAAACTAAAAAGGGAGAAAGGAAAAGGAAAGGGTTTAAATTCCATCAAGACTTAATAAACAGGGTGGGGCACAGAGTGTGAAACTCCGCGGCTAGATACCTGGCGGTGCTCTGGTGGGAAGGAAGAATCCCCAGGAACAGAATGGGGTCCAGGAGGTTCTTGGGCCACACGGGGAAAAGTGGTTCCACTGCTGGAAGGACATTTGGTAGAGAATGTTGAGGCCACCTGGCCCCAGCAGACCCTGGAAGGTGGCCACATTCGCTGGTGCTGGGGCAAGGTCGTTAAGGGTGAAGCCTGGTGCCAGATGTGTGCTGTGATTTTCCATAGTCCCTGAAACGCTGCTGCTATACTATCTCGGGAACTTTCTCTGTGGCGGGCTGGCACCTGGCCACAGTCTCAGGGCACCGGCAGCAGCAGGGTCCAGCGGGCGTTCCTGGGTGCAGCCGACATTCGGCCACTGCTCATTCAGCCATTGCTCGATGAGACCCTCCAGCAGAGGGGCTGAACGGGTCAAAGCCGCAGTCCTTCGGAAGTAAGGGGCCGAGGAAAACAGCCACATCTGAGACAAAACTCAGGAGAGAGGTACTGCCTGGGGCCTGTTTACGTAGAGTGAAAAAGCAGGGAGTGGACGAGGGCTGAAGACGGAGGACGGGTGCGCGATTGCTGATCCGGGAGAACAGACCAGGTAGGTGAGTGATGCCATTTTCACCGCTACCGCGCAGGCGTATACGCACCTACAAGCACCATAGCAATCCACCCCAGTAGGCTAACAGCGCCATCTAGGGGAGAGTGGAGCTGTTACACTGAGCCCCGCCCAACTGAGCCAACTTCGCTCTTCAAGAACACAAACCTCACCACCGGCTTAATTTATGGACTATAAAGACCTACATGGACTGACTTATAGAGCAAAACGAAGCAATTTCAGTCCTACCTCAATCTGTTAGCATGTTTATCTACTCAATTTTCTTTTTTTTCTTTTTCTCTTTTACAATTCTTTTCTTTTTCTTGAATAGAGAGAAAAAATTCATTTTTATTAAAAATATTATTTTATTTCCATTACTATATTTTTTACTTTTGTGTAAATTTTTTCAAATTCTACTTTACTTCCATCATTTTATTTTAGTCTACTTCTGTGTATTCACCTTTTCAAATTTTCAAGCAATTTCCTTTTTTTCTTTTTCTTTTTTCTCTTTTTCATTTCTTTTCTTTTTCTTGAATGCAGAAAGAGAAAAACTTCATTTCTACTTTCAATCTCTATTAAATATTTTTATTTAATTTTTATTACCATATTTTTTGCTTTTATGTAAATTTTTTCAAATTGTATTTTACTTCCATCACTTTATTTTAGTCTACTACAGTGTATTCACTTTTTCAAATTTTCAAATGATTTCTATTTTTTTCTTTTCTTTTTTCTTTTTTTATCTTTTTTCCATTTTTCATTTCTTTTCTTTTTTCTTAAATACAGGAAAAGAAAAAATTCGTATTTATTTTTAATTTTTATTAAAAATATATTTCTTTAATTTTTTCCCTCTAAATTCTTTACTTTTGTATATATTTTTTCAAATTCTATTTTACCCCCATCATCTCATTTTAGTCTACTTCAGTGTATTCATTTTTTCAAATTCTCAAATGATTTCCTTTTTATGTCTTCCCCCCCCCCTTTATTTTCTCTAATCTCTCAAACCACTTTCAACACCCAGATGAAAACACACCCAGGATCTACCATCATCTATTCGATTTGTGTGCGTGTTTTAATTTTTAATTTTAACACTTTTTTAATTTTCTTTTCTTATTTCAATTTTTCTATCTCATTAATTCCTTTTCTCCCTTCAAAATGACAAAACGAAATAATTCACCCCAAAAGCAAGAGCACAAAGAAACTACAGCCAGGGATTTAGCCAACACAGATACAAGCAAGATGTCTGAACCAGAATTTAGAATCACGATAATAAGAATACTAGCTGGAGTTGAAAATAGATTAGAATCTCTTTCTGCAGAGATAAAAGAAGTAAAAAATAGCAGGAATGAAATTTAAAATGCTATAACTGATCTGCAATCACAGATGGATGCAGCGGTGGCAAGGACGGACGAGGCAAACCAGAGAATCAGAGATATAGAGGACAAACTTATAGAGAATAATGAAGCAGAAAAAAAGAGGGAGATTAAGGCAAAAGAGGACAATTTTAGAATTAGAAAAAAATATAAAATAAATTAAAAAATAAAAATAAAAACAAATAAATAAATAATAAAGAATTAGAGAAATCGGTGACTCATTAAAAAGGAACAGCAGAATCATAGGGGTCCCAGAAGAGGAAGAGACAGAAACAGGGGTAGAAGGGTTATGTGAGCAAATCATAACATAAAACTTTCCTAACCTGGGGAAAGACACAGGCATCAAAATCCAGGAAGCACAGAGGACTCCCATCAGATTCAACAAAAACCAATCATCAACAAGGTATATCATAGTCAAATTCACAAAACACTCAGGCAAGGAGAGAATCATGAAAGCAGCAAGGGGAAAAAAGTCCCTAACTTACAAGGGAAGACAGATCAAGTTTGCAGCAGACCTATCTACAGATACTTGGCAGGCCAGAAAGGAATGGCCGGATATATTCAGTGTGCTGCATCAGAAAAATATGCAGCCAAGAATTCTTTATCCAGCAAGGCTGTCATTCAAAGTAAAAGGAGAGATAAAAAGTTTCCCAGACAAATAAAAATTAAAGAAGTTTGTGACCACTAAACCAGCCCTGCAAGAAATTTTAAGGGAGACTCCCTGAGGGGAGAAAAGACAGAAAAAAAAAAGCAACAAAGACTAGAAAAGACCAGAGAACACCCCGAGAAACTCAAACTCTACAGGCAACATAATGGCAATAAATTTATATCTTTCGGTACTCACTCTAAACGTCAATGGACTAAGCTCTCCAATCAAAAGACATAGGGTAACAGAATGGATAAGAAAACAAGATCCATTGATATCTGTTTACAAGAGACAGATTTTGAACCTAAAGACACCTTCAGATTGAAAGTTAAGGGGGTGGAGAACCATCTATCATGCTAATGGTCACCAACAGAAAGCCGGAGTAGCCATACTTTTATAGCAGACAACCTAGATTTTAAAATAAAGACTGTAACAAGAGATCAAGAAGGGCATTATATCATAAAGGGTCTGTCCACCAAGAAGATCTAACAATTGTAAACATTTATGGTCCAAACGTGATAGCACCCAAATATAAATCAATTAATCACACACACAAAGAAACTCATTGATAATAATACCATAATAGTAAGGGACTTCACCCACAATTACAGCAAAGCACATATCATCTAAACAGAAAATCAACAAGGAAACAATGGCTTTGAATGACACACTGGACCAGATAGACTTAACAGATATACTCAGAACATTTCATCCTAAAGTAGTAGAATACACATTCTTCTCCAGTGCACATGGAACGTTCTCCAGAATAGATCACATACCAGGACACAAATCAGCCCTTAACAAGTACAAAAAGATCGAGATCATACCGTGCATATTTTCAGACCACAACACTATGAAACTTGAAATCAACCACAAGAAAAAAAAATGGAAAGATAATAAATACTTCCAGACTAAAAAACATCCTACCAAATAATGAATGGGCTAACCAAGAAGTTAAAGAGGAAATTAAAAAGTACGTGGAAGCCAATGAAAATGATAAAACCACAGCCCAAAACCTCTGGGATGCAGCAAAGGTGGTCATAAGAAGGAAGTATATAGCAATCCAGGCCTTCCTAAGAAGGAAGGTCTCAGATACACAACCTAACCATACACCTTAAAGAGATGGAAAAAAACAGCAAATAAAATCCAAAACCAGCAGAAGGCAGAAAATAATAAAGATTAGAGCAGAAATTAATGCTACCGAACCCAAAAAAAAAAAAAAAAAAAAGAACAGATCAATGAAACCAAGAGCTGATTCTTTGAAAGAATTAACAAAATTGATAAACCATTAGCCAGTTTGATCAAAAAGAAAAAGGAAAAAGGAAAGAACCCAAATAAATAAAATCAAGAATGAAAGAAGAGAGATCACAACCAACACAGCAGAAATAAAAACAGATAAGAGAATATTGTGAGAAATTATACGCTGATAAAGTGGGCAATCTGGAAGACATGGACAAATTCTTAGAAACATAAACTACCAAAACTGAAATAGGAAGAAATAGAAAATTTGAACAGACCCATAACCAGCAAAGAAATTGAATTAGTAATAAAAAATCTCCCCAAAAATAAGAGCCCAGTGCCAGATCGCTTTCCAGGGGAATTCTACCAAATGTTTAAAAAGTTAACACCAATTCTTTTGAAGCTGTTCAAAAAATAGAAATGGAATTAAAACTTCCAAACTCATTCTATAAGGCAAGGATTACCTTGATCCCAAAACCAGACGAACCCCATTAAGAAGGGGAACTACAGACCAATTTCCCTGATGAACATGGATGCAAAAATCCTCAACAAGATACTAGCCAACAAGATCCAACAATACATTAAAAGAATTATTCACCATGACCAAGTGAGATTTACACCTGGGATGCAGAGCTGGTTCAATATCCACAAATCAATCAATGTGATACATCACATCAATAAAAGAAAGGACAAGAACCACATGATCCTCTCAATAGATGCAGAGAAAGCATTTGACAAAATACAGCATTGTTTTTTTTATAAAAACCCTCAAGAAAGTAGGGACAGAAGGATCATACCTTGAGATCAAAAAAGCCATATATGAAAGACCCAACGCTAATACAATCCTCAGTGGGGAAAAACTGAGAGGGAAGGAACATGACAGGTATGTCCACTCTCGCCACTGTTATTCAACATAGTATTGGAAGGCTTAGTTAGCCTCAACAGACAACACAAAGGAATAAAAGGCATCCAAATCGGCCAGGAGGAAGTCAAACTTTCACTCTTCACAGATGACATGACACTGTATATGGAAACCCAAGAGATTCCACCAAAAAACTTCTAGAACTGATCCATGAATTCAGCAAAGTCACAGGATATAAAATCAATGCAGGGAAAGTGGTTGCATTCCTATGCACCAATAATGAAGCAACAGAAAGAGAAATCAAGGAATTGATCCCATTTACAATTGCACCAAAACCATAAAATACCTAGGAATAAACCTAACCAAAGAGGTGAATAATCTATATGCTTAAAATTATAGAAAGCTTATGAAAGAAATTGAAGAAGACACCAAAAAATGGAAAAATATTCCATCCTCCTGGATTCGAAGAAGAAACACTGTTAAAATGTCAATACTACACAAAGCAATCTACATATTCAATGCAATCTCTATCAAAATAGTACCAGCATTCTTCACAGAGCCAGGACAAACGATCCTAAAATTTGTATGGAACCAGAAAAGACCCCCAAAGAGCCAAAGCAATCTTAAAAAAGAAAACCAAAGCTGGAGGCATCACAATACCAGACTTCAAGAAGTATTACAAAGCTGTAATCATTGAGACAGTATGGTACTGGCACAAGAACAGACACTCAGATCAGTGGAACAGAATAAAGAACCCAGAAATCGACCCACAAACATATGGCCAACTAATCTTTGACAAAGCAGGAAAGACTATCCAATGGAATAAAGACAGTCTCTTCAGCAAGTGGTGCTGGGAAAACTGGACAGCGACATGCAGAAGAATGAACCTGGACCACTTTCTTACACCATACACAAAAATAAACTCAAAATGGAGGAAATACCTCAATGGAAGATGGGAAGCCATCAAAATCCTCGAGGAGAAAGCAGGCAAAAACCTCTTTGATCTTACCCACAGAAAATTCTTACTCAACACGTCTCCGGAGGCAAGGGAAACAAAAGCAAAAAGGAACTACTGGGACCTCATCAAAATAAAAAGCTTCTGCACAGCGAAGGAAACAATCAGCAAAACTAAAAGGCAACCGACAGAATGGGAGAAGATATTTGCAAATGACATACCAGATAAAGTTTTAGTATACTAAATCTATGAAGAACTCATCAAACTCAACACCCAAAGAACAAATAATCCAGTGAAGAAAAGGGCAAAAGACATTAATACACACTTCTCCAAAGAAGACATCCGGTGGCTAACAGACACATGAAAAAATGCTCAACATCACTCATCATCAGAGAAATACAAATCAAAACCACAATGAGATACCACCTCACACCTGTCAGAATGGCTAACTTTAACAACTCAGGCAACAACAGATGTTGGCGAGGATGTGGAGAAAGAATATCTTTTGCACTGTTGATCAGATTGCAAACTGGTGCAGCCACTCTGGAAAACAGTATAGAGGTTACTCAAAATACTAAAAAAAGAACTACCCTAAGACCCAGCAATTGCACTACCAGGTATTTATCCAAGGGATACAGGTGTGTTGTTCAAAGGGGCACATGCACCCCAATGTTCACAGCAGCACTATCAACAATAGCCAAAGTATGGAAAAAGCCTAAATGTCCATCAGTGGATGAATGGATAAAGAAGTGGCAAATATATACTATGAAGCATTACTTGGCAATCAAAAAGAATGAAATCTTGCCATGTGCAACTTCATGGATGGAACTGAAGGGTATGATGCCAAGCAAAATTAGTAAGAGAAAGACAAATATCATATGATTTCACTCATATGAGGAATTTAAGATACAAAACAAATGAACATAAGGGAAGGGAAGCAAATTTAATATAAAAACAGGGAGGGGACAAAACATGAGATTCAAATAGAATGAAAACAGGGTTGATGGAGGGGTTATGGAAGGGGTGCGGGGTTACTGGGTAAGGGGCATTAAGGAACCTACTCCTGAAATCATTTTTGCACTATATGCTAACTAACTTGGATGTAAATTTAAAAATAAATTAATTAAAATAAAATTTAAATTTAAAAATTAAAAAAGGGAGTCACTCCACAGTAGTTCATTGTATGGACTGTCTCTTACCAGTCCCTTACTGATGGACTTTTGGGTTGTTTCCATTTTTTGTCATAAATGCTCCAATGAATTATCTTATACATGCAATATGTTTAAAATGTTCAAATATATCTGCAGGAATTTCCCCCAAATGTAATTGCTGGGTCAATGGACAAATTGAATATATATTATCAAATAGCACTCCACAAAACTGTACCAATTTATTCATAGTAATCACTGTCATGGCCTTTTCCATAGGAACTCTCACTAATGATGGTTGTTAATTTGAAATATGGGGGAAAGATTGCTGATAATTGTCCTTCCTATGATTTAGCTGTTTCTGAATAAGGACATTTCATAGTCCTTGACTTTTCCAAACTTGAATCTTTGTTACAGTTTCTATGAGAATCTTCCTGATATCACTGACATGGGATTTTATTTATTCATAGAGTTCCTGTTTAAGTAATGATGAACAATCCCCAGGCTTAAAATTTGAGATGGCAATGGAAAATATAAACCTCAAATGTCTTGAGAGAAATAAAATTGCTTTATGAAAAAAGGAATATTAAAACAAAGAGCACATTTTTTATTTAACTTTTTTATTTCAGAATAGTTTTAGAGTTACAGAAGAATTACAAAGACTTCCTGTATATCAGATTCCCTTATTACTAGCATCTTACAGAGTATGGTACATTTGTTGTAGTTGATGAATCAATGCTAACACATTATTATTAAATAAAGTCTATACTTGACTCAGGGTCCCTGAGTTTTTGTATAACATTTTGTATTGTTTCAGGACCCCATCCAGGATACCACATTAGGCTCTTCAGGTTCCTCTTGGTTGTGACAGTTTCTCAGACTTTCCTTGTTTTTACAGTTTTGAGGAGTACTACGCAGGTGTTTTGTAGAATGTCCATCTACTGGGATTTATATCATGTGGAGTTTTTTTTTCATGATTAGAATGGAGCTATGGTGTTTTGGAACGAAGACCACAGAGGTAAAGTGCCATCCTTACCACATTGTTTCAAGGGCATATAGTATCAACATGACATATCACGGTTGATATTAACTTTGATCAGATGGCTTAAGTAGTGTTTGTCAAGTTTCTCCACTGTCAAGGTACTCTTCCTCCTTTTTCCTACTGTGCTTGTGGGCAGGAAGTCTTTACACACAACCACATTTAAAGAGAGCAGAGTATCTGCATAAATTAATTATTCTTCACAAGACATTTGCTTATCTTCTGCCATTTGTTTATTTATCCAATCATTTGTTTGTATCAGTATGTGCTCATGGATATTTATCTTTTGGCTTATAATCCAAAACCACTTAGCTTTTTGCTCAAATTATGCAGGTTTTGCCATTGGAAGTTCACTTGGCTCCTGAGTAACTTTGATGTAACTCATCATTTTGGTTTTAACTGTTTGTTTTGTGTTTGTTTTTGAACTACTTATTTCTGAAACCATAAGATGCTCTGGACTCATCTATTTCCTCTCAGCCCTAGAATAAGCCATTTATCAATTGCAGAATCATGTTAGAAAACAAGATCTGGGCACAAGGTGTGCTGGTTGCTACTGAACTGTAATTGCTTCTAGGCCATCTCATCTGACAGAGCAAGAAAATATGTGTATACTAACCTCTGCATATATACTTACTTATCTATCTCTATTACCATGTGTATCTATGTTAAGATAATCATAACTTTATATTGACTCTACCTTTTTATCCTGGCCTGTCACCTCCTACTCCAACAGTGAGATACCTACTTCCCACCGTCTGCCATCCATTTATTTAATCATTCAAATCTACCATACATATGTAATGGTTTCAGAACTGTTAAGCCAGACTCCCACGAGAAACAACTTTATCAACTAGAGTACTGTTAAGTACAGTTCCTTTTGTATTTATCATTACAGACTCTACTAATTTCCAATGTTGTTTACATCAGTATCTTTCAGCTGTATCCCTACAGGGAAGTTGTTCTATGCATTTATAACATGGTTAGGTAGTTTGTCACTTTCTGCATTCCATCTTGGGATCCTTCAACCTCCTAAAAAGTGTTTTTAATTTGCATACATCGAGGTTCTTTTTTTTTTTTTTTTTTGATCTTCTAATGTTCAGTGGGGTTTGAGAAAGTGTCATGTATTCACCAGTACAGTAGCATACAGAATAATTTTACTGCCATAAAAAATCCCCTGTGCTTCACTTCCTTAGCCTTCCTTGACCCCAGAACCCTAGCAACTACTGATCTGCTTACTATCTTTGTTCTGTCTTTTCCAGAGTGTCATATAAATGGAATTATACAGTTTGTATCCTTTTTAGAATGGCTTCTTTAACTTAGCAATATGTATTTGATTCATCCATGTTTTCATGTGGTTTGATAGTTCATTATTGCTGAATAATATTTCAGTGTATGGGTGTATCACAATTTGTTAATTTATTTACCTACTGAAGGACACCTGGGTTGCTTACACTTTTTGGCAATTAATAAAAAGCTGCTAGAAATATTCACCTGCAGGTTTTTGTTTTAGTAAATATATATTTTCAAATTTGGGTAAATATCTAAGAGTGTGATTGCTGGATTGTATGGTAAGACTATGTCTAGCTTTGTAAAGAACTGCCAAACCATCTTCCAAAGTGCCTGTACCCTTTTGCATTCCCATCAGCAATCAATGAGAGTTCCTGTTGGTCTGCATTCTCACCAACAATTGGTATTGTCAATTCTGGGGGGATTTTACTGAGGTATAATTGACATATAACATATTAGTTTCAAGTGTGCAACATAATGATTTTATATTTGTATATAATGCAAAATGATCACTCAATAAATCTAGTTAACACCCATCACCAGACATAGGTGCAAATCCTCTTTTCTTATGAGAAGTTTTAAGATCCACTCTCTTAGCAACTTTCAAATAAACATGCTATTGTCAACTTTGAAAATTTTAGTCACTGATACGTATGTATGAATGTAGTGGTATTTCCTTGTGTTGATTTGCATTTTCCTACTGCCAAACGATGTTGAATATCTTTGCACATGTTTTTCAATCCATAGACATGGATTTTCCATCTGCAAATCTTCTTTGATGAAGTATCTGTTCATATACTTTGGCCATTTTTAAAATTAAATTGTTAGTTTTCTTATTGTTGAATCTTAAAAGTTACTTGCATATTTTGGATATGTCTTTTTGTAGAAATGTGTTTGAATATATTTTCTTCCAATCTGTGGCTTATGTTTTCATTCTTGTGTATTTCATAGAGAAAATATTTTTATATTTAATAAATTACAATTTATTTTTTTCATGGATCACAGTTTGGGTTGTTGTGTCTACAATATAACCACCAAACTCAAGGTCATGTAGAATTCCTCCATGGTTTCTTCTAGAACTTTTATAATTTTGGATTTTACATTTAGGTCTATGAGCCATTTTGAGTTAAGTCTGTGAAAGGTACATGATTTTCTTGCATATAAATATCTCATTGTTCCAACACCATTTGCTGAAAGAGTTATCCTTTCTCCATTGAATTGCCTTTACACCTTTGTCAAATTATCAGCTGACTGTATTTGTTTGAGTTGATTTCTGGCCTCTATTCTGTTCCACTGATCTATGTGTCTATTGTTTTTCCAATTCCATGCCATCTTGACTACTAAAGTTGTATAGCAAATCTTGAAATTATAGTGTGAATCCCCCAACTTTGTCCTTCTTTCTCAGTATTGTATTGGTTATTCTAGGTTTTTCCCTTCCCACATGAATATTAGAATTAGTTTGTATCTACAAAATAGCTTGCTGTGATTTTTGATTCATTTATGTTGAATCAACAGATCAAGGTGGGAAGAATTGACATCTTAACAATATGGAGGCTTCCAATACATTAACACAGAATCTCTCCATATGTTTGGGTCTTTGAATTATTTCATCAATGTTTTATAATTTTCTGCATACAAATCCTATACCTATTTTGTCAAGTTTATACTTAAGTGTTGTTTTGTTGTTTTGTTTGGTTTGGTGCCATTATAAAAGATAATTTCTTTTAAGGAGCCTGGGTGGCTCATTTGGTTAAGCATCTGACTCTTGATTTCAGCTCAAGTCATGAACTCCCAGTTCATGGGATCGAGCACTGCATTGAATTCCCCTGCTCGGCATTCTCTCTCCTTCTCTCTGCCCCTCACCCACCTACTCATGATCTCTCCCAAAATAAGTATATAAACTTAAAAAATAAAAGGTAATTTGTTCTAATTTCAAATTTCAATTTCTCATTCCTGGTATGCAGGAAAGCAACTGACTTTCAGATATTGATCTTGTATCCTGCAACACTACTGTAATTGCATGCTCCAGGCGACTTTTGTTTTGTTTTTTAGAGTCTTTGGGGTTTTCTACATAGAAAGTTTATGTTTTACATGAATAGACCTATTCTTTTCCTTTCTGTACGCCTTTTATTTTTATTTTTTTTATCTTACTGTCCTAGTTAGGACTTCCACTGTGGTGTGGAAAAGGAGTAGTGAGAGAGGACAGTTTTGTCCATTTCTAATCTTAAGAGGAAAAGATTCAGCTTTTCATTCATAAGTATGGAATTAGCTGTGGTTTGCTGGGTGGGGCGTGGGGGATATTTTTTGTAGATGTTCTTTATCAAGTAGAGAAGTATTGAGAGTTTGTATCACAAATGGGTGAATTCTATGAAGTGCTTTCTCTGAATCAAGATGATCATGATTTTGCTTCTTTAGCCTGTTTCTTATATTGATTGATTTTCAAATGTTGAATCACTCTTGTATGTCTGGAATAAATCCCACTTGGTTGTTGTATAGAATTCTTGTTATATACTATTGGATTTGTTCATCATTTTGTTGAGGATTTTTGCAACTATGTTCATGAGAAATCTTAGTCTGTGGGGTTTTTTTTTCTTATAATGTCTATCTGGTTTTGGTATTAGGGTATTAGGTATAACAGAAAGTTAGGAAGTGTTCCCTCTGCTATTTTCAATAGATGGTGATGAAATGGTATTATTTAGTCTTTAACTCCTTGATAGAATTTACTAGTGAAACTATTTAGTGGCTTCTTTTTGAGAAAGTTATCAATGAGGAAGAGCAAAGAAGTTCACCAGAGATGACAGAGCATAATGAGCAAGGGAGAGAGTAATAGATTTGAGTATAGGTCATATGGGGTCTTATAGGCCATTTTAAGTACTTTGGGTTTTGTCTTGACTGAAATGGGGAGCTATTAAAAAGTTTTCAGCTGAGGGCTAGTTTAGGGGTTGAAAAATAATTTTCCCTCTACCATTCTAAGTTCTTAGTTGAAGCCCCTGTAATAAAAGACAATTTAAAAAGAAAAATAAATAGAAGTTCATTAACATGAGTATATAGGAAATACCAAGGGAAAAAGGAGGAACCGAGAAAGCAACATTAGAATTTTCATCTTAACAGGGAAAGGGGATGGGAGATGTAGGCTTTTCAGGGGAGAGTAAATGACTTTTAGGAAAGATGAATGGAGCCCTTAGAATAGATGGGAAGTATGAGCATTTGTGACAAGTTTGTCAGGGTGAGGTATCAACTTCTTTCTGACCATACGAGTCAATCTTCCCTGGTTGATGAAACGCCCAGGGAGGTTGTTTATGACAATGAAGTCTGTTCTGGAGGATCTGTCCGTAGGCAGATAAGGGAAATCTGGAGAAAACTTCTTTCCGCATTTGCTGTTTTTTAAGAGCCTACAGCTCAAACTAATCAATATACCAAAGGGGCATATTTGAAATCAATGTACCAAAGGGGAGGTGTGTTCTGCTACCCTTCAGTAGCTAGAACTTGTACTACAATAGTATCACTATGACTGCTCTATTAAGAACAGACTATGAGTAGGGCACCTGGGTGGCTCAGCCGGTTAAGCATCTGACTTCTGCTCAGGTAATTATCTCACGGTTCATGAGTTCCAGTCCTGTGTTGGGCTCTCTTCTGTCAGCACAGAACCTGCTTCGGATCCCCTGTTCCCATCTCTACCCCTCCCCAACTTGCGCACAAGCACGAGTGCACACTCTCTCTCTCAAAAATAAATAAAACGTTTAAAAAAGAAAAGGAATAGGGGCACCTTGGTGGCTCAATGGCTGAGTGTCCTACTTCAGCTCAGGTCATGATCTTACGGTTCATGGGTTTGAGCCCCAAGTCGGGCTCTGTGCTGACAGCTCAGTAAATCCTGCTTTGGATTCTGTGTCTCCCTCTCTCTCAAAAACAAAAAAACAAACAAACAAAAAAAAAAGGTAATAGACTGTGGGAACACAGGTAGAAGCAGAAGGAACACTTAAGAGGTTTACTGCCATAACCCAGAAGAGAGGGAATAGTATATCAGCCCATTTTTAGGAGAATGGATGCAATGCTATATTCACAACTGGATTGCTATACAGTAATGAAAATGAATTTTAACTCAACAACAGGGATCAACTTTAGTAACCTACTGTGGAGTGAAAAAAGCAAATACCATAAGATTATCTGATGACATGATGCCTTTTAGATTTAAAAAAAACAACGAAAATTAAACCAGTTTGGCCATACATACTCATCTAACAGAACTACCTTTTCAAAAAGAAAGAGAATACATACAAAATGTATTAAAAAGAAAACCACAGGCCCAAGATGGAGTTAATTGTCTCCAGGACAGCAAACCAGGACTACATTACAATTGCAATCTCTCTAGAAGTGAAATTTTAGGCAAATCAATCAAGAATTTTCTGGTCAGCACTAATAAGATAATCTGTCACATGGGCTCTCTCCATTCCCTTCCCCCACCCCAAAGAAGATGAGGTAACCTGCAAGATTAGACCCCTGCTCATCCCCCACCTCCCAAGTGAAGGTGATCTTGCCTGGAGATAATGCTTTTTCTTTTGCTAATAACTTCCTTACCCCGCCCTCCTTCTGACAAAAACCTTTTATTTTTCTATCACTGGTCAAGGCTCCTCTCTGCTTACAATGGCTTCATAAAGATGATTAGATCTTCAAACCTACTCGACTGAATTTTTGTTAACACCACAGATGAGAAGAGATACAAGAGAAACAGCAGCAGTAAATGTAAGTTACCATCAAAGTTCTAGTTCTCACACATTGGCCCAGGGATTCAAGAAAGTTCACATTTTGGGGGCACCTGGGTGGCTCAGTTAAGCGTCAGAATCGGCTCAGGTCATAATCTCATGGTTCAGGTCATTATCTCAGGGTTCGTGGGTTCGAACCCCACGACCAGCTGTGTGCTGACACTGCAGAGCCTCTTTGGGATTCTCTCTCTCCCTGTCTTTCTGCCCCTCCCCCATGCTCTCAAAATAAATAATTAAACTTTAAAAATAAAAAAGAAAGTTCACATTTCTTAGGGGCACCTGGGTGGCTCAGTCAGTTGGGCATCCAACTCTTGATTTCCGCTCAAGTCATGCATGATCTTATGGTTCCTGAGTTCGAGCTCCACCTCGCGCTCTGCGCTATCAGCGTGGGGCCTACTTAGGATTCTGTCTCCCTCTCTCTGCCCCTCCCCACTCACACTCTGTCTCAAAATAATTTTTCTTTTTTTTTAAGTTCACATTTCAGGGCATGCATGAACCCGCGTGAGCCAGGGTTATCAACAGCCACCGTTTGTAAACCTGCACTCCTGAAGCCCAGGGAGGCTTCGCGAGCTTGAAGTCTGGGCGGCGCCCCTGGTGCGTGGGCTTCGCTTCCACTTCCCCCGACTTAAGTCCGCGCGAGGCCAGCGGGAGCAGCAGGGCCGCGTTTCCCGCTACAAACGGGTGCAAGGACCCCACCCCGAAGCTCTGAGAACTCGAGGACCTCCGCCAGGCCGCAGGGGAAACGGACTCAGCGCGGAGGAGACGCCGGGGCTTCTGGGAGTCGCAGTCCAAAGCCAGGCCGCCTTCTGCGCAGACTCAACGTCCCGAGGACGGAAGCTTTGAGAGACGGCGCAGCGCCGTCCTCCCACCGGAAGTGTCCGATCGGAACCATCCTGTAGGAGAGGTGAGTCCGGCTTTGAGGACCCGAGGGTCTGACCCTTTGCCCCCTGCAAGCACCCGGTCGCTACCACTGTCCCTTCGGGATTGCAGCAGTCCCGCGGCGACCTGGAGCCGGGACCGCGGAGGAATCCCGAGGAGAGGGGGGAACCGGGGTCGGCGTTCGGAGGACATTGCGCCCGCCTGCCTCCGGAGGGGAGGTGGTTTCCATGGTTACCCGCGCCGCGCGTGACGTCACCGCCGCGGGCGGGGCTGGGTCATTGGCTGGAATGACCGAGCTCGGCGGCGGCCTCAGGATGGCAGCTTTCCGCCGGGAAGAGCTGCCCGGTAGCCCGCCCCGACATCTCGCGGGAGGAAGAGCGGGACGGCCCCGCGTCCTAGTGAAGTGTATCCATACTGTGGATGTTTGTTGTTTCCCGTGTGTCCGGCAAGCAGTGGGGACCGTCAGAGGCCGTCCCGTAGGACCTCCGGGGCAGGACAGCCGCCAGCATCCGGGCGAGAATCCCTCCCCGCCCTGCTCCCGCGGCCCCTGCTGGTCCCCCTCGTCCTCCAGCCTAGCTCCAACGCCCTCCAGCCGAGCCCCCCTCTCCACGCCCCGTCCTCCAGCCGAGTGCCCAGGTCCTGCTCCTGCACACGCAGGCGCCTGCTCCTCACCGAGCTCCGACTTTCCTGGCAGTTACTCCTTCTCTCTTCTGAGACCGTCTAGAGGCTTCTCAGGCTTTCCCTCCATCGACAAATGTGAGAACTTAGAAAATAGCGCGTGGTCCTTAACCTCCTGGAGTTCCAGCCAGTTGATGAAGAGAAACAGCCAAAGCTAAAAATGATACCAGGTGATGAGTGTTGTATTCACAGGTGTTCTGTGTTAGGAACTGTAGGGGCTCAGAGCAGGGATGACAAATTGTTTATTAGAGGGAGCAGAGTTCTTAGTCACTCCAAATATTAGAGTGAGCTGGGATCGCCATCAATCTGCTGTTCATTCCCACTTCCTAAACTTTTCTCCTGCCCCTTCCTTTTGAATTTTTTTCATCTTTCATCGTCCAGTTTAAGCCCCACCAGCTCTAGGAAATATTTGCTACCCTTTGCACGTAAACACACACATGGGCTCCCTGCCCCAAAACCGTTAGGATATTTGATGCCTCTCCCATACGACTTGTTTAGTACTTCAGTTTTCAACATCTATCATCATTTCAGTGTGTGTCATGTGAAACACATCTAGTTATGTAAATGTTTTTAACCCACGTGTGTTTATTGTCATTTCTTTCCAATTGTTTTGCAAACACACACCATTTAATTCCTTATGGCTGTACATCAGAATATAGGTTTTCCAGGTATACCCATACTAACCCAGACAGCATCCCAGGATGTTTCTAACAAAGTTCCCACATGATGATTAGGCAATGAGCTCAGCTGGGAACTAACTCAGACTTTCTTGGAAATCATTGCTGTACAACTTCTAGCCCAGAGCTTTGCTTGTGTTCAGATTCTTAATAAAGTACATGTCAATGCAACAATCAGCAGTCAACTTGGTGAAACGTTTAGAAGACCTCAAAGACTGATATGTGCATTCTGCTCTCGTAGTCTATTGCTTCACAGCTAAATTCCTGTTACTCAGTTTTTCAGTTCAGAAACCAGTCCCAGTTCAGAGACCATTCCCGTGTGCTGACTTGAGGAACTGGTATTTAATAACAAGACTCATGGAAGATGGATAAGCAAGTCATGATGCAGGCTTATTATATTTAATTTTATTGTCCAAGATATGGACTGAGCCAGGAACTAGGAAGGTAGAGAAGGAACTGTTGGGATAAAAAAAACCTACTTGAGACCTTTGGGGAAGGAAATAGTTAACATTGATTGAAAAGTCTGTTGACTAACTTGGATTTAAAGAAAATTTAATAAAATAAACAAAAAATAATAACAAACATAAATTTAAAAACTAAAAGACATGGTTAGCCTCTGGCTCTCAAGACAAGTTGCCCTGGGGTGCCCAGCTGGCTCAGTCGACGGAGCATGCAACTCTTGGTCTCAGGTGTGAGTTCAAGCCCTGCATTCAGTGCAGAGGTTACTTAAAATCTTAAAAGAAAGAAAAATTTGCCCTTATTATTTAACAGATTTATAAGTAATCCTAGTTCCAGATTTTGAATTGATAATTATCATTCCAAGCTTGTATTTTCCGTACACTTGTATGAGCACAAGTGTGGCCTCTGTTTCTCTTTCCATATTGCAGTCTATCCCAGAAATGAACAACATATTAATTAATCTCCATAAACAGTATTTTTCAGGTCTTTGTGCTCAGACGCCTCCCTTAGCTCTGCAGTGTCTAAAAAGTAAATTCTGAATTCCGGATCTTGACATCTGAGGCTTTCTACAGGAGGGCCTTTGCCTCTGTAATATCCTTATACAAACTTGCCGAACTTTTTGCTTTCCTGCTTCCGTGATCCTACCATTAGCCACTTGTTCAGGCCATTTCCTTGCTTGTAATTTCCTATTTTTCTCTCTCCCACATCCTTTCAAAATCCTTTTTATTCTTCAGAAGTTAGTTTCTGAATTAAGCTTTCCCATGCATTACAAACGACTAGGCTCTCTTGAATCTCCCAACTTTATGAAGCACTTTGTCATTGTACTGTGCTGATCTTGTCTTTCTGACTTACGTATAATCTAATTGCATGTGGCATGTTAACATGTAGCATCAGCTTAAAGTTATAAGTTTTATGTTTATTGTTTCTACTTTAAAGTATTTTGTTTTTAAATTTAAATTTTGGCTACTGTGAGGTAGAAATCATGGGACTGTTGTACTCCACAGAGCAGGCATTTCAGTGGTTGTACATATGCTAAATGCCCAGTACACTTCTGTATAACGGGAAATGACAATTTCTGCGATGTGATCTTTAATCTTCATAGACGGTAAGAGCTATTTTATAAATAAAAAGATACTTCTGTTTTTATTTTAGAAGAGCTCTCAAAACTAAATAAGACGCCGCACAAAGCAGAAGTGGGTTTTCTGGGAATACATTTCATCCCAGGATGACGGCAGAATCAGAGAAAACTACAGCTGAGAACCTTCGGGAGAATGCAGGACTTCTGATAGTGAAGATAGAAGAGGAAGATTTCGTCTGGAGGCAGGACACTTGCTTCCAGAGAAGTGATGCCCTCAGGCAGGAGCTCTGCCGACAGCTTTTCAGGCAGTTCTGCTACCAGGATTCCCCTGGACCCCGTGAGGCCCTGAGCCGGCTCCGGGAGCTCTGCCATCAGTGGCTGCGGCCCGAGACGCACAGCAAGGAGCAGATCCTGGAGCTGCTGGTGCTGGAGCAGTTCCTGACCATCCTGCCCGCCGAGCTCCAGGCCTGGGTGAGGGAGCACCGCCCAGAGAGTGGGGAGGAGGCAGTGACAGTACTGGAAGATCTCGAGAGAGGCGCTGATGACTCAGGAGTCCAGGTACGCAGGGGACAGGAGATCTAAGGCCTCCAGAGAGCTGGATCACACGGTGGGAGGAAAGGGTCTGAGATTGAACACCCCAATGAGACCTGCAGGGGCTCTTCCTTCAGCATTTATGTCTCCTTTCCACTCCAGCTGGTGCTGTGCCACATTTCACAGTTGAGTCGTACTTAATCCATCCTTCTGCAGTTTTGTATTCCTGTGGGAGGTTCTCTTTGTGTTTGGAAGATGTTCAGTTCCAACAGAGATTCTCTCACAAGCCCAAATATACTTTATTTTTCTCAGGTTCCAGTCCTTGCACATGGGCAAGAAATATTCAGGGGAAAGGTGGTGCCTCCTGGACCAGCACTCAGTGCCCAGTTTCAGCCAGTGGACCCCAAGTCCCTTCATGATTCTTCAGCATCCCTTGTGCTGGACTATGGTAAGGAGCAGTATTACACACATTTCATGTCACTGAAGGAGTGGGGCTGTGAATTTGCCTTCTCAGAATAGTCTCAGTCACTATAGGTGGTCTTTTCCTTTATTACCCCATGAGAAGTACAGAACTCTTTCCCTGTATGCCATTGGCCAATTAAACACACACACACACACACACACACACACACACACACACACACACCACCCAGAATTTGGTTCCTTATCAAGCATATTAACATTCTCCCATTTGTACTTTATCCAGAATATTTCCAAAACACAGGATACTTTTATGAGTAAATTAAAGAAAAGAAAAATGAATGAGAAAATGTCAGAGAATGAGTAAAGAAACAAAAGAATAAGAGGAAGAAACGCATCAAGAGAAATAAAACATGTTAGTAGAGAAGCATATATAATGATAGAGAAGCAGATACATAATGATATACTCAGAAATGGAATATAATTCAGATGCATACAAGATCCACACTCTTATCTTTTTTATTGTACTTTTGGTCTTACAAAGCTTTCACGTTTTTATAGGAAGTTGGCCATATTTCTGGTGACCACCTCCATGGAATACTCATCACTGTTCTAAAACTCCTCTGTTTAAAAATTTTTTTAAGTTTATTTTTATTTATTTTTGAGAGAAAGAGAGCAAGTGGGGGGAGAGGTAGAGAGAGAGGGAGACAGAATCCCAGGCAGGCTCCGCACTGTCAGGGCAGAGCCTGACATGGGACTTGAACTCACAAACTGTGAAATCATGACTTGAGCCGAGATCAACAGTCTGATGCTTAACTGACCGAGCCACCCAGGCACTCCTAAAACTCATCTGTTTAAGAAGTTCATGGATTCAGTATCACTTTAGGTATGAGTGGTCTCAAAAATAAAGAGTAAATTACAGTCCATTTTTTTAAAAATACCTAAATTCTGCTTTCACGTTTGTTCTGGAAGCATTTCCATCCATCCTATCCAAAATCACAACATTTCCCCCATGCTAAGACCAGCACTGCCTAACCACCTTTCCTATCATAGCATATTCTAGACAAAACAAACCCAACAACAAAGACAAGATGCATAATACAGAGTCATAAGCACAGTATAAATTTGTGAGCCACAGGCAGGAATTGTGAGGACTAGATCACAAATGGATTCTGGAAACCAGGCGGAAGAATTCATGTAAGTTGTGGAGGAAAGAGGGTGAAAGTTTCTGAGTAAGGTATAGGAGGTGACAGGGTTTTAAGGACAGCTAATCTGGTGAGGATATTCAAAGTGATTAGCAGCTCAGAGTCAAAACAGCAGGAGGCTGTGACAATCCCCTAGATAAAAAGTAGTGATAAGGAACATGGTAGCAGAAATGTAAAGAAGGGGATGTGTTCAGGAGATATGTAGCAGAAAGTGGTTACAGAATTGGGTTAGCCATGGAAGATGAAGAAATGGGTGGATGGATAGATGGATGGAGGTTTTCCCCTCTGCATGCATTCTACCTTCTTTTACCAGTTTTTCTCCCTTGTGCCCTTCAACCCTTTCATTTGAAAGGCCACATCTGAATCTTTAATTTTTTTAAGTTTATTTATTTTGAGAGAGAGACCACACACACACACGAGTGAGGGAAGGGCAGAGAGAGAGAATCCCAAGTAGGCTCTGCGCTGTCAGCACAGAGCCCGATGGAGGGCTCAGACTCACCAACCATGAGATCATGACCTGAGCCAAAACCAAGAGTCAGATGCTCAACCGACTGAACCACCCAGGCCCCCCTGAAAAGTCACATTTTTAGAGTAACCAAGTGAAGTACCAATATGTAATAGTGTTGAGTATTTCTTCCAACTCAGCAAATAGATGTTTACCACTTTCTCTTTGCGTTATTTTAGATAATGAGAGTGAAAACAATGGATCCATGCCAAAGTTGGACATTTATGAAAAAATGGAATCACAGAGAATTCTATCAGGAAGAATTTCAGAATTCGTGTCAGAAGGATCTGCTGAGCCTCAAGACATCTGTAAGTCTACAGACAGGTTAAAGAGGCAATGGGAAAAAGAATCAGGGGGGTCTCAGAGACCATCATCTGCTCAGGATGGAAGTTTTAGTAAAATCCTTACCCACAAAAATACACTTACAGGTGAAATAAGCCATGATGGATGTGACAGAAGCTTAAACCTGAATTCAAGTGAATTTACACACCAGAAATCTCATAAACATAGTACCTATGACCAAAGTTTCAAATGGAATTCAGATTTTATTAAGCATCAAAGAATTTATGCGGGAGAAAAAATTCACCAATATGGAAAATCTCTCAAGAGCCCAAACCTTAATAAACATGCAGCAATTTTTAGTGGGGAGAAAACCCACCAATGTAATGAATGTGGGAAAGCTTTCAGACACAGCTCAAAGCTTATTAGGCATCAGAGAATCCACACTGGAGAGAGGCCCTATGAATGTAATGAGTGTGGGAAAGGCTTTGGGGGCAGCTCAGATCTTACTAGGCACCAGAGAATTCACACTGGGGAAAGACCCTTTGAATGCAAAGAATGTGGACGAGCATTCAGCCTGAACTCACATCTCATCCTGCATCAGAGAATTCACACCAGAGAGAAACCCTATGAATGTAGTGAATGTGGGAAAACCTTCAGAGTGAGCTCACACCTCATTCGACACCTGAGAATCCACACTGGAGAGAAACCCTACGAATGCAGTGAGTGTGGGAGAGCCTTCAGTCAGAGTTCACACCTTCGTCAACACCAAAGAATTCACAAGAGGGAAAACCTGATAATGTAAAGAACTTACATTTTTATGGAAGTGCTAAAGAAAGAGCAAAACATGAAAAACATTGAATAAAAAATATTGAGTGAGACAAATGAGTGAAAGACCAGTGTCTCTTTTCTCTCGTTCTGATTTGCTGTCCTGCATATGATCTTCACTGTGTGTGTGCTTTCTGTGAAACAGGATTTGCCTCTTCCCCCACTGACTGCTAAAGTCAAACCAGAAGGGCAGAATTTGGAGGCTGATAAGTAGGTTAGTCTATGGCAGTGGGGGTGGAGGAAAAAGGGACTCTATTGGGAAGTAACCGTGATTACTGCGTGGAGGGGAGGAGATTCAGGTAAAGAGGCTGATCATCAACACTAGTTAATGATTCGCCACAAGAGGAGGTGGGCTAAGCCCTGAAGTGGAAATAGCCTGAGCAATACACAACGCTTTCAGAACATTCCTTTAAATAAAGGCACAACAAAACTGAATTAGTCATGCCAGGGGCACCTGGGTGGGTCAGTTGGTTAGGAGACAGTCTTTTGGCTTGGGTCATCATCTCAGTTTGTGAGTTCAAGCCCCACGTCGGACTCTGTGATGGCAGTGTGGAGCCTGCTTGGTATTCTCTCTCTCCCTCTTTGTCCCTGCCCCACTTGTGTTTTTCTCTCTCAAAATAAAAAATAAAAATAAAAAAAAAAAAAAGGAAAGAAAGTCATGCCAAACAAGAGGACCTACACAATGGTAGCATTACAATCTGTAGACCAAAATCTGTGTCCAGAGGTCTTGCCAGGAGGTAAACCAGGAGAGCCTCCAAGGCAAGAGGCCAGAATCCAGAGATTCGAACAAGACAGGAGAGGAGAAATAAATTGGGCAGGAGCTGGGGTAGGGAAAGGTGGTCAAATTGAACTGAAACTTGAGTTTGGAGGAGACAGTAACATACCTAGGATCTTCCTGCCCCATATGCGGGGGGGGGGGGGGGGGGGGGGGGGAGGGTCGGGGCACCTCCCTGGGGTGAATGTACCAACACTGCAGTTCTGGGCAGCTCTCGACAGAAAGAGGGTCTCCAGCTACGAGCAATTGTGGAAGAGGGCTGAGGGAATCCGCACTGGCTGCTCTTCTCTCCAGAAAAGACCGGGTAGAGAGAGTTGGCATCAGAGAGTGGAGACAGGAATCCAACAAGTAGGAACTCCACCAGTGATTTCAGGACACAAAGGCAAATCTGGCTAGACTTCTTTTACCTGCTTGACGAGGCACATTTTCCCTAATGGGATAAAAACGATATAAGGCTTTAACATCCCACTGCATGCATAAGATCTTTATGTGAAAACTCTAGCAAACCACGTCCTTTGTAGAATTATGATAATCTAATGTACAAAATCTTCCACGAATAAATAGGCTTCATAACAAATGACTTAGCATTTGTTTCTCAATTACCTTGAATTAGAAATGTCCTGATGGGATCTCAGTAACCCAATACCTGTACTGGGGGTGTTTTGTTTTGACTACTGAACGCAGAGTTTCTTTTCTGCGGGTGCTGTGTAGCGCAGCCCACGGCGTGACAAGCGCCGTACCTCTTCCCCGCTCCGGGCTGGAGGAAACGGAGCCGGGGAGCGTCCTGCCCCAAAGCTCCCGGCGTGCGGGAACCGGGGCGCAAACACGCGCGCCGTTGCGGGGCTCGGTCTCAGCCCCTAACCTTGATCACGTGACTGGCAGAATCACCACGGGACGGGGCACCCGAAGCTTTAAAGTAGGAGACAGGGGCGCGAGCATCTTCAACCTTCCCGAAGGACAACGACCACAAGCCCCTCAAATTCGCGGCGCCGCCCCTCGGGGCCGCGCGAGGCCACCACCGAGAGGATCGTGTCCCAGAGAGGCCGAGAGGGGGGCTTCGACCCTCGGGGCCGCGCGAGGTTTCCTCCGGCCGCGCGAAGCCACCACCGAGAGGAGCGTCTCCCAGAGAGGCCGGAAGCCGGCGGCTTCCGCCCTCGGTGGCTACGCCGCTTCCGGCCGGGTGGGGTGGTGGCGGTGAGGCCGGTGCGCTCCCCGAGGGCCGGCCCGGCGGCCCCGGCTGATGTCCGCAGCGCCCGGGTCTCACGTCTCTCCGGCTGCTGCCGAGGTTTAGGAACGGAGTTCCGAGATGAAGGCGGCGGCGCCGGGAAGACGCCGGTTTGGGAGCAGCAGGTGCGCCGCCCCGGCAGGCCCGGGAGGGAGCGAGGACGCCCTCTGCCGGTGTCGCCTCCCCTCTGGCGCCGGCTGTGCGAGGCTGCGGCTCCCGGGGCGGCCCTGGAGCGTGTCCTCACGGGCACTCACCCGCGCTCGGTGTGGTCGTTTTCTGGTCGTGACCTGAAGTCGCACCCGCGCATTTGCTTGAACTGGAAGAGCCCAGCGTGCTCGGTTTGCTATTTTCATTTCAGTCCGTCTGTCGTCAAGCTTCACGTTCTCTCCGCATTACAGGTTTGACGTCAGAATTCACCGGCATCGCCCGTTTTCCTTCGGAATTCGTATTTCCGTGCTTCACTCGGTGGGTTTCCAGATGATGGGTCAGCTTTAACCCCAGTAAAGCCTTCAGCAGCCTTTCGCATTTGTGTACGCTAATGACTCGTCTTGGCTCAGGAGTAGCCCGAAAAACACCCCCAAAGCCAGTCTCCCCGAAGCAGAGCCTACCACATACTCCAGCCTGTGCCCTAATACGTGTTGACTCGGTGACAGCCCGCAGTGGCTGCAGCCTTGGCTCCCGACCCTGAAAGAGCAGGAGCGCGCTTGGAGCCAAGAATGTGTGCTGTGCCGGAAGAACCCCCAACAACCAGGACGTAGCCACTGCTGCTCCTGACTTTGGGCGTTTCTGTTACCTGGGGACGCCTGCACCCTGGGAGGCCTCCGCCCCAACTCTAGGGCCTCTGGCGGCAGTGGCGGATGTCCCGCCGAGGAGCAGATCCTGACCATCGTGCCCGCGGAGCTCCAGGCCCGGGTGTTAGAGCATCAGCCAGAGAGCAGGGCGGAAGCGGCGATCCCGTGGGGGCTTTGCAGAGGGAGCTCCACGAAACAGGTCGGCAGGCGTGATTTAATAAATGAATAGTCAGCCAGGGAGACAAGCATCCGTACAGCCATGGGAGCAGGGTTGCGGAGCTTCAGGCTCCACTCGACCAGGCTACATGTACTGGTGCCTGCGTTACCTACCTTGATCCTTTATGGTTTCTTTCTTTCTTTTTCTTTTTCTTTCTTTCTTTTTCTTTCTTTCTTCCTTTCTCCCTTTCTTCTTTCTTTCTCCCTTTCTTTCTTTCTTCCTTTCTTTCTTCTTTCTTTCTTTCTTTCTTTCCTTCTTTCTTTCTTCCTTTCTTTCTTTCTCCCTTTCTTCTTTCTTTCTCCCTTCCTTTCTTTCTTCCTTTCTTTCTTCCTTTCTTTCTTTCTTTCTTTCTTGATCCTTTCTGGTTTCTTTCTTTCTTCTTTCTTTCTTTCTTTCTTTCTCCCTTCCTTCCTTCCTTCCTTTCAACATTTATTCGTTTTTTCAAGACAGCCCGAGTGGGTAGGGCGTGGGGACACAGAATCCGAAGCAGGCTCCAGGCTGGTCAGCACAGAGCTCCACAAGAGGACTCAAATGCACGAACCCGGGAGATCATGACCTGAGCCGAAGTTGGACTCTTAACCAACTGAGCCACCCAGGCCCCTGATCTTTTCTGGCTTCTTACTTCTTGAAGGTGGAACAGACTGTGTGTGCATTTTGCTCTATTCTGTGCCTAGAGAGTTGTTCCCTGAGGTGTCTTTATAATCAGGTATTAATTCTGGTTCACTCATTGAGTCTTTCACAAACCCAACCATATCTTAATTGTTTCCAGGTTGTAGCCAGGACAGGTGGAATAGGAGTGTGTTCGGAATTTCCTCACCAGGCAGCACAGAAGCCACCAGCTATTCTAGGCCAAGAAACATGTAGACTTCCAGGCCATTCATGAACAAGGTAAGCGTCAGGATCCATCCTGAGAGAGGGTGGCTGAAAGCTGTGCCAGCTATCTAGGTTGAAAAGCATTCGGAACACCTGAAACAGAAACATGGTGCTGAATCCAACTGAGTATCTGTCCTCTCAAGTACAGCATTCCAGCTTGGGCAGCACTAGCAGAGGACGTGATACAGAATAACATAACGCTGTCGTCCCTGTTATCTGACTCGTGAGGAAGCTGCACAGCATTCCTAACCTCACTGAACAACCTTTTCAGACAGCTCTCATAAAGTTTATCTTTACTTAAAGCTATTTATGTTTTCATCATATGTAATCATAGCCTAACCTCCACTGTACATTTAGTACTTGCTCTGTAAAGCAGAACTCACTCTTTTGTATTAAAATGACCTTTTCTGAATTTCCCAGGTCCTTTGAAGCCATTTTGTACCTCTTTTCTGTTTCCTGTGATGGCAGCTACATCATCTGCCTCATCTTTCAGACTCATCAAACCCTGTTTGTTTGGTTTTTCCCTTGGTCCCTGCTGTCTTTAGTTAAAAAAGATTCTAAAATATCTTAGATTTCTCTTTTTAGTATTATCTCCTTATTGGCCCTGTTCCCTCTAGTACGTTTGAATTTATCGTGACCATCAATTAAAAACAAATTTTTCAGGGCACCTAGGTGGCTCAGTTGGTAAAGTGTCCCAATTCGGCTCAGGTCATGATCTCACAGTTTGTGAGTTCAAGCCCTGCATTGGGCTCTGCACAGTCAGTGAGGGGATTCTCTGTCACTTTCTCTCTGCCCCTCCGCTGCTTGTGTGCACCTGCTCCCCCACCCTGCCAATAAGTAGATAAACTTTAAAGAAAAAAAGAAAACAAATTATTTTTCTTTGTCACTTTCAACTGCGATCCCCAAACTTACTGCTTATTTTCATCATCATCTACTTTTGACACCCATTGTTACTCTCATTATTCAATCCAACTCTCTTTGATTGTTGCTCTATTTGTCTCTTTCCTTGCCCACTTCATCCCATAATTCTGTACCTACAGAATGGGAGAAAATATTAAAACGCAGATGGGGTGCCTGGCTGACTCAGTTGGTAGAGCATGTGACTGTTGATCTCAGGGTCTTAAGTTCAAGCCCCACATTGGGCACAGAGCCTACCTTAAAAAATAAAACACAGGCAGAGGAGGCAAACATACATTTTTCCAAAGAAGACATACAGATGACCAAGAGATACAAATTATCAGAGAATTGCAAGTCAAAACCACAATGGGATGTTACCTCATGCCAGTGAGAATGACTGGTGTCAAAAGGACAAGAAAAAAAAAAAAAAAAGACAAATAATAAGTGTTGGTGAGGATGTGGAGAAAAGAGAATCCTCATGCACTGTTGGAGGGAATGTAAATTGGCGCAGTCACTCTGGAAAACAGTATGGAAGTTCCTCAAAAAATTAAAAATAGAACTATCCAGCAATTGCACTACTAGTTATTTATCTCCATACAAGGGTCTGACATTGGGAAAAATTGCCATGTCAAGAGGAAAAGACCTTGAAGCTTTTCTCATGCTTCTTTCCGTAGCGTCCTTTTCCAAACATATTATCTGTTGAAAGAGACCTGAATTCTTAATGAAATTGCCTGAATATATAGCCCATTATTAGAGCTTCTTATGCACAGGGGTAGTCTGAGATGTTACTAGAGCTGAACTCACCTGAAAAGCTCTCCCACATTTATTACATTCATAGGGTTTCTCTAATACTGAATAAGGCCAGTGCTTGCACTGGAAGCTTTCTCACATTCTTTACATTTCTTTTCAACATTTTTTTTTTTTTTTTTTTTTTTTTTTGAGAGACAGAGCATGAGCGGGGGAGGGGCAGAGAGAGAGAAGGAGACACAGAATCTGAAGCAGGCTCCAGGCTCTGAGCTGTCAGTACTGAGCCCAACGTGGGGCTCAAATTCACGAACTGCAAGATGATGACCTGAGCCAAAACCAACTGAACTACCCAGGCACCCGTCTTTACATTTCTTTTTAAGTTCATTTATTTTTGAGAGAGAGAGTGATCGGGGAGGGGCAAAGAGAGAAAGAGAGAGAGAATCCCAAGCAGGCTCCACGCTGTCAGCACAAAGCCCAACACAGGGATCAAACTCAGAAACCTTGAGATCATGACCTAAGCCGAAATCCAGAGTTGAATGCTGAACGGACTGAGCCACCCACATGCCCTACATATTTTACGTTTATAGGGCTTCACTCTAGCATGGATTTTCAAGTGACCAGCAAGATGAAAGCATTGAATAAAGGTTTTCTCCCACTTACTGCAGTGATCCAGTTTCTTCCCCAAGTGGGTTCAGAAAGGGGGGAAAGCTGAATAAAGGCTTTCTCACACTCAGCATAGTTACAAGGTTTTTGTCCTGTGTTCCAGGAGAAATTTCTCCTACATTTATCACCTGTATGTTGGAAGACTTCTTCACAGCTACCTTCCCTGTAAGTCTCCCCATGGAGTCTCCTAGATATGCAATGCTTGCTTCAAAGGTGTGATACCTATGCAGTCACACAGGGCCCTAGCACTCAGAAGGGTCCTACTTCCAGAAAGTCCTTAGCTTGGTTTAATATGCTATGTTGTCACAGTCTTGAGATTCTAAATTTTATCTTTGAACTCATGTTCTATAAGTAGAGCAGAACAATAATGCATACACCTACGCGGAGTGTATGTCTTGCCTTCCCATTCAGGTGTAGCATTTGTAATCCCCCAAGAACACAAAATTCCAGTGGACCCATGATTCATGGGAGTTAGTGAGATTCAAAGTAACTACAAAGGGGAGCAGAATAGGCTGCCGCAAAGTGCACCACTTGGCATGTGGATTTTTTTGAGCCAAAGGCAATCAAGACCCAAAAGACCAGGAAAATCATTTACCTCTCCATTAACTACCTAAGATAATTTAGATAGGGGGCCTGTACCAGAAAAAGAGGTATTACCAGACATAACTTTTTCATCTGAAAGACTTAACTGCATGCCATGGCAAATGTCTGATTACCAACATCTGCTCTTAGTGCCCTGTGAATTACCCTCCTACCCTTTGAAGTCCCAGGTCCCTGGCCCATTCCTTGACTCGGAATGGCACATAAACCTCAATTGCCCAGGGGTCTCATCTTTGGGATTCCTACATGCACATAATTAAGTTTTTCTCCTGTTTGTCTATCTTATGTCAATTTAATTATTAGACTAGCCAAAGAACGTCTGTAGAAGGAAGGAAACTTTGCCCCTACATTTACAAAGTAAGCTGTTACATGTGCAGCTGAGTAGCTGGGGTGCTGACAGACAGGTGAGACCATACTTTCTTGCTGGAACCATAATTTGTTTATAATTCAGAATGCTGGCAAATGGCAGGGTCTAAGAAACAGGAACAAGAAACCCCACCACGTTCTTATTTGTGTTACTTCCCTGGGCTAGGCAGCCGCTTACTAGAAATGATGGCAGGAAGCAAAAGGGAAGAGAGCAACCCGATGACCCTTTCTTTTTCTTCCTCCTTACTCATCAAAAGCTAACGGTAGAGGGATCCCTGGGGGGCTCAGTCAGTTAAGCCTCCAACTTCAGCTCAGGTCATAATCTCACGGTTTGTGAGTTTGAGCGCCACACTGGGCTCTTTGCTGACAGCTCAGAGCCTGGAACCTGCTTCAGATTCTGTGCCTCCTCTCTCTGCCCCTCCCCCACTCACACTCTGTGTCTCTCAAAAATAAACAAACAAACAAACAAAGCTAAAGGTAGAGTTCTGGTAGAATGTGTACCTGTAAGGAAGCGAGGAGTCACCTTTGTACGGTGTTACTACAGATCTGAAATACATATGCACATAGGAGCTACAAGATATTAATTGTGTGTGATTTGATAATTCCAGATGCTTTTATACTTGCATTTAAAACTGGCATTGTACTGGGGTGGGGGGTGGAGGGGCCTGGCTGGCCCTGTTGGTAGAGCACGGGACTTTTTTTTAAGTAATCTCTACCCCCAATGTGGGGCTCGAACCCACGACCCTGAGATCAAGAGTCACATGCTCTACTGACTGAACCAGCTAGGTGCCCCACATCTCTTAATCTTGGGGTCATTGAGTTTAGGCCCCACGTTGGCCATGGAGCCAAAATGAAATGAGATGAAATGAAATGAAAATTTAAAAACTAAATAAAACTGACAGTGTACAATATTAAGGTGAACAGCAAGACTCAAAATTTTAATTTTTGTTTACTTTAAATAACATTAAATTAAAAAAACACAACTGGTGAGTTACAAGACAGCAGATGGTGAAAGACAAAAAGGTTTTATATTTAATATCTTTAACAATATGTTTTTCCTGCTTTTTGAACAAGGGGCCTCACATTTTCATTTTGCACTAGCCCTGCAGATTATTTAGCTGGTACTGCCTATGTGGATGTATTTCTCTAAATATTTGCTTCTTTAGAGCAAACTTCTTATTGGTACTATTTCTGTCACCTAAAGTAAAAAGATTGCACAGACAGAACTTATTATCTGAGAGAGACACCTAAGGGAAAGAGCAAAGGATGATTTAATCATGTCCCAGACTGGGTACCATGGGTTAACCTAAATCAAGCACAGGTAACTGGGTCAGTTGATGGGAGATAACACACAGCAGAGATCCAGGACACAGATGAGAACAACAGAGTTTTGGCAGTAATGACAGTAAAACTATGAGAGCATTAAAGAGTTATACCATGTATAAAGCACTTTTGAAAGATATCTTCATTTCACCTCATAATTCATTCCTCTAAGGTAGATCTTATTTTCGTCCCTCATTTAGAGGTGAAGAAACAGAAGTTCATAGAGGTTAAGAAACTCACCTGCAGTGATTTAGAATATAACCACAAATTCTTTGGCACAACTCCATCTAAAAGATGGAGCCTAATTTCCCTCCCCTTGAGTCTTGACTGAATCTAGTGACACGCGTCCAAAAAAATCAGAATATGGTGGAAGTGGCGGTATGAAACTAGATCATAGGAGGCACTGCAGCCTCCTTGGTCTTTCTCTTAGATCACTCATTTTGGGAGAAACCAGCTGCCATACTGTGAGGACACTCGGGCAACCCCGTGGAGAGGTCCACATGTTAAAGAACTGAGACATCCTGCCAATAGTCATGTGAGGGAAGCAACTTGAAAGCAAATCCTTAGATTTCTTCAGATAACTGCAGCCCAGCCAACATCTTGACCGCTACCTCTTTTTTTTTTAATGTTTATTTATTTTTGAGAGAAAAGGTGAGTGGGTAAGAGAGAGGGAGACAGAGGATCCCAGGATCCAAAGCGGGCTCCATGCTGACAGCAGTGAGCCCCGTGCAGGGCTCAGACTCACGAACCATGAGATCACAACCTGAGCCAAAGTCAGACGCTCAACCAACTGAGCCATCTAGGCACCTTTTTTTTTTTTTTTTTTTTTTCAACGTTTTTTATTTATTTTTGGGACAGAGAGAGACAGAGCATGAACGGGGGAGGGGCAGAGAGAGAGGGAGACACAGAATCGGAAACAGGCTCCAGGCTCCGAGCCATCAGCCCAGAGCCTGACGCGGGGCTCGAACCCACGGACTGTGAGATCGTGACCTGGCTGAAGTCGGACGCTTAACCGACTGCGCCACCCAGGCGCCCCAAGGCACCTTTTGAGAATACCCTTCGAGAATCCTCACCTCTTAAGAATACCCTGAACCAGAACATTCTGCTAAGCCCCTTCAAATTCCTGACCCACAGAAATCAGGGGTTTGTGTTAAGATGGTACATTTTGGGGTAATTTGTTACATAGCAATAAACGTGGAGAGGAAATGACCATACTAGGAATCTTTACAGAAAGAATAAAGAGCATTGTCTGCTGGTGCATTGTCCCTAAAATGTCTGCTAAGTCACAGACCCCAGTACCAGATATTCTGACCCCAAATCCTATTTCTTTACTAGATTATTCTACCCATTATAAGGATGAGAAAAGAATGAGAAGAGAATCAAAGGAAAATGTGGAATTGGAAGTTGAATGAACACAAATAGGAGAGAATTAATGAGACCTATGAGGTGTTAGAGTAAATCCGTCACCAAGAATCAGTGAAACATTATTAGAGGGACTGAGGAGGGAGAGACCATGAACTGGAAAAAGTGGGGACAACAGCCATTGATAATCACATGCTCCAATAGGGTCACCTAGGTGGCTCAGTTGGTTAAGCATCTGGCTCTTGGTTTCGGCTCAGGTTGTGATCTCAAGGTTCATGAGTTGAAGAGCCACATTGGGCTCCACACTGACAGTGTAGAGCCTGCTAGGGATTCTGTCTCCCTCTCTGTCCCTCCCTTACTCATGCTAGCGCACACATGCTCTCGCTCACTCTCTCTCTCTCTCTCTCTCTCTCTCAAAACAAATAAACTTTAAAGAACTTACCAAACTCAACACCCGAAAAACCTAGTCCAGTGAGGAAATGGGCAGAAGACATGAATAGACAATTTCCCAAAGAAGACATCCAGATGGCCAACTGACACATGAAAAAATGCTCAACATCACCCATCATCAGGGAAATACAAATCAAAACCAAAATGAGATATCACCTCACACCCATCAGAATGGCTAAAATTAACAACTCAGGAAACAATAGGTGTTGGTGAGGATGTGGAGAAAGGGGAACCCTTTTGCACTATTGGTAGGAATGCAAACTGGTACAGCCACCCTGGAAAACAGAATGGAGGTTCCTCAAAAGATTAAAACTAGAACTACCCTACAACCCAGCAGTTGTACTATAGTTATTTATCCAAAGGATACAGGAGTGCTGGTTCAGAGGGAAACATGCACCCCAATGTTTATAGCAGCATTATCAACAATAGCCAAATTATGGAAAGAGCCCAAATGCCCATCAACTGATGAATGGATAAAGAAGATGTGGTGTATATATATACACAATGGAATACTACCAGGCGATGAAAAAGAATGAAGTCTTGCATTTGCAACAACGTGGATGGAGCTAGAGGGTATTCTACGCGAAATAAGAGAAAGACAAATATCATGATTTCACTCGTGGAGTCTGAGAAACACAACAGATGAACATAGGAGAAGGGAAGGAAAAATAAGATAAAAACAGAAGAAGGCAAACCATAAGAGACTCTTAAATACAGAGAACAAACAGGATTGCTGGAGGAAGAGGGTTGGGGGATGGGTTAAATGGGTGATGGGCATTAAGGAGGGCATTTTTTTTTTTAATTTTTTTTTTCAACGTTTTTTATTTATTTTTGGGACAGAGAGAGACAGAGCATGAACGGGTGAGGGGCAGAGAGAGAGGGAGACACAGAATCGGAAGGAGGGCATTTTTGGGGTGAGCATTGGGTGTCAGATGTAAGAGATGAATCACTGACTTCTATTCCTGAAGGCAAGACTACACTGTATGTTAACTAACTTGAATTTAAATTTTAAAAAATCAATAAATTTTTAAAATAATAATATGCTCCAATAGAAATCTGAGAAAAGCAGAATGAACAGTTAAATAAAAACCAGGGGAAAGTTTCATTCAGTACGGAAGATGGTGCCGAAACAAGCCATGGTCAGAGTTTTTACCAAGGGGGATAGAGCCAGATCTACAGTGATTTGGGAATGTACTAAATACAGGAGATCCTCAACATTTCAAGTCAGCACAAGGGACTTCAAGCATCCATGTCTCCATTTCTCATTTAACAGAGGCACAAATACCTTAACACTGGAGTGTGAGAAGTTATTAAGCCAGTGAGAGAGTCCAGTTTCCACATTTCAATAAGCTATTACTATTCTCTGCTGATTCAATAAGTCTCATTAAGGCTGAGGAGTTTACTTAAGTGTTTCAGTTACATTTTAGTAAGTTTTATGGAGGACATACACAGATCACTCAATTTTCTAAGTTCTTGCTCCCTAGATGATTCTCCTTCCCTGTTCTAAGGCCCACCCACTGTCCATTTAAAGTTCAATGACTCCCATGAAACCTTCACTGACCACCCCAGGCCAGAATAAAAGTATCCATTGTTTTACTTCCTGACTACACCTTTGACAAATAAAAAATGGGTGTCAGAAGTACTCTGGAGAGATGCTCTGGCCAAAGGTGAATTCTGCTCTTATCCCTTTCTGGTAGCACACTGAATCTCTGAGATTCGTGGCATAGTTGGCTTTCCATAAGCCAGAGTTGGAAACTCTAAGACTTGTGGTCCACTATTCTCTTTAAAAGACATTTCATGTCTAAGGCAATAAGGTAGGACCTGGAGAAAATTGGATCCAGTTGAGCTTGTGAGGGAACCACACTGGGAATTGGAAATAGAACTTCAGAAAATACATCACAAGTAGTGTAACCAAGGGACACAGAACAGCAGACCCAGGAACCTGAAGCCCAAGTACAGGAAAGCAGATAGCAAAGAGTAAGAGACAGACTTGGAACCACAGAGGTTTTAGCTCAGTAATGATCTACTCATTCCAGTTTTGCACCCTTGTGCACCTCAACTGTCCTACCCAGATTATAGCTCTTTTCTTATCCGGTGTCTAGAACGTCAAACTCCTTCCCTAAAACTTCCTAGTACACCCATTTCCTCCACATTGTGGATGCTTCTTGTGCACACAGGCTTGGAGCTCTTTGGACAGGATGGTCAAGAACTACTTAAGCAGCAGCACCTTTAGAATCTGCTCCTTAATGTGTATCTTGAACCACAGCCACTAACAGCAAAGTTCCTGGAGTTGACTCAGGGGCCCAGGCATTCATTTCCCACTAACATTACTACCTAGCGCACTGGCAAAAGTTCTGGTCAATAGACTTACTCCATTGTTGCCAGGATTCTTGCACCCTAGTCTGGCCCCCTTCTTTTATTAATAGGGGTTAGTTGGCTTTTGGAGACTGTATCTTAGGGGTCAAGGTTACTAACCCCTTTAACTCCTTAGCCATCATGATCTTGAATGGATCTGTGGTTCAGAAATATTCTTCTGAATCTTTTGGGAGAATTCCTAATGCAGAGAAAACTTAACATTTCCCAGATACAATTGTCACATACCCTAGTTTTGTATAAGACTTCATTACAACACCACAAAATAAAATCTTGTTCTCAGGCTTAGGTAATGCTTTTGTAAAGCTATACAGATAGCTTTTCCTACCTTTTCCCTCCACAATGTCCTCAAATTTTTCAGGCTTTAATATCAACCAACCAACTAAAAACCTATTTGTTAAGCATTTGCATACAAACTCAGCAGATAATAAAAAGGAAGATTAAGATATATCCCTGTCATCTAGATGCTGATAATCTTCCAGAAATAATACTTCTGCCCCAGGAAGAGAAAGTCTTTGGTGAGGACAGACTGGGATTTAAAAGGAAGAAAGCAAAATCAAAGAAAAGCAATCAAATCCCAGCTAACAGTTCTCTGTCTTGCAGCAACTGGCTCAGGCACAGAGGATTTAGAATTGCTGAGAGAGAAAGCCAGAGGAGATGTGCTTTCCTTCTCTAACCTCTTTCCCCACCAGGGCAGGTGCTCATTCTCACACATCTCAAGCTCTGGAATACCCTCAACACCAGCCCCCCTGTTAATGCCATCAGTCTTCAGTTCAATCATAACCATGTTTTCAATATATCTCAGTTCTTACAAGGGCGACTGCTTTGTCACAGATCATCTATGTTTGCCTGCTCAACACTGAAGTCCTATTCATTTGTTCCCTTTTAGGCAGGTTCTCTGCTAGTCCTTTAGCAAAAGCACCTAGGTGCTTCTCTGCCTCCCACTCCACCCACCAACTTAACCTCCAAAGTGGAAGCTTTTTGTATTAGCTGCAGCCCAACATCTGTTAAATTTTTCCAGTACCCTGTTTTCTGCCTGGGATTCCGATTTTCTTAACCCTTTTGTAGTGTCTGTGTCATTCATTCTCTGTACCAGTCACCCAGGGGTTAAAACCCCTGGAACAAATGATCTCTCCTTCTGCAGAAGCTCAGTAACACAAAAATGAGCATAGCCTCAAGGAGCTCACTGCCTAGAACAGGGCAGTAAGGATTCTTACCTAGAGGTAAGAAATTCAGTTCCTAAGCGATTTTTACTGCAGTCCGTATAAAAACGTCAAGTTACTAAGAGTTGCAATAGCAATGCGGTATGAAGTACTATCACCTCCAGTTTGTAGAGGCAGTGAGTTTAGTTTAACTAATAGTCGGAGAACTCGGGATTCCGACCCCCTACCAGAAGCTGTTGAGCGCTGGGCGGACCAAGCTTAGGCCGAGAGCCCTCGTGTAACCCTGTCTTCCTGGCACATAACTGGTACTGAGCAGCTCGCAACAACACTACACCGTCTGGGCATTCAGTTCTACCCAACACACTTCAAAGGGCCCTGTAGCGGTTTTATCTTGAAATGTCAGTACGTACAGTAAGTCCAGAAATCACGTCTCTTTAACGCGAGCACAGGGGTCTCCGGCTGTGCGGCACCGAGCGCGGCCACACGGTAGGGAACCCAGCGCGGAGCGGAGTCCCTCGCGTGCAGGCCACACCGGGCGGCTCGAGCAGGTCCCCACGCCGCGAGCAAGACGCACGACAGCGCTCCGCACGCTGAGGAAGCCCCTCAGCTTCCCCTCCGACGGCCGTCCTGCTGCTGAGCCAAGTGTCTGCCTGGGAGGTGTGTCAACGTTCACAGCACTCGGCTCGGAGAGCAGAGGACGCGGCCGGGGAGGCAGGCTCCTGGGAGGGCGAGGCGGCGGCGCTCGATCCCCTTAACACCGGGAGGGTCACGAAGCAAATTCCCACAGGCCCCAACCTCCCGGGCGGGCTGCCGGCTCCCCGCCCCTGCAAGTGCCTGAGGGCCGCGCCCTGCCTCCAGGATCCACTCCGTCACCTCCCGGCGCCCCGCCCCTTCATGCACCGGCACCTCACGTCCCGCCCCCTCGCGCCCCGACGCCCCGCCCCTCACGTCCCGGCGCCCCGCCCCTCATGCCCCGAAGCCCCGCCCCCTCACGTCCCGGCCCCGCAACATCCCGGCTCGCCTGCTCCCCGCCTGAGCGTCGGGAGTGGTCGCCGCCGCCGCAGGCGTGCGCGGACGGTCGGGGTCGCCGGAAGCGACGCCGGCCGGGTGGGATTCGCGGGCGCACATCTCCGGCGGCACGGCCGCCTTCCCCCGGCCCGGTTAAGGCTCGCGTCCGGAGAGCGTCGTACCGCGACCGGGGACTCCCAGGTCGGCAAGGGGGGGTAGGGAAGAGTCCCCCTGCCCGGCAGGGTCTGTGAGGACCACCCTGGCCTGAGGGGACCGCTGCGGTTGCTCGTGGACGCGGGGCCGGCGGGGCCGGGCGGCCGGGTGACGGGAAAGGTGTTTGCGGTCCGGCTGCTCAGCTCCCCGCGGGATCTTCCTCTTCGGAAGGTGTCAACTCCTAGAAGTCCCTGTGTCCTTTATTCTGAATGATCCCTACAACGGAGAACCCCCTAAATCCATCGTTAGGGCGGGGGAGGTGGGAAGGGTGTAAAGGATGCCCAGTGGGGCAGGTGTTCGGCAGGCGACAGACGGCCTCCTTGTGGGCCTGAGCCCTGTGCCCAGAGAGCGGGGCGGGGCTGCGCGGGGCGGGGCTCCCGAGAGGACCAGCTCCCCGCCGGGACTGCGGCCCTCACCGAGGACTCACCGGGGGCCAGGCTCCGAGTTACTGCCGGCCGTACGCGCTCCAAACCACCCTACCCACGTTGTCCTGTTACCGGGCCGTGGTTGTGTAAGATGTTAACCAGGGGAAGCTGGGTGAAGGTGCAGGACTTTTCTGTTCCATTTTTGGAAATTTTCTTTAAAGGTATTCCAAAGTAATACGTTTAAAAAAAAGGTGAGATATGTTTACAGAGGGCGAAATACAGGTTTAGAGAGGTTAAGCCATACGCATAAGAGAACACGACAGGATTCAAGCCCAGGTCCTTCACCACTGCCCACCGTGGCCGTGAATTAGTCCACATTCACTTAAACGCACAGGCCCTGCCACCACGTGGAAAACAAACCATCTGCACCCACACAGCCTACTGCCTGCATTAAGGTGATTTTACTATTCATTTGTCTTCACTAGATGTGACACTTTCATTCCACTGTCTTTATGAACATGACATTACTATTCCAGGAAATTCTTGCCCTATAAGATAAAGTCGCAAATAATAGTATTTACTTCAAGAAATGACCCCTCAAAAAATCCACTTAAATGAGTCTCAGCTTTCAGTGGATAACATCCAGACTTTTTGAAACCCTCAACTCAAAACTTTCACCTCTAAACTGTCATGTCATGATCCTTGCCCAATCTTTATCCTGCCTCAAGAAATGTGCCTTACACTCCCGAAACCTCATAAAAATCCTGACTTTGCCTTCCTCCCTGGGAGATTTACTAAGACTCTGCCAAGGTAGTGCTAGCACTCATAGCAATAAATTCAGTTTGGTATTATCAATTATTTTGGCGTTATTTTTGGAAAGCAGAGATCCAACAATATTCTCAGTATTATCAAAAATGCTGTTTGACAAACATTCCTTATGTTTGGAAAAAGGTTTGAATTATTTTAAACATATTTTTTCAATTCTCTTTAATTTTGGGTGGAGCCTTCTTTGTCTTCTGAACAGAAACTTTAGACTTAGTCATGTATTTAATCAATGAGCGTGCGCGTGTGTGTGTGTGCATGTGTGTCTATGTGTGTCTATCTTCTTAACAGTGGTTTTTGTAACCTCAGGAGTGTGTCCTGAAAGGTAACACACGTGTTGCCCCCCGCCTCTGACTATCGGAGCTGGAATGGCTGGAGTACTCCTTCCACGGCCTCCTGAGGAGTCAGAGGGACTCTTCGGAGGAAACAACAAAAAATGGCCTGCCAAGGTTCAGGCGACTGGCCCACAGTGGAGCAGCCCAAACCACCAGGAGGTATTCCGCCAGCGCTTCCGACAGTTCTGCTACAAGGAGACCCCTGGGCCCCGTGAGGCCTTGAGCCAGCTCTGGGTGTTCTGCTGTGAGTGGTTAAGGCCTGAGATACGCACCAAGGAGCAGATGTTGGACTTGGTGGTGCTGGAGCAGTTCCTGACCATCCTGCCCGAGGAGCTCCAGGCCTGGGTGCGGGAGCATCACCCGGAGAGCGGGGAGCAGGCCGTGGCTGTGCTGGAGGATCTGGAGAAGGAACTGGATGAACCAGGCCAGCAGGTAGAAAAAGGGCCTGTGCTCAGTGCGGGGATGGTTGGGCGCGGGCATCAGGCTGATCCTTTGTGGGCTCTTGGGATCATGTACACTGTGGGCCCTTCAGATGCCCAGACGAGCCTGCTTGTTCTCAGGTTTCAACCCAGACCTGTGCACAGGAAGTGCTTTCTGAGACATCGGTGCCTCTGGATCCAGCTAAGGAAGCAACATATCTCCAGCCTCAACCCATGGAGATCCAGCTTAAGGGTGAATCTCAGGACCCTCAACACCAACAGGACTGTGGTTAGTGTTGACACTTGGGGCGTATGGCTCCCCTGGAGACCTTAGAATCATTCATCATTCAATAAATACATGTCGAATACTTATTACGTGCTGGGCACCATGCAAGGCGGTAGGTATAGTGAACAAAGCAGACGTGATTCTGGCTTTCACGGATCTTACAATAGTCTGGTGACAGAGGCATTAAATAAACACACAAATGAATGTACCATAACAGACTGCATATGGGGGAAGAAGGTAGAGAAAGCCTTTTTGAGGAAGTAATATGGGAGCTAAATCCTAAAAGTAGAAACTAGCCATAGACGGAAAAGCAAGGCAGGCCTAACAGCGTGTGCAAAACCAAGTGGGAAAGAAATGGGTTTGAAAGAAGGCCAGAGTGACTGGAACATGAAGAGACAGAAGAGCAGAGAGAAGGCCGTCAGGGGCCAGAACACAGGGCTGTGTGGGACCAGGTAAGGAGTCCATACATCTTTAACTTTACTGTGTGTAAGACCCACCTCTGGGTCCTGCGAGAATTCCAGCCCTAGGAAATGCTCAGTAAAGGTGAGCGATGAAGTCCAAGCAGAGGGATAACACAGGATCAGAGATCAGCTCCTTGGCTGAGAGGAGCAGTGCCAACAAGGTGGTCAGAACAAAGTGAGAGCCTGAGAAATTGTGCATTCCTCGCCCGCTTGCTCTCTTTTTTGGTTTTTGATTAGGAACTAACAGGTGCTGCGTAAGCTGGACATTAGCCAGATTGGAGAAGGAGAAGAAGGACCACTTTGAAGACTTGCTGTAGCTTAAGTCAACATTGTGAGGGCCAAAAGTAGGGCAGTTTTGAATGGTGATGGAAGGAAGGGAGGGATGAAGAGAGGTCACTTGTCCTAAAGCCCTGGGAGGTGCTGGAAAGACAACAGACTTGCTCTCACTCCTCTCCTGGCTGGAACAAGGAATCCAGGGTTCAGAGTTGGAGCATTCATACATCTCATGGGTGGAAGTGACGCCCACTCTTCCCAAGGGAAAATGGAGTGTCATTGTTAGAAATAGTGTCTACACAACATGAGTTATGCTTTCTCTTTGTTGTCTTCTTTGTTATGCTGAGGGAAGACTTAAAGGATGCAGGGTACTTCTTACATATAGGTAGGAGTGTATGAAATTCATGTTTTCCAAATTAAGGTGTTTGACATAGGGTTTTCCTAAAGAACTGAAGCTTGCTGTGTGAAGGTCAAAACTTTATTGTATTAGCCAATTAATGGGCATCTTACCCATATGTGTAACAAATTCTTGTAAACTGAACAGAGCCTGTCCTTTTCTTGAAGATATAAGCTGATCATTATGATTAATGATTCAGGCCTGCGGATCACTGCTGCTCTTGGAGACTTTTGGGTAGGAAGGGTCAGCAGCTTGTATCCTAAAATGACACCAGACTATCATGCCAGTAAATGGCAGATGTGCGATTTAAATATAGTCTGTCTCCAGGACCCGTGTTCTTAATTCCTGAGTACTGTTGGGGTATAAAAATGAGGAAGATGGAAAGTTATAGGAAATGAAACTGAAAAGGTAGGCAGAGACATTTTTAACCTTCACTGTGCATCTGGATGACTTTAAAAATATATGTGCCTGGGCCCCACCCTCAGAAATTGGCTTTCAGTTGGACTGTGGTGAGGCCCGAGCATGGACTTTTTTTTTTTTTTTTCCAACACTCCAGGTGATTTGCATGTGTAGCCAGCTAAAGTCAAGAACCCAGTGGATCACGAAGGGCTTATATACTCAACAGATGAGTTTAGGTTTTATTCTATGGGGAAATTAAAGTTCGATATTCAGAACTTTTAAGTCCTTGGGCAGTTTCAAAATTTGGTAATTTAAACTCTAAGTGTGGTACGTACAATCTACAAATGGCATGTGAAGTCAGAATAATTTTTAAAACAATACAAAACTGCACACTTCAGTACAGCCACTGTAGATGTTGGGATAGTGTGGGCCATCTGATCACACAGCTCCTGGAAAGTAAATGGCTGTAGTCACCTGAATTCTAAGTTCTGCTAAGGAGCACAGTTTCTTGAATAAACCATGTCTTCAAGTCTCTGTAAAGAAGTCTGATAGCAACAAAGTCAGTATCGGTGTACATCCCTTAGACCACTTTGGAAAACCTCCCATGGGATTAATTATACATTGAGAGCACGTGACTTGTTTTTAGTGTTTGCTTATTGATTTTGAGAGAAAGAGAAGGCGTGGGGGAGGGGCAGAGAGTGAGAGCATCTCCAGCAGGCTCCACACTGTCAGTGCCGACCCTGACACAGGGCTTGAACTCATGAACCGTGAGATCATGACCTGAGCCGAAATGAAGTCGGACATTTAACCGACTGAGCCACCCAGGCACCCCAAAACCAGTGTCGTTTTAAAATGTGAAATCAGGGGCACCTGGGTGGCTCAGTCGGTTAAACGGCCAAATCCTGATTTCGACTCGGGTCATCATCTCACGGTTGCTGAGTTCCAGCCCCACATCAAGCCTGCTTGGGAATCTGCCTCCCTCTCTCTCTGCCCCTCCCGCCACTCACCCTCTATCTCCAAAATAAACAAAAGTCAACTTTAAAAATAAAATGCGAAATCAATTTTTTTCATAGGAAGTTTATGAGATTTCCTGACATATCAGTTATCGAGGCAACATTCTCTCACATCCTTTTCCTGTGGGTTCGGTCTTCCTGAAGTTCATTCTTTAATAACTACTTCAGGCACTTTGTGTGTAGACTTCATCTTTGCTTATCTGAAAACACCCTAATTTTGCCCTCCCTTTCTTTTTTTTTTTTTTTCAACGTTTTTTATTTATTTTGGGGACAGAGAGAGACAGAGCATGAACGGGGGAGGGGCAGAGAGAGAGGGAGACACAGAATCGGAAACAGGCTCCAGGCTCCGAGCCATCAGCCCAGAGCCCGACGCGGGGCTCGAGCCCACGTCGAGACCGTGACCTGGCTGAAGTCGGACGCTTAACCGACTGCGCCACCCAGGCGCCCCTTGCCCTCCCTTTCTAATCCCAGTTCAGCTAGAGTAAAATTTGGAATGACAGGTTTTTTCCTCAGGTTTTGAAGGTTCTGCTGGTCCCGCCGCCTCTAGTAGCTACTCTTGTAACTGCTGTAATTTGCTAGCAAAAGGCTCCTGTCAGTCTCAATGCTTTTGTGACATTTTTAGGAATTCCATCTTTTCTTATTAGTAGTGTTTACATTTACTCTTAACCTTTATAAGATGAAGTGTCACTGGGGCGCCTGGGTGGCTCAGTCGGTTAAGCGTCCGACTTCAGCCAGGTCACGATCTCGCGGTCCGTGAGTTCGAGCCCCGCATCGGCCTCTGGGCTGATGGCTCAGAGCCTGGAGCCTGCTTCAGATTCTGTGTCTCCCTCTCTCTCTGCCCCTCCCCTGCTCACGCTCTGTGTCTCTGTAACAAATAAACATTAAAAAAAATTTTTTTAGGGGCACCTGGGTGGCTCAGTCGGTTAAGTGGCCGACTTCGGCTCAGGTCACGATCTCACTGTCCATGGGTTCGAGCCCCGCATCGGGCTCTGTGCTGACGGCTCAGAGCCCGGAGCCTGTTTCAGATTCTGTGTCTCCCTCTCTCTCTGACCCTCCCCCGTTCATGCTCTGTCTCTCTCTGTCTCAAAAATAAATAAACGTTAAAAAAAAAAATTAAAAAAAAAAAAAAAAAGATGAAGTGTCACTAAAAAGCGTGTCCTGTTAGGGTTTTATTTTTACTCATCTTCCTTCGCCCATAAATGCCCTGTTGCTCTAAGGACCCTTGTTTTTCTTCAGTTCTGGAAAATTCTCAGCTATCAGTTCTTTAAATAATGTGGGTTTTTGTTTTTGTTTTATTCCTTACGTATTTTCTTCTGGAACTCCCAGAACACACTGGTTAGGACCTATTTATCATCTGTTCATTTTGCTTAACTGCTTTTTCACATCTATTATGTCTTTGTCTCTGTGGTACATCCCAGGGGAGTCCTGTTATGTTCCAGTTTATTCTCTCGGACTCTGGTTTATCCACTTTTAAAATCTCTATCCAGTTTTTATACTGTCTACTCTTGTTCCATTTTTGCTGATTTTATTTCCTAACTCTGTGTTTATGTGATGTGCATACTATGACATCAGTTATCTGTTTTAGGGATCTTTAATCTTTTCAGGATTTTTGATGAGAATAATTTCATCTGGGTTGAATTCATGTTCCAAGTGATGACTTTGTTAATCCTCTTTCCTAGCATTCCATTCACGTTTTGAAATTTTCATGTCTGGGTCCGTTTTGAGTTCCTTCCGATCTGCTTCACGCTCTCCCCTTCCTTAGCAATTCTCTCATTACCTGTGCCCCACTCCCACCCCAGAACCGGGGCTCCAGTGTCATGCGGGGAAACACAGACCATCAGTGTCATCACAGGTGTCCCCACAGGGTTGTTGGCCGCCGTGCTGTCCACGTGCTTGTGTGTGTGTGTGTGTCCCACCCAGACTCTGGCACGAGCTGTGAGCTAGAACCTGGCCCATGGCTTCCACTGTAGCTCCCATTCTGTGGTGTTGTTCCCTTTCTGGTCCACAGAGATGTTTGTCTTGTCTTTTTAGCACAGACTTGTTTTAGAGTAATTTTTATTTTTTTTTATTTTTTTTTTTAACGTTTATTTATTTTTGAGATACAGAGAGACACAGCATGAACGGGGGAGGGGCAGAGAGAGAGGGAGACACAGAATCGGAAGCAGGCTCCAGGCTCTGAGCCATTAGCCCAGAGCCCGACGCGGGGCTTGAACTCGCAGACCGCAAGATCGTGACCTGAGCTGAAGTCGGACGCTTAACCGGCTGAGCCACCCAGCCGCCCCTAGAGTAATTTTTATTTTTATCACTCCATGTATGTGAAGATGAAGCGTGAAGTCGCTGTGTTGTCCTGACTAAAAAGCACACCATTTTCCCCAACCTTTTTTAGTGGGTTAGAAATTATGTTTCTGTACTATGCTTTTTCTTTTCCTTCTTTTTTTGTTTTGGCGTTGATTCATTTTTGAGAGACAGAAAGAGAACGTAAGCAGGGGTGGGGCAGAGAGAGAGGGAGACACAGAATCCAAAGCAGGTTCCAGGCTCTGAGCTGTCAGCACAGAGCTCGACGCAGGACTCAAACTCATGAACTGTGAGATCGTGACCTGAGCTGAAATTAGATGCTTAACTGACTGAGCCACTCAGGTGCCCCACCTATGCTAAGCTTTTTGATAATAATCCATAAGTTTTCTTCTCATGCTGATATGAATTTTAGTTCTATTATATGTGCAGTGATGTTTTGGATCTCATCTAGAGTACATTTTATATTTGCTTATGGCTTTAAAAGACCATGTTCTTGCATAAATGTGTACTTTGTGTAATTTTCCTTTGAATTCTGCACACAGATGTATCTAAGGTAGATGTAACGTAAGGTTTTAAAGTGCCCCAAAACTTTACGATAACCACGTATAACCAGTGACATGAGATTTTTGTTTTGTCACCCGTGTGGCAGGGTGGTCTGGTGAGTAATGATCGCAGGCCCTGGTCCTAAAAGGAGGCCCGGGAAAAGGCTCCTATCACTCTGGGCAGCTTGCTTCTCTGCTCCACCTCATCTCTGGGTTTTTGCCCTTCATACGTGGATGCCCTGACCCCCATGACGGCTGTCACCCTCCTCAGCAGGGGGCCAGTGAGAGATCTCACATCTACTGTTAGACCTTGGCTCCTTCCCACCCTGCTCCCAGAGTCTCCTTAGTTGACCCATTTGGGCACATTTGGCCAGTGCCTCTGCCTAGGGTTAGGTCTGCCCTTCACTCTGGGTCCTAAAATGGGGTTACTTTCACAGAGAATCTGCCTTGAGTGGGACAGTCTCACTGTTTTCCAGAAACTGTCAACCACTGAGGAAGTGGCCACATCTCCCACCCTGGAGGAGTGTGGTCATTGGGATGCTGCTCGAGTCACGTCTGTAGGAGACACAGGCAGGGCAGTTATGGGAGCATGCCTTCCCTGGGTCAGGTCGGTGGGAGAGTCTAGGTCTGTTAAAAGACGCTTCTCTGTGTTGGTGACTATTTACCTGGGGCGTCTCAAATGACCCACAGAGCGGAGCTTCAGGATTGACAGACTCCCAGGTTTTGGGATTTTCTTTTTGTTTTGTTTTTTTTAATTTAACTTCATTTTTTATTTTTTTTAAATTTACATCCAAATTAGTTAGTATATAGTGAAGCAATGATTTCAGTAGGTTCCTTAATGCTCCTTACCCATTTAGCCCATCCCCCCTCCCACAACCCCTCCAGCAACCCTCAGTTCGTTCTCCATATTTATGAGTCTCTTTTGTTTTGTCCCCCTCCCTGTTTTTATATTATTTTTATTTCCCTTCCCTTATGTTCATCTGATTTGTCTCTTAAAGTCCTCATATGAGTGAAGTCATATGATTTTTGTCTTTCTCTGACTAATTTCGCTTAGCATAATACCCTCCAGTTCCATCCACGTAGTCGCAAATGGCAAGATTTCATTCTTTTTGATTGCCGAGTAATACTCCATTGTATATACATACCACATTTTCTTTATCCATTCATCCATCGAAGGACATTTGGGCTCTTTCCATACTTTGGCTATTGTTGATAGTGCTGCTGTAAACATTGGAATGCATGTGTCCTTTCGAAACAGCCCACCTGTATCCCTTGGATAAATACCTAGTAGTGCAATTGCTGGGTCTTAGGATAGTTCTATTTTTAATATTTTGAGTAACCTCTATACTGTTTTCCAGAGTGGCTGCACCAGTTTGCAATCCGATCAACAGTGCAAAAGATATTCTTTCTCCACATCCTTGCCAACATCTGTTGTTGCCTGATTTGTTAATGTTAGCCGTTCTGACAGGTGTAAGGTGGTATCTCATTGTGGTTTTGATTTGTATTTCCCTGATGATGAGTGATGTTGAGCATTTTTTCATGTGTCGGTTGGCCATCTGGATGTCTTCTTTGGAAAAGCGGCTATTCATGTCTTTTGCCCTTTTCTTCACTGGATTATTTGTTTTTTGGGTGTTGAGTTTGATGAGTTCTTTATAGATTTTGTATACTAACTCTTTATCTGGTATGTCATTTGCAAATATCTTCTCCCATTCTGTCGGTTGCCTTTTAGTTTTGCTGATTGTTTCCTTCGCTGTGCAGAAGCTTTTTATTTTGATGAGGTCCCAGTAGTTCCTTTTTGCTTTTGTTTCCCTTGCCTCCGGAGACATGTTGAGTAAGAATTTGCTGTGGCCAAGATCCAAGAGGTTCTTGCCTGCTTTCTCCTCAAGGATTTTGATGGCTTCCTGTCTTACATTGAGGTCTTTCATCCACTTTGAGTTTATTTTTGTGTATGGTGTAAGGAAGTGATCCAGGTTCATCCTTCTGCATGTCACCGTCCAGTTTGCCCAGCACCACTTGCTGAAGAGACTGTCTTTATTCCATTGGATAGTCTTTCCTGCTTTGTCAAAGATTAGTTGCCCATACGTTTGTGGGTCCATTTCTGGGTTCTCTGTTCTATTCCACTGATCTGAGTGTCTGTTCTTGTGCCAGTACCATACTGTCTTGATGATTACAGCTTTGTAGTAGAGCTTGAAGTCTGGGATTATGATGCTTCCTGCTTTGGTTTTATTTTTCAAGATCGCTTTGGCTATTCGGGGTCTTTTCTGGTTCCATACAAATTTTAGGATTATTTGTTCTAGCTCTGTGAAGAATGCTGGTGTTACTTTGATAGGGATCGCGTTGAATATGTAGATTGCTTTGGGTAGTGTCGACATTTTAACAATATTTGTTCTTCCTATCCAGCAGCATGGAATCTTTTTCCATTTCCTTGTGTCTTCTTCAATTTCTTTCATCAGCTTTCTATAGTTTTCAGTGTATAGGTTTTTCACCTCTTTGGTTAGATTTATTCTTAGGTATTTTATGGTTTTTGGTGCAACTGTAAATGGGATCGATTCCTTGATTTCTCTTTCTGTCACTTCATTGTTGATGTATAGGAATGCAACTGATTTCTGTGCATTGATTTTATATTCTGCAACTTTGCTGAATTCATGAATCAGTTCTTGCAGTTTTTTGGTGGAATCTTTTTGGGTTTTCCATATAGAGTATCATGTCATCTGCGAAGAGTGAAAGTTTGACCTCCTCTTGGCCGATTTGGATGCGTTTTATTTCTTTGTGTTGTCTGATTGCAGAGGCGAAGACTCCCAATACTATGTTGAATAACAGTGGCGAGAGTGGACATCCCTGTCTTGTTCCTGACCTTAGGGGAGAGCTCTCAGTTTTTCCCCATTTGGATGATATTAACGTTGGGTCCTTCTTATATGGCTTTTATGATATCGAGGTATGATCCTTCTATCCTTACTTTCTTGAGGGTTTTTATCCAGAAAGGATGCTGTATTTTGTCAAATGCTTTCTCTGCATGTATTGAGAGGATCATATGGTTCTTGTCATTTCTTTTATTGATGTGACGAGTCACGTTAATTGTTTTGAGGATATTGAGCCAGCCCTGCATCCCAGGTATAAATCCGCTTGGTCATGGTGAATACTTTTTTTAATGTATTGTTGGATCCGGTTGGCTAATATCTTTTGAGGATTTTTACATCCATGTTCATCAGGGCAGACTCCCAGGTTTTTCTTTGCAAGAAGAGTAGTCATGTCTTTGGGACCACATCAGTTTCTGTCTGTCCCCACATGATAATATCCTATTGTGCCCCATATGTCCAGACATGCTTGTTCTGCGTATTTGGAAATAGGATACTTTTCTGTGCTCTGACCCCTCATTTTTCAGTACTCCAGGGGCCTTCATGGCCCCCTGCATGGAGCTGCTTCTCAGCTCCACATCAGCACCAGCCCCCTGGCAGCTTCCCTCCTCTCACAGCCCTGTGCCTTCGTCCATCTCGACCCCACTTTGGCCTTCCCTCGGAACCCACTGTCCTCTCAGATCCTCTCCTGTTATTGACTTACGCCCCACTGACCATCTCCGTCTGCACAAGCCATGCCTGGCCAGTGCAGCCACTGCTGGTCCCTCTTCCTTTGCCTTCCCCCACTGTCTTCCTCATATGGTGTGGAACAATTGTGTTGGTATAGTTAAGCTGTGTACTTGTAGTAGGTGTGTTTAATTTTACTTCCTGTATGTTTCAGTGATGTTTGAAATCTCTCCTTTTGTTTCAGATGACGTAATCAGAATTGAGAAAGGAGAATCGATTCAAAAGCAGGAGCTTACCATAGATACAGAGTCTCCAAAAAAGTCACCTGGCCAAATCAACGGAAAAGTCCCTCATTGTGAAGAAACCCAAGAACATGAAGGACAGACAAAGAGATATCAGAGAAATTCTTCAACCGAGAGAAGATATAAGTGTGACGAGTGTGGGAGAAGATTCACTCAAAACTCAAGCCTCATTAGACATAAGAGAATCCACACTGGAGACAGACCCTATTCGTGTAACGTGTGCGGCAAAACCTTCATCCAGAGTTCCCAACTTATTGACCATCAGAGAATACATAACCGATTAAAACCATATCAGTGTGATGAGTGTGGAAAAGCCTTTTATTACAGTTCACACCTTGTTCAGCATCAAAGGACCCACACTGGAGAAAAACCTTTCCAGTGCGGTGAGTGTGGGAAAGCCTTTCACTACAGCTCCGGCCTCGTTCGGCACCAGAGGACCCACACGGGAGAGAAGCCCTACCAGTGTCACGTCTGTGGAAAGGCTTTCTGTCTGAGCTCGCACCTGATTCAGCACCAGCGCGTGCACACTGGGGAGAAGCCGTACCAGTGCAGCGAGTGTGGGAAAAGCTTCAGCCAGAGCTCAGGCCTCTTCCATCACCACAGGATCCACAGTGGGGAGAAGCCGTATGAATGTGATGAGTGTGGAAAGGCCTTCAGTCACAGCTCAGCCCTGGTTGGGCACCAGCGAATCCACAGTGGAGAGAGGCCCTATGAGTGTGACGTGTGCGGGAAGGCGTTCAGTTATAGCTCCCATCTTCTGGGACATCGAAGGATCCACACTGGGGAGAAGCCCTATGAGTGTGACGTGTGCGGGAAAGCTTTCCGGCGGAGCTCGCACCTCCTGGTACATCAGCGAATCCACATCGTAGAGAAGCCCTGGTGATGTCAGCAATGGTGCAGAATTATCCATCCGCACTTTCCTGCAGAACGCCAGATAGGGACGTCTCCGTGATGGAGAAGTAGGGAATTCTGTGATCACCATTGCGGTTTCCGGTGTCATTTGAAAATACTTCTGGAGGCTGAAAGAGGCAATCACCTGACAGCTTGCCAAACAAGCATGTCGTCTGATGACCTGGGACCTTGGAGGGGCTCGTTCCACATCCTCAGACTTTCTTCCTGCAAGCAGGGGCCAGGAGATCTCTATAATCCGTTAGATATGTCCCCAGGGTGCTAGAGATGCTGCTATTCCCTCCCCTGCCTCCTTTCGTCCCTATTTTCTTTGGAGTTGGAGTGATGATCTTGTCTGAAGTGTGAGTTTAGAGTTACTTGATTTACATTTTTAAGAATCCTGAATTTTTGGTTAGCTTGATAAAAGACCTCAGCCTATCGGTTGTCTACACTAAAAACATAAATACAAAAACCACTTTGTAATTTGGGATAAACGTTTGGGTGGGTAGGAAGGTTCCATGGGATGGAGCAGGAGGGTTGATCACACACATCCGGTGACCTTTCATATCTTCCACCAGAGATGTCAAACAGGCCAGGGCGCTGTATTTGGCCCGTATGTGCGTTTTTCCCACATAGTATGTTTTGTGATAACATGAAATTATTTCAACTTTTAAAAATCTGGAGATTTCACATCGAATCTGACTTTCCAGATTCTCTCACAAAAACGCATGATGTGGCAATAGTAGATGCCACCTTCCCACGAGGCAGGAGTTGACTGGAGCAGATTATCACCCACTGCGGATGGACACAGTCCACTACCACACAGCGACCTGGGCTCCCTGACCACCCGCTGCTCCCCCTACCTGTGTGAGCCCTGCCCTGCTCTCCGGGCTTCTCAGGACCACCTTGCCACCAAAACACTGCACTTTAGCTTTAGGCGCTGGCCCCCAAGAAGATTTTCTCTGAAGAAAAGGCTTTCTGCTAACAAAAGCTTGAAGATTTACTATAAAAGATTTAAGGAGCACCTGGGTGGCTTAGTCAGTCGGACATCTGACTCCTGATCTCCGCTCGGGTCTTGATCTCAGGGTAGTGAGTTCAAGCCCCTTCTTGGGCACTGCGCTGGGCATGAAGCCTACTTAAATAAACAAATTTAAAAATGTATACTTGAGCACCTGAAGGTAGAGGAAAGCCACGGTAAAATTTTCCTTAGATAGAACGTACAGGTACTTATTGAGAGTCAACTGTGATGGCTTCTAGCCAGACCTGTGGAGACTAGTTCTTCCTGTGAGATGAAAACCGCATGCTGATGGGAGTCAACACTAATGTTGGAGTGAACAGGCTCAGGGCCCAAAGCAGAGGTGCAGCTGAGGGAGAGAAGCTCAAGATCTGAAGCCACAGGGGCGGCAAGGCCGTGGAATGAGGCCCAAATGGGAGAGTGGGGAGAGGATGAGGCCCAAATGGGAGAGTGGGAAGAAAAAGCTACGAATAAGGGAGGGTCAGGGATGAACAGGGAAGGAGAAAGGTCAGAGACACAAGATAAACCAACCGCAGACAGGAAGTGGAAGCAAAGGCAGTGAAAACATGGAAGACCTGGAGGCTGAAGCCCTCAGTATTAATCCACCCTTCATTTCTATGCCTTGGAGGTCACATCCCTGGTAATGAAAGACCCGTACCCAATCTCAGCTCACTGCGGTTTGTACCGCGCCCCGGGCCCTGTGTGGGCCTCTGGGTGATGGGACACAGGACACCGGTGTCCTATGGAAAAGCCATGTTCTACGGCTTCTTAGCAAAGCCAGCCAAGCAGAAGGACTCTCCCCAGGAGAAGGAAGACATTCTTGGCCTCTGTGGGAAGCGGGTGATTTGCCCATTCCTCCTAAAAAGGAAAAAGTGCGTTGTGAGATAGCAGTACCCATCTTATACTAAATAAATGATGTGGCAAAATGAAAAGTCCTTTGCAGACTGTGACAATCATGGCTGTTATTTGTTGGAACAGCAGTCGTGTCCAGCATCTTGTATCTCATGTCAGCATCCCAGCTCTTCTGTAAGGTACGATTTAGTATCTTAAACAGTATGTAGATGTGATTTATTCTTACGAAGGGCTTATAATAAAATGAAAAGTTTTTACTATGTTTAAATGTTAAGCAGCCTACACAAGTATTTTTAAAATATGATAATATGTAAAACAGTCTTAAAATATTAAAAATTGGAAATAACAAAATATCAACAGTGTATTTAGGTCATGAAAAGGGAGTGATTCTCACCTTTCTACTCTATATTCCAGATGAAAACATTAGAATTCATCATACACATGCGGTAAATACTTTTTAAAAATTAAAATATTACAGAATTGAGCCTTTCTGGAGATGATTCTTTGGTAGCTTTTTCAATTATTTCCTTTAGGATTGGTTTATTAGGTTTTTCTACTTTTTTTTTTTTTTTTTTTAAGTAATCCCTACACCCACCGTGGGGCTCAAAACTGCATCGCTGAGATCAAGAGTCGTATGCTCCACTGACTGAGCCAACAAGGTGCTCCTAGATTTTTCCACTACTTTTTTTTTTTTAACTTTATTTATTTTGAGAGAGAGAGAGAGAGCCGTGCACATGAGTGGGAGAGGGGCAGAGAGAGAGAGAGACTGAGAATGCCAAGCAGGCTCCACACTGTCAGCACAGAGCCTGCTTCAGGGCTTGAACTCAAAAACTGTGAGATCATGACCTGAGTCGAAATCAAGAGCCTGATTCAGGGCTTGAACTCAAGAACTGTGAGATCATGACCTGAGTCGAAATCAAGAGTCGGATGCTTCACTAGCAGCTACCCAGGCACCCTGATTTTTCTTCTTGAATAAATTTTGGAACTAAAGGTTCTTTCCCAGAAAATCCCCATCATTAAGATTTTTAAAATTTTGATAGCATACTTTCTTCTTCATCTGCTATTTGTCATTTACAATTTTTAAATTTTTTCTCTCAATTGGATTTACTATAGGTTTTTTTGTTTTTAATGGGCTTGCTTACAAATAGTTCATTTTTGGATCTATTAATGTCACTTTTTCTATTTTCTAATTCTTATTTTTCTAAACTTTTACTTGGGGGTTTCTTTTTCTAATTCCTTGAATGCTCAGTGATGTGAGGAACAAAGGCAAAAAGGAAATGTAGATAAAATTAAATTTCCTTATAGCCTGCAGCCATTGACAAACACTTGAGGCAGGCAGGGTGTAACATTTCTCCAGGAACTCCCTACTGTTTCAATGTTAATGCCTCACTAGAGGGAAAAACCTTAACTTGACCTGCTGGATCTTTAACATATGAAAATCCCTTTGGAAACTTCCTTTGTCTTTACCTCCCCAACTCCCAAGTAGATAATCAATCTGTCTTCACAATCCCCGGGTGGCTCTTCCTGCCCACAGGTCCAGTCCCCGTGCTATAATAAAACCACCTGTTTGTGCAGAAGATGTCTCAAGAATTCTTTCTTTACCACATCATTTTGTTCATTTATTTTCTCCCTTTTTAAATAATGAAAGCAAGTGAAAATATACACCCATAAAATACTGTTATTTTGAAATAGTGTACTTGTGGGGCACCTGGGTGGCTCAGTTGTTAAGCATCCAGCTTTGGCTCAGGTCATGATCTCACCGTTCGTGGGTTCGAGCCCTGCATTGGGCTCTCTCCCGTCAGCTCAGAGCCAGCTTCGGATCCTCTGTCTCTCTGCCCCTCCCTGCTCGCTTTCTCTGTTTCTCTCAAAAATAAATAAAAACATTTAATTAAATAAATAAAATATTTTTAAAAAAGAAACCGTCTACTAGTGTTTTTGTGAGGTGTTTTTTTTCGGGGGACAGGGGAGGTGCTGTGGTAAATTTGGAAGATAGAAGTTTAAAAAAAAAAAGTTCAGGACCTGAAGCAGGGTTTGTGTTTGGAACCCAGTGAGAGAATTTGATACATTAGATAAGGAGGGAGAAACTCACTGAAGGGGGCAGCAGGGGATAGTGGAGCTTCCTCTGTAGTTCGAATTTGCCCATTTCTGCATCTCCTAAATGTCCCACCCTAGTGTATTTCATCACTTGTATCTGCCTTCAAAGCAAAGGGAAATTGGCTCTGTTCTTCATCTTAAAGGAATTACACCCTTTTACCAGATGACCTGCCAGCCAAAGCATTTCATAGAGAAAAGGGATATCGGTGACATTCCCCAAACAGGAAAGTTGTAGGTTGTGAAGAACGAATGATGTTTTAAAATAATTCTTTCCTGGTTACAGCCAGCAGTAGTAAGTTTGTGTAGAAAGTTACAGTTTACAGGGGTGCCTGCCTGGTTTTGTTGGTGGAGCTACAACTCTTGATCTCAGGGTCATGAGTTCAAGCCCCATGTTGGGTGTAGAGATTACTTAAAAATAAAATCTTTTGTTAAAATGTTACATTTTGGGGCACCTGGGTGGCTCAGTCAGTTAAGCCTCTGACTTCAGCTCAGGTCATGATCTTCCAGTTCATGAATTCCAGCCCTGTGCTGACAGCTCAGAGCCTGGACCCTGCTTCGGATTCTGTGTCTCCCTCTCTCTCTGCCCCTCCCTTGCTCACGCTGTCTCTCTCATTCTCTCAAAAATAAATAAACATTAAAAAAATGTTTAATAAAATATAATTTAAAAAAATGTTTAATAAAAAAGTTATGTTTTACAGAAATATATAATGTATAAAATCAGGTTCCCTGTAAGTTTACCTGAAGTGATAATCACTGAGAACACAATTATTCTGTAAAAATAGTATTATATACTGTTTTGTAACTTACTTTTTTTACTCCATATGCCTTTGGTATCTTTGAGTTTTTAGCCTTTAAAAAGATTGGGCATATAAAAATTTAAATTCCCAAATGTGGACATTTGGGTTTCCCACTTCAAATAAACAATGTTTCTTAGTGTATATTTGAACATTTGTGTAAATATTTCTACATGAATAATTCCAAGAAACTCAGTTGCTGCATCAGGAGGTATGGACGTAGTAATTTTAAAAAGTCTTGCTTTCCAAAAATATACAAAGTAACAATGCCTATATTTTCACATACTTTCCAATACTGAATATGACTAATCTTTCTGTCTTTAGTAATTTGAACAATTTAAGAAAAGTTTGTTATTGTTTTAATTTAAATTCTTTGTGAACTTGAGCTCCTTTTCATATTATTGTCTATTAATATTTGTGTTCTATAAATGTCTACTTAAGTTTGCCAATTTTTCTATTGGCTTGTTGATATTTTTCTTTTCTGTGTGTGTGTGTGTGTGTGTGTGTGTGTGTGTGTGTGTGTAAGAGGTCTGTGTGTTTTAGGAAAATCAGTCCTGTGTCTTTTAGATGGCTGGCATATGTTACTCTGGCTTAGTTTTTATTTTCTTCATTTGAAATTGCAAATTTTAACATCGCCAGTTACATTCGTCTTTTCCTTTATGAGTTTTCAGTTATATGTCTTTAGGGTTTTATGCCATGCTCAGAACCATCCCCACTCCAAGGTAGTAATAGCTTTTGAACCGATCTCCCTGCTTCTGCCCTCGTCCAATCCCCTTCACTTACAAGTTTATTTTTAACACGGTAATCTTTTCAGTAACTGCATCTGAACATGTTACTCCTCTTCTCAGAAATTCTGAATGGCTTCCCAAGAATAAAAAGCAAGATCCTTGAACTCATCCAAGACCCTCATTTCTCTCCCTCTCTCTACTCCCAACACCCTTTTCTTCCCTTAGTTTTGGACACATAAGCCTCCTCCCTGTGCCTAGAATATTTCAAATACACTCCACTCCAGCCTGTGCATTTGCTATCCTCTCCCTGAAACAAATTTACCCTGATGACACACTCACCCATCTCCCTCAATCTTTGCTTAAATGCCAATGTACTAGTGAGGTCCTCCATGTCCACCCTACTTAAAATTGCATTACTTGTTTCTCCCTCCAAACTTCGTATTTCCTTTATTTTCTCCTTGGCAGTAACATCCACCATCTAATACACTATACGTTTTTCTCATTTTTTTATTGCCTGCCTCCCTACCTCATATGTACAAGCACACACACACTAAATTATAAAATCCTTGAAGGCAAGGGCATTATCTTCTGTTATAGTTACAGCTTCCAGAACAGTGCCTGGCATAGTAGGTGAATAATCAGGGTTTGTATAAGAAAGGGAAAGAGGGGAAAAAAAACAACAACAACGATGTATTTCTAACCCAAGAGATTAGCAAACATCGAAATATTTTACAAGATTATATGGCCAAATATAGGTAAACCAGAACATCTCTACTAGGTTTCATGACTGGTAATGTTACCAGTTACAAAAGTACGAATACCCTTCCTCTATACTCCACTAATTCTACTTCTAGGAATATATACTATGGAAATAACCTTACACATGAGACAGAAATATGTTTACAGTAACTTATTGCAGCAGCGTTTGTAAAAGAAAAGATTGGAAACCTACATGACTATCAACGGGGTAATTATTAATAAACGACGGCACATACGACCAACTGAGTACAATGCAATTGTTTAAATAGAGGAAGAAAAGAAAAGAAAAGAAAAGAAAGGAAAAGAAAGGAAAAGAAAAAAGCAAGCCGGAGGCTGCAGGAAGCCCTTTACGAACAATCTCCAGTATTAGTTGGTAAGAGGAGACAAGCGAGGGGAACGTGCACCTGCCGGATGCGCCTACCCACCCGTGAGCGTGTCCCGAAAAACACTGTCAAACTAAATGCTGGAGAACACTCTTCTTAAATACTGAACGATGTGAATGCATTGTTTTTTCATACCACGTATTTAATAAGTGAACCTAAAAAGCACTGGCAGGACGCGCCGCGGGCCCCGCCCAGGGCCCGCTGGTCCGCCAGGTCCTCCCCGGAAGGCGGGCAGGGAGGTGCGGCCGCCGCCACAGAGGCAAGGCTGCCTAGAGCGGCCGGAAGTGCCCGTGGCCGACGCCATTGGCCGGCCGGGTTCCAGCCTTTGTTCCGGGCCGCCGGGAGATCGCGGCGGTGGTCCCTGTGCGTGTGCGCGGGCGAGGTGAGTCCGCCCTGGCTCCTGGGTCCTGTACGGGGAAGGGGCCGGGGGCGGGCGGGTCGCGGGCGGGTCCCCACAGCCGCGGAGCCCCGGGCGGCGTGTGTTTCGCGGCGGCCTGTGCAGCCGCCGTGCGTGCTCCCGGGTAACCTGTACGCAACCCGGTGAGCAGCGCGACCTTCGTGCAGGTGAGCACCTGTGGCTCCGGGCTGCGTAAGCAGCGTCCGCTGCCCCCGAGCCCCGGAGAGAGGACAGCCCCGCTCGGCACGCGTCCGCGCAGCCTTCGAGGGCGCCGGCCGCCCGGGGTAGCGTGGCTTTGCGCTCGCTGCACCTTCCGTCGTTTCTCCGCCTCCAACTTTCTCTCCGAAACAAGCTTCCCAGAGACCGGCCTTGAATCCGCCCCAGAGACGATTATCCTCCAGCACAGCCCAGAATGGCCGCAGCCCTGGAACCCGAGGGACAAAGAGGACTTGGGGTAGCGAAGGCGGAAGACCGTTACCGGGGACGGGACCCCGGCCCACAAAACTACAGCCCCCGCAAGAGGGAAGTGTTCCGGCAGCACTTCAGGAGGCTCTGCTATCGGGATGCACCCGGGCCCCGGGAGGCTCTCACCCGGCTGTGGGAGCTGTGCCGCCGGTGGCTGAGGCCGGAGTGCCACACCAAGGAGCAGATTTTAGACCTGCTGGTGCTGGAGCAGTTCCTGAGCATTCTTCCCAGGGACCTGCAGCAGTGGGTGCAGGCGCACCATCCAAACACTGGGGAGGAGGCGGTGAGCGTGCTGGAGGACCTGGAGAGAGAGCTGGATGAGCCTCAGAAGCAGGTGGGAAGGGGACAGTGCCCAGGCTGTGAGAGATGAGGGTGTATGGACCGAGCCAAAGCAGAAAAGGCATGGGAAAGGACACCTGAAGGTATTGCATATGTTACCCTAGAGGAGAACAAGGCTTAGGGAGGGACCTGGCTGCCGATGTCGAATAACGCAAGTGTAGTTCAGTAAAGACGCCGGGGACGGATTCCGAATCAGTTTGGAAGGCAAATAGGTATCAGAGGTAAAGAAGTCTCCAAAATTCACAGCTAACTATTAAGAAATGGGCTACCTGGTAATAAATTTTTTTTTAAAAATGAGAAAACCCTCTCTTTTCATAGGAAAATAGTTAAGGTGGGTTCAAGTAGATGTCAAGAATGTTACAGAACAGCACTGTCCAATAGAATTATACTGTGAGCCACATGTGTAGTTGAGGTTTTCTAGTAGCTACATTTTAAAAAATGAAACCAAGTGAAATTAAATATATTTAACCCAAAGCGGGACGCCGGGTGGCTCAGTCAGTTAAGCATCCGACTTTGGCTCAGGTCATAATAACCTGGTTGGTGATCTAGAGCATCGGAGCCTGCTTCAGATTCTGTCTCCGTCTCTCTGCCCCTCCCCGGCTCACACTCTGTCTCTTTCTCAAAAATAAATACTAAAAAACCGTGTATATATATGTATGTGTGTGTGTATACACATGTATATATATATATGTGTGTGTATATACATATATATATACACACACATATATATATACTTTTATATATATGTAACCTTATATTTAATAATATATATATTTATCCCAAAGTAATCATGTAGATACTATAAAAAATGAGCTATTTTACATTCTTTTTTGTATTATTTTCAAAATTCATTGTGTATTTTACCCTTTGCATATCTCAGTTCCTGCTAACTACATCTCAAGTGCTCAGTAAGCACGTTGTGCTTGTGGCTATCATATTGGACAAAGGAGTTATAGAAGTGCCCCAGTTTGGTGGAAGGTGGGCTAGATAATTTTTAAGATTCTTTCCAAATCCCAAGATTGTGATCCTGCACTTCTGCGGGTCCTTGTGAGAATTTGCCTCAAGTACAGAGATTAGTCATTTGTTGCCATTTGCAATTGAATGAGAATTTTTCCCTTTTGTGTTCCTGTCCCTGACAAATGCTTCTTTTGATCTTTTCTCTAAAGGTCTTTAAGTTCTTTCACAAAATCTGCCTTTTACCAGCCCAGCCAATGTTTCATTGTCTCCAGGTCCCAGCCAATTCAGAAAGACAGGACACGCTCTTGGACAAGTTGGCCCCCTTGGGAAGGCCCCATGAGTCACTGACTGTCCGGCTCCATCCCGAGAAGATCCACGAGGAGCAGGAATCTGGGGATCCCCAGAGGAATGGTAAGGAGCAAGACTTTATGTGTGTGAGGGAAGATGTGGTTCCTTGTGTTGGACAGGAACTTTCTCACTCTGATCGTCTCCTTTTCGAGTTTTCCTGTTTATCCTCCACCTCACTCTGGAAGATTTTACCTCCCTTCCTAGTGTTGCCTTATCGTGGAAAGAATTATGAAAATTTACTTTTTCATTAGACTTAAAAGCTGCTACTTGGCCCAGTGGATGGGGGATGGAATTTAAATACTCATTCGAGTTAATAATACCTTACATTTCTGGGGCACCTGGGTGGCTAGGTCAGTTAAGCGTCCAACTCTTGATTTTAGCTCAGGTCATGATCTCATAGTTCATGGGATCAAGCACTGCTCAGGGCTCAGAGCCTGTTTGGGATTCTCTGTCTCTGCCCCTGTCCCCTGCTCATGCTTGCTCTCGCGCGCGCTCTCTCTCTCTCTCTCTCTCTCTCTCTCTTAAAATAAACACTTTAATAATAAATATTATCTTAAATATCTATCTGTTATTATTCTAGTTCTGAATTCTCTTAAATTTACATTTGGAGCAGGAGAATTTGTATGACACTCTGTATTAGTCTAGTAGGGCTCCTGAAACAGAATACCACCATTTCTGTGTGACTTACACACAGAAGTGTATTTTCTCACCGTTCTGGAAGTCCACGATCAAGGTGTCAGCGGGCCTGGTGTCTGGTGAGGCCTCCCTCCTTGACTCACACACTTGCTGTGTCTTTACGTGGCCTTTTCTGTGTGCACGTGTGCTATTGGCATCTCTTCCTCCTATGTTTAGTTTTAATGTTTTTACTTATTTTTGACAGAGACAGAGCATGAGTGGGGGAGGGGCTGAGAGAGAGGCAGACCCAGAATTCGAGGCAGGCTCCAGGCTCCGAGCCGTCAGCACAGAGCCCGACACGGGGCTCGAACTCACGGACCGCGAGATCGTGACCTGAGCCAAAGTCGGACGCCCAACCAACTGAGCCACCCAGGTGCCCCTTAATTACTTTTTTTTTTTTTTTTAAGTTTATTTATTCGTTTTGAGAGAGGGAGCATGAGCAGGTGGGGGAGGAGCAGAGAGAGAAGGAGACAGAATCCCAAGCAGGATCTGCACTGTCAGCATGGAGCCCGATGTGCGGCTCAGACCCAGGGACCGTGAGATCATGACCTGAGCTGAAATCAAGAGTCCGACGCTCGGGGTGCCTGGGTGGCTCAGTCGGTTAAGCGTCCGACTTCGGCTCAGGTCGTGATCTCGTGGTCCGTGAGTTCGAGCCCCACATCGGGCTCTGTGCTGACAGCTCAGAACCTGGAGCCGGCTTCTGATTCTGTGTCTCCCTCTCTCTCTGACCCTCCCCCCGTTCATGCTGTCTCTCTCTGTGTCTAAAATAAATAAACGTTAAAAAAAAATTAAAATTAAAAAAAAAAAAAAAAGAGATGCTCAATTGACTGAGCCTCCCTGGCACCCAAAAGTAAACAAACTTTAAATCCCAGTTTTGCCCAAACACTGGAGTTTTTTTTGTTGTTGTTTTTTTGTTTTGGTTTTTTTTTTCCAATGCTCTCTGTCCTTTCTCAAGAGGCTCTTCCCACCTGGGGCAGTATTTATACTCCAGTCTGTTATGGATTCATTCTCGCTGCTATAAGTTTTACCAGTATGGTTTTCTCATTCTCTAGGCTCCCTGCCAGGTGATTTGTCTAATCTGAAAAATGATTTTAAGTGAAGATCTTTCTAGCTGATACCTGGAAAGATGGCATTCAATGATGTATAACTTAAAAGAGTCTCTTAGTGCTTGCGAGTGCAGTGTGGGATATTGGTTAGCTTTGAAGGTGAGACTGAGACTTCCTCTTCTGTTCATTCTTCTTTTATAAACGTTGTTGAGCAGCTGCGATATGCCAGGGGCCATGCTAGATGTTAGGAATACAAGGGTCAGACTCCTCTTCAAGAAACAGAGAAGTGAGCAATTATGCTATAACCTGCCCAAAACAGGACAGCTGTCCCTGTGGTTGGCCTGCAGGAGTGTCAGAGTGGGTTTGCTTGAGCTGAGATGGTCACATGGGTGGGAAGGGAAGCATCCCAGGCAGAGAGAACAGTGTGGGGGGTGGGGAAGCAGCATGAAAGCAGCATTCTAAGAACAACAGTTGCTGTGAGGTGTTTTTGATTTTGATGAAGAGAATTTTGTAGAAGGGAAAAATGCAAGGCCAATGGTGAAAGTTCCTGGATACCATGCTGAGGAACAGAACTTCATCCTATCACAGATGGAGGTCTGTTACATTAAATAGAGAAGTGGGTGACACAGATTTGAGTTTTTATTTATTTATTTTTAATATTTTTTACACTTATTTATTTTTTGAGAGACCTAGAGAGACAGAGCACCAGTTCGGGAGGGGCAGAGAGAGGAGACACAGAATCCGAGGCAGGCTCCAGGCTCCAAGCTATCAGCACAGAGCCTGACGCGGGGCTCAGACTCAGAAACCGTGAGATCATGACCTGAGCTGAAGTCGGATGCTTAACCAACTGAGCCACCCAGGCGCCCCTGATTTGAGTTTTTAAAAATCACTATCAGTGATTCTACTTTTTTTAAAGTTACAAAGGCAAACACTGGAATGATATCTCCAAATGTAGTCAAAGATTATTTGAAGCTAATGAAATCACAAGTGACATATTCTTCTCTATTTTCCAAAGCCTGTAAGTGAATGAGTGCACAACTATAGTAAGGAGAAAAGATATAAACACAGGGCAGGGTGAGGGGAGACCACTTTCAGATATAGAGCATGGTAGACTAAGGCTGGAGAGAGGAAAGAGGAAATTCAAGAGATCCATATTATTCATTTATTAATGAACATATCTGACTGGATATTGGTGGTGGGGGACTGTTACAATAAAACCAAAGTTTGCGACTTGGGCAGCTGGCAGATAATGGTGTCAGTGAGTGAGAGAAAAATCAGAAGGTGGATGTATCTATATGTGAAGATTTAAGAGTAGATTCGGTTTTTATACATACGAATTTGCTGTCTCTGAAACATCCAAATACAATTCTGTAGGCAGTACAATTTAAAATATGATTCTAGATACAGGAGGAAGATGTGGGAGGAGAAAAGGGATTTGGGAATTGCCCCCGAGTAGATGATAGAAGACATGGCTGTAGATGAAATTGACCAAGAAGAACGTACCAAGTGAAGAGAAGAGAGGCACATGTAAATGTTTGAGGCACGCCACCATGTGAATTTGGGGTGGAGGAAGAGGATTCCGTAAAGGAGACAGATCAGGGACTGTCAGAAAAGTAAGAGACACAGAAGAGGGTGGCGGCCCGTGCTGAGACACAAGATAAGAACTGGTAAGAGGGCACCTGGGTGGCTCTGTGGGTTAAGCTCCTGACTCTGGATTTCATCTCAGGTCATGCTTTCACAGTTCGTGGGATCGAGGCCCGAGTCAGGCTCTGAACTGACAGCATGGATCATGCTTGGGATTCCCTCTCTCTCTCCCCCTAAATAAGTAAATAAATTAGGGGAAAAAAAAAAAAAGAACTGGTGTGCCTGGGTGGCTCAGTCAGTTAACCATCCAACTTCAGCTCAGGTCAGGATCTCATGGTGAGATTGAGCCCCACATTGGGCTCTGCACTGACGGCAAGGAGCCTGCTGGGATTCTCTCCTTCTCTCTCTGCCCCTCCCCCACTCCTTTCTCCCTCCCTCCCTCCCTCCCTCTCTCTCTCAAAATAAATTAAAAAACATTTTTTTAAAATCTTCAAAACAAATTTAACAGATAGGTCACAAGAATATTTTAACATGTTAACATGCTAAATTCTCAGTATAGAACACAGAATTATTGCTTATGATGGATAGTCTGCAAAACTTTAAGTTCTAGATGGTCGGTCTTTCTTTGTTTTTTTAATCATATCTCCGGACTACTTTCCCTCCACGTGTTATAAATTCAGAAAAATACAGTTCCTAAACCTAAAATTGTAGAGGTTTGCCTACGTGCTACTATCAAAATAACTTGTCAAGGGAAAATAGAAATTGTCTTCCCTTAATATAATCTACTGAAAGGTGCTTTATGAAATCTAGCTATTCTATGAGGTCTGAGAATTCTTACAGAATCCTCTCTGTCTGCACTGAACAGTGTAAGTAGGACTTTTTTTCTAAGATACAGCACCAAGGGCCATATACAGTTTTTATCTGTGTCCCCACCACCACACTCCCCAAAACTGAGAAGCAAAAAACTAACAAAACCCACCAAAACAAAACAAAAACCCTGCAGAAATCATAATACATTTTAAGACATGTCTTTCAACTTTATTAAAAGCATGTAATATCTGGTCCACATCCTCATTTTACTGGTGAAGAAATACACCACAGTGGTTGTACTTGTCTGAGTCTCCAGAGTTATAGGCAGAGCTGAGATTATAGTCAGGCTGGGCCTCCTGCCTGCTGGTCCAGAATGGTTGTTAAAAGTCATCACAATAACATACCCAAAAGCCACTATCTTTTAAAAATAATTTATTGTTAAACAGAGAGACTTTTTTTTAATGTTTATTTATTTTTGAGAGAAACAGCGTGAGCAGGAGAGGGGTCGACAGAGAGGGAGACACAGAATCCAAAGCAGGCTCCAGGCTCCAAGCTGTCAGCACAGAGCCCCATGCAGGGCTCGAACCCATGAACTGTGAGATCGTGACCTGAGCTGAAGTGGGACATTTAACCGACTGAGCCACCCAGGTGCCCCTCTTTGTAACACATTTTTAAAGTATTTCATTTTGAAGTACTGGGCATGCTATTAACTTACAGCACTGACTCTCCATTAGCAAGAAATGACAGTTTGTTCCAGTTTCACTCAGCATTTAACCTTGTTCTTTCTCCCCAGACTGTCAAGCAAGCTGTACGCATGGTGATCAAATGAGCTTTGTGGACATCTCCTCTCAGTGACCAGCAGGGCTGGGTGAATCTCAGATTGTAACTAATAGGGACTCTAGGTATTACACATGCCAAAATAACATTGGAAGGACAGCCCTGGCAGAAGATGTCACAACCCAGTATTTTTCATTTTGTCCGTTCTGAAAAAAGGTCTCTGGGAATCCTATTAGCCTGAGACTAGCACTTAGAAGAGATACATAAACAAGACCCTGAATTCCAGTTGACCAAGAGGTAGACTGAGGTCCATGAGATGAAAAAGCTCACATTTGACAATGTCCATACGATATTCTTTATATTGTTCGGTTGCAGATCTAAGGGAGAGGATTATAATTTCAGTTGCTGACCAAAAAAAGCTGACCTTGTATTAAAAAAAAAAACACAAAAAAACCTTTTGAAGTCCTGATGAGATTTTTCTCTGGATTTCTCCCAAAGCTGTGGGGGAGAGACTTATCCTGAGGACTGGTAGATTACACTGAAGATGGTGAAGTGACCATTTAGGGCAAACTCTGTGTCTTTTGTTGTTGTTGTTGTTAATATTCATCAGTCAGCCCCAGGAAAGCCAGCCCCTGGTGACAGCTATATGTAAAGAAGCTGTTGAGGCTAATTGCTGATGTTTCAGAACACTTCTTTTCATGGTAGGAGGTGTCTCTGATTTCCATGATTTGCTTGATCACTCTTACCCTGCTAACCTAGCAATACTTCTGTCACACGTTATACTTTTACAAATGCTTTATCCTATCTTCCCTCATCTGATCAAACAATGGGTAAAGAAGGCTCAGAGGTGAGAAGGAAACCAAGGAAACCACCTGCCAGAATTTATTTTTTTTTTATTTTTTTATTTTTTTTTAACGTTTATTTATTTTTGAGACAGAGAGAGACAGAGCATGAATGGGGGAGGGTCAGAGAGAGGGAGACACAGAATCCGAAACAGGCTCCAGGCTCTGAGCTGTCAGCACAGAGCCCGACGCGGGGCTCGAACTCATGGACCACGAGATCATGACCTGAGCCGAAGCCGGCTGCTCAACCGACTGAGCCACCCAGGCGCCCCTCACCTGCCAGAATTTAAACATTGATCAGTTCCAGGACTGGACTCTTGATCTTCTGGCTCCAATTTAGTCCTTGTAATTTCCAGCCAAAGATAACACGGCATTTACATTCCAAAACAGTATCATCTTCGAGCAAATATCCAAACTTTGAGAAAGTCTACTGCCTGGTTTTAAAAACTGATTTTTCAGGAGGAACAGATCTGAGGACGATTGGGAGCAAGGGGGACACGGTGAGGACAGTGAAGAGTGGGCTTCGTGGCTTGGCATCAGTGAGCCACTCGAGCCAGAGTTTCCAGCCCAACCCAGGCACTGAGATGCCCTGGGAGCTCTTGCTGCTGCTTCCTTCAGGCCAAGTGAGCCCCTGAGGACTAACTAAATGACAGCTGCACTGTTAGGATTCCTAGGTTCATTGAGATGGTAGTTACAGCATGACTGAATAGGTGACACTTTCTACCCCCTCCAAATCATCAAAACAGCTATTTTCTTACAAAGTTCAACTCAAATATTTACTGAGTACTTGCTATTGTGTGCTATTGTATGCAAAGCATGAGGTGAAGGACATAGTGATCAGGAAGAGGGAAAAGAGCCAATTTGGGAGATTTAGGGAAGACTTCCTGGAGGAGAGAGTATTTGAGTTGGACCTTGAAAAATACCTAGGCCGTTGGTTCTCAAAATGTGGTCCCTGAATCCGGAGTATCTCTCCCACCAGGAAACTTGTTAGAAATGCAAATTTTTGAGCTCTACTCCAGCTTTATCAAAGCTGAGTGGGAAGCCTAGTATTCTGGTTTAAGAAGCCATCCATGTGATTCTGATGCAAATCAACGTTTCAGGGCTGGCACTGGAGATGAGAGTGTGGACACACACCAGACCATCCATTGTCACTTCCTCTATTTTTCCTGCCCTGCATGCTCTCAACCTGCTTTTAACTGATTATTATCCTTCATACGGTTCCTTTCTCTGATGGTTCCTACTCACTACATTCAGTTCAGATCCCTAATCCCACTATCTTCTCCCACTTAACCACCTATGTTTCAGGCCCTGACATGTTTCTCCCAAAGTCTCAGCTCCCTCCCCGTCTGTTCTCTGACCCCCTGTCTGTCCGTCTTCGTTATCCCCAGCGTATCCGTAGTCCTCATTTACCGCTCAGCACTCTGTGCACGAGATTGCCAGGTGACCCTTCACTCCACATCACTGCCTTCTCTCTTCTCAATCTCTTCCCAAATAACCCTGCCACCAGCCTCCCTGCTCGCCTCTTAATTTCTTCCTTATATTGTCGGTATGATTTGATGGCACCAAATCTCTGGTTTGTGCATTGTATGTGACTTTTATAACACACTTAGAGCGTTCATGTGTTCTTTCTCAAACTTAGGTTAGGACACCTTTGTGTTTGGTTACAGGTGATGAAACCAGCACTAAGAATGAAGTGTTGTCCCAGAAGGAAGATACGCCCAAGGACACACAGTTCCTTGGCAAGGTAAATGACAGACTTAACAAAGACATTCCTCTGCCTCCTGAACCCGGAGATGCTACTGAAAGCAAGGGCAGAGTGGAGTGGCCGCAGAGGGAAAGAAGGCGCTACACGTGCGAGGACTGCGGGAAGAGTTTCAGTCACAGCTCAGACCTCAGCAAACACAGGAGGACTCACACTGGAGAGAAACCCTACAAGTGCGACGAATGTGGGAAGGCCTTCATTCAGCGCTCCCATCTCCTCGGACATCACAGAGTACACACTGGAGTGAAACCTTATAAATGTGAAGAATGCGGGAAAGATTTTAGTGGGCGCACAGGTCTTATTCAGCACCAGAGAATCCACACAGGTGAAAAACCCTATGAATGTGAGGAGTGCGGGAGGCCCTTCCGCGTGAGTTCGGCCCTTATCAGACATCAGAGAATTCATACAGCAAATAAGCTCTACTAAGATGGTGAAGGAACCGTTCTTAGCTCCTCAGGCCTCATTAGTTCCCACAGAATCCGCCTTAGACACTGAGTAACCTGAATGCGGGCAAAGCTTCAGTCGTCATTAAGCATTTCTCCGGCACCAGAGAATCTACCTGAGAAAGTTTCCTTTTATTTCTAAATTAGTTCAGTTTCTTGGGAAGAGTTAAGAGTTATTTCAGAAAGCCTTGTCTGTTGACATACTGCTGACTTGCAGCCCAAAATAGCCATTTTCTTGGTGGAAAGGCAGCAAATGCTACTTCTCAGCTCTCCTTGTTACTTGACCGTTCAGTGTACAACTTTGGGCAAACATTCACTTTCTTTTTAAGTTTATTTACTTTGAGAGAAACAGAGATCCCAAGCAGGCGCACACAAGTGTGAAGGGGCAGAGAGAGAGAGACTCCCAAGCAGGTTCTGTGCTGTCAGTGCAGAGCCCGACGTAGGACTTGAACTCACGAACCATGAGACCACAACCTGAGCCAAAATCAAGAATCACACACTCAACCAGCTGAGCCTCTTGTGTGCCCCTAAACATTCAGATTTTTCTCTGCCTTCGTTTCCCATTCTGTAGCATGCAGATGACACAGCAGAAACCTACCAGATACATTGTGTTAAGTTAAAGCTGCTTTTGAAATTAATAACTAAATACTATTTTCCACCACTACTGCTAGAATGGCCTAAATATTAATCTCATTTTTATCTTAAAGTAGGGAGGACAATCATTTTGTGGAATTTGTTTGCCATTGCTGAAAAAGAGGAAACCATCAGGAAAGATAGCGGGCTAAGGAAGACATTCCAGTGGAAAGGAAAGCAGTTAAGTGATAAGTAGGAGCTATTGGGAAGGAGGGGGGTGATGGTGTATGAGGCATCTATAATGTGGATAAATCACTCCTGAGTCTCCCGTCACTGTAAACTGAAGGACATGGGAGGGATCGGTCTAGAACTGTATTGTCCAGTATAGTAGCCAGTCACCCACACATGGCTGTATAAACTTAAATTAACTGAAATAAAATAGAAAATTCTGTTCATTAGTGACATTTTAAGTACTCAACAGCCACGTGTGGCTAGTAGCACCTGGATTGGACAACACAGATATAGACCATTTTTATCTGCAGAAAGTTCTAAAGGGTATTGCTGTCCTAATCAATCACTGGTAAGGTATTTCCCAGCTTTGACATCCTGTGATTCTGAGTTCAGGAAGGTAGTAAAAGAGATACCTGAGGAGGCTGCAATAGCAACAGATAAAATGCAAACACCCTAAGAAAGTAATTTAGTAATAACTTTATAGCACCTTTTCAGCCTTAGCGAAAGAGTCTATTATAATTGGAGGATTGAAGACTATTAAAGTAAACACAGTAACCTAATCTAAATTAAAAGGCTAAATTATAATCAAGTTTTTTCTTTTTGGCTTGGAAATATATTAGCGGTTAATGTACTTGCAACAGTTTTACATCCCTAATTTGAGAATTTTAATGACATGACAGAAATTGTGGCCAGAGGCCCAGCGCATTCAGATGTACACCATCAAACTGCCCACTGGTTTTAGGAATAGCCTTACCAGAACAACCAGGCAGTGACCGAATCTCTGCCTGAAGACAATAGTCAGACATCCTTGCTTTTGTATTGTGCTCGACTAGTTAAACCACCACAGTCCGTTTTGGGTCTCTACTACCACTGGGAGATGAATCTTAGGCCATTCCTTGTGGCTCCATAAAGGTAAACTGGGCTTTTATGTCTTTTGAACATACTTGGTAGAAAATTTTAAAACCTCAAGCTTCACGCTCCTACTTGGTTTTTATAATAATCATCTGGGCAATATTTTAGGCATTTGAGACAAAAGATTTTTTAATGGTCCTCAGAGAAAAGTAAAGCATTAAATCTCTAGTATTAAAAATGTCTTATTTTGAAAATAAAGTTAAATGCTTACTGAGTGAAGCTTCCCCCTTTACCTTTTGTCTTGCTGAGACACGTGCACGGGAGTTGTCGGCAGATCCTGATCTAGAATTTAGAGAGGCTTCTGCAGTGGGAAGAAAGATGATCCTGGTTGCCACAAGATTAGGGCTCTTAAAATTGGTAAAGACATGACAGACTGGTTTGCCTTTATCCTCTCTATGCTAGAACATTCTATTCAGATAGTTGTGAATACCTGTCAGTACAAAGAATTGTCCTAGTCTTAGAGTTGGATACCCAAGCCCAAAGTTAGCAGAAGAGAACTTATCTGCTAGACACTAATCAGAACCACTGGGTCCCTGTGGAGCCACCCACCACCCTCCGTGCACAGCACCTGATCTAGAGGAGCCCAGGTTCTCGGTTACCTCAGAAGCATGTGCGTTGCTCCTCCCATCTTTTTCGAGAGAGAATGATTGTATTTTATTTTGTTTATGGGTTTTGTTTTGTGTTTTTTTTTGAAAGTGGTGAGGATTGTAGTCAGAAGCTTTTGTGAACTGACAAGACAGCTGTGATTGTCCAAGGCCCCTAAACGGAGGGGGGGGGGCAGCTCTCTCAGCCACAGATGGGGGTGGTGGTGAACTGGGGATTTTGAATGAGGAGCCAGCAGCTTTGAGGGGAGGAAATGGACAAGTGCAGGGGAGGTGGGGTTCCAGGAGGAATGGATGGGCATCAGTGAAAAGGGAGAAATAAGATCAGGGAGAGGGATGGAAGGAAGAGAATAAAAAGGAACAAGGGTGTAGGGAAAAGAACAAATCTCAAATAAGAGATGGTGATAGGAACAAGAGAGCGGCGAGTAATCTAATACTGGCATTGGTCACATTTGAGCCTGGGTGGTACGATACAAGCCATACGAAGGTACAATGAGTCTTAGGAGCACAGTGCATACCATTTATCGACCAGGTCTCCATTCTCTTCCTGAGCATGAAATTATTTATAATCAGAAAGTCCAATAATGAAAACACAACTAGAAAGTTTGAAATACTTGAACAAAACAAGCTGCTCTCCCATTACTGATCCCACAAGAGAGTTGCTTATACTAAGGTTCTCAGTCTTTCTTACCCAGATTCTCTAGAGCAAGGTTTCTCAGGCTTGTTGTATTGACATTTTCAGCAAGACAGTCCCCTGTGGTGCCCTGTCCCCTGCACTGTAGGATTTTCCCTGGCTTCCACCCACAGGATCCTACTAGCACCCCCTACTTGTGACAAGCAAAAAAAAAAAAAAACTTAGGTGGGTGAGCAAATGCCCCCTTGAGGGGTCAGATTGCCCCCAGTTGAGAACAGCTGATCTGTAGGAAAATAATCTGATTTCCAGGACTGTTCTTAATCAGACACAGTAAGATTCTACTTAGAGATGGTACGTGTGACCAGCGTTGCTAGACCCTTTTCCCACCCCTAAAAAATGATTCCCGCAGAACCTAAAATCTAAACAGCAATCATGCTAAAGAATTAGTCTGCTTTAGAAAGCCATACCTCAGTGTTGAGGACCAGAGGTATCTGCCCTCCAGCGTGACTTGTGTAAAGAGCTTACACTGCATATAAGAATGCACACTTCCCTCCCTGGCTTACGTGTGGTGCTACCCTCTCCTTTACCCCCTGGCCTACCATGAGTAGACTTTCTGATTGGGATCTTCACTGTCCGCTGTAGTAGCCACCAAGTGCATATGCTATGCAACTAAGGAACTGCAATCTGAATTTTATTTGATTTTAATTAAATTTTAAAACATAATTCAGTTATTGGAAAACCTTTAGATATATTTAAAGTATATTTGGATATGTGAATCTACTTTTAGCATTTTAAATTTTGTATAATCTCAGTATAGATCAAGTATTTTCAATGAAAATATAATATCTGAATTGAGATGTGCAATAAGTAGGAATACAGCTTTCAAAGATTTTAGTATGAAAATGTAAGATATTTGGTTAATTTTTATATTAGATGTTAATATTTTGGGTATACTGGTTTAAATAAAATATATTACTGAAATTACTTTCACCGGTCTTTTTTTACTGTGGTTACTAGAAAACTGTACATGGGTGCATCACATTATATTCCTATTTATTGGACAGCCTCATCAAGAGCTTCTCGCTCTCGGGTACCTCCCATTCTCCAGGTTCCAAACCACTTTAATTCTGTGAGAGTAAGTTCTATGATGCCAAAGACTTTTTACCTATTATTGATTTGTTTAATGATCAACAAACATTTATTGAGCACATACTGTGTTCCACAGGGGACAAGAGCAGGCTGCTCCAAAATGTGCCACTATGGCACAGTGATTTTTTTTTTTTTTTTTTTTTTTTTTAATGTTTACTTATTTTGAGACCGCGTGAGCAAGGGGGGGTCCACGAGGACTAAATGGCGCACAGAACAAAAACGGAGAAGCAGCAGTGGCTGGTGCTGCACCAGGAGTCGTGGGAACAAGTCTCCCGGGAGCTGCTACCGAGGTGCAGCAGGGGAGTCCTACAGGAGAACCGCCGGGTGCTGGGACCCTCAGCGTGGTCTCCATGGACGCCGGGAGCCCGCGGGCCGTGGCCCCGAGCGCTAGGGAGGCGGTCAGCATCCTGCTCGGCGCTCCCGGCCCCAGTTCGTTCCCTGCGTTGCTGCTGCTCCCGGGTTTGTTTTAATACCCGTTCTGTTCACCACGACCTCACTCCGCACGCCCCCCCGCCCCCCCAACACCCAGCCACAGCCCGGGCCGGAGATCCGCACCAGCCCGCGGTCCCGCGGCCCCACGGCCCCTTGCCGCCCTCCGCTTCGGAGCCGCTCGCAACCGGAAGTGGCTCGCAAACGCGAGAGCTCGGGAAAACGGGTCCGCTCTTCCTCGACGGCACAAACACTGGGGTTCCGGCCCGAAAGAGCCCTGGGGCCCCAGGTGCAGGCGGAGGACGAGGGTGTGGGGGGGCTCCCGAAGGCTATATCCCGGCGGTAGGGACGTTCCCCGAAAGTCGCTGGGCCTCCGGCCTGGGCAAACCTCCAGGATTGCTCAGGAGGCCCGACAGTGACTGTGGGGACAGCCCTCTGCCCCCCATCCCTGCGACCTCTCATCTGGAGGAAGAGTGAAGGTGAGCAAATTTTGCCGCCCCTTAAATATGCCTGTTAGGGTTATTTTAGGCTGATTATTTAAAACAAAACAAAACAAAAACGGGACAGGAGCTCAGAAAAACAAGTAAAAGTTACCCTTTTGTAAGAAACATTTGCATTTTTTAAGGGAATGTCCATTTGTAAGGGTGTCTCCCCAGGAAGAGAAGGAAGAACTCTAAAACTCTAGAAACTTCTTGTCGACAAAGTAACAACAAATATGGTAACAATCTCATCCATCTTTACTGTGCTTCATCTGAAAGCCCCCATAATCTTCATTTGCCGACAGGTGGACATTATATTTAAGGTGGTGACTTGCGCCATTTCAAGGAGTGATGCCGTTTTCCTGGGTCTCCCCATGTATACAGGAGGTATACCTGTTACTGTTATGCCCAGAATTCGTGACCCCCAAAGACCACCAGGGAGCCGAGTCCCATGCAAAAGCAAAGAGCCTTTATTCGAGCTAGCTCGAACTCAATCCCCTACCTGCACGACGCAGCGTGAGATACCGGAGAGAGGGAGTTTCAAAAGCACGAAGGTTTTATAGGGGTCTAGGGGCAGTTGGTGAGGTAATGGCTGTGGCCTCAGCCGATTGGCTGGGGAAGGGTGGGAGTCCTGTTTCGCAGGTCGCCGCAGGTCGCCCGGCGTGTTTTGATCAGGAAGTTTGAACGGGTGAGCGGGAGGTTACTCAAGGGGAGGAGGCGTGGTCTGAGGTTTCTGCGATTTTCGGGGAAAGGGGGCATGTCGGGGACACAGTCATTCAAGGTGGAGGACACAGAACAAGATGGAGTCGGAAGGCGCAGGTCCGCCCTTTCATTACTAAACGTCTTTTTCTCCTGTTAACATTTTTATTGGCTGTTGGGGGGACCTCAGCCAAAAACCTGGAAGGGTAGCTTGGAAGTTATTTTGGCTCTCCCATAAAAGTAAAGTGCAAGACAAGACTGGAGTAAGACAAAAACCATGAAGAATGGAAAAAGGGTGTGGTCATTGTGAGCGACCTATAGCTGCTCATCTCAGCAGTCTCACCAAACTTGGCACCTGGCACAGGTGAGCTCTTGAGAAGTATTACCTGGATGAATAAGGACAGATCTCAGGGAAAGGAATTAATAGAAAAGAAAGGAGAAGGTGAATCATATTGACTAAATTTAGCCACTTGACAAAACAACTCAAACCATTTTTCCTGTCTGAAATGTAGGGCACATCTGCATATTTTAAGGGCCACTGCATACCGGAAGTGGGAGAGAGAGATCTCGGAATAAATACTAGATGAGGAAGCTTATACTCTGGTTAAGAGCATATGCAATAATAACAAGTAATACAAAATAGAATGTGATAAATAGATTAATGAAACCCTGAGAAGAGAGACCTGTTATGAGAATAACAGACTAGTGTTTAGAATGATAGGAAACAATGAGACAACTCCTGGACTTGAGAGGACTCGGGAGACTCACAGTGATTATGGGGTAAGGAGAGGGACATTCTAGAGGGCAGTAAGGCAGATAGGATTGCTAATGGTAGAAAGAAAGGAAAAAATCTAAATGTCTGTCAATAGGAGGGACTGAAAGTCTCTGGTCAGCTCAGGGAATGCACATTTGTTCCAAACAGACTACTTTTTGCCTTACATGGGCATAGGTGATGTCAGGATAAGGCTGTAACCTCTGTAGTACTCAGCCAATGAGGAACCAGGGGACGGACTTGCACACTAGGAGATAAATTGTCTGCTGTAACTGCCCCGAGTGTGCCTGTCCATCAGACGCCCACTCTCGTAAGAACATTGATTAAAGCCTTGCTTCACTGTGCTGCGAGTCTCTGCATCCCACCTTTGATCCGGTTGATGGGTTATTTCTAACAATCTTTATTATCCTTGTTAGGAAATAAATCTGCTCCAAAAGGAGATACATCTTTGAAAAGCTGAACTGAAAGAAAATCTGTCAGAAGACTTAGAGAAATGTGAGAAATCCTTGGAGAATTGTTTCCCAACATTCTAGGTAGTAGCATTTGGGGGTAGAGGAAATGTCAGCTTTTATTTATTTATTTATCTATTTATTTATTTACTTAATATTTTTGTGTTTGCTTTATATACATGTAGATTCTCACTTTTATCATATTTTGTTATTTTAATATTTTAAAATATAATAAAAAACAAAAGGCAAACAAAGAAGTTTAGTCAGCTTTGGTCACTTCTTTGAGTCTTGTAGTTTTATGAGCTCCTGTATGAACAACCCTAAAATTTTGTCCTCCAGTTAAACTGTCTCATGTTGATTTATGAGGCCAACCAAAGAACCAAGAAGGGAAGAGAGAAAGTTTTTCCTCCCCTGCCTCATTACAGTTAATCCATTTTTCTGTTCCCTGGGTTGTCTGTCCGTGCTCTGGGATCAGACACCTCTGCCCCTTCTCCTTCATGCTCTGCTCTTGATGTTCATTAGGTGTCTTCTGACGCGTGGTATCGCGGTATCGCTTGTATCTGGGAGTGAGTCACGTGCTGGTGACTGTAGATGGTGTGAACTTCCACTGCAGTGGGAGGAGGCTGCTTCTGCAGCTGGTCTTACCCCAGTGGAGAGTCTCAATCTAGGTCCCACTCGAGCAGGCTACAGGCAGGCCTTCCTGTAGGGTGAGTGAGCAGAGGGCAGGCAGACAGGCCAAGGACCTACACAATTACCAAAACAGGAACCTTCCTCTAGGGTGGCGGGCTTCAGTGTACTTCACTTTTAGAGAATGCTATCTTTATTTTTCCTCCTCTTTGTTCCATTGTAAATGTCCTGAATCATCTCAAGTTTTGCTATGCTTCGTTCAGTCTCTTGGTAAGAGCCTTTCCGGTTGTTTTAGAAAGTGAGTATCTAGCTGTGGGCAGAGGACTCAAGCCCCAGCGGCCAGCTAGGGAACATCTCCAAACTTCCCCAAATGCAGTTCTTAAATGAATGACCCACTCTTGCCCTTTACAATTGTCGGTCCTGAGGTTTGACCTTCTCCGGTGATACTGAGTGAGGAAGCAAGTGTGAGAATCCAGCCACCTATTAAACCAGACTTCAAAGAGACTAGCAAAAATGTGAAGTAATTCCACTCCTTTCACTAACTTTTTGTTTTAGAAGATATTGTTAGATTCCATAAAATATATTAAAGTTAACATGTAATGGAAATGTTATTGTTATTTCAAATATTTGTTAATTCCTCAGTTTTAATTTCAAATACAGCAAATCTTGATGGATATGAGCCACATAAAAATAAGCTCTTTGGGGTCCTCATTAGTTTTTAAGAATATAAAAGGAATCATGAAACCAAAATTTTGTTATTTTTTAAGTTTTTTATTCTGAGAGAGAGAGAGACACACACACACAGAGAGACACACACACACACACAGAGACAGAGAAAGACAGAGAGAGAGAGCAAGTGGGGGAGGGGCAGAGAGAGAGAGGGAGAGAGAGAATCCCAAGCAGGCTGACAAGCTCAGCACTCTGCACTGACAGCACAGATGTGGGACTTGATCCCAGGGACCTGTGAGATCATGACCTCAACAGAAATCAAGAGTTGGGGGCTTAACTGACTGAGCCACCCAGGCACCCTGAGACCAAAATTTTAGAAAATTACTATGCTAGTCCATATACTACATATGAAGTGATGCTTCTGAAACTAAAATTCAGAGCAACTGAGGAGAATCTGGGAACACCTTTGAGGTTCCAGGTGTGGAAAATATTTGGAGTGGTATTGTAACAGCACTCCAACTGATCCCAAGGGTGAATTCGCTTCAATTTTATGCACTCCTTTCTTGCTGACCTAAGTCCCTGTGTCTGTGGCAGAAATAACCTGCTTTCCTTGAGATTTGCAGACCACTGGCCTTGAGGAGTGAAGGACCAGACTTTCCCACAGGATATGGCCTGACCGTATTGGAAAATAGCTTTGGCTTTGCCAGAGAGTCTGTTCAGGGTCATGTCCACATACGACTACCACCTGGGCACCTGCTTCTCCTGTGTGTAGCCCCCTCCCTTTCCCATGCCTTCCCCTTTAAAATTCTCTGGACTATGGGGCACCTGGGAGGGTCAGTCTATTAAGTGTATGACTTCAGCTCAGGGCATGATCTCACGGGTCGTGGGTTCGAGCCCCACGTCGGGCTCTGTGCTGACAGCTCAGAGCCTGGACCCTGCTTCAGACTGTGTCTCTTTCTCTCTCTCTCTCTTCCCCTCCCCAGCTCATGCTCTGTCTCTCTGTCTCAAAAATAAATTAACATTTAAAAAAAATTCTCTGGCCTCACCTGGACAGGGAAGATGGTCTTTGAAAGATTTGTCCACCCTCTTTACCACCGAGGTACCACCCTCTTTACTACCTGGGAGGTAGTCCACCCAGGTTACCGGCTTCTTGACTAAAGTAAACTTTCCTTTCCCACAATCACTTGCCTCTGAGCACAGATTTTCCAGCAGCGAGCAGCTGACGCTAAGTTTGGAAATGTTTCTCCATCTGGTAACATTAATAGAAATTTGTCCCCTGCTTATAGAAGTGGGGAAAGTACAAGTAACTGGAGTCTAACATTTTTGTGCCTTGGTGGGGCTGCTGTTGCTGTTGGACTTAGCAACTCAGGAAGTTTACGTGTCCTCTAATCCCTGGTGTGGCTAGTTCTAGTAGTGGTCTAAAAAATGAAATGCTTTTTTAGGGTATGGCTCAGTTGGTTAAGCATCTGACTCTTGGTTTGGGCTTAGGTCATGATCTCACCGTTTGTGGTGAGATCTCAAGCCCTGCACTGACCTCTGCTTATAGTACGAAACCTGCTTGGGATTGTCTCTCTCCCTCTCTCTTGCTGCCTGTCCCCTGCTCTGTCTCTCTCTCTCTCTCTCTCTCTCAAAATAAATAAACTTAAAAAATTAAATGCTTTTTTTCCATAGTAGGAAGTTAATGCATAATAAAGAATATTTGTAAGTGAAAAATCAAGAAATAGCAGTGTTAGTACATTATAAATATAGAAGTTAATATGAAAAGTAAAAGGAAAGAGTTAACTGGATATCTCTAGGGAATAGATATTGGTAGGGAATGGAGGAGTGAGGGAGGCCTGGTGTTTTTCACACCATAAAACTAAGCGTACTATTTAGTTTTGTTAACTTTTTTTTTTTTAAGTAGGCTCTATGCCCAACGTGAGGCTTGAACTCACAACCCTTGAGATTGAGAGTTGCATGCTCTACCAACTGAGTCAGCCAGGCGCCCCCAACATAATAAATTATTTTTAAGTTTATTTATTTATTTTGAGAAAGAGAGAGAGCATGCAAATAGGGAAGGGGCAGAGAGAGAGGGAGACACAGAATCTGAAGCGGGCTCCAGGCTCTGAGCTGTCAGCACAGAGCCCACTGGGGAGCTTGAACTCACGGACCATGAGATCATGACCTGAGCCAAAGTCAAACGCTTAACCAACTGAGCCACCCAGGTGCCCCACCAACATATTTTCAAGATTCATCCGCATCATTCATCTATTAGTAGCTTCTTTTTATTTCTGAGTAGTATATATTGTATGAACATTACACTATTTCACTCTCTATTCTCCTATTGATGAACATTTGGGTTTTTCCAGTTTGGACCTATTATGAATAGAGCTGCTGTGGACTTGTGTTTTCATATGTCTTAGCTAAATGTCTAGAAGTGAGATTACTGGATCAGAATGTAGGCATTATTTACCTTCATTAAAAATTGCCAGTTGTTGAAATTAGCATCCCATTTTAACTCCCACTAGCATTGAATAACAGTTCCAATCGCTTCATATCCTCACCAGTACTTGGCGCTGTTAGACATTTTAATTTTAGCCATTCTAACGGATATGTAGTGGTTTTAATGCTTTGTTGTGATTTTTGTTATATTTCCCTCTATGACGTTGAGTACCTTTTCATGTACTCATTGGCCATTCAAATATCTTCTTTTCTACAGTGTCCACTCAGATCTTTTACCTACTTATGTTAGTTTGTCTTATGATTGAGTTGTGAGTGTCCTTTGCATACTCTGTAAACTAGTTGTCAGAAATATGTATTACACATGTTTTCCAGGCTGTAGCCTCTCTTCTCACTTTCTTAATGGTGTTTTTTCTTGAGCAGAAGGTTTAAATTTTGATGAAGTCAAATTTAGCAATATTTTCTGTTATCATTAGTGCCTTTCAAGAAATCTGTCCTTAGGTCATGATACTATTTTACTTCTAAACTACCTCTGTGGAGCGCCTGGGTGGCTCAGTCAGTTAAGCGGCTGACTCTTGATTAAACTCAAGTCGATCTCAACGTGATTGAGCTCCATGTTGGGCTTTGCGCTGATGGCATGGAGCCTGCTTAGGATTCTCTCTCTCCTTTCTCTCTGCCCCACCCTCTCTCTCTCTCTCTCCTTCTCTCAAAATAAATAAATAGGGGCGCCTGGGTGGCTCAGTCGGTTAAGCGTCCGACTTCGGCTCAGGTCACGATCTCGCGGTCTGTGAGTTCGAGCCCCGCGTTGGGCTCTGTGCTGACAGCTCAGAGCCTGGAGCCTGTTTCAGATTCTGTGTCTCCCTCTCTCTCTGCCCCTCCCCCGTTCATGCTCTGTCTCTCTCTGTCTCAAAAATAAACGTTAAAAAAAATTTTTTTTTAAATAAATAAACTTAAAAACAAAAACCAAGGGCAGAGTTCCTAGTCTGTTGCCAGTTACTTCCAGTCACCACCCCATCTGGGAGACAAGAACTATAAAATAAACAGCAAAAATAAGTGTTTTGAAGGAGTCTAGAAACACTGTAACTTCTCAGTGCTTATTCTTATTTGTTTCATTGTGATGATTAGATGAAAACAAAAAAGCCCTAAAAACAAATAAAACTACTAAGATTTAGTCCTGATGGGTGGACAGAATATTTTCCGGTTCAGGTTGGAGACTGGATAGAAACATTGGTGGTGGGTATCAGTAGGAGCAGCTAAAGAGGGGAAGTTAAGGTGAAGATTGGAGGGGCACCTGAGAACTCAGAATAAGTGGGTGGTTAGGAAAGATGTTGAAGGAATCATAATAGGAGGGGGACCTAAACAACACAAATAAGACATTTTCCTCAACCCCCACCCCCAAATCCTAGTTAGTCTGAAAAGCTAAATCTTTAATACAATGGTATTAAAGTGTGCACTAACACGGCGGTAGGTGACTGATGTCAGCCTTCTGTAATCTCAAGTGACCTCAAGGAGATCCCAAAACAGGAAGAACCGGAAAAACAGTGAAACACAGGCCTGCAAGCAATACTTCTGACCAAATATGATAGAAACATAATGCATTAAGGCGACGTGTAAATTAAGATTTACACCTATGTGGAAGTCCGTGAATCTTAACGTTTACAAGGACACATGGTAGATACCCTGAGAGGGCAAGGATTGGGAGCACTGCTTGCAAGCACGTGTACTCTTTCCATTTTTGCACAGGACCCCTGGAAGCTAATAAGCATGCAAGCAGTTGTTCAGAAGAATCTGAAATAGTGTCTCAGTAAGACAATGACTAGAATAAAGCCCCTACTAATCTACTGTGAGATTGGCTTTCTCTCAGTCAAGAAAAGAATGTAGATGTGAACGTAGATTTGTGGTATTAAAACAAAAGTCCACTAGTGAAGCTTCCCTCCCGGGTTTGGTATTTGAAAAGCTAAGCTACAAAGCTGGCTTTAAGAGATTGCAATTCAGTAAGATAGAAAAGGGCTGAACAGATACAAAGATTCAGAGGAAATTTATTCTCAATCACAATGGTTGGTCTTTCTCTCTCTTTCTCTCTCTCTTTCTCTCTTTCTTTCTGAGAGTAGAGAGCGAGCGAGAGCGAGAGAGTACGAGTAGGGGAGAAAGGCAGAGGGAGACAGGATCCTAAGCAGGCTCCACACTCAGCACGGAGCCGGTTGTGGAGCTTGACATGGGGCTCGATGCCCCCAACCCTGGGATCACGACCCCAGCCGGGACCAAGAGTCTGACACGCATCGGACTGAGCCACCCAGCCGCCCTTACAATGGTTGTGTGAACACAACAGTACAAGGTGTACTATTTATTATTAAGCGCCATAGGGGATTCAAAAGGCTGTGAACCGTGATGGGGAGGAATTCCTCAAACGATCGGCAGTCTGTACAGGAGGCTCGGAGGACAGCCGAGTGCGGGGGTCTTTCCGCGCCCAGTCGCCAGCACCGCCAGGACCCGAGCTCGCACCCACGTCCCCACTCCCGCCGGGGACCGCTAAGCGCGCACCGGCGGACGAGCCCGGGGCCTGCGGGGGGCGGGGCGCCGGTCCCCCTAGCCGGCCGGCCATAGAGCTTCCAGACCTCCAGGTTCCTAGAGAGCCTCCGGAAGTGCCTCCCGACAAGATGCGCGTCGGTCGAGGTTGTGCCTTCGCGGGTTTGGAAGTTGGAGGCCGGCGGGCCCGCGTCCGACTACAGCTCTCGCCCCGGTTTGCCCCCCGCCCTTCCTGCGAGCCCGTCCGTCCGTCCTCTGCAGCCTCCCTTCCCCGCCCCGGGCCGCCCCCGGAACTCGCGGTGAGTAACGGGCCGGGCTCCGGGCGGGGGAGGGGAGGGCTTTGTGGGCCAGAGTAGGCCGCCGCCGGGGCCAGGCCTGAGGGTCCGCAGGGGGCGCGGACTCGGCGGGAACCGGGGACAGACCGGGTCGGGGCCCGGCCTGAGGGTCCGCGGGAGGCGCGGACGCGGCGGGAACCGGGGACAGACGGGGCCGGGCCTGAGGGTCCGCCGGGGACGCGGACGCGGCGGGAACCGGGGACAGACGGGGCCAGGGCCGGGCATCAGGGTCCGCAGGGGGCGCGTCCCCAAACTCTCGCTTTCGTCATCCCGTTCCTCTTTCTGGGGTGCTGTTGTTCTTAAAATGGGAAACCGGCCCCACGTTATCTTTTATGCAACTGTTGCCACGATCCGAATTGTTTTTACTCAGCAATTTTGCATTTCCTTCACGATACAAAAAAAAAAAAAAATTTTTTTTTTTCAAGCTGTACTTTGTTTTTGGAAGCCCCGAATTATCCTTGGAAACCTATGTTTGCTGTTAAGGCAATCTGCTGTTCGTAGTGTATGCAGAACACGGTGGCGCGTTGAGATAACTGCACAAAAGACACATTTGTCACATCTCTGGGGTAATAGAGAATTCACCCTTAGTCCGAGTACTTACTTTGTTCCTCAAGGCCGACTAAAGTAGACGCCTGGGAACCCTTTTTGGAGGGGCCCCGTTTCTAAAACTCAGGGCACTCACGAGTGGTTTTTTTTGTCAGGCAACAGTAAGACGGCCGCTACCACCTCTCAAAACAACCCATATTCCTGTTGTTTGAGTAGTTCAGTTAAGTATATTTATGCAGGAATCGTTTTAACAAATCGTAAGCATTTTGAATTCGTGGTGAAGGGTGAAATGTAGCAGATGTTAAAACTGGCTTCCTCACTTTGATAACTGTAAAGCACAGTTTTGGCTTCACCGGTTTTTCTCTTGATCTTTAAAGCCTGGACGATCTCTTTCTTGTTTTGTTTTCGGTTCTCAAACATCCCCAAGTAGACCTCATTAGTTTGAAGGAAGAAAAGCATTCCTTTTCATCTATTAAGAGAATAATGCTTTTAAATTTTTTTTTTAACGTTTATTTATTTTTGGGACAGAGAGACAGAGCATGAACGGGGGAGGGTCAGAGAGAGGGAGACACAGAATCGGAAACAGGCTCCAGGCTCTGAGCTGTCAGCACAGAGCCCGACGCGGGTCTTGACCTCACGGACCGCGAGATCGTGACCTGAGCCCAAGTCGGCCGCTTAACCGACTGAGCCACCCAGGCGCCCAAGAGAATAATGCTTTTAAATCTGAGTTGTGTCTTTAGTAGTTCACAGGATTATGTAGCATTTGAGATCAGGAGACTGTACATGTTGACTATTTTAACTTCCTAAATCAGTAAACTTGAGCAAGTATTCTTTTTTTTTTTTTTTTTTTTTTTAAGTTCATTTTATTTTGAGAGAGAGTGGGGAAGGGGCAGAGAGAGAATCCCAAGCAGGCTCTGTTCTGTCAACATGGAGCCCCATGTGAGGCTCAAACCCGTGAACCTGAGCCAAAGTCAAGAGTCCGATGCTTGACTGAGCCACCCAGGTACCCCTTGACCAGGTATTCTTTTTTTTTAATGTTTTACTTTATTTTTGAGAGACAGAGAGAGACCGAGCATGAGTGGGGGAGGGGCAGAGAGAGGGGGAGACACAGAATCCCAAGCAGGCTCCAGGCTCCGAGCTGTCAGCACAGAGCCCGACACGGGGTTCGAACCCACAAACCGTGAGATCGTGACCTGAGCCGAAGTCAGATGCGCAACCGACTGAGCCACCCAGGCTCCCCGACCGGGTATTCTTAAAAGAGGATATAAAGTGCTTACATGAAACTGAGAGGCAGGTACATACTAGACTAATATTGTAGTCCAAATATTGAAGTCCAGTTATAGGTTGTAATTGTCAAAAACTTGATTGGAGGGGCGCCTGGGTGGCGCAGTCGGTTAAACGTCCGACTTCAGCCAGGTCACGATCTCGCGGTCCGTGAGTTCGAGCCCCGCGTCGGGCTCTGGGCTGATGGCTCGGAGCCTGGAGCCTGTTTCCGATTCTGCGTCTCCCTCTCTCTCTGCCACTCCCCCGTTCATGCTCTGTCTCTCTCTGTCCCAAAAATAAATAAAAAACGTTGAAAAAAAAATTAAAAAAAAACTTGATTGGAGAGGGAAGAGACTAAAAAGTGGAAAATTAGATACTAAAAAAAAAATAATCAGGGTGGGGAAAGGACAAGACTGGTTGGCTGATTTGGTTGGTGTAAATTATGAACAGACCTGATAATTAGATGACTTCTCTGGGTTTCACTGTTGAGACTTTATTAAGTGTTATTTACTATGATGTTAATATGTTATATTTACTTTAATATTTTAATATAAAGTTCTTTTTTTTTTTTTTTTTAAATGTTTATTTGTTTTTGAGAGAGAGAGAGGGAGAGCACGAGCAGGGAGGGGTAGAGAGACAGGAAGACACAGAATCCAAAGCAGGGTCCAGGCTCCAAGCTGTCAGCACAGAGCCTGATGTGGGGCTCAAACTCATAAACTGCAAGATCATGACGTGGTTAAGTCCAAGGCTTAAACCAGCTGAGCCACCCAGGCGCCTCTTAATTGACTTTTCCTAAATTTTTAAAAATTATTTTAAGATGTGGGGCACCTGGGTGGCTCAGTCGGTTAACCGCCCGACTTCACTCAGGTCATGATCTCACAGTTCATGGGTTCAAGCCCGTATTGGGCTTTGTGCTGGCAGCTTGGAGCCTGGAGCCTACTTCGGATTCTGTCTCCCTCTCTCTGTTCCTCACCCACTCACACTCGCTCTCTCGCTCTCTCTCTCTCAAAGATAAGTAAACATTAATAAAAAATATAAAAATTATTTTAAGACCATGGATATTAATCCTCGCTGTTCAAAACAAAAATGATTACGCCTTGTCTCAAATTCTCCGCAAAATCTCAACCTCTTGCCCAGATTCGTTTTTCCGTCAACCCTCACTATGCCAGGAAATCCCCCTGCTTCTCTATAAAAATCTTCATGAATTAAACTCTTCTGATGTTAGACACCATATTTAACCCTATCTCTTACTTCTCTGTTCTTGGTATTAGTAGTTTACTCACCAAACTATTGTTCTCATCCTTATCTAATTAAAAAAAATTTTTTTTACATTTATTTATTTTTGAGAGACAGAGCACAGTGGGGGAGGGGCAGAGAGTGAAGGAGACAGAATCCAAAACAGGCTCCAGGCTCTGAGCTGTCATCACAGAGCCTGACACAGGGCTCAAACTCACAGTCCGTGAGATCACGACCTGAGCTGAAGTCAGACACTTAACTGACTGAGCCACCCAGGCACCCCTCAACCATATCGAATTTTAAAGATAATTTTCCAACTTTTTTCCTTTTCTATCCATGCTCTCTAAGGGTGGTTTTTTGTTTTTTTAAGTCTATATATATATATATATATATATATATATATATACATACATATATATGTATATATAATTTTTTTTTTTTTTTATTTTTTTTTTTTTTTTAAGAAAGAGAAGGAGAGAGTGTGCGCGATCTGGGGAGGGGCAGAGACAGAATCCCAAGCAGGTTCTGTGCTGTCAGCACAGAGCCCGACACAGGGCTTGAACTCACAAACTGTGGGAGCATGACCGGAGCTGAAATCAAGAGTCGGCTGCCTAACCAACTGAGCCACCCAGGCGCCCGGATATATTTTTTAGTAATCTTTACCCCCCAACATGGGGCTCAGACTCAGCACCCTGAGACCAGGAGTCGCAAACCCTTCCCACTGAGCCAGCCGGGCATCCCTCTAAGTAAGGTTCTTAATGGCCCTGGAGTCCTTGCATGGGCATCAGGTCTGTGAACTGTGCTGAAATTGAATGTAAGCTTTTGTGCCTATGGGGTTTTTTTCTGTGGAAAAGCTCTGTGTTTTCATTTGATTGTAGAGACTGAACTACCCCTACCCCATTCTTCCCCCTGCCCCCTAAAAAAAACTCCTGAAAGAGACACTGCTTTCAAGACTCATGTCAAGAAGTAGATGTAATCTGATTTTCCTCCTAAGGGCCTGTGTCTCCTCTTTCTTTGAGGATTATAGGTGTGGTTTTCTCATGTTCATCTCTTGCCAGCTGTTTTGGATATACTGCCTTCATTTATGCTCCTTTCCATTGTCTGTAGTGCTGCCTTTGTGATCTTTCTGGAATACAAATATGTAATAAAACTTCCTTGTTTTATAAGAGGGACAGAGAAGAAGGTGACTGCCACAAACAAACATTTGCAATAAAACCGTGGCCATGGGCACACATTTACAGTACCTACACAATGTGATCAATCCTCTATTTGGACCATGTGAAAAATGTCTTGGCAAGAATGAGCACCTTAATCTGCTTGTGGGTTGGGGCATGTCAGAGTGGGAGTGACAGACACCTCAAGAAAAAAATAGTAGGTAAGCTGAGACTTTTAAGTTAGAGTGAATGGTTTCAGCTAGACCAGGGTTTATGAAACTTGGCATTGACAGATCATGCTTTGTTGGGGGGTCTGTGTTATGCATTGTAAGATGTTTAGTAGCATCTTGGGCTTCTACCTACTGGATACCAGTAGAATCCCTTCCCTTCAGTTTTAACAACCAGAAATGTTTTCAGAGGTTGCCAAGTGTCCCTGGGAGAGGGGAGCAAAATTGGCCTGGTTGAAAACCACTGAACTAGAATAAAGAGCTCTGTAATAGAGTGGAGCCTAAAGAAAGCCACATTTGGGGGTGCCTGGGTGGCTCAGTTGGTTGAGCGTCTGACTTTGGCTCAGGTCATAATCTCACGGCTCATGAGTTCGAGCCCCGCGTCAGGCTCTGTGCTGACAGCTCGGAGCCTGGAGCCTGCTTCATATTCTGGGTCTCCCTCTGTCTCTCTCTGCCCTGTCCCACTTGTGCTGTCTCTCTCTGTCTCAAAAATAAATAAAATAAACATTAAAAAAAAATTTTTTTTTTAAAAAGAAAGCCACATTTGGAAAAGGTATGTGAAGGTGAGCTTATAGTAGATAAAGGTAAGCAGGTTTACATACCATAAAGGACATTGCATATCATGCTGAAGAGGTGGGTTCCCTTTCAAAAGATTTTAAAGTGATGAGTTATATTACATACTTATTAAAAGTCTTTCTAGAAAGGTGTTAATTTTATAGGGTAACATATTATAACAAAGTAGCACAAGCTGGGTGGCTTAGCACAGCAGAAATTTATTCTTTCATAGTTATGGAGGCTAAAAGTCCAAAGTCAAGATGTTGGCAGGGGCGCCTGGGGGCGCTAAGTTGGTTAAATGTCTGACTTTGGCTCAGGTCATGATTTCATGGTTCATGGGTTCAAGCCCCACATTGGGCTCTCTGCTGTCAGAGCAGAGCCTGCTTCGGATCCTCTGTCCCCTCCCCTCTCTGTCCCTTCCCCACTTGTGCCCTCTCTCTCAAAAATAAAATAAACAGAAAAAAAAAAAAACAACTTAAAAAAAAAAAAAGATGTTGGCAGAGCCACGTTCACCGACTTTCTGGTTGTTAAAGGCATTCCTTGGCTTGTGGCTGCATAACTCCTTACCTCTGCGTCTGTGGTCTCACAGCTCTCTTCTTTGTCTGTGTCTTCACATGGCTCTCTCTTTGTATATCTCAGTCTCTGTGTCTCTTACTTTCCTAACAGAACACCAGTCATGTTGTATTAAGGGCTTACTCTACTCCAGTATAACCTTATCTTAACTTAATTACATCTGCAAAGACCCTATTTCCAAATAAGGTCGCATTCACAGGTATCAGAGGTTAGGACCTCAGCATGTCTTTTGGGAGGACACAGTTCAACCCACAACAGGCAGCTGTGGGGAACATGAATGAGAGAAAAGAATAGCCAAAGGCAGGAAGACCACTTAACCACTGCAAGTACAGGCAAGAAGTGATGTCTGTTACCAAAGCTAAAGGCCATAGACATACCCACAAAGAAATAGGACCCTTTAATAAAGTCTTTACATCTATAGGTTTTGTATATAAATCTTGCTCTTAAAGACAGATACCTTCCGTGTTAGATATTATAAATAATAGCCCTTGAATGATCTTTGATTCTATCAATAAAGTAAAAGGTACAGATCTTTACTTATAGAGAACATACAATTAGGAAGTCAAAACTCCTTTGCAACTAATAATACGTAACTGTAGAAAAATTACTCATTTAAAGTAAGCTCTACACCCAACGTGGCACTTGAACTCATGACTCTGAGATCAAGGGTTGTATGCTCTTCTGCCTGAGGCAGCCAGGTGCTCCAAGAAAAGATTTTAAAGGAGAAAATATTCTGTCAATTCCTTTAAGAATAGGTATTTGGGGCACTAATGAAAGAAATTGGAGAAGACTTAAATGGAGAGATAGAGTGTGTTTATAGAATGGATATTAAAATGTCAGTGAGCTGTATAGATCCAGCACAAATCCAGTTCCGGGAGAGAGGGTTGGTAGGAATTTGTATCAAAAGACCATGGAATTAGAAAAAACAGAGGCTCCTGGGTGGCTGAGTGGGTTAAGCGTCTGACTCTTGGTTTTGGCTCAGCTCATGATCTCACAGTTTGGTGGGTTCGAGCCCTGCATCAAGCTCTCTGCTGACAGTGTGGAGCCTGCTTGGGATTCTCTCTCCCTTTCTCTCTGCCCCAACCCCACTCACACTGTCTCTGTCTCTCTCAAAATAAATAAACTTAAAGTCAAAACAATTTTGAAAATATTGCAACAAAGTTGCAGGACTCTTAATATTTGGTTTTAATATTTTAAAGCCGCAATAATCAAGACAATTTTGTTTGGGGAAAAGGGTAAACATATAGGTCAATGGACCAGAATAGAGATTACAGAAATAAACCCACACATACGTGGTCAATTGATTTTACAAAGATGTAAAGATAATTCAGTCGGTAAAGGGGTAATCTTTTTGAAGGTGCTGGAACAATTTGGTAGCTGTGTTCCAAAAAATTAAACTCCATCCACAACTCAAATTCTATACAAAAAATTAACTCAAAATTTGGGATGCCTGGCCGGCTCAGTAGGTGGAGTGTGTGATTCTTGATCTCGGGGTCATGATTTTGAGCCCCATGTTGGGTGCGGAGATTACTTAAAAAAATTAACTCAAGATGGATCATAGACCTATGGTACAACCTAAAACTGTAGAAGTTTTAGAAGAAAACAGGAGAAAATCTTTGCGACTGTGAGTTAAGCAAAAATTTCTTAGGTATGACACCAAAAGCACAATCCCTAAAAGAAAAAAAATGACAAATTAGACTTCAGAAAAGTTATGGATTTGTGTTCTTGGAAAGGCACTGTTAAAGGAATGAAGAGGAGGAAATATTTGCACATCATATATATCATAATGGTCTCGTGTCCAAGATATGTAAGGAATTCTCAAAACTCAATGATAAAGTTTATTTTTAAAACAGGCAAAAGTTTTGAGCAGATAACTTCACCAGAGAAGATAATATGGGTGGTAGACAAACAGGTGAAAGGATGCTCTACAGAAGTAGAAGGAAGATGCAGATTTAGACCGTAGTGAATAGGCATCTATCTGGGTGGCTCAGTCAGTTGAGCAACCAACTTCAGCTCAGGTCATCATCTCGTGGTTCGTGGGTTCGAGCCCCACATCAGGCTCTGTGCTAACAGCTCAGAGCCTGGAGCCTGCTTCAGAATCTGTGGCGTGTGCTCGCTCTCTCTCAAAAATAAACATTAAAAAAAAAAAAAAGACCATAGTGAGATATCAGGGAGTGGTTAAAACATAATTAATTAAACCATAATGAGATACCAATACATACTTGTTAGAATATCTAAAGTTAAAAATAAACCATATCAAATGCTGCTTGTTAGGATAGAGAGAACCAGTTCTCACATATAGCCAGTGGAATGCAAAGTGTTATAGGCACTTTAGAAAACAGTTTTGGACTCTGCTGTCAGCATGGAGCCTGCTTTGGATCCTCTGTCCTCCCCTCTCTCCCCACCCCTCCCCTGCTCATGCTCTCTCAAAAATAAATAAACATTAAAAAAAAAAAGTTTTACAGTTTCTTATAAAGTTATACATAGACCTGCCATGTGATGCATCAGTTTTACTTTAGATATTTACCCAAGTGAAATGAGAACATGTTTACACAAAACCTCAAATGCAAATGTTCATCGTGCCTTTATTTGTAATCGTCAAATACTGAAAATGAGTTGAGATACCTCTCAACTAGGGAACAGATAAACATACATCTCCATAAGGAATAAACTACTGGTACACGCGACGTTGATGACCTCATATGTATTATGCCAAGTGGAAGATGCCAGACTCAGAAGGATACCTACTGTATGATTCTATTTCTGAAACATTCTGGAGGTTGTTAGTGTGTGTAGATGGGCATTTAGGTTCCTGGAAAGGTAGCAACCAGTGCTCCAAGGAGTTGTAGAGTGAGATAAGGTCCACGGGAGAAGTAGTTAGCTTTGACATAGGAGGGAAGATGGAGAGCACAGAAGGATAATGGACATTAGGTGGAGAAGACTTTGGTGTTAGGAATTCTGGACAATAGCTTGAGCTAGATTATGTAGAAGTGTATGTCTGTTGGGGTGCCTGGGTGGTTCAGTCCTTAAGTTCAGGTCATGATCTCATAGTTTGCCACATTGGGTGAGCTTGAGCCCTGCTTCAGGTGAGCTTGAGCCCCACTTTGGATGAGCCCCGCTTCTCTTCCTTCCTCCCTCCCTCTCTCTCTCTCTCTCTCTCTCTCCCCCCCCCCACTCCTCTCTCTCTGTCAAGAAAGAAAGAAGGAAGGAAAGAAGGGAAAGAAAGGAAGAAAAAAAGAAGGAAAGAAAGAAAGGTCTGTTGAACACAAGGGATAGGTTGAGAGTTGAAGTGTGTAGAAACAGTATAGCTAGAGTTGCAAATACTGAAGGTTAAATCAGCATCAGTGAAGACCAGCTGAGGTTAAATGCAGACCTTCAATTAGACCCAGTCTACATGGTTTCCTAACTTTGTTTTGCCATATTCCCCATCCCCAAGGAGAGGAAGCAGAAGGAAGGGAATATTCCCCAGATGGATTTGGCATGGCAGAAAGCTAAGGAGGTAAGGCGTTACTTCTGGAACAGTGGAGAGGATCACTTAAATGACCAAGCCATGAAGTCTGTGTTGTGGTAGGAACTTGTTAAGCTGTCTTAGTAAATTACTATGACCTTTGATTTGCTTTAATATTGTTTGACGATTTCTCTTCTCCAAGAATTGCCCTTAGAAAAGAGGCCCTTGGAAGGTTCTTCTTAAGAAGATAGAGAAGGTAGTGGAAACGAGCCTCCTGAGTTTTTCCAGCCCTAAATGGCAGCAGAATCAAGAAAGTTGTCAGCCTCATCCCCACCAGACCACGCTCCTGAAGAAGACCTTGTAATTGTCAAGGTAGAGGAAGATCATGGCTGGGACCAGGAATCTAGTCTGCATGAAAATAACCCTCCTGGCCAGGAGTCATTCCGTCTGCGCTTCAGGAAGTTATGCTACCGGGAGACATTAGGACCCCGAGAAGCTCTGATCCAGCTCCGCGCACTCTGCCATCAGTGGCTAAGGCCAGATTTGAACACCAAGGAGCAGATCTTGGAGTTATTAGTGCTAGAACAGTTCTTGACCATCCTGCCTGAGGAGCTTCAGACTCTGGTTAAGGAACATCAGCTAGAGAACGGAGAGGAGGTGGTGACCCTGCTGGAGGATTTAGAAAGACAGATTGATATATTAGGACGGCCAGTAAGTAGACGGATGTGTGCATGCTGTGCCCACGGTGTGTGCAAGCTGGGTGATAGACACCAGCACCGCAGCGGTGCAATGAGCACTGGGTGTCGATTTCCGTTTGTGAGGAGAAAAATAGTTCCGGTCCGGCGTGGCTCATATTGGCAGAGTCCTTTTTATTTTTGTAAAGGATACGTGTACGTTTTTTATCCTCAACATCCTTGCAGTGATCTTTGCCAAGTGGGAAACTGGTATGTGGGGAGCTTGAATTACTTCAGTTACTTTGGACACTCATGATTAAAGGTAGATCTGAGACCAGAACTAAGGTTTCCTGGTTTGTTACCAAAAGTTTTTTCTGTGGAATAACTGCTCTAGGTTTCTGTTTATCAGGCTTCCCATGCCTTGGGAGTGCAAAGTGGTAGGAAGGGCATCAGAAATGATGCCTTTCTGCGCTAATCAACACATTTGTGTTCTTACTGCCTCTAGGAAGTAAGTGAGATTTTGCTTCCTCCTTTCCCAAGCGTGTGTCCCTAGAGATGAGCTCTTCTTGATTGTTTTATGTTGTTCACTTCCTCTCGCAAAGGAATTTCTTGTAATGCAGCTGCCCTGTTGTTTTCAGGTCCCAGCCCGTGCACATGGACATGGACTCTGGGAGGAGGTCGTACATTCAGAGTCTACACCAGGGCTTCCAAAGACTCAGCTCCGACCCATGGCAATGCAGCACGAATCTCCGGTGTCCCAAGGGTCACAAGAGAAAGGTAAGGAACCAGACTTCATTGATGAGAGGGAGGAATAGGAAAGAAAGTACCTGTTGAGTTCCTGGAGAACCAGGAACTAGAATTCTTGTGTACAGACCAGTCCTAAGATCTGAGTTTAAGTGTTTATCTAGGCTTCAAATATAGACTGTCAGTCCCATTGGTAAGTTCAAGAACAAATCAAAGAATTTGGGGATTCTTATATATTCACACATTTCTGTTATCCCAGTATATTTTTTTAAATTTTAATTTAATTTAATTTTGAAATGTATTTATTCTTGAGAGAAAGAAAGTGAGCAGGGGAGGTGCAGAGAGAGAAAGGGGACAGAGGATCTGAAGCAGGCTCTGCAGCTGACAGCAGAGAGCCTGACATGGGACTCAAACTCATGAGCTGTGAGAGCATGACCTGAGCTGAGGTTGGATGCTCAACCAACTGAGCCATCCAGGTGCCTTCCCAGTGTGGTTTTTGTTTTTGTTTTTGTTTTTTTAAGTTTATATATGTATTTTGAGAGAGAGAGAGAGGGAGAGAGGGAGAGAGCATGTGCATGTTGGGAGGTGGGAGGGGCAGAGAGAGAGAATCTCACTTGATCCCACTAACCAGGATCATGACCTGAGCCAAAACCAGAAACCAGAGTTGGGTGCTTAACAAGTGGTGGGGAGGGGAGGATGTGCTACAAATGCCTGCAACGTGAGAGCATGAGCTGGGCAGGGTCAGAGGGAGAAGTAGAGAGAGAATCTCAGGCCAGCTCCACACCTCGAGCCCGGACACGGGGCTTGATCCCATGACCCTGGGATCATGGCCTGAGCTGAAATCAAGAGTTGGACATTCAGCCCACTGACCGACCCATGTTACCTCAATGTATTAACAACATAGACGTTTTGAGGTTTTGCTGGTATCGTCATGCCACTTTATTTATAATTATTTCAGTATATAATTCTTCAAGCAAGAGCATTTTCTTTGATAGCCACAATAAATGCATCACAATTAGGAAGTGTAATGCTGCTACTGTACTAATCTGATCCATAGTTCATACACGTGTTTTGTCCGTTGTCCCAGTAATCTTCCAGAATCTAATCCAAGATTCCATTTTGCAGTCAGTTGTTTTGTCTCTATAGACTCCTTCAATTCAAAATAGTTTCTTGGCCTTTCTTTGCCCTTCATGACCTTGACATTTTTTGAGAGTACAGGTTGGTGATTTTATAGAATAGCTGTAAAATTTGGGTTCGTGTGATGTTTCCTTACGAGTAAATTCAAGCTGTGCCTATGTGTCAGGAACTCCCCAAAAGTACTGTTGTATCCTTCTCAGCATTACAACAGGAAATTGTCCTGTTATTGGTGTTGGTACCTTTGATGACTTGGTTAAGGTTATTCTTGGTTAGGTTTGGGGCGCCTGGCGGCTCAGTGGGTTAAATGTCCAACTCTTGATCTCGGCTCAGGTCATGATCTCACAGTTAATGAATTTGAGTCCCGCATCAGGCTCTGCGCTGACAGCAGAGTCTGCCTGGGATTCTCTCTCCTCCTTTCTGCTGCTTTCCCGCTGGCGCATACTCTCTCTCTTTCTCAAGATAAATACACGGTTTTTTTTTAAAAAGGCTTATTTTTGCTAAGGTAATCATTGTGGTTACTATTTTTCCCTTTATGATAAATAAGTAATTTGTGGGGGAAGTACTCTTGAGTCTGTGTAAGTATTTGGTCCACATCAAACTTTTGTTGCTAAAATACTAGTTTTAATATTCATTGTTGCTTCTTGACTGAATCGGTGATTACTAAGACTTACAAAATGATGATTTTCTAACTATGTCGTTCCTTCTACACTTACTTGTGATAGAGAGTGTTCCCTCCCCATCTTATTTTAGATGTCAGTATGGACTCCTAAATTCTTACTTTATTCCAGAAATAAAGTATCTTTAGTTATCTTTATTTTATTATTGTGTTTATTTTGATGCCTAAATTGTCTCAGATTTGTTCAGAGGAGGCCCCCCTCAGTCTGGCTTCTGTGTCCTTTTGACACTTCCCTATCATTTTTTTGAGAACTTCTTGCAGAACAAGACCATTCTAGTGTCATCTTGTGTTTACTCTGCGTTTCTTTTTTCATTTATGTGTTTTATAGCAGTTCTATATAAATGGGTTTTTAACATTCCTAAAGAAGAAACAGGAACGGTTTCAGTTAGTTATATAATTCTTGTCTAAAGTTCTAAAGCGTATTCCCCAAAACACAGTAGTCTGTTGCCTGGTGTTGCACTGTCTGATGCCTATGGGAAGCAGATAGTGGCAGTCATGGTGGACATTTCAGGAAGGTAATAGAGTTAATAGAGGTAGATTGGTTCTGTTGGGTCTCCTATTCCATTTGCCAAGAGATGAAGACCTGAAGAAATGCTGTACACAAGCACAAGGATGGAACGTAGTTTTGGTGGGAGAGAAGAAATTGAAAAGCAGCTCCTGTTAGGAAACCAGCACTCTATTTTCGACACGGAATTTCAGGCTGAGTGGGACGTCAAGGTGCGGGTGTCCTGTGGGCAGACATTAGTGTGGACCCAGAGCCCAAGACGTCAGATTTGATTTGATTTGACTTTTTTTTTTTTTAAATTTTTTTTTCAACGTTTTTTATTTATTTTTGGGACAGAGAGACACAGAGCATGAACGGGGGAGGGGCAGAGAGAGAGGGAGACACAGAATCGGAAACAGGCTCCAGGCTCCGAGCCATCAGCCCAGAGCCTGACGCGGGGCTCGAACTCACGGACCGCGAGATCGTGACCTGGCTGAAGTCAGACGCTTAACCGACTGTGCCACCCAGGCGCCCCTGATTTGACTTTTTATACTATTTCATTTTGTGTTTCATTTTAATGTTTTACATGTTTATTTAAGCAGTCGCTATGCTCTGTACTCAAACTCACGACCCCGAGATCTGGAGCCGCACGCTCCACGTACCGAGGCAGCCAGGGGCCGCTCAGCACTTCTTGTGCAAAACCTCTGACATGCATATCTTCTGAAATGCAGACAGCTTTGGAATGGGTCAGTGCTGGCTCCTGCAACTGTGGGACAGGGTGGTCTCACTCCTCGCTTCTTTCTCCTCTCAGCCATCTCTACCTGTGAGAGTCCTGCCTCTTCCCAGAAAGGAAGTCCTGGGAACCAGGAGATGACGGCCACGCTTCTCACAGCAGGGCTGCAGGTGAGTCGTACTGCTTCTGGATCTGCTTCACAGCACCGGTGGCATCTGCCACGTGCCCAGGCTCTCTGTAGCAGTACTCACCAGGAACTTGCCCCAGATGTTTCTGCAGGATTCTTGACTTCCCCCACCAAATCTGGTGCGTTTCCCTCTTTGTCCCCCGCTTAGTCAGATCCCTTTACACAGTACGTTCCCACCCCTTGATCCTCCCCAGCACTGGCGGACCTCTGACAGTCTGGGTTTGAGCCATGGAACAGTGCCAGTCCCACATGGGGATTTTGTTTTGTTTCAGACTTTGGAGAAGATCGAAGACATGGCTGTGTCCCTAATTCGAGAGGAGTGGCTTCTTGATCCATCACAGAAGGATCTGCATAGAGATGACAGGCCAGAAAATTACAGAAACATGTTCTCCCTGGGTAAGGAGAGCTCTGGTTATTGTCATCATTTAAGGTTTTTTTGTTTGTTTGTTATGTGATGGTAGCTGTGAGTTGTCTGAAAGACATTCTTAAGTTTAAACTCAGGAACTAACAGAGAGAAACAGTGCTGGCCCATGGACTTTTATTCTCTGGTCCAGGGCTTACTGTGGGTACTGTTCTGTCTGCCAGTGGGAGTCCTCTGCTCCCAGCCCTGTGGGACTTTCGGGCCTGTCGTGTTCCTCCCTGTCAGTGCCAGGGTTTTTCCCATTCCTGTCCTGTTAGGTCATTCACTACGTCTGTATTCCTACCCACTCCCCAGCTGCCCCTCAGGTGGTCCCTTCCCTGCCTTCGTGCCTCCCAACAGCCCTCCTTGTTCATGGCCTTTCTTCCCCATTTGGCTTGTGGTACTTCTGCTTGGCCCTGTTCTCATCTCCCTGGATTATGATAGCAGCTTGGAGACAGATGGAAGCTGTGTGATTGCTGGTAGTTTTTCCCTGTGTGTTTTCCTTTTCCCTTATATTCTATTCCTTTCTAACATGGAGAATAGAAAGTGACACTGGCTTGATGTTTATCACATTTTAATTTCAGGTGGTGAGACCAGGAGTGAGAACAGGGAATTAGCTTCGAAACAGGTAATATCTACTGGAATCCAACCACATGGAGAGACAGCTGCCAAATGCAACGGGGATGTTATCGGGGGTCATGAGCGTGGAGAAGCCCGAGATCTTCTGGGCAGATTAGAGAGGCAGCGGGGAAATCCCACCCAGGAGAGACGGCATAAATGTGACGAATGTGGGAAGAGCTTTGCCCAGAGCTCAGGCCTTGTTCGCCACTGGAGAATCCACACTGGGGAGAAACCCTATCAATGTAACGTGTGTGGGAAAGCCTTCAGTTATAGGTCAGCCCTTCTTTCCCATCAGGATATCCACAACAAAGTAAAACGCTATCACTGTAAGGAGTGTGGTAAAGCCTTCAGTCAAAACACAGGCCTGATCCTGCACCAGAGAATTCATACTGGGGAGAAGCCATATCAGTGCAATCAGTGTGGGAAGGCTTTCAGTCAGAGTGCAGGCCTCATTCTGCACCAGAGAATCCACAGTGGGGAGAGACCCTATGAATGTAATGAGTGTGGGAAAGCTTTCAGTCATAGCTCTCACCTCATTGGACATCAGAGAATCCACACAGGAGAGAAGCCCTATGAGTGTGAGGAGTGTGGGAAAACCTTCAGGCGGAGCTCACACCTCATTGGCCATCAGAGAAGCCACACTGGGGAGAAACCCTACAAATGCAATGAGTGTGGGAGGGCCTTCAGTCAGAAGTCAGGCCTGATTGAACATCAGAGAATCCACACTGGAGAAAGACCCTATAAATGTAAAGAATGTGGGAAAGCCTTCAATGGGAACACTGGCCTCATACAGCATCTGAGGATTCACACAGGGGAGAAGCCCTATCAATGTAATGAGTGTGGGAAGGCCTTTATTCAGAGGTCAAGTCTCATTCGGCATCAGAGAATCCACAGTGGAGAAAAATCTGAATCCGCAGGAGTTTAGGGAAAAAACTACAGTCCTAGTGTGGGCATTATTCAGAATTAGAGAATCCACATGCTGGTGAGAGGTCTTTCAGTGCAAGCGAAAAGCCAGAAACTTTGTCATCACTACAACCTTAACGTAGGATCAGAATCGATAGCGGTGGCAGAGTTTGAATAGCTCTTCAGTAGTTTGGGCCGGTTCCTTGATGCAGGTGGATCAGCTTGACTGTCTTAGGAGGTGTCTGATGGAGTGGAGCTCCTGGTGGCCTGATGCATCCTTTAGAAACACAGTAGCAGCTGAGCAAGTGGCCGGTGGTGGAGGCACTTAATTCTGTCTTGCGGGTGGGTAGCTGTAGGTGTGAGAGAGGCTCCTCCCGGTTCCTCTGCTTCTTCCCATCTCCTGTGATCTCCTTCCCCCACTGATTCCCCGGCAGGCGCACTTGTTATCCCGATCTGATCTGAGAAGCTACTTTAGAGTTTGAAGCAGCCTCCCTGTGAGACTTGTATTTGTATTTAGCTTTCTAAGAACCTAGTTCTAGGGAAATTTTTACAGACACATAACGTATTTATGCTTAAGTGTGCGTGTTCTTTTATTCCAACGTTCCTGATAGTGGAAAACCGTATTCCCACGCAAACTCAGAATGCTATATTTTTAACAGCACTCCAGCATTTTTCTTCATATATCACCTTCACTGACTCCTCTGAGTCACTGAGCATCCATACGTGTCCTCCACCACCCCCACCCCCAGCACCTGTGTCAGCAAAAGAAGTGATGTTTGTGGGAGTGAAGCAGAGAAGGAGGTGAGTGGAGACCCAGCCTGGCTGCTCTCGAGCTTGGGTGGTTGTACCTTTGGATGACTTCCGGCTCCTTTTCCACCTTCCCACTGTATGCCGTGGTGCACAGAGGTGTGGACACTGTTCCAGTTATAGCATCGTGTGGGCGAAAGGGGAGACAGGTGCTTGAAGACTTAAGATCCTTACAGAGAACGTGCACTCATCCCTTCTGGCCCATTACAGTCCTGCCCTCTCAGGTTCCTGTCAGTCTGCACAAACCCCTGACTGGATGGTCTGTCACTGCTGTCATTGCCTTCGTCCCCCTTCCTCAGATGGCCTTAGCACCTCACCCTTCATTCTCCATCTGTCTCTTGCCATTAGCTTTATAAATGCACAGCGGTGATCTGTCGAATACCTCACCCCACAGTTCCTCACCGTTCTGAATTCATCTGTAAGCTAGTGGAAACACAATATTAACTCATTACCGGGCACTGTCTTTCTCCTTTGAGGCTTTCCATATACCAGGGGCTTATTGTATAAAGTAACAAGGCTGTTTTAAGCAGCACACCAGAACCTGTGCATCCGAACACGGTCTGCCCTTTCAATTTGGCGGTCCGGGTTGTTGCTGTAGCGCTACCACTCCTCCCAACATTTGGAAGACTTCTAGTCTTGAATAGTATCTCGTTTTGGACCATTACCCACTTGTTCACCAGACTTGGAGTTGAGTCATTTTTGGCTTTTTTTCCAAAGTCAGCTTCAAAATGGGAATTGATTCCATTAATCCTATGCCGAAGAATATGCTACACATTCTGAAGAAAACGCCAGGAGAATTGACACAACTTCACGCTGACTGTTCTGAACAGGGACAGCACTTACTAATCATGTTATTTTAAGATTGGTGTTTTTAAAAACCAGTCGTAAAATCTTTCATTGTAAAGGTCCAACTTTTATATCATAAATTCCTTCCCTATAAAATCCCTTCTGTATCCCGCTATGGCCCACCCTGACCACTGACAACATCAAGGTTGTTCTGCCTATTTCATTGAGCCATTGATACCCACCTGTCACAGGTCATGCTTGGTTTCCTTGGTTTCCTTGGTTAACTGTTTCTATTTTCTTTTTTTTTTTTTTTAAGTTTATTTATTTTGAGAGAGAGAGAATCCCAAGCAGGCTCAGCACTGCCAATGCAGAGCCCAATGCAGGGCTTGAACTCCTGAACTGTGAGATTATGACCTGAGCTGAAATCAGAAGTCAGACAGTTAGCTGACTGAGCCACCCAGGCACCCCTCCTTGGTTAACTTTTTCAAAATAGTGCTTTCCATTATCCTTTATTTTCTTACTCTTTTTTTTTTTTTTTTGGACTATAGATTCCCTTGCACTTGAAGGGAATTCCATTCCTCATTCTCTTGTACTTGAAATTTCAAGACACCAGGAATAAATCTGGTCTCTAGATCCTTGTTCTCTGCGTACCCTCTGTAAGACACGAACTCTGCCTGAGGCCAGTGCTGCCCACATGCGGGTCTTACAGGATGGAGTCACTGTCCGAGGGAAGATACGTGCACACGTGCACAGTCTCCCAGGCGGTTGAGGGGAGCACTTGTCCAGTGAGGGCTCTTAGAGTAACGTGTTGAAATGACTGTAGGCACACCAGCTAACATCTCTTTACTACAGTAATGTGTAGCCATGCTATGCATTAAATCCATAATTACTAAGCATCTGGCCGAATTCAGAGGAAAGATGTGCCCTGAAAGATCAGTGTTCTGGAAAGAATAAGGACAGACTGGGACCTGAAGGAACTATTGAAGCTGGTTCAGCCGCATCCAGAAATAGCCACATGGTGTAAGAAGGTAGAAAAGGCTGTTGTTTATTTGGGGCACACATAGAAGGCCATCCTTGGTCTCTGCTAATCACTGCGCCAGAATGTGGTTGCTCCATCTTTATGACCTTGTTTTGAGCTCTTAACTGAGTGATGTGTGCTAAATTCCTTTATATCCTGCAGATTCTATTTTTATGCTCTTGATCTGAAATGAACTGTTCACCAATACCTTCTCCCATCATGATCTTCTCATTTTAGGACCTGGCATGATAAAGTGGTTCTTCTGTCACTCTGCTGCCATCCAGCATAGTCCTAGGAGAGGCGTCTCAGGCTTCAAAGGTTTACTCCATTGAGCAAGTGGCAGTGCTAGAATGTGGTGGATGATTGCCATACACAGCAGTTAGCTTTACTCTTGGTTCTGAGACTCGAAATAGTAATAGCTGACATTTATTAAGTACGTACTGTGTGCCAAGCTCTATGCTAAGTGTTTCTCATGGTTATGACACACATTATATCTTGCATTTTATAGATGAGCAAATAAGCTTAGAGAAGTGAGTTGACCAAGGTCATGTAGCTGGGAAATGACAGAGCAGGGGCTCTGCCCAACAGTGTCAGATTCTGGAGCCTGTGCTGCTGACCACTGTGCTGTATTGTCTCTAATGAGCACACTGGCCCTGGCCAGCCATTGGATAGGTAGCTACTGGGGAAGGGAATGCATAGTGGTACAGCACTGTGTAGTGCAGTTGATTGAAAATGTCATTTTGATTGATGATTCTATCTTTAAATGCTGATACTTTTGATGCTTTGTAGTATTAGAAAGGTAAATTGTACAAGTAAAGCATGTTTAAAAGAGGAACTGGCAGGATAAAGCAATAAGGTACAGATTCGAGTACATTTCTCTACACTGCCCCAAGGAAGTAGAATTGTGGGGGGAAATGAAATACCCATGCGCCCAGCCAGGCATATGGTCCGTTGGGATGACAGTAGTTAAGTTTACCTACAGCGTAAAATGTGGAAAACCTTCAACTTCACTGCCCATATCCAGCTACCATTCTGTTTTTCTTGTCATTCATGATCCTTCAAACATGGCATCCATTGTTCAACCCCATTTTCTCATTAATATATTCTTAAAACTTCTTATTGGCTTATGTACTCAGCATGCCACTGAAGTGTCCTATGGGCAAATATCAATGCCTTTTCTAAGTTCTTGTCCTGTTTTGTTTTGTTTTTGAGAGAGAGAGAAAGCGAGCATATGAGCAGGAGGGGGGCAGAGAGAGAATCCCAAGCAGGCTCTGCACTGTCAACAGGGAGCCCAATGTGGGCCTCAAACTCAAGAAACTTGAGATCATGACCCGAGCCGAAAGCAAGAGTTGGACGCTTAACTGACTGAGCCACCCCCAGGCGCCCCTTGTCCTTGACCCATATTTCGCACTGTTGAGTAGGGACCCTGCATCTCAGGAATTCTTTTCTTTGGCTTGTGGGATCTTTTTTGATCATTTTCCTCCTAATTTTTAGCTTTTCTTTATTAGTCTTTTTTCTCCACTGAAAATAATCTCCATGTCTTGGTTTTATCCAGTATTTTTTCTGTATTTGCTTCTATTTATCTATTTTGATTATTTACACTTAACTTCTGTATTTCAGTACTTTAATTATTTACCACCCTATGGGTCAGTTACCTACATAATTTGATATTTGGGAACAGAACTCCTCACTCTTGTCCCCCAGCCTACATTTTTCTTTTAAATAGGCATTATTGCTTAGCTTCTTTACCCTGAATAGACTCACTGCCCTTCATATTTCTTTATTTTTTTTTTTTAAAGTAGGCTCCACGCTCAGGGTAGGGCTCAAACTCATGACCCTGAGATCGTGTCCTGAGCTCCTCAGGCGCCCTGCCCTGTCTTGGAGTTGTCCTTTAGTCTTTTTCTGCTCTTCACTGTACGTGTCTCAAGTGTTGCTGAGTCATTCCAGTTCTCCGTTTTCTCCTTGAGGCTGGATCTTTTACATTTCTGCCATCCCCTGCAGCCTTCTGCAGAGCCATGTCATCTGAGGCCCCAGCTGTTGTAATTCTTTCTTTCTAGTGTCCTTGCTTTCAAGACCCCCTTCAGTAACGCTTCTAAGGTGATCCTCCTCAAAATTCATTTTCGCTCAGAAACACTCAGCAGATGATTGCTGTCCCAGCAGCGGTGTTCCAGGTTCTCCCATGTTTTGCCCTTCATGTTTCACCTGCCTCAGCCTAATTCTCTGGCATACTCACCTTGACTCTTCTTGTTCAAACTTCCGTGGCCTTCCACTGCTGTCTTACAAGCCCTTGCCTCCGTGCCTTTCTCATGCAATTTCTTTTGTTTGGATTGTTTTTTTTTTTTGTTTGTGTTTTTTTTTGGCCCCACTTCTTACGCATCCATATCTTCAAAGCCTAGCTTCTTTATAACTTCGAGTGGGCTCTCCCTGACTTCACCTCACACTGAGACCTCCCTTGTTCTGTGCTGCCTCAGCACTTACCCTTTGAGTTTGTACTGTGGTCCACGCACTTACTAATATGTTGCTTTGTAATTATTTTCTAGCTCTCTGTATTGTAGTTTCACATTTGTATTTATTTTCAGAATTAAATTGTAAGCTCCTTGAGGGCAGGAATAACTTTTACATTTGTATCTCTGCACCCCCTAGTGCCTAGTACAGTGCTGAGCACACAGTAGGTGTTTAATAAATGCTTGTTGAATCGTTGTGTGGATTATTTATGGAGTTCTATAATTGCCTGTACCTAAGACTAAAAAATCCAACTTCAGGGGAATATATCTGAAAACTGAAATAAGAAGCTCTCCATTTGACCAAATTTATTCTTTAAGGAAGAAAATAGGAATAGTAAACTCTAAAGATTCCTGTGTTAAAGTTATTGTTGCAAAAATGCTGCAGAATAGACTTTTGTATCTGACGTTAAATCAGTGGTTTTCAACTGGAGAAAATTGGCAGTGTCTGGAGATAGCTCTGGTTCTATCATCGGTGGACAGGTGGGATGCTACTGGCATCTGGCAGATAGAGGTTAAGGACACTGTAGACACCTTGCATGCACACACAGCCCCCACAACAACAAAAATTATCTGGCTTCATATGTTTAATTGGGCCAAAGTTGAGAAGCCCTGGGCTGGACACACTTAAGGTATATAGGAGAAAGAAGAGCTAGGAATGCTAGCATCACAATTAGAAAAATTAGCTATGGCAAGGTTTAAAAGAACCCTGTTATATATATTTTAGAGTATGTAAGATTAGAAAAGAAAAAGCCTTAATGTTTGGAGTTCACAGCAATATACACATCAGGGTGATGGTAAACCACAAAATGGTTGATAATAATGTTCTAAGGTTGCTTTCAGGGTCAGATCTGCCTCCCTCATTATACCAAGTACCAGGTGTTACAGGACTACAGTCTGGTTTCGTTTTCTAGAATCAAAGATAATACTTAGGGCGCTATCCCTTTAGCAGGGGGCCGGTAACATATAAAAGACGTAGCTTTGGAGACAACACATAACCTTCAACAGTCCCTTTGGTAGCGGCTAGGCAGGATTAACTACTCCAAGGAAATCAAGCCAGAATGCAGTCAGAGTTTGCCAAGTAAAACATACCCACTTAAGTTTTTAACAGAGTATTACTCTCACCTAAGAAGGCAAATATGTAGAAGAAAATGTGATTTCCTAAATTAGTTTTAAAAAACCTTTTAAGAACCTTCATCTTTCTCATCATCATTAAGTAGCTCAATGGCACTTAAACAGGTTTAAAAAGTATCAACTCGAGTTAGAAGATCGGTTTCAATGTGTAGTTCACCAAAGAAATCACTGCATTGCTCTGTTGTGTTTAATTATTCATAGTCTATAGAATGCTAGGCTTGGAAGTGACCTTTGAGATCATTTCCCAACCCATTCTGCAAAGGGAGGTCCACAAAGGCCCGGCGACCACTGGGTCGCCCATTAAGGTTTGTGGTGCAGGTAGAAGAGAATCCAGGCTTCCTGATGCTTTGCCCATTTCTTTTCTGACTGGTTATGCGCTCAGGTCTGACCCTTGTTCTTGTATGTTCTTAATTTTTACCCCGCCAGGGGGTGGATCCGTACTTTGAGCCTCCAGCTGTAATGTTTCATTCTAGGACTTACTCCTTTCATCAGTTTGTATGTCCATACAAGTATACTGACTCGGTGTCTTGGGTTAAATTCTTCCATTAAGGCCAGTTGGTGTCCCAGTCAAGTTTTGAAAGCCCCGCCCTCCTGGGCCTGTTCCCTAATCTTCAACACAAGGAGCGGCTCTGGCCTTCTGATCGTCAAAGATAAAGCCCTGAGCACCTGCACTCCCGCGTGGCGGTTTGGGGGATCCTTCAGGGTCCCCCTGGAGATTCTGCCTTTCCCGGCCGCGGTGTCTTCAAATTCCAAGATTCCAGAGTCGTCCGTTCTACAACTGGACAGAATCAGCAAAGGGAAAGCACCTCTGTGAGCGACGGGGTCTCGGATCGGCCTCCCGCGGACCACCCGGGGCGGCGGCGCTCCAGGATTGGGCTGGTGGAGGGCCCGCCCGGAAGTGTCGAGAGGGCCGCCCCGGAAGTGCCGGGACTTCCGGCCCGCGGGCGGCGGTGGCCGCGATTACGCTGCTAGCGCTCACCTGCAGACTCGAGAACCGCGTCCGAGCGGAGGACGCGGGAGTCTGGCCGGCCGCCCCTCCGGCCGCGGACCGACGCCCCAGCGCGGCCCGGTCTTTCCCACGGCCTCCCGAGATTTATGCAGCCGCCGTGACCACGTGCACCCCTGGTAGCTGTGGTGTAGCCCCCAGCCGACCCTCGGCCCGCCTCTCTGAACAGATGGGGAAACTGCGGAGGACTGGAAATACGCCCTTGGGGCAGGCTTCCTCTGCCACCCGGGTGCCCGGGACGTTTCCTGGTGCGTGCGGATACACTTGGGCTGCAGCTTGGCCCGTGGGGCCGGTGCCCGGCTCTCGGCAGCCGCTGTCCCACCCGCGCGGCCTGCGGCGCTGCCTGGCCTGCGGTGCCCTGCGGCAGGGGCGAGTCGGGGCACCGGCCCCACCGGCTGCCCAGCCTGGGATCGGACACGCGACCTAGCAGATCAGCCCCTTGCTTGACACTGCGTTTTTTCTCCCGCCCCTCACTAGTTAGTGTGACAGCTATGGCAGTCTTTGCTTTTTCTTTGAGTAAGATAGTGTTTCTTTTACAAAAGAAGGGCAACGAAGAGGAGACCCGTAAGAGGAAGCTTACTGAATCGCAGACTCTAATGCGTGGCAGTATTAGAGGAGCTGTTTTCTCTGCTTTCAAGAATTCTGTTACTAGAAAACTCCTTGTTCTGGGCCGGCTCCAGCTCAGTTGACACTGGCTGAGGCCAGTTCCTGACCTTTAGGGGCGTGGCGTGGGGCGGGTGGGGGGGGGGCGCGGATCAATGAGAAAGTGGCTGAGTTGGATGAAACCAGACAGCAGGAAGGGAAGGGAGAAGTATTTATTAAGTCATCGTAAACGTTTAGTCTCTTAGGGATGTTTTTTTCCATTTTGGGGGCCTATAGGTCTAAACCTGTGATGTGGCCAAATCACTTAATCTCTCTGTGTCTCTATTTCCTCATATGTAAATGAGGATGACAAAAGCACCTGCCTAGAATTGTTATCATGATTAGATGAACGGTACCTGATAACAAAAGTTGTATCTAGATATTGTCATTATTTTTCTCCATACCTGTCTTAACTGGTCTGCTCTAATGATTCATTTGTTTATACAGTGATACATTCATAATTTCATGTGTTTAATTTTTTTTTTCAGGTCCCAGCTCTTGCACAGTCAAGAAGTAATCTAGCAAGAAATATCAGCCCTGGGAGCCAAGGGAGGGAGAATCACTGTCTCCAACTCCTACCCAGGAACGCACCATTAAAATCTCAACTATAGGAACCCTTTATCCCACGAGAGGGTTGTAAGTATTAAACTTTGACATTCTGTAGTTTTCTGAAGATTCTACAATAAGGCACCTGAGAAGACTCTTTTTTTTTAAGTTAACATAACAATATCAATGTAGGTGTGCTGTTATGAACCCTCAGCAGAATCTGCTTCAAAGTGAGGGTAGAACAAGAGGGCACCCGGCTCACCTGCCATTTCCACAGTATGTTACTGATAAAGAATTCTGTCTTTGCTGCCTGTTGTCTGAGACAAGCTGTATTTTGTTTCTTTATGTGTCTTTGACTCTGCTTAAGGTGGTTTTGTTATTTTACCTTGCAGGAATTTTGATTCTTTGTATTGCTTTCAAATTTATCAATCTTTTCATTTATAGCCTCTGGATTTGGGCTTATAATTAGAAAGGCCTTCCTACTCTGAGGTTATTAAAGACTTCTCCCACATTTTCCTCTGGTACGTTTATAGTTTTCATTTATAACATTTGAAACTTTGATTTAGGGGCGCCTGGGTGGCTCAGTCGTTTGAGCATCCGACTTCAGCTCAGGTCATGATCTCGCAGTCTTTGAGTTCAAGCCCCACGTTGGGCTCTTGCTGACAGCTCAGAGCCTGGAACCTGCTTCAGATTCTGTGTCTCCCTCTCTCTCTCTGCCCCTCCCCCGCTTATGCTTGGTCTCTCTCTCCCTCTCTCTGTCAAAAATAAATAAACATTAAAAAAATTAAAAAAAAGTTTTAAAATAAATAAATAAAACTTTGATTTATTTGGAATATTGACCTGTATATAGACTGAGGAAGGAATCCAATTTAACATTTTTTCCAGATGATTACCTAGTTCTCACCATACATTTATTGAGGAGTCTACTCGTCTTTTTCTTACTGATTTAGTACCTTTTTTCTCTGCTAAATTTCTCCCTCTGATTGCATCTATTTCTGGACTTTCTGTTCTGTGCCATTTGTCTGTCTCACCACTATCACACTGCCTCACTGAGGCTTTGTAATATGTTTATGATCACTTAGGAAAAGTGCTCCTTCATTGCCCTCCTTTTCAGAGTTGTCCCAGGGAGTCTTGCTTGTTTACTTACTTGTCTATGTGAACGTTAAAATCTATTTACAAAAAAGTTGGTATTTTTATTGGAATAGTATTAAATTTACAAATTAAGAAGTTGTTTCTGAGTGCAAAGTGGAGGGATTTTAGGACTGCAATCGATCTGGGTTCAAATTTCATCTGTCTCCTTTTTTTTTTTAAGCTTTCTGCTTTTTATTTATTTGCTTATTTTACTTTTTTTAAGATTTTATGTAAGTTGAAGTTAGCTAACATATAGTATAGTATTGGTTTCAGGAGTAGAATTTACTGATTCATCACTTACATGCAACCCAGTGCTCATCACAAGTGTCCTCCTTAATGCCCATCACCCATTTAGCCCATCCCCCCCCCTCCCCAAACCCCTCTAGCAACCCTCAGTTCTCAGTATTTAAGAGTCTCTCATGGGGGAGCCTGGTTCGCTCAGTTGGTTAGGTGTCTGACTTCAGCTCAGGTTATGATCTCACAGTTCGTGGTTTGAGCCCCACGTCTGGCTCTGTGCTGACAGCTCAGAGCCTGGAGCCTGCTTCAGATATTCTCTCTCTCTCTCTCTCTCTCTCTCTCTGCCCCTCCCCCGCTTGTGCTCGGTCTCTCTCAAAAATAAACATTAAAAAATTAAAAAAAAAAAATAGTCTCTCGTGGTTTGTCTCCCTCTCAGTTTTTATCCTATCTTTTTAAGTTTTGGGGGCTTTTTTGTTTATTTTGAGAGAGAGTGAGAGGGAGCATGGGCAGGGGAGCAGCAGAGGGAGAGAGAGAGAGAGAGAGAGAGAGAGAGAGAGAGAGAGAGAAAATCCCAAACAGGCTCCATGCTGTCACTGCAGAACCAGTTGCCAGCCTCAATCCCACAAACCAGGAGATCATGAGCTGACCCAAAAACAAGAGTTGGATGGTTAACCGACGAAAACACCCAAGCGCCCCTATCTTACTTTCTTTTCCCTTCCCTTCCCCTGTGTTCATCTGTTTTGTTTCCTGAATTCCACATGTGGGTGAAATCGTATGCGGTATTTGTCTTTCTCTGACTCGTCTGCTTTATTAGTTGTCCAACCGAAAAATTTATCTGCTTTTCAGTTTTCTTACACATGAGAGGAGGAGCATAACGTTTTATTTGCGGAATTAAAGGCGATAAAAGGTGCAAAATACCTTGTTTGAAGTAAAAACCTTGTTTGTCGGCCAGCCCAGGGACCACTGAGGAAGAAGCCTCCGGGGCCCTAGAGCGGCCGCAAAGTGAGGGCAGCAGGGATCTGCGGAAGTCGAGGGCTCTGCCCCTTCCGGCGCCGTACTCACGTCGGAAGTGCAGGTGTGGGGTCCGGTTTCGGAGCTGGGGGCCTGCTGGCTCCCTGGTCTCGGCTGACCACCACCCTGGCCTCCGCCTGCTTTCTCGCGCCCCTGCCGCTCTTCCTTTGCTCCCTTGCCCTGCCCCTCCCCTTCCCCCTCCTGCCGCTCAGGCATGCGGAATAACAGAGACTCTGGGGGAGGGGGAGGGGGGAGGGGACCGCCCCGTCCTGGCCCCTGTATCCTCCCCTACCTCGTGTGTGTGTGTGTGTGTGTGTGTGTGTGTGTGTGTGTGTGTGTGTGTGCGCGCGCGCGCGCGCGAGACACTCAGGGACACCTGGCAGTTTTGAGATGTTCCTGAGATCTTTTTGCCTCAAAGAAAAAAGCTAAATGAGCTACTCATGAAGATTCCTTTCTTTTGCTATTTTACATTTTTATTTATTTTTGGGAGCCAGCAGAGCATGAGAGGGGTAGGGGACAGAGAGAGAGAGGATGACACAGAATCTGAAGCAGGCTCCAGGTTCTGAGCTGTCAGCATAGAACCCGATGCGGGGCTCGAACTCGTAAACTGTGCGATCATGACCTGAGCCGAAGTCAGACGCTTAGCCGACTGAGCCCCTTAGGCGCCCCTCTTTTGCTATTGTATATTGCATTTTCTGCCCCCTCCCAGACACTTCTGCTTAAAAGATGAGGGCACATGTCCCTCTTCTCACAGATTTCTTCAAAGTTAAAAGTGTTAACCCAGAGGTGTCTGATGACAGCCCAGAAAGGTATTTTGTACATACCCGTAGCTATCCGGTATGAGGAAGCCCATTGAGGCAGCGGCAGGATAGGATCATTCCAGTTTGAGCGAGCTGCAGACCTAAAGGGGTTTGGGTAGGACTAGGGATTCTTCCTATTTTCTTAATAAGAGCTGAGCAGCTTAGGCCACAGGCTTCCATGGGTAACCATGTTTCCTGGGTTCTGGGCAGGAGTTCATGTGCATGTGACCCCTGCCCTGAGTGAGCCTTTTTCACTGCTGCTAAGGAGCGACTGTTCAGAGAAACGTGATAGAACATCACTGAGAAATGATTCAGCCCAGCCATGGAGGGTAGTGTCCTGTGCCTGACTCGTGGGGAACTTCCACACCCCACCCCACAACAGGAGCAAGGAAATCAGAGGTTCAGAAAAGACACGTTTGTATGAAGAAACATTCAAAGATACAAGAAACTAGTAAAAATTACCTATGGAAGTGGTAAACCGAGGGGGATCAGGGTGGAATGGAAACAAGACTTGTTTCTATATGTCGTTTTTTTTTTTTCTTTAATGTTTGTTTATTTTTTGGGAGAGAGCACACAAGTGCACAAGAGTGGGGGTGGCGCAGAGAGGCAGGTACAGAGGATCCCAAGTGGGCTTCCTGCTAACAGCAGAGAACCCTAAGGGGGTCAAACTTGTGAACCACGAGATCATGACCTGAGCCAAAGTTGGACACTTAACGGACTGAGGCATCCAAGTGCCCCTCTATATATCTTTTCAGAGGATTTTGATTTCCCTTTACTTTTTTTTTTTCTTTGAGAGAGAGGGGCATGAACCATGATATCATGACCTGAGCCAGACTCAGATGCTTAACCACTGAGCCACCTAGGCGTCCTGACTTTTCAATTGTATATTATCTAGTCAAAAACATAGGCATACTTAAGAAAAAATTTTTAATGCTTATTTATTTTTGAGAGAGAAAGAGAGAGAGAGACAGAGCACAAGTGGGCGAGAGGCAGAGAGAGGGAGACAAAGAATCGGAAGCAGGCTCCAGGCTCTGAGCTGTCAGCACAGAGCCGGCTGTGGGGCTCAAACACACGAACCGTGAGATCATGACCCGACCCGAAGTCGGACGCTCAACTGAGCCACCCAGGCATCCCAAACTTTTAAGTTTTTAAATTCAAGTTAATTAACATACAGTGTTACAGTAGTTTCAGATGTATAATACAATGACTCGACAGTTCTATACAGTATTCTGTGTGCTCATCATGACAAATGCGCTCCTTTATCCCCATCACCTATTTAACCCATCCTCCCACTCCCTTTCATCTGGTAACTATCGCTTTGTTCTCTGTAATTAAGAATCAGTTTCTTGATTTGTCTCTCTTTGTTTTCCCCTTTGTTCATTTGTTTCTTAAATTCCACATAGGCGTGAAATCGTATGGTATTTGTCTGTCTCTGTCTTGTTTTGCTTAGCATAATACACTCTAGTTCCATCCACATCATTGACGCTTGGGCTGCTTCCATATCCTGGCAATTGTCAATAATGCTGCAATAAATGTAGGGGTGCATGTATCCTTTTGAATTCGTATTTTTGTACTCTTTGGATAAATACGTAGTAGTGTAGTTGCTGGGTCTAAGGTAGTTCTATTTTTAACTTTTTGAGGAACCTAGACACTGTTTTCCAGAGTGGCTGCACCAGTTTGCATTCCCACCAGCAGTGCATGAGGGTTCCTCTTTCTCCACATCTTCACCAACACCTGCTGTTTCTTGTGTTATTAATTATAGCCATTCTGACAGGTCAGAAGTGGTATTTCATCATGGTGGTTTGTTTTAATGTTTTGTTTTTTTATTTTTTATTTTAATAAAAAAATTTTTTAACATTTATTTATTTTTGAGACAGAGAGAGAGCATGAACAGGGGAGGGTCAGAGAAAGAGGGAGACACAGAATCTGAAACAGGCTCCAGGCTCTGAGCTGTCAGCACAGAGCCCAATGCGGGGCTCGAACCCATGGACCGCGAGATCATGACCTGAGCCGAAGTCGGATGCTTAATCCACTGAGCCACCAGGCGCCCCATAATGTTTCTTTTTTTGAGAGAGAGACAGAGTGTGATCAGGGGAAGGGCAGAGAGTGACAGAGACACAATCAAAGGCAGGCTCCAGGCTCCGAGCTCTCAGCACAGAGCCTGATGTGGGGCTCAAACCCACAGACCACGAGATCATGACCTGAGTTGAAATCAGACGGTTAACCGACTGAGCCACCCAGGCTCCCTCATCATGGTTTTGATTTGTATTTCCCTGATGATGAGTGGTGTTGAGCATCTTTTCATGTCTCTGTTTGCCATCTGTATGTCTTCTTTGGAGAAGTGTCTGTTCATGTTTTCTGCCCATTTAAAAAAAATTTTTTTTTAATGTTTATCTTTTGAGAGAGACAGACAGAGCATGAGCAGGGGAGGGGCAGAGGGGAATGGAGACACAGAATCCAAAGAAGGATCCAGGCTCTGAGCTGTCAGCACAGAGCCAGACGTGGGGCTTGAACTCACAAACTGAGAGATCGTGACCTGAGCTGAAGTTGGAGGCGTAACCTACTGAGCCACCCACGCGCCCCTCTGCCCATTTTTTAATTGGATTATTTGTTTTTTGGATGTTGAGTTTAAGTTCTTTATATACTTAGGATACTAACCCTTTATCTGATATGTCATTTGGAAATATCTTCTCCCATTCCATCGGCTGCCTTTTAGTTTTGCTGATTGTTTCCTTTGCTGTGCAGAAGCTTTTTATTTTGATGAGGTCCCTATAGTTCTATAGGAACTATAAACCCCTATAGTTTTGCTTTTGTTTCCCTTGCCTCCGAAGACATACCTAGGAAGAAATTGCTGTGGCTGATATCAAAGAGGTTACTGCTTATTTTCTTTACTAGGATTTTAACCATTTCCTGTCTCACATTGAAGTCTTTGATCCATTTTGAATTTATTCTGGTGTAAGGTGTCAGAAAGTGGTCCAGTTTCTTTTTTTTTTTTTTTTTTTTTTTGCATGTTGCTGTGCAGTTTTCCCAAGCATTTGTTGAAGAAACATTCTTTTTTCCACTGAATATTTTTTCCTGCTTTGTTGAAGATTAATTGATCATATAGTTGTGGGTTCATTTCTGGGATTTCTATTCTGCTCCATTGATCTATGTGTCTACTTTCTTGATCACTACAGCTTTGTAATATAACTTGAAGTCCAGAATTGTGATGCTTCCGGCTTTGCTTTGCTTTTCAAGATTGCTTTGGCTATTCGGGGTCTTTCGTGGATCCACACAAATTTTAGGATTGTTTATACTAGTTCTGTGAACAATGATATTGGTATCTTGGTAGGGATTGCATTAAATGTGTAGATTGCTTTGAGTAAGTAGACATCTTAAAAATATTTATTCTTCCAATCCATGAGCATGAAATATCTGTCTATTTCTTTGTGATACATAAACACATTTTTAAAGTTTATTTTAAGTAATCTATACAACCCATATGGGACTCGAACTCACAACCTGAAGATCAGGAGTCCCATGCTCTTCCGACTGAGCCAGCCAGAGGCCCCGCATAGACAGATTTTTAAGTAAAATTTTCAGAATAGTTTCTGTGCACGCTGGACATTTAGAGTTACAGAAAGATTGTGAAGATAGTACAGAGAGTCCCCATATACTTTATGCTTAACTGACTGACACTTAAATGACTGAGCCACCCAGGTGCCTCAGTGACCTTCACAGCTTCGAGGAGTTTTTTGGTAGAATGCCACTCAGTTGGGAGTTGACTGATTTTTTCTCATTACTATACTGAGGTTCTAGGTTTGGGGGAGGATGACCCCAGAGGCTAAGTGCCATTCTCATCTCATCAAGGGTGCACATCATCGGTTTATTATCGTTGAGACGTAAAACAATTTGTAAAGTGGAAAGAGGCAGAGAAGAGATAATTTGTGTAGTTTAAGTTTGCAGCAAAAGTTTTATCAAGTTTTCTGCCCAGAAGATAAGAGAGCGCACCACGCTGTCCACACAGGAGTCTGAAGGAGCCCCATTCTTTGGAGAGGCGAGGGGTCCGTTCTGTCACACTTGGCACGGGATGCAAAGCATCCCTGTTGCTAAGGTGCTGTCACAGCAACGTCAGCGGCAGCAGCAGTGGTGGTAGCAACGGCCAGAGCTTTTATCCCCATGTTTCTCTTCCAGCCAAGCAGTGTGGACTTCTGTGTGCGTGGTAAAAACACAGCTGTCGGTGAGGCTGCTGTCACGTTTCCAAACTTGTTATCGGTTGAAGTTCTGGTTCTTTTCCTTCTGTATTTGTACAGTCCTTCGTCTGCTCTACTACCTACAAATCTCTTCAATTCCTGTCTTGTTTCCCGACTTAATTAAAGAGGTGAAAAGTCTTTTTAAGTAGGAACTAAGTATTATTTTGTAGTCACTTATATTCCAGATTCTGTGCTGTAGATACCATTATAAAGGGTAATTTTTAAATAGACGTTTGAGTCGGGTGTTCGTTCTAATAGTTGTGTGATATGTTACTTTACAGACATTTGATTGGTGTGGCCTGGGTTTGTCAAGCACGTTTGAGGCTTCTAGTTAAGTCTGTGTCACATACTATTGCTTTAGCAACAAGGAATAAATTACATTGAAACCTCTATGTGTTTCAGAAGTCCAGGCCAGAGGCACGAACAAGGTGTCTATTCTGAAGGGAAGAATTCTGTAAGGATGGACCCCCACCAGCCGGTTGCCAGCTTACGGAAGGGGAGTACATCACAGGTTTCCGAGTGCGAGAAAACCTCTCGGTATGTGAACCAGGTTCAAAGGCGGGAGGACAGGCCCACGGAAGGGAGACGGTACGCCTGCAGTGAATGCGGGAAGAAGTTTGCCCAGAGCTCCGGCCTCGTCCGACATCGGAGAATCCACACCGGCGAGAAGCCCTACGAGTGTGGTCACTGCGGAAAAGCCTTCAGCGTGCGCTCCACCCTCACTGTGCATGAGAGAATCCACACTGGCGAGAAGCCCTACACCTGTAACGAGTGTACGAAAGGCTTCAGTGTGAGGGCACATCTGATCATACATCAGAGAATCCACAATGGGGAGAAACCGTATGAATGCAATGAGTGTGGCAAAGCATTTAGCGTGAGCTCAGACCTTATCAAACATCAGAGAATCCACTCTGGTGAAAAGCCCTATGAGTGCGACGAGTGTGGGAAAGCCTTCAGCGTGAGCTCCGCCCTCATCAAACATCAGAGAATCCACACGGGAGAGAAGCCGTATGAGTGCAAGGAGTGTGGGAAGGCCTTCTATGTGAACTCCGCCCTAATTAACCACCAGAGGATTCACTCTGGAGAAAAGCCGTACGCGTGTGGAGAATGCAGGAAAGCCTTCAGCCAGATCTCAACCCTAATTCATCACCAGAGAATCCATACTGGAGAGAAACCGTACGAGTGTGATGCGTGTGGGAAAGCTTTCCGTGGGAGTTCTAATCTTACTAAGCACCAGAAAATACACGCCAAAGGAAAGTGTCATCATTGATTTATGTGGCGAAGATATTCCAAAGGCCTTTTTTTTTTGTATCAGGAGTTAACACTAAGAGAAGGGCATGGAAGAAGTTGATGTTTTAATTGATACTTGGTCCTTTAGAATATTGAAGAAGTGAGAAGTCCGTGAAAAGTGCTCCAGAATGACTAGTTAAAGCTCTGAAATCGCGTCGACTTCTGAGAATGCGCTTTCACAACTCACAAGGTAAGGCCCTTTAAATACATGTATACTGTAATGTAGTTTGTTTTGGTTTAGTAAGAGCAGATTTCAGCATTTCAAATATTTTTATTTTTCTCATGTGCAAACCTTCTGTTGTTGTTGTTGTATTATAGGTAAAACCTATTAAGTTTGAAATTGGAAGTAGTGTTGATTGGTGGGACGGGAACCACATATCCTCATTGTATCTGGAAATAGGAACTGATCGATCTTCCTTCCTTTGCCTTTGCTGTACCTCCATGCTCTCAGGGGTGATTTGATGGGTTAGTAACCTCCTTGGCAGAGGGTAGACTGCCTTTGTTTTAGGTAGAAATCTAATAGATACTTTGTCAGGGTCATTCTTGCTTAGTCGGCAAAACCCCAGGACTCTTGACTTCCCGCAAAACCCCAGGACTCTTGACTTCCTGAGCCAGTAAATCCCTAAACTTGACTGAGCTTCCTGAACCAAAACAAACAAAAACAAAAAGCCTCTCTAAAAGTGTCAGGTGCTCCGATCCCTTGGATTTGGTGTTTCTCAAGTGTGGTGAGGGATTTAGGGATTTGCAGACTCAAGAGGTATGAGACTGGGCAAGCTTGGGAACTGTTGTTGAGTTGAGGATGATGGCATTGGTTTTAGGATGACTTTCAAGGATCTATTTGAGTGACTCCTTGAAGTTCGATGCCTCATATCAACCGGGAGAGCTCAGATTTGGGAAGTGGTACAAAGTTAATGAGTTCAGTCTGGAAAATGTCTTTGTCGTATCTGGAAATCCCAGTAGAACTGTTCATCAGAATGTACCCTAACTTTCTAATCCCGTCCCCAGACCTACACCCAAAAGTTACACATGCATGTATGAAGCTCATGGAAGAGATCTGGACTTAAAAATTACTTTGTTACTATTTTTCTATATTAATAGTGATTTCTGACCCCTGGGTGGCAGGCCAGGAAATTCTTGTGAACCCTGAAACTAAACCACACGAGGTTCAAGATGAACACCAAAGTGATAGAAATTGCAGATTGATTGGGTCTGCAGTAGGACTCTGTGTTGTAAAGAGATACATAGTTTCCATGATTTCTCATGAGCATCTGAGGCAAGACAGCCCACAGACACACTGGACTCCGTGAAGCTTTGAGCCGACTCGTGCGGTCAGGCACTGAGGTCAGGGTTGCATGTGGAACACACAGCGTGAAGTCTGGTATTGAAGGCGTGCTTACCACTCTGCCCAGGTAAGTTTCAGTACGGACGTGGGGGCTGAAGGCAGAAAAGGTCCCGGTTTTGGAGCGCACACTGAGGAGACAGAACCTCGCCGAGGCATGGGGCGTGCTGGAGAGAGTAAGGCACATACTTACAGGCAGAAATGAAGGGCCTCAACAAAACACCAGGAAATTGTCTACGACATTGGGTCAAGGTGTGAATTCCTTTGTCCTGCTTCTTTCTGCCTTTTGACAGTTGAGGAAGACTGGTTTCTCCTCGCTCTGTCCCAGAGAAAGTTCCCTGCCATGCCATTTCTGTTCTGTTATCGTCAGTGTTTTTAGCCTTCACTTCTTTGGCCCCGACTGTCTCGGTCTGTCCCTAGGATGGAGGTTTGCAGACAGACTCTTCTGGGCGGAGAATACTCCTCTGAGATCAGCGCTGAAGTGATGCCATACCCCACCCCAAACCAGCACAACTGAATCCTAAGCAGTAAGTGGTGAGTGTCTTGAAGACTTCGAAGGGGACAGACATTCTGGAGAAACACATTTCTTCTACTGAAGAATGTAGTGGTAGGAGGGCAGGATCCATGTAACATGGTTATTCCTTGTGAGCTCAAAGTACAGTGTTGATGGTCACCTGCTGTGGGTTGGGCCTTGTGCCAGGTACTAGGAATACAAAGGTAACTGGAAAGAGCACCCCAGTCTTCAGGGGCCTCCCAGTCTACTTGGGGAGAAAGGTGCAGAGAGAAAACAGTAAATACAGCGAGAAAGCCACTGGGTTTGTACAGGCTACTTTGCACCGAAGGTGTGAGAACCACTCGTGGAACCACTGAAAAGGCCTCAGGAGGGTGAAATCTTAGAGGAAGAGTGAGTTCTTCGGCCCCAGGAAAAGGGATAAAGGAAGGGACTTTGGGAAAAGCATGTTGAAAAGTATGTGTCTGGGGGCACCTGGGTGGCTCAGTCGGTTAAGCGTCTGACTCCTGATACCGGCTCAGGTTGCGATCTTGTGGCCGTGAGTTCGAGCCCCGCATGTGACAGTGTGGAGCCTGCTTGAGATTCTCTCTCTCTCCCTCTCTCTCTGCCCCTCCCCTACCCCCCCCCCCCCACCGTCTCTCTCTCAAAATAAATAAACTTAAAAATTTTTTATTTCATTGTAGTTAACGTACAGTGTTACATTCGTTTCAGGTGTACGGTGTAGTGACTCGGCTGAAACTGATTTTTGTGTATGAGTGAGGGTCAGATTTCATTCTTTTCCCATATGGATATCCAGTTGATCCGGCATTACTTACAGGAAAGACTGTCTTTTCCCACTGCTGTACAAGGCTCATGTGTCATATATCAATTGTCCTACACGCATAGGTCTGTTTCTGGTTCCTCTGTTATGTTCCATTGGTTTATTCTTATTTCCTTGGGTCGGTACCACATTTTCCTAATTGTTGTAACTTTACGTTACATTTAGGTATTCTGTGGAACAAATCGTCTTACCCGAGGAGTCCAGCTTGTTTGCCCCTCGTGGGGCAGAGCCACCCTCCCACACTGGCCTCCAAGGCACAGCCACCGTGTGCAGTCTCTGTGTTGCAGTCAAGGATGACAGGGCTTGTAGGCATCCTCGTGCTGCGGGCCACACCTCCACCTGGAGGCCTGGTACTGGGGACCTTGCCAAGCAACTCTGCCAAGACTCTCTCACTGGGGTAGAGGAAACTTGAGCACACTTTTCCCCACTCTAACTCTGTATTCGGTACTTTTCCACTCCCGGCTCTCCCCCGCCCCCCTTCCTCCTGGCCCCCAGGAGTGCTCTCTTGGCAGTGAGACAGTCCCCACAGCCGTGCTGATTCTCCTGCCCCTTGCCTGATGCTGTCAGATGAGTAAGAATGGAACACTGCAGGTGCCAGCACTTTCTCGTGTTGAGCGTCTCGTTAATGCCGTAGCAGGGATTCAAGGCTTAACTGTTACTTGGTTTTTTTTTAATGTTTATTTATTAATTTTGAGAGACAGAGAACACAGGAGGGGCAGAGAGAGGGAGAGAGAGAAAGAATCCCAAGCAGGCTCCTCTCTCTCAGCACAGAACCTGATGCGGGGCTCGAACCTATGAACCGTGAGATCGTGACCTGAGCCAAAACCAAGAGTTGGACGCTCAACCGGCTGAGCCACCCAGGTGCACCTCTGACTTTAATTTTTTCTTTTTTAATTTTTTTTTTTTTTAACGTTTATTAGCATGAACAGGGGAGGGGCAGAGAGAGAGGGAGACACAGAATCGGAAGCAGGTTCCAGGCTCTGAGCCATCAGCCCAGAGCCTGACGCGGGGCTTGAACTCACGGACCATGAGATCGTGACCTGAGCTGAAGTCGGACGCTCAACCGACAGAGCCACCCAGGCGCCCCTGATTTTTGTCTGTGTTAACTGACCACCAACACCTGGCAGCTGGTGCACGAAATGGTATGAGAGTGTACAAGTGGACTTAGTGTCATTATGATCAACTAGACTTTTGTTATGTAACCAGCACCTCCCCCCACCCCCAGCTACCACCCCAAATCTGTTGCTTATGGTACGGGACTTAGTCTTGCTTATGTTGTGTGTCAGCTGTGGCTCACGTGCAGATCTGCACACGTTCTCTCCACTCCAGGACCCAGGCTTGAGGAGTAAAAGAAAAACGGTGGTGGAAAGACACAGTGGCTTTTTTTTTTTTTTTTTTTAATTTTTTTTTCAACGTTTTTTATTTATTTTTTTTGGGACAGAGAGAGACAGAGCATGAACGGGGGAGGGGCAGAGAGAGAGGGAGACACAGAATCGGAAGCAGGCTCCAGGCTCCGAGCCATCAGCCCAGAGCCTGACGCGGGGCTCGAACTCACGGACCGCGAGATCGTGACTTGGCTGAAGTCGGACGCTTAACCGACTGCGCCACCCAGGCGCCCCAAGACACAGTGGCTTTTACAGGAGAAGCATATATCGTTTGCATTTATGTTTCATTCGCCAAAGCAGGTCAAATAGCCAAGCTTAACGATAGGGTGGGGGAAAATAATCCTTACAAAGATGGCAATGAGGAACCAAAAAAAATTTATAAAATCTGCCATCGAGAGGGCCAATGTTTATGGAATGCTTTCTGTGTCGGGGCTTTTTCTGAGTGCCTTATGTGTGTATTTGTCAATAACAAACAGTGCTATGAGATACATACCACTACCATTTTACAGCTGCAGAAGTTGAGGAACAGAGACATTAAATAACTTGGTCATTTGGCCAGGAAATGGTCAAGCCGGGGACTGAAACCAAGAGTGTAAGGTGACGACCTGTTCTCTTAACTACTAAGCTGTAACGTGAAAGTTTCAACATGAAGGTTGTTCTTATGCCATCGTGGGCTTCAAGGAGCCAGTGTGTTATGCTGGTAAAAACTTTCAAGGTGAGATTCGAGAGCCCTTGGTTCCAACCTGTTTTTACCTCTAAGTAACCATCTTAGGCTAGACTAATGCCACCGAGCTGAGCCTCAGTTTCTATATCCTTAAAAATAAAGGAGACATGTCAAGTATGTTGACATCCCTTCCAGCTTTGAGATTTTCGTAATCTCTCCAGATAGGTAGTAAAATGCTTCGCTGATGTGATGGCCTCTTTAGTCTGCTCCTTTATATGTGGTTACGTTCACAGGTGACTTGAAAAAGTGTTGCGTCTCCTCCCTAGTCCCTTCCTTCTGTTTTACTTCTATTTTACGTTAGTGAGAATACTACTAGTAGTAGTAACTTCCACCTATTGGGACCTTCTCTGTTCCAGGTACCTTTTCAAGCTCCTTCGGTAAATTATTTCATTTAAAAATATAGATGCTAGGGGCGCCTGGGAGGCTCAGTCCGTTAAGCCTCCGACTTCGGCTCAGGTCACGATCTCGCGGTCCGTGAGTTCGAGCCCCGCGTTGGGCTCTGTGCTGACGGCTCAGAGCCTGGAGCCTGCTTCAGATTCTGTGTCTCCCTCTCTCTCTGCCCCTCCCCCGTTCATGCTCTGTCTCTCTCTGTCTCAAAAATAAATAAAAACATTAAAAAAATTTAAAAGATATATAGATGGTATACTTAGAAGAGAAGAAAGGCTGTAAAAAGTGCTCTCAAACATCCATATTTGAGCACTTTTAAAACACAGGAAAATAGCCCAAAGAAAGCAAAGGGAAAGAGCAGAAATTAATGAGAAACACGTGTACAGTCTTACTTAGGACTTTCTCATATGAAAAGCCCTATTCTGGGTGATTTCTCTCCTAGGCTGCTCTCATTTGTTACATTTGACTCCTTTCCCCCCTCTAAGGAAGGGGTGCCTATTTCATGATCAACCTGTTCTTTCAGAGGGTGACTCCTGGCCTTAGACAAGGAGTCTATCTCCCTGCAGAGTTTTGCGCAAGTCTAGCACAGAGGACTAAATGGGAACATTCCCCAGGGCCTCCACAAGTCCAGGGGCTTCTGAATAGTTCAGCCAAGTGAGGGAGGAGCCCCTTTGAGGACTCACAGCTTGCACTGCTTCAAGCCAAGGACAGTATCACTCTGATAAAGGGATAAGTCTCACTGATAAGTATCTGATAAGTATCACTCTGGTAAAGACACTTGGGAGAACCTGCCCTGAAGTGCACTTCTGTCGGTGCCCTGGGAGTGGGAAATTCTCCCTTCACCTTGCCCACAATTTCAGCTTCAGCTGTGATAAAAGCATCTGCTGCTCAGTCTAACGTGAGTGATCCAGAAATGCCTCTCCCTGAGAAAACGAACCCTGGAGCACCAGCAGTCCTGACTGAGCCCCAGCAGACTTGAGGAAACCCTATGAGGATTCTCAGCCCGGAAGGACCTTCAGTGTAAACCCAGGTCCCGTGGCACTGCACAGCAGAGAAGCCACCTAAAGGAGAGTCCCACGAGAGTAAAGAATGTGGCAAAGCCTGCGGATACTGGGAGGGTCTTGTCAGGTGTCGGAGGACCCGTGAGGATCTCTTCAGTGCTATAAATGTTCGTGTGAGCTCAGCTCTCATCAAACAGAAACAAATTCATCTTGGACGGGAGTGCGTAGGCGGAAGGTCTTCATTTGGAAGCAGCGCTTCTTGCCAGAAAACCCGTAAATGGAAAAATGTGGGAAGGCCTTCACTAAGATCAGTCTTCTCCATCAGTAAATACACCCTGGAGCAAAGCCCTATATGTGTGACTGCTCTGGGGACCTTTCAGCGTCAGCTCAGTTCTTGCAGTGGATCAGAGATTCCTCTTTGAGTGTAAGTGATACGGGAAAGCCTTCAGTCAAAGTTCAAATCTTACCAAACATCAGTCTGTACTGGAGAGAAGTCTTACGCCTGGGGCAGGTATGAACTTCTTTCTTCAGACATCAAAGGATACACAACAAAAATAAACTTCAATTGTCAAATATATGGTAAAGGTATAGTACAGGACTTTCTCAACATCAAGCATCACAGTTAAATAGGAAGAGCATGCAGCTCTTGATCTCAGGGTCATGAGTTTGAGCCCCATATTGGGCCTAGAGATTATTAAATAAATAAAAACTTTAAAAATCCAACTGCATACAATCATTTGAGCATTTTATGGAATTAAGACAAGTGTTTATTAGAGACCTTGTCAGGTCACTTCATGGGGAAAGGTGAATTAAAACATCTGTGACAGATCTCTATGGGTATTGAACTGTCTTTGGCACAGTTAGCTTTCATTTTCTGTAGCAAAGGTAGAGAATGGGGGGAAAGTCTTTATTCACAACCTTTGATGATTGAAACATTACTACATTTATTTTTGGCTTGGAATTCATGATGCTAATTAAAATAGTTTTTCTAAGAATGATTTTGACATTAATTCCTGTGACGCATTTCTACCAGACTTACTCCCTTTTATTTTTAGAGTGTTAGTATCTGGGAAATGCTGCAGATATCTGTGGTTTGGTAAATCGTTTCACAGAATTTCCTATGCCTTTGGGCAGAAAAAGTAGATGAAGACACATGGGTGGGCCATGTGAACTTGTGATTTGCTAAACAACAGATCAAATTTACCTTGTTCACTTTGTGTGTCTAATATATGGAAGGAATAGTGACCCATACGGAGAAGGCTTGAGCATGTGCTCAGTGAAGGGTTCTGCTTGTGGGTTGGTAGCAAGTCAGCCTGAAGAGGGAGCTGTCACAGTTTGTCATCAGATCTCCCGCCTTCCCAGGCCTGTCCACAAATGAGAGTGGTTATTATTCAGTGTGGATTCGTTGTGAACTCACTTCATGGAATATAATCATTGGTCTGTGTGTGGCCTTTTGTTTTTATACATTTTATTTTATCTCTACCCCCCATCCCAGTCCCATTTCTCCCAGTTCCTTCCAGTCACCCGTAAATCGTTGTGTTCTATCTCATTCTATGCCCTTCTGCTTTTTGAAGCCAATGAATTATGAATAACAATTCACTAGGCAGGTCGAATCCTCTGCTGTGAGGTGGTTACTTAAGTCATTTGCTCTATTGACTAAGTGAAAGCCATTTAGGGTGTTCGCCAGCTTTGCTCTGAACACCTTTAGGAGTGTTTTTCTGGGGAGCATACACAGGAACGAAACTGCTGGCCCACAGGTTACGCACAGTGTAAATTGCACTGGCACGTAATTGTTCTTTTTCCGTGTGAACTAACAGATCTATCTGGTATCTTAACCTGATGGTGATATCACCCGGCCCACATGGGTTTTGAGAGCTGCAGACTTCCAAACAATGCAGGTACTTTCTCATCTGGTGGCGCCGTGGGGTGAGGCAGATCTCCAAGATAGAAATAAAGAAACCTCAACTTCAAAAATAATGCCTGACTTCTCAGGGTCTGGTGATGCGAACTGATACTGCTACTTAAAATGCAGTGCGATCCTAAAAGCTACATACCAGACCATGCTGTGTGTAAAGGGGAAACAAAATACTTTTCTAAGAACATCCCAGAAAGGGAGTGTAGCAGGTGCAAAGGTGCTGACATACTGGAGAAACAGCACGGCCGGTGAGACAGCAAGAAGAGAGGAGGACACAGGTGAAGGGAGATGGCCTATAGAAATGACCTTTGGGTTTTACCCTGAGTGAAATGGAAAGCTTATGGCTGGATTTTAAGCAAAGATGTGGCGTAATCGGTCCTAGGCTTTGAAAGGATTCCTCTAGCTGCCTTGTGAAGAATATAAAGGGACAGGAGTGGGAACTAGGAGAACGGTTAGGAGCCAATGAGGTAATCTGGGCAGGAACCCACAGTGCCTTGGACACAGGTGCTCAGCAGAGGTGGTGATCCATCACCTCAGAGAAGTGATGGATGCTGGTTACACATCGAAGACCATGACACAAGGATTTTGCTCATGGATGAGATCGAAAGAAGAGGCAAGAATGACCCAAGTGTTTTGGCGTGGAAGAACAGAGCGACCTTAACAGAGATGAGAGGATGCGGCTGGAACAGTTAGTTTTGAACAAGTGAATGTGGGATATAAGTTAGTGCCTCCCAGAAGTTTGGCTGTTTGAGAAAAAAGGAACATTCTCGGCACGGTCTGCCTGTCAGCCCAGAGCATTCTTCAGCCACACGGGGCTGAGTCCCAGATGAAAGACTTTTCTTGCAGGCACTTCCCTCTTCCTCCACCGAGCTGCTCCTGAAGACCGGGGACTTACGAAAGCAGTATTTTCTCAGCCACATTGTAGAAAGGACATAGACGTAAATGGCTGAGTGACATCCTGGAGTTGTCTGATTTAAATTTACAGAATGAGATAAACTGCCTGCCTCTGAGAGTTACAGCAGGTCAGTTCTAACCTCCGAGTCCATAGTTTCTTGGGAAATATTACCTGTGGTATATTCTTCTTTTTGAAGAGTAATCAAATTAGTGATATGTAAATGTTCTTAGGTTAGAATGTTAAAATAGGAGTTGGAACGGAAATCACTTAATAGCTATTCAGCCTGCAAGAACATGCACCCGGAATTCTGCTTGGGGTAATGGTGGACAGAGTCCTATGGACCAGTTCTCCCACTGAGAAGTGGGGACGCTGGGCAAAATGCTTTTTAAAAAAATCTATCCAAACACATTAAAGAGCTAATTTGAGAATAAAAGATTAGAGTGAAAGAGTGTGTATATTTAAGGAGATGATCCTTTCTTTGGGCATCTTCTGATTCTGGAAAGGGTACCGAGAGGGTGAGTCAAACTCTTGATAGGGTCACAGAAAAAAAGTCACCAAAATTGGATTCTGGAGACTGCCAACGTAGGAGGTAGTGCAGGTAAATGCCCTCACTCCAGTATGTGGGACCCCAAAGACTGTCCTCTAAAAGTACACGAACCACACATAGGCTCTCACAGAGGCCACAGCTCTGCTTTGAATCCTAATCTCTACAGTGGATTTAAGTGATTCCATAATGCCAGTGCCCACAGGTACTGGGAGGTCGTCTCTATAAGAATGTAATATTCTCTTAGGTCTGAAACTATTTCTATAAGCAATTTTGCAAAAATAAATTTTAAAAATTAGGAACATGAGAAGACAAATGACACAAAATCCAAGAGAAGCAACTGATAGTAGAAACACATCTGGGAGGAACACCTGGGTGGCTCAGTTGGTTAAGCCTCTGACTGTCGATTTTGGCTCAGGTCACAATCTCCTGGTTCATGAGTTTGAGCCCCACATTGGGCTCTGCACCCGCTTGGGATTCTCCTGTCTCTGCTCCACCCTAACCCTCTCAAAAATCAATTTTTAAAACTTAAAAATTTAAGTTAAAATGGATCAAAGATGTAAAGGTGAGAGCTAAAACTTTAAAACATTTAGAAGAAATCTGGTGTAAATATGACCTTGGGTTAAGGCAGTGATTTCTTCAGTAACACCAGAAACTCAAGAAACAAAATTAAAAATAGAGAAATTGGACTTCATCAAATTACAAACCTTTTTTGCTTCAAAGAACACTATCAACAAATTGAAAAGACCTCCCATGGAACAGAAGAAAATATTGGCAAGTCATGTATCTGATAAGGGTCTAGTACCCAGGATACATAAAGAACTCTTACAACTCAGCAGCAAAAAGACTGACAACCCAATTTAAAAATGGTCAAAGGCTTTGAATAGATATTTCTTCCAAGAAGATATGCAAATGGACAATAAGTCCATGAAAAGATGCACATCATTCTACATTAGGAAAATTCAAATCAAAGCCATGAGATACCACTTCACACCCAGTAATGTAGCTATAATAAAGATAGGAGCAGGTGTTCACAGGGATGTAGAGAAATTAGAACCCTCCTGCATTGCTGGTGAAAATATAAAATGGTGTAGCCACCTTGGAAAATCGTTTAGAAGTTCCTCAGAAACTTAGAGTTAAACATAGAGTTACCATATAACCCAGCAATTCCCCTCCTAGTTACATATTTTTTAAAAAATTTGAAAACAGGTGTTCAAATAAAAACTACATATGGGGGCGCCTGAGTGGCTCAGTCGGTTAAGTGTCTGACTTCAGCTCAGGTCATGATCTCACAGTCTGTGAGTTTGAGCCCCGAGTCGGGCTCTGTGCTGACAGCTCCGAGCCTGGAGCCTGCTTCAGATTCTGTGTCTCCCTCTCTCTCTGCCCCTCCCCTGCTCACACTCTGTCTCTCTCTGACTCAAAAATAAATAAAAACATTAAAAAAAAAAAAAAAACTGTACATATGGGAATGCAAGCTGGTGCAGCCACTCTGGAAAACAGTATGGAGGTTCCTCAAAAAACTAAAAATAGAACTACCCTACGACCCAGCCATTGCACTACTAGGTATTTATCCATGGGATACAGGTGTGCTGTTTCGAAGGAGCACATGCACCCCAATGTTTATAGCACCAGTATCAACAATAGCCAAAGTATGGGAAGAGCCCAAATGTCCATCGATGGATGAATGGATAAAAAGATGTGGTATATATACACAATGGGGTATTACTCGGCAATCAAAAAGAATGAAATCTTGCCATTTGCAACTACGTGGATGGAACTGGAGGGTATTATGCTAAGTGAAATTAGTCAGAGAAAGACAAAAATCATATCACTTCACTCATATGAGGACTTTAAGAGACAAAACAGATGACCATAAGGGAAGGGAAACAATATAAAAACAGGGAGGGGGACAAAACAGACAAGACTCATAAATATGGAGAACAAACTGAGGGTTGCCGGAGAGGTTGTGGGAGGGGGGATGGGCTAAATGGGTAAGGGGCACTAAGTAATGTACTCCTGAAATCATTGTTGCACTATATGCTAACTAATTTGGATGTAAATTTTAAAAAATAAATTAAAAAAAACTGTACATAAATGTTCACAGAACTATTCATAATAACCAAAAAAGTAGAAACAATCATTTCTGTTGATTAATAAATGAATAAACAATTGTGCTATAATCACATAATGGTACATTATTCAACCATAAAAAGGAATGAAGTATTTATACATGCTGTAACATGGATGAACCTTGAAAACATTACACTAAATGAAGGAAGACAAAAAAAGGCCACATAGTGTATGATTCTATTTTACAAAATGTCCCAAATAGGAAAATCCACAGAGACAGAAAGTAGATTCATGGTTGCCAGGGGTGAGAGGTATGGGAAGTGACTGGTAATGTAAACAGAGATGGAAACTTTAAAAATTAATGAAAAGGAAATAATAATAAAAAACACCCTAACAAATGAAGAATGCTTTGAAGGACTCATCAATAGACTGGACAATCATTAGACACTACTAATGGTGTGGATTTATTTTGGGGTGATGAAAATGTTCTAGAATTAGATAGTGATGATGGTTTCTCAAATTTGTAAATATACTAAAAATCACTGAATATTACACGTTAAGAGGATGAATTTTATGTCCTGTGAATTATATCTCAATAAAAAATATTAAAATCTATTCATTCCATGTAGGGGAAGGGAATACCCAGGCCTGGTCTTACCTTCCCATACAGGGGAAGAGCAAGCCCCAGCCTGTTCTGTCCTTCCTGTCTCATGTAAGGAAGGAAAGGGAACAAAAACTGAGAAGAACTTGTGAATATCACAGTCCAAGGCCACAGACTCCCTGAAAGACTGAAACCTAATCTCAGGACTCTAGAATGCTGCTCTCCCCTCACCCTATCGCCGCATTAATAGGGATCCTATATAACAAGGGAAACAATTGGAACAATTGCACAGCTTAGCTCTATTTAAGAAGTCCAGAGGGAAACCCAGAAGCAAAAGGTAAGGCAAAAACACAGACACCAGACCAAACTTTAGCTCTGATACCTACAGCTATAGCAAACAATAAATACCCAAATTCTACCTACAAACACATAAAATCCCGCACTATTTATCTAACGACCTATTTACCTCAGTTCTTTTTACCTAGTTTATTATGTCTGGTTTTCAAAGAACAACAACAAAAGAAGGCACACTAAAAGGTAAAAAGCAGGGGCACCTGACTGGCTCAGTCGATAGCGCATGTGACTCTTGATCTCAGGGTCATGAGTTTTAGCCCTACGTTGTAGAGATTACTAAAAAATAATAATAATAATCACAATTTAAAACTTAAAGTAAGGTAGCAGTAATCAAAACTAAACTTAGATTCAGCAGAGATGTTGGAATTACCAGACCAGGAATTTAGAAGAACTATGAGTGATATGCTAAAGGCTCTAATGGGAAAAGTAAACAACATGCAAGAACAGACGGGTGATGTAAACAGATGGAAACTTGAAGGATTAATGAAAAGGAAATAATAATAAAAAACACCCTAACAAATGAAGAATGCTTTGAAGCACTCATCAATAGACTGGACGAGGCCAAAGAACCAGAGAGGTTGAAGAGATGTCACCGATAGAAACTTGCCAAACTGAAAGGCAAGGAGAAAAGAATTAAAAGGAGGGAAAAGAATAAGACCTTTGAGGCAAAAGGCAAAGTATAATTCATAGGCCAAGGGAGAGGAATGAAATCAGATAAAATGCTCAATTAAAGCCTCAGAAGGCAGAAAGAGTGGAAGAAGAAAAAAAGAGCCATGAATAGAAAACAGTAACAAAAATTATAGGTATTAACTGAACTATATCAATAATCACTTCATTTAAAAAAAATTTTTTTAACATTTATTCATTTTTCAGAGACAGAGACAGAGTGTGAGTGAGGGAGGGGCAGAGAGAGAGGGAGACACAGAACTAGAAGCAGGTTCTAGGCTCTGAGCTGTCAGCACAGAGCCCAATGCGGGGCTCAAACTCACAAACTGTGAGATCAGGACCTGAACTGAAGTTGGACGCTTAACCAACTGAGCCACCCAGGGGCACCAATAATCACTTCATTTTTTTAAAGTTTTATTTATTTTTAAGTAATCTCTACACCCAATGTGGGGCTTGAACTCATGACTCTGAGATCAAGAGACACATGTTCCTCCAACTAAACCAGCTAGGTGCCCTTCAATAATCACTTTAAAATCAGTGGTCTAAATATACCAATTGAAAGACAGAGGCTGGTTAAATAAAATTTAAATTAAAAAAAAAAAAAAGGCAGGTGGGGGGAACCTCCTAGATCATTAAAAAAAAGAAAGACTGAATTAAAAACAAAGGAAAAAGGGGTGCCTGGGTGGCTCAGTCGGTTAAGCATCCGACTTTGGCTTAGGTCATGATCTCATGGTTCGTGAGTTCGAGACTCACGTAGGGCTCTGTGCTGACAGCCTGGGGCGTGCTTCGGATTCTGAGTCTCCCTCTCTCTCTGTCCTTCCCCCACTCATGCTCTCTCTCTCTCTCTCTCTCTGTCAAAAATAAATAAACATTAAAAAAATTTTTTTAATTAAAAAAAGAAATCAAGACCCAACTTTTAAGTTCTCTACGAGAACCACTCTTTAAATGTAAAGACACAGATTAAAGAGATGAGGAAAGATACACCATGCTAACACTCATCATACAAAAGGTGGAGGGCTGCCTGGGGGCTCAGGCAGTTAAGCGTCCAACTTTGGCTCAGGTCATGATCTTACAGCTGGTTTGTGGGTTTGAGCCCCATGTCTGGTTCTGTGCTGACAGCTCAGAGCCTGGAGCCTGCTTCAGATTCTGTGTCTCCCTCTCTCTCTGCCCCTCCCCTGCTCACACTCTGTCTCTCTCTGTCTCTCAAAAATAATAAAACAAAAACAAAAAAGGTAGAGTAGAGGTGCTTGGGTGGCTCAGTCAGTTAAGCATCCCACTCTTGATTTGGCTCAGGTCATGATCTCATGATTCGATTCGTGAGATTGAAACCCTGAGCCTGCTTGGGATTCTCTCTCTGCCCCTCCCCCGCTTGTGCTTTCTCTTTTTCTCTCTCAAAATAAAATAAACTTGAAAGAAAGAAAGAAAGAAAGAAAGAAAGAAAGAAAGAAAGAAAGAAAGAAAGAAAGAGTGTGAATGGAACTAAAGGGTATTATGCTAAGCGAAATTAGCCAGTCAGAGAAAGACAGATCTCATATGATTTCATGCATATGAGGAGTTTAAGATACAAAGCAGATGAACATAAGGGAAGGGAAGCAAAAATAATATAAAAACAGGGAGGGGGACAAAACGTAAGAGACTCTTAAATACAGAGAACAAACTGAGGGTTGCTGGAGGGCTTGTGGGAGGGGGGATGGGCTAAGTGGGCAAGGGGCATTAGGGAGGACACCTGTCGGGATGAGCACAGGGTGATACATAGGGGATGAATCACTGGAATCTACTCCTGAAATCATTATAGCACTGTATGCTAACTAACTTAGATGTAAATTACAAAATAATAAAAAAATTTAAAAGGAAGTTGTAGTAACTATATTAATCTTAGACAAAGCCAGCTTTAGAGCAAGAAAATTTACTGGGGATAAAGAGGGACATTACATAATGACAAAGGAGTCAGTTTTCCATGAAGACATTACAATATTTTATGTATATGCACCAAGCAATAGAGTGTCAAAATACAGAAGGCAAAAACTGGTACAAATGCAAGGAGAAATAGATGAATCCACTCTTAGATTTGGAGGCCTTAACATCCCTTTTTCAGTAATGGAAAAATCCAGTAGCCACAAAACGAGTAAGGACATAGTCGGATTGAATAACAGTGTCATTCAGTTGGTTGTAGTTGATATCTGTAGAATACTTTATCCAACAACAGCAGAATACTCATTTCTCTCAAGCACCCATGGAACATTCACCAATATTGGCCACAGTCCGATGGCCATAAAATACACCTTAACAAACTTAAAAGAATACAAATCATACTAAGTACGCTCTCAGACCACAACGGATTTAAAAGAAATCAGTAACAGAAAGATAAGTGGAAAATCCCAAAATATTTGGAAGTTAAACAACATACTTCTAAATAAAACATGGGTCAAATAAGTCTCAAGAGAAATATAAAAATGTTTTGAACTAAATGAATACTTCTCAAAATTTGTGCGATGAAGCAGAAACATTGTTTAGAGGAAAATTTATACCATTGAATGTATATATTAGAATAGAAAAGATGTCTAAAATCAAAAATGTAAGCTTCCATTTTAGGAAATTAGAAGAAGAGCAAATTAAGTCCAAAATGAGCAGAAGAAAAAGAAATAAAAATTGGAGCAGATATCAGTGAAGCTGAAAATAGGAAATCAATAGAAAAAAATGAGTGAAACCAAAAGCTGTTTGTTTGTATTTTTTTTAAGATCAATAAAACTGATAAGCTTCTAGCCAAGTTAGCTAAGGAAAAGAGAGAAAGAAGACACAAATTTTAATATCACTGTGGATTCTATAGATATTAAAAAAAGGAATATCATGAACAACTCTATGCACACAATTTTTTAACCTAGATGAATCGTACCAATTTTTTGAAGGACACTACAATTCTGATTTCAATTACAATGTGTGGGTCTTTTTTTCCCACACCACCAAGCAGTTCTCAGATATCAGGTGGGTGTCATGCAATTCAACTTAATTCTGATACTATCTACCTGGAGATGGCATCAGATCTTCTCTTTTAAGGGCTCAGTCCTGCAAGACTGCCCCCTCTCCCCACCTAAGATGCCAATCACAAGTCCTAGGTTGTTACCTGAGCTTCAGACAACAAACTATAGATGGGAGGGACAAATGACCCCATCCTTTGGTTTGATTAATTTGCTAAAATGGCTCCAAAACTCAGGGAACCAGTTTACTTACTAGAATACTGGTTAATTATAAAAGGATAGAATTCAGGAACAGATGCACAGGGTAAGGTATTGAAGAATGGTGCAGGACTCCCATACCCTCTCTGAGCATACCACTCTTCCCAAATCTGTGTTCAGCAACCAGGAAGCTCTCCTAACCCCCTTCTTTTGGGTTTTTGTGGAAGCTTCATTACATAGACATGATTGATTAAATCATTGTCCATTGGTGATTGAACTCAATCTCCAGCCACCCCTTGCTGGGGGGGTGGGGGGGGGGGTTTACTTACAGTTCCAACTTTCTAATCACATGGTTGGCCCCTCTGACAACCAAGCCCCCACCCTGAGGTGCTTCCTAAAATTCACCCTATTAACATAACAAAAGATCTCTTTGTCACTCTCAACACTGAATGGGGAGGAAGACCAAATATATGGTTTTTATTACAAGTCACAAAATCACAAACACAATTACCAAAACTCACACGAGGAGAAATGGACAATCTGAGTTGGCCTATATCTATTAAAGAAATTAAAACAATAATTAATCTTCCCGAAGTACCAGGTACAGATATGTTCACTGGTGAGCTCTACTAAATATTTAAATAAAAATTATGTGAATGATGTACTATATCATTTTTTTTACATTTATTTATTTTAGAAAGAGAGCGAGCAGGGGAGGGACAGAGAGAGGGAGAGAGAGAATTCCAAGCAGGTTCTGCACTGTTAGCACAGAGCCCAATGCAAGGCTCAAACACATAAACTGTGAGATCGTGACCTCAGCTGAAATCAAGAGTGGGATGCTTAACCAATTGAGCTATCCAGGCACCCCAATGCTGTACTATCTCTTAAAGATAATGAAAGCATAGAGGAATACTTCCTAATTCATTTTATGAGGCCAGTATTATCCCAGTACCAAAACCAGACAAAGTTATTACAAGATGGGAAAACTGCAGACCAATATATATTTCATAGATAGATTGAAAAATCTTTACTAGAATATGAGTAAATTGATTCCAACAATGTATAGGAAGGACTGTATACTATATCCAAGTGAAATTTATTCTTGGTGTGCAAATCTGGTTCACTATTTGAAAATCAGTTAATGTAATTATCTCATCAATAGGCTAAAGAAGAAATGTCATGTATCAACAGATGCAGAAAAAGCATCTGACAAAATCTAACACATTCATTATAAAAACTCTCAGCAAACTAGGGATAGAGAGGGAACTTCCTCAACTTGTTAACATCTACAAAAACCTACAGCTAGCATTATATTTAATGGTAAAAAAAACAAATGCTTTCCTATTTAGATGAGGAAGAGGATAAAGACGTCCCTTCTCACCGTTCCCACTTAACACCATACTGGAAGACTTATGTAACGCAACAAAATGAGAAAAAGAAATGAAAGTAATGTCGTTTGGGAAGGAAGAAATAAAACTGGCTGTTTGCCATAACACGACTGTCTCTGTAGAATATCCTAAAGAATACAAAAATAAAAATAAAAACCCTTCCTGGACCTAATAAGTGATTATAGCAAGGTGGCAGGATTGAGCTTAATACAGAAAAGTCAATTGCTTTCTTATATAACAACAATGAACAATAGGATTTTGAAATTAACATTTACCTTAGCACCAAAAAGACAAATACATAATTTGGTATAAATCTAACAAAATGTGTACAAGATCTCCATGAGGAAAACTATAAAACTCTGATGAAAGAAATCAAAGATCTAAATACAGTAGGAGATATTTCATGTACATGGATAGAAGACTCTGTTGTCATGATTGTCATTCCTCCCAATTAAATTATAGATACAATGTAATCCCAGTAAAATCCCAGTTAGTTCTTTTGTAGATACCAACAAATTGGTTTTTTTAATGTTTATTTATTTATTTTGAGACAGAGAGAGAGAGAGAGAGAGCAAGCATCAGCGGGGCAGGTGCAGAGAGGGAGAGAGAGAATCCCAAGCAGGCTCCACACTATCAGCACAAAGCCCAATGCGGGGCTACATCCCATGACCATGAGATCATGACCTGAGCTGAAATCAAGAGTCGGACACTTAACCAACTAAGCCATCCAGGCGCCCCTCCAACAAATTGATTCTAAAGTCTATACAGAGAGGCCACAGACCCAGAATAGCTAACTCAGCATTGAAGGAGAACAACAGAGGACTGACACTCCCTGACTTCAAGACCAGTTATAAATCTACAGAGATCAAGACACATGATATTGGCAAAAACAATACACAAATAGATGAACAGAATGGAATAGAGAGCCCAGAAATAGACACATACTCCTGAGGTCCACACCAAGGAGGAACAGGAGGCTCTGAGTGTAGTGAAGGTGGAGGAAGAGAAGGACCCTTCCTGGGAGCAGAAGCCTGGATGGCTGGGGGAGGTGCACCTTTATCAGGAGGTCTTACGCCAGCGCTTCGGGCTCTTCCGTTACCAGGAGACGCCTGGGCCCCGTGAGGCGCTGCGCCGGCTCTGCGAGCTGGGCCACCAGTGGCTGACCCCAGAAACACACCCCAAGGAGCAGATCCTGAGGCTGCTGGTGCTGGAGCAGTTCCTGACCATCCTGCCCGCCGAGCTCCAGGCCTGTGTGCAGGGACAGCACCCGGAGAGCCGGGAGCAGGCGGTGACCGTGTTGGAGAGTTTGGAGACAGCACACAACAGGTGGGGAAAGGTTAATCCATCGTTCCTTGATTAGACACCAAGGGTCTGCCAGCAAAGAGAGGGGGCCTGTGTAAGCGAGGGGATTTCCGGCCCTTGTTGCTGGGCTAAAGCGTTGTCCTTTTGTTTTCTCTTTGAAGCTCTGCTGCTTATGTGTTTTGTGTGAATTGATTATGACACAGATCTCTTTATTCTGCTTCCTGTATCCATAGGAATTGTTTACAACATGTTATTTTTTAGTAATCTCTACAACCAGCGAGGAGTTTGAACTTCCAACCCGAGATCGCGGGCTCCACTGAGCAGCCACGCGCCCCCGTAGCAGATTTTTTTAAATCAAATTTTGAGGTTTTAGCTATTGCCCAATATCTGTGATGGTCTTGTAAACCCAGCTCTACCTGTATGTCCTTAGGTTGAAGCCAAGCTCTACAAACAAGGACGTGGGACCTGTGAGCCTTGCAGATCAGCCCTGACCGTCCAGCCAAAGTGTGATCCTTGGGAGCACAGGCTTGTGCAAGAGAACAAAGCCTCAAAATGTGAATCCCGGTGGAGGTTTTGAAGCACTGAGTAGATCACATCCGCCTGGGAGCTGTATTTCTGGCAAGAAAAGTGGTGTCTGGGGGTAGAATAAATTTAACACCAAAAGGTTATTTACAAAGTGAGCATATCCAGAGCTGATTTAATTTTGAATTAAGATATTCAAAATTGTTGAATTTTAGTTTTGTATTTATTTTATCTTATTTTATTTTATTTTATTTTATTTTATTTTATTTTATGTTCTGCTTAAGATAGCACTTTTCAATTCTATGAACCCAATCACCAAGGAACTAGTTAAAAATATAGATGCCCATCGGGCGCCTGGGTGGCTCACGGTTGAGCATCTGACTTTGGATCAGGTCACCATCTCACTGTTAGTGGGTTCGAGCCCCACATCGGGTTCTGTGCTGACAGCTCAGATCCTGGAGCCTGCTTAGGATTCTGTGTCTCACTCTCTCTTCTCCTCCCCTGCTAGCTCTCTCTCAAAAATAAATGAACATTAAAAAAATAGATGCCCAAATCTACCATACATTTACTACAATAGATTCTAGTATTATATTTTTAAATTAATTATTAAAAGGGCTATTATTATAGAACAATAGTTTATATTTCAAAAATTGTAGTAGAGAAGGACATATAATGAAAATAAAAGTTCCATTCCAACATTCTCTAATATATACATATTTCTAAAATCTTTCCATGCCTCTCAAGCCCCTGTCCCTCTTTTAGGTCAAGTGGATTATTTTTGTTATTGTTATTTTAATGTTTATTTATTTTTGAGGGACGGAGAAAGAGAGACAGAGCGTGAGCAGAAGTGGGGCAGAGAGAGAGGGAGACACAGAATCCAAAGCAGGCTCCAGGCTCTGAACTGTCAGCACAGAGTTCTGTGGGGCTCGAACCCATTGACCATGAGATCATGACCTGAGCGAAAGTCGGACATTTAACCTACTGAGCCACCCAAGCCCCCCAGGTCAAATGGTATTATCCTGTATGGACTGTATTTTCTTATTTTCTATATTCTTGATGTTCCGGCATTGATCCTGGTGCCCCTGGGAGAGCTAGCTGATTCCTAGAGACAGTGGAGAACTCCCTGCAAGTACCCTTTTCATATTTGAACCAGATAATCCAGAGTCGGCTCCCCAGCCGGCTCCTTTATCGGGCTCCTTTATCAGACTCTTGCACACCAGTCCCCTATTTCTCCTGCTGTAAACCCACCCCCCCCCGGGGCAAGGTGGTGGATAACCGCAGAACATCCCTGTAGAATCATTCAAACTATGTGATTCTGAGCTCATTCAGCAACCTATCCTACCTTGCCTATTCCTTCTCTGGAAAACTCCAGTAAAGCTCTAGGCCACACTTTCCCCTCTCCTGCCTCCTGCCTTCCTACGTGGCCTGCACGAGGTGCCACACCTGCTGTTCCTAGGGATCTGTGGAGATCAAAACTTCTTCATGATAGTCCTTCCCATGCCTCCTTGATTAAGACAAATCCTGGGTACATTTTAGTTTATTTTTTTAATATGCTCACCAACTTTTTAAAAAGTTTATTTGTCTTTTTTGAAAGAGAGAGCATAGGCAGGGTAGGGGCAGAGAGAGAGGGAGACAGAGGATCCAAAGCAGGCTCTGTGCTGACAGCAGAGAGCCTGATGTGGGGCTCAAACTCACAAAACCGTGAGATCATGACCTGAGCCGAAGTCCAACGTTCAACAGGCCGAGCCACCCAGGTGCCCCTAAATAATACTACTCTTATCAATAGAACTACTTTATTCATTTAATAGGTCTTTAGTTTTGTGTTGCATACATATATTATAATTAATTTACTAGTCTTCTGCTGATATACATCTAAGCTGTTTGTAGTATTTTTTTTTTTAACGCTTATTTATTTTTGAGACAGAGAGAGACAGAGCATGAATGGGGGAGGGTCAGAGAGAGAGGGAGACACAGAATCAGAAGCAGGCTCCAGGCTCTGAGCCGTCAGCCCAGAGCCCGACGCGGGGCTCGAACTCACGGACCATGAGATGGTGACCTGAGCCGAAGTTGGATGCTTAACCGACCAAGCCACCCAGGCGCCCCTGTTTGTAGTATTTTTATTACGCACAGTGCATCAGTGGGTGTCTTTATATAAAAGTCTATGACACTTGTGTGGAATTCCTGGGAGAAAAACTTCCCGTAAGTGCAGGCGCAGATGACAGGCACTGAATCGCCATGGTAGATCCGTCACAGGGCAGCGAGGCTGCGGTGGTTGCCTGCGGAGCGAGTGCAGGGAGCACGCAGGGTGATGCAGAAAGACAAATGAGGATTCCTGTAGACCCGTGTCCCAGGCCAGACGTTACCACTTACCTGCCATGTGATCCTAGGCCACTTACTTAATTTTTAGGTTTCAGTTCCTAAATCTATCACCCAATTCATGGTGTTGCCGTGAGCATCACCAAAAACTGGCTGATGGATTGGCATTTCAGCTGTCTGTTTCCGTTACCAAACCACCCCCAAAACGTAGTGGCTGAAAGGAACGACCATGAATTGTCTCCCACACTTCTGAGGGTGTTTTCTGTTGCACGTGATACCAGTTTGTGTTATCCAGGGCCCTCCTGGGCTGTGCTGCCCAAAATACCTTGCTCCCTTGTCTCCTGCCTTATCAGGAGGCAGAAAACTAGGCCTCTAGAGACACTGTGATGGCCTCAGGTTCTCATGGGCTCTCCCGCCATCTCTCTAGAGGGTGACTGACCTTCTTACAGGGCAGCTCAGGATCTCAAGGACGCAGACGCACGGTGGTAAAGTCTTCGTCCCTGAGCTGACACAGCTTTACTTGCACCACAATCTGTTGAATAAAGTGGGTCACGGGCCAGCCCAGATCCTGTGTGGGCCGACTATACCAGGGGAAAATACTGGAAGGTGTGTTTGGTGGGGACTTTTGGAAGATTCTTGGGGAATTTTCATTTCATTCCGCCATTTTGAGTTTAGATCTGGGCCAGGGCCCTGAGGGCCTTTATTTATTTATCTTCATTCTCTGTGACTCATAGGTGCAGTGAGTGTCAAAAACCATTAGGATGATGGCTTTCAATTATCTATCCTAATCTTTCATCAAAACCCTTTATATGGGACATGTGACATTTAAATCATTGACTTGCTCTTCCAGCAGAAGGCTGGACCAGGACTATGAGTGGTGAATTTGCTCCAAAGCCAAGTTCCACGGAAAGGAGCACATTGGATGTTTTCTAGGATGCAAGATGTGGAGAAACTTCAATGTGAGGGCAAATCAGGACAGCAAAAGGTCGACCCCATAAGAGTAAAACAACACAAATGTAAGGAGTGTGGGCAGGCCTTTGCTCAGAGCTCAGGGGTGGTTTGCCCCTGGAGAATCCATACTCAGGAAAAGCCCTATCAATGTAACCAGTGTGGGAATGCTGTCAGTTATAAATCAGCCCTTCTTTCACACCAGGAAATTCATAATAAAATAAAACGATATCGGTATAATGAATGGGCGAAGGCCTTCAGTCAAGACACAGGCCTCGTTCGTCATCGGAGAATCCATACTGGGAAGAGACCCTCTGGGTGTAAAGAGTGCAGTAAATCATTTAGGCAAAGCTCACACCTTATTGGACATCTGAGGGTCCACACCAGAGAAGCCCTTCAGATGTCATGGATGTGGGAGGGCCTTCAGTCAGGGGTCGGGACTCACGGAGCATCAGAGAAGCCACACAGGAGAGAGACCCTACCTGTGTAAGGAATGGGGGAGAGCTTCCCGAGGGGGCACCAGCCTTACTCCACACCTGAGGATCCACAATGGAGAGAAGCCCCATCAGTGTGAGGAGTGTGGACGAGCCTTCATTCAGAGGTCAAGCCTTGTTCATCATCAGGGGATCCACAGAGGGCAGAAGTCTGCGTTTGTGTCCTAACTGTAAGAAAGCCTTTAATCATGCATCCGGCCTTACTGAACCACTCTAGAAAGCTATGCTGAATACAGACCCTATCGCTGTGTGGTAAGTTCGGGATGTCAGGATGTGGTGTGTCCATTCCGTTGTTATTCTAGGCCATGAGACAGTCTGATGTCACACATCCGGTTGAAAGATCTGGCGGCATCAGGGAAACAGACTGCTCGCATCCTGCCTGACTCTGCAGGGAATGCTGCCCTGCTTCCTGCTCCTCCAGTCTCCTCCCTTGTGGTCCGTCTGCCCTTCTGCTTCCTGAAGTCCCTGTCATCACATACCCTGACTATCCCGACGACCCAGAGACTCGCGTGTTGTGGGCAGAGGACCACAAAGATGTCATGTGTGTTCCCTGCAGAGAACTTAGCAGGCTGCATGGGGATATGTGATGCTGTTTTTTTTTGTTTTGTTTTTTTTTTTTTTTTTAATTTTTAACATTTATTTATTTTTGAGAGACAGAGCATGAGCAGGGGAGGGGGAGAGAGAGAGAGAGAGAGAGAGAGAGAGAGAGAGAGAGAGACAGAATCCGAAGCAGGCTCCAGGCTCTGAGCTGTTTGTTAGCACAGAGCCTGATGCGGGGCTTGAACTCACAAACTGAGAGATCATGACCTGAGCCGAAGTCAGACGTTCAACTGACTGAGCCACCCAGGCGCCCCTGTGATGCTGTTTTTAAAGTTACATAAATGAGGGGTGAACTAGGGAGAAGTTTTCAAATGACTGCTCAGTGAGGTAATTTGCCCTTTTGTTCATCTCCCCTTCACCCTGTTGGTGCCAGGGGTGGGGGACCACCTGCCGTCATGTTCTGAGGATGGACAAACAGGTGACACCTGGTGCCGGACGGAGGTACACTCTCAGCACGACATCCAGGGCCACAGGGGAGCACGAGGAACAAACTGGGACTTTGGGATGCAGGCTTTGCAGTAACAAGAGGACGAGGTGGCCCCGATTTCTTGGGAGGATGTGACTGGCATGTTTGAATAATGTTGTGCACAGGTGAGGAGGTGAAACCCGGTAGGTTGAGGCTGAGGTGGAGGGCAGCTGGTCTAATGTTGAACCAGCCGCGTGGGGAGCATTTCCTGCTGAGTGGGAGGCAGATCCGGCCAGAGCAGGAGAGCCCACTTAGGCCTAAGGGTCCCTGTGAGGCTCAAACACATCAAAGCAGCTCATGAAATTTTACGCCTTGCGGTGCACTTTGTCAGCTTAGGGGAAAGGCAGTTTTTAGGAAGGAGTTACAATGTATATTTGCATCCTCAACTCCGCACTTCATTCAAACGTCCTCTTTTTTCCTTTTTAAATCTCAGTGATACACATTTCTCTTCCAGTTTATCTCTGGGGGAAAAGTCCCAGAATTACCTTTGGCCATCCAGCAGTCCAGGTGGATGTGCTCACATATTGTAGTGGGACTGAAGGGACATCAGGTGCCAGAGCCTCTAATCCTTCTCCTGCATCCTCCTTTTCTTTTTTTTTAAGTTTATTTTGAGTGAAAGAGAGAGTGGGGGAGGGGCCGAGAGACAGAGAGAACCCCAAGCAGGCTCCAGGCTGTCAGCACAGAGACCAATGTGGGGCTCGAACTCACCAACCGTGAGATCATGACCTGAGTTGAAACCGGAGTCAGAGGCTTAACCAACTGAGCAAGCCAGGTGGACCTCCCCCTTCTGACTTTCTTATGCTAAAAAACAGTAGATGTTTCAAGCTGAGGTCACTGCCCACTGTAATCGTCTGGATGCTGATGTTCTCATTATGCATTAGTGTATTTTTTCATCCTTGAAATAAACAGTCTGAGAAGCATTGGTGTCGTCTTCTACTTTGAATGAAATATACTTTTAACTACCAGGACTTAAGAAATTAGAAAGTTTATGGGGCACCTGGGTGGCTCAGTCGATTAAGCATCTGACTTCAGCTCAGGACATGAGCTCACAGTTCCTGGGTTTGTGCCCCGAGTCGGGCTCTGTGCTGACAGCTCGGAGCCTGGAGCCTGCTTCAGATTCTGTGTCTCCCTCTCTCTCTGCCCCTCCCCTGTTCGCTCTCTGTCTCTCTCACAAATAAATAAACATTAAAAAAGATTTAAAAAAAGAAATTAGAAAGCTTATAGAGAGTATATATAAATTGGGTATTTCACTATATTAATATTTGTATGGGGATGGTATGAATAAATGCCGAGAAAACGTTGGAGGTGCTAATTGTTCATACTGCCATCAAAGTACTTCTATTGTTTTGCTCTGTTTCAAGGTCTAGATAGGAAATACTTGAGAGGTTGAAGTCTACAGGCCAGCGGGAACAGTCAATAAATATTTTAAAAATAAGAGAGAAGTGGAGACATTAAATCTCCCTGAAGTTAGACACCTCGAAATTGAAAATCTAGGCTTTCACACAATACCTGTACTTTTGAGGAATTTTCAGCCGATTCAATGAGTTCTCCCATGAAGTGTGCTGATGCACTGAGCTTTCTGGCAGTAGGAATTATGCCAGAGATGAAAACTGGTAGCCAAAGGTTCAGGTACATTTAGCAGACATTTTTGTAGCCCTTTCGTTGTTTTTAAGAATTGAATTAGCTGCCAACTTTAAAATGTTAGAGATTTTATGTAAAAGCCTGGATTTCCATCTTATTTTGAAAAATTAAGACCTGGCATCATTGGGCCAGATCTCTCTTGATATGCTTTCTAGTTCATTGGCATCATCACCCTCTAGCTTATGATGCATCTGGGCCCTGGAGACAAGAATTTGCTTCTCTGGAGAATGACAACGTAAGAAGAGGTTTATGTTTAATGGCAGAGAAAATAGAAACAATGTGAAGCTTGATCTTTTTGATTGGTTGTTTGCAAAAAAAAAAAGGGGGGGGGGTGACCAGAAGTTGAGGAAATTTTAAAACTAGGATTATTTATTTATTTTAAATCTATTTATTGAGAGAGAGAGCATGCGAGCAAGTTGGGGAGGGCAGAGAGACAGGAGCAGACTCCGCACTGCCAGCACAGAGCCCAACGCAGGGCTCAAACCCACAAACCGCAAGATCATGACCTGAGCCAAAATCAAGAGTGTGATGGTCAACTGACTGAGCTGCCCAGGCACCCCAGGGTTCTTCTTCTTTTTTTTTTTTTTAAAGTTTATTTTTGAGAGATCAGGGAGGGGTAGAGAGAGGGAGAGAGAGAATCTTATCATCTACCATCAGCACAGAGCCGGACTCTGGGGTGGATCCCATGAACTGTGAGATCATGACCTGAGCCTAAACAAGAGTAGGTGGCTAAACAGACTGAGCCACCCAGGCACCCCTAAAAATAGGATTATTGCTTGATTTACCTTAAGTGAAAGTAATAAATAGGTACTGTAAATGTCAGTAATTTGACCTTTGTGGCCAGACATATTCACAAGTAGATAGAAGAGCTCTCTGCACAGGGACGTGGACAACACACATTTCTCAATATGTTACTTGTTTAGAGAGTGGTCATTGCATAGGTATATGTCATGTATTTTAAGGGTATGTACTACTACAAGTAGTACTTTACTACTAAGTAAAACATGGATTCAAATTTGATGAATTTACAATCTAATGGGAAAGACAAATGAACACAAATCAAGAAAACAATCCTGCCTGGAAGAACTGGGAAGGTATACAAAGAAAATGGGCAAGGGCATTCGTAGGACTTTAAGGATGAATTTTATCAGTTCGGGTACTCCAGAGAAATAGAGTATGAACATGTGTTTTTGTAAGGCATCAGCTCAGGCAATTGCGCGGGTTGCTAAGTCTACGACCTGCAAAGCAGGCTGCCAGGGTGGGAACTCAGGCAGGATGTCCACGTTACAGTTTTGAGGCAAAATGCCTTCTTGGGGATGTTTTTAACTTTTAGGGCCTTTGGCTGATTAGCCAAGGCCCATCCGGCCGTGCGAGAATGGGAAGGGAGGTCTCTGCTCAAGTCAACCGATCCCAGAAGTGAACCCCATGTACCAGGTCGCTTGGCGACAGCAGCCGCGCCGTGGGAGCGTGAAGCCACCACAGGAGAGGCGCAGGGCGCAGTCAACGCCGCCGGCGTCCCACGCGATTCTTCCGAGGGCGCCATGCAGCGCAGTCGGGTTGTGCGCGGTGCTCCTGTCCGCGTAAACGCGTCCCGCGGAGGGGCAGAGCATGGCCGGGCAGCAAGCCGTCTCGGTGCTGGGGCCACGGGAAGGGCACAAGCCTACCCTCCCGCACAGACTGGGTACGTGGGGAGGCAGGTGGCGAGCGGCCAGGCGGCTCCGAGAGCCGGAGGCGGGCGGGGGTGTCGTGACCACACCGGCCCGGGAGCGCAAGCCTTAGAGACGCCCCGACCTCCCGGTACCTATGCAAACCCGGAAGTAGCCTCTCGGGATCCAGTTCGGCGGACCACTCGACGGCATCTAGCTGCGCGTCGGCGTGGGCTCGCGGTGCGGCGGGGCGCGGAGAGGGGACCGGACAGAGGGCTGGGGCTGGAGGCGTGGGGCGACCCTCTGCTTGGCCTGCCCAGCCGGCCCCGGGGGCGGGCGCTCACGCCGCTCACGCCCGGGCGAGCGTGGCATTACTTGTAGCCCCGGGGGCTGTGAGCGCCGCAAAGACCTGCCTCCGCAGCCTGGGTGCAAGGTGTCCCTAAATTGTTCGGGTCGGCTTATCACCGCTATCGTGTTATCAGGCTTATCCAAGTTCTCCGCTGCCCGGGTCATTTTGTTGCGTTCACAACACGTTCTGATCCCCTCCCCCCACCCCCAGAGTCCAGAAGAGCCTTCACCCTGACTCGGACTGTGCCCCGAGTCCAGTGAGCTTTGTCTGGAGCCTTCACAGCCCAGCCCTTTTAGTTGTCTAAAATTTGGTGTGACCCTGACTCCTGTCGTCCACGCTCCCTGAGAGCAGGAGGGTTTGCACGTAGTGAACCGGGAAGAGAACATTTTGGGGAGCGGTCGACACTGTCTGGGAAGGTGCGTCCTGTCCGCACTCTTGCATTTCCGGCGCTTCTGCTGAGGAGGCCTCTGGGCCCCGCGAAGACCTAACGGGCTCCAGGAACCGCCGTCAGTGGCCGAAGCCAGACGTGCATACTGCACACCGAAGAGAAGAGCGGATCCTGGATCCTGGAGCTGCTGGGGATGGACCGGCTTCCCTGCCCCCCGGGGAGCTGGAGGCATTAAAGGGGAAGGCGCGCGGGGGTAAGGGAGGGAGCTGCATGCGGGAGGAACAGGTGGACATGACCCTGGACAGACTCGCGCCGTTTTCCAATCCGGTCAGGCTTTATCCTCTGGGAAGGTCTGGTCCTTCACTCCTCAAGGCAAATGGTCCGCAAATCTCAAGGGAAGTTGGTTACTTCTGCTACGGACCAAAGGACTTAGGTCAGCAAGCAAGGAGTGCGTAGGCTTGAAGCAAGGTCACCCTTGGATGGGTTGGAGTGGGTTGGACCGATGTTACCGCCCTCCCAAGGCTGTATCAGCTGATTAGAGCATCTATTCACATACACAGTGAGGTCAACTTTTTGTTGTTGTCATTTGTTTTTAGTAAATTACCACACAGCAAGGATAACCTGTTTTTACCAGACAAATGGGCTTTAGGCTCAACAAATTATTTTTCCTCGTCTATACAGGATGTTCCTAGAAAGTAAGCATTCTTATCCCAAACACTGGGTTACATTTATTTTCTAATATTTAAGGCAACTTAAATAGAAGTGTACCTCAATGAAAACGACTTCATTTTGTTGACGGCACGCTGTGCTTTCCTGATCCTGTTGCGTGTATTCCGGGAGACGCCGGAAGCGGGACGCGGCCGCGCGCGCCAGGGGGCGTGGCCTCCAGGAGCCGCGGGCGGGGCGCTTCCGGGAGCCCGGCGGCCGCTTCCGGGAGCCGGGGGCTGGGCCCCGCACGCTGCGGCGGAGCTGGTTGAGCGGCCTGGTGTGTCCCTCGCCTTGGGGTCCAGGGTTCGGGCTCGGACCCCGGCGGGAGCGGCCCTGCGGACCCCCGACGAGCTGAGCCGCGAGGGCGACCCGGAGTGGGGGCCCCTCGATGCGAGCAGGGAGTAGGGCTCCGCGCTCGTCGTTGCCAAGCCAGCACGAACGAAGGTCACTGCTGTTGTGACCGCGGTTCCTCAGCGCTTCTCTCCCTCTGGGTGGGTGCACCTGCGCGCGGACGGACGACCCTGTGCCACCTCACGAGGCTTGGAAGTGTTCCCTGAGGCCGGGGCGCCGGATTCGGAGGCTCCCTCGGCCCGCGCGCCCCTCCTCCAGTGACGCGACACCACCCTACGCGAGGGGTTCCGCTGGTAGTTGTGATTGCTGAGTGCCCCGCGTGGAGTGGACGCTCCAGGATGCCAGGGCTCTGTGCACTGACGCAGTTCGTTCGAATGCCTGCAATGCTTTCTGCACAGGCTCGGCCTCTATTAGTGCATTTTTGTGGATTTACCGAATGAATAAAAATAGTTACTGTGGTCACAGGTCTTGCGTGGTTCTTCGCGGGATCTGCCGTTTACCCCCTATTTAGTTCTGTGCCCTAGAGCGCCCTCAGCAGCCTCCAGGTGACACGCCAGCAGAAGCCAGGCAGGATGGCTGTGGACACAAGAAAGTCTGCCGGCCAGTTCCACCCTGAATGGGGTCAGCAGGGGCCTGCGGTGGTGAAGGTGGAGCTGGAGGAGGACAACCCCAGGAGTCAGGTGCCGGACAGCCAGCCCCCTGCCTGGGAGATCTTCAGACAGCGCTTCAGACACTTTTGCTACCAGGAGACGCCTGGACCCAGGGAGGCGCTGCGCCGACTCCGCGAGCTGTGCCGCCAGTGGCTGCGGCCCGAGACGCACAGCAAGGAGCAGATCCTGGAGCTGCTGGTGCTGGAGCAGTTCCTGACCGTCCTGCCCGCCGAGCTCCAGGCCTGGGTGCGGGAGCACCATCCGGAGAGCGGGGACGAGGTGGTGACGGTGCTGGAGGATCTGGACGGAAAAAGAAATGTACAAGTAGGAAGGCACTGGTCTGATATGGTTGTGGGTGACTGGGAACAAAACCCTCAGTTGTGGAGCTCTGAGGGAGCAAGGGCAGAACCAGCATTCAGCAGGGGACTGAGCGTCTTGCTAAGCCAGCCCTGAGCAGAGGGAGAGGGAGGGAACTGCAGATTCAGGGATGATGAGTAAAGATAAGGAAGACATTTTATCTTTCAGACACTGGGAGGAGCATCATGCTCCTGACTTTAGAGGTCTCTCAACTCTCAGCAACAAGGAACGACGTGAAATCATTCCCAGTTTGCACACATGGAAACTAAGGTCAGAGAGGTTGTGTAACTTGGCCAGGGACACACAGGCAATAGTGAAATGACAGAAACAAGTCTTGATCAGATTTTGCTTTGCTTACTTTTCTAGCTATTTCTCAGTGCCCCAGAAGGTAAATAAAGCCCTGTTTTCAATTTTCTTTTTCCTAGTGTCTCGGGGGATATTTCTTGTGGATTCCTCAAGGAGTCCTTCCAAACCAGTTTAGTCTCTTAAATTTTCAGTGTCCTTAGGGCTTAATCACTACTGCTTGTCTCCAGGTTTCAGCCTGTGTTCTGGAACAGGAAATCCTTTTGCAGAGAGTGACCCTTCAGACGCTGGATGAAGAATCTTCATACACATGGGTTCAGCCCCCAGCAATCCAGTTCAAGGGCAAAGGACCTGAGCCCCAACCATCAGAGGAAGGAGGTGAGGCAATACTTTCTCTAGGGAATTTGGACGGAAATGAACCCTGAGTTGAATTTTTTTGTGTGGAGTATGACATGTTCATTCCTTGTGATGAGGGTTGTTAAAGAACATGATGAAGGCAACATTTTAGGTAATAATGAGTAAAAGGCAGTAAGTCATATCAGAACAGCCTCAGCGGTATGGTTGGTTTTAAATATCCGTATTTGCAGGGCACCTGGGTGGCTCAGTTGTTTAAGCACCTGACTTCAGGTTAGGTCATAATCTCGTGGTTTGTGAGTTCAAGCCCCACATCAGGCTCTATGCTGATCACTCAGAGCCTGGAGCCTGCCTTGGATTCTGTGTCTCCCTCTCTGCCCCTCCCCTGCTCATGCTCTGTCTCTCTCTTAAAAATAAATAAACATTAAAAAATATGTATATCTATCTTTGAATTTTCTGCATATGGTCTAGTAGAAATGTTATTTAAAGAATTTTGATGCCTACGTTTTTCAGTTGATACTGATAGGATATTAACCCTGTACAACTATATTAACTGTTTTGAAAGTTACCTTTTATCATTACTAGAGAAGTATATATGCATTGTACAAAGTTAGAAAATACATAGTAGCAAAATAAGAAAATAAAGCACCATGTTCTATCACCCAGAGATTATTACAACTGATGACTTTTTATTCTATATCTGTGTAGCTTTTTATGTGCATGTGTATTTATATGCGGGTATGTGTACACGCATGTGCATACACACACATACCTTTTACCAAAGAGAGCTCATACTCTGCTATTTTCTGATCTATTTTGTTCAGCTAATGATCTTTCCTTTCCCCCATCAGTACATCTTCATGTTACCTAAATTCAGTTCAAATTCAGATTGGCTCAGTTTTTTCCGAAAATGTATTTAAAGCTGATTTGTCCAACTCTGGGTAGAATCCGGGGTTGTTAATGCCTCTTAATTCTTTGCTACATTAAAACAATTCCACTCCTATTTTTTTCCCCATAACCCAGACTTTTTGATGAGCCCAGGCCAGTTTCCCAGCCTCTGGAGTTTTTTAATTGCTTCCTCATTGTATCATTTACTTTGCTGCCCACGTAGCTTGTATTTGCTATAAATTGGCAGTTGCATCTAACGGCTTGAAGAATTTGAGTTAAACATTTTGGGCTAGAATTAATATTAGGTAATAAGAGACATTAATACCTGGGTGACCCGCTGTTTAAATCACCGGCTTAGCATGATGACAGGAAATAGCTGGTTTTCCCCCTCATAGCTAACTGTGAGGTGTCGCCTTGCCACTTTGCGAATAGCCAACAAATTACAAATGTTTGATAAACCTTGTATGGGTCAACCATTTTATTAAGAGTTACAGGGTGAATTCGTAATTCTTTCATTCGTTCTCTGTTATTAACTGGCATTCTTCATAGTAAAGCTTTCCTTCATCCGATATGTCTATTTGGTCACTTCCTTCTAGGCAGTCATGATTGATGCTTAGTTTCCCTCTTTTATTGACCAGTTTTCAAATTCAGGAAGTGGTTTATTAGGCACCTTAAATGGTGACATGAGATTTTAGGACTTTTCCTGTGTGGGTATCATTGTGGACATAGGCATTTGTATTGAGTCGGCGTGTTTCAACCCACCACATTTCAATCCACCCTTTCTTCCACACATCTTTGGCTTATGTGGATGTCTTCAGTCTTGCTCCCATCTCTGTTAATTTTGGCTCTGTTAATTTTGAATGCTTGCTTTTACTTTTTGAACAAAATAAATTGTTTCAGGCTCACCTTGTATCTTCCCTGTACCCAGATCTGCTGTCAACCATTCCTGAAGGAGCCTTGGTTTTTTAAATGGAGAATAAGATCTGGGTGTGAGGAGTGTTCTTTATCATGTGGGTAACACTGCTTCTAGGACATTTCATGGGCAGAGCTACACAATATATATTTTTTCCTAACACGCATGAATTTATATTGATGTATTCAATTGTTTTACCATTACAGTGTTCCATTACTTTTCTCTATTGTATTTGGTGTCTGCATTTATCTTTTTTAATTCATTTCTTATGTTCTCCTTTGGCTGGCTGGTTGGCTGGTTGGTTGGTTGGTTGGTTGGTTGGTTGGTTTATTCATTCACTCGCTCACTTATTTACTTAAGGTTGTGACAGTATCAGGTGATCCCGAGAATCACAGGAGTGGGAATGGAGACACTAAAGGGAGAAAAGCCAATAAAGTGCATGAGTGAGCAGGCTGTCTTGGTTTATTTAGTTGTCTTTGTTGTTGTTTTTTTCTAACTTTTGATGTGGGTTGATTTATATATTTTCATTCTCCTATTTACTAATATAAATATTTGATGACATGAATATTTCATTGAACACTGCTCTAGATGAATTCCAAATGTTTTGAAATGTAGTGTTCTCATTGTTATTTTCTATAAAATCTGAAATGTGTGTTTATATTTTGCCTTTGAAATAACAGTTGTTTTTTCTTTCAAATGTTTGTTTATTTACTTTTGAGAGAGAGAGTGAGCGAGCAGGGGAAGGGCAGAGAGAGAGGGAGACAGAATCTTTTTTTTTTTTTTGGGGGGGGGGGGGTGCGCCTGGGTGGCTCAGTCGGTTAAGCGTCTGACTTCAGCTCAGGTCACGATCTCGAGGTCTGTGAGGTTGGGCTCTGGGCTGATGGCTCAGAGCCTGGAGCCTGCTTCCGATTCTGTGTCTCCCTCTCTCTCTGTCCCTCCCCCACTCATCCTCTGTCTCTCTCTGTCTCAAAAATAAATAAATGTTAAAAAAAAATTTTTTTTTTAATTTTTTTTAAATGTTTATTTTTGACAGAGAGAGAGACAGAGCATGAACAGGGGAGGGGCACAGAGAGAGGGAGACACAGAATCCGAAGCAGGCTCCAGGGTCTGAGCCATCAGCACAGAGCTGGACACTGGGCTCGAACTCACAGGCTGCGAATCATGACCTGAGCCGAAGTCGGCCGCTTAACCGACTGAGCCACCCAGGCACCTCAAGGGGGAGACAGAATCTTAATTAAGTAGGCTGCACACTGTCCCTGACATGGGACTCCAACTCACGGAACTGTGAGATCATGACCTGAGCCAAAGTCAAGTGTCAGACGCTTAACCTACTGAGCCATCCATGCGTCCTAGTTGTTTGAGTTCAGAATTTTCAGATGAAAGAGCTTGTTTTCTGATTTTGTTTTTAACTTATTGCATTGTGATCAGAGAATGTTTGTGTTAATTCATAATGTTTACAATTTATTGTGGTTTTCTTATGTCCCCATAGGTAGTTTTCATTAATGTCCACTGCACATCTGGAAAGTTGTTCTGCATTCAGGATATAGAACTTGAAATACATATGTATCTATAAGATTATCGATTTCACTTTGTAAATCTTCTGTATCTTAATCTTTTGTCCATTTGGTGTTTTTGAGACATAGAGAGGACAAGTAAAGCCTATTCTTTGTTATGTCTGTTCCTTAAATTTTTTTTAAGATTTTATTTTTATTCAAAAAAAATTTTTTAATGTTTCTTTGTGAGAGAGAGTGCGAGTGGGGGAGGGGCAGAGAGAGAGAGGGAGACACAGAATCAGAAGCAGGCTCCAGGCTCTGAGCTGTCAGTACAGAGTTCAACACGGGGCTCGAACTCATGGACCACAAGATCATGACCTGAGCCAAAGTCAGATGCTTAACTGACTGAACCACCCATGTGCTTCTTTTAAGATTTTATTTTTAAGTAATCTCTACATCCAACATGGGGCTCGAACTCATAACCCTGAGATCAAGTGTTGCATGCTCTACCGGCTAAGCCTGCCAGGTGCCCCTGTCTGTTTCTTTATATCACCTATAGTTTCTGCTTTAGGAAAGTTGCCACTCTGTTATTTTCTGTATAATTATTCATATGTGTTACATCTGCATTGCAAATTGTATTCTTTATTTTAGCATTTTTAAGTGCTCTTCTTTGTCTCATTTCATGCTTTTGGCCTGCATCTCCCCTTTCAAAATCTTGATTCTTTCTTTCTTTTTATTTGCATTTGCTTAATTTATCCTTATTCACGTATTTTGCTGTATATGTGTCTCTTGACTATACACATAGAGTTGAGGGGAGCCTGGGGGGCTCAGTCGGTTAAGTGTCTGACTCTTAATTTCGGCTCAGGCCATGATCTGCTGGTTTGTGAGTTTGATCCCCCCATCAGGTTCTGTACTGACAGTGGGGAGCCTACTTGGGACTCTCTCTCTCTCTGCCTCTCTGTCTTCCCCTCCCTGTGCACGCTCGCTCTCTCAAAACGAATAAAATAAGGGTGCCTGGGTGACTCTATCCTTTAAGCTTCCAACTCTTGGTTTCGGCTCAGATCATGATACATGATACATGGTTTGTGGGATGGAGCCCCACATCGGGCTCTGCACTGACAGCACAAAGCCTGCTTGGGATTTTCTCTCTCTCTCTCTCTCTCTCTCTCTCTGCGCCCCCCCCCCCCACTGTCTCTGTCTCTCTCAAATAAATAAACTTAAAAAGATAAAAATAAATAGGGGCACTTGGGTGGCTCAGTTGGCTAGGTGTCCAACTTTGACTTAGGTCATGATCTCGTGGTTTGTGGGTTTGAGCCCCGTGTTGGGCTCTGTGCTGACAGCTCAGAGCCTGGAGCCTGCTTCAAATTTTGTGTCTCCCTCTCTCTCTGCCTCTCCCCAGCTCCCTCTCTCTCTCTCTCTCTCTCTCTCTCTGTCTCAAAAATAAATAAACTTAAAAAATAAATACACACACACACACACACACACACACATATATATATATATAAAATAGAGTTCAGTTTTGCTCTGTGAGCAAATCTAGTGTTTTTTAATGAGTTAAGCCATTTGCATTTATTGATATGGCTGTTAGGACAATTATGTTTGACTTTAACGTAATTTGCTTATGTTTTTTGTTCTACGTGTCCTCTATACATATATGAATATATGAACAGAAGTACAAACATTCATATGTGCATAGATACATATGTGTGTGTGCACGTGCGTGTATATGCTTTTCAACGTGTGGTTTGTTTACTTTTTTTTTATTTTTATTTTTTGGACTTTATTTTTAAGTAACCTCTACATCCAACATGGGGCTTGACCTCAACCCTGAGATCAAGGGTCTCGTGCTTTTCCAACTGAGCCAGCCAGGCGCCCCTCCGCTCTTTTCTTTTTAGTTGTAGTAGTTCTTATACTGAGGAAGCTTTGTGTTTTTGTGCTAGTTGTGCATAGTTATCAACTGCTGCTTAACAAGGGTACCACAAAGTTAGTGGCTTAAAGCCATACACGTTTTATCTCACAATGTCTGTGGGTCAAGAGTCTGGGTTGGCTCAGCTGGCCCCGTGCTTCTGGGTCTCTTACAAGTTTGTAGTCAAGGTGCTAGGGCTGAGGTCTCATCTGAGTTGTGACTGGGGAAGGATCTATTTCCAGCCTTACATCGATGCCGGCAGGACTCACTTCTCTGTCAGACAGGGACTTCTCTATCTCAGTCCCTTGCCGGCCACTGGCCAAGGCCACTCTTGCCACATGGCTTCTCTGTATGGTGGTGGTGGTGGCTTTCTTCATCAAAGCCAGCAAGCCAGCAAGGAAGGGTGTTAGTGGAGAGTCCATCAGCAAGATGGGACTTACAGTCTTATGTCACTACAGAAGTGACAGCCTGTCACCTTTGCCACACGCTGCTGGTAACTCAGCGATGCTTTGTTCTTTCTCACTTCCACACCTGTACCACGACTAACATAAGAGATGATGCGATATCTTCTGTTAACATCAACCTAAAATCAAGACTAACCTTTCCAGCTGTCTATCTCTTACATTGCTTTTGAGTTATCTTTTCTCCTCAAGTTGTGTGGTCTGTTGTTTCAGATGGTGGAGTGAGGACTGACAACGTGATGTTAGACGTGAAGCAGGAACTCTGTGAAGAAACAGAGCCTTGTGGGAAGGGGTCTGATGGACAGGATGGAACTTCATCTCAGCATGCCAAATACACAGGGGACAGGGAGCCCCGTGGAACTTTGGAAAGGCAGGACGGGGGTGGCCCAGGCAGAAAAGTCTCTGCCTGTGAAGAATGCAGGAAAACCTTCACCTGGACAAGAGGCCTTCACATGCACAGGAGGACCCACAGCGGGGAGACACCATGCTCACACACAGAGCGTGGAGAGGCCTTCATCAGACGGTCAGAGCTTAGTCAGCACCAGGAGCTTCATGGCAAGGAAAAGCCTTATCACTGTCAAGAGTGTGGCAAAGGTTTCAGTCAGAAAGCAGGCCTCCTCCAACATCTCAAAAGCCACACTGGAGAAAAGCCATATCGATGTAGTAAATGTGGCCGGTGTTTTAGCCGGAGATCAGTTCTTACAAAGCATCAAAGTGTCCACACTGGAGAGAAACCTTTTGAATGTACAGACTGTGGGAAAGCCTTCTGCCATAGTTCAGACCTAACTGAACATCAGCGATTCCACAAGGAGAAGCCTTATGAATGTAACGAGTGTGGGAAAACCTTCCGGCAACGTTCACATCTGATTGAGCACCAGCGAATCCACAGTGAAGAAAAACCCTATGAATGCAAGGTGTGTGGAAAAGCCTTCACTCAGTATGCAGGACTTAACCAACACCAGAGAATCCATACTGGAGAGAAACCTTTTGAATGTCCTGTGTGTGGACGCGCCTTTAGCCGGACCTCAGAACTCATAATACATCACAGAATCCACTCGGGGGAGAAGCCCTATGAGTGTGCTGAGTGTGGCAAAACGTTTAGCGTGAGCTCAACCCTGGTCATACATCAAAGAAGCCACACCGGGGAGAAGCCCTATAAATGTGGTGAGTGTGGCGAAGCCTTCAGCCAACGCTCGGGCCTTAATAAGCACAGGTTGGGGGGGAAGCACAGGAACCCCCCTGAGCCAGGAACACACAAGTGTGCTGAGTGTGGGAAGACCTTCACTCGGTCGACCGGCCTGCGGAACCATACGAGAATCCACACTGGGGATAAAACCTACCAGTGCCCTGAGTGTGGGAAGGCCTTCACCAGGGGCGAGCATCTTATCGAACACCAGGCGATTCACAACAAGGTAAAGCCCTATCAGTGTAAAGAGTGTGGCAAAGCCTTCAGTCAGAAGACGGGTCTTAGTCACCATGTCCGAATCCACACGGGAGAGAAGCCTTTTCAGTGCCCGGAATGTGGGCGCGCCTTCAGTTGGAAGTCAGATCTCAAGAAACATAAGAGAGTCCACTCGGAGGAGAAGCCCTATGCGTGTGAGGAGTGTGGGAAGGCCTACAGGCAGAGAGCCACGCTGCTCCAGCACCTGAGGGGCCACGGGGAGCTGAGCCCGGCCGGCCGAGTGAGTGCGGGCAATCCCCCTGGGGGCCCCGACCCAGTACCAGAGAATCCGCTGCACCCCGACACCCCGCCCAGGCGTGAGGTGAAAACTGCGGGGAGAATCCACGACTCCTTTTCTTAACTGAGATAAAATGTTTCTTGAACTTCATTATTTAAAGAAAACCAGAGATGCCACATTGGAAAGTTTTTATAGGAGCGCTGCGGTGGCTCAGTCCGTTAAGCATCCAACTTTGGCTCAGGTGGCGATCTCACCATTCGTGAGTTTGAACCCCATGTTGGGCTCTGTGCCGACAGCTCAGAGCCTGGAGCCTGCTACGGATTCTGTGCCTCCTTCTCTCTCTGCCCCTCCCCTCTTACGCTCTGTCTCTCTCTCAAAAATAAATAAACTTGGGGCACCCGGGTGGCTCAGTCGGTTAAGTGTCCGACTTCAGCTCAGGTCAGTATCTCACAGTTCGTGGGTTCAAGCCTTGCATCGGTCTCTGTGCTGACAGCTCAGAGCCTGGAGCCTGCTTCAGATTCTGTGTCTCCTTCTCTGTCTGCCCCTTGCCTGCTCATGCTCTGTCTCTGTCTCTGTCTCTGTCTCTCTCTCAAAAATAAACATTAAAAAACAAACAAAAAAAATTAAAATAATAATAAATAAATGTACTTAAAAAATAAGTTTTTATAAAGGTCACTGATGCTGGAAAAGTTGAGAATTTAGAAAACTAAACGTCAACAAGCAATTTACATGTGATTACCTTTATTAAATGCAACTAAGTATCAGTTAATAGGATGAAAAGTCCACAAGGGAAGCTATAAAAAAAATTATATTTTCTACTGAATTCACAAGTTTTCATGTAGTGTGTTTTCAACCCATTCTAATTCCTCACTAGCTTTAGCTTAGCCCAGCATTGAAATTACTACTCTGAGTACTGGCCCCGGGACACTACAATGTCCAAGTTTGGAATGTGCGAGGTTGAGTTGTCTTGTTTCCTTCCCTCCCTAACCACGCCCTTAGCCTCAAGTGGGTGGCCTGCAGACCCTTCCTGATCTCCACCCCTATAATTAGCATTTCCTGGTGAAGAAAGGATGTGTTATATAGTCGGTTTTTTTTTTAATGTTTATTCATTTTTGAGGAAGAGCACGAGCAGGGGAGGGGCAAAGAGAGAAGGGGGCAAAGGATCTGAAGCAGGCTCCAGGCTCCGCAGGTGACAGCACAGAGCCCAATGTGGGACTTGAACTCACAAACCATGAGATCATGACCTGAGCCGAAGTTGGACGCTGCTCAACCCGCTGAGCCACCCAGGCGCCCCGAGGATGTGCTATAGTCTGAGTGACGTGGAGAGCATAGTGTTTTGGCCTCCAGCAGCTCAAAATCAGGGGTGGGGGCACATTCTGACCAAGGCCAAGGGCATACTCTTCTCATTGTGAGCACGCTCCTTGAGCTCACAACCGAGGACAGAAGGGAAGAGGGAAAATCAAACTTTTCATTCCAGCATTTTCGCCCTCCTACAAGTTCTATTTACACAACTGAAAACCTCTTCCGGAACTACCTGTGTCCCTCGGGCCATGACATGGGGGACTTCTGTGCGGAACCTCATAATAGTTTTCAAATACTGGAGAGTATTTTCTCATTTTTTTGTGCTGTCCATAATGGAACGGCTACAGATGTGACACATTTTAAAGTTTAATCTGCATTATTAACGTTGTCTTCAACACTTTCTTAAATCTAGACAGCCAGCAAGAGAACAATCCTGCTTCTCCTTTTCTTTGATGTTTGCATCATGTCTGTTTTCCCAACCTTTTACTTTCCATTTACCTGTATCATTAAATTTGAAGAGCGTTTCTTACAGACGGCACATATTTGGGTGACGGGTTTTTAATTTATTTCACCAACTGTTGTCTTAGGATTGGTGGATTGAACTGAAGCGTTTTCTACTTAATGTCATTATTGGTATTTTAAGGGTTAAGTCTGCTATTTTTTTTCTTGTTCCCTGTGTTGCATTTCTGTGGTTTCTCTTCCCTGCCTTCTTGAACATGGTTTTGGAAGTCCATCCTGACTGGTTTATAATGTTTTTGAATGTATCTCTGAATAGCATCTTTGTCTTTGATAAAAGCTGTTATTTTGAACTGGCTTTCAACCCACATACACTCTACCCCTTTCTCTCCAAGAAATACATCAGGTTTTGTTAATCTTGACTTGAGAACAACCGTAGACAGGAATACAAACATTCTAAACAGACACAGAGGACCAGAGTTGGGTTCTTATCAAAGTCTGTGTTGGTTTTTTCTGTTACTGGTTACTCTTACATCTCAGGAGAGCCCGTGATGAGGCCCAGCAGAGGGAGCCCGCCAGGACTTCTGGAGCTAAGAATGGCTGAGAGCAGGACTCTGTTTTATTCTCAGCCTATCTCCGCACTTCAAGCAGTACCTGACATGTATTCGTTGCTCCATAAATATTGAAGGAAGGAAGGAAAGGAGGCTTCTGGGCCTTGGTCAGCTCTGAGTTAGTTACCAGTGGCTGAGGCTGGAGACACGACCAGGCGCCGATCCTGGAGTTCCTGGTATATTAAGTGGTTCTTGACCATCCTGCCCGAGGAGCTACAGGCCTAAGTTCAAAAACATAATCCAGGGGAAAGTGATACCTTTGCTGTGGGAGAAATCTGGTTAACAACACCTTAAGTAATCCAACAACAGCTAGTAATGCGAGGAACTGATATATGGCTTCTGATATCATTGCTTCACTGAGGACACATCACTTCTGTGGTATTTTTGGCAAAAAAAAAAAAAAAAAAAAATGCATAACCTGAATCTAGTCGTGAGGAAACATTAGGCAAACCCAAGTTTGGGGCAGAGTGTTCAACAGACCAACTGCCCTGTGTTCTTCAAAAATATCTATGAGAGACAAACATTGGGGAATTGTTTTAGATTAAAGGAGATTAAGAAATGTAACGTGAGCTCAATGTGTGAGCCTAGGTTGGATCCTAGACTGGAATAAAATTTATGTGAAGAACATTATTGGGACAGTTGGCATAATGGAAACATGGACCATTCATTCGATAATAGTATTGTATCAGTGTTCAGTTTGAGTCAGGCATTGTTTTGTGGTCCCAAGGCAGAATGTCTCTGTTTTTAGAATGTGCATGTTAAAGTGTTCAGGGATGAAGGTTCTTGGTACCACAACACATCTTTAGGAAGTTTAGTGGGTTAGCGAATGACAGCAGTCAGGTATACGTGGAGGAGAAAACCAAGTGTCAAGCATGAATAATAGGCAAATCTCAGTAAAAGGGATATAGCACTCATGTTGTTCCTATAATTTTTTCTAAGTAAAGGTTGAAATAAAAACCATACCCACACCAGAACAAACCCAAAGAGTGAATATCAAGTATTGGGTTTTTTTTTGGAGAAGTGTAGAGAGTATGTGATAAGCCAGGACAACTTGTGGAAGGAGGGAGGTAAGTGACAGATGTCTCAGTATAGGAAAGGCTGGAACGCACTTGGTGACAGTACTAGTCTGTATATTCTGGGTTGTTTCGACAACTCTACCAGACACTCGAAACTTCTCATGGAAGGAAGGTTTTCTCATTGGATTTCTTCTTTCCGACAGAGGCCACTTTGCACCGAAGTGTTTTCTTGTAGCACCTACATTTTCTACTGGATGATTAGCAAGCTTCTTTCAGACTCAGGACTCCTTTGAGATGAACTCACACACCACTTACCTCACAGACACTGAAATTCTTCTAGCGGCCGTTCACCTCACTAGACATAAGCATTAAATAATGCAGGTTTAGAGCTGGAAGAGATCAAAACAAAACACCCTCACTCCTTTCTCAAGCCTTTGTTAAGTGCCGACCCAGTGCCAACCATGTAAAGGAAAACGATGCAAAAAAATGTTTAGCAGATGTGAAATGGGCATTCTTCCAAGATGAAAAGTGCTTTATTGGCAAAAATTATTTTATTTTTATTTTATTTCATTCAGAGAACAGAAGCTTGATTTGCAGCGTGTCTCAGACCACTGCTCCTGACTTCCTACTGGATTTACGGTGTTTATAGGCAACATAGTTCCCTTTCAATAATGAAAACTGGCCCAACTATGGTAAGAATATAAGTCTCCCTTAGGGTGTCTAGTCTTCTAATTTGTCATTATGTCACTTTTCTGCTCTACACCCTTTGATCCTCCAAAACTAAGACTCTTCACACTTCCCTGGTCATTGAGAATGTTTCTCCTGTTTCTCTCTCTTTTTTTTAAAGTTTATTACTTAGAGAGAGAGAGAAAGAGAGAGAGAGAGAGATCTCGGCTGGGGGAGGGGCAGAAAGAGAGAGAGAATCCCAAGCAGGCCCCATGCTGTCAGCACAGAGCCTGATGCAGGGCTCCATCTCAAAAACTGTGAGATCATGACCTGAACCGAAGTCAAGAGTCGGGTGCTCAACCAACTAAACCACCCAGATGCCCCTCCCCTGTCTCTTTTTGTAGTTTTTACATCTCACTTCTGTAGGGAATAGAAATCCTGTTACAGGCCGATAATATGATCTCCATGTTCCCCTATCCTTGCAAATACAATGTGTTCTTAAAACAATTGACATCTGGGGGCGCCTGGGTGGCTCAGTCGGTTAAGCGTCCGACTTCGGCTCAGGTCATGATCTCGCGGTCCGTGAGTTCAAGCCCCGCATCAGGCTCCGTGCTGACCGCTCAGAGCCTGGAGCCCGTTTCCGATTCTGTGTCTCCCTCTCTCTCTGCCCCTCCCCTGTTCATGCTCTGTCTCTCTCTCTCTCAAATATAAATAAACGTTAAAAAAAAAGAATTGACATCTGGAGGAGCATCAAAAGTTATCAAAGGTGGTGTCAGGCCTTCAGACGCCACTCAAATGTGAATTGCCATAAGCTCAACTGTTAAAAAGTTGAGATATAATTGACATATATAAGTTTCAGGTCTACAATATAATAATTTGGTATTTGTATATATCCTGAAGCAATCACCACCGTAGGTGTAGTTAACATCCATCACCATGTATAGTTACAATTTTTTTCATTGAATGAAAACATTTAAGATCTCTCAGCAACTCTCAAATGTGCAATACAGTATCATTAGCCATAGTCACCATGGGATACATTACAGCCTCCTCCCTTATTTATTTTATAACTGCAAGTTTGTATCTTCTGACCACATTCACCCATTTCATCCCATCCCGCCTCCCGCCTCTGGTGACCACCAGTCTGTTCTGTGTGTCTGAGTTTGGTTCATTGTTCTTTTAGATTCCACATATCAGTGAGATCATACGGTATTTGTGTTTCTGTGTCTGACGTATTTCACTTAGCATAATGCCTTCAGTGTCCATCCAGGTAAATGACCAGATGTCATTCTTTTTTATGGCTAAACAGTATTCCGTTGTATTTATATACCAGTTTCCTCATCCAACCATCCCCTGATGGACACTGTGGTTGTGCCCGTGTCTTCGCTTCTGTGTGTAATGCAGCCATGAGCATGTGGGTGCAGATCTCTTTCTGAGCTCGTGTTTTCTTTGCCTTTGAAAGTGGGATTTCTGGATATGTGGTAGCTCTATTTTTATTTTGTTGAGGAACTTCTATGCTGTTTTCCATAGCAGCCATTCCAATTTACATTCCCACCAAAGTGAACAAGCGATCCCTTTCCTCCACGTTCTGCCAGACCCTTGTTATCTCGTCTTTTTGATAATAACTATCCTAACAAGGGTGGTTTGGATTTACATTTCCCTGATGGTGAGTGATGTCGAGCACTTTTTTTTTTTTTTTAATGTTTATTTATTTTTGAGACAGAGAGAGACAGAGCATGAATGGGGGAGTGTCAGAGCGAGGGAGACACAGAATCCGAAACAGGCTCCAGCCTCCGTGCTGTCAGCACAGAGCCCAACGCGGGGCTTGAACTCAGGGACCGCGAGATCATGACCTGAGCCAAAGTCGGCCGCTCAACCGACTGAGCCACCCAGGCGCCCCTGTTGAGCACTTTTTTATGTACCTGTTTGCCACCTTTACATCTTTGGGGAAATGTCTATTCAGATCCTCTGCCCATTTTTAAATTCTTAAACTCAGTTTGGATGTGTTTTTCTTTTTCTTTTTCAATCGCGTTGCATGGGTTCTTTATACCCAGGCACATACCCCAGAGACATTTAGTTCCGGACCACTGCAGTAAAGTGAGTCAAATGCATGTTTTCGTTTCCCAGTCGTGTAAAAGTTGTGTTTACACTATACTGAAGTCCATTACGTGTGCAATAGCATTGTGTCTGCAAAAACCACATGGATGCCTTAATTTAAAGATCCTCTATTGTTAAAACGTGCTAACCATCATCTGAGCTTCCCACAAGCTGTAACCACTGACCACAGATCACCATAACAAATAATACTGAACAGGATGAAATCAAAAGGTTGAAAACGTTGTGAGAATTACCAAAACGAAGTGAGCGAATGTTGAAAACATGGGCCAATAGCCCGCTGGACGCTCGGTTGTCACCACCTTCGCTTTGGGGGGAGAAAGGCAGTGTCTGTGACGAGCGGTAAAATGGAGCCTGCGGGTATTGGGGGTATTGGTCCCCATCAGACACATGATTTGTAAATCTTTTCTCCCATCCAGCAGGTTGCCGGCCCTGAGCCCCCAGCGCGGAACCCGGCATGCACCCGGTTTTCGGCCCGGCTTCGGGCCGTGTGGCCGCCCCCCACCCCCAGGTCGTCAGCACGTGGGGAAGTTTCGGCGGGGGGAGGGGAGGGGGGCAGGGCGACCTCCCCAGGCGGAGCCCCGAGAGCCAGGCGGGCCTCCCCTGTGCGCTAGCGACCCCCATCCGTGGCTTTCCGCTTGGACGAGAGGCGCTTCTGCTCTGGGAGCGATTTTGCGGCCGCGAGCCCCGCCCCCCACCAGCCTCTCAAACTCGCAGGCGGCTGTCAGTCTGTGACGCGGCGGGGACGGACCCGGGGGAGGGCTCACACCTGGTGGGGGAGGAACCCGGGGGGCGGGGGGAGGTAGGGAGGGCGCACCCCTGGCCGCGCGGAGGGACCCAGGGGAGGGCGCACACCTGGTCGGGGGGAGGAACCCGGGGGGCGGGGGGAGGAATCCGGGGGGCGGGGGGAGGTAGGAAGGGCGCACCCCCTGGCCGCGCGGAAGGACCCGGGGGAGGGCTCACACCTGGTAGGGGGTTGGAACCTGGGAGGTGGGGGGAGGAACCCGGGGGGAGGTGGGGAGGGCGCACCCCTGGCCGCGCGGAGGGACCCAGGGGAGGGCGCACACCTGGTCGGGGGGAGGAACCCGGGGGGCGGGGGGGAGGAATCCGGGGGGCGGGGGGAGGTAGGAAGGGCGCACCCCCTGGCCGCGCGGAAGGACCCGGGGGAGGGCTCACACCTGGTAGGGGGTTGGAACCTGGGAGGTGGGGGGAGGAACCCGGGGGGAGGTGGGGAGGGCGCACCCCTGGCCGCGCGGAGGGACCCAGGGGAGGGCGCACACCTGGTAGGGGGTTGGAACCTGGGAGGTGGGGGGAGGAACCCGGGGGGAGGTGGGGAGGGCGCACCCCTGGCCGCGCGGAAGGACCCGGGGGAGGGCTCACACCTGGTGGGGGAGGAACCCGGGGGGTGGGGGGAGGAACCCGGAGGGCGGGGGGAGGTGGGGAGGGCGCACCCCTGGCCACGCGGAGGGACCCGGGGGAGGGCTCACACCTGGTGGGGGGGAGGAACCCGGGAGGTGGGGGGAGGAACCCGGGAGGTGGGGGGGAGGAACCCGGGGGGCGGGGGGAGGTGGGGAGGGCGCACCCCTGGCCGCGCGGAGGGACCCGGGGGAGGGCGCACACCTGGCGGGTGGCCCTGAGGCCCGGGGTTAGGGAGGGGTGCTGGGGGGTCGTCACCACGCGGCGGTGCGGGGCTTCGGCAGCCTGCGGGGAGACCCCCCCCCCCCCCCGCCCCGCCTGCCCGGGGGAGCGGGTATGGCGGCACCGCCCGCAGTTCGCGCTCCCGCGGCCTCTGCGCTTTCCCGGGAAGGAGCGGAGCCGGGGCTCTGAGGCGGCACCTGGTGGTCGCGGGGCAGAGGCGCGGCCCGCGGGGGGCGAGCACTTCCGTGCACCTGCGCCGGCGCGCCCGCGTCCCACGTGCTGGGCTCGGTCGTGCGCGGGAATTTCCGCCAACGGGGGGACGAAGCTTCCCCACCCCAGCTCGTCCGTGTGTCGTCGCTCATCCGGTGTCCCCTCCGGAGTCTAGTGCCTCGTGTGCGGGGACCGCATCTGGCGTATTTTGCCATGTGGTCAAAATATTTTATTACGGAAAATGTTAAAGTTTTTTCCTTTTTTTTTTTTTTTTAATTAGTAAACTCTACCCCCAGCGTGGGGCTCGAACTCAAAACCCCTAAATCAAGAGTCGCTTGCTCTCCTGACCGGGTCAGCCCGACAGGTGTCAGGCTGTTTATTACAGAAATTTTTACACACAAAACAAAACAAGGAAACCTATAAAGCCTCCAAGTGCCTCTCCCACCCTCTCCCTCCCAGCCCCCTCTGTCTATACCATTTTCCTCCTATACTGTAAGGAAAATCCAGGTATCGTTATTTTATCCATAAAGATTCCAATGTGTAAGAGAAGAGAGGTGGGAATTTTAAATACCAGCACTGCGTATTTAGTGAGCATGTCTAGTAGGGGGGAAAGTGGCTTCTTCAGATGTCTTTGTTTTATTCTTTTTTATTTTGATCAGTGTGATAATTTTCTTAGAATGGCTTTTTAAAATTTATTTATTTATTTATTTATTTATTAAGTTGTGAGAGAGAGAAAGCGTGAGTGGGGAAGGAGCAGAGAGAGGGGGAGACACAGAATCGGAAGCAGGTTCCAGGTTCTGAGCTGTCAGCACCGAGCCCCACACTGGCTCAAACCCTGAGATCATGACCTGAGCCAAAGCCAAGAGTCAGATGCTCAAGGGACTGAGCCACCCACGTGCCCCTATTTACTTTTTCAACGTTTACTTATTTTTGAGACAGAGAAGGAGATGGAGAATCCAAAGCAGGCTCCAGGCTGTCAGCACAGAGCCCCACTTGGGGCTGAAACCCACAATGTGAGATCATAATCTGAGCGAAGTCCTGAGCTCAACCAACTGAGCCACTCAGGCTCCCCTAGAATCAGGTGAACAATTCCATTGCCCAAATTTGGTAGGTAGAGGTTTGCTTACATCATCAGCAGGACCATTTCCTTTTAAAGGATCAAAGTTAAGGGCACCTGGGTGGCTCAGTCGGCTAAGCCTCTGATTTCAGCTCAGGTCATGATCTCACAGTTCGTGAGTTTGAGCCCAGAGTGGGATTCTGGGCTGACAGCTCAGAGCCTGAAGCCTGCTTCAGATTCTGTGTGTGTCCCTCTCTCTCTGCCCCTCCCTCACTCACACTCTGTCTCTAAAAAATGAATAAATGTTAAAAAGTTTTTGAAACGAATGTAAGGGATCAAAGTTAAATACTGATTTTACTAATTTGAACATAATCTGCAATATTCTTCAGGAACAGAGTCACCTAGATGTTCATGCTCATAGTGATGTGTGCTATCTCCCTCCATTTCCCTGCTGTCATTGAATACCCTGCAATTGCCTCCTTAAAGTCTCCTTTCCCTGGACTTCATTTACTCTTTTACATTTAGCCTGGGTCCTTTTTCTGTCAAAACACACTTTCTTCTCAGAAGCTTGTACTTGGATCTTCAGGTTTCAAGACCAACCTGCCACCCTAGCTAAGAAGACATCTACAAATACAAGAGTGTCTTTATTCCAGTTAATATGGATTCAAACAAATTGGTTATCAAAGCTTTTGCGAGATTGGAAGTTTTCTTAAACATTTTCCCTATTCTTTTGAATAAATTAAACCATACAATTGTGCAGTATTTAAATAAATTGTCAAAAGAAAGAATAGAATCAGGGGTGCCTGGGTGGCTCAGTCGGTTGAGCGTCTGACTTCGGTTTGGGTCATGATCTCCCCGTCCGTGAGTTCGAGCCCCACTTCCCCCACTTCGGGCTTTGTGCTCACAGCTCGGAGCCTGGACCCCGCTTCAGATTCTGTGTCTCCCTCTCTCTCTGCCCCTCCCCCACTCGTGCCATGTCTCTGTCTCTCAAAAATAAATAGACATTAAAAAAAAGAAAGAACAGGGGCGCCTGGGTGGCTCAGTCGGTTGAGCGACCGACTTCGGCTCAGGTCATGATCTCACGGTTTGTGAGTTTGAGCCCCATGTCGGGCTCTGTGCTGACAGCTCGGAGCCTGGAGCCTGCTTCTGATTCTGTGTCTCCCTCTCTCTCTGACCCTCCCCCGCTCATGGTCTGTCTCTCTCTGCCTCAGAAATAAACATAAAAAAAATTTAAAAAAAATAAAATTAAAAAAAAATAAATAAAATAAAATAAAATAAAATAAAGAAAGAACAGAGTCATTAAAGCTGCAAAACAAACCAAGAATCAAATGATCTCCTGGTGAATTAGATATCACACACACACACACACACAAGTTCCAGAATCTTTACCCTTGGTAATTAAAATCTTGACTAGGGAGTCAACCACTCATTATGGATATAAATCTGATAATTTTTACAGTCTTTTAAAAAGCTAAATTCTTCAGCAAACTCTTTGCCCTTTGTCCAGGGTTTGCCTGGGGCTGAGGGCGCCCCAGGGAGGAGGAACTCAAAGGGGAGCTCAAAGGGGAAAGCTCTCAGCATCGAACTCGAACTCGGAGTGGTCGCCCTGCAGGCCCTGCCAGTGTGCATCTGAGTCAGCTGCAGGTGTATCTTGGATATATAAACATATCTTGGATGTGGTCTTTCAGAAATATTAAACAGACTGTATTCGTCCTCTGCTATGAGGCTTCAATACGTTCCCATTGTAGTTGGGGTAAAATTTCAAATCCTGAACATAGTCAATGCCTGTGTGAATTGGCCACACTGTCCCCAGTGGGCTCGCTTTCCCCACTGTCTCCACTGCTTACTGGGTCTGGCTCACACTGGCCTTCTCCCAAGCTTCCTGACCACGACCCCCCTCCCCTACACACACCTCTCACTCTGCCCGGAATACCCCTCACTTCACTTGCCCCTGCCTGTCCCTACACTGTCCTAATTTTATATTAAATGTCACCTACTCACCTAAAGGGTATCTGTTCAGAGCCACACTCCCTAATCTCCCAGTGAACGTGAATTCCCCCCTGTGATTGTTCTCATGCCACTCTGTACATTTTTCCTGTCCCCTAACAAAATTTGTGGTCATGTACTTACGTGTGTTCTTTGTTTAAACGTCTGTCTTCCCCCTGACAGTGTACGCTTTGCACGGGAAGAGAAAGGACATTTGTTAAATAGTTGTTGAGAGAACAGAGGCGTGGGCGGCAGGTGCTGTGATTTCATCACGCTCGGAGTTCGAGTTCGTTCGGTGGATTTGCGGCGGCCTCTCCTCCTCCTGCAACTACACAATATTAATTAAACAGGATCAACATCAAACACACGTCCCAAGCTTGAACCGTGAGTGCCCACACTGCTCAGTGATTGAGCATTATCTACACATGTAGGGAAGGAGAGAAAAACCAGAATAACAGGCACAGAGGACCTGAGACCATCTGAAGGATGGTTATGGGGGAAAAGGGTGGAGACACAGGGTTAACGCAGGGTGCCTGGTGGAAATCCCACTCCGACCGTTTGAGAGCAGGTAGTGATCAAATACCTTCCCGAAGATCAAATGCTCTCTCTGAGGAAATGAAAACTGCATCTCGGATCCCCACTGAGAAGAGATGGGGAAGTGGAGCCCCATCCTCTGTGGTTGGGTGAGAAACAAGAAATGGGTTTAGGAATCCGGTGGGAAGACAGCCCAGGCAGGAGCACAATTCACTGTGCTATCAAATATAGTGAGAAGGCTGTTTCCCACTGTCCTGAAGACGTCTATGGGACCCGACCTCTTACAAGTGGCGTCCATCAGCTTGATCTGTAAGATGTTAAGATGAAACTCCTTCCTATCATATATAAAGATTGCTGGTAAACCTAGTGGCCATTTCTTTGTATCTTCATTTCTGAGCAGCATTTGGTGCTGTTCACCATGCTTTAGCCTTTAAATACTTCGTTTAAATTTACCTTTACCTTTTAAAATGAAATCACTGGGGTGCCTCCGTGGCTCAACCAGTAGAGCATCTGGCTCTTGATCTCAGGGTTATGGGTTCAAGCCCCAGGTTGGGTGTGGATCCTTCTTTAAAATAATGTAATTGTTAAGTAACATATGGTTAGAGAAAAAGTGAAATCTTGAAATAAACCTTAATAAAGAACATTGAAAAACTCAGCTGTTAACAATTGACACACATCCTTCAGGACTTTTTTTTTTTTAATTTTCATATCAGAGACTTTTCAGAAATTGCAAAAGGTTCGTGCCCAGTATATAAAAAATAAATGCCAAATAAATTTTGAAAATATTGGGATATGTTAAAAACTCTTCAGCTAACTCATTAAAAAGAAATGCACAATTGTTGTGTGATGCTTAATAGATACGTAGGTGTAGGTGTAAATACTTCTGTGAGGGTAACGTGGAAAGTCGAAGTTTGGGACCTTGATAAAATTGATGCTGCAGCTAAATGGCCCTCACTGATATTAAATATCTAAACCAGGGGTGCTTGGCTGGCCCAGTCAGTAGACCGTGTGACTCTTGATTTCCAGGTTGTAAGGTGGAGCCCCACGTTGGGTGTAGAGATTACTTTAAAAAATAAGAAATATCTGGGGACACCTGGGTGGCTCAGTAGGTTGAGCATCCAACTCTTTGCTTCAGCTCAGGTTATGATCTCAAAGTTCAGTTCATGAGTTCAAGCCCCACATGGGGCTCTGTGCTGGCACAGTGGAGCCTGCTTGGGATTCTCTCTCTTTGCCCCTTCCCTGCTCATGCATGTGCTTGTGAGTCCTCTCTGTCAAAATAAATAAATTTTAAAAAATTAAATAAAACCCCCTTTTAAAAATAATAATAAATACCTAAACTCATTTTATCACCTAAAATGAAACACAGTACCAAAACAATATGAAAATGCTATACATACGGTTCTACAATTTGCCTTAAGAAAAAGTAATTGGGAAAATATTTGTAAGTTACTACATGTAGCTCTGTGTTGTTCTTATTAATGACCACAGACTCCTCCAATGTTATGCTTGATCATAAAATTATTCCATTTGTTAGGCATTGGGCAGTCTCTAATATTTAACTATCAGAAGTAGCCCTCCACTAAAATGTAGGTAATGTGTGTGTGTGTGTGTGTGTGTGTGTGTGTATTTTTTCACACTAGTGTTGGTATTTCTCTAGCAGAATTCTCTACTAGTGGGCTGACTGTTGGGTTAAGGAAGGGTATGAACTTTGTAAATTTAAATAGGTCTTACGCAATTGTCCTTCAGGGTGGTTGGACCCGTTAACACCTGCATGGGCAGTATTTCAGAAATCTGAAGTGGGAGTACGGGAGGGAGAATGAGGTTTTAAGGGTCCTATCCCCATGTACAAGTTAGCTGGTGCACTTCAGTTATGTTCATTGACCATCTGATGGTCTTCTGTGCATTGACCATACCTGGTGGGGTTTTTAAATTTTTTTTTTCCTACCGGGTTTTCTTTTTCTTGTTGAATACAATTTCATGTAATTATTAGTTTATTTATTAGTCTGAAAACAACTTACAGTGTCAAAGACTTACACAACAATTACTGTTTGCAAGATAATTTTCTAAGCATTTTATTGATATTAACTAATATTCATCAGAACCTTATGATAAAAAAAAAACTAGGATTATTAACCCAAGAGGTTTAATTAATTGAAAATATCCTTTGTAGGTATCTTGACTCTGATGCTCAGAGTTTGAATTAAATGTAGAACATTTCATCCTGCATTTAGCTACAGTTACTGTTTGCTTACTCCGGCATTGCTGGACGGGGATGATCAGAACGCACACACGATTCCCTGCCCTCCAGCTGAGGGAGGGTGGTGTCCATGCCGCTCCTCCCCCTCCCCTGGGAATCGTTCTGAAGTTGCTGGTGGGAATGGGGTTGCCCTTGACTCTCTGAAGAGCGAGTGTCCCCGCAGAGGAACGGGAACGACGGTCCCATTTAGCGGCGTGGATGCAGTAGCCCAGGACGTAGTTTCGTGCTGACCGGAGGGATTCTGAAATTCGGAGACCGCGGAGGAGAGAAAACCACTCCCCGCAACACAGCTGAGAACAGAGCTAAGAGATTGCACAGGGAGGGAAAGAAGCGCCAACATTTTGGCGGAAAAAGCACATCTTCCCCCAAAGCTCTGCACTAAACAAGCACCAGACCCTCAGGAGTGCGGCAGGAGGGGAGGGGGGTGCAGATGAGAAGTGGGGGCCGCAGTCAGAGATGCTCGGGACGGAGCCACACCTGCACCCCCCCGCCCTGCAGGACGGACCGCGACAGGTGAGCGCACCTGGTGCCCAGCCGGATGGGCCTCCCCGCACGGACCTCCCCACGCCCGCCTCCCGCAGGGACCTCCCCGCACGCTCTCGCCTGCCCGCTTCTTTCCGAAGCCCATTCTCGCCCTTGTAGGTCAGCGCCCGGGCCTGGTTCCACCTGCCGGAGGGCGTTTGCCCCCCCGCGCCGGGGCCGTGGGGTCCGTGTCCTTTCAGACACTTGACTCGGACCGGGTGTGGCGAGCAAGCCAGGGAAGGGCGACCGGACGCATTGGGGGAAATCATGGAGTGCAGCGGGGAGGAAGAACTAGAACAGCCTGGGTTCCCGTGCGACGAGGTGGCCGAGTGGTTAAGGCGATGGACTGCTAATCCATTGTGCTCTGCACGCGTGGGTTCGAATCCCATCCTCGTCGGCTGGCTTTCCCTCCCGTAGTGTCGCCCTTCCCAAGCGATGCGTAGGTGCTCTCTTTTGCAGAGTTAATTCCTTACTCTCCACCCAGTGGAGTAATTCCCTCTAATCCCGCCCCACCCCTCCTTCCCCGCCTTTTCGGTAGCTCTTCTCCTGCTGGAACCTACTTGTCAGTTGAGTTAGTAGATTCACGTTTCAGCCTCCCGCCGAATTTTCATTCCCTGACGAGTTCTGCTTAGAAAGGATTCCCCGCTAAGGAAACGACCGGATAATTGAGCACCAGAGAAACATGATGCCTAACAAAGAGGAACTGATAAGATTGTCTGCCGAGTAACACTGTAACACTGGACGCCGCGGCTTATTTAAGGCATTTTCAAACTAATGTTATCTCTACTGCAGTTTTCATCTGTTATTTATACTAGCTTTAAAAGCAACCGTTATTTCCTAAGGATTCCTGTCTTTGACAAGGAGGGATATGAATTCTTAGAGGTATGACCAAACTAAAAGTCACATTCCCAGTTAGGGCTAAAGATTTCTTCCTGAGGGGAGCAAAGGAAAACGTTTGTCTTGTGTAGTTTCTACTGTGACTTCCATGTTGGCAGAAATTTGGGGGGGGGGGGATAACATATTTCTTCATTTAATTATTTCCATTTTTCCCAAGACACATGCTTTTTCTTTATTTTTATCTTTTTGATTAATTAACTTAAGGAAACTCTATGTACAAGGTGGGGCTTGAACTCACAACCTCAGGGCTGTATGCTCTACCCACTGAGCCAGCTGGGCACCCCTATTATTTCCATTTTTGAGAAGTTCTACAGCCACATGATACAAAAAGTATAAAAAGCTATACAGCGAGTTTTGTCACCATTTACTGTCCCCACCAGCAGGATGCTATTAGCCCTCATGTATCCTTCCAGAAGCAAAGTATGCATGTGTAATATTAAGCTGTCAAGATATATCATTAAATGAAAAAGAATGTCGTGCAAGACAGTATGATGATGCCTGTAAAAAGCAGTCCTGTATCTATATCTGAATAGATACACCATTTTGCACGTGTGTGTATCTGCATCCGTGTATAAATGTCTAGCAAGGCTGTGCTGGGCTGCACGGTGTGTGCATTTGTGAGATATTGCTATTTTTCCTCCATGGGGGTTGTACTGATCTACACTCACCACCAGCAAAGTGGAAAGGAGACCAGACCACTCGGGCTTGTGCAGCCCTATAAGGGGTTGGAGGGGAGGGTTGTTATTTCAACAAGCATTATCACATCATCTAAATGGAGACACAACCACATGCAGTGAGAAGGAAATGTTTAGGAATCCTGAGCTCTCATACGCTTGGTGGCCTTGGTTTATCACAGAATTTGCAGGTAACCACGGGCCGTTTATCAAGTGGACTAAATATTTAAGATTTAATGGAATTTAGGGATTGATGAGGTTGAACCTTTGTGTGGTTTGAGGGTAGAACTCCTTTGACTGTTTTATTAGAATGAAGTTTTTAGAGGTCTAGGTCAGAGGTCTGGATGGGATCACCGGATTCAAAGCAGTCACCTGGCATTGTTGTGGTTTCGAGTGCGTCTCCCCCAAGCAATAGCATCGTCATCCCCAGGAAAGCTGCTAGAAATACAAACTCCGGGGCTGGGGCCCAGTAACGCGCCCGTTCTCAAGACCTGCAGGCAAACCTAATTTGTGCCACAGCTACTTCTGTTTTGTTTCAAAACGCGGTTGAGACCTGGTTTCTTGGTGCCCATCTTTTCTCCCCAGGACCCACGTCTCTCCCATCCTTCCAACATCAACATGATGAAGGTTTATCCTGAACCTTCGGGGCTTTGCCTGGTATAATGTCTCCCACCCCTACTGTGGGCCATGTCCTAGGACCCACAAGGCGAGCTAATGTGGCGCGAAAGACATCCGCCTAAACCATCAGGGACAAACCTGTAAAACGACAAAATCCGTTTATCGAATCAATGTAGCGACGGGAGACCCCAGAGGAACGAGAAATGCGTTCCAACAAGGGGGGTGGGGGTGGAGGAATGGCCTTTGTTGGGGTCTGAGTCCCTGGAGCAGGGCTCTGAGGAGCCTGGGGGACGGAGGGAGTGGGGGGAGCTGGTCGGTGCCTGTTTCCCGGAGGGTTCTCTGGGGACAGGGCACTGTCATCAGAGGGCAGCGGGGCCGGGCGTGGTGGGAGGCAAGAAGCCCCTTTCCACCCCTGCCGCAGGTGGGCCGCAGGTGGACCGCAGGTGGACCGCCGGTGGGCCTGTTTCCGATGAGTGGCCCACTTAGTGCACTTTCGTCTGGCAACCCTGATGGAGCGCTGGCAGGCCGGGGTGGGGGGTCCGGGAGTCCCCGGCCAGGGACCACCCCCTCCCCCCCCCACTCGAGGACGCAGCTCCGGGCTCCGAGACGACGTTGTCGCTCCCTGAGGCTGAGTCAGCGCCGCGCATGCGGAGACCGGACGCCAAGGCCGCAGCGTGCACCCGGGTCCTGGTTTGTGACCCTTGCGGCGCTGCTCCCGCCGGTGGCGCCTACTCAGGACGTCCGCTCAGGACACGCGCCGGAGGGGGTTTGGGCCAAGCAGACTGGAGCGCAGGTGGAGGCGGAGACAGGCGGAGGACCAGGTGGCCTGGGGTCCGGCTTGAAGTCGCTGTCACACACGTGCGGTGGGAGAGGGAATTGCCTTCGGGAGGGCAAACTGGAGGGTTACTGATTATCGCCACTTAAAAGGTAGATCTCAAGGGGCCTGGGTGGCTCAGTCGGTTGAATGTCAGACTCTGATCTCACCTCAGGTCATGATCTCAGCTCTTGGGCTCGAGCCCCGCAATGGAATTCTCTTTCTCTCTCTCTTTCTGCCCGTCTCCTGCTCTGTCTCTCTCAAAATAAATAAACATTAAAAGAAAAAGCTTCATATATTGTTGACTGACCAAAGATATGGAGAAAGAGGAAAATCAATTTCTCTACACGTGAGTCTAGGTATTTAATATAATGCCAATAAAAATTAACATAGAATTTTGTTTTCAAACTGGGTAATTGCTTCTCAAGTTTATGTGAAAGTAAACAAGCATTAATAGCCAGGAAAATTCAGAAAAGAGTAACAAGGAAAACGCAAGCCTCTGGAATTTTAAAACATATTACAAGCTACAATGAACAAAGTACTGTAGTATAAACAGGATAGAAAATCCAGAAGTAGGCAATATCAATATTTAAGCATTTGATAAAAATGTCATCTCAGGTTACTAGAGAAAAGATAAATCATTCAAGAAATGGTACTGGGACATCTGTGTCAAAATCTGAAGAAAAAAAAAAGTAGAGTGTAGTCCGCACTTCACATCTTACACCTGGATCATTTCCAGGTGGTTCAAAATTTAAGTAGGAAAAAAGTAAAACTGTGAAAGTACTAGAAAAAAACTACATGAGAATTTTCTGTTATAGTCATCGCACAAAGAAGGCCTTTCTTATCACAGAAAACATATAAAATTAGTAAATTTAACTTAAAAAATTAAAAATTGCTGTAAACTAAAGCCCCCATAAAGAAAGTAGAATGGAAATATTACAAATTATCACAAAGGTCTAATTTCCTTAGTATATGATGATTATACGAGTCAAGAGAAAAACGAGCACAAGTAGGAAAAAGGGAAAGGGTGTAAACAGAAAGTTCACAGAAAGGAAATGCACATGAATATTAATGTACTCATGTTTTCATAATTAAAATGCTAGTTAACACTACAATAATATACCATTTTTTGCCTATGAGCTTTGCAAAGATAAAAAATTTGGTGAAGATTTGGGGTGGCATCACTTTTAGATATTAGAGAGTTGCAGTTTTTTTTTTTTTTTTAATTTTGTTTCGATTTTTATTTATTTTGAGACAGAGACAGACAGAGACGGGGCGGGGGTGGGGGGCGGCCTCCGTCCAGCAGGGGGCGCGGCCGTACACCCGGCGGGGCGGCGCGACGCCGGCAGTCAGCTGCATTTGGAGGCTGGTTCTCATCTGCAGAGCCTCCAGCATCTCGATGGGCACCCCCTCCCCCTGCGGCAGGGGTTCTGGCCACACGACCCATGGGATGGGCTTTGTCCACAGTGATGTGGAGGGCTGCACGCGGGGGGACGGGCAGAACGCCTGCTGTGTGTGTGTGTGTGTGTGTGTGTGTGTGTGTGTGTGTGATGGGGGCGCTGGCCGGGGGTTGAGGGGGCAGTGTGTCTCTGCCTGGTCGGCGGGAGCCCACCGCTGCGCCCACCTCCCGGACGGGGCCGCCTTTACTTCTGGGCTCCGTGTGTCCGGAGGCCCAGGCCCCCACGGGACTGGGCGGCGTGGTGACCCTGGCTCTGAGGTTGGACACCTGCCTGCCCTTACTGGGCGAAGGAGAAACCGCTGAAGGTGTTTCGTCCGAAGCCATCGGTCATCTGGGGCAAACACAGTTTTAAGAAAATCTGAATTCGGAAACAGTTACTCCCAAGGATTTATGTGTTTATATATAATGAACACCATATACGCACCTACATTTATAATTGTTCATTTTGCCATATTTGCTTTTTCTTCCTCTGCTGAAGTATTTCGAAGTAAATTATAGACATCATTACACATAACACCTTTGAATACTTCGATACCCATCTCTAAAATATAAGGACATTTTCCTATGTATCTATATCATTATCAAAGTCAACAGAAGAAAAAATTCACAGGGAGAGTTTTTTTAATGTTTCACATTTTTATTTAAGTTCTAGTTAGTTAACATATATTATAATATTAGTTTCAGGAGTAGAATTTAGTTATTCATCACTTACCTATAACACCCAGTGCTCATCGCAAGTACCCTCCAGAGGGAGACTTTTCAACATTTGCCCTTTTATACTTCTTGTATTTTGAATCTGTTGCTATGTAACGTATTCAATAGATAATAAATTTTCAAGCTAAAAATAAGTTGAATGGGGGGCACTTGGGTGGCTCAGTTGATTAAGCGTCTGACTTTGGCTCAGGTCATGATCTTTGGGTTTGTGAGTTCAAGCCCTGTGTGGGGCTCTGTGCTGACAGCTCAGAGCCTGAAGACTGCTTCAGATTCTGTGTCTCCCTCTCTCTGTCCCTCCCCCACTCGCACTCTGTCTCTTTCTTTCTCAAAAATAAATAAACATTAAAATAAAAAAAATAAATTGAATTGGATCTTTATTTTTTTCTAATATTGTATTTTTAAGTAATCTCTACACCCAAGGTGGGGCTCAAACCTCACAACCCCCAAATCAAGAGTCACATGCTCTACCTACTGAGCCAGCCAGACACCTCTGGATAGGATCTTTAATACTTAAAATTGACCAGAAAGCTATGGGGTATGCCCAAGGTAGCATTAAAGGACAGGAAAGAAGGATTCACAAGAACCTAGCTGAAAGTACAGATCTGGGGGTGGGGTGCATCTGGGTGGCTCAGTGGGTTAGGTGCCTGACTCTTGGTTTGGGTTCAGGTCATGATCTCCCGGTTCATGAGTTTGAGCCCCACATCAGCCTCTACGCTGACAGCTAGGATCCTGCTTGGGATTCTCTCTCTCTCTCTCTCTCTGTCCCCCCACTCAAAAATTAATAAATAAACTTAGAAAGTAGACTGGGGGGAAAAACACTTCATTTCAATGCCCAACTAAGTTAGGGCTGGTGTGAGCAGAGCTTTCATCAAGTCAATACCAAGATGGTGGGCATGGAAAGCCAATGGAAATCCAAAAAAAATGTATCGCTTTGAAGCAGTTTTGTTCTCTCCATTATAGAGAGAGTCCAATGTAATCAACAGGTGACTGGCTGTTCCAAATGGAATGTTACATCATACCTAGGGTTCAGAATTGATTGGTGACATCCATAGAGCAGATGAGCTTGCCCACGTACTTACTGAAACTATCTTGGGTTAGGGAAGGTTCACATGGGACATCAATATTGTTATACTTGATACATTTTAATCCTCATACCAGCTAGTTCCCTCAATCTGTTTGTTAACAGTTCTCCAAATCCTTTTCTCCATCTTCTTCTTGTTCTTCTTCCTCCTCCTTCTTCATTTTTTTTTTTTTAAGCTTATGACATAACCCACAGAAGAGTCAATATCCCAATATACCTGTTTCCAAATTCAGGTAACGCTCAATGTTCTTGTAGTCAGCATTTCTTCTTGTCTGAGCTGAATCGTGGGTTTTTAAAAAAATGTTTATTTATTTATTTTGAGAGAGAGAGAGCATGAGCAGGAGGGGGACAGAGGGAGAGGGAGATAGCATCTCAATCAGACTCTGTGGTGCTTCATTGTCAAGGGGCTCGGTCCCACGAACTGTGAAATCATGACCTAAGCTGAAATCAAAAGTCTGATGCTTAACCGGCTGAGCCACCCACGTGCCCCAAGAATAACATATTTGAACTGTATTCCAGTTAAAGGGAAGCTGGGAATTTGTGGCCATTATATAGTTTGTTGGAAAAGTTTGTACTGAGGACTCTGGAAGTGAGGTGTGTAGAAGAGAGTGATCAGGATTTTGAGCAGATTTGCTTCATGCTGCTGCTCTTAATGATAACAGACTTATTGGATATTCAGAAGAAGTCAACATAAAGGATGAAGCTTGTGTTTATTTAATGACCCGAGATGGCTAGGTTGAGGAGACCAACCGAAGAAATATATAGAGCTATAGTTTTGGAGTTAAAACGCATCACAGAATTTACATTAACATTCAAGATACTTTCCTACTGCTGTAATTAAAATAAACAATGAGGTTTTGGGGGCGCCTGGGTGGCTAAGTGTCTGACTTCTGCTCAGGTCATGATCTCAAGGTTCGTGAGTTCAAGCCCCACCTCAGGTTCTCTGCTGTCAGTACAGAGCCTGCCTCATCTTCTCTGTCCCCCTCTCTCTGCCCCTCCCGGGCTAGCACACATGCTGTCTCTCTCTCTAAAATAAAAATTAAAAATATTTATTAAATAATGAGGTTCTGTTAAAAACAAAACACACATAATTTATGCAATACTATCATTCTGGTTGGCATGATAAAATTGATGGATGACTAGCTGTACTAATAATTATACTCTTTTGTACAAATAAAGCCAATTTATTTTGGACAGATTTTGTATTACCACTAAAAATCCAAAAAAAAAAACCTCTGTAGCAAAAAACAAAAGGAAGGAAGGAAAGGAGGAAGAAAGAAAGCAGAAGGAAAAAAGGTAGGAAGGAAAGAAGGAAGGGAGGAAGGAAGAAGGAAAGTCTATCAATGTATAGGGGCCTGGACAAATAAATTGCAGTCTCTGTGCTTGATGTTCTCAGCCACCAAATGAGTCGGACCTACACGACCAATAAAGAGATCTAAGATACCTGAAGTGAAAACGTTAAAATAAGTGATTAAAAAAACCCCTAAATGTAAAATAGCTTAATGCCTGTCTATGCAGCTGCACGTGAGAAAGATCGGAAGTATACACGCAAATCCCCAGCGAACCATGACAGCGGCGATCCCAGGGTAGGGGGACCGTAGTGACAGTATGGGATTTCACCTTTTACTTGGTTAATTTTGGCGTTGCCTGAGGTTTTTTAAAAACCACAGGTAATATATTCTTTAAAAAAAAAAAAAAAAAAAGTTTTAAAAATAAGTGTCGTCAAGTTAATGACCTAGGATTCCTGCGCTTCAGTTTAAAACCTGCGCGGGGCGCACCTGCGGCCGCAGCTCCAACCACGTGAGCCGCGGGGAGGCTGGCGGCGGGCGGCGGGCGGCGAGACGCGGGATCCTAGAGCGGCCCGGAAGTGCCTCGGCCCCGGGCGCCCCCCGCGGCCGGCAGCCCCCTCGGTGCGGCGCATTGTTCCGGCCGGCGCGCTCCCGCAGACGCCGCGTCGGCGCTCTCCGTCTCCCTGCAGCGTCCAGCTCCCGTGAGTCGGCGCCGGGAACCCGGGCGGGCGTGGCTGGGGGGGTGGGGGGCGGGTTGCGGAAGGCGGGTCTCCGCCCGGGGAGGGGACGTCGCGCGGGCAGGGCCTGGGAAGGCCGCGAGGCTCGAGGGCCGCCACTGGCATGACGGCCGCAGGCTGGACTCGGCGGGAACGGCCTGGGCGGCCGGCCTCGGGGGCGGGGGAGGCAAGCACCGGTGTAAGATGTCACACCCTCTCCTTTCGGTTCCGAAGCCGGTGAAGGGGCTTGGAGCGGACTGGCTTTCAGGCGCAGAACGTGCCCGTTGCCCTTCCGCTTCCTTTAGCCTCGCGATCCTCGCGCCCTGGAGCGCACCTGCGGCGTTGGGAGCCCTGCCTCCCTCCCGCCCGAACCCCGGATCCGCATCCGTCCCCGCATACCCCTCCGTCCCAAGATCCGCATCTGTTCCTGGATCCTCCTCCGTCTCCGGATTCCCCTCCGTGCTGGGATCCCCATACACCCCGGGTTTCCATACACCCTGGCTCCGCAGCCGTCCCCGATTCCCACCTGGATCCCCCTCCACCCCAGATCCCCGTCCCTCCCCGGATCTCCATCCACCCAGGATTCCATTCCCTGGACGTCCTGTCCACCCCTCCTGTCTTCCTTCCCCTCCCCCCGTCCCCCCCCCCCCCCCCCCCCCCCCCCCCCCCGCCTGTCCAGCTGGAACTCAGCTGCGGGGCGGCACTTCCAGGTGATTGAGAGGCGCAGCCTGGCTGCGAGCAGACCGCTTCCCCCAGGGCCTGTCCTCACAGAGGGTTTGACCTTAGGCAACCTCACATCGTGGTTGTCACCAAACCTCAGAGGGTGACGTGAGCCTTAAATGTGGTCTCGTAGCCGAAAGCGTGTTGTGGACTGCAGCGCAGCGCTGTTACTCTCAGTTTAATAAAGTTTTCAATAAATTTAGCTCAAAGGACAACAACCTGAAATGGAATGGTTGTTTTCAAGATTGTTTTGAAACTCTAGCAAAGAGTCCAATGAGAGCTCATTCATTTATCAAAGATAAGAGCAGTATTTTCATCTATTCTTTCTCTGATTTGACTTTGAAAAAACGAGTCTGAACTTTTTAACAATTCCGAGTGAATTGTGTGGTCCCTCTTTTCTCCATGAGCTCTGTAAGGTATTTTTATTGCTATTTCTTTACATTGAGAAACTGAGATTGAAGGACGATAAGAAATTGGCTGAAAGTCACTCAATCAGTAAATTGGTAAATGTTAGAACCATAATAGAATCCAGTTCTGTTTAACTTGAAAGCCTGTGATTTTTGCACATTATGACCTTATGTTTTCCATTATTCCCATCCTTTGGTCACCAAATGACTTTACTTTCAGTGAAGAGGCTTGGGGTCTATGACAGTTGCTTATGGTATCAGTGCCCATCTCTAGCTGTTGTCATTCTTCTATATAAACAGTGATTTTTACTGCTCAAGAGGGAACTTCTCAAGGTGCTTCTAAAACACGACTCCAGCTGGAGGGTGCTTTGTAAACTATTCAAAGTCAGGATGAATACAGACTCAAAGGAGGTTTTGCCCATGGATGTACACGGTCCTGAGGCTTGGGAAGAACTGACCGTGAAGGTGGAGACGGAAAGTCGCCTCCAGATGCAGGAATCCAGACTGAAACGTAGCAGTCCCCTGGCGAGGGAAGTCTTCCGAACGCGCTTTCGACAGCTGTGTTACCAGGAAACTCCTGGGCCCAGGGAGGCTCTCACCCAGCTCCGAGAGCTGTGCCGCCAGTGGTTGAGGCCTCATGCCAGCACGAAGGAGCAGATCCTGGAGCTGCTGGTGCTGGAGCAGTTCCTGACCATCCTGCCCAAGGAGCTCCAGGCCTGGGTGCAGGAGCACTGTCCAGAGAGCGGGGAAGAGGCTGTGATTCTGCTGGAGGATCTGGAGAAGGAGCTCGATGAACCACAACTTGAGGTAGGAAGGGAGATTTGCAGGGAAAAAGTGTATGTGTGTCATCAAGGACCCTTGGATCCCTTGTTTTGTATCCCCTTCACTGACTCTGACACTGACTCTGCTTCCTGCTGCTTTCTGGGAAGGGTTTCTTTAGACAGTTAACTTCTTCAGAAGTCAAATGTCACCTCTCTGTTTCCAGATGGTAGCCTACGGACAGGGACGAGAAGTCTGCTCTAGAGAGACGGTGCCTCTAGGCGAGCAGACGTCACTGAGCCTTCCGTCCCAGCCCGAGGAGCCCCAGCTCCCGCGTGACACTGCCCAAGAGTCCCACCCTACTGGAGAGACAGGTGAGGGATAGGACTTTTCTGGTGTTGAACACATCCCCTCTTGTCAAGCAAAAACAAATGAAAAGTCCAGACCTGGGGAACCAGGGGCTCAGAAGTCCCTTTACCAGGTAAGGTCAGCGCTACAGCTGCTGAGGGCCCAGCGTCCTCACTTTGTCCCCTTCCCTGCGTTCAGGCTTCCCCTGTGCACTATCCTGTCATCTCTCTGGTATTCTGGCACGTGGTACCTTAGGAAGACTTTCAGGAATCACCGTGGAGGGCAGCTTTAGGGAATGGGTATGATACATTCAAATCATGGCTTTGCGTTTTAGAAGCTGCTTGTACGTGGGCAGGTTTATTTAACCATTTGGTCTCAGCTCCCTCATCTCCAAAATGGGGTTGATAATAGCATTGCCTTAGTTTGCTTGGGCTGTTGTAATAGAATGACACACACTGGGTGGCTGAAACAGAAATTCATTTGATCACAGTTCTTGAGGCTGGATCTCCAAGATCAAGATACGAGCAGGCTTGGTTTCTGGTGAGACCTGCCTTCCTGGGTTGTTGATGGCCACCTTCTCGCTTTGTTCTCACACATGCCTTTCTCTGTATACGTTCCTGTTGGAAGAGAGAAAGAAAGTTCTGGTGCTGTTACCTCTTATAAGGACATTAGTCCTATTAGATTAGGGCCCCACTCTTCTTTTTTTTTTTTTTTTTTTAATGTTTATCTACTTTTTGAGAGAGAGATTGACAGAGTGTGAGCAGGGGAGGGGCAGAGAGAGAGAGAGAGAGGAAGACACAGAATCTGAAGCAGGCTCCAGGCTCTGAGCTGTCAGCACGGTGCCTGACGCGGGGCTCGAACCCACGAACCGTGAGATCATGACCTGAGCTGAAGTCCAACGCTTAACCGACTGAGCCACCCAGGCGCCCCATTTAGGGCCCCACTCTTAATTACCCTAATTAATTTCCTAAAAGGCCCCATTTTTAAATATAGTTAGGGCTTCAACATGTGACTCTAGGGGGAGGGAGACAACACAATTCAGTCTAACAAGTACGTACCATAGAAGGTAGTTGCGAGCACAGAGCAGACCACTGATGAAAAGCACTTGGCAGGCATTTTGCTTAGTATATGGTAGCTGTTCTTCCAGGTCCCCGTTGCCCATTTGGGCTTACGTTTGCAGTATAAAGGGGTGAGGAAGGGGTGGGGAACGCGCAGTGGGTGGCAGACTGGGCGGGGGAATCCAGTGGAATCAGTCTGGCATTTCCTGGTGTGTAATTCAGTGGCGGGTGCAGGCCTGGGCGCTGGGGGCTGTGCCAGCTGTTGTCCTGTTCGAGCTCTCCCTGTCACAGCTGGCTCAGCTTCTGTCTGATTTCTCACCAGGACAGCGTAGCCTCTGCCGGACTATTTGTTAACTTTCTTTTTTTTTTTTTTTTAATTTTTTTTTTCAACGTTTTTTATTTATTTTTGGGACAGAGAGAGACAGAGCATGAACGGGGGAGGGGCAGAGAGAGAGGGAGACACAGAATCGGAAACAGGCTCCAGGCTCCGAGCCATCAGCCCAGAGCCGGACGCGGGGCTCGAACTCACGGACCGTGAGATCGTGACCTGGCTGAAGTCGGACGCTTAACCGACTGCGCCACCCAGGCGCCCCGCCAAGTCGGACTCTTAACCAACTGAGCCACCCAGGTGCCCCTGTTAACTTTCTAACAGTCAGTCTGCAGTGGCGTCTGCTGTTTGCATTTTCACTTCATCAAAGCCACAACTTGTCTTGCCTCTCTGCTTCCTGCCTCTATTTCGTCTACCCTAGCAGTCATGTAGTTATCATGGATTTCTGCCACTTGAAACATATCTCTTCATTTTAAAATATTTTTTTTCTTAGTAAATGTGCTCTGCAGACCTTCCTCTGGCTCCAGTGACCTCATCAGATTAAATTCCTTTGATTTCATTTTCCTCTTTTATGAACATCTTCCCAGTCAATTCCTTTGTTTCTTTCTCCTCTCCATGAACTTGGACTTTTTATTTTCCAGGCATGTTTCCCTTTCTTCTCCCTTCAGGAAGCACATCTGAGGAAGTCCATCCTCTCATCCAACCATTCCTCCATCCGTCTCTGCATCCCTTCATCCCTCTCTCCCATCCTCCCGTCCATCTATCCATCCATCCCTGCCTCCATCCCTTCGTCTATCCATCCTTCCTTCCACCCCTCCTTCCTCCCATCCATCCATCCCCTCTTCCTTCCTTTCTCCCTCCCTTCCTTCCATCCACCCCTTTATCCATCCTTCCTTCCTTCCTTCCTTCCCTCCCTCCCTCCCTCCCTCCCTCCCTCTCTCCTTCCACCCATCCTTCCATCCTCTCATCCATCCATTCCTCCATCCGTCTCTCTATCCCTTCATCCCTCTCTCCCATCCTCCCATCCATCTATCCATCCATCCATCCTCTCATTCATCCATCCATCCCTGCCTCCATCCCTTCATCTATCCATCCTTCCTTCCACCCCTCCTTCCTCCCATCCATCCATCCCCTCTTCCTTCCTTTCTCCCTCCCTTCCTTCCATCCACCCCTTTATCCATCCTTCCTTCCTTCCTTCCTTCCTTCCTTCCTTCCTTCCTTCCCTCCCTCCCTCCCTCCCTCTCTCCTTCCACCCATCCTTCCATCCTCTCATCCATCCATTCCTCCATCCGTCTCTCTATCCCTTCATCCCTCTCTCCCATCCTCCCATCCATCTATCCATCCATCCATCCTCTCATTCATCCATCCATCCCTGCCTCCATCCCTTCATCTATCCATCCTTCCTTCCACCCCTCCTTCCTCCCATCCATCCATCCCCTCTTCCTTCCTTTCTCCCTCCCTTCCTTCCATCCACCCCTTTATCCATCCTTCCTTCCTTCCTTCCTTCCCTCCCTCCCTCCCTCCCTCTCTCCTTCCACCCATCCTTCCATCCTCTCATCCATCCATTCCTCCATCCGTCTCTCTATCCCTTCATCCCTCTCTCCCATCCTCCCATCCATCTATCCATCCATCCCTGCCTCCATCCCTTCGTCTATCCATCCTTCCTTCCACCCCTCCTTCCTCCCATCCATCCATCCATCCATCCCCTCTTCCTTCCTTTCTCCCTCCCTTCCTTCCATCCACCCCTTTATCCTTCCTTCCTTCCTTCCTTCCTTCCTTCCTTCCTTCCTTCCCTCCCTCCCTCCCTCCCTCTCTCCTTCCACCCATCCTTCCATCCTCTCATCCATCCATTCCTCCATCCATCTCTATCCCTTCATCCCTCTCTCCCATCCTCCCATCCATCTATCCATCCATCCATCCTCTCATTCATCCATCCATCCCTGCATCCATCCCTTCATCTATCCATCCTTCCTTCCACCCCTCCTTCCTCCCATCCATCCCCTCTTCCTTCCTTTCTCCCTCCCTCCCTCCCTCCCTCTCTCCCTCCCTCCCTCTCTCTCCTTCCACCCATCCTTCCATCCTCTCATCCATCCATTCCTCCATCCGTCTCTCTATCCCTTCATCCCTCTCTCCCATCCTCCCATCCATCTATCCATCCATCCATCCTCTCATTCATCCATCCATCCCTGCCTCCATCCCTTCATCTATCCATCCTTCCTTCCACCCCTCCTTCCTCCCATCCATCCCCTCTTCCTTCCTTTCTCCCTCCCTCCCTCCCTCCCTCCCTCTCTCCCTCCCTCCCTCTCTCTCCTTCCACCCATCCTTCCATCCTCTCATCCATCCATTCCTCCATCCGTCTCTCTATCCCTTCATCCCTCTCTCCCATCCTCCCATCCATCTATCCATCCATCCATCCTCTCATTCATCCATCCATCCCTGCCTCCATCCCTTCATCTATCCATCCTTCCTTCCACCCCTCCTTCCTCCCATCCATCCATCCCCTCTTCCTTCCTTTCTCCCTCCCTTCCTTCCATCCACCCCTTTATCCATCCTTCCTTCCTTCCTTCCTTCCTTCCCTCCCTCCCTCCCTCCCTCTCTCCTTCCACCCATCCTTCCATCCTCTCATCCATCCATTCCTCCATCCGTCTCTCTATCCCTTCATCCCTCTCTCCCATCCTCCCATCCATTTATCCATCCATCCATCCTCTCATTCATCCATCCATCCCTGCCTCCATCCCTTCATCTATCCATCCTTCCTTCCACCCCTCCTTCCTCCCATCCATCCATCCCCTCTTCCTTCCTTTCTCCCTCCCTTCCTTCCATCCACCCCTTTATCCATCCTTCCTTCCTTCCTTCCTTCCCTCCCTCCCTCCCTCCCTCTCTCCTTCCACCCATCCTTCCATCCTCTCATCCATCCATTCCTCCATCCGTCTCTCTATCCCTTCATCCCTCTCTCCATCCTCCCATCCATCTATCCATCCATCCATCCTCTCATTCATCCATCCATCCCTGCATCCATCCCTTCATCTATCCATCCTTCCTTCCACCCCTCCTTCCTCCCATCCATCCATCCCTCTTCCTTCCTTTCTCCCTCCCTTCCTTCCATCCACCCCTTTATCTATCCTTCCTTCCTTCCTTCCTTCCTTCCTTCCTTCCTTCCTTCCCTCCTTCCCTCCCTCTCTCCCTCCACCCATCCTTCCATCCTCTCCTCCATCCATCCCTTCATCCAGTCATTCATTAAGCATTTGCCATGGCCATAGGAGAGTACGCAGAGGACATCTACAGATCAAAAAGTTCTCTTCTAGGACTGTCAGCGCAGGTATATGTTGTACATGTAGGAAAAGCCAGTTTTGTTAAGCAACATAGTAAGTGTTTGAGATTACAAGGACCAAAAACCAACGTCCAGCTCTTCAATCTTTTTAAATTAAGCTGCATTTAAGGTTACTGTGTAGTACTGAGTTTGCTTTTCTTTCAGAATTCATGCTGATAGTAAAAAATCCCAATAATATAGGAGTTTGTATATAGTAAAACATGAAAGTTCTCCGAATTTTATTCCCCAGGAGTAGCCACACTTGTTAAATTGTTGTGTATTTTCCAGGCTTTTTCTATGTACGTGTAGAGTCTGTCTAGCTACAGGTCTACCTTTTGTCATGCAGTTTGTTAAAGAGGTGGTGTAATAACCCCAAATAAAGAGGTGCGTTCGGGTGATACCACATGTGACAGTGCCTTGTAAGTCACGGAGGGCTGTGTAAGTGCTAATTATGAAAAAGGTGAGAAATGTCTTTGCTTTCATTCCACCCGGTTTCCTTGTGTATCTCAACTATAAATATGAAGTTTGGGCAGAGGGTAGTACTGATCCCATTTGTGGTCCGTTTCTTCTCTGCAGACACATTTCTGTTTTCCACACCTGTTGTCCTCCCCCAGCTAAAAGGAGCAGGAGAACCGTGGTCTGACAACAGAGGAGCCCTACAAGGCGCCTGTTCTGGTGCGTGAGCGACAGTACAATTGGATGGGGGAGAAAAAGCCGGATGTTTTGGCAAAAGGACGGGGGTTGGTGGGTGTTTTCCTGAGACTTTTCTGGGTTGCAAGGTGGAAATCTGTTGGTTCACAAGGTCCTTGGGAGCTTCCCAGGTGTCACCTGAGGCTGCCCCTTATGTGGGGGGCAGGAAGAGACCAGAGAAAGGGGGTGGATGGCAGTTTTAATAAGCAAAGGAGGCTTGTCCTGGGCATGGCAAAATGCGTAGATCTCGGCACCCGCCCACACATTTTACAAGTTTATGTAGAGGCTTTACCTGACTGCAGTCATGCGTGCTGTCCAGGTAGTCACTGTCCTTGGGGCAGCTTTTGGGAGCGGGGCAGGCAGCCAGAGCTCACGTTTCAAGTTCAGGGGAGGGGGTGAGGAGCTTTCGATTGTCCAGATCCAGCTCATGGGTCGGTTGGCTGTCTCGTAGTCTCGATGGCTTCCCCCAGCAGTCATGCCCAGGGAACCTGAGACGTCCTGAAGATTCCACTGGGCTGTGCTCTGCTGTCTAGACAATTTGGGTCTGTGTGTCTCCATTCCTGTCTTCAATTCCTTCAAGTCCGATTGGGTTGGTTGGACAAGTGTCCGGTGTGGGCCAGTTCCATCGGGTGCCGTGTGCCTCCCGTGCCCATGCCTGGGCCGGTCACTTGAGGCCACAGCAGCAGGCTCGGTTTCAGTCCTTTGTTTTTTATTCATTCAACAAATATTTATTGAATAACTGCCATGTGCCAGCCATGACCCAAGGAATAAAACAAAAAGATCCCACTGTCATGGAGATTAGACTGTGGGATGGGGGAAACACATAGCACACAGATGGGGTGGCGATGCCGCGTGTCAGACGGTGGTCAGTGCTGTGCACCAGGCCGGGACTGGAGCGAGTCGGGGGCATCGAGGGCGCCGTGGGTGTGGCAGGCCAACCGCAGCCCTGAGTACAGGAACCAAGAAGGTGGGAACTGAGCAAACTCTAGCTGTTGTCTGAGCCTAGAGCTTTCCAGGCAGAGTGTGGAGCCAGTAAGGGCCTTGTGCTGGGACACACCTGGGATGTGCCTGGAGCCCACTGGGACAGGCCAGGTCATACCTGGGACGTGCGGGGACGCACCTGGGATGTCGCGGATCTGACGGTTGTAGTACTTACTGTCCGATGCCCCCAGAAGAGTGGGAGCACTTGTTCCATAAAGGAAAGAATGAGTACGTGGTCTCCTTGAGGCTCCGCACCCAAATCGGGGAGGGGTTCTAGGGGAAAACTAGGAGAAGGCACCCTGACGTTGAGCTGCTCTCCCCATGAAGAAGCCTAAGGAGTCCTCTCCAGGCCCCTGCCCTGTCAGGAAGGACTGAGCCACATTCTGCCGGAGGGCAGCCTTCCCTGTTACTTGGAGGGAGGCTTCCGCACTGGCCCTTCTGTTTCCAAGCTCCTCTCTGCTCTGTGACCTGGGATCACACCAGGTGGAAGCAGTCTGCGGTTTCACGCGCACAGGGACCCTCCCGTGGGGTCGGAGCAGGTGACGCTTGCCTGGTCTCTTGTGTTTCAGATGGAACGAGCATGGCTGAGGACAGAGAAGTGGTGCCGAGGAAAGACTGTCCCAAGATAGCGGAGTCCCGCGGGGAAGTCCTTTCCGCACAGACCTGGGAGGAGGCACGCGGGGGTCCCGGGCCTGGACCCGGCTGGGCAGAGGGGCGCCGGGGCGGCCCCCCGGGGCGGGGATGGCACACATGTGACGAGTGCGGCAAGACCTTTGCCCAGAATTCGGGCCTCACCCGCCACCGCAGGGTGCACACGGGCGAGAGGCCCTACGCGTGCGGCGAGTGCGGGAAGGCGTTCAGCCGCAGCTCGGGGCTGTTCAATCACCGCGGCATCCACGACGCGCACCGGCGGTACCGCTGCCGGGAGTGCGGGAAGGCCTTCAGCCAGAGCGCCGGCCTCATCCAGCACCAGCGCAGCCACCGGCCCGAGCGGCCGCACCGCTGCGCCCAGTGCGGGAAGAGCTACGGCCGGCGCTCCTTCCTCCTGGAGCACGAGCGCAGCCACACCGGGGAGAGGCCGCACCGCTGCGCCCGCTGCGGGAAGGACTTCACCCGCCAGTGCAACCTCATCCGCCACCAGAAGACTCACGCGGCCACGGGGCCGCGGTGACCCCGGGGCGCGCCTGTCCCGGGTCAGGGGCCCGGCCCCGGGGAGGGGAAGGCCAGGAAGCGTCGTCTTATCGCCCCCTCCTCGCGCTTTGGAGCAGACGCTGAGCCGTGGTCTGGGCAAATCCGAAGAGGAAGCTTTGGGTGTTTGCACCTGCTGCTTCCGCGCCCTGGTTCTCCCCCTCCCCACCCTGCTTCGCCCCGTCCCCACCCTGCTTCACCCTGTACTCACCCTTCTTGTTTACTCAGATGGCAGCTGCTGAACCTTCCTAGTAATGGAATAAACGGCGCTGCCAGGCCGATATGCCTGAAACACGTGCGTCCCTGTTTAATTCCATAAGGTCACATAGAGCCCTGCTGATGTTTTATGATACGTGGGTCTTCAGTGTCCCCAGGGCCAGTTCCTCTGCGCTCACTCCTTGTCCACCCCACCGCTTCCCGTGATGCGCTCAGTGTGCCCTTGGAACAGGGGCCACCGTGTGCGTGTGCGGGGTCTACCTACCCGCAAGGGGCGGGGACACTGCACTGTCCTTGTCCCTTGTATGGATGCAGACGGGAAGACTCAAGTCCAGGCTGGGAGTCAAGGTTGAAAACCTGGACCTTTATTGTGGAATAATTTGAGCTCCTGAAAACGGTAGAGTTTTCACATGCTCTTAACTGGGTTCCCTAGTGTTGACATCTAACATCACGTAGTTAAACCCCTGGCTTCAGACTTTATCTTTATCCTCAGTCTGTTGGGGTGTTGTGCTGCATGTTGGCAGTCTCTGGTCACCCGGAACCCCCTTGGTGCCTGTCCATCGTCAGCACCACAGGTCACTCGTATCCCGAGTCCAGGGTCAGGCCAGGGAATTGGATCATGAGCCATGTAACGTGCTTTTAAAACAACCCTCTTAGATCTCCTGAGTCCTTCTTTTCTGTCGCTTGGCTCGGTCCGGAGAAAGATTCCCCCCTGAACATGTTGGGGTTTTCCTACGGTTCCACAGCTGGTGCAGTGGTTCGGCAGCAGCTCAGAGGACAGCTGTGTGGCCTTGAGTGTCTGCCTTCCAGGGAGCTGCCTTCCCGGGGACGTGTCCTTGTGGGGAGACGAGGCTCCCCTGGTCAGGGCGGAACAGACCCGAGGCTTGCGGCTCCCTTATTCCCTCTTATGATTTCTCCACCAAGGCTGCAGCCCCATCTCTCTCCTTCGATCCGCTAGAGCGGACGTCCCCCAGGCACAGGAGCAGTGCCCTCAGTTGGCCAGGGCAGCAGCCGGCCCTGGAATTGGGGATTCTGTCCTTTACCTCCAAGGGAGAATTTCAGTCAGAAGTGGAGCACAGTGGTGACCCCCATGTCCTTAGCACCAGCTTCCACGGTTATGACGCGGGGCACATTCTGTCTGTGTACACCTTCTCCACTTCCTCTGGGGGAGCTGGAGGAAGACTTACAATGTAGAGGTCGGTCAGGCTGAGATCCTTAAGTGGCTCTTATGACTGAGCCCCTTCTCAGTCCAAGTCTCCCTCTCCTTTCTTCTTGTTTCTTGGGAAGTTGGATTTTAAGTCAAAACTCTTACGAACAGTTTCCCATCACAGGGAGAGAAACTACCTAATGCAGATTCCACGAAGCACCAGCTTGAGCCATTTCCCTCACTCTGTCATGGAAGGTTCTACTTCTGAGAAGCCCAAGGTGAGTTTCCACATCATAGTAGGCTTGAAGGTAGGCCCTGGGATCATTTGGTAGAAATGTTAGCATGAAATACAGACATGGTCTGAGGGTTCGCTCCTGCTGATGATGTCAGTTGTCACAGAGTCTGCGGTCTTGTGTGAGTTCAGACTCAAAGATTCAACTATGAAAGTAGCCTGTCCCCATCCCTTGTTATGTCTGCAAACCACGTGGTGCAGCGGGGAGGTTGAGGACCAGGAGCCAGGGCCCCTGGGATGGAGTCTCAGTGGATCCTGGAAGGTGGGGCCTTGGATAAGTCTCCTGGATTGGATTTTTGAGAAGCAGAGCCTGGGCAGGGATTCAGGTTCGGGGGGGGGGGGGGGGGGTGGGTGGGTCACTCGGAGAAGTAACAGCAGGGAAAACGGGACATGGAGAAGGAAAGGGCTGAGCAGGATGTGGTCTCAGTCCAGCTTTAGCCTAATTTGGAGGAAGGGCCTCTTGAACAAAACTTACCTCGTGTGCCAGCACTCACCGATCGAGGGCTGCCCTCACGGCAGTGGGGATGGGCGCGCTGGCCGGGTGAAGGCCAGGGCACAGAACCACTGGCATCTGTGACTGTGCCCAGGCTCTCAGGGCCTGTTCCCGCCCCTTTGCAGGACTGTTCTGAGGAGCAGCAGACGGCAGTGGTACGGAAGGACACTGGGGTCCGTAAAGTACACGTCAGATAAGGAGAAGGTGACATGATTACTAAATGCGAACATGATACAGAAAAGGAGGGTTGGACAGCAGTGAGAGACTTCCTCGTAAGTTAAGGTTTTTGTGGGACTTTTTCTTTTACCTCAATTAAAAAAAAAAAAAAGATGTATTACAGACTGCTGTCACATGGGTTTAAAAGTAGATCAAGGGGCGCCTGGGTGGCTCAGTCGGTTGAGCGGCCGACTTTGGCTCAGGTCATGATCTCGAGGTCCGTGAGTTCGAGCCCCGCGTCGGGCTCTGTGCTGACAGCTCAGAGCCTGGAGCCCGTTTCGGATTCTGTGTCTCCCTCTCTCTGACCCTCCCCTGTTCATGCTCTGTCTCTCTCTGTCTCAAAAATAAATAAACGTTAAAAAATTAAAAAATAAATAAAAATAAAAATAAATAAATAAATAAAAGTAGATCAATACTGGGGCACCTGGGTGGCTCAGTCAGTTGAGTGTCCGATGTTGGCTCAGGTCATGATCTCACGGTTCATGGATTTGAATCCCACACCAGGCTCTGTGCTGACAGTGAAGGGCCTGCTTGAGATTCTGTCTCTCCTCTCTCTGCCCCTCTCCTGCTCTCTCAAAATAAATAAAAACATTAAAAAAAAAAAAATAAGGGGCATCTGGGTGGCTCAATCGGTTGAGCATCTGACTTTGGCTCAGGTCATGATCTCGTTTGTGGTCTGTGAGTTTGAGCCCTGAGTTGGGCTCTGTGCTGACACCTCTGAGCCTGGAGCCTGCTTCAGATTCTGTGTCTTCCTCTCTCTGCCCCTCCCCTGTTCACACTGTGGTTCTCTCTCTCTCTCAAAAATAAACTTTTTTTTTTTTTTTTTTTTTTTTTTTTTTTTTTTTAAGTAGATCAATATTTGCATCAGGGAGCTGAGAAAAAAGTAAAGACTTGTGTCTGGAGTACAATTCCTCGTTTCCCGCACATGCGGTTCAGCATTTAGTTCGTGTGGAACATAAATCTGCGACAGTTCGTCAACTGAATCCATCTAGGAATGCTCCCATCCCGACCTCTTTTGTCCCCTGCTCGCGTGTACCTGTCGAAGTCTGCTGGGGCTGCCATCACTATGCGGCGAGGTGGGGGGGGAGGCTGGAAGTTCAGGATGGGGATGCTTGCAGGGTGCCGTCCCTTCTGAGCCTCCTTTTGGCTCGTCTGCTGGCTGCATCTTGCTCTGTGCTCATGTGACCCCTTTTGTGTGGGGGGGGGGGTAGGGGGGATGGAGGGGGTAGGGAGAGAGACTGACCCAGAACAGACAGGCAGAGGCTGAGAGCAAGCTCTTCTGGTGTCTCTTCTTGAAAGGGCACTAATGCCACTAATCCCCACCCTCATGACCTTGCCTGACCCTAATTGTCTCCCAAAGGCCCCATCTCCAAATAACATCACACTGTGGGGTTCAGGCTTTTTTTTTTTAACTTTTAATTTATTTTGAGAGAGAGAGAGAGAGCATGAGTAGAGGAAGGGCAGAGAGAGAGAGGGAGAGAGAGAATCCTAAGCAGGCTTCATACTGTCAGTGCAGAGCCCGACGCAGGGCTCGATCTCATGAACTGAAATCTGAGATCATGACCTGAGCCAAAATCAAGAGTGGGAGTCTTAACTGACTGAGCCACCCAGGCGCCCCTGGGGTTAAGGCTTTAACAAGAATGGAAGGGGACACAGACATTCAGTCTGTAACACTGCCCCGCTGCCTCCAGGCACTGCTGTCTGCACATCTCTGTTTCTCCGGCTCTGCTTGAGAGCTAAACGTGCCTGTATTTTTACGTAACCCTGTCATTGTGACTAAGGAGTACTAAAGTACTTACTTCTTCTTTTGCTCATTTCTCTGACTTTGATGCACTAGCCAGTCTCTCCAGCACAGTGTGGAGCATAAATCATACCAATGGTCATCCTTACCTTATTCCTAGTTTTGAAGGATGCATCTAATGATTTGGCAAAAATCACATTTTCTCAGTGTTTCTGGTAATTATCCACATAACGTTAAGAATATTCACACCCATTCTTCATTTGCAAGAATTCTTTATCATGAATGATTTTCTGTTGTTAAAATATTGTTAACACATTTTCTCTTGTTAAAATACTGGTTTTTCAAGTTTAATTGTACCGTTGAAATTCTTCTACATCTTTGCTAAGTTTCTGTCTGTTTCATCTATTGCCTGCTGGGAGGGTGTGTTAAGACTTTGCTGTGGGAGGGGACTTACCCATTTCTCCTTGTGTTCTGTCAGTTTTGCTTTTTATAGAGGTCCAAGGATTGTGTGTCTTCTTGTGGAATTATTCCTTTAATGATTTTTTTTTCTCTCTAATAAGCTTATATTGCTGATACTAATGCAGCTGGTCTAAAATCATTTTTTTTTTTTTAAATTTTTTTTTAATGTTTTACTTATTTTTTTTTTTTTTAGTTTTTTTTTTTTTCAACGTTTTTAATTTTTTATTTTTGGGACAGAGAGAGACAGAGCATGAACGGGGGAGGGGCAGAGAGAGAGGGAGACACAGAATCGGAAGCAGGCTCCAGGCTCCGAGCCATCAGCCCAGAGCCTGACGCGGGGCTCGAACTCACGGACCGCGAGATCGTGACCTGGCTGAAGTCGGACGCTTAACCGACTGCGCCACCCAGGCGCCCCTAAAATCATTTTTTAATATTTACTTTTGAGAGAGTGAGAGAGTGCGTGTGTGCATGTGCATGAGTGGGGGAGGGGCAGAGATAGAGGGAAAGAGAGAGAATCCCAAGCAGGCTCCACACTGACAGTAGAGAGCCCAATGTGGGACTCCATCATGACCTGAGCCAAAGTTGAATGCTCAACCAACTGAGCTACCCAGGTGCCCTGGTCCAAAATCTTTCAGCGAATATTAGCCTAGTATCTCTTTCCCATCCTTTTTACTTTTACTTTTTCCCATCCTTTTTAAAAAAATTATTTCCTTCGAATAACCTGTGTACAGAATTAGATTAATTATAGTGCTTGATAGGAGTCATGGTCCACGAATGACTAACTACTTTATTAGTTTGGTAACTTAGGTAGTTAATTTAGTACTTAGCACTCCCTAACATGCCATTAAACACAAAACAAAACAAGACCTTGAAAAACACCTGTGTTATCTGGTCACTTGGTACCCCTCCCTCATCCCGTACCTCAATTTCCCAATTAAAGGAACATCATCTTAAATCCTGATTTTATAATTTCTTGCTTTCCTATTTTTATACTTTTACTACATATGTTTTCCTACTAACTAGAGTTTTTGTTTTAATTGATTTTAGTAACTCTGTAAAATTTCCTGTGTTCAATCTTGTCTTTTAACTCCTCAGTGTGATCCGGTTTTGTCTATTCTGATTGTCAGTTTATTTCTACCACCCAATTTTGTCTTTTCTGTTTTCCATGATTTTTAAAAAAATTTTCTCAGTTCCTGTTTTATGCTGCTTAGTTTGTATTTTCTTCTTTTTTCCCCCATTTACATGTTTGAAAATTACACATTTTTAGTCTTTATTTTTACTGGTTACGTGTAACATTTTAATATGCCCACCTGACTTGTGAGATTATGAAACTGATCTCTATCTGTGCCCTTCTCCATGATATTACCCAAAACCTGAATACCTCCTGTGAACCTGCTCCAGAAGTCCACACCACTGTGGATTAGTATTCTAGTTATGCTTGACCCCAAATTGACCTTGTCATTATAATTCTTGTTGTCACTGGGTTTTTAATAGTCAATGACTAATTAGGTTTTCATGTGTGTGTTTTAACAAGTTGATTTTACTCACTGAGGCTTCCTTGGAGATTCATTTCTCTTCTCACTGAAGCATGTCTTTTGGTGGTTTAGCGGTGGTGAGTTCCCTTCGGCTTTGTGTGAACATGCTTTCTTTCCACTCTCCCCCTTGAATGTTGGTTTCCATGTATTTGCAGTGACAGAGCCCCCATTCACTCAGTCTGTGTAGAAGGCTTACAGTTTTTCTCTTTCAGCGCTCTGAAGTGCTTCTTCCAACTTGAGATTTATGGCTTCCATCAAGTCGGGCAATTCTCAGTCAACATCTCTGTCCAAATTCTCTCTCAGGAAATACCTCCTCCTGGCTCTCCCGTTACATGTATGCATTGGGCGTTCTCCCGCTGTCTTCCAGGTTCCTCCTTCCCATTGTGTCTTGCTGATCTCTCTGTGATATATATCTTCAGATCAGTCATATAGTTTACGTATTCTCCACGAGCTCTATTTAATGTGCTGTTTACTGTATGTGATTTTCATCTCAATGCCTTTATATTTCATTTCCTGATGTTTTATATGATTCTTTTTCAGAACTGTCTCCTGGTAAAATACATTTTACCGTTTCCTTCAGATTATCATGTTATCTGAAGCTCTTAGGGAGCAGACTCTGCTATTCATTTCTACAGCCTTTTTCCAGGGTAAATGCTTACTCTGGTTTGTATTTTCTGCCATTGCTCATCCCCAGGAGGGATTCTTTTGATCGGTGGCAGCACCCTGTGTTGGAGGTTATGGAATTGTTGCTACGAGCTTGTTCTGTATTTACTTCTGCTAAATAACTCGAGGGTTTCCTGGACCCAAGACCATAGATACTGATTTCTGAATATATTAATTTTTGGAATTTCAGATTCCTGAAAAGCGGAGGTACTGTGAATTGTGATTACACTTTCTCACCTCCCCTCTTCTCTAATGGGCTTTAAACTTCCATCCAGAGGCTTAGGAGACAAGTCCTCTTAAGTCAGCAGCACAGTTGTTCTTGCTTCTTGTAGGGAGTCTCATTTCTAGTTTCTTTTTGTCTCTTTTTGTTGTGTTTTAACATGCATCCACAAATTCCCTGACACCCCTCCCTTCCAGAGGTAGAGTCTAATCCCATTCTCCTTGAGTGTGAGCTGAATTTATCCTCTGGTTCAGAGATTTTTTTTTTCCCTCACATGTGCTCAGTTTTCTAAGAAGCCCATCAAAAGCACTCTTCATTTTTGTTAACGGTGTTTTTCATCTCTAGCACTTTCTGGTTCTTTCCTAGGATTTCCATCTCTCTGCTGACATTGCCTATCTGTTCTTGCACACTGTCTGCTTTATCTGTTAGAGCCCTTAGCATATTTATCATAGTTATTTTAAATTTGTGGTCTGCCCATTCCAAACTTCCTGCCGTGTCTTGTTCTGATGCTTGCTTGCCTTTTCAAGCTGTGTTTTTTGCTGTTTGGTATGCCTTGTAATTTTTTTCTTGAAAGCTAGACAAGATGTACTGAGTAAAAAGGAAGTGCTGTAAATGTATACATATATTTTTTTAATGCTTATTTTTGAAAGAGAGACAACACGCGAGCAGGGGAAGGGCAGAGAGAGACTGGAGACACAGAATCCAAAGCAGGCTCCAGGCTCTGAGCTGTCAGCACAGAGCCCGACGCGGGGCTCAAACCCATGAACCGCGAGATCATGGCCTGAGCTGAAGTTGGACGCTTAGCCAACTGAGCCACACAGGCGCCCCAGGAAGTGCTATAAAATGGCCTCTAGCAATGTGGTTGTGATGTGTGGGAAGCATTCTGTTATTAAAAACAAAACAAGCCCCAAATGCAGTCACTTATGCTAAGTCCCACGTCACCAAACTGAGATGTAACTTAAATACAGTTCCGGCTCTCCTGGAAATGGAATATCAAATAAACTAGTCAATCAGGAATCACCTGGTCAGCACTAGTTAGGTAATATGCCTGGTAGATGCCTGTCATCCCCTAAAGGAAAGTGACCGTTCAAAACCAACCTGCTTTTTCTGCCCAGAGTAGCTCCCTTGTTCCCAGACCTTTCTTCCTTCAAGTCCTTGATTTTTACAGCTCCTCTCCATGCTTCTGTCTGATGGGTGCGATGCTGCGCAATTCATGAATTGCTGAAGCCAGCAAGATCTTTAAAATTTACTCAGTTGAATTTGGCTTTTTATTTTTATTTATTTTTAAATTTTGTTTAACGTTTGTTTATTTCTGAGACAGAGAGAGACAGAGCATGAGTGGGGGAGGGGCAGAGTGAGAGGGAGACACAGAATCCGAAGCAGGCTCCAGACTCTGAGCTGTCAGCACAGAGCCCAACGCGGGGCTCAAACCCACGAACTGTGAGATCATGACCTGAGCCGAAGTCGGTTGCTCAACCGACTGAGCCACCCAGGCACCCCGAATTTGGCTTTTTAATGCTAAAGTCCTTTGATTAGGTCTCAGTGAGTCTGTCTGGACTGAACTTCACAGGTATCTCTCAGTGTTCTCCTCTTAGATGGGATGCGGTAGTTAGAGTTGTTATTTCCCTTCTCCCACAAGGAAGGCTAGAGCGAGTGAAATTGGGTATTTCTCTTCCCCCAACCCAGTCAGGATCTGATAATACCCCAGAAGGTTAGGCTCTAGTTAACTAGTCTCCCCTGAAAGCAGGCCTGATTAAAAAGAACAGAGTGCTCTGTTTATTTAAAAATAGTTCCTTTTCCTCTCCTCCAGCTGGAAGCAAAAGGGGATTTTTCTCCAGTATTTACTGTGGGAACCTGGTTGAGCTCCTGGAGGTAGAACACATAGTGTTGTGCGGGCATCGCTATGACTGGAGGCCTTAACTCCAGGCCTCCCTGGAGGTTTTAACTCTCAGAGTTGCCTTCATTGAGCTCCAGCAATTCCACCATCAATATTCAGGTTTTCCAGGAGCGCCTGGGTGGCTCAGTCGGTTAAGCGTCCTACTTTGGCCCCGGTCATGGTCTCATGGTTTGTGAGTTCGAGCCCCGCATTGCGCTCTGCGCTGACAGCTCAGAGCCTGGAGCCCGCTTCGGATTCTGTGTCTCCGTCTCTCTGCCCCTCCCCCACTTGTGCTGTGTCTGTCTCTCAAAAGTAAATAAATGTGAAAAAAAAATTTTTTTTTTAAATTCAAGTTTTCCTGCCCCCACACTGGTGTCACACTGGTTTTTACACACTGGTTTCTGCTTCCTACACCTTCCCTCCCTGGATTCATGTGATTGTCTCCAGTCTGGGCAGTTTGCCGTATCCTGCCCTCTCTTCTGACCCAGGAAGCGTTACTGACTTTTCAGTCTGTCCAGCTCTTTCCGTGTTAGGTCAGAGTGGTAACTTCCAGGCTCCTCACACTCAGAACCAGGAACCGGACGTTTGTGTGAGCTGAGTGTAGCCACCGGCTTCTCACAACTAGACTGTGGTGGGGGCACCCAACTGCCTCTCGGTGGTTGCCTGGGGGGAGTGAGCTGGGCGGAGAGGCCCAGGTAGCACTGAGCCCTGCTGCTGGCCCGCCGTGCCGGCTAGGAATCGTCCAGTCCCGGTCAAGGATGACAGCAGCCGTGGCTGATACCTTGCCTGCAACCTCACGCAAGACCCTGAGCTAGAATTACCCACTTAATGTATTCTTGAGTTACTGAACTACAGAAATTGTGAAATACAATAAATGCTGTTTCAAGCCACTGAGGTTTGAGGGAATGTGTTATTCAGAAATAGCTCATTCACTGCCTTACTGATGGCCGGCGTCCAGGAACAGTAGCTCTGAAAGTTCCCGTAGCACCATTCCACAACCTTGCGTGGTACCTGCAAGTTCCCTCCTTGTTTCTGGCACCTGGAAAATCTCCTGTTCTTTCTTTTGAGCTCAGCTATTTAAATTTTCTTTTGTTATACTTTATCATTAACTTGTGTCGGTTGGCCATGTTAACATATGGTGATTTTCTATAAAATTTTAAATTACTAAAATTCACTCTTGAAAAGATAGAAAGTTCAAAGAGACTGCATATTTCTTAGAATTAAGTTTGACTGAATATGATAAAATAGTCTAAGTAATAGCGGCTTAAATAAAATTTCATTTATCTTTTTTGTAAAAGAAGTATAGAGACAGACAGTTTGGGACTGCTATGGCAGCTCCCCTATATCATATAGGAGATTGATCGATCTATCTACCTATCTATCTATCTAACTATCTATGTCAAGATATCTGCATCTGTTTTGTTTTCAGGGATATAGGCTCATCTTTTTCTGTTAAACCACCATGGTGTCTGGTGACATTTCTCAAGATCAACTTAGAGATCCAGTGAGGCTGCTAGATCTCCAGCAATCACATCTGCGGTATAAGAGTAAAGGGGTAAGAAAAGCAGAAGGAAAAATAAACGCCCAGCCCTAGCTGAGTCAACTCCCCGTGGGCACTTCTCAGCAAGTGCCACAGAGCACTTCCACAAGTGCCCCACTGACTTAAACGCAGTCTCTGGGCCACAGCTGGCTGCTAGGGAGACTGCAAAATGTCCTGTAGTGGCACTGCGTCTAGATAAAATCAGGATCATGGGCGTGAGGAGGAAAGGGAAAGTGGACGCCGGGTGCACAGTGAGCAGTCTCTGCCATAGACCAATAACAGAACAAACACAAAACCCGTCACAGTTCTACCCCTAAGACAGCACCAGGTTCACTGAATTACACAGGAAAACCTGTAAACATTCTAAGGAACACGAAGCTGGTTTTATGTAAACTTTTATGGAGCATAGAGAAAGAAAAGGAAGTTATTCCAAATTGGGTTTTGTTTTCAGTGTTCTTGAGAAGTAATTGACATACCTCACTGTGTAAGTTTAAGCCAAGTTCTTTTTATACAGTATTACATTGATATTAAGACCTGTCAACGCTAGCATAGAGAAAACTGCCACTGAAATTTACTCATAAATATTAATTTAGTAATCCTAAGTAAATACTAGCCAAAAAGACCCACAGCATATTAAAAGAAGGATGGGCTATGACTGACAGAGATTTAATACCCATTTAAAAAAAAAAAAATTTTTTTAACGTTTATTTATTTTTGAGACAGAGACAGAGCATGAACGGGGGAGGGTCAGAGAGAGGGAGACACAGAATCCGAAACAGGCTCCAGGCTCTGAGCTGTCAGCACAGAGCCCGACGCGGGGCTCGAACTCACGGACCGTGAGATCATGACCTGAGCCGAAGTCGGCCGCTTAACCGACTGAGCCACCCAGGCGCCCCTTAATACCCATTATTAAACTAGGAATAAATAGTTACAAATTTAAATCTTAAAATAACTTCTGAATTGGCAGCATGAGGGGATCCTGGACCTACGCAGGGTGAAACAATCATAACTTGTGAAAACTACCTCATACGGTCTCTGGAAATTGTCCTAAGAGCATACAGCAAATGAGGAAACATTTATTCAAGAAAATCTACTAAATTTTGGTAAGAACACAATCTATGGCACTTTTTCTTTTTAAAGTTTACTTATTTTTAAGGGAGCGACAGAGAGAGTGAGCAGGGGAGGGGCAGAGAGAGGGAGAGAGAATCCTTAGCAGCACTGTCAGCACGGAGCCCAATGTGGGGTTTAAACTCACAAACCGTGAGATCATGACCTGAGCCCAAACCGAGTTGGATGCTTAACTGATTGAGCCACCCAGGTGCCCCAACACAATCTATGGCACTTGTGCCATGAACTACTTTCTATGCTATCTCTATCCACTGGCTCAGCATGAGGGAAACTCCAATCTGGGTGGATATGTCCAAGAAGATGGGGGTACCAAGCAAAGGCTAAGGTACCACCTTAAGAGGGACAAGACATCAAAGTTTTATTTTTCAGAGACTAAATTCCAGGCAAGTGAAACCAATTAGGTCGAGCTTTTTCCTCCACCTGGCCCCCATTCATAGGGCAGAGGCTCTACTGCAGACACGGCAGGCTAAGAATACTGGAGCCCAGAAAGCCCTCACACAAGTTCCACACATAGGACAGAGGTTCCATGCTGGGAAGACTAGAGGCTACTGCCTGGCCCAACACCCTAATCATAATGCAGAAGTGTCACCGAGAGGAGTAGGTCACTGTCCCTGTCCTCAATTCTGGAGCAGGGACTCAGAGATTTTGACCTGGGGAGGGGGTGGGTATAAGAGCAGAGGGCTTTGAGGCTCTCCCCAATGGAACTGACTATAGTTGGAACAGATTAAGGGAAAGGTCAAGCCTAAAGGTACTCTCCAAAACAATGTCGATTTTGGTAGTAAGCAATTTAAAATAAGCTAACCATGAAAGCTAAATGATAATTCTTAGGCTGGCTAGTTTACCAAGGAAAACCAGGGGAAAAGACAAGTAAGGAGAGTCCTCTTGGGCTCAGAAAGAAACCTTACACATATTGGCCTCAAAAAGTATCCCTACAAAGGGCTTCAAATTTAATTGGATCACACTTAAATAATTTATGGCAAAAGGCATTGCTGAAATATAGAATAGAGCAATCAGCCACCAATTAATGCTGCTTAACAGCAGGATGTGATACCAACAGAGACGGGTCGCTAAACCAAGAGGAGTGGGGAGATAGAGAGTCCTTCTAAATCACTGTCACGTCATATCCCATCGTGTATATATACTACAGTTTCGTTACCCATTCATCCATAAGTGGACACTTACATTGTTTCCATACCTTGACTATCACAAATAATGTTGTAGTGAACATGGAAGTACATATATATTTTTAAGTGGCGTTTGTCGTTTTTGGGTTTGTCTTTTGTTGTTTGCTTTAATACATACTGACATGGAGTTGCTGGATTATATGGTAGTTAGATCTTTAATTTTTTGAGGAACCTCCATACTGTCTCCATAGTGGCTGCACTGATTTACATTCCCACAAACAGTGCATGAGGGTTCCCTTTTCTCCACATCCTTGCCAGCATTAATTTGTCTTTTTTGATAATGGCCATTCAGACAGGTGTGAGGGGATATCTCATTATGGTTTTGATTTGCATTTCCATGATGATTAATGATGTAGAGCATCTTTTCGTGTGCCTGTTGACCATCTGTGTCTTCTTTGGAAAAAATGGCTATTCAGATCTTTTAGTAGTTGGATTGTTGATGGGTTTTGTTTGTTTTGCTATTGACTAGTACGAGTTCTTTATGTATTTTGGATATTAGACCTTTATCAGATATGTTATCTGCAGATACCTTCTTCCATTCCATAGGTTGCCTTTTCATTTTGTTGGTGGTCTCCTTTGCTGAGCAGAAGCTTTTTAGTTTGATGCAGCCCCGCTTGTTTACTTTTGTTGCTGTTGCTTTTGGTGTGAGATTCAAAAAAGATTCAAGACCTACATCCATGAGATTACTGCCTGTGTTTCCTTTAAGGAATTTTATGTTTCAAGTCTCACATTCAAATCTTTAATCCACTTTGAGTTAATTTTTGTATATGGTACAAGATAGTGATCCAGATTCATTATTTTGCATGTGACCGTCCAATTTTCCCAACACCATTTATTGAAGAGACTGACCTTTCCTCATTGTATATTCTTGGCTCCTTTGTCATAAGTTAATTGACCGTATATGTGTGGGCTTATTTCTGGACTATTTTGTTTCATTGATGTACATGCCTGTTTTTACACCAATACCTTACTCTTAATTACTACAGTTTTGTAATATAGTTAGAAGGCAGGGAGCATGATGACTCCAGCTTTGTTCTTTTTTCAAGATGGCTTTGACTATTCAGGGTCTTTGATGGTTCCATACAAATTTTTAAATTGTTTATTTCTGTGAAAAATGCTATTGGAATTTAAAAAAAAAATTTTTTTTAATGTTTATTCTTGAGAAAGAGGGGGGGGGGGCAGGGTCAGAGAAAGAGGGAGACACAGAATCCAAAGCTGAGTTGTCAGCACAGAGCCCAACGTGGGGCTTGAACTCACCAACCATAAGTTCATGACCTGAGGTGAAGTTGGATTCTTAACAACTGAGCTGCTTAAGTTCCACCGCCATTGGAATTTTAATAGGGATTTCATTGAATCTGTAGATTGCTTCGGGTAGTATGGACATTTTAACAAGATTAAATCTTCTAATTTATTAACATTGGATATCTTTCCATTTATTTGTATCTTCTTCAATTTTTTTTTTTTCACTAATGTCTTATAGTTTTCAGAATATAGATCTTTTACTTCCTTAAGTTTATTCCTGGGTATGTAAATCTTTTTGGTGTAAGATTGTTCTCTTAATTTCTCTGATAGTTATTAGTGTATAGAAACACAATAGATTTTTGTGTATTGATTCTGTATCCTGTAATTTATTTCAGTTTTGTGTGCGTGTATGTGTATATATGTGTGTGGTCTTTAGCGTTTTCTATGTATATCATGTATACATAGAAATGTATAGTGCTGGGGTGCCTGGGTGGCTCAGTTGGTTGAGCATCCGACTTCGGCTCAGGTCATGATCTCACGGTTTGTGGGTTCGAGCCCCGCGTCGGGCTCTGTGCTGACAGCTCAGATCCTGGAGCCTGCTTCGGATTCTGTGTCTCCTTCTCTCTGTGCCCCGTCCCTGCTCATGCTCTGTCTCTCCCTCAAGAATAAATAAAACATTAAAAAAATTTTTTTTAAATGTATAGTGCTTTCTATGTATATCCATGTATTATCTGTAAATCATGACAGTTTCTTCGTTTCCAATTTGGATGCCTTTTTTTCCCCTTTTTCATGCCTAATTGTTCTGGCTAGGACTTTCAATACTATGTTGAGTAAAAGTGGTGAGTGGGCAGTCTTGTCTTGTTCCTGATCTTAGAGGGAAAGCTTCCAGCTTTTCACTTTTGAGTATGAGGTTTGCTGTGGGCTTTTCATATATGGAATTCATTATGTTAAATTCCCTTTACACCCACCTTGAGAGTTTTTATCGTAAAACATGTTAAATTTTGTCAGATGTTTTTTCTGCATCTATTGAGATGATCATATGATTTTGCTCCTTCATTTTGTTATGTCATGTGGTGATGTATCACGTTAACTAATTTGCAGATGTTGAACCATCCATGCATCCCTGGAATAAATGCCACTTGATCACATATACAATTCTGTTTATGTCGAATTTGGCTTGCTTATATTTTGTTTGAGGATTTTTGCATTTATAGTCAATAGGGATATTGGCCTGTAATTTTCTTTTATTATGCCATCTTCGTCTGGTTTTGATGTTAGGGTAATGCTGACTTGATAAAAGGAGTGTGAAATTCCTTCCCCTTTTCTTTTCTGGAAGAATTTAAGATTGTTATTCTTCTTTGAATATTTGGTAGAATTCACCAGTAAAGCCATCTGGTCTTGGACTTTTAGTTTGTTGGGAAGTTTTTGATTACTGACTCAATCTCCTTCATAGTAACTGTTTTGTTCAGATTTTCTATTTCATCAGGATTCAGTCTTGGTAGGTTATCTGTTTCTAGGAATTTACCCGTTCCTTCTAGGTTGTCCAAGTTGTTGGCATATAACTGTTCATAGCAGTCTCTTAGGATCCTTTGTATATCTGTGGTATCAGTTGTAACATCTCTTTCATTTTCTGATTTTTTGAGTCCTCTCTCTCTTTTTGGGTAAGTGTAACCAAATGTTTGTCAAGTTTATCTTTTCAAAGAAAGAGCTTTTAGTTTCATTGCTTTTCTTTCTATCTTTTTAGTCTCTATTTCATTTATTTCTGCTGTAATCTTTATTATTTTCCTCTATTGACTTTGGGCTTCAGTTGTTCTTTTTCTAGTTTCTTGATGTGTAAAGTTAGATGGTTTGACACTTTTTGTTTTTTGATGTAGGCACTTATCACTATGAACTTCTTGGAACTGCTTTTTGCTGCATTACCTCAATTATAGTATGTTACATTTCTATTTTCATTTGTTTCAACTATCTTTTGATATTTCCTTTGATTTCTTCCTTGACCCATTAGTTGTTCAGTAGCATGTTGTTTAATCTCCACAGATTAATGAATTTTTCAGTTTTCTTCATGTAATTAATTTCATACTAGTGTGGTTGGAAGATACATGATTCAGTCATTTTAAATTTGTTAAGACTTGTTTTGTGACATATGATCTATCTTGGAAAATGTTCCATGTGTTCTTCAGAAGTATGTGTACTCTGTTGCCTTAGGATGGAATGTTCTGTAAATATCTGTTAACTCTGTCTGGTCTAACATTTCCTATCAGGTCGGGGTTTCCTTATTTTCTGTCTGGGTGATCTGTCCATCAATCTAAGTCCCTACTATTATTGCACTACTATTTCTCCCTTTATTCCTGTTAATATTTGCTTTATATACTTAGGTGCTCCTATGCTGGTTCCCTAAATATTTAGTGTTACCTCTTCTTGTTGGACTGACCCTTTTATCATTATGTAATGCCCCTCTTTATCTCTTATTAGTCTTTGTTGTAAAGTCTATTTTATCTGCTAGAAGTATAACTACTCCAACTTTCTTTTGATTTCCATTTGCATGAAATGTTTTTCTATCCCTTAACTTTCAGTTTTGTGTGTCCTTACATCTATAGTGAGTATCTTGTAGTCAGTATACAGATAGGTATTGTCTTTTTATCTGTTCAGCCACTCTATGTCTTTTGATTGGAGAATTTAGTCCGTTTACATGGACTTAAGGTAATTATGGATAGGTATATGCTTATTGCCATTTTATTGTTTTCTGGCTGTTTTTGTGGTTCCTCTCTGTTTCTTTCTTCTTTTCTTGTAGCCATACAAATTGGGGCACCAGACTGGGTATGAGCTCCTTTTTGGGTGACACCAAATATTACAGTCCCATATGAGACCAGGAATGTAAGCTCCCTGGCCTCCAGAGACAGGTGATCCAAAGGAATCCCCTGAGTGGCAGCCACAAAAATCAGGATACCAGATGCATGTAAAAGCTCCCTTATGAGACATACTGTGCTCTGAAGCACAGTTAAGGAAGAATACAAAGATGGTGCCTGTTTCCCTCTCTGGAATGTTCCAGCAGGCTCCTAGATATGTATCGAGTTAGATGATTGACCCTGTGGCCAATGTTTTAATATAAGCAAGTGAGCCTCCTTCACTTTCAATCTGGGTGCTATCAGCTGCCTCTGGGCCCTCGGATGGGTGAGTCTGAGCACGTGAGTCCTAGAAGAGCAGTTTCTCAGATCACTTTAGTCTTGTGGGTCTTGGAACACAGGCCCTTGTCGGTTTTCAGATGTATGTTTTGGGGAGTTGTCTCTCAAGCGTATGTCTTAAAAGTTGTTATGCCTAATGTGAGTTGAGCCCAGTGCTCCTCACAAAGAAGCTCCAGGTTTTGAGTTCCTTCCCAGTTGTACGTCACTGTGCCAGGAGTGGGCTTTATGAGGGGATTCTGTCCCGGACTCTTCTATGTGCTTCAACATGTTTTTCTTCTGGTTTGCCCGTGTGTAGTTGTCACTCAGCCAGCCTTTGTTTTTTAAGAGGAAATTGTTCCCTTGTAGCTGGACTCAATGTGTGGGAACAGGTGAGTTCAAAGTCTCCTATGGAACCACCCGGAACTACAACCTCCGAGCACTTGTTTGTATAGGTGATCCTCACAACCCCGTGGGTAAGCTGCACCTTTTTTCCTTCTAAAGGAGAAAGCAGAGAAATAGTATTTCATAGGGTTATATGCTTCTTTACCAAAATTAAGAACATGTCTAGAAGGGCTATTCATCAAAAGCTCTTTTCATAATAACTATTCATTCTACCCAAGTGGAAAAAAATACGTCTTAACCAGCCCCTTAACTCATGCAAAGGGAGAAAAAAGAAAATGGAAGACTGCACTGCAGCAGATGGAGGAATTAAGTAGAATGGCTGACCAACCGACACTAAAATTCATAAAAACAATTTTAAAAAGCACAGAAAGTAGCATTTTATTCTACTTTAAATATTGGTTATAGCTTAACTAAGCAACGTATTTTACTGGATCTAATTTCATCTAGAAATAATTTTTTCACCACCTTTTTTCAACAGGCTAGTGTTGAAGCCACTTTATAATTCACTTTATCAACATACCTTTGCTTTATACAAAAGCAAGGTGTCCAAAAGACTGTCAACAAGGTAATTTTTTCAGGTGAAATTACACAATACTGCCAGACAGATAATATTTTGATCACGTCAGTGGGTCTCTGGTACTTACTGAATAAAAGTTAAGCTCCTTGCTCTGGCAGTGAAGACCCCTACAATGTACCTACTTTAAACTTGCCCTATTTACTAAATCTGACAAACTCAGTCTTTCTAGCTCTGTCAAACATTACCCTATCCATGTGATAATAACAGCTCACAGCCAGAAGAAACCTTTTCCTCTCTGAGATTCCACACCCTTCAGCTCACCATTCACAAGGCATTTCTCACGGCACTGATTTATGTACATGTCTTATCAACTTTAGTATACTGAAACCCTAAGCCTAGGTATGTATATATGTATGCATGTGCTTTATTTATTATTGGACACAGTAGGCACTTGAAAGTATTTTTCTACAATATGTCCTCCTCCACAGAAAAATATTTTAGGCTGGGAAGGAGCAGAAAGAATGAAAGGAGGCACAGTGGTCCCTTGTCAATCTCTATGACTTACACATGTACGCTGTCTAGTTTATCAAAAGCTTTCACATACGTTTATCTCCATGACACAAACAAATACCAAAGGAAAATGAACAGTGTTTAAGATCAAGGCTATTAGGAAAAATTTAGAAAAAATAGAGGAAAGGAAATGGCTAGCTTTGCAAAAGTAACAAAAGGTTAATTTAAGGAAATTTTAAAAGGCTAAAACAGATTAAATGGAGAAAGTCCATGGAATTTTGGAAAGCTACAGAAGTTCTAAATTAGACTCCAATGAGCAGAAATGAAGACAATGAAAGACTTCAGAGAAGTGGTACAGGGAGAGCCCCACGGTCTGCAGCGTCTCTAGTCAGTCTGCGGTGCTTCAGAGCACGAACCCAGAGAATACCATGTTGGTGACTCAACAAAACATGGTCTGAGATCCATGAGAAATGGAAACCATTTTCGGCACAGCTTGGTAAAGCTGGATGCTGGTGGCATCAGGAAGATGTTAAGTCTCTGAAGAACTCTGTAGAAGGTGATTTGAGTGAAAACAAGAGATATCACAAAATTCTTATTGTGGCTTCACATGTTGATACTTTGGATATTGTGGAGTAGGATTCCCAATGTGATTCTGAACAGATACATTGTCTCTGTCTACACTTGGGTTCCCATCCTCATTGGCTGCCTCTGACCCTATCTTCCTATCCCCAACCAACACACCAGTTCTGAAAACATGAGTGAAATTTGTTATAAATATCTGGCATGACTCCTCTAACTTGGAGGAAGCTTAGCTGGTATAAGCTGTGGTGCAACTTGGCTCTGAATTGGGAGAGAGGCATGCAGATGCTGTCTTAGCACTTTGTTAGGCCCAAGATAACTACGAGGTGAGAAACAAGCTGTTCAACATCACAGGATTTCTATCAAAATTCATCATCATTTTGATCTGACTTGATCAATTCATTTATTTACCAGAACGTGAAAGGTTTATCCCATAAAAGGAGCAAAATTAATGTGAACAAATATAATACGGACCAAAGAATGGAGTTACATGGATGGAGCAATCTCACAAATCTAATTAGAAGCTGCTTAAGGCATTCTTACAACTACTATGCTGGTGAAGAAATATGGATTCTCCCACCCCAAATCTGACAATCCTATGTATTTGGTAATAAATGCATTAGACTGACCCAGAATCTAGAACCTCAGAGAATTAGACACAAACACAAATAGCCTTAGAAAGTCCTCAGAAATCTAGACCACGTCAGATTTTCAGAGTTATGGAGGTCACCTCACTGGTGTACTAAATAAACGTTTATAGCACCTACACACAAGGCACAGTGGGGAGTATAATATGGCACAGGTCTGACCAACTGGTGAAACATTCGTTATAGGCAAAATGGTCAGAGCAGCAGCCCCCACATCAGAGCCATCTCGCCAGGAGACGTCATCAAGTGCCGGCTGGAGGTGGTTACCCAGTCTGGAGGCCCATTTCAGTCCAGTAGGTGAGAACAATCCTTTCATGTCCTACCTCTTCCAGGCAGCTCTCCCAGAGCCTCCTACCAAACAAGCTGTTTCCCAGCCACCTTCTAGAATGTAGAAGACCATGCATCCCTCCAGACTCGGCCTTCTAAGCCAAGATGGCATGTAGCGGTCAGTGAAGCCTCAGCCCCGTTCTGTGAGGAATGAACGACTCTGGCACGTACGACGGGGCTCACTGTGACAGAACTTTCTTTCCAACATGGCTCCTCCGGTGTTGAACAAGGTATGAAGTTCGGGTGAAGCCTTTCCCGCATGTGTCACACTGATAGGGTTTCTCACCGGTGTGGATTTTCTGATGTTCGAGAAGGCTTCTACTCCGAGTGAAACTCCTGTCACACTCGTCACACGTGTAAGACGCGGGAGCCTCAACGCTTTCCCACCGGCTTTCCACCCTCCCCCGACCCTCCCGGGTCTCTGCACATTCACGATCCTGCGCATCTTTATCGCCGTGGATCCTCTGGTGTCTGAGGAGATGTGAATTCCGCCTGAAAGCTTTGCCACACGTGTTGCACTGGTACGGCTTCTCCCCCGTGTGGATTTTGTGATGTTCAAGGAGGCTGCAGCTCTGGCTGAAGGTTTTCCCACACTCCTCACACCCGTAGGGCTTCTCCCCGCTGTGGGTTCTCTGGTGTTTGATGAGGTTTGAGCTGTGACTGAACACCTTGCCACACTCCTCACACTCGTAGGGCTTCTCCCCGGTGTGGACTCTCTGATGGATGACGAGGGCAGAGCTCCCGATGAAGGTCTTGCCACAGTCTTCACACTCATAGGGCTTCTCCCCGGTGTGGATTCTCCTGTGTTTGGTCAGGCCTGAGCTCTGAGCAAAACTCTTTCCACATTCGTGACAGTAGTGCCTCCTACTTCCTGTGGCAGCTTTCTGCTTTCTCGGGAACCTGCCCTCCCGTTCGCCAGCTTCGGTGCCTTCAGGAATCTGGGCGGTGTCTTCACGCGGGGGGCGTGGCATTCCCCCGGACTCTTGTACTGGCCGGACCTCGTCCACAGGCAGGGCCCGGATCTCGGCCTCCGTCTCACCACCTGAAATAACAAGTGGCCACACGTGGTCAGTGATGCCCTGCCACGCAGGAAAGCTGTGACTACGGTTCCACACACGCGGGGATGAGGGTTTCTGTACAAGAACGAGGATGGGGACGAAGGGGAGAACGGGCCTGGGGTCACTGGAAGCGGGGTGATGGGGGGTGGAGGAGGGTGGGAAGGACCGTGCTGGGGACACTCGCAGAGGCTCTAAGTCCTGAGGACGAAGGCAGGGCCCTGCACTGGGGCTGCACTCGAGGAGGGCTGGGCAGATGGCAGCGGTAAGCAGGCACGCGTGAGGACCTGGAGGTGTTCCGTGCGACACAAGGAGAGCAGCACGTAGAAAGCGATCGTCGGTCAGGGACGGTCCTCTTGGCTCTTATCCCAGACGAGGCAGGGGCCCCAACACGACGGGCTTCGGTGCCGACAGGTCCGAGCCAGCGCTCCTGCTGCACCACGGTCGAGCGGCACGAGCTCAGACGGGCCAGGCTGTCCCGTGTGTCCTGCACCCCGATCTCTGGCTCGCTTCTCGCTCTCGCCCTGCAGTCCCACGGCCCATTTCCCGAGGACACCCCAGCTCTCGTCCCGTGTCGGAACCAGCAACAGAGAGGGGACCAACGGCGACAGCCCTACTATGAGCCAGGCCTGTGCTCGGGGCTCCAGCTGCCGTGTCCCACTTAACCCGGCCAGGACGCGGCAGGAAAGGGAAGGGAGCCGGGCCGGGAGGGTTAAAGATCGGGTCACGCACGTGGTTAGTAGCTGGGTTCAGAAACGGTGGCTCTGAACGCAGACAGAATTCAGACAGCGTCTTACGGCCCAGTAGGTTCCAACCGACAGAGGAAGCCACGAAGGCCTACGACGAACCAGCCCCCGTCAGTCTTACCCGGGGAGGTCAGGCCGCCGGGGTTCTCCCGCCCTTCGTCTCCGTGGAAGCTCCCCCGAGAGGAATCCAGCTGCGCCCAGCCAGAGGAGAAAGCCAGGGCCACGTCTTCCGTTTTCAGCAAGCCCTGCAACGGCACACGGGCCTCCTAGTTCCTCTTACCCAGAGTCCCTCCCGGAGCCGGGTGCTGCGCAGAGGGGCTCAGGCGGTGAGGGGACAGTCCCCGAAGGCTCCGCAGACCAAGCCGGCGCGGCACCTAACGCTACTTCTCCCGGTCTCAAGTGACGGCTTCATCAACAAAACCACTGCGGAAGTAGAGTGACAGCACGTGAGGACAGGGGTCTCCACACAAATACGCCAGTCGCCTGCGTCTCTACACAAATACCCCGGACGCCCGCGTCTCCACACAAATGAGCCGGACACCCGGGCACAAGGTAAAGAGATTTGGAAAACGGAGGCCACGCCACTGCAAGGACCGGAACTGACCCCCGCTAGTGATGGTGGCTCATTTGTATTAACAGTTATTCAGATACAGTGAAACGTGGGTCTGAAGTGAGGAAAGTCAGGGAAGCCAATGGACACCCCAGAGCCTCCAGGGCGTGGAGGACCGGGTAAGAAGTTCAATCCAGTTTAAGTACAGACTGTTGCGATCGTGTGACTAGTTGAGACACGTGGGCATGCCGTATCCGTCCCGGCAAGCTAAGGGACCACGTGGTTACCCCCCGGTAACAGGGCAGGAAAGCAAAAGAAAACCTTCGGAACAAAAGCACCGTCACAACAAAAGCTTCAGTTTGCTTTTGCAGAATCACCGTTACTGATGAAGAAGATCCCACTGAAGAAGGGGCTGGCCAAGGACACGGAGTAGGGGTCTGGCAGACGGCACCCAAGCTAGTCATGAAATAGGACGAGGCTCCCAACTAGGCACCAGGAAGTCAGACAGCGACAGACGACACTAGCATACACGAGAAAGTTGACATCCCATCTGGCATTTGGCTGGAGGATGTAGACGGGGAGGGGGCGACCCTCCCAGGATGCACCACGGTAGCGAAGGGCAGGGAGGGGCTCCGGCTCACCTGGGGCTCTGGGGGCAGCCTGGCCGCCACCACTGCGTCTCCTCTGCAGCGCCCTCCCGGGGCAAGCCCAGGATCCTGGAGAACTAGGAAGGAAAGAAGCTCTGGATGAGACATCCCTGGCACTCAGCCTCCCTCCCTGGCCTGCGGAATCCAAGCTCAAACACTGGGCCTGGAACTTCGTACAGAGTGTGTCTTCCCAAAGGCCCGATCCCTACCCGCTCCAGTCCCGGGGGCTAGAGACCTGTGCTGTGCTCTGCCGACACACAAAATCTATGCAAAAACGGCAGGATCCTTGGAAGGGATGGTGAGTTTAAACCAAATAAAACAAGCTTTTCATCTGAAGATACCCTGGGTTTTGCTTGCGAAGGGGAGAAAAGTAAGATTTCGGTTAAAATGCCTTTAGGGGTCATTAAGGGCTTTCTGCTTTGGTTTGGAAGAACTAGAGGTAAAATAAAGCTGGAACCAGAAGGCAGAAATGGGCATCTGCTTGTACAGAACTTGCTCAGCGTCCAGAAGAACCCGAGGTCTCCCTGGAGGAGGCAAACTTTACATGGAGCACAAAACAGCTGGTTTAGCTGGAGCCTGTGTTGGAAGTCAGGACTGCGTGTTGGCCGGCGTCTCAGTGCTGTGTGTCTTGGGACACGTTCAGGGCACGTGAGAAGACACCGCAGGACATACAGCCAGTCCTGTGGAGTAAATCCTGCTATTTTCATAAGAGACCAGGGTTTAGACATTTATACTCTAATCCGCAGTAGTCCTGTAGTCTGTGGGATATTCCGACGGGCTTTACAGAGTCTGTTCGTTTTCTTCTTGGCACTTACCACTACTGGAAGCTGTACTGTTGTGTGTATGTGCTGCCTTCCCCACTCGAATGTAAACCCCAGTGCCACCAGGAAGGACTCCGTCTCACCAGCGGCCGGTCCTCAGCACCAACCACACTGGCTACCACGTAGGAGGCAGAATTACGTGTTACATGAATGGGGAACCGATTCTTTCCAAACCACCGTTTGAAATTTCCCTTTCAGTCTCAAAGTGGAGTCCGTCAGTGATGGCCAAATAAAGTCGCGGTCAGCGCCCCTATCAGATGATCGTCAGTGAAGCTGGACGAAGTCTGCAGGTTCACGTGCCCAGAAGAGAACACTCACCTGTGCCTGGTAAGGCCCGTGATCCCAGGGATTCATGCTTGAGCAGAGCCCTCACCGGCTGGAACTGGGCACTCGGTGATCCGCGGGAAGGTGTCAGTGCTGCCATCTCGCAACAGACAAGCTCTTGGCCCTGGCCACCACCTGGGACCTAGAGGTTATTCATTCGTTTTCATTATTTGTCAGACATTTCTGGAGCACTTCCCATGTGCCTCACAGTTTCCAGGGCCACGAAAAACATGAACTCAGGTAACACAGACAACAACCTTGAGGTGGGTACCGTTACCGTGATCATTTCACCGATGAGGAAGCGAAGGCACACACAGTGTAAGCAGTTTTCCCAAGGTCACCCAGCTAATAAGTGGCGGTGCTAGGATGGGCACTCGGGCAGAGGGACCCCAGAGCCCGTGCTCTTTGCCATTACCAGGTGCTCCCGCGTTGTATACGTCGTGCTTTTACAAAGACTTTTGGGAACCGGTGCTGGCTCTCAAAATACTCCTATCTTATCTGACAAGTGAGGGTAATAATTTCTCGTTTATAGGGTTTTGTTATTGGTTTTGAGAACCAAGAAAGATCACAGAATGTGAAATCACCTAACGCAGGACACACGGTCTATCCCCACTAAAAGGTGGCTTCCGTGCATTTATGGGCAAATTGCACTTGTCAAGTTACTTTCTCACGTGCAGCTCAGAACTCCCCACATCTTCTGTAATGACTGAGGAGGCTGAAGCTAAGAGACTTGAAACGCCTTCACTGTGAAGGGCTCGCGGGCAGTGGGCCCCAGTGCAGACCCGGATCTCCTGGTCAGTGGTTAGGAGGCTCTGGCTGCAGTCCCCTGAAGGAACATTAACTGGTGCACAGAGGACACCACCTTAGAACAGACTGGCAAAGCAAGAAGAGGCGGGGAGATCAACCTGTTTTCCACCAGGGGTGTTCTCTAGCCTGGGGTCCTTGGACTCCTCCCATGTGGTCCATGAACTTGGAATAGGAAAGGAGTAGTTTTATTGTTACCAGCCTCTAAGGGAACGTGGCCTTTCCTTCTATTATAAATTGAAGCAGCAATCATGTGGCATAAGCCACGGCACTTCGCCACCAATAGAAATTGCAGATGTTTTGGGGCGCCTGGGTGGCTCAGTTCGAGCCCCGCATCGGGCTCTGTTCTGACACCTTAGAGCCTGGATGGAGGCTGCTTTGGATTCTGTGTCTCCCTCTCTCTCTCTGCCCCTTCCCCGCTCATGCTCTGTCTCTCTCAAAAATAAACACTTAAAATTTTTTAAAAAGAAAAATTGCAGATGTTTTCACACCACATTACAGCACAACGAACAGTGTCAAAGTCACTCATGCTTCTAACGACTTTGAAACTGCACCCGGGCTATTGGGCCTGTGCCCAGGTCTTACTGATTAGTGCACCATTTTTAAAAAACGCACGCATAACGTTGTCACTCATTTGTTTAATGCTTTGCTGGGTGTATTTCAACATAATCGAGTTCTTCCGTGATCCTTCATGTATCTAAAAATTCTGTTACGAGGAGGGGCCCAGGGACTCCACCCGAGTGGCAGAGAGAGAGAGAGAGAGAGAGAGAGAGAGACAGACACGGAGAAGTTCCGATGTTGACGGCACGCCCCGCCCTCGGCCCCGAGACCTGGGTTAGAAACCGGGCTGGGGCCTCTACCTGTGGTGTCGGCGCCTCCAGCTGTCTCTGCAGGTGCTCCAGGAGCACCACCACCTCGTCCCCGCTCTCCGGGTGCTGTCCCCGCACCCAGGCCTGGAGCTCGGCGGGCAGGATGGTCAGGAACTGCTCCAGCACCAGCAGCTCCAGGATCTGCTCCTTGGTGTGTATATCCGGGCTCAGCCACTGGCGGCACAGCTCGCGGAGCCGGCGCAGCGCCTCGCGGGGCCCCTCGGCCTCAGGGTAGCGGAAGCCCCGGAAGCGCCGGCGCGAGCGCTCGGGGCCGGGGGCCGGGCTGCCGGGCGCGGCCGTGGGGACGTCCTCCTCCTCCTCCTCCTCCACCTTCACGGTCAGGATGCCCGTCAGCAACCCCGGCCGCTCCTCCGCAGTGCCGGCATCCAAGGTCGCGCTCGCCTTCGACTCCCCGGCCATCCCGGACCTGGCGCTGGCGGACGGCTGCGCTTCTGGGGACGTAAGTCGTGCGTAAGTCACTCCTACGGCTTCCCGCGGCCGGAGCCGTCCTCCGCTCCCGCCCCGGGCCCCGCAGCCAGTCTCCACGCCGCCGGCCGGAATCCGCGGGCGCCCTCGGCGCGGGAGAGCGGGAGCGCGGGGCCGGAAGCCGGGCCGAGCCACTTCCTGGGCCCTCTAGGACGCGTCTCTTGGTGGCGGCCCGTTAACCCTTCGGCTCTCGGGCCGCCGCCGGCGAGACGGCGAGAGAGGACGGGGGGGCTGTGGTTTATGCTTGGCTGAAGCCGACGTCTCACGATGCAGCGAACGCGGGCCCGCTGGGCCCTCAGAGTTCGGGCCTGAGGCTTTCCCCCGCGGCCGCGGACGTCACTGGGCCAGGCTGGGAGAGCAGCGGCTGCACCTGAGCCTGACCAGCTCCGCCTCTCCTGCGAGGCCTGCCGGCGGGAAGACCCTCCCCGCCTCTGACTTCGTCCTCACTTCCATGCATCCTTAACACCTTGTACGCGTGAGCCGCCACCAGCGCCATTGGGATCCTTCCTGCAAAAGCAACCCGAGATCCCCAACGGCCCCCACCAGTTACCACTTTCCACTTTCTGTGGCCTCCCCTCGGGCAGCCAGGCTTGTGCTGCTCCCTGCTTCCAGCCACTACCGTGTCTTTGGTGGCCAGGGGACCCTGTTCACTCCTGGTCGCTGTCTTCTTGTTCCTTCCAGTTCTCATTCACACTCTAGCACAGTGAAAGCTACACACTCTCAAGCCACATTACCTGGGCTCCTAATCCTGGCTTTATTTACCACTTACTAGCTGAGTGACCGCAGTTAACTATATAACCTCTCTGTGCCTGACTTTCTGAATCTATAACTGAGGATAGTAATAGTAGATAGGGATGTGAGCAGTGGGTGAGGTTTTTTATGTAAAGCTCTTAGAATAATGGCTAACCTGTAATAAGCTAGGCCTACCCTAAAACGGTAGGAAGCCCTGAGATTCCTTTGAGCCAAAGGAGGCTATATTTTAAGCCGGAAGTGACAGCAGTTATTTTGCTGGACTGAGATGTCAGTGAGTCTGCTTTCTACTCAGAATGTAAGTTTGGTAGATGTTTTTTAAGTGAAAAAATATGGTAGTACCTTCCTGAGTTTTAATTCCTCAGTCTATCTCTTCTATTAATCTCCTGGCCTGGGCGTGATTACCCGGTGGGCACACTCAGCTACCTCCACCCCTGCCCAGTCCTAGGGTCTGGCAGCTGCTCACCCCCGGGGCCCCTGGTACTCAAGGGCAGCAGGTGCAACCACTTCTCCAGTCTTACATTGGTTCCTGTGTAGACTGGGGTGCGCATTTGAAAGTAAATGCCTTATGCCTTTTGCTGTCAACTCTTAAAAAAGCCGTGTGCCAGTGGACCCCTGCAGTTCAAACCCATGTTGTTCAAGGGTCAGCTGTTCTTCATTTAGTCCCATTGCTCCTGCCTTTATCAGGGTAAGAAACATAGGTTGTAGTCATAATACAAGTGTTTGTTTCCTCTTCCCAACATAGATTTCAGTAATCTGGAGCATAGCCATGAGATAACTCCTGTAAAAACACTGTAAAATGTAAATCAGAGCACTGTGTGGATGTGCAAATATGAGTAGCTGGAGGGGACTGTCAGGTCATGTAAGTGTCATTAGTGAATGACTGCTTTTGTTGCTTGGTGAGTAAAGGTGACCCGCATATTTGTAAAGGCCATAAGCAAATGTAATTTGGAGGGATGTTTAATTCCAGCTTGTTCTCAGAGTTCTATATAACTTGTGTGTTGGGAATTTCTTAGTAATAAGTATAGATGGTGACAAACTAATGTTATGTGCTTACTGCTGAGATACCATAAGAATTATATTCCACCCCTGTGATCTGCCAAACAGAATTACCCTAAATCTAATCATGAGGACATTATCAGATAAATTCAAACTGTCGGACATTTTACAAAACAATCACCCCGGACTCAGCAAAACTGTGTCAAGTAATACTTAAAAAGTGGATGTAGAAGTGTAGGTAGAGAAACTATTCTAGATTAAACAGACTAATAAGTAATCACAATCAAATGCATTTAAGGAAACTTGACTGAATTTTAATCCCATTTTAAAGACATTATTGAGGGGTGCTTGGGTGGCTTGGTCGGTTAAGCGTCTCACTTCGGCTCAGGTTATGATCTCCCGGTTTGTGGGTTGAAGCCCCACAGTGGGGCTGGAGCCTGCTTTGGATTCTGTGTCTCAGACTCTGTGCCCTCCCCCATTTGTGCTCTGTTGGCTCTCTTTCTCTCAAAAATAAAAAAACATCAAAAAAATTTAAAGACATTATTGGAACAATTGAGGAATTTTGAACATATCCTGCTTATTAGATAACACTACCTAATATTTAATGATAATATTAAATTTCTTTAGAATAATGATGGCATTGTGGTTGTGAAGGAGAATTGTCCTTCTTAGACATTGATTAGTGGAGTATTTATGGGTGAAGCATCATAATGTCTAACTTTCAGTGAGTAAGAAACACAATCTGAACAATTAGTGAATCTAGGTAAAGGATATGCCGGTGTTTAACTTTTCTGTAGGTTTGAAAGTTTTTTTTTAACATTTGGGGGAAATTTATGTAAAACAATTTTGAGAAATTTTGAGAAAGATCTTTCAATACATTTCTGTGCTCTATCTGAATGGATATTTGCTCATCTATAAGTAAAATTAAGAAAATAAGAGACTCTCACCACCAAAAGTTATGGTAGGCATTTATTTTTATTCCTATTGTCATATTTTTTACACCACTGCTTTCTCTACTAAATCAGAGGTCAACAAACTACTGCCTACAGACCAAATTGTTCCCCTGCCTGTTTTGTATGGCCTTAGCAAGAAATTTTATATTTTTAAATTATAGGGGAAAAATCAGAAGAAGAATAAAAGTTTGTGATATGTGAAAATTAAAGAAATTCAAATTTCAGTGTCTATAAGGAGTTTTATTAGAACACATTCATGTTCATTTACATATTGTCTATAGCTGCTTTCACTCTACAGTGGTAGAACTGCAATTCAGCAAAATATTATTCCTCAAAAAAAATTTTTATACTCTTAGGGTGCCTGGGTGGCTCAGTCAGTTAAGTGTCCAACTTCAGATCAGGTCATGATCTCACAGTTGGAGAGTTTGAGCCCCGTGTCAGGCTCTGTGCTGACAGCCTAGCGCCTCCTTTGGATTCTGTCTGTCTGTCTCTCTCTCTCAGTCCCTCCTCTGCTTATGCTCTGTCTCTCTCTGTCTCTCAAAAATAAGTAAGTGTTAAAAGTTTTGGGGGGCGCCTGGGTAGCTCAATCAGTTGAACATCCAACTTCAGCTCGGGTCATGATCACACAGTTTGTGGGTTCGAGTCCCGCATCACACTCTGTGCTGATAGCTTGCAGCCTGGAGCCTGCTTCAGATTCTGTGTCTCCCTCTCTCTGCCCCTCCCCCGCTCACACTCTGTCTCCCTCTCTCTCTCTCTCAAAAATAAATAAACATTAAAAATATTTTTAAAAATTTATTCTTCCCGTTAGAAGACCTGTGTTACAAAAATGTATTTAATTATGTATTTTAACAAAATTAACTTTTATTCAGTTTCTAATCAAATACTATAATACTTTATTTTCTTTCATTAAAAAACATAAGTATTTACAATTTTATCAGTTTGGGAAGACAAACAGAATAAAAATGGAGAAAAGTGATCAAAAGACAAATTCAATGATAGAATAAATATAGCCTATTTAAATGCCTGCCTGGCCCTGTTGGCTGCTGCTGGAGTGAATTCTCAGCCTCAGAATTAGCATAGTTCAAAATCTCCTTCAGCTTCAAAACGTCCAAGGGAGAGATTTTGGTGACTTCAAAGAAGATCTGGTGAGAATACTTGGAATGCAGAGTCTCCAGCTTATTGCAAGGACACAAAATCAGCAGGATGTTCAACTGGTTGATCAAGGGGTGAAGATCAGAGGTCTTGTAGCCACCGTAATACTCAATGGTAGGAGCCCAGTGTCTGAACTTTTTCACGTAGACGGCCAGGAGGAAGGAGTCAGCAGCTAGCTTGGAAGGGCTTTCCAGGATATAGTCCTATTCCTGCAGTCATCTCACAGATGAAGGGGCACGGGGTCAATGCCTTCCTGCTGGCATGGAGATACCTAGTATATCTGCACAGGAAGTGATAGGCGATGGGAATACTGATATCAAGTTTGAGAGTTTGCGGTTTGCCAACTTCCATGCATCTTGCTGATAAATATATAAAAATCTAATTTTATCCTATTCGATTTAATTTCCCACTTCACTGTTTAGAGTCTTAGCATCAGGAAAGCACTTATACCTAAATTCTGATTTAGTTTTTGTCACTTTCCAAGTCTGTTAAATAACTGAGGTCAACTTAACTACAGACAACCAAGGTGATGGTAATGCCTATGTACCTTTTAAGCTAAGAGGGAAATGATCTTGCATGAAATGCTAGCCATTTCAGACAGTGAACACAGTGTATGCATAAACTGGCTCCCAACCACAAAATTCCTGAAGAAATTAACCAAATTAGGAGACATCTACAAGACTGGGTTGGATGCTTCCCTGCATTTCAAGGGTAGAAACGTCTGTGAATTTTAAGAATTAAAATCATGCCTCTGGTCTTCACTTGGCTCAGAGGCTGAGCTTAAACTTTTTGATTCCAAAAGTTCTGGTGCTTGCTTCCAGTAGGAACAAGTGGGATTTTGAAGTCAATAAACGTGCTTCCGCCATGAAACTGGTGGACAGGTTCCTTTCTAAGGGATCAACAAAAGGAGCACGGGAAGTAAGGGGCTCCCACCAAGGGGTGACGATAAAGAGGACCGAGGGGAGCATGGAGACTTGAAGGGTATCAAGATGGTGAAAGGCGAATACCCAAGAGGAGTAGGAGACGTTTGAACAGTATAAGGGTCACTGGCGCAAATTCCTCTGCGTCCCCGAGGGCCAAGGGCAGCGCAGGCAAATCGGAACCACGAGAGGAGCGGCGCATCTCCACCAAATGCCCCAGAGAAACCTTACAGCCTGACGCCTTCCGCCCTCGCCCGCGCGCCACGCCTTCTCCTACCAACCCACCGGAAGCGGAAGCCTTGCGGGCACCGTTGCTGACGCGCCTGCGTGGGCACCGTTGCTGTGGCGCCTGCGTGGGCGGGAAGTGCCGGCCGTACGCACTCTCCGAGGCCACTGCTCGGCGTTGGCCGTTTGGTTGCCGGTGGAGGCGTGGCTCATGGCCCCGGTGTCCCAGTCCCGCTATCCCGAGGACGCCGCCGGCTCTCGGAGGCGGCGACGCAGCTCTGTGGGGAGCCAGCCGTGCGCGCTGGCCAGACGCTTCCCTTGTGGAGGCCGCTCCCGCTCTCACTCCCGCGGCCGCGAGGGCCTCAGGCCTTCGTGGGGGGTGTCGGGCGTTGGCGACCCGAGTCCGCTGGGCCGATCTGAGTCTCGGGCACAGCCTTCGGGGCCCCGCAACTACGCGTTCTCGTCCTCTTCCGTCCACTCTGGCGGATACCGCTTCCATCACCACCGCTATGCGGGCGACCTGCAGTGGGCCAAAGAGTATGAGAAGGAGAAGGAGGAGAGCTATCGTCAGAGGTGGCTGAAAGAGAGAGAGAGGATTGGGGAGCTGGGAGCTCCTGGGGTGTGGGGGCTCTCTCCAAAGTTTCCTGAGCCGGATTCTGATGAACATACCCCAGGGGAGGATGAAGAGGTAAAGAGTCAGGAGACCAGCAGTTCAGATTCCAGCTCCGAAGAAAAGGGGAACACCAGTCGTTCAAAAAGCAAGAAAAAAAGAAAGAAAAAGTCTAAAACGAAACATAGGAAACATTCTGATAATAGTGATAGTAATTCAGACTCCGACATTAATTCTAGTTCTGATGATCAAAAGAGGGCCAAAAAAGCCAAGAAGAAGGAAAAGAAGAAGAAACACAGGGCAAAAAGAACCAAGAAAAAGAAGAATAAGAAGACTAAGAAAGAATCCAGTGACTCAAGCTTTAAAGATTCAGAAGGGGAGTTGCCAGAAGATACCTGGATTGAGCAGTCAAAGATTACAGATACCATGGATCTAATAGGTCCAGAAGCACCTGTAATACATATCTCTCAAGATGAGAAACCTTTGAACTATGGCCATGCTCTGCTCCCAGGTGAAGGTGCAGCAATGGCTGAATATGTGAAAGCTGGAAAGCGAATCCCACGAAGAGGTGAAATTGGGCTGACAAGTGAAGAGATTGCTTCATTTGAATGCTCAGGTTATGTCATGAGTGGTAGCAGGCATCGTAGAATGGAGGCTGTACGACTGCGTAAAGAGAACCAGATCTACAGTGCTGATGAGAAGAGAGCTCTTGCATCCTTTAACCAAGAAGAAAGACGAAAGAGAGAGAATAAGATTCTAGCCAGTTTCCGAGAGATGGTGTACAGAAAGACAAGAGGGAAAGATGACAAGTAAGGACTTTGTGTTGTACAGTGGGACTTTAACAACAATTTTATGTAATCAAAACAATATGAAAAGACTTAATGGTGCTACTGTATCTATGATGTTAGAAAGTCCTTCAAGAAAAAGCTGCTGAGATCTGTATTTTTAACTTAATATGTGCACATAGTTTAAAAAATATTCAAATGCTATAGTAGAAGTTAATAAAAGGTCTTTCACCCTAGTCGCTAATTCTTCTCCCCAAAGAAATCTTTTTGATGTCTTTTATGTCTGTTCATAAGTTCCGTGTCTATGCAAGCATATTTCAGGATAAAGGCTGGAGATATTAACCTGAAGGTTATTTTCCCTGTTGCTCTGATTTCTCTCTCTCTTGAAGGGCCTTATGGAGCCCTTCATTTGCCCCAAGGAAGACCAGAAGAACCCCAGAAAGAAGAGAGGATTCAATTGAATGTAGACTTCTGGTTGCAATTAACAGCTGGTGTTAAAAAGTAAAGATTTACTGGCTCATGAAATTGCAAAGTCCTCCAGGAGAATGGGTGTCCTGTGTGGCTTTATGCGACTTTGGCTTTCTTCTTCATCATGGGTCATTTTCCTCCTGAGGCTAGTTTCCCTTAAATAACAAAAAGGCTGCCAAAGGTCCTGGATTTGATTATATACTTCCTGGTCCACCTCTGAAGAAAGAACATTTCTGTCTTGGCATTCCAAATAAGAATCCTGAGATTCACCCTAATTGGATTAGCTTAAGTTACATGCCTACTCTCAAAAAAATGTACTGTTGCCATGGAAATAGGCCCACTCCTGGAGCTATAGGTATAGTCAGTTTATAGGCTACATACATGGGGAAGAACTGGAAGGCAGATAGGCAACGAAAAAAATGCCAAATATAGTTGTGAATGATTTCTAAAAACCAATACATGTGCTGAAAGCCAAAATTTTGCTGAAGCTTGGTTTTGAATATTGCGGAATAGCTGATTGGAGGGGACATAGGGTTTATCCATAAAATAGATACAAAGAAGAAAAGATGAAGGTCCATGGTGCTTGGGTCTTCCAAAGAGTGGATTAGCTGCCACCTTAGACTAAGAGGACAAGGAAAGATATGAGAAGGTAGAAAGAAGAATGCAGTTGGTGGAGCTCATGGAAAGGAGATCAGGAGGGACCTCATGGACAACAGAGTTGACATTGAGAACCTGGCTAGCACCAGTACTGGAGAAGACTTTAGAGTGAGCTCCACTCATGGTCTATCATAAACCTTTGTTTTTATCCAGTGACATCTGCCTGAATTTTAAGATTTCATTTCATCACTAGGCAAACTACCTCATTTGAAAAGGGGCCCTGTGGTGCACCTGGGTGGTTCAGTTCAGTTAGCATCCACTCCACCTCTTGATTTCAGCTCAGGTCATGATCCCAGGACTTGGGCCCCATGTCAGCCCCATGTCAGGCTTGGGATTCTCTCTCCCTCTCTTTCTGCCCCTCTCCCTGGCTCATGCACTATCTCTTAAGAAGAAGGGGAAGTAGAAGCGAGGAGAAGGAGAAGAAAAAAAGAGTAAACTCCCTTTTCAAGGCTCAAGACCCTACTAAGCCCCACAGAACTGAAGGTGAAGGGGTTCTAGAATCTCACAGGCAGTGTGATGCGGAAGGGCACTTTCGTCCTAGTAGATGACATTGACGCTGGACCACACTACCTCGAGAATTTCCCCAAAGAGGGTTGGGCAACACTACTAAAAACCAGTGTTACATATGTATATTTCTATTTTTAGAAACAAACCATACAGCATTACATGCATGGACTTAACACCTTTCATTTTTCACTTAATATATCTTGGAGATGTTGTAATCAGTGCATATAAATCTACCTTATTCTTTTGAATTAATGACTTCATAATATATTGAATGAAAGGACCATATTTTATTGGATGTTTAAGATGTTTCCTATATTTTGCAATTACACAGTAGTGTAGTGAAAATCTTTGTGGATATGGCCACCTAGAAGTAGAGTTCTTGGATCAAAAGGAAAATATTTATTAAGTGCTTTTCTTTTTTTAAATGTGTATAGTGTCTTCTTTTTTTAAGTTACTTATTTATTTTGAGAGAGAGCACTGGGGCGGGGCAGAGACAATCCCATGCAGGCTTTGTGCTGTCAGTGCAGAGCCTGATGCAAGGCTTGAACTCATGAACTTTTGAGATCATGACCTGAGCTGAAACCAAGAGTTAGATGCCTAACCGTCTGAGCCACGCAGGTGCCCCTAATAGGTGCTTTTTATATACTAGGGACTATGCTGGCTGTAAACCAGAGAGCAAATTAAGTTTGATCTTTGCCATCACAGAATTTTACATCCTACTGGAGGAGACAGGCCTTTAAAAAACTAACAGACAATATGTATTAATTGCAGTATGCTGTGAAGAAAATAAAGGACTAGAGACAGTAATTGGGGGACATTTTTGAAGGAGTGTTCAGGAGGGGCACCTGGGTGACTCAGTCGGTTGGGCGTCGGACTTCGGCTCAGGTCATGTTCTCACGGTTCGTGGTTCCAGCCCCGCGTTGGGCTCTGTGCTGACAGCTCAGAGTCTGGAGCCTGCTTCCAATTCTGTCTCCCTCTCTCTGGCCCTCCCCCACTCACGCTCTGTCTCACTCTCTCTCTCAAAAATAAATAAACATTTTTAAAAAAAATTTTAAAAAGGGTGTTCAGGAAAAGTTTAAGAATGTCACATCTAAGTTCTATGTGTTTTTACATTTTAATAGGATTGCAACATTGCTTTCCAAATAAAATTTACCAGTTCTCACACCTATATCATCAACAATATTGTACTTCTAAACCTTTTGATCTTTGCCAATCTGATGGGTGAAAAGTGGCATTTTATTTTTTTATGTTCATTTAAGAGCAAAGTTGAGCATCTTTTCATATATATATATATATATATATATATATATATATATATATATATACATGTATACGTATATATATATGTATATATACATGTATATATACGTATATATATGAGTCCTATAATTTTTTTGGTGTGTGTGTGTGAAGTACTCACATAGGCTTTGTCCATTTTCCTACTGGCTTGTTGATCTTTTCTTATTAATCATAAGAATTCTTCAAATAATAAATTATCTCTCTCTCACATGTCTTGGAAATATTTCCCCTCTTGTCTGCCTTCTGAATAGCTTTTCTGGGAAACACTTGATCATATTGTTCTTTAAGGCCCAAAGATTCCCTAATACTAGCCAATTAAATATCTTTGTCTTTTTCACTTGGCAGAAAGATGCAGCTGAGGAGCTGTGCCTTCTGAGAAGGCAAGGCAGAATTAGAGGGTTTTGCCAAAATGATAAAATACACACAATGCAACACACAGTGCAATGCTCACAGCAGAGTTCCCATGACAGTATTCCGTGCCGTCAGTAGGATTGACTTGCTGGTTAATGTTGTTATTAGGGTCCTGCCAATATATCTGCCTTAAAACAAGACTGTGAGATTTATAATTTGATTACAGATCATGTTGTCTCAGGGGAGATAATAAAAGGCAGTAGAACTTTTTTTCCTTTTTAAGTAGTGTTGCCCAGAGTACATGGTTATGGGTTGTGGAATAGAAGAAAAACAGAACAACAAAAAATTTGTGTCATATTTAGGCTTCAAAAACCATCAGAATCATTGTTTACTAAACTCTACTCAAGGAGCCAGTTGAACAGATCAAATAGCTTGAATTAACCACCAGAGTTACACTGAGGGTTTTTATTTTATTATTATTATTATTATTATTATTATTACTACTTTATTTAAGAGAGAGAGTAAGGGGAGAGGGGCAGAGGGAGAGAGAGGGAGAATCTTTTTTTTTTTTTTCAACATTTATTTATTTTTGGGACAGAGAGAGACAGAGCATGAACGGGGGAGGGGCAGAGAGAGAGGGAGACACAGAATCGGAAACAGGCTCCAGGCTCTGAGCCATCAGCCCAGAGCCTGACGCGGGGCTCGAACTCACGGAGTGCGAGATCGTAACCTGGCTGAAGTCGGACGCCCAACCGACTGCGCCACCCAGGCGCCCCTTTTCTTTTTTTCTTTTTTTTTTTTTTTTTTTGAGAATCTTTTTTTTTTTAATTTTTTTTAACGTTTATTTTTTTGAGACAGAGAGAGACAGAGCATGAACAGGGGAGGGGCAGAGAGAGAGGGAGACACAGAATCTGAAGCAGGCTCCAGGCTCTGAGCTGTCAGCACAGAGCCCGACGCAGGGCTCGAACCCACGGACCGTGAGATCATGACCTGAGCCAAAGTCTGACGCTTAACTGACTGAGCCACCCAGGTGCCCCAGAGAGGGAGAATCTTAAGCGGGCTCCAGATCAACCTGAAGTCCGACTTGGGGATCAATCCCATGACCCTGGGGTCATGACCTGAGCTGAAATCAAGAGTCAGATGCTCACCCAACTGAGCCACCCAGGCACCCCTACACTTAGTTTTATTCAGTACTGAGAAACAGCCCAAGAAAGCAAATTAGATTGGCTACTGCTGTTTAATTACAATCCATAAATTTTGTGAGACATCGTTAATTTTACCATGAGCCATTATTTTATGACTTTGGGGGATTATGTAAAATAGTGTTTCACGAGACATAAAAACTCCTCCACTGGAATAAGGGGTTCTAATGAGGATTTCGCGGTAGATTTTCTCCTTTTCTTCACCTTCTCCTTCTTCTTTAGCACAAGAGGAGATATTTTCTACCTATAGCTATAAGCAACTTAGGGAGTAAGAAATTATTAATCTGGCAAATAGCTGTCTTTTTATTCTTAACAAATTCAGGGGCATTTTTATGAGAATCCTTGTAAGATTTCACGGTCTTGAGGGAGGGTGTTTTTTTTGAGATGTATATGGTTTTGGCATATAAAGGTAGTATCCATCTATTCCTATTTTATTAGGAGTTTCCCCTTTTAATCAGAAATGCATGTCAAATTTTATTAAATGACTTATTAGCATTTAGGGGTCATAGGATTTTTCTTTATTTGCCTATTAATAAGATGGTTTAAAGTTATAGATCTCCAGGCGCCTGGGTGGCTCAGTCTGTTAAGTGTCCAACTTTGGCACAGGTCACAATCTTGAAGTTCATGGCTTCAAACTCTGTGTCAGGCTCTTAGTTATCAGTGCAGAGCCAGCTTTGATTCCTCTGTCTCCCTCTCTCTCTGCCTCTCCCCGACTCTCTCTCTTGAGCATGCGCGCTCTCTCTCTGTCTCTCAAAAATAAATACACGTTGAAAAGAATTATAGATTTCCTAATATTAAACTATGAATTAAATTTATTGGACTCATTTGTAGGTATTTGGTCGTTTGTACCACTCACTGGTCACATAATTTTCTATTTAAAATTCAGAATAATGATGGGGCACCTCGGTGGCTCAGTTGGTTAAACATCTGACTCTTGATTTTAGCAAGCCCTGCGTCAGGCTCCTCGTTGGCAGCACAGAACCTGCTTGGGATTCTCCTCTCCCTCTCTCTCCCTGCTCGCACTCTCCCTCTCCCAAAATAAATAAATAAACTTTAAAAATTTCATAATAATAATATCTTGTCGTACAGGTGGAAGCAGAGAGAAATGCAGAAAGCATCATTACAAAAAGATAACTGCTAATCTTATGCTATAGCACGGTAGCATGACTTGTAACGCAATTGTGCCTCTAGTGATCATATAGAAAAGGAAACTTATTTTGAATATCTTAAGAATGGACCTGATGAAAACATACAGACCACCATTTTGTTTACAAAAATAAGGATAATTCTGGGGGTGCCTGGGTGGCTCAGTTGGTTGGGCGTCCGACTTCAGCTCAGGTCACGATCTCGCGGTCCGTGAGTTCGAGCCCCGTGTTGGGCTCTGTGCTGACAGCTCACAGCCTGGAGCCTACTTCAGATTCTCTGTCTCCCCCTCTCTCTGCCCCTCCCCTGCTCATGCTCTGTCTCTGTCTCAAAAACAAATAGTAACATTAAAAAAAAAAAAAAAAAAAAAAAACTAAGGATAATTCTGGAAAATGAAAATCTCAAGTATGAAAATTGATTTTTGTTATTAGCAACATGTAGACTATCCTGGTAAAAGTAGCATTTTTATTTATTCTCATCTACATCTACCCCTTCCAAAAGATACAGACTACTTAAAAATGCGCACCTTGAATTTTGTAAAAATACTTTGTTAACCTGCATTACTGGTTTTGATTTTCGTGGGATATCCAATACAATGCCAATAATCTGAGCCTTGATACTATGAGTGACATTTAAGAAGCCAGCCATCGTAGGGAGTTTGAAAGGGGCAGTAAATGAGTTAAGATCTTTACTTCCTTTTTTAAAACTTTTATTTATTTATTTGTTTGTTTATTTATTTATTTATTTGAGAGAATACGAGAGGGGGAGGGGCAGAGAGACAGAGGGAGAGAGAGAATCACAAGTAGGCTCCATGCTGCCAGCACAGAGCGTGACATGGGACTTGATCCCACAAACCGTGAGATCATGATCTGAGCTGAAATCAAGAGCTGGGCTCTCAAGTGACTGAGCCACCCAGGCACTCCTATTTACTTCCTTTTTAAATTAAATTTTATAGTTATCCCTTACATAATTCGTGTAAAATATATAAGCCCTTCTTTAGAAAGAGAGAAAATCAGACATGAGTTTTCTGTTCAAGAAAAAATGTTAAGTTCTAATTAGTAAAATATTTGCATTCATTGGATTTGTTTGCCTTAGGAAGTTTTAAAGTGAACATGTTTCATTGCTACTTTAAAAGATACTTCCAAGCTTCTGGCACCCAAGGAGGAAAGGGTAACTCTCCTTGTCACAATGAAACGTGTTTTTTTTTTTTTCTTTTGTTGTGATCATTTCAATGCTGAAGACACTGAACAAATTACCTGTCATAAAACAATGATTAGTCTGATATTTAATGATTTTTCAAAACTATTAACTAATTAATCAGACGTTTGTTTAGATTTTTAAAAGGACTTATCTCATTCAAAGACTCTAAATACAGTTTTTGGTAAAATGAACAAGAGGGAATATTCTGTATTCTTCTGTAGAATTTTTGGTAAAGTGATATCTAATGCTTTTTCCCCTGAAACCTACATTCATTGCAAAGTATTGTAGATTATCCTTTTACAGTAATAGACTGAAATTTCATTACCTTAAATATTCCAGTCCAAATACATTTTCATTGTTCAATTTAATCTTCAGATCTTTGCTACTATGAAAAAAGGGGGAAAACCCCATGCGTTGACTTTTTTTTTTGGCCATTGTGTTTAACGACTATTTAAATCGGGGAGAAATGGAAAAGTATGTGACCGTGTTTAATTTATGAAGCAGCAAAGTGGAAACGACGGCTCGTCAGGGAAACACTGAACTGGGCTAGCCTGTTTTTATTTGAAGGAAATTAAGTCCGGCTTAAAAAAGAGAAAAGCTCGCGCGCGCACCTGCACGCCGCGGTAGGGCGGGTTGAGCCGGACACCATCGAGCCGCGGTCCTCCGCGTGCCTAGAGCGGAAGCGACGTCGCGCTGGGGAGCGGGTGTTGGCGCTCGGCGCGTAGCGCAGACGGTGCCGAGCGAGCGTGGCTGCGCCTGCTCGTCAGCTGTCGGGTGCGTAGTGTCAGTGCTGGGGTTGGGAGGGCCTGCGGCCGAGACTGGGGGGCAGTGGGGCCCCGGGTGCAGGGAAACGCTCGGCGACGAAGGAGCCGGGCGGGAGATGTCCGCTGAACGGGGCACAGCGTCGGCTGCACAGGCGTCGTCCCCTGAGCGCAGTATTAAATCCCTATCGAAGGTAAGCCTCGGAGGCTGGTACTGGAGCAGAAACCTGGAGAACATGGTGAGACCGATGTGGCCTTTGGGGGACGAGCTTTCAGGCAGAGGGAACCGCCTGCTTGACGCACCGGAGGAGTAGCCAGGCCACCAGGCCACCGTGGGCGGGGCTCGGTGTGCGGGGTGGTGTGGAGGTTTTGGGGGGCATCTGTACTTGGGGACTCACGATGAGATGAGACCCGAGGGGCTCTTGAACCAGAGAAGTGGTCAGTAGCGGCCAGATTGCTGACCTACCTGGAAGGCGGAGCCAGCAGGCTTTGCTGTTGGAGCGGATGTGCATTGTGAGAAAGGAGGCAACGATCAGTCCAAGGGTTTGGCCTGCGGCTGCAAGAGCTACTGAAGGAAAGATCTGGGCTTGAGCTTTGGGACCTTGTGTCAGTTATTTAGCTGTCCGTGTCCCGGTACCTTGCTCTGTACAGTGAAATTTGCACTCGTGCACTCGTGTCTTGATGCAGTTGTGTGAGGATTAGATGCAGTTGTGTGGGGTTTAAATGCATAACTTTCGTAAAGTACATACAACAGTTATGGGGCGCCTGGGTGGCTCAGCCGGTTAAGCGTCTGACTTCGGCTCAGGTCATGATCTCGCGGTTCGTAAGTTCAAGCCCCGCGTCAGGCTCTATGCTGACAGCTCAGAGGCTGGAGCCTGCTTCGGATTCTGTGTCTCCCTCTCTCTCTGCCCCTCCTCTGCTCATGCTCTGTCTCTGTCTGTCCCCAAAATAAATAAAACATTAAAAAATTTAAAAAAGTACATGCAACAGTTGTGCTGGCTTATTGTTTCATTATGCTGAGACATGAAGGGTGTGTGGGCACAAATGAGAAAATTGGACGAGGAGTGTTCCAGGAAGGAGTAAGACGTGGGAGGACCCAGGAACAGGAGAGCATTGAAAGTCTGAGGAACTGAAAGTTCACTAGTCTTAAGAAAATTTTAATTTTTTTTTTTTTTTTTTTTGAGAGAGAAAGAGACTGAATTCAAGCGGTGGAGGGGCAGAGAGAGAAGGAGACACAGAATCCGAAGCAGGCTCCAGGCTCTGAGCTGTCAGCACAGAGCGAGAAGTGGGGCTCGAGCCCACAGACTGGGGAATCATGACCTAAGCCAAAGTCGGACACTTAACCGACTGAGCCACCCAGGTGCTCTGGATTTGACTTTTTGTATCTTAGGTCCATTTTTTGACCAAAAGAAAAAAACATATATGTATGTATTAGCTGGGACTTACCATGCACACATCCTGGACTATATAACAGCAAGCTGTATTTGGAGCCTAACTGGGTTTTATAGCTCTTTTTAAACCCAGGAGCCATTTTTCACAATTCATTTAGATGTCTGTGTAATCCAGAACAATACTTTTTATTTTTGTGAAATCGACTGTTTTGAGGAGTCCGTGTCTTTTTTTGATAAGCTTCCTTTGGGATTTATCAGAAAGTCTCCTCATTATTAGATTCATGTTAAATATTTAGTGAAAATGCTGCATAAGTGATAAGGCAGAAGGTCAGTAGTTGTCTGTTGTTGTTGCCAGGCTTGATCATTTGATTAGGTTTGTGGCTGCCAGACATCTCTATTTATTTCCCTTTGTAATTAATACACAGTTAGCATGATGATTCTTTGAGACCGTGAGAATGCCCTTTTACCCAGTTCTTTTGCCCAGTGCCTTTGCCCATGTGGTCCTGGATTCAGTTGGTTATTTCGTCAAGCTGCAAAATGGTGGTTTTTCAGATGTGTTATTCCTGCTCTGTCAGCCGGCAATCTTCTGTAGAACAGAGTTTTCTCATTCTGTATGTGTGTTCCATTTTTAGGAATGGTTGTTTCAGAGAAAGAAAATTTGATAGCGATTGTTGCAAATGTATAAGCCCAACCAAGGCGTGTTGCTGTTGTTATTATTGTTCCTACTACTGTTATTGTTTCCGTGATTCTTGGTTTTACATTTTCAGGAGGAGACCATCAAAAGGAAGTTTTCTGAAGCAGAGAGAGCAAACACGCTGACACTGGGGATGGCGACAGCACCGCTTGGCACCCGTTCCCCAGCTCCTCTGAATCTGAAGAAGGAGGTGCTTCGGACCACGAAGGGGGATCCCCACTCTACTGGGGAACAGGGAGTCCGGCTGCCGGGAGATGGCACAGGCCCGGGGCAGGAGCCGTTGTGCAGACAGTTCAGGCAGTTGCGCTATGAGGAGACCACAGGGCCCCGGGAGGCGCTGCGCCGGCTCCGCGAGCTGTGCCGCCAGTGGCTGCGGCCCGAGACGCACAGCAAGGAGCAGATCCTGGAGCTGCTGGTGCTGGAGCAGTTCCTGACCATCCTGCCCGCGGAGCTCCAGGCTCGGGTGCGGGAGCACCATCCAGAGAGCGGGGACGAGGTGGTGGTGGTTCTGGAGGATTTGCAGCCAGAGCTTGGAGACGCAGGAAAGCAGGCGGTGAGGACCAGATGTGCCCTTTTGCAGGAAAGCAGGAGTTGGGACCTGGGGCCGGAGGCGAGGGCATGAGCTGGGCACCCGGGGACGGCCTGCGGAGCTCCTGTTCGGGTTCTTTCCAGTCCGGTGCTCAGAGCCATTGGCTCGTCCCACGGTGTCACCTGCTGTCCCCTGGGAGGGACCGGCCGTGCTGCTTCCCCAGCCTCTTCTTTGTCCCCTGGGCTTTCTCCTTCTTCTTCTCACGTGGGAGTGTCTCTCTGAACAGCACTTTCCTCCTCAGCCCACAGGTCCCTAACTGTCCCTGCATGTCCCCGCATGTCCCTAGGACCCAGGCCAGGCTGAAGAGCAGACGATGCTGGCGGGGGCGGCAGCCCCGGTGGAAGCAGTGCGGGGGCGGCGCGCCCAGCCGGAGCGCGAAGTTCTGGAGCCTGAAGGAGACAAGGGTAAGAAGCAGCTGCATCTCGGGGCGGGAGAGAGGGGGGCATCGGCGTCCCTTCCGGGGCCCCGCTGTCGTGTTTGTCTTGAGGTGGCTCTGTCGAGGTGCGGTGTCCACGTGGTGGAGTCCACTCTGGGAGTTTGGTCCGTTTGTCTCCTCAGGCAGGAAGGCAGTCTGTGACGCAGTCACTGCCACAGTCAGGACTGGAGGACTCTCGTCGCCCCACATTTCCCCCCATCCCTTCCGTGGTGTTTGTGCTCAGCCGAAACAGGACTTCTCCTGCCCTGGCCTTCTCCTTCCCCACTTCGCTGCGGGGGTGAATAAAGAAAGGATGGCTGGTTTCTCACCCAGCCCGTGCTCCATTGCTCATTTTTTCTTGTCTCCTTCAAATTACTGTATGATTATCACTTTTATTTCCAGATGTCACCTAGGTTAGTTTTTACTCTATTGTCTTCGTCATTGAAATCCGCCTTTCGTGTTTCTGTTGCTTACATTTCTCCCCCTTGCAAGTCCGGCCTTGCAATCCTGCTTCCTGCTACTTGTGTCATCTCAGTGCTTCGCTGGGATTCTTACCTCCTGCTCCTTCTCCATCATTTACACTGTTAGATTCATTAACGCTCTTCCCGTCCCTAAAACCCTTCAGTGAGCTGAGTTATGCTATTTTTTCTACATGTTTTTTTTATCATTTGAAAAATTCCATGATCAAAAGGAAGAAATAAAACCAAGAAGAAACCTACCACCTGCAGTGACTTCCAGCAGGCAGTGAGAGAGGCCTCCCTGGCAGTGGTGTCTACTGCCTTCTCAGCCTCACATCTATGAGCGTGACCTTACCAGTTTGCTTGAGACTTTTAGCACTGACGGTTCCATGTCCTGGGAAACCCCTGAGTCCGTTCCCCTATGGCCCCCTCACACCACGGGTCCCCTTAGTCCAGATGAATCAGGACGGTCCGTCCCCCTGTGGTCCCATCACACCACGGGTCCCCTTAGTCCTGAAGGAATGAGGATGGTCTGTCCCCCCGTGGCCCCATCACACTGCATGTCCCCTGAGTCCGGGACAAATCAGGACTGTCCTTCCCCCGTGACCCTATCACACCGTGGGTCCCCTTCATGCTGAGCTACATTCTGTTTCCCATTTGCTCCTTGCTGTTTGTCTCCTCTGAGTTTCTCCTGCCACGTTTCTTCTGTCTGGAGTAATTTGTCCTCACTTTCCCTAATTCGTACTCCTCCTTCAGGGCCTTAGACCTCCCTTTCTCAACCTTCCCAAGGTCCCCCAAACCTGGACGACTTTTCTGTGGAAAAGGACCTGTGTTCCTAGAGCTCCAAGATTTCTCCCATTTGACCACGTCGTATTGTTGCTGGTTCATGTCTTTTTTTCTCCTGCCAGAAAAGGGCAGGACATTGTTTTGTTTCCTGAGTCTGCTGTGGCTCCTGGGTCAAACAGACCCTCAGTAAATGTTTGATGAATGGCTGATTGTGATTCTAAACCTTCTTTTACCTTCTTTCCACCTCCCCTGTTCAATTTCTGAGTCTGTTCAAAGGTCCGCCTAATGGAAATTTGCTGAGCAAAGTAGCTGAAAGAGAGGGGCCTGACTTTTGTGAACAGCCTTGCGGAAATGAATTTAGGCCCTGTCATCCATGATGGGCACTATTTGAAATGCAACAAGTAAATGCAGTCACAGGAGATCCTTGACGCTGTTCCTTGCCCTCTGGGTCTGTTGAAAAATGCTGTTTTACACTCAAAGTTCAAGTTATTTTCTGGTTTCAAGACATTCCCCTCTTTTTAGTGCTTATGTCGTTATATCATGGCTGGTAAAGGATCGCTCTCGTCTTCCTGTAACCCCTCCCTCCCCTGTGGGCGGCCTCCCTCCTGCAGAGGGCCTACACACACAAAGTGGCTTGTCCCGCTGAATCTTCCTGCCCCACAGGGGACCCACGGTCTCTGGCGGCTCCTTGCCAGTCGCATTACACGGACTCTCGCATGCTCTCACCTTACGCTGCCTGCTGCTTTCTGTGGCTCACACCGATGAGCTCGCATTGGCTGGTTATTCGTGCTGCTTACAATGGCTCCTGCCTGTCGTTCTCGCTTCGCGTCTTTGTTCTCACTCCTGTCCTCTTCACCCGCCTGTGCCTGCGGGCCTGAGCTTAGGTGTTATCGGCAGACATTGCTTACGGTCTTTCACGTACCAGAAACGTGAGCTAATTATCCCAGCACCGAGGTCCCCTGTCTTGTTGAACTGCACAGGAAGGCAGCTGCTGCTGTCCAAGGGTATCGGGAAAGCCCAAGACACTTTCGTCAGCTTCATGTCACCCGCAAGGTCTTGTGGTCCAGTGGTTTTGATTCACTGGAGGACACTGAGCCCAGAGGGTTTAAATCACCTTTCTAAGATTACACAGCTAAGCAGTGATACAGTGGGCATTGTGTCCACGTTTCTTCATTTCCGATGCTTTCCCTTATGAGCCCCAAGGTCCTCAGTTGACCTCACTTTAAAAAAAATTTTTTTTAAATGTTTATTTATTTTTGAGAGAGAGAGGGGGAGGGAGAGAGACCGTGAGCAGGGAGGGGCGGAGAGAGGGAGACCCAGAATCTGAAGCAGGCTCCAGGCTCTGAGCTGTCAGCACAAAGCTCGATGCGGGGTTCGAACTCATGAACTGCGAGATCATGACCTGAGCTGAAGTTGGACGCTCAACCAACTGAGCCACCCAGGTGCCCTGACCTCATTTTTTTATACTCCAGCTGACAAGCCATTTTGAAGAATGTATAGGCAGGCCTTTTAAGACTGTTTCCTTGTTTGCTAACTGTGTGCTGTGTATATCACATATAAAGTTCAAACCAATGGGGATAAGCTGCCTCCTACCACAATCCCCATCCTCCCCCGAGCAGCCACTGTTAATAGTTTCTTGTGTCCCCTTGCACGTATGTCCTGTTCAGACACACACAACCACAGCATTTGTACCAGCACACACGGCTTGATTTAAATTTATTCCTCCTAGGGGCGCCTGGGTGGCTCAGTTGGTTGGGCGTCCGACTTCGGCTCAGGTCAAGATCTCGTGGTCCGTGAGTTCGAGCCCCGTGTCGGGCTCTGTGCTGACAGCTCAGAGCCTGGAGCCCGTTTCAGATTCTGTGTCTCCCTCTCTCTCTGACCTTCCCCCATTCATGCTCTGTCTCTCTCTGTCTCAAAAATGAATAAACGTTAAAAAAAAAAATTTAAATTTATTCCTCCTAAATGCAGGTTCCTTTCCCAAAGCATCAAAAACCAAGTAATTGGTGATATATGTTTAATGTTTCAGGTGAGAAGACCAGGGTTGAGAACGGGAAGGTATTTGCAGAGACAGACTCTTGTGGAGGAGTGGGATCAGCCAGGAAAGTATCTGAACCCGTAGAGCCTCGTTCTGAGGAATCTCACTTGGAAAGGCAGCGGGTCGAGCCCAAGGAGAAGCCCGAGTATAAGTGCTCAGAATGTGGGGAGGGCTTCACCCGCCCCTCGGACCTGGTCACACACGAAGGCGTGCACACGCGAGGGAAGCTCTGTGAGTCTGCGGCACGTCACGGTACTGGTCTCATTGGACGTCAGAAAATCCGCTCTCGAGAGAAAGGTCATCAGTGTCACGAGTGTGGGAAAGCCTTTCAGAGGAGTTCACACCTTGTCAGACACCAGAAAATCCATCTTGGCGAGAAGCCTTACCAGTGCAAAGAGTGCGGGAAGGTCTTTAGCCAGAACACAGGCCTCTTGGAACACTTCCGGATCCACACTGGAGAGAAGCCTTACCTGTGCATCCACTGTGGGAAGACCTTCCGACGCAGCTCCCACCTCAACCGACACCAGAGAATCCACAGTCAGGAGGAGCCCTGTGAGTGCCAGGAGTGTGGGAAAACCTTCAGCCAGGCCCTTCTCCTCACCCACCACCAGAGGACCCACAGCCACTCCGGAAGCCATCGCTGTAATGAGTGTGGGAAAGCCTTCAGTCTGACTTCAGACCTCATTCGACACCATAGGATTCACACCGGAGAGAAGCCGTTCAAGTGTGACATTTGCCAGAAAGCCTTCCGCCTAAACTCCCACCTGGCTCAGCATGTGAGGATCCACAAAGAAGAAAAACCCTATGAGTGTAACAAATGCGGAGAAGCCTTCAGGCAGAGGTCGGGGCTTTTTCAGCATCAGAGATATCACCACAGAGACAGTATGGCTTGACGGGGCGTCCTCTCTGCGGAGACCATCACAGACAGGATGTCGACAAGCAAACAGCACGTCAGGAAGAGTCACTGCGGCCAATTCTAGCCTCACAGAACTCACTGGGGGGGGGGGGGGGGGACACGGGAGGCTGTGCACATCCACTTGTGCTCAGCCTTGGCCCATAGAGATCTGACCCTAGAGGGTACCGTGGGAACAAGAGCATTCTTTACTGCAGGACTTCTCTGAGCCTTTAACATGGTAAATGCTTGATTGTGCATCTCCAGGTAGTAGAGAGCCTCATGATTGAGTTAGGGCTTTGAAGTCAGCAGCAAGTCACATATCCACAGATTTATAGGCTTAAACGGAACAAGAACAGGTTGATAATTTTACATCTGGTGCAGCAACAATGCCTGTAAAATAAAACTAATGACATTTGGAAATATACCACTCTTAAAGGTGTCTTAAAGTGCAGGTTTAATGGTGGACATTTTCCCCCAGTGGTTTTACTAATCAACCCCTACTGGCATCCCCCCACCCCGCACCATCTGCAGAAGCATTTTAGAAAGCAAAGATGATCTAATTTTACCATTTCCCACCCCTAGTCTTGCTACAATACTTCACTCATTCAGGTTAGAAATCCAGGTTAAACTATGGGAGAGATTTTATAAGTCATGTGAATGAACAGTGCTGAGTGAATCCAGGTAGTAACTGTCTTACTTGATACAAACTTCAGTATCAGGATAGTGGGTCCTCCATAGACACTGTTTAGGAAATGGGGAAAGAAATTAGACTGTTTTCCTTTAATACTGATGATGCAGTTTAAAAATTTTTTTTGTAATGTTTGTTTTTGAGAGAGAGACAGAGCGTGAGCAGGGGAGGGGCAGAGAGAGAGGGAAACAGAGAATGCAAAGCAGGCTCCAGGCTCTGAGCTGTCAGCACAGAGCCCGACGTGGGGCTCGAACACATGAACCATGAGATCGTGACCTGAGCTGAAGTCTTGCGCTTAACCGACTGAGCCACCCAGGCGCCCTGATAATGCAGTTTTAAAATGTTGCTTGTTCTGGAATTCTTTGGAAGCAAACAGTAAAGTCAGCTGGGAGGAGATCATGATCTTTGTACTGTGAATACCAAAATGTCATGGAAATGATAAGAATAGTAAGCTTCAGGGAGTCCACTCATGAACCATCGTCACTGCTTGCTGATCGGCAGTAGCTGCTTAGGGTGTAGTGTCTGGGAAAGACTTTACTTAGTCTGCCACAGGAGCGAGGCCTCGTGTGTGGCTGAGGATCTATCTAGTTCAGCTGCATATAGATTACGGAAAAAAAGTAGGAGTGATTTCATGGAAGCTTGTTTTTCTCTCAGAATAATCTGGAGATAAGCAGTCCAGGACTGATGAAGTGGTTCCATGACACCGCTAGGGACCCTCCCTCTGCTTTTCTGTTCCAACATGCTAGTGCACACCATCAGCCCTTGAGGTGGTCACATGGTCCTTGGTGGTGCCAAAGCTCCAGTCATCACATGCAAGATGCAGACAGGTGGGACAACAGATCCCTTGCAGTTAAGCCAGCCTTCTGCAAAAACCGTCCTGTAATTACATATGTCGCACACCAAAACTTAGGAAAGGGAGTCTGGAGAGTGTCTTGTTTTGGGTTGCAGGGTGCCCAGCTGAAAATCAGCCTTCTGTCACTAAGAAGAAAGGGTAGCATGAAGGCCAGAACAGATACTTGGCAGTCTTTGACCCACTTCCTTTCGTCCTGCATCCGGCTGTATGCATTCCAACTGAGAGCAATGTCCTGGGGGACACGTACCATGTCCTGGGGGAGGACAGAATCTGTAGGAGAAGCAGTGCAACGTTTTAAAAATTTATATTTTGAGAGAGAGAGAGAGAGCATGTGCAGAGGAGGGGCAGAGAGAATCCCAAGCAGTGCAGAGCCGGATATGGGGCTTGAGCTCAGGAACCATGAGACTGTGACCTGAACTGACCAAGAGTCAGACGCTTAACTGACTGAGCCACACAGGGTTGACCCCAAAGCAGTGCAACTTTTTTTTATTAAAGAAATTTTTTTTAATGTTTATTTTTATTTTTTTAACATTTACTCATTTTTGAAAGGCAGAGGGAGACAAAGGGCGAATGGGTGAGGGGCAGAGAGAGAGGGAGACACAGAAACAGAAGCAGGCTCCAGGCAGTGAGCTATCCGCACAGAGCACGACACGGGGCTCAAACGCTCAGACCACAAGATCATGACCTGAGCCGAAGTCGGCCGCTTAACCGACTGAGCCACCCAGGCACCCCTTAATGTTTATTTTTGAGAGAGAGAGAGAGTGACACAGTGTGAGCAGGGGAGGAGCAGAGAGACAGGGAGACACAGAATCTGAAGCAGGCTCCAGGCTCTGAGCTGGCAGCACAGAGCCTGATGCGGGGCTCAACCCGTGAGCTGTGAGATCATGACCTGAGCCCAAGTTGGATGCCCAACTGACCAAGCTACCCAGGCGCCCCAAAAACAGTGCAACTTTTCAGGCACTTTGGTATTTCATGGAAACACAATCCTATGCCATCCCTCAGGAAGTCTTTTTCTCTGCCTTTATGGGTAAAATTGAGTTGATATCAGGGATGTTCCCTGTGTGTTTTGAGGGCTGTGCTGAGGTTATCAGCTCCATGTCCTGGTTTAAGTCTGTTTGATTCTGTTCAGTTTAAGAAGGAAAGAACAGAGAATGTCGTCATTATTCTCATGAAAAAGCAGTGACAATGACAAGAATGTATGAAGTATGAAAAATGATCTACCCTTAAATATCTGGAAATTTTACTTCTGCGTTTTTTTCTGGTGATACTATAGTACACACAGTATAAATTTATAAAGGTTCTAAATTCACTGGCATCTGAAATGAGCTCATTCCTCTCACGGTCCCAGGGGGAAAATGGTGTTCTCATAGGTATCCCCGGGGCACACCCATAACCGCCTAGACACGAATGTAGGATACAGGTAGATTTTATTTTTTATTTGTTTTTCAGATTTGTTTTAGAGAGGAAGCTGGGGAGAGGGGCAGAGGAAGAGAGAGAGAATCCCACACTGAGCATGGAGCCGAACCGGGGCTTCATCCCATGACCTTGGGATCATGACCCGAGCTGAGAGCAAGAGTTGGACGCTCAACTGACTGAGCCACCCAGGTGCCCAATACAGGTATCTTTTAATAATCTGCTTTCCTCATCTATTCTTGAAAATCACAGAAACATTGGGCGCCTGGGTGGCTCAGTCGGTTAAGTGTCTGACTTCAGCTCAGGTGATGATCAAACGATTTGTGGGTTCGAGCCCCATATTGGGCTCTCTGCTGTCAACACAGAGCCTGTTTGGTATCCTCGGTCTCCCTCTGTCTCTGCCCTTCCCTGATTCACACGCATGCTCTCAAAAATGAAATAAACATTTAAAAATTTTTAAAAATTAAATACAGAAACATTGAACAAAGGGCAGATGTTATAACAGGTATTGATGAAAGTTTTGCTTACAATGCAACACATCTTTAAAAAAATTTTTTAACGTTTATTTTAGAGAGAGAGCAAGTGGGGGAGAAACAGAGAGGGAGACACAGAATCCAAAGCAGGCTCCAGGCTCTGAGCTGTCAGCACAGAGCCTCATGCGGGGCTCAAACTCACAAACCATGAGATCATGGCATGAGCTGAAGTTGGACGCTTACCCACTGAACCACCCAGGCACCCCACAATGTAACACATCTTAGACACTCTTAAAGCAAAGTTGGAAGTCTGTTTAGACTGCAGGAACCCAGAAAGTATGAGCTGTATTACAGCTCTCTAAAACAAATCTGAAAAACAAATTCTACCGATCAGCATTTCTGTTGGGATAGTATCCTGTAATGTTCAAACAGTAGTGGAATGAAAGTCCTTGTGTGTCTTCATTTCCTGCTCACTTTCTGGTTTAAAAAACATAATGTTATTAATAAATGTGCTGTTATAAAACTAGCATGAAATAATAGGAAAGGGAAAAATAAATCACCCTTTCACTTACCAAAATAATCACTATTCAGTGTGTGTGTATGTGTATATATGTACAAACTAATTGTGATTAGTATTGATAGTTTCTGCTCAATTTAATTTTTGTATTTTTTAAAGTTTATTTATTTTGAGACAGAGTGAGAGAATCCCAAGCAGGCTCTGCGCTGTCAGCATGGTGACTGATGTGGAGCTTGAACTCATCAACCATGAGATCACGACCTGAGCCGAAATCAAGAGTTGGACGCTCAACCCACTGAGCCACCCAGGCGCCCCTCTGCTCAATTTTTAATATATCATAATTGTCCATGTTGTATCTTCATAAATTCTTAATAAATTAACTCATGTTTACTTATGATAGAAATTCACATAAATTGTAAAAACTGAAAAATATAAAGAAAGCAAATCATCCTGTTCATGGTCCAGATATAATCTCTTAATAATGTATTTTGAGATCCTGAAGCATAGAAACACTTAACTTTTCTCACTGTACTTAATATCATGAACAATTTTTATTTGTAAAAGTAAAGTACAATCAATTTGCTTATCTTCCCAGTCCATTCTAGTCCAGATCTGCCATAATCCTGAGTTGGCAGCTTGCCACGTGATCCTTCTCTGACCACTGAGGATTGGACCAAGAGGGGACCTGTAAGCCAGGTGTGGTCATTTGGATACCCCTAGAAGTTTGATACTGGATCAGATTCTGGTTGGTCTCTGTTAGGCATTTGGATAAGAAACTAATCTAGAGCTCGAACCATTTTTATGATCACATAAAAACCAAATAGAAACAAACCAGCCCAGCAAGAAATAAAGAAGGCAAGTCCTGAAGCTAGGATCCTATGAAGACTCAGAGACAGGAGAAGCAGGTCTGGCCCTCAGCTTCTCAGGTCCACTGTGCTCCCAGCTGGTCCTGGAGTCCAGGGAATACCCTTGTTTCCTTCTGGTAAAGGTTTCTTTTAAGTTAGTTTGACTGGGTTTCTGAACCTTGCCCACAAATGAACAAAAACATCCCTGATTAAGACAAACAGATAACCAAAAGTCTTCATGGGAGATAACTTTTAATATAGGTGGCACAATATTCTATATGTTCCCATTGTGAGTCATTTAGTTTATAATTCCGTCACTGTAAACAGTATTTCAGTGAACATCCGTGTACATACAGCTTTGCTCACTTGTACAATTATTTTTCTTCGTTCAATTCCTGTAACTGGACTTAATGAGGCAAAGGGGTAAGCATCTTTCCTTTTTTTCTTTTCTGTCTTTCTCTTCCCTTCCCACCCCGCCCCCACCCGCCCCCATCCCTCTTTCTTAAGTAGACTTCATGCCCAGCACAGAGCCCAATGCAGGGCTTGAAATGACACCCTCAGATCAAGACCTGAGCTGAGATCAAGAGATGCTTAACCCACTGAGCTATCCAAGCAGCTGATAGGCACATTTTCTAAGGCTTTTGATTCATTTGCCAGGTGGTCCTCCAGAAAGGTTATACTAATCTACACCTCGTGTTAGCAGTCTGTGAAAGTGCCCACATTTTTCATACCCACATCAACCCTGGGAATTACTCTTTTGATTTGCCAAGCTGGTACCTTTTAAGTGGTTTTACCAAATATTTTTGCTGTCAAAGTTGAACATCTTTTTATATGTTAATTGGTCAGTTATAATTCTGATTTTGTAAACAGCCGTGTTCACATTTTTCTGGATTTTTCTGTTAGATTTTTCTTTTACTTTAAACAGCAGTGCCCTTAAAAATTAACCAGGGGATCTGTATATAAAATTTTAAAAGCACATGCTCTTTAACAGATCAATTCCAATGTGTAGCATTTAACCTGGGATTATAAGCATGTAAAGATACTGAATGTTCTCTGCACCATTACTTACTGTATACACACACACACACACACACACACACCCCTACATATACACACACATATGTGTATACATGTACACATAAAACAGGGATAGTTAGGTAAATTATGATGCATCCATACAATGGAATATTATTTAGCTGTTAATCAATAAGCTGGTATGGAAAGATCTCCCAGCTATCTTAACAGAAAAAGCTGAGGTGCAAAATCCTATGGTGATCCTATAGGTCCATATTCACTCAATAAATATTTATTGAGTGCTACTATGTGGCTGGTGGCGTCCTGGGAAAACACACACCCAAAATATTAACAATGGTTGACCTTAGGGATGGTGAACTTTTCATTTTACAGTCTCTGTGCAACTTGAGTTTCTATGATCTGCATACTTAAATTTTAAGAACTTGTGCTTCTTATTTTGTAATTGTTCATTTATCTGTCTAACCAGCAGCCTGAGAAGATCCTAAACAGTCTCAGTTTTGCCTTTGCCGTCATGTTTTTAATTGAAAAGATTTACAGAGAGGAGGGTGGGCGCGGGGCGTAGGGACGCGCCTGCGCGGGGCGGAAGGGGCGACGGGGTCCTCCCGGCGCACCAGAGAGAAGCGCGGCCGCCATCCTAGAGAGGCCGGGACCGCGATCCTAGAAAAGCCGAGACTCGACTGCCCGTGGGGCGGAAGAAAGAGCTGTGGAGACTCGGCCTCGGGGCTGCCGGGAGGCTGGCGCTCGCGAGACCGTGACGTCTTCGTTGAGCGCGGTCCTTGGGCTTTTGGTGGACTGACCGCCAGTCGGACGAGTACGTATTGAGCGGCAGCCGAGTGCCTCCGGGGTGCCTGAGGCCACCTCGGGGGGTGGGTGGGGGCGTGTGCTGGGCTGCGGGAGCCCTCGGTGCATTCTGCACCCGCCGCGCGGACCGGGCACCAGGTGGGCGCTGGACCGTGTGGACTGGAGCCCCCGTCCTCGGGCGTCCGGCGAAGGGGGACCGGGTGGGCGTGGCTGGTCGGGCTCGCTCTCCGGTTTTCCCGGTGTGGACTTGAGGTTCAGGGAGGTGTTTGCGCTGGGACTTGGGAAATCGGCCCTCCTGGAAGGGCAGTCCTGGCCGCGAAGGAGAAGGCGGGCGGATAGAAATTGAGCAGTCAGCGTGGCAGGGATGCGGAGTTTGCGAAGGCGAGGGCTGTCTAGGGGGCCCGGGCTGTCTTTCATTCCGGGGTTAACATTCCCGCAGGATAAAGACGTGCTCAGATGTCTATCCAGTGACAGACAAACCAGTAAAAGCCCAGGAAAGGGCAGGTCCTGGGGAGTGTGAATTTAGTTCAAAAGGAGCAGTTGAAACTCTTTGGTGGGGGAGATGCGTTGAACAAGGTCCCAACTGTACTTTAGGAAATATTAACCCATAATAGAGTGGACTGTGGGGCAGGGATACCACACAGAAAATTACTGTATTGCAAATTTTATTGCCATGTAAATGGTAATAGGGGAATAAAAGGGAAGTAATGGCTGTTAGAGGCGTTTTGGAGGAAGAATTGACTGGACTCAGAATAATATTGTACAGGGGCTGGTTTTAAGCCTGAATGCATGGAGGATGGTGGTGATGCCAATGGAAATATGGGGGAAACAGTGAGTTCAGCTCCGAGGACACTTTGATTTCAGTTTGGGATGTGCTGGAATTACGACCCAGGAGAGGCTGGAAGCTGGAGGCATCTACTGTCATTTCAAGACGTGAGTCTGGAATGTAAAAGGCAGGTGGAGTCAGCCAGAGATCTGAGTGTTCCTGGAATAGAACTGAAATTGTGATTAATGAGATCATACAAGAAGAAAGTAAGGAGAGAGAGAGAGAACTTGAAGCGTGTGTTTCAATGGTCTATTCTTAACATTAAAAAAAATAAAAATTAAAACACCAAAGTTAGTGGCTCAAAACCACCTCAGCTTATTACTTTTCATTGATTTTGTGGGTTGACTGGGCACCTCTATGGCTGGACTTACCTGTGGTTGCACTCAGGTGGTGAATCAGCTGGGAACAAGGCCCCGCTGGGCTTTAGTTGGGGGCACCTGGGTTCCAATCCACATGCCCTATGCATGGCAGTCTCGTGGCAGTGTGCCAAGAGCTGTAAGCACTTCCTCTTGCAGAACGATTATTCCCGTATTCTCTTGGCTGAAGCAAGTCACAGGCCAGCATAGATTCAAGGGAAGGACAAGTAGACTCCACCTTTTGATGACAGAAGTGACAGAATCTCATCGTACGAAGTTTTAGAGGACAGGAGACTTTGTAAACAGTCTACCTCCCCTGCATTTAAGGTGGAATATTCTGTGGGAAATACACAGATGAGAGAGTATGTTAGGATTCCTCCACGGATGAAATTCTCTTCTCTCCAGCTGGAGTGTAGGCTGCTCAAGCATGTTCTTGTTTACTCTGCTTCCCTCACATCCCTTACCTCCTGGATCAACCCCCCCTCAGGGTTCAAGATATACTTCTCATTAACTTCACTGGTAGTATAGGCAAGCAGGCTCAGTTTCTGAGCATGACTTACAGTGGGGACAAAAATACAAGTATGTTTCATAGAATTTTGAAGCTCTTCTAATTTACTGATCCATTTTTAAAATTATTTTTTTAAGTTTACATCCAAGGTAGTTAGCATATAGTGCAGTAATAATTTCAGAAATAGAATCCAGTAATTCATCTCCTACATATAACACCCAGTGCTCACCCCAACTAGCGTCCTCCTTAATGCCCCTTGTGCATTTAGCCCATCCCCCCACCCAAAACCCCTCCAACAACCCTGTTCTCTGTATTTAAGAGTTTCTTATGTTTATGCTAACTAACTTGGATGTAAATTTTAAAAAATAAAATAACATTTAAAAAACAGAGTTTCTTATGTTTTGTCCCGCTCCCTGTTTTTATATTACTTTTGCTTCCCTTCCCCTGTGTTCATGTTTTGTATCTTAAATTCGACATGCGTGAAATCATATGATATCTGTCTTTCTAATTTCACTTAGCATAATACCCTTCAGTTCCAATCTTGCAAATGGCAAGATTTCATTCTTTTTGATCGCCAAGTAATAATACTCCATTGTATTCTTTATCCATTCATCAGTTGATGGACATCTGGGCTCTTTCCATAATTTGGCTATTGTCGATAACACTGCTATAAACATCGGGGTGGGTGTGCTCCTTCAAATCAGCATTTTAATATCCTTTGGATAAATACCTAGTGGTGCAATTGCTGGGTCGTAGGGTAGTACTATTTTTAATTTTTTGAGGAACCTCCATACTATTTTCCTGAGTGGCTGCACAAGTTTGCATTCCCATCAGCAGTGCAAAAGGGTTGCCCTTTCTCTGCATCCTTGCCAACACCTGTTGCCTGAGTTGTTAATTTTAGCCATTCTGACAGGTGTGAGGTGATATGTCATTGTGGTTTTGATTTGTATTTCCTTGATGATGAGTGATGTTGAGCATTTTTTCATGTGTCGGCCATCTGGATGTCTTCTTTGGAAAAGTGTGTGTTCATGTCTTTTGCCCATTTCTTCACTGGATTATTTGTTTTTCGGGGTGTTAACCTTGATAAGTTCTTTATAGATTTTGGATACTAACCCTTTATCTGATACGTCATTTGCAAATATCTTCTCCCATTCTGTCGGTGGCCTTTTAGTTTTGCTGATTGTTTCCTTTGCTGTGCAGAAGCTTTTTATTTTGATGAGGTCCCAGTAGTTCATTTTTGCTTTTGTTTCCCTTGCCTCCAGAGATGTGTTGAGTAAGAAGTTGCTGCGGCCAAGGTCAAAGAGGTTTTTGCCTGCTTTCTTCTCTAGGATTTTGATGGCTTCCTGTCCTACGTTTAGGTCTTTCCTCCATTTTGGATTTATTTTTGTGTATGGTGTAAGAAAGCGGTCCAGGTTCATTCTTCTGCGTGTCACCGTTCAGTTTTCCCAGTACCACTTGCTGAAGAGGCTGTCTTTATTCCATTGGATATTCTTTGTCAAAGATAAGTTGGCCAGAGGTTTGTGGGTCCGTTTCTGGGTTGTCTCTTCTGTTCCACAGATCTTAATGTCTGTTTTTGTGCTGTTACTGATCCATTCGTATGCCTCAGACGTTCGTTTGGAAAACATTCTGAAGTGTGAACCTGGGCTAAGTGAACCTTTCCTTTAAGTCTTTAGGCTCACCATGGATGAAGCTGTGCCAGGCCCCGCACCTGAAGGTGCAGACAGCCGTGTGACAGTGAAGGAGGAGGACTCCCCCTGGGAGCAGGCGTGCAGCTCTTGGGAAAGCAGCTGCCACGCTCAGGAGCTGTGCCGCCTGCGCTTCCGGCAGTTCTCCTACCGGGATGGGACTGGGCCCCGCCAGGCTCTGGCCCAACTCCACGAACTCTGCCGCCAGTGGCTGCGGCCCGAGACGCACAGCAAGGAGCAGATCCTGGAGCTGCTGGTGCTGGAGCAGTTCCTGACCGTCCTGCCCGCCGAGCTCCAGGCCTGGGTGCGGGAGCACCATCCGGAGAGCGGGGACGAGGTGGTGATGGCGCTGGAGGGTCTGGAGAAGGACACAGGACAGCAGGTTGGAAGAGGATGTGTACGGTGGCATGGGAGGAGAAGTGGGGAACGTTTGTCTATTAATTTTTAACTTTTTTTTTAATTTTTAAAAATAATTTATAACTTACAGAAGTATGTGGGAAAGTAGTACAGAGAACTGTCTGCTGCTCACCCAGACTCCCTACTTGTTGACACTGTGTCATGATGTGCCTGCTCTTGTGCAAGCCACCCCCTTTCCTCTCTCTCTGCGTGTCACACACACTTACACACTCATGCAGTATTTTTTCGACCATTTGAGAGTTATTTGCGGATACTACACTTCTTTATCTCTGAACACTTTAGTGTTCAGTGTGTATTTCTGATGAATGAGGGCGTTCTTTTGTATAACTGGAATACAAAGATCGAGTTTTGGGAAATTAAAATTATTATGGACTAGCATCTACACAGTAGTCCTTGTTCGCGTCCTGCCAGGTCACCTCCGTAGTGTTCTCTGTGGCAGTTTTACTCCGGTCCGGGATACAGTCCCGCAACCTATGTTGCATTTAATTGCCTCTTTAGTCTCCTTGAATCTGGAACAGTGACTTCGTCTCTTTTTTTTGTTTTTTTAAAGTTTATTTATTTTGAGAGAGAGAGAGTGTGTAAGCAGGAGAGGGGCTGAGAGGGAAGGAGAGAGAGAATCCCAAGCAGGCTCTGCACTGTCAGCCCAGAGCCCAATGCAGGGCTGGAACTCACGAACTGTGAGGTCATGACCTGAGCCGAAATGAAGAGTGGGGCGCTTAACCAACTGAGCCACCCAGGTCCCCCACTTGGTCTTTCCTTGTCTGCCACGACATTGATATTTGTCTTACATTTTCTCTTGATAAGGTCCATGTTGTTCCTTTTGCCTAGAATGCCACAGGAGAGGTGTTTGCCTTAGTGCATCACATCAGGGAGGCACACGGGGATGGGTTGTTGCATTACTGATGAGCTTGAGGTGGTGTCTGTCAGATTTCCGTTTCCTCAAGTTACCACTTTCCCCTTGGTAGTCCCCTGAGTAGCCTGTGGGAGCTGTCCTGGGATAGTCTCCATCCGCCAGTGTGAGCATCCACCTGGGTTTGTTTGGTTTTCTTTCTGGGCGGGCATCCGCACTGTCTGGCCGCCCTGTCCTCGTTTGCCGCGTATCCCCAGCACGTAGAACACAGTCCGAGTCTCCGTAGGTGTGCAGTCCCTCTTTACCAAACGGGTGGACATCTCGGTCTGCTACTCTCTTACTTACTGCTGCTTTGAAAGATCAAGTGGGGCATGTGTGGTATTTCCTTGAAGATGTCCCTAACCGCTGTTCAGTCCTGTTCCCACCGGGATGCATTTTCAAGGTAAATCTTTTATCCCCAGGCTTCTGTCTATACTCGGGGACAGGACATGCACTCACTGGTGACAGAGTATCAGGGAGCCTCTTCAGCATGTCAGAGCCTCCAGCTCCTGCCCAGGGTAACTGCCTTGAAGTGTGAACCTCCAGAGCTCCGCCAGGAGAACCCCGGAGAAGTGAGTGGTGAGTGCCAGTGCGTGTGTAGTACGGAAGTTGGGAGCAGACACTGACAGGCGCTTGTTTATCTGTGTCTTTCAGTTTTTATATATAGGTAGGTATAGATCTATATCTATATTTATGTCTATATATGTGTGTGTGTGTATCTATCTGTCTATATTTTTTCCCTACCCTGTATCTAAGCAAGCTTCTAAAAACATTTGGAATTGTAAAATGTTAGGATCCTGAGATCTTGTCCAATTCCCCTCCCAATAGTTGGGAAAAACAAAAGTCAGGCTGTTTAATGACTTGCCCAGGGTCATCAGAGGCAGAGCGACATCTAGAATTCAAGTCACCTGACCTTCTGACCGGAGGTCTCTCTGCTACTTTGCTCTACATGTGTAATTCTACACTTGTGGGTGTTTTCAAGATTTACTTGGCAGCTTTCCACAAATTTACCTTTTTCCCCACAATAACATTGTCTTCAGTATCCTCCCTGCGTCTAACCTGGAGTCATTTTAAATGCAGCTGTGGGCTTAAACAGGTTCTCTCTGTTCTCCATTGAAGTGCATTCTTCTGTGTGCAGGGTCCCCCCACTTTCCATACCCAGGCTTCACCTCCAGGAAACCATCCCAACTGTTGCTCATTGTTGAGCTCTGTGCGGGCATCTGGCACAATGTTTGAGGTCTGCAGATGGATTGATAACAGACAGAAGTACACAGAAAGTTCAAAGAAGAGACCTTGGAATTCCACAGTGCAGTGTTTTTTAACCTTCTCATGAGGGGTGCTACTAGTTTTTCCCCGGAAGTTATTGAAAACTTGACTCTCTTCCCTGGAAAATGTAGGTACATGCAAAATTATGCATATGATTTCAGAGGTCGTGGTTTACCCCAGTCACGGTTTACCATGGTTTACCAAATTCGCTACGTTGGTGATCTGTGAATACTGATATTTTGACAGTAAGTGTAGAATGAATAAACGGTTCATATAATAAATCACTAGAGGAAGATGAAATGTATACGGCTCATATTGCTTATGGTGTTTACTCCTATCATGTAGCATGAATAGGACTTGATACTTCCCTGCTTACTTGGCTGATGGTTCTGTCATATTTCTGCAGCTGTGAAAAACCAGCACTGCGTAAAGCCCCAGAATAGTTTGTTTATCTGAAGAAGTTGAGAGGTAGTGGGGAGCCCCACAGTGAGCAGACATTCCTGCTTACCTATGAGATGATGAATATACACCTACTGGAAGCAATTTTGTTTTGACTGGAGAGGAGAGAGGGGTAATGAACAGAGGTGGGCAGTTGTCAGAATGGCGAGGATGGTAGTTGACAAATAGGTAACAGTGATCGTAGGATGTAAGATTCTTTCGTGTAAGTGAATGCTTAAAACAGCATGACATGGCTCACAAACCGGACCCCAGCCGCACTGTGGGCAGGACAGTGGCCTCTTGTGGTTTTCTGTGTCCCCAGAGGGAGGCACCACTGCTGTGGTAGGTGTTATCCAGATGAGAACGCTCTCTGGGCCTTCCGGAAGCATGCTTTGTCATTTTCAAGGACTTTTTTTTTTTTTTTTTTTTTTTTAATATATATCCTTTTAGCTCCTTCTGAATATTTAAAGACTCTAGCTAAAGGCCTACCTATCAGTTATAAACCCAGCACATTTCTCCAGGCTACCTGACAGTACATGACTTAGACCAATTTCCCAGACTAGTGGGGTTTCTTCCTCCTGTGCTGGGATGGGATAGTAAGTTCACCAGTGTGGCTGGAGGGTAGGGTTTGTTTGCGAAAGAGTGTGTGGGAGGAATGGGGAAGTCACGTGGGAACGTTTTGTGGCATTAAAGTTTGGACTGTCATTAAAAAGTTGGGTGCCATAGAAGCCTTTTTAAAAAAAATTTTTTATAATGTTTTATTTTTGACAGAGAGAGAGAGAGAGAGAGAGAGAGAGAAAGAGAGTGTGAGTGGGGGAGGGGCAGACAGAATTCGAAGCAGGCTCCAGGCCCTGAGCTGTCAGCACAGAGCCCTATGCGGGGCTCGAACCCACAAACATCTCATGAAGTTGGATGAAGTTGGACATTCAACCAACTGAGGTGCCGAGGCGCCCCAGCCTTTTTTTTTTTTTAATCAAAAATATGATTTACAGCAATTGTAGTGTGTGTGCGTGTGTGTGTGTGTGTGTGTGTGTGTGTGTGTGGTATTCTCATCTGTCATGGGACACTAGAATTAAATGAAAACTCACGAGTACTGTATTTTTCCCAGTCTCTCAATGCTCAGTTGTGATAGTCTTAGTGTCAGACACATTGTTGAGTGTTTGCATGTTGGTGAAGTAGAAGGGACCTTGAGGTATCACCCGATAGACTGCACCTGAAGCCTGCCTCCTCCTGTTCTGTCTTGAGCAGGGATGCACAGCAGTAGATCAGTGTGGTGTTTGTATTGAACTTTCCCATATGTGAAAACATCCCTCTGCCTCTTTCTCGGGCTTAACCCTAATGCTCTTCCACCTGAGGAGGATGATAAGGAGCAAACACAAAGTCTGATTTGACCTTTGCTATCTCAGATTTTCCATTGTCTTTGTTTTTTTTCCTCACTGCATTTTATGTTTGCCCCTTTCCATTTTCTTTCCCATCTTCCCCTTCTCAATATAGCCCCTTCTCTGTCACCAGACCTGTTTCACATTGTGCTTTTTTAGTTGAAGGGTTTGGCATGTATGTGTTGTTGGGGGAAGTTGGGGGTAAGGTCGTAACAGTGCATCAGGGACAAGCCTGTTTTTCCAGCAAGCTTTATCAGTTCCTCTAGATACGAAACACCACCAGCGAAAAGGTGCTATGGTGATCCATTGTGTCTGGAGCAAAAAAAAGTGATGCTACAGTCTTGGATAAATTCTGGGTTAGAATGATCATGTCTTCTTCATTTAGTTTTGTGTAGCTGGTATTAAGCTGATCTGAAAATATAATAATACGTGACCTCAGGGGGGTCTTGCAGTTTTACAAAGAGCTTTTGTGTTCATTCATTTGATCTTCACCGGCCCTGTAAAGTGGACTCTGTTTTCCCCATGGCACAGATAAGGAATGGGAGGCTTAGCAAGACTGACAGGCCCAAGGTCACACAGCTGCAGCTGTAACCTAGTTCTTTTTTTTCTTTTCTTTTAATTCCAGTGTAGTTAACATACAGTCTTATATCAGTTTGAGGTATATAATACAGTGATTCAACAATTTTGTGTATTAGTGCTCAGCACGGTAAATGTTACTCTTAATCCTGGTCACTGATTTCATCCATTCCCCCACCCACCTGCCCTCTGGTAAACGTCTGTTGTTCTATGTAGTTTTGTTGTTTTTTTTTTTTAATGTTTTATTTTCAGAGAGAGAGCAAGCAAGCGAGAGCTCAAGCGGGGAAAGGGGCAGAGGACAGAGAATCCCAAACAGGTTCCATCCTGTCAGCATGGAGCCCTATGCAGGGCTCAATCCCACAGACCCTGAGATCATAACCTGAGCTGAAATCAAGAGTCGGACACTTAACTGACTGAGCCACCCTGTTCTATGTAGTTAAGAGTCTTTTTTTGTTTTTCTATGTAGTTAAGAGTCTATATAATTAAGAGTCTTTTTGGTTTTTCTCTTTTTTTCCCTTTGTTTTGTTTCTTATATCCCACATGAATGAAGTCATATGGTATTTGTCTTTCTCTGTCTTATTTTGCTTAGCATAACATTATCTAGCTCCATCCGTGTCACTGCAAATGGCAAGGTTTCATCCTTTTTATGACTGAGTAATATTCCTGTGTGTGTCTGTGTGTGTTGGTGTGACTCCATTCGTGTGTGTGTGTGTGTGTACACTTCTATATGCGTACCACATCTTTATCCATTCATCTATCAGTGGACACTTGGGCTGTTTCCATAGTTTGGCTATTGTAGACAATGCTGCTATAAACAGAGGGGTGCATATATCCTTTTGAATGAGTGTTTTCATATTCTTTGGGTAAATACTCAGTAGTGCGATTACTGGATCATAGGGTAGTTCTATCTTTTATTTTTTAAGGAACCGCCATACTGTTTTCCACAGTGCCTGTACCAGTGCATTCGCCACCAACAATGTGGGAGGATTCTTTTTTGTCCATATTTTCACCAACACTAGTTGTTTCTTATGTTTTTGAGTTTAGCTATTTTCACAGGTGTAAGGTGATACCTCATTGTAGTTTTGATTTGCATTTCCTGATGATAAGTGATGTTAAGCATCGTTTCATGTGTCTGTTGGCCATGTGCATATCTTCTTTGGAGAAGTGTCTGTTCGTGTTTTCTATCCATTTATTAATTGGATTATTTGTTGGTGTTGAGCTGTGTAAGTTCTTTGTATTTTTTGGATTTTAATCCGTTATTGGACATGCTATTTACAAATGTCCTCTCCCATTCAGTAGGTTGTCTTTTAGTTTTGTTATTTCCTTTGCTGTGCAGCTTTATCTCAATATAGTCCCAATAGTTTATCTTGCTTTTATTTTCCTTGCCTCAAGAGACCTATGTAGAAAGATTTTGCTACAGCCATGTCAGAGAAATTACTGCCTATGCTCTTGTCTAGAATTTTATGGTTTCGTGTCTCAAATTTAGGTCCTTAATTTATTTGGGGTTTATTTTTGTGTATGGTGTAAGAAAGTGGTGCAGTTTAATTCTTTCACATGGAGCTGTCTGGTTTTCCCACCACCATTTGTTGAGAAGACGGTTTCTCCCATTGCATATTCCTGCTTCCTTTGTCAAAGATTAATTGACCATATAATCATGGGTTTATTTCTGGGCTTTCTACTCTATTCCATTGATCTATATGTCTGTTTTGTGCCAATATCATACCGTTTTGATTACTGCTGGGTTTTGTTTTTTTTTTAAGTTTATTTATTTATTTTGAGAGTGAGGGAGTGCAAGTGGGGAAGGTGCAGAGAGAGAGGGAGAGAGAATCCCAAGCAGGCTGCATGCTGTCAGCATGGAGCCTGACGCAGGGCTCAGTCCCACCAACTGGAAAATTATGACCTAAGCCTAAATCAAGAGTCAAACACTCGACCGAGTGAACCACCCAGGCTCCCTGATTATTACTGCTTTGTAATATAACTTGAAATCTGGAATTGTAATACCTTCAGCTTTGTTTTTTCCTTTTTAAAGATTGCTTTGGCTATTTGGGGATCTTTTGTGGTTCCATACAATTTTTTAGAATTGTTTGTTGTAGTTCTGTAAAAAATGCTGCTGTAAATTGCTTTGGATAATATGGACATTTTAATTATATTTGTACTTCCAATCCATGAGTCTTTCATTTGTGTCATCTTCAGTTTCTTTCCTCAGTGTTTTACAACTTCCTTGGTTAAGTTTATTCCTAGATATTTCATTATTTTGGTGGAATTGTAAATGGGATTATTTTCTTAATTTCTGTTTCTGCTGTTTCGTCATTATATAGAAATACAGTGGATTTGTGTACATTGATTTTGTAACCTGTGACCTTACTGAATTATTAATTCTAGTAGTTTCTTGGTTGAGTCTTTTGGGTTTTCTCTACATAGTATCATATCATCTGCAAATAGTGAAAGTTTTCCTGCCCTTACCAGTTTGGATGTCCTTTATTCCTCCTTCTTCTCTGATTGCTGTGGCTAGGACTTCCAGTACTATGTTGAATAAAAGTTGTGAGAGTGGACATCCTTGTCTTGTTCCTCACCTTAGGAGAAAAGCTCTCAGTTTTTCCCCTTTGAGACTGATATTAGCTGTGGGTTTTTCATATATTGCCCTTATTATGTTGAGGTTTGTTTCCTCTAAACCTTCTTTGTTGAGTGTTTGTATCATGAATAGATATTGTACTTTGCCAAATATTTTTTCTTTTTTTAGTTTCTATTGAAATGATTGTATGGGGGCACCTGGGTGACTCGGTTAAGTGTCCAACTCTGGGTTTCGGCTCAGATCACGATCTCACGGTTTTGTGAGTTTGAGCCCCGCACAGAGCTCTGTGTGCTGTCAGTGTGGAGCTTGCTTGAGATTCTCTCTCCCTCTCTCTCTGCCCCTTCCCCACTCATGCTCTGTCTCTCTCAAATAAATACATAAACTTAAAAACAGAAAGAAATGATCATATGGTTTTTTTTTTAATTTTTTTTTTCAACGTTTTTTATTTATTTTTGGGACAGAGAGAGACAGAGCATGAACGGGGGAGGGGCAGAGAGAGAGGGAGACACAGAATCGGAAACAGGCTCCAGGCTCCGAGCCATCAGCCCAGAGCCTGACGCGGGGCTGGAACTCACGGACCGCGAGATCGTGACCTGGCTGAAGTCGGACGCTTAACCGACTGCGCCACCCAGGCGCCCCGGTTTTTATCCTTTTATTGATATATCACATTGATGGATTTGCAAATATTGAATCAAATCACTATTGCATCCTTGGAATAAATCCCACTTTATTGTGGTGAATGATGTTTTTAATGTATTGTTGGCTTAGGTTTGCTAATATTTTGTTGAGGATTTTTGCATCTGTTCATCAGAGATATTGGCCTGTAGTTCTTTTTTGGTAGTGTCTTTATCTTTTTTTTTTTTTTTTTTTTTTTTTTTTTAATCAGGGTAATGCTGGCCTCATAGAACTAATTTGGGAGCCTTCCTTCCTCTTCTACTTTTTGGAATCATTTGAGAAGAATAGGTGCTAACTCTTCTTTAAATATTTGGTAGAATTTGCCTGTGAAGCCATCTGGTCCTGGACTTTGTTGGGAGTTTCTTGATTGCTAATTTAATCTTCTTGTTGGTAGTCTGTTCAGACTTTCTGTTTCTTCCTGATTCTTTGGTAGTTTCTTTGTTTCTATGAATTTATCCATTTCTTCTAGGTTGTCTAATTTGTTGGCATACAGTTTTTCATAATATTCTATTAGGTTTGTGTTTCAGTGGTGTTGATTGTTATTTATACTCTTTCATTTGTGATTTTGAGTCTGTTTTGTTTTTAATGAATCTGACTAGAGGTTTATGAATCTGGTTGATCTTTTCAAAGAACCAGCTCCTGGTTTCATTGATCTGTTTTTGTTTTGTTTTTTAATGTTTATCTTTGAGAGTGAGAGCCAGAGTATGGATGGGGGAGGCAGAGAGAGAGAGGGAGACACAGAATCTGAAGCCGGCTCCAGGCTCTGAGCTGTCAGCACAGAGCCTGCCTGACACAAGGCTCAAACCCATGAACTGTGAGATCATGACCTGAGCTGAAGTCAGATGCTTAACTGAGCCACCCAGGTGCCCCTCAGATCTGTTCTATTGTGTTTTTAGTTTGTATATCATTTATTTCTGCTCTAATCTTTATTATTTACTTTCTTCTGGTGGTTTTGGGTTTTGTTTGTTCTTTTTCTAACTCATTCAGGTGTAAGGTTAGGTAGTTTGAGATTTTTCTCACTTCTTGAGGTAGACCTGTATTGCTATAAACTTCCCCTTAGAATCACTTTTATTGCATCCCCAAGGTTTTGGACTGTTGTATTGTCATTTTCGTTTGTTTCCATGTACTTGTTGATTTCTTTTGTTTCCTGGTTGACCCATTCATTGTTTAGTAGCATGTTATTTAACCTCCATGTTATTTGTGGTCTTTCCAGATTCTTTCTTGTGGTTGATTTCTTGTTTTCCTTCCTTCCTTCATTTAATTTTATTTTCTTTCTTTTTTAAAAAAAATTTTTTTTTAATATTTATTTTTGACAGAGAGAGAGAGAGAGAGAGAGAGAGCGAGCGAGCGTGAGCGGGGGAGGGGCAGAGAGAGAGGGAGGCACAGAATCTGAAGCAGACTCCAGGCTCTGAGCTGTCAGCACAGAGCCCAACGCGGGGCTTGAACTCACAGACTGCGAGATCATGACCTGAGCCAGAGTCGGATGCTCAACCGACTGAGCCACCCAGGCGCCCCTTTTATTTTCTTTCTTTAGGCTTCACTTCCAGCATGGAGCCCAGTGCAGGGCTCAAACTCACAACCCTCAGATTAAGACCTGAACTGAGATCAAGAATCAGGTGCTTAGCCAACTGAGCCACCCAGGTGCCCTGATTTCTAGTAATATAGTATTGTTGTTAGAAAAGATGCATGGTATGACTTTGATCTTTTTGAATCTTTTGAGATTTGTTTTGTGGCCTAATATGTGATCTATTCTGGAATAATGTTCTGTGTGTAATTGAAAAGAATGTGTGTTGCACCTGGGTGGCTCAGTCGGTTAAGCATTCAACTCTTGGTTTCGGCTCAGGTCGTGATCTCACGGTTTGTGAGTTCAAGCCCTGCATCGGGTTCTGTGCTGGCAGCCTGAAGCCTGCTTGGGATTCTATCTCCCTCTCTCCCTGCCCCTCCCCTGCTTGCTCTCTAACTGTCTCTCTCTCTCTCTCTCTCTCTCAAAAATAAATAAATAAACATTAAAAAAAAGAAAAAGAAGAGAATGTGTATTCTGGCGTTTTAGGATGGAATGTTCTGAATATATCTGTTAAATCCATCTGGTCGATCAAAGCCAGTTTTTCCTTGATGATTTTGTGTTTGGATGATCAGTGCATTAATGCACAAAGGGTGTTAACCCCCTCCCACTATTATTACTGTCATTTATTTCCTTTATGTTTGTTATTAACTGTTTTATGTGTTTGGATGCTGCCATGTTGCGTGCATAAATACTTACAATTGTTATATCTTCTTGTTGGATTTTGCCCTTTCTGACTATATAGTGCTCTTCTTTGTCTCTTTTTACAGTCTTTGTTTTAAAGTCTAGCTTGTCCAATATAAGTATTGCTACTCTGGCTTTATTCATAAGTGTTCCTCCATCCCCTCAATTTCAATCTGCAGCCGCCTTTAGTAGGCGCTTATAGGCAGCATACAGATGGGTCTTGTTTTTTTATCTACTATGTCACCTTATGTCTTTTGATTGGATTTGTTTAGTCCATTTACATTCAACATAATTATTGATAGACAAGTATTTAGTGCCATTTTTTACTTTTTTGTGATTGTTTCTATAGATTTTCTTCGTCCTTTCTCCTCTTGCCCTCTTTCATGGCTTGTTGGCTTTCTTTCTTGTATATTTGGATTTCTTTCTTTTATTCTTCGCATATCTGTGACTGGCTTTTGATTTGTGGTTACCATTAGGTTTGTGTATAACCTCTTCTGCATATAGCAGTCTGCATTTAAAGAGGATGGTCACTTAGTTTTGAACTCATTCTTTATTCCTCTCCCCCTCCCACCATTCAAGTTTTAGGTATATGGTGTCATATTTTACTAATCTCTTTCTTGACTGATTTTTACAGATATACTCGTTTTTACTTATTTTCTTTTTTTTTTTTTACTTTTCATACTCTTATGGTCTTTCCTTTCCACTCAAAGAATCCCTTTTAATACTTCTTACAGGACTTTTTTAGTGGTCATGGACTCCTTTAGTTTTTGTTTGTGAGAAACTCTATATCTATCCTTCTATTCTGAATGATAGCCTCACTGGATAGAGTTTTCTTGGCTGCAGATTTTTCCCGTTCAGCACTTTGAATATCAGGCCACTCCCTTCTGGCCTGCTAATTTCTGCTGAAAAATCTGATAGCCTTATCAGGTTTCCCCTGTATGCAACTCTCTTCTCTTGATGCTTTTAAGATTTTTTTCTTTGTCACTACTTTTTGCCTTTTTTATTTTTTTTACTTTTTGCCGTTTTAATTACTATGTGTCTTGGTGTCGACCTCCTTGAGTTAAATTCTTGGGAGGATCTCTGTGCCTCCTGAATCTATCTGGATATGTTTCCTTCTCCAAATTAGAGATGTTTTCAGGTTTTTTTTTTTTTTTTTTTTTTTTTTATTTGAGAGAGAGAACGAGTTGGGGAGGGGCAGAGGGATAGGGAGAGAAAGAATCCCAAGCAGGCTCCATGCCCAGCATGGAGCCCAATGCAGGGCTTGATCCCACGACCATGAGATCATGATCCAAGCCGAAATCAAGAGTTGGGTGGTTAGCTGACTGAGACACTGAGACACCCCTCAGTTATTTTTCAAGTCAATTTTCTCCCCCCCTCCTTTTTTTAAACGTTTACTTATTTAAGAGAGCATGAGCAGGGGAGAGGGAGGGGCAGAGACAGAGAATCCCAAGCAGGTTCCCCACTGTCAGCACGGAGCCCCACAAGGGGCTCAGGCCTGCATACCATGAGATCATGACCTGAGCTGCAATCAAGAGTTGGATTCTCAACTGACTGAACCACCCAGGCAGCCCTCCCTCCTTTCTATCTCTTCTTCTGAGATCCCTATAATATGAATGTTAGGCTTGGTAGAACCACTGAATTCCTTAAGGATTCTTAATTTGCATAATTTGCTTCTCCATTTCTCAGTTTGGTTACTTTCCATTATTCTGTCTTACGGTTTGTTAATTCATTCCTCTTTTTCGACTAGCCTGCTATTTATTCCTTCAAGTGTATTTTTTTCCTCACAATGTGCTATTTTTTAAAAATTAATTAATTTTAAATTTACATCCAACTTAGCTTAAAGTGCAACAATGATTTCAGGAGTAGATTCCTTAGTGCCCCTTACCCATTTAGCCCATCTCCCCTCCCACAACCCCTCCAACAACCCTGTTTGTTCTCTGTATTTAAGAGTCTCTTATGTTTTGTCCCCCTCCCTGTTTTTATATTACGTTGCTTCCCTTCCCTTATGTTCATCTGTTTGTATCTTAAATTCCACATGAGTGAAGTCATATGGTATTTGTCTTTCTCTAATTTCGCTTAGCATAACACCCTCTAGTTCTATCCATGTTATTGCAAATGGCAAGATTCATTCTTTTTGATTGCTGGGTAATACTGCATTATATATATACCACATCATCTTTATCTGTTCATCTGTCGAACATTTGGGCTCTTTCCATACTTTGGCTGTTGTCGACATCGCTGCTATAAACATTGGGGTGCCTGTGTCCCTTCGAAACAGCACACTTGTATCCCTTGTATAAATACCTAGTAGTGCAATTGCGGAGTTGTAGGGTAGTTCTATTTTTAATTTTTTGAGGAACCTCCATACTGTTTTCCAGAGTGGCTGCACCAGCTTGCATTCCCACCAGCAGTGCAAAAGGGTTCCTCTTTCTCCGCATCCTCGCCAACATCTGTTGTTGCCTGAGTTGTTAATGTTAGCCATTCCGATAGGTGTGAGGTGGTATCTCATTGTGGTTTTGATTTGTATTTCCCTGATGACGAGTGACGTTGGGCATTTTTTCCATGTGTCTATTAGCTATCTGGATATCTTCTTTGGAGAAGTGTCGATTCGTGTCTTTTGCCCATTTCTTCACTGGATTATTTGTCCTTCAAGTGTATTTTTAATTTCATGAATTGTGTTCTTGATCTCTGATTGGTTCTTTTTGCCATTCTGTTAAGGGTCTCACTGATGTCCTCCACTTTTTTTTTCAAGTTCAGTGAGTATCTTTAGGATTATTAAAATCTCTGTCAGGCATATTACTTCTATCCATTTCACTGAGGTCTCTTGCTGTGGATTGGTCTTGTTCTGGGACCTATTTCTCGCTCTCCTCATTTTTTCCAGTTCTCTGTGTTTCTGTGTGATAGGAAAGTTAGCTACTTCTCTTGCTCCTAAGGATAAGAGCCTTATGAAGAAGAGGTCCTGTAGTGCCCTGCCCTGCAGTGTCCCCTGTTCCTAGGCCTGGTGCTCCAGGGAGTGTTTTTTATGTCTCTTGTGTGTGTTCTGCTTTTGAATCTTGGCCTGTTTTTCCGTGAGCCAGTTGTCTGCAGAGCTTCTCTTTGCCTCTTCTGTGCAGTGTTTAGTCCCTAGTGGGAGTGGGGGTGTGTTTTAATAAGGGGTGTGAAAGGTCACTTGTGAAAGGTGACCTGCCCTGGTCGCTGCCGGAACTGAGGTCCTACAAAGTGCACTGTCAGGAGATGTGTTGGCAGGGTTTGTGCAGCTCTTCTGCGGGCCGAGGCCCTGGGTGCAGAGACTAATCTGAGGAGGACTAGAAAGGGCAGCTCTGACCACATGCAGGGGTGGGGGCTTGGTGGAAGGAAGTCATGTTTAGAGTGTTGGAGCTGAGCTGGTTCCTCAGGTGGCTGCTTTTTATGCTGGGGGTGAGGGAGATAAGTGACACCTGCCAGCTCCTTTGTTCCTGGAGGGGTCTCCCTACGACCCCTGTCTCTCCATGCCATGTTCCGAGTTGAGCAAACCACTCTCCTGTCTGCCCCTGCCATTTTTCAGACTGTTCGTTCCACGCTGTACCTGCACGGGCTGTTTGTCACGCTAAGGGTGGGGACTCGTCTTAATACCTTCGGGCTCTCCCAGAACTGAGCCCTCCAATTTTTAAAATTCCAGGATGTGAGTCCCACTGGTTATAAGAACTCAAGAAATTTGGCCCCTCTCACTTTCAGAGGCAGATGTTTTGGGAATTTGCCCTCTCTTTTGTGGACTCCCTGTGTGAAGGCCTGTTTTTGCCCGTCATCTTGCCACCAGCTCCCTCCCCACCACGGACGGCCATGGTCTGGTCTGTTTCTCTCTCAGACCGCATCCTTGCCCTTCCTGCCTTCTTCAGCGTGCTCTCTTCTTGGTCTTTAGTTGTGAGTTTGTTCTGTCAGTCTTCAGGTAACTTCCAGGTCATATACACTGATGTGGATATTCTCTAGTTGTTCATGTGGGGCGTGGCGAGTGTAAGGTCCGTCTCCTGTGCCATCTTCCCAGCTGACTCTCTTGCTTTTAAAACTCTCCTTATCGTGACCTTTTGCCGTTTTATTTATCATGTGTCTTGATGTGGACCTCCTTGGTTGAGTTTTTGGGGCGGATCTCTTGCCTCCTGGATCTGGATTTCTTTTTCCTTCCCTGCATTTAGAAGTCTGCAGCTATTATTTCTTCAAATAAATTTTCTTCCCTCTTTTCTCTCCCTACTCCTTCTGGGATCCCTGTGGTGTTAGTGAAGCAGCTTGCGACTGCATCGAGCACGAATGGAGTCAGACCAGGTGTTTGCCAGAGATGCAGTAGCAGGCAACTGTTGGGCACTTTCCCTGTGTTGTCGCCTGAGAAGCTTTTCGTTGGTGGTGGGACCTGCAATCAGACCAGACCAGCTCTCTGCCCCCGGCCCACTGCTGGGGCTATACCTGGAGTGGTACGTAGGACTCTCTTCTCCTCTCCCTGGAGCAGGAGTCACTCTGGAGTGGCGGTGGCTCATTTGGGCTGCTTGCATGCTGCCATGCCTGTGGCCCCGGTTTGGATGGGCTCTGGCCACAAGTGTAGTGGAGGGGTGGATCCCCAAGGTGCAGCTTTACTAAGGTTTTCTGCACAGCCCTCTGTGAATGGGGACTGAGGCCAGCTGGGTTGGAAGAGGCAGATCCATCACATTCGCGAGTTGGGGAGAGGTGGTGTTAGCAAGGTTTTTGACGGTCCTCTGGGGAGGGTACCCACAGTGCTGGGGCAGGCCTGGTTGGAGGGGTCGGATCCCCCAAAGTGCAGGGTGAGGTGTAAGTAAGTTAGGTAGTGACTGTTACTGCTGCACTAGCTCCCGCAGGTCTCCATGTGTCTATCCTGGGGGCTGGGGGAGAGAAATGGCACCTGCTGGCTCCTTTGTCCCTGGGGGGTGGTCTTCCAGGGTTCTGTCCCTGCAGACATGCTCCGAGCTTAGCAAAGAACTCTGCCTCCCATAGGCCCCAGGTGTTTTTCCAACTCCCGCTTCTATGCTGAATCTCCACGGGCTGTTGTGTCGTCTCTTTAAGGGCAGGGACTTAGTTTTCTCTTGGCCTCCATTCTTTCCCAGAGCGGAGTCCGGTGATTTTTTTCTTAAATGTTTATTTCTGAAAGAGAGAAGGCAGGGATGCGAGTGGGGCAGGGGCAGAGAGAGAGAGAGATGGAGACAGAGGATCAGAAACCGGCTCAGCACTGACAGCAGAGAGCTTGACGCAGGACTTGAACCCACAAACCATGAGATCATGACCCAAGCTGAAGTTGGATGATGAACCAACCGATTGAGGCACTTAAGTGCCCCAAGCCCGGTGATTTTTAAAATTCCAGATTTTAAGTTCTGCTGGTTGTAAGAATCTTGAAATTCTGCCCCTCTGGTTTTCAAAGCCAAATGTTATGAGGCTTCATCTTCCCACATGGGCAACGCTGTGATTGTCTGTCTACCCTCCCTGTGCCTGCAGATGCCCCCACCCCGGGGAGAGTCCTGTGGGTATTAGCTCCTCACTGTATCTTCGCCCTTTCTACCTTCTTTGATGTGTCCTCTTCTTTACATTGAGTTGTGGCTCTGTTCTGCCAGCCTTCGGGTTGCTTTCTGGGGCATTTACACCATGGTGAGTGTTAGGTAGTTGTGTCCAAGAAACGAGGTGAGTGCCATCTTCCCAGCAGTCTAACCCCGTTCTTTTGCCAGCAAACCCAGTTTGTCTGCATTCTCTTTCTCTGGTCAGTCTGTAAAGCCAACCCGCCGAGAGCAAACTCCTTAGCTTGTACCTCCTTTGCTCCAGGCCCACTGCTGTGCGTATAGTCGAAGCTCAGTTAATAGCTGATGCTGATGAGTGTTCTGGCTCCTGCTGAGTTTGTCTCTTCATTCCTTTGGGGGCCACATAGGACTGGTTCGTGGCCTTCAGTTCTTTGCCTGTGTCCTGTTCTCTGCCTGCCAATTCTATGGCCTCATTATCAGATGACATAGCCCCCATACTCACATAGTTCTTAGCTGTCTTTACCAGAAAATTCCACCCTTCCTTCCCTCCCGTGCACCCAAACAATGGTCAGATGGTTGAAAGAGGGAACTGTGCCTCCTCTGAGAATTTTTAGACACACCTCTTCTTACTGTCAGTATTCAGGTGTGAACCTTAAATACAGAACTTGACCACAGAATCTCATTAGGCAGTAACTGATTTTGTAGTATTCTGGTGCCTCTTCTTAGCTCAGGGTGATCTGCAAAATCGCCTCTTGCATTATCCAAGGAATCCAATTTTCTGTTATCTTGAACTTAGATGCTGAGGCAGCAGAGCAGTTAGGAGGAGATAGTGGTCAAGGGTTTCACATTGTGGTACAATATATCGGCATTTGAATGGTGTGATCCCTGCCTTCATTAAAGGGCAGTGGTTTAGGCCTTAGCCTCCAAACTGGAATCCTTCTCTCTCTCAACTGAGCAGGCTGGAGTTGTGCCTGCCTCAGTGGTGTGGTTGCCCCAGCAGCCAAGGCCTTAGGATTGTCCATCAGGGTCAAGACCAGACAGCACGATGGCCTAAAGGTGATGTGAACTGAGGGTCTGGGAGAGCCACGTGCAGCCCACAACCTACTTTCATTCCTGGCATCCTTCAGATGAGAGAAGCATTCTGTCCCCAGGCTCCAGGACAGGAGGAAAACGTTCCAGAAAGACAAGAAGAAGGATATGTGGAGGTCTGAATTCCAGCTCTGCTGTCTGCCAATGGTGTGACCTGGGCAAGTTAATTAATGGGTCATTGATTAAGCAATCAACAAAGGTCTGTTTGGCTTTATGTGCCTTTATTTTAGAATTTTTATTTTAAGTAGGCTCTGAACTCATGACCTTGAGATTAAGAGTCACATACTCTATCAACTGAGCCAGCCAGGTGCCCCTGACTTTACATGCCTTTGAAATTTTTTATTTATTTTAATTTTACCTCCAGCGCAGTTAACATGCAATGTTACATTAGTTTCATGGGTAGTGTAGCTCACTTTTATGTGAGAGAGCATGTAAGAGTCGGGGAGAGGGACGATTTCAAGCAGGCTCCAGGCCCAGCACAGAGCCCGACCTGGGGCTGGATCCTATGACCCGCACCAAGATCAAGAGTTAGACGCTTAACTGGCTGAGCGCCCCCCCCCCAGGTGCCCCACTTATTGTCGGTTGTTCTGGAATCAGCTCCTATGTGGCACATTCCCAACATTTTTACCTCACGTCTAATGTCACTTGTATTTGTGGCGGGGGGGGGGGGGGGGGGGGGGGGGGGGGGTCGTTATTTCCCTGTCACCACAACTCTTCCTCTTTTCTACTTTCCCGTTTCCCCCTGGCCTTGTATCTGTTCTCAGCTTAATTTCTCCTTTAGCACTAGCTTCTCCCTCCTCTGCTATGTACAAGTGCATCACCGTAAAGCACTCGACCAGCTCATGAGCACTCAGTTGTGTGGACGGCAGACCCTGAAGTCTTAGAATGGTAGGCTCCCTGGCAAAGTGGACACAGCGATGGGGGATGTTCAATGTACAGCAGAAGGTGTGCAGGCCGGGCCCCCCACAAAAGGCGCTCGTCAAGGCTGTCAGGTCTCACGCGGGACTCCTGTCTCCTCCCAGCTCACGGGCGCGTGGGTAGCAGTCCTCACCTGTGGGAGCTTCTGGGGCGGCACCAGCCCCCTGCGTTCCCCTTGTGACGAGAGCAGACCACGCGTGCCTCGCGCAGGGGCTCGTCTCAGTGACCGGCTGTTGCCTCATTCCGTACCGCGTGGAGGAGGCACGTCCACGTCTGGAGGGAGGGAGGGCAGGGAGATGCTTGGTCGCAGACGGTGCCTCCACTCCTTTGAGGCTCAGGGCCTGATGCTGTATCTTGGGAGGTTCCTCCTCACACTCCTTTATATTCTTGGTGTTCCTGCACAGACCTCACGGTTACGATGGTAAAGGGAATTCTGTCCTTAGCAAAACTTCACATTACCACAGATGACCCTTTTTTTTCCTTGATCTCACGGTGGTTTAATCATTTTCCTAGTCATTTAGTTAAAATTTAAGTCCTTGTTGCTACCTCAGTTTTCTCAAAACATGTGCCTGTGGAGTCCTCTCCTCACTTGGTCCCTTACTGCGGATTCTAATTGGTTCCTGATCCTGTTGAAGCCAGAGTCTTCTGTTCTTAATTTACTCTTATGAAAAGAATTGTATAGGAAGTAAAACTTACAGGATTTTCAATGTAACTGATGGTGTGGGTTGAACTGTGCCCCCTGAAAGATCTGCGTCCCTAACTGTAGGTACCTATCAGTGTGGTCTGATTTTGAAAGACACTCTGTGGGTATAAGCAAGCGAAGATGAGGTTGTACAGGATCTGGGAGGGCCCCAGGGCTGGTGACTGGTGTCCTTATAATGTGAAGGCAGAGATCAGAACAAGGGACCTCCCAGCCAGAGAACCCTCTGGACTGCTGCCGACCCCCACAGCCCAGGAGAGAGGCAAGGATGGTCCTTGTCTTGGCACCACTGGTCTAGAGTGTGGAAGCCACCACCCTTCACAACTGGACCCCAGTCCTTACCCCACTGAAGACCCCAAGAGGCTGTCCTTTGCCGATTTCCCAGAATGGCCACTTCTGAGTCTGGCTCAGAGGAGAGCGAGCTCCTCTATGGGAACTCAGCTCAGAAGGTTACAGACTTCCATCTGATAAGTAGTGACAGCCTCGGGCTGCTCCCCTGTCCCATCATTGACTCTGACCTGGCCCTGGGGAGCCCACATTCCCTCCAGACCCTTGCTTTCCCTTCCGCTTCTGCCCGCACACTTCTCTGTCTTTACCATTTTGCATCCCTCCCCATCAGTCAGCTTAACGATTCTTGTTATCTTCTCTGATCATTTCTCACGAGTCCTGCTTTGCTTCCCATTTTCTTCCCTATAAAGGGTTCCATGTAATTGTCATCTTCAGACAGCTCTTCATGTCTGGAAGTCTCACAAACTCCTCTGCCTGATCCCTTCTTCATATTGGAGGAAGTTCTCTTCACTCTCTGAGAATACTATTGTCCATGTAGAATTTTCTCTAAATTTGCTTTGCCTTGTTAGACATTCTCTCCAGCTAACTGACGTTTCTTATTATCTTCCCATGCTGTGCCACACTTCGTAGGACTGGCTGTGATGGCACTTCTGGGGCACCTGATGATTATTTTAATTTGAAAATCCTATTCCCTCTGGATATTGAATTGAGGGGGGAAAATGCAGATGATGACATTTATATTCTTATTTTAGCTGAAGAAGCTGTAAGTAAAGATGGATTGTTTAATGCAAAGCAAGAAACTTTTGAAGAAATACAGCAAGGTGCTGAGGCCTCAGGAGCACCCAACAGGTGAGTGTCCATGTTAAGTGGAACTGATCCTGCAGCTGTAAGAACAAATTGGAATGACTAGAGAACCTAGTTGGTCAAAGCTGCTTCCCTGGAAGAATACAGGAAGAGAACTACTCTCACTTCAGGAATGGTAGGAGGCCCCGGGCCAGGAAGGGGACCGGTCAGTATCCTCATTATACAAAACCTCTGGTGGGTACACAGTTGCCCCCAGGAATCCTATCCTGACTCTGTTTACCCTGCCTGGCCACCTTTCCCTGGGTTCCCTTCTGTCTTGGTGGAGCTACAGAGAAGAAAAGCCAGAAAAGGAAGAGAATTCAGACAAGAGTGAGGGCTATCATGGCAGTGAAGAAACGAAGAGCACTGGGAGAGTCCTGAACAAGAACTACCAGGAAAGTAGCTGATGAAGCTGAAATTAAAGATAGTAGTAGGTACTTAATAAGCCTTGGTTGTGGAGGAAAGGGTTAAGGGAAGGGAGGGAGATGTAGCACAGATACTCCTAAAGCAGACAGGGAAGGACCTGATCAAAGGCAGGGGGTTGGATTTGGGTGAGGCCATTGGCTCCTCCGAGATGAGCACAGAGGAGGAAGAAAGCATCATGGGACAATTAGCTTGAAGCCTGGGGTGGGGGGGACACTTGCTTATCTCAGGGAAATGGGGCTAAATCTTAGTGAAAATGGAAATGTCTTAAAGCTTAAGAGAAGTGAAATTTTTCATAAAGCTTTTGAGGTCCGAACCAAGCTCTACCAGAAACGTTTTGTGACCATTCTAACTGCAAAATAGGAATATATTGTGCCTGTCAGACATTTAACTTCAGTGAACAGAAACTGACTCAGCATCTCCCCACCACTACCTCTGCCCAGCCACACTTACACACTTTCTTTCCCACTTTTTCTCCCACTACTAACTCTCCTTTCCTCCTCCTACCATTTAGGGCCATAATGTGTACCCATTATCGTATTTGTTTGTAAAAAATATGCACTTTGATGTGAGTGTTTTAAACTACTTAAATAGTATTGTGAATATTCTGTCACTCAGCATAACGTTTTAGGAGTTATCTGCACACATCTACTCCTTTACCTACAGCTGCCACATACTATCTGTAACGTACATCTATGGCCTGTCAGCTTCCCCAGAGATGGTCACCCAGCTGCTTCCAGGTCCCCATCAGCAGGACACTGCTGCACGGAACAGCCTCTAACGTGCCCCCTGTGCGAGAACTTCTTTGGGACAAACACCTAGGAACAGAATTCCGAGTCGTAGCGTGTGTTTTACTAAAGTTAGCTCAGTATTGCTGACTTGACTTTTGGGAAGAACACCCCACCTGTACTCAGCTCAGTAGAGGGTTCACACCCTTCCAGCATTTGTCATTACTCAGTTCTCACACTGAAGGATCCAGGCTCTTGGTCTCTTGTTCTACCTTCCTTAGTGTGCTGGTTTCTGACCGAGGACCATGATGGTCCCTGCAACTCGAGCACAGAAAGGAGGTAGGAGGGCATCTTTACCCTTGTTTGTTCCTGGCACCACGAAAGGAGAGGTCTCCCCCCCCCCCCGCCCTCCCCCGTTCCTCACGGGCAGAAACGGACTTCTGTGACCACCTCTGGCTATAAGAGAGGCTGGGGACGGGGGGTACCAAGGAAAGGGGAATGGGATTACTATGCCTGGCTGAGACCAATTCATGCCTTTACCTGGACGCACTGCTGCCCCCAGAACGGGGTCTCTGACTGGCTAAAGGGAAGAGGGCAAGGGGCATTGGCAGGAAAGTCCCCGACTCTGCCACCGTCATGAAGCAGATAATTAGGGAAGCTTTCTCTGGGTGTCACAGGTCAAGGTGAACTAGACAGAGGTATGCATCAAGAACTTGGTTTGGAGAATCCAGGATGAACTGATAGGAGAGGTCAAGAGAGTTTGGTTGACAAGACCATTTTCCAGGCACATCTTTAGAAGTTTCCAACTTAGATATTTTTTTCTTCCACTCATTCAGGAAGCATTTTATCACTTGTATTCAGAGGCCTGTGTGACAGAGACCCCCACCTGCAGTGGATCATGTGAGGGCACAGCGGAGCAGACAGAACCACAGTGCAGCGGGACATGTGCCTGTGCTGTGGGTATGGAGAGGCACCCGGCCGAGACCTGGGATGCTGGAGGAGGCGTCCCAGAGCACTGACCTCTGAAACAAGACTCGGGCACCAGGCAGGAATTTGCTAGATGCAGAGGAGATGGAGAGGAAGCAGACAGAGAAGTGAATGTGCCTGTGCCCAGACAGGGTTGGAGAAGACTGGGAGGAGTTACAGGAGCCATGGAAGGCAGACCGTCTCAATGAGCAGGTTTCTGCCTGAGAAATGGTCCTCTTTGGAGTAGGAAACAAGGCTCTGTTTGCGGATACCAAGATGTGGAGTGTGGGGAAAGGGGATAAAGGGGCAAGAGGGAAGGAGCGTCAGTGTCCCTCGTGGGGTATCTGCGGCCCTGCTCGCTCTGGGGTGTGGATTGAGAAGAACCAGCCAGGGTCTCCACTGGGTGAAGTTTTGCTGGTCTGGGGCTAGAGGAGGGACATCGCAGCAGGGGGTTGATGATCCCGGCCTGAGAGGGGCTGCTGTGATGGATCATGAGGTCCACAAGTAGGGAGGGAAGGGAGGAGTTGGTGAGATGGGAGGGCAGCGATTGAGCATGACAACAGGGCCCAGGAGGGTCCCTGCAGCTGAGAGTATTTGGGAACCCTAGGATGGGTGGTGTGTTGAATGGGCCAGACAAGCACACTGGAGACACCTCGGATGATAAAGGCTTTAAGGAAATGAGTCAATACATGTAGTGTGAATTCTATTCCCTTCACTGCTTTTTGCCCTTCAGTCTTTTAGAACTAGACTGTTTAATGTCCTGTTGGTTTCATCTTGGTAACTTTAGCTCGCTTCCTTGTAACCCTATAAAAATCAGTTCAAAGACAGGAAGTTTGAGTTTCTCCCCAGAGTAGAGTGTCCACCAGGTGAATGTAGATCCCTCCGTGTTCAGAAATCCTGAGAGGTGTGAAGAAGCCCAGTAAATAACCTCCTTCCTGGTCCAGGTTTAGAGTCAACTGATAGAGCTACCGGAGTAAAAGGATTCTGGAAAACCTCAGCTTCGTTACTGACGGAAGCTCAACTGGACAGGGAAGCCCTGAAGCAGAGGACTCAGCCCATCTCCCCCGGTAGAGGCTGGGGTGATTCAACTTGGGCCCAAAGGAACATGGGATGTTTGCCACTCGCTCCTGAAGATGGGGGAGGCACTGCCCTCAGCTGCCCAGTTCCTTGTTTCAGACTCAACAGCTACTGGGAGGGAGGCCCCCAGTGTTAGGTCTGGCCGAAGTCCTAGGAGTGAGAAGGGGGTAGTCTTTGCAGAAGAATACTTAGGTGTCACCAGATTCATGATGTCATGGTGAGGAAGACTAAGGATTTTTGTAATATGGTAATTTTTTCATTTCCAGAGATTGTGTGCCCCAGCCACCTGGTACCTCTGTCTGTACTGACAGGACAGTTGTACATATGAACACCCTGAAGGACCGTCACCCAGGTGACTTGTGGGCCCGAATGCACATCTCCTCCTTGGAATATGCTGCAGGAGACATTACCCGAAAAGGGAGAAAAAAGGACAAAGCTCGAGTGAGTGAACTGCTCCAAGGCCTTGCATTTTCTGGTGACTCAGATGTAGAAGAAGAGAACAAGCCTGAGGCCCACCCTGCTCCAAAAAGGCTAAAGATATCAAACGTCCCAGAGAAGAATTGGACCAAAAGAGACCTTAAACCCAACTTTCCAAGCTGGTCAGCACTGGATTCTGGACTTTTGAATCTCAAAAGTGAAAAGTTGAACCCAGTAGAACTCTTTGAATTATTTTTTGATGACGAAACATTCAGCTTGATTGTCAATGAAACCAATAATTATGCATCTCAGAAAAATGTCAACTTAGAAGTCACAGTTCAGGAAATAAGGTGTCTGTTTGGGATCTTGCTTTTGAGTGGATTTGTGAGGCGTCCCAGAAGGGGAATGTATTGGGAAATCTCTGATACCGATCAGAACCTAGTCAAGGATGCAATTAGAAGGGACAGATTTGAATTGATTTTCTCATACCTACATTTTGCAGATAACAACCACCTAGATCAAAAAGATAAGTTTACAAAGTTGAGGCCTCTCATAAAGCAAATGAATAGAAATTTCCTCCTCTATGCTCCCCTTGAAGAACACTATTATTTTGATAAGACAATGTGTGAATGCTTTGATAGTGACCAATTCCTGAATGGGAAACCTATTAGAATTGGCTATAAAATTTGGTGTGGCACAACCACACAGGGTTATCTGGTTTGGTTTGAGCCCCATCAAGAAGAATCATCTGTGATGGTGGATAAGGATCTTAACCTTGGTTTAGGTGGAAATCTAGTGATGCATTTTGCTGATGTCCTTTTAGAGAGAGGCCAATATCCCTATCACCTGTGTTTTGATAGCTTCTTTACAAGTGTCAAATTGGTGTCAGCCTTGAAGAAGAAAGGAGTGAGGGCAACAGGAACAATTCGTGAGAACAGGACTGAAAAATGTCCCCTTATGAATGTAGAACATATGAAAAAAATGAAGAAGGGGTATTTCGATTTCCAAGTCGAAGAAAATGAGGAGATAATTTTGTGTCGTTGGCATGGAGATGGCATCATCAGTCTGTGCTCCAATGCCGTAGGCATAGAACCGGCCAGTGAGCTAAGTTGTGCCGATGATGAGGAGATCCATCAGATAGCTCAACCGTCTATAGTGAAATTGTATGATGAATGCAAGGAAGGTGTGGCTAAAATGGATGAAATCATTTCCAAATACAGGGTGAGAATAAGAAGCAAAAAATGGTACTCAATTTTAGTGAGCTACATAATTGACGTAGCCATGAACAATGCATGGCAGCTACACAGAGCCTGTAACCCAGATACCTCTCTAGACCTCTTGGATTTTCGGAGATATGTTGCACATTTCTACTTGGAGAACAATGCTAATCTATCAGATTAAGGCAGATAAAATGAGCATAATGCTAGTATTAACAAGATAAAATCACAGGTATATATCAGATTGTACCCTTCCAAAGCAAACCTGATGTAATGAAATTAACATTTTAAAAAGTCATATCTATGACCTATGTAAAGTTTCAAAGAAGTAATTTAAAAAATTGTATTGACTGAGTGCTACACCTTTTTCTATGACTAATTTTGGTGTGAAACATGTGAGAAATAACTTGGATTAATTTGTGCATTGAAAGGAGGAAATTGTGTCTCTTTAATTCTTTGTGGAGGTTTTATTTGTTTTTGTTTTTGTTTTTTTTTTTTTAATTCAGGCAATGCCATAATAACCAAAGACTGATGCTGAATCTACAATTGAAAAATTAAGGCGGGGCTCATGATGTACAGATGATCTTAAAACCTTAGGTGATAAGAGGCTGAAGACCTCAGCTTTACTATAAAACTGGATCAGATGGTGCATAGGAGAGAAGGGCCAGGCAAGCATGCTGAAGAAGAGTGCTACAGAGGAAAAACGAAGTGAAGCAGTGCCTTTGAAAACTGAGAAAAATGATGAAATATGAAGCAAATCAGGTAACGACAGCACCATCAGGAAAAGAAGTTAGGAGTAAAGCTGACATAAAGACCCTGTTAAAATCAGTTGAGGAAAACATATGTGCCAATAAACTGGACAACTTAGAAGAAATGGACAAATTCCTAGAAACCTAGCCTCCCAAAGCAAAAGAATAGAAAATTTGAACAGACCATTCACCAGAAATGAAATTGAATAAGTAATCAAAAAACTCCCAGAAAACAAAAGTCCAGGGCCACACAGCTTCACAGGAAAGTTCTTCACAGGAAAATTCTACCAGACATTTAAAGAAGAATTAATACCCACTCTTCCCAAAATATTCCAAAAATAGAATAGGAAGAAAACTTCCAAATTAATTTTATGAGGCCAGCATTACCCTGATGCCAAAACCAGATAAAGACACCACCAACAAAAAACAACAACAAAAAAAACCTAAGGGCCAATATCTGATGAACACAGACACAAAAATCCTCAAGAAAATATTAGCAAACTGAATCCAACAGATTTTAAAAAATCATACACTACTATCAAGCAGGATTAATTCCCAGGATGCAAGTGTGGTTAAGTATTCACAAAACAATGTGATACATCACATTAATAAAAGAAAGGATAAAAACAAGGTGACTGTTTCAATAGATGTAGACAAAACATTTGACAAAGTACACGGATTCATGATAACCCTCTGCAAAGCAGGTCTAGAGGGAATATATCTCAGCATAATTAAGGCCTTATACGAAAAATCCAGAGCCAACATAATATGAAAAACAGAGCTTTTCTCCTCAGATCAGGAGCAAGACAAGGAGGTCTGCTATCACCCCCTTTATTCAAAATAGCACTGAGAAGTCCTAGCCAGAACAACTAGATGACATAAATAAGAGGTATCCATGGTATCCATATTGGTAAGGAATTAGTAAAACACTCACTGTTGGCACAGGACATGACACTATATACGGAAAACCCTAAAGACTCCACCAAAACCTACTAGAACTGATAATGTGTAAGGAAGCAATATACAAAAATCAATACACAGAAATCTGCATTTCTATACACTTACAATGAGCTAGCAGAAGAAATAGTCCTATTTACAGTTGCACCAAAAATAATACGTAGGTAACAAATTTAACCAAGGAAGTGAACGACCTGTACTCTGCAAATTATAGAACATTGATGAAAGAAATTGAAGACTACACAAATGGAAGATATTCCATGCTCATGGGTTGGAAGAACAAATACTGTTAAAACATCTATAAATATCCAAAGCAATCTATAGATTTCATGCAATCCTTACCAAAATATGAATAGCATTTTCCAGAACTAGAAAAAAAAAAAACTAAGATTTTCTAAATAAAAGACCTCAAATAGCTAAAGCAATCTAAGGAATCTACTCCTGAAATCACTGTTGTGATATATGCTAAGTTGGATGTAAATTTTTTAAAAATTAAAAAAATTAAATTTTATTTTGGGGATGCCTGGCTGGCTTAGGTTGATAGAGCGTATTGCTCTTGATCTTGGAGTTGTGAGTTCAAGCCCCGTGTTGGGTGTAGACGTTACTTAAAATATTTTTAAAGGTTTTCTTTTCATTTTATTATTTTAGAGTGAGAGTGTGCATGAAAGAAGGGCAGAGGGAGAGAGAGAATCTCAAGCAGGCTCCACACTTAGTGCAGAACCCAATGTGGGGCTTGATCCCACAACCGTGGAGTCCTAACCTGAGCCTAAATCAAGAGTAGGGTACTTGGGGTGCCTGGGTGGCTCAGTCAGTTGAGCATCCGACTTCGGCTCAGGTCATGATCTCATGGTTTGTGAGTTCAGGCCCCGCATCTGGCTCTGCTGACAGCTCAGAGCCTGGAGCCTGCTTTGGATTCTGTGTCTCCCTCTCTCTCTTCCCCTCCCCCACATGTGCTCTGTCTCTGCCTCTCAAAAATAAAATAAAAAAAAAATTTTTTAAAGATTAGGGTACTCAACCAGCTGAGCCACCCAGGTGCCCCATGATTTTATTTTAAAGTAACCTCTACACCCAATGTGGAGCTCAAACTCACAATCAAGAGCCATATACTCTACCAACTGAGCCAGCCAGGTGCCCCTGGAGGACCATACACAAAAATAAACTCAAAAATGGATTAAAGACCTAAACGTGAGACCTAAAACCCTAAAAATCTTCAAGGAGCACACAGGCAGTAATTTCTCGGACACTGACCATAGCAGCATTGTTCTCCAGAGCAAGGGAAATAAAAGCAAAAAACTATTGGGACTACATCAAAATTAAGAGCTTCGGCACAGCAAAGAAAACAAAACTTAAAGGCAACCTACTAAATTGGAGAAGATATTTGCAAATGACCTATCCAAAATATAGAAAGAACTTCTACAACTCAAGACCAACAAAACAAATACTCTAATAAGCAGAAGACCAAAAACACCAAGAAACAGAAACCGAAGGCATGAACAGGCATTTCTCCAAAAAAGACATCGAGATGGTCAACAGTTACATGAAAAGAGGCTCAACATCACTCACCATCAGGGAAATGCAAATCAAAAGTACAATGGGGTATCACCTAACACCTTTCAAAATGGTTAAAATTAACAAGAAATTAACACAAAAAATAAGTATCCTTGCCGAAGTGGAGAAAAAGGAACCCTCTTGCGCTGTTGCTGGGAATGCAAGTTGGTGCAGCCATTATGAAAAACAAGCACGGTGGTTCCTCAAAATATTAAAAACAGAATTGCCCTATGATTCAAGGATTGCACTATGGGGTATTTACCCCCAAATACAAGAACACTAACTCAAAGGGATAGGTGTTAAAATACAGATTGTTACAAGAAGAAAGGACACTATATAATCATAATCACCAAAACAGAGAAGCTAGTAACAAACATAAAGGAAGTAGCCATAGTAATATACTAATAGGGGACTTTATTACTCCCTATACACGAATGGATCATCCAAACAGAACATCAAGGAAAAAGTGGCTTTGAACGACACATTGGATCAGATGGATCTAACAAATACATTTACAACATTCCATCCTAAAACAGCAGAATGCACTTATTCTCAAGTGCACACAGAACACTATTCGAAATAGATCACAAATTTCAACAAATTCAAATAGACCAAAGTCATACTATGCATTTCCTGCACCCCCATCACAATGCTGAGGAACTAGAAATCAACCATGAAAAAAATCTGGAAAGAACACCTATAAAAGAAGGTTAAATAACATGCTACTAAACAATGAATGGGTCACACAAGCAATCATGGAGGAAATTTTTTTTAAAAGCATGGAAACAAATGAAAATGAAAACATTTAGGACAAAAATCTTTTTTTTTTTTTTATTTTTTTTAACGTTTATTTATTTTTGAGACAGAGAGAGACAGAGCATGAACGGGGGAGGGTCAGAGAGAGAGAGACACAGAATCTGAAACAGGCTCCAGGCTCTGAGCTGTCAGCACAGAGCCCGACGCGGGGCTCGAACTCACGGACCGCGAGATCATGACCCGAGCGGAAGTCGGCCACCTAACCGACTGAGCCACCCAGGCGCCCCTAGGACAAAAATCTTTGAAATGCACAAGCGGTTTGTTTATAGCAATACAAGCCTACAACAAAAAGTAAAATCTCAAAAACCATTTAACCTTACACCTAAGGGAGCCAGAAGAAGAAAAAAAAAAAAAAAAAGCCAATTCCAACATCAGTAGAAGAAAGGTAAGAAAGATTACAGCAGGGACACTTAGGTGGCTCGGTGGGCTAGGCATCCGACTGGATCTCAGCTCAGGGACTGATCGCAGGGTTGTGAGTTCAGGCCCTGTGTTGGGCTCTGCACTGAACATGAAGACTACTTAATAAAAAAAAATTAAAACTATAAAAAAAAAAAAAAAAAACAAAACAGATCAATGAAACCAGGAGATGGTTTCTTTGAAATGATCAATAAAAATCGATAAACCTTAGACCAGACTCCTAAAATGACTCAAACACAATCAGAAAAAAGATAGCTGACACCCAATACCACAGTAATACAAAGGATTGAGAGAATATGATGAAAAATTACATGCCAAGTTGGACAACCTAGAAGAAATGCATGAACTCCTAAAAACATGTAACATCCCAAAGCTGTATCAAGAAGAAATAGAAAATTTGAACAGAATGATTACAGACTCAAATTTCATTGCTGGTAATCAGCTCCCAAGAAAAAAAAGTCAAGGACCTCATGGTTTCACAGGTGAATTCTACCAAACATTTAAAGAAGCGTTAACATCTACTCTTCCAAACAATTGCAAAAAAAAAAAAAAAAGGAAGGAAAGCTGTCAAATTCATTCTATGAGGCCAGCATTACCCAGATACCAAAACCAGACAAAGACACCACTAACCAAAAAAGAAAAACTACAGGCCAGTATCTCAGATGAGCACAGACACAAAAATCTTCAAAATACTAGCAAATTTGATTCCAAGAATATATGTTAGAAAGTATGCATCACAATGAAGTGGGATTTATCCCTCAGATGCAAATGTGGTTTGACATTTGCAAATCAACATGCTACCTCACATCAACAAGACAAAGGGTAAAAACCATATGACCCATTTCAATAGATGAAGAAGCATTTGGCAAAGTAGGACATCCATAGTGTAAACCCTCCACAAAGAAGGTTTAGAGGGAACATCCCTCAACATAGTAGAGGCTATATATGAAAAAGCCACAGCTAACATCAAACTCAACGGTTGGGGGGGGGGGGGGAAGCTTTTCTCCTCAGATCAGAAACAAGACAAAGATGCCCACTCTCACCACTTTTTTCACCATAGCATTCAAAGTCCTAGCGGCAGCAATCAGACCAGAAAAAGAAATAAAAGGCATCCAAATTGGTAAGGAAAAAGGAAAACTTTCACTATCTGCAGATGACATGACACTACAAGGAGTAAATCCTAAAGACACCACCAGAAAACTAGAACTGATAAATGAATTCAGTAAGGTTGCAGAAAACAAAATCAATACACTTATAATGAAGTAGCAGAAGGAAATTAAAACAACCCTATTTACAATTATACCAAAACAATCAAATACCTGGGAACAAACTTAACCAAGGAGGTAAAAGGGCTGTACTTTGAAAACTGTAAGAACACTGGTGAAATAAACTGGCAATGACACAGTCAGTCCATGCTCCCCAGAAGCCTGGGCAGCTCAGTTAAGCACCACCTCAGGTCATGATCTCATGGTTTGTGGGTTGGAGCCCCACATCTGGCACTGGACTGACAGCTGGGATCCTGGATCCTGCTTCTGATCCTGTGTCTCCCTCCCTCTCTGCCCCTCCCCTGCTTGCACACACGTGTTCTCTCAAAAATAAATAAAACATGAACGCTCCTGGAGCGAGAGAACAATTACTCTTAAAAGATCTATATTACTCAGTGCACTTTACCGACTTAATGCAACCACTATGAAAACACCAACAGCATTTTTCACAGAACCAGAACAAATAATCCTAAAATTTGTATAGGAACCACAGAAGACCCCATATAGCCAAAACGTTGAAAAAACAAACCTGGAGGTGTCACGATCCCAGATTTCAAGCTATTCTCCCTAACTGTACTAATTGAAACAGTATGGTGCCGGCACAAAAACAGATATAGGAAGCACTGGAACAGAACAGAGATCCAAAAAAAAATCCAAGATTATATGGTCAATTAAACTTCGACAAAGGAGGCAAAAATATACAATGGAAAAAAGTCCTCACAAATGGTGTTGGGACTGGACAGCTCCATGCAAAAGAATAAAACCAGACGACCTTTGTTCACCACAGATGAAAATATGCCCCCAAGATAAATTAAGGACGTAAATATATGATCTGAAACCATAAGAATCCTAGGTTAAGAGCATAGGCAGTAATTTCTCAACCTTGGTGGCAGCAAAATATTTCTCGATGTGTCTCCCGAGACAAGGGAAACTAAAGCAGAAATAAACTACTGGGAGCACGTGGAGATAAAAGGCTCCTGTGCAGCAAAGGAAACCATCTAAGAGACGAAACAATGAATGGAAGAGATTTACAAACGACATATCCCCTAAAGGGTCAGTATCCAAAACACAAAGCGGGAAGCATGGGTGCGTAGGCATAATAAAGTACACTTTTACCATCATCGTTTAATTGAAGGAGATCACATACCGAAGTGCGTGATAAAGGAGGTGTGTTCTATAAAGCAGGGAGGACGCCCGAGCGCAGTGACGACACACATGTACGTCTGGTAGGTACACAGCATACACACACAGAATATTACACCGTGTAAACATACGCCGCCACATGTAAGTAGCAGCACTCACAGACATGGGCCGGGACACCCTCGAGGAAAACCTCAGGCGGCAGACGCGAACGGCAAGCGCGCCGGCACGTGCGCGGGGAGCCGCTCGTCACTCTCGGTCATGCGCGAGTCCGGCCGGCGATGTCGTCCCCAGCAGCGACCACGGGACACGACCTCGACGCCAGCCCACGGGGAGCAGCCCGCAACGCGCGCCCTCCGCTCTAGGAGGGCCGTAGGGACGAAAGTCCGGCCCGGCCGCCTGAGGGGATTAGCGCTCCTCCCAGACGCGGCTCGGAGCCCAGGGAGGCACCGCGTCACGCCGACGCGGCCCGCGGACGCGCACCCTAGCGCTCTGTGCCATCACAGACGACACACGTGCCGAGGCCCGCGCTCACCCGGCCGCGGCGGGGCTACCACCGAGGCTCCGGAGCCGGGCAGGCGAGGCCGCGCGGACCCCCTTCCGGCGCACGCCCGGCCACTTCCGCTGCCTCTCTAGGCTGCTCGGAGGCTGTGTCCGCTCTTTGGCCTCCTCGCGGGCGGCCAGCGGGGGAGTAAGAAGTGCCCCGCTCCCCACTCCCCCAAAGCGGACCTCCCGTAGGAAACCAGGCTGGCCCTAGCCTTCCAGTTCCCGGCCCCATCCCACTTCTCACCTGCCGCCTTGCCTCCTGAGATGCGCCCTCCCGCCTCCCCCCCCCCAGCCTTTCCACAGCGGCACAGAGACGTGAGGAGCTCGTCCGCGGGCACACAGCCGCAGAGTAACGAGCACCTGCGCTGTGCTGACAAACTAGCGTACTTCTCTGCGCCTGCCGCCGGACCCCAGCGCCCCCCAGTCCCGCCCCTGCCCCGCCCGTCCCCTCCCAGCCCCCACCCATCTTCTCCCCGTCCCCTACCTGCCGCTCGCCGGCCGTCGGACCTGTCCCCACGCTCAGCGCCGTGTTCTCCCGTGCGCGCGAAGGCCGTGGGCTCCGGACGCTGCGAGTCTCCCAGCAACTACACTGATACCTGTGCGTGAGGCACCACCTGCTCCTTCTAGACGAGGAAGGAAAAAGCGACTTTCCAGGTGCACAAAGTTTCCAGGCACTTAATAGGAAACACTAGATGGGGGCGTCAGTCAGCCTCAAATATGAACCTCAATCAAGTACAACATGAAGCCGATGCGGGGCTCCGCTGACGCAGTTGTAAAGGCCCGTGGCGAATGCCCATGGCCGCCCCTCCTGCGGGAAGGTAAGGATCATCACACAAACCCAATGGAAAGCTATCTTCATTCCATCCCTAGGGCCTTTGCTCCACCTCATCCCTTTGCTGGTAGGCGTACCCTCTTCCCAGATTGCACCGAGGGACTCCCTCACTTCCCATGATAAAGGAAATTTTCAGCTCATGTTTGTGGGTCCTGCTCCTGGACTCCCAGGGAAGCTATACTTTAACATTTGCCAATCAGAACAACTGGGCAAAAGCTCAAAGCAGGGGTTCTTTCTGCTGTGAACACACACTGTACCTCTGCCTGGTTAAAGTTACCAGAAAGCATTCTGAACACAAAAGAAAAAGGAATCACCATCCCTGGTTGCAGTAAGTTTAAAGCCATGCTGCCCTGCAGATACTAAAACAGTTCCATAAGCTCCGCGATGACTTGCAACTTTTTATGTAAAAACGTATACACCGCAACACCAAACACTCCCTTACCAGAGCCCTTTTTGAAGATTGTGGACCCCTGCCAGCTGTCCTAACTTGGGCTCCAATTAAAAACTCTTCCTTTTGTAAAGAAATTCTAAAAGGTTTGTTCATTCTGCGCCCAACATTTCTTGGTGTAGCCGGTAGGAGCTCAGAGCAACTTACCCGAAAACCGCGGGGGTGCTTGGGAAAGCACAGCGGGCACCAGCACGGGCCCTTTATACCCCTGACCTCGCGGCCCCTCGAAGGTGTATCTGGTGTGTTCTCCCGCTCTCCAGACCTCGTCAATTTGAGTTGATGGGCTTGTTATTTGAGCGGTCAAAGGTTACAGGTAATGTTCTCTAAGTGGGGATAACCTAGAGGGGGAAGTTTATGGGTTGGTTGTCTTAATTTAGCATTATACTAATTGATGTTATTAATATAAGGCTCGAATAAAATTTTCTGGTTAGAAAAGTGAGAGACTGAATCGCAGCTCAGATGAAGGGACAATTGCTTCTTCTGGCCAAATGGTGCTTTCAGGTGACTGAAAGCCTAGCGGGAGTATGTGAGGAATTCCTTGAGATTTAGCTCTCCCATAGGAATTTCCTGTCTTGTAAGGTAATTCATGATTGGTTTATCGGGGGACGCATCCATAAGGACTGATTGTCCAGTGCTCTGGGCCCCCTAGACGGCCTTAGGCCTTGCTGGGAGAAACTGAGACACATGAGAGCGTATTACGGCTGTTTAGAAGTGACATTCACAGGCAGCACCCTATCTACCACGTTTAATATCCTTAGATCTTATTCAAGCCTTAGTCTAAGAATAAAACAAATTAGGGGCACCTGGGTGGCTCAGTGCGTTGAGCGTCAGACTTCGGCTCAGGTAACGATCTCACAGTTCGTGAGCTCGAGCCCCGCCTCGGGCTCTGTGCTGACAGCTCAGAGCCTGGAGCCTGCTTCCGATTCTGTGTCTCCCTCTCTCTCTGCTCCTCCTCCGCGTGCACTCTGTCTCTCTCTCAAAAATAAACGTTAAAAAAATTTTTAATAAAATAAAAAAATAAAACTAAAAGGAACAGAGAACTGTGTTCCAAAACTCCTGGAAAACCACCTCCCACCCCCAGGGAACTCTGGCAGGCTATACGGACAATACATATGAGCCTATACCTGCAAGTCCTTACTAACGGGAAAATGTAAGGAAAACCAGAGTCTCAGATGTCCCAAGTGGAGTTCTTTTCGACATGTCTGGATTAGTGTCTCGTGCGCAGCATTACAGAAAACCGGCTGGAAGACTAAGCGATCAGAAACTAGGAAGCCATTTGGTTCAGTCAGTAAAGCCTCAACTTTCGGGAGGAACCAACACTCATAGAGACACTCTGGGCTTCGCTTGGTTTGTTTGTTGCCGTAGCATTTGGTATCTTTGGATAAAACGGGCCATGTTCTAACTGGAAAATGGAAAATAAGTAATTAATAGATCCATAAAATATAATGCTATCTTATGATTAGATTTGTTTTAAAAGGGAGATATTTGGAAATTGGGTCTTTAAATGTTTTTTCCACAGATATATTTTAAAAAAATTTTTTATGTTTATTTTTGAGAGAGAGACAGAGCGCAAATGGAGGAGGAGCAGAGAGAGAAGGAGACACAGAATCTGAAGCAGGTTCCAGGCTCTGAGCTGTTAGCACAGAGCCCGACGCGGGTCTCAAACTCATGAACCGTGAGATCATGACCTGAGCTGAAGTCGGACGCTCAACCAACTGAGCCACCCAGGCACCCCATGTTTTTTCCACAAATATTAATGAAACTTAGAGTAGCAGTTGTTTAGGAATGCCTGGAGGTTAGCAAAGGGGAAGTCAGGGCCAGCTATGGAGAGGGTCAGAGACCTGTCCTGGCAGCATTCCAGAACAAAGCACAGGCCCAAGATTACTGACAAGGTAGGCCGGAAACCCCTGACCAAATAATGAAGAAAAGGCCCAAAACAAACAACCAAAAAATCCTGCTTCCAAGAAATTCCTGCTCCAAATAATGGATATTCCACCCCCTTAACAACTGTCAATAAAAAACACAAGCCCTAGGGACACAGCATGCACGGGGCCGGGGGGGGGGGGGGGGGGGGGAGAAAGAGAGAGAGAGAGAGAGAGAGAGAGAGAGAGAACCCTAAGCAGGCTCTGAGCTGTCAGCACAGAGCCCGATGTGGGTCTCCAACTCATGAACTGCGAGGTCATGACCCGAGCTCAAGTTGGACACTGAACCAACTGAGCCCCCCTAGGCGCCCCTCAAGAGCGTACTTTTTAAATACACTTTCCCCCTTGTGTCGCTCATTTGCTGTGTCCTTGAATTCTTTCTTCTGATCAGACCGAAAACCTCCTGTTTAAAATAAACATCTTTGGGACAGGCTGGGTGGAGACTCCAGGGCCCAGAGTCTCCCCAGTTTACTGGGCAACACTTGGACCAGATTATTGAAACAGAACCTGAAAAATAAAATGAAAACATTCCCAGATTCTCCCTTCCATTTTCTCCCTGGTGCAGGCTCGCCCTTAATTAGGCCTTTCTTCCAGACTCTCCCCCTGCACCCCTCAGAAGGCCTCCTCTCCCCCACCCCCTGCTTTTCTCCTTTGCCCCTCTGGCTTCCTGTGGCTGCTTTCTCCTCTGGGGGCTTTTCTTTGCCTTCCCGAATAGAGAAGGGAAGGAGGGAAGGAGGCTGGAACGTGCGGAGCCCTGGGGTGGGGAACCCAGAGGGGCAGACTCCAGTTCAGGGCGGTACGTGGGAGCGGCAGGTACAGACACCTCCGCGGGGACCTGGTCCCTGGGTCCTGGATGCCCAGGGTCCCCGGGAGGGCGGGGGGTGAGGGCCGGCAGGTCTGCGGTGTGCTCGTGGGCGCGGGGCAGCCCCTGGGCCTTCACCCCCGGAGCTGAGGCACAGCTCAGGCACGAAGGACGAGGACCGCAGCTTTCTCCAGGCGAACATGGAGGGCGTCTTTCAGACTCCCCGGCTGAAGGTCAGGCTGGATTTGCCTGTGCCAGACACCGCCTCCCCCTCCGCCCTCTTGCGCGGGAGCACCGCTCTGGGGACTACACGCTGCCGCCCACGGAGGCTGCAGGACGGAGGGGGCGGGAGGGAAACCGCACCGGCCTGGCGCCCCTTCGCGTTTCCGAAGGGCCGCGTGGCCTTGGTGCTCTGGGAACCAGCAGCAGCGCCGGGAGCGTGCTGAAAATGCAGATTGCTGGGCTCCGCTCCGACCTTTGGAATTAGAGTCTGTATTTTAAGATCGCAGGTGATTTGTAGATACTCTAAAATTTGATAAGCATTATTCTAGGATAATCTGAATTTAGCCAATTGTTCTACTCACAAATGAAACAGTCAAGGAATTTTAATTTTTTTTTTTTAACGTTTATTTATTTTTGAGACAGAGAGAGACAGAGCATGAACGGGGGAGGGGCAGAGAGAGAGGGAGACACAGAATCGGAAGCAGGCTCCAGGCTCTGAGCCATCAGCCCAGAGCCCGACGCGGAGCACGAACCCACCGACCGTGAGATTGTGACCCGAGCTGAAGTCGGAGGCTTAACCGACTGAGCCACCCAGGCGCCCCAGTCAAGGAATTTTAAAGAGCCACCCCCCCCCCCCAAAGCTGTAAGAGCTATAAGGGAAACCACACACACACACACACACACACACACATTCTAATTTTTTAAAAATAAACCTCAAAAACAAAGGTTTAGCACAGTATACTTTAAAGCTGAACTTTTACTTCCTCTTTTTAGAAATTCTGCCTCAGATTTTGACCGTGGAGACAAGTATAATGAGAATGTCTGCAGGGGCGTTTAATATCCTAGGGAGTCCCCAGCGTGCTCACAATGCCACCTATATTCATTAGATGGTATCGTTTCCTTTCTCTGGCTTAAGTGTTTCAAAGTTTGTGTTAACTTAGTCTTTTTTTTTTTAATGTTTATTTACTTTTGAGACAATGCGAGAGACAGAGTGCAAGCAGCAGAGGGGCAGACAGAGGGAGACACAGAATCCGAAGTAGGCTCCAGGCTCCCAGCTGTCAGCCCAGAGTCCGACGCGGGGCTTGAACTCACAACCGTGAGATCATGACCTGAGCCAAAGTCGGACGCTTAACCCACAGAGCCACTCAGGCGCCCCTGTGTTAACTTAGTCTCCTGTGCCCCGTGCGAAGGGCGCCGCCAGCACCCCGTTATAGGTGGGGAGACTGTAGCACAGGGTCTAGAGTGAGTTACCCAAGGTCGCACGGCTCACAAACAGAGGGCAGGACTGGAACCCACGCTGTCTGGTGCCAGAGCCTGTGCTGAACTCTGACAGCAGACGGTCTGTGCGTGCCGGTCTCTCCAGTTAAGCAGCAGGCCGCCCCAGGTCAGCGGCCCCCCTCCTCCACAGAGCCCCCTCCATGATTCTTGCAAGGGCACTCGACGTCGCTGTCGCCGACTGACCTCCAAAAGGCAGAGGCAGGGGAAGAATGCTGACCGAGAGGCTGCAAGTGAAAGAGTGCACCGAGCAAGCGCTCAAGTGTCCCCTCATTATTTACAACAAAACTGGAAACCTGAAATATGGTAACGACCTGCACTCAGATATCTCCCGGCACACAGCGCTCTAAGCTGTCAGGACCACACGTTTCACACGTTTCACGCCACGGACAACGCTGCTCAGAGAGTACACCACCCCCTCTGATGGTCATCCACCACATTCCTCGGGGAGACCACGGCACTGATTCTCATTCCCAACCCTTAGGTGTGTATAAAATGTAACTTTTACGGGGGGGTGGGGGGGTGGGGAGCACCTCGTCTTGATATTCTTTGAATTTACCCAATCTTTAAATTTTTTTTTAATGTTTATTCATATTTTGAGACAGAGACAGAACAGGAGTGGGGGAGGAACCGAGAGAGAGGGAGACACAGGATCCGAAGCAGGCTCCAGGCTCTGAACTGACAGCACAGAGCCCGACGTGGGGCTCGAACCCACCAACCGTGAGATCATGACCCGAGCCGAAGTCAGATGCTTAACCGACTGAGCCACCCAGGCACCCCTGGATTTACCTAATCTTTAAAGAGTATACTGAGGCCCCCGGCGCTCCTGGATTTACCCAATCTTTAAAACGTATACACATACACAGAAACCAGTTTTTCAGAGTTGTTCAGTATTCAGTATCACCCAAGAACGGCCCCTCCGCGGCAATTTATTTCCGGGTGATTTCGGTCTCTTTTGAGGGAAATCAGTAGAAACGAACCAAAGGATAGGGAAGAAGGGGGGTGCCCGGAACCGCCCACAACCGCGGCCGCTCACCGGGAGACCCCGGCACCGAGTCTGCAGACGAGCTACTCGATCCGGAGCACCGTAAATCTGGCCAAAACAAAATGAGCCACGTGAAAAGCCGACTTTCCAAGGCGGCCCCATCTAGGAGTCGGGGGGTCCGGGGAATTAGTCCGGTTTGGCAACGGTATGGATTCTAAAATGCCTGATGAGGTTGCAGTGGTGGCCGAAGGCCTTCCCGCACTCGTCACACGCGTACGGTCTCTCCCCCGTGTGGCTCCTCTGGTGCTTGCCGAGCAGGGTCCGCCGGCTAAAGCGCTTGCCGCACTGGCCGCACTGGAAGGGCTTCTCCCCCGTGTGGACGCGGAGGTGCTGGAAGAGCCCCGCGTTCTGGCTGAAGGCCTTCCCGCACTCGCCACAGCGGTAGCGCTTCTCCCCCGTGTGGATCCTCTGGTGCTGAACGAGGTACGAGCTCAGGCGGAAGGCTCTGCCGCACTCCTCACAGCCGTAGGGCTTCTCCCCCGTGTGGATCCGCCTGTGTCTGATGAGGCCGTTGCCAGCACTGAAGGCTCTCCCGCACTCGTCGCACACGTAGGGCTTCTCCCCGGTGTGGCTCCGCTGATGCTCGACCAGGCCGGAGCGCTGGCTGAAGGCTCTCCCGCACTCGTCGCACTCGTAGGGCTTCTCCCCGGTGTGGGTTCTCTGGTGCTGAGCGAGGACCGAGCTCTGAGCGAAGCCTTTCCCGCACTCGCCGCACCTGTGCGGTCGCTCTCCGGCGGCGCGTCCCCTCGGCTTTCCCGCCCTGCTCTCCCGCTTCCAAGCTTCCCGGCACTGAGGGTCCAGGGGAGCGTCTCTTTGGAGTCGGCTATTTGCAAGATGTTCCACTTCCTTCAAAACTTCTTGCCGCACCGCCGACTCCTGGCTTTCTGGTACGACGTCAGCTCCTGGAACGGTAAGTGCACGGACAACGTCACGTCTCTGTCCTTTCGGGACAGCACAGCCACAGGACGGGGCATCGGAAGATCCCGTCCAAGCACACGCGTTCTAAGAGCACAGAAGTGGCGGACTGAGGAAGACAAGGGCTCCGGAGGAACCTGAGACCAGAGCGGGGTCAGGAGCGCTGCTGCGATGGCTGCAGGGGCCCCGGAGAGGGCGGGCGAGGCTCCCGAAAGGACGCGTGTAAGCAGGCGCGGTTCCACCTCTTTCACACACATCAACTCAGGAAATCCCCAAACGACTCTAGGACTGTGATGATTTCCATCCCATGGATGCATCAACCAAAGGTGCCGGATGGCCACCTGGCCTGCCCGATGTCACAGAGCTGCTAAGTGGCCGTGCTTAAGTTACCACGCAGGCACTCTGACCCCAGAGTCCACGGTCGTAACTGCTACCCTACACAGCAGGGCCACCAGACATCCCAGGTGGACCCATCAAAGTCCTTACCTTGTTCCCCAATTTTGTGGGGACCGAGAGATTCACATTTGAGCTGTGTCACCGTGGCCTGAAGCTGGATGGCTCTTGATTCCTGCTTGGCCTTCACATGCACCCCATCCTCTGACAGCACTTCCGAATGGCCAGGGGCATCGTCTGGGGCCTGGAGGCAGGTAGGTATATTTGGGTTCATAAGAGAGGGACACGGGAGCCCAGGCTAATATACTATGGAAGGAACCGTCCGAAACATTGTGCAGAGGGATGGCATGGGCACAGGCCCAGAGTTCAATCCCTACTCCTGCCTGATTCCCTCCCCTTGAGTGTGAGCTGTACTTAGTGACTCAGAAGCAATGGTCTACAACTTCTGAGACTAAGTCATACAAAGCACTGTGGCTCTATCCTCATGCTCCTTTTCTGTCTGTCTGTCTGTCTGTCTCTCTCTCTCGGGGAAGACAGCTGACGTGCGAGGACACTCAGCCGAGGCAGAAACCCACGCGGCAAAGATCTAAGCCCTCCGGCCGACACCAGTGAGGAACTGGGGCGCCCACCAGCACCCACAGGGGGAGCAGTCTCAGAAGCGGATCCACCAGCCCCAGGCAAGCCGGGAGGGGGCTCCCCTGTGCACGGGGCTGGAATAGGCCCAGCCCTGCAGCCACCCACCCCAGCGACCCCGGCGCTACACCTCGCCTCACCGTGTCTGGGTTCTGGGTGACGGGATTCATGGGGGGCCTGTGGCCCTGACTCACTGTAAGGCCCTGTTGCTCCGTGCCTCAGTTTCCCTCTCCACCTCAGGAGCCTCAGAGGACTGGTAAAAAGACAATCCAAGTTAAGAAAACAAATCTTCACTGCAACCCCGTGAGAGACCCTCCTGAGCAGCTCCCTAGGTCCTGACGCACAGAGTCCGTGAGGTAGTGCTGGGGTTGTTTAAGCCATCACGCTTGGGGGTAGTTTGCTACACAGCAACTGAGAACCGGCTGCAGCCAGCTGGCCCGGATCACTCGGTACGCGGCGTCTGGGAGCCCATCTTCCTACTCTCACCTGGTTCTCAGGCTCACTGAACTCCCTCTCCAGACCCTCCAGCGCCGTCACCACCTCGTCCCCGCTCTCCGGGTGGTGCTCCCGCACCCAGGCCTGGAGCTCCGCGGGCAGGACGGTCAGGAACTGCTCCAGCACCAGCAGCTCCAGGATCTGCTCCTTGCTGTGCGTCTCGGGCCGCAGCCACTGGCGGCACAGCTCGCGGAGCCGGCGCAGCGCCTCGCGGGGCCCGGGGGACTCTTGGTAACAAAAGTGCCTGAAAAGCTGGCGGGAGGCCTCCTGAGTAGAAATGCCGCTCTCTCGAAGGAAGGTCTCCTGGTCCCAGACACGGTCCTCCTCCACCTTCACGGCTCTAAGTCCGGGCTGCTCCTCCGCCGAAGCCATCCTGCTCAGAAGGCTCGCCCCAGCCCGGGCAAGGGAGGCGGATTCAGGGCTCCCTGGCCTGCTCTTCTTGAAGAGCACACACCTGACGATAAAACGTTATGTATTCATGGAAGTGAAAAAGTGCCGGGGGAGAAAGTAAAGCACGGGAACAACGAGCATCGTGCTACCGTTTATGTTCATGAAAGTACATCTAGGCTTTTACTTACCTTTGTCCAGAATCTGGAGAAAAGCATGTGGCACATAACCGCCCGGCCTCCTCACTCTTTCCAGCGCCTTCCCACTGGGAGTCTGTGCTCAACCACGTGACTGGATCTGGCCACCGTGCCATCAGCAAATGCGACACAAACATTGGGAAGAACTTGTGTGACACAGCCCCCGGGCTTGCTCTCCACGACCGTGAGGAGGTGGACCCACTGGCCCCCCCCCCCCCCCGCCCGATGACAGAGGCACATGGACACTCCCGGCTCAGCTGACAGGCAGCTGGCCCCCAGACGTGTGAGCCTGGACGTGTCTGCCGAGACGCTCGGCGGCCCCCCAGCTCGCTGCAGATACGCGGGTAAGCCCTGCCCAATCAGCTGCACCCCACAGATTCTTGTGCTAAATAAATGTGTATTGCTGCAGGCCGCGAAGTTTTACGGTTGTTACACCATGTTATTATGGCCACGAAAAACTGAGACACAGCCTTGGCCACTGGGGAGGGAACCAGGCAGGTGCAGAACAAGAATAAGGGAAATCTACTTTACACAGAATACTCTCTACTTTTCCTGATTTTTGTATCATTTGAAATTGTTATTGCAAGAAAACAAACAAAAATAAATAGTGATTTAAAAACCTGCTAGACAGTCAATACACAGTAGCATCAGGTAAAGAACAGGACACACAAGACTAGCTATAAAATCAAATGATGGGGGCGCCGGGGTGGCTCAGTCGGGTAAGCGTCCAACTTCGGCTCAGGTCCATCTCACGACTCGTGGGTTCGAGCCCCGCGTCGGGCTCTGTGCTGACAGCTCAGAGCCTGGAACCTGCTTCTGATTCTGTGATTCCCTCCCTCTCTGCCCCTCCCCTGCTCACGCTCTGTCTCTGTCTCTCAAAAATAAATAAATGTGAAAAAAAAAATCAAGTGATGAGTGCTATAACAGAGGATTTAAGCAAATATCCAGAAAGCAAAGAGTAGGAAAAGATCACTCTGACTGGGTATGGAGCAGTGAAAACATGTGGCTTACGGGCAAATGCATTTGAATTGGGCCTAAAATAACAAACAGGAATTTGTCAGGCAAAGAAAGGGCGACGGGAGGGGACCCAACAGGACCAAAGCTCTCTAAGGTTACAGGGCACAGAAGATCTAGGGACCGGTGTGGGTGCTGGTGGCTGGGCTACAGATTACAGGGTGTGGGCAGAAAACGTGTGGGAAGAGGTAAGGTGGGAACAGAAAACAGCCTTGAACTCCAGGCTGACATGTTTAGACTCTATCCTACGGAAAACTGAGGGGCAGTGAGGCTTTCATGTCACCGTCACAGCGTTAGATCTGTGTTTGGAAATACTGAGGAAGATTCAGGAAGGAAATCGTGAGAATATGTTGCAGGGTTGTGGACTGTAAGCTGGGAGGCCGAATGGTGGTTACACTGACAGTTTACTTTAATGGTAGCATTTGAGTTTTATACATGGCCTCAGCCCAGTGTTAACAGAATTACTGGGGTGCCTGGGGGGCTCAGTTAAACGTCCGACTTCGGCTCAGGTCGTGATCTTGCAGTTTGTGAGTTCGAGCCCCGTGTCGGGCTCTGTGCTGACAGCTCACAGCCTGGAGCCTGCTTTGGATTCTGTGTCTCCCTCTCTGTTCGCCCATCCCCTACTTGCTGCCTCTCTCTCTCTCAAAAATAAACATTAAAAAAAGAATTATCAATGTCTGAGAGAACTTACAAGTTTCCCAGTTGTACTTTATTGCGGGAAAATGCATTTATCCCATTCATTCAAATACATGTGCTGACCAGACGCCTGGCATAGTGCTCAGGTCAGAGCGGTGAGAGGAAACAGACTTGGTCCCTGCCTTTATGGCGCTTACGGTGGGGGAGACGGACGCTCGTGTGACATCCACATGAACAACGTTATGGTGTTGAGAAAACGGGAGAGTCACAGAGACTGGAGCTTATGCTTTGCCCATGTCCACGGCCAACTGCATTGTTTTTACTCTTTACTGCAGTACCGCGTATCAGGTTTTTTGAGTCTTCAGTCCAAGAAGACTGGAAGTCTGAGAAGTCCTAACTATGGATTTGCATTTAACTTCATGATTGTTAAAAGTGTGGCTGACCACGGGGTTACGTTTACAGGCAACAGCTGTTCTGTGATTATGCTTAATGCTGCCAAGAGCCCCGGAGCCGCGCACGCAAGTCCTCCACACACGCAAGGCCACAGGCGGGCAGCCTCTGTCCGTTCTCCCCACAGCTGCCGGGTGAGATCTCACCTCCTGCCCTTATGCCGCCCTGAGCCTGCCTTTACTCATGGAGGTTTGTGGACCAAGAAGTGAATTTTCCCTTTTCATCTCATCAAGACGTGGCAAGGAACGGGAAGGGAAGAAGGACGGGAAACACCCTCTTTCCCTTCTCCCCAAGCTCCCCGCCCACCCCCCCAGAGATCTGTCAGCATTATCTGGTGCCCAGGTCTCTCTCCACTCCCGATCACATCCCAACTTGCTACAGATCCCAAACACCTCTTATGACAAAATGCCTAGAAGATGTACAAGTCTACATTTGCCATAAAATTATGGATGGAACTTTCTTCAATGTTTTACTTACCTGATTTATTCAATTAAGTGCCCTGATTCAATTAAGTACAATTTGGTGTCATCTGATTTCCTAGGAGGAAGCAGGTAGCTGATACACATCTGATGAACCAAATGTAATGAGTTAAAAATTTTTTAATGTTTACTTATTTTTGAGAGAGAGAGAGAGAGAGAGAGAGAGAGCGAGCACAGTGGGGGAGGGCAGAAAGAGAGGGAGACACAGAATCTGAAGCAGTCTCCAGGCTCTGAGCTGTCAGCACAGAGCTCAACGTGGGGCTTAACCCACAAACCACAAGATCATGACATTAGCTGAAGTCGGATGCTTAACTGAGCCACCCAGGTGCCCCCGTCATTGAATTCTTTATGTGACCAAGACCCTTTGGTGACATCCTTGGGATTACTAGGTGAAAGCCTCAGGGCCAGGGAGTCTCTCCAGTTCTCGCAGCAACATAATTAAGGTTACTAATTAGTGGACCTTATGATAGGAAGATAGATCTCTGGGTGGGGCTACACTACTTCTATGAATTTTTAAAAATTTTTAAATTTTATTTTAGAGACAGAAAGAGAGAGAGAGAGCATGAGTAGGGGAGGGGACACAGGCAGAGAGAATCTCAAGCAGGCTCTATGTGTAGCCCAACAGAGGTGGGGTGGGGATCATGACCTGAGCTGAAATCAAGAGTTAGACACTCAACCCTCTGGGACGCCCTGGTGCTCCCTTACATGATCTCTTTAAATGTAGACTATTCTCTGGCTGGTAGCAGATGAGGAATTCAGAGATTTGAAGCATGAGGAGGATTTGATGCACATTTGCTGGCTGGTCACTGGAGGAAGGGGCCACGTGTAAAGGAAGCTGAGACCAGTGTCCTGCTGGCAGCCAGCAAGGAAAGGGGGACCTCAGTTTTACCAGGAACTTCTGTCCTACAACTGCAAGAAACTGAGTGTTGACAACTTGTATTTCTAAAATATAGTGGATAGATTTGGTGCCGTTTTTGTTACACACTCAAAGTTTCAAAGTTTTCCTATTTGATTTCTTCTGATGTCGATTCCTGTGTTCTAGATCGATGTTGCCATTTCCTCACTCATTTTACTCCGTAAACGTTCCCTGAGCACCTACAATGCATCAGGCCACTTAGCGAGGCACCAGAGATATAATCGTCAAAAAGACGGACCCCGCCCCTGTTTTGCTGGGGCTTATGAAAGACAAAACAAAAGTAAGAGCAACAATGGTAAAAGTGAGGAGGCAAATGATACAATGACAGTCGTGGTAAGTACTGGGAGGAAAATCAACCACTGAGTTACCAAATAAACGGAGGACCTGTTAAGACAGGTGGATGGGAGGTAAACGTGTAAGCTGAGCCCTTAACAGCAAAAAGGAAGCGAGCCACGCAAAAAGCAGAGATGGGGGACAGGAAGAGCACGTGACACCGTTCAAGGCCCATGTGGTCACACACCTGAAAGGCTGGAGCGGATGCAGACAGAAGAGTGAAGAGTGGCAAAGAATTAGGCCGGCAAGACAAGCCAGATTGTGCAGGGCCAGGAGCATGGGTTTCATTTGAAGCGCAAAAGTCACAGTAGGCTTTTACGAAGGGAAGCGAAGAGACTGGATTTATGTTTCAAGCTCTGCTACTGGATGGCGAATGAGCTTAAGGAATGACGGTGGAGCCAAAGTGCAAGCCGAAAAGCCCAGAGGTGAAAGAAGAGTGGGGAGGGAGGCCGTCGCATGGGATCCAGAAAGACTTCCGCCTCAATAATGTATTCTTCAAGTTTATTTAACTCTGAAAAATACAACTGAAAGGCAAAACAGCTTAATTTTTACTGTACAAAAATGCTTCAGTCTTTGGACAGATGTTTATGGAGCTGTGCTAAAAGCTGGGTTTACAGAGTTTATAGCTCAAGGGGAGAGAATTACAATTTGGTGAAATACAAGGCATGATTTTGGAGGTGTGTTCAGGCAGACTCCTGGAGGAAGTAAGTGAGCTCATCCTAAATCCAGTATTCAGTTTCTTTCTTTCTTTCTTTTTTTTTTTTTAAGTTTACTTATTTTGAGAGAGAGAGAGAGAGAAAGAGAGACAGAGAGAGACAGAGTGAGTGGGGTAGAATCCCAAGCAGGCTCCACACTGTCAGCACAGAGCCCGACTTGGGGCTCGATTCCACAAACCATGAAATCATGACCTGAGCAGCAATCAAGAGTCGGACGCTCAACCTACTGAGCCACCCCTAATAGTCAGCTCCTAGAATTACCTATAACCCACTAAAGAACTCACAGATACTAAGTGTCAATGATGTGCCAGGCAGCAAACACATGCGTCCTCCTGTTCCTTAGCTGAACTAAAAACACGGGAGGAAAAAGCATAAAAGAGCATTTTTCTTATTAGCTTCAGCGCATTAGCAACAGAGAGATCACAAAAATCGTAAACCACTTGTGTTGTAAAATACAACCCAAAGCACGCCCAACTGCAACGACGAGTAGAGGAACCGCAGGTAAATCCAGAAACGACGGTGCTCTCCTCCTGGAGGTCTGTCAGCTCCTCCCTTCGACGGACGGGGAGAAGCGAGGGGAAAGGCAGGACTCGTTTTTAAATGTTAAAAGACAACTGCTTGCAGTGAATAGTCTTTAGCTGGATCCTAGTCGGTGCACATCAGTTGGAAAAGACATCCGTAGGACGACTAGGGACTAGCTGTTAGGTGATTTTAGGGAATGCTCCTACATCTAGTCAGGTGCGTTAGTGATTTGCTTCCATAAAACCTCAATTTTTAAACTAGGAATGACAAGTCAGGACGCTTGTGAGGTCTTTCGAAATATTTAGAGAAAAAACAGATGCAATAATGCTAACACTGGCGACGCACAGGGGGCGGGTACCGGGGAGTCCGGCCTTCCCCGGGGAGCAGGACCCGCCGCCGAGCGCCTCTTCCCCGCCCCCTGCGGGGGTCTCTCCCACCGCGCGACGGGGCGGGACCGTCTTCCGGGAGCCCGGGGCGAGGGGCGAGGGGCGAGGGCTCCGAAACTCACCTCGGGTCCAGGGAAGCTCCGGGGCCGCGGCGGGTAGCGGCGCCCTGGCAACCAAGCGGCCGTGAAGGCCGGAAGTTCGTCAGCCGCCTGAGCCCCCGCTGTCTTCCAGGAGCTTTCCTGTCCTCTCTAGGACCCCGCAGGTCGCCGCGTCTCGGTGGCCACCCCGCCGCCCAGCTCCGGCTCCCGCGAGCCCCGCCAGCCCTCCCGTTTGGGCGGCCTCGGGCACGCAGCAGTTCCGCCAGTTCCGGCGCTCGCCACCCGTGGCTCCCTCGGTGTTGGCCGCACCACAGGAGATGGTGGTTGTGGGGGTGATTGATTTACTCTTGACCGTCGTCTGGATTCTCGGAGTCGAGGAGGAGACGCGGACACGTGAACAAGTGACTACATAAAGCTGATGTGTAGCCGAAATGAAATAAATGTTTGTAAATCGACCAGGCTGTAGTGACCGCTGTGTACTTAGAACACAGACAGCCGTACTAAGCCGAATAGGCGGCCCAGAAGGCATAGGAGAGCTGGCGTAGCGCGGGGAGCATCCGGGGAGAATCCGGGAGGAGCGCGGAGAGCATCGGAGGAGGATCCGGGGAGGAGCATCAGAGGAGGACCAGAGAGGAGCGCGGAGAGCATCGGAGGATCACGGAGGAGCGCGGGGAGCATCGGACGAGGACCAGGGGAGGAGCGCGGGGAGAAGCAGGAGGAGAAGCACGACAGGACTGTGTGACCACTGCTGGATGGCGCAGGATGGGACTTGTACTGGTCCCTCAGCAGAAGTTAGGTGATGGGAGCACATGTTACTGTGGCTGTGGTCGCAGGATGGGAAGCATCTGAGACGAAGGGGGACCAGTGAGGAGACTACTTCCAGGAGCACAGGCGGCCAGGACCGCCGAGCGCACGCTGACAGCCACGCGCCAGGCTCGCAGGTGGCGGGGACCACGCAGCGCACGCGGACGTCAGGCGCGGGGAGCTCTGGTGGCTGGGACCACCGAGTGGCGGCCGGCGGCGGCTAGAGAGGCCCAAAAGTCCCTCGCGCAGCCGCAGCCGCAGCCGCAGCCCTGCCCCGCCCCGGGGGCGCTACTTTCGGAAGTGTTGGGGTGCGGCGAGCCGGCTCCCCTGGTCCGGGTGGGGTTGCCGAGGAGCCGCCTCCTCCCGCGAGGGGACCCGGGGAGGCAGAGCCCGCCTCCGGGTAGGTGCCGCAGCCTCGCAGTGTGTGCAATCGGGACTCCGGGACACACACACGCACACACGCACGCACAGACACCCGCCGCGACGATGGGGGCCAGGTCGCGCTCCATTCGAAGACAAGGTCAGTGCCCGGGTCCTAAGTCTCTGTGCGGTCAGGCCGCCTGGTTCGATTCATCCCCCTGCCACGTATTGGCTTTGTGGCTTTTGGCCGGTCCCTTGACCTGTGCCTCACCTGACTGCTTTGTAAACCGGGGAAAATGATATCACCTAAGTCGTGGGGTTGTTGTGAGGCTTCAGCGAGTTAAGATGCGTAACACGCACCAGGCACAGAGTAAGAACGATTCAAAGATTTGCTGTTATCATTGCTACTGTTACTTCTCATTATGACGGCCTGTTCTCTTTCATGAGTGATCTTGGCTTTTCTTACGTTTTTTAGGGCCATCTGTCAGTTTTCTTCCTGATGAACGATTTCTCTATTTTAGAAAGGAAAATAAAATACTCTCAAGAAGAGCCTGTCCCTAAGCAAAGACCCAAGCTGGTATGTGTTGTGTGTTGTGATGCTGAGACTCCCCCAAGGCTTTAAAATTTGGGAGTGCCCCTTCCTCGAGGCGCCTGGATTCACTAGGAGCAGGAATGGTTTAACAGTGAAGGTTTCGGACCCCAGTGTTAGAGGTCACGGGTCCTGTCCCTGAGCTGCACATCTTCGAGTTTGCAAGCCTCCAGGAGAGCCCTACGTGCTAGCCTGATGTATTTGTCTGTAACTTAGTGTTTCTACTTGTAGGTTTCCTTGTTACTATTAGTTTGGGAAACTGAGTTCATACCAACACCTGTAACTCCAGTCCTAATAACAGGACTTACACTAGATTTTTTTTCCATATTTGTAACTCTCTTCTATGATAATGAGAAATTCTGCTCTCCTTATCTTCAAGATATTTACTTATTTGATCACACTTCCTGTTTATAGCAGGTCCCCCAATCCAGTGCCTTCTCACTCTGTTCATTTGGGCTTAGACCCCGAATACCACCGGTGGTGAAACCTGGATGGGGAATGTGAGATTGATGGTAGTGATGAATCAGTGCTAATCTTCCTGTCACACGTGCCTCCCCCCAGCTCTGGGGACGCCCTCCTCACACCACGTGGGCTCCCAGGTGGCTGGCCGAGGCCCTCTCACCTCGTGTGACCCCACCTAAATGCTTCTAGACTGTATTGGTCAGGAAGGGAAAAAGGAAGGTAGGATGTTAATTTTTAAATGGGGGGTGGGGGAATGTCTAACCTAGATCAATGTAGAGAGAACACTACCATGAATCCCAGTATGCCCATCACTGAGCTTTAACAACTACTATCTATGTCCATTTTCTTTTTTCTTTTTTAAGTTTATTGACAGAGTGTGAGCAGGGGAGGGGCAGAAAGGGAGAGAGAGAATCCCAACCAGGCTCTGCACCATCAGTGCACAGCCCGACAGGGAGCTCAAACTTAAACAAACCGTGAGATCTTGACGTGAGCCAAGAACAAGAGTCGGAAGCTTAACCAATTGAACCACCCAAGAGCCCCTGTTTTGGCCATTTTCTTTCATACCTCTATCCCCTCCTTCCTCTTTCTTTCCCTTGCCGCCCCCCCCCCATCCTTCCTTCCCTTGTTTCCCTCTTTCTTTCAGTACTTTAAGGAAAATTCCAGCAATCATCTCTGTTCACCCATAAATACAACTACAGTACTTCAATGTTAATTTCTAACAAATAGAATTTTTAATGTAATCATAGCATTATCACACTCAACAAAATTGCCGGTAATTCCTTAATATTGTATTCAAATTTTCCTGATTGTTTGAAATATGTATTTTAAGATTTTATTTTCTTATTTTTATTTTTTTATTGTTTATTTTTGAGAGACAGAGCATGAGCAGGGGAGGGGAAGAGAGAGGGAGGCACAGAATCTGAAGCAGGCTCCAGGCTCTGAGCTGTCAGCACAGAGCCCAACTCGGGGCTGGAACTCATGAACTGTGAGATCATGACCTGAGCCGAAGTTGGATGCTCAACCGACTGAGCCACCCAGGCGTCCCTAAGATTTTATTTTTAAGTAATCTCTACACCTAACGTGGGGCTCAAACTCACAACCCCAGGGTCAAGAGTTGCATGCTCTTCTGACTGAGCCAGCCAGGCACTCCTGAAACGACCTTTTTACAGCTGGTTTTATTTTTTTCCCCTATAGGGTCCAAATACAATTTACCATTTGCATTTGGCTGATTTGTCTATTCAGTCCTTTTTAATCTATGACATTTTTCTTTCCCTCCTCCTCTTTTTTTTTTTTTTTCGATGTTTATTTGTTTTGAGAGAGCGAGCAGGGGAGGGGCAGAGAGAAGAGAGAGAATTCCAAGCAGGCCCCGCACTGTCAGTGCAGAGCCTGATAGGGCTCTCCCTTCCACTCTTCCCTTCTCCCTTTCCTGGATCAGTGGACTCATGGGGGGGGGGGAGTGGCAGGAAAGGTGGGGGAAGAGTTTTCTTACCTGTCTGTGCTAAAATTGGAGGGGACGGATCTAGAATCCCATCCTCTTCCATTTATTCCAATAAATGCTTCTGTGTATCAGCGTTCTTAAGTGCTTTACAGAGATCACATGTGTAACTGCACGAAGTAGACCCTTTTGTGATCTCCCTTTTAGAGACAGGGAGACTGAGGCACCGAGAAGTTAATAGGCAACATGTCCAGCGTCACTCAGCAAACAAGTGGCAGAGGTGGGATGTGACCCTCATGCCCGTGTTCTAACCACGAGGAGTGGTAGTTTACGCAGCCTGGTGCCGGCACTAGTTATGGTTAATGCCTGCTGTCCTGTGAGGTGGCTCTCCTGTGACCCTCCTGACATCTGACACTCCCCAGTGTCAGAGCAGTGGTCACCCCTCCCTTGGCTCCTCCTTGGGACCGTCTGCAGGGGACACAGACCCCCAGCCTGTTTGCACACCCTTCTGCTGCCGGTGTCCAACCAGGGGACACCTGGTCCCTACAGTGCCTGCCTCTGTTCCCTGGGGGCGGCTTTGCCCTGACTCACCTGCCAGGGGAGTCCCTCCTCTGGTCCCAAGGTACCCCCAAACTGAGACTAAGCACGTTCTGTGAACGCAGGGTTTCTAAACTATGGCCCGTTAGCTCCCAAGGTAAAATTCGGCAATGTCTGGAGACATTCTTTCGATGGTCATAACTGGGAGTGGACGGAGCTACTGGCATTTAGTGGGCAGGGGGGGGGTGCTAAACATCCTGCTCTACCGAGAAGCACCCCCAGCCTCCCAGACACACCGTTAATCCCACCAAAATGTCAGTGGTGTCCAAGTGCAGAATCCATGGCTTACAGAAATAACTAATTAGCTAGTGCTTTTTTTTTTTAAAGTAGGCTCCTCACCCAACTTGGGGCTTGAACTCACAACCCCAAGGTCAAAAGTCAAATGGTGCACTGACTGAGCCAAGCAGGCACCCTTCGTCTCTAATGCTTTTGCATTCATTCATCGGTTCACTTACTACGTGTCAGGACCTAGGAATACAAACATGGGTAAGCTAAAGACACAGCTGTTGGCAGGAGGCTCGCAGTCCATCAGGTTTGGCAGAATTTTAAATAGAGAACAAAGGTGCACAAGGACCGTTTTTCATACGAATTTGAGTACTCCGGTGTGCTTTCCATAAGCTCTCTTGTTTGGTTTTCCTGAGGAAGGTAGGAAGTGTCAGGGGAGGAGACCTCATTCTGCCTAAGAGGGTGGAAAAGGTGCTAGGCAGGGGGCATTTCAGCTTCAGAGCTGGCGTGGCTGGCCTGCAGAGATGTGACATCCTGGAAACAAATACGTTAAGCTGCCAGGGCAGCAGCTGGCCTCCTACAGATTTGGGCAAACTTTGTGCCCACTGAAAAGCCGATACCTCCGTTGACTGGACACCATCTGAGGGCCTTGGATGGTGAGCCCTACCTGAGCCCCCCTGGCTCCTTGGCTGGGTGCATTTAGCAGTTCTCAGCCTGCAGGACCAGAGTTTATTTACCAATTCATGGGGACAGAGGATGAGTAGTGGGTGTGAGAAGAAACAAGTGCTTTACTTGGGTAAGAATGCCAGCGGAAAGGGGCACCTGGGTGGCTCAGTCGGTTAAGTGTCCGACTTTGGCTTAGGTCATGATCTCATTGTTCATGAGTTTGAGCCCCATATCAGGCTCTATGCTGACAGCTCAGAGCCTGGAGCCTGCTTGGGATTCTCTCTCTCCCTCTCTCTCAAGAATAAACAAACATAAAAAAAAAAAAAAAAAAAAAAAAGGAATGGCAGAGGAGGGACTTGATTAAGTATGTATTTTAGAAGAGGTCCCTTGGGGGGAAGGTGGGGAGGAAGAGAGGCATTGAAAGCAGAAAAGGCTAGAGACAGTGCTGAGGACCTGGGCCAGGACAAGGACAAGAGCAGACAAGAAGGGACAGCTCTGGAGACATCCCAAGGGTAGAATAGATGAGGGAAAACCTGGCAGGTCGTGCTGCTGTTTCTAGAGAATTCCAGACTGGGGAAGGAGCAGAGTAGGGGGAAGAAAACCAGCATGGTCTGAATTGGGTTTATTTGTAGGATTTCCAGCCAGAACTGCCTGGGAGGAAGTTCAGAATAGGGATTAGGAGTCTTTAGCCTAGAAGTGAGAGTTAAAATCTTGCAGGCGGTTGAAGACAGTCCTGGGGAAGAATGTGGAGAAAGGAAAGGGTGAAGAACAGAATGGAGAAAGGCCAGTGAACTATATGCTATTAGCTGACATGTACGTGCTATTTACCACCAGCCAGGCAGTGTCATGAGAACTGTATGCACATACTTAATGCTCCCAATATCCCTGGTACGGTGGGGGAGGTGAGGCAGAGATGTGGACTAATTTGCCACGGCCACTCAGTAAGGAAGCAGTGGAGCCAAGATCATGAGCCTGGCTGTCTGGCGGGAGAGTTCACCTGGCCAGGCTGTAAATGGGGGCTGGAAAGAAACGGGAAGGAGACAAGCAGGAGTGGGGCCCGGGATCGGGGACAAGACTGTTTCCGGAAGTGGACAGCAGCATCAGCTTCTTGAGAAGCAGCCACGGAAAAGGCCAGCTGGGGGCGCACCTCTGGCGCAGGAGCTCTCAGTGGTCACCGCTGGTGGCTTGCTGCGGAGGGCGTGCCGAAGGCCAGCGGGAGTCTGGATGTTTCCTTTCAAGAAGTTCAGCTTGAAGGGGAGGAGGAGTGGCAGGGTGAGGATTGCTAAGGATGAGGTGCAGCCACTCTGCAGCACACGGTGCTGGTTTCCGCTGCTTTGATGTTTCTCACAGACACTAAAGGTCTCCAGCCCAAAGCTGGGAGGGGCCTAGGGAAGCCCTACTTCCAGCTGAATTTGGGTCAGTTTTATGCCTGTTGTTTGGGCGACTCACCTCAGAGAGAACTGGGAGCCTCACTGGCAGGTGTCCAGGGCTTAAATCCAGTCCTACTGCTTTTGATTCAGGGCCTGCCTTTTCCTAATCTCTTCCCCCAAATGTGCGGCCTTGATGGCAGAAAAGGAGCTGGTATTCACTTTCCGCTGCTGCGTGACAATCTACACAATCTGTCTGCTTAAAATGACCAGATGTTCCCCATCCCGTAGGTCAGAAGCCAGGCAGGCTCAGCAGACTCCTCATCTTACAGTCTTCCAAGGCCAAATTCAGGGTGCTGGTAGGGCGGTTCTGGGGTGGGATCTGCTTACAAGCTCGTGGAAGTTGCTGGAATTCAGTTCCTTGTGCTCAGTCCAGGCATGAGAGCTACGAGCTACATCATCATATTCCAATCCTGGGACCTGGGCAGGACTCCTTGGGGTCTTAGAACTAGGCCACCCACAGAGCAGGCTGCAAATGGGATGATCTGAGCGGTCACTGTTTCTTTCCTGACTAGTCTTGAGATGGGGGGTGGGGGGTTTCAGGCCCACCCCCTAGGATCCCTAGGAGCCTGTTGTGGGATTATGGTTTCAGGTGCTGCAGAGGATGGAGCTAGAAGAAATCGCAGCTGCCCCCTGGCAGTGTCTGGGCCCCCGGGCCTGAGCGGAGGGGGCTGCCAGCACTGTCGCTGGTTAATAGTGATTTTCCACCGGTAGGATCCTCCTGCAGGAGCACGGCGGCCCACTAGAGCCAGATCCAGGATGGCTGGAGAATCGGCGGAGAGCACAGCCTGGGACGCCAAGTCCGCAGGGAACCACATGGGGCCTCTGGTGGTGAAGACGGAAGCGGGAGAGGCCTCTGCCCTCGTGCAGGACGCCAGCCCCCATCGGGGTCCCGAAGACTCACGCCGGTGCTTCCGGGGCTTCCGCTACCCTGAGGCCGAGGGGCCCCGCGAGGCGCTGCGCCGGCTCCGCGAGCTGTGCCGCCAGTGGCTGAGCCCAGAAACGCACAGCAAGGAGCAGATCCTGGAGCTGCTGGTGCTGGAGCAGTTCCTGACCATCCTGCCCGCCGAGCTCCAGGCCTGGGTGCGGGGACAGCACCCGGAGAGCGGGGACGAGGTGGTGGTGCTCCTGGAGCACCTGCAGAGACAGCTGGAGGCGCCGACACCGCAGGTAGAGGCCCCAGCCCGGTTTCTAACCCAAGTCTCGGGGCCGAGGGCGGGGCGGGGCCGAGGGCGGGGCGTGCCGTCAACATCGGAACTTCTCCATGTCTTTCTCTCTCTCTCTCTGCCCCTCGGGTGGAGTCCCTGGGCCCCTCCTTGTAACAGAATTTTTAGATACATGAAGGATCACAGAAGAACTCGATTATGTTGAAATACAGCCAGCAAAGCATTAAACAAATGAGTGACAACGTTATGCGTGCGTTTTTTAAAAATGGTGCACTAATCAGTAAGACCTGGGCACAGGCCCAATAGCCCGGGTGCAGTTTCAAAGTCGTTAGAAGCATGAGTGACTTTGACACTGTTCGTTGTGCTGTACTGTGGTGTGAAAACATCTGCAATTTTTCGTTTTAAAAAATTTTAAGTGTTTATTTTTGAGAGAGACAGAGCATGAGCAGGGAAGGGGCAGGGAGAGAGAGAGGGAGACACAGAATCCAAAGCAGCCTCCATCCAGGCTCTAAGGTGTCAGAACAGAGCCCGATGCGGGGCTCGAACTGAGCCACCCAGGCGCCCCAGAACATCTGCAATTTCTATTGGTGGCGAAGTGCCGTGGCTTATGCCACATGATTGCTGCTTCAATTTATAATAGAAGGGAAGGCCACGTTCCCTTAGAGGCTGGTAACAATAAAACTACTCCTTTCCTATTCCAAGTTTATGGACCACATGGGAGGAGTCCAAGGACCCCAGGCTAGAGAACACCCCTGGTGGAAAACAGGTTGATCTCCCCGCCTCTTCTTGCTTTGCCAGTCTGTTCTAAGGTGGTATCCTCTGTGCACCAGTTAATGTTCCTTCAGGGGACTGCAGCCAGAGCCTCCTAACCACTGACCAGGAGGTACGGGTCTGCACTGGGGCCCACTGCCCGCGAGCCCTTCACAGTGAAGGCGTTTCAAGTCTCTTAGCTTCAGCCTCCTCAGTCATTACAGAAGATGTGGGGAGTTCTGAGCTGCACGTGAGAAAGTAACTTGACAAGTGCAATTTGCCCATAAATGCACGGAAGCCACCTTTTAGTGGGGATAGACCGTGTGTCCTGCGTTAGGTGATTTCACATTCTGTGATCTTTCTTGGTTCTCAAAACCAATAACAAAACCCTATAAACGAGAAATTATTACCCTCACTTGTCAGATAAGATAGGAGTATTTTGAGAGCCAGCACCGGTTCCCAAGTCTTTGTAAAAGCACGACGTATACAACGCGGGAGCACCTGGTAATGGCAAAGAGCACGGGCTCTGGGGTCCCTCGGCCCGAGTGCCCATCCTAGCACCGCCACTTATTAGCTGGGTGACCTTGGGAAAACTGCTTACACTGTGTGTGCCTTCGCTTCCTCATCGGTGAAATGATCACGGTAACGGTACCCACCTCAAGGTTGTTGTCTGTGTTACCTGAGTTCATGTTTTTCGTGGCCCTGGAAACTGTGAGGCACATGGGAAGTGCTCCAGAAATGTCTGACAAATAATGAAAACGAATGAATAACCTCTAGGTCCCAGGTGGTGACCAGGGCCAAGAGCTTGTCTGTTGCGAGATGGCAGCACTGACACCTTCCCGCGGATCACGGAGTGCCCAGTTCCAGCCGGTGAGGGCTCTGCTCAAGCATGAATCTCTGGGATCACGGGCCTTACCAGGCACAGGTGAGTGTTCTCTTCTGGGCACGTGAACCTGCAGACTTCGTCCAGCTTCACTGACGATCATCTGATAGGGGCGCTGACCGCGACTTTATTTGGCCATCACTGACGGACTCCACTTTGAGACTGAAAGGGAAATTTCAAACGGTGGTTTGGAAAGAATCGGTTCCCCATTCATGTAACACGTAATTCTGCCTCCTACGTGGTAGCCAGTGTGGTTGGTGCTGAGGACCGGCCGCTGGTGAGACGGAGTCCTTCCTGGTGGCACTGGGGTTTACATTCGAGTGGGGAAGGCAGCACATACACACAACAGTACAGCTTCCAGTAGTGGTAAGTGCCAAGAAGAAAACGAACAGACTCTGTAAAGCCCGTCGGAATATCCCACAGACTACAGGACTACTGCGGATTAGAGTATAAATGTCTAAACCCTGGGTCTCTTATGAAAATAGCAGGATTTACTCCACAGGACTGGCTGTATGTCCTGCGGTGTCTTCTCACGTGCCCTGAACGTGTCCCAAGACACACAGCACTGAGACGCCGGCCAACACGCAGTCCTGACTTCCAACACAGGCTCCAGCTAAACCAGCTGTTTTGTGCTCCATGTAAAGTTTGCCTCCTCCAGGGAGACCTCGGGTTCTTCTGGACGCTGAGCAAGTTCTGTACAAGCAGATGCCCATTTCTGCCTTCTGGTTCCAGCTTTATTTTACCTCTAGTTCTTCCAAACCAAAGCAGAAAGCCCTTAATGACCCCTAAAGGCATTTTAACCGAAATCTTACTTTTCTCCCCTTCGCAAGCAAAACCCAGGGTATCTTCAGATGAAAAGCTTGTTTTATTTGGTTTAAACTCACCATCCCTTCCAAGGATCCTGCCGTTTTTGCATAGATTTTGTGTGTCGGCAGAGCACGGCACAGGTCTCTAGCCCCCGGGACTGGAGCGGGTAGGGATCGGGCCTTTGGGAAGACACACTCTGTACGAAGTTCCAGGCCCAGTGTTTGAGCTTGGATTCCGCAGGCCAGGGAGGGAGGCTGAGTGCCAGGGACGTCTCATCCAGAGCTTCTTTCCTTCCTAGTTCTCCAGGATCCTGGGCTTGCCCCGGGAGGGCGCTGCAGAGGAGACGCAGTGGTGGCGGCCAGGCTGCCCCCAGAGCCCCAGGTGAGCCGGAGCCCCTCCCTGCCCTTCGCTACCGTGGTGCATCCTGGGAGGGTCGCCCCGTCCCCGTCTACATCCTCCAGCCAAATGCCAGATGGGATGTCAACTTTCTCGTGTATGCTAGTGTCGTCTGTCGCTGTCTGACTTCCTGGTGCCTAGTTGGGAGCCTCGTCCTATTTCATGACTAGCTTGGGTGCCGTCTGCCAGACCCCTACTCCGTGTCCTTGGCCAGCCCCTTCTTCAGTGGGATCTTCTTCATCAGTAACGGTGATTCTGCAAAAGCAAACTGAAGCTTTTGTTGTGACGGTGCTTTTATTCCGAAGGTTTTCTTTTGCTTTCCTGCCCTGTTACCGGGGGGTAACCACGTGGTCCCTTAGCTTGCCAGGACGGATACGGCATGCCCACGTGTCTCAACTAGTCACACGATCGCAACAGTCTGTACTTAAACTGGATTGAACTTCTTACCCGGTCCTCCACGCCCTGGAGGCTCTGTGGTGTCCATTGGCTTCCCTGACTTTCCTCACTTCAGACCCACGTTTCACTGTATCTGAATAACTGTTAATACAAATGAGCCACCATCACTAGCGGGGGTCAGTTCCGGTCCTTGCAGTGGCGTGGCCTCCGTTTTCCAAATCTCTTTACCTTGTGCCCTGGTGTCCGGCTCATTTGTGTGGAGACGCGGGCGTCCGGGGTATTTGTGTAGAGACGCAGGCGACTGGCGTATTTGTGTGGAGACCCCTGTCCTCACGTGCTGTCACTCTACTTCCCCAGTGCAGGGCCCTGCCTTCGTCCTCAGGACTTAGAGCCTCTGCGAGTGTCCCCAGCACGGTCCTTCCCACCCTCCTCCACCCCCCATCACCCCGCTTCCAGTGACCCCAGGCCCGTTCTCCCCTTCGTCCCCATCCTCGTTCTTGTACAGAAACCCTCATCCCCGCGTGTGTGGAACCGTAGTCACAGCTTTCCTGCGTGGCAGGGCATCACTGACCACGTGTGGCCACTTGTTATTTCAGGTGGTGAGACAGAGGCCGAGATCCGGGCCCTGCCTGTGGACGAGGTCCGGCCAGTACAAGAGTCCGGGGGAATGCCACGCCCCCCGCGTGAAGACACCGCCCAGATTCCTGAAGGCACCGAAGCTGGCGAACGGGAGGGCAGGTTCCCGAGAAAGCAGAAAGCTGCCACAGGAAGTAGGAGGCACTACTGTCACGAATGTGGAAAGAGTTTTGCTCAGAGCTCAGGCCTGACCAAACACAGGAGAATCCACACCGGGGAGAAGCCCTATGAGTGTGAAGACTGTGGCAAGACCTTCATCGGGAGCTCTGCCCTCGTCATCCATCAGAGAGTCCACACCGGGGAGAAGCCCTACGAGTGTGAGGAGTGTGGCAAGGTGTTCAGTCACAGCTCAAACCTCATCAAACACCAGAGAACCCACAGCGGGGAGAAGCCCTACGGGTGTGAGGAGTGTGGGAAAACCTTCAGCCAGAGCTGCAGCCTCCTTGAACATCACAAAATCCACACGGGGGAGAAGCCGTACCAGTGCAACACGTGTGGCAAAGCTTTCAGGCGGAATTCACATCTCCTCAGACACCAGAGGATCCACGGCGATAAAGATGCGCAGGATCGTGAATGTGCAGAGACCCGGGAGGGTCGGGGGAGGGTGGAAAGCCGGTGGGAAAGCGTTGAGGCTCCCGCGTCTTACACGTGTGACGAGTGTGACAGGAGTTTCACTCGGAGTAGAAGCCTTCTCGAACATCAGAAAATCCACACCGGTGAGAAACCCTATCAGTGTGACACATGCGGGAAAGGCTTCACCCGAACTTCATACCTTGTTCAACACCGGAGGAGCCATGTTGGAAAGAAAGTTCTGTCACAGTGAGCCCCGTCGTACGTGCCAGAGTCGTTCATTCCTCACAGAACGGGGCTGAGGCTTCACTGACCGCTACATGCCATCTTGGCTTAGAAGGCCGAGTCTGGAGGGATGCATGGTCTTCTACATTCTAGAAGGTGGCTGGGAAACAGCTTGTTTGGTAGGAGGCTCTGGGAGAGCTGCCTGGAAGAGGTAGGACATGAAAGGATTGTTCTCACCTACTGGACTGAAATGGGCCTCCAGACTGGGTAACCACCTCCAGCCGGCACTTGATGACGTCTCCTGGCGAGATGGCTCTGATGTGGGGGCTGCTGCTGTGACTGTTCGTTTTACATATAACGGATCCTCCACAGTCAGATTTGTGACATCTTATGCCTCCCAGTGTGCCTTAAACACAGGTGCTAATAAACACTAAATGTAACACTGAAATGACCTTCGTAGATCCGCATCACAATACCACCTAGATTTGTGAGGAACTTCTCATGAAACCTGGTGGAGCTTGTGTCTGATTCGGAGCCTCTAGACTCCGAGTTAATCTAGTGCATTTTTTGCCAATCAGAGGATTGGGAGTGGGGTGCGTGTGGGGTTACTGTGATAGAAGGAATCCAATTTCTTGACCAGACTAGGAATTTTCACGTGAATACCTCAAACAGGCTCTTCATCATTAAATCACTGTGAATGTGTGCCACTCTTGGGATTCCATTCGTTAATATCGCTACTCTTTGCAGAGAAAATAGTCCTATGCGGACTGTATGAAAATTAATCAAATCAAAATAAAATGATAAATTCTCTAATGCTTAGCATCTTTATTCTCACCTTTTCGTTCTCTTGGGCCCAGTGCTCTCTAAAGCTACAGACACTATCCTGCCCATAGCCCACTCCACCGAAAAGGATAGTAGACCGAGTCACGACCTACGCCTCCTAAGTTCAAACTTCCTTTAGGTCAGTAGATTCATACCAAATATTTAAAGCAAGTATTACTTAGGCTTCAAAATTCCATTATTAATGTGGGACCGTCTTGGTCTTAAATATTAATTTCCACGTCACCAATGTGGTACCATCTCCTTAATTATTCACGATGAGAATTTTAGCCATGAAGTTAATTCATGAGGCTATCTACTTTCCTTAATATTTAAAAAAAAATTTTTTTTTTTTTAATTTTAGAAAGAGAGAGTGTGAGCAGGGGAGAGGGACATAGCAGGCACCATGCTCAGCACGTAGTCCAACACGGGGCTTGATCCCACGACCCTGGGATCATGACCTGAGCCGAAATCAAGTCAGACACTCAACTAAGCCACCCAGGCACCCCTATCACTTTTCTGAAGCACACTTTGTAGAGTGTCCTTTTTTCCCCTCATGATAGTCAAATTTTGTTGAGAAAAATTTTTGCAAGTCAGCATTACAGTGACCCTTGAACAACAGTGGTTTGAACTGCACAGGTCCACGTATTTGCAGATTTTTTTCGATAAATACAGTACTGTCAGTATATTTTCCTTACTATTAGTAACATCTTCTCTATTTACTTTAATGTAAGAAAATAGTATATAATTATATATAGCAAAAAATACATGTTAATTGACTTTATTGTTGTCTTCCGGGCAACAAGCTATTAGTAATTAAGTTTTGGGGGAGTCAAAAGTTATGTGCAGATTTTCAACTGGGCAGGGGTTGCTTTCCCAAGCCCCATATTGTTCAAGTGTCAACTGTAGTATTTTTATTTATTTATTTATTTATTTTTGACAGAGAGAGACCGTTTGAGCAGGGGAGGGGCAGAAAGAGAAGGAGACACAGAATCCGAAGCAGGGTCCAGGCTCTGAGCTGTCAGCACAGTGCCCAACAAGGAGCTCGAACTCACAAGCTGTGAGATCATGACCTAAGCCACGGTTGGATGCCCAACCGACTGAGCCACCCAGGTGCTCTTACTTTTCAGTTACTTTAAATCCGTGAGAGGTACAGCATCACACAGGTTTTGTGGCCCGTGGCCTTAGGAGGAAGGCTGCTTTGGAATTTGTCACGACCCATGCCACTGTTTCCCTAAGCACAAGTTACTTTTGCCCAGATTACCCTGGTTTTATTCGGTTTGCCACCAGGAATCACTGTGGTGTTCTTTGCTTTGCACACATAAGCACATCTCTTGCCTAGACAGAATTCAGTTCTGAAGCACAAACACCTTCAATTTTAAGAAGAGCTGTGTGCTCCCTCTGTCCGGAGACCCCACTTATAGCCAGCAAAAATGGCTTTGGGCCACAGCCTTCCAGACATATTTGTCGTTTCAGGAGTCCTGAATCCACAGGCTCCAAGATGGTGGAAAGAGTCACAGAACAACACTTTTACATTTTGGTGAAGAACAAATTATTAACTGTTCCTTTAATCACCATGCTTTTGATACCAATTCTAAGAATCTTTGCCTAAATCTAGGTCCTGATTATTTCCTATGCTTTCTTCTAAAAGCTTTATAGGTTTTGGTCTTATATTTTCATCCATGATTCATTTTGAGCTGATTTTTGTATAGGGTGTGAGATTTAGGCTGTTTTTGTTCTGTTTGACCTATGGACATGCATTTGTGCCAGCACCATTTTCTGAAAAGGCTATCCTTTCTCCCCTGAATTGCTTCTGCACCTTTGCAAAGAATCAGCTGGGCATTTCTGTGTGGACCTGTGGTCCACAGCACTGAACTCTGTTTGCACCACTGTGGATGGTAAGCTTACATCAGGCTCATTGACTCCTCCTACTTTATTCTTTTTCATATTTTAGTTTTTCCCAGATCCCTTGGCTTTCCATATAAATTTTAGAAGAAGCTTATCTGTATCTACGAAAACTCTTTGCTAAGATTTGATAGGATCTGTATCAAACCTGATTTATTGTTGGTGTAGGGAGAACAGATCCCTACTGTGTTGTGTCTTTTAATCCATGAACACAGTGTGTCTCCATTCATTCAGATCTTCTTTGCTTTCTTCTATCAGGATTTGGGGAACCCAGTTCCGAACTGAAGTCCACCAATGAACTTGGAATCAGATTCTTTCCAGGGGCCTACCAGGGAGAACCCAACTGGCTGACACCTTGATTCTGGCCCTTGTGAAACCTGGAGTAGAGAAACCAGCTGGGTTAACTGGGACTTCTGAGATAATAAATTTAGGTTGTTTTAAACCACCGAGTTTGTGGTAATCTGTTAAGATGGCAGTAGAAAATGAATAAAGATAATATAAGTGTCACCTGGGAACTTATTAAAAATTAAGATCCAGACCTACAGATACCGAATCTACATTTAACAGGATCCCAGGTGATTTGCTTATACTCATTTTTGAAAATCACTGGTCAAACTTTGCCTGCTGTAGAAGTGAAACAAAGAAACTGAAAAAGAACCCAGGCTTGAATGTTCAAAGAAAGAAATTTTAATGACCAGAAAAGAAAAAGAACACCTTATAAGGAACGCGGGCCAAAGACTCTGGGTTCAGAGAGTCTTATTTTCCCCGTACCAGTCAGGGTTCAACCAGAGAACAGAGGATATCTGTCTAGCTACCTAGTTACCATCTGTGTATCTGTCAACAGGCTTATGCCTTTGGGGGGCTGGCTAAACAGCCTTCATGAGGCTCCAAAGCCCACAAGCAGGTAGTCAGGAAGGGAAGATCACAAGCCAGCAAATGCCTGTGTCTGTTCGTTTGACATTTGTGACAAAGGTATCCTGTGGAAAGTGAGCCTGTGTGGAGCTGAACACACAGGGCTGGGTCAGGAGTCAACCAGAAGGAAGATCCAGGTACCTGAGACCAACCGGGTGAGCCAGCGGCTTAGCAACAGCACCTGTGTGCCACCTAGTGGCTGCGGCCTCCTGCCTGCCCGGTAACTCTCAAGGGACCATCTTTGCAGCCCATCCTAATCGCAACATACTCGAAAGAGGATTCTGGGGAGTGTAGTTTAGCTTGGCCAAGCTGACACAACATAAGCCATCAAAATCCACCCCTGCAACGTGGTACCAATACCCATTTCCTTAACCATACTTAGTCGCCTAATAAAGGCAGATACAAAACTGCACTTCCGTCTAAACCATACTGGAACCCTCAAAGAACCATCACCACACTCTGTCCTCAAGAAACAATACGAAGTCCCTCTCCCTCTCCTTACCCCTCCCCTACTTTTTTTTTTTGTCTTTGCTGATGTTCATTCATCTCCTACCTGATTCACTCCTTTTGAAACCCCATAACCCAAATACTGAAGTATAAACTTAACTTTATATCGACATGTTGCCAGCAACAGGTGTTAAATGATAAGGAGACAACAAAAAATCTGGTTGATACACATAAACATTCATAGCAAAACAAGAAACAGTCATAACTACCACTGTGCTTTTTTTTTTTGCAACTAGTCACATGGTCTTCACTGTTATTTGTAACAACCTTCTTTCACTATCCATTCCATGTTCCCATTGCCCCAGCAATCACCTCAGCTGCTTGTGGTTCTCTGCCCCGTGGAGTGACCCAAGCCTTCATTCCCAAAGAGACTGAGGCCCGTGCTGAGTTGTCACAGTCATCCACTGACGTTAACCACAGGTGGTATAGCACTGAAATATGCCCAGAAACTCCTGGATTCCTCCTTATTCCTCATTGTCTAGTACCAACCCACTTTCCCCTTGGGGTGATAAGTCACCCCAGCCAGTCTAGTGACACTTTGTTGATTCAGGGGCATTGTGGAGCCCAAAGCGGCCAGCTATCAGTCTCAACTTCCAGTCAATGGAATCCTTGTGGTGCCAGGTGGTGTCGTCTAGGTGAGCATTCCTCCCTAGACCAGCAGAAACTAAGGTCAGTATCAGAAATAAAAATTTGCTACTGCATTTCTGGTAGGGGTAGAGTGAGTGAAGTATCTTCTATTTCTACCCCTTGATTTCTGGACTTTTTGACCTTCCCTATGGGAGAAATAGAATCATATATTAGATGTTGATTTAGAGCATATATCGCATCCTGGAAAACAATACCAATTCTGCAAAGCATGTCCACTTAGCTGAGCCATAATTGAGGCTTTAAAATGCCACTTTACTGTTTTATCAAGCCACGTGTTCAGGATGATGAGGACTATGGTAAGACCAGGGAGATCCATGAACACAGTCCCGGTGTCCACTTCACTTGCTATGAAATGGGTTCCCAGGTCAGAAGTGACGCTGCGTGGGGCACCTGGGTGGCTCAGTCGGTAAGCATCTGGCTTCAGCTCAGGTCATGATCTCATGGTTCATGAGTTCGAGCTCCACATCGGGCTCTGTGCTGAAAGCTCAGAGCCTGCATTCTGCTTCGGATTCTGTGTCTCCCTCTCTCTCTGCTCCTCCCCCACTCACACTCTGTCTCTCTCTCAAAAATAAACAAACATTAAAAAAAATTTAAAAAGAAAAAAAAAGAAAAGTGACACTGTGTGGAATACCATGATGGTGGATAAGACATTCTGTAAGTGCACAGAAGGCAGCTTCGGCAGAAGCACTGCAGGCCAGGAAGGCAAATCCATATCCAGAGTAAGTGTCTATTCCAGTGTGAACAAAACACTTCCCTTTCATGGTGGAAGCAGTTGAGTGTACTTAAGTAGCTGGCTGATCACACCGAGAAATGATGCATCCTGAGAGTTTAGTGTCGGTTTCTGTTGTTGACACATAGATTACTCAGCAGCGGCTCTAACAAGGCTGGCCTTGGTGAGTGGAAGTGAGCCCATGCGTAAACTCAATCCCTGCATTCATGGCCACTTTGTTCAGGACCCCATTAAGCAACGACAGGAGTATCTACGGAAAGAGGCTGACAACTATGACACAGGTCACCCTACCCACCCAATTATTAAAATCCTCTGCTGAGGTCACCCTTTGGTGAAACACTTAATGGTACATGTGTAACTTCATGTTCTTGCTCATTTGGAGAGGTCTATTCAGTTTTCCCCAGACCTCCTTCTAATGGTTCCTTGAACATTTCAGCCAAACCAAGAACCACAACCCAAAATTGTTAGACTCCTACTTCTGGCCATCTCTCTCCTAAACAAACAACCAGGGGCACTGCTTGAAGTTAGGTCTCCTGGGGAACTTCCTTTTATCACTGTTCTAGACTGTCCATCCCGGAGTAGGCCTATAGTGCTGCAATGGTCTGCTTTTGTAGATGTCATGCAGATTCATCCGTAAACCAGGCCCGAGTTGTTTTCTTACTCCTTCAACTGGTCATAGAGAACTCCTCATGAGGCTATAGGTTCAGGCAAATAGAGAAGTAATGCAACAAGAGTAAAGGTCTTGAGTACTTGGGTCACTTCCTCATGCAACTTACATTTGTCCGCAAGACTGCTCAAGCCTGACCATATGTATACAACTTCCATTTAATAATGAAGCTGCTGTGCGTGCCCAATTTTAAGGCTTGGTATATCGGATAACATCCAATTCATGATGAACAGATCAGGTTACATGACAACTTAGTGGTCTGTGGCCAAACATTTATTCTCTAGTAAGGTCCAGTAGCAAGCCAATAGCTGTTTCTCAGAAAGAGAATAATTATTTGAAAAGAATGGCATGGCTTTGCTTCAAAACCCTAAGAGTCTGTTCTGTGATTAACCTATAGGAATCTGCCAATGTCCTTTTTTTTTTTTTGAAAGTTTTTATTTAAATTCCAGTTGGTTAACACAGTGTAATATTAGTTTTAGGTGTACAATATTATGATTCAACATTTCCATACAACACCCAGTGCTCATCACAACAAAGTGCCCTCCTTAATCCCCATCACCCATTTAGCCCATCCCCCCCACCCAGCTCCCCTCTGGTGACCATCAGTTTGTTTTCTACAGTTGAGTCTATTTCTTGGTTTGCCTGTCTTTTCCCTCTTTGCTCGTTTGTTTTGTTTCTTAAATTCCACATGAGTGAAATCATATATTTGTCTTTCTCTGACTTATTTCACTTAGTATAATCCTATCTCCATTCATCATTGCAAATGGCAAGACTTCATTCTTTTTTATGGTTGAGTAACATATATATATATATATATATATATATATATATATATATATATATGTATTTGTATGTGTGTATATATACACACACACACACACATACACATACATATTACATCTTTATCCATTCTTCAGTCGATGGACACTTGGGCTATTTCCAAAATTTGGCTACTGTATATAATGCTGCTATAAACATCAGGGTGCATGTATCCCTTTGAATTAGCATTTTTATATTCTCTGGATAAATACCTTCCAGCAAATTGCTGCATGGTACAGGTAGTTCTATTTTTAACTTTTTGAGGAAACTCCATACTGTTTTTCAGAGTGGCTGCACCAGTTTGCATTCCCACCAGCAGTGCAAAAGGGTTCCCTTTTCTCCACATTGTTGCCAACATCTGTTGTTTCTTGTGTTGTTGACTTTAGCCATTCTGACAGATGTGAGGTGATAGCTCACTGTAGTTTTGATTTTCATTTCCCTGACGGTAAGGGACGATGAACATCTTTTCATGTGTCTGTTGGCCATCTGTATGTCTTCTTTGGATAAATGTCTATTCATGTCTCCCCACCCCACTTTTTCTTTAAAGTAGGCTCCATGCCCAGTGTGAAGCCCAAGGCAGGTCTTGAACTCATGACTCTGAAATCAAGACCTGAGCTGAGATCAAGAGTTAGACGCTTAACCAACTGAGCCACCCAGGCACCTTTTTTTTTTTTTCCTACTCATGTCTTCTGCCCATTTTTTAAACTGGCTTATTTATTTTTTGGGTGTTGGGTTTTAAAAGTTCTCTATGTATTTTGGATACTAACCCTTTATCAGATATGTCATTTGCAAACATATTACCCCATTCCATAGGTTCCCTTTTAGTTTCATTGACTGTTTGCTTTGCCGTGCAGAAGCTTTTTCTTTTAAGTGTCCATAGTTTATTTTTGCTTTTGTTTCCCTTGCCTCAGGAAACATATCTAGAAAGAAGTTGCTACAGCTTATGTTAAAGAGGTTACTGCCTGTGTTCTCTTCTAGGATTCTGATGGTTTCCTGTCTCACATTTTAGGTCTTTAATCCATTTTTTTAATTAAAAAAATTTTTTTTTTAATTTATTTTTGAGAGAGAGAGAGAGAGCACAAGTGAGGGAGCAGAAGAAAGAGGGAGACACCAAACCCAAAGCAGGCTCCAGGCTCTGAACTGTCAGCACAGAACCTGACATGTGGCTCAAACTCACGAACCATGAGATCATGACCTGAGACGAAGTTGGACACTCAACCGAGCCATCCAGGAGCCCCAGGTCTTTAATCCATTTTGAATTTATTTTTGTGTATGATGTAAGAAAGTGGTCTGGTTTCATTCTTTTGCATGTTGCTGTCCAGTGTTCCCAGCACTATTTGTTGAATAGACTTTTTCCCATTGGATAGTCTTTCCTGCTTTGTTAAAGATTAATTGACCATATAGTTGTGGCTTCATTTCTAGATTTTCTATTCTGTTCTATTGGTCTATGTGTCTATTTTTGTGCCAGTACCATACTGTTTTGATTACTATAGCTTTGTTTATATAACTTGAAGTCCAGAATTGTGACGCCTCCAGCTTTTTTTTTTTCAAGTTTGTTATGGCTTTTCAGCATCCTTTGTGATTCCATACAAATTTTAGAACTATTTATTCTAGCTCTGTGGAAAATGCTGTTAGTGTTTTGACAGAGATTGCACTGGGATATGCCAGTGTTTTTAAGAAACATCTCTATCTAACACTGGATACGCTCTATTATGTGGGAGGAATTTCTAGTTCCTAAAAGAGCACTTAAAGGGGCTGTAATCTGGGGCACCTGAGTGGCTCAGTCGGTTAAGTGGCTGAATTCGGTTAAGGGCATGATCTTGCGGTTTGGGGAGTTTGAGCCCCATGTTGGATTCTGCACTGACAGCTCAGAGCCTGCTTGGGATTCTGTCTCCCTCCCTCTCTGCCCCTCCCCGGCTCATGTGTGCGCTCTCTCTCTCTCTCTCTCAAAAATGAATAAATAAACTTTAAAAAGAGGGGGGAGGGCGTAATCCAACCTACTTAAAAGGGGAATCTGGAAAGTTTGGGTTATTTTAGAGAGTAGGGAGCCAAAGATGGATTTGACTTAAATGGCCTTTAGATAAGCATGTAAAGAAATGGTCATTGGTAAAGGCTGGGTGCTACTAGACATCTAACGGGGAGGAAAGTAGGTGAAGAGACAAGTACTAGTATTTAGTGACTATCCTCTGTATGCCAGGTACTGTGCTGGGCTTACATTTATGATGCTTATATTGATGCTCGAATTCCTACAAGTGACCAATTTAGGTATTATAATCTGTTTACAAATGAGGAAACTGAAGTTCAGAATAGTTCAGTGACATATGCAAGAAAAAAGGAAGAAACGAAAGCTTTTTTACTTAAACATAGGTCTCTAACTCCAAAATTCATATGCCTTTCACTACTTTGGCCAATTAACTGAAAGGAAGAAAGTAGCCGTAGATTGCAGGGAGGACTATCATTTAGGAAAACTAGATGGAGGAGGGAATAAAGGGGGAAAGGGGGTGAAAAAGGCAGATAGTTACTAAATGAGCAAGATGGCTGCCCTTCAAGGAGTAAAAGCAGGGCAAGTTAAAAGGTGTCATTGGGAGTGCTGGCCTCCTATACCTACATAGGCATGCATTTTGAGGGAAACAGAATTAAAAAAAATTTTTTTTAACATGTATTCATTTTTGAAAGGCAGAGAGAGACAGAGCGTGAATGGGGGAGGGGCAGAGAGAGAGGGAGGCACAGAAACAGAAGCAGGCTCCAGGCTCTGAGCTGTCAGCACAGAGCCCGACACAGGGTTTGAACTCACGGACCTCAAGATCATGACCTGAGCCGAAGTCGGCCGCTTAACCGACTGAGCCACCCAGGCGCCCCGGAAATAGAATTTTTAAAAAATAGTTACACATGCAAAGTTTTGTCACCGTAAAACTGAAAGGCAACAAATGAATCTAAAAAGAAAATCCACAAAGGGTGCTCCATATGAGATAGATATGCATGGACAGTCAGACTTAGACACACCAAATAAACAAGACTACAAGGGGCACCAACAAGGATTATGTCTTCTGCCCCAAAAGCCATCTTCTAGGGGAGGTTTTACCCATACAGAGTTAGAAAGTAAAACACGTTGCTATCCAGGCCCCCAAATATATACATTTTTGGAGATGTAAATTTTAAATGATATTAATGACTGATTCTTCAGCTAAATTATACTTCCTTATTTGAATATGTACAATTTAGTTGGTACATATATCTTTTAAACCCTCAAGTTATTCAGTGGATGCCTCAGAGTGACTGGATTTCTGTTAACAGAAAAGGTTATGTCCTAGCAATAATCCTGTGTAATTAATGTTTTGTACCTTCCCCAAAAGATGTGTTAAGTGATTAAGGACTCTAAGTATGTTGAATTCCATCTTTTGCTAGTAACACTAAAAATGTGAAGAACGTGAAAATGGAGTAGCTAAAATGTCAGAAAACAGAAAACTGTTAATCCCATTTGTCTCATTCCAAGTCCAATAGCAAATATCCCAGATCTGATATCCAAGTAAGTCCCAACGACTCCTACAAAACCCGAAACAACCAACCAGCAAAAATTCCCAGCAAACAAAAACAACCTAAGAGTGAAGCATGTGAGCTAAAGCATTCTCAACGAGATCACAAACACTCCATTTTCCTTTTCATTTCACATTTTAATTTCTACCTGCATTATTTCCAGGGAACAGAGTGCTGTGTTTTTTAGCTCTGTATTCCCTGAAAAATCCAATGTAACCTCAAGTCATTTGGCCACTGATGTCTGTGATGCTGAAACTGGATGCTGGGTAAAAATCAGTGTAATAAAACAACCCAGAGTGCCTACTGGTGAGAGGCAAAAATGATTACAGTAGCACTTTCTGTCACTGCTAGCCATGTGGTTCTTTGCTATTTATGTTATACATACATACATACAATTAGCTCTCCTTTTTTCCCTGTTGCCCTAAAAGCCTCTCTCTGCTAAGAATCTCTACCTCCAGCGTCCAGCTCAGTGCCCTACTCAGAAGCATTTACTGACACAGCTTAACTAATCACAGAAAATGTTTCCTTTCTTGGTCATAAGGTTCTGGCAAGAACCTCATTCGTTCGTTCATTCATTCATTCATTCATTCGAGAAACACTGAGTTCCTACTACGTCCCAGGCCTGTTTTAGGCGCCCCAGATGCTGCCTGAACGAAATAATAACAGTCGACACGTACAGTTGTTAACTCCCGCCAGGCACGGTTCTGGGCAATTTACATTTCTTACGAGTTAAAAACAGACACGAATCTCTGCCGTCGGGGGCTCAGACCCATGTCGGGGTGGGAGTGAGTTGGCTGTGAGGCAATAAGCAACAGACGAAAACGAAGAGCGGGTTCTAGAGGACACGAAGCAGTAGGAGCTGTATGAAGAGCAGCAGGGATGCACGTAGGACAGGCCTCCCTGAGATGACCCCTGAGTGCCGCAGGCCACGGAGCGGGGCCCGAACCCTCCACCCGTGGCCGAAGCCTCCCAAAGGCCATGCCGCGGCTCCCCAGCCACCACGCGCGGTCCCGCCCCGGGCCGACTTCAGCGCGGGGCCGCCGGCGAGGGGCCAGGAGGGAAGGACGATGGAGGCCTCCCCGGGCCCGACCCCCAACTCCGCGTCCTCCCGGGGCTCCCAGCCCTACCTGCGGAAGACGGCAACCGAGAACGGCTTCCGCAGCGCGCCCCCGGCCACCGCGGGAGCCGCCGCGCTTTGCGTCGGCCGGATGCGCTTCCGGGCCGCTCTAGGATGGCACGAAGGTCCCTAACTCGATGGTTGTCTTGAGGACGTTGTAGGGAGCGGCTGGCTGGGCCTAGCGGGCCACGGGGTGCGGCTCTCCAGGCTCGCCTTCCCTTTCCCTGCCGAAGCTGGCGCTCTGCACCCCTTCCTCCCGCGGACTGTGGGGGCTCAACTCCGTCTGTAAGGTTCAGACGCTTTCCTTATAGGGTTGTTTGCCCACTTGACCAGGCTTGTTCTATATGGTCCTTTAGCAAGTAAGTGCTTTGTGAGTACTTGCTAGATAGAAATAGCGCCTTACCCCTACCGGCCTGCTACTTATCTGTCCTGCCTTTGATCAGGGACCAGCCAATGAACATGCAAGATCCAAAAGAAGTGCCTTGCTCGTAGGAAATATGAGTGGGCAGCCCCGTTGATTCTTCTTCCTCCTCCTGGTTCTTTCTCCTTTCTCCCCCCTTCTTTCTGTTAATATACCCTGCTGAGAAAACAAACTTCCCACAGAAAAACTTTGTAGGGTATTAAATTCAATACTGGTGGGGACATGAGTCAAAGGATGACGATTTCAGCGTTTCATTTCCTGGTTGAGAGAATACAGCCTAAGGAATCAGGTAGTACATTTAAAAAGCTAGTCTTGGGGTGTCTGGGTGGCTCAATCAGTTAAGCATCTGACTTTGGCTTAGGTCATGATCTCAGGTTAGTGAGTTCCAGCCCCACATTGGGCTCTCCGCTATCTTCGCAGAGTCAGCTTTGAATCCTCTGTGTTCCCGTCTCTCTGCCCCTCTCCCCTGCTCTGTCGCAAAAATAAAATAAACATTAAAAAAAAAAAAAAAAAAAAAGGCAAGCAAGTTCAGAAACGTTCCAGAATTTAAACCAAGAAAACATGTGTTTCCTACTTCCATTTCTTGCCAGTTTTCTTCTTTTCAACAAATCTCTCAACTTCAGCACTATTTACATTTTGGGCTGAATAATTTTGTTGTGAGGGGCTGTCCTGTGCATTGTACGATCGGCAGTATCCCTGACCTCCACCCACTAGATTCCAGTATCTCCTTCCTCCCCCCTCCCAACCACTAACTCACCTCCCCCAACACTGACCCCCCACCTTCCTGCCAGCTGTGAAACAAGTCTCTTGATATGGTCAAATGACTCCCAGGGGACAAAATCACTCTGGTTGAGAAGACATTTGAAAACACTCATAAAAGACCTTCTTCATATAGTCTTTTCCCACCCACATCTCGTGGCAACTCCACTGAAGCAGTCCAAGCAGCCCTGTTTTCCCGACCTTTCAGATTCCAGTAGTCCATATTAAATCTAAGTTACCTCATTAAAAAAAAAATTGTTTTAAGTTTATTTTGAGAGAGTGGGGGAGGGGCAGAGAGAGAGAGAGAGAGAGAGAGAGAGAGAGGGAGAGAGAATCCCAAGCAGGCTCCTTGCTGTCAGCACAGAGCCCAATGCAGGGCTCAAACTCATGAACCATAAGATCATGACTTGAGCTGAAACCAACAGTAAGGCACTTCGACTGAGCCACCTAGGCGCCCCTAAGTTACTTCATTTTTAGCATGAAGTCTAATGATGTGTCACCACTCTACCTCTTCTGTTATGGCTGACAGCATTGCCCTTGTAGGGTAAAAGCAGTGGAATGAAACTATTTTTAAAGTTTATTTATTTTGAGAGAGAGACAGAGACAGAGAGTGCATAAGCAGGGGAGGGGCAGAGAGAAAGGAGAGAGAGATTCCCAAGAAGGCCATGTGCTCAGTGCAGAGCCCGACGTGGGACTCGATCCCACAAACCGTGAGATCATGACCTGAGCTGAAATCAAGAGTCAGATGCTCAACTGATTGAGCCACCCAGGTGCCCCAGTAGAATGAAACTATGAATAAACTCTCAGGGCTCCAGATCATGGATTTCTTTCATACCTACAGACCAGCGAAGAAAACTGTATCATGAAGGGATGTATGGAGTGAGGGGTAGTTGGTCATTTCTATGTGATGGAGGTAGCTCCATAGGTATTCTTGGGGTATAAAATTCTGTCTTCCCAATTAGTAAGTTCCCTAGAGGTTAGAAGGTCATATTTTTCTACCTCGCTTTTGCATTTAACAAATGGCTGACCCAGCACAATACACCTATCAAAGCTGACTGACAAAATGGTACTTCTTAGAGAAGGGGAAAAATGGGCAAAAACTTGAACAGATACTTCAGGAAAAGGCTTTATAGGAACGACAAATGCTCCCATGAAAAGATGCTCAATATCATTAGTCATTAGGAAATGCAAATCACAATTACAATAAGGTACTACTGCACACCTATTAGAACGTGTGAAATGAAAGACCGACCTTACCAAGTATTAGAAGAATGTGTAGTGAAGGAAAGCTCGTGCGCTGCTGGTACGGGTGTGAAAGAGGACAGACACTAGAAAACAATTTGAGTTTCTTTAAAAGTTAAAAATATTCTCATCACGTAGATCCAACCATCCCACTCCTAGGTATTTACTGAAAACAAATGAAAGTATATGTCTATACAAAGACTTGTACACAAATGTCTATACCAACTTCATTTTAGGAGCCCCCAAATGGAAATAACCCAAATGTCCATCAAAGGGTAACTGTATAAACAAACTGGTGTATCCATACGATGAAATACTCAACAATAAAAAGAATGGATTATTGATATATGCAACAACATGGATGAATATCAAAATAATTATGCTGAATGAAAGAAACCTAAAAAAGGAAGGAACATACTGTATTCCATCCATACATAATTCTAAAAAATGCAAATTTATAATAGTTTATAGGAATTTCTAGCAGAGATTGTCTGGAGATGATGGCAGGGTGCAGGGAAGTGTGGAAGGGAGGAATTACCAAAACACACAAGGCAACTTTTTTGGGTGGTATGTTCGTTATATTGATTGTGGTGATCATTTCACAGGTGTGTACATGTTAAAACATATGTACAACTGTATACCTTTGCAGTTTACTGTACATCAGTTTCCCTCAATAAAGCTATTTAAAAAGTCATAACTGATTATATTTCAGATTCGAGGCAAATAAATTTTAAAATATAGATGAAATGGTTAATTTTCTAGGCAAATATTAGATCACCAAAATTGACCCCCATTATAAATAGAAAGCCCAAAAGGGCTTTTTATTTATTTATTTTTAACATTTATTCATTTTTGAGAGAGAGACACAGAGAACGAGTGGGGGAGGGCAGAGAGAGAGGGAGACACAGGATCTAAAGCAGGCTCCAGGCTCTGTGCCACAGAGCCTGATGTGGGGCTCAAACCCACGAACCACAAGATCATGACCTGAGCTGAAGTCAGATGCCCAACTGACTGAGCCGCCCAGGTGCCCTCCAAACAGACTATTTTTTAATGGAAGAAACAGAGAAGGTTACCAAGGAACTATCCCACAGAAAAGCACTCAGCCCAGATGGTTTTACATCAGAATTCAAACTTCAGAGACTAGCTAATTCCAATGCTCTATAAATTGTTCTAGAGTATTAACAATGAACAAAAATGTAATTACTTTTAAAATGCAGTTAAAATGTTGAAACCTAGGGGTGCCTGGGTGGCTCACTTGGTTAAGCATCTGGCTTCATCTCAGGTCATGATCTCATGGCTTGTGGGTTCAAGCCCCGTGTCCATCTCATGGCTTGTAGGTTCAAGCCCCGCGTCTGGCTCTGTGCTGACAGCTGGGAGTCTAGAGCCTGCTTTGAATTCTTCCCCTTTCTCTCTGCCCCTCCCCTGCTTGCACTCCGTCTCTCTCTCTCTCAAAAATAAATAAAACAGTTTTTAAAAATTTATAAAATGTTGAAACCTAAACCTGAAAAATATAGTACAAAAAAAAATTACAGACCAATTTCACATAAACATTGAAGAAAATGGAGTAAATAAAATATTAGCAGTCAAACTCATTAACACATTAAGAAAAGAATACACCATGACTAAGCAGGACTTATTGCAGGAATGCAATGTTGGTTCAATATTAGAAAAGCCTTGCACATAATATAATAATGAAGTTAAAAAATAATTTTAAAAAAACGTGATTTCTATAGATGCTAAAAAGACCTTTTATAGAATGCAGTCCATCTTCTAAATGGACTGTAATACCTATGCAAAAAAAAAAAAAAAAATAGGGATGTACAGCAAATATACTCAGAATTCTGAAATAATCATTGCAAAGTTTTAAAATCTATGTTTATTCCTATATTTAGGAATTCCTAAATTCCTATATTCCTAAGTATTCCTGTATTTAGTAACCTAGTATAAAATACATAAGCCTCATTCTCTCTCATAGAGATTGGGCTATATTAACAACTTGCTGAAAAGGTTCTAAACATCCTTTCCCCTTTTAGTTTGTTTCAGAACTGAAAAGGATAATAAGTTACATAAAGTATTAGCCTTCCCATTATATAATGTATTATCTATAAGGGGAAATATCTTCATCATTATTTCTCAATTTCACTATCTTAAAAACAACAACGACAATTAAACCAAAGCTGGAAAATATATACTCTGAAGGATACTTGCATGGCCTTATGCTGGAGAACACAGAAGCAGTCCCAAATTTAGGGGAGCATCCAACAAATTAATGACGTGGTTCTTCATTACATGCACTGAAACTTTATAAATGTGATTTGTGTCCTGGGGTACAGACACAAACCTATTCAGCCCATAAACAAGTAAAATAAAATGACCACAGGAGACAGTAATCTGCTCTTGTTGAATGAAGCTCTGAGAAGAGCATGTCTGGGAGAAACACGTCCCCAGTGTGCACTGTCACCCAGGAGACAGCGTCCCAAGTCCTGACATGCAGGTGAGCAGCTCATTTCAAAATTCCTGGTTGGTCACATCGACAGACTCCTCTAGATAGCAAGAAAGAACTGCTGACCTTTCCTTTTCTTGACCTGAGGCACCCACTGAATGTTTTTATTGGCCAAATTGGGCAATTAAGAATACCCATTCCATGGGGAATGGAACCTGTGCACTTATATTAAATTAATTTTTCAATACTGTGGAGATTCTGTTGTTGAGATTTGGTCTCTGCCCATACAACTTCCTGTGATCCTGCCATTTATAAGAACCTCTCTCATACGGATTCACTGATGTTTACCAAGGTGGAACCACCCTGAAGACTTCCATACTCCTCACACTGTCTGGGTTTCTCTTTAGTGCGAATTCTCCACTGCTGAATGATAAAGCTGGTGATTCCATGCAGGGCATGCCCACATTCATCCCGCTGACAAGATCTCCCTCCTGCGTAGACTCTCTGGTGCAGTCGGTCCTGACTTCGGGGTCAAGGTGTTCCCATTTCCTTCACGTACAGTTCGTTGAGGTTCTGTGCTGAATAAAGGCCTCCTCACAGTCACCACACCTATGCAGTCTCTCGTTTACGTGGATTCTCTGATGTAAAATAAGGCCACAATACATGAAAGCATGCCCACACTCCTAACACGGAGCACTTTTCCTTGTGGTGGGTCCCCTGGCAGGAAAGGAGGGACCCGCTACAAAGAAAAGCCTTTCCAAACCTGTTGCCCTCAAGGAGGTTCTCTGCGGCATCTGTATTCCCTGATGCTGAGTAAGGACTCACCAGTTACTAAAGCTGCTACTACACTGACCGCATAGATGTTGCAGTTCTAGAGAGATCCCACCACAGCATTTCACATCTGCAGAATTGGAAACAAGTCCTTATTTTTATTCTTAGTATAACCATCTAAAAAAACACATAGATAATTCAAATGTCAGTTGTCTCTTCTGCTGAGATAATGAGACTAAAAATGAAGAACAGTGACAAAGGTAAAACCCAGTTTTACTTAAAGTACACGCCTTTATGTATCTAAACTGTCATCTCAGGTTGGCAAAGTGCCCAAAAAGGCACGTGAGGTTCCACTTTGAGTGAGAAGAGACAGCTGGGCAGAAAGTTTGGAAGAGCAAGGAGGATTTTCCCACAAAATGTGACAAAGAACCAGGAAGGTATAATCAAAAAACTTAAGAAGAGATCAGTTTGAATCCAGACATAAAAAATAGAATATAATGAAATCAAGAGAAATTTTAATTTGTTAGGACTATTTAAAAGGATCATTTATACCAACTGAAATGTACCTAGGCCACTACTACAGACAAATAAATGCTCTACAAATATTGGTTGAGTGAATCAATGAATAGTGGGATATGACAAAAGTTAACTTGAAGCAACAGCTAGGTTTCAGTTATAAAATACACACTGTTTTGATATGGGAAAATGTTTCAAAATTACATACTATTTTGATATGGAAAAACTAAAGTGGGGAAAAATAATTTTTCCAGTAATGTTCAGGACTAAAACATAAGAAAGCAGCACTTTGAAGTAAAGTAGCTGAATAGGTCAAACCAAACAACAAAACTGCCCACAAATATAGCTGAGTTTCCACCTAAAGAACTGGGCAGACAACAAGGAGACAGGGGCAAGTTTTCAAGGGAAAGGACATGAACTAATGAGAGACCCAAAAAGCTTCTTTTCAAGGATCTCTTCTCTCTGCAGACACCCTTTCTCACTGGCTTTCTGTTTCAAAAGGCAATAATGATGAAAGTCAAACTAAAATTGGGTCTTAACAGGCTGCATGTGAAGCCTCGGATTCCGAAGTACTTTCTCTGCCATATCTTGTTCTATCCTTTAGCCTGAACCTTAGAGCCAATAGGATGAAGCTGGTCTTGGAAAACTGAACCCAACATCGGAAGTTTCCCGGTGTGCACAAATACCAGGGGGAATTAAAGCCCCGAGGGAGGCGCTGGGTTTTCGCTTCAGAGACATATGGTGGATCCTACAGTTCAGCTTTACTGCTTTCTGTGCCATTCCAGAAGGCTGTCACTAGTCAAGCTATAACATAAGCGATCATCCCGACCCTTTCCACCTGATGGCTTTCCCTCTAAGCTGTCTCCAACTTCTCTAGCACAAGTGATGCCTCTTCTCCACATTCTGGGTATTATCCCTGCCTAACTGTGCAGCTCCCTAGGTAGGTGTCAGGACCTACTTCAGCACCTGCTCCTTGGTCTGTTTCTGATCTCAGCACCTGCAAGTAAAGTTCTCTGAGTCTTCTGGCAGCCCCGGGGTGGGGGGGGCAGGCAGCTATCTTGGGTAGTAGCAACTTAAAAGTCTGAAGGAATATCCGTGACTTCTTTGTCAGCGTGGTCCCAGGCACAGCCCTCTCCCTCGGCCATCAGTCACGTTAGGGTCCTTCCCACAGGAGGAACGCCATTCTGGAATGAGAGCACTCAGGAGAAGATTCACTCCAGCTTGAGGTTCACGCTGGTTTTTCAGAAGTATTTCCTTGTAGTCGGTCTTCTTCCTGGGACACAAAATAAGATTGTTAACAAAACCTCTAAACTTTGTTAAGCTCTTTTTTTACTCAAGAACTCACTACTCAGACAATGCACTGAAAGAAAAAAGGAACTTTGTTAGGAAGCTAAATACATTAGAAGAGCGGGAGTGGCTTTGCAAATTATTAGCTAGCACCCTATGCTAAAATATTTTACTTCCTAAATATTAGTTAATAAAGCTTGAAAGACCATGACGCTCTTCCCTTCGGTTCTTCCCAGAGAATCCCAAATAAATGGTAAGAGGATAACATGAGAAATGAGAAAATAATAACAGCTAATATTTATTTAAAAGTGACTACAAATTTACTCATTTAATTAGACACTATTATAATTCCACTGACAGCTGAATGATACTGTGGCACAGAGGGATCAAATCGTTTGCCAAATCACATAACCGGGAAGTGGCTTCTAGTCGTGAGTCAGATCACCTACCCAGCCACTCTCAGTGTCCCACAGCCAAGGTATCCTAATACAATTCAAAACTCGGAGGCCATGCTTGACTTCCCCTGGAACGCTGAAGTCTGACCGAAGCCGCCCCCCGCCCCCGCAGTCCCAGATGCCGGGTCAGAGGCGGAGCCAGCCCGGCGCGCGCAGGTGCACCGCCCCCTCTCCCGATACAGGTGCGCGCCGAGGCCGGCGGAGCGCGCGCTTCCCGGTCAGCGGCGGGGCCCCAGCCGCGGCGCCGCCGGTCTCCTCTAGGAATCTGGAGGCTTTCTCCTCTCGGTGGTTGCCTGGCAGAGTCCCCGCCCCGCAGAGCATCCCGGCGGGGCCCACCTCCCGCCGCACGACCGAGCCAGAGCCGCCTTCCCCCACCCCCGAAGACGAAGGGCGCGAACCTGGGCCGCGTCATCTCCGGTAACCACGGGGAGGCCTGTCCCCACGGAGGACAGTGACTGCGGGACTGGGTGGCGCACCTGGCACCAGTCCTGGGGGAACTGCGCGCGGGGACGGGTGACCTCTGCGGCGGGCGCTCCCGGTGACCGAACACCGCCAACGGCCGTACAGCACCTCAGAGGCGCTAAGCGCCGTCCAGGTGCTTCGCGTGTAACCCACTCAGCCCACCTGACTGCCCCAGGAGATGGTGGTACTATTGCCATGTTCCCCAAGGGGAAAGTGAGACACAAGGCTAGTAAACCGCTTGCCCAAACTCACTCAGCTGGAATTTACAGTAAACTTCAAGCTGCCACTTTTAGCGGGTATGAAATGATGAGATACCTGCTCCTAAGTATCTCAGTGAAGTAGGCACACTGAAGCACTAGCTCAAAAAGTAAAATATGCGTATCAGGCTTAGAGAGGAACCAATAAACACCTAACCCTTGGTTGTTACCAGTTACTAGTTACCTTCTAGTACAGTTACCTAACTAGTACAGTTAGGTTACTGGTTACTAGTAACCTTCACTTAGAAAGCCCTTGGGACATCCAGGACCAGGCCTTTTAGGCTAAAGACCTACCCAAAGACCACCTTCAACTGAGACGGGCAGAAGACGAGCCTTGACTGAAGGGCTGATGGGCGTTCAGACCCATGGGTGAGAATCAATGGTTTCCATGAAATCAAGGGAAAACTCCTGGCTTTCAACGGTGGTCTTATGTGAGCTAAGGAGCTGAGCAACTGAGAAGCTGAAAATACTCATCACGGTTGGCTTTGTCAAAATCTTATTGTATGTATAAAACACACACAACACATTTTTATAAAATATATTCACACGTACTCTCCATATATTTACAGAAATACATGTGTAAAAAATGTGCAAGGACTCCTTACCAATTATACCCAGTATTTGGAATGGCAGGATCTACAGAAATTCCAATAAAAGGAACTGCTAGAGCAGCTGTGACAGAACTTTTCAGTGCCAAAGGATGGACGTTGAAAATAAAGGTTATCACATGATTATCACCAAGTTGAACACGCACTTGTTGCTCCAATTCTGGGCTGTGGGGACAGGACAGGCACCTCAAAGAACGACTTTATATAATAATGATGGGTTCTTTCATCTTAGAAGTGGTATTAGCTACATGGAAGAGATCCATTTGGGCTACTGGGTAGATCCAAAACGGGACAGCTTTCTGATGTGCATCAATGGAGACTGCCAAAAATCTCCTATTGTGTCAGAAAGGAGAGTGAATTTCAGCTCTAAGCCAGGAGGGGGATCCCTTTCTCTAAAGAGCCCATTTAAAAAAAAATTTTTTTTTTTTTAACGTTTATTTATTTTTGAGACAGAGAGAGACAGAGCATGAACGGGGGAGGGTCAGAGAGAGGGAGACACAGAATCGGAAACAGGCTCCGGGCTCTGAGCTGTCAGCACAGAGCCCGTCGCGGGGCTCGAACTCCCGGATCGCGAGATCATGACCTGAGCGGAAGTCAGCCGCTTAACCGACTGAGCCACCCAGGCGCCCCTGAAGAGCCCATTTTTAGTGGAAATGTCTCCTGTGGACACCCTCCTCATGAGGCAACAAGAATTAGGGCTCATGTTATGCTGACCAAACCTCATCCAAGAGTTGGTATGCAGAGAGGGTGGTGGTGGTATTATTAGCCTTGGGTGTTTGGACCCAGGACTCTGGGGTTTCTGAAGTATCTTCCAGAATAGTGACAGATTTTCCAGATAATTACTTGATTATGACTGCAACACAGGGTTCCTTCAACTGAACTAGACAAGGAAGCATGGGCTCTGGAACTGGGCCACTGGCCTTCCAATCTTGGCCCCACCACATTCTAACTTTGTGACCTGAGGCAGCTTCAACTCCTCCAATTCACGGCTAAAAATAAAACCATGTAAAGCACTTTAGTAATGCCTGGCCCTTAATAAGCTGTTAATGTTACATGTTACTAACAAACCCTTTTCTTGACTCCAAAAGATGGCCAATAAGGACTCTGACTCTAAGAGTTCTGGAACAGATCATCTATGGACTGTAACAGGAGGCTACTTCCATTCAGGGTACGGGAGTGCAGAGCTGCTCCACGTTCTGGTACCTTCGTGCCTCACCTCTGCCCTCAACACACAGCGGACATTTCTCAATTTGGAGCCCTGCTCAGTCCCACTTTTTCCGCATTAGCTTTATCTCATACCCAAAATTCCAGGAGCCTGTTCCTACAACTGAGGTTTCTTTTGGAGGAGGCCCATCTTTCTTCCCTTTGCAACCCCTATTACACCCCCTGGAGCTCCTGTTTGTCACGTTCCTTTCCATCCCGAGCCTCCTTCACTTTTCACTGCTTTAGCAATTTGAGTCTCCCCCAAACCCTACAGGAGCTTTTTGTCTTAAACACTGAATATCTTGTTTACCTTGAATCAACCAGAAAAGAGAAGCCAGTCAATCTCACTCTTATCCTTAATGTTATTTCCAAGCCACCGCTTCGCGATTCATCATTTGAGTGTCGCACCAATTGCTCAAGCTGGCTGTTACGTCACTACTCCGGACTGACATTATTTCTACCTTGGACTTGCTTCAGTGTCCTTTTTCCTTTCCGTCCTGCCACCTGTTGTTGATGGTTTCAAAATCTGCAAAGATAAGCTATTCAAACGACCCTAGAGCCTGTCTCTGTTCTACGTCTACCTTTTATTCAGAACGTCGTACTGTGGACTTCACTGTGAGGCATTCTCTGTGCACTGCACTCCCCCATTCTGTGTCTAACCTCGGTCACGTCCTCCACTTGCCCCTCAGGGTCTCCTACCCCTGTGTTGCCCATTTAGCTCCAATTGTTCTATTTTCTTATCCTGGATAGTTTGAGCCCCTTTGATGTCTACCTGGAAACGCCAGGTCACTCACCTTTTCTTGGTAGTGCAACTACATTTAAGCACAAGAAACAACCAGAACAAAACCCCCACCTTTATTTTTAACCAAGTTATGAACTGTATCCTATATGATAGGCATAGCCCACTCTTCTGGATCTTTGTCTAGGGTTCATTCATATTAAGCAAATAAAGGTGTTAGAGGCAAATGGAGGAACATGTCTGCCCTGAGAGGATGCGTTTAGCAGCAGCAGAAGGGCGGAACCCACAGATAACAGCACTGAGAGCCGAAAGCAAGTTTAAATTAAGAGTCGTGTTCCAGTGAGCAGTAAGATTAGAGGTTTGAGGTTACTATGAAGAGTAACTTCAGTCCGGATAACATGTCCAAAATCAGGCAAGGTGACAAGTATGGACAGCATCTGAAGGACATTCTCATTTGGGTTCTCATCTCTGAGCAACGTCCCCTCCAACAAAGAGCTTGCAAGAGTGAGAGACGCATGGCAGGGGAAGCTGGGAAGAGAACAGGAACACACCCGGCTGAGAGCCCCCAGCCTCACTCAGGGAAACAAACTCAGTTTTCTGGAGGTAAAAAAGGAGGTACCCAACCCCAGCTGCCTCGACGCCTTCTGTGTGCAGCTCCAATGTTGGTCTTAGGATATAACACCTCAAGGGTCCTCAACTTGAGAATGAGCCGTTTTTCAAATGCTCATTTGCTTTCCTCTATTGTGAACTCAGGATGTTTTCCCTCAGTCACGGAAATCCCAATCCCAAAAGCAAATCTGACACACAATGTACCTAAATTATAGTACTAATACCATTATTATTATTATTATTATTATATTATGAAAATGTGCTCACACTTAAAGCTTAGAAGCTAGAACGTATCAATTTCTCCAGGGACTTCTGGTTCCAGCCAGTGATGATACTGTGTTCAGTATGATGATGATACTGATGATACTGTGTACAGTGTGATATTGTGTTCAGTAGGGTGATGGATAGAGGGGCGAGAGATGGGGGCCGTTGGGAAAGGGGGGCAGAGTACATACAGGAGTGGGGAGGAAACAGGATAGACATGGCAGCTGGACAGAACGGCAGTTAGGAGTAAAGACGTTAACTACCCTCATTTCTCCCCTGTCCCTTGTGTGTCTCACCACTTCAGGCCCACTAAGGAGCTAGAGGTGTGGGGAGAAGAGGATCCTGGAGTTGTGTGGGATGATCTGGGGGAGGGGGCGTGGGGACAGTCCCAGAAGTTGTAGGGCCTGTTGCGGTGAGGTACAAAGAGAAGGAAATCAGAGGACATGTCAATGAAGATTAAAAATAATCTCTGTAAATAAAAAGATAAACCGGGTGCCTGGGCGGCTCAGTCAGTTAAGCATCTGACTCTGGATTTCAGCTCAGGTCATGATCCCAGGGCTGTGGATTCAAGCCCCTCCTCGGGCTCTGCACGGTCAGTGCAGAGTCCTCTCTCTCACTCCCTCTCCAAATAAACAAACATTAAAAGGAAAAAAAAGAAAAGATAAACTGAGCAGGAGCCACGTGTGCGTGCCTGTTGTCCACGACTGAGTCACAGGCCCTCATCTGCAACAGAACTGCTTACTCAGTGATACGGGAGTCCGGTCAACTAGCTTTTGGTTGATGTTTTTGCATAAGCCTCAAGGGATAGAGTCACCAATCTTTGGCTCTTTTATGTGCTCAAGAAGGTATACAAACCAAAAAATTGTAAACCAGTTTTGAAGAGCAACTATTAGGGAATTCAGAACATAAGCTGGGAAAAAAGAGAGGTTAGGAGCAAACCAGAACACCAGCACTCTCCCCTAACTAACACACAGCCTTGTGCTCTAGTGCCTCACAATGTTAGGTCAGTCTCCGATTTCCTTAAGACTTAAGTTGGAAGAGGTGGAAAGGCCATCCCGAAGCCCCTGATGCTGGATGGCTAATTTCCCTGTTCACTCCTGTCCTTCAGAGCTTTCCCCAAGCTAAGAATCTGCAGTGGCCTGTGTTTAGCGGCCCGTGTTCACGCTTCCCCACCTCACAGGCGACCATGAAGGCAGCTGCGATTCAATGCAGTGTTCCTCGAATTTTAGAATCAGGTGACTGTGGAGCTTGGAGAATGGGGATTCTCGGCCCCCGCCCCAGACTTCACGAAGCAGGATGTGAGGGGGTCGCAGGCATCTTAACCAAACTCCACAGGGGACTCTGACGTGCACTGAAGGGGAGAACCGCGAGAGCAAGGGACAGGACAAGTCAGAGACCTACTGCCGGCCCCTCCCTGTGACACTGTAGCTAGGTCACCCTCTCCAGAAGCAGGCGTACCCTCACTTTTAAAACAGAGAAGGATTTTAATTTACAGGCAGATCTTAGGAATTAAGAAAAGTGCTTTGTGCCTTTTGTAAGAGGCACCGTCCGCGCCCTCCCAGCCCAGCCCAAGCCATTCCCAGGGTATCTCCGCCACCGCCCACCTGAACAGATGCCCCACCTCAGGCTGCCACTGGCGCCACAAGCCCTGAGCGTCCTCGCCTCCCCCTACGTGGGCTTTACCCTGGTTTCCACCCCGCCTTCCAAATCTGCCCACTGAACCCCGATCTTCAATACAATCTTGGCTGGCCCGCTCAGGCATTGGTGATCCGTCCTTCAGGACGGACAGCACTGGCCGCCAGCCGCCACCCGCCACCTCACGGACACGCGGCTCAGATCACTTCTGCCGTCCTGCAGTCCGATCTAAGCTCACACGTGACCTGACGGACCCCAGGCTCCACCGTAAACTGGCGAGAAGAGGACTTTCGTGTTACGCTCTTTGTCCTACACACCAGCTGACGTCACGCGCGGCACACGGCGAACCCTTTACAAGACGTCTGAGGTGTCCTTGTAGCAACGGTGACTGCCGTTGGAATCACTCCCCAGCTAGTATTCCTCTCCAGCCTGTACTCTGGGACACAGCGTCCCCGTGGTCATCCCAGAAACAGACTCCTCCCCTTCGCGGACAGTCCGCTGCTGCCTGCGAGCTGAGGGCTGCCTGAACGACTCCCCACACTCATTAGAGGGAGCACGTCTACTATGGATTCTCTGGTGTTTGCTAAGATCTGACCTCTGCCTGAAGGCTTTGCCGCACTGGTCACATCGGTAGGGTTTCTCCCCAGTGTGGATCCTGTGATGCTGAATGAGGCTGGTGATGCCTCGGAAGGCGTTCCCACAGTCGTCACACTTGTACGGCCTCTCTCCGGTGTGGGTTCTCTGGTGTTCCGTGAGAACTGATCTCTGAGTGAAGGCCTTCTCACACTTATCACACTTGTAAGGTCTCTCTCCAGTGTGAACTCGCTGATGTTCTACAAGGCTCGTCCTCTGAATAAATGCTTTTGCACATACGTCACACTTGTAAGGTTTCTCCCCAGTGTGGATTCTCTGATGCTGCACAAGGCCACTCTGACTGAAGGATTTCCCACACTCCTTACACTGATGGCACTTTTCTTTGTGGTGGATCTCCTGGTGGGAAACCAGGGAGGAGTTATAAACGAAGGCTTTCCCGCACTCGCTGCACTCATAGGGCTTTGCCCCAGTGTGAACTCCTTGGTGTTGAGTGAGTACTGAACGCCGACTAAAACTTTTATTGCACTGAGCACAACGGTATGGTTTGTCTCTCGTGTGGATCTTGAGATGGTGAAAGAGGCCCGCTTTCTGGCTAAAGGCTTTGCCGCATTCGTTACAGTGGTAGTGTTTCTCTCCTGTGTGGAGCCTCTGATGTTGGTTAAGAGCTGACCAGCGGCCAAAGGCTTTGCCACACTCATTACATTTATATGGTTTCTCTCCGGTGTGTATTATTTTGTGCCGAATCAGCACCGTTCTCCCACGGAAAGTTTTCCCACATTCCTCACATTTGTAGGGCCTGTCTCCAGTGTGGACCCTCTGATGTTCTAAGAGGTTCGAGTGCTGACTGAAGGCTTTTCCACACTCCTCGCACTCATGAGGTTTTTCTCCTGGACAGACCCTCTGCTGTTCAGTCAGACGGAGTCTGTTCTCATCACCCGCAGACTGTTCACCTTCCCTGGAGCGTCCAGAAGACTCTTCTGTTTCTGCTTCGGATCCGTAAGCTTCTCTGCACCTAGCCGACTGGGACATGTCACTTTCAAATCCGCTACACGTATTGCCCTGCGGTGCTGCTTCTTCAGACACTTCTTGCTTTAGAGTTAAATTCCTGTACTTATTTCCAGTCTCAACACCTGAAACTGCAATGGATCACAGTTACTAGTTTGCACCTCATTAGACAACATATTCACCTCATCAGACACTCATTGTTCAGGTGAAAAACATATTAAGAACCCAGAGTCTCTGCAGGACTGTACAATGGTATTAAAACATACAACAGACCTAATACATAAAACACTCCAAAAATTGTTATGGAAAACACCAATAATCCAATAAAAACTGGGGAAAGGAAAAGTTGTTTCCAGGAAAGGAAATACAATAGCTCTTAAAGATGCCCACCTCAAAATAAGGGAAAAGCAAATTTGAGTATTGAGGTACAATTTGCACCCATCACCTCCACCCATCAGTAGAACACCGTTCATGCAATGGGTATACATCGCCAGTGGGAGTGTAAACTGACCCGGGCTTCATACAGACCAACTTGCCAACGTCCATCAAAATGACAACTGTATTTAACCTTGGGGCTAGAATTCCACACATGGGAATTTATACTGAAGTACTCACACACGCTCACCACAGCACTACCTGTTAGAGCAAATCACTGGGGACAACTGGGGAATGGACAAGTTGTGTGGTTCATCCATACATTAAAAAATTTTTTGGGGGCGCCTGGGTGGCGCAGTCGGTTAAGCGTCTCACGGTCTGTGAGTTCGAGCCCCGCGTCAGGCTCTGGGCTGATGGCTCGGAGCCTGGAGCCTGTTTCCGATTCTGTGTCTCCCTCTCTCTGCCCCTCCCCCGTTCATGCTCTGTCTCTCTCTGTCCCAAAAATAAATAAACGTTGAAAAAAACAAAAAAAAATTAAAAAAAAAAAAAAATTTTTTTTTTTAACATTTATTTTTGAGAGACAGAGAGAGACAGAGAGAGACAGAGCATGAGCCGGGGAGGGGCAGAGAGAGAAAGAAGGAGACACAGAATCTGAAGCAGGCTGCAGGCTCTGAGCAAGCTGTCAGCACAGAGCCTGACGCAGGGCTCGAACCCACAAACCATAAGATCATGACCTGAGCCGAAGTCGGATGTTCAACTGACTAAGCCACCCAGGCACCCCCATCCGTACATTTTAATATTAAGGTGCCGTTAGGAAATAAAAAATATGGGGCGCCTGGGTGGCGTCCGTCTGACTCTTGATTTCGGCTCAGGTCATGATCTCACGGTTGTAAGATAGAGTCCAGAGTCGGGCTTTGCTCTGAGTGTAGAGCCTGCTTGGGACTCTCTCCCCTGCTGCCCTTCCCCCACTCATGTGCGTGCATGCATGCTCTATTTAAAATTTTTTTTAGGGGCGCCTGGGTGGCTTAGTCGGTTAAGTGTCTGACTTCGGCTCAGGTCACGATCTCACTGTCCGTGAGTTTGAGCCCCGCGTCGGGCTCTGTGCTGACAGCTCAGAGCCTGGAGCCCGTTTCAGATTCTGTGTCTCCCTCTGTCTGCCCCTCCGCTGCTTGCACTCTGTCTCTCGCAATGTCTCAAAAAATAAACATTAAAAAAAAAATAATAAATAAATAAAAAAAATAAAAATTTTTTTAAAAACGCAAACCTTTACCATCTTAGTAATAAAGAGAAGAAAATGTATTTGCTTGAATGTGGAAAAACGTATACATATAAAAAGATCTCTAGAGAAGCACATACAAGAAACAGAACAGTGACAACTCATCTCAGGGCAGGGAGAAGACCAGATGGCCGAGGGAATGAGTGGAAGGAAAACTTGTCACTGGGTAACTTTAAATTTTTATCTTTTAACTATATGAATTTTTACCTATTTTTAAAAATTAAAAGTAGAGAACACAGAGATAAGGAATATGGGGTCTTTCGCACATTCACCAACTTAACATTCCGCCACATTTGCTGTGTTCCTCCTTCTCCTAAGAGTACACATATAGATGCTTTCTCCTGAACCATCTGAAAACTGCAGACATCCTGGGCCAAAACCTGGTTACTGAAGGCAGGAGGACAGTAGCACCATCTGACAGGATAAAGGCCAGAAATAGCAGGGAAGTCAGTATGAAGGAAAGTAACTATCAGAAGGACTCAATTAAGCGATCTCATAAAATACTGCAGGAGTGGAGAACAAAATATTAACATGAAGAGAAAACGAGAGTTGAAGCGTGACAAACCGAACCAGCTGAGAGTCCGTGCACGAGAGGTCTTCCTGACTGTGACGAGGAGAAACGGTACACGGAACTAAAGAGGCCCCAGGTCCTGTGCCTGCCTGTCTTCCCTTCCTGCCAAGCTGCTCCGTCTTCCTTACCTTGTTCCTCCGGCTGGGCTCCAGGTCCTGGAGATTCATACTTCAGCCGGGCAACCCCGGATGGGAGGGACATGCCGGGCTCCCGTCCTGTTCCCACAAGGGCCGTCTCCTGCAAGAGCGTGTCCTGTTGCTCAGTGTGGACAGGGACACGGTGGCCACATTCATCCTGCCAACAGGAAACAACGGTATAGGATCCGATCCGAGGCAGTGACACCCGGCTCTCCGGCACCTGCACTTCTTTCCAGACATCAGCCTGCTGTAACGCGCCTCATTCTTCAAGGCCTGTATACAAGCCATCTCCTCCAGGAACCCCGCCCTTCTGTTCTGAACCGCTAAAAAATGCTGCCTGTGCCACTGTCATGTCTTTGTCTTATGCTCAAAGTGGAGATGTGAGAGGAAGAAAACAGGAAGGAGAGAAGGAAGAGAAGGTAAAGGGAAGCAACGAGCACAAGAAAAGAACTTGGGGGGGGGGCGCCTGGGTGGCTCAGTCGGTTAAGCGGCCGACTTCGGCCCAGGTCACGATCTTGCAGTACGTGAGTTCGAGCCCCGCGTCAGGCTCTGTGCTGACAGCTCAGAGCCTGGAGCCTGTTTCAGATTCTGTGTCTCCCTCTCTCTGACCCTCCCCCATTCATGCTCTGTCTCTCTCAGTCTCAAAAATAAATAAACATTAAAAAAATTTAAAAAAAAAAAGAAAAAAAAAAAAAAAAAAAAGAACTTGGGGGAAATTAAAACAGAAGAGAAAAAGAAGAAAAGGACGGGGTAAGTGAAGAGAAATGATGGAGAAACGAGGCAAAAAGGCAGAGGGAACAAAGGAGAAAGAGGGAGGAAAGACAGGGGATGGGAGGAGGAAGCTGTTCCCTACAGTCTCTGCTCTTCTGAGGCTCCTCCCCCACTTCCTTCCAGGAGATGACCTTGTTCTCTCCTTGTCCAAGGTCATGGTCACATCAGAGATCACCCACTCTTTTCTTCATCACCCCACATACACTTACTCCCTTCCACTTAGAGGAAGAGGACTTTGCTTCATCAAGGCCCGTACCTTGTAACCTCAACTCTTGCCTTCAACCCCATTCCTTCCTGCACCTCTGACCTCTGCTCCCTAAACTCACTCACTCTGGCTTCCACTCCTCCACGGAATCACTCCCTCTTGTATTTAAAAATAAATCGTATTTCCCCAGCGTGGTATGAAAGGCAGCGATTCGGGGGCCACTTAGTTGCTTCTTGGTTCAGGAGCTCCATGTCCCTGGGTGGTTTCTCAGACCGTGCATGACTCAGACTATGCATGAGGCACATTGCGGGGGCACCGGCATACAACAGACCCTCAAGTTACCCCTCAATCCTGCAACAGCTACATTCTGGGAGTAAGAAATCACCACACGCTGCCTCTACTTCCAACACAGCTTCGTTCTGTAACTTCTGACCCCAGAATAAGAGCCAAAGTCAGTAGGATGCTCTCAGAGGCGGACAGAAAAAGGTTTTCAGACCTCAAATTTGGAAGGAGAAAAAGGCCGGTACAGTGAGCTGTGCCTTCCTTCTGTCCCTGGATCTCTGGTGAGGCCTCAGAAATCAGGATGAAATTCCATCAGCCACCCCCAGCATGCTTTGAGGGAAAGGGCAGTACAAAGACAACATGTTTAAAACCAAATTACTTCTGCCCACACTTGGGAGTGCCAGTCTTTCTTCTGGTTCTCTTCCCATCTCCCTGGCCACTCCCTCTCAGTTTCCACCGTCCTGTCGATTCTTTTGTCCCACAGCTTTAAATATCACCCATATTATGACAAGCTCCAATTTTGTTATTTCCAGCACACATCCCTCTGCTGAGTGGAGTTGCTTGCCCAACTTTTCCAATTGGGTTCTAAGAGGAATCTACAATTCAACACATCCAAAACCTAGTAACTCTAGATTCCCGCCCCTACTCCAAACCTTCTTCTTTCCCCGCCTTTATCATCTCCTTGAATGACAAACCCATGTGACACGATGCGATGTTCAAACAAACCCCCTCAAGATCCAACTGCATCTCGCTGCTTCCACTGCTACTGTCACAGTTCAAGCCACTGGTACCTCCTGCCTGGATTAGTGCTGATTGGGCTTCCCGGCTTCGACCTTTGACCCTGGGCCTCCAGCACTCCCACCACGAACCCTAATCTAGGACTCTTCCAACAGAGCGGCTGGAGTGATTATTTTTAAAATTTAGGTCATAGGGCGCCTAGGTGGCTCAGTCGGTTAAGCGTCCGACTTCGGCTCAGGGTCATAATCTCACGGTTCGTGGGTTCGAGCCCCGCGTCGGGCTCTGTGCCGACAGCTGGGAGCCTGGAGCCTGCTTCGGATTCTGTGTCTCCCTCTCCCTCTGCCCTCGTCCTCCTCATGCTCTTTCTCTCAAAAATAAATAAACATTAAAAAAATAAAAATAAATAAATAACATTTAGGTCAGATTAAACCTCTCTTCTGTTCAAAACCCTCCAATGACTTTCCATCTCAGAATAAAATCCAAAGTCCTTATAATGGCCTGTAAGTGCCCCCATGATTTGATCTCGTTATAACTACCTGATTTCATCTCCTATATCTCTACCACGATAAGCACATTCTCACCTGCCCACTATTTCCTCTGGCTGAGTGTCCTCAGCCTAGGTGACTGCACAGCCTGACCTCTGCTCTAAATGTCACCCCATCTGGAAGGCCTTCCCTCACCAGTCTGTCAAAAATCGCACAGTCTCTGCTTCATTCACTGTTTACCTTTTTTCCGCTTCATTGCTGTTTTCATATAGGATTTATCTCCACCTGGCACCACCTGGTTACTACTCTCATTAGACTAGAATCTGTTTACAAGACAGAGGCAACTTCTGTGCTTTGTGCACTGCTGCGTTTCCAGTGCCTAGAATGGTGCCTGGTGCATATTAAACATTCAATAAATGTCTTCTGAACGAATGAACTTTCCCCCAATCCACCATCCCTGATAGCCTTGAACTCTGTTAGGAGCACCTCAATTACACTAGTCTCTCAAGCTTGAAATCCCCCACGCTTAGCCTAGAATCGATGGCTCCGTAGAGAGTTTTCCCTTTTTTATCCATCTAATCTATCATCGTTTCCAATTAATACTTACCTAAGACATGCCTCATCCTTCATAGCCTCACTGTCTTGACTCTACTTCAAACTCAGATCTTCAAACTCTGCCACATGTTCCTCCCCCTTGCCAATGCTGGGTTGCACTTCTTGCTTTATTACTTCCCTGTTTTATACTCTTCATACCAAGACTTCTGAGTCTTGATTCTATTGACACGTTGGGTCAGAAAAATCCCTGTTATAAGACGCCATCCTATACGTTATAAGATATTCCAAAACATCCTTACCCTTTAGCCACTCGATGCCAATAGCACCTCCCCCCACTATGACAACCAAAAATGTGCCAAGACATCACCAAATGCCCTTTAGGGCAGAAAATTGCCATTGGTTGAGAACTACTGTCTTTTATCAATGTTGGAACAAAATAGAACAGAATTCTACATAATTTGGTTAGATCCTGGCGTTAGAGAAGTTCACTTACAGAGAAAAGGTTAGAAGCTTGTGTCCTACAGAACAGACTCTACACTCCACAGGTGATACTCAAGGTCCTGGACTCTGTTCTCAACCCTTCTACTCACTACCCATGTGTCGGACCTACCTGGGCTCTACTACTCCAGGAATCTCGTCCCTGCTCTCTGAACCTTCCTCTCTGCTCTGACCTCACATTCCTCCAAGATGGTGACCTTGATTTCTCCATCTTTTAATCCTTTAATGGATGCAGAGCAGTGGATATACCTGCAAGACCTTATTTCTTAATTACTTGTGTCCTGCAACAGAAGCGATGTCCCTTCCAAGAGACTGCTGCGCACCCCGTTACGCTCACTTAACATTTTCTCTTAGAAATCTTATTTCTAAAGAAGACATCCAGATGGCTGACACGTGAAAAAATGCTCCACATCACTCATCATCAAAACCACAATGAGATACCACCTGACACCTGTCAGAATGGCTAACAGTAACAGTAATGCTAGTCAGGCAACAACAGATGTTGGCGAGGATGTGGAGAAAGAGGAACCCTTTTGCGCTGCTGGTGGGAATGCAAGCTGGTGCAGCCACTCTGGAAAACAGTATGGAGGTTCCTCAAAAAATTAAAAGTAGAGGGGCGCCTGGGTGGCTCAGTCGGTTAAGCGGCCGACTTCGGCTCAGGTCACGATCTCGCACTCTGAGTTCGAGCCCCGTGTCGGGCTCTGTGCTGACAGCTCAGAGCCTGGAGCCTGTTTCAGATTCTGGGTCTCCCTCTCTCTCTGACCCTCCCCCGTTCATGCTCTGTCTCTCCCTGTCTCAAAAATAAATAAACGTTAAAAAAAATAAAAAATAAAAAAAAAAAATAAATTAAAAGTAGAACTACCCTACGACCCAGCACTGCACTACTAGGTATTTACCAAGGGATACAGGTGGGCTGTTTCAAAGGGACACATGCACCCCCATGTTTATAGCAGCACTATCGACAATAGCCAAAGTATGGAAAGAGCCCAGATGTCCATCAACAGATGAATGGATAAAGAAGATATGGTATATATGTGTGTGTGTGTGTGTGTGTGTATACACAACGGAGTATCACTCGGCAATCAAAAAGAATGAAATCTTGACATTTGCAACTACGTGGATGGAACTGGAGGGTATTATGCTAAGCGAAATTAGTTACAGAAAGACAAGTATCATATGACTTCACTCATATGAGGAATTTAAGATACAAAACAGATGAATATAAGGGAAGGGAAGCAAAAATAATATAACAACAGGGAAGGGGACATAACAGAAGAGACTCATAAATATGGAGAACAAACTGAGGGTTATGAGAGGGGTTGTGGGAGGGGGGAGGGGCTAAATGGGTAAGGGGCACTAAGGAATCTACTCCTGAAATCATTGTTGCACTATATGCTAACTTGGATGTAAATTAAAAAAATAATAATGAAATAAATCTTGTTTCTAATGTTTCTGAGTAGCATTTCATCAACTGGAAACCATAAGCTCACTACAGAAATACAGGATCCTCCCATAAAAAAGATATAAATAAGTTAGGACTACATTAACCAAATTTCCATGACTTGGTGGAATAATGCTGTCCTTCGCTCTGGCCTACAAATCCGTAACTTACCTTATCTCAGTCACAAACCATCTCTCACTTTCTCACCTGCTCTCCAGGCTCGTCCAGCTCCCGTTCCAGATCCTCCAGCACGGTCACCACCTCGTCCCCGCTCTCCGGGTGCTGTCCCCGCACCCAGGCCTGGAGCTCCTCGGGCAGGATGGTCAGGAACTGCTCCAGCACCAGCAGCTCCAGGATCTGCTCCTTGGTGTGCGTTTCTGGGCTCAGCCACTGGCGGCACAGCTCGCGGAGCCGGCGCAGCGCCTCGCGGGGTCCAGGCGTCTCCTGGTAGCAGAAGTGTCTGAAGTACTGTCGGAAGACCTCCCTGCTGTGGGTGTTGTTCTTCCGCAGGTTCTGATCCCGTCTGGTGGTATTCCTGTACTCCTCCTCCTCCTCCACCTTTACTTCCAGAAGCGCACCCGGTTCCTCGTGGGCCGGCGCAGCCCAGGCCGACGCCATCGCGGCCGTGCAGAAGCTCTAGCGGTGCTTCCAGCAAGGGTGGACCTGAGGGACAAGCCGTCGCTTTTAACACAAGCTACACCATAAGCGAAAACTGCAAATTCTAACAATTTACTTCTGCGCTTTGCAAGCCACCCCCAGGGTAATTCACGACACTCACGGAAACTGAACACGAAAGACTTAAGAACACATTAAAGAGAAAGATTCAGTAAAAGGTGCTAAGGGTTTAAGGACTTCACAAAGGCAACACTTCCATTTAGCCCTAGAATAAAGGACGACCAAATGGAACACAACCAACGTTCAGAGCAAACAAGTAATAATAAAACACTGAGACGGCCTCTTTTAACGGGCAGGCGTGTGGCGGAAACCACGAAACCGGCGCGGCAGCCCCGCAGCAGGTGAAAGGGCGGCGGACGCCGCTCCCGAAGGCTGCCCCCCGCCCCTGCGGCTTCTCGGGCCGGCGGGGAAGGGCAGGGGAGAGCAGCAGCGCGCTCACCTGCAGCTCCCGAGGCCGGCAGCCGGGTCCCTCCCGGGGAGACCACGGGTCACGCGGTCCAAGCCGCCGGGAGCCCGAACAGCCCACAGCGCCCCACAAAGGCCGGAAGCGAGCCGGGCGGGAGCGCGCGCACTTCCGCTCCAGCCTCAGGAAGGGGCGGGCACTCGCCGGGCGGATCCCGCGCTGCCCCACGAGGTCGCGAGAGTGGGCCCGGTGGGCGCGAGCGCACTTCCGCTACAGCCGGAGGCCCCACGGGTCGCGGCAGGTGGCCGGGGAGCTGACTGATGTTGCAGGTCTCGGCCCTGCCGGTCCCGCCCGCCGTCCCCGCTGCCCCGCCCCACGGTGAGCGAGGCCTGGCACACCTGGAATCGGTGCCACTTTGTCATGTGTGTAATTCATTTTATAGATTTTTAGCGTCAACTTGCCAGTGTTTTGTTGGGGACTTGGCGTCTCTGCTCGTGGGACATCTTGGCCCGTCGTCTTCCCTTCTGTGACTTCGTCCGATTCTGTAGGCTCCGCCGCGTGGGTGCCAGCCCCAGGCACGACCTGCGCGCTGCGGGTCTCGTCACCGGTGCAAGTGCCAGGAGAAAGCACCTGCGCGTCGAGGGGCAAGACACGGGAAGCCGAGGAGCAGAGTTCCTGTCTCGTACACGCGGGAAACCCAGGGATGTAGGGGCACAGAATAGACGTTAGTTTATTACTAACATTTGGACAATTTATAAACCAGGTGATTCCAACATTTAAAAAATGCCGTCTCCTGTGATATTTTGATAAGCCTTCTAACTACTTCTAAAACGAAAAGAGAAAAATTCACTCAAATGGTGAAACTGTAATGTCAGATCACTTTGTTACTTTGTACATAAAAAATGAGCATAGATACACTTGATTAGCTCAGAGTCATGCTGGGTGTCTTTAGGGAAGTTAAAAAGGAGGCAAGAAAGGAGAAAAAAAATTAATTATATAGAGAATCCAAAAACAACTTTATTATTTTTTCCCCAGGCTTTATATCTGGGTGGATAAGGGTATTTTGGAAAATTAAAGATGACTACAAATTCTTCCGTGCTTTTCCTGTTTAGCTGTGGAGTCTATGTCATTTCCCCTTGAGTCTTGAGTGGGCTTGAGGACAGCTCAAATAAAATACAGCAAAACTGATGCTGTTTTAGTTTCCCAGCCTGAGCCCTTAAGGACAGCAGCAGCTTTCACTGTTTTTTGGAACAATTGCTCCTGGAGTCCTGAGCCACCACAGAAAGAGTCCGATGGCCCTACTGCAAAGATCACATAAGGAGGCCCCAAGACCGTCCTTCTAGCTGTTCTCGCCCCAAGGCACTGGGCATGGCAGTGCAGCTTGGATTTTCCAACAAACCCAGCTGCCAGATAAACACCACCAAGTGCCACTGTAAGATGCCACACGAAATGGAAGAAATTTCGAGCTGAGACCTCACCAAATTCCTGGCCAGAAATCTCATGGGATGGTTATTCCAAGCAACTGTTTCATTTTTTTGTTTGCTTGTTTAAGTTTATTTACTTTGAGAAAGCATGAGCAGAGTTGAAGCAGGGAAGGAGGGAGGGAGACAGAGAACCCAAGCAGGCTCCGCACAGTCAGCCCAGAGTCTGATGTGGGGCTTGAACTCACAAACTGTGAGATCATGACCTGAGCCAAAATCAAGAGTCAGATGCTTAACCCACTGAGCCACCCAGGCGCTCCCAACTATATTCTTAAGTGCCTGTAGAAGCAAAAGTAAATCTAGAGGAAGGTAACATCATTCAGAACCTTTCAGAACCTCAGCTTTTTTTCACACGTAGTGTGACTCTTGATCTTGGGGTCCTGAGTTTGAGCTCTACACTGGGGGTAGAGATTACTTTTAAAAAATTTTAAAAACTGAAAAAAAAATTTTTTTTCTTTGTATACAGTATGTGATGCATATAACATACAAAATATGTGTTCAACTCTTCAGGTTATGAGCAAGTCTTCTGGTCAATAGTAGGCTCTTGATGATTAAGTGTTTGGGGGTCAAGTTATACTGAGATTTTTGTATAGGGGATCAATACCCCTAACTGCATGTTGTCCAAGGGTCAACTGTACTATACTCAAGAGTAGGAAAAGATCATTGTTTATGGTGGTCGCAATGAATAACCTGATCATCTTTCTCCTGTAGAATTCAAAATCAATAAAGAGAATCCTAACAATTTCCCTGAACCTAATGCAATGTAAAATGATGGTTTTTGTTTTTCTTTGTGACTCTAGGATTGCTTCATTTTTATTACCTGCCTTTTCTGGGCATTTGAGTTTGCTTATTCTCCCTTGAACACTAACTTGGGTCTTTTCTGTTTTCCTAATACAAATCAATACACCTCTTTTTGAAAAAAAGATGCACCTGGGGCTCCTGGGTGGCTCAGTCAGTTGAGTGTCCAAACTCTTGGTTTCAGCTCAGGTCATGATCTCACGGTTCGTGAGTTCAATCCCCATATTGGGCTCCCTGCTGACTGTGGAGCCTGCTTGGGATCCTCTCTTGCCACTTCCCTGCTCATGTGTGCACACTCTTTCTCTCAAAATAAAATAAAAAAAAATAAACTTTAAAAAATAAATAAAGATGCATCTTTCTTGTCTGGAGTCTTAACTGGGGGCTACGTCATACATCATACCCTAGATAGGAACGGAAGGCGCAAGAACTCACCATGTCATCATTAAAAAGATGCTGAACAAGTTTTTTGACTTGGCAAATCATAACTGCAGCATTTAAAATAATTAACCATCTAATAACATTCCTATTTGTATTTTATACATAACTTAAATTTTCACTAAAATAATTTAACAGTCCAAGCTTTTGTAAGAACTGTATTTAAGAACTAATTAAAACATCTGGAAATCTGAACTGGTGGTCCATAAGCAGCCCTTTGAATCACTAAAATAATGTAGCTGCTTGAGGAGACTTAAAAAAAATTATTTTTTCAATGTTTATTTTTGAAAAAGAGTGCAAGTTGGGGAGGGGCAGACAGAGAGACACAGAATCTGAAGCAGGATCCAGGCTCTGAGTTGTCAGCACAGAGCTGGACACAGGGCTCAAACTCACGAACTGCGAGATCACGACCTGAGCTGAAGCTGGATATTCAACTGACTGAACCACCCAGGCACCTTGCTTGAGGAGTCGGTTAAGGAAAAGTAAATGGCTTGTTCTGTTGAATCTGACAAGGTTTTGAGGGACATTCTGAAAGGCCAGTTCCCATCAAAGACCACCCAGAGGTCTGGTATGGAGAAATTCTGCCTTGCTGATTTCAGATGCTGGACACTTTAAGAGTTTGTTTTGTTTTGTTTACAGAGAGTGAGCAAGCGCCAAGCAAGGCAGATGGGCAAGAGAATCTTGAGCAGGCTCCATGCCGAGTGTAGAGCCTGACATCGGCCTCGATATCACAACCCCAAGATCATGACCTGAGCTGAAATACAGACACTTAACTGAGCCACCCAGGCTCCCCTAAAATTTTTAATGTTAGATGAGATGCTACTGTTCACAGGCTTTTCCATTCACATTTACCAACTTCTCACACTCGAGTTTTCTGGTATTTAATAAGGAATGAAATATCCAGGAAAATTCTTACTACATTGATTAAACGAAGAGTTTCTCTCCAACACAGACTCTGATACAGTGAAAAATCTCTGTGTTCTGACTGTAACCTTTCCCACACTTAAGATGGTAACACCTCTCCTTGGTGTGAAGTCTCTGGTCCTGGCTAAGGGCTGACCGTCCAAGGCTTTACCATACTTGTCACTTTTATTATAGGGTCCCTCTCCAGCATGGGTTCTCTATGATGAACTAGTCCAGTGTCTACACTGAGAGCTTTTCCATATTCTCCATATTTGTGGGTCTAATTCAGTGGGAATTCTCTTATCTTCAATGAAGCCAGCACTCTTGGACTAAAAGCTTTTCCACACTTCTCATTTTCATGGCATTTCTCCTGTGTATCTCGGATGCTGGATAAGGATGGAGCTCTGAAACTCATTCCACATTCATCACTTATGCAATCATAGATCTATTTCTAGGGTTCTCTGGTATTTTGGGACTTCTACATAATTCAGGCACTTAATATTGCCATCAAATCTAACAGTGTGTCCCTGTTGGCATGTTATTTCTTCAGATTTCTTCTACTTTGGAAACACCTTCTCATTTTCCAGTTTGACCAAATCACCTGAAAGAAGAGATTGAAAATTTCAGCCTAATTCCCTCATTCACACATACCTTACTCAGTTACTTACTCACTGAACAAGTCTCATTCAAACTACATGCTAGAGGGAAGAAAAAATGTTTCATGTAAGACAGATGTGTATTGAGTTTATGACTTAAACTATAGTGTGTTACTTTAATTTTTTTATTATTTAAAAAAAAAATTTAATGTTTATTTATTTTTGAGAGAGAGAGAGAGAGAGAGAGACAGAATCCGAAGTAGGCTCCAGGCTGAGCTGTCAGCACAGAGCCAGATGCAGGGTTTGAACTCACCAACTGTGAGATCATGACCTGAGCCAAAGTCAGATGCTTAACTGACTGAGCCACTAGGCACCCCTATAGTGTGTTATTTTTAAAAGGGAAGGGTGTGCATGTACACATGTGCCTATAATAAATAAATAATAAAGGGATAAACCATTAAAGAGCAAAAAAGATTACCTATATGAGAGAGGGAACAAGAGGAGGAAAAGGAGAATTTCCTTGAAAACATTTTATAGATTTCATGTATAAAATTTTGTATTTCACATAATTTAAAAAATGAAAAAAAAATTTTAAATAAAAAATAAAATAAAAAAAGCAATCCCTAAACATTGAAACAGAAATGAAACAAACTGAATTTAAATGTGTACCTGCTGGTGACATAACCACACAAAAGAGAAATTATTTCCAATGTCCTTCGAAGAGTAATTTTTTTGTATATACCCAATGATATAGAACTTAAGGACAAAAGAATGGAAAAATCAGGCACCACCATTAAGCTGTTTATAAAAACCATATTTGATGGTAATGTTAACATTTTTTTTGAGGCCACTGAGATACTGTGGGATAAAACAGATGAGTATTTCATACTCTATCATTCCCGGTATCTTTGAAAGTCTCTAAAAGGAGATGCAGATGAAAGATTAAGGCCCTGAATTTGAACTCGAACTGTCAGTATGAATTCACAATACATACTTTATCTTAAATTCTTCCTAGCTCTGAGCACTGAAAGGCCTAGGAACAATGTCCAATAACAATATGAGCATTCCTAGCACCTTATTTTTGGTTTTAAAATACCATTTCTCGGGGCACCTGGGTGGCGCAGTCGGTTAAGCGTCCGACTTCAGCCAGGTCACGATCTCGCGGTCCGTGAGTTCGAGCCCCGCGTCGGGCTCTGGGCTGATGACTGGGAGGCTGGAGCCTGTTTCCGATTCTGTGTCTCCCTCTCTCTCTGCCCCTCCCCCGTTCATGCTCTGTCCCAAAAATAAGTTAAAAAAAAAAAAAAAAAATAAAATAAAATACCATTTCTCACTAAACAGAATCTGGGGTCCTTGGGAAAATGATTGATTTCAGGAGGAGAAAAGGAATTAGATGAGTTTATACTTCTTTTTATACCAGAAACAAGAAAGCTGTCAAATGCCTAGACTCATGTCATAAATATAGGAGACCAGCAGCTGAGAAGTGTGCAGAAGAGAAACCCACCATGTAAGACAAGAAGCCTGCTGCATAAGCTTCAGTTTATTTGTTCCATAAATGTCAAATCATTCTGGACAGCTAATTTTTAATAAAGACATGATTAAAGTAAAAATGAAAAATAATTTGATATCTGTACAATGGAACTTATGTCAGCCATATGTATACATTACATGAAACTCTTGGGAAATATGTCCATAATGTAATACTAAATTTAAAAGTACTGTCAGTTGGTATGTTCAGTATGATTACAATTTGGGCATATATGTGTGCTTGTCCAATGAGCACATAAAAATACTAAATAAGTTTTGTTTTCTACACGAAGTCTTTGAAAATGCACATTTAATAACTTTTCTATTGTATGTAGCCTTTGAGTCATTTTCTATTGGCTTCAATGTAGAAAAATGTTGTCCTGCCTTTGGCATAAAAGGTCAGGCCCAGGGAAGCTGGCAGTATTCAGTTAGAATGGAGAAACAACCCTTCAATAGAATCAGGATTTTCAACAATGTTAGTGCAAAGTAGTGAAGGGAGAATGACAATCAAGGTTAAAACAATGTGCTTAGAGGGACAAGGTAAAAATGAAAGAAGACATCAAGTGAAAGGTAGGCAAAGGTTTAGTGATGAGGTTCATTTGGAAAAATGCAAAAGACATTTCTGATCTTTTCCCCGGTAGGATCTCCTCTTTCTCCTCAGTAGATTCAGATCTGAGCTGCCCTGTTTCTGGCTGGAGCTGCCCTGCCCTCCCCACCCCGTGAGTCTTAATGCTGCTGCCAGGCAAGCCATTTGCCCTTAGGGCCCTCGTTTGCCCTTCCTGTCCCCACAGGAGGACAAAGGACCCAGGGACAATTAGAGAAATTTGACCAGGGTGGTATCTGCTAGGGTTCTAGAGCTTAGATCCCAGTATTAATCGGGGAACAGAAGAGGAGGACAGAAAGCAGAGTTTCCTTTGACCTACAAGGACAGGGAATAAATGGACAGGGAGGGGAACACAACTCTGGCCAATGCATCTTAGCCATTTCCTCTCACTACACTTGAGAGGAAACTTCAAGTCTCTGCTCTCTCTCTGGAGAGAATACCTGCCTCTGGTAATAGATTGTTTCTTCCTTATCTCACCTTCCTCCTGGATGGTCCAGCTTCCTCAACAAGCCCGCAGTCCAGTAACAGCCTCCTCCCTATACACTGGATGCTGCCCCCGCACCCAGGCCTGGAGCTCGGCGGGCAGGATGGTCATGAGCTGCTCCAGCACCAGCAGCTCCAGGATCTGCTCCTTGCTGTGCGTCTCGGGCCGCAGCCACTGGCGGCGGAGAGCCTGCCTGGAGCCGGACTCCTGAGGCCCAAGGGAATCCTCCTCACAGAACTGCCATGAGTTTTGTCCGAAGAACTGTCAGAAGCACCATTTCTGTGCAGGCTAGATGCTTTAACTATTTGACATCCCTTCTGTTCTTCTGCAGCCCAAAAGGGTTGGACTGAATCATTCCTGGGCAAAGCAGTTCACCACAACAGTAGCAGGGGCTTAATAAGGCTGGTGATAAGGCATAACACATCACTGTTAACAGAGATCAACTCCAAACTAAGAACATATTTACTCAGAGTGAATCGCTGTGGTCAAGTCAATGATTTGAAGGTAAAGAGGCCCTGTAAAAGATAAGACAAGCACAAAATGCAATTAGAAAAATGTCCTAAAATTGACTTATAGACAATTCGGTTACTTTAGGACTAAAGAACAATACTAGTAGCTTTTAGATCTAGAAACTGGAGTGAAATATTCAGATAATGTGAAATATCCCGATAACAAAAACAACGCAAACAGCTTTGCTTACTTGAATTGCGTGACACAGATTTAGTCAATCATATTTATAAATCAACCTCTCTGTGCCAAGAATTATGCTAGATTCTTTCAAAGGCATTTTTAGTTTTAGAAAAGAACAGTGTGCATGTCAGTTGGGGTGTCCCACATTTGAGTTAGGGGTCCCAAGTCAATTAACCAAAGCCCCCCTTGTATACAAACCCAGTGAGTATTTTTCAGTCCTTTACTTACCAGATGCCCCCGCAGTCCCTAACACTCCAACCACTCCCAATCTTCTAAGGAACTGCAATCTTCTGGCCGTTTTCCCATGAGCTGGCTTTTGTAAAGTGCTTAGACCAACACTTGGTGCTCAAGCTTATATAAGGACTTGTCAAAAGCTCATTCTTAAGTCCACTTTATGGCTTTTCTTCAGCTTGCCAAGAAATGTCCGGTTACCCCAAGCTGGGATCCGGCCTTCTCATTCCACATTCATTCTGGGCAATCTCGTCCATTCAGTAGCATCTGAGAACTGAGACGCTTTCACCTAACAACTCCTAAATCTATTCTCTTTTCCCAGTCTTACTTTGGAGATCAAGACCATTGTAGTCCAATGGTATAAGACTCTTCCAGTCCTAGGTCTTAAAAGCACCTCAACACCACCAAAAATTAACTCATCGTTTTCCCCTCATAATCAATGGCTCTTCCAAAATTACTCATTTCTTTTTATTTTTTTTTAACTTTACTTTGCTCCGGCACTGTCAGCACAGAGCCCAACTGGGGCTCCCAGAAACCACAAGATCTTGAGCCGAAACCAAGAGCCGGACACTTAACGACTGAGCCATTCAGGCGGCCCTACCCATTTCTTTAAAAATGACACATTCAGGGGCGCCTGGGTGGCGCAGTCGGTTAAGCGTCCGACTTCGGCTCAGGTCACGATCTCGCGGTCCGTGAGTTCGAGCCCCGCGTCAGGCTCTGGGCTGATGGCTCGGAGCCTGGAGCCTGTTTCTGATTCTGTGTCTCCCTCTCTCTCTGCCCCTCCCCCGTTCATGCTCTGTCTCTCTCTGTCCCAAAAATAAATAAAAAACGTTGAAAAATGACATTCATTCCCCTTACCATCTATCTAATCCAAAAACCTAATCATCCCCAACTATGTTAAAAATAAAGCTTGTAATACGTACTACGTGCCGGGCATTGTCCTCAGCACCTTTTCAACAATCGTTCTCCCTCAGACATCGAGTGGAGTTAAATCCGCGTCTTCCACACAACCCACTCCACCCTCGTCACTTCCACGCCCAGCACCTGGCTTTCACCAACTCACAGTACCGGCTCTCTCCGTGACGCCTGCGCACCTCTCCCCTCTCTTGCTTCCAGTCCTACCCCCTTCCAATCCATCTGCCACCCCGCTCCTGGAATTTCTAGAAGCCTAGTAAGATGACGCTGCTCCCGTGCGTGAAGACAGGGACTCCCGTCCCTGCGGAGTCCGCCTCCCGGGGCAGCGCCAGCACATTGACCACCTGGGCTACGAGGCGGCCGCGCGCGGACCCGGGGCAGCGTAGCCGGGGCCTGCTCCCTTCTGCGAGGCAGTGTGCGCACACACATCGCGTGCATTCTGTGCGGGAGCCGTCACACGGAAAGGACGGAGAGGCACACTGCCTTTTCAAGTCCAAGTTCCCTGGGGTATCGCAGCTGTCACCTGCTCATCCTCTCCGCCCCGGCCACAGCACACCCACCTTCCCTCGGCTGCCTCCGGTCGCCCGTTTCCCCTCAACTGTCCGCCTCTCCGGGAGGTGCCCCCACCCCCGGCTCCGGGCATCCGCGCGGTATCGCAGGGGTGTTCCCCTCGTCCCCACGGCACTGTGAGCTGGAGGGGTCTTAAAAGCACCTGGAGACCCGCACTACGCGACCGGCAGCCCATGTCCGCTCGAAGGACGCGCTCACTTCTCAACGTTCTCTGAGCCGAGGAAATCACACTTTCCTCCGTTTTCTAAGTCCTGAGATCCCGTCACCGTACGTCCTCCGGGACGAACCCTCCCGGCACAGGCGTGCAAGGTTATGACCACCGCCACGAAGGCCTCGATGAAAACAGGACTCCGGAGGGGGACAGAAAACCACCGCCGGCCGTAAAGACGCACCAGCGCCCGGAGCGCCGATGCGGGTGGTCCGCGCAGGGCTCGCGTCCACGTCCGCGGGCGGCGACACAGACGAGCAGGCGTCTCGGGGAGCGGCCACCAAGCCTCGCGGGCGCCTCCCGCCGGAAAAGGCTCGCGCTAGCCGTGGCTCACACGAGACCGGAAGTACGTCACGACGCCCGGGCACGCCTCCACCCGCTCCTCACCGCCCCTCTAGGAAGCACAGAGGTCCTGCATCTCAGTGGTTGGCCGGCTCCCACCGCAGGGGCCCTCGGTGGCCTCTGCACAGCGCAGGCGGGTCCACCGGGTGTCCAGCAGCCACTCAGCCTGGGCCCGTCTCTCTGTTACACTGAGGGAATGCGACGCAGTCCTCCGTTCCCTAGGACCCTGGTCCACTCGGCCCCCAGGGTCTGAAGCAATAATCGACACCCACCTGAGCAAAGCGGCCTTAAGAGGCGCGGGTGCTGGTTTGCTGTCCACCGTCTCAATCTTTGTGCATGTGACTCCGGTCCTTTTGAGTAACCTAACCACTTACAGATCCCTGACTCTGCAGAATTAGCAGAAAGTGAGGGGAAGCCACATGCCCGGTCCCCGCTGTGAATGGCCCCGGGGCAACTGCGGAATGTGGGGCCTGGTCAGCCTGTGTTTGGTACCCTGCGGTGTTAAGAGCGCTCTGGTTGCACAGCCCGTGAACAATGTGCATCAATTATGATAACTTAGGAAACTTGGCACAGTATCTGGACCTCATTCATCCTAGCTACTTGCTTCAAACGGCTTGCCCTCTGCCTTATTCCCGCGAGGTTGTGATCTGGCGCGCTATATTCCCACGCTTCCTCTGTGTGTTAGAGGTGAACAGCCCTCACCAGTCCATCGATCCTCTACCACTGAAATGCTCCTATGCTTCTGGAACGTCATCTCTCTTGTCTGGTAAGCCATAGTCTCAACAGGCTCATCTTAGGTAACTAGCTATTTTAAGCGTTTTGTTGTTGTTTGTGGGTTTTTTTGGGGGGGGGGGGGGGAAGGAGGGCTTTTCTGGGTGGGTGTTGTTTTTATAGGCATACCCTCCCCTTCTTACCTAATCCAATAAATGTGTTAACGGGGATTATTTCAAACCAGGCAGATGTGGCTACTTTGCTCTAGGTGGCTACACCTAAACATCCCACAGCCTCCTTCATAGATGCTCTACCTTAGCTTTCATGAGAACATTGTATTCTTCCTGTCTCTTCTATCTCCTCAGCAGGAAAAGTCTTAAGTAGGAAGACCATACATCCTGATTTATGCCTCTTGGCTGGCTGTAATTATTAACAGCAATCCCTTTCATTCTCAGAAGTGTCCTAGGTTGGGCAATACATTATATATAGTTACCTCAAGTCTGACAACCACCGATACGCTAGCTGAAATGCAGATTCCCAGGTCCTGCCCTCACAAACATTCAGCCGGTCTGTGGTAGTGCCCAGGAAACTGCAGTTCAAACAACCCAGGTGATTCTAACACAGGTATATATTCAGAAGCAGTGGCTTCATCATAGAGCTGAGACGTTGGCATGGAAAACTGGGTGTGAGTCCAGAGAGACCTAAAAAAAAGAAATCAGTGATTTACACACTGTGCTTGCGTCCTCTTTGTTACGTAGAGCACCGAGAAGAGTGAGGAGTGAAGAGCAGTGGGACTCTTTCCACTGCTAAGACACACGGACCAATTGAGAGCCGGAGGGCTAATAGGTATTATTTACGGACAAAGCACGTTTCTTGGTAACAACGTCTCTTTTTATTTTTTCCTTCTCTTTGGTCACCACTTGTTGGCCTAATCCAGTTTTAGCGTGTAAGTTTGCCTGCTTCCTTTTTATGTTCTCACATTTCGTTCTTCCCTTTCCTTTTTCCATCCTGTTTTGTTGCTGCTGTTGCTGTTTGCAGAGGCCTAAAAGGTTCTGAGCCTCCAAGTCCAAGTGCCTGTGAAACCTTATATAATTCACAATGATCTTTGTTCGCAGTTTTGTTTTAAACATTTTTAAGATTTTTAACTTTAAAATTTTTTTTTTTAATTTTTTTTTTTTTTTTTTTTAACGTTTATTTATTTTTGAGACAGAGAGAGACAGAGCATGAACGGGGGAGGGTCAGAGAGAGAGGGAGACACAGAATCTGAAACAGGCTCCAGGCTCTGAGCAGTCAGCACAGAGCCCGACGCGGGGCTCGAACTCCCGGACCGCGAGATCGTGACCTGAGCTGAAGTCGGCCGCTTAACCGACTGAGCCACCCAGGCGCCCCTAACTTTAAAATTTTTAATGTGATTAAAAAATAGATCACTACGAGTGTTTAACCACTTTGGACTTCACTTTTCTCATGCAGGTATGAAATTGGTCAACTCAAAATTTCTTCTTAAAGCTAATGTTTTCTGATTTTTTGTTAAGAAACTCCTATAGCACAACAAAATACTTTCAATGATTCCATTATGCTTTAACAAAGTGTTCCGTGACCTCTGCATCTGGCCCCCACCCCTGCACACTCACGGCTCTTGAGCCTGTCTTAGCTGGGCCTTCTTCACCCTGTTTCCTCTATCGCAGATACTTTCCGCTATCTTCCAGCTCCTTCTACAAATAATCTACTTTCCTCTCAACTTTTACGTTCTCTCTCAACTTCTAACTCAACATTTAACCAGTGACACACATGTATACTGGTACATAGATTTCAAAACTGCTCCTGAGAAGATACTTCATATTTTATAATTTTGACTTTAGATATGCCATTGTTTTAAAATTTTCTCAGAGGTATTTTTTGTCTTATTGGAAAAATGTAAAACAATCTTCCACTATAAATTGTTTTTTAAAGGAAAAATATTGTCAGATAGAGAAAATAGAAGTCATTTTCAAATACAAAATCTGGACAGAGACTTGGTTCTCCTTGAAGATTTGGTTCCTCAAATAAAAATTATAGTGAAAGAGAGTCTTCAGGGCTCTTACCTACAGCTCTAGATAGCTTTCAGTTGCAAAATTCTCAGTCATTTCTTGACATACAGTGTTCACTGTCCTAACAATGCTCAGAGGGGTGCTGTACTATTCCTCAAGAACCAGTAAGTCTTCTTTATATTTTTAGCAATCTCTACACCCAACGTGGGGCTCAAAATCATGACCCTGTGATCAAGAGTCACACACTCTTCTGAGTGAGACAGCCAGGCATCCCTCGAACCAATAAGTCTTTTTAATTGGATTTGAATCAATACTTCTTACACCTTGCTCAGCCATAAAACTGACTAGTCTTTCAGACTGGGGCTTTTCAAAGGCATAAGGAGAGATGGTTACTGGTTTACAGAGCAGCTGAAAGGAGATCAATGCCAGAGACTCGATGGGTTGAGTGAAAAGAGCCAGGGTAGAAAAAGAAAAGAGAAGTGAGGGTAATTCAGAAATGTAAAGGGAGACAACACCTAAGAGCACCCTGCCAGGAAGGCTGGAGTAATCACAGGAAAGGCCAGGGCCTACATGCCCCTGTCTAGCGGTTAAGTCAACTAATGACAAATGTGCATCCCAGATAAAAGAATTAGAAGAAGTATTCATATCAGAAAACAAGGCAAGTTAGTTTGGTGAACTGTCAGTAGTTTTAATCATGTTAACCATCACTGCACTCGAGTGGTATATGCCTCTACAGCACAGATAACATCTGTTCTTTCTTGGCATTTTTATCAGTTATTGAGAAAATTTAGAATTTTTGAAAAGCTGTGAAAACAAAAAAACAAAAACAAGCACAAAACAAACCAAACATTCAGTCTTCAATTGCAGCTGTAAAAACAATCCATTAGAACTATATCCTTTAAAATCCTGATCTGTTCATATTTTAAATCTTTTAAGAGCTGATATAATGGAATTATCCAAACATGCTGTTTTGGCATATGCAGAGGTATCTGTGATGCTTACAAACTCAGATTATTAGAGTGTATGTCTCATATCACTGAATGGAATATATGTTTACTTGAGAAGTTGATTTTATTTCAAACTTAAGTCTACTATATCTTTCTTCACTTTGAAATCTATATGTATTTCCTTTGGAAATAGTTAAACCTCAAGATACAGTAAAATACAATCTTGAGAAAATTTAAGATTTTTGAGAAGACCTACAATTACCCATAAGCGGCGACACTAATGGTTTGAAATGCTGAGAATACCTAACAGAGCCAAATACACGAGACTGAAAGCATCCCCATCACTCTGCATTTCTCTGTAGAAGAATTATGTCCACCTCTAGTTGCCGAAACCCTGTTTGCCAGCTCACGTGGAAGTTGTTAGCTTTTAAAGTTTGACTTGAAGTACATTTGGGAGGAGAATGAAATAATCTGTAACATTTCAAAGTAGTGGTTGTGCATTTACACCAGTGTGTTAAAGTATGGAGCATCAGCAAATGAGATACTGTCCACTTGTAAACAGAGAGGAGGCTGGCTGTTTCTCTAAAGATTGTATTGTTTCATGAACACAGCAAGGGGTTGAAGAGTGTAAATATACACCATCTTTCCGTGGAACAAAGGAAATAAGGTTATATATGTTCACGTTTTCTTGTATTTCCATGAAGAAACACTGAAGATATGTAAGATACTAGAAAAATGGCTACCTATGAGGGAAAAGATAGGCTCCCTTTTTAATGTTGCTTTCATACTTGAATCAGACGAAGAATGAACTATCTTCTTGAAAAGTCCCTCTAAGTAAATTAAAAGTTAAAAAAAAATCATTCACTACAAAAATAAATAAGGGGCACATGAGTGGCTCAGTTGGTAAGCGTCTGACTTCGGCTCAGGTCATGATCTCGTGGTTTGTGGGTTCATGCCCCATGTCGGGCTCTGTGCTGACAGCTCAGAGCCTGGAGCCTGCTTTGGATTCTGTGTCTCCCTCTCTCTCTGCCCCTCCCCTGCTTGTGTTTTGTGTCGGTCTCAAAAATAAATAAACATTAAAAATAAATAAATAAAATGCCCCAAATGAGGGATCAGTGGAAGGAGTCCTTCCTGGAACTCGGCTGTAAACCGAACAGAGCAACATGCACAGACGGGAGGCTTTATTGAGCTGTGCCTCAGTGCCTTCTAAATCCTGGAAGTTCCTTCTAACCTCAGTGCCTTCTAAATCCTGGAAGTTCCTTATACTAGTCATTTCTACATGGTGATAAAATGCTTCCAGATGCTTAGAAAGAACACTAGAAATCAGGAGACAGGGTTTCGGCTCCAGCTCGGTGAACCAGCTGAAAGGTCCGCAGTCACTTCCAGCCTCCGTTTCTGTATCATATAAGGGGCACAGAAGTGATCTGTAGGGTCCCTTATGATGTTTCTATCATGGTTAAGTGACCTGCAGTGTATTTGGTACTCCAATCTGGATTGTCATCACCATAGATTCCCATTTCTTTGTGTCCTAGGCTTAGTATAAAGCTTGGTAAACGTTCAATCAGTGTTAAGGGAAAGAAGTTTTTTAAAGCATGACCTTGGTGGTAATTAATAGGTAATGCTGAGAAGCATGGAGCTTATGAAAAACAATCAATGTGGAAGACTGATCATACTTTTCAACTTCTGTATATGTTTGAAATTTTGTATAACTAAGGGTTAAATAAAGAAAGCAAAATCCAAAAATGCTTATAAATCACAGGAAAAATGCAAAGAGGCCTATATTTTCGTAATGAAGATCAGAAGTGAGATACCAGATTTTTAGATAAGTTTCTTGGTCTACACAAATCTGAAATCTCGAGCAACAGTAACACATTGATGTGTCCTCACTTGGGTCCTTGGCTCCTCACTGAAGGCGGAGTCAGTGGAACTCTACAGAGTTCTTAACAGGGAGAAGCCTTCTGTGTATCTATGGGAGGATTTATCTGTCCCCTTTTGTAGGTTAAAAAGCAAATTATCATATCTTATGAGAAAACAATCAAACCGTTTAAGTTGCAAGTTTTACTGCCATTATTTTTAAATTAATTTTTAAATACTCAAACTACTTTTAACATAATTGTGTATTCAGGTAGCATGTAATTTTTTAAAACTTTTTAAAAAAAGTTTCTTAGAACTCGGACGAAGGAGTTTTCCTAGAGCACACCTGGAGAACTTTCTGCACAGACAGGTGTGGGACCAGTTGATGAAGTCACCACAACAGTGTTCACTACTGCAAACACGGATGTCACAGACCCCAGAGAAGCTGACAGATGGACTTAACATATCATGCTTCTCTCAGCATAAAAACACGGACACCTTCCACAGTCTGCACTCCAGAGGACCGAACGATTCTTTTCCTAGGACTCTGCTTCAGGGACAAAGTGAGAGCCTGCCCCACCACCTCCACTAGGGTCCGACACCGGGAGCCTCTGCCCTACCTGCTCCAGGGGGCTAGCGGCACCCACCCCAGGGTGGACCTTCCGATGCTGGACGAGGTTGCAGTGATAAATAAAGTTCTTGCCACAGTCTTCACATTCGTAAGGCCTTTCTCCAGAGTGAATTCGCTGATGCTTAATGAGGACAGAACGTCGGCTGAAGCTCTTCCTGCACTGGCTGCACTGGAAGGGCTTCTCCCCCGTGTGGATCCGGAGGTGATGGAAGAGCCCCGCGTTCTGGCTGAACGCTTTGCCACAGATGCCACACTGGTAGCGCTTCTCCCCGGTGTGGAGTCTCTGGTGCTGGAACAGACCCGAGCGCTGGCTGAAGGCCCGTCCGCACTCATCACACCCGTAGGGCTTCTCCCCGGTGTGTGTCCTCTGGTGCTCGATCAGGATGGAGTTCTGGGTGAAGCTCTTCCCACACTCACCACAGACGTAGGGTCTCTCCGCCGAGGAGCTGGCCCGCTGCCTCTCCCACCTGCCCTCCTGGTCACATGTGTCTGCACACTCAGGCCCCAGAAGAGTGTCACCGTTCAGTTTCTCAGGAACTTCCACAAGACGTTTCTTTTCTTTACAGAGCTCCCTCTTCGGGGCTGACTGCACACTCCAAGCCCCAGCCTCATCCCCTGAAACGAGAAATGGATCACATGAACGTCATGTTTCCAAATGGAAAAGAAAAAAGCAACCAGGAGGGTGGGTGGCAGGGGACGCATAAGCACGGTTCTGTGTACTTCCCCCACCTAGACAAGGATGCCCGGACCTCAGGGAGAAGACACACTGAACTGTAACTGTCAGGGGACTGTCTTCCCCCAACCAGGCCGCAAACCTCCTTGCTGGTCACCGTGTCCCCAGGACCAAGCACAACGCCTGGCACACAGCAGACGCTGAGCAGATGGACGGTGAGGGAGTGAGGGAGGCCTCTGAGGAAGTTCCAGTCCTCACCGATCTCCCGAAGCAGGCACACCTCCCGCGACCTGCACTGATGCGGCCCTTCCAAGGTTGGGGGCTGGCCGCTTGAGGAGTCCTGGGCTGCTCCCCGACCTGCCTCCTCCTTCACCAACTCTTCCTGCTCACGGGCACAGGCTGGAACCTGCTGGAAATTAAGGACGGTTAGAAATCAAATGTCAGAGAAGACATCGTAAGGAGGCCTCCTCAGGCCCACTGCACGGGAAAAGAAGGACCAAGAAACTGGCAGGAAGAAACAGGCAGAAGGATGGGGCACCCACAATAGACCACATCAGGCACAAAGAAATCCTCGTCCTCTTCCTCTTGCTGCGCAGAAACCCCACACTCGTTCTTACAGCTACCGACCTCTGTCCTGCCCTCTCCCACCTGCTCTCCCGGCTCGTCCAGCTCCCGCTCCAGATCCTCCAGCACGGTCACGGCCTGCTCCCCGCTCTCCGGGTGCTGTCCCCGCACCCAGGCCTGGAGCTCCTCGGGCAGGATGGTCAGGAACTGCTCCAGCACCAGCAGCTCCAGGATCTGCTCCTTGCTGTGCGTCTCGGGCCGCAGCCACTGGCGGCACAGCTCGCGGAGCCTTCGAAGAGCCTCGCGGGGTCCAGGGGTCTCCTGGTAGCAGAACTGCCTGAAGCGTCTACGGAAGATCTCTCTGCTATGCGGGTGATCTCTCCACGGGCCAGATTCCTGCCCAGAGGCACAATCCCCCTCTTCCTCTTCTACCTTTACTGCCAGACGTCCTTCCTGCATCTCTGGAGTCTGAAGGACGGAGGCTGTGGCCATTTTAGGCTTCACTATTCAGAAAAAGAATCTATCCTTGATGACTCCCTTTGATCTTTTCTTCTGAAAATCCTAAAATCTAAAACATATTTTGCAGAGAAAAAAAAACATTAAAATGCAGAAAATCTTTTCTGCTCGCGGGCACTGGGGTATTTATAGCAAAAGCAGTCACTGTCTAGTGAAGAGCAGAGAATGCATGACTAACAGTAAGGACTTTGCAAATCCTGAGGCAGGTGATACAGGGGAAGGAAAACAGAAACAGAACACGTTCCCCAGAACCGGCCCCCCGCCAACCACGGTTTTATTGAAGAAGGGACCATTTTGATCATCCTCAATGAATCAGCTCAAGTAACTCAGTTAGAATAAACTGAGTTTCCATTTGAATGGCAAGATCCTGGACGTGGCGTGTCATGCTGAATGGAGGTAAACGAGCATCATGGTGCCAAGTGGTCACAGAGGACACTAAGAGTCAAGGAGAAAAGGGAAACAAAATGGAGAAGGGAGAAGTAAAGATAAAAGGACAGAATGAGGAGCCAAAGAAATGTACTGGGGAGGAGAGGCCAAGTCTGTCCAGTCGGGTGAGGTGTGCAGGAAAGAGTTCTGTACTTGGGCTGAGACCCGATCTTCCAGGTACAATCTGTGCGGGCCCATCTTTCTAGGGGATATGAAGATAAAATAAGATCATGGATAAAGAGCACAGGAAGCTGGCAGCTCGGTAAATCCTAAAGTATGATACATTACTACTATTGTCGTTTTTCTTATAAATCTTATTGAAGGAATAAATGAATCCTAGCAATCAAAACACCACGGCAAAAGAATCAGAAAGTAGTCAAGAGATATTAAAATGAAAGAAATATTGGTTCTGATATTTTAGAATTTTTTTTTTTTAATTTGAGAGAGAGAAAGAGAGCGCACGTGTGCACACGGTGGAGGGGCAGAGGACCAGGGAGAATCTTAAGCAGACTCCACACTCAGTACGCAGCCCAATGCAGGGCTCGATCCCACAGCCCTGGGATCGTGACCCGAGCCTACGGAGTTGGACATTCAATCGACTGATCCAAGCCTCTGGTTCTGATATTTTAAAACAGGGGTAGGGTCTGAGCTGTTTCTCGTCCTTTAATTTCCTGGAAATTGTTTATCTTTGAGACTTTGAGGATGGACAGTGGACAGCAATGCGTAAAATAAAATCAGTGCTCATAAAGACACAAATGTCTATGACCACGTAAAGCTTATGAAAGAATCTAAACCAGAATAGTAATTAAGGAAAGCAATTTTCTGAAAGAATATTATGTAGCCTAGTGATTTCAAAGGATCATTTTTGGGTAGAGGCTTTCAAACTTTTTTGACCAGGACCCGCAGTAAGAGGTATTTTATACTGAGACCCAGAACACATATATGCATGTGTGTGTACATGAATGTATATGAGACACGCACACACATAACTGAAATAATAACTTCACAAAAACTAAGCACCCTTATTTATGTGATATGTATTATTCTTTTTCTAAATCCTGGTTGTTGTTTTTAAACCCCAAAACAAAAAACCCTGGTCACAGCCCACATGGACTTCATGATCCACACGAGTCATGACCTATAGCTTTAAAAAGTTGCCAAATTTAAGTAAAATTTTTATAATTCGTTGTAAATATAACCCAACACTGTTCTTAGGTATTGGAATCCATCACAAAATAAAAAGAAAAACTAAGGAGAGGGTATTTAATTACAACCGGACATGGATCACTTACGAGTACAAGAGAAGTTAAATCTGCATCGCCAGTATTAGGCATACTTATCAGGAAGAGAAAGACTACCAGGGCAGGGAAGCATCGTTCTGGGTAACCTGCAAATATTATCCTTTCCACAAATTCCTAACATTTCTGGCTTCACTAACTTTTATAGTCACCACTCCAGGAGAAGCGGAGAGAGTTTTTTCCTCCAAAGGCAGGATCCCTGAGCTCATATTCCCTCCCCAGCTTTGCCTGGCACTGACTCACCATCACTTCGAGTACCACGTTATCTTTTTCTGTCCAAACCTCTCACACACCACCCATGCATCTAGCCAACATTTACTTAGAGCCTGCCATATTCCAGGTTCCGTTCTATGCACTAGAGATAAGCTGCAAAAAAAAAAAACAAAGTCCCTACTTCCATGGGATTTACATTCTAATAACAATATCAGTAACAGCTGACGTATATTGTTTTTGAGGTACCGGGCATTGTACTAGACGCTTTACACATATTACCTCATTTCATCCTCAAACAACCTCAAGTAAGCTTTTGTAATTACCCAGTATCATAGATGAGAAAATGGAGGCGCAAAGACTTTAAATCTTCGTGAAACAAGTTTCACAGGCCTAGGTGGGGAAGCTGCCTTTTAAACCCCACAAATCTAACTTCAGAATTCAGTCTTGAGCACTACACCACTCGTTCTCCTCTACGTGGCAAGGAAGACGGAAGGGGCCAACAGGGACAGACGGTAATATGCCAAATAGCAGCAAACGCTACAGAGAAAATTCAAGGTAAAGGAGATGGGGAGAAAGGTCTCCATTTCATGTGGGGCATCAGGGAAGGCTTTGCGGATAAGGTAACGTCTGAGCAGACTCGAGAAGTGAGTGGCGGTCACAGGACTCCCTGGAGAAGGATGGTTCCACGCAAAGGGAACCGAGTCCTTGGAGGCCGGAGCACGGCTGCGTTCTTCAAGCAACAACCAGTTGAACAATGTGGTGACAGCAGAGAGAGCAAAGGGTACAGTGATAGAGTCAGGTAGGGAGATTATGAAACGCCACGTGAGGGCTCTGCCTTCTAGTCTAAGACATGTGGAAAGCCATTGAGGTTTACAGTGGGGTGGGGGGTGGCGACGAAACGTTACTTACACTTAATATGAAAGTATAACCAGCTGCCGTGATAACAGACTATGGGAAAAGGGGAAGCAGAGACAGAAGCTATCTAGTCTTTGCGGGAGCGATGATTGTGGCTGCAAGCGTGGTCTGCAGGGTCTACTCTAGGGTGTGGAAGTTTGGGGTGCAAGTATCAAACAGGTAAGTGAAGGACATGCGCTCTGATGTCACTCAGTTAACCGAACACAGGTTCAAAGGATTAAACGGCTACTCATGCCCTCTTGTTTTGTCAATCTTCTAGGCCCTGAAAAAGGTCTCTTTCCTATTTGCTGCCTGTCTGCTTTGGCTTTAAGTCAAAGATTTTCTATTCACAGAAAATGCAGCTGCAGCTTTGAGCTCTGCTCATAGAAAGTCATCTCCGCTCTGTGGTGTTTCACATTTTTACTCAGTTTCACGAAGATCGATTTCCCTCTCTTCTCTGGATAGGCTCCCTTTCGCTTTCCTCCCGATTTCACTTCTGTCTGGTGGCCTCACACTGGCACATCTTTGCTGCTTTTTGAACCCAGTGCTGCCCTCCTGCTCACAAACATACAGCTATTAATCTCACTTAGGTTCACCACCCCATTGTACACACCTTCCTTGACTTACCGTGGGGCTACGTCCTGATGAACCCACCATGAGTTGAAAATATCATAGGCTGAAAATGCAGAGTCCACCTAACCGACCACACATCACAGCTTAGCCTCACTTACCGTAAACATGAGCCTACAGCGGGGCAAAATCACCTAACACAAATCCTGTTTTGTTGTTAAGTGCTGAAAATCTCATGTACCTTAGGGAATATTGTCCTGACAGTGAAAAACAGAATGGTTATAAATGTATCCGTTATTTCTCACGAGCAACTCGAGAAAGGTCAAACTCATAATTCGAAGTAGTATGAACGTGTACCACCCTTTGTAGGGGACCATCGGTACACGCCAGGTAGAGAATTAGCATAATAATCTCTCACACTTAAAAGAACCACATCTGCATTTTAAAGCCGGTTTCTCCTAGAGTCTCAGCAAGCTTGATACTCCCAAATCTACCACTGCCCTCAGGGAGGAATGCTCTTTACCAAAGAAATACATGCTGCTGAAGATCAAGCAGCATGCAACCAAGTATGTTTTTATCATAACGCACCCCCAAACCCTCCCCCCTGACATCACCATCTAAGGCCCCCCACTACTTACTGGATGCAGCCACAGACTCTCCCCGCTGAGGTCACCATCTAAGGCCCCCGACTACTTACTGTACGCACTCCCAAACCCTCCGCCCTGATATCACCATCTAAGGCCCCCGAAACACTCAAGCTCGGCTCAAGACCAGTCAGGTCTCTAGCTTCAACTGTTGGGCCCCTCTTGTTTTCCCACATTCCACATGCAAAGCCTGCCCGCTCCACTCCGGCTTCTCTTCTCACTGTTCTTTAGTCAGGCTTTCCTCATCCCTGCTCCATATCCGTGGTCTTGCCAGCTGCACTTGTTCCAACCCTACCCAACCTCTGCACCTTGATTTGAATCTCACATCCTTTGAGGTCTTCCTCATGCATTCCAGCCCACCCTCTTCCTCCTTCCAGCTCTTCTATCATTTTGCCCCCAGTCTCTATCTTGCAGTTAGCTCTCACATTAAACCAAAATCCCAGAAGTACAGAATAGCCAATTCCTTCATCAAGCTCTACTCCCCAGAAGTAGACACCGTTAAAGATTAGACTGTATCAGGGGTGCCTGGGGGGCTCAGTCGGTTGAGCGTCCGACTTTGGCTGAAGTCACGATCTTGCGTTTTGTGGGTTCGGGCCCCGCGTCGGGCTCTGTGCTGACAGCTCAGAGCCTGGAGCCCGCTTCGGATTCTGTGTCTCCCTCTCTCTCTGCCCCTACCCTGCTCATGCTCTCTGTCTCAAAAATAAATAGAAACATTAAAAAAAAATTAAAAAGATTAGAATGTATCTTTTCGTCGTCTGTGCATCTTTAATGTGTGCACGCACACAGACACACACACACACACACACACACACACACAACCTTTCCTATTCATCTGCAATAAGTAGAAAGTGGTATAAGGTAGCAGATTTAGTTATGAATTCTGACTAACAATGTGATCTTGAGCAAGTTACTTGACTGGTTTTTCTGATCCTCAATCTCGTGTACAAAACGAGGACAGTTCCTTTGCAAAGTTGTCAAGAGTATTACAGGAGACAATGCATACAAAATGGTTCGGCACAAAGCCTGGCACACAATAAACTTCCACTTTTAAAGAAATACTGTACAATTTTTGGCTTCAGGTGGCTTAATCAATACCTGCTACCTACCCTTGGGGCCAAGACTGTAAGGTTTCCTTCCTATTGCCCAAAGCACAGCAAGGGTAAGTGGGCGGGGAAGCACGTGTTAACACACCACTAAAGTAGCTGTTTCACCAACCTTGCAAACATACTCTGGAAGACATTCATGTGTTCAGATAACACTTTTCTCTACTCTTAAATCCTAACCGGAAGCCCAGGACTCCTGAGGCCTGAAAGTGAGGAGGACCAGATTCAAACGAGATAAGTAACCCCTGGGCTGTGGCCGTGAAGCTAATATAGAGAAGAGAACAGAGTCAGCACAGCAGGTTTAAGAAAACGGCCTGGATCTGAACCCTGACTACACCCCTTACCAGCTGGTATGAGTTCGGTCGAGTCAGTGGGCCTCACTTTCCTTCTCGATGTTAGAAAAGGGGGCAGGAGAGGGCTGGTCCGTACTCGGAGCCCACCTACATACGTTACTACCTGGGAAGTGCTTTGAACAACGCCTGCCCAGAACGTACTACCTGCTGCTGAAATATTCGCTTAACAAACATAAACAAATCGCGAGCGCCCCCGTGGGTGGTGAACCAGACCCCGAGAGGCCGAGAGGAACGCTCCTCCGTCGGCGCCTGTCCCCTCATCCTACTATGGGGACGGAGACGGCCCGAGGCGCCCGAGCTCGGGTCCGGCCAGGACGCCCCCGCCTCCCGCACCCGGCCCGGTGACAGAGCTCACACACCGGCGCGGCCCGACTCCGAAGCTCACCGAGCATCCGCGGGAGGAGAGGCCACCCCGCCAGGCCCCACCGCCTCCCCGTCCTTGACAACCACAGCCCGCACAGTGACCGGCTACAAAGGCCGGAAGTGCGTCACGCGTGCCAGCTCCGGGACGGCGTTCCGGCCGCTTTCCTTCTAGCAAGCCCGGAGGTCTCACGCCTCTATGGTCGCCCCGCCGAATCGGCTCCACAGGTGGAGTGAGGCGCTGGGAGGTGTATTCTGCCCCGCGAGGGCAATGGGACAACAGCCAACATAGTGTTTAGCCCATATTAACTTATTCATTCTGCATTGCAACCCTGTAAGTTAGATAGTTATCCCCATTTAACAGATGAGGAAACTGACGCACGTTCCCTCTGCATTTATTGCCATTCCTGCAAAGACATCATTTTTGTGCACTTTACTTAATTGCACGAGATATTTCAGGTTCACTTTATATATTACCTGCCCTGGACCTAGAATCCACCATTGTTCCATAAGGCATGAAGCTCTGGTTCCTTTCAGTGGAGAATGGTATACAGAAACCAGCGGATAAGCCATGGGTAGTAGGATATATCATTGCTTCTAGGCCATATCAGTGAGTATATATATATAATTTTTTTTCCTTCAGGATTTTATCTCATTTTTTAATACAATTTTTAAAGTTTATTTATTTTGAGACAGAGAGGGAGCAGGAGAGGGGCAGAGAGAGAGAGTCCCAAGCAGGCACGGAATTCAATGTGGGGCTCCATCTCACAAACGGTGAGCTGAAATCAAGAGCTGGCTGCTTAAGCGACTGAGCCACCCAGATGCCCGGAAAGTTACACATGATTTTTGACTGCACAGGGGTCAGAACGCCAATCCCTGCCTTGTTCAAGAGTCAGCTATATACTCATGCCCCATTTTCATTAGTTTTAATTTATCCTGTCCTTCCTTCCTCTTTCCTTCCTTCTCTCCTCTCCTTTCTCTTGCAAAAATAAGCACCTGCCTTCTTTACCTCCATAAATTATATTATATACACTCTTTTATACCTTGCTTTATCACTTATTAAAAAACCTGGAAATTATTCTAAATTTGTTCATTGAAATATTTTTTTTTTTTTTTTTTTTTTTTACAGTGGCATAGTACTCCATCGTGTGGCTTTTTCAACTAGTCTTTGAGGGATGGGTATTTGGATTGTTTCCAATATTTTAACAAACAATGCTGCAATGATCAATGATCAATGAAGAAACAGAAATGAGAAGTGAGGAGAGAGAAAGGGAGGTGTCTTTGTAAGGGCTGTATTACTTTGCACTCTGAGAGTGCCTGTTTTCACATAGCCTCCCAGACTGTATGTTCTTAAACATTCAAATTTTGTTAATATGACAGGTCATTAGTTATTTCTTATGCAATCATAACCCCAATGATTAAATCCTTGTTAAAAATGGATTCATAGTATATTATGAATAATAGAAAAAGTTAAAGATAACAGAAACAAAGATATTCCATGCTCATTAACTGCAAGAACCAATATTGTTAAAACATGCACACTACCCAATGCAATCTACTGATTAAATGCAATCTCTAACAAAATACTAAAAACATTTTTCACAGAACTAAAACAAATAATACCAAAATTTGTATGGAACCACAAGACCTTGAATAATCAAAGCAATCTTGAAAAAGAACAAAGCTGGAGGTATTACAATCCAGATTTCAAGATATACTATAAAGCTGTCATAATCAGAACAGTGTGGTACTGGCACAAAAACAGACACACGGATCAATGGAACAGAATGGAAAACCCACATATAAACCCACACATATGTGGTCAAATAATCTTCGACAAAGGAGTTAAGAATATCCAATGGGGTAAAAGACAGTCTCTTCAATGAATGGTGCTTGGAAAACTGAATAGCTACATGCAAAAGAATGGAACTGGACCACTTTCTTACACCATACACAAAAATAAACTAACAGATTAAAGACCTAAATGTGAGACCTAAAACCATAAAACCCCTAGGAGAAAACATAGGCAGTAATTTCTTTGACATTGACCGTAGAATCATTTTTCTGGATATGTCTCCTCTGGCAAGGGAAACAAAAGGAAAATTAAACTATTTAGACTACACCAAAATAAACAGCTTTTGCACAGCAAAGGAAAGCATCAACAAAATAACAAGGCAATCTACCGAATGGGAGAAGATATTTGCAAATGATATATCCAATAAAGGGTTAACATACAAAATATATAAGGAATTTCTATAACTCAGCACCAAAAAGGCCCAAATAATCCGATTAAAAAATGGGCACAGGACCTGAATAGACACTTTTCCATGGAAGACATTCAGATGGCTAACAGACTCGTGAAAAGATGCTCAACATCACAAATCATCAGGAAAATGCGAATCAAAACCACAGTATCACTTCACACCTGTCAGAATGGCTAAAATAAAAAAGACAAGAAATAACAAGTGTTGATGAGGATGTGGAGAAAGAGGAATCCTGTACGCTACCAGTGGGCATGTAAATTGGTACCACCACTGTGGAAAACAGTATGGAGGTTCCTCAAAAAAAATTAATAGAATTGCCACATGATCAAACGGAAGGCCTTCCCACGTTCACCGGGTTTCTCTCCAGTGTGGATTCTGTGATGTCTGTTCAGGTCAGAACTTCCACTAAAGACTTTCCCACATTCATCACATTCCTAGGGTTTTTCTCCTATATGAACTCGCTCATGTTTGGTGAGGTTTGAACTCACTGAAAACCCTCCCACAGTCAGTGTGCTGGTTTAAGGAACGGCATCTCCAATGAGCGAGTCCTGTGCTGTTACTGAAGGTTTTACCACGTTCGCTCCTCATAAGCTTCCTCCCCAGTGTGATTTCTCTGACATCTAAGAAGGACTGAGTCTTGACTGAAACTTTTCCCACACTGATCACACTAATATCGTTTTTCACCCATGTGAATCAGGGGGCACTTAAAATAAAGCTTTGTTTTGACTGAAGGCTCTCCCACACTCTTCACATTGAAAGGGCTTTTCCCCCGTGTGGATTCTCTGACATCCAAGAAGACTGATGCTGCGCATGAAGCTTTTCCCACACTGATCACATCTGTGTGGCTCTCCTTCCTCTGAATTTCCTTGATGCCTGCCAGACCTGTCCTTGCATTCATGAAGGTCTCCAAGATGGGTCCCCTGGAAACTGGTGCCTCTGCAGATTCCACAGAGTATCATCTTCTGTTGATTCCATTCCTTTGGACACTTCCTGCCTCCCAGCCAATGTCCCAGCCTTGGGCTTGGTCTCACTATCTAAACTAGGACACGGATCGTTCCAATGTCACTTTCTTTCCAAACTTTTTTTTTTTCAACGTTTATTTATTTTTGAGACAGAGAGAGACAGAGCATGAACAGGGGAGGGGCAGAGACAGAGGGAGACACAGAATCTGAAACAGGCTGCAGGCTCTGAGCGGTCAGCACAGAGCCCGACGCGGGGCTCGAACTCATGGGCCGTGAGATCATGACCTGAGCCGAGGTCCCAAAGTCGGACGCTTAACCGACCAAGCCACCCAGGCGTCCCCCCCCCCCCCTTTTTTTTTTTTAATTGGGCGTCCACGTTGGCATCTCCGTGCGGGTCTTTTTTTTTTTTTTTTAACGTTTTATTTATTTTTGAGACAGGGAGAGACAGAGCATGAACAAGGGAGGGTCAGAGAGAGGGAGACACAGAATCTGAAACAGGCTCCAGGCTCTGAGCTGTCAGCACAGAGCCCGATGCGGGGCTCGAACTCACGGACTGAGAGATCATGACCTGAGCTGAAGTCGGCCGCCTAACCGACTGAGCCACCCAGGCACCCCTCCAAACTTTTTGTTATGGAAAATTTTAAACATCTATAAAAGTAAACAAAATGGAAATGTCACCTGTTTGAGCTGATGGTCTATTACACCCCAAGGGACCATTTTTCTCTTTTGTGGTCATATTCCCGCAACAATCAATAAATATGTCTTCAGCTCAGTTAAGGAAGGCAAGTACTAGAGAGGAAAGGTGAAAGTGGTACTTACCAAGGTAGGACAGAGAACAGAATTTACCAAAGGGCACAGATTATTAAAATGTTTGTTAAAAGTCTAAGTTTATAGGAGGTGCCTGGGTGGCTCTGTTGGTTAAGCATCAGACTCTTCACTTCAACTCATGATCTCGTGGTTTGTGGGATCAAGCCCCGAGCAGGCTCTGCACTAACAGCACAGAGACTGCTTGGGATTTTCTGTCTGTTCCTCCCCAGCTTGTGCTTGCTCTCTCTCTCTCAAAATACGTAAATAAACTTAAGAAAAAAGTCTAAGTGTATAAAGAGCACTTTAAACTGCAATCAAATTCAATTATAGCAGAAAGGCAAAAGTGTGTTCATTCTATTGCTTGGAAAGAAAACTTCCTCTTAATCTTCCCCCAAATAGGGCACTTCTTGAAGATTCAGTGTAAACTGATAATTCCCTTATATTAACTAAGATATGGAAAAACAGTTTTACTGAAATTTGGCCCGAGGGAGATAAATGTCCCACCAAACTCATTAAGATGAAGATTCTACCTCAACTCAAAGGAAATACCGGAAAAGGTCTGATTTCTTGGCTGTTCTGGTCACTTTATCCCTATTTTCTGGAGATTGTGAAGGGGATCAGGACGTAAAAAGGGGATCAGGAAACTTTGTTAGTGGGAAGCACATCTGACATGCTGTGTATGAAGTTCTTCCTGACATGGAGAGAATGTGGGAGGGAAAAAGGGTTGAAAGTAGACTGGAGATGCAGGGGAAGGTATGAGCATGAAAACAGGAGGGAATTTAATGTGGAAGAAGATAGGAGCAGTGCAGTCAAAGTGAAAGGTTTAAAAGGTGGCTCTATCCTAACGGGTAGAGAAAACTTAAAAAGACAGGATAGGGCAAGACACTGAGGAGGCCTCTGTAAAGATCATAATGGAGAGATAATATAAGAAGCCACTGAATGAGGTGATAATTCCACGTTTCAATGAAAAGCAAAGATGGGTATGTTAAAGTAAGTAAGTAAATAAGTAAATAAAAATCTTTTGCTTAAAAGATCAAGAATACCGGTTATACTTTGCAAACAGAGAGGCAGATGAGCCAGGGAGGATTTTGGGTGAAATCATGCACGTCCATCAGTCTTCTTGGATACTACTCCTGATTAAACTGTAAAGAATGGCTGTGATTGGCCAAGCGGGAGCCCAGCTACCCTGATCCACCTTTCCAGACAGATCCTCCTCTTTCTCCTCACCTCTCTCTAGGGAATGGGGCTCCAAGGTCATGCTGGACGGGGTCTCCACGTGCTGGAGCTGATCACATGGTGACTGGCAGCCCGCTCCCAGGGATGTCACTTCCTCCCAGAGCACTTCCTGTCCATCTGCTTGGAATGTGCCCTGGGGACAATTAGGGACCACAGGGCTTGGGAAGAAAGTGCCCTGAGAACTAGATGTAAAACCTTGGGAAGTACTTCCTATGGAGCCAGGACAGGGAGAAAGGACTCAACAGGCTTAGAAGGAGAGATGAGGCAGGAAAAGGAACAGACAGAAACAATGATGCAGGACAGGGACGGAAGCTCATGGCTGCCCTCACAGCTCTCCTACTGACCTAACCGGTAAATGCTGCGCTTTGTCACCACAGAACATGCCTCTCTTCCCACCTGCTCTCCGGGCTCGTCCAGCAACCGCTCCAGATCCTCCAACACGGTCACCGACTGCTCCCCGCTCTCCGGGTGCTGTCCCCGCACCCAGGCCTGGGGCTCGGCGGGCAGGATGGTCAGGAACTGCTCCAGCACCAGCAGCTCCAGGATCTGCTCCTTGGTGTGCGTTTCTGGGCTCAGCCACTGGCGGCCCAGCTCGCGGAGCCGGCGCAGCGCCTCGCGGGGTCCAGGCGTCTCCTGGTAAGGGAAGAGCCTGAAGCGCTGGTGGAAGATGACTGGACTGGCTGTTCAGCTGCAAGTCAGTTTCTTGTACGTAAAAGTGATCTTCCTCCACCTTTACCATCGCAGGTCCTTCCTGTTGTCCTTCTTGGATAAGATCTGTAGCCATTTTCTCTCAGCTGGGGGCGAGGGGAGGGGTCCGCGAAGACGGCTCTCTGCTGCAAGGAGATTCCCCTTCACAAAATGTAGGAAAGTGCTAAGATGAAAAATTGCCACCAGTTAAAAAGGAAAATCTACAATTTAATCTACGTTAAAGGCTGCCCAGAGGACAGAAAAGATTTTTGAAGTTTGGCTAACAATGATTGATGTAGATGATTGGAGGAGTTGACATTCTTGGTAATGGATTTTTTTTTTCTAATGGAAATTTCTGACTATTTCCGAAATGAAGGGAATAATCCTTTTCCTACCAGTCTTTCCTGTGCTCACTCTACTCCAACTAAACCCTTTTCAATTTTATTAATTTTTTTTCAAGTTTATTTATTTTTCTTGAGAAAGAGGGCGAGCACACACAAGTTGGGGAGAGACAGGGAAAGGGGAGAGGGAATCCCAAGCAGGCTCGGCCTGCTTTGCAAACAGCACAGAGCCGGATGCGGGGCTCCCCTCTGACACTCCGGACAGCCCTGGGGACGGGAGCCGCCGGGGCGGGCCCTCGTGGGTCACCAGGAGACCCGCCTCCTGCATGCGGGGTCTTACCCTCGGCGCGACGGGTCCGGAGCTAAGTCGGTGAGCTTGGGCTCACTCACCCGGAAGCCCAGAAACCCCACTTCCTGCCGGCCTATAACCCGGAAGTGCGCCGTGCCGCTCTAGGAGTTCTCGTCTCTGTGGCTCCCGCCGGCCGGAAACCGCTGCGTTTTGTCCCAGGTGGTCTCGCGTGGCCTGGGAATTGGCAGAACCAGGGCTCTGCCGGGTCAACACCTGGCTGGCTGGTCCAGAAATGACCGTCAGTCTGGAGATACTGATCTTGTTCTTCTTCCACTCCCCCCTCCCCCCCCCCCCACGGTTTTCCTCTTCCTCTCTCCACCTCTGCCATCCCGAAGTCTACACTTCCCCTTGTCCCTTTCCGCATTTTCCTCCCGGCTCGTGTGATCATATATGCAGACACATGTTCATGTGCAATTACAGACGGGCACTGTGGGGTTTAACCGGTCGGTTAGTTTTGTGCTATGGATTGTGGGGGAGCAAGAATACCTGTTGCTCTAAAGATCCTTCTAGCCCAAAAAGAATCAAATTGACGGATTGAAGGGAGAACATCAAATTTAATAGTATACGTGAGGGGAAGCCACACAGACATGGAATTGCAAAGACTGGCAAAATGAGGCACATACGTCATTCTCAACTAAAGAGAAGGGATCGGAGTCTGAGACTCCAAGGGAAGGAATGCAGTTCACCAGATGAAAAAGAGTTAAGTGTCTGGTAAACAGACGTTTTCACGACCTCTCAGAAACAATGGGAGATAGAGGAGGACCCTGATCAAAGAAGCCTTGCCAGGTTCCTCTCTGTCCACCATGCCTACTTCATACCATAGTGTGGTTGTCCATGGTTACCGCTCTTCCTGGAGCAGCTCTTCTACCTAAATTCTTTTTAGGTAATTGTGGGGGCGGTAAAGAGCTTTTCCAGAATCTGCTGGGTTTCTATTGCTTTTTAACTCAAAATAGCCTTCACACCTAGGAGGCCCATCTTGGGACAGCCTGCCCTTGGTCCCTACAGGATCCAGTTACTAAATCTCTGTGTACCTCATTTCTTTATCTGTAAAATAAGAATAACAGTACACATATCAGGCAGTTATCATGTGTAAAGAGCCCCTACAGCCAGATAGATCCTTCCAAGTCATCTGGAATAATTTTTAAGCATTATTTTTAATGGTCTTAAGGCATTTATTTTAATAGCTAATTTACTATCAATAGCATACTAAAATATATTTCTTTTTGTTTTGACGTTTCTTTATTTCTAAAGAGAAATAAACTGTGCAGGAAAGGGGCAGAGAGAGGGAGAGAGAGAATCTCAAGCAGGCTTCCCACTGTCAATGCAGAGCTCAACTCAGGGCTCGATCCCACAACTGTGAGATCACGACCCCAGCTGATATCAAGGCTTGGACACTTAACTAACGGAGCCATCCAGGATCCCCCTAAAAAATATTTCTGTTTGTTGTTGTTGTTGTTGTTGTTGTTGTTGTTGTTATAATGAACAAGTCTGCAATATTTATTCTTTTTTTTTTAATTTTTTAAATGTTTATTTATTTTGAGAGACAGAGAGAGACAGAGCACAAGTGGGGAAGGAGCAGAGAGAGAGGAAGACACAGAATCCGAAGCGGGCTCCAGGCTCTGAGCTGTCAGCACAGAGCCTGACTCCGGGCTCAAACTCATGAACCACGAGATCATGACCTGAGCCGAAGTTGGCTCTTAACCAACTGAGCCACCCAGGTGCCCCTGCAGCATTTATTCTTATGCATGCCCTCCTCACAGATGATTTTATTTCCAGTAAAATTGCTGGGTAGAAGAACATATATATTTCTAATAATAACAGGTCCTGTTAGATTGCTTTCCAAAAGGCTGTAACCACCTCATATTTCAAAGAACAACAGACATCTTAGCTTTTCCAAAATGAGGACAAGGATCCCCTCATGTCACATGTGAGCGAGGTTTTCCCAAGATTATCCTCTAGTCTTGGCCCTCAAAGCTCTTTCTCTAGGGTCCTGTTGCCCTCCAGATAACAGCACTAAGCTAATTTACATATTCCAACTATTTCTCACATTTAAAAAATGTTATTTTCTAAGACCCCTCAACTTCTTTCATATACCTATCACATTTCCCAGCTTGTATTAGCAGAAGGAGCCAGGAACCCATGTCAGTTTGCAACCTTGTCTGCATTTTTAAAAATTTGTTTGCAAGACCAAGTTTTGTCACATAATGGTATATTTCCCTATGTTTCCCCATACATAAACTATCTGTATATTTATCTATTAGCTGTTGCTTATTTAGTGATTGCAGGGTAATGTATATATTACATAATTATTATATTTTGCATAGAAAAAATATACTATTGGCTACACTTTCAAAACCACAACTTTACTTTTTATGTTTATTTTGTGACACACATCTTTATCATTTCTATTCATCTTGTTTGGTCTTACATTCCATTTATTCAATTGTCATAAATTCAATTCCCTTCTACAAATGTGACAGAAAAATATACTATTTTTCATGAAAAGCTTTTTAAAAATGTTAACTTTTTGATTCAAATATAATTTGTTATAATTTAGACTATGAAGAATAGACCCAAATTAAGTAGTTACCATACCAACTTTTTGATTCACATTTAATGTGTTGCAATTAACAACACCTGTTGTAAATGTGTTTTTTATGAAGGTGCTTATTTTCACAAGCAAAGTGTGAGAAAAAGAAATATATATTTGGTCTTTGTCCCCAGTTCCTGACACAGAACTTGTGTTTTCCTGAGTGATAGTGGTGATAGGAGCATCTTTTATTATTCATAACAAGCCCTTCCAGTCATACTTGAGTTTATCCTAATAACATGATTCATGGCCTCAGGATGAAGGGGCTGGTTGCCAGAGGGAACTACCTCTATTGGAGGGTTGGAATTTCTGGCCCCTTCCCTGGATTCCCCGGAGGGGAAGAGGCTGGAGATTGAATCACTCACCAATAATTTAATCAATCATGCTTGTGTAATGGAGCTTTCATAAAACCCCCTAAACAATGGGGTTTAGAGAGTTTCAAGGTTGGTAAACACATTGAGGTGCTGGGAGGTGTCATGCTCTGAGAATGAATGGACACCCTACCCACCACCCCTCCCTGCCAAGCCTCACCACATGCACCTCTTGCATTCAGCACTTCCTAGGTGGTTTTGTTTTGTTTTGTTTTGTTTTGTTTTTTTAGTAACAAACTGGTAAAAGTAAGAAAAGTGTTTCCTTGAGTTTTATATACTGTTCTGGCCAATTATCAAACCTGAGGAGGTTGTAGAAATCCTTGACTTAGTTTGTGGGTCATAAGTGTAGGTGGCCTGGACTTCTGCTTGACATCCAAGGTGGAGGCTGTTTTTGTGGGACTGAGCCCTTAAGTTGTGGAGTCTATGCTAACTCTGGGTAGTTAGTATCAGAATTGAATCGAATTGTAGGCCACCCCATTGGTGTCAGAGAATTGGCTGGTGTTGGAAATAAACCAACATAACTGGTGTTAAAAGTGGTGTAGATAAATATAGCACATGAAGGTTTTCTTGAGTTGGCTTTTGAGCACAATTCTGGTGAAACATATATTTAAAGGAGGATATATTTCAGTTTATTGTTGAGCTTTTCAATTCAGAGTAAAGCATCATTTTCTCATATTCTTTTGGACAAAATGGCACTCCTCAGAAATCTCCTCAAAGCTCCTTTAACATCCTTGTTCCTCAAGGTGTAGATGAATGGGTTGGCCATAGGAGTAATAACACAGTAAAACAGTGTCAGAGCTTTGATAAGGTCTTGAGGGCTGTCCCATGAGGGTTGCATGTAGATGTAGATGCCGGGGCCATAAAATAAAGACACCACCAGTAAGTGTGATGAACAAGTGTTGAAGGCCTTAAATCTCCTATCAGCAGAAGGGATTCGAAATACAGCTTGGGCAATACAACTGTAAGAGACAAGAATCATGGAGAGGGGTCCCATTATCAGAAAGGTGGCCACCACTGCTAAAGTGACCTCATTGATTGTGGTGTCCGTGCAAGCCATCTTAATAAGCCCGGGCAGCTCACAAAAGAAGTGATCTAGCCCCTGATTCCCACACAGGGGCAGCTGGACTGTGAGTGTCGACTGCAGCAGTGAATTTGCCAGACCAATGAGCCAGGCTGAGCTGGAGAGCTGCTGGCAGTGCTTGTGGTCCATGATTACAGAGTACCTCAGAGGCTTACACACAGCCACATAGCGGTCTAAGGCCATGATGCCAAGCAGGACACATTCAGTACAGCCCAGCCAGTGAAATATATAGGCCTGCACCATACAGCCTATATAAGTGATGTTCTTGTTGGAGCCTCCCAAGTTGAACAGCATTTGGGGTACAGTCGTGGTGGTGAAACAGAGGTCCAAAAAGGAGAGGTTTGTGAGGAAGAAATACATAGGACTTTGGAGTTGGGAATCTAGTTGAGAAACCAGAATAATAGCAATATTTCCCAACAGTGTCAACATGTAGGAGATCAGGAGGGCAAAGAAGAGAGGGAGATCCAACCAAGGGTATTTGGTAAAACCCATAAGAATTAAATCTTCTGGAAAACTTTCATTCATGTGCTTCATTGAATTTTGATGGGAGACACCTGCTAAGATCAAGGAAGATAAGGTTGATTTTAAAACCCCAAGTTAGCAGAAGTTTTGAAGACATGAGAAAAAATATACTTTTATGCGAGACAGGTGGGGGACATGCTCAATATAAATCATAACATTAATGAATATTATGATTATAATTAACATTATAAAGTAACATTTGAAAAGCCCTTACAGTAGAGAAAGTGCTTTCAAATCTATCTATATCTATATTATCTATATCTATAGCTATCTATCTCTATCTCTATCTATATGTATCTATATGTATCTATATGTATCTATCTATCTATCTATCTATCTATCTCTTTCCTAAATCAAAGCACTGTGTGATAGGTTAGTGGACATTAGTGGCTGTGGCTCTTCTGTATGATTAAAGAAGCCATTGGGAGGTGGGCAGTGTATTCTTCTCCCAGCAACCTTGAGCTAAAGGGTACGTGTGATCTACATGTGGTCAGTCAGACTCTTCTACACAGGATTTGAATCTTGGTAAAATGATGCAAAAGAATGGGGAGGAGGAAACGGACTGTCAGAGCAGGTGCCTCCCTGACTGATGTCCCATGTGACAGCATTAAAGGATATATCCTTCATCGTCTTTCTGGAGTGGGATCTTGGCTGTGTCTTGCTTCCCTTCATTTCTGCTTGTTGATCAAGTTTGGTTCTTCTCCTTTTGCGCTGTAAACTACCACTCTTCCAATATCTCCTTTCTGCTTAACTTATCATAATCATTATCTTTGTTTACGACCAGGGACCTTGACTGAAACAGAAAATGGTACCAGAAAGTCGGTTGAAATTTTCTGCAGGTCTCTCGTAAGTCGGGGCACTGAGGAGGAAAGAGCAGGACTCCAAGAATTGGAATGAGGATATAGGTGGCATCCAGATAAATCAGGATGACAGGATCCCAAAGACTTCCAGAGGGGAAAATATGCATATGAAGTACAACAAAATAAAAAATGGTACTGAACTTCCTAACAGCAACCATGGAAGTGAGAAGGGAAGGGCGATGATTTTAAAATTCTCAAGGAAATGATTTCTAACCTAGAATTCTATTCACAACCAAGCAATCAAGTATGAAGTTAGAAGAAGACATTTGAAGGCATGAACAAAACCCCAAATGCCATTTCCCAGGCACCATTTCTTAGGGAGTTATCGGAAGCTATGCACCTTCAAAATAGGGGCGAGAACAAAACAATAGGACGACCCCAGGAGACAGGGAACCCGTGATGAGGGGCAATCCCATAACAACAGTAATGGGGCGTCTTGGGAACGTGCTAGAGTACAGCAAGGGTCGAACAGCATAGCTCCAACAATGAAAAAAATAAAAATAAAAAAGAGGAATTTTGTACCATCTGCGATAGAACTGAGAGGAGAGTTTTAAGCAGCTGTGGTTCATTACATGATTCCATCGTTACGAACGTTTACACAGCCACGAAAGCGTAAACCCTCAATGCTGCTGTAACTAAACAGTGTGATGTGTGACTACTCGAAGGGTGAGGCATAGAGCGCTCTCTCTCTGTCTTCTCTCATTTGCTCTTCCTTTCACTCTCTCTTTGTTATGTAAGGGTTAAAGTTTCTCTCTTTTTTTTTTTTTCAACGTTTTTTATTTATTTTTGGGACAGAGAGAGACAGAGCATGAACGGGGGAGGGTCAGAGAGAGAGGGAGACACAGAATCGGAAACAGGCTCCAGGCTCCGAGCCATCAGCCCAGAGCCTGACGCGGGGCTCGAACTCACGGACCGCGAGATCGTGACCTGGCTGAAGTCGGACGCTTAACCGACTGCGCCACCCAGGCGCCCCTCTCTTTTTTTTTTTTTTAACGTTTTATTTATTTTTGAGACAGAGAGAGACAGAGCATGAACAGGGGAGGGGCAGAGAGAGAGGGAGACACAGAATCAGAAGCAGGCTCCGGGCTCTGAGCCATCAGCCCAGAGCCCGACGCGGGGCTCGAACTCACGGACCGCGAGATCGTGACCTGAGCTGAAGTCGGACGCTTAACCGACTGAGCCACCCAGGCGCCCCTCTCATTTTTCATAGTAAATAATAAACAAATCATGTTTAAAGTGAAAAAATCCAAATAGAATGAAAGCTGGTTATTAGGAAATATGGGTGAATAGAAGAAAACACCAAAATTATTAAAAATGTGTTACCTCAGGCGAACAGGAATCAAGAGTGAGGAGCGATGAGGAAGGTTTTTCGATGCGATCTCATAGTATTCTTTTTGCTTAACTTTGAACATAAATGAAAATTAAATGAAAAGGGATGGAAGGGTATCTTGAGATCTCTAAGTGATGGCAAAGGGCATTAGAGAGAGACGCATTTTTTTGAAAACTGGAAGCACGCACTGATGCAGCCTAGGATGCATAGACTGGCGCAGTGGAAAACCAGGTTGTAGAAATAACTCGAGTCCAGGATACGGAAAATCTTGAATGTGAGGTTAAGGGGTCTGAGCAAATCAGGACTTTTTTCAGAAGGGCTGTGAAATGACGGGAGCGGCACTCCGAACATTTACTAGGGCCGCAGAATGAGGGATTGAGGGGAGGAGACTGGAAACTGGGGGGTCGGTTGGAAATTTGCTGCAGGAGTCCAGGGAGAGAGGCTGAGAGTGTCGGCTAGGAAATGATCAGGAGCCAGGTATGTGTGCAAGACAGAGGAAGCAGTGGAGAGAAATCTGAAGTGTTAGTCCGAGGTGCTGAGAGAATGGAAATGCAATGGACAGGAAGGGGCTTGTATGTGAGGATTGAGAGGAGTATGTGATTTAACCAAAAAACGCATGCTAAAAAAAGGTAAATTTAAAGCTTGGCCTGTAACAAAGGGTCCTCGGGGTCCAGAGGATGAATTCTGCTTCTCAAGTCACTTCTGTGTCAACTTGACCAACTTCCCATTCATGAAGTGTCACACAACCACCTGAATCTACGGTTAGGATGCTTTGTTGCTGCTATTTCACCACCAAGGACAGATATCAGGGCAGAGGCAGTGGTAAGGGAACATGTCTCCGGAAACAGAGGACAGGGGCACCCAGGGTGGCTCAGTCGGTTAAGTGGGCAACTTTGTCTCAGGTCATGATCTCGCTGTTCGTTGGTTCAAGCCCCATGTTGGGCTCTGGGCTGACAGCTCAGAGCCTGGAGCCTGCTTCAGATTCTGTCTCCCTCTCTCTCTGCCCCCCTTACTCATGCTCTCTCTCTCTCTCTCTCTCAAAAATAAATTAAAAACACAAAACAGAGAACATAATAAACTACATTTGCCAGGAAGTTCCTACATGTGCATATGAAATGGCAGAGGAAAAGAATAAAACAAGATCCCACAGCATCCCCTCCCCCACCAAAAATCCTCAATACTTTGGCTTATTGGTCATTGTTCACAACGTTTGATCTTCACATTTATCTTCAGAGTATTGGACTTTAGAGAACTGATTTTTAGTGACACCTGCTCTCTTTCCTCCTGTCTCCTAGACAATGGGATCTTTTGCACATAATTCTGGACTGAAGTGGATACACGCTAGCCATTGGTCTGGCAGAATGAGAATTCTTTTAGCTCATGGGGTCGCCTCACCATGCTTGATCTTGTTCACAGTTTGGAACCTTCACTTTCTGTCTCAAAACAAAATAAAACTGAACAATACCCATTTCCCTCTTGGCTGGTGTGACTAGAAAGAGACATCACCAGAACATACCTCTTCTCATTTGAACTTGTATTAAGCAGGTGTCTTTAGCTATAGAAGCTTTTAGTCAGGAGAAAGATTGCAAAAGGGTTGGATCCCAAAAGTCCTGGGAGAGGGAAGCAAGTACGATTCGGCTTCAGTAAGAGCCACTAAGGGTCTTGATGCGGCAGGTAGGGTGAATGTGTTTCCTGAGGCCTGGGTGCCAAGTCTGGTTCAAAGGCATATAAAGCCAGTTCTCACCCATTATGCCAGTGGCCCCTGGGGGCGGGGTGGGGCACATCCCTGGCAAGTGAATCTCCCTGGGGAAACAGCATCCATCTTTTATTTATAGTTTGGGTTATGATTATAGAGGGCGTCACTGCCTCCACCCATTAGTCCCATTGTAATAGCAAGGGTGAGTAGGATTTACTCCAACAATTTGCAGAAAGCATATATTGCATTAATGATGATGATGATGATAGTAGCTTAATATATCCTAGACACTTTACACGAATGTTCTCATACAATGCTCCTAACAACTCCTTGAGATGGGCACTATGAATGTTCTCATTTTATTTTATTTTTTTTAATGTTTATTTTCTTTTGAGAGAGAGAGAGAGACAGAATGCAAGCAGGGGAGGGACAGAGAGAGAGAGAGAGAGAGAGAGAGACGGAGACACAGAATCCGAAGCAGGCTTCAGGCTCTGAGCTGTCAGCCCAGAGCCCAACGCAGGGCTTGAACTCACAAACCACGAGATCATGACCTGAGCCAAAGGTGGACACTTAACCAACTGAGCCACCCAGGCGCCCGTAATGTCCTAATTTTTTTAAACAAATTTTTTTTTAACGTTTATTTATTTTTGAGACAGAGAGAGACAGAGCATGAACGGGGGAGGGTCAGAGAGAGGGAGACACAGAATCTGAAACAGGCTCCAGGCTCTGAGCTGTCAGCACAGAGCCCGACGCGGGGCTTGAACTCACGGACCGCGAGATCGTGACCTGAGCCGAAGTCTGACGCTTAACCGACCGAGCCACCCAGGCGCCCCCTAATGTCCTAATTTTATAGCTGAGGAACTTGAAGCTTAAAAAGGTGTTATTTGTCCAATGTACCCAAGGCTCACACATTTCCAGAATTCAGACATCAAGTGAATTCTTTGCAAATGTCATGAGTAAGCATTGGTTTTCTTATGTCTGTAGTGTTTAGGATATGTGTTTATTTGGTCTTTTCAACCATATTGGAGGTTCCTTGGAGACAAGGCTCATGTGTTTCTCAGCTGGCTTCAGGATGGTGTTAATCCAATTAAGTCTTCCTTTTATTTCCTACAAAGGCTGGGAAAATTTCCAGCTATCTCCATTATGATATGGGAGAATATGTCAGACCAGGTCACTCCTCAGGACCAGGCAGAACAGAAAAAGCCATTTAAAAAGTGTTTTAAAGGCCAAATCCTTGCTGACTATATGACAACACTTTTTTCTCAACACTTTCTTCACATCCACAAAGCTCCCTTTTCAGCAGGTAGCACTTTAGCAGCTCTTAGATGCTGTCATGACAAAGTTGTTCCTCAGAGCTCAGCCACACAATTCTCCCTCTCCTGCTTGTTATGGGCTGAATTGTGTCCCCCCACCCCCACCCTTCCAACTCATAACTCATATGTTGAAGCCCTAACCCCTAATGTGCCTGTATTTGGGGATGGGGTCTTTAAGGAATTAATTAAGATTAACTGAGGTCATAAGGGTGGCGCCCTTACTTAAAAAGACTGGTGTCCTGATAAGAAGGGAAAGAGCTAGCAGATCTATCACAGTGTCTCGCTGTCTCTCTCTCCCCTTGAAAAGCCATGTGAGGATTCAGCAGGAAGGCTGATGTCTACAAGGTGGAGAGGCCTCACCAGAAAACCACTCTTATGGCAGCTTGGTCTTGGACTTTTAGCCTCCAGAACTATGAGAAGATAAACTTCTGTTGTTTAAACCACCCAGTCTGTGATATTTTGTTACAGCAGCCCCAGCTGACTAATACACTATGTTTAAATCAAAAGAAGCAGGGGGTGAGGAGAGCTTGTCCAGGGCAAAAGAAGATAGATCCTAGGAGACAGGCCCGGTTCGTTCACAGGGTCTGTTCATTCCTCACGGAGAACTTCTTACATCATTTCCTGAGGTTTTGTTTTACATTTTCCTCTTCCATGATTCAAACATGAGTTGAGCAGTCATTCACTGGGCAAGAATTTTCTCAAACAAACAAACAAACAAAAACCAGAGTTATCTCCTGCTCCCAAACCCATTGGACTAGGTTTTTGTTTTTTTTTTTTTTTTTTTTGACTAGGTTTGAGATCAGTCCAAGTCACTTAACTTTGTTCAGCTCTGTGACCAAAGACTTCATTATTGACTCTAATAAAATAGAAGACATGTATCATGAGAAAAGCATGGGTTCTAGAATCAGACAGGCTTGGGTTTGACATTGAACTTTGTCCTTAACTATGTGTCTGTGAACATTATTGAGGCTGTTTTCATATTGACAAAGATCTATTTATTACACGTGTTCGACAGGATTGGTGGGTTAAGAGAGGGTGGGTCTGGAAACACCTGGAATATTGTAGACGTCCCACAATTCGAACTTGATGATAGGAGGGTAAGTGGATGTTCGTGAACCAGCACGAAAATGCGAAGGGCATACACCCACCTCCCTCTGGGTTCAGCTCTGTCTGCAATATTTTAAGCTGGAGTTTTGCAAAGGTAATTGCTAAAAGTACACACAGCTGGGTCCTTCACCAAATTAAAACCTCTGGGGATGAGTCCCAAGAAACTGTTTTAACAAGTTCCCTAGGTGACTCCAGTGCATACCCAGCTTGGCAATCACTGCGTTGTAGGATCGTTCTGCGTTTTAAACTGCAGAACTGAAGTTCAGTTTCCCGTGGGGCCAATTTATTTAGTTCCTTGGGGACTAAAAGCCTCCCTTGAAGACTGAAGACACATAAGAAAATATAAATTACTATTTTATAATTTAGTAGTATTTGGAAAATCACATGTAAAACATACCATGCTGGGTTTTCTACAATCACTAATAAATTCTGTGGGAGTTCAGAAAAAGGTTTTAAGACTTGGGAACATTTATATTGTCTCCCCCCCCTCCCTCGCCACTTCCCTCCCCCCAAAAAAGCGAGGACACGGAGGAGCTTCAGCGAAGTAGGGAGTTGCCGATTTCTGTGTTTCTCGGCTCTGAGAGTCACCGGAGGTCCATTTCTATTGATTCCCTCTCTTACAGTCGTTATCACTTTGATCATAAAGGAACATCACTTTCCCTTGAGAGTGAGAATTTCACGGTCACAAGTGCTTTATGAACGATTGTGTCAGAATTTATAGAAACACTGAATACAGTGCAGAACAAGGAGCAGAAGGGGTTAATGGATCAATAAGAGAAAAGCCGAGGCCCCACTGGGACTCGAACCCAGGATCTCCTGTTTACAAGACAGGCGCTTTAACCAACTAAGCCATGGGGCCTGCGCACGCAGCGGGGTCGGTGCTAGGTCTGTCCTCGCTCTTAGACTAAACGTTCCCGCCCCAGCAGGTGCAGGTGCAGGACCCGGTGGGAAGCGGACACGCTCCGCGCCTCTGCCCTGTTAGGCCTCCCAGCGCTTCGTTCGGTCCAAGGATAACCCACAGCACCTCTCTCAGGCCGAGGCTAGCCCTCAGTAAGTCGACGCCATCCCCCGTAACCCCCAAGCGGGATGACGTCTTCCAAAATCACACCTTGGGGGGGGCTGCGCCTCTTCTGTAACGTGGACTCCACCTTCGAATGTGCGAAGTTGGGGTCTCTAACAAAGGAGCTTCACGCAGGACTCTCGGAGCGCCGCCCGGACACCCGGCACCTGCACTGCGCAAGCAGTCACTTGCAGGGAGGGTCAGGAGCTGGGAGCGAGATGCCGGGGTGTGGACCTCGGCCAAGCGAGGCATGCCGCGTCTCCAATCCACGACGCCCGCGCGGAGGGCGCTGCCGGGACCCGCGCAGGTGCCCCGCTGGAGGCGAAGGGGAGGTGGAGAGGCCCCCGGCGCTCCAGCTGGTTCGTGGGTCCGGGTCGGTCCTCCTGGGGCTTTACGGTTCCGGCGAACGCTGCTCCGTCCACCCCGCGCAGCCCGGGCCGCCTGAGAGGGAGGGGCGTCTTCAGCTGGCGACGGGGACGCCTTTTCCCCTCTAGCACCACCCCCCGAGGTCGCATCCCCCGCGGTGATCCGCCCCAACCCCCGAGGTCGCATCCCCCGCGGTGATCCGCCCCAACCCCCCCGAGGTCGCACCAACCCGTGACCCGCTCCCCGACTCCCCCTCGAAGTCGCATCCCTCGCGGTGACCCACCCCCCCGTCCCCCAAGTCGCACCCAGCCGTGACCCGCCCCCTCCCCCCGCCTCCCCGACGTCGCACCCCACGGTGACCTGACCCACGCCCTCGAGGTCGCACCTCCCTGCAATGACCCGCCCCCCCGCCCCCCGCGAGGTCGCATCCCTCTCGGTGACCCGCACCCCGCACCCGAGGTCGCACCCCAGTGATGGCCCGCACCCCCTCCCCAAGGTCGTACCCAGGGCCCCGAGAGCCAGGCGCACAAGCTGGCACCTGGTCTCGCTGCGCCCCCGGAAAGGCTCCGCGACTGACCGGGGTGGGGTCTGGGACTGGGGGGATGTCTGCGGGCAGGGGTCCTGGACACCCGGAGGTGAGGGGCGGAGGGCGGGAGACCGGGAGGCAGGGACCGGCGTGGGAGGACGCGCCCAGACCGCGTGTGGACTCTGCCCCGCGTGACATCCGCACCGAATTCCAAAGGACCTAAACTCCGGGTCTTTGTTTTTCTCCCTCCCTCCCCAAACTTCTCTCCCTCCCTTCCTTCCCCTCCCCCACCCTCCGCCAGTCAGGCAAGCACAACCCCGAGTGCAGCTCCCCTGGGGGGGAGGCAGGGACGGGGAGGGAACCCCGGTGACTTCCACCTGCAGACCTTGAAAACATTTCCCTGCTGTCTACCCGGACCGCAGACCCGAGACTCAACACAGCCTGGTTGATAGATTCAAGGAAATCCCAACCCAAATTCCAGCAAGTTACTTAGAATATTGACAAACCGATTCCAAAGTTGAGACAAATGGCTCAGAATAACCAACACAAAACTGAAGAAGAACAGATTTCGAGACTGTCACCACCTGACCTCGGATTTACTAGAAAGCCATAGTGATCAAGACAGTGTGGTGTTGGTGGCAAAAATAGAATGGAACAGAACAGAGCCCAGAAATAGATCCAAACGGGACTGGGGAACTTCATTTTGAACTTGCCCAGGACTGGTGCCTCCTTCTTCCCTCAAGGGCTTCCCTTTGCAGGGGGAGTCTCTACCATGGTTATCTATGCCTGTCCCACCGCTGCATTTGGGGGAGCAGATAGCCTGTGAATGTCGCACATTTGCAAACGGGGAGGAATTGTGTCCGGAATCGCTCACACGTAGAGCCACCGCTCACACACCCTTCCTAACTGGGCGATTTAGACGAGTTGAGATCTGGGGAGACTGGGCTGGGGTGCGTGTTTTGTCCTGGGGGACCCGTGGAAGGCTTTGGGGAGCAGGGGGCAGGTTGTTAGGTGCCATAGCGTCTCCCCGCCCCCTCCCCGGGATCTCGGCTTCCCAACCTCCAAACCTGTGAGCACGGTGTCCTGCACGGCAAAAGGGGCGTGGAGGGCGGGAGTGAGTCACGGGTCTTGAGGCGCGGTAGTGGCCTGGCTTCTCGGTCCACAAGGCGTGGGGAGGGGACAAAAGTCGCGTGCCTTCTCTGAGGCTCGAACTCAGGACCTTCAGATTATGAGACTGACGCGCTGCCCGCTGCGCTAAGAAGGCACCTGCCCGGCGGGCCTCTCGGCCTCTCCATCCGGTCCAGCCCCGGCACCCGAGGCACACCCCGGACCCGGGAGGTCCTGCCCGCTGTCGTGCGGCCCTCCGCGGACACTGTGTCCCCGGCAGGTCTCAGTGACCGATCCGAGTCCCCGGGCTTTACCCTCGAGGAAAGAACCCGCCCCGAGCGGCGCCGCCACACGGCTGATTTCACCCCAGCCCCACGTCGGCCCCGCGTGGGGCCAGGGCGCGCACCCTCCCCACCCCCCGACCCCCGCGGGACCTCCGGACCGCGGGCCCCGCGCCTGCCCCGCACACCTGCCCCCTGCCCCCGGGCGGCCGCGACCCCCGTCCCCGACGTCCAGGCAGCAGGTGCGGCGGGACCTCCGAGGACGGGGAAGGAGCCGCCGGGTCGGCCCCGGAAGACCACCGGCCACGCGGACCGCGTCCTGACTCAGTGCAGGCCTCCCACGTGCCATCTGGCAGCCCAGGAAACGATTCGCTTGGTTTTCCTGCGAGTAGAAGTTCCTGATTGGAAGGGCCTCGTGGAAGGGCTTCGTGATGTGCGAAACGGGATGACGTCTAACAGGAGTGTTTACGCCACCGAACCCTGGACACAAGACGGCCGCGGATGCTCGGGAGGGACGCGGGTAGTGACGGTGAGCTCCCCTGGGCCGTGCTCTTTGAAGCCACTTACCTGAAGTGACACACGTCTCTCCATCCCTTCTGTGCGCACGTTTATGTCCACGGTGTAGATGGGCAGTGGCCCGGGCCTGGACGAGAGGGGGGCGGGGGTGCACTGCCTGGCCGCACCCCTGCACGCTGCGGCGCTGGGGCTCTAAGCGGCGCCCCCCCCCCCCCCCCGTGCGGACCCCGCGGGGTGTGCGGTGTTCTGGCCCCTGGGGTCGTGGGAGGGGGAGAACCCCGGGGAAGGATCGCGGGGAGGAGGTGGGGGGGGGAGGGAAGTTTCTCATCACCCGCAGGATCCACGAACGGCAGGCGTGCGGTAGCGTGGCCGAGCGGTCTAAGGCGCTGGATTAAGGCTCCAGTCTCTTCGGGGGCGTGGGTTCGAATCCCACCGCTGCCAGCCTTTATATTGTGAGCAGACCTTAGAAAAAAGTCTGGCTGCTAATTATTTATATGTAATGTAAGGTCATGAGGCTCACAGGGAAGTGAGACCTCCACCAGCCACACCGAGCTCCCTAAACGGCAGGGGAGCGGTCGTGAGACCCGACCTGGGGTGGCACTTTTGTTGAGTCTGGCCTCCCCCAGATGTTACTAAACTGTCTTCCTATAGCGCCTGGGAAGGTCCTGGTTCCCCGCCAGCCTGTCGCGTGGTATGAGCATCACAACTGCCACGTATGTCCTGCTAGTCCCCTGACTGTCATGGGTTCCTTACACATATTAAGCCATCTAATATTCTCAATAATAGGCAAGGAGATTTACATTAGAGATGCAAGGAGAGAAGAAGACTAAAGTTAGGACCAGGAAACCCCGTGCCTGTAGGTGGATTCAGGACGCAGTGACGGTGGTAGACTGAAAAACACCCCTTCCTCCCCATTCCTGGAAGCTGTAAATATCACCTTATATGGCAAAAAGTTGAAATGGGCAAATTATCCTGGATGGTTCAGGCGGACCTTAACTGCCTCACAATTGTCCGAGAGAGGGGGAAAGAAAAAGGGTATGGATACGAGGCCGAGACAAGCCACTGCGACCCTGTCAGCGCCTTGATTTCCCCCCAGTAACACTGACGTTGGGACTTGTGGCCTCCAGCGCTGGGAGGAAATACCTGTGGCTTCAAGCTGCTGAGCCGGTGGTAACCTGTCACAGGAGCCTGGGACTCTCAATCAGTGTGTGTAAATGCTAAGCAACACCAGCCCAAACAATTGTTTTTGTTAGCTTCTTTGATTGCCAGTCTGACAGGTGCAACGTGGGGTTTCACTGCAGTTCTGTAGCTGCATTTTTGCATTTCTCTTAAGAATAATATTACTTATTATAATCTCATACATCTTATAATTATTGAAAGATTAATAATATTTCCATGTTTCACAGCCATTTCTTTTTCCCTTTTCATGAACTCAGTGTCTATACCCTTTGCACGTCTTTCCTGTGAGTTGGAATGTACTTGCTGAGGTATAGAAGTTACTTATATTAGGAAAATTAACTTCACAACACAACTTACACATTTCCCCACCACTTGTTCATTTGATTTTTCACTTTGCTTATGCAATTTCCTTGAGGGGATGACGGAGTATCTAAGCAGAATATGGCTTTAATATAGTGAGTTACGTCACTTTCATTGTTTCTGAATTTTTTTGCAAAAACTCGTTTTCTACACCAAAATCATAAAAATGTCTCCCTTGGCAGTGCTAAGAATTATATTTCTGCCCCCCCCCCCCCACTTCTAAAACTTGTATCTACTTGGAAACTTTTATTATTGCAGGTGGTGTATTGCTGTAAGCTTTGTTTTCCCAAGTAACTACTCAACACCATACGCTGAGCAATCCCTCCTGCTCTGTTTACTTAGTTACCACTGTTATCATACTCTAATGTATATATTTGCCGCTCCCTCCTTTGGACTTTTTATTTGCTATACCAATCACCGTCACTACCCGCGTCCCTCCCGAGCATCCGCGGCCGTCTTGTGTCCAGGGTTCGGTGGCGTAAACACTCCTGTTAGACGTCATCCCGTTTCGCACATCACGAAGCCCTTCCACGAGGCCCTTCCAATCAGGAACTTCTACTCGCAGGAAAACCAAGCGAATCGTTTCCTGGGCTGCCAGATGGCACGTGGGAGGCCTGCACTGAGTCAGGACGCGGTCCGCGTGGCCGGTGGTCTTCCGGGGCCGACCCGGCGGCTCCTTCCCCGTCCTCGGAGGTCCCGCCGCACCTGCTGCCTGGACGTCGGGGACGGGGGTCGCGGCCGCCCGGGGGCAGGGGGCAGGTGTGCGGGGCAGGCGCGGGGCCCGCGGTCCGGAGGTCCCGCGGGGGTCGGGGGGTGGGGAGGGTGCGCGCCCTGGCCCCACGCGGGGCCGACGTGGGGCTGGGGTGAAATCAGCCGTGTGGCGGCGCCGCTCGGGGCGGGTTCTTTCCTCGAGGGTAAAGCCCGGGGACTCGGATCGGTCACTGAGACCTGCCGGGGACACAGTGTCCGCGGAGGGCCGCACGACAGCGGGCAGGACCTCCCGGGTCCGGGGTGTGCCTCGGGTGCCGGGGCTGGACCGGATGGAGAGGCCGAGAGGCCCGCGGGGCAGGTGCCTTCTTAGCGCAGCGGGCAGCGCGTCAGTCTCATAATCTGAAGGTCCTGAGTTCGAGCCTCAGAGAAGGCACGCGACTTTTGTCCCCTCCCCACGCCTTGTGGACCGAGAAGCCAGGCCACTACCGCGCCTCAAGACCCGTGACTCACTCCCGCCCTCCACGCCCCTTTTGCCGTGCAGGACACCGTGCTCACAGGTTTGGAGGTTGGGAAGCCGAGATCCCGGGGAGGGGGCGGGGAGACGCTATGGCACCTAACAACCTGCCCCCTGCTCCCCAAAGCCTTCCACGGGTCCCCCAGGACAAAACACGCACCCCAGCCCAGTCTCCCCAGATCTCAACTCGTCTAAATCGCCCAGTTAGGAAGGGTGTGTGAGCGGTGGCTCTACGTGTGAGCGATTCCGGACACAATTCCTCCCCGTTTGCAAATGTGCGACATTCACAGGCTATCTGCTCCCCCAAATGCAGCGGTGGGACAGGCATAGATAACCATGGTAGAGACTCCCCCTGCAAAGGGAAGCCCTTGAGGGAAGAAGGAGGCACCAGTCCTGGGCAAGTTCAAAATGAAGTTCCCCAGTCCCTTTTGGATTTTCGTGTTGGGCCGGCTCTGTAGGCCTGGGAAAAATCCCCTCCCGCCGGGTTTCCGCCATGGGAGTTGGGCTTCCTTCCCCCTGAAGGCAGCGCAGGTTCCCGGCCAGGCAGGACGCTCAGCCGGCTCCCTCACTCTGACATCTTGGGAGTTAAGCGTCCTTCCGGGTGGTCTGCCTTCTGTCCCAGTTGGCAGAGTGTCTGCCCATCTCACACTCAAGACCCGGGTGAGTGTCCTGTGGATGCCATGCAGAGTGTGCACTCCACGGATGACAGGCTTGGGGCAGGAGGCCCTTCCTCCCCGAAATCGCCAGGCTCCAGATCACCCTTTTCCGTAAAAGACTTCATTCAGTTGGTGTCAAGTCCCCGCACCTCCTGGAAGGCGGTCTGAGGAGGAAACGGTAAAGAAATCACCATTTCAATCCCAGGTCTACATGGGCTTTTCTCGGAATCCATTCAGCGTGGACAAGGGTGAAGTACTGAGAGGCGTTACTGCTACGTCACACGGTGAGACTCTGTTTCATTTTGTAAGAAACTGCCAGCGTCTCTTCCACGGTGGCTGCCCCATTTTGCTTCCGCACCGGCAACGAATCAGAGCTCCTGTTGCTCCACGTGGTCACCAACAGTTGGTGTTGTTCGTGTATTGGAGTTTGGCCATAGCAGTAGCCACCTAGTGGTATCCCAGTGCTGTTTCAGTCTGCAATCCCCTGATACGGCAGACGGTGTTGAACACCTTTCCATATGCTTATTTGCCAACTCTATCTCGGTTGCCTTGCTTGTTCAGATATTTGCACATCTAAAAAATTGAGTGGTTTGGGATTACATCAAAATACAAAGCTTCTGGGGGCGCCTGGGTGGCTCAGTCGGTTAAGCGGCTGACTTCGGCTCAGGTCACGATCTCGTGGTCCGTGAGTTCGAGCCCCGCATCGGGCTCTGTGCTGACAGCTCAGAGCCTGGAGCCTGCTTCAGATTCTGTGTCTCCCTCTCTCTCTGCCCCTCCCCTGTTCATGCTCTGTCTCTCTCTGTCTCAAAAATAAATAAACGTTAAAAAAAAAAATACAAAGCTTCTGCACAGCAAAGGAAACAATCAACAACACTGAAAGGCAACTGACAGAATGGGAGAAGATATTTGCAAATGACATATCAGATAAAGGGTTAGTATCCAAAATCTATAAAGAACTGATACAACTCAACACCCAAAAAACAAATGACCCAATTAAAAATGGGTAGAAGACATGAACAGACATTTCTCCAAAGAAGCCATACAGATGGCCAGGGGTGCCAGGGTGGATCAGTCAGTTAAGCCCCTGACTCTCGATTTTGGCTCATGTAATGATCTCGAAGTTTGTGAGATTGAACCCCGCATGTGAGCTCTGTGCTGACAGCTTGGAGCCTGCTTGGAAACTTCTCTCTGCCTCTTCCCCGCTCTCTCTTCCTCCCTCTCAGAATAAATAAATAAACCTTAAACATAAAAAAAGACGACTTCCAGATGGCTAACAGACACATGAAAATATGCTCAACATCACTCATCATCAGGGAAATACAAATAACCATAATGAACTATCACCTCACACAAAACGGCTAACATCAAAAACACAAGAAATAATTAGTGTCGGTGAGGATGTGGACAAAAAGGACCCCTCTTGCAGGGTTGGTGGGAATGCAAATTGGTGCAGCTGCTGTGGAAAACTGTATGGAGTTTCCTCAAATAATTAAAAATAAAACTAACCTATGATCCAGGAATCACACCACTAGATACTTACCCCCCAAAAATATAAAAACACTAATTCTAAGGTATACACGCACCTGGATGTTTATTGCAGCATTATCTACAATAGCCAAATTATGGAAACATCCCAAGTGTCCATGGATACATGAATGGATAAAGAAGATGTGGCATAGAATATACAGTGGAACATCACTCAGCCTTAAAAAGAATGAAATCTTGCCATTTGCAACAAGATGGATGGAGCTAGAGAGTATAATGCTGAGCAAAATGTCAGTCAGTCAGAGAAAGACAAATACCATATGACCACTCACATGTGGAATTTAAGAGACGAAATAGGCAAAGGAAAACAAGAGAGAGAGAGAGAGAAACCAAGAAACAGACTCCTAACTATAGAGAACAAACTGATGCTTACTGGAGGGGAGGTAGGTGGGGGGCTGGGGGAGATAGGGAGTAGGGATTAAAGAGTACTACAGTTATCATGATTAAAAAAAATAAAATAATTGAGTTGTTTGGGGTTTTTTTAGGAGTTACCTTTTCATGTGTCTGTTAGCCATCTGGATGTCTTCTTTTTTATTTTTAAGGTTTATTTATTTATTTTGAGAGGGAGGGACAGAGAGCGGGGGAGGGGCAGGGAGAGAGAGGGGGAGAGGGAGGGAGAGGGAGGGAGAGAGAGAGAGAGAGAGAGAGAGAGAGAGAGAGAGAATTCCAAGCAGGCTCCAAGCTGTCAGCACAGAGCCCACATGCAGGGTTCAATCTTACAAACTTCGTTTCAAACGAAGTGGCCTTAGGTGTCCCCCAACCTGCTCTTTTCCCACAGTAACTTTGTCCTCCCCTGGGAATTCTTGGGTCTGGGACATTTTAACTTCCAGTTGATCATTATTCCTAAAGTTTCCTTAAGAGGATTAACAAGGGATCTTAACTGTTTATTCTCCACACACCCCCCGCCCCCGCAAACACCCCAAGTTTTCTCTGTAGTGAACAGAGGATTCATGGTTCATGAATTTCTCTTATTTTATGAAATCATTATAAATAGAGCTGGAGATTGCTAGAATCTAGAGACATTACGCATTTCTCCGTGTCTGCCTGCTTTAAACTGTAACACCCCGCAGGTGCTCAAACACCCTTCTACTAGGAAAAGCATCCTTCCTCGGCAGTGGGTCGCATTTGAACTGTCATCTCCCTAAGAATCCACTTTTCAGGAGCAAGGAGCTCGAGCAAGCTGCAACCGAACAGCTCGGGTTCCACCGCTGGGAGATTGGTGAGAGTTTGGGGGGTGAGTAGGACTGACTCGAGGGGCCTCGCCAACGTAAAACGATTCTCAGGAAGAGTGGGTTTCAGAAAACGCCAGGCCCTACTGGGAGTCGAACCCAGGATCTCCTGTTTACGAGACAGGCGCTTTAACCAGCTAAGCCATAGAGCCACCCGGGAGCCGGCACCGCGCTGAGGCCTCGTGTCCCTTGGACAGGGTGGAAGCGAGCTCGCATCGCGGTGGTCTCCGGAAGACACGCAGGTGCGGAGGGAGGCTTCTCTCCCGCAGGACGCGCTGGGGGCAGAACACCAGAAGCACCAGGAGGCCGCAGGGGCGGACCAAGGGTTTTTCTATTACCCGGAGGAAGAGTGCCACAGCGGGTCGAGGCCACGCAATCCGTGGCGAAGACCGTGACAAGAAGGGCTATTTACAACTTAAAGATGACCGCAGGATTTGCACAGAGCGGCCGGGCCCGGGCACCCGCGTACCTGCCCGAGGCGCCTGCAGCCTCCAGATGCGGGACACGAATTGCCGCGCGTCCCCGGGCGAGCGGAGGAGGCCGGGGTCAGGGGGCCCTCAGCGACAGGTGGCAGCGGGCCCCCGGCCCTGTTCCAGGGCTCAGCCAACATCTGCGGGAACGACTCTGCAGGGGGCGCCTCTCGGGAGGGGTGCGCAGTGCGAGCCACGTGGTCAAGTTTTGAAGCATCCACGAGGAAAAAGCCGTTTGTCGGCTGGTTTCCCGCATCTCCGGTCCCCTCGGTTGCTCTCGGCGACAGTCTGAAAATCAGCTCGCCAAGCATGGCAGGCCTGCTCCGCTCGAACCCGCCGCGCCCTCAGGTGACCCCTTCCCCCCCCCCCCCCCCCGAGGTCGCCCCCTGAGGTGACCTGTCCCTCCCAGGTCACCCCTGCCCCCTCCAGGTCGCCCTCCTGCAGTGACTCGCCCCCCCCCCCCCAGGTCATCCCTGCCCCCCTCCCGAGGTCGCAGCCCCGCGGTGACCCTCACCTCCTCGGTTGCACCCTGGACCCGGAAGGCGCCCTGTTGCGCTGCGCGGGCGGGAGGCGCGGCGTCAGGGCGGGGCGGGGCCTGGGACCCGAGGGTCTGCGGGGTGGGGGGGACCTGGAGGGGCCGGGACTGGGGGCGGCGGGGGGGCGGCGGCTGGGAGGCCAGAACGGCAATGGGGGTAGAGTCGGGGGCCCACCCGGACCGCGCGGGGGTTCGGGGCCGGATTTTATTCCCCGGCCGGGTCCCCCTCCGCACCCCCAGCCCCGTGTCCCGGGGGCAGAGTTCAGGCGGACGATCCAATCCGGGGGCTCGGCGCCTGGCGTCCGGTCGGTGGGCTCAAGGGGCGGTCTAAGCACAAGCGTCGCCTCGGACTGTGCGGGTTGCAGGCCGTGGGACTCCCGACGCCTGTGCCAAAGGGAGTGGGTGACGCGCACGTGGCCGCCTGGTGTGTGTTCTCCACACGGGAAATAGCTCCGAAAGAATCGTGTGTGTGCGCGCGCGTGCGCGCGCATGTGTGTGTGGGGCGCGTGTGCGCGATGAACTGTGAATAATACTTTTGGGTCAGTTACTCATTTATCTTTTCACTTTACGTGGAGGTTTTGTTTGTTTTTTGAATCTCGGCAAACTATTTTGAGGTTCACAAACTGAGGGAAAATAGACATGACTCACCAAACACTTGAGGGATCTGAACTGTCTATTATGGTCATGGAGGTAGGAGAGAGGTTCTGGCCGCTCTATTTAGCCAGAAGTCATGAGACCACAGTCTGCATTTGTAAAATGAGTTTTGCCATTAAAAAAAAAAAAAAAAAAAAATCCTTGGACTCCTGGAGTGAGTTTTGTTTGGTGTTGTTGAATTAACTATTCTTGCTGGATTCTTAGTTATATTTTATTTGAGATGTTGATCTTTAGACGTTAGAGTTGAATTGTTCTCACTTGGTTTTCTTTTGGGTGCTACTTATATCAGGTTTTGGTGGCCCTGACCAGCAGGTCAGGCAGCTTTCCATTTCTTATGCCCTGGAACTGTTTTCAACTGACCACGGGAGTGATCTGATCCTTGGCAATTTGAAGGAACTTGCCTAAGGGAGTGAGTGCTTCTCAGAGTGGAAAAGAGGCCTGACGCCCTGTTCATTTGCTTCTCTGGTTAACATTCCAGCTGAATGTTTAACTTGGGCATGTCCTACTGTCTGTGATTCTCGGTGTATTTGTTGACAGACAACGACACTAAAAGACTAACTGATCCACTGTGTCTATTGTCCTTGTATATTGTCCTCCTGGCACAGGCAAGCCTTCAGTCGATGTTGCTCATTATTATTATCACATCAATGTTGGCCATTTATATTGTCCTAAACTCAGTCATTCATTACTCTTATCATCAGATACAGAGGTATAAAGTTGTAAATAATATTTGATTTTTGCTTAAACTCTCTCTCATCTATTCATATATCTACACTTTCATTACTAATTTTGAATTCTGATTTTATATTTTCCTTTGATTAGACTTTCCACTGGGTTGTATTTTGGTTTCATTTGTCAAGAAGACTTTTTTAGCTCTCCTAGCATGTAAACAGTTTTTCTTTTTAAATTTCTTTCTTCCATTTTCATTTGATAGGTTTTGTGGTCTTTTATTTATTTTTTAAGTGGTGTACTAAACAGTAATTCAGTCATTTTTCATCTTATTCTTTAAAAAATGCATCTGAAGTTATGAATTGTTCCCACTGGCATGCTTTAGTTACATCCTACTGGTAATGACATATGTTGTCTTCTCATTCTGTTGTGCATAGCCTTCAGTTTTAGTTTTGATTTTCTCTTTGAGATATTTTAAGAAGAATTTGATTTTTTTAAGCAAAAAAATTTATATTTTTAAATTATATTTTGATTCTTATTTTTTTATCCTTATTTTCTAGTACATTATTTTCTAAATTAAGAAAATATTTTGACAGTTTCTTACTGACCAATACATAGTCAAGTTATGAAATTCCATGGGTAATTTTAAGATGGTGTATTCTCCATCTTTAGGAAATAATTTGATTGTATTTATCGGGTTAGTTTTGTTGATTATTTTTAAAGTTTCTTATTGCTTATTTCTTTGTCCATTGATATTTCTTGGAGTGAGAATGGTAAATTAAAGCCAATTATTAATTGTGTCTTTCTACTTGTATCTCTGATGAATTTCTGCTGAATGAAAATTGCTGCTTTATTTTTTTGAGCATAAGTATTGAAAGGCAAAAATCTTTGTAACTCCACTTATAACTTTTAGTATTTTTAAATCCATGGTTTTGAACTTTTAAAATGCTGGGAAAAACTGCAATTGAGATTTTTGAGTAGACCTACTGTGTGCCTTTTAGAGAAATTCTAGGGGTAATGGAATCTCTCATTCTGGCCAAGAACTTCCCAGAGACTTGAATAAAATGTGTTTCTGACCTGAAAATCTGGGACGAGCGGGAGAATCACCCTTTTAATGTTGGTGTTTTCTAGGTCGCATCCTTCATTGTCCTACTTTTCCTGGAGAGAATATTCATACTATTCCATACATTCGCATCTCCCAACTACCCAAAATAGGCTGATGGCTTCTAAATATCTTTCTCACAAAGACCTCTGTAGAATTTCACAGGATTGTAGACAGCTGCCTATGAGACATTTCCACCTTATTATCTCACAGACACCTGAGCACATCCAGTCCTTCCTATTCTTTTCTCCTTGTCAACACCACAATCCAGAAACCGGGTAAGTACCCGAGATGATGCTCCATCATCCGTTCCCTCCTCACGCATGTATTCATAAGGGAATATGCAGTCACGGCTGTTGAGGCTCAAATAGGGATCTTTGGGAACTCACCACGGCAATCACAGCATTAGTAGTTCCAAGTGGCGCCTGCTACTGTGAAATCATAATTTGATGTCATTGAGAGTTTTTGCTATTAATGCAGGTAACCCATCAATAAACCAGCTATTCCAAAGATAAAATTCTAGTTTTAATCTGATACTGTCTCTAAAGAACCTTGTAGTTTAAGTAGATACAAACCTGAGGTTTTGCCTGGACAAAAACATTCTGGATCAAGTTTCCCATGAGGGATAGTTGAATTTGCCCCCCAAATTATGAAAAACAATCCTAAATGATGCTATGTAGCATCCCAAGTTTGTCCTTCTTGGCATGGAGGGAGTTGTAGACATCGGGTGACCTCCTGGCTGGGACCATGAAGGGCAGAATGAGCCGCAGCCCCGTGGCACCTCAAAACTTCAAGGCAAGCATTTTGTCCTCGCCTTCTTGCTACCTTCTGTCCCCTGATGGATGGTACCTCTTAAAATGCAGGACAGGTGTGGGCTTTGGTTCCTGATGAATAATCCAGTTATGGAGCGCCTGCCACAGTCTTGCGTCCCCAGGTCTTATGCTCCATGTGGCTAATGCCAGGCTCACATCAACTACTCATCCTCTTTGCACTGAGAGAAGACAAGTAGAAAGTTTAAAGTTAGCTCACATTTTGGCTAGGGTTTTTAGACATGGTCCGTGAAAATGTACTGGCATAAAGTGGCTGATTTCAGGAGAACTTGATAGCAGACATAGAGGCATGGCTTCTACATAACTTTGCAAATTAGGAATATATGTTGAAGCCAGGAGATACCCTTAGAACACAGTGATTGATCACGATTTATTTTATATTAGAATTTTATTATTTTTAAATTTTTTGTTTATTTATTTTGAAAGAAAGAGACAGAGAAAGAGAGAGAGAGAATCCCAAGCAGGCTCCACACTGTCAGCACAGAGCCCAACGTGGGGCTCAAACCTACAAACCATGAGATCATGACCTGAGCCGAAATCAAGAGTCAGACACTTAACTGACTCCGTCACCCAGGCACCCCCAATTTTATATTAGAATTTTAAATAGACTATTAAAGTCGTAAATTATTTTCTCTCCTTTGGTGGGAAGTCACTGTCTGAGACTCAGTTTTCCCTAATTAAGGGAATAGAAAAATTGCCCTGCTGAGTATCACTTAGTTTTGATGACCATTTCTAAGTAACAGTCCTCTTTGTTCCATCATATAATCTGTGCATTCCATGTATTCCTTACATTCCATTTAGTTTATCTTCCAAGTTACTAATGTCCTTGGTATCTATATTTAACACAATTAGGAATTCCGCCTGTCTCACCAGCGACTTATTATCTATGCTTCCCACATCCTATGAAGTTTTGCCTTTATCTCATGAGCGACTACCTTAATTACCCCCTAGATAGGCTTTATCCATCCAATTTGCTTTCCCACTTTCCATATCACATATTATCAAATAGTACAGCAAACTCATATTTCATGACCCACCAACTGAGCATTCTGTATTTCTGGGCAGGCTAACAGTGTCCTGTACACGAACGGTCCTGAGGTCCCAGAGGTGAAGACAGAGCTCCAGGCCCAGGCTGGCAGGGTTACCGTGTGAGGCTCAAGGTGTCAGCATATCAGGTTCTTCAAAACTAATTTGTTGGGTGATACTCAATTTCAATTCCTACAGATTTGCCTGCCGGAAGCAAAGAAATTGGAAAGAGAGAAAAGATCTGAAAAAAGAAAAGATCCCCAGTCATCTTTTCTCTAGTCCCTCTGAAATTATAATCTAAAAATTGACGGGGTGCCTGGGTGGCTCAGTTGGTTGGGCATCCGACTTCAGATTATGATCTCATGGCTCATGGGTTCAAGCCCTGCATCGGGCTCTGTGCTGACAGCTCAGAGCCTGGAGTCTTCTTCCGATTCTGTGTCTCCCTCTCTCTCCGTACTCCCCTGCTCATGCTCTGTCTCTCTCAAAAATGAATAAATGTTATAAGAATTTTTTAAAAAATAAAAAAACCCTAAAACTAAGAATTGGTATGAGCTGTACGTCTGCCCTAAGCGTCGCTCTGAGGTGACGAAATGGTTTGCACCGTGTCGAGGCCACTACATTTCTGAGGCCAAACGGCGTCTGAAAGAATTCAACGTACGTTGCTCTTTCCTTTTAGAAGAACAAAAGGGTGGGTAGTCTGTGTGATTTCACAAGGAAAATTTGGGCGGGGAGGGGGGGGAAGGGGAACAGAATCTCTATCAGGAACTTCCCAGATTCAAAGAAAATAATGTTTCTGACCTGAAACCTGAGGAAAGCAAGAGAAAATTCCGTAGTCAGAGCAGCGGGTGAGGTGGGCTGGCAGGCGGGGTGGTGACGGGAGAAGAGAAAGTGAGACTTTTCCCGGGCTCCAAATCACATTGCAAGTCTGAGTCTTTGGGAAGATAAAGGAAAATTGTTCTGACTTGTTCAAACGGACAGAAGACTTTACCTAAGACATCTGCAACAGAGCCCAAAGTTTGGAAATAGGGGAGCCAGACTGAACTCCGCTCTGCACACAGCAGGGACGTGTGGGCACTTACAGCTGACACGCAGGGTGAGGGGAGGTGGGCCAAGCACTACTGAGACGTAGCAGGATTCTTGGCAAAGCCTGGCCAACGTCAAGTCCTAGTTGAGAAGGGGGATCGGAGGAGCCTGGCCAAGGTCTGGTCAGGGAGGTGTGTGTGATGATACACCTTGAATTTGGGCCCACGTGGAGACCACAGAGGTCAGACACTGAGGGCACTGACAGCCGGGGGATGGCTGAACGGTCCATGTCGACCCTGGGTCTTAGGAACACCTACCGGCTGAACGGGGGAGGCAGTGGGGCTGAGGCTGAGCACAGTGGGCGACCACGTGAAGTGCAGGGGCAATTCTTTCATCCTGTGTCAAGACGCCAGCATTTTGTGCACAGCCTCCACTCCCCAGGGCAGCATATACTAGGATCGCCTGGAAGGCCTTTTATTTTTATTTTTATTTTTATTTAAAAAAAATTTTTTTTTAACGTTTATTTATTTTTGAGACAGAGAGAGACAGAGCATGAGCAGGGGAGGGGCAGAGAGAGAGGGAGACACAGAAGCAGAAGCAGGCTCCAGGCTCTGAGCTGTCAGCACAGAGCCCGACGTGGGGCTTGAACTCATGGACCGTGAGATCATGACCTGAGCTGAAGTCGGCGGCTTAACCTACTGAGCCACCCAGGCGGAAGGCCTTTTAAAGCACACACTGCTGTTCTCACCCCCAGAGTTTCTGATTCAGTAAGTCTGGGAGCGAGCTAAAAACTGCATTTCTTTGTCAAATATTTTTAATGTTTATTCATTTTTGAGACGAGGGGGGAGGGGCAGAGAGAGGAGGACAGAGGATGTGAAGCAGGCTCTGTGCTGACAACACAGAGCCCAATGCGGGGCTCCAACTCAGGCACCGCGAGATCATGACCTGGGCTGAAGTCGGACGCTCAACCGACTGAGCCCCCAGGCGCCCCTCAGAACTGCGTTTCTAACAAGTTCTCAGGTGATGCTGTTGCTGCTGGTCCTGGTCAGGACACATCGCCGAGAGAATGAACTCCCTATGGATGGAGGGTGAGGAGGGGAACACGTGGGTGGGTGGAGACTCTCAGGGGTCCCTCTGGGTAAGGAACTGTGGAGGGTAGTGGGCAGTCTCCATGGCCTTACCCAGGTCTGCTTTGGCAGGATGGTGCCCCTGCCCCCGCCTGTGGCTCCCAGCTGCCCCTTCCAGCCAGAGGAGTCACCTCACCTGGAGGTCTCACCCTGGGGCTGGGGGCGACCCCACAGCCAATGGTTGACTGACCTGAGTTACAAAAGACCATCCCTCTTCCTTCAAGGTGGAATGATGATAGCGGGCTTTATCCCGAGGTAATCTCCAGCAGAAATCCCGCGTTATCTTCTTTCTTCCTCTGCCCCATCCTGCATCACTGGTCCCTTCTCCTGAGACCACTCAGTAAGCGACATGTGTCCACATCTCAGTCTCAGTCTGCTTCCTGGGAACCGAAGCCAAGTCAAGGGGTATTTGTGGGGGTCACAGGATGAGATCCGATGTGCTCTGGCACGGACCCTGGCCCTCCCTTTCTCAGATTTGGGGACTCCGGCTTCCAGAACAAACAGGTGCTCCCAAAGCCCAGGAATGCCAACGTTCACGCAGTCCTCGGGGAGGCCTGGTTTCTACGTGGTAACTGCCGGAGGGAGAGTGTGTTGGGGTCTGGCCTCCGGGAGTGGCCGCATCTCAACTCTGGGAGTAGGCGGTTAGAGGGTCTGAGTCCTGGTTCCCTGGACTTTGGAAACCGCACCCCACCCCCCATCCCGCCTGGGGACTGTCCTCAAAGGTTTTGTGATCCGGAGAGCAATAGTCATTTCAGACACCTGTTAGGTGGCTGGTGGGGTAGATGCCTGTGAAAACACCGCACCAAGTGTATCTAATTTGCATGATAGTTTGTGGGAACTTCTGGTTGGAAGAAAAAACTCCGCAGCAATAATAGAGCCAGTGAGGTCATGATGAGCACCGAGACGGCAACAGTAAGGTTCCAACTTCCTTAACGGACCTGAGCAGTCCTGCGCAGCCCGCCAGCTCCCAGAAGGTTCTGTGTGTGGCTTTCCCGGGGGACCAAGATCTGTCACAGGGGTCGGTGAGGAGGGGAGAAGCGGGCACTTTATCTCCGGATCCCCCCTTTATAAAGACTTCTACATTCTCCTCATCATTGCCACCATCCTCTGCAACACCTGCCCCCACACCTGCCCCAGTTCCCCCACCTCCCAGCGCCAGGAAGTTCCCCCGCTTCTCTGGCCTCAGATCAGCCTTTCTGTTCCCTGCAGGGTCAGCCTTTGGGGGGGCATCAAGGATTCCCTGCAGGGTCAGCCCTGGGGGGAGGCATCACGGAGGGAACCTGCATTTTTCACAGCAGCTACAGGATGGAGCCTGTCACAGACGCTCAGCATAACCACTCGGGGAAGCCGAGCCCTCTTCCTTCTTGGCTTCGGGACTCTCCCACGGACTGGGGACTTGCTGCCCGGAGCGCTCACTCTCACACAGCAGTTCTCTGCTTTATGCTGAACTGGAACCTCGAGTGGCCCCCGCCTCCTGCACCCACTTCCTGGCCCCTGATGATCCTCATCGGAAAATAGTAACAGGTGTGGAAGCTTCTGAGGCCTTGCTATGGTCCCTGGGGGTTCTCAGGAGAAACTCCACAAGGAACACATCTCCCACCGTGACCCGAGAGGCCCTGCAGCCCCTCCTCACTCCCTCCCTGCTTGGCGAGGCCTCTGGGGGTCTCACATCCCGAGGGGACGCCACAGACGGCCAGGCTTTGTTTTCCTGACTGGATTTTGAGTGCAAGAAGACAAAACATCCAAATGTGGGGAAAACATTTTCCTCTGAGGTCAGACGCAGCCCAGCCCTGGAGGCCAGACCCCAAGAGTCTCCACGGCAGTTCCTCCGGGAGGCCAGGTCTTCCCCGAGGACCGCGTGAACGCCTGCGTCCCTGGGCTCCCAGAGCACCTGTTCCTTCTGGAAGCTGGAGTCCCCAGGTCTGAATCTCTTCCCCTGCCATCGCTGGCTTTGCCAGTTTGCACGTTCTACACAGAGGTTAAGTCAGGGATTGCTTCCGTCCCGGCGCACAGCCGATGATCATGTCTCACCACTGACACTTAAATTCCCTCTACATTTTAAGTGCAAAAAAATATTTAAAGTGCAAAAAAAATTTGAAATTTGTTGAAAGTAATTTCTGAAAGGGAAAAGAAAAACAGCTATTTCGCTTCACTTCCTCGTACAAGCCTCTCCTACTTTCCGGTGTTCTGCAGTCTGTGCTCACAGAAAGGACTGAACCCCGGTGATAAAACAGCCGCTGGACGGGGCATCCCAGCACGTTCTTTGCCCCTGATTGGGGGGCATTTTGTTTCACTTTTCTTCCATTTTTCTGTGTTTTTAGATTTTTAACTGTGAGCAGGAATTTTACAGACAGAATGTTTGTGTCTTTGGAGAGAAGCAGGGCTACCTCACATGTAGGCCCCCAGGAGACCCCAGTGGGAGGGGGCGGCTGCCTCTGCAAGGTCAGTGTCCACGGTTACAGCCGCCAGCCCCACCTGGTGTCTGGATGGGCCAGGGAAGCATCCAGAGTGCATGTGGGAAATACAAAATACTGAGGGTGCAGGGATGTAATCCGGGAGCGGGGAGACACCTCGGGAAACCAACTCTGCTGCAGAATTTCCTTTATTTGAGTCAGTGATGAGAAGAGGTATGTGTGTGGCGGGGGAGGCTCAGGGTGAGGACAAAGCCCCAACTTCAGAATGAAGGGACATCCCTGCCCTGGAACCACTAAGGGACAGGGGCCAAGGAAGCTTGGGTAGGTCCAACCCAGAGGGGCCGGGGGCCCCCATCAGGGAGTTGCCTTCCTTCAGGGACCCCAGGTTTCCACCCTCACCCGGACTTCAGAGGCCCTGTAGGAGTGTGCAGGGTGTGGGGGACAGAAGGCCTCACTTGGGAGAGGAAGAGCTTCTACCCCAGGGCTATCTTCAAGGACAGGAGAGGTTATGAAGGGGGTCTTGAGGGTCTCACTGCCAGTTCCTGCTTTCTTCAAACCTCCAGGATGGGGAAGGACAGATGCCAGACTCCTGGGGATCACCTTTTTCAGGGATATTTGGTAGTCTGAGCCATCTACCCCGAAATCTGCTTTTCCTTTGCAATGCAGTGGAAAAAACCTGATATTCGGGGAGCAGAGAGCTGGGGAGATAGGTTTTCGTTGCCTTGTTCTCAAGCACACGCACGAACACACGCACACCAACACGCACGCATATCCAGGATGGCGGGGTCACAGGGACGCTGGGTAGGAAGGCATGTGGAGCAAAGATGGACCCAGTGTTCAACCACGTCCTTCAGGTGGGAGGCAGGTGGCTTTTTCTGACGGCCTCTGGGCCTTTCTACTTGGTTTATAGCTGCTTCAGGTACTCCAGGATGTCCGATCTGACGGTGCTGATGGGAGCCTTGTGGAACCAGCGCATGACAGGGACCCCGTTGGGCCCCACCAGGAACTTCTCAAAGTTCCAGCGGATGTCGTGGACCTTCATGGGCTCCCAGAACAGCTGGTCTGGTGAGCCCAAAAGATCCGAGGTCGGAGGGCAGGAGTTCTGGAGCAGAGAGATGAAAAAGAGAAAAGTTTTTTTTTCCCCCGTGCTTCTGTAAGGTCCAGTTTTATCTGGAGCCCCAGAGTACCCACCATCCACGTGCCCCCAGTGAACCACACATTTCAATGCAACATCACCAGTACAACAACCAAGAGCTAGACAGTATGACAGAAAATACTCCTCCCTTCCCAGTCTGCCTCTCCCATGGTTATATCATGGTGCTTCAGTAAAATAATAGCTTCTGTTTTCTTTGCCAAGTCCTACCATTTCTATAGCTTTGGTTTTCTTACCCGAAAAGAGAAATGTTTCGGTTTAGAGTTGCGGTTCCCAGAGTTTGGGGCTGCATAGGGTGGTAAAGGTTTAATAACTATTTTCCGGAGATGAATGTAGAATAACCCACATTTATTTTGACAGTAAGAAAAATCAAAAGTCTACCTAACTGTAAAATTTAAAATTAGCAGACTTTGAAAGGATTAGGTCGAAGAAATATCAATAGCATCACCACTTTTGAGCAACAGAAATGGCAATTTATAGGATTTAACAAATAACTTAATATCAGAATAAATGATGGTTTTTTAGATTCAAGGAGCTGAGCTTTGCGAAAAACTCCCCACATTGCCTTTTTTTTTTTTTCTTCAGTTTGCAATGGATGGGTGAAAATTTCAACAGGGACCAGACTTGTTTGGCAGACCAGCATGTGGGAACCTGTGGCCTAAGAGAACCTGGGTGGTTCTAAGACTCGGTGACGCTAAGACAAGTTGCCATACGCACTCTACGTTATGAATTCCATGAATTCCATGTCCGTCTCCCTGACTGGAGAGGAGCCTCCAGGGAAGGGCTGGGCCCTATTAGCACTTTTGGGCTCCCAGTGGGCAGAGATCCTCATACCTATGGGGATTCCATAAACGACCACCGAAGAGTGAATCGCTACCCTTCAGTAAGGGGCGCTGGTCCACATCAGGACTGTCACAGGTTACGTTTCCTGTAGTTGAAGCTCAAGCCTCACCGTGGACATTGCCATGATTCTTGAACTTATCTAGGCATTTCTTTCCAAGGAGTCCAACCTCGATCCGAAACGAGCCCCATGCTTTCGGGGCATCTCTGCCTATGACCAACGCCTGCCAGGTGTGTGGGCACTCACCTTCAGGAAGGTAAAGACCTTCTGTTCGTTTTCTCCATTCACATCCCCTTTCTCAAAGAGCTGAAAGCTGGGGACGAAGCCGCCACCTGGACGCACATACCTGCAATGAACCAGCGTGTTCCCAAGAGGGCGCAAGTTAGGACAAGGAGGGATGGCGAAGGCCACCATAACTCTACCACAAAAGTTAGGATAAAGAGGGAGACACGGAAGACAGGGAAGGTGAGGAAAGAGAGGTCTCTGGGAGTCAGGACGTCATGCATTATGGAGCCAGTAGAGACTTCCAAGAAAACTGGAAGGCATATTTTAAGGTCAGGATCCCGATTCATTTTTATTGCCCACATTCCTGCCGTCGTCCCGTACTTCTTTTCCATTGGACATTCCCCTCATGTCATTATCAAGGAGCTCAAGGCAGAGCGAATGCTTGAGCACGGCCAGCAGGCAAGTTTGCACGCAAAGCTTCACAATGATGTTTTTGGACCCAACGATCCTCCACCCACCCTGGAAGTTTCTAGAGGAAGCCGGCCTCCAGGCAGAAGGAGGAAGGGAAATCCTGGCAGGGTCTCTGCAGGGTCCCAGCAGGCACTCACTTGAGCCCAGAAAGGATCTCTGAGTTCTTTCCTGGTTCTTGTTTTCCAAACTGGTTGCACGGAAAGCCCAGCACGACCACGCCATAGTGCTTCAGCTCGTCCTGAAGTGCGTTCAGTTCTGTGGGAAGACAGCAGCATGGGCAGACTGGCCTGCAGGCCACCCTGCACAGGGAAAGACCACTGGATGGATCCATTGATCATATGAATAAACTGAGGACTATGAGCGAGAAGTTCAAGGTTACAGAGACTGAGGAGGCAGAGCAAGAAGCCGGAACGGAAGTTTCCAGAAACAGACCCAAACAGCGGCCATTGTTCTTGTGTGGTGGTTCCCGTAAGTGGCTCTGCTGCGTCATCCAGTGGGGGTGCTTGTTAGAAAGCACAGGTCGGTTAGCCCTGTGGGGCAGGGGTGAGGAAAGGGGCAGGGGCGGGGGCCTGTGTGATTCTGAGTGGAAGTAAGATTTAAATGCCACTGCCCCCTTCCTTAGTGGTAGACTGACTGACTGGCCAAAAATTTTCAAGGCAAAGGCAAACAAAATGGACAAGCTACTCACCCCCCACGATGCCCCATGACCACACACCTGATGCCCAGGCCTCCTCCCAGGAGCACTCTCGGGTACTGTCACCTGGGCGCAGAAATTCAGAGCCTGGTTCCAGAGCATTCTCTCCCCTCTTGTTTACTCTGCTTCCTTGGAACGCTCACGGGGATTCCAGACCACAAACTCCTGTGCTCTCCTGCTGCCAGAAGCTGCTGACTTGTGTCCAGACCCTGCCAGCATCTCATCGTCAGCCACTCTCAGTCCCCACGTATTCGGTCCGCATTACCAGTGCCAGTCAGTCCACGCAGACTCCGCCCTGTGCTCTGCCGCGGCTGCCTCCCCCCAAAACCTCTTCTTAAGTGACAGTGCCTTCCTGTTTGTGTATGTTTCTTCAGCGACCGTCCGTACTCACCTTTGTCTTTAACCCTCAAGAACAGTCCCTTCCTGTGGCAGAAACACCTAGCCGATCCTGGCTCTAATGCTTCGGCGGATTCCTTTAACTCTCTCAATTTCCCCATCTGGAGTAAAGTGTGAATGAGACGCTTTTTACGATTCTCATGCGCTAGTTTAATAAATTATATCGCAGCAACAGAGTGGAAACTATGCCTTCGAGTAGATGAGGAAACTCATCACGCACTGATACACAATAACATCCAAGATGCTTGATTATGTGAAAAAGCAAGGTGCGGGACTGCACGTGTGTATTCGTGTATTTCTACAGGAGAGAGGTATCTGCCTGCATAGACATTAGAGGTTTATGAAAGTCTACACCCTAAACGGATAACAGTGGTTTCCCAAAAAGAAAGAAATGTGGATGTTTGCACTGTTAAAGCCTTTTGTATCTTTTACATTTTAAATGTTGTGAATACAGTCCCTTTTCAGAACAAATTTAAATTAAAACTGAACATTTAAAAGCAGATTCTCATTCCACGGAATTGCTGTTTATACATCACAACTTTGTTTTTGCTTTTTTAATTTAAGTAGGCTTCATGCCCAGTGTGGGGCTTGAACTCATGACCCTGAGATCAAGGTCACAGGCTCTACCAACTGAGCCAGCCAGGCACCCCTAAATGTCATAACTTTTAAACTTACTATATTGTTTCCAATTTAACTGTTTGAAGGGAGAAAATTGCTACTTGCTAAGTGATATTAAACTGTTATTTAGGCTCTTATAATTAGATCCTGAGGTGTTGTAAAAATTAAGTAAAAATTTAGTCTGTAGCTTTTCAGGGTTTTTCCTAGGGCCAATTGTACATAAAAAAATAATAAATATAAAGTGACCCCCCCCCAAACTATTTTAAATGTAAGATCTTTTCATAATCTGTGCTTTTGAGAGTATCTTTTTATACACAATTTCACCACTAAATTTAAAAAGTCTTTAGAGTCCCTTGGTGAATGTGAACCATTTTTTTTTGTGGTTCTTCGAAAATTAACTAATTATAATATATATAATATACTTTTATGTTACATATAACTATATAATTTATTTTAAATATTATATTTAATTAAATTATGTACATTATATAATTATATACATATAATTATAATATATATTAGATATAATTATAAAATTCATATAATTTTGCCTAAATCAAGCAGCCCCGTCCGTGTTAGCCCTTGTAGGCTGCTGTAACAAAATACCATAGACCTAGAAGCTGATGAACAATAACAGTGTATTGCTCACAGAACTGAAAACTGGAAGCCGGAGGTCATGGTGTCGTTGTGGTGGTTTCCGGCAAAGACTCTCTACTCTACAGACTGCACACTGCCCGGCTTCTCCCTGTGTCCCCCCCGACAGTGCAAGGGCTGGGCGTTCCGTGGGGTCTAATCCCTCCATGGGGGCCCCACCCTCGTGACCTTCTCCCTGTGTCCCCCCACGGTGCAAGAGTTGGGCGTTCCGTGGGGTCTAATCCCTCCATGGGGGCCCCACCCTCGTGACCTTCTCCCTGTGTCCCCCACGGTGCAAGAGTTGGGCGTTCCGTGGGGTCTAATCCCTCCATGGGGGCCCCACCCTCGTGACCTTCTCCCTGTGTCCCCCCACGGTGCAAGAGTTGGGCGTTCCGTGGGGTCTAATCCCTCCATGGGGGCCCCACCCTCGTGACCTTCTCCCTGTGTCCCCCACGGTGCAAGAGTTGGGCGTTCCGTGGGGTCTAATCCCTCCATGGGGGCCCCACCCTCGTGACCTTCTCCCTGTGTCCCCCACGGTGCAAGAGTTGGGCGTTCCGTGGGGTCTAATCCCTCCATGGGGGCCCCACCCTCGTGACCTTCTCCCTGTGTCCCCCACGGTGCAAGAGTTGGGCGTTCCGTGGGGTCTAATCCCTCCATGGGGGCCCCACCCTCGTGACCTTCTCCCTGTGTCCCCCACGGTGCAAGGGCTGGGCGTTCCGTGGGGTCTAATCCCTCCATGGGGGCCCCACCCTCGTGACCTTCTCCCTGTGTCCCCCCACGGTGCAAGGGCTGGGCGTTCCGTGGGGTCTAATCCCTCCATGGGGGTCCCACCCTTGTGACCTTCTCCCTGTGTCCCCCCACGGTGCAAGGGTTGGGTGTTCTGTGGGGTCTAATCCCTCCATGGGGGCTCCACTCTCATGACCTCAGTACCTCCTGAAGGCCCCATCTCCTATCACCATCATATTGGGCATTGGGATTTCAACATATAATTTTGGGGGGACACAAACATTCAGACCATAGCACCTGCTAAGTATTAATTTTAAAATATCAAAATTTACGGGCACCTGGTGGCTCAGTCAGTTAAGAATCTGCCTTCAGCTCAGGTCATGATCTCATGCTTTGTGAGTTCAAGCCCTGAGTCGGGCTCTGTGCCGACAGCTCAGAGCCTGGAGCCTGCTTTGGATTCTGTGTCTCCCTCTCTCTGCCCCTCCCCACTTGCACTCTCTCTCTCTCTCTCTCTTTCTCAAAATAAACATTAAACAATAAAATAAAATAAAATAAAATATCAAAATATAGTGAACCACGTATCTTAGAGATGAGGTTGCAATGTACTTAAATTTAAGTGGTGTTAAAAGAGAAAATTCCTGGGGGCGCCTGGCTGGCTCAGTCAGAAGTGTGTGAGACTCTTGATCTTGGGGTTGTGAGTTCAAGCCCCACATGGGGTATAGAGATTACTTAAATTAAAACTTAAAAAAAAAAAAAAGAGAAAGTTCTTGGATTTCTTATTATTGAAGTTTCATTAAGACAAATTGATGGGAATAAAAAGAAAAAAGGACAAATCGATGGGACTTTCTATTTAAAAATTTTTAAAAATTTATTTATTTTGAGAGACAGAGAGAGAGAGAGAGAGAGAGAGGGAGCAGGGAAGGGGCAGAGAGAGGGAAAGAGAGAGAATCCCAACCAGGCTCCACACTGACAGCATGGGGCTCGATCTCACACACCACGGGATTGCGACCTGAACTGAAATCAAGAGTCAGACGCTTAACCAACCGACTAAGCCGCCCAGGCTGGGCGCCCAGGAAATTTGTTTTTGATCAGTTGAATAGATACCAATGTGGACATGTCAACATGTGGGACATTCTTCTTAAAAGCTGTTCGTGTATTATTTTGATTCCGTTCTTTGTAGCGTTTGGTGCACTTAACCTTTTGAATTAACCTTGAAAACAAGCATTTTAAAAAGGCAGAAAAATTCTTGGTGTGTCAGAAACTGCATTTATCTCTACTGCAATCCATCTAAAACTTTAAATAACCATGTCTGGACCAACAGGGAACCCAGAGTCTTCCCCAGGAGCTCACGGAAAGAAAGAATCCACCTCAGGCGTGGCAGAAGGTCGGGCCAGGTTTGGAGAGACACAGCATCTTCCCAAACGGCCACCACACCAAAGATCATCGCTTAGAAAACCACATCTCCCTCTTGTGTCCTGTGGCAGTGCCGTGGAACCCGAGTGTTTTCCAAAAGATCAGAGATCAGTCCTCTCTGCTGTTGTCACCAGCGGGCAAGAAAGACAGAGGCGGCCCCTGAAAGTCAGGCTCTGGCCTGGGAGTCCAGCCACGGCTTGGCGTTTCCCTGGTACAGTTACACAGGACATCAGTGTCGCACAACACGGGACCACGAGGACTTAAGACAAAACAAGACCGCTCCATAATCACATTGTCACACAGACAAAACATGAACCCTGTCCAAATTGCAAAAATGCCCCAAATTTCCCTATTCTTGTCAATGTAAGGGACTTCTGCTTCTTCACTGGCTACAGTTTTAGCCTTATTTTATCCTCCTACCTCATAGATAGGATCTACTGAGACAATTTTTTTTTTTAATGTTTGTATATTTTTGAGAGAGAAGGACAGAGCATGAGTGGGGGAGGGGCAGAGAGAGAGACACACACACACACAATCTGAAGCAGGCTCCAGGCCCTGAGCTGTCAGTACAGAGCCCGACACAGGGCTCGAACTCGTGAACAGTGAGATCATGACCTGAGCTGAAGTCGGACACTTAACCGACTGAGCCCCCCAGGTGCCCCTATGAAGGCGTATCTTTTTTTTAAATTTTTTTAAATGTTTTATTTTATTTTTGAGACAGAGAGAGACAGAGCATGAGTGGGGGAGAGGCAGAGAGAGAGGGAGACACAGAATCTGAAACGGGCTCCAGGCTCTGAGCTGTCAGCACAGAGCCCAATGCGGGGCTTGAACTCACGGACCGCGAGATCATGACCTGAGCCGAAGTTGGATGCTTAACTGACTGAGCCCCTCAGGCGCCCCTATGAAGGTGTATCTTAATCATTGTCACAGAACTGTCCCCACTTCTTCACTTCCTGACAGCATCCAGTTCAGGGCAAAGCTTCCACCCCTTGAATTCTGCCCCAGAGCACCTAACACAAGCCCAGATTCTCAAATAAGTTCTTTCCAGCACCTTCTTACTGAGGAGCCCCATGGTTCCCCACAGTAAATGTTCTACCTCAGGGCGTCGAGGAACAAACCACCTCGTTTGGTGACAGGTACGTTCCTGGCCTCTGACTGCATCTTCGGGAGAATCTTATTTCTCAGATCTGGAGATAATTCTGTTGGCCCCCAAGGAGTAGAGTGGTGGCAGGACTGAGGGGGACGGACGCATGTGATCACCACCCCCTCCCCCAATGGCAAATTGGGAAAACCTCTGGAATTAGGATGTGGCCATCTGACAAAGCTGGTTCCAAAAGAATTGAAACACGAGTTCTTACCAGGATACTGAGCTGTCAAGCCACAGTAGGAGGCCACATTGACGAAGAGGACAACCTTGCCCGCGTACTGCTTGAACTGGATGTAGTCCCCGTCACTGAGCGTGAGGGCACCGTACTCGTAGATGGTGCCTGTCACCCCCGTATAGCAATCCATCTGGAATGTAACAAAAACAACCATAATGAGATGATATTGACATAAACAATGATCCCCAACACCCGTGGATTTTTGCAAAGTGCTTGACGGTCTTTCATGCAGTACCGTGGAAGTCTAAGAACTGAGGACATTTTTTCCAGCAATATTTTTAGTTATGGCGAGGCCACCACTAGAATGTGTGTCTCGTAAGTGACATTCCTTTTTGTGTGTGTGTGGGGGGGCTGTCTGGCTTCGTCGGTAGAGCATGTGACTCTTGATCTTGGGGGTGTGAGTTTGAGGCCCACATTTGGTGTAGAGATTATTTAATTTTTAAAAAATGTTTACTTACTTTTGAAGGAGAGAGAGAGAAAGAGAGACAGAGCATGAGTGGGGGAGGGGCAGAGAGAGAGGGAGAAACAGAATCTGAAGCAGGCTCCAGGCTCTGAGCGGTCAGCACAGAGCCCGACGCGGGGCTCGAACTCATGAGCCATGAGATCAGGACCTGAGCTGAAGTTAGAGGCTTAACCGACTGAGTCACCCAGGTGCCTCAGGTGTAGAGATTATTTGAAAATAAAATCTTTAAAAAAAAAAGTGCCTGTATGTGCATGTGTGTATGTTTGTATGTGTGTGCATGTGTATATATGCGCATGCACATATGTGTAGGCACACACATGTGCATTTATGTGCACGTGTGTGTGCATGCATGTGAATGCATGTGTGTATATGTCTGCATGCACGCACACATGTATGTATGTGCACACGAACATGTGTGTATGTGTGTGTGCACGTGTGACGCTCTAGCCGTCCCTGGAAGATCAGTACGAGTGTCCCCTGTGCTCTGACACTGCACGCTAACACCATGCTCCAGTCATCCCAGCCCTTCTAGAGTTTGCTTAAGAGATCTCTGCGGTTTTACATCCATTTTTCATCTATACGTTCTTAAACTGTGATTTCCTTCCCCCAGAGCTGGGCCAATAACGTGTTCTCCATCTGGGTCCCATGGAGGCCGTGCCCAGAGCCTTGCCAGTGCGGTGCCCACTGCTGCAGAACTCATCTTTCTTGCCCCCTGTTGTGGACAGCCGTGACTGCTCCTGGATGAAATGGGACACAGGGGAAGGAGCTGCCCACCCACAAGCAGCCGTGTTCCAGGCAGACCGGGCCGGGTGACAGGCTGGACTGCTCTTGTCTGAGGAGATGTCAGACCCCCGGAGACTGCACAGAAGTCAGAGGATTCTAGAACGATGGAGCGGGAGCCTCCAGGGATCTGGTCCATAAAGGACGGCCTGGAGCAGTAAGGGGACCGCCTATGGACGAGCTTCCGCAAGGAAAGGCCACATGCTGTCCACTTCTCGAGTCTGTAGCTGCTTCCTCACTGTCCTGGAGGAGGAGGTGACCCTGGGCAGGTGCCTTCTCTAGGTGTCCGCCCGTTCGTCCACACCGGAGCACACACGTTGATCCAAACGTCTGGGAACGCTGGCCTCCGAAAGCCCCTAAGATGCTGTCATCCGTGCGCCTGTGTTCCTGTGCCTCTGCCTTGGCTCCACGCAAACCCTTCCTACTAGTTGCCTTTTTCGCTACTTAACTTAAAACATCACATGGAGGGGCGCCTGGGTGGCTCAGTGGGTTAAGCGACCAACTTCAGCTCAGGTCATGATCTCACAATTGGTGGGTTCCAGCCCCACGTCGGGCTCTGTGCTGACAGCTCAGCGCCTGGAGCCTGCTTCGGAATCTGTCTCCCTCTCTCTCTGCTCCTCCCCTGCTCATGCTCTCCGTCTCTCAAAAATAAACAGTAACAGACACACACACACACACACACACACACACACACACACACACTGAAATCATTCTAAGAGCTGTGATGCGTGCACCTCTTGCCTTCATGCGACCTTACTACGTCTGGGCTCAACAACTCCTGGCTTTTGTCTCTCACGTGGGTATCACCCCGTAAGTGGGATACAGAACCCCAAGAAAGCCGTACACTTGAAGGGTGGGCCTTCCCAACTCCAAGGTGAGTTCTGCTCCAGTCTGAAGGGATCAGGATACCCTAAAATGCAGCCGTTTATTCAGAGGATGGCTTTCTACCGCTGCGAGTCCACCCCAACCAGGCGGTAGTGGCTGGCACAGACCGGATGCCTCCCACAGGTTGCGTCTTGTCCTCTCAGAGAGGGGAAACGGTCTTACAACAGCTACCAGTCTTTGGGCATTTTATATGCATCATCTTACACATCACAGGGACCAATGGCAGAGCGCTCAAAGTGGTTTGCGGACCTAGACAAGTATCACCTGGGGACATATTAGCAACGGAAGTTCCTGGGTTCTCCCGAGACCTGCGGAATCGGAAACTCTGTGGGTGATGGGAGAAGAACGAACAAAGGCCGAATTTTGCTGTGGCTCGCAGTCTCCAGGCAGGGCTCCCGAGGCATGTAGACCGTAACACTCCTACAGCTCCTGCGAGACTTCCTCTCACGTTTTACCACTGCAGCTTTGCTCTGGTCAGTGTGACTTCACGAACCACAAACACCCCCCTACATATACGTTAGCAATCGTCACCAAACATACGGATCAATACACATCTGGAGGGTCTCAGGACTGAGGTCTTACTAAACAGTAATAACTAACCTTATAGTAACAGCAGCTCGCCCCTCAAGGTCTTGGAAGCCTTGCTTCCAAATTCCTGACCCTTATGCTGTCCCCCAACCTCCTGTGATCAGTCACTCCTCACAACCCCAGTGCAGCTCTTCCTGTCCCCGGGTCCTGTCCCTGTGCTATAATAAAACCACCTTTCTGGGGCGCCTGGGTGGCGCAGTCGGTTAAGCGTCCGACTTCAGCCAGGTCACGATCTCGCGGTCCGTGAGTTCGAGCCCCGCGTCAGGCTCTGGGCTGATGGCTCGGAGCCTGGAGCCTGTTTCCGATTCTGTGTCTCCCTCTCTCTCTGACCCTCCCCCGTTCATGCTCTGTCTCTCTCTGTCCCAAAAATAAATAAAAAAAAAAAAAAAAAAAAAAAAGTTAAAAAAAAAAAAACCACCCTTCTGCACTGAAAACGTCTCAAGACTTCTTTCTTGACTGTTCATGGGGGGCCTCCCCTCTGGTTGTTGTCTGGGGGTCCCTGCACTTTACCACGGTATTCTCCACCTTCTACAGACGAGGGGGAGGCCAAGAAAAAGGGATGTAACTGGTGTAAGGCCACAAGTGAGGCTGTTTTTGAATGAATTTGTCTGGTTTTAAAGTTCAAATCTGCCGGTACCTCAAGGCACCTACGGAGTCCCCACCCTGTGTCCTAAGGCTCGTACACACATGTTTTACAGGGTGGCTGGTGACCTCCAGTATGGGGACTTCCGGGCATCAGGAGCTTTGCGACCTGAGAGCAAATCCTCCTCCTCTGGTACAAGCTTTGGACCCCCACCCCACCCCCAACCGCTGCTCACCAGCCCACGTCCCCTAAAATTACATTGGGCCAACAAATACTGGCCTTGTGTGTTTTATTATTCCCCGGGAAAAAGAAGCCCCTGTTCCCTGACCCTGACGCCCCAGAGTGCATCCCGGCATCAGCTAGCTCTTTTCCCACGAGCTCCAGACCACGGGCGCGGCGCCCAGGCAGCCTGGGTCCCACCTGCAGTGGCACCACCGCCCGGCAGGGGGCCGCTCAGCAGGGCTCCGGACACCTCGGCCTCGGACGAGGCCCCGCAGGCCAGGTGAGTCGTCGGGCGCTGCGGTCCGCTGGGTCCCCAACGGGACACTCACCCTCATGGTCTGCGGTTTCGGGGCCGGCTGAGCGAGACCTCCCAGGAACAGGGGGATGAGGCACGAAGCCCAGAGCGGCGGGGCCATGGCCGGTGCGCGCTCGCCCAGGAGGCTCTGCGCTGCCCCGGAGCGTCGGCCCCTTTTGAGCGCCCGGCGGGAGCGGGGCGAAGGCGCGCCCTCCAATCGCAGGGCGGCGTGCACGCGCGCGCGCGCGCACACACACACACACACACACACACACACACACACACACACACGCACACACACGCACGCGCACGCAACTGCCCCCTCCCCTCTCCCCTCCTCACTCTCCCTGTCCCCTCCCCGCTGCCCCTGCACGCTCCTCCTCCCCTCGCCTTCCCCGCTCCCCCTGCCCGCTCGCCCCTCCCTCGCGCCTACCGCCCTCCGCTAGCCCGGGTGCATCCGGGAGACTTCTTGCACCTGTTCTGGCGCACGTGTCCGGGCGGGTGGCGGCGGCGGCCACTCTCTGGGACCGGGAAGTGCCGTCCCCACCCTCTCCAAGTGACCGGCCGCCCCTAGGTGCTCCCCGCATTCTGGAAGTGAAGCTGCCGCCACTGAATCAGAGTCTGCTTTTTCAAAAACGAGCGTCACGTGGTTCGTGTGCGGAGTAAAGTTTGAGAAGCGCAGTCCTGGAGGACGGTACCTCTCGGTCCTGTGTCCCAAACCTCCATCGGTAGTCACGGCACACTGTGTTTCCTAATGACGCAGTCTGGCCGCGGGGCCCGAATGTCCCCCGAGAGGACCTCGTTCGCGTAGGTGGCGCAGCCGGGGGCGGTGGGGTCACACCTGCAGGGCGGTCGCGGGAGAGAACGACCTACACTGTGAGTCCGGAGCGGCCCTGGGCTGGGGTCTCCCTCTGTAAAGCACCTGTCCGCTTCCTCCGAAACACCTGTCATTGCGAGGCCCTAACCGACACCGGGCGGGGGCGCTGCAAGGCGTGTGACTGGGTGGAGAGGCGCCCCCACCCGCTCTCCCACCTGCTCCCGCCGGTTTGCCCGCCGGCTCGGCTCGGCTCGGCTCGGCTAAAGACCCCTGTGAACGGAGGTGCTAAGTCCTTCCTTCTCGGCTATAAGCCCTTTCCTCCTCGCCTCTGCCAGGATCACCCGCGCGCGCCTCTGCGCCTGACCCCGAGGCTGGCGAACTCTCTGGGAAGACACGCTTCCCGTCGGCTCAGATCTCCCGGCTCTTCTCTGGGGCCTGTAAACTGGCCTGGTCGCCGATCCCTGTTCCAGCCTGCAGGTCCCCAGGACATTTGCAGCAGCTGAGCAGAAGGCTCCCTCCGGGGGGGGCGGGGTGCGCAGGCCTACATACACTCCCAGGCTCTCCGGCCTCTCCCCGCTCTCAGCCCCCAAATAATGGCCCAACCGCAGACTATGAGGTGACTATGAGGTGCCGGAGACCATTGAGTTCAAGACCCCTGTGCACCACTGACCAGCTCCTTGACGCAGAAAAGGCTCAGGTCTCTGAACCTTAGTTTTCTCATCTGTAATATGGGCATAATTAATAGTGTCTACCTGCTAGGCTTCAGCAGTGCTGATAACGATACAGGACTGAGCCCAGCGCCTGACACGGGCAAGCAGCCATTCACACACTCCTCTTCGTGCTCGAGGAACCTGAGGCTGGAGGGAGGTCACCAGCGGGTCATGGTGAGATGAGAGCAAACCCGGGGTTCCTGTTGTAGGCCCCTTGGTCTTCTCCCATATGGATCATCAGTTGTGACTAAATCCCCACCATCTCTCATGGGGACATTTGCTCATCATACAGTAACCCTCCCTTGAGTGGTGAGGACCCTTCATCACAGATCATCAGTAGGGCCGATGGCCCCAAACCCCAGCTCCCCAGGTCTTGTTCCAACATTCCTCGTGAACTTTCGAGCGCCTTGGGTTGGGGCCTCCAGCAACCAGGAGTGAAGGTGTGGGGCGCACACCAGGCAGGATGCACCTGTCTCCGGTCCACCGGAATGAATGTCAGGGCTCCATTTCCCTTCTCTCCTCCTTCGGAGCCTGCATCCTGACCTGCTTCCAGGAATTTTGCTTTGGTCCATCCCTTGTCTCCTTCCTTCCAGAGTCTTCTGTGTCCCTCTTCCTCCACGCTCCGCCTCTGTTGTATGATCTGCTGGAGATCAACTTTGTTGACACCACTCTTATGTTGAAAATGCTTTGGTTCCTCCCTAATTCCTACACCTTTAATTTGAAATTCTATGGAGCACTCCAGATTTGGCATCGGCCCAATTTCCGGGCCTATCCTTCACTCTGTAAATACTACGTTTCTGGCAGATTGAACTTGCTCCATAACCCCAAGTCCACCTATCAGGGTGTTGATTCTTGACCTCTTAGGTAAAACCTGGGCCAGTACTTTGGGATCGTTCCTGAAAGGTTTCTTGATAGATTAGTTACATATTTTTATCAAAAATAATGGGACACAGTTCTATCAAATAAGACTTCAGAGGTAACTCTCTGAGGCCTGAGATACTAATCAGGTCCTAAAGAGCTTGACCAGGCCTTGAACTGGACCCAAGATCAGGTCTGCTAAAGCCTAGGGCAGAAAAGGGTGAGACTCAGATCAGTTTGTCTCAATCGCTGTTTCTGTGACCCAGTCAGGACTGAGCAGTTTACAGGACATCGGGAGGGGTCCTGGGGTGGGGGTGGGGGGCAATGATCTGCTCCAGATCATAGGGAGGGGTCCTAAGGGGATCAGTGATCTGCCCCAGATCATAGGGTGTTAGGGGCTGAATCATGTTCCCCCAAAAGATATATTGAAGCCCTAACCCCCTGGACCTCGGAATGTGGCCTTATTTGAAGATAGGATTGCTGCCAGTGTGACAAGTTGAGGTCATACTAGAGTAAGGTGGGCCCCTAATCCAATGTGACTGGCGTTTTTTATAAAAGGATGGCCATGGGGCGTCTGGGTGGCTCAGTCGGCTAAGTGTCAGACTCTTGATTTCGGTTCAGGTCATGACTGCACGGTTCGTGGGATCAAGTCCCACATTGGGCTGCTCGCTGATATCATGGAGCCTGCTTGGGATTCTCTCTCTCTTCCTCTGTCTGCCCCTTCCCCACCCACTCCTGCTCTCTCTCAAAAAAAAAAAGAAATGTTACTTGGCTTCAAATCTAACTTTTTGTTTGATTTTAAAACTTCTTTGACTTCTTTAAATGCACTAACAACACGTATTTGGATTTTGAGAAGAGTGATGATTTTGCTGTTACATTTCTGTCCAAGTTCATGACTACTACAGCCTTACCCTTGAGGATGCCTCAGATCCAGGCTGGCTGTGGCCTTCAGGAGGGCCGCTGGTCCTGAAACTGTGTCCTCGGGGGCCCTGCCAACATTGCCAGAGATCCCACCCTCATCTGCTCCGAGAGATCATTCTTGTGTTCAGTGAGACAAAGGAAACAACATGTGCAGGGGAACGTGCCCTTTCCCAGGTGAAGCCGACGTCCACTATTCCCACCCACATGTTCCAGGGAGCACCCCCGTGTCCACGCACAACTGTGGGCGCTGGAGACCCCGTGGCAGCCACAAGAGTTAACCAACTCGTCCTCCATAGACCCAGCTGCCCCCCAGCAAGGTGATGTCCCAGAGCCTCTGTGAGTCTGGCCTTCCTCCTCCCTGGGAAGGAAGGGACACTGCAAGCCAAAGCCTGTCACCTGGGCAGGGATCTGGGACTATGAGATGAACATCTTCACTGCCTTTGACACTTTGTATCTTTTCATTTCTCCACATCTTTTGGGTTGTTTCCTTGTTTGTTTATTTTGAGGAAGAGAGAAAGCAGGGGAGGGGCAGAGGGAGGGAGAGAGAGAGAGAGAGAGAGAGAGAATCCCAAGCAGGCTCTGAGCTGTCAGCACAGAGCCCATCGCGTGATTCGAACCCACAAACCGTGAGATTATGACCTGAGCCTAAATCAAGAGTAGGATGCTCAGCCGACTGAGCCACTCAGGTGCCCCCATATTTCCACATCTTTTAAGAGGAGGCCACCAGACCTCTTGGTGATTTAATTTGACCAGATTTCACCTTGGGAAGACTGGAAAGAGAAAGTATTGACTCGGAAACCTCTAAAATTTTAATGCTTGAATATTTTAGCTTCTTGAATTCATATATGGGCTTTCAGAGGCCCAGAAAGTGGAGCGATTGCCCCTCTGGCCTCGGGTGGCCTTACCTGAAAAGCAAGCACTGGTCTCTGTCCCTGTGCCATCAGGTCAAGTCAGGGGCCACAAAGGGAAGCTGGGAAGTGTCACCTCTTCCAGGGGACTCTCCACCAATGGTTCACGCCAAGTTCTGGCCTGGGAGGTCCCTGCAGCTCCCAGCCTATGTTGGGGCAACTCGTCCTCTCTCTGGACACGACCTGCAGGAGCAGAGTAGAAACACAGGCTTCAGAAGGGGCGGCAGAACCAGAAGGGGAGAAGATAGGAGAAATAGAGCAGTGGTGAGGGGAGAGGGGACATCAGGGGGGTAGGGGAAGGAGCGAACAGAGTACGAGGAACAGAAAGGGAGGAGAATCAGTCTGCATCAACTCCCTGTTTACTGAGTAGCAGGAATATTTAGGTAGATTTTCTTATGAAAGCATCACCAGAATAACCATAAGGTTAATACTTTCTCCGTGTTATAAGTAAGGATATAAATACAGAGTAAAAACAAATAGCTCCCCAAGTTCCAGGCCGAGTAATATGTCGAGCTGGGACTCACACTCAAGTATGTTCTGATCCCAAATCCGGACCCTGTGGTAACTGAAGTAACGGCCCCCAAAGATTTCAGGTGTTAATCCCCGGAACCCAGACGTTATCTTATCTGGCAGATTTTGCAGATGTGATCAAGTTAAGGATCTTGGGATAAAGGGATTACCCCGGATGGTCTGAGTGGGCACTAAATACAATCACACACATTCTTAGGGGAGGGAAGCAGGGAGATTTTGCTAAGAAGACAGGACAGATACGACAACGGGAGCAGAGGTTGGAGCAGCGCCAGGAAGGGGTCACGAACCTTCTTCCAGTTGCTCTTGACGTGTTCCTCCTTCTGAGCCCTTACCACAAGCAGCCTTTCAAATCTCTGTTTCTGCAACAGTGAGGTAAGGCATTTTGGGCTTTTTCTATCATGAACCTCAAGATTCTTCGAGTCTCCACACATTGTCCAATTCCAAAGCCACTTTGAGATATGTATAAAACAGATAAATATATAGATATATCCCTCTTTATATCTACATTTATCTCCTATTAAATATGTAGATATCTAAAAAATAAATATATAGATATCTGTATCAATGTAGGTGTATTTATGTTTGTGTATATATGTATAGGTAGAGAGACAGAGAGGGAGGGAGGGTGATTTATTATAAGGAATCGGCTCATGTGACTGTGGAGGCTGGGAAGTCCCAAGATCGGCTATCAGCCGGCTGAGAACCGGGACAGCTGATGTAGTTCTAGTCTGAGTCTGAAGGCAGAAGACTGGTGCTCCAGCTCGAAGACAGGCAGAGAGAAAGAATTCTTTCTTACTCAGCCATTTTTTTTTTTTTTTTTTTTTTATGTTTAGACTTTCAACAGATAGGATGAGGCCCACCCACGTTGTGGAGAGCAATCTGGTTTCCTCATGCTGCCAATTTAAGTGTTACTCCCGGAGCACCTGGGTGGCTCAGTCGGTTGAACGTCTGGCTGTTGGTTTTGGCTCAGGTCATGAGCTCACGGTTTTGTGGGTTCGAGCCCCGCGTTGGGCTCTGTGCTGACAGTGTAGAGCCTGCTTGGGATTCTCTCTCTCCCTCTGTCTCTCTGCCCCTCCCCCACTCACGCTATCTCTGTCTCTCAAAATAAATAAATAAATGTTACTTTCATCTGAGTGATGAATCACTAAATTTTACTCATGAAACCATTATTACACTATATGTCAACTAACTTGGATTTAAATGAAATTAAAAAAATTAAAAAATATGTATATATGTCACTCTCATCTGGAAACACCCTCACAGACACACTCAGAAATAATGTTCACCCAAAATATATGGGCACCCCATGGCCCAATCAAGTTGAAACAAAAAATTAACCATCATGGTGAATGTATTATGAAGATTGACAATGTGGACAACATCTTTTTCTTTATATATTTAGATAGGTAATGCCTATGTTTAATCACAACAGTAATATACCATATAATTATATAATTCAAGAGATTGGATATAGTGTTATAAAATTCTAAGGTCTTTACATTGCCAAGAAAGAGGGTAAAATGAGGCAGATTAACTATTTATGAATAGACTCTGAATGATATATTCAGATATATATCCCGGATGCATATATCCCGGATGCATTTTGTAATCTCAAAGAATGTTCAAAGTGTATATAATCATCAACCTTATGGGAGTGGGGGAGGGGGAATAAACATATACCAAATAGTTCAAAAGAAAACTAGAATGAGAGAATATGGGATATAGAACAGAAGAGACAAAATAGACACCTAACACAGAAAGATAAATAATGCTTGAAAGTAAAGGGTAGAAGTTATTAAGCATAAATAAACCAAAATAAAATTTGCTATGTTGTTTACAGACAAGGTAGACTTTAAGGCAAAATGGATAACAAAGGATTTAGAAAAATTTTTCGTACTGATTAAGCATATAATTCACCAGGAAGATATAATTACTGTAAGTTTGTAAGCACCTAATAGCATAACTAACAATATATAAATTAAAAATTGACAGAAACTGGGTCACCTGCGTGGCTCAGTTGGTTAAGCATCTAACTCTCAATCTCAGCCCTGGTCTTGATCTCAGTGTTGTGAGTTCAAGCCCTGAACTGGGCTCTGTGCTGGGTGTGAAGCCTACTAGGAAAAAAAAAAAAGTTATTAAAAATTGACAGAACTCTACAGAGAAATATACAAATCTGCATATAGTGGAAAACTCTAACATACTTCTTTTAGTAAGAGAAAAAGCAGGAAAAACATGAATAATGGCATATGAGATTTAATCAGCACAGTTATCAAATTAGACCTAGCAGACATATATAGAACACCTAACAACTGCAGAATACATATTATTTTAAAGCACACATGGAATATTTACAAAAATTGACCATATGCTGGGCTATAAACCAACTATAAATTTGAAATGAAATGAAATTTGAAATTTGAAAGTATACAGATCTCGTAGAGCAGAGTAACAGGATCAACCAGAAAAGCCTGCTTGTGCATTCCTGCTGACCTACAAGATATTTCCACGCATCTGCTGTGCGTGTGATTCTACTTCTTAGATTTCTAGCAAAGACATGCTTTCGAACTATTGTCTCCTTGTTCTTAGCATGCTGAGCCTTGATTGGTCTAGGTCCCCAGGAAGCCCTAGCATATGCATAGAGGAGCGTACAGAGGCTTTTTACACAAGCTTTGCTTGTACGAAGTCACCAGTTACGGAACTGTCCTGGGCACCACACTTCGATGCCACAGCACACGTACAAGCACGGAATGTTACTTCTGTGCACTAGCTCTCAGAGCTCGGAAGGCCTATGTGTGTGTGTGTCTCCTTCAGTGGGGGCAGGTAGGGCCTCGGACAGGCACAGCCGCGGACTTACAGTTTTTCAAGCTGTAGCCTGAACCACTAGCTCAGGACCAGAGAGACACTCTGAGCTTCTAGGGGTAGCTGTATTTGTTTCAAAGGCTCTGAATACATTGGGAACTGGAAAAAATATTTGGCCAGAACATCCACTCTCAGTTTCTGGATGAAACTCATGTCCTTAGAGGAAAAGATTTTCTGTTCCTGCTATTTTAAGCAAACCTAACATCGCTATAGACATCAAGAGTATTGAGGGGTCGGGAACCCCTTGGTGTTATAACCGTAGTGCGCAGCGTCATTTTTCTAGAGAGTGAGGAGTCCATAGTTTTCAACAGATCTGTAAAATGGCTTATGTGCGGCCAACCAGATCTATGAGCTATTACTCTAAGACATCTAGAGGTCTGCCTATTCATCCGACGAGTGTTTATTAAGCTCCGAATGAATCAAAGCAGGTGACTTTTAGACAAGCTGGACAGAGTGAGCTGCACTCAGGCCGTTTACACCTCATGGGTAGGTAGACCATAAATCGATGCATGCTCGTTTCATGGAATAAACAAGAAAGCTGCAGAATTTGAGAAGCCCTGGAAAGAAGACCACAGATGAGATCACACAGCGTAACCGGGAGGAGTCAGAGGGGGTCCCTCCATCCAGGGGACCCGGGAGGTGAGACCTGGGACACGGCAAGACTTAGTGAGAGGCAGCGCCGGGTGGAGGTGGCTGGCAAGACCCAGAACAGACCGGAGCGGCTGGAGGATGCGAGGGCTCCGACTCCGGGGCGCCTCGTGGTCATTTGGATTCTGTACGTTCTCTGAGCAGCCTTGGGACCTGCAAGCGGGAAAACACCGTGTCAGATTTAACCGAATATTTTTACAACGTTCACTCTGCCTGCTGCATCGTAAAGGGCCTGTGGGGGCCCGAATCGAGGCAGACAGATGACAGATCATTTCTTCCTCCCTTCATGAGTTCATCTAGTTTCTCTGCGTTACCGGCTCGCTCGGTTCTTGACCCAGACGCGTGGAAGGATGGAGACCCGACACCAGAGTGGGGGCATAGTTCATAGGGCTGCTACGTACCGTTCACGCAACAGAGAGAGCGGGCCACTGCGGAGCGACAGTGGGACCGGCCCCGGAAGCTCTAGCCGCATCCTCTTAAATTTGCTTTGTGTACGAGCAGATTGGGCTTGGATTGACTTGTTTGACCGGCAGCTGGTGGGTGCATCACACTTTGGCTTGGAGCATGCGCCTGCCCCTGATGCATTGTTCTAATTGTATTTATTCACGCAGTGCGTATTTATGGGTTTCTAACGAGCTTTTGCTGTGACCGGAAGGGCAAGTTGTACCTTTTGTGCGCATGCTCAGCTCTTGGAGCTCGCCCCCCCCCCCCCCCCACCCCACGCCCCGCCCCCGCTGTGGCTTCTGAGCCGGCTCTGCGGTTAAGCCTTTCCTGTCCTGTTATGCCTTGGAGGTGGCTCGGAGGTTGTGGCCCGCACCTGCTTTATCCCTCCTCACGCACGTCTAACTACCTGCCTCATAATTCAACAAATACCTACTGGAAGCCGGCTTACATCCTGACGCTCTTCCTTAGAACATGCTCTGATGTATTAATTTACATTTTTATTTGTTCTGTCCGCAGGTAGAAACGCTATTTCAGGTCTGATTCGATCAATATAAAGCACATTTTTTGGAATACTGTGCACTAATCAATATAGTCCAAGGTAGCATTCTTTTCTCTAATAATATCCTTGGAACACTATCAGTTCACTCATTTTTATTTTTTATTATTCACTTTGGCCTTAATGTCAACCAAAAGTCAGTCTAAGTTTATATGAATTGCCATTTTGAGATTGGTGCCCATTTTAGTTTACCCACCCAGGCAATTGAACTTTAAAAAATATTTTTTAATGCTTATTTATTTTTGATAGAGTGTGAGTGGTGGAGGGGCAGAGACAGGGAGACACAGGATGCAAAGCAGGCTCCAGGCTCTGAGTTGTCAGCACAGAGCCCAACACGGGGCTCGAACTCACAGACCAGGAGATCACCACGTGAGCCAAAGTGGATGCTTAACCTGACAGCCAATCAGACATCCCTCCCCACCTGTTCCCTTTCTGCTATAATTTAGCTTGAACACACACACACACACACACACACACACACACACACACAGGAAGTTCGTGGCAAGGCTAGTCACAAATGTCTGGGAGGTCGTGGATTCTCCTGGGTGCCTGCACCAGTAGGAGATGGAACTATGGAATTCATGTTTCCTTCACAGCAAGCTCCAGATGGCATCACAGATTTCTATTAACTTATCCTGATGCAAGATTAACCCTCCTCCTCAGAGTCCGGGGCGGGGGAGAGGGATCAGCCCCGACTGCCCACCGATCTGGGAATGGCTTCGAAAGGGCTTCTTGTCAACCTGGTCCCTGATGCCTAACTCACTGAGCCTTGTTCTGTCTCCCATTTGTTTCCATTTCTTCACTCTATACCCTTCGCTGTCTATGGCTGCTGTCTCTTTCTCTCCCTGCCTGTTGTGTCCAGGGACAAAAGTTGGGATTTAGGGCTTAAACAGAACTGGCTTTGAGTTCTTTCTAGCTATGCAATTTTGAGCAATTTTAATTTGTATGTGTATTAGTTTCTTCTTTGTAAAAGAACATAATAACGATGACTTTTAAAATAAACGTTAGTGAGAATTTATACCTAGAAATGCCTGGCACAGAGTAAGGACTTAGTGACTACTCACAAAAATCCCACTATTTGTCTGTCTTCTTTCTTCCTTCCCCTTGCCGCTCCATTCATCTCTTTTATTTACCCTCTAACTGTGCTATTCCTTTTCTATCCATTAATTTTAAGAAGCCCCCTTCCCAGCTTGTTACCTTTGATTAAATATTTTCTATGGAAACTCTCAAACACACGCAGGCAGCAGGGCGAAGAGTATCATTGATCTCATATACCTCCTACTTGCTTCAGCCGTGATCAGCACATTTCCCGGCCAATTTCATCGACATCCACATGTGCCCCCAGCCCTCCCCCCTTGCACAGACACACGGAATGATTTTGATGCAAACTCCAAACATCATATCACTGCATCTGTAAATACGTCCTGCCTCTCTTGATCTTAGGCAGAAAGAGAGCCAACCTTGTCCCTGGGTGTCCCTGGGGTGACTGCAGGGGTTTTCTAGGTCAAGTCCTGGTGTTATTCTGGTGCCCTCAGACCCTTCATAGGGTGCCAGAGGCGAAGGGGTGATAGAGAAGCCAAGTGGTCTCAACCGCGAATCTGTTCTGCATCCGATCTGATTGCAACGTGGATAGACAGTTGTGGGGGTACGGTTGTAGCTGTGTCTGGCCCTGGCCTGGTGGCTTGGACCGGCCAGTCTTTCTACTTTACTGAGCATCTGGCTCTCACATATACAGCTGTGGCCTGGAAAACCTATATGCCACAGGAGAACTCAAAATCCACAGAATTTCTTGATTCTTACTTTTGCTTCCCAATCGCCTAGGGGTAACAACTGATCAATTCAGCTTCGGAGGAGCTCAGAATCTCTCTCAAAAGCTGAGACAAAAAAACTGAGAATGTCGCCTTAGAAAGGATTTAGGTGATTTTTTGATTTATAAATGGGTAAACTGAGGTCTAGGGAGGTATTTTCTCAAAGCCTTACAGATCTGGGACTTCATTGGTGATGGCCGCAGGGCATGATTGTTGACAAAGGGCATCTTTTATTTAGCATATTTATTCTTTCCCTGGGAGCAAGGGCCTGAGGCACAGACTGCAGAATCTGCAGGTGGGAGGGCTCTGGTTTCCAACCGTGTAGGTTCCTCAGGTTCCGGTAGTTGTGCCAGGACACGGAGCTCTCTCCCACGCCCTCCCCCAGCCCATTAGAGCTGGAGTAAGAGACAAGAACACCGCCTTGGGGAGCACACACCCTTCCTCTCACTGCCTCCCACCCTCACCTCCAAGCAGCAGAGCTCTCCCTGGAGCAGAAAGCTGGGGTCAGTGACACGGCCGTGTGCCAGGCCGCCTGGCTCTGGGGAATTCTCGGGGCCACAGTCAGCCCAGACCAGGGGAGAGTCCCAGACCTCAGCAAGTTTGGGAAAGGAAGTCAGCAGGTTAAGAACACGTGTGGATGAAAATTAAATGCAAAAGGCCTGTGGTCTCTCTGGGACTTTCCTCCATTCTCAAACATGTTTTATGGGGAATTGAGCTAAGAGTGGAGAGACAAATGGATTTGAAATAAAAACTCAAACTTTTGGTCTAGGTCTACACTATTCTGACACTGCCCAAGTCATGTCCCCTGTCTGAACCTCACTTTTCCATTGCAAATTCGAGCAAGGAATGCGTGTCCTATCTGCGTAACCGGCTTGCTGGGAGGGCTAAATGGAATCACTGATGTGAAGGACATTTGTGAACTACAAATATTACATAAACATATGCAATATTATTTTAAAGTTGCAGATTTAGGGATAAGTCGTATGCCTCACACTTGCACCCAGAGTAAAGAAAATCCTGGAGGTCTGAACGTGGATCCCAGATGCCAATGGAGATGATCGAATTCAGGGAAAATATTCAAGTAAAACTAAATGGGGACCAAAATCTCTATGTGAGGTCTGCGTTGCAGAGGCTGGGTTTGAATCTGGGATGAAGAGGTGGACAGCATCTCAGCAAAAGCTGAACCTGTTTCCTTTATAACCAAAGGAACGAAACTCCTGTTACTTTTAATTAAAACACAAGAAACTTGCTGTCGATTTTCAGGCAGGATCAAGTCAGTAACAGAAGTGAGGATGGGGAGTCTGGAGGTTTTATTTAACTGCCGCTCAGTAGCTGTGTCACCTTGGGCAAGAAAGTTCTCCTCCAAGGAGTCCTAGCTCAAGGAAAAGTTGGAGTCTGAATGGGAAAAGTAGGCAGTGGTTGAGACAGAGTGATTTCTGCCACCCTGTGTGGGGTGAGCTGAGGGCAAAGTACAGGTTATAGCCTCCCCCCATCCCCCCCCACCCCCACCCAGGTGGGACATGTGTTTCCTTGAACACTCCTGGCTGTCCAAGAACAAAAGAAAGGGGTTTAAGTGCTTGCCATGGTGATGTGGGAAACTAAGGCAAATGAAAAATTAAATTCCCTTACTGCCTACAGCCCATCGACAAGTCCTTAAAACTGATAGAATGACCTCCCCCTACGGGATCAGCTGCCTCAATGATGACACTTCGCTGGGGGCAAAGGGAACCCTGGCTTAACATTACCCTGACCCCCCCAGGATCCTGCAAGTCTACTTCCTTTGTCTTAACCGCCCTGAGATACATGCTGGCAAACATACTCCAAGCATATGCAACCCCACCCTACATCTGAAGGGTCTCATGACTGAGGTTTTACTAAACGGTGATAAGTGGCATTTCCCTAGCAACACCAGCCCCTCAAGGTCCTGGAAACCCTGCTTCCAAAATTCCTGGCAGACTTATTCTACCCCTGACCCCCTCCCAACCTGAGGGTACATAATCAGTTATCTGTCAGGACAGCTCTTCCTGCCCACAGGTCCTGTCCCTGTGCTTTAATAAAATCACCTTTTTGCACCAAAGATGTCTTCAAGAATTCTTTCTTGGCCGTTGGCTCTGGACCACCCCACCATCACCTTAAAACTTCATCATTGTGTATTAAATATCATGGATTACGGGCAAGGTGTAGGATTTTTAAAGTCAGAAAGTGAGAAGAGTTTATGGTTCAGTTTAGGTCTGGACAGGTTTCCAGCCTTAACTCTATGGCTCAGGTTACAAACGTTTCCACCTAAAATCTTGTTTGGTAAAATCTGATAAAATTGCATCCTTGTCCTCTAGGTGGGAAGAAACATAGAGATAATTTGGGAGGGGGGGTGGAATCCCAAAGTACTCGGAATAATTGACCTCCAAGTTCAAGAATATAAGTGCAAAGAGGTGTGTTTTAGAGACTGGATGGATTCGGCTGGTGCGAAGTCAGGGGATCGCAGGAAGGGGTGCTGGGAAGGAGGCCGGGAGCCTGTCCAGATAGGCGTGGTGCACGCTGGTGAGGCTGGGTTTGATGCTGTGCTCAACTGGCCCTACTGGCCCTATCGGGGGAGGGGGGTCGCCAGGCGGGGGTCCGCAGGAAGTGAAGAACCTGGAAGAGAGAAGACAAGAGGGGGGTTATTTGCACCTTCCGGAAAGGCAACAACAGGGACTGGATAAGCGGCTCCAGTGGATGGAAGAGGAGGAGGCAGCGGTGCTGGAACGGGCAGGTGGACCGGGACGCCATGGTGACAGGAAGTGCCCTCCCACCGTGGAGCCCAAGCCCTGGAAATTTCTCTTCTCCTGGACAGAATTCTCAAACAGTGGAGATTTTAGGCCACTTAGTCCCACCACTGAGTCAGAGTTTATGATGAAATGTCTTCTGCTCTCGAGTCATTGAGCAAGGAGAAAATAGTGAAGAGAGCAAGGAATTGATAACAGCAATGGAGGAGCAGTGCACAATTTCCCATGACTTTGGGGAAACTGAATTTTCTACTTGCGCATCAGTTTCTTACTCAGTTGAGTCAACACTGGATGTTTACCTTGGCCAGGTCGTGTTTAGACTTTGAATGAATCATCTCCTCTACTTTTTTTTTTAAATTAACTCTGTAAACTTTGTATTATTCTCCCAACTTCATAAACAAAGAGCAGAGGCACACAGGGCAACTTGCCCAAAGTCACACAGCTTGGGAAGGATAAAGGAATGGAAAACATTGGTAAGTAACAAAAATGTTATTTTTGAGGCTTTATATTTTAATGTCCATCGTTCTTGAGCTGAGACAGAGGCCGCGGGGGGCAGGTGTCAGGTCAGCTGTCCGGAGGTTCACACGGCAGGAAACCGGGCTGTGGGAGCTTTGGGGCTGGGTCAGAGGTCATTGTTTTGGGCTCCCCCCCACCATCCCCCAGCAGATTAGAGGCCTTGGAGGAGAGATGAGGAATCTGGGATAACAAAAGCGTCTGTTTTCCAAGAGAGCTCAGGAATGCCCAGACTCAAAGAACTGAGCCCCAACAGACTTGGAGGCGGAGGCTGCCCTTTGTGTGGACCTGGAGGGGGGGTGGTGACAGGCTGGCAGAGAGGACTTCCCACTGGAGGCGGGGGCGGGTAGAAGAGAGAGCTGCCCATAGACCCTCTGTGGGGAAGGCTGTGGGAAGAGAGGTGTGGGGAGAATCCGGAGGGCCCGACGTCTCCCTGTTAGTCCTGGAGGGCCAGCCCAGACGCTCGCCCTCGACTTGGAATTCAAAGCCAACCTGCACGAACCTTCACCTTGTCTCAGTCATTTGGCTTCCTGTCGTCTGGGGCCCCGACCTGCCAGTCTGCACGATCGATTTTTTCCTTGCCCATCCTCCCGAGAGCCGGAAAATAGGGGTGGATTGGAGACAAGAAAAAAAACATTTTAAATTAATATAATAAGACAATCAGTGCACAGCCTGATGATAAAGTGCCATGAATGTAAGAGTTTGATGAACTCAACCACTTGATTCTGCTGTCCAAAGGCGGGGGGTGGGGGGGGGAAGTGAGTGGGTTTTTTTAAGCTTTAAGGGGCTAGTAATCTGATGAGGAATGTGCAAGTTTTTTCCAGGATTACAAACCATAGGAATAGGAAACCTATTTTAGCCATGGGGATGGGGGGTTGGAGAATGTGGTTTGGAAATCGAGGCTGTAAATAATCTACAGAACAAGAGGGGGCTTTGCAAGGACAAGCAGTTGTGAATTGAGGAGTGTGACTCAGGCCTCAGCACCTGGGATCCAGAAGTGCACCGTACTGTACACGAGAGGGACAAGGAGACTGGGAGGCCTCCGGGGAGGTGGGGTGCGGTTAAATATGTTACTGAAGCGGGGTGTCCAGCAATATCCAGGCCTGTATCCCTCACCCTGTCCCAATTTTAGCAGAGACGATTGAGCAGTTGGGAACTCGATAAACCAAGAGCTGCTGGCTGAGAGGCAAAGCGTTTTTATTTGTGCCTCGTTACCATTTTCCTTCTCAGGCCCTGGGGCTTCCAGGAGATTAAGAGCACTTTTAAAAGAAGCGCATTCAGAATGGTAGGTTCTCCTCCAGAAAACTGGCAGCCGCTGGCGGTTCCCTCCCCGGTCTGGTGTGCAACCCACCCCCCCACCCCCCCACCCCGCCCCCACATACCAGACCGACGACAGCCAGGCGGGTGCCTCCTCGCCTTTTAACTGTGGCCAATCTGATAAACACAGAATGCATCTGTTCTTATTTATACGTCTTTGATTATTGGTGAAGGAGAACGTTGTATCCCAGCACAGACGCCATTTGGTTTACTGCCTGGCGCCCATGTGTCTGTTGGGCTGCTTGTTTTTTCTTACTGATTTGGGAGCGCTTGAAGGCAGGTGTATCATGAGATATTAATGTGCTTCCTTCACATTTATTGCAAATATTTTTCCTCCCTCAGGACCGGTTTCCTTCCACATCTCTTAGAGAGGCCCTCGGTGGTCCACAAATCATGATACCCCGAATGGTACGTGGGGTCTGTGTGGTCCTGTTTCCAGTGACTTTACTGCAAGGCTGGGGAGGCTCTCTCTGCATCTGGACACTACCCTCCACTCAGCTAAAGCAGACAGTAATCTTCAAGGACCATGGGCCCTTGCCCTCACCTTTTCATAATTCTGCCAGAATTTATATGAGTCCCAGGCCTTCATCGCACTGGTGAGCACTGAGTGCACGTGGGGGGGTGTGTGGGTGAGGATGTGGTTTAAATTCTACATCCCCGCTTAATGCTCCAGAAACCCTTGCCGTCTTGCGACTGGCCTGCACGGGCTTGGCCAGTGTGTCAAAAGGCTGCCAGAGTGCGGGAGATCCCAGCGTCCGAGACCAGAACCTCACACACTAGGCATGATGGCACAGTTACCGGCCTCCTCCCTCTTCCCTCTTCTGCTAGTCGGCGTCACGTGCATGAATCCCAAGCCCCCAGAGAAGGTGAAGGTGAGTGAACTCCAGAGGGGGTGGGGCGGGGCTCCAAGGTAGAGTCACCCTTCTGTCCTTCTGTCCTGCGTCAGTCATTCTTGCAAGACTCCCACCTCTGCTTGCTTTCTTCTTGTGCTTTCCATTAACCTTTCTTTTCTTCTTGCCTCTTCTTCAGTCCTATAAACGGTGTTCCTTGAGCCGAATCTAGGTAGGGAAGAGGCTCCTTACTCTGGTCCTTGCTCCTCTCCGTCTCCATTTAGGGTCGCCTGGATACCCTTCCAGCCACGTCAGGATCGGCCTCAGCTGGGCCCCAGGCAAGGCTGGCGCGGGCATCACAGTGGGCGGCAGGGTTCGGGGGAGACCGTGGGCTAAGTCATCTCAATGGGATGCCCACGAAGAGGAGGAAAGAATCAATGTGGAAGTTTTACAGATGGATAAAGTCACAGAGCTACCAGAGAAGCATAAGTCACGTACAGAAATAACTGGAGGACTGAAGCAACTGAATTTGGAATCAAGTCTTGGATTCTGGCCTCAGTCTAGTCCCATTTCATGGCTCCGTTGCCTTATTGAGGCAACGTGTGTGTGTCTGTGTGTGTGTGTGTGTGTGTGGCGGTGGGAGGACAGCTCAGGGATGGATAGCTGGGATCTAGGTGACTTGGAGGCAGAATGGGATCATGAAGTGAGAGGCGAGCAAACTCTCGTCCTTAGCGGGGGGATCACTTTTGGTCACCCTTCACCTCTGGCAGCCTCTGCCATCTCATTATGAAGTCGTGGGTGACAGTGTCTACCTTGTGGGTGGGTGAACAGTAATTATGACACGTGCGATGTGCTCAGTAAAAGGCAGCTCTGGAAAGATCTTCCTACTGCTCTGAAATTGACCAGAGAATGCTCTACTTTTGAGACTTGATGTGCTTTTCTGTCACTGCGTGCTGCCTGGTTGGGTATGAAGGCCCTGGACCCTGGGCTGTAGAATTTGCTCAATGAAAAGCTGAGTCTGGAGGTAGAGGAGACCAGTCATGTGGACTTAGATACGTTGGAAGCAGCACTGAGCTTCAGCAGTAAGTACCGCAAAGGGCTCTCCAGGCCCAGAGTCTCTCAATCCCCACACCCTGGTACTCAACATGATTGTCATTGATTTTCACTGCGGTAGCAAAGGGGGAAGAAGAGAAATCATGAAAAATGTTCAGCTTAGCACCGGCACCACGGACATGGAGATCGATGCTTTCACACAACATTCTCAGTTTTGCTGGCCTGCGTGTCTCTGTGCACTTAGGGGAAAGCGCAGAGGCCTGCTTCGAGGAGGCAGCCTTCTGACCAGGGGCAGGGACTGAGGCCCGCAGCCCGGTGTGCTAGCGAGAGCAGCAGCCGGCCAAGAAGGTTGGAGAAAGTCCGGTTTTGTTTGTGTGGCATCAGGACCGGTGCTGGCTGGCTGGCTGGCTGGCTAAAATCCTTTCTAGTCCCTTGGATTTCCAGGGAGTCTGGGTTAATCCTACTTTAAATCTGGACCTTCCTTATCGCATTTCGTCCTTCTCCCCTTTCTCTGACCAGTTCCTCTCTGCCTTTGTCTCACCATGAGGCTTGGTAGCTTCCTTTTCACACTCCCTGGATTCTGTGAGGCTGTGCTGATGAGCACTGTGGAGTCCAGACCCTTTGGGTCCCTCGTGGACTCTACAAGAATAGAGTGGGGGAAGAATAAGGCGAGATCTGCCTTGTAGAGGAATTGAACCTAAAATCAGGCAGCGAGAATGTCATGTACAAAGTATTTCTGTTATATGAAACTTATTTGTGTCACATAGAATCCTGCTCAAGTATGCTCAGAAGATCTGGGGAGGAACAGGACAGACGGAGCCAGTGATGAAGGCGAGAATTCGATTCCTAGAGCACCATGCGGTGGGGTGCTGATTATGTGAGAGCAGCTGCTGCTGGACAGATGTTCGCGGCACCAGCGGATGGTCTTGGGCTCTCGCTGTCCTCTACTGGGAGCTACAGAAGGAGCATCACGGTGGTGGCTTGTGAAACCATCACACGAGTAAGAGAGACGTGAGGGACAGAAGTATCCCAAGCAGGGCTGATGTTAGCTTCTAGAAGGTAAAACCTGGAAGGCTGCTTGAAGAGCTGGTGGGAATCTAGATGAGTGTCTTCGTCTTACCCGCAGGGGAACTGAGGGTCAAGGATGAGAACGGCCCAGGTTCACAGGGAACTGGGGAGCAGAGCTGGCTTTGGATCCCCAGGCCGGAGTTCCTTCGACACCACGCTGATGCGTGGAGCAAGCAGTCGGGAGGCCTCGGGAAAGTTACAGAAGTGACCAGGCCGTCCTCAGATACATAAGCCATCCCACACCTGCCCTTTGTGGGAGAGTCTAGGCGGGACACCTTCAGTCCAGAACCAGCAAGAAGCCTCATTTCCACAGAAGCACAAAGGGCAGCGAGCTTTTCTCTTTGGCCTCCCTTACTTCGTGAATCTCTGCTCTTTTCATCTCATCCTGGCACGTTTCCCGGCTCCTACCTCTGCCAGGATGACGGGAGGGGACATGACTGCCTGCTGCTCAAACACCATTGGCTGTCCAGTCACAAGACATACGTTTCCATCGTGTCGTGGACGCCTCAGACAAGCCCTGTTTGTTTGCTGGTTTGTTTTCAGTTAATGCAGCCGATACTGTTTGAGGGCGCTGACAGATTTCACAGGTGTTAGGAACCGTTACTAATGCTATCCTTTTAAAAATCTTCCAGATGGATTGCTACAAAGATGTGAAAGGCACCATCTACGAATATGATGCCCTCACTCTTAACGGAAAGGAACACGTTCACTTCAAGCAGTACGCGGGCAAGCACGTCCTTTTCGTCAACGTGGCCACCTACTGCGGTCTGACGGCTCAGTATCCTGGTAAGAATTCAGAGCCACTGTCCTTGGGATCACAGTTTCCTGCTCAGCATATTCTAAATCATAAGTAGAATTACGTTCTAATTACGCCTTGAAGTAAATCCTCACGACCCAGTGATTTCATTCCCTCATGTCAGGAGCCAGCAAGCAATGGCCCACGGGTCAAATGTGGTCAGCCTGCTTCTGTGAACAAAGTTTTATTGGGACACAGCCATGCCCATGTGCGTCCATACTGTCCGTGGCTGATTTACGCCTCAAGGCCGAGTTGAGTAGTTGATGATAATAGGGATGGAGACCATCCGGCTTGCAGAGTCTAACGTGTCCACTGTCTTTATGCAAAGTTTGCTGAGCCCTTCCCTACGTCCTGCCTCTGCTTTGCTCCTGAGATTTCCGGGAGAATAGCGTATATCTGAGGACTCGGGGCCTCGGTGCAGATTCCAGAAGTCTTGGTAAATACGAGACAGCATTGATGTTTTTGAGACTTTTCCAGGGTAACTTGCGAAGGCAGAGGCGGCGGGGATGGGCTGCAGCTGTGTCTGTCTGGAGAGCTGGCCCAGCAGGTGGGGGTAGAGGCGAGTCGTCCGGCTGCACCTCAGGGTCTCCTGGACGTGGTTTCCCCGTCTCTGTGCGTTACTCAGGGAGCGATTTCATCTTTCTCGTATCTTCGGCCATGTGGTTTCGAAGCCAGTGAATAATGAACAGGAGAGGCACTTCTTATGTTTGAAGTAATAAGAGTTTCATTTTTTTGTTGTTTTTGATTATGTTGTGTTTTGAATAGGTAACATGTTCACAAGGCTCACAAATTATAGGAACCAAGTCTAGACTGAGAAGAAGTCTTTCCAGCTCCTTGTCCCCCTCTCTCTAGATGACCGGTGTTATGTTTACAGAATTCGCAAATTCTTTTTTCTGCCCCCCCCCCCATTGTAACATAATGTAAATACTGCTTGTCACTTTGCTTTTTGTTTTAATGAAGTACTTTATTTATTTATTTATTTATTTTAAGTAGGCCCCATGTCCAATGTGGGGCTTGAACTCACAAGCCTGAGATTGAGAGTCACCCACTCTACTGACTGAGCCAACCAGGCATCCCACTAAAGTACTTTAGAGTTCAGACCACCTCCTCATTCTTTTTAAAGACTGAATGACACTCTATTGGACCATAATTCATTTTACCAGTTTACGGTGACTTTAAAAATTCATGTATTCAGTTCCCACTCTGTACAGAACAGACAAGGAAACTGAGGAATAGTTTCCCAAGGACTGAAAGATGGGATTCCTAATTTATTGTCTCTTTCCCAGAGCAAGTGATCATGTATGATGACTGAAGACAGGTAGGAAGGATGCGGGGAGAGGTACTGGGGAACCGTATGGAATCAGGAAGCCAATCTCTAGTTCGTAAAGAAAAAGGAAAGAAGAAAGAAAAGAAAAGGAAAGGAAAGAAGAAAGGAAGGAGGGAGGGAGGAAAGAAAAGGACTAAGAGGAGGCTCCTGTTGACCAGTTGGTTGTGGAGAATCTTCGTGGGACCGGCTAGTGTCTGTCAGGGCACTGAAACCATCTAGCTCAGAAAGGGTTAACAAAGAAGCTGATGACAAAAATCTGAGCAAAGGATGGGAAGACAGTGGAAGGAGGCAGGTGCAGGCTTGTGTGTTCCGGCATGTTGGTGAGGACTGACGTAGAACATCCTGAGGATGTTGAAGAACACCGGGAAGCTGGGCTTGGAGTTTCTCTGGCTCTCTCTGCCCATCAGGTCTATTTCCTGCTCCACCCAGGGGACCCAGTCTGTACAGAGGAGAGAAGCCCATTATCGTCATCTGTGTCTTTTTCTTAAAAAAAGAAAGAAAAAGAAAGAAAGAGAGAAAGAAGGAAAGATTGGGGCACCTGGGTGAGCCTCTTGACTTTGGCTCAGGTCATGATCTCTTGGCTCGTGGGCTCAAGCTCTGCATCGGGCTCTGTGCTGCCAGCTCAGAGCCTGGAGCCTGCTTTGGATTCTGTGTCTCCCTCTCTCTCTGCCCCTCCCCTGCTCACACTCTATGTCTCTCTGTCTCTCAAAAATAAACATTAAAATTAAAAAAGAAAGAAAGAAAGAAAGATTCAGTCCTGCAATTAACCAACCAGGGAAGGCAAACACTTTTTTTTAGTTGTGGTTAACAAAAGATATAACATAAAATTTACACTTGTAACCATTTCCAAGTTGTAGTGACCAGTAGTGTTAAGCGTGTTCACACTCACAGATCTGGAGACAAACCTCCAGAACTTTTTCATCCTGCCAGACTGAAACCGAACCCATTAAGTAACCCCTGCATGCACTGTCCATAAGCAGTCACACCTGTCACAGTCCATAGTAACCTGGTGAGGTTTTGAAGAGTGAAGATGACTGGGGGCCAACTCAGAAGGAGGGCCAGAGAATTCTCTGGGATGGGACCTGGGCATCCCTGCTTTTCAGGAAGGGCCCTCTGCTGATCCTGATGTGCCACAGATTGGGGAAATATTACCCTATAATAAAATTATTATAAATAATAAAATATTTATTATAAATAATAAAATTATTATAATATAATAAAATATTACCCTATAATAAAGGGCTTTTGAATGCGTGTCTGGAGCTGCAGCACGTAACTCCAGCCCTGTCACTAAAGGTCTTTCCAGCTAGAGACTTTTCCTTCCCTGAGCCTCTGTCTCCTTCTCTGTAAAATGGGTGGCTCCATAGATGTTTCTCTACACAAGGCAGAGTCTCCGGCCAGGCCACCAGACGGTCTCTTCTCTTCCCACAGAACTGAACGCACTTCAGGACGAGCTGAAGCCCTGGGGCCTGGTCGTGCTGGGCTTTCCCTGCAACCAGTTTGGGAACCAGGAACCAGGAGAGAACTCGGAGATCCTTCCGGGGCTGAAGTGAGTGCCTGCTTGGGCCCCCAGGAGGCCTCTGCCCACCTTTCTTCAGTCTGCGGGGCATGTTCACACGAGGCTTCCTGGGTCGGGGGTGGGTCACACCGACATCAACTTTGTCCTCCCCTGACGTGGGTCTGGCGGTATCTGGACACTCTCCTTCTCCCTGGGAGTGAGGTCTGGACGGACCGCAGAGGAGCAGGACCGCAGAAGGAGCCGGAACGGAAGCAGTGCAGGGGCACAGGCTCAGGTTGTGGAACAGAGACAAGTTACGTGAATCAGGGAGCCTGATGTAAATAAAGAATGGCCTTATTAAAAAAAAAAAAAAAAAAAAAAAAAAAAGAGGTTAGAGTGGGAGGGAGCCAAAGCATAAGAGACTCTTAAAAACTGAGAACAAACTGAGGGTTGATGGGGGGTGGGAGGGAGGGCAGGGTGGGTGATGGGTATTGAGGAGGGCACCTTTTGGGATGAGCACTGGGTGTTGTATGGAAACCAATTTGACAATAAATTTCATATATTGAAAAATAATAATAATAATAAAAAAAGAATGGCCTTATTTCCCCGGGCCCTGTTTTCTGTATCTGCCCTTCTTCCTGCCCTTCCCATGACCCCCAGCCCCGGGGCCCCCCACAGCCTTCTCTCCTACACTCTGGAACTCTCTGGCAACTGTGAGTCATTGCAGGTATGTGCGTCCAGGGAGAGGATATGTACCGAATTTCCAGCTTTTTGAGAAAGGGGATGTGAATGGCAAAACAGAACAGAAAGTCTTCAGCTTCTTGAAGGTGAGTGAGTTACTGACCCAAACCTCTTCTTCCCTCTTCCCTTCCTTACAACCGATGTGGTGGAAAAGGGTCTCATGCCCGCAAACGGGATGAGATCTTTGCAAGAGATCTCCAGCTCAGCAGAGGGATCGGGGTTTCATTTGTCCATTTATGAAGCTCTGGCTTTGGTGACGGAGAGCGCTGTGTAGAACGACAGTGTTTCTGAGGACCACCCTGCATGGTGAATTCATTCATTCAAGGTACATTTGCGGAGTCTCAGGCAGTTTCCTAAACAATACGGATAAAAAGAAGACACAGTCCCTACTCCTTGATAGGTTAGTATTGGAGAGGGAGACGTAGAAATCAACAGGTTAATAAGTGCCTTTGGTAAAACGCTGACTTTTAGGTACAGAGAACTGGAGGCCACTTTTAGGCAGCGCCGGCTCACGTCGCGATTTTTATACGCTCTCAGCAAATGGAAGAAAACAAGACAGTGTAAGGACGGTTTCGGAAACTCAGCTGACTTACAGGGTTTCCCGTTAGTCTCAGATCAGGACGTATATAGAATTTATTCTTACGGTAACCTTTTTTAAATTAAATGATGAAGTGATGATGTTTCTGAAAGGTTTTGTTATTTGATGAAACAAAATGTGGAACTCCATGTTGGTCCCAAAGATATTTGTGAGATGCTTCTGGTCCAGGAACCCTGAGACCTGGAGAAGCACATTCTAATCTAAGCCATTCACTTTGCAGAACAGGAAACTGACAGCCACAGAGGTGACGTGTCTTACCCACAGCAGCATGGCTGTGTGATCACAGGGTCACTGGGGGGCAGGAGGAGGGAACAGACTGTTCCTGTAATACCGACAGCCATCTTTAAAAAAATTTTTTTTTTTAAACATTTATTTATTTTTGAGACAGAGAGAGAGAGAGCATGAACAGGGGAGGGTCAGAGAAAGAGGGAGACACAGAATCCGAAACAGGCTCCAGGTTCTGAGCTGTCAGCACAGAGCCTGATGCGGGGCTTGAACCCACAGACTGTGAGATCATGACCTGAGCTGAAGTTGGACGCTTAACCCACTGAGCCACCCAAGCGCCCCCCAACAGCTGTCTTGATGGTTGCCATGGTGGCAATCAGAGTTGTTGAGAATCACAGGAAATCAGAGTATCTAGGCATGGGAGGGGCGGATTCCCCATGGGGGAAAGTAGCAGGAATGATGCTGTTTCTCTGTTCCTTCTCTGCTCCAGCTCTCCTGCCCTCACCCCTCTGAGGTGCTGGGCTCTTCCAGACACATATCCTGGGAGCCGGTAAAGGTCCACGACATCCGCTGGAACTTTGAGAAGTTCCTGGTGGGGCCCAACGGGGTCCCTGTCATGCGCTGGTTCCACCAGGCTCCCATCAGCACCGTCAGATCGGACATCCTGGAGTACCTGAAGCAGCTAAAAACGAAATAGGAATCCCGTGTGTGGGGCGGGAGCCATCCTGCTTCTTACCTGAAGACGTTTTTAGAAAATTCCGTGTTTCACTACGCTGTCTTCCTAAATGGCCTCCACTCGACTCAATCACTCTATCCTGCCGAAGTTCCCCCTCCCTACCAAGTAGGTTGATGCTCAGAAGGCTGCTGCTGTTTCTCCTTGTAAGAGTACGGACGTGGGAGAAGCACAAAACACTGGAAACCCTACATCCTCAGACGCCTGTTACAGATGGCATCACTCCTATCCGTCAAGGGAAAATCAGCCTTCCGTGAGGATGGGTCAGTCTGCCACAATATCCTGGAGAAGTGCGTTCCTAGACACCACGTTGCCCCTGCTCTCTCCACCTGACAGGTGTAGAAAGAACAGTGGGGTGGTAGCCACACAGTCTGGGTTCCACCTCATAACGTTTTCCCTCCCCTAAGGACAAACACGCATTGTCAGTTCCCAAGTCTTTTCAGATCATCGTTCACCCGTGACACCCACCGTCCCACATGCACACCGACCTGTCATTCTGGTTTAGGAGCCCTGGGGTGGAGTGGGAGCAGGGGACTGCCTCGCATGAAGGGAGGGGCATCTCCAGAGCCTCCCTCTCACTTAGATCCTACAGAAACTTTCCTAGGGTCTGACCTCTAGTGCACTCAGGCTACGACACCCGGGCCAGGCACCCTTGGAAGGATGGGCTTTCCTCTCTCCACCCTACGTTCCTCAGCATCACAGCCAGCCCTGTCCTGTCCCAATAAAATGTTTTCTGCAGCACCTGGCATCACTGTGGTGGTTTTTATACCTTGTCCTGTGCTCAAACTTGTCTCCTCTCTCTGTTCTTTCTCACTGTAACTACCAGAGATGGTGTGTTTCCCAAATTACCTTAACCCCTTGCCTAGAAGGAACTGTCCTCCCAGATCCTTGGAAGGTTGCCACCTGGTGGCTCTGAACTGTCACCCCTGATTAGGAGTTGTCTCAGGTCAAAGCCATGTCCCCTTTCCAGGGGCAGCTTGTATCCAATTACAGTCAGCAGAGGGTATAAAAGGCAAGACCTGACTTCCCAACTTGGGACAGCTCTGAAGGGCCCGTCCTAGCTGCGGAGACCCCCAACGGTCTGATGCCTTTGTGTTGACCCTGAAGTAGTGTTCCAGTAAACTCTGAATGCAGATCTCCATCTTTGAGTCCCTACAGGTAACCAAAGGGGATCTGAGACATAAGATGCTAAAATGAGAGTTAATAAATTTTTTTTCTAGTCTTTACTTGCTTTTGAGACAGAGCAAGACAGAGTATGAGCAGGGGAGGTGCAGAGAGAGGGAGACACAGAAGCCGAAGCAGGCTCCAGGCTCTGAGCCCGATGCAGGGCTCAAACTCACAAACCATGAGATCATGACCTGAGCCGAAGTTGGATGCTCAACAGACTGAGTCACCTAGGTGCCCCATATATATACATATATAGATGTATATATGTATAGATAGATAGATAGATAGATAGATGATAGATGAGAGTTTTGAAGCTGAACTGTCTGCTATCTGGCTGGCAGTGTGGGGGGTGGGGGGAGCACAAACAGCCAGAATACAGACCAGCAGGTGCAGTTTTTACAACTCTCACCAGACATGCACAAGGCGGTCACGCTGGTGGCTCCACGCGCTGGTGAATGTGACGGATCAGGCACTTGAGAAATGTGAGAGAGTGGTACTTTTGAGGTGATATTATTTTAAGGCAATTCTAAGGTTGTTCTGAGAAGAAATTGATGCTTCGGAGGGAGATGCTTAAAGGCTGAGGGTGACCTCTCACCAGATGAAGGCTAACTGTGAAAACCAGAGTGCCTCCCCAAGAGGAGATAAAGAACTTCTCATATCCTGCAACTCAAGAGCACAAAAGGCAAAGGTTCAGGTTCAAGACTTAATCGTAGGAATAGGAGGACTCCAAAGAAGGTTAAATCCTCAAACCAGATTATCTCCTATGCTCAAGTCACATGGCCTGGATTGGAAAAGAATAGAACCTTGAGGCATTGGATGGATACATCTGGTTGGATGCATTAGAACATCTAAATCCCCAGATTTTCCAAGACCCCCAGCCCTCCTTACTAAGGGTAAGCACGTCCTTCTTGCTTGGTGATAATGCAGAGGCTGGTGCTCTGCCAAACACCCATTCAATATCCGCCCAAAAAGAATTAGATTCCAAGGGTTCCTGATCAAGGGGCATGAAACACAAAGTTAGCTGAAAGAGAGTTCATGGATATTGGAGCATTTTCACCAAGTGCAGAGGTTTTACACATTGGCAAGAACCAACACACCGTTAGGATTCTCCTGTTTGGACAAAGAAATGGCCCTCATCAACTGAGGTAGAAATGCCAGGACTATTGTGTCTAATGACAGAAAGGAGGGATCAAAAGCTCCGAAAAGTAATGCTGGAAAGTCACTGAAGACAAAGTATTGCAGGAGTTTGAAAACAAAAAAGAATGTGCAGGATCACGGAGAAGTGTGTGGTGAGTGTGGTTGATGAGAGATTCTGCTACAGAAGTGTCCTCGCTGTTAACGATGCGGATTATAGGGTCCTGAAATGACTCGGGCCAGAGATGGCGGCACTCATACATCAGAATCTGTGTGGGGGGTGGTGGGGGTGGGGGCAGGCAACTCTGTAGAGTGTCGGAGATGATTAATAGAACACGGCATCCCTAGAAGCAAGGGAGATGAACAGCCAACAAGGTATCATTGTCTGCATAGTCAGAAGAACCTAGAATACATAACCAGTAGACTGAGGGCAGCAGCCCCAATTAAAAACAAAACCAGCATACCTTGCTCAGCTCTGATCTTGAACCAGAGGAAAAGCCAAGTCCTGAGGAAGTGGGACCCTGCAACAGCACCACAAATATAGAGAATATAATTTCCCCATTCCTTCCCTAAAGGGACTTGTGACCATTCACTCAGCAGCCATAAACTCAAGAAAGAGAAACACCCTTACATTTCAAGGACTGTTTTAAATAAGGTCCAACTTGACATTGATACTAGAAGGCCCACTGTGTCATCATGGCCCCTGGTTAGAATGGAGGCTACAGGGTCCAGGCAGCAAATGGAGTCCTGGCCCAGGGCTGGTTCATCCACTAAGGCCATGGATCCATGGGGCGGAAATTTCTCCTGTCCCCAAATGTACAATTAGAATGGTATTTGTGGGAGTTGGCGTAACCACTACATTGACTTCTTGGCATGTGGTCTAAGGAACTATCACAGTAGGAGAAGCCGAGAGGAAGGCCTGAGGCTGACTCCCCAGTTCCCAGCTGGGCCAGGAAATGAAGCCATTCAGGTGAATGGAAACCATCCTCCCAGGGACCGTGACAGATGGACCATAATGGATCCCTATAGTAGGGGATCCCTACTATATATTCAGGATCCCTATAGTATCTCCACTTAATGCACCAGTTTGTTCCCTACAAAGAGTAAAAGAAAGAGTCTGGAAAATGACAGTGGACTGCCTACCACGATCTACACCGAGGAATAGCCCTAATTGAAACCATTGCACCTAATGTGGTATCTTTGTTAGAAAACATTAATTTACACCCTGTGATTCTTTAAAGAAATATGTGGAAATGAGATTTAGTATGACCTTTTTTGGAATCATTAGTTTAAAAAAATCATCTGAACACCATAATAAAATCTTACCCTTGACTCATTACACTTTCTATACATCCCAACACTATCATCTTATCCCCAAACCTGGCTCAGAGAATATCTACATTTGTTTAGAGTTAAGGACATCGATCCTTTGGGAAGGGTCAGAGACTGACTTTTCAGCTAGGAAGGCCACATTCCTACTCAGAAGACAGTGTTTATGGTTTTGGGGTCAGAGACAAGAGGCGGACAATGGGTTGGTCAGACGTTTGGCCCTTCCCCAGGACCAAGTCCTGAGCTAGCTCTTTAGCTCAGGCTGGGCTACTCCCAGGAAGAGAAGACAAGGGATCAGAAGGAAAGTCTCTGTTCTGGAGCGCTGGTCCTTACACTGTAAAATGTACCTCAGCACCAAATATTCTCTTCATCAGAAAACAGGGAAAGACATCCGGCAGCATTGATTAAACTGTGGTATATCAGTGGATGGACTGAACATTGTGCAAGTGCGTAATAATGTGGAGTAACAGGTCCAACCCAATAGCAAGGGCTATATAAGTGCTTCCTTTAGCTTGCCCATCACTGGAAATAGTTTACGTTATAGTGCTAAATAAAAATAAAATAATACAGCAGGTCAGGAGCCGCCCCTGCCACCACCAACATGGAGACTTTGTACTGAGTCCTGTTCTTAGAGCTCAAATCTGCATTCCCCACCCCCCCACCCCCCACCGCTGCACCGCTGAAGCTGAAGACGCCACCCTGGGTGCACATGCTGTTGGCCATGACTGTGTACGCTCTGGTGGTTCTGTCTTACTTCCTCATCACCGGAAGAATAATTTATGGTGTTATTGCTGAACCTCCAAGTGTTGGCTGTGTGACAGATGAACATGGGTGTCAGAGACCAGTAGCTTTCCTGGCCTACGGGGTTAATGGACAATATGTTGTGGAAGGACTCGCATCCAGATTCCTGTTTAGAATGACGGACTCAGGTTTCACAATCCTGGACGGATCAAAGGCACCAAACATTCCCACACTCAGTAGATGTCTTCTTCTAACTCATTGGATTCGTCTGTGTCCTATTGAGTTTTGTCATGGCTAGAGTGTTCATGAGAAAGAAACTGCTGGGCTATCTGATGAGTTAAAATGCCTTTTGAGAAGAAATCAGTGGACATTGGATTGGCTCCTGTTAAAGTTTTAAAGGCTGTTCCAACCTTCTGGTGTGAAATGTGGAAAAGAATGGAAAGCAGCAGTGAAGTGAACCCTTTGTCCACTGAGAATACAGGAGCATGTTCAAGCCTGAGCTGGAATGTCCTCTTGGTGTCAGAGAGACCAAACTCATCACAGTACTTCTTCCTGCTGGACCATACTGATGTCCCAACCAGGTTAAGTGGCATCCCCTTTTTAGTTTTTCACTTATAATTTTTTTTAACATTTATTTATTTTTGAGAGAGAGACAGAGTGGGAGCAGGGGAGGGGCAGAGAGAGGGAGACACAGAATCTGAAGCAGGCTCCAGACTCTGAGTTGTCAGCACAGAGCTGATGTTGGGACTCGAACTTACAAACCCTGAGATCATGACCTGAGCCAGCCAGGTTCTCCTGTTTTTCATTTCTTAAAGGAAATATACTCATTTCTACAACTGTCATATTGAATAAAGTGATTACTTTTTTACAGTTCTTCTCACATTTTTTGGAGATAACACTTCTGACTTTTAAAAATTAATGTAAAATTGGAAAGTGAGATCCCATAAGTAGAGAGCTCTGGACGGATGGCCAGCTTTACCCATGGTGCTTTGCCTCTAAACAGAGTATGTGACAGTTACTGCAGATATGTATGCAAGACTGTTTCCTGCACAATACTATGTATGAGAAGTGCAGAAATAATTTTACCAATTAAAAAATACATAAATGCATATATTATATAGTATGTATGTGGGTATGTATGAGTGTGTGTGTGTGTGTGTGTGTGTGTGTGTAGTTACAGCCTTGCCCACTCCAAAAATACTCCAAGGAAAACCTTCAGAGAACAAAGTCTGAAATGAGCTACAACACATGGAAACAATGGGTTTGTGTGTGAGACCTTAGAAAAATTCTCGCGGAATTATCACATTGTTTCCTGCATCTCCTTAGCCAGGGTTGCAGCTGTGCATTTGCAAAACAGTGTTTTTCCTGAAGGAAATATTAGCTCTCCGAAGGTTTCGGGGTAGGAAGTGTCTTAACATCGTGGGGTTAGAGCACAGGGGCGAGGGGTCGGGAGGACAGGTGTCCGGGCGCGGGAGGAAGGCCCGCGGGAACCCCCAGCTGGAAACGCAGGTGGAATTCGCTCCTGGGGGCGGAGCGGGAGGGGGGGCCTCCTCCGAGGGTACGGAGTCTGCGTCGCACGTGGCCGTTTGGACCGATGTGACCTGTCGTTCAAGTGCTTTCCAATCCCAGCTTGGGTGTAGGGAAGCCGCGGGGACGAGAGCGGGGAACCGCGACCCTCAGCCTCCAGCTTCCGCGGCGACGGCGGCCCCGGGGATCCGGGACCGGGCTTCCGCCCGCGGCTGGAGGCCTCGCTCGCACGACCCGCTTCCGCAGCGGGCGCCGCCTTTGGCCGGAAGCATATATTAACGCCACCTCCGCGGCCCCACTCCCGCACGGCTCCAGTGGCGCAATCGGTTAGCGCGCGGTACTTATAAGACAGTGGCCGGTGGGCGATGCCGAGGTTGTGAGTTCGAGCCTCACCTGGAGCACTTTTACCGCGCCCGCTACGGCGGCCCCTGCGAATTCAGGGGATAGGTGGGGAGACCCTTGGGGGGGGGAGGGGGTGCTGTCGAGCCGCTGTGACCTCATCCCCCGACAGCCTCCTGCAGGGCCAGCGCCCGCGTTTTTGCAGCCGCCTCCTCCCGGCGGTCGCCAGGACAGCTGCTCACCGTCGCCAGAGACTCAGGCCCAGGCTCCACGTGCGCACAGAAATTATAAAACCACTGAAAAGTACTCCTATGTCTGATTTGTTAACTGCAGGAAATCAGGTTGTTTTTTTTAGTAAGTATTTCCGTGGAAAATCTGTCTTTGCACCCGTTCCCTGACCTTAGTTTCTCCGCGGCTCTGGGCTTGGGTGGGACGCTCGCCACGCGGGCCCGCGGGCCCTGCGGCTGGCGCCGACGACGCAGGTGCTCAGCCCCAGAAAACCAACAGACCCATCACCGCCTCCGAGCTGCGCGGGAAACCCGCGTGCGGCCCCACCTCACCGTCCGGGTCTGAAACTTTACCGGAGGCATCCTGGACACAGAGTCCCCAGCTTCCCGGGGTGTGTGTGACGGTCCCCGTGCACATGCGTCAGTTCTCCGGGCGCCGTGACGGTTTGGAGTGTCCACAGCGGCGGCCCACACTGAGCGGCCCTCTCTGCACGTGTAGGTTCACAACCAGGCTCACAGCAGCTTAGACGGACGCTGGGCAACGAAGGGATAGCAGATAGTTTACTTACCAACACGGACAACGGTCGTAGCATAGAGGTTGTTCACAGAGTTGTTTTCAGTGTTAAAAGGACATAATAAATTATCCGTTAAAAACGGCCACAAATTCCTCCCATCTCCAGGCATGTCCCTTCGCAATGTGATTTTGCAGCTACTTCCATCAAGAGGTGGGGTCTGTTTCTCTCCCTCCTGGTTGTGAGCTGATCTTGTGATTGACACTGACCAGTACAATGCTGTGGAAATGATTTTGCAGGGGCCCCAAGATGAGGCCTCAACAGGTTTTGCCACTCTTGGGACCCTGAGGCCCACCTTGTGAAGAAATTCCAGCTCGCCTCCCAGAGGGTGCACGGTCACATGGAGAGAGGGGCGCTGGATCCCAGCCAGTCCAGTGGACTCCCCAGACATGTGGGTGGGAACATTTTGGACCATCTGGTCCTAGCCACGCTGTCCGATGACTGCAGGCACGGCAATGGCCACAAGCAAAGTCCCGACCGTGGGCCTGCAGAGTTGCAAAATCAAAACCAAAAACAATTATTGTTTTAAGCCAATACATTTGGGCAAGGTTTGTTACAAAGATGTAGATGACCGATAAAAGCATTTAACACAGAATAAGAACCTAAGATAAATTAGATTATTACTTTGGGGGATCTTCTCATTGTCCTAAGCATCGGGTCCTCTCTGCTCTTGCCGCAGGTGAGAGACTCCAAAATCGTTGGGGACCCCGGGCTATTTACGTTTATTCCATGAGTAAGCTGTCTCCTTGGGTCCTTGCACCGAACTGAGAGTTGCAAGTCAGAATTTCTGAACCTCAAGAGTGAGGAGACGTATGAATGAGTAGGCAATGTCCACATTCCTTGCCTGCTTTTGCAAACAGACTAGCCGTATTCTTGCCAGTGTTGCCTGTCCGTCTCATAAGTGTACTGGTTTGCTTTATCACCCATGATAAGGAGACAAGGGGCTGATGTCCACATTGAGACATATTTGCATATTGAAGTAGTTCTGAGATACCAAGAACTCTGGATACCAAGAACATTATATATATACATATATATATATATATATGTATATATATATATATAATGTATTGTTGGACCTCTATAACATAGAGAAATGTATTTGCCAAGAACAACACAGAGAAAACAAAAGTAAAAGGGCAGATATAAATACCACCATATCAAAAATAACACTAATTGTGAAGGGATTAAACAACCCAATCAGATGGCAGAGATTGTCATACTGGATTAAAAACAAAGATCTGGGGCACCGGGGTGGCTCAGTCGGTTAAGCATCTGACTCTTGATATCAGCTCAGGTCATAATCTCATGGTTCAGTTCGTGGGATGGAGCCCTGCATCCGGCTCTGAGCTGACAGTGCGGAGCCTGCCTGGGATTCTCTCTTGTCTCTCTGCCCCTCCCCCGCTTCTTCACACTCTTTCTTTTTTTTTTTAAATAATTATTGTAGTTAAAAAATTTTTTTTACGGGGCGCCTGGGTGGCTCAGTCGGTTAAGCGTCCGACTTCGGCTCAGGTCACGATCTCAAGGTGTGTGAGTTCGAGCCCCGCGTCGGGCTCTGTGCTGATGGCTCAGAGCCTGGAGCCTGCTTCCCAGTCTGTGTCTCCTGCTCTCTCTCTGCTCCTCCCCTGCTCATGCTCTGTCTCTCTCTGCCTCAAAAATAAATAAAAACATTTAAAAAAAAAAATTTTTTTTACTACTTTTGTCTTTTAACCTTCATGCTAGCTTTTTAAAAATGTTTATTTTAGCTTTGAGAGAGAGGGAAAGCAAGAATGAGTGGGAGAGGGATGGAGGGAGAGAATTCCAAGCAGGCTCTGCGCTGTCAGCACGGAGCCCTATGCAGGGCTCGAACTCACAAACCTCGAGATCATGACCCGAGCTGAAGTCGGACACCCAACTGATTGAGCCACCCAGACGCCCCTCACTCTTTTTTAAATGTTTATTTATTTTTTGAGAGAAGGAGAGAGACAGAGTGTGAGTGAGGGGCAGAGAGAGAGGGAGACGGAATCCGAAGCAGACTCCAGGCTCTGAGCTGTCAGCACAAAGCCTGATGCGGGGCTCGGAACCCACAGACCATGAGATCGTGACCTTAGCTAAAGTGGGACGCTTAACTAACTGAGCCACCCAGGAGCCCCAACTCTCTCTTTAAAAATAAATAAATAAACTTGAAAAAATTAATGTTGACAAATTTGCCAATCTTTTTCCTCATTGTTGTCATGTTGTGCATGTTTATGAAATTCTTCCCTACCCCAAGTTTACAAATATATTCTTTTTTATAATTTTATAAAACCTGTATATATTTGTTTTTTACGTGTAAGTCTTAAACAGGTTTTTTTTTTTTTTTTCCTATATGATGAAGTACAGGTCAATACATGTGTGTTCATTTTTTCTAGAATTATTTATCTAAAATTCATTCCACCCCCCATCGGTAGAGTATCCACTTTCTCTATCCGGTGTCCACATGAGCACAAGTTGTTATGTTTGATTTCTCTTTTTACTGATCCCGGCCAATGCCATCCTTCTTCTAATTACTGTTGAAACTTTGAATGAGTCTTAATATCAGATGGATGAATCCTCTCATTTTGTTCCTTATCTCACTCGTATCTTAGTTAATTGCCCATTTACACTTCTACATACATTTTAGAACTGAGTTCGTCAATTTCTAAATATAAATTAGTTAGGATTTTGGAATTGCTTTGAATCTATGGATCAATTTGGGAGATGTGACATCTCTATAGTGCTGGCTATTTCATTCCATAGACTTGGTATGTATCTCTATTTATTTGGGTCTTAAACTCTCTCACTAAATTTTCATAGCTTTTTCCATAGAGGTCTAATGGACCTCATAGACATCATTTCCCTTAGGTTCATTAGATTAAATACTGTTTATTTTATTGGATTTATTATTAAATATGACACATTTTATGCAATTTGTCCTATGACAATCAATGCATCTTATTTCTTTTTACAATTGCCTATTGTGTATACGGATACAATTGATTTTCGTACATTTATTTGCGTCCAGTACCTTAGAATACTCTGATTTTAATTATAACATTTTAGGAAGAACAGTGCAAGAGAAAGAATTCTAGTACCAGCCCTCTGACTATAGGACTATGCCTCTGTTACATGTGTTAACATACCCTAACAAGGTAGGTGTCTTAATCAACTTGACTAAGATGTTTATTCCTCACAGTTCTGGAGGCTGGGATGTCCATGATCAGGATGTCAGCGTGGGCAGGGCTGTCTTCTTAGCTGGCAGGTGTCTGTCTTCTTGGTACGTCCCCACACGGCGGCGAGGAAACTCTGGTGTTTCTTCCTCTTTTTATAAAGGCTCCCATCCCATCATGGGACAGCTCCACCTTCATGATATAATCTCAACAACATACCAAGGGCACCACCTTCTAATACCATCATATTGGGGGTCAGGGCTTCAGCATAAGAATTTGGGGGGACACAGTCCATGATTATAGGAGAGTTATAGTTGTTCTGTATACTTGCAAACACTTAATATTTTCACTCTTTTTAAATGTCTTCCATTCAGGGGGTGCCTGGGTGGCTCAGTCGGTTAAGTGGCCGACTTCGGCTCAGGTCACGATCTCGCGGTCCATGAGTTCGAGCCCCGCGTCGGGCTCTGTGCTGACCGCTCAGAGCCTGGAGCCTGTTTCAGATTCCGTGTCCCCCTCTCTCTGACCCTCCCCTGTTCATGCTCTGTCTCTCTCTGTCTCAAAAATAAATAAAAACGTTAAAAAAAAAGTCTTCCATTCAGTAGTATCTTATTGAAGTTTTAATTTCCACTTTTCTGCTGACTTGAAGTTTGTCACCTTTTCACATGTTTCCTGATCTTTCAGACATCTTTCTTTGCGGGGAAGTGACTACTCAATAGTTTTCCCCGTTTTTTTTCTGGGTTTTTCTGGTTTGTTTATTACTTATAGGAATTCCTTAAGTACTCTGGAAATGCATTATTTGTCAAAGTTGCTTTTAGTTTTGGCATTACTTAAAAAATAAGTGTAGCTTAAAAAAAGTGTAGCTTATGGTCAACTAAAACGCACGAACCTTGTTTTTATGAGGTGCTGTTAATCTCCAATATTGTGCTGGGCAATTGATTTCTCCCAAGTTTAATGCACCCTCTGGTCAATAGCAATTTGGGATGTCAAGCTGATCAGTGATCATAACTGATCAACTGATAGTTAGAAATCACATGCAAATGTAATCAGCACACATATTATATGTTCCACCAAATCAGTTCAAATGTAGCAAGAAATGTCCACAGAAAGCCTAGACCCCAGAGCTAGGATTCTACTTGACTTACGTTTGTCTTATGGGTCGTCCTTTGTAAACCTAAGCCTTTCCTCAGTGATTACCACACTCCACAGGCCTTCACAGCGTGTCCGGCTAAAAAAAAATAAGCGTACAAAGCCACAGAATCTCTACATTAAGGTTGCCTTTTAGACTTCAAAGTTTCATTTAGCCTCTTTATAAATTCAGGATACTTTAATACCTCTAGGACTTCTTGTAGATAATACTTACAGAATTACAGCGGATTAATGGTGTTTTTAATATCCTGAGATACTATTTCAGTGGGTGTATAGCCTTAAAAACTACAAGTAGGTAAAAGGTTCCCTAAAAAAAAAAAAAAGGTCCCTAGCATTCGTTCACAATTTAGCCTCATATTCCTCTTCAATCCTTTTCTTTTCCCACTTTAAATATAATTTTTCTGGGGCTCCCAGCTGGCTCACTTTGTACAACATGTGACTCCAGATCTGGCGGTTGTTTGAACCCCACATTGGGCATAAAGATTACTAAAGAAATTTTTAAAAAAAGATTGTGTGATGATAAAATGAGTTAATATTTTAAAAAATAATATGATTTTTCCTTGTTGGAGAAGACCGAAGCAAATGGGTGTTAAATGGCATTGTTTTCTTCAGTCCAAGGTAATATTGTACCACTTTCCTGCTACGGTGGGTTTCTCTCTCCCCGGTTCCTTTCTGCTGTAAGCTTTTTACAAAGCATGTCCACACACACACCACAGCCAGTCTGTGGGGCCATCACGGCAGGATCAGAGCTGCAAAGGCAGGACTTCTGCTTGTTGACATCCTTGACATCAAGCTTCTCACGGCAGAGACTATTGAATTGTTCATTTTTTATCCCAAATAACAGGAGGGGTGTGTGGAATTTAAAATTAGTTAATAAATGGTTTCTTCCTTGAAGAGGCTGAGGTCTACGTGAGATCACCCCTAGCTCAGGGGCATTAAAAATTTTATCTTAGAGAGAGAGTGCGCACATGCGAGTGGGGGAGGGGCAGAGAGGGAGAGGGAGACAGAATCTTCCGCAGGCTCCACACTCAGTGCAGAGCCTGACTTGGGGGCTCAATCCCATGACTGTGGGATCATGACCTGAGCTGAAATCAAAAGTTAGATACTTAACAGACAGAGCCACCCAGAAGCCCCACTCAGGGAAATTATGTGACGCTGGCTTCGGAACGCCTCGTGATCCCGGAGGTCTGTGCTCCTGAATTCCCCACATCGCTTTTCTTCCCTCCCTTTCTCTTGTACTCCAGCTCTGTGTTCTGCCTTCATGCATTACTGTCTTCCCATCTTCCAAAAGTCTTTATCATTAGATATTATTATTATTAGTGGTTTTGGAACACTTGGGATTTTTAGGAAAACCAACTGACACATATTGTTTATTTTCTCTCTGTGTTGACTCCCATATTGATCTAACGGGCACACTAATAACCCCCTGAAGATTAGTGAGGATTAAATGTGATGTATTTGAAGATGGCTGGCACATGGAAGGCAGCTTGTGAATGTCGATGTTCTCTTCCTGCATGCTTCTTTCTCTCATCTTCTTACCCCCCATCTTCTTCTATCTTTCCTTATTCCCCCCTTCTCTGCCTTCCCCCCTTCCTATCTTCCAAGCCTAGACTCCCACAACACCTTCTGGCCCCATGGACTCTGTCCTCACCAGGATGTGAGCCAGAATGGACACCTGGGTCATGAGAGGCTGAGAACTCTGGGATCTGAGTGTTCCAGTGGTAGTCTACTGGCCCAGGGCAGCTAAGGCCCTGTGAGTAGGCAAAGCTCTTTCAGCCTCAATTTTTTTTACTCTTAACCTGGTTGCAACAGGGATAGGTCATACTTTCAGCTGGGAGTTCTGAAGTAAGCCTACCATGTTTTCTGTAGGATCTGGACTATTTGCTCTTCTCATGCAGGAGGCATGCTCCGAAGGTACTCACAAGCTTACCAGAGCTTCAGAGATCTGGGAAAGCAGAGTCTTTACTTGATCTGAACAGTGAAATCGGGCCCATAAAGAGTTTCCTTACCACTCAAGAGATAATTTCTACAAGGGGAGCAAAGGTTAATGTCATAGATGGTTAGGAACTAGTAACAACAGGTGAGCCCTAAAGTAGGAATACAGAAATTGGGTTCCTTCCATTGCTATTAACCACATGATGTGGCATACACATCACTTTATCCCCTCTGAGCTTAAAATACATAATGTAAATGATAAATATAATTTATTGTGGACAGGCCAAATGTCATGCCTCATGCTCAGTGCTTTATATATGTGTGTTAATCGTATTTTTAATTTTCTGTGTTTCCTGATGCTTTGACATCTTGGGACCTCAGCAACCCTAGAGAAAGACTGTCCTTGTCCCTGCGGGCTAATCAATTCCCAGAGGTAGGAAACAACCCCATGCCTTTTCTGTGCAAACCAACCAGTCCAGAATCCAGGCTCCAAACGTTTGCCTTAATCAAGCCCTTATGCTCTGGTCCACTATCCTGCCCTCATCACCCCAGGGCCAGACACCAGATAGCCAGGGACAGCCCCCAAACTTATCCAAACTGCCCAGTGCTTAAGCCTGTCTCCCTGTCTCACACACTCCTTCCCACAGAGACCACAGTAAAGTCTCTAGCCGACATCCACCTCCCCCTTCTCTGCCTCTTGACTGACCTGGCGCTTCCCCTCTCCCCTTTGTGACAGGCCACAGCTTCTGTTTCCGGGGATCTGTGAGTATATAAACTTCCCCTTTCCTGACAGTCAAGTCCCCTTCTGTGTGTTCCCAGACTGGTCTAAAACAACCCAGGGCGTACTTTGGAACAACGTATTAATGTTTCATCTCACGAGGCAGGAATTATTATCATGCAGTGGTGTGGGACTGAAGTCCGGAGTGTCTGTGGGCAATGGCAGAGGGAGATCTCTGCATGACTGTTCTGAGGGGCTCTGGGGTTTTTGAGGCCCATTTTGGTGTCCTTGCTCGATTATTCTCAGATTAGAAGCCTCAAGAAGAGCTCAGAATTCTAGAGAGAAAAATGGTTTCTGTCTTCAAAAAAAGCCTTCAAAGCCTCCCGACCCACCAGCCCCAGCTGGGCCCAGAATCAGCTGTACCTGGACTTCAGCTCCAGAAAGCGCCCAGAGGAGACAGGGGGACAGAAGGGACTGGGTCCAGCAGGCACACAGAGCAGGAGGGTTTCAGCCACGTCAGCTGCTCCCGGTTTGCCTTGTATCACTCTCTCAGAGCCCCTAAATGCAGCCTTCACCAACTGGTAAAAAATAAACAATGAAAACTGTAATAAATAAAAGTTGTCTATTGGATTCGCAGGCTGCTGTGGAGTAAAAAGGAAAGGGCTTATTGTAAGTGAGGGGAGCAAGGTTGTATTCTCCAACCCCTTGTTTTATCATCGTGTGTAACATATGCTTACAGCCAATCTCTTTGTGTATTCAGGCCTGGTACATTAACATCGATTAGATCTTACGAGCTGGTATATTGTGATAGATCTATATAATCTAACAACTTACCTTCATATATCATCACATCATCTGAGAATAACGACACTTTTCTTTCTTCCTTTCCAGTCATTTAACCTTTTATTCCTTGTGTGGGCATGACTGCCCAAGGCGATGAATGAGGCACACAGAGATCCATAATCTTCAATAGAAATGATTATAGCTGGTATCCTTGATTAGTTACCAAGCTCAAACAGAATGTCCTCATTCTACATACGTTCGATATTTCACATTTAAGGTGATGTTGACTATACTTTCTCAAAGATGCCAGGTTAAAGAAGTTGCCTTCTATTGCTAGGCTGCTTGTAGTTTTGATCATGACTGAATGCTGAATTTTATCAAGTACTTTTTTTGTCTCTATTGAGGTGATCGCAGGGTTTACTTCATTCTTTTTTGGGGGGAGGGGGGTTTTTCATTCTTAATGTGCAAATTGGAATGATTGATTGACTGATTTTTAAAATTTACATCCAAATTAGTTAGCATATAGTGAAACAATGATTTCAAGAGTAGATTCCTTAGCGCTCCTTACCCATTTAGCCCATCCCCCCTCCCACAACCCCTCCAGCAGCCCTCAGTTTGTTCTCCATATTTATGACTCTCTTCTGTTTTGTCCTCCTCCCTGTTGTTATATTATTTTTGTTTCCCTTCCCTTATGTTCATCTGTTTTGTCTCTTGAAGTCCTCAAATGACTGAAATCATATGATATTTGTCTTTCTCTGACTGACTAATTTCGCTTAGCATAATACCCTCCAGTTCCATCCACCTTGTTGCAAATGGCAAGATTTCATTCTTTTTGATTGCCGAGTACTACTCCATTGTATATATATACCACATCTTCTTTACCCATTTATCCATCGATGGACATTTGGGCTCTTTCCATACTTTGGCTATTGTTGATAGAGCTGCTATAAACATGGGGGTGCATGTGTCCCTTTGAAACAGCACACCTGTATCCCTTGGATAAATCCCTAGTAGTGCAATTGCTGGGTCATAGGGTAGTTCTATTTTTAGTTTTTTGAGGAACCTCCATAGTGTTTTCCAGAGTGGCTGCACCAGTTTGCATTCCCAGGAATGATTTAATTTTTAATGATAAACTAACCTTGTAATCTTGGTATAAACTTAAGACCAAAATCACTTACAATTTTAAACATGACTGTGTTCAGTTCCTTAACTTCATTATAATTTGTATCTATGCTCAAGAGGGAGACTGACTGATGGTCTTCCTTTCTCATAATGTCCCCATCAGGTTAGGTATGAAGGTAATACCAGCCTTGGTTGGGCAGTTTCTTTTTAAAACGTTAAATATGGACCTACCATATGGCCCAGCCACTCCACTGCTAGGTATTTATTCAGGAAAACTGAAAGAGTATATCCACACAAAGGCTTATATGCAACTGTTCATAGCAGCTTTATTCGTAACTGGAGATATCCACCAACAGGCAGATGTGGTATGTCCATAGAACAGAATACTATCCAGCAATAAAAAGAAGTGAATTATTGATACAAGCATCATGGATGAGTCTCAAAATAATGATGTGAGTGAAAGAGTAAAGAGAGCCCATATTGTAGGATTTCATTTACATAAATTCCAGATAACTACAAGTTATAATGTATAACTTGTATAAGCTATAAGTTATAATGTTTCATAAAACTACAAACATACTGACAGGAAGCAGTGGGTGTGGGAGGGGACAGGGGTTACAAAAGGGCACTGATGGACACTTTTGGGGGTGTGGCCTGTGTTCATTACCTTTATTGTAGTGATGGCTTCTCGAGCTATACCTATGTCAAACTCATACACATGTTTAAATATATGCAGTTGATTCTAAGCAAACTATACCTTATAAAGCCATTTAAGATGTACATTAACTAAATAAAATAAAATGTACATTACCTGGAAGACAATCTCATTATGGCTTTCTGCAAACGTAATTGTGGGTCTCCTTCCCTACACTGTGGAAGTGTCCCCTCCCCGGGCCCTGGGCTCGCCCCGCAGCAGGAGCTGACCCGCGCGGCCCACCAGGAGCGTCGGGCTCGCCTGAGTTGGGGCTGCTGCCCCGCATCCCGGAGGCGGCCGGACGGACGGTGGGCTCACCCCAGGACAGGTGGGCGGGAGAGGGGTGAAGAGAGAGCGCGCGGAGGCGGGGGGGCCCTGGCTGTGATCTCCACCCCGGGTGTGACATTTACTGTTACAATGAGGGGAGAGGGGGGAGGTCAGCGCTGGGGCCCCTCCGGGTGCAGACGGCTTTGGTCCGGGGTCGGCCAGCCTGTGGCCACACCCGCGTCCGCGTTCCTGCAGGGTGTGCTGGAGGCGGGCAGTTCTCTTCCCCGACGGGGACCGTGTGGGGAGGGTCGAGGGGACCCGGGCCCAGGCCCTGCTCTGCCTCAGAAGAGCTTTGTCTGGTCAGATTGATTTCTTCTTTGAATAGTTTAAAGAAGTCCTCGGTAAGCCTCGGGACACGGAATTTTCTAGGTAGGACTTTTGACAGCTAATTCAAAATATTTCATCGTTTAAGAATATTCACATTTGATATTCCTTCTCGAACCTCCCTTGACACGTCATGCTGTTGTAACATTTCGTCCACTTCGTCTAAATACTCAGGTGTATTTGCCCAGATTCTTTTCACTTCCGCGGTAGCTGCGCCGTGTTGGTCCCGGTTCGCTGGGCTCCCCTCCCCTGCAGGTCGGGGGTCTCCGCGCTGGGTCCAGGGCACCGGGACAGGTGCACCTGCCGAGCCCAGGTGCGCAGATCTGCAGGTGGTCCAGCGGCCATGGGGGGAGGGGGGCGTCAGTCCGAGTCAGCGGGAGTCACCACCTCGGATCTAAGGTGTGAGGGGTCCTCCTTTCGAAAGAGGCAACATTTAAACCGACGTAAGAGACGAGTCGCGCAAGATAACAGGTTTTCTGTGCGTCTGCTCTTAAGTCACTGAGCGCGGCCGCCCGCCACCGGGAAGGGAAGGGCGAGGACGGTCGTCACGGACCTAAGTGACCTACAGGGACCCGTGCTACAGGGTCGGGAGAGCAGAGCTCCTCAGCCTCCGAACCCCGCTGCGCTTCCCCGCCCCTGTGCACCTGCCCGGCACGGTGGGGAGGGGGGGGCCGCTCGCGTGCGTCCCCGCACAACTGTGCACCTGAGACGCGCTGTCGCACGTCCTTCCAGCGACTGAAGGGTCGGACAGGGATGTGAGGGTGAAAAAGGGAACAGCAACCACGAAGGGATTCGAACCCTCAATCTTCTGATCCGAAGTCAGACGCCTTATCCATTAGGCCACGTGGTCCCACGGCGTCTTTGTCGCAAAAGCTACTACAAGTGTTGCGAATCTAGACTCGCTTGTCCGTGCGTTGCTCTCTAAAGTGATGGCGCCCTCTCGGTTAACCCCGGTTCGGAGGCAGCGCGGTTGACATTCACAAACGCAGCATGATCCACCTGCTGACAAGCTGTGACTCCCTCCTCGCCTCTGCCTTCACCCGGACCCCGCACCTCCCTCGTGCAGCTCAGCCAGCTGCTTCCAACGGTAAAGACGGGAGAAAAGGACTGAAAGTCCCTCTGTGTTCAGGGCCACAGGCTCCCAGGTCACCTTGAGAGGTCAGAACGGAGACGCCCTGGGAGTAAAGGAAAATCACCAGGAGTGGGACAGAGAGCCCCTCCTGCGAAGGCTCAGCTCAGCCCCAACCCCGCTGGGACAGCCTCAGGTAGGGCGGGATCCAGGGCCTCCTCGGCCTGCTCTCCTGGAAGCCGTGCAGGATGGAGACGCCAGAGCCTCCCCCGACCTTTGTATGAGGCCCCAGAAGGTCCCAGACACCGTGCACGACCGAGAAATGTCCGTCCTGTTTGGAGCCACACAGCGGAATAGCCCAAATCATTCAACAAACTGAATAAATAGTCTATTTTTTTCCCAGAGAGAAAACCCCAAACCCAGATATTTTCATCTGGAGGTTCTACAAAATATTCCAAGGAGAATAATTTCAACTGGACACAAACACTTACAAACATAGTCCCAGAGGGAAGCTTTCCATCTCATTTTATACGACCGACCTCATCCTGATGTCAAAGCCAGGCCAAGACAGGCGAGAGAGGAAAATCACCGCCGAATCTCAATCATGGATGTAAAGGCAAATATCCCTTAAAGAAAAAAAAAAAAAAAAAAAAAAAGCAAACTAGATCCAACAGTGCTTAAAAATTGTGACAAGCGTGGGTTTATACCAAAAATTGAAAGTCAATCTAGCATTAAAAAAAGTTTTTATGATTCAGCACATCCAGAAATTAAAAGAAAAAAGTTATGTGCACCTTAGTACAAGCAGAAAAAGCATGTAAATTAAAAAGGTGTAATGACTAGAAAGGAAGAAACAAAGTCTCTCCCCCCCCTTTTTTTTTTAACAGATTGTGTGCTTGTGTAAAAGATCAACTAAACAAACAAAAATAAACTATTATAACTAGCAAAAGAATTTTAACACATTTTCCTGATAGCTATAAAAATTTACAAAAGCAATTGCATGCAACAAAGAAAAATCTAGATACCACACAAAACAAGATAGTCACATGATAATATTTCAGTAATAAGGAAATACCCAAAAACAAATATAGCATGGTTTCATGTATAGAAACTACAAACTAAACATACTAAATAATCTATTTTTTTATGTATACATGTGTAGTAGTATATAAAAGCAAGAGAATGATTATCACAAGTATTATTATACTGGTTATTTCAGAGTGAGAGAGAGAGATAAAATGGAAATATTCTTTCTTAATTAGTGGCTTTTCTTTTTTAATTGAAGTATAAAAAGCATGTGGGAAAGTGCTCAAACATACATGTAAAAACCTCTTTGATCCTGGCTGCAGCAGCTTCTTACTCAACACGTCTCCAGAGGCAAGGGAAACAAAAGCAAAAATGAACTATTGAGACCTCATCAAAATAAGAAGCTCCTGCACAGCAAAGGAAACAATCAGCAAAACTAAAAGGCAACCGACAGAATGGGAGAAGATATTTGCAAACGACATATCAGAGAAAGGGTTAGTATCCAAAATCTATAAAGAACTTATCAAACTCAACACCCAAAAAACAAATAATCCAGTGAAGAAAAGGGCAAAAGACATGAATAGCCGCTTTTCCAAAGAAGACATCCAGATGGCCAACCGACACATGAAAAAATGCTCAACATCACTCATCATCAGGGAAAGACAAATCAAAACCACAATGAGATACCACCTGACACCTGTCAGAATGGCTCACATTAACAACTCAGGCAACAACAGATGTTGGCAAGAATGCGGAGAAAGAGGTATCCTTTTGCACTGCTGGTGAGAATGCAAACTGGGGCAGCCACTCTGGAAAACAGTCTGGAGGTTCCTCAAAAAACTAAAAATAGAACTACCCTACGACCCAGCAATTGCACTACTAGGGATTTATCCACGGGATACAGGTGTGCTGTTTCGAAGGGACACATGCACCCCCATGTTTATAGCAGCACTAGCAACAATAGCCAAAGTATGGAAAGAGCCCAAAGGTCCATCGATGATGAATGGATAAAGAAGATGTGGTATATATATACAATGGAGTATTACTCAGCAATAAAAAAGAATAAAATCTTGCCATTTGCAACTAGGTGGATGGAACTGGAGGGTATTAGGCTAAACTAAATTAGAGAAAGACAAAAATCATATGACTTCACTCACATGAGGACGTTAAGTGACAAAACAGATGAACATAAGGGAAGGGAAACAAAAATAATGTAAAAACGGGAAGGTGACAAGAGACTCATAAATATGGAGAACAAACTGAGGGTTGCTGGAGGGGTTGTGGGAGGGGGGATGGGCTAAATGGGGAAGGGGCACTAAGGAATCTACTCCTGCAATCATTGTTGCACTATATGTTAACAAACTTGGATGTAAATTAAAAAAATAGATAAATAATTTTAAAAACTGGTAAATTACATGTAATATGTTTTTTATATTCGTGTTACCAGAGTAGTGTACCAGTTAAGAGCATAGACACTGAAGTTGGATTATCTGATTCTTAATATTATTCTGAGCTAAATAAATTGCTTAATCCAAAAAAAACCACAACAACATACATGTATACAGATCACTGAATGTTTACAAAGAGAACATATCTCTGAATCTTCACCCAGATCTTTTGTTCCAATTTATTGCCACTATTTCCATCAAATGAAACCCAGAACTCAGTTTTGTCCCTTGGGCTATGTCAAGAAATAGAACCTCACCAGAAGCTCTCCTCATGCACCTCGTAACCACTCTCTTCATAAGGGTCACCACTCTCTTCTGACACTTTTCAGTATTGCACATTTTAATCACTTATGTAAGTAGAATTATACAGGATGTGCTCTTTTATGCCTGGCTTCTCCTGTTGTTGCAATTAACAATGTTCTTTTTTGCTGAATGGCATGAATATGTCACAATTTATTGGTCCGTTCTGTTCATGATGGACATTTGGGTTGTTTCCAGTTTGGGGATATCATGCACAGGGCTATTAAGGACACGCTTGTAAATGTGTTTTGTGGGTGGACCTGTGCACAAATTTCTCTTGGGTATTGTAGCTAGGAGTTTGACTGTTACTGAAGTTTGCTGATCGCTTTCAAGACCCATCACTCCCTCACATCTAAACCAGCTCATAAGAAAGTGCAGAAGCTCCCTCTCTTGGCTCCAGTGGGAAGGTCAAACCACACTAGCCCCGGCTCCCACTTGGGAACCTTTGCCCAGCTCCACCCCTCCTGCTCTCTCAAGCCATTTTTGGACCTGCCTGGGAGCCTTGTCTGCTCTCCCCAGAAAGCCTCATAATGTGAGTAAACATTTTCATAGCTTCCTGGTGCACCTATAGCATTATCAGTCTTGTGATTTAAACCAGCCTCATAATGTGAGTAAACATTTTCATAGCTTCCTGGTGCACCTATAGCATTATCAGTCTTGTGATTTAAACCACATGCAGGGGGTGGGGGAGACCACTTGCTTTCAGCTGAATGACGACAGGACAGGTATGTACTTGGGAGTGGGCTTGCTGGGTCACTACAGGAATGTTGAGCTTCACTACAAATACTGCTGCAAGCAGTACGTGTGATTTGCATCCTTCTGTAATTACATAAAGGAGCAATGGACAAGTTGAAAAGGGGCAAGGATGAAACAGGACAAACTAGACAAAAAGGTAGACGAGCGACAACCTTTCACAGCCCAGCAAAGCAACTGTTAAACACGGGACTTGATTTCCACACCGTGGGAATGCCAGTGTCGCTGAGGGCACTGGAATTTCTACTCACTCCCTCGAGGATGGATCCTCTCACTATAGTGATTGTTCCTCTGAGGGCCCAGTCCCTGCCGTGGTGGTGTCTCAGAGCACACGGCACAGGTAACAGAGCTCACGGCAGCAGTCTTCGCTGGAAGCTGGCCCATAGTAAGAGCTGAGAAAGTTGCTTAGGTGGCAGTTGATTTGGAAGGATGGGGAAGTGACCTTGCATTGGTAGGAATTGAGTGGACAATCCAAATGCATATTTCAATTAATTGCCCCAGTTTGAAAGAATTGAAGCCCCTGACCAGTATTTATAGTGGGGGATGTGAGAATTAGGTTGTCAACTCTGCGTTCTTACAAAATACATTCTTGCATCTTTTAGAAGTAAAACTACTTCTTGCGTGCACGTCTCCAACACGGTAGAGGGCTAAAGGACCCCACGTCCCGGGTTACGCTCCAGTCTCTTTGAGGACATCAGTTTCAATCTACTGCTGCCAATATTCTTGTGCACTTTGTGTAATTAAAGCAATTACTTTCTCAGATAAAAATTGGTCGTTCAGAAAGACAGAAGGGAGTTCAGTTTGAGGTAATTGGCTTGGTGGTACAGAATTCTTAACATAAGTAACATCGTTAAGTAGATGAGCATTTTAGTGAAATTGCTAAAAGTCTTTCAGAAAGAACTTGTGGCAATTGTGGTCAAGGTTGAGGAGAGAGAAATGTTAACGTCTTTTTCTCCTTCATACCAAGGAGCAAACAGAACAATGACTAAACAAACAAAAACCAGACCAGAACCTCCAAGCACCAAGGCACGACTACAAATGGTGTAACATATGCATGATGGAAATACAGGAAAGGAGAAAGAGAGAAGGTAATGGGAGACATTTTTGATATAATAATGACTGAGAATTCCTCCCAAATTAATTTCAGACACCAAATCACAGATCCAGAAAGCACCAAGCATAAAAAATGCCCTCCCCCACAACAAACCAAAAAAACCAAACCCCCAAACCCACAAAAAAACAAGAAAACACCAAAAAACCCCAAACAAGCAGAAAAAAACCCACCACCTAAAATCAAACCAAAATAAACAACAACAGCGGAAAAAAACACCATACCTACACATCTTATCTTTTTTAAAAAAAATTGTAATGTTTATTTTTGAGAGAGAGAGAGAGAGACAGCATAAGAGAAAGAGGGGACACAGAATCCGAAGCAGGCTCCAGGTTCTGAGCTGTTAGCACAGAGCCTCACACTGGGCTCAAACTCAGGGACCATAAGACCATGACCTGAGCTGAAGTCAAGGCTCAACCGACTGAGGCACCTAGGCATCCCTCTACACATATCATCTTAAAACTACAGAAAGAAGGAAGGAAGGAAGGAAGGAAGGAAGGAAGGAAGGAAGGAAGGGAAAATAAGAAAAAATTCTGAAAGAAGTCAGAGGAAAATGCATCTTATCGACAGAGGAACAAAGGTAAGAATTATATCCGATTTCTCCTCAAAAACTATACAAACAAGAAATACTTAACATGCTGAAAGAAAAAAACCTCACCAAACTAGAATTCTGTAATCTACAAACTTATTCTTTAAAAGTGAAGGAGAAATGAAGACATTCTCAGATAAACAAAAATTAAACAAATTTGTGGCCAGTAGACCTGTTTTGCAAGAATTGTTAAAAGAGTTTTTTTAAAGAGAAGAAGAAAAACAATATAGGTCAGAAACTCAGATCTACACTAGAAAAGGGAGAGCATTCAAGAAGGAACACGTCAGGGTAAAATAAAAACTTTTGTTTTTCTTATTCTTAATCTAACAAATAACTGTTTGGTTCAAAATAACAATAGCAACAATGTATTCAGTTATGTATGCTCCTTTATATATCTCATGTATATATATATATGCTTATGTTTGCTTATTGATAAGTGAATGGCAGGAATGATACAAGGGACATGAGGAGGGTACCAGGAATGTTTTGTTATTATAAGGTACTCACGTTACCCATGACAAGTATTGCATTATTTGAAAATGGACATTAGCTGTAAATATATATTGCAAACTCTGGGGCAACCACTAAAAACAAGTTTGTAAACAAAAAGAAGCATAGTCAATATGCTAAGAAAGGAGAGAAAATGGAATCATATAAAATGCTCAATTAAAACCACAAAGGGCAGAAAAAGAGGGAAGCCTTTGGCAAAATACAACACCCATTCTCAGTAAACTATGAATAGAGGGGAACTTTCTCACCCTTATAAGGAATATATCCAAGAAACCTACAGATAACATCACACTTGTAGTAAGAAAGAGGAAGCTTCACCATGAAGATCAGGTACAAGGCAGGGATGTCCTCACTACTCCTTCTCAACATTGTATTACAAGTCCTTGCTAATGCAATAAGACAAGTAAAGCAAATAAAAGGTATACAGATTGGGAAGGAGAAATAAAGCTGTCTTTGTTCTCAGATGACATGATCATCTGTGTAGAAAATCCAGAAGAATTCACAAAAAAAAAAAAAAAAAGAGGAAAACCCTCTGGAATGAATAAGTGATGCTAGTAAGGTCAAAGATACAAGATTAATTTACGAAAGTAAATTGCTCTCCTATATGCCAGCAATGAAAGTGGAATCTGAAACTAAAAACACAACATTTTTAGCACCCAAAAAAAGAAATATAAATATGTAAAGACCTATACAAGGATAATTGCAACACTCTAATGAATGAAATCAAAGGAAAGTTGGTTAAATGGGGAAATAGTTCATGTTCATGGACAGGAACAGTCAATATTGTCAAGATGCCAGATCTTCCCAACTTCATCTATAGATTCAGTGCAATCTCAGTCAAAATCCCAGCAAGTTATTTTGTGGATGTTGATAAAACGATTCTAAAGTTTATATGCAGAGGCAAAAGACCCAGAATAGCCAACACGGTGTTGGAGAAGAGCAAAGAGAGGGTTGACGCTGCTGACCTCAAACTTTCTGCAAAGCCACAGTCATCCAGACGGTGTGCTGCAGTCATCAGGATAGACAGACTGACCAATGGAACAGAACGGAGTCTAGAAATAGACACGCACAAATAAAGTCAACTGATTTGTGGCAGAGGAGCAAATGCAATTCAATGGAGCGAAGACAGATGCTGTTAGAGCAACTGGACATCCACATGAAATGTGATCTAGACACAGACTTTACACGCTTAACAAAAATGACCCCAAATGGATCACAGACCCAAATGTAAAATGCAAAACTACAACCCCCCTAGAAGATAACGGATGACCTTAGGTCTGGCAGTAACTTTTTAGATACGACACCAAATGCATGATCCACAAAAGAAATAATTGATAAGCTGGATTTTATTAAAATTAAAATCTTTCACTTTGCAAAAAAACAATGTTGAGAGAACGAGAAGACAAGTTATAGAGTGGAAAAAATTTTAAAAATACATATCTGATAAAGAACTGATACTCAAGATATACAAAGGGCCCTTAAAACTCAAAAACAAAAGAAAAACTGTTTAAAAATAGATCAAAGAGGGGCGGCCTGGCTGGCTCAGTCAGTCACGGTTTGTGGGTTTGAGCCCCACGTGGGGCTCCGTGCTGACAACTCAGAGCCTGGAGCCTGCTTCAGATTCTGTGCCTCCCTCTCTTTCTGTCCCTCCCCCGCTCATGCTGTCTCTGTCTTTCTCTCTCTCTCTCAAAAATACATAAACATTAAAACCTTTTAAAAATTAATAAAAAATAAATGAAAGAAAAGACACCTCACTAAGGAGATATTCAGATGGAAAATTAGCATAGAAAAGATGCTCCACATAATACATCATTGTGTAAATGCAAATTAAGGCGGCAACGAGCTACTACTATATACCAATTAGCAGGATCCAAAGCCAGGACACTGATAACACCAGATGCTGGCGTGGGTGTGGAGCCACAACAACGCTCATTCATCCCTGGTGGGAATGCAAGGTGGCACAGCCACTTCAGAAGACAGTTTGTTGGATTCTGACAAGAGTAAACACACTCTCACCACATGATCTAGCAATCACACTCATTGTTATTTACCCAAAGGAGTTGAAAACTTATGTCCACACAAAAAGCTGCATACAGGTGTTGACAGCAACTTGACTCATAATTTCCCAAACTTGGAAGCAATCAAGATGTCCTTCAGTAGGTGATTGGAAAAATTAACTATGGTTCATCCAGACAATGGAGTATTATTCAGAGATTAAAAAGAATGATCTATCAAGCCATGAAAAGACATCAAAAAACCTTAAGTGCCGTTACTAAATGAAAGAAGTCAATCTTAAAAGTCTGTGTACTGGGGCACCTGGGTGGCTCAGTCGGTTGAGTGTCGGACTTCGGCTCAGGTCACGATCTCATGGCTCATGAGTTTGAGCCCCGAGTCGGGCTCTGTGCTGATATCTCAGAGTCTGGAGCCTGCTTGAGATTCTCCCTATGTGTCCCTATGTTTCCCTATGCTATGTGTCTCCCTCTCTCTCTGCCCCAACCCAAACCCACTCGCATTCTGTCTCTCTCTCAAAAATAAATAAAAATAGAAAAAAAAAGTCTGTGTACTGTATGATTCGGATGACACGACACTCTGGAAGAGGCAAAAACTATGGAGGCAGGAAAGAGTTCAGTGGCTGCCATGGTTTCATGGTAGAGTGGAGGAATGGATAGGGGAAGGACCAGGAATTTTTAGGACCGTGCAATTATTCTGTAGGACACCATAATGATGGACACATGTCATATTCGTCCAAACCCATAGAATGTACAAGAGTGAATTGCAATGTAAATGATGAACTTTGAGTAATAACAAATGCATCACCCAGGTGGGGAGGCTTTGCATCTTATGGGAAATCTCTGTACCTTCCTTCAATTTTCCTGTGAACTTGAAATGGTTGTAAAAAAAAAATAGTCTCAATTTTAATTTTGTAAAAAAAATTTTTTTTTAAATGTTTATTTCTTTTTGAGACAGAGAGAGACAGAGCATGAATGGGGGAGGGTCAGAGAGAGGGAGACACAGAATCCGAAACAGGCCCCAGGCTCTGAGCTGTCAGCACAGAGCCCGATGCGGGGCTCGAACTCACGGACCGTGAGATCACGACCTGAGCCGAAGTCGGCCGCTTAACCGACTGAGCCACCCAGGTGCCCCTGTAAAAAATGTTTTTATTCAGTTTTGGGAGACAGAGAACTAGCAAGGGAGGGGCAGAGAGAGAGAAAGACACAGAAGCCGAAGCAGGCTCCAGGCTCTGAGCATGTCAGCACAGAGCCTGACGCGGAGCCCAAACTCACAGACGGCAAGATCATGACCTGAGCCAAAGTCAGGCGACCAACCAATTGAGCCACCCAGGGACCCCATGTAAAATAGTCTTAATTTTAAAAAGAGTACTTCTTCAGCACATTTTTTTCCTGACGCACTCTTGTCAATATGCAAATCACTTGTTCTTCATAACATTCAAATTGGTGTTAAAATCAAAGTAGTAAAAACTCAGTCTTAAAATATGCTTGATAAGATTAATGATATTTTAAAGGGTAACATTTAAAGCCTACATGTCACTATCTATTACTGTTTAAAATTATCTTATTCATATATAATAAAATACATAGAAATTAAGATATATCACACATCACTTTAATGTTTATTTATTTTTGAAGGAGAGAGAGAGAGAGACAGAGCATGGGTGGGGGAGGGGCAGAGAGAGAGGGAGACACAGAGTCCGAATGCAGGTTCCAGGCTCTGAGCTGTCAGCACAGAGCCTGAGGTGGGGCTCAAACCAACGAACTATGAGTTCATGACCTGAGCTGAGGTTCAGACGCTCAACCGATGGAACCACCCAAGTATCCCTCTATCTTTTAATATATAAGTATGGATACTCTCATTGATGACATAGATAAAGCTATCACAAGTTTTGTTCTTAGGCACTTGTGGTTTATCTGACATCTTTTCCTCAGACTGCTTCCTCCAAGATCAGGCCACAGCTTCAGAGACCAATACGGTGCCTTTGACATCACACCAGCTTGGGTGCTACCCAGACAGCCAGTTGGTAACACCCAAGTATTACTCCTTCTTCTTCTAGTCCACGCATGGTGCTCAAAAGCAATGCCGGGGGCAGGGGGATGCTGGAAAAATTGATGCTCCATATTTTCTTAATTAACCCAGAAGTATTATATCGGCTGCCCAGTTCATTGAGCTCAGAGCATGTGGAGTATCGTCAGTTCATAGAGAGAAGGGAATGTGCCATCGACACGTATATTTTTCAGTGACCACGTCCATTCCAGGTTCAGCAGAAGTGTGCCTATATTCACGCACACCCCGTTTTCAGACCAGTTGAAGGTATGTCTGTATACAGGCTCACACCATAACTACCAACAAACTTATTTCTAAAAAGAGTTTATCTTTAGGTTTAAAATATTTTTGTCAGTTGGCATCAGTAGTGACAGGCAGTGGCAAGATGGAGGGCAATACATTCGAAATTCACGTTGTCCCCAGTGTGTCCTTCCTTCAAGCTGGCCATGGGTGAGACCTGCCGATTGGGAGTGGACAATCCCACCTTCTCAGTAGACGACTGTGCTCCTCTGTCCCAAAGCTATCAGTCACTGGAGCAAATTAAGGACAGTCACTGAGTCTTTTGTCAACAGGTGTCCAATCTTCTCGTACTTGAGAGGAGATACTTCCTTACAGGCCAAAAACTCGGTCTTCTGGTAAGTAAGTTAAGCGAGTAAGTAAGTAAATGTTGAAAAAGCCTTGGGGTTTCTACGGGAAAGACTGTGCCGGGAACCCCTGCTTATACTGCCGCGGAGACCCTCACGCTGCAGTGGAAGTCCGTGGAAGAAATGGGAAATGAGGACGCGGCCCCATCTCATTCTGCAGAAGTAGCCAGTACCCCGTAGTGGTTGCCCTTCTTTTCGCTCATGTTTTCTGCTTGACTAAATACATGCGCACCCACACACCACAGTTTTGTGTTTCTAAACGTACAGAAATAAAATCATACTGGAGTAAGTATTCTGATTTGCTGCTTTTCATTCACCCTTCCATTGGGAGATTAAAAACCGAAACATGTTGTTACTACAATATTGTTCTTGCGACTTTCGGGAGGAGGGGTGCGGGTACCCCCCCTCTGCTGACCTTGCGCTCTCACGCTCTCCCCTCACCCCCGCTCCCGGCCCCCTGGGGGACCCAGGCCGCGACTAAAGGCCTCCATCCCAGGGCAGAGGGCTAGGCGAGGGGCGTGGATGGAGTTGTGGGTGGGGGAAGGACACTAGGCGGACCGCAGGAGGGCTGGGGGAGGGGTGTGGGCAGAGCGGGGGAAGGACACCAGGAGACAAGGCGGGGAAGGGAGGGGCGGTAGAGGGGAGAGACCTTCCTCGGACCGGGTAGGAAATAGGGGACGACGCCCTGAGGCTCCAGTCCTCACTCATTCAAGCCTCGTGTATTCATTCCACAAACGCGGCCGAGAACCCGGCTCGTGCGCACAACGCAGCCAAACCGCGCGTGTGCGGCGGCCCCGGGGGGAGGAGCCGCGTCCTCACGACCTCCGCAGGATGCTCGGCGCGCTCTTTTGTCCAAGCGGATGCGCCAGCATAGCCCCGAAGACGCCCCGCTTTTAATCGTCAATCACCGGTTCCCGGTTTATCGAATCTCTGCCCGAGTCAGAAAAACCTTTGTTCCAGAAAATCCTCAAAACTGGTGGTAGCTCTTTCTTGTTCTTAAGGGTGGGCTCAACCCCAGGAGGTGGCCCCCAGCGCCGCGCGCCCCCTCCCCAGCTAAAAGGCTGGGGCCAGGCCCCGCTGGGATTCGAACCCAGGATCTCCTGTTTACAAGACAGGCGCTTTAACCAGCTAAGCCACGGAGCCAAACAAAATACCAGCTTCGATAAGTACCTTTTAATTCACCTCTTCCCCCCGCCCCACCTTGTGTTTTGTCTTGAGAAACAGGACTTTCCGTGCTGGTTTCATTCATATGCAGGCACTTTGTGTGCCTTGCGGTGGCTGAACCAGGAGCTGAAATGAGGCCACTCAGACCGCGTATCTGAGTCCAGACTTCAAGTGAAAATAATACTGTAAATGTCTCACGCTTCTATAGCACTTTACAATTTACTGAAAGCTTTCAAATTTATTTCCCCTTTTGGAGGCAAACCGTAAGAGACTCTTACATACAGAGAACAAACTGAAGGTTGATGGGGGTGGGGACAATGGGGGAGGGGCATGGAGGAGGTCACTTGTTGGGATGAGCGCGGGGGTGTTGTATGTAAGAGATGAATCACTGGGTTCTACTCCTGCAGCCAAAACCAAACTGTGTGCTGACTTGAGAATGAATGAATGAATGAATGAATGCATTTCCCCCTTGAACTCGAATGGCAACCCCAAGGTGCTGAGCACATTATTGTCCCTATTTTACATTCAACACCAATGAAGTAAGGGACTTGTTCAGGTTCACTCAGGCAAACACCAGGGTCAAGACCTAAGCTCCTCTTCTGACGCTCATCCAACCACATTGTTAGTACAGCATTTTCCAAGTGTTGTGGATCACAGAAGCCCAGGAATCCTAGGGACTACAAAAGCAGCAGTCTAGTTCTTGCTCATGCCCTCTGTCCATCGTGACCCAGCCCAGGGCGGTGGGGTCACCTCTACCTGACGCACTGATGTTCTCTCGACAGAGGAGTAAAAAAGGCCAAATCAAGGACTGTTTGTTTGCTGCTGCTCAAAAGTAACCTGTCGATTCTGCTCACATTCCATTATCCAGGGTGAAGTGAATGAGGCAATTAAAGATGGGGGGGAGGGGGAGTAATCAACTGACCCCAGGAAGTAACCTTGCCCCTGGGAGTAATCATCTTTAACCCCAGGAAGAGGCAGCAAATACTTCTGAATAATCATCTACCACAACGACAAAAATCCAGTATTATCTCTCACTTTCAAAACCCAGGAGTTTTCTTTTTTCTTTTAAAGTTTTCTTCGTTTGCTCATCTCCTCCCTATTTGTGTTGAAAATGTTTAGTTTTGTGTCTTTCAAGCTTTATTCTCTTTTACTGGACAATAGCTATCTTTACGTGAGAGAGAAGGTCTCGAGGTTTATGACTGGGCTTAAACCAACAGCCAGGATGTGTCCTGATCCTTTCCTTTCCACCACATCCAAAAATCCTTGAAGAGGCAGCCAGGAGCCGGGTCATGTCAGCCTGGCCAGGTCAGGGCATCTGTATCAGGTGACAGCACTGGCCCAAGCACACAGCTGGACGAGGGCAGGGCAGGGGAAGGTAAAGACTTCCCAGCAGCAGGCTGGCCATGGTGCAGAGGTGACTGTCCGTAAAGGCTCCCTTCAGACTCCTGTTTTACCAAGAGTTCTTAGCAACTTTCATTTTACCAAGCATTTTGTAGAGTTGACAATCACTTGCATGCCTCTCTCTCATTCCTTGGCTCCCGTTAAAATCTTATCCCCAGTTCTCTCCTTACTTCTTAGGATTCCTTCCCCACGTCTTGTTGAGCGCTCTTTTCCTACCTGACTCTTACATACAGCATTCCAAGAACTTGGTCCTAGGAATTTCTCCTACCATTCCATTCATTCTCCTTTAGATAATCTTACTGAGTTTCATGCTGTTCAAAACCTTTCATCCAACTCCAAATTTGTAGTTTAGCCTTTTGTTGGAACTCTGATTTTCCCAACAAATGCCTCAAACTTATCAAGTCAAAAAAGGTTATCTTTTTTTGTCTGTTCCTCCTACACAGACCTTCCCTGTGTCTTGATCCTAAATCACTGAAATAACATCAGTAGCTGTCCCGAGGTCAAAGATAGGCCACACGGGGATTAGGGAAAATTTGTATGAACATATTATGGAAGTATCTTTGTAAAAATCAGGTATTTTTAAATTTTCTAAAGAAACCGCTACTATGTATAATTACAGGTATGTTCCTTGTGAAATAATGTAAGGTTTCATTTCTACACCTGTTGTTTTCAGTTGATTATCCTTCAACATGAAGAAAACTTCCTTCTCCTTGAAAAGAGGAGAGATCTGTATTTCTTTTTTTTTTTTTTTTAATTTTTAATGTTTATTTATTTTTGAGAGAGAGAGGCAGAGTGAGAGCAGGGGAGGGGTAGAGAGAGAAAGAGACACAGGATCTGAAGCAGGTTCCAGGCTCCGAGCTGACAGCATAGAGCCCGACGCGGGGCTCGAACTCACAAACCGCGAGAACATGACCCAAGCGAAGTCGGACGCTTAACCGAACGAGCCACCCAGGCACCCCGAGATCTGTATTTCTATAAAAGGTTTGGACAGTATACTTTTCCTAACCCATAGAGAATTTCTGGCTTTACTTATCTGTGAAATTAAGTATAACAAGATCAGTAAGTTTATAGTGGGTTAATTAACCAGCATTGGCATGGAAATTTGTTGGAAAAAACATAATTTACAACTTTAAAGAACTCAATTTTTTAAACATGTATCTTTAATAAATACAGTTTCCTATGACAAAATATTTTATTAACAAGTCCTAAATTTAGGCAATTACTATTAAAATCCTTGAATTTAATAGGACAGCTTCTTGCTCATCTCAGCAAATATATTAGCCAGTAATTCAATTTGTTGATGAGAAGATGGTTATATTTATACATATAAATTATATAAATATGTATTAATGTACTTAATATGTATTAAATTATATATACATAAAACCTTAATATGACCTTAATTCCACCTGGCAAATGCTCTATATTTTTGTAGCAATTGGAATGGAAATATTTTCCAATCCTCTCCCCTTTCTTTATAACAAAATGATTTTTTGTATTTTCAAAAGCACTTGAGTAAACCATCACCTTCTTCTTTCTTTCTTTTTTTTTTTTTTTAAATTTTTTTAAACGTTTATTTATTTTTGAGACAGAGAGAGACAGAACATGAATGGGGGAGGGGCAGAGAGAGAGGGAGACACAGAATCGGAAGCTGACTCCAGGCTCTGAGCCACCAGCCCAGAGCCCGACGCGGGGCTCGAACTCACGTAACGCGAGATCGTGACCTGAGCTGAAGTCGGACGCTTAACCGACTGCACCACCCAGGCACCCCATCACCTTTTTCTTTCAAGATTTTTAAATTAAATTCTACTGTGATTATAATTTTGAAAATAAATTTCATTTTAACCAAAGTTGAATTAGAGTACTTTTTTAAGCTTACAAATGTATATTCCTAGATGCATTCATGACTGAATGATTTTGCAAAATCTATTCCCTGTCTTGATATCTGCTGTTAAAGTTTTGAGGAAATAACTCTTCAGACTTCTTAATACACATGAAATACAATGTCCAATTTAGGATTGTACTACATAAACTGTTTTATATCTTTTTTCAGTTAATACAATATTTTGACCAGTTTCCCATGGAAGAAAATACATATAAATTTTTATTATTAAGACTGCTTAGGGGCGCCTGGGTGGCTTAGTCGGTTAAGCAGCCGACTTCGGCTCAGGTCATGATCTCGCGGTCCGTGAGTTCGAGCCCCGCGTCGGGCTCTGTGCAGGCAGCTCAGAGCCTGGAGCCTGTTTCAGATTCTGTGTCTTCCTCTCTCTGACCCTCCCCCGTTCATGCTTTGTCTCTCTGTGTCAAAAATAAATAAACGTTAAAAAAAAAAAAGACTGCTTAGAATCTAAATGTATCAAAGAAGCATTACTTGACTAAACAGTTCCTGTGAAGTTGGCTCCTGGATGATTTCCTTTTGTGGAGAGTAATATAAACTCTCCTAACATATTAATCTCACAATTAGATTTGGGGCATAGGTTACATAATTTTCTAAAAATTCTAGTTGTTGGTAAAATGTTGCCAAGTTTTTAAATGTTTCCATGCTTATTTCTAAATCGTTGTCTTGAGAGGCTGTAGCCCTAAGAATTTCTCCGTCCAGCCAGCATCCAGAAAGTGTTTGACATGTTGACCAGTATTGGCGGACGTGGAGGGTTGCCTCTCTCTGCCATTCTCCGTCATCTGGGTGACAGAATTCCTGTTGCATGGCAGTGCCCTGGTATAGGGGATGAATCCGGATTTTTCTAAGGCAGCCATGGCAATCCTCTTCCCCTTAAGTAAAGAGATGGGTAGGGTAGTTATGTGACCCAATTACGCTGTTTAGTTGAAGGGGAAACCACTGGAGGTTGTGGAAAAGACTTCTTCTTCCTGGTGAAAGAGTTTCCAGAGAAGGTTCTTTCCTACTTAGCTGTTTTTCTGCGAGTGAGCTGGGAAAGCCAGCTGTGACCTCTGACAACATCAGGACAAAGACCAACAGACAGGAAAGGACAGAACACAGAAAACCTGGCTCCCTGACCACATTTCTGGGTTATTGAAATAATCCTGAGGCCACTTTATCTTGCTACATTAAAAAAAAAATGTGTTTATGATTTAAAAGACTTTTAGCTGAATATTCTGTTTTGTTTTTTTTTTTTAATGTTTTTGTTTTTTTGCCCTTGCTGTGTCCTCCCTAAAAAGGAGGTATACTTTCCCAATCCACTGACACTGGGTTTAGCAATAGGACTTGATTTGACCAGTGGATGTGGGTAGAAGGGGGTGTGTGGTTCTGAGCTGGGCTTTCAAAGTCATGGCCAAGCTCTCCAGGCCATCTGCATCATACCAGCAGAAGGGCACACGTGGTGGCTGCTGGTCTGGAATGAGAAGACACGTGGAGACATAGACATAACACAGCAAAAGCCCCGCCAACCCCAGCTGAGCCCAGCAGAACGGAGCCAAACAACAGACCTGTGAGGAGCAAATGTCTTACTTTAAGCCGCTGGGTCCTTGACCCACTTCTTTTTTCTTTTACTCTGTTCAACACTTTTCTTACTTATTCAAAAGATCACCATCAAACATATAATAGAGCCAGTGTATCTATGTACTATGTATTCAAAATGTTTTCCCAATTACTAATTTTTTATATTTATTAATACTGGTTTCAACATAGAACTATAAATTTTCAATGGGTTAAATCCAATGCTTGCTTCTTTATAGTAACTTTCCTGGGAGTCATTCTTTGATGGCTTTTCCTCCCACTATTTACATAATTATCATCTAAATGTATCCTAACATTTAAAAAGTACATTTAAACAATAATATATCTGGGATTTATATTTTGGTGAAAGTATTAAACTAAAGGTCTTCATTTGTTCCAAAGTATTAGCTTCTTATCCCAGAGGTAATTGTTGCTTCCTCTTTTGGAACATCATTTTTATGATACAATCTTCCCTTGACTTATGAAGGCAATTTGTGCATGAAAAATATAAGGCAAATTATCATAAGTAGAATATTAGCATTTGTTACAATGCAAAGTATTAATACAATCCCGAGTCCCTAAATTGACATCTATGTGTTCATTTATTCACCAAATATTTATTGAACAATACCATGTGCTAGGCATTTTTCTAGGTCATGGGGATATAGCAATAAACAAAATAGATTAAAAACCCCATTCTCTCGGGGTGACTGGGTGGCTCATTGGGTTGAGTGTCTGACTCTGGCTCAGGTCATGACCTCTTGAGTTCGAGCCCCATGTCGGGCTCTGTGCTGATAGCTTGACTGAGCTAGGCTGATAGCCTGCTTCAGATTCTATGTCTCCCTCTCTCTCTGTCACTTCCCTGCTCTCTCTCCCTCTCTAAATAAACGTTAAAAAAATCCACTCATGGCTACCATATTCTAGTGGGAAACAGAAAAATTTATAAGGAGAGAATAGGAAACCAGGGCAGACAGGGGTGGATTGTATAAGGCAGTCCAAGCTGCTGTAAGCTTTGTGTTTTATTTGGAATGAGATGGGAAACACAGGAGGGTGTTGAGCAGAGTGATATATTTAATCTACACTTTCAGAATATCTCTCTGGCTGTTGAGAATGGACTGAACAGGAGTGAGGGCAAAGTCAGAGAGATCAGTAGGAGTTATTTGTAACGACACAGAAATCTCAGAAAGAAAGGGTGAGGGTTGACTCAGTGCTATAGATAAGATAAAGTCGCTATTTCCTGTTGTGAAGAAAGATTGGGTATATTAACGTGCCAGTTACTACACAAGTACAGAAAACACTTATAGATGGGTTACAGTCAGACTAGGTTAGATACGTGCATATCTCCATCATAAATTTGAATTTCTTGCTAGTTTATTTGCTCAGATGAACAAGAAGCTCTCCTATCAAATTCAAAGATTTTAATAGTAATTGCCATTAGGACTTTCATTGAAATATCTTATCTGTAGGCAATTGTATTTGTTGGACAGAAGTTAAAGCAAACTGGGTCTGTTCCTTATATGTGTTAAAAAACAATTCTCAGCACTCTGCTCTGACCAACTTACCTGTTATTTAGCATTTCAAGTTCCTTCTTGGCGTTTTAACCCTAATAAGTTCACATTCTTGCTAATATTATCTTACAGTAAATGTTTATGTAGATTTCCCAGGTGTTTATTCTTTTCTTTGCTTATCATTCCTTGTTGAGCTTAGATTTTCCTTCATGGTTAAATTTTATTCTTTCTTACTTATGTCTTTAACAGCTTTTTTTTTTTTTTTAACTGAAAGTTTGTTGGTATCGTGTCTCTCCTGACATTTGTGAAAATGTTTGTACTCCTCTCTCATTCTTTTCTTTTTTTTTTTTTTTTTTTTTTTTTTTTTTTTTGGTAATCCTCTCTCATTCTTGAACACCACAGTGACCAGTGGCTTGCATCTATCTTAGTTTGACAGTTATTTTTTTTCAGCTCTTTGAAAACATTTTTCAACATTTTCTGGCTTCTGTCATGGCTGTCGAAAAACCTACTGTAAGTCAATTTTATTTATTTGTTAAGTCCCTCATTGCTTTTAATATATTTTTCCCATTATGATGGATCTATGTATAAATTTAGTTTTATTTATCTGGCTTTGGGCTGTTTTGTAGCTTGATTTTGAGGGCTCAGGCCGTTCTCAAATCTAGAATATTCTTGTGCTTCATTTCTTCAAAGATCCCTCACTGCCCCTTCTCTATTCTCTTATAAATAGATGTTGGAGATTCTCAGTCTTTCCTTCATAATGTCAGTTCTTTCATAATTTTCCTTTTTAAAATCTTTTCATCCTGTCTTCAGCATCACTTTTGTCAGATTTACATTCTAGCAACTATTTTGTACCTTAAACTTTGAAAAGATATCAAAGAATATTTATAACTCAATACAAGGTATTAAAAAAAAAAAAACAGTATGTTGAACACTGTTTTATTCACCACCCATGTTGAGAAACAAATCATGACCAAAGTGGTCCTCCCTGAGCCCCTGCCCTCCTCCTTCCCCCACCCGACACAGGGCACCTCCGACAGAAACTCCGTTTTCATATTTTGTAGCGTTCTCTTTTCTTTACAGTTTTACCACCTCATATCTCTCATTTGTGCTGTTGAGGTTTTCATATTTTAAAAAACATCATGAAGCTTTTTTTGACATAAATGGAACAATACTTCAGCATTCTTCTGCAACTTTGTTTTCTCTTTCAATATTATGTTCTAAATTTAACCCATGTTGATGTGTGTAATTATAAGCCACTTGTTTTGTTTTGTTTTAATTTAAATCCAAGTTAGTTAACACACAGTGTGGTCTTGGCTTCAGAAGTAGAACTCAGTGATTCATCACTTACATACAACACTCAGCGCTCATCCCTACAAGTGCCCTCCTCAATGCCCATCACCCATCTAGCCCCGCCCCCCCACCCGCCAGCAACCCTCAGTTTGTTCTCTGTACTTAAGAGCCTCGCTGCTAACAGTCTGCCTCCCTGTTTGTATCTTATTTTTCCTTCCCTTCCCCCAAGCTTATCTGTTTTGTTTCTTAAATTCCACACATGAGTAGGTTTCATGCTCAGCATAGAACCCAACGTGGTGCTTGAACTCAAGACCCTGAGATCAAGACCTGAGCTGAGATCAAGAGTCAGACACTCAACTGACTAAGCCACCCAGGCGCCCCCAGGTCACTTGCCTTTTCAAGTAAACTTTATTGAGGTATACCATACATACAATAAAACGCACCCATTTTAATTACATAATTTTGATGGATTTTGACATATATATATATATTTCATCACATCTCCCAAATTCTCTCAGTGATGATGTGATTTTACTACTGTAATTTAGCTGTTGAGTAACATAGTACATTGTATTCTGTGAATGGACATTTGGGTTGTTTCCCACTTGGGCTCTTACACACTCTGATGTCATAACCATTCAGATGCACAGCTCCTCCAGGGCTCGACACATAACCAACGGTGGACGTGGTAAGACTTCAGGGCGTGGACATCTTCAAATGTACTGAATAATAACTTATTTACAAAGTTTTACAGCTTTGTGTTTCACATTTCAGTCTCTAATGCATTTAGAATGCAGGGGTCCAATTCCATATGCTCCCAAATGGATAGTCATTTTTTTCTTTTCTCCACTGAGCAGGAACAGTCCTGTTGTATCAGGTTTCCATATGTTGGTGGGATTGCTTCTGGGATCCCTGTTACACAGCAGTGGTTTATTTGTCTGTCTCTGTCTTCATACTACCATGTCTCACACACTATAGCTTTATAACGAGTTTTAATGTTCTCAGCCAGTCTGACGCTTAGCTCTTGTGTATACAGATACTTGTTATATTGCATGACACCTGCACTGGCATATTCAGTAGGACTGTAAACTGGCACCTTTGTAACACCAAGCCTTTCAATATGTCCCCTTGCTTTTCTCCTTAGTGACATGTCCCCATCCACACCACTGTCTCCAGGATCGATCACACAGGCCTCATGGCCTCCTTGCCTCTCAGTCTGCACTTTACTTCCCATGTTGTAGGCACAGAAATCTTGCTGAACTGTAATTCGGGTCACCTTCTATTTATGATCCCTTCAGTGCTTCCCAGTGTCTCCCGGATGAAGGCTATGCTCCTTACCTGGGCTTATCCTCGAGAACCGGCTTCAGTTCTGCGGCCTCCTCACCTCCGGCCTCCTTCCTGACCGATAGCACCCCACACGCCCTTGTGCTCTGCCCAGAGTTCACTCTTGGTTCCTCGAGTTAACTATGACAGATCTTTCAGATGGGAAATGGTAATTTGGAAAAAATTTCCCTCCTAAAGATGCAAAAGAGATTTCAGTCAGAAATTAACTTGTGTTTACTAAGATAAAGCACATCATAATCACACTCCTAAAAATCATACAGTCCATAACAGCCTCATGCTCTTTCCTTTTTACGTTTTGTAATGAACCCAAGGTTTAATTAATTAAAACCATAATTGTATCAATAATAAATAATAGTAATAATTGGTTGTATTCAGTGTAACACAAGTATAGCAGAATATAAAACACATAGCATGTTCTTTGAGCCAGTAAATGCATGTTTTATTTCATCATAATAATGCCTAATTCTATGGTGTTTGGAGCTTTCACAATAATCTTTCTCTCTTGGTGTGAAACCAGGAAAGACATTCTGGAAGTTATTACTTAGGAGTGCCCAGGAAGGGTACAAACTGGGCTGGTTTCCTCATCCAGTCTGCAGGGTCCTAGCGGACCCCCTGCAGGAGGGACACAGCAACACCACAGAGCCCGGCGCCTCCCAACCCGACTCAATCCTTCTCAGTGTCTGAAAAATCCTGGGAGCCGGCCAGCCCAGGAGGGAGGCCCAGGGCCACACTGCATCACTAATACCAGTCAGTTTCTCCCTCCCTCCTCCTCCCCCCTGCACAAAGCCCTGCCCTGGGTTTCTTCCTCACTTCCTTCTTTTTCGGGCTTGTCACCACCAGGGCTGATGGGGAGGAGGTCCTCTGAATCGGGGCATAAATTCTGCAAAGCCTCCAACTGCATATCCCTCTTCTGACCTGCTGCTTGCCCCAAACTCAGCCCTACTCATGGCAATAAACCTTGCTAGGAGGCCAGGTTCGTGGAAAGATGTCAAAGTATGTACACACACACACACACACACACACAAAGAGTCAACTGGTAACCTGCTCTCTGATTAGACCCTGGAATTCTAGCTTTCTCATGGGATCACGGGAGATATTTTTCAGGGCATTTGCGGGGGCCTTGCCCACAAATATATGTACAGAAAGAGAATCGACCTTCAGCTTAACTTCTTTCACCTCTTTCAACCCCCAGCAGCTGTAAATGTCATCAGCCTTTGCTGGAAGGCTCTCCCGCTGCAGGACCACTGTCCTGAGCGGGACACTAGCTGAGGGCTCAGACTTCCACTCCTTGGTGTCAGCCGACCCACAGGGAACTTGCATCCCTTTGTCACTCCAAAGTGTGGGATCGTGAGCTGATCTGCAGGAATAACCACCGCTCTCCAACCTCTTCCTCCTGCTCAGGCAGCCACAGGGCCCACGAGCACATCCTCGGCCTAACCCGACGCCCAATCTGGGAGTGAAATGCAAGGCCCTTCGTCCTGAAGGATCACTTACAAGTGACTTCCTGGCAAAATCAAAGCAGGTGCTTCCTGGCATGTCTACAGACATGTGAACTCACTGCACAACAAACAGAAAATAGGAAGAAAAAGATCACATGACTTACAGTCACTAGTCACCCAATTCATGTTAAGATTTCATGTAAACTGTACCTCAATAAAGCTGTTGAATTGAAAAAAAAAATGTACAGTAAGATAATAAAACACATAGGGAGGAGGAAACAGAAGAAAGTCAAATTTCCCAAAATGTGAAAAAGTACAGGTAAAGCAATCCAGCCTCCTGGTAGCATATCATTTGCAGGAGAAACAGGCAGCCAGTAAAGAAAATATCCAAGAAGGCCAAAATTCACACCAAAAATTCTGCCCAGATGATTCTAATTCTGTTCTCAAATATCTACTACTTTATATTTCTTACAGATAAAGTAAGAGGACTTAGTTCTCTTTTAAAATGTATTCTTTATGTCCATCAGTTTATTTTCTCCCAGACACTTGAGCTATTTATAGAAATAAATATAAAATCACCACACATATATTGCTTTTTAATTTTGAAAATTGGAAGCACAATACTTTATTCAATCAATAAAACAAATGGTAAAATGTTTTAAATGTAAGTCCCTTAGTTCCAAAATATAGTCAGATAGGAGACAGGACACATAAAATGTAGGTGGAAGAAATTAAACCATTGTTGCATATATCTATCCACCAATACCACTTTTTTTGAGAAGCTGTAAGATTTTATCAAACATGCACAATAAAATATAATCCTACTAAAGGTTCAGAATTGAATGTGAAAAATGTTTCCTCCGCTTTCTAACATTTTTGGGATCCATTCCAATGAAACTTTTTAATCAATAAAATATTAGTGACATTTCGTATGACTACATCTCTTTCCCGTCTTCAACTTTCAATGTTACATTTCTTTGAAAATAAGCACTTACTGTTATGTTGCTTTTCTGTCTAGGAAAAGACTCATTTTCCTCAAGGATCTTGGCATGTTTTTACCCTAAAGAAACTGCCATGTGCTAACAGTCTGTTTTCCATAATTCCGAGTGAGTGCAGACAGGAGAGCAGATATGTGTGCCATTTTTCTGAATCATCTCCGCACCGTAGAGGTTATAAATCTACCTGAAGAGCTCGTCATTCCTGGCTCTGTCCCAGAGAACCTGAACAGCAATCGGCTCAAGCAAAATCTAAAAGTCTGTACCTGACCTAAACTCATCACTATGACACTATGATAGGTGTTTCCCTGTCCTCACCACGTAAACACTGTGTGTAAACATGCAGCAACAAAGGAAACCTAACATTAGCTTCCCACCTGACCACCCAGGACACTCAGATTCCAATTCCAGCCTTAAATTCACTTCCCCTCACTGATCTAATCTGCCACTTCAGAGAAATCACTGCCATCCAGAAGTCGTCCTACAATCTTCATATCCTGATGAAACACAACAATAACAAAGACATACAAAATACAAGACCAAAACTTTTTAATATTAGAAACAACAGATTTAAAATTACATTTTAATAAATATAAGAAATATATCAAGAATTATAAAAACTGTACACGTAACTGAAAGTGTACATACAATTTATATAGAGAATTGCTATTTTAATAACTTTCGTATTCCGTAATGCGTATATGCACACTTTGACTGAATACCTTTAAGTTTTTAATGTGATAAGTGAGCTTGCTTCTTGCTTGTTAGTTTGTCTAACCTGGGCTGGATGGATGACAATGCTACTCTCAGGGGATAATGTATATTCAAACTGTTTCTGTGCTTTGTCTTAATGACACTTAAAGTCGAGAACCCGGTCTCGCACAGGGACGTTGAGGGGAACAGAAGAAGGGATTTTAAAGCAACCTCAGCAAGCTCAGGATACTCATTTTTAACTTTTATCCAAAATGAAGGAAGTGATGCTGTATTTTCAAAATTCATTTTCAGTCCTTCATCAGCAGCCAGCTTCAACAAGTTATCCTGCAGGGTGACAGTTAAATTTAAGTTATCTTTTGATGAGAGGAATGGATTTTGGATCCATGAGTTCCCTATGCGTGGATCTTCTTTCGATGGAAAATACAATTCAAAACAATCTAACAAATTTGTAAGATGTTCATTGATAACTTTTTGCAGATAGACAATATCAAGGTCATTACCTACTTCATGGATAATTGTTGTTAAATTATGGAACATGTCATAACAATTCACAGAAACTCTGTTTCTCCAAGCTTCTAACTTTTGTTTTTGTCCTTCAATCTTATCAGCCATTGAAAAACATGTTGCATTCTTCCCTTGCATGGAAATGTTAAGATCATTAAAAATACTGAAGATATCAGATAAATAAGCAAGTCTGGCTGTCCAATTCACGTCTTTGAAAAGTTGGGACCAAACTGGCTTCTTGCTTTGCAGAAACACTAAGAGTTCGTTTCGTATTTCGAACATTCTTGATAGAACTTTCCCCCGCGATAACCACCGCATCTCCGCCTGCAGTAACAACTGCTTGTGATCCGCTTCCATATTGTCGCACAACAAAGAGAACAATCTCGAATTTAATGCATTAGATTTTACATAATTCACAATTTTTACTGTGTCAGTAAGCACACTATTTAGTTCAGCTGATATCTTTTTCATGGCCAGACCCTCTCGATGAATGAAGCAATGTGTTATTTTACACTCCGGCGCAAGTTCCTTAATCTGGGCCACCACCTCGGACCGTCTCCCTGTCATCGAAGCCGCACCATCAGAACACAGGCCTACACAAAACTGAAGTTCCAGACCACACTTGTTGACGACATAATTCTTCACAGCTTCACACAGTTCTGAGCTAGTTGTGTTTGTTGGCAAAGAGGCTGAAAAGAAGAATTCTTCCTTTATGTCATCATCGTGTTCAAACCGCACGTACACCAAGAGAACAATCATGTTAGCGATATCTCTGCACTCGTCCAGCTGCAGCGAGAAGTACTTTGCTTCTTTTATTTGCTCTATGAGCTGGTCTTCCATGTCACTGGCCAGCTCCTGAATGCGCCGGGCGATGGTGTCATTGGACAGGGGCACCTGAGCCACCTTCTTGGCAGCCGACTCTCCCAGCATCTCCAGGCAGACCTCCTTGATGCAGTCTTTCACCAGGGTCTCCGCAATCGTGTACGGCGTCTTGGACTTGGCCACAGGCAGCGCCACCTTGTAGGAGGCCCGCAGGGCGCTAATGTTTATGTGAGAAACACTGAGCACCTGCTTTGATGGGCTCTTTAATTCACTACTCTTCCTCTCAAAGAATTCTTTTGGTTGTGAACTCATTTCTTTATGTTTTGAATATAAATGCCGCTTAAGTTTTGATGGTTTCATTGCTTCATTAGCCAGGATATCTCCACAAATAATACACTGTGGTTTCAGCACCTCACCATCAATTACAGCTATAAACCCAAACTCAATGTACGAGGGGTCATATTTCCGGGTGAAACCTGTGTGAACTCTTCTGCCTTTCACTTCCTCAGGCTGACTTCCACCTTTACCGTTTCTTCTACTCCTGCCCCCAGATTCAGAAAGGCTATGTTTTTTCTTGACAAACAAGTCCAGTGAAGCTCGTTTTGCCATCTGAAAATCAGGATTAAAAATAAATAAACACAAATGTTACTTTCCTCCTTTGTCTAATAATGTTAAACAAATTAAAAACTAGGTTTGATTAAAAATTTAAAAATGGTTTTAAAATGAAGTTATAAAGATAAATAAATGCTTACATTTTTTTCTGAGTTACAGCAGACAAACTAGCCATAAAATATCACGCACTGTAACTGTGCTTGAGTGCTATACAATGCCAGCACACGACTTGCCCTAGGAGTCAACATCCATACCTGCCAGCATTCTACTCGGAAACGCAAGTGCAGTAATCACGTGCTGGGCACTACGGCAATGTCAAATTGTGGCTAGTTTCTAAATACTCTTGATTAGTACACTTGCCCCACTGTGGACTGGTATAAAGTTTGCAGACCAGCGCTGATCCGAAGATCACACTCCAGTACCACTGGCCCAAATCAGGTGTAGCCCCCATGTTTCAAAACTCAACGCTGAACACACATTAACTCTATAAAACCTACGGATTTAAAATAAAGCTCTTTGGCCTTATCTCATGTTCTCCATTTATATCCGAAAACTGAACTTTTTCTCAACACAAACCCATATCTCGCAATCCAACTTGTCATCTCTTGTCCTTCCTAATTACTTCACTTGACCCAAGATGCCCTTTCTTGGCTCAGCTCCCCACCCAAAGTAACACTAAGTTCAGCTTTTCCCATGTTCATCCTCCCGTAGAAACACACCCTCACACACACCGCTTACCCCCTAGATCTTAGCTTCCTTATCCCCCCAAGGAATTCCTCACACCAGGACAGAGTGAGACTGTCATCACCCCACACAAAAAATAAAGCAGCATTCAAGGTTATAACTTCCAACCTGATAAAAGGGTGGTGGTGGGGGGTGGGGGAGATAGGAATTAGAAGTAATGGGCTTTTCTCTGGAGAGAACAAATCCAAGTTGACCACCCTGTGCTTTATTTAGCATATACCCTGCCAAACATTCTCACTCATCATGAGCACAGTGAAGAGTAATGAAGCTCTTCCCCTGCTTTCATCTACAACAGATACTCAAACTCTTACCCAATCCCCTACTTTGTCTGATGAAAATGGTGTCTCTGAAGGCTTTAGCATTTTGGAAGGTTGACCAGTCAAACTTCTTTGGATCTCATCATGTTTCCTTTTCATTGTGGTGGTCTCGTAGCAAAGACTGCACGTTATTCTGTGATGGTAGCCCGCAGTCCCATGTGGGGAGGGCACCCCGCAGACTGCATGGACACTTCCATCACGTGATATGCAACTATTAGTACCTGAGCATTCTCTTTCACAAACTACACAGGATAAAAATTTTAATCTGCTTTCAGGAGGGTTTTTCATGGCCACCGTAGGAGTAATAGAAAGATTCTCTTCAATATCGCTACTCTCGGTTCCAGTCTCAACATTTTCTTCATACTGTGCTCCTGGTGGATTCTCTAATTCTTTGTCAGCTGGTTCAAATTCACTTTCTGGATTTGGGCTGGCAATGAGTTCTTCGGTTAACTGAGGATGACAGAGGCCTGGTTTAGCTTCAGAGCTAAATGTGCCTTCAAATGGATTTGGTTGCATACCTCTGTGATAGGGCTGATTTTGGATCATCTGAATGAACCACAAAAACTCGGCCCAGTGTGATGAATTGTTAGTTTGCATCCAGGAGATAATCCTATTTTGGATATCATCATTAGTTTGGTTCATAGAACTTTGGCTTTGACAGGGCTGAGGCTTCCCGTGGACAATTTTCAACTCTGGCCAAATATTACTGAGTTCATAGACAATCTGGCTTGAAAATTCCCTCCCATTGTCAGATTGTAGGACACTGGGAGCTCCAATAATTGTAAAAATATCTAAAAGAGCATGTGCCACTTCCTTAGGCCTTTTAGATTTTAGTGACCGCAAAAAACTCAACTTTGTACGAAGGTCTTGATAATGCATAATAAACTTATACTCCCCATCAGGATTCAATTGCATGTCTATAAGATCCACCTGGCATCTTGAATTAACTTCCTTAATTGGTTTTGATGTTATAACTTTTTTGAGTTTCGAATGTTTCTGTTGGCATGGTCCGCAGAGTGTCAGGTACAGCATTATAACTTCTTTTGTGATGTTTTTGTATTTTGCTTGTAGCTCCTTTTCCATGCGGGTACGTCCTCCATGCCCAATGCTGAGATGTGTGTTGTGCAGAATGTCAAATAACTCCTCACTGTGTAAGTAATACCGAACTTTATCTGTATCCCCATTTATAGCCTCAATCAGCTTCTCATTTCCTTGCACAAGGATCACATCAAACCTCGCTAAGCGACGGTAGTCAACAGACTCCTTTCTTGCCTTTGCTTTAGCCTCTTTCACTTCCCGTATTAATTGACAGTACTTTGCTTTGGAAAATATCTTGGTATTATTACTTTTGTTTTCCAGCAACACTGCTAAGTTCCTGAAGAACTTCTCTCTCATGTTTTCTGGTTCCATTTCTGGTTCATTAGTGTCTAAGCTACTGGGGTTATCATCACCCACCCTTTGAGACATCATGGAAAGCCACAAAAATGACCCTAAAATATAGAGAAAAAAATCAGTTAGAATATTTGGGAATATCGTTTGAAGCATATACACTGCCCAAGCAGTCACTAGAGCTTGGGGTAGAAACAGAGGCGTGGGCACACAAGTTGGGGGAACACAGGTTTGGTTAGGGAGCTCAGCCTTGGAGAAATAGAAGGTAAATGAAGAACCCAAGCTAGGAACAAAAAGTTCTGATCTAGTAAAGAGATGTGACTTTCCAGAGCAGTATCTGGGATTAGCCTTAAAGTACTGTTTTATGTAAAACAAGAAGCAAATTGATGTTATTATTTATTTATTAACTATAAAAGATGATTTGTTTTGGCTAGAAAAGCCTCAGCAATACAGTAATAGATTTTTTTAAAAACTTTATTTTTTAAGTAATCTCTACACACTACGTGGGGCTTGAACTCACAATCCCGAGATCAAAGAGTTTTGTGCTCTACTGACTGAGCCAGTCAGGTGCCCCAGTAATAGATCTTTTTTTAAAAAGCCCCAGACTATACCATGTTTTGTCCTATTGAGTCAAGTTAACTGTTACAGCAACATTTGGGGCTTATGTTTCAATGTCTTGAAATGCGACTGAAAAGACCACCATACGGATAGTACTTCTTTCCACGCGAATACATTTTGTGTCACGCTATGGAGCCATGAGTAGGAAAGGAGGGTGAAGCAGGATGAATTTGGGGGAAGAAAGGAATATAGGGCAATGTGCATGAGAACCAGAACATGAGCTCCCGAAGCAAGGAGGGTATTGGTAGGTGCAGGATAACTGGGGAGTTGTTAGGACTTCACAAGACGCAGAACGGGTTGATTATACTGGAGATTCTGGAAAAGACGTTGCTCCAGAACAGTCAGCCTGTGCTCTTGCCTCCACTACACCTTATCCTATTAACAGTCCTTGAAATGCTAAGGGGCATAGACCAGAAATTCCATTTTCTCCAGTAGAATTTCTGAGTAGCAATCCAAGTCTTAAACATCATGTGTGACAAAAACTGGGGCAGAGGCTTTAGAAATCAGACCAATGGGCACACGGACGAGTGCTCAGCATCCCTACTGATTTATCCTCTGATTTATCCACAGGGACGTAATTCCATTGCAAAATATCCATCAAAAATCTTGTATTCAATGATTTCTTACATTATTACCTGGCTGCTTAACTCCTTTAATAGCATCACCCAACACTGGCTGACCTTCCCTCAGATGAATTCAGTAAGGTTGCAATGGATGAGATTTCATAGCTTTTCAGCAAGGAGACCCTTCCCGCTCCCAAACGTCATCTTCCTTCTGGACCTCACCATTATCCTGCAGTGGGCGTGGCTCTGGAGATGCACATTCCATTCTGTCTTCCGTAGATGGGAGCTGGGTACCCAGGCACTCCTGTGACGCATCCAGGGGACTCATTTCCTCCATAGGAGTTTCAGGCCCATTTGTGTCCTGTGGGACCTGGGGACAAATCGATACATCTGGAAATGAATATAGGTGATCACTGCACAAAGCATAGCTAAACCTCAGAACATTCTTGTACAGAAATAGAATGTGAGAAGAAAAAAAGTCTTCATTGAATTTTCTTGTCAATGTTTATTTATTTTTGAGAGAGAGAAAGCACGTGCACGAGTGGGGGAGGGGCAGAGAGCAAGGGAGACACAGAATCCAAAGCAGGCTCCAGGCTCCGGCCCGTGTTCAACTTGAACTCATGAATTGCAAGATCGTGACCTGAGGGGAAGTCGGATGCTTAACTGACTGAGCCAGCCAGGCGCCCCTTTGCTGAATTCTTAAGACGAGTGCCAAACAGAATGAGGAGAGATATCAAAAAAATGCTGGGACTAATAAAGCAGAGCCACGCAACAGAAACTCTCTCCATTGGACAGAAGTCGGTACTCATCCCTGTGGTTTTGGTTTTGGGGAATAACAACACAAACATTAAAGGAATCCTAAGTTGTGACAATTAAAAGAAAATTGTAAATGGGTTTCAGTGTAAGCAATTAAAAATAAATATTTGGGGTGGGGGTTATGCAAATTATCTGATAGGGACTATTGCACCTAGAAAGGAATCTGACAGTTGTTTTAGAGTCAATGTGGAAAACCGGCCCAGTGTTATGCATGGGGAAAAAGAAAACGTCATCTGCTCCTTACGCTAACCATCTCACGTATGGTTTATAGCTAAATTTCCCTAACTGTCCCCAAAATATATTTTATGGTTTTAAGTCCATGAAATAATATTTATACATAATATTTATACATTATACCTTTTGCTTCCTCTCATCATGGTTTTAAGTCCATGAAATAATATTATACATAATATTTATACATTATACCTTTTGCTTCCTCTCATCTAAAAAAGACAGGAATCTTTTTTATGACATTCAATTTTGAAAAGTCAGACCCAGTTATCCTATAGAATGTCAGAGATTTGTCTTATTTCCTCACAAACATTCTGGTGAGTAATTTTTGGAAGAATACTACGTAAGTGATGTGTACTTATGGTGTCATGTCACAGGGCACATGCTATCAAGTTATTCCATTATCGATAATGCTAAATTTGATCAGTTAGTTAAGGCCGTGATCACCAGATCTATCCACTCATTTTCCCACTGTAATTACTAAGTCAGCAATGGGGTAAGAGCATGCATGTACATCAATAGCCTATTCCCCAATGTTTTTAGCATTCACTGATGATTTTTGCTTGAATCAATTTTTATACTGGGGGCTACTGCCTGCCTTTATAATTTCTTCTACATTTATTAGCTAGCAATTTCCTATAAAGAGCTTTCTATCATTTTGAATATCACTATAGACTTATTTTGTAATCTATTCCTTCCTTACTCATGCTGGTCACCAACTGTCTCCCATCTGGCCCCTGGGGCCCCTTTGATCAGGCTCCTGCATTGTGCGAACATGACCCTGCTAGGTCACATCCATTTTTCCAGAAAAATAAACACATGACCACATTGTCTTTTCCCTGTATCAGGACTAGTTTCAACGGTTTTCCCAAGAAGTCTTGATTCATTTTGGAGCAACAGTATTAGTAACAAAGACTGAGTAGGAGGTTGGCTCATTGTTAATGATGCCTCGTCCCCTCCAGGCACTTTCATGGATAGAGCTGGTAAACATATTTACAGAATATCATGAATTCAATCCAATTTCAACACAGTAAGATTTACTTCACCTTTCTATATTCCATTTTAATATATACCTTCTCCCATGGTGAAACAAAAACTTAGTTCAGTATGATGTATATATTTACTCATTTGCCCTCACCTACAATAAGCACAGAACAGTTTCAGAATTTACAATGCTTTGTGTTGTAGCACATTTCCAACGACATACCTACTATGTGAAATCAATATCTTTGCAGCTTTATATGTACACAGACAGTAAGTATTCCACTAAGAGCATATAGTCAGAGTACTGTGTTCAAGTTACTTGAATTGTTTTTTTGCTCTGTTATTAATAATAATTTGATATACAGTTGAGTTCATCTGTTTGTGTTCAATCACTTTGACTTTAACATTGCTTTTTATTCTTATTTTTTAATTGTTTTTGTTTTATTTTTTATTTTTGAGAGAGAGCGAGCGAGGGAGGGGTAGAGAGAGAAGGAGACACAGAATCCGAAACAGGCTCCAGGCTCTGAGCTGTAAGTACACAGCCCGACGCAGAGCTCAAAATCACGGACTGTGAGATCATTACCTGAGCTGAAGTCAGATGCTTAACTGACTGAGCCACCCAGCTGCCCCTTAACATTGCTTTTTAAGTATTTGAAGCATTGCTTTTGAATTTTTTTCTCTAGGAGATATTTCTGAACAGCCGGTACTGGGACTCCCAAGTTTCTGCCTTTCTGTTAAGTGTCATGAAAAAAACACTTTTTTCTAAGCCAATTTAGAAAAGAAAAAAAAAAAGCTATATGTATCTTTACTCTAGAAGCCAATGTATCTTTTCTTTGAAAAATTGTAACAATACAAAATTGCCATAGCATTCCCAAATGCAGAAGTTATGACAGGAAAGTAAAAGTCCCAATAAAGTATCCAAGTGAAAAAAAAAATATTTGAAGCATTTAAATGGTACAAAAGATGAAAACATACAGTTTTAAAAAGTTTTTTAATTAATTAATTAATTTTGGGAGAGGGGAGGGGCAGAGAGAGAAGGAGACAGAGAATCCCAAGCAGGCTCCGTGCCATCAGCTCAGAGAGCAACGTGGGGCTCAATCCCACAAACCACAAGATCATGACCTGAGCCAAAACCGAGCATCCAACACTTAACCGACTGAGCCACCCAGATGCCCCCAAAAATCAAAATACATATTCAGAGAAATATTGCTTATATTCTACTCCCCCTTCACTCCCATAAGAAACCATTTTTGTTGGTGACGGTTTACCCTCAGTTTATTTTTGCAAAAATATGTAAAACACATATATACATACATATACACCAATATTTGCACTTATATACATATATACATAATATATACAAATTTAATGCAAATGTGTCTATACTTTTCTATACTATACATAGTAGTTCACACCTTCCTTTTTTCACTTGCTAGAAGAATATTCTCCAGAGGTCATCTCATACCAGTTCATAGATACCCTCTTCATTTTTATGTACATGGTCCCACGTTACATTCATGCGCCACAGTTTATTCAGTCACTGTACATGGATCAGCATCTAGGTTGCTTACAACATTTTGCTTTTACAAATAGCTGCAATGAAAAACTATGTCTGTGTCATCTCTTCTTTGTAGATGCGTATATTCAAAGTAAATTCCCAGAAAGGGTATTGCTGGGTGGGTCAAAGGGTACAAATAGGCGTTAGATGCACAAGTAGGCGTTAGATGGTGTCCAAATCTGCCCCACCCCCAAAGGAAAGGTGCCATCTTGTACGTGTACCAGCGACATATGACAGGACCTATCTTCCAGTCAGGCCACCACACTGTGTTGCCAAGCTTTTGAAATTTTGCCATCTGACAGGTGACAAAAGTACTTCAATGTAGTTTTGATTTGCAGTTTTATGATTGAAGTGGAGCATCTTTTTGTACAGTTAAAAGTCATTCATTTATCTGTTTATGAAAACTGCTCATGTCTCTTGATCATTTTTATTGCATTTGCCAAAAAGATTAGCTTTTATCTATGATAAATCTTACAAATATTTTCACTAAAATTTATCATTTTTATTTCTGTGTGGGTTTTCTGTCCTGCATTTTTAAATTATTTCATAAAGAAAAATTTCTTGATATTATTTCTGGGTTTGGAGTAATTCTGTACACCCAGATAATAAAATACGTCATTCACACTTTATCCTAGTAGTTGGGTATTTAAAATTTTATGTATTGATCTCTGACACATTTAAAGTTTATTGTTTCTGATATATGGTATGAGGCATAGATTTAATGTGCCTTTTCAAAATGGCTATGTCCCTTTATCCCAACATTTATTTAATTTTTTTAACGTTTATTTATTTTTGAGATAGGGAGACCAAGCATGAGTGGGGGAGGGGCAGAGAGAGAAGGGGGGCGGAGACACAGAATCTGAAGCAGGCTCCAGGCTCTGAGCTGTCAGCCCAGAGCCTGATGCAGGGCTTGAACTCACGAACTATGAGATCATGACCTGAGCCAAAAGTCAGATGCTTAACCGACTGAGCCACCCAGGCGCCCCATCTCAACATTTATTTAAAAGTCCATTTTTGGGGCGCCTGGGTGGCTCAGTCGGTTAAGCGTCCGACTTCAGCTCAGGTCATGATCTCACAGTCCGTGAGTTCGAGCCCCGCGTCGGGCTCTGGGCTGACGGCTCAGAGCCTGGAGCCTGCTTCAGATTCTGTGTCTCCCTCTCTCTGACCCTCCCCCATTCATGCTCTGTCTCTCTCTGTCTCAAAAATAAATAAAACGTTAAAAAAAATTAAAAAAAAAATAAATAAAATAAAAGTCCATTTTTCCTTACGGTGATTTGAGATGGCAAATGGATTGTACAATTTTCGTATGTGCTTGGGTCTACTTTTGTACTTTCTATTGCTTTATTGATCCATCTACTCATGTATCAGTACCATGATGTCATCTAAAGATGCTTTATGGTAGGTTAGTATCTAGTAAGACTATTTCCTTCTTTTCAAGTTTTTCCAGTGATTCTTTCATGCTTACAGTATGAATGAAGTTCACATGTTTTTTTAAAAAATTTCATTAATTAATTTAATTTAATTTAATTTAATTTAATGTTTATTTTTTGGGAGAGAAAGAGAGCACAAGCAGGGTAGAGGCAGAGAGAGGGAGACACAGAATCTGAAGCAGGCTCCAGGCTCTGAGCTGTTAGCACAGTACCCAACGCTGGGATTGAAGCCACGTACCGCGAGGTCATGACCTGAGCCAAGATCAAGAGTTGGCTATTCAACTGAGCCACCCAGGTGCCCCTTCCCTTCTCTGATCTTAAGAATAAGACATCATATGTGGGGGCACTTGCTGGCTGAGTGGGTTGAGCTGACTCTTGATATCAGCTCAGGTCAGGATCCCAGGATCATGGGATCAGTCCCACCCGGGGCTCCTCGGTGGGTGTGGAACCTGCTTAAGATTCTCTCCCTCTCTCTGTCCCTCTCCCTCACTTGTGCTCGCTCTCTCTAAAATAAGAAAAGAGAAAAAGAAAAATCTGGATTAAAAGAAAAAGACATCCTATGTAGATTGGTTTGTATAATAAATAGGCTACATTTCAATTTGCCCGAATCTTTACATAACTGGGAGAAACAGAGTCGTGGAGTGAAGATGATATCCCAGCCGGGGGACAGGGGAACCTGCTGCTTATAGTTCAATAATCCTATCAGTTCTGCAAAGACTCTTACAGCAACTAAAACACGAACCCGAAGACCTGCGGCTGTGGCCGCTCCTCCCCCACTGCGCCCGCGCACACCCTTCTGTCTATGCAGCGGAGGGACTGGCCAGGTCCCGGAAGGACGTCCACCACCGGACTTTAAAGGGTGACTCGGGGCGGCAGTAACCAATTACAGAAATGAAATTAACCTCAAACCCGTTATGACGGTCATTTGTCTTTCACTCTATGATTCCTGGATTTGATTTTTAAAATTTTCTAATACGAAAGTTCTGGTTGTAAAATCGTGGTATAATGCAGCCACAGTCATTAGAAATGCATATATTTCCCAATTAGACACTTAACTTATATTGGCTTTAAAAAATGGGGGGAGGGGGTGTTCTTTTTGTCACATGACAAGAGGTGTGAGGAGGGCAGCTGTCCTCACCACCCTGGGGTTCTTGCTCGTGCCCACCATTGTGCAGGCCTGGACACCAACTATGTTCACGACAGGAGGTGGGCAAAGACAGAATAAACGCACCTGCCTCATCTTACAAGGAAAGTACAAGCTTTCACAGAAACTGCCAGAAACTGTGCCTACTTCTCCCGGGCCAGGCCTGTGTTGCATAGCCAACTCCAGTAGGAGGAAAGCTGGAAAAGTAGGTAGGTACATGGCCAACATGAACAAAATCAATGCTTTTTATGGAAGAAGCAAGTGTGTGTGTGTATGTGTGGGGGGGATATAGGTTTCCCCTGCTACACAAAAGTAGGGCATTCCTGTGAAAACTGTTGGAAGCAGAAAGGGCACAGAGTGAACAGTATCCCCACTTTCTGTAAGTTCAGATAGGCCATGCTGCCTTGACAAAAGAACTACACTAGTTCCTGTGTTTACTGACCTGAAGAATCCACAGAGTATTTTCATTTTTATGAAAAAGAGCGGTTACTGTGCTGATGCGGGTCTTTTGTAAAAACAAAGTGGTATAAAATGGAGAGCTAAAAACCACACTTTCTGAAAGCAGGGGTGCCTGTGTTCCGAGAGGGCAGCTAAGCATGTCTGCAACAATGGCATTTCCCCTTCTTCCAGAAATCACACAGAAACAAGAAAAATGAGAAACATTTATGCAAACTTAGTATTCTAGAAGAGTAGGGAGAGCTCTATAACCCTGAGTCATATGAAAATCTATCAAATACGAACATTACCCAGAACTGACCAAACACCAAGTCCTACCAACGGCCACATTTCTCAACAAAGTAGAAGAGGAAAATTCTAAAGAAACAGGCACATCTGCAGGAAAACAAACAAACAAACAAACAATATTGTTTCTTTGAAACAAAAGGAGGAGGTGTGCTGGCTAGAGGGAAGAGGAAAATACATGCTTTCTACAAAACTAAACACAAAAGTGACAGGATTTATGGAGAAAATAAAGTTACAGGATAGACTACTTCAGAGATACACAACTTTGTCACCAGAGTGCTAATAAAACCATGGTCCTAGTAATATACAAGCCTAGTCAGAAAGATACTATAAAGGATGATTACATCCCGTATAGCACTGTACCTCAGTGAGGTGATGCTACTGTGCCACAAAGTGGGCTCAGGAAAGGGGAAGGAGGAGTAGAGACTCTGTCATCAGAAGTTCAGGAGGAGAAGCATTTGCACATCTTCCAAGAAATGCAGTGATTTTAGAAAACCATGATTTGGTTCTGGCTCATCAATCGTGTGTGTACTTCTTTGAAATTGACTTACAGATGCAGTTTCTGCTGCTTAAACATTTCCCTTGTTTTGTAAAGGAGCTGCTTACATGGTTCCAAATGGGACCTTATGCATGAAGCACAATCCTGTGGCACTCTGCATGGCAGTCATTCATCATCTTCTGTCCACTCCCCCTGTATCCTACCTGAACCTCAGGTGACAGAAGTGAGCCGTCCGCTCCCCCTCCGTCCTACCTGAACCATCATGCCAGGCCTCCACAGTAATATCAGTGGCAGGTTTAATGTGCAATTGACTCCAGAAAGCAAAAACTGTGCGTGCATTTCACCCGCTGTAGGTGCAATAAACACCTTGAATGTTCTCCTTAAGTAATAAGCTTTAAAGGCTGCAATCACACCCCAATCAAGGGGCTGGAGTAAAGAAGTTGTACCAGGAGAGAAAAGAGAACTTCAGTATCTGATGAAAGGGTAGCAACTGTTGGAGGAGGGATGGGTGTATGCTAAGACTTTTGAAAGATAATTTTTTCCTCCTGCAGTTACCTTTTTAAGTCACGTAGAAAAAAACATCACCTAGAAGACCAATAAATATCTGCCTGTTATCCAGCCTCTCTTGTTAGAACTACAGCGGGCCAGTCTTTCCGACTCCTTTCAAAGCTCATCCTCAGCTTTACATCCCCACTGGGATTTGCACCCCGCATCACATCACACGATCTCGCGTGGCCTCAAGCCCTCGTGTGTGTTGTGCGTTTCCTCCTTAGAGATACAGACCCTTGAGGGAATGTGCTTCCAGTGCAGCCTGGTTTCATCAAAATTAAAATCTGATCCAGGGTATAGCCTTCTTCATCAATCAGATTTCTTAACCCTGGGAGAACCGTACAGCCTCTTCTATCCGCAGTCACAGTTCACCAGAGGGCTTAGCACTGGAAGACACGGCCGTTCTTGAAGTCACTAAAGCAGCCACTACTTCTGCTAAGTGAAGACACTTCTGCACTTGTAGCTTTTTCCTGAAGGTCTTCATATATTGCTGAGACTTCCCTTTATTTGAGAAAGGATGCCTCTGATTCCTTCTTTGTTTGGTATTCAATCCACACACTTAACCAATGTTCCGGTTTTTCCATGTCCTTACACCTCGTCCAAACAGACTTTGTAGTGCTGGCAGATGTTCCAGCTACGGAACTTTCTGTTACTTCCCAGTTCTTCTACTGTCTCTGGCAGCATGCAACGTTGACTCCTTTACGCCGGTTGCACAATGTCACAGATGCTTCCATGTTTTAAAAGCGTTTTGTAATTTTGGGCTTTTCTTCAATTCTTAAAGCTGTTGTTTTGTGTTCGCTAGCAGAGATTTCATCACCAGCTTGCTTCTGTGGCACTTGTAAACCCCTCTGCTTGCTCATTTTCTGGAACACAAAGAAGTTGAACAAAAAATGCACACAGTTGGGAGGGAACCATGCAAAGAAGCATTTCCAAAACAGAGACTGGCCAAGAGGAAGGATGTGGAGGTGAATGGGCAAATGGGCGTTTGGCACAGTGCTGCCCGTCTTCACAGTTTGCTGCATCCGCTATAATCACACGCCTTGCATTCAGCTGCTCTCACTTGGCGGCCCCAAACATCAGCTTGCTGGTAAAATTCACGTCTGTGCCAGAACGATTTCAATGTTACATGGACTCATTTCCTTATTTACGAATCTCATATGAAAGATCTGCAGTCCAGAAAAACAGGTCTTAATGGATCAGACTGTATACGTAAAATGTTCATATTTAAGGAGTTCGGATAAACGTATGGATAGGATCATTATAGAAATGTGACTGGTAATATCCGAGATGTTCTAAAATTACTGTCCTAGAAGGCATGTATGCTCCCTTAAAAATAACCTCTAGGGGCGCCTGGGTGGCGCAGTCGGTTAAGCGTCCGACTTCAGCCAGGTCACGATCTCGCGGTCCGTGAGTTCGAGCCCCGCGTCGGGCTCTGGGCTGATGGCTCGGAGCCTGGAGCCTGTTTCCGATTCTGTGTCTCCCTCTCTCTCTGCCCCTCCCCCGTTCATGCTCTGTCTCTCTCTGTCCCAAAAATAAAATAAACGTTGAAAAAAAAAATTAAAAAAAAAAAAATAATAACCTCTAGCGTAAGGGTGAAAGACCAAATACTGAACTCAATACGTTTCACATACCAACCACTCCAAGTACTGAAAACCATCTAGAAAATGATGGAATTAATTTCTTTGTTGTACAAACGAAGACATTAAAGCCCAGAGAAGGTTTGATACGCCAGAGGTTACACAGCTAATTAGTGACAGGGCCTATTATGGAACCCAAATCTCATCATTCCCTTTTTCCTGATATTTCTAGTAAGTGGCTACTTCTCTATTTGTCTTTCCCAGAAGGTGCTCCTTATATCCTGATACTGATTTGTTTTCATATATGGTAAAAGTAGTGGGCATCAGAAGAGTTTAATCTCACAGCCAGTAAATAAAGTGTATTTTCTACTGATAAGCAATAGATCAAGGTTTCCCATGTGGTTACATCATCCACTTTTGTGGATTTGTCACTTACGTGCAAACTGTTATCCCATAAGCCTGAATCTATTCATCTACACCGGCGATCAAATAATAATGCCCCAAAGCGGAATGTGCCGCCACCAGTGTGGAGTTGATGGCACGTACTCCAGCTTGGACCCACGCCCTCAACTTCTGCACAGAAGAGGCACCGCCAATGTCTCACCTGCTGTCTAGGCTCGTCCAGCTCCCGCTCCAGATCCTCCAGCACGGTCACCGCCTGCTCCCCGCTCTCCGGGTGGTGCTCCCGCACCCAGGCCTGGAGCTCCTCGGGCAGGATGGTCAGGAACTGCTCCAGCACCAGCAGCTCCAGGATCTGCTCCTTGCTGTGCGTCTCGGGCCGCAGCCACTGGCGGCACAGCTCGCGGAGCCGGCGCAGCGCCTCGCGGGGTCCAGGCGTCTCCTGGTAGCAGAAGTGTCTGAAGCGCTGGCGACAGAGTTCCCTGGTGTGACACCAAGTCTCCTGCAGGCAGGATTCCTGATCCCACACATGGTCTTCCTCCTTAACCTTCACTTGGATGATGTCCCCGTGCGCCTCTGACGCTGGGCTAGCCGAGGCCGGGACGCGCGCGCAGGCCGCGGCCATGCTGGACGCCACCTGCGGTCGGGGCAGGTGCGGGGCGTCCCGCCCGCTCCTCAGGGAAGTTCTGCACGGAGGAACCCCGTCAAACACAGAAGACAGACGCGGAGAGAGGGGACCGGCTTCCGTGGCCCCACGGGGCGGCCCCCCGAGCGGCTCCGTCCGCAGGGAAGCGGTCCCGGCCCGCCCCGGAAGCGGCGGGCTCTCAGCCGCTAAGGGGTCGCAGGGCCGCTCGCCGCGCCGCCCGCTACCCGCGAGGCGCAAAGCCGAGGCCGCCGTGGCCCCGCGCGCAGGAGCCGAGCCGGCCGGGGGCAGGGACGGGCCGGGGCTGCGGGCGGCGCGCGGCGAACGGAGCCGGCTGTCGCCGCGCACACGCCGCCTCCCCGCGGCCGCAGCCCGCACCTCCGAGGGCCGCCGTCCCGGCCGGCGGGACTGCCCCGCGCTCCCGCCGCGAAACGCGCCTCCCCGCCGGCCCGGCGCGCACTTCCGGTCCGCTCTAGGACTGCGGGCGGTGCGAGCTCTCGGTGGTCGTGGCGGCGGACCGCTGCGCCCCGGAGGCGAGCGCGCGGGAGCCCCGGCTCCGCGATCTTCCGCGGGGGAGCGCTTCGCGGTGCAGAGGCTGCCCGGGGCTTGCTGGGCGCTCCGACCGGCGGTTCTGAACAGACCAGCGGGACGGACGGTTTTGCAGGCTTTGCCCGGCCTGTTCTAGCAGCCGCCAGGCAGGCTCGGAAAAGGACTGCGAGAGCGGGTGTGCTCTCTCCATTTTACGGGTGGGAGACCCGCAACTCACAGCGTGCGCCTCTCCCGGTGACGCGGCGGCGCCGGCTTGGCGAGCCGTACCGCAGCCGCCGGGAAACCCGCCCCAGAGGCGCACCTGCGCGACCCGGCGCGCTTCCAGAGCGCCGGCAAGAGGCGGGAGGGCACGAGAGCTTCCTGCGCGCTGCGAGCTGCTCGGGGCCGCACGCTCTGCAGGCCGGTGCCGGCAGGTGCGCGTCCCGCAGGTCTGGTGCCGGCAGGTGCGCGCCCCACGGGTCCCGTGCTAGCAGGTGCCCGCCCCGAAGGCCAGTGCCCGCAGGTGCGCGCCCCGCAGGTCCGCAGCCGACGGTGCGCGCTCCACAGGACGGTGCCGGCAGGTGCCCGCTTCCCCAGGCCCCCGCGGAAAGCGCCGAGCAGGAGGCCTGAGAGCACTAGAAGCGTCTCAGGCCCCCGCCCAGATTCCTCTTCCTTCTCCCCACCCCGATGGCCCCTCGGCTATGCTGAGAGCGCTCAGAGAACGGTAGGTCCCACCCCAAGAGCGTTTGTTGAACTGCTGAATGGCGTCCTCTTCCCATTGTTTCCTTCTACTTTGGTCCCTCGTGATGACTCACATTTTGGCATTTCTGATGCAAGAGGTTTTGAAGAATCAACATTTCTTTTGGAAAGCTCTAAATCAAAAATTCTTACCCTTGGGTTCTGTAAATGGTCTTGAACGAGTCCCTAAACCCAATGAAATTATATGTAAAATGTTTGCTTATGTGCCCTCGTCATCAGACCTTCAAAGGATGAGATGGAGCCCCACCTCACCCCCACCCCCAGTTTCCTAGCCACTATTAACGTGTTGCGTTTATCTTTTGTGGTTTTCCCCTAACCAACCCTTAATCCTTTGCAGTCAAAGATTCTGTCTTCTGTCCCTTTCACTTTCTGTATACTTTGATCATGGTCGTGCTGAGCACAGTAGGCAGCTAATATGAAGTAAACATGACTTTTAAGTCCTCTACGTAGGGGCTTTAATTTTTTGGTACATTTTCACTTTTAACATCTAAAGTGGCATACACCTGTAAACAAACTATATGTGTGTGTGTGTGTGTGTGTGTGTGTGTGTGTGTAAAACAAAAATGAATATGCAAAAAATGAAAAGCTCCTTCATCCCTCGTTCCATGTCTCAGAAATATTCATGCCAAGAATTTAGTATATATTCCTCAAACCTATTTTAAAATGAATATATAAACTCACACACTAAGACTTAACCAGAATTAGATCATGCTATATATCACAAGTCAGAAATTTCTGGGATTTGTTTTATATATTTTTTAATTTTTTAATGTTTATTTATTTTTGAGACAGAAACAGAGCATGAGTTGGGGTAGGGGCAGAGCGAGACACAGAATATGATGATGTAGGTTCCAGGCTCCGAGCTGTCTACACAGAGCCTGATGTGGGGCTCGAGCCCACCAACTGTGAGATCATGACCTGAACTGAAGTTGGACACGTAACCGACTGAGCCACCCAGGTGCCCCTGGGATTTGTTTGTTTTAAATTAGATCCTCTCCCAAAACTGCCAAGCCAACATGTGGGCACCTCCATCTGTCCCAGTCTTTTTTAGTAGCTGCATATTATTTCCATTAAGCAGATGGGCGCATTTTCACATTTTGATATTGCAAAATATTACACTGAACATTTTTGAACATATTTTATTTTTAATTCTTTTGTGCTTAAAGAAAAATTGTTGAAAGATTATTTTGAAAGATATTGTGAAACATCCCTTCAGAAGAGTATTTATCATGACCCCCCCCCCCCCCATCTGCATGCACCCTATCCAAGGCCTGGAAGGGATAGTCCTGTATGATGTATGTTTTTTTGTAAAAGTTGCAGAAAGATATTATAATGGAAACTAGTGAAGACTGTTCCCTCTTTCTACCGCAACTTATCCTGTTACATCATCTAGGCCTTAGAGTGGCTGTATCTGATTCTGTACAGATAATGTCTGTTCCTTTTCTTAAGCAGGACCCCCTAAAAGGTGTAAGCTTCAGACCTCACAAAATCTGGATACCAACGGAGGCACGCAGGAAAGTGCTCCGACTGCCTTGAGATACATTTTGCTCCTTGCCCCTTCAACGACACCACAGCGTCAGATTTCATGCTCAGCCTGGCCTTTTGGAAGTCTGACCTACTTCTGGGTCAGAGCTCGCAGTTATTGCCCAGGGGATATTTAGCTGAGACTACAGATGGCTGTGTTCACCCTTTTGGTTGGTCCCTGGTATAACAGGTGGCTTTCTGGATGTTGAATCTGCAATCTGAGATCGAGTTTCGCTCAATGGCTCCTCTCGAGAAGAACCTTTTATATTTTGTAGTTGGTGGGATGGCGTCTGCACGCTCAGTGGTATTCAGTTTCCCTACTCTCACCAAACAAACGTAAGACCCTGGGAAGTAAGTTCCACTTTCTAAAGTTCACCTGAAGACCTGGAGACCCTCCTGGGGTGCCCAGCACCTTCAACATCTCCAAGGACACACATGTCCCCAGAGTGCTCAGTCCACCCCCCCCCCCCAGGGGACTCCAAGCACCACCCCTGCCTAGGTTACTTCTCACCTCTCCCTCCTCATTCCTGCCCCCTGCCCCCAGTGCTTGGAGGGCAGCGTGGGGGTTGCAGGAAAGGCTTCCAGTCCATCACAGGCGGCCCAGGGTGGGCTGTCCTCACACCAGCATCGCTGCGACTGACCCACAGGGAGCTGAGGCTCAGGGACAAGTGGGTGCCTCCGGAACACTACTGTCACTGTGTAGACAGGAACAAACTGGAGGTAAAGATCAGAACTAGGAAGTCCCTACACTCAATTTACCTTTGTTTATTTTTATTTTTTTATTTTACGCACACACAAGCTGGGGAGGGACAGAGAGAGAGGGAGAAAGAGTCTCAAGCAGGCTCCAGGCTGAGCCTGGGTGTCACAATGGTGAGAACATGACCTGAGCCAAAATCAAGAGTCCCACTCTTAACCGGCTGAGCCACCGAGGCGCCCCTCGTTTTACCTTTAGGATGATGAGAGAAACAGGGTCTCAGGAAGGAAAGATTTCCTTCAGCAGGACAAGAGCTAAATTAGGAAGCGACAGGTATGTGTGTTTTGTAAAGATGACTCTCTTCTATGTCATAAGAGGCACCTCCGCTTACCAGGTCTGTGATCAGGCTGATTGCAGAGGGAATCAACCTTTTCTGTTGGGGTGCTGCCATAGCAACAGGTGGTGTCTTCTTTCCACCTTGTGGGTGCTAGTGTGAAGAGGTCTCCCCCACAGTGTTGACTCTCTCCTGAGATGGCCCGACAGCCCTGCCCGTGTGGGAAGTCTATATCCGCAGTCCTTCTCCCAGCCAAGTCCACCTGCAGCCTGCGGTTTTCTCGGCCACGCGGCACTGACATCCTAACCGACACAAAGTCCATACTGCAAATAGACCCTGGACTTCCAACTGCCCTCCTGGAACTTTATGGAACAGATGGAGTGAAGGAACAGAAGGAAGAACCACTTCTTAACTATTGAAGAGGAATTTAACGATGTAATCATTATGATCATATCCAGCATCAAGGTCCCACCTGTCCTAGTTCAGATCCAATAATTCAGATTTGTTCCAAGCCTCTAAATTAAGGTAACGGAAGGCCTGGGGGGAGGGGTGCCTGCACCCAGCTGACCCAGGACTGGAGAGAAGGCCACGGAGCAGCTGCCACCGGAGCAGAGCCAGCCAGGCACATGACGGAGGCTGGGAGAGAGTGTGGACACTTGTGCTTGTACCTCGTGTGTTCCATGGCTCTCCTATGCCTTCAGGAAGCGGAGGGAATCCCTATGGGTATTGACAAGGGCTCCCTCCTTGGCCAAACTGGTCAGGTTCTTCTGAGCCTTCTGAACTGGGCTCCATCCTTGGCCTGTCAAGCCCAGTCTTAATAACGAATCCTATTGAGTCCAGTTTGGGCATGAATCCTGCTAAACCAGTTTAGGTGGGAAACCCCCTACCCTTGATAGCCAATCAAGTTCCTTTTGCTCCACTAAATATTCAATCAAGTCTTTTTTGTTTGCTTGCTTTTATTTTGTTTTGTCTTGTTTTAGCAATTTTCCATCCAGCGACTCCCTCTCCCTGCCCATTGGCCATGAATCCCCAGCTGCCCTCATTGTGTTCCAAGGGGAGGTCAGTCTCCCTGTTCTACTTCAATAGTCTAAATAAAGTCTTCCTTGCCTGTTTAACCCCATCTGGTGCAATTTTTCTTTGATAGGTCCCTCAAAGAACTTACAGACACATCCTGGGAATATTTCTTATCCAGAGAAAACAAGCTGCAATCGACTGTGTAGAGGTCTGTCCAGGGTAGAATGAATCAACTAACAGTAGCCAATTTTCTGATGATATGAAAACAGATTTTAAAATCTGTACAAGATAGGAGAGATGTGGCTGGGAAGATAAAAAACCAGAACAGCTTTCCCGGGCTGAACATTTACAGAAATAAAGAGAATTCTGGGTGATTAGATATAACATGTAGATACCTAAGGCAGATACAAGGTTTCCGGGTCAACAGAAGAAACATCTGATGCTTTATTAAATCACAGACTCCAAAGCACACACTCCCTGAGATCATAATTTAATAGATTGAGTGAGGCCCAGAATTCTGCAGCTGAAGCAGTCCAGAGATCATACGTCAAATATTGCTCTCAGCTTAAAACAATAAAAACAAAAATTCAAATGAATTGAAACAAAAATAATTCTGCTTTTATAAATGTAAGAAGTATTTTGTCATAATAAGGGAAATGGAAATTAAGTTGTATTGCAATACCCCTTTCACCTACTAAATGAACAGAGAACCCAAGCTGACAAGATAACTCTGTTGGGGAGGGGGAGGGGAGCAAGATTATAGGTTTGGAGTGCAGAGTAATAAAATTCCTTTGGTGGGCAGTTTGGCAATTTGTATAAGTATTTCCGATGCACATAACCCAGGACCAGCAAACTCATTTCTTAAAATGTATGCTGCAGTATTTACAGGAGCACACAGTCGAAATTACACGTTGGGGGCAATGGGACACTTTGTTTTTTAAATTATTTTTATTTTAGAGAGAGAGAGAGAGTACAAGCAGGGGACAGGCAGGGACAGAGGAAAAGAAAGAATCTCAAGCAGGCTCCACACTCACTCCCATGATCGGGTAAGCATGACCTGACCTGAAATCAAAAGTTGGTCGCTTAATCCACTGAGCCACCCAGGGGCCCCAGAGATTTTTTTTTTTTCTTTTTTTTTGAGGCGATACTTTAAACATGTTGAAAATTGCAGTATAATTAAAATACATATATAGCTGAAAATTTCATGCAAAGTACAATGTAAACAATCATTTGCATATCTTTGTGGGTGACTTTGTCATTTAAGTCAGGCAAGTGTTTTTCTATATCCCTCAGTGGACCATTCTTCAAAAGACCTAGAGACTCCGCGGTGAGTATAAACATCTTTCTTCTCTCCAGAAGGTCCGCATCTCAGACGCTGGATCCAGTGACCCCACTCTGACGGGTGCTGCTGACCAAGCGTTACCCGGGAGACCCCGGACGCTCTCACAGAGCCCTCCTGTGTGCACCCCGGCTGGGGTTCAAAGAAAACCTCCCGACGAGGGTGGGATTCGAACCCACGCGTGCAGAGCACAATGGATTAGCAGTCCATCGCCTTAACCACTCGGCCACCTCGTCCGGTGCCCGCACCCCGCGGCCGGACTCTTCGCCCCGCGGTGGGTTCCGCGGTGACGCCTCCGCGCGTTTGCTCTCCCCCCACGCCGCCTCCACCCTCACCGCCGGACCCCGGACAGGCGTTTTCGGGTCCCTCTCACCGCAGCAGGTGCTACGTGAGCAGGCACAGCCAGCGCGCCGCCGTGTGACGCGCGGACACCTGCTGCCCGCACGTGGCCAGCGCCCCGGGAGCGCCCGGACCCCGGGAAAGGCCGGGATCTCTGGTACGCGCCCCTGAAATGCGTCAGACCGCGGGGCACACCTGCATTTCCCTCCGGTTCGCTTCCCGGGGCCTTGGCGCGAACAGAGACCGGGGAGAACTGGGCTGGAAACAAGGCTACACGCGGGCGCCCGGCGGAGACGGCGTGGGCGTCAGAGCAGAGCGGAACCTAGGCAGGGCTGACCTGGCGCGGCCGCCACCGCTCTTCGGGCCCCGGGAGCCGCAGGTGGGGAGGTCGGAGCCCAGGAGAGTCGCAGGTGGGGAGGTCGGAGCCCGGGGAGCCGCAGGTGGGGAGGCCCGCGCCCTGGGAAGCTGCAGGTGGGGAGGCCCGGGCTCCATCCCGCTCTCCGTGACACTCGGTGCAGGCCACCTAGCCAACTCCATCACCACCCTTCTCCCCAGGAAGAAGCCCACCTTGGCCGCTTCAGGTAAACCAGCATTCAGAAACTCCTGTCACTCACTAGACTACGTTAGTTTTTTCTATATTTCGTGCAGGATTTTGGAGAGAAATGGAAGAGAGAAGATTCTTACTTGCCAAGATGCCGTTGCATTTTCCTTCCTATGAAACCTCTGCTTGTGTTCTGAGCTCTGGTCTCCCTCCCAGGGTCCCTTACCGAGTTTATAAACTCACCTTTGCATGCACCGCCCATCATGGGAATCCACGGGTTAGAGGACTGAGGACTTGTTCATTTAGTGAGTCAAACAATCGTATCACTTTTTCGAATGAGGTCGGCTGTTATGATTTTCCTTCAGCCTTGAGTCAGGACTCCCGTTTTGTTGTTCGAAGCATCCCTTCTCATTGTCCTGTTCACAGTTCCAAGGAAATCCGATTTGATACCAGTGACTTCAAAACTACTTCTCAAGACAACTTTTCAAGAGAAAAGTTACCCGTTAGATTAACAAAGATTTTTCTTTTAGACAGTTCTCCCGCCATACTCCCCAGAGGGCAGGGATCATATTTCATTATTCATCATTTTACACCCAGCACATCAGCGTGTAGAATGAATATGTAAAGTGCTTTAAAATGCCTGACACTGGGGGCGCCTGGGTGGCTCAGTCGGTGGTCAAGTGGCTGACTTCAGCTCAAGTCATGATCTCATCACTGGTGAGTTCGAGCCCATGTTAGGCTGTGTGCTGACAGCTCAGAGCCTGGAGCCTGCTTCCAATTCTGTGTCTCCCTCTCTCTCTGCCCCTTCCCTGCTCATGCTCTCTCTCCCCCCCCCCCCCCAAAAAAAATAAACATTTAAAAAAATGTAATACCTGACACTGCAATCACTATGTAAATGCTTTGCATTATCATTATTATCCCTCAGAAAAGACAACCAGCAGAGCAAACATGAACCAATAGTGTGTTCAGGCAATCCACAGAAGTAGAAACAATTCAGACGACAAACATAATAAAAGAAGCTTCCCTTCACATATATTTAAAGATATGCTAATTAAAATAGTAATATCTTCTCCCCTCCATTAGACCGACAAGTATTTACAAAATTCATAATAACAGATCTGGGCCAGAGTTTCGGAAAGCATGTTTTGAAATACTGCCGTGAAATTGTAACTTGGCACAAACACATTAAAGGATGATTTTATAAGACCTATTGAAATTTAAAAACTTACATCCTTTTTCCCTTCCTAAAACCCAACTATCAAGTAGGGGTAGGAGGGAGGTGACTCCAACTATAGTATGTGTAGTTTTGTTATCATTATTATTTTAAGTAAATATGAAGATAAATTAATAGAGTTTTAGATAATATCAGTGAGGCCACTTAGCCTCAGCCTCAGTTTTATGAAGACTCAAATGTAGACTTTTCTTGATATCTCCAAAGTACATTATACATACAATTATTGTATATTTATTTGATGTTAACAGAGTTCATGTTTAAATATAATTATTTCAACTGTATCCCAACTTTTAGAATATTCCTTTTGTATTTTATTTTAAATATGGTAGAAAACTAAAAAAAAAAAAAAAAAAATGCCACAGGCCCTTTGCAACTTTGGAAAAACCATGATGGGCATTGACATAAAAAATGCCTGCAAGAATATATACGGACTGTCAAAAGTCGTTATATCCAGGGCTGCAGCTACGGGGCTCCAGCACTTTCCATATCATTTTTGTAAGGTTTTACTTTTTACTTTAGTCTCAAACATGTATTAATTATGTAAATATAGATGGAGATAGGACTTTTGGTTTCCGATCAACATGTAGAGAGCTTGGAAGGCGTCACTCCCATCCTCACAACAAGGAAAGAGCTGAAACAACCCTTCTTAGATCCATCAGAGAACTGAGGTCACAGAACTAACTGCTGCCCCCAAACTGGAGAGACAGGTAAATGATCACAATTTTCCAGAGCAGAAGCCAGGAGGTGGCAGCAGAAATCAATACCAGGGCAGGAAAATTAAACCATAATTAATGAATTGCTGGAGGCTCAGTGTACAGTAGCTTGAGGGTTGAACACTGCAAGGAGGCTCTGTCCTGGGAGAGCCCTCTGCTTTCCTGAGTTTTACCTCCAGGAGCCCCACCAGGCTCTCACTTTGAAGACCAAGAAAAAATACCCTCTTGCCTGTGGCTAGGAGAGGGGAAAAGTAGCCATTCTGAAATGTAGTACACAATAGCTATTCTTGAATGAATGCATGAGTGAATGAATGAATGAATTTAAAAATCTGGATTTAAAAAAAATTTTTTTTTAATGTTTATTTATTTTTGAGACACAGCATGAACGGGGGAGGAGCAGATAGAGAGGGAGACACAGAATCGGAAGCAGGCTCCGGACTCTGAGCCATCAGCCCAGAGCCCGACGCGGGGCTCGAACTCACGGACCGTGAGATCGTGACCTGAGCTGAAGTCGGACGCTTAACCGACTGAGCCACCCAGGCGCCCCCAAAATCTGGATTTTTAATAAAAGCACCGCCAAGCACCAAAATGCAAGGTAGAAGAGCTTCCTTTGCAAGAAGGAGCTCTTTGTTCTCCTAACAAGTCGGTCCACAAGGAAGCTACTTTATCACGATAAAACTTCTAGCAGATAACACAGGAGAAAATCTAGGTGGTGTCAACTCTGGCAATGGGTTCTTGGATACAACGCCAAAAGCATGATTGTTGGACGAAATAACCAATAAGTGGTACTTTATTAAAATTTAAAAACATATGCTCTGCTAAAGGCAGTATCAGGAAAATGAGAAGACAAGTCACAAAAAATATTTGAAAAACACGTATCTGATAAAGGACTGGTAGGGGCGCCTGGGTGGCTCAGTCGGTTAAGCGTCTGACTTCAGCTCAGGTCACGATCTCGCGGTCCGCGAGGTCAAGCCCTGCGTCGGGCTCTGGGCTGGTGGCTCGGAGCCTGGAGCCTGCTTCGGATTCTGTGTCTCCCTCTCTCTCTGCCCCTGCCCTGTTCATGCTCTGTCTCTCTCTGTCTCAAAAATAAATAAAACGTTAAAAAAAATTTTGTGATAAAGGACTGGTACACAAAATATACAAAGTACTCTTAAAACTCACAAACAAGAAAACAACCTGTTTACAAAAATAGGGAAAAGATCTGGACACTTGACCAAAGATGTACAGATGGCAAGGAAAGCATTAAAAGATGCTCAGCATCAGGGCACCTTGGTGGCTCAGTAGGTTGAATGATCAACTCTTGATCTCAGTCAGGTCATGATCTCAGGGTTTGTCCAGAGCCTGCTAGGGATTCTCTTTCTCCCTCTCTGCCCCTCCCCTGTGCATACTCGCCCTCTCTTTCTTTCAAGATAAATAAATAAACTTAAAAAAAGAGATGCTCAACATCATATGTCATTAGGGAATTGCACATTTAAACAATGAGGTGCCACTACAGAGCTATTAGAATGGCCAGAGTCCAGAACATTGACAACGCCAGATGCTGGGGTGCATGTGGAGCGACAGGAACTCTGATTCGTTGCTGGTGGGGATACAAAATGGTGCAGCCGCTCTGGGAGACAGCTTGTTAATTTCTTACAACACTCAGCACAGGTTTATCCTATGAGGAAGCAGTTGCACTCCTTGGTATTTACCCATATGAGTGACAAACTTGAGCTCCCACAAAATCTTTCACGTGGATGTTTCAGCAGCTTTCTTTGTAATTGCCAAACTTGGAAGCAACCATCCCGCAGTAGGCGAATGGATAAGTGAACTGGTTCATCCAGACAATGGAATACTATTCAATGTCCCCCCAAATGAGCCATTAAGCCGTGAAAACACAAGGAGCAACTTTAAATGCATATTACTGAGTGAAAGAAGTTGGTCAGCTTTAGTCAAAACTCCCATAAATAGTATAAGTTAAGTCTTGTTATATACAATTTAACTGTCACTTAACTAGCAGTTGGAGGTAATTTCTGCTTAAAATGACTTCTGATTTATTTGCACTTTTAAAACCTTTTTCTCCTGTCATTATTTTGCTTAAACAGATATTGTATGAGTTTTTTTCCCTTTCTTTTATTTATTTGGTGGCTTATTAATTTTTTTTAACGTTTATTTATTTTTGAGACAGAGAGAGACAGAGCATGAATGGGGGAGGGTCAGAGAGAGAGGGAGACACAGAATCCCAAGCAGGCTCCAGGCTCTGAGCTGTCAGCACAGAGCCCGACGCGGGGCTCGAACTCACGGACCGTGAGATCATGACCTGAGCCGAAGTCGGACGCCCAACCGACCAAGCCACCCAGGCGCCCCGGCTTATTAATTTTTTACAACTTTTTTTCTCAATTTGTTTGGAATGTAATCATTCCATTTCCATTGTTTTAGTGAATATTTGAAGTAACATATAAAATTATCTTAACAAAATATAAAGAAAAAGATCTTGATCTTTTTTAAAACAAAATTATTTGAGAGGGAGATAGAGGGCAAGCAGGGAAGGGACAGAGAGAGAAGACAGACCCCCAAGCAGGCTCCGTACTATGAGCACAGAGCCCGATGCGGGGCCTGAACCCATGAACTGTGAGATCATGACCTGAACTGAAGTCAAGGCACCCCTCTTGATCTTTTTAAAAAACATAAAGTCTTTCAAAACACTTTAGTCCCTCTTCTTCCACTTTTTAAAAAATTGTGGTAAAGCTCACCTAACATAAAATTCACTGTTTTAATTAAAGCGTGCAATCCAATGGCATTTAGTCGCTTCACAACGTTGTGCAGCCATTACCACTATCCGAACATTTTCATCACCCCAATCACCCCAAAGGAAACCTTGTATCCATTAAGTAGTCATTCCTCAAACCTACACTCACCCCCAGCATCTGGAAATCACTAATCTGCCTTTTGTTTTTTCTATGGATTCACTTATTCTGGATATCTCCTATAAATGGAATCACACAGAATGTGGCCTTTTGTGTCTGGCTACTTTCACTCAGCATAATGTTTTCAAGGTCTGTCCATATTGTAGTCTTCCTTTTTGATGACTGAATAATACTCCATCCTATGGATATACCACCTTCGTTCACTCATTTATCAGTCTATGGACACTTGAGTTATTTTCACTTTTTTTGCTATTGTGAATAGTGCTGCCATGTAGATTTGTGGACAAGTTTTTGTTTGAACACTTGTTTTCAACCTTTTGGGTATCACCCAGGAATGGGATTGCTAGGTCCTACAGTCACTTCTTGTTTATTAACTTACTGAGGAATCACCATTTTCCACAGCTGCCACACCATTTTACATTCTCACTAGCATTGTCCAGAGTTCTAACTTCTGGATCGACTCAGATTTTCTATTTCTTCACAATCCAGTCTTGGGGGATTGTGTGTTTCTCAGAATTGTCCATTTTATTTAGGTTTTCTGATGTGTTGGTGCACAATTGCTCATAGTACCCTCTTACAATCCTTTTATTTCTGTAAGATCAGCATTAATATCCTCACCTTACTTTCGGCTTGAGTCATTTGAGTCTTTTGTCTTTCTTTTTTATTCACTAGCTAAAGATTTGCCAATTCTGTTATCTTTTCAAAAAGCAATTTTTGGTTTCATTGATTCTATCGTTTTTGTGCTCTCCATTTCATTTATCTCTGCTCGAATCTTTATCATTTCCTTCCCTCCATTTCCACTGAGTTAGGTTGCTTTTCTTTCTCTGGCTCCTTAGGGTAGAAAGTTATGTTACTTATTGAGATTTTTCTTCTCTCCTAATGCAGGCATTTACAGCTATAAATGTGTCCCATAAAACCATAAAACTTGGCGTTTTGTCTTTATTTTCTTCCAGCCAAGTATTTTGTCCATCTCCCTGATGACCACCTCTTTGACCCAGTAGCTGTTTACAAGTATGTTTTTAACTCCACATATTGGCGTATTTTCCAGTTTTTGCTTTGTTATTTGATTTCTGGTTTCATTCGATAGTGGTTGGAAAATACACTTTGTATGATTGGAATCACTTTAAATTGGCTGAAACTTGTTTTGTAGCCTAACATAAGCAGCTTCTGTCTCCAGGCAGCATTCTCTGGTTGCTATTTTTATTAGATTCCAGAGTTCTGCAAAAGTTGTTTCTGGTTTTTTGCCACCTAATCGTCGCTTTAGTGGAGACGCGGATATTTGGAGTGCCCTCCTCCTCTGTCTCTGGTTATGCCCCTGCTCGCCATTTTTTATGGTTACAAATTAGATACTACTATTATTTTATTCAGATAATTATTGTTCAAATTTTCCTACATGCTCACATTTTGTTTGTTCTCTATTTATTGTTGCATTTCAGACTATCATTCTAGTATTTTTCTTTTTCTCTGAAGTATATCATTTGGAGGTTGTTTTAATAATTAACCTACCATTTACCTTGCCTTTGTAAAGATAACCAATAAGTGATTAAGAAAGGTGACTCTTTGTAGAATATTTACAGATAAAAAATGCAAAAGAAATGCTTTTTAAAAATCACCATTTTATAACCCTTAATGCATAATGAATCTAGGTAGTAATAATCAGTGGTTGAATAAGCCATTAGGTGGAAAACAAAGGTGTGGATCTGAACCCACCAAACAGCCTTAGCGTAATTAGAAGTGGGAAAACCTAGGTTATATGCCTCCTGATGTGATACTATAGGAAATCCACCGTAAAACCCATAATGTATTCTAGCCTAAAACAACCGAATATGAGTCTACCAAAACTTCACTGTCTAACTACCAGTTTACAAGAGATATGGAGAATAAGAAAAACACATTAGGTGGTACCGCAACGGTGAAATCAACCACACTTAGAACATAAGAAATTCCATGGGACAGATTACCCAGTTGCATAAACAAGTGAACAGCATAAAAAAAAATAAAAGAGACCCCATTAATCTTGAGAATTTTAAGAGATTGTCTCAACCAAAAGCAATGTGTGGACCTTCTTCAGATTACGAATGAAACAAATCAACAACAACAAAAAAGGCATGTTCACAAAACCGAGAAAATTCACCATGGACTGGGTATTAGATAGTATGAAGAATCTTGTTAAATTGTTTAGATGTGAATTTTGTTGGAATTTTGTTTTTTAAATGACTATCTATTATCTATTACCTATTACCTATTACCTATTCTCTATTCTCTATTGTTTTTTAAATGACTATATACAGAAATATTTAAAGATCAAATGCATGATGCTTGAAAGTAGCTTAAAATGCTTCAGAAAACAAAGGATGATAAAATAAGAATGGTGTATGTTAATCATTGTTGAACCAGGTTGAGATGCATATGGACATTCATTATATCGTTCTCTCTAACTTCACGTAAGTTCCAATGTTTTGATAACATGTCTCTGTGAGAGAAAATTTCCCCAAGTTAGGCCTGCAGGACTCATCATAGTAAGATCACACAACCCTCCCAACAGTAAGGATGACCACAGACGCAAGAAGATAAACCACTATGCTTATGGATCCACACATACAAAAGGTGACATAGACCTAAACGGCAGCAGATGTTGAAATTTTAAGATACAAGATAAGGAACAGCGATGTGGGATATACATCAACAAATTAAGGAGACAGTATGCCAGAAGAATGAGTAGAATGATATAAAAATTTAGAACTCAAGAAATAAGATACCATAGTTGAAGCTAAAAATTCCTGATAGGTCAGGCTAAACAGCATGTTAGCTACAGCCTAAGAAAGAATTACTACATTGAGAGATGACTCCAACATATTGGTCCAGAATACAGCAAAAATAGTTAAGGACACGGAACAAAGTCAGCTGTGACAGTTTGGTTTTAAACTCCCTGTTTTTATTTGTAAATGGTGTTAAAAAGCTTCCATTCTTGGGGTGTCTGGGTGGATGTTAAGCATCCAACTCGGTTTCGGGGTTTCAGCTCCTGTCATGATCTCATGGTTTGGTGAGTTCAAGCCCCGTGTCAGGTTCTATGCTGGCAGCACAGAGCCTGCTTGGGATTCTCTCCCCCCCACCCCCTCTGCCCCTTCCACACTCATGGTGTCTCTGTCTCTCTCCAAATAAATAAATAAACTTTAAAAACTTTTTTTTAAAAAGCGCCCATTCTTGAAGGTTAGTTTGATGAGCACACAAGTCTAGATTGACAATTATTTTATTTGAATCCTTCTAAAATAGATTTCCTTTTTCCCTGGTTTGTTATGGAAATTAAGGTTCTTGTTAACATTGTAACTGTTCCTCCTTTGCAGTAGATCCGTCCATTTTCTCTGGCTGATTTCAGACCTTCTCTTTGGTAACACAATTTCAGTGTGAGGTGTGAAGTTATGGTTATTTACTTTTCCTTGCTTGCGATACACTGAGCTTTCTGAATCTACATATAAAAAGTTTCTCTCCAGTTCTGGGAAATTCTAATCTCTTATGTCTTCGAATATGACCTCACCTACGTTTTTCTCTTCTTCTATTCCTGGGCTATAATTATATATACTCAGAATTTCTTATTTGATCCTACATCTCTACTATGTTCTTTTATCCATTTTCTGTGGCCGTGTAATAAACTACCCCAAAACTCAGGGGCTTAAAGCAACACCCACTCATTTTCTCAGAATTCTAGGGGTTGGTAATATGGGCAGAGCTCACATGGGCTGTATCGTCTCTTCTGTTTGTGGGGTCAGCTGGACTAGTCTCTCTGCAGCCAATTCGCAGGTCAGCTGGAGACTGACGGCTCCAGGACAGCCCCAACCATATCCGACAGTAGGCAGGGACTGTTTCTGGTTTATCAGGTTTCCTTACTGTGCTCTTTCTAGATGGTGGCCCAGCTTTCTTACACAATGATAGCAGTGTTCCAGGAAAGTGAAGGCTGACACTACAAGGTTTCTTGAGACCAGGCTTGAGAGTGCCACAACATTACCTCATTGTACTCCACTGGTCAGAGCAGCTCAGATTCAAGGTTCAGAGGAATAAATTAGACTCCACCCCCTGACGGGAGGAGGTGCAAATGACCTGTGGTGAGGTTCGTCTGTCACGGCTGACTTTGTTCCATTTCTTAACTACTTTTGCTGTATTCTGGACCGACACTTTGGCATCATCTCTCAACATTTTGATGAAGAGCGGGATGTTTGGGGTCTTAGGTTGCTGCCCCACAAACCAGGTGATCCATGGAAGGCACAGTCTCCAGGTAATTACCCCCACATTATCCATGATAAGTATCCCCACATCAGCTATGTAGTACTCTGGTGGGAAATGCATGCCCTGAATGTGATCATAAGAAAACAGACCCAAAGCGAAAGACATTCTATTAAAAAAAGAAACAAACAAACAAACAATAAAAAAAGGACATGCTTCAAATGGCATGTTAATGTCATAAAAGCCCCCCCCCCCTCCAAATCTGTGAAAATGTTCCAGATTAAAGAAAACTAAAAAGGCCAACTAAATGCAACACCATCCCCAGACTAGATGCTGTAGGAGGGGCGATCGGGTCAGTTGGGTCAAATGCAAACCGTAGATTAAATACAGCTGTCTGTTAGGGTTAACTTCTCCCGTTCACCACAGTCCTGAGGTCATGAGGTCAAGGGTTTAAGGGTAACTGAACATGTGATACTCCCTAATGAGAGAAAGAGAAGTCAAACCACAAAGCAAATGGAGTAAAATATTAGCAATAGCCAAATCCGGGTCAAGGGAATAGGGGCAATTTTGTACTATTTTTATTTTTTTCTACTTTTTTAATAAGTTTGAAATTGTTTCAGAGGCAGAGAAAGACTCCAGGGAAATCAGCGACTGGGGGTGGGGCCGGACCCGGCCAACTCTACAGCGTGAGGAGCGGTCCCCCAAACCATCCGAGGAACCCCGAATTCTTCACAGCTGAGGGGGTCTGACCGTGGAGGGGGGGGGTAGTGGGGAGGAGGAGGTCAAGGCTGTTGGGCCAGCTCAACCCTTCCCCCCCAGCAGCACCCCTGCCGCCCTCCGCTGGCCCCAGGGCAGGGGTACCTGCCACCCAGGTTCCCAGCTTGTCCTCGGGGTCCATCCAGGACAGGGTGACCCCGCGGGGACGGTCCCTTCCACCACCGCCCAGCCTTCAGCGGAGGCTTCTGCCTCCCGGAGATGGGGAGGATTTGAGGGTCTCGGACCCCCGGAGGCGGGAGGCGCTGCGCGCCCCCTGGGCTCCCCCCGCCACACGCCCCCGCTGCGCGCGCGCCTCCCTCCCCCTCCTCTGGCTGTCCCCCCCCCTGCACACCCGCCTCCCGCTGCGCCGCACCTGCTGCGGCCTCTGGGGGCGGGAGTGGGGGAAGGAGTGCAGAGCACGGAAAATGAAGCGGGGAAGAGCGAGAGAAGACTGACCGTCTCTTTTCAGCTTCCTTCTTCGTTTGGAATCTCACTTTGTGCTTTTGAGGGGTTTTTTTGTTTGTTTTGTGTTTTGAAACCGCTTCTCAGCCTGTTTCGCAAACGAGGCAGCTCGCACCGCGCGCTCCCTGCAGGTTACCAAATCTTTAGGAGACCAGGAAGTAATGATTATAAATCACGACAGAAATCCAAAGGGGCGCGCTCACAGTCGGGGGTGTAGCTCAGTGGTAGAGCGCGTGCTTAGCATGTACGAGGTCCCGGGTTCAATCCCCGGCACCTCCAGCAGTTTTGAGGGGTCGTGCTCGCGGTCAGAACACCTGCCTGGCGTTTCCCCCGCTAGACCCGGTACCCTCTTCCGTTTTCCACCCGCGCGCCCCGCGGTCAGGACCCCGATTCCTGCCCCACACGTGCCCTGGACCCCTGATTTCTGTCCCACACTTGCTCTGAACCCCCACTTTCTGTCCCACACGCGCCCTGGACCCCCGATTCCTGTCCCACACGCGCCCTGGACCCCCGATTCCTGTCCTACTTTCTGTGCCACACGCACCCTGGACCCCCGATTCCTGTCCCACTTTCTGTCCCACACGCGCCCTGGACCCCCGATTCCTGTCCCACTTTCTGTCCCACACGCGCCCTGGACCCCCGATTCCTGTCCCACACGCGCCCTGTTCTGTTCCACCCGCGCCCTGGACCCCCGATTCCTGTCCTACTTTCTGTGCCACACGCACCCTGGACCCCCGATTCCTGTCCCACTTTCTGTCCCACACGCGCCCTGGACCCCCGATTCCTGTCCTACTTTCTGTGCCACACGCACCCTGGACCCCCGATTCCTGTCCCACTTTCTGTCCCACACGCGCCCTGGACTCCCGATTCCTGTCCCACATGCGCCCTGGACCCTGTGCAGCAGATGTAAACAGCTCTTGTTCCAGAAAACTTCAATCAAAGTAAATGACCTGTCCGGCTCATTGTAGACATAAATTTGACTAAAGGACCACTTCCACTGCCCCCAGACAAGCATCCCACAAGTAACACCTGCATCGCTTAACCAATTCCAACATGACAACTGATTTGCCCAGGCCACAGCTAGTGTGAAATAATAGTTGAATACATAGTATAAGACGGGGGGGGGGGGGGGGGACTGCCATCACTGTTAAACTGATTCATTTCTAGGGATTATTTTTCATCCTGGAAAATAATTCTGGGTAATATGTGTTGTTCAGAGATTTTTACGATCTGTATCACTATTTTAGTCTCTTTAAGGTATTTTGTGGTCAAACAGATTTAAAGTTGTTTATGATTAGGCACGGATGTCCGTTAACTTCACTACTATTTAACGCTGTGATGAAGGTATAAATCAAGGCCTTCAGATATGGGAAGAATAGAGGATTCGGCACTGAATAGAGACAAAGTTACCTTTCTAGATCTTGGTAGTATTATACATCTGGAAATCACCTTTCTCTACAAATAGAGAATTTAGAGAAACTGGTTGTAAAATCAACACACACACACACACACACATACACACACACACACACTAGTTCTTTGGAGGTTTTTGGATAACAGCTCATTCTCTTGAACGCTGACAAATGAAGGGAGAGAATCAAGTATTTATGGATAATATGGAATGTTTTTTAGGAGATACATATAGTTAGTAAGGGAAAGATTTTCTCCATCAAAGAATCACAGCTAATAAATGCAGGAGGAAGAATTAAAACCACAGTCAACATTTTACTACTGATATTGCTGTAATGCATCCAGGTTGCGATCATCGATGGTGGCTACAACCATGAGGAGAAATTGGACGGGGAAACCTAGAACGGATAGAACAGGTGGACATCACCTGAAACCAACGATCAATTCCATGAGGCTAGAAGTGAGACGGTTACACATCACGTGCCTCCTTATGCTGTAAAACAGAACACGCCCAGCCCCACCAATGAAATACTTGCGTTAAAAGATTACTGCTTTCTCCAAGCAGATGGAGCCAGTAACACATTACAGTAAGTATTGGGAATGCCAGAATATGGGTTTTTTAAGTTTTATGTATTTATTTTGAGGGAGACAGACAGCACAAGTGGGGAAAGGGCAGAGAGAGAGAGGGAGGCAGAGAGAGAGAATCCCAAGCAGGTTCTGCGATGCCTGCGCAGAGCCCGATATGGGGCTTTATCTCCAAGATGGATGTCCCCAAATGGACCTCAGTGGCATAGCAATTATTTTTTAAAGGTTTTATTTATTTATTTTGAGAGAGCGCGCGCACGCACATGCATGTGGGGGAGGGGCATAGAGAGAGGGAGAAAGAGAATCCCAAGCAGGCTCCACCCCATCAGCGCAGAGCCCCAGGGGAGGCTCCACTAACTCAGAGATCATGACCTGCGCTGAAATCCAGAGTCCCCAACGGACACCTAGGCGCCCCAACGGCATATTAATTACTTTTAATTGCAGCTACTTGGGAAACAGCAGGTTCAAGGACATCACGCCCTCCTCTGTGCCCTGGAAGCAGGAAATAAACTTTCCATACGAAAGGGAGTTTCCTGTACTAAGAAGTAAAAGACATCCTTATCACCAGAGACGCGGGTTTTAAAATTGAGACAGCTGTATAAGCTCGTTACTTTTTCAGTAAATCTACCTCAGCCCAAATTCCGCTTAAAATCCCTTACTAATCAAAGTCCCCAAAACGTCTGTTTGCTCCGTCCTGTCATTTCCTCGCGAATTCATCTTCTCTCTGTCTAAAGTGCTTCTCAGTCTCACTATTAAGCCTCTTTTCCCCCTGGTAACCTGTGTCGAGCCAATTTAATTCTTAGTGCAGTAAGAATTCCGGATGGAAGAAAACTCCTTTCTCTCAGTCACTTCAATATTTGAAGAGGGGCCTGCCAAGGGCTAAATAAGAAGCGAATTGGAGCGTCGCTAAAGTGGAGATGCCGGGGATCGAACCCGGGGCCTCATACATGCAAAGCATGCGCTCTACCACTGAGCTACATCCCCACCGCGAAGCCCGCTCCCTTCTCCTTCGTTGCTCACCCAGGTCCTCCCTCATCCACAGAATCGCCATCGGGTGGATCTAACAAGCGCTTATTACCTAACACATCAGACTGCCCCGCGCTCCCCTTTAATGCGCGTTTTATATTTGCAGACCTATGTTATTTGGTTACGTTTGCCTGCTTCCCCCTAGGGTGATGTCAGAAGGGCAGAGCCCCGAGTGTCCTTCCCCGTCACCCTACCTCCAGCCGGCAGCACCGAGCCTGGCACGCAGCAGCCCCTCAGCAAAGGGTGGCGAGGGATGCCGGAGAGGTGACCTCGGTCCAGGGTTCCTGTCGCAGCGCAGAGAACCGTGCGGTGAAGTGCGCGGGGGAGAGGCGGATTGCGAAGTACGCGCATAGCTCGTTCAGGGCAGCGGGGCGGGCGCTCCGGCCCACACCGGACGGGCAAGCGTTCCGCGCACCCTTGAGGAGACACCGGCCCCCTGAACAAAGGCCCGTTTGCGCCCGCAGCGGTGGGCGGCGACGCTTCTCGATTTCGGCCGAAGTTCTGCGCGCAGGTGGCGCGTGGACGCCCCCGGTGAGCCCCCGCAGCGGTCCGCCCGGGGTCTGGGCAGGTGCGGCTCTGAAACGCACTCGTGGGTTTCACCTAGCGCATCCTCTGCAAAGATGCGCGGGAGAAACGAGACCCGGGCGGCCGCTGGGTGGGGGTGCTCTGGGCGCGCGGGGGCCGACCCCCGGGGGGTTCCCCGCCCAGACACCTGCATCCGTCCTGCTCGTCAGCCAGCGCAGCACGGCCCTTGCCGCCCGCTCCCAGGGCTGCGATTTCGGCCTTCAGGTTCTCGCCGCGCGGCCCACCACCCGGCCTCTGCCTTACGCGGGGCTCGGCCGGGACTCCCCGGGGTCGCTCCCAGCGTTCGTAGCCAGGTCACCTTTTCAGCCCGTGCCCCGGTCTGCCTCACACTTCCTCGCCTTCCCTCAGGCCTTTCCTTCTGGCAGATTCCTTGGCCTTTACCGGCTTTACTGCCGCGTGCGGGCGGCTCCTCGGTGTTTGGAGCGAGCCGGGCTCTGTGACCAGTCCGGCTGCTCCCGGTGACCCCGAAGCCCTGGAACTCTCCCAGAAAATGCCCACAGCGGCGATGGTGCCCTGCGCGTCCCGAAAACGCACCCGGGCACGGCCGAGTTGGGGAGGGAAGGACAGTGGACGTACAGCCAGAGAAGGAAAGGTAAATTGGAACCGGGAAGGGAGACACAAACATAAACAGAAGTGTCTAAAAACAAGCAATGAAGCCAACGGTCCTACCCCCGCAGGACGCGAGGCCCTCGGCGAGCCTCGACGCGTCACCGCAAGCCTCCAGGAGAGCCGTGCCAACCACTTCCCGACCGACGTGCGCAAAGGACCCGACCTCCCTGCGGAAGCGCGTGGTGTCCCTTCGCTCTGCCGACTGCAGTTCGCGCCAGCCCCCAGCTGTCCCCAAGCTTCTCTTGGTCCCGGACCTCACCTGCCCGCCACCCACCTGCAGACCCCGCCGGGGGAGTGGTTCCTGTGCAGACCAACCTGTGCACAGCACCACCGCGTGCACACCACCGTCGCGTGCACAGCACCACCCCATGCACACTCCGTGCACACCACCCCATACACCACCACCGCGTGCACACCACCACCCGTGCACACCACCGTCGCGTGCACACCACCACCCCGTGCACACCACCGCCCCGTGCACACCACCACCCGTGCACACCACCACCCCATGCACGCTCCATGCACACCACCACCCGTGGACACCACCACCCCATGCACACTCCGTGCACACCACCACCCGTGCACACCACCACCCCATGCACGCTCCATGCACACCACCACCCGTGGACACCACCACCCCATGCACACTCCGTGCACACCACCACCCGTGGACACCACCACCCCATGCACACTCCGTGCACACCACCACCCGTGCACACTACCACCCCATGCACACTCCGTGCACACCACCACCCCGTGCACACTACTACCATCGTGTGCACACCACCACCGCGTGCACACCACCACCTCGTGCACACCACCACCCCGTGCACACCACCGCGTGCACATCACCACCTCGTGCACACTACCACTGTCGCGTGCACACCACCCCATACACCACCACCCCGTGCACACCACCACCCCATGCACACTCTGTGCACACCACCACCCCGTCCGTGCACACTACCACCGTCGCGTGCGCACCACCACCCGTGCACACTACCACCCCATGCACACTCCGTGCACACCACCACCCCGTGCACACTACTACCGTCGTGTGCACACCACCACCTCGTGCACACCACCACCCCGTGCACACCACTGCGTGCACATCACCACCTCATGCACACTACCACTGTCGCGTGCACACCACCCCATACACCACCACCCCGTGCACACCACCACCCCATGCACACTCTGTGCACACCACCACCCCGTCCGTGCACACTACCACCGTCGCGTGCGCACCACCACCCGTGCACACTACCACCGTCGCGTGCACACCACCACCGCGTTCACACCACCACGCCGTGCACACCACCACCTCGTGCATACCACCACCCCATGCACACTCCGTGCACACCACCCATACACCACCACCCCGTGCACACTACCACCGTCGCGTGCACACCACCACCCCATGCACACTCCGTGCACACCACCACCCCGTGCACACCACCACCACCAGCCCCCTCCTCCGGGACCCCGGGAAAGCCCCCGCCCCGCCCCTTGACTCATTTGCAGGTTTGCGCCGGTGGGATTTTAGCCAGAATGAAGGTTCGGTGCGGGAGAAGGAGCCTGAGACACCTGCTGCCGGGTACGGGAGGGCGGCGCGCGCGAGCGGCCGGGCGCAGGTGCGCAGGTGGCGGGCAGAGCCCCGCGGGCCGCTCTCCCCCAGCCTGGGGCAGGGCCAGGGGCCATAGCGAGGGGGCCGGCGGCCGGTCTAGTGAGGAGGGAGCGAGACTCGTGTGCCACGACTCCTGCGTGGTCCCCGGATGGTCAACGTGGCCAGATTCTTAGCGATTCGGCCTCGGGGTTTTGGAGGCTCAGCCCGCGGACTGCGCTGACCGGCGGGGGAGGTGCTAACCTCTACGCCCCTGAATCCCGTCGGTGGTGGGATCATGGGGTGCAACTGTTGCCCCGGAACAGGAGTTTTTATCATTTTGGTCATAATTGCCCTGGGTGCCGGCCGGCACCGCGATTGGATGCTTGAGTCCAGTCCTGGACAGGGCGGTCTGCCCTCCTGCCCTTGCTCCCTCCCACGTGACCTTCGATGTAGGCCTGAGGTCCTCGGTTCATCCCTGGTCTGTCCACGCACGGGACGTCTACACCTGTAGACGCGCTTTCTTTCGGCCTTTTGCCGTTCTTAATCTGCCTTCGCTCGTCTTTATCTTCCTCTTCTCTTCGAATGGCCAGTGGACAGATTATCTGATGTTCAAGGGCTTTCCAACATCGAGAGAAGGGTCTGATATGGTTTGTACGTCAGTGCACAATTCATTAAGCTTTAAAAATTAACATTTGTAAATATTCACACTCTATTTTCACAGTGTATTAAAAACATAAATTCAAAACTTAGATTTCCCTTACACACAAATATTTATAAAAACTCAGGCCTTATGTTAAATTGTTTAATCTTTAAATGTTGGACGCACCTTAGTCCTGCAGTGTTGTTGGAAAATGATGTAGTAAGGTAGCATTCTGCACAGCAGACTGTTCAAAAGCTCTGTACAAAAACTGTTCCTGAGTTTTTGCGTGTATCAGCATCACCTCCGGGTCTTGTCAGGACAAGGGTTGCTAGGTCCCCATGCCTCAAGTTCTGGACTCACCGAGATGGGGCCTAAGAATTTGCACTTTTAGCAAGATCTCAGGTGATGCTGATGCTGCGGATACAAAGACCATGCTTTGAGAGCCGTTGCCTCACCCTAAAACCCTTTCTAAAGTATTAAAACCTGGATTTATGTTTGAATCTTCAGCGTCTTTCTTATACTTTCTATTCCACAGGATACAGGTTTACTCACCCAGTCTACAGAGTGGGCTCTTCCTTCTTGGGCCGAGATTTACACACACTGTGGACAATTCCAAGCCTAGAACCTGAGATTGAGTGGACCCTGCAAGATGACTCTGTCTCCGTCCTGTACCCAGGACTTTGTCCATCCATCACATTTCCCAGGGGGTTGCTGTAGCCATCTGTGGGTCTAGTTTTTCTCATGCCAGCCTTTCCAAAAGCCTCATGATCTGAATGACATATTCTTGGTCATTGTTAGGATAAAACCCACATTTCCACCTGCTTGTTTTGAGCTGGGCCTGGGCAGATTAAGGTGAATCTAAAGCCTTTAGTGATATTGATTTACAAACATTTTCTTTCTGACATTCAAGACCTGTAAAATTCATATAATTCTTGCACAACAAAGTGTAGCGAAATACATATTACAGAAAACTTGATGTATGTTCATAAAGAAAGGTATTTTTGTGCCCCATAAACTCTACAGTTCTGGGGATGTAGCTCAGTGGTAGAGCGCATGCTTTGCATGTATGAGGTCCTGGGTTCGATCCCCAGCATCTCCAGTCTCTGGCCGCTTGTGGCACGCCTTTTTAAAATGCTACATCTTGAACCAGACGTCTGTGGCTTTTAGCCCTTTTGACACTTTTGAGCAATTTAAACTGGAAGCAACTAAGTCAGGTTTCACTCTGGCCAGAAAGCCAAATATGCTGCTGAAGAAAATACTCGACTTGCTCTGCCAAGGGCACAGACTGATGTTCTGTTCCCCTTGAACAAGGAGCAGAGGCGAGGGTAAGGAGAGATTAAGCTGAGACGGTGGACTGGTTATTTCCACTTCTGCAACTTTGCTTTGTCAGCAACTTTTTGAACTTTGTCATAAGTGCCTCTACCGTTCATAACCAAAGAAATGCTTTACATCTCATTCTTTCTGTTTTAGAGGAGATCACATCTAAAGCCAGCCGCTGACTAGGAAGTCCACCACTGGTATAAATGGGGTAAACACATGACTAATTTCTAATGAGTTGGTTGCTGGAAGCTGAGAATGTAACAAGGAGAAATTGTAGGCCAAGAACAGTCTTCAGGTACAAGAGGAAAGAGAGACTTGGTTAGAAATCCATGCAGAGGGGGCCGCCTGGGTGGCTCAGTCGGTTAAGCGTCCGACTTTGGCTCACGTCATGATCTCACAGTTCTTGGGTTCAAGCCCCGCGTCGGGATCTGTTCTGACAGCTCAGAGCCTGGAGCCTGCTTCCCATTCTGTGTCTCCCTCTCTCTCTGCCCCTTCCCTGCTCATGCTGTGTCTCTCTCTGTCTCAAAAATAAGTAAACATTTAAAAAAAAATCCATGCAGAGAGCAAAAGGTTTTATTGGCTTCTCCTTGGTTCTTTTTGTAAACCAGAAAAAACTGCTCTTACCAATTATCATCAGGGACATAGGCCAACAGTGTCCTCTAAAAACATAGGCTAAGAAAATTTGTTCTTGGAAATCATGTCAGTAACAATAGAGTATCCTTATTATCTAACTGATGTGGCTTAAATGACTTTGGCTTTGACAAAAAATTTTGCTATGACTTTGACATAGAAACTTAGACTCTATTTCCAACCACTTTCCAGAGTTTCAGTAAGGATTTTCAGGAACATCTTCTAAAATTTATTATAACTGTATAGTTTTCTTTATTACTTTTTTAGAGAGAGAGCAAGCACATGCCAGTGGGGGCAGAGAAGCAGAAGGAGAGAGAGAGTCCTAAGCAGGCTCCACACTCAGCATGGGGCCTCATCCCACAACCCTGGGATCATGGCCTGAGCTGAACTCAAGAGTCGGTCGCTCAGCAGACTGAGCCACCCAGATGCCCCTCTAACTCTGTAGTTTTAAGAAAACAGGATGTGAGTCCAATTCTCAGGCCTGCCTGATGCTGCCACTTTATATACAGTCCTGCTTTGCTTTGATTCTATAAAACGCTGTTTCGATTATATTATACTATATTATATTATTATATTTAAAACTTAAACTCGCCCCCCCTCCCCAGCAAATCCTATAATGACGATGCCTCTTGCTTCGTTTGGCCAAAGTCTGTACTTCTGTTTGCATTTCCCCCATTGCCTGAGCAAGGATTAAGTTCATCTTTTATGTGTGAAGATTCAGCAATTGTAATTTATTTAACATTTTCTAATACAGAAGCGAAAAAATTGATATGGTGAGGCTAAGAAACAGAGACTGGTCTTTAAATAAAGTAAAAATTAATGTTCTTGAACTTTCTATAGGGAAAGCCTATTTAAGACACCAAAAAAAAAAAAAACCCCTACATAAATAAAAATATTGATTCATTTGCCTGGTTGTATTTAATATAAAGACACTCGTGGTTGCCATCCACAAACCAAGGGGAAAGGCTTTGAAGAACGACCCAACCAACACCTGATTGCAGACTACTTTCTTCAAGAACTGTGAGAAAAAAAATTCCTGTTATTTAAGCCATCGTGTCTGTGGGGCTTTGTGACGGCAGCCCTAGAAAGCTGACACAATTCTAAATGTGCCCAGGAGGCAGTGCTATTGTTACTGTCTTCACACCCCAGGGATAAAAGGAGAGTGTACATTTGTTGGATACATATTGGCATTCAGCATGCATTCCTACTTTCTTCTGGTTGACAGTCTTTACTGGAGGGCTTGGAAAGCTACAAAGGGTATGTCCCATACCCCCTTGCACCTAGGGATCTTGATACAAATGATATTAAAACAACTATTAGGCACACTTCTCTGAGGTTTACAAAACAGGATATTATCCTGCTCATTTTGGCCATTTTCTGCTGGCAAGCCAGACTGTGGACACATGCTTTCTCTGTAGCAATGTTACAAGCCCAGCCTCTGTAGAACAGGAGAGAGAGCGGTGACAGAGCCAATGCCATCATCCACGTTCCAATGTGCAGTCACAGCTCCTGAGTTTGGGAAGGGTCCTAGACAAGGCGGTCTCCTAAGCTTAACCTCATGGTTCGCAGACATGGTGGCATGTCCACGAGCTCAGCAATGTTATCACTAGCTTCCCTTGTAAAGCAGTTCTATAGATATGTGTATCCTTGTAATCAGGGGAAAGCACAAACACAGTCTTGTGGATATTTCTTGGACTCTTACTTGAAGGTCCAGTCTGAAGTCTGTCTCTCAATCACTTCTGCTGACTTTATACTAATCCAGTTTCCTGTTTTTAAATCCTTCCTGCTTAAGACATTTAGAGTGCTTCCTGTTTACTACACTGAACTCTGAATTGTGCTTCAGGTTAAGAAATATCAAAATAAATACTGATAGTAATGGGCTATAACCTATTGGATACAATAACAACCTGTGAATCCGTACAAATAAATAAGTCAATGAAGAAGAAAGAAATCGTCTTCTTCTTATACTAAGAAGTCAAATTATAAATATAGAAAGAATGATGGGTTTAGAAAATCACCATTTGGAAATCATTACATTAATAATTGATTTAGGCAAGAATCATCGAGTGATAAATTAAATAGGTAAAAGTTGAATGAGAACAGTACCTTTACATAGTCTCAAAGCATGTCCTCAAAAGATACTTATTAATTGCAAAAAAAAAAAAAAGTAGTTACGGAGAAATCTGGAAGACATCATCATAAGCAAGTGACCAACATTAACATCAGCAAGAACGGGACAATATGGGACAGTTGACATTATATGTCCACTGATGTGATGCACTGAAAAAGACACAACATCAGTTATATTCCTGCCCAGAATACAGAGCCTAAATTAATTGTGAAGAGGCCGCAGACTAACCCAAATTATGCAGTATGTTACAACATAACTGCTCTGTACTCTTCGAAAATGGCCATGTCAGAAAAAGAAAGCCCACAGGTTAAAGATGAAAGAGAACGACAAACGAGTTCAGTACATAATCAAAGATTTTTGCTAAAAAGGGCATCATGGAGGGAGGAGGACTGACATCCGCAACATGTCAGAGTTGGACCCTCCTCCCCAACAAGCGCACTATTCAGCAACAAGTCATTAATCCCTTCCTGAGAAATCAGGAACTATTGGAAACGCTCCCTCACGCAGGACTGTAAACCAGATTAGAGCTCCAAACAGTAGATTTGAGATTGAGATCAGAGATGATTTCAGACTAAAAAATTGGAGTAAATGGCCAAACAAAAAAAAAAAAGCTTTGCAGGCCCCGCTGGGAGTCGAACCCAGGATCTCCTGTTTACGAGACAGGCGCTTTAGCCAACTAAGCCACAGAGCCAGCTGCGCGGCGGGCGGAGGGACTTTGGTGATCAAATCGCGGTGCATTAGGGGGAAAGCCACTTCCGCCAGGTTCCCGCGCTCGCCCTAGCGGAGGAGGTCGCGCTCGCATGGGCGGGCGGGGGCTCGCGCGGGACACCCGGGAGCTTGGACGGGCACCTGCACGACAGCACGCATGCGCGCACCCTCCCCGTGCCGGGGAAAAAGCCTGGACCAGCCTCGCGGCGGGAAAGGCGAGAGCCGAGCTGAGTGTTGTGCGCGGGAAGGGGCTCGTCCGCGTGACGTCACACCGATCGCGGTCTTCGGGAACCTTCCGGTGAGAGGCCGGGTGAGGGGCCGGCTCCTCCCGCGAAGCAGGTGGGTGCGGCTTCCATCCCGGCGCGCAGAGGACCGCGCGCTGCGCTCGGACAACCGAGCCGAACCGAAACCAGCCGGGCGCCTAAAGGTTCCGGGCGGCTGTGCCCGAGCAAGTAGCAGACGGAGCAAGGTGGCTGCTCCAGGGTCGCCGCCCCGCAGCCCCGCCCTCGCGGGCCCGAGCCCACCAGCGCCCCGCCGGCCGCGGCAGGTGCACAGGGGGAAGCGAAGTTGGCGGCGGCGGCGGAGGAAATTCCTCTCGCTTTGGTGTTTCCAGAGGCTGCCCTTCTGTACTTTCCTCGTGGACTCTCGGCTCGTGGGGGCTCAACAAGCATCAGCTGACTGTGTAAATAAACATCACACAACCAAGCATTCATTCTTAAACCGTCAAGGACTGCACCCAGGTTTTCTGCCTTTAATTAGAAGAAAGTGCTACCAGGGAGGGGAGTGAAGTCGCCGGTTTAGAAGGTGACGCTGCACGTCCGCCCCGCTCCCGCTGCCCGGTTAAAATGCAAGACCGAGGACTCCTGAATTCTGTATCCATCCAAGTAAGGCTAAAAGGAATTCTGCATGAGGAGGCCCTCGAATCGCAAAGTCGTTTTAAATTCCTTTCTTGAATCAAATGTTCTGGCCTTGCCATTTTCTATTCCACTCACAGTGTTTTGGTAGAGAGTGTAAACACATGTCTGCGAACCAGATGATCACTTTTAAACTTAGTCTGTTAGCAAACTTCTATGGCTAGGACGGTGTTTACTGTATACTCCGGATACTGTGGATTTACTGAGTGTGGAAACCAGCACCCCAAGTCATAATTGGGCCAGGGACCCCGGCATTTCTGAATTCTAATTAGCTGCATTGTTTATGATAAGGACTGAATAAATTTCAGTCACAAAAGTGCAATTGGGGGGCAGCTGGGTGGCTCAGTCGTTGAGCATCAGAGTCTTGATTTAGGCTCAGGTCATGATCCAGGGTGGTGAGTTTGAGCCCCCTCCCCCCCCCCCCCCCCCACACACACACACGAGCTCTGTGCTGAGCCGTGGAACCTGCTTAGGATTCTCTCTCTTTCTCTCTCTCTCTCCCTCTGCCCCTTCCCCATTATGTGCCCCCCTTTCTAAAATAAAAAATAAAAAAAATAATTTTAAAAAAGTTCAATTGGAATGTCAACATTTTCAGTGAAGTATGGCCAACAAGAGTTGTACTACTGAGAACCTAGCATGTGTCAGGTGCTGAAATGACTTCTGTGGATACAACTGGGCACAAGATGGCCACAGATGGTAGGAAACGAAAGGAGAAATGTTACTGAACATTGTAAGTGTTACAATAAAAGAAATACAAGATAACAGATGAACGCCTAACAGGGCCGGTGACATAGTTAAGTACACAGTACTCCCTATGTACATGGCTCAGTACATTTTCTTGGTCATTGCTCTTCGTTAGATTTTTCTTCTAGAAAAAAAATTATGTGTGTGTATAAATGATACAGGTAGCACTTAAAAACATCTGTAATACTTTCAAGTTAATCCCAGGCATTTAACCAAAATAGGAATCTGTGCTGAGGTGCAATGAAATAAACCTGACCAAGGTCCAGTGGTGGGAAGGTCTGGAAGGCACTTTAAGTAAAATTATCATGAGAGCAAAAAGAGGCAGAAGCTGGGGAACCTATTCCAGCGAGGGTCTCCCAGAAGTAGACTTGCACAGGGAAAGGACTGTGACTGGACTGAAAGAGCAAACAACATGAGACTACGGGCCAATTTGATGTAAAATTGCTTGAGTAACATTAGACGCAAAATAGCTACATAAGGGAGCACGGATACTAGAGCCTGGAGATGTTTCGTGATTGCAGTGATTTCTCATGAGCCTCTGAGTGCTTTCTCTGTTGAGAATAGGGTGAGGTGATGTACCACTAGCTAACGGGTGTTATCAGTGGAACTACGTCCCCCTAAACATCCCTATGTTGACATCCTAACCCCCAGGCCTGCAGAATGGGGTATAACTAGTGAAGATAAAGTCACCCTGGGGTAGGGTGGGGCTCTCTGATATATTATATACGTACTATGGATCCATATATACTCCTGTCCTTGTACAAGGGGAAATTTGGAGGCAGACATGCACACGTGTGAACATGAACACCAGCATCTGGGTGATGCATCCACAAGACAAAGAAGATTCCAGCAAACCACTAAAAGCTGGGGGTGGGGGGAGCATAGAGCAGGAGAAACGACCCTGCCTGCACCTTGATCTTGGATGTGTAGCCTCTAGAACTGCCAGGTAATAGACTTCTATTGTTTCAGTCACATAGTTTGTGTTATTTGGTTATGGCTGTCCTAGGCATCCTCCTCTGAGGAAGAACTAAGTTTTTTCCTGTGTTTTGCCCCAAACTTAACTGAAATAAATTTATTTTAAAAGGGAACTACCGAATAAGGGGCAATGGGAGGAAAGTGCAAGAGGTTCCTATGTCCTAACTAAAAAGCTGGACAAAAATTCAAGTTCAAAAGCAAAAAGAAAAGGAAAGTAAAAAAGGAAGGAGGAAGGAAGGAAAGAAGCAAGGAAGAGGAAGGGAGGGAAGGAATAAAGGAAGGAAGGGAAGGAAGGAAGGGAAGGGAGGAAGGAAGGGAAGGAGGGAAGTAGGCGGGGAAGGAAGGAAGGGAAGGGAGGAAGGAAGGGAAGGAGGGAAGTAGGCGGGGAAGGAAGGAAAGAAGGAAGGAAAGAAGGAAGGAAAGAGGGAGGGAAGGAAGGGAAGAGGGAGGGAAGGAAGGGAAGAGGGAGGGAGGAGGAGGGAGGAATGAGAGAGGGAATGAAGGAAGGGAAGGGAGGGAGGAAGGGAAGGGAGGGAGGAGGGAGGGATAGAGGAAAGGAGAAAGGAAGGAAAATGAAAGGAAAGAAGGAAGGAGGGAGGAGGAAGGAGGGAAAGGGTGGGAGGAAGGTAGGGAGGGGAGGAAAGAAGGAGGGAGGGAGGGAGGGAGAGAGAAAGAAAGGGAGGCAGTCAGGCAAGCACAAGGAGAAATCTATGTCTGATCAGTGATCAGGTCCAAAGTTCCAGAAAACAACCAGAGGTGGGGAGACGTGGAAAGAAATATGGGGCACTCAGAATTGGAACCCCTGATGTGTTGGGAAGGGGACAGCTTCAGCCTGGGAAGGAAAAGTTAAGAACAGGGATACCATGGAGGCTTGGGGGAGAAGGATCAAATGGGGGTAACCAGGTAAGGGGCCGTTACAAGGGGAGCAAAAGCAAAGACTGAGTGAGGAGCACACAGAGGCCAGAGCCTCCAAGGGGGGTTGAGGGGGGAGGCGAAAGAGAGGGGAATGTGGGGAGCATGGGTGAGTGAGATCTGGGATGGAGGTGGCGGGCAATCCGCACCAGGATGGGGGGGGAGGTGCAGGAAAAGGCACTTTGAAGAAGACAGGAGAGGTGCAGGCAGTGCAGAGGGCAATGTGGGCTGTTAGGGGGTCAGTACAACAGACTTCTAGTATAAAGTGTAGACTGCAAGGGTCCACATGGAGAGAGGAAGGGAAACGAAAAGGTAGGGGTCCATCATTTTCCCAGAAAAAGAAAGATTTGGATAATGAGTTTATGAGGTCTATTGTAACATTCTCTGTATCAATATCTTAAATATCTCATAATTAATTTTAATAACAGAATGTTTTGCATAAACTTTCACATGATCACATTAGAAGAAGAATATGGACGTAGAGCTGGAGGCCAGCGCACCTGCAAACTCCGAGCATGAGCCTGGTTGCTTTACACGTAGTAGAGCCTCTTCCATAATCAAGTGTTGCTACCATTTCTAGACTTCCAAATCTATGAATCCAATGCCCGAGGAAAGGAGCAAAGGGTAGAGAAATGGTCTTTGTCCCTAAGTGGCTCCGTTTAGATATAAAACAATGTATCCGTGGGCCACCATACTGTGGCTTTCCTAGAACACACGCCATTCTTCCTCAAAGTGATTCCTATTTCTTGACAAAGGTAGGGATCATTGCTTCCCTGGAGAATTGGCAGACTTTTGTTAGATAAAATTTTACCCAAGAGAATGCCAGGACCTAAGAACAAAGTGTGACAGTTTAATTTTATGTGTCAACTCGGCTAGGCTGTGGTGCCCGGCTATCCGGTCACAACCCAGTCTCGTTGTGGCTGTGAACATATTTTTTTTTAGACGCGATTAACATTTATATTAGTAGACCTTGAGTAAAGCAGATTACCCTCCATAAGGTGGGTAGGCTTCATCCAAACACCTGAGGGCCTTAAGAGTAGTTCCCCCAAGGAGGACACATTCGGCTTCTGGATTGCCTCTGCACTCAAGACTGCTCTGTCAACTCTTGCCAGACTTTTCAGCCTGCCCTGCAGATTTCAGACTTGCCGGCTCCCACAGCTGAGTGAGCCAGTTCCTTAAAATAAGTCTCTCGCTCTCTCTGTCTCTGTCTCTGTCTCTCTGTCTCTACACACACACACACACACACACACACACACACACAACACTGGTATATTTCTCTGGAGAACACGGACTAGCTCACCAAGTAAGATGTTCAGTTGCTAAGAGAAAACACCTGTACAGCTCCCAGGAGACCAGCAAGACCTTCGGGCTCAAGGAACTCCTAGCTCTTAAACCTGACCCCGGGCTGAGTGTTTAAGCTCTCCCAGATTTGCTGCATTCTGCTGACATCTTGGAGCCCGGAATGCAGTCTGGTTCTATGTAAATGTCTGCATGAGAAGTGCAGTTGGCTTGTCTCCTCATCTGGTTTGTCCTCTCTTCGTACCTGAAGACCCAATACAGACAGGAAAGAAAAGAGATTAGCCTTCTGTGCTATCTACATACCTGGACATATCTTATTTTCAATGACCAAGAGGCCCGTGGTCACAATTTAAGATTAAACTGTGCGAGGATCGCCCAGTACTACCATGCAGGTCGGCTATGTCTCATTCTCCTTGCAATGAAAAGAATAAGGTGTATTTCTTTTTCATGAAACTACCTAGGTTCACCTCTAATTTTCTCTAGCCACAAGACTATAGAAACTGGTAAATGGAGTCAAACTCAGTGTGGGCTCAGAGAAATTTCATTGTTCCTAAATAAAAGGAGTCCTTAGCCTTTTCAGTGCTAAGGAATAAAGATCAGCAAATCGCATTTTCCCCAGATGTCAGCTCTGCTCCTTTCTATGTTCTTAGAAAATAGCTGCATTGCTTTCTGTCTTTGCTCCTCTTAATATTCTTTGGGCCAAAAAAAAAAAAAAAAGAAAAACTACAAAAAATGAGATCTGGCTTTATGTGATTAAAATAGTCATCTCTTGAAATATTGTTAAAGACATTATTATCTTCCTATCAGGGAGCCAGAATCACATGACACATTAAAACAAGCCCTCCTTTAGGGGTCCGTGAGTTCGAGCCCTGCATCAGGCTCTGGGCTGAAAGCTCGGAGCCTGGAGCCTGTTTCCGATTCTGTGTCTCCCTCTCTCTCTGCCCCTCCCCCGTTCATGCTCTGTCTCTCTCTGTCCCAAAAATTAAAAAAAAAAAAAAAAAAAAAAAAAAAAAAAAGTTGAAAAAAAAAAAACAAGCCCTCCTTTATGAAGACATAGCCCCAAGTTACCAATATCAACCCCTGCATTCCAGGAGTAATTTTATTTCAGGAAACTTGTAAGTCTATATCAGAGTCTCTTAGAGCACTGAGAGATACCTCCAAATTTAAATCTGGGGGAGCAGAGTTTAGGGTATATGCCTTCTGTCCCAGATGGCCCTCAATTATTAAATAATCTCCTTTCTTCCCAATGACCAGCTTTGCAAACTAGGGACCTCAGGGGGAGAGAGGGGGAGAGGGGAGAGACAGAGAGAGAGGTGGAGGGGGGAAGAGGGAAAGAAGGAGAAAAAAAGAGAAGCAAGAGAGGGAGAGAGGAGAGAGAGAGAGGAGGGGAGAGGGAGAGAGTGACAGAGATGTGTGGAAGAGGGAGACAAAGGGAGGAGGAGAGAGAGGGAAGGAGGGTGGGGAGCGGGAGAGCGAGCCCTCTTCTCTCTACTTAATGGAACTGAATGTGGAGAACTTAAGTTCTATCTGATTGGTGGCCTCCAGCTGCCCCTGACGTGGCCAGCCTGGGGACTGCTCAGACATCTGCGACCATCTGAGTGGCCAGTGTGGTCCCTAGATTAGTTTCGCCTAACTGAGAAAGGAAAAAACCTGCAGACGACCTGCCTTATCCCTCATCCCACCTTTGAGGGTATTTGGAGAGAATTTCAGTAGACACCATTGGAGTCAGGGGGCCAGCCGTGGTGACAGACGGGGGTATTAAGGTCTGACATAAAGGATGCTGGCCACGGTCACAGTTTAGGCCGGGCTCCTGCACCTGCTAGGAATCTGGGACGTTCAGGGTCGTGTCTGCGGTCCCTGGGACTCTAGGGAGGCCTGCCTGGGGGTGGGGGGAGCGAAGCCACAGAAAACCGTTCCCTAAACCCCCTGCTGGCAGAGGTGACAGAGGGTCCCAGGTGGAGAGGTGGAGGCTGAGGCACGAGGAACAGGACGCCGCGTTCGGAGACCCGGCAGACCCGGCGGACCCGGCGGTGGACGGTCCTCACCCGCAGGCGCCGCGTCTACTGGCATAGATTCTCCGGGTTGAGTCTCCAACCTGCACACCCGGTCCGCGCAGAGCACACCCGGACCCAGCCCTCCCGGGGTCGCACCCGGGGGCGAGAGGTCGGGCTGGGGAGGAGGGGGGAGGGCCTCCCACGCGCGTCCGCACCCCCCCCCCGGGGAGGGAACCCCCCCTCCCTGTGGCGCGTCCGCAAACCCCCACCCCGGGGAGGGACACCCCTCCCTGTCGCGCGTCCGCACCGCCCCACCTGGGGGAGGGACCCTCCTCCCTGTCGCGCGTCCGCACCCCACCCCCACCCCGGGGAGCCTCTGGCGGCCACGGCCTGGAAACTCAGCGAAGATACGGATTCATCCGCAAACCTTCTGGTGCAGACTTTTCACGGACAAACGTCACCAAGTCACCAAGGCTTTCTTCCTGCATGGGCGGGGGAGGGAGGGGGGAGCCGCTCCTGATTCGCTTTGTGGGCAAGCGCGGCCAGGCACGCAGTGGAGACGGTGGAGGGGTTCCGTGGACAGCCCCGCACCCCGCTGCCGCGGGGGATGGGAGGGGGGTAAGATGAATCGGCTTCTGCGGGGATGGACCCGGGCCGGAAGCAAGAAGGAAGCGTGTCCCCTGCGAGGGGACAAAAGGCTGGAGATGCTGGGGATCGAACCCGGGACCTCATGCATGCTAAGCATGCGCTCTACCACTGAGCTACATCCCCTCCGCGAGTGAGCCGGCTTTTCCAAACTGTCTTCACAGAACGATACAAATTTACCCCCTTCACGTTCTACATGCGTCTGTGGTTCGGGGAACTCGGATTTCCATCTCTGTCTATGGGAACCCACGGCCCAGGAACTCTGACCCGCAAGCCGTCCCCGCAGTAACCGCGGGGACGCGCGTCTGGGGAACCTGTAAGAAACACGCTCCCACAGCTTCCCCCCGTCAGTGCCTCGCTCTTCCCTCTGGAGGCACGTGGGCCAAAGGACAGGTGCTTCAGGGAAGGAAAAACCGCTTTGCCAACGGGACCCTCCAAACTGCCCCCAACTATCCCCCCACTTCTGCACCCCGCCCCCGGGCTCCAGAAACAGCCCTGCACCTCATTCCCGGGCTTCAGAAACTGCTCTGCACCCCGTCCCGGGCTTCAGAAGCCTCACTGCATCCCATCCCCGGGCTCCAGAAACCGCCCTGCAACGCGTCCCGGGATCCAGAAACCGCCCTGCACCCCATCCCGTGATCCAAAACAGCCCTGCACCCCATCCCCAGGCTCCAGAACCGCCCTGCACCCCGTCCCCAGGCTGCACCCCATTGGGGCGCTCCAGAAACCGCCTCGCACCCCGTCCCCGGGCTCCAGGAACTTCCCCGCACCCCATTCCCGGGATCCAGAAACAGCCCTGCACCCCATTCTCAGGCTTCAGAAACCTCCTGCACCCCGTCCCCAGGGTCCAGGAACCGCCCTGCACCCCATTCCTGGGCTTCAGAAAGCGCTCTGCATCCTGTCCCAGGCTTCAGAAACCTCCCTGCACCCCATCCCCGGGCTCCAAAAACCGCCCTGCACCCCATCCCGGGATCCAGAAATTGCTCTGCACCCCGTTCCGGGGGCTCCAGAAACCGTCCTGCACCTCGTCCCCGGGCTCCAGAAACCTCCCTGCACCCCGTCCTGGGCTCCAGATCGCCCTGCACCCCATCCCGGGATCTAGAAATCGCCCTGCTCCCCATTCCCGGGCTCCAGAAACCGCCCTGCATCCGGTCCCCGGGCTCCAGGAACTTCCCTGCACCCCGTTCTCGGGATCCAGACACAGCCTTGCACCTCATTCCCGGGCTTCGGAAACCGCTCTGCACCCCGTCCCTGGGCTCCAGAAACCGCCCTGCCCCCCGTCCCCGGGCTCCAGGAACCTCTCTGCACCCCATTCCCCGGATCCAGAAACAGCCTTGCACCCCATCCCAGGATCCAGAAATCGCCCCGCACCCCGTTCCCGGGATCCAGAAATAGCCCTGCACCCCGTCCCCGGGCTCCAGCAATCGCCCTGTACCCTATTCCCGGGATCCAGAAACAGCCCCCCACCTTTCCTTAGAAAACCGGGGCCGGTGGAGGGAACTCTGTCACAAGAACGATCTGCTTCCTCTCCCCTCGACTTGACGAGCCAAAGGGCGGAGATGTAGAGTGCTGCCCTCGGCTCGTGGCCCCCATTTTATCCAAAGAATGCAACCCAAATTCGGAGACTGGGAGTTCTGCGTCTTTGAAACAAAGGGCCTGGAAGGAGGTGAGAGAGGCGATACCGTGGAGGGCTTCCGTGGGGCTTTATCTGCTACACAGACGTGGTTCTCGGCCATCGGGGCCCCTTTCTCCCCAAGGGTTGCGAGCCGAGGCTTGGCGCCCGAGTGCGCGCACCCGGTGACCCAAGAACAAATCTGGAAGGACGGAGGGGATGCGGGGAGAAAGGAGAGCAGAGCTGAGGCTGCCGCGCGCAGAGGCGCGGATGTGTGAGCGGCTCGGAGGGGCCGGCTGCGCGCAGCTAGACCCTGGCCCGCGCCCCGCGCCCTTCCTCCCGGCTGGGGGAGCCCCCGGCCCGCGCCCCGCACCCTTCCTCCCCGCTGGGGGGGCGGGGTGTTCCCGCACTGGGGGTGGTGGGCCCCCACAGTCTGCGCAAAACTGAGTCGAATCGAGTTCAATGGCCCTTCCCTTCCCCGGGGCCAGTGATGGTTTTCAAGGAAGGTACAGAACCCTCTGGTGGACACACACACTAGCCAGTCCGCAAAAAGACCAGTTTTCTCAGGATAAAAAGAGAAACACGAGAGGGCAATCACGCGTCTTCGTTTAGCATTGCAACTCGATTTTCCGGGAGTGTGGTTCCTGATAATAGTCTGCTATCTTAAAGGAAAGGATAAAAATTATTTTTTTGTGAGCAATTATTATTTACTAAAGAGAAAATGTGTTTAAGGCCTGCGGTGACTATTAGCTATCTACTGTGTAACCTGGAGGTAGACATCATTGCGTGCCTTCCTGAAGGTTGGCCAAGGCACTGCTATCCCCAGTCCTACAGTACCTGGCCTAAGTAAATATCTGAGTCATTTTTTTTAAGAGTGAATGAGTGAATGGATAGACAGATGGATGCTTGCATAAATAAACCAACAGCATATTTCAGTGGCCACTTAGGAGATTTCAAATGGGAGAAATCATGAAATTTGCGTTCAGTCCCCTCAATTCCAAGAGAGAAATGGAAAATGTATAAAAATGTACCAGTTATCAAAGCCAACCCAAGAAGTTACAGAAAATCTGATTCAACATACAACCATTTAAAAAGCTGAATCGAGAGTTTGAGCAACATTTCCATAAAATATATTTTCTAGTCTGATATTATTTTATTGGCACGGGATATGAAATCTGAAAGGAAATGATAGCCTCTGTTATACAAAATATTCCAGCAAACAGAAAAGCTTTATAAGTTATTCTAGGAGAGAAGTATAATATTGCCACCAAAACTCAATGGAGAAAACTTAAGAAAGAAAAATTACAGGACAATTTCACTAACAAACACAGAGGCAAAAACATAAATAAAAACCCCAGCCAACAGACCTCCAGTTTCTGATTCCATAGGTAAGGACTTTGGAAGTTACCACTCCATCCTACTAACCAGTAAAAAGCAAAACAGGCTGAAAAATCAGCAACTACTGCCCCCGAGTTTGGAAAGACAGATGGTAAGTACAGGGAGGAAACATGCTCTGGACTTTTATCCAACATGGTACTGGAAGTCCTAGCTCCTGCAGTCAGGCAAGAAGAAGAAATAAAAGGCATCAGGGGCCCTGGGTGACTCAGTCGGCTGAATGTCTGACTGTTGATTTCTGCCGGGGTCATGATCTCACAGTCGTGAGACTGAGCCCCACGCCAGGCTACGGGCTGACAGCGCAGAGCCTGCTGGGATTTTCTCTGCCCCTCCCCCACCTGTGCTCGCTCATGTTCTCTCTCTAAATAAATAAATAAACATAAAAAAATAAAAGAGAAATAAAAGGCATACAAATTGGAAAAGAAGAAGTAAAACACTCACTATTTGCAGATGACATGACACTATGTATAGAAAACCCTAAAGACACCACCAAAATCTAGGAAAACTAATAAACAAGTCGGTAAACTTGCAGCATATAAAATCAATGTACAAGAATCAGTCGTGTTTCTAATAACAAATGATCTGAGAGAAATTAACAATCCCATTAAAAATTTTTTTTACATTTATTTATTTTTGAGAGACAGAGCACAAGTGGGGAGGGACAGAGAGAGAAGGAGACAGAATCCGAAGCAGGCTCCAGGCTCTGAGCTGTCAGCACAGAGCCCCACCCCACGCGGGCTCGAGAGAGCCCCACGGGGCTCAAACTCACAAACCATGAGATCAGGACCTGAGCCGAAGTTGGACGCTCAACCAACTGAGTCACTCAGGCGCCCCAACAATCTCATTTTAAAGAAGATGTGGTATATATAAACAATAGAATATTACTCAGCCATAAAAAAGGATGAAATCTTGTCATTTACAACAACATAGATGGAGCTAGAGAGTATTATGCTAAGTGAAATAAGTCAAAGAAAGACAAATACCATATGATTTCACTCATATATGGAATGTAAGAAACAAATGAGCAAAGGGAAAAAAGAGAGAGAGGCAAACCAAGAAACAGACTCTTAACTACAGAGAACACACTGGTGGTCAGCAGAGGGAAGGTGGGGGGAAGGGTGAACTAGGTGATGGGGATTAAGGAGGGCACTTGTGATGAGCACCGGGTGAAGTATGGAAGTGTTGAATCACTAAATTGTACTCCTGAAACTAATATTACACTGTATATTAACTAACTGGAATTTAAATAAAAACTTAAAAAAATTTTTACATGAAAAAAGAAACAAAACAATCCTATTTATAGCTGTATTGAAAAGAATAAAATACCTAGGAATAAACATAACCAAGGAAGAAAAGATCTATATACTAAAAACTATAAGACATTGATGAAAGTAATTGAAGAAGACATTAAGAAAATGGAAAGATATATATCCATGTACATGGATTAGAAGAATTAATGTTGTTAAAATGTACCCATACTACCCAAAGCAATTTACAGGTTCAATGTAATCCCTATCAAAATCCCAATGGCATTTTTTATAGTAAAAGAAAAAAAATCCTAAAATTTGTATAGAATCACAAAAGAAATGGAAGAGCCAGACAATCCCAGAAAGAACAGAGCTGGAAGTTTCACACTTCCTGGCTTTAAACCGTACCACAAGGCTGTAGGAACCAACAGTATGATACTGTCATGAAAACAGACACATAGATCAATGGAACAAAGTAGCTCAGAAATAAGCCCTTGCATATATGGCCAATGAATTATGACAAAGGACCCAAGAATATACAATAGGGAAAGGATAGTCTCTTCAATCAATGGTGCTGGGAAAACTGGACAGACACATGCAAAACGAACCTGGACCCCCATCGTACTCTGTACACAAAAATTAACTCAAAGTGGGTTACACACTTAAGTATAAGACCTAAACCATAAAACTCCTAGAAGAAAACACACAGGGTAAGCTCCTTGACACTGGTCTCAACAATGATTTTTTGGATTTGACAGCAAAAGCAGAGACATAAAAACAAAAATACAGAAGCAGGACGACATCAAACTAAAAAGCTTCTGCACAACTGAGAAAATCATTAACAAATGAAAAGATAACCTATAAAATAAGCAAAAATATTTGCAAATCATATATCTGGTTAGTTATCCGATAAGGGTTTACTATCCAAAATATATAAAGAACTCATACAACTCAATAGCAAAATCGAACAATCCAATTTAAAAATGAGCAGAGGAACTGAATAGACACTTTTCCAAAGAAGACCTACAAATGGCCAACAGGTACATGAAAAAGTGTTCAATGGCACTCATCATCAGAGAAATGCAAATAAATACCACAATGAGATATCACCTCACACCTGTTCCAATGGCTATTGGCAAAAAGTCAGGGCTGTAGGCAAGGATGTGGAGAAAAGCGGACCCGTCCACACTGTTGGTGGGAATTTGAGCAGCCACCACTAAAAATATAGAGCTCCTCAAAAATTAGAAACAGAGCTACTATATGATCCAGCAACTCCACTTCCGCGTGTGTATGTCTGTGATATTGTGCTTTATAATAAGAAAAAATTTGTATTTGGTTTTCATCCTGTTGCCGGCCCACAGCTCCTAAAACCCACAGAATTTCCTAGGTCATTAGAGCGGCAAAGATGTGTTTTGTTATGTTAATAGTGACGGCTCCTGCCGTTGGGGGCTGGGTGCCAGGAGAACCAGCCCTGCGGCAACGAAGGTAGGAACTTCTAGCCCCACCTCTCTAACTCCCAGGAAGGGGAGATGGGCTGAAGGTCAAATCAACTACCAATGGGCAACGATTTTATCGATCATGCCTGCGTAGTCGTGCCTAAGCACGGAGATTTCTCTGCACCGAAACCCTAAAGAACAGGATTTGGAACAAAGCTTCTGGGTTGGTGATCACGTAGAGACTGGGGGTGAGTGGCACACTTGGAGGGCAGAGAAACTCCATGCCCTTTCCCTAAGCAGTTCTTCCATCTGGCTGTTCTGAGTTACACCCTTTTAATCCAGTAAGTAAACTGTTTCTCTGAGCAGTGTGATCTGTTCTGGGAAATTAATCAAACCCAAGGAGGGAGGGTCATGGAAACCTCTGGTTTATAGTCAGTCAGTGAGAAGTACAGGTGGTGTCCTGGACTTGTGACTGGTGTCTGAAGCAGAGGAGGGGAGAGGAGAGGCAGTTCTGTGGGATGGAGCCCTTAACCTATGGGACCCAGTTCTATCTCCAGGTAGATAGCGCCAGAATACAGCTGAACGCTAGGACACTCAGCTGACACACAGAGCATTGCTTATTGGTGTGGGGAAATTCCCTGCACACACACACTGGAATTTGGTTATTAGAACCACCTTTTAATATTCAAAAGAAATTAAGATAGATATCGAAGAGATATCTATTCACCCATGTTCACTGCATCATTAATTGCAATAGTAATATATGGAAACAACCTAAGTGTCCACCAACAAATGAATGGGCAAAGAAGATGTGGCATATATATTCAGTGCAGTATTATCCAGCCACGAGAAAGAAAATTCTACCATTTGTGACAACATTGGTGGACCTTCAGGGCATTATGTTACATGAAATAAGCCAGACAGAGAAGATAAATATGGCAAGGTGTCACTTCTATGTGGAATCAGGGCGGGCAAAAGTCAAACTCATAAAAAACAGGGCAGAAAAGTGGTTGTCAGGGGCTGGAAAATGGGGGAAATAAAGAAGTTGGTCTGTCACCTTAACATGACTTCTGCCCCAGTTCCATGCGGAAGTCCCCATCATGAAGTGAAAGCCCCTTCATGAATATGGATGCACTCTTAGGCTAAAACTTCCCAGTTTTGTTTTTGAGGAGACACTGCTTTGGGAAATATCCCTGGTGTTCTCCTTTATTTCTTGCAAATAAAACCCTTCCTTTTCCTACTCTTTGGCTTGGTTGTGTCTTTTGGCTGATGCCCCCCCCCCCCCAGATAAACCCAGTGTCAGGTAACAGTGAGTCTGATGTGTTCCCCTCCCCACCCCCAACAACACCAAGCAATTCTCCAATTATCAGCGGACACTGACTGGGTGTCCTACGAATTTAATTCAGATCTGACCCTATGTACCTGGAGACACTATCAGATTCCATAGGTTAAGGGCTCAGTCCCACCAGACGGCCCCTGGGTGGCTCAGTTGGTTGAGCGTCCGACTCTTGGTTTTGGCTCAGGTCATGATCTCACAGGTTTGTGGGATTGAGCCCCTCATCAGGCTCTGTGCTGACAGTTTGGGATTCTCCCTGTCTCTCTTCCCACCCCTCCCCCACTCGCACACACACACTCTCCCTCTCAAAATAAATAAATAAACATTAAAAAAAAAAAGATGGCCCCAATTCAGATGCCAATCACAAGTCCAGGGTGTTACCTGTGTTTCTGACTGACTGGATATAAACTGGAGGTTCACACAATTGCCTTGCTGTCAATCACTTGCTGAAGTAGCTCACAGAACTCTACTTACCAGGTTAGTACTTGATGTCAGGTTATCTACTTGACCAAGTCCTTATAAAAGATATAATAAAAGATGCAGGTGAACAGCCAGATGAAAAGACACATAGGGCAAGGTCTGGAAGGGTCCTGAGCATGGGAGCATCTGTCCCCATGGAAGTGGGTGCAACCCCCCCCCCCCCAGCATGTGGATGCTTCACCAAGACGGACAGTCATCAAATCTTGTTGTTCAATAGTTTTTATAGTGGTTAGTCTTCAGACCTTGTCTTCCCAGAGGCCAGTGGTTGAGGCTGAACAATGCAACACTGTAAACACTCAGTTGCTCTGGGACCAGTGAATCCAAGGCCATGGAGGGGTCCCTTTCTAACCTACCACATTAGCATAAATTCAGGTGTGCTTAAAAGGGGCTCCTTATGGGTAACAAAAGACATTCCTATCATTTGGGAGAGTACAAGGGTTTTAGAAGCTCTATGCTAGGAACCTGGGACAAAAACGGGAGATATTTCTTGTTGTGCCACAATGAAAAATAGCAATTATTAAGACAGGGAAAGCAAATGACTAGGGGACAATATTGGGATCACCAGGCAGCAGTGTCTACCCATTTAATATTTGTTTCTGTGAACTTAAAATGACTCCCATGAGCATGGTTAGGTGTTTTTCTTTGGAAAATTTTGGCTTCCCAGGCATTGGCATGGTTAGTTTTAACCTCAATTAAGGACCTTGCTAACAAAGCCCAGTGCAAGGAGGGAAGGGAAGTTGATCTGTGGGTGTTTAGGAGTTTGAAGAATGGCTGGAGATGCATACTAGAGTGAATGAGCAGGGAGGTAGCATATGGTTTTGAGAGGTAATGGAGAGTAGCACTGGGAGTCCTGGGTGATTGATTAGATACGTGTGGGCAAAACAGGGCACGGCACCCATGGGGCAGCTAAGTGGAGATGTGCTAGACTAAAGATATATTTTGAGAAGTGTCAGCTTATTGAGGGTGTTAGAGCCATCTAGTACACAAGAATGCTTAGGAAGGATGTGTAGTGTAGGAAGAAAGATCATCTAGGTCCAACCTTCGCCAAAATATGTCCATTAGATTTAGAGACAAAGGCCTCAATGGTGACTCTGGTAACCAATTCACTGGAGTTCTAGGGGTCAAGGCCATATTTGAGCGCTGAGAAGGAGGAGTGAGATGAGGGATAGAGACAGGGTGCAAAGACTGGCAATTCAAGAAATAGAGCTGGCGTCCAGAGAAGAGGAAGAGTGGGGACCATAAGAGAACATGCAGCTAGGGGAGAAACTTGAGCCATTTTAGATAATAATGAGAAGAAGCCAGTGGAGAGGGAGAGATGTAAGAAAAAAGAAAGAGCGATTGACAGAACAGGGTCCCTCAAACGCAGGACATGATGGCTGGAACAGTTGGAGGACTAGACCTGGGCGGGGGGGGGGGGGGTCAGTTCTTGCCACTAAAAGTGTAGTATGGAGACCAGTGACATTTGATAGGGTTTGGGGGTAATGGTGGGGTCTGGAGCCGACAGCCAAGAAAGAATTCTTGAAGATATCTTTGGTGCAAAGAGGTGATGTTATTAAAACACGGGGACAGGACCCATGGGCAGAAAGAGCTGAGGGGTGACTCTTTATATGCTGTGGAGTTGGGGGAGAAAAAGTCAAGAGGAGGTTTCTTAAAGGGATTTCCATATGCTAATGAAGACTCACAGATTACTGGAGGCCGAGCTGTTGTCAAGCAAAGGTTGTTTTTCCCTCTAGCAAAGCATCAACGTTAGGACAGTAGGAAGTTCCTGGAGATGAAGCTACTCAAGAGATCACCCTTTTCTTGTAATTTACGAAGATATTTGTGAACTGATGGAGACTCAGGTCCTGTTGTCTCTGTCAGTTCAACCATAGTGTTCTGTCCTTTCCTTTGTCCTAGGGCAGCCAGGAGGAGAACCTGAAGAATATCACACATTATCCCACCTGGGGTAGGGGGGAGGGCATTCTTAGCTTTTGCTTGGCCCTCAGGCTGCCTTATGCTTCCTCATCAGCATTGACATCACTGGGAGCTGGTTATAAATGTAGAATCTCAGATCTCGCCCCAGACCCATGGAATTTTCTTTCTTTTTTTTAATGTTTATTTATTTGAGAGAGAGAGAGAGAGAGAGAGAGAGAGAGACGGAGTGGGGGGAAGAATAGAGACAGAGGGAGACACAGAACCTGAAGAAGGCTCCAGGCTCCGAGCCATCAGCACGGAACCCAACGCGGGGCTCAAACTCACTAACCATGAACCACGAGATCATGACCTGCGCTGATGTCAGACACTTAACCAACAGCTGCCCAGGTGCCCCTGGAATTTTCATTTTAACAAAATTCACAGGTGATTTTGTGTGGATAGTCAAGCTTGAGTAGCACTGAGACAAGGGATATTTCTTTCATTTTAGCAGACAGCAATTTAAAAAGGATGGATACGCACGTTTTTTTAAGGTAGTGAAGGAAGTTATGTGAACCTTCAGTTGATTGAATTGTTATGTTTAAAGTAGGAGGCAAAATTAGCAGAAGGGACAGAAAGTAGGATTAGATGTTTCAAGGAACTGAAGCAGCTACTGTAAATCTTACTAGGGAACTACAGAGGAAGAGTGGCATTGGCAAAGGTAACAGAAGTCACCTCTCTCTCTGCCTCAAAGATAGAAATTTGGACTGAAGTCCCCAACGTCCTATTCGGACCCAAAGGGACAAAATTCATAATGATGCCATTGGTCTTTGTTCCTTCTCTCCTCTCTGAAGATGACGCCAGCTTGAATCCCTACACAGGAGGAGACAGAGGTATGGACTGCCTCTTGGACCCCTGCAGAAGAAGGTCTGGCTTCTTTGTTTTTGTTCTGAGTGGGGGCGGGGGTGGGGGGACGCAACAGCAGCCGAGCTCCCCAGACCTCATGCTGGGTGGGGACACAGGGGAGACTCTGGGTCTGGCCTTGGGGACCATGCACTGATGACCCACTCAATTCTCAGAGGGGCACTAACTTTCCTGATGGCATGTTCTCCAGCTGTACGCAGCCATCTTTGTGCAAACAATAAGAAGGTGTGTTTGGAGTCATCTACAGTTAGACTTCTGAGGGAGGGTGCTCATAGGAAACCAAGGAGTCTGCGGTCATTGTCAAAATGTGCTTGAAGGGGAGGGTCAAAGAATCTAGGCTGGGAGTGTGGCTTAGAGTGTGCAGGCTGCTGTAACAGAATACTGCAGATCGGCTGGTGTATAAGCAACAGAAATGCATTTCTCACAGTCCTAGAGGCTGGGAAGCCCAAGATCAAGGTGCAGGCAGATTCGGGATCTGCTGTGCCCTCACGGGGTGAAAGGGACAGGACAGCCCTGAGGCCTCCTCTACAAGGTCACTAATCCTGTCATGAAGACTCCACCCTCAAGACCTAAGCACGTCCCAAGGGCTCCACCTCCAAACACCATCACACAGAGGACCAGGTTTCAATCTGTGAATCTTGGGCAGTCACAAACATTCCTTCTATAGCCACAGGGAAAGAAGAAATTGTAGGAAGTGAAGATTCACAGGGAGAAAGAAAAGTTAGGGAACTGGGAGCTTCAATTCAGTAGAAAAACAGAAGTTGTGGAAGTAACGGGATGAGATTGCCAGGAAGTAGATTAGAATTGGGTTGTAAGCTAGTGCAGTGCCTGGCGTAATGGTCCCATACGACACCCGTGTCCTACTTCCCAAACCTGTGAATACTGCTTGACACAGTAAATGGGACTTTGAAGATGGACTGATTTGAGCATCTTGAAATGGAGAGATTATTCTGGATGACCCATGTGTACCCAGTGTCACCAGAAGCATCCTTGTAAGGGAAAGAGGGAGTCAGGAGGATCAGACTCAGAGACCGATTGGAAGATTCTTTGAAGAGCGAGGGAGAAGCCACAAGCCAAGGAACACCGGCACCTCTAAGAGGTGGAAAAGCCCGGAGGACTGACCCTTGCTTGAAGCCTCCAGAAGGAACACAGCCCTGATGACAGCCTGGTAGTAGCCCCATGGGACCCACTTCAGACTTCTGATCCTTAGAAATATAAAATAGTAAACGTGTGTTGTTTGAAGACACTACTCTCACGGCAGCTCTCAGGGACTAACGCAGATCTCAGTACTGTTAATAATAGCAGCTAACACTCTTGAGCACACACATTACTCCAGGGCATCATCACAAGTACTTTTACAAGATTTAACTCACTTAATCCTTATACTAGAGGTTTAATATTCACTGAGTTTTTTTCCCATGAGTCAGTTATCACGCTAAGTACATTAAATATATTATCTTATTTAATATTTACTCAGCCCTGTGAGTTGGCATCATTATTCACCCCATTTTACAGATGATGGAACTGAGGCTTAAGTCAGTTAAATGGTCTGCCTCAGATCCCACAGTAGCAGGGCAGCTGGGATCTAAACCTTAGCATTATGTTTCCAGAGGTCATGCTCTTAAAAAATCACTATATTCCACATGGACTTAGTATATATTTTTTACACTGGCTGGGACAGTCCTATTGGTCTTTTTTTTTTTAATGTTTATTTACTTATTTTGAGACAGAGAGAGAGAGAGAGAGAGAGAGAGAGAGAGAGAGAGAGAGAGAGAATCCCAAGTGGGTTCCATGCTCAATGCAGAGCCCGACATAAGACTCGATCTCAGGACCCTGAGATCATGACCTGACCCCAAATCAAGAGTCAGGTGCTTAGCTGACTGCACCACCCAGGTGTGCCCCTGGACTTAATATTTTAGCATAATCTTGATTCCTGCTCAGGTGCAGAGGATGGCCACGGAAGTGAGCTGCTAAAGACAGTAGAAGCAAAGGTGATTGGGAAAACAGAGATGGAAGGAGCCAGAAGCTGTTGATCTGGTGACCTGTCTACCTGGGTGCTGATATCACCAAGACCCAGTGGAAGAAGTGAGGCTCCAGTCTCAGGATCCATTCAACTAGGAAGAATCTTCTTGATGAGAAAAGTGAGATAATGGATAGACCATAGCTCCCAAGGGCCAGAGTGTTGTTGTTGTTTTAACGCAGGTAGAAACGTAATGGTTCGGAAATTGGAAATGTGGCCTCAGGAAGGTCCCAACCCCTCCTGATTCTGAAGCTGAAGGATGTGCTGGACCTGCTTGAAGCAGCAAGGTCATTAGGGTGAGCCAGTTTAAGTTAAAGCAAGAAGGTTTGGCTAGATGGGTTGTTAAACATGGAAACTTGAGTCATAAAGAGTGGAGTCGAAGTATTCAGGGGAGACAGACTGCACGTTTAAGTCATTAAACTGGAAGGACAGAGGGTATGTCTATCCTGGAAGGTACCAGATGGGGTAGAGAATCGGGGGGTTCTTGTCTTGAGTGGTGAACTGGGATAGCAAGAATGAGAGACAGTGGGTTAAGCGGTCAAATGGTTTCTAAGTCAATTAACTGTTCCCCACAGTCGAAAAGATTCCATTGGAAGTGACAACAATGGGTAAGAAGGCATGATTAATTAAGATAGTAAAAGATTCAAACAGACAAGGCTCTTAGAATTTAGCTCCGTCCCAGAGATGGATCCCCTGCTGGACCTCAATCTTTGAGACAGTCAGCTGTGCCCACTGTCCAGGTCATTGGGAGCACACCAGCCTCTGGCTTTCTCACTCCTGGGTTCCTAAGGAATGGTCTCAGCACAGGTTTTGATGTCCTGAAGCTCACTCCTCAGTGCAGGTCCCCAGGCTCTCGGGACTTTTGCAATAATGACTGAATTGTTTTCATCTTCTCTCACCTCCATTCCCAATCCATTTTCACATTACAGAATTAACTTTGTAAAATTAAAATCCGATTGTGGCCATGTCTTGTTTACAAGGCTTCATTGTCTCTGCATTGCCTACTGGATCCTTTGGGAAGGCATCCATACATGGGGACATGGTCATTGGGAATGTGGGGTGTGTGTGTGTGTGTGTGTGTGTGTGTGTGTGTGTGTGTCTGCGCTTCTTTATTATGTTCAGGGAATCTGACAGTTTTTAGAGTCAGATGCTTGCTTTCAAGGCTGCTGGCATGGATCTAAACCTGGCCAAGCAGATATTCTTCCCCACTTAAGTGAACCATATGCAGTGTTTGCTTTTTGCAACCGAGAACACTGACTGATAGAGTCCAAAATCTCGCTGAACCACCCAGTCCTACATCTCCCACATTTCCCTACTGAATCCTGTGATCCAGCCTCACATAACGACCCAAGTCTTCCAACGTTTTCTGCCACGGCTTCATGCCGTGCACACGATGTTTGTTACGACTACAGTAACTCTATGATCCTCATTTCCCGCTGTGAACCTCGCACTTGTTCTCTAATACCCATCACCAGTCTCTGCTTTTGTGAAGCTTTGCCTGACCCACCTCCTCGAGAAGAATCGATCCGGCCCTCTGCTGTGTCCCAGTGTGTCTCCTACAAACCTCCGGTATGGTGCTTATGAGAGAGCTGCAAATCCGGCTTATAAATCGTCTCTTCCTCTCCTTTCGGCTCCATCCACTGATTCATAGTGCGGTTACACGGTAATAAACAAAAGCCGCCCGACAAAGCCTCAATAAGTAGACTATTGGATTTCCTTATAATAAGGGCAGGCGAATACATGGTATCAGTTTACCGTATTTTTATTTAAAAAGAATTTTTTTTTTACGTTTATTTATTTTTGAGACAGAGAGAGACAGAGCATGAACGGGGAAGGGTCAGAGAGAGGGAGACACAGAATCTGAAACAGGCTCCGGGCTCTGAGCTGTCAGCACAGGGGCCCGATGCGGGGCCCGATGCGGGGCCCAATCTCACGGACCGCGAGATCGTGACCTGGGCCGAAGTCGGCGCTCAACCGACTGAGCCACCCAGGCGCCCCTAGTTTACCGTATTTTTAAATGTGAACAGAAACGGTAGATTGTTGCTATTTATTATCAATAGTTCAAAGCACTGAGTTGAATCAAGGAATGAATGTAAGTGCAATCGGAAATCACATAAGCCTAAACATCCATTTGATGAGAGATGCCAGATGGCAGCGCCACTTGGGCCTCCAGGGCCGTCAGGCAATCTTTTATGGGTTTCTTCCCACCCGTGGGCTATTTCTAACCTTACTGCCTTCCCGAACCTCCTGCACTGACCAGACCTCCCCTGCCCAGAATCCTTAAGTAAAGCCAAAGAACCAGACAGAAATGAAATGGTAAGGACAGCATATGAAGAAATTATTCTAATGGTCCTCGGATGGCCCCTCGAATACTGACACCCAATGCCCACCTCAACACCAGGAATCCTCCCCCCTCCCTCCCCTAAAATAATTACTAAAAGCTGTTTTGCGTTTACTGATTATTTTCCAGGGGTAAGTGGAATGGATGGGACCTCATTGAATGGAGCTAAATCATTCTGTCCTACGCACCTGTATTCCCTCCTCCTGGACGCTTTCATAGGATGAACTTACTTTGAAGATGGCCCCTCTGGCTTTGCACCCCAGGGGAGTTTTCAGAAAGCAGGGAATGTTAGTAATGAAATGGCAGTAAAACAAATAGGCAGACGGGAAATAGCTCGACCTAAAGAGAATGGTAACAGCAAAAATGAGAACGGGCTAAAAAAAACTGTTTTCTCTGGCGATTCCAGAGCAGAGGCTGGACTGGGGGAGGATGGGGATAAAACGCTACCGTGGAGATGCCGGGGATCGAACCCGGGGCCTCATACATGCGAAGCATGCGCTCTACCACTGAGCTACATCCCCTGGCGCAGGGCGGCGGCTGGGCAGCCTCCCTGTCCTGTTAAAAGCGCGGGTTATTCGGCGTTGGGCCTGCGCGCGGCGGTCGGCGAGGAAGAATCCCATCTGCAGCCTCCTTGGGTGTCACCAAGGGCCTGCATCCCGCACGCGGCGCCAGCTTCCAGCTCTAGGCTGCAGCGAGCAGAGCTGCGGACGCCCGCTTCCCATCCCGCCGGCCTCACCGAGCACCGAGCAGGGCGCACGCGGGGGTCCTCGGGGACCCTGGCGAGAACCCTCCACCAGCCAAGGACTTATGGAAAATGCGACCCACATGTTGGAAAGGTGAATGAATCTGGGGAGGTGCCGCCCCCGACCTGATCCCGCCCAGAGAAACACCTGTCCAGGTAGATGAAAACACCTGTCCAGGTAGATGAAAACGTGGAAATCCTGCCCACATCTTCGTCCCCGGAGGCCACGGCTCGGCTCCGGCGGACACCGCGAACCTGGACTTCGTGAAGAGTCTTCCATTTGAGAAGCCGGCGATTCCTTGTTTCCCTCTTTTCTTGACCACGTGCCAGCTTCTGTTTGATCGAGTCCAGCTGAGACCCCGCAGGGCTGCACGGAAGAGGGGGACCCACACCAGCTCACCTGAGCCCCCCCCCCCCACCGCAAGGCTGAGCGGAGGGAGCCCGCACCAGACCCCCCTGAACTACCGCAGACCCCGCGGCAGCCACCCTCCAGGGTCTCCTCTCACCTCGGAAGTTATACAGGAGAGAATAGCGACTGTTCAGAAGAAACTGTGACAGCAGCGAAGGCGCAGGATCCATAAAAAGAGTAAGTGACGAGTGGGACTTCACCAGACAAGCCGTAGACTGGGAAAAATACTTTCAAGGCACGGATTTGATAGCGGACCGGTATCCCAAGTGTACAAAAACTCTTAAAACTCAACAGTGAGAAAACAAACCTCTGATTAAAACCAAAGCAAACCGAACGGGCCCAATACATTAACACTCACCAAAGAAGACATGCGGAGTCCAGATAAGCCCCGGGAAGGATGGCCCACATATGTCGTCAGGGAGGTGCAAGTGACAGCAGTACTGAGCCGCCAGGACACGCCTACTGGGTGGGATGGCCCAAACCCAGAACACCAGCACCACCTAGTGCTGGGGGCGTGTGGGATGAGGGAACTCCTTTCTTGGAGCCAGAAACCACTCCGAGTGATGCCGTGACGGTGCCATTATCCATTTGTCAAAACTCCTACCAGGCGCAACACTGAAAGGGAGCCCTAACACGCTCGGGGGGTAATGATGGACCAATGCAGGCCTTCCTTCCCTACACCCTTGATTTCTCTTTTTTGTCTCACTCTGTGAGCTGGTACTTCACGGATATTGGGGAGTGCCGAGGGGGACCTCCTTGCCTTACTCTTGACTTTAGCCAGAAGCTTCGAGTTTCTCATGGTTAAGAATAACGTTAGCTACAGGATTTTTGTAGATACATACTCTTTATCAAGCTGAAGATTTCCCCTTCTATTCTGAGTTTGCTGAGAATTTTTATCATAAACGAGAGTTGGATTTTTATCAAATGCTTTTCTGCATCTATTGATATGGTCATGTGATTTATCTTTAGCCTGTTGATGTGGTGGATTAGGTCAACTGATTTTCAAACGTCCAACTAGCTTTGCGTACCTGCAGTAAACCCCACGTGGGCATCATGTTTAATTCTTTTTTGCACATTGTTGGATTTGATTTGCTATTATTTATTTATTTATTTATTTAATTTATTTTTGACACAGAGACAGAGCACGAGTGGGGGAGGGGCAGAGAGAGGGAGACACAGAATCTGAAGCAGGCTCCAGACTCTGAGCTGTCAGCACAGAGCCCGATGCGGGGCTCCAACTTACGGATCCGCGAGATCAGGACCCGAGCCAAAGTCGTATGCTCAACCAACTGGTCACCCAGGCGACCCTGATTTGCTATTTTTTAAAGGATTTTTGCATTTATGTTCATGAAAGATATTGATCTTAACTTTCCTTTATAGGAATGCCTTTGTCTGGTTTTTCTGTTAGGGTGATGCTGGCCTCATAAAATGAATTAGTAAGTATTCCTGATGCTTCTATCTATTGGAAGAAATTCTTGAGAATTGGCATAACTTCCTCCTTAAATGTTTGGTATGATTCCCCAACGAACCCATCTGGCTCTGGTACTTTCTGTTTTGGAAGGTCATTGTTTATTGATTTAATTTCTGTAATATATATGCATTTATGTAGCCTTTCTATTTCTTTTTGTGTAAATTAATTAGTGTAATTTTCCTTTCCTTTTTACTGAAGAACATTTTGACATAGATAAGAACAAAAAAGGATGTTATAATGAATTTCCGCATATCCATTACTCAGTTTTATTAAATACCAACTCATAACCAACCCATTTGGTGCATAATCGGATTAGCTTTGGTGTCCAATTCTGTTCCGATGAGTTTGGGCATCTTTTCATACATTCATATATTTAAGACCCATTTCTATCTACCTTCTGTGAACCATCTTTTTATATTCTTCGCCAAATTTTCTGCTAAATCTTGGATATCTTTCTAATTGATACATAGGCTCCTTTTATATGTATGGGGGCGTAGTAATTGGTATTTTCCCAAATACATCTCTTCTCCTTTTCTGGGTGTACGTTCGGAACACGTTTCTCGGCTCCCTTGAAGTTAGGTGTGACCATTTTTTTCCCCACCCAAATGAGTAAATGGATGCATGTGGCTTCTCTCTTGAACTTCAAAAGCAGGTGCCTAATTCTTCATAGCTCACTTTCCCTCTGAAATAGCAACGGACACTATTCTAGATAGAAGCTGAAGTCTGCCACCCCAGAATATGCCATTTTGGCAAACCGATTATTTTTTAGTTGGAGGTAAATGAGAATCAGCAGATTTGAAAAGACGTTCCCACAACTTCCTTTATCGGAGTAAAAGCAGACACTTCTGAGAAATGAGGGCTGTCACAAATCCCCCCTCCTGGGGAAGTTTTCTGGCCATGGAGAAGTAGAAGGTTGGAGCTGCGATGCATGTGCACCAAGAGACCTTCCCGCAGTTTGCTGCAGGGAAGTCCCAAGCCCTTTTCCTCTATTTTGTCACTTCTCTACAGATGTGTTCTTCTCTGCTAAGATGCTGGATCGGCCCACGTTTTAGCTCCATCGTGAAGTAGTGCCACGTAACACAGGCTGCATGCCTTAGCCCACGTCTGCTCACGTTCCCCTTGTCCGTGTTTTAGGTCAGTTTAATCTGCAGGGCCCCAGGCGGTGAATTTAAACTGGGTAGGAGAAAAAGATGTTTTTCCTCCCCTACACTGCTTTATCATCCTAATTCTCAATCCCAGATTGAGAATGCTGGCGAGGAGAGCCATCAGCCACCCACGGATGGGGGGGGGGGATGTAATGTGCCCGCAATAAGCTTTTATTGTGAAGTCACTGAGATTTTGTGCATGTTTTCTCTTACACCCTAATCAAGCCTACACTTAGTGACGTGTGGAAACTATCCTTTTTGTGATATGAATGGCAATTCTATTTTCCCAGTCTGAGATTTCTCTTTGACTTTGCTTGTGGGTTTTCAGTCTGTCCTACAGAAGGTTTTGTTTTGTTTGACTCCATGATTATTCTAATAGTACATATTTATTGTATAAAATTTGGAAAGTAGGAAAAGAGTAAATATACTGAAGAAAAACTACTATACTCTGACCAGTCTTTCAGATGCTCTCTTGAAATAAAATTTGTCAATATTTTTCTTTAAATAATTTTGGATTTTTGAATCACAACTGGAAACACTATTTGGAATTCATTCTGCTACACGCTGTGGAATATGGAATCAATTTTTTCTCCAGGTAACTACCCAAATTCTGTCTCTTCAATTATTAAATAGACCATCTTTACCCATAATGGAAGATTACAACTCACTGGCTTTGATGAGGGACCATGGGGCAAGCTGAGGGCAAAGTACAGGTTACAGCACCCGTTCCCCCACCCACCCCAGGTGGGACATGTGTGATATTCCTCAGACACTCCTGGCCGCCCAAGAACTAAGGAAAGGGGTTTAAGTGCTGGCCATGGTGATGGGGGAAACTAAGGCAAATGAAAAATTAAATTCCCTTACTGCCTACAGACATTGGCAAGTCCTTGAAACCAGCAGAGCGACCTCCCTCTAGGAGGTCAGCTGCCTCGATGATGGCACTTTGCTGGGGGCAAAAGGGAACCTTAGCTTAACATTATCCTGACTGCCCCCCACCCCCAACCCAGAACCCGTAAGTCTACTTTAACCTATAAAAATTCCTTTGGAAACTTCCTTTATTTCAACTGCCCCAAGATATATACTGAGTTGCTATCTTTTCAAATGTATGTCTAAGTGTCCTTTCAGATGTGAATTTCACCTTGTTTATGATAACTTCCCTTGTTGAAAGTACATATATCTGAATCTCTTTTCAAATATATATCTTATCTTTTTACTGCTACACATTTTGTTTTTAAAGCAAATACATACTCGAATAGCTTTTGAAAAGTATATTATCAACCTTCTGAATGTGTGTGTGTGTGTGTGTGTGTGTGTGTGTGTGTGTGAACCCAAGAATTTCTCTCCCCAGTGGACTGCAAAGTAATTTCTGGAATATTAAGGGATTCCGAGGGTTGTGGACATTTTAAATATGGGTTTCTGCCTGCAGGAAGTTATGGAGGGAATATGTACTGGCAGAAAGTCAGAAACCTCTTTCCAATCTTAACACACCCATTTTATGAGTGAATGATTTGGTTAGAAGACAATCTTAGATCATTCACAGAAAAAATGTATCAGCCTTTAGATATCAGAAAGAAAAGAGATTGTAGAAAGATTATGAAATATGAAGCATCTTATCAGAAGGAATTCAGGAGTTCCTCTTCACTTCTGGAGGAAATACCACAACGTACCAACCAGCGGGAGAGGTGCTTTTCCTACAGCTTCGTAAAGGGGACCTCATCCGCCCCAGACGGGGCGCCACCCCTCGTCTTAATAAAGGGGACCCCATTTATCCCACACGGGGCACCTGAGTTCCGCGTGCAAGCGGCTGCTTTCGACACGTTGTCAACAGAAAAACGGTCATTAGGCGACTGCCCTGACCTTTCCTAGGCGGTCAGAGGAGCCCCAGTACGGGAGCCCGGGTAGCTCAGCTGGTAGAGCATCAGACTTTTAATCTGAGGGTCCAGGGTTCAAGTCCCTGTTCGGGCGGAGAGGCTGACATTTTTCCCCTGAATTCTCACATCCAAAAAGTGTTTAAGCATTTCTTCCCTCCCGTGTGAAGCAGATTGGATCCAGGCGGGGCGGTGGTGCCCCGACTGGGGCGGATGAAGGCCCCTTCACCAAGGCGGAGAGTGGTGCCTCCTCTGAGGAGGATGCGGTCCCCTTTACCAAGGCGGGAGTGGGTTTGGAAAGGATCTCCCCGCCCCCGACGACCTCAAATCCCACAGTTTGGGTAAAAACGGGTGGATTTTCTCGTGGGACAGAAGTGTCCGCCCCCGGTCCTTCCTCGTACCTGGAGGGCAGAGAAAAGATGCAGAGCCGGCCGGGCCCCCCACCCACCTATCCACATCCTCCTTCCGTGTACAGATCCGCACGCAAACCCTCCGCGCCTTGTCGGGTGGCGGTTCCTTAGGCTCGAAGAGGAAGCCTGGAGGCCGGCGCGGAGGAGGCCGTGCCCAGCCGCGGGTGGGGGGGGGGGGGTGGTGGAGCGGGAGCGGGGGTCAGAGGCGCGTCCAGGCCGCGCTCCCCGAGAAGCCCCGTCTCACGGACGGGCCCCGGGTGGCGGCGCCAGCACGGGAGGCTCTGAGCAAGAGAGGAGGAAACGTGGGAGACCAGCCCCGAGTCCTGAACATTCTGTCCCCCGGTTCCCAACCGGCGGTGAAACATGGGGGAGGGGAACCCAACCCCTCGGGATGGCGGCTCGTCCTCGCGCGCTCTGTCACACACACACACACGCACACGCACACACCTGCTCTCACATCTGCAGACTGTACTTTCCGCTTCAGTAAACGTTCCTGCTTGTGTTGCGTCTGTGCTGGATTCCTTCTCCTGAGACCCAGAACCTTCCCGGGCATCTTCGGGTCCGGCTGGGTCGAGGCCCCCGGACCCGGGTGTCCCCAGGTCACCGGGTGGCAGCCTCACCTCGCCTCCGCCCTCTGCCGCATCACCCACGCCTCACCCCTCTCTCCCTCCGCCTCCTCCTCCTCCAGGAAGCCTTCCCAATTTCGCGGTCCACGGCTACCGGGTTCCGGGGTCCCAAGGTCTCGGAGTCGGGGCTTCCCGGATCTCTGCTAGATTATCAGTCCGGGGAGCTTCTCAGTAGTAAATCCTTCTGTGCGGCCCCGCGGGGCTACGACACTCGGTGGCCTAAGGCAGAGAGCGTCCCCCGGGCGCCCGCGGGTCCGGCTGTGGCCGCGCCGCCCGCACGGGCCCTCACGTCAACCCCGCGCCCTGGACCCCGCTCCCGGATCCCCGCGCCCCACGCCTGGCTCCCCGAGCCCCGCGCCGTGCTCCCGGTTCCCCGCGCGCCGCCCCCCACGCCCCATCCCCCGCGCCCCGCTCCCCCGCGCCCCGGGCCCTCTCCCTGCGCCCCACGCCCGGCTCCCCGATGGAACGGAAACGCTTTCTCGACGGATCAGTGGGACCCGGCGCCAGCCGACCGCCGCAGAAAGACCCTTGAAGCAGGAACAGCGAACCCCAGGCTCCAAAACCAGCTTCAAGCAGCCGTTCTTCAGTTTTCCAGAAATTCCTAACCCCCCAGTCCAGCGCTCAGGGCTCTGTCACTTCAGCGTCACCATTCTGCCTTCCCCTTACAGGTGGAAACCCGGTTCGGGACGCCAGCTCTCCGCGGACGCGGCCATCGCCCGCAGGTGGTGTTTCTTACCCGGTTCAGGTCCATCGCGTTCCAGGACTGCCAGATACGTGGTCGTTCCCCCCTCCCCCCACCATCCCGCCCCGTTTCCGTCAGTGGATGAAGATTTTCGGTCTTCTCTTCCCATCTGGACCCAGACTTCCAGAGACAACTGAGTTTTTCCCTTTGTACCCTTTGTTGCGCATTTTCTAGCAGGCCTGTGGGAGCCGGGAGCAGTGGGGCGTCAGGGACCCCGCTATGACGGCGGGTAACGCCCGAGGTAATGACGGAGGTTGACCCCGCAGGGACTGACAGACCTGGAGGGCCATCTGCGTCACGTGGCCTGGCCGTGTGGGGGCCCCAGCTGTCAGCCATTTCCCCAAAAGCGCGCCCAGCACGTGGATTCCCTCGGAGACGACACTGGCGGGGGTCCCAGCGCTGCAGGCGCTCTCGGCTCTGCCCCGATGCCGAGCCTGAGGCCCTATAGAGCCTTCCTACTTAACCCCGGAGGTTACGAAAGTCACGGGAAGCACATAGGTGCTCCTGGAAGGGAAAACACCGAGTGCCAGGTCTCTTCTCTGCCAAGAATCACCAGAAGGAAAATTGAAGACAACAACCAGGTCACTTGAAAAGGAATCTGAGAGCAGCCCTCGCGCCCTGACACAGACGCGGCGTCCGAAGAGTGTTTCTGAGCTGGGAGGGTCTGGGCGCCTGGGACGCCTGTGCTCTAGGCGGTGACAGCTGCTGGACACACAGGTGACAGTGTGACGGACACACAGGTGACAGCTGCTGTAACAACAGGGCCCCCTGAGCCCGTGTCTGTTCCATTTGCCTGTGAGCGGCCCAGCCTCACCCCTTCTGGCCCTGTAGCCTGGGAGAGGGGAGATTTTGTTTGTACTCAGGGGACAGCAAAGCTTGTTTTGAGACTCAGGTTTTGCAGAATTCCTACCCTGTGATACACCGACTAGCACCCGAAAGAAAATGAAAATGTAACGCATTGTGATACATCCACCCAACGTAGAATCATGTTTAGAAATGAAGGAATTCTGTAATTGTTACCCACACCTTGTTTGTTTCAGGAAACACAGGGAACTTACACATCTCTCTATTCCCACCCTTCCCTCCGTGTGCCCACGACCACTCTTACACACACACAGACAAACCACACACACACACACACACACACACACACACACACACACACACACACTGCCCCTCTGGGCTTCATCTCTCTCTCCGATCCTTGCTGGGACCTTAACACGTGTGTTCGCTTTTATGACTTTCCTTAGCGTTCTAGAAACAAGTGCTAGAAACGGTTGAAGAAGCCGGTTGAGGTGATGCAAACTTACTGAATCCGTCACGAGTGCGCGGTGACCTTCCAGAAGACCGCCAAGTGGGGCAGAAGGCAGAAGACTTCCAGGACAGCAACAGGTGGAAACTCTCGGATGGGCCGGGGCCGCGGGGACTTGGTCTGGGGCGGGAGGGCAGGGACCGCGGTTCGGGTCAAGCAGGTCACCCCGACAGGGACTCGCACCTGAGGAGCGAGAACCCCGTGCGCGGGTGGAAGCGGCGTGGAAGGGTTGCTCGCGGACACGCGAGGATTTTATGCCAGCTGCGCGCGTGCGCAGTTCGGGGGTTTCCGGCGCGAGGCCCAAGGAACCCCCCGCCCGGGGCCGAGACCCGAGGGAACCCCACCCCCCGGACGAGGCCTGAGGAAATCCGCCCCCCATTCCTAAGTGGGGCTTCTCCCGAGTCCGTGGCCCCCGGTGCAGCGGTTGGGTCGCGGGGTGTTTTCCGGGTCGCCCCCCAGCAGATTTGGGCTCCGGCCCCCGCACCCCAGCCATGCGGTGACGGGCGGTGGTCGCGCAGGGGTGCGCGCGCGGGGCACGCAGAGGCCTGGGGTCGCGGTGTGGGGTCAGACCCCCTGCTGTCACAGAACAGGACCTGAACGCGGGTTCAGGTTTCATCTTCCCTGTCCTGTGTGCGTCCTGCGCTTTCCGGACACCGTCCGTAATTAGACCGTGGAGGAGGTCGGATGGTGGGCGGGCTTCCTTCTTTCACCTGCTGCGGGCGCGGGGCGGGGGTGGTGCGTGACAAGAAAAACAAGCCTGCAGATTCCCTGATCCCGGAGAAAACTCGGGCTGGAGGTGCCGGGGATTGAACCCGGGGCCTCGTACATGCGAAGCACGCGCTCTACCGCTGAGCTACACCCCCCCGGCCTGCGTCCCTCTCTCCTGCTTCATAAAATAGCACTTTTATTTTTCCTTTTTTTACCATCTAAGAACCGGCCTGCAGAGTCTACTGGGCTAAACTTCGCTGCTTCCAAATTCGCCAAACTGGAGAGCATTTAGCGGCTTGGTCGGAATAGCGCCCCTGCCGACCCGAGAGCCGCCCACCCCCACCCGGGTACCTGCTCCGGGCCCGCTCCTCAGGGCAGGGTCTGCGTGGCCTCCGCCGGGAAAGCTCGCGTCTCCCACCCGGACCGCAGCGCCGACGTTCAGACGGACGCTCCCCGCGCCCCGCGCCGCGGCGGCCGCAGGTGCACCTGCGTGTTCTGGCGCCGCGCGCTGGGAGACGTCCGCGTCCGCTCCGCTGTCCCTGTGGGTCCCCCTCCCGAGGGTCAGGTCCACAAGGGGTTGTACGAACAACAGCCTCAGAACTGCCCCCACTTTAACTGAAGTGACTTTGTCCCGCACTGGAGGGAAGAACCGGGGCGCAGGGCAGGCAGGGGGCAGCCGAGCAAAGTTGGGGCACCGAGCGAAGCCGGCAAAGTCCTTCCCTGGGACACCCGCTGACCCAGCGGAAAGCCTGCTGTGGGTGCAGATATTCGAAAGAACAAAATCAAGGAACGCGGGGAGACCTCCAAGTGGTGCCCTGGGTGCTTGGGGGTGGGGGTGGGGGGGGGGGTTCCTGGACCCCGAAAAGCAAGCGGGAGTGGTCTGTCCGGGAAAGACCGAGGAAGAGGCTGTTCGCTCGGCGGCCTGCTTACCGACTTGAGCCCCGTGGAGTGCTGACGGATGTCCTTCGGGTGGATCTGCGTTTAAAGACCGGAGGACGTTAAGTGTAATTGAAGGGCCCCGCCCTCCCCCCCCCCCCCCCTTGATTCTCTGCAAGATTTACCGGAGACACGAGCGCGTCTGGATGTTTGCAATCAGGTGACACGTAAGGAGACACCTGACCTTCCAAATGGGAGATCTGGGACTTTTAGACCATCATTCCCGGGCTCTCCCCGGGTATTTCGGCCACACCTCCACCTTCATGGACACTGATAGTTTCCGTGTTCAGAACAGTTCAGTAAGCACTGCGTTCCTCGAGAAATCCCTCCCTTGCTCCCTCGAGAAGAAGTTGGGGTCCATACCCTGTCACGATTGGTGATTGATCTGGACTAAGGAAAAGGAGGGGACAATCAGTGGGCACGTCTTCTGCGCCTCAAGCTTCATACAAGTGCAACTGAGAACCCAGAAGGAAATTTGACAAACATTGTGCGAGGGCCGTCCTCTTCTTTGGTCTTTGTTTTTCTCTCCGGTTCATTGGTGAGCTGCGCCATGGGCAGGGGCATGAGCCTCTTCGTGGGGGCGATGGCACCCTTATTCCTCTCCTTTCCAGAGACCCCCGAGTGAGCGTGGTCTTTCTTCCTGCTCACTCCTTCTGGTCTTCCTTGTGCTGATGCTGCTTGGACGTGCACAACCTCGAAGGGGAAAGAGGGAAGCTGGGTTGAAGGAATCCAGGAACACACCCAGCCTCTCCTGCAGGTGAGCCCGAGCTGGGCACCTGGGTACACCCCACACTCCAGCAAACCCTGTACAGTGGATGGTTGCCCTGCCTACCGGGTTATCCTAGGATCTCACAGTTGGTAGAACAAGGTTTGCTGTATTTAGCTTCACTAGTTCACAAAATCTTAGCCCGAATCTTTTTTGCGCCTCTGCAGTGAGAAGGATATCTGAATGCTAGACCAAAGATCCCGCGGCTAAGATCCCCTGAGTGCAGCCGACTCCAAGGTCAGCTCAAGTTCCAGGGGGAGTCCCAGGTGGAATATTCACCTCTGTCTCCAGTTCCCTTTTCTTTCAACTTCTGTTGTGACTTCTAAGCAAGGAAGACCCTGTTAAAATTAAATACAAAATAGAGACCAGACTTGAAAATTGCCTGAGCAGACAGGACCACATAAGTCACATAAGCCACAGTAAATGCAGCCTATCTCATGAACACAAGTGTAATGTGGGTTGTCCCTTGTAAATGCCTGAAAAGAACCAAGTCATCTGCTTAAAAATGGTGTAAGATAATCACTTCTAACCAATCCCTGCCATCTGGAAATCACTGCAATACCCAATCCCTATAAAAATTAAACAGCTTCATCGGGGCACCTGGGCGGCTCAGTCGGTTAAGCATCAGACTTTGGCTCAGGTCATGATCTCACCGTTAGTGAGTTCGAGCCCTGCTCAGACTTTGTGCTGACAGCTTGGAGCCTGGAGCCTGCTTTGGATTCTGTGTCTGCCCCTCCCTCTGTCTCTCTTTCTCAAGAATAAATAAGCATTTTAAAAAATTAAAGACCTTCCCCACTTTCACGTTATAAGCCATCCTGTGATGTCATGCCTTGAGCTTTGTATCAGCTTTACATCTGAAAGCTCCCAGTTCATGAGCTATTATGTATGCACAATAAACTCATACTAAATGTGATTTTATCGATTTGGTGGTTTTTAATTTAATTTTAATTTTCTGGTTTTTGATAACCGGTAAGATAGTGCAGAGGGGCAGATAGAAGATTAGCAGTGTGTCACCTCAGAGAAATTACATCCAGGTTGGAGAAAAGATACAAGTGGAATAAAGTAAGAACCTTGGAGAGAGACAAAGCATAGCGAGATGAGTGATGTAAACGCAGATCTCAAAATCTAGGCTACTGTGGGGGAGATAAGACAGAAGAGGACTGAATTGGTCACAAAACTTGGTCATAGGTGGCGAACAGTGTGTTTCACAGTCACTGCTCTAGTAATCCCTGGTGTAGATCCAGTTAGTGGATGCTTCAGCTCTAGTTCAGGAGACCCCCATACAAAGACGAAGGAAGAGGAAAGGAAGAAAAGGCTACAATTTATCGCAGAGCCTTGTTTGGACAGATTCTCGCCTAAATAAAGAAAGCACAGAGAGGCAAATATGTGAGCTGGGACACTAGGTTTTACAAAACCTTTGCAAAATCTAAGACTTTGGAAAACCTCCAGAGGCTAGAGAAGTCTTCAGCTTCATCACATAGAACGCAGAGCCCTGAGTTGTGGATGAAGTGCTGGACACCGTTGAGGAAAACCATCAATAGTTTCCGTGACTTTGAAGTCTCCCCAGTGATTCTAGTAATCGGCCAGTTCAGGAACCATTAGCCTGGAAGGTCAAGCACCCAGAAATTGCATTCAGTTAACTTACTGGAAAAGTGCCATCATCCAAAAGGAGACGTATCTACAGGTGGCCCACCTCATCCTTCTCCCCATCTTCTGAATACAAAACAATGGGCAATGTCCCCTTTCTCCGGGAAAGAGAAGGGGATGATGACATTTGTCCCACAGGAAGACCCGACTTGTAGAGTCCAGAGCTGTCGTGGCTTGGGCAGTGCCAGGCTGCTCGTGCTGCTGATGGAGAACACTGTGAGCATGCGTGGGCTGGTGGGGGGGACCTCCTTGCAAGAGCCTCTGTTACAGGTAGCTCCTGCAAGAACCACACGAAGCCAGCTTTCCTGAAACCCCATGTGTCCCTGTGTGGGGAGCATGTTGACTGCGGCATTCAGGCTTGAACGTCTCTGGTATAAGTGGGGGCAAAATCCACATGAATACCTGGAATAAAGAAAAAGTACAAGGCAAAAATCCACATGACTAGACATCAATGATCTCTTTGCCTAGGGAGTGGTATGGCTCTGTTGGTGAAGGTTTAGTCTTTGGTGCGAGACTTCAGGATTTCAGGCCCTGTTCAAGCTACTCTTTCCTTTCCCCTACACATTTCTAAGTCTTAGAAGAAGCTAATTGAAACCTGGCTTTCTCTTAGGAAACTCACTATGGTGTTTATAGTGTGGGCATCTCTGTCCATACAGCCTCATCTCTTCTCAACTGGCTTCTAAAGTCAAGACTTTGAGGGGGCAAAGCCAGAGTTGCAATAGAGTGAGAACACCATTGTTCCAATGTAGGTAACCCACTAATCCTCTTTAGAGACTCTTACAAGATTTAGACGGGTGAACAAAAGAGTGGATGTAGGCGTGAAAATGGAAAGACAGATTTGAGAACAAGGAAGAGTGTAGACAGACACAGGATTTGCAGCCATGTTGGATTTGGGGAGTGAGGGATTCACTTAAAAGACCTCTAGGTGGCTTGACCAGACTTAGAGTAAAACCTAGGTTTCTGAGCATAGGTCGTCCTGGAAACATGCTTGTAATCCAAAGCACTTGCATATCAAAGCGAATTTCCCCATAAGAAATAATGGAAATTTAGACGATTTGTTCCACAACCCAAAGATATTCATATAAAAATGATTACGATGTTAAATTACAATACTGTAATATAATACAAAATAATAAAGAAAATACAAAATATAAAGAAAAACAAATTGGCCTGCACTTACCTTTGAGAACCTTGGTGGCTGGTGTGAGGGAGACAAGAGAGGAGGATTATTGCATAGGACGACTTTCACTATCAGTAACAAAATCACTGCTATCTCTTGGTTCAATGGAACCTTTTCCTGCACAGGGGCCATTGTATGTGCTTGCATGGATGTTGACTACAGCACAGTATTAATAATATAATACTTAAATTTAAATAATTAAAATACTCATCATAGACTGTATTTAATGTAACTGGCAATAAGGCAGCAGAGGAAAGGGTCTACATCTGCAGGCAGCCTGACCTAAAATGAAGCAAAGGATTCCTAAGCTCACTCTTGGATGGAAAAGCAAAGGACTGTCCATAGGTGTTTGGAAGTAACAAAAAATACACTAGTGCCAGTTACGGGCACCTTCCAACGTGCTGAAAAATCACTGATTTCTGCCAAACACAGCAGCCTGAGACCCAGCATCTGAGCATGAGAGATGATCACCCACAATCCCAGAGAGAGAGAGAGAGAGCGCGCCATTGGCTCAGTTGTGATCACGTGACATTTGGTGTCACAGACGACTCATACTCCAGGACATCGCTTGTTTATCAAGTTAAAACATATTAGAAATGTTTGCTTACCTTGCAGAACATTCACAGAACAAGTTACTCGCAATCCAAGGTTTTACTGTGTATTATGCTAGTAAGTACAGAGGCACGAACAGGATTTCTTCTAGGTTTTTGTTGTTTTTAGGTTAATTTGTTTCTGCATTAGAAGCAAGAAACAGAAAATCCTTGACACCATTATGTGGCTTTAGGCTTTGTGTTAGCATGGAGAAACTTGGGCATGAATTAACAATGTAGCTTAATGGATACAATGTTTAATTCCAACTAGAAAATTAAGAGCTCACAATTGAAATTGGATCGATACCCTTATCTTCTGATACCAATGGATAATTTTGAGCCCTTCTTACCACCTAGTCTCCAAGGGCCCTCCTTTTCATGGAGGGCCTTAGGATCCTTAGGATCCTCATCCTTAGGATAAGAGATATCTACAGAGTTCCCGACTCAGAGATTAGAGCCTTCTGAAACCTCTATAAATTGTTACTTAGATGTAGTAGGCTCTACAGTGAAAAGAAGTGTCAGGCTTCCTGCCAGTAATGCCCACCTAAGTCACTAATATGGATGACCAACTCAGGGTAGAGATGTCTGACCCCAGCGATCAAGTCTGCAATGAAGTTTGTATAGATTAAAATAGTAACAGCAAGGGGGCACCTGGATGGCTCAGTCGGTTCCAGCCCCACGTCAGGCTCCTTGCTGACAGCTTGGAGCCTGGAGCCTGCTTCAGATTCTGTGTCTCCCTCTCTCTTTCCCCCCTCATTCGTGCCCTGTCTCTCTCTCAAAAATAAATAAAAATGTAAAAAAAAAATTAAAATAGTAACAGCAAGGACCCGCAGGGAGTTCAGAAGTTCTTTTTGCTCTCTCATTTCTATGTTCCTTTCTCTTCAGCAATGTTGCAAAATGGTAGCTCTGGTTGGAAAAGCTGATTAATCTCGTGGCTACTTGTGGCTTTACACTCATTTCTTTCTTATGTTGTGCCTATCACCCTGTGTAGGAACAACCCACTGGATGTTGTGACAAGACAGGGGGAGAAAGGAGACAATTCCCTATTTCCAGAGTCAGGGGAAGACAGAGCCGCCCTAGATCCGTCAGGAACCCAAGCCAGAACTTTCACAAATGCCAGAAACACAGCCTCCCATTGAACCATCTTTGACAGTGGCAGGTTTTTTGCAGCATCCTGCAAAATATGTGTATATTTCACTTATTTTCTGTGGTTCTTCGAAACCCTCACTTTTTAAACTAAAAGCCCGTTCCCTTGGGGCATCTGGCTGGCTCAGCTGGTAGAGCATGTGACTCTTGATCTTGGGGTCATGAGTTCAAGCCCCATGTTTGGGTGTAGAGCTTACTTAAAAAAAATTAAAAATCAACTGGATTTAATAAGACTTTAGCAAAAAGATGTTATTTTTTTAAGTCCGTTGTGTTAAACCCACTATATCTATAACCTCAACCTAGATCCATAAAGAAAGGATAATAAATTCTAGACTGTATGATACCATCCTGCTCTTACAACCTTACCTGCCTGGCCAGTCTCTCCCAGACACCTGTTCACTGGCCTAAAACCTCTTTTTATATTATTTTCAAGCCACACCCACGAAACTCCCAAGATGGAACTTTCTCTTCCTCTCCACAGTTTCTTTCTCTCATGCTACAAACCAGTTCCAATCCAGTCTTTCTTGACCATCTTGTCCACACCCGCGTTCAAGTGTCATCTGTCTACAGTTGACTTGTGGCTTTATTTTCTATACCATGCCTGCCTTCTCCACCTGCAATCAATAAAGCCCAGGAAATACCTCCTGGGAAAGAAGAACTTCAGCACCACCATATACAAAACAAAAATGTCTCCTATTTCCAGTGGTCTCTTTTCTCTCAACTTTGTAGTTATGAGATGGCTTCACACTACAGCTGGTAAGACCGGAGAGTAGGTTACCAAGAATTCTTGTGGGTTTTGATGTAATTGCCTTCTAATCTTTTGTACTCCCAACCCCTTGAGGTCAGAGACTACTTCATTCACACTTTAAGCCAAGTGATTAACCCAATAATTGTTTCAATATAAGTAGCAGATACGAGACTTTGATTGAATTGTTGCGGCATGAACTGGGGAGCCCCCTGGTCCTGGGGCCTCCACCCAGGCCAACCCGAAGGAGTCCTCTAAGGTTCTGAGCCTTGTCAGGGGAATGAATTCAAGGACAGACACGCATCACGGTCAACAAGCCACACAGATGGGAAAGTTTATTAAAGCAAAAGGTACACTCTGGAGATAGGTGAGCTAGTGAGAGCCCAAGCACCCCGGGGTTTGGAGTTTCTATCTGTTATTGACAGTTGTTAAGAAGCAGGAGGAATATTCATTACCTGGGGGTGGGGATTTCTTGGAAGCAGGATCGTGTGCCTTCTCCTCCATACTTGCTCAGGGGCTTCCTGTCCTGGCTCCGCCATCTGGGGCCCGTCTGGTGTGCTGGGGCTTCTGGGGAGTGCGGCCGGACAGGCCTCTGACCCTCCCCATGACTGGGCACAGCCTCCTCCGTGCTGGCCTCCAGGCTTCCTCTTAGAACCTAATTAACTGCCCACTCTAACACAATGAGTGGAAGGTAATGGGTGCACAGCTGCTGTTTTTTGTTCTTCTTGGAGGGACACAATGAGTGCATAATATATTTTTTTTCAAAATTCCACTAATCACCAATTTCTCTGGTCTGGGTTTATAATTCTCCTTTAGGGGCTGAGGAATGATGGCTTCAGACCTCGAACGTGCTGCGATAATTTAAGTACTGTCGAAGCCTCCACCACTAGAGCTTAAGCAGCACAATCCGGCTTCTTCTAAATCTAGTGTTGCCATTCCTTCTCTCGGTGCTAAAAAATCACCATTTGGATTGGAAGTTCTCCCTTTTCTTCCTCTTCCATTTGCTTCTCCTTTTCCTCTTTCTTCTCTCTTTTTTAACTCCTGCTCCTCGTGAAGCCGCCTCAGCTCCTCCAGCCAACCAAATCGTCTTTAACTTTGAGCAAGTAGCCTTAGCCCATGTCATTGATGAACTTAAGCCTTTCCTTGTATCTTGATCAAGATCATGAATTCTTTCCTAAAAAGAACGGAGCCTCCTACCCATCACCAGGCTCTCCTGCACCACCCTGGGCACCAAGGAAGCAAACCCTCTTGCACGACCTTGAGCCCTGAGATAATGTCTGTAGCTGTCGCCATCAAAACTGTGCATGATCAAGAATTGCCACAGATCACTGCATCCTTAACTGATTAACTAAGTCCCCTTAAAAACCCCATCCCTGGGCCAGGCAGAAACCTTGGAGGTGGCTTTTGGACAAGAGTCTGCCTTCTCCCCAGGTTGCTGGGCTCCTGAATAAAGGTCATATTCCTTTCCAGTCAAATCTGGTCTCTTAAGTATTAGCTTTTCAAGCCAGGGGCAGATGAACTTGGGGTTCAGTGACACATTCTCTCTAAACTAAAAAAGGTTTGTTTGGGTTTTGTTTTGTTTTGTTTTAATATTGGGTGAGTTTTGATGAAGGGAAGCCCTGTTTCTTAAACAATGTCGCAGCTTACCTGGCACCCTCACACACCTCTTTAAGCCATATTTAACTTCCACACGAAGAAAACACAAAATCCCAGTCAGCCATCTTTTGGTGATGTTTCTATGTGTCCTAACAAATACTCCCTGGTATCCTGTTACTCAAATTCTGGGTCATAAAGATAACTACAGTGACTAGTCTTACGTTATGGGGTAGTTGTACTCAGTTGAAATTTCCTCTTCCTCCAAATTCATGGGCGTCCTGGGACCTCAGAATGTCACTTCATTTGGAAATAGGGTCTTTGCAGATGTAATCAGGTGCAGATGAGGCCATTAGATGGGTGCTAACCCAATAGGACTGGTGTCCTCATAGGAAGAGGGAAATTTGAACACGGAACCCCAGAGACAGAGACTTGGACTGATAAGGCTGCAAATCCAGGAAGGCCAGGAGAGAGGGGTGCTTCTGGCCCTTCTAGTCCTTGTGTCTGCCGAGTATTGGTCATCATAGCCGTCCGCTCCACCTCTATTCCATATTTCCTTCCCATCAACAAGCACTCCAGCTGGCCGAGTGAGGCTCATCCACACTGCCAAAAGTTTGGTCACATTAGCAGTGCTCCCTATATCAGGTTATTACAGTTTTCATTGACTTTTTAATCACAGTGCATGAGGTCATTGACAGGTACCCCTGGGAAATCTCCTTGAGCTCTACACATATTCCCTATGTAACCCCATTTTATAGTAGTGCAACCTCTCCTCTCTAGTGCGTCTGAAACAGCAGGGTTGTATGCAGTAGGTCCTGAGTTGTCAGCTTAATTCTTGTCGCAACTGCAGATAATAGGAGCCACCAGTATGGTGGACACCAGAGCACTCTACCAGAAGGGGGTGTGGCTCAGTGGTAGAGCGTGCGCTTAGCATGCGCGAGGCCCTGGGTTCAATCCCCAGCACCTCCACATGGCCATCCGCGAGGGCAAGCTTTTGAACGAACTCCATGGGTTTGACTCCGGAAGGAGTTCCAACCTGACATCTCACTCTTTCTTTCCCTGGTGGCATTTTCATGCCAGGCACAGTGTGGAAGGATAGGGAAGAGCAGGGAATAGCCAGGCACAGTGTGGAAGGATAGGGAAGAGCAGGGAATAGGAAAAAAGGGAAAGTTTCTTCTCTGTGTATTCACTTGAGGATAGTGAGAAAGAGACAGAGAAGAAATTTGGTGCAATTTGTCCCAGGATTCTTCTATCTTTCCTTTTCATGGTTGATAATTTAATACTTAGTCATTTCAATTCCTAAGGGCTTGGTTCCTCCAAACGGACTGCTTCAACACTGCGGTAATTATACCTGTGCTAGGTAAAGACAACACGGCTATTCTTCTGTCAGTGGTATGCCTGTCCTGGCATTCAGATCATGGTTGATAATTTAATACTTAGTCATTTCAATTCCTAAGGGCTTGGTTCCTCCAAACGGACTGCTTCAACACTGCGGTAATTATACCTGCGCTAGGTAAAGACAACACGGCTATTCTTCTGTCAGTGGTATGCCTGTCCTGGCATTCAGATCAGTGTGGAGTTCGGTCAAAAGTGAACCTGCAGGAAGGAAGCATGGAGGTGCTGGGGATCGAACCCAGGGCCTCGTGCATGCTAAGCACGCGCTCTACCACTGAGCTACACCCCCTCCTGGTGGGATCCTGTGGTGTCCACCATACTGGTCGCCCCTATTATCTGCAGGTGCACCAAGATTTAAGCTGACAGCTCAGGACCCACTGCATACAACCCTGCTGTTTCAGACGCACTCGAGAGAGGACACATTGCATTCCAACCTGCAAAGCCCTTAACACAATTAGCCTCATAACTGACCCTCAGAGGACTGCAGGCAGCCGACTTCCTGAGTGAAAGTTCCTGTCCACCACCAAGGAGAGTTTCAGGATGGAACATTCTCTTGGTTCTTCAGTTTCCTTCCCTCCTATCTGCAGAGCTCTCAGAAGAAAAGTGGTGCGGGGGATACACAAAAACAGTACCTGTATAGGATCAGCGCTAAAAACAAACAAAACAAAACAGAACAGAACAAAAGAAAAGAAAAAAAGGACAAACCAGTAAGGTGAGGCCACTCAGGAAAGTGAGGTCCAGGTTGGGAGACAATGTGGAGTCAGTACTTCACAATATTGGTGTGAAATGAGGAGCAGAGTGTGTCTGTCACTTCTTCCCTAAATTGCTGTGCCAAACATCTGTGTCTAGGGAGGTGGGGTCCTCACTCTGTCTAGACGCTGCGTCTCGTTCTGAGAGCCGGAAGGACAGAAGACAGAAAAGTAGACTAGAAAACACACTCCTGTGTACATAGAGGCTCTTTCAGAAGAAAATGCTCTCCAGGGGAACTTGAAGGAAGGAAAGAAATGAATTTGCTCTTTATAAGCCCCTTCGTACAGAACACACCAAAACTCATAGTGAAGTTGTTCAAGCCCAGAGTGTAGGTGGGTCGTCATTTGAACTCAGGGCCACTTCCACTGAAGACACATGAGGATCCGTGGTTCCACACGTAGTAACGCACAAACCATTATAAAGAAAGCTTTCTCTTCTCTCTCTTTCTTACCAGTATAGACTCAGGTTTTCTTATTGTATCCATTAGATTACATTCCTTCATTGTTCATTTTCCATTTTAATACTCAGTGCTTCCAACATTTCTCTAGAGGCCCCGTGTCCTTTTGAGCCTACCGTCATCTTTTGAGCACTTTCTTACATTCTGGCACAGAGACATGGTCTAGGGTCCTCTTGTGATTCCCCTGCCCCAGCCCTGGGGCGACAGCAACTTCCTCCAGCAGCCTTGGTTCCTGCTAGCGGGGATCTGTATTAAGAAATTAAGATAGAGCCAAATTATGGAAAGAGCCCAAATGTCCATGGACTGATGAATGGATAAAGACATGCAAAAAGATGGTACGTATACATATAAATAAGTCAGAGAAAGACAAATATCATATGATTTCACCCGTGGAATTGAAGAAATACAACAGATGAACATAGGGAAAGGGGAGGAAAAATAAGATAAACACAGAGAAGGAGACAAACCATAAGACTCTTAAAGATAGAGAACAAACTGAGGGATGAGGGAGGGAGGTGGGTGGGGGATGGGCCAGATGGAGATGGGCATTGAGGAGGGCGCTTGCTGGGACCAGCACTGGGTGTTGTGTGTAAGTGATGAATTCCTGGGTTCTATTCCTGAAGCCAAGACTACACCGTATGTTAACTTACTTGAATTCAAATAAATAAATCTTCAAAAAAGAGAAATTAAGATAGGAGACTAGCCCTCCTCGTTGTCACTAGGGCAGCACTGTTTCTGTGCTTCTGTGCTGGCAGACCTATGACCCGGCTCCTCACTGCCGTCTTCTCATGAAGCTTTGAGGGGCCCCAAGGTCAGGGCGGGCTGAGGAGCATGAGCGGGTCTCGGGAAGGGTGTCTTTCACTCGAGCACCATCACCTTCATCCTCACGCAGCTGCACAAGAGACGCCGTCTAGGGGGTTCCCCGAAATAAGGAGTCGTGTGTAAGGATGTCGGCGCTCAAAGCTTCGTGTCCTCAGGACGCCCAGCGGGTAGATGGCTGCGGTGAAAATGCTTCTGAAAAAGGTGTGCCCACACCGGGGGTGTAGCTCAGTGGTAGAGCGCGTGCTTAGCATGCATGAGGCCCCGGGTTCAATCCCCGGCACCTCCATTCCCCAGGCTCCTATATCTCCTCGAAGAGGGATCTTTTGATCCTGGAGTGAAAAAAATCCAGGTTTCTGTCTGCAAGTCTCCATCCTCCTAGGAGGAGGATGCTATCGTGGCGACCTTCTAGCCACTTTGGAACACAAGGTAGAATTCTAGCCACTTTGGAACACAAGGTAGAACTTCGTGCTCATTCACTCAACGTCAGCCTTTTTCATCCTCCGCCCACCCTCGGCAACCAGCGCTGCATTCTCCAAGGTCTTCACTCCGCCATCACTAAGTTGGGAAAGTCAGAGTTCCAAAAGCAGGAAACCCTCTGACCGGAAAGGGCATCTGCTAAGACAGTGAAACCATACCCACCTAGCCTCTCCTGCACCTCGAACATCAGGAGCCAAGTCAACAGGGTTTTCCTGGATTTGAGGGAAAGTCTAAAATTAAAGGCCTAGAAAATCTGAAAAAGTCAACCTGCTTCGGTACCTTCAGAGGAAGGTTTCCGCTCTGCAACAAAAAACACGGGATTGCCCAGTGATGAAAGGTGGCCCGGCTGGCTGCATAATCTGCTGGGCCCTGGTCAGGGACTGCGGCTGGCCCTGATGACATGTCGGGTGACAGACCGGGGGGAGGCCAGCCTAGGCCGCTCATTCCCTGAAAGACCGAGAGCGAGATGTTCAAGGACACCGAAGGTAGCCACTCATGGCAAGCACTTGCTGCTCTCCCTGCCCTGTTTGGATTCCAAAATAAGGGCAGAGTGGGGGAAACATCCCCCTCGCACCGGTCCTGAGCTCAGACTCCGCGTAGCTGGCAGAGCACGGCCTCCTGGAAAGGCTGTAAGAGAAGAAGGACGGCAGGTGCCATGAGCACTTACAGGAGAATCAGAGAAGCCGCTCACCTTCTCCCCTGATTTAGGGCAATTGCTTTTGCTTGTGGGGCGACTGGACCTTTCTCCACAATTTTTCAATCCACAGTCCTGATAACATAGTAACTTTGGTAAATCCATATGAATTCGTTCATACAACCCAGTTTTATAAAGTAAAATAGTCTTTATGCCTGACCTAAACCAGGAGAAAATATTGCACGGAGAGACTTGAATGCGAAGCAAGAGATTTGAGGGAAAGAGCAGCTAACTTAGTTTTGAAGTTATCTCTACACCCAAGGTGGGGATTGAACTTACAACCTGGGGATCAAGCAGCCCAGGCTGTACCAACTGAGTCAGGCAGGTGGCCCAAGAGCTTCTATCGTTGATCACGAAAGAGGTGATTGGTTTGCTGTGGGCTAATTCAGTGTTTGTCGCAGATAATGAGCCACTCTCAGGAAACCAAACCACTGTATGAATCGAGAGGTGCTATGAAGGCTCTTCTTCAAGACTGTGGGAACCTTGTATCTCTTGCCCCGCCCTCCGGGGCCCCGTAAATTAGGGCGACATTGGAGAGTCACGCAAAATCACCAGTTTTCTGTGTACTAACTCACATCGGCTCTAGCGGACATGCTCCACCCAAAGTAAACGCTCCTTTCCTGCAAGAAGGGCCCCCAAGCAATCCCGTGCCTCCGGGTTGCACACAACATCCTCAACATCCAAGCCGCAGAAGACGTGCTGTCCACTCTTCCCGAGACCTGAGGCCCTCTGGGTCCACCCATCCCGCACACCCGGCGATTCAGCCAAACATAGGTCCTAAGATCACGTGCATTTATTGTTTCCTCCAAATGTCTTCATTAATTTTAATTCTGTACATATTATAAATGTGTAGTTATTCATAAGACAGAAATGTTTTTATGCCACACTACAGTCTGTAAATGCTGTGGGTTTCTCAAATTGTTATAAATAATCGAAGGCATACTAAAGAAAATTCTAAATGACTTATATGTTTGTATCTATTACGGAGTCCTGAGAAGATAATTTCCTTATGACAATGATTCTTAAACTTTAGCAAGACCACATTCTTGAAATCTACAGTATAAATGAATTATATGAAAGACTTTGTTTTCTTCTGATGGAGCCGTCAGTTGCCGCTTACACATTCTTCCTGGAACATTCTTCCTGTGATCCTCACGTCTTCCTAATATCCTATCCCTGTCTCTCTCCCCTGTTCCTCTCATCTCTCAGGTCATTGTCTCCACCTTCATGGCAGAAGTTGGTCTCTGGCTCAGGCTTCTCCACTCCAGATGCTTGAATACACACACACACAATCATGAGAGTGCCATCAAAATCGGCTTGTCTCCCAGACTTTGTGATACGTCCCCCTTTCTAATATGTCCCCCTTTCTAATAAAGAGCTTGTTACCAAAACTTGGTGATGCAAATGGGACTATCATACATCCTTGCACTGTGCTATGTTGCCTGATCTATTCTGATCGTGATTTCATTTAGAAATTAAAAAATAAAAATCTAAACTGTAATTGGAAAAATCTTCAAGAAGTGTGTGTGTGGGGATTCCAGTATGCTACTCAGCAACACCCTTTTTCATTCATTCCTACCTTGAATGTTATATGCGTGTGCATGTGGGGTGATGGCCAATCATAGGCACAGTGAAAATACCCAGAAGAATCTCTATAGTGTGTGTGTGTGTGTGTGCGTGCGCGCGCGTGCGTACGTGTGTGTGTGTCACTGTGGTGTGCATGTTGTTATGAGAAACTACTTGGCATTAGGCCATCTTGGTTTCACTGGTGACATGGGGAAAATTGTTGAACATCACTGGCCATTTGCACAATGAACTGAGCCTTTTAATTCTCCCTCCTGCCAAACAGTCTTGCAGCGAACCTACCATTACTGGTAGAGTTTTGTCCCTGTCTGGAATGTCTAACTTTTCAGGGCTCCGGGAAAGAACAGTATGAACCATTCTTAAATGAAGGATAAGTTAACTACTGAGATTAGAATACTAAAAATGTTGACTAGAATTTAAATAAAAATTTGAGAAAATAATCAATAACTTAAAATAAAAATGGAAAGCAGATGACAACCAAGGTCATAAAGATTCAGATCTGAAAACCAATTTCATTCACTGACATCAATAACTTCCTTCTTGGTATTCCTTATTATAGATACTAAATCATTTTATTTTATTTTGCCATATATTCATTCGACATTTCTAGGCCAATATCTTTGATGCAACATTTCGCTAATGTCTTGGCAATTACAGTTTTTAATAAAGTAGCATTTTATAAAAGTAGCCTGGATCACTAACGTTCTTATGTAAAATATTGAACATCTGCCCCCATAGCTTTTTAATTCAGTCTTCTTTTCAAAGAGCTCTTTTTATTTTGAATTTGTTTTATGTTTTGGTGTTAACATAACTTAAGTTCTAATGGCTTTGTTCCTTGATCAGCCAACACGTTTCTGCAAATAACCCCATTAGCACCTCACCATCAATGAAAACTACAAAACCAAACTTAACCTATGAAAGATCACATGTCCACCTAAAACCAGAAGGACCAATTTTGGTCTGCATTTTTTGCAATCATTTCTATCCTCATCCTATTGAGATACTACCACTTTTTTGACAAAAAAAAAAAAAAAAAGAAAAAAAAAAGAAAAAGAAAAAGAAAACCATCAAATGAACCTAATTTAGTCTTCAATAAATTAAATTTTAAAAAATATATAATTTGGAGCCTGCTTCGGATTCTGTGTCTCCCTCTCTCTCTGCCCCTCCCCCATTCACACACTGTCTCTCTCTCCCTCAAAAATAAATAAACATTAAAAAATTTTAAACATATGTATAATTTTAAAATTCCAATTAGCTACTAATGTTAAACTGTAAAATTTTAAAAGTTTTTTAAAAATGTTTAATTATTATTTTTGAGAGAGAGGGGGAGAGAAAACCCAAGCAAGGGAGGGGGCAGAGAATCCCAAGTAGGTGTTGCACTGTCAGTGCAGAGCTCAATGTGGGGCTCAAACCATGAACCGTGAGGTCATGACCTGAGCCCAAGTCAGATGCTCAACCAACTGAGCCACCCAGACTCCCCTAAACTATAAATTTTTAAAAATAGACCTGAAGGGGCGCCTGGGTGGCGCAGTCGGTTAAGCGTCCGACTTCAGCCAGGTCGCGATCTCGCGGTCTGTGAGTTCGAGCCCCGCGTCAGGCTCTGGGCTGATGGCTCGGAGCCTGGAGCCTGTTTCCGATTCTGTGTCTCCCTCTCTCTCTCTGCCCCTCCCCCGTTCATGCTCTGTCTCTCTCTGTCCCAAAAATAAATAAAAAACGTTGAAAAAAAAATTAAAAAAAAAAAAAAAGAAAAAAAAATAAAAATAGACCTGAACACTTAAATATAACAAGATACGAAAAAAACATAATTTCTCAGGTTTTCATATGCTTTTGGGTTAGTTGACAAGTTAACCCTAAAATATCATGTGCCACAATATGGTCCCACTACACGTGACTAGTGAAGTAAACCAAAATATGTCACTTAAAATATTCCACTTTGACATAAAAATTACTTTGACCAGAAGGCAGTTAAGAAGCAGCAAACACAAAATATCTCTCTACCCTTCCCCTTTCTGCCTTAAGTCAGGATCTAAAGTCTCTGTTTACAGGAGACGGACATGTACCAGCCTGGAGAGGCACCAGACGAAGCTGCAAACAGACCTTTTCCCCATTAGTTTCCTGCCATGTCTTTACTTTCTGCCTTGCTGCCCTTATCGCCTAAAACTGTCTTCCTCAGTCCTGTTGGTCCTGTTGTTTCTCTGAAAATTTCCTGCTCTTTGTAGAAGATGCTAAGAAGTTCTAAGCTGATGTTTTCAGCTACTGTTTGTTGAGGTTAATCCCACACGATATATACTTCACACGTTAATAAACTCTGTTTTTCTCTTATTCATCTACCTTTTGGTTAGAGTCCCAGTTGAGAACCTCGGATGGGTAGAGGTGAAGTTTTGCTCCCCTGTACTAGTCTGTTTCCTCTCTTTGTTCTATTCAATGAGCAGGCGGACAGCCCCCATTAGACCCACACACTGTTAGGTGAGCCAGGTCCTCTGGGTATGCACGTGGGGGTGAAAGCCATCAAAAGATTCCCCAGCATTTTTAAGTCCTTATTTCCATGTCTACACTCATTTCATGGGGAACCAGTAACAACTAATGGAAGTCAGCAGAGACAGGTATGTTTCCGAACTTCTCGGATTATGAGGCAGTGTAGTTCAGCGGTCGAGTGCATTCCTGCCCTTCCCCTTCCATCTCTTAAACCACACATGGACAGCCTTTCCTCACTTTCCTCTCATTGAATTAATTTACTCACTTTGCCCTGTTTATATCAGAGTTTGGTTCATACCCTGCATGGGTTGCCTTTGCTCCTGACCCATCTCAACGCCACGGGCCTCATCGTTACTGATGATGTCTGTCTTCCCAAGGAATATTTGATTGAAGGAAACAAAAGAGAAAGATCTGGAACTGGGGATGACAAAGTTACATCAAGCCTGAGGACTCGATTCCACTGGCAATATCTTGCAGAGGCATGAAAGAGAAAACAGAAAGAGAAAGAAAAAGTAACAGATGAGATTCTCAGTCAGTTATCTCTTAAAGGGCATTATTTTTTCAACTGTGCCTGGGTCAATGCACTAGCTGCAGGCCAAGGAGAAACAAACCTTCCTGGTGACAGTCCCTTCCCCCTCCCTCCCCACCCTTCTATCTTCAGCTAGAAATTATCCTGTACAGTCACCAGAAGGAGCAAGCAACGGGTCGTGACGCTTTCCAAGCAAGTAAAGTGGGGTCCTCCACAGAAGAGAACTAATCACTCTGCTTCCAAAGTTGAGAAACGTGGGGGTGGGAGTCAGGGGGTTGGTGAATCCACAGTGTTCTGGTGCAACCAAAATAGGTCTCTCCTCCTTACTGGATGTAGGAAAAGTACTGTTTTTGTCCAAAAACATTCTCATCCCTCCGCTCTTTGTACACAACTTAACAGACCACGTCCTCCTTCACCGGTTCCTGAGGTGAATTCTTCAGAGCTCTGACATAGGGAACTTAGGGATTTCATGCCGTCAGGTTCTCCTCTGTATCCCTCACTAACCCCCCACCCCCACTGTTTTTAACTCTCTAAATAAGGTCATGCCTGTTATACAGACGTTCTGATCACATAGAGAGCACTGGAAAAACACTTAAAGGCTCTGGAGTCAGAATGAAGGTCGTCAATGGCATAGACAGGAAGCAAAATGGTCCCTTGGCCATTAGCCATAAGAGCAAAAGGACTGAGTCCCATCTCCTCTCCCTGACTCCTGCAACCACGAATCCCCATGAGAGAGAGACAGTGCTACGTACTGGTTCAGAGCACCTAGCATATCCTGGATGTCATTACCCCCGCTCCCAGAAAACTGTTGTCTCCTAACCCGTACCATAACCAAGTACTTGGAAGGGCAGTCCACCATTCCAGTAGGCCAGCTGCTTCAGAGAGATGGCGAACTCCAGAACATTAGCCCACCGCCATACTCCATCTGCTCCTGAAATGGTTTCTTATCTCAGAAAGAATGCTGTGCAATCAAAGGACACTCAGCAAATTCATGGATGGTGGTTTGGCCAGAGCACTGTGAGAGGTAAAGGCAAATCTCCACCCAGGGTCAGTTTCTATTCCGGTGACAACATACGCCAACCCTGTAGTGTGAACTTGGTCAGGTGTAATGAACCCGACTCGAGGTGGGTAACTGGTTCCTCCGTGGAATGATAACATGTGAAGACTCAAGGTTTGTGATGTTGTGAGTTTGGTCACTCAGAAGAGGCTCGAAGCAGATCTATTTTGCTGAGCCCACAGTGACCTCCCAGCTCCTTGAACAAGGACAGTGGTGGCAAGGACAGGAGAAGCTTACAGACTTAGCAGAATGGGTCATCTTGTCCACCTGCCTATTCAGATTCCCCTCTGAGGACAGTGCTCTTTGGAGAGCATTCACTTGGGGAAGAAACGCCCTTAGACTTTGTACTTTTGGAGAAATCTAACCCTCGGCCTCCTCCCCAGACCTCTTTGTCACCACGGCCCCAATAATTTTCCCTCCAAGCCTCTCTGTAATCATCCAGCCAAACTGTGAGCTGCTCTCAGTAATTAGCACGGACTCTATATCACCTCTGTCCTTGCAGGCAGAGCCGGCAGGTGCCTGAGTGAAGCAATGCTCCCTGGAAAGATCCGCCTTCCCCACCGACCATCAAGTACCCTGGAACCTGCTGGCTTTCGTGTGGTGCAGCAGAACCACCTGGAAGCCCGGCTGGTCTTTTCCCTTCTTCAGTTGTGGGAAACACCCCATGAGGCTGAGGGTGTGGGCTGAAAACATAGAGAAGATGTCCCAAGTGTAAGAGCCAAGGGAACATGGCTGTTTTCTCTGCCTGTGGTCCGTGGTTGTCGACCCTGCTCAGATACTCTGCTTCTGCTTGCGATGAACTGATGCTGTCCATGCCCAGTGTTATGGCTGTGTGGATTAGAGAGACCTCCGTCATGACTGGAAGCCCCGGTCCCACTGTAACTTGGTGACTTGTGCTCGAGAATCCAAGCTCTCCTGGCCCCAGTAGCAAGCTACAAACTATTTTATTAAAGAGGATAACAATTTGCAGAGGATGCCATAGTCTTTCCTCCAAATCCCAAAGGTGTGTCCTGTGACTCACTTGCAGAAAAATGCATAAACTCCAAATACCATGTGCGTCTTCCACAGACACTCTGAATGCTTTGCTGGGTCACAGAGGTCAGCTGTCACTGTGGCCTTCATACAGCCTGGAGCTGCCACAGACTTCCTTTGTTCCGGGCTTCACACAAAATAGGTAGCTTTCCTAGACACAGAGAGGGGGCTGGTAGTTGCCAGAAGCAGGGGTGGGGGGCGAAATGGGTGAAAGGAGTGATTCCTATTCATAAAATAAATAGGTCCTAGGGATGTAAGGCACAGCACGGTGACTATGGTTGGTAATACCTTACTGCATATTTGAAAGTTGCTAAGAGGTTACATCTTCTCATCATAAGAAAAAAAACCATTTTGTAACAGTATACAACACGAGCAACTGTGCTAGTCATTTTATAAAGCATACAGATACCCAACCATTATGTTGTACATCTGAAACTGATAGAATGTCATATGCCAATTATACCTCAGTTTAAAAACAACTGGTTTAAAAAAAAAAACAAATCTGGTAGCTTTTCAAGTACAAATGACTCTGTATTGTCTCCGAAATTTAAGGAGGCTCGCTAGACATTTTACTTCTTTTCTAGTGGGACGAGCCAGAAGCAACAGCTTGTTGGTCACCCCTGAAGGGTTATGTCAACATGGTCGATAGGTCACAGAGATGACAGGCTCCTGAACTCTTGTGGGCTGTGCTTTCACACTGCGGCCTGCACGTATTAACCAAGGAGTCTACACTGGCGGCTGCTTGTAATCAAGGACTCAAAACCAGGTCCAATAAGCGTGTTATTATCAATATAACGGACCAGCGCGATATCCTGCACAATGGAGAGGTGAGCGGTGTCCCAGGACTCGATGGTCAAAGGCTAGGCATGCCCTGTGCTCCTAGGCGAGACTGGAAATACCTCACCGGCCCTGCCAGTCGGAGGCGAACCATGCCTGATGGCTGTGTTACTCTGCCAGGTCTGCCAGAGCAAAATACCAGAGATTCGGTGGCTTCAACAACAGAAATTCATTTCCTCGCAGTTCTGGAGGCTACATGTCCAACGTCAGGGCGTCAGCAGGTATGGTTTCTTCTGACGCCTCTCTCCTGGAAGCAGCCCTCTCACCACGTCCTCACGTCTCTCCTCGGTGTGTGTGCTGTGTGCGTCCTCGTCTCCTCTTCTTGTAAGGTCACGGTCCTTACCTGCGTCATACCGGATTAGTCCGCACTCATATGACCTATCTTACCTTAATTATCTCTAAGTACAGTCACAGTCTGAGGTTGGGACTCTGTGGGTTGGGACTTCAACACAGAATTTTGGAGAGACAGAAGTCAGCGCGGAGCAGTGGTCAGTTTCCATCGACGCGAAGAGTGAAATATTTTCTGCGGCAGTAGGTGCACATGAAGTACGAGTGGCCGCGACATTTGCTCCAGGAGGGAAATCCTACCGGACGTGGAAGCGACCGCTTCATTCGGCTCACGATACCATGCTGCCATTTCTCACCATGACTCTGCTCTCTGCACAGGCCAGACAGGCAGCGGGACGGCCAAGTGCTAAGAATCACCGCCCTCTGCATCTTTCAAGTCCTTGCCGGTGGTTCTTGTATTTGGAATTCTTCCAGGACCGCAGTATCCTTCGCAAATATTATTTCCGCAAGTGGAGAGAACTCTGATGGCTCCCGACTGGCGTTTCCTAACTTAACATCTCACACGTCAGGAACCCGATTCAGATCTCCTCGAACCGAGAGGAGGCTGGCGCCACTTGAGCAGGGAACTTGGCACACAGCTAAAAATGTACACGGTAAGTATTACTTTTCAAGTCTTCCCCAAAGGAAGTCCGCTCACTGAGGCAATTGTAAGAATGTTTGCAGATGACTGAACACGATTCTGAGCTGACATTAGGAATTGGAACACATTAAAATGTCACTGTGGTCTATGGTTGGGGGGGGGGGTGCTTATAGAGGTCATGTGAAGAGTAGAATCAGGTCTATTTTACTGCAGCCCTATTTGGATCCCTGAGTCTGCCCCATAGCTATTTCGAGACCCAGGATGCCTTGCTGCAGTAGACACAGCCACTCCTGTATCCCATCATCACAACTGAGTCTGGGAGCCATTGCAATTGTAACGTCCATCTGTCCCTCCGGGCCTGCAGAGAGTAGCCCCTGCAGACACTTTTACGAAGGATGCTGTTTTCTCCTCACCAACACATTCCTCAAGGACTCAGAGAAGAGAGTCCTCTAGACCAGGAGTTGGCAAACTTTGTGTAGATGGCCAAAAAGTAGATACTGTAGAATTTGCAGGTCACATGGCAAAATCAAGGCTATAGATACTTATATAACGATTTTTAAGCATGACATTAAAGTATAGTAATATTTGAGTACAGTTATTATTACTACCAACAAAGAATGGAATTATCTTTGGGGGTGACATTTTGTTTAACTGGAGTTCCAAGTTAATGTTCCTGATCACAGAAATTTCTCAGCATTCTTGGAGATAATGAAACAACGGAAAGAAGAGAAAAATGAGAGACAAGATGTATTTCCTTCGGTTTCGTTTATTCTCTGAGTGGTGCCTGGGACACTTCACAGGACACAGAGGAGGGGGGAAGGCCTCCAGGGTTTCCCTCATCCCCACCCCCTCCTGTCCCCTCCTCACTGACCACCCCGCCGGGACAAAGATATTGGGCAACTGGACAGTCGCACTTAAGGAATCCAAAAACGCCCAAAGACACCCAAAAACTTGAAAACGGTCCAAGTACTGGCGAAAAAAAAAGACAAGAAAACACTCCTAACAAGGAGCCGAAATAGCTCAGCTGGGAGAGCGTTAGACTGAAGATCTAAAGGTCCCTGGTTCGATCCCGGGTTTCGGCAGGTGCAGTTTTGGTTCCCGTGAATGAGCCACGTGGGTGTGTTCCAATCACACGTCACACGTGGACGCGGAGATCCGAATTTCTTACACATGCCACGTGTCACCAAGCGCTGTTCTCCTTTTACCTTTCCGCCTCTTACGACAGTAACAGGTGCTCGCTGGGGTCGCACCTGCACGCGGTGCGCGTTGTCCACTGCGTGAGCCGGGCTGGGGAGCCCTCCCTTCGCTCCCCTCTGCTCCCCTCGGTTAGGTTCTCATCCCCTCCGTTCCCCTCCCCTCCGCTCCCCTCCGCTCCCCTCCGCTCCCTCCGCTCGCCTCCGCTCCCTCCTCTCTGCTCCCAACCGCTCTCCTCCCCTTCCCTCCCTTCTCCCTCCGCTCCCCTCGGCTCCCCTCCTCTACCCCCTCTGCCTCCGCTCCCCTCCCCTCCTTACATCACAGTGACAGCGACACGTCGTCCGCAACTTTGTCAGGGTCCCGCGTCCCTGTTCCTTCCTGTGACCAAGGTTCGCACAGCTGTGGGAACAACAAAAGTGCGCTGCGATCGCGACCCTGTTCCTGAGTGACAGCACAGCTTCTGTGCAATCGGCCCTTTTCAGTAGCCCAGTCGTCTGCATGAACACCTTGTTCACGGAAACCAAAACAGCACCTGACGAAACCCAGGATCGAACCAGGGACCTTCAGATCTTCAGCCTAACGCTCTCCCAGCTGAGCTATTCCGGCTCCTTAAGAGAGGCCTTTCGCCCCGCCCCCCCCCCCCCCCCCCCATACTTAGACTGTTGAACTTTCGGTTTTTTGAGGGGTGTTTTTAGATTCCTTAAGTGCGACTGTCCAGTTGCCCAATATCTTTGTCCACCCAGAAAGACTCGGAGTCTGCGGTCTTCCTCCGTGCACGGTGCTCGGACTCTTGGCAGGGTGGTCGGTGAGGAGGGAACAGGAGGAGGGGAGCCCCAGCCCGGCTCACGCAGTGGACAACGCGCACCGCGTGCAGGTGCGACCCCAGCGAGCACCTGTTACTGTCGTAAGAGGCGGAAAGGTAAAAGGAGAACAGCGCTTGGTGACACGTGGCAAGTGTAAGAAATTCGGATCTCCGCGTCCACGTGTGACGTGTGATTGGAACACACCCACGTGGCTCATTCACGGGAACCAAAACTGCACCTGCCGAAACCCGGGATCGAACCAGGGACCTTTAGATCTTCAGTCTAACGCTCTCCCAGCTGAGCTATTTCGGCTCCTTATTGGGAGTGTTTTCTTGTCTTTTTTTTCGCCAGTACTTGGACCGTTTTCAAGTTTTTGGGTGTCTTTGGGTGTTTTTGGATTCCTTAAGTGCGACTGTCCAGTTGCCCAATATCTTTGTCCCGGCGGGGTGGTCAGTGAGGAGGGGACAGGAGGGGCGTGGAGGACGAGGAGGAGGACGGAGAGGACAAGCCGGCGCCCACCTGCCCGCGCTCCTCACTTGGTGACAGCCCCTGCTCACAGACTGCCGTGTCGGAGGGGAGGGTCTGCCCTGGGGTGGAGGCCCCGCTTCTGGCATCCTCCCGCCTCGCCCCCGCCCTGCCGGGCTCCGTGCCTGGGTGCCTGGAGGTCCCCGCCTCCCCCACGTGCCTGATCCCGGGACCTCTCCGCGCACCGAGTCCCTGCAGCCCCGCCGAGCGCAGGTCAGGTGGCCGCGGCCGGGATCCCAGGAGCAGAGCAGGGATCCGCGGCCTGCGGGACGCCTGGTGCGCAGGCACGCGGGGGGCCTGGGGACTGGGCGCCCACTCCCCCGAGGGACTGAGACGCCCCCGGGGCAGAGGCAGAGGGACAGGGAGAGGGTGTGAGGCCCCGATGCGGCGTCGCGGGCCTGGTCCCCTGATAAAATGGGCGCACTGGGACCCGCGCCCCCCCCCCCCCCGCGGCCTCCCCTCCAGGGTCCCCGTGCTGCGGGAGGACATCCGCGCGGAGCCCCTCCCGGCCCCTGCCCCAGTCCCTTGCTGACCTTCAGCGCTGAGCTGACCGCAGGCCCCTGCCCCAGTCCCCTGCTGACCCTCAGCGGTGAGCTGACCAGCACAAGGCAGCAGGAAGACCGACGAGCCCGTGTGCGGGTTCAGGTGGTCCGGGTGGCTCTGAGTGGGTCAAAGGCCGAGGGGACGCAAGCCCAGGAAGGGGTGAGGCCCTCCCTGGACACCTGCTGGACAAAACCCTATTGGTGAGAGACCCAGGCTGGCCGGCGGCGGGGCCCCGTGGCTTAGCTGGTCAAAGCGCCTGTCTAGTAAACAGGAGATCCTGGGTTCGAGTCCCAGCGGGGCCTGGAGTGTCTGTGGGTTTGCCCCTTCCGCTGAGAGGTGCTGGCCCTTTCCTTTACACTGCGATTTCTGCAGCTTTTTTTTCTACCATGGCCCCCCCCCGCCCCCCCCCCCACACTTCCCGACCGTCTCCCCGCCGCCCCAGACTTTGGACAAGGAAAATCCCAAGACTTCGGAAACAAAATGGAACAGACTTCAGAAACAGCCACACAACGCAGGAGTGTAAGAAAGCAAAGAGCTGTGCGACGATCTTAGCCTGCTACTCTGTTTTCTCGGGGTGCCTCTTCGTGAATGCAAGCACCATGCAGTGTATTCCAATCCTGATTTCGTATAAAGAGCTGTGCACGGATTAGCTGAAGTCCGGGGAGGGAATACAGACTGTGGGCATGAATCTTAATGTGGTGGTGGCCAGTGCCCTTGAGGTTATAATTCAACTGTGCTATAATTATAACATATTTATAGTCTACTATATAACTATGTTACAATTATACTTATAGTCTATTATATAACTATGTCATAATTATAACTATAACTGTATTATAATTCAACCCTGGGGACCCTGGGGTGGCCATGGAGGTGGGTGTACTGAATCCAAGACATGTGTGAAAGCGTACTGTGAGTGTTGATTGAATGTTGGGCCCAGTGCAAGGAGACAATGGACAGGAAGCCATCCTCACTGCCAGCCTGGCCCTAAGTGTCTCTTCTCCACCTGCTGTACTCCAGCCATCAGAATTGCCCCCAACCTCGGCGGGCATCAAATCAGGGCTCATATCTGCTGTGCTCTAACAGAAATCCAGAATCTCTTCTGCTGTGCAGAGGCCGCGACTTCATGCTTTTGAGATAAGAGTCTGGAGTATAATATGTGGTCATCCCAGGGGCAATAGTTCGTGGCTTTCTCCCCGACATGGATTCTTCCTCTTGACTGTACCCATCGTTCAGAAAATAAATAGATAAATAAATAAATACATTTTTTTAAGGAGAGGGAAAATACCATTAAAAGTGGTAATAAAATATAAACTTTTTTCCTTTCTTCCTTCTCTCTCCACCCGTCAATGTATTTTTCACTTGCTTTCTTAATGTCATTCTAAATTTTTTTTTTTTTTTCAACGTTTTTTATTTATTTTTGGGACAGAGAGAGACAGAGCATGAACGGGGGAGGGGCAGAGAGAGAGAGGGAGACACAGAATCGGAAACAGGCTCCAGGCTCCGAGCCATCAGCCCAGAGCCTGACGCGGGGCTCGAACTCACGGACCGCGAGATCGTGACCTGGCTGAAGTCGGACGCTTAACCGACTGCGCCACCCAGGCGCCCCAATGTCATTCTAATTAAGTAGAATTAACATTGTGAATTATCAGCATGAATTTTATTGTTCAACTTTTTTTCCTACATCAGCTAACAAAATATAAGCTAACAAAATATAAGTTTTAAGGTGTCATTATTATGGAGTTTCAAGATGGTCAGGGTGGATCTCGGGGTTACTGGCTGGAGTCGTCTGTGTTAGGATCAACAAAAGGCTCCACCTGCCGAAACCCGGGGTCAAACCAGGGACCTTTAGATCTTCAGTCTAACGCTCTCCCAGCTGAGCTATTTCGGCTGCCTAGAGGAAGGTTTCCTGATAATTGGTTTTGCAATACTTAGATTGTCTTCTACTTCCAATTTAGGAGATTTCAGATTCTTCAAGCGTTGCAGTCTAATCGTCCAATACATGTACCTATCCAGAAATCTGGGGGATCTCTTGTCTTCCGCCTGTATTAATATTGCATATAATTCCTGGCAGGTGGGAAGGTGGGTGCAGGAGGAAGACAGAAAAGAGGCGTAGGGTTTCCTCCGAAAGCCTTTCTGCTCTTCTGCAACTTGGCTAATCCAGACACATCTCAGAAAACTAAGGAAACCAAAGAAAACATTTCGTGAGGTCCCTTACATAGGAGAAAGTCTTTGTGACCCTGGGTCAGACAAATATTTTGTAGATACAGCAGCAAAAGCATAAAAGTTTGATAAATTTAACCTCATCAAAAAACTTTCAATCCTGCTCTGTGCAAAACTGTTTAAGAGAACAGCAAGGCCAGTCACAGACTGGGAGACAACCTTTGCAAACCATGTTTGCACCTTTGTATCTTATAAAGGATTTGCGTCTAGAATGTGTAAAGCGCTCTAAGCAGCCAACAAAAAGAAAACATGATTTTAAAACAGACAAAATATTTAAGCAGATGCTTCTCCAAAGAAGCAATAAGGATGGGAAATAAACAAAAGGTGTTCCACATCAGTCATTAAGCAAAACATGAATTAAAACCATAATGATATACCATTGCACTTATGACTTGCTAAAATTTAAAAATGCCAGGCATACCGAATGTTTGCAAGAATGCGGAGGAAATGAAACTCTCATATCCTGTTAGTGGCAAAGGAAAACAGCACTACTTTGAGACACTTTGTCAGTTTCTTAAAAAGTTGAAGATATACCTTCCCCGTGATGCAGCCACTCACATCCTAAGTATGTATCCAAAAGAAAAAAATAAAACTATTATGTCCATACAAATTCTGGTACACAAGTATTCATATGCTTGTAAGAGCCAATAATGGGAGAGAACCCAAATGCCTTTCCCTGGGTGAACTGATAAACAAATTGTGGTCTATTCATACCATGGAATATTCCTTGGCATAAAGTGGAATAAGCTATTGATATGTACAACATGGATGAATCTCAAAATAATTATGATGAGTGAAAGAAGATCAAAAAAGTAAATATATGATTCAATTTGTGTAAACCTTTAGAAGCAAACTAATGTATAGTGACAGGAATTAGATGGCCGGTTTCTTGGGGTTGGAGAGGCAGGCAGGAGTATGACAGAAGGGGAACCCATAAACGTTTTCTTCCTCTCTCTCTCTCTCTCTCTCTCTCTCTCTCTCTCTCTCCCCTTCCCAGCCTCCCTCTCTCCTCCTCCCTCCTCCCTCCCTCCCTCTTTCCTTCTCTTTTCTAGACTTGCCAGAGAGCCGTGGGGTTAAGACCATTTCTCAAGATACGGAATGGAGGGAAGCAGCAGGATTGGAAATAAGTGATAATTATTTTCATTTTGCACGTAGGATGTCAAAGTGCTTCCTTGATTTTCCAGAGCATGAAATCCCGGTCTTGAAAATGGCTGGTGAGAAAGGTAAGGTTCCATGTAGAGGGTAAGGGAGGAGAATGAGTACAGACCCTTGAAGAGGTGGGTGGGTGCAGACAAGATGGTCAGTGAAGATTAGGTACAATGATCTATGGAGGAGGAAAAAAACGTGGAGAAAAAGAGAATGAAGTCAAGTGAAACTTCCAACTGGAGACTTTCTGTGGCAGTGGTTCTCAAAAACAAAACAAAATACAGGCATTAGGACGGTAAGATCTTAGAGAAGACTGACCCTGACAGGGAAGAACTTAGGAGCAGCAATAGTATCAATTTGGATTTAGAATTTACTATTCTTGAGTATAGCCAGAAAACAAATTCCGATTTAGAAATACAATTAGCGGAGTTAACAGAATGCATTTTCTGGCGCGCGCGCGCGCGCACACACACACACACACACACACACACACAGCCTTGCCCAAGAATACAGAAAATAGCTGTATTTCCTAATATATCACAAAACAAGCAGCTCTCACCTGGGGGTGTAGCTCAGTGGTAGAGCGCATGCTTTGCATGTATGAGGTCCTGGGTTCGATGCCCAGCACCTCCAGGGGCACCTCCCTTTTTCCCATCCCCAGTCACCAACCAAATCTGCTTTCCTGCCTTTTGTTACTTTTTTTTTCTTCTGCTCTCACGGAAAGTAAACATGACTGGCGCAACATCAGAAGGAAGAAAGGGGGAATAAAGACTTATTCAACAACTCCGAATGCAGCCAACATAACCAGCTTTGTCACACAGAGTATCATTTTACAAAAGGAGGTAAGAAAGAGGAAGAGAGGGGGAGAGAGAAGGGAAGAGAGGAGGAGAGAAGGGGAGAGAGTGGGGGGGGGGTGAGGAAGAGGAGAGGGAGAGGGAGAGAGAGAGGAACCCAATTTCATTAGCCTGAACAGCTAATCCTAAAGACCGAGGCATGGGAAAAATTAGGGTGACGTGAGCAGGATTCCAACTGTCTCTGGAAAAGTACTTTGGCCGGCAAACCAAAGCTTTGGACAAACAACTATTGGTGAACCTTCATCACATACCAGGAATAGAACACATGAATCCCAACAAGGACTTTTGTTTGTTTCTTCAGTAAGAGCCTGAAAAATGACAGAGTAAGGAAAATCCCAACTCGACCTGCGTTCATTTTGGAGACAAAGTAATGTTCATCCTCTGCAGCAGAGAATGCTTCGCTTTCCGATAAATCCAGGGAATGGAGAGCTCTCGTCTTCTAAGAAGTCAACCACGCCCTTGTGTCCTTCCCATCTTCCCATCCCACTGCGTCTAAAGAAGGTGGAGGAGCCCTAGGTGTGCTGTGGAGGCAGGAGACCCTCCCTGTCAATAAACCGGCCCCGTGGACAGTATTTCTACTCAAAGAGTGTCCTTTGGGGACTGGTGGAACTGATGGCCTAAGTGACCTGCACGTTCTGTGATTGCTTCTCTCAAGGTGGCCACTCCGGGAAGCCACCCTGCGAGGCGTCCACGAAGGAGCACTGTGCTGTGAGGGAGCCCAAGCTAGAACCGTGAAGAGAGAAGGGAACAGAAAACCGCACAGGGTGGTGCCCCCTGGCACCTGTGAGGCCAGCCTTGCTACCAGCTCCGGGAAGAGCAGAGAATACCCCAGCTGGCTATAGGAGCAGAGGAAGGCCCAGCCAAAATTTCTGACCCAGGGAATTGTGAGCAAATGTGATAGATGTCTGTTTAAAGTCACTCGATTTTGAGGAGTTTGATACACAACATTGTATAACCAAAATTGTCCCAGACTGGCAACGATAGGCAAAGAAGACATCACCACCTTATCCGGAAGCTGATAGCAGGAGTGGGACTTTTACTGGTGTTCTCAGGAAAATGTAAGGCCATGATGAGAAGTATAAATGTTTTACAGATGAGATCAGTCTAGGAGCAATCTCATTTTTTCCCCACAAATACCAATAAGTTCTTTACTAGTCTTTTAAAAATGTTTTAAGTTTATTTATTTAGAGAGGGGGCAGAGGGGGAGAGAGAGAGAGAGAGAGAGAGAGAGAGAGAGAGAGAGAGAGAGAGAGGATTCCAAGCAGGCCCTGTGCTATCAGTGCAGAACTCAACTTGGGACTTGATTCCGTGACCCTGATCATGGCTTGAGCCGAAATCAAGAGTCGATGCTCAACCCACTGAGCCACCCAGGTGCCCAGGTGCCCCCTTTATCTTCTGGTCTTAATGGACAACTTTAAGTCCTTACTCTACCCACTCCTAACCGGCACTCTCCTCCCAGACACATGAATGTCCGAAATTCAGGGTCAGAGATGTCTCGAGAATTCCAGACTCCGCTTGTAATGTGTTTAAGAGACACCCTCAAGGGGCTATCCTGTAGATACTTGAAATATGCCTATCCAAACTCAAACTATTCGTTTCCCCCTTACTGCTCCACATACGGGCCCAAAGCAAAAGCAAATCAACAGACCAGTCACAACAAGGACAAAAAGAACAGAACTGTCTCCCCTCCTCCTATAGTTACTATTTTGTGCAGAAGGCGTCACTATCTGCACAATTCAAGCTGCAGGGCTCCCTAGGTGTATTTGCTCTAGGAAGAGCCCGAGCCCTGTGATTGGACCTCGTTCCTCGTTCTAGATCTCTCCTTTGCCTTTCATCCTTAAATTCTTGTTCAACTCGTCTGGATCCTGGAAGGAACCTCGGAAGCTGCGTGCCTAGATGAGGACAGAGTAGAGGTCGCTGGATCGCACCCGTCAGGGCTGTCTCGTGCTCTCGCCCCCTCAGCGCCCTGCTTCTCAAAAGCCAGCTGAGCCCTCAGGCGGTGACAAGAGGAGGGACACGCTGGCGGTCGATAGGCGGCGCCCTTTCCGTACAGAAGCTGGAAATAATGCAGAGGAAACAGGAAACAACTCCAGGGGCCGCAACTCCGACACTCGTTGAGAGGCTGAGACCCCACTGAGCCGCAGACCTCGTTACAGCGGGTGCAGCCTGAGCTCGCCGAGCTGGGCGCGTCTACTTTCTCCGACGGAAATACAACGTGAGCCGCGGATGCGGTTTTCAGTTTACAGGTGATGCCGCCCCCTGCGGCTGGGGGTGTAGCTCAGTGGTAGAGCGCGTGCTTCGCATGTACGAGGCCCCGGGTTCGACCCCCGGCTCCTCCACCCGTGCTTTTTGTGCTTTTTCCTCCACTGTTACGTCGTTCCCGCTGCGTGGGGTTTGGTGCCCCCCGGGACGCGGGCGTTCTCGAAGAAACGCGGGAGAAGAAGGCACGGCCGCAAGGCCGCCTGAAGCCCCACGGGGCAGCCACATCCACGGGGACGTCTACCGCGGGTCTCACCTGGCAGAACCCCTGAAGAGCAGGGCAGGAAAGGGAAAGAACACGTCTGTGACGTTTCCTGGGTTTGAGGAGCACCATGCGGTCCAAGGCGCGGGGGCCGGGCTCCTCCGCTTCCCCCCCGCGCCCCAGCTCGCCCCCAGGGTGCCCCCCACCGCGCCCCCGCTTCCGGGGACGCCAGGACCGCGCCGGTGCGAACCCCGCCAGGCTCCCGCGGGGTGGGCAGTGGGCGCCTACCAGCCCTGCGGGAGTTTAAGCCGTAATTTGGGAGCTGGGGCGAGACGGTAAGGGACAGGTCCTGGGGTTGGCGGCTCGGTTATTTTGTATTTTATTCCGAATCGGCGCGACTCTCGCAAGTGTACCCAGAACGCACCCTCGAAGACCCCAACTAACCCCGCCACCCCCTCAACCAAAACGCCTCCTGGAGCTAAGTCTCGGGGACCCGGACATTTTATTCTTAAATCTTTAGGTGGATTAACACCCCTCGGAGCACCACACCGAGTCCCGCGGAGACGGGGCCACCGGGGTCTTGGTGGGATGGGGCGGGTGTACAAAGGTCCTGTGTTCACACAGACCAACACTTGTTACAGAGACGGCGCGGACGGCGCAACCGGGAGCATCTCTGCGAGGCGCCCGTCTCCCGCGCGAGCCCCGTGCGTGAGCGCACCAGCCTTCGCCTGCTCCTTTTGTGTTTTCAACCGGGGCGTCGACAAATCTGAAAGATGGTGCCTAAATCCCCTCCTTTGGAAAAACTAAAAGCACGTTCCTCATCGCTCCTCCAGGATCTCGAGAGGAAGCAGGGACCCATCCCCCCCCCCCCCCCCAGCTGGGCTTCCTCCTGGGCTCGCGCCGCAGACGGACCCTGTACCAGCGAGGCCACAGAACTTCCTGCCACGGCCATCGCTGGGCTGTGGTCATCCAGGCGTGTTGGCGACACGCTGCTGGTGAAATTACCTGAGCAAAGGCTGAGCGAGCGAGCGTCCCTTGTGATTCTTCCTCCTGACTCCCGACTGGGCGCAGGAACCAGCAGGGGAAACCGCTGGGACCACCCTCCTCCATTTTGCCACGCGCGGGTTCTCCGGGCACGATCCTGCTCCTGCTCTTTATGGCCTTGGCCTCGCTGTGATTGGTGTGGAGCCCTGGAACTGCCTCAGGGAAGCTCTCGGGCAGCTGCTAAATAAAAGTCAAGACAGACAGTAAGTCCCCCTCGGGCCATGTAATTCACGAGGGCATCCCTATTTGGGATACACTTTTTCCAGGGGGAGGGAGTAGCTGACCCCAGAACCTAGAAGCCGCAGACCCGGACATGCATGGCCCACCTCAACTCAGGTTGGAACCCCAAACGTGCGGCTCCTCCTCGGGGCAGTCTGGCTGTATCACAGATTTCCCGCATCAGTACCCCGGGGCCTTTGCACCGCCAAAGCTTCTCGCTGTCACGCGGGCAGGAAATGCTACAAGAAGGGCACAAAAGGGCAGAACCCGAAACGTTGCCTCAGGGAACTTAGACCCAGATGGAAAGAGGGTACAGATCCCACATAAAAACCAGTATGTGTATGCTGTCACATCGGGTCAGGACCCGGGCCTGGGCCTGCCTTCCGGAGACCCACAGCGAGGCACCAGGGAGGCGCTCTGGACGCAGAGCAAGGACCTCCTCTCAGCAGGTTCACAGTCACAACAGTCCCCCCCCCCCCCCCGGGGGTTGTGGACAAATATTCCAACCTCGATCACCACAGCGGCTTCCCTGCTGTTGTTGGAAGTGATCCCGGATGGTCGGTTCTCCTGTCACTTTCCATCAGGCTCTCTTGTCCCCGTGCGGAACCTGTACCTTCCTGACTCTCTCCTTTGACCGCGTGTCGCTCTCCGGCTCACCCCTGCGCTCCTCTGCCCGGAATCGCCCGGCGAGGCTCCGTCGTCGCTGGGAAGTGGCCGGAGCGCGCGTCCGGAGGGAGACGACCTTGAGGAGGAAGGCGGTGAATAACCCCGTCGCCCCGAGGTGACCTGTGGATCGGAGACAAGATGTTGGAGCAGGACTCAGCGGCTGCCGACCCCCTGGGGACCGTGCGGGGACTTGGCGACGGCGCACATCCCCTTGTCCCCGGACGGCTCCGGTGCGCGCTGACCCCCCCCCCCCACGGGCAGCGGGTGTAGGGGGGCGTCCATAGGATCGAAGCGCCTCCCCAGACCTCTTTGTCCACCGCGAAGGTTCCAGAACCGCCAGCCGGGAAAGCGCGGCCGCGGGAGCTGAAGGGAGCGGAGCTGCCCGAGGAGGCGGCACGGGGGCGAGCGCGGAAAGGAGGAGCGGGCGGTGGCGCAGGACTCGGAGAGGAAAAAAGGGGCAGAGGGGCCGCGGGGTGGGTCTCTGCACCCGCATCTCCACCAGAGCGCAGGCTGCGGTGCGGGGGGGGGGGGTGGTGCGGGGGGGCGCCTCGTCTCTGTTCCCACCCGCAGGTTCCCGTCCTCCTGCGAGAAGTGGGCTCAACCCCGGGTGCCCCACGGGAACGCGTAGCCCCCTTTGCCCCGGCTGTCAGGGCTCTGGGGGCGGCTCGCTACCTCTGGGGGTAACGTTCCCGCTGCGGGTTCAGGGGGCCTCCGAGGCACCCGAAGCGCCCTCCCCTGGACGCAAGCCTAAACACCCGTCACAGGAACGAGCTGGGGTCCCAGCGCCCGGGGCTGCTGACCGACCTTTTGCTGCCCAATCAAGATTCTGGGGGGTGGGCGGGGGTGCAGGGGCGAGTGGGGACCGGACGACCGGCAGGACAGGTGTCTCCTGGGCCAGCAGTGTGTCCACTGAGGCAAGCACAGCTGAGGGAAACGGGGGGCGGGGTCTGAGGTAGTTTCTCCAAAGGCCTCCTTGTCTTCTTCCCACTTCTTAGTAATAATTACGAATAAATCTTAGTAATAACGAAAGCGGTCCCGTGCTCTCCCGAAATAACGAAAGCGGCCCCGTGCTCTCCCTTCGGGTGGATTCTGTACTGTGCGAAGCAGTCTGGTCGGGAGATTAAGGGACAACTAAAGTGCGCGCTTTGCGGAGACGGAAAAGTGCGGGGCCGAGCTACCCGGCTCCAAACGCCTGGAGGTGCCGGGGATCGAACCCGGGGCCTCCTGCATGCTAAGCACGCGCTCTCCCGCTGAGCTACACCCCCTCGGGGGCAGGGGTTTCGGGAATGGCCACTGCACCGTCTGGATCGGTTGGCAGGTCCTTCCACCTCCGAAATCTTCGGACTGAATCCTGCCTCGCAGCTGCGCCCGGGGAGAAACGCGTCCGGAACCGAAGGCCCCCACCTTCCTCCCAAGGCGGCCTGCTGAACCTTCAGATCCCCCTTCTCAGAAAACGTCCTTCTCTGCCCACGAAGCCACCAGACAGACAAAAGGTAGCGCGGGGACACAAGGACGCGCCCCGTGGGCACCCTGGAGACGATCGGCTCCGGTGTGGACTTGGGACAAGAGGGAATTCATTCACAGCACGCGACTCGCCACACGCGACAAGGGTGTGTGTTGGCCACGTTCAGCACCGGCTTTGGAGACGCGACAGCGCCTCTGTTCGGGCGCCGCGGTGGCTCTGGTTTTGAGGACAACACACGAGAGGACACGGCCCTGCCCCGACCGCGTCCCTGCACAAGCTTTCTGCGCACCGAGGGGAGCCTGGGGACGCTGGGAGCAAACTGCGACACAAACGCGCCCTCTGTGACCCCTCCCGAGGCCCGCGCGTCCCCGACTGTGCTCAGTCCCCGAGGCGCGGAGTCGTCACTTCCCACCTTTACGCAAAATTCGGTGCAAATGTTAACGCAGATGCGAGTTTTGGAGAAAATCCTAAACCCTCTGGCCGGAGAGGGGACGGGGAGGAGCGGACAGGTGCCCGCAGAGGTCACGTTGTTACCGCCCTGGAGAGGCCCAGGGCTTCGACCTGGACCCAGCTGAGGAGCGGACCCGCGGAGGGCTGGAGCAGGGCGAGCGCAGGGGAGATGGTGGAGGAGAGAAGAGGCCGCGAAGAGGAGGAGAGGAAGAGGGGGAGGAGGAGGAGGAGGAGGGGGAGGGGAGCGGGAGGAAGAGGAGGGGAGGAGGAGGGGAAGGAGGAAGATGGGGGGAGGAGTGGGGAGGAGGGGGGAGGAGGAAGAAGATGAGGGGGAGGAGGGGGAGGAGAAGGGGGAAGACTGAGGAGGGGTGGTTGGGGGATAGGCCTGGGGGTGGGGGGAGACCGGGAGCATGTGCAGGTAGAAAGTGACCGAGGCCCGGTCCCGCCACGCGGTCTCCAGGCCCCGAGGAGGGAGGTTCGGAGAAGGGAAGTCCCTTCGGCTGGTTTTGCCGAAGGTCCTGGGACCCTGAGAGTGTCCCGCGGCCTGTGTCGCGGCGCACGGAGGCCGCGCATTTCCAGGGCGCAGCCCGGGTCGAGGATCCGCACCAGGAGCCGGGGTCCTGGGATTTGGGGGCGCCACGATGTACGCACCCCACGTGGAAGCAGCGCCGAGTCTAGAAACACGTTGTAACCCGGTTTTCTGCTCGCGCACCTCACCGGCAGCGACGGGTTTTTAGCGCGTTTGGGTTTCAAACACAAGGACGAACGGAGGTGGGGGCGGGGTTCAGCAGTGAGTAAACGGTGTGGTTGGAACGAAGACTAGACACCGCCGCGCTCCCGAGCTTGCCAGGTGCGCACAGGCCCTGAGCTGATCCACCGCTAGCCTCGTGCGCATTCTTTCACTTCCCACGACCTCTCGACCTCTCCGAAACTCTTGTAGGCCGAGGGCTGAGCCCAGGGGCGGGGCGCCCTGGCACTCTTCCACCCACACAACTGCCGTTTTGTTTTACCCCGCGCTGGATGGAAGGACACCTGCACAGAAATCAGGGGCACCCGCGCCCCAAGTCACTCTCGTGTCAGTGTGGTCGCTGAGGGGGACAGAGCTCGGTTACGCGCGCGCATTCACCCTGCGGAGGAATCTTGGCTCTAAACCCTTTTAAACACTCCCTTCTCTTGTATGTCCCGACAGAAGTCATTTTTATTTTGTAAATGGCGTTTAATTTTAGAACAGTAATAGATTTTCAAGAAAAAACCCCTGAGAATGTTAGAGATTTCTTCTATCCCAGCATCCAGTGTCGCTTATGATTCTCTAACATTAAGATGATATATTTGCTAAATTAATAAACCAATTGATATATTTTATTAAATGAATTCCGTAGTCTATTCAGATTTCCTTAGTTTTTAGCCTAATAGCCTTTGTCCGATCCACAATAGACATTACATTTACTTGTATGTGTCTTCAGGGTTGTTGTTGTTGTTGTTGTTGTTTTTCTGTGACAGTTTCTTAGATTTTTCTTGGTTTTGATGACTGTATTAATCAGGGTTCTCCAGAGAAACAAAGCAAGTAGGATACATAGAGATTGTCAAAAATCCAGAAACAGTAAAAATCAAAGCCAAAGCAGTGAAATCGTATTTAGTAAGGGTTTACTGTGCACCAGAAACAGTTCCTGAACTCAGTCTTCAGTTCCAACACTGATAAGAAGCTCAGGGGCATGACATCACAAGACGGCTTATAGAGTGAAAATGAGGTCATTGTTTAACCTTTAAAATGACCGGTTATTACATCGGGGGGGGGGGGGGGGTTCTAGACAGCAGGAGATGGTTAAAAGTGATGATCTTATACCATTTTAGGAAGATGACAAGCTTCTTTTATGATTATTAGAGACATTTACAGGAAATAACCTCCATTAAGTTTTACTTGTATTCATGAAATAAGCTAGATTTGGGTTCACTTATGTGGTTTGCAGGGTTTTGTTTGCTTGGGCGATTTTTGAGGGTATTCTCATTTTATTTTATTGTAACAAGATATATGTAAGAAGAGATTTCATGTGGGAATTGGCTCATGTAGTTGTGGAGGCTGAGAAGTCCTATAATCTGCCATCTACATGCTGGAGAATCAGAAAACCCAGTGGCATCATCAGTCCCAGTTGGAAAGCCTTCCAACCAGGAGCTCAGGATGTCTGAGAATGTAGATTTTCAACATGTAGATTGAAATGTAGATTTCCCAGCTCAGGCGAGAGACAGTCTCCTCTCCTTTGCCCTTTTGTTCCTCTTGGGCCCTCATTGGTGGGGGCAGGTCTGTTCACTCAGTCTACTGAATCAAATGCTAACCTCTCCCGGAAACACTCTCAGACACACCCAGAAATAATGTTTTAGCACTTCTCCCGGCATCCCTTAGCCGGGTCAAGTGGACACACAAGATTGGCCTTCACAATGACTTTGATACTTTAGAGGAACTCTGGTGAGGTATTCGGTAAGATGCTCTCTGCTGGAATTGTCTGCTCTTTTGGACATGATTAGGCTGGGGCGCTGAGTTCTGGGGAGGAAGACCACAAGGTATAAATATTTATATATTTATAGATCTATCTACATATATTTTTCATCACATATTAAGGGTATATATGACTAGCATGACTTATCATTGTTGATGTTAAAGGAGAACTTTTAAGGGTGGCTCAGGTCATGATCTCACTGTTCACGAGTTCAAGCCCTTCAAGCCCTGCGTCAGGGTCTGTGCTGACAGCTGGGAGCCTGGAGCCTGCTTCGGATTCTGTGTCTCCCTCTCTCTCTGCCCCTCTCCTGTTCTTGCTCTCTCTGTCTCTCAAAAATAAATATGTTTAAAAAGAGAGAACTTTTAAAAAATATTGTCTTTGGCATCTTCGAAGCAACTGCTGGACTACACCAAATATTTTTCCCACACTTTGTAGAGAAAAATCCCAAAAGTAATGAGCTGTATTTGCTGTGTCCCACATCGTTAGTTAGCAGAAAAATAATTGTGATGCTTTCTGTTACAAATTCCTTAGTTCAAAAGAGAACAAAAACCCAGCTAAGTTAATTATATAAATAATTGTATATAATTAATTATTACATATAATGGGTAAATGCTTTTTTTTTTTTTAATTTTTTTTCCCAACGTTTTTTATTTATTTTTGGGACAGAGAGAGACAGAGCATGAACGGGGGAGGGGCAGAGAGAGAGGGAGACACAGAATCGGAAACAGGCTCCAGGCTCCGAGCCATCAGCCCAGAGCCTGACGCGGGGCTCGAACTCACGGACCGCGAGATCGTGACCTGGCTGAAGTCGGACGCTTAACCGACTGCGCCACCCAGGCGCCCCTGGGTAAATGCTTTTTAATTTAAATACACTTTTTCTCGTAGGCTCCATGCCCAATGCAGGGCTTGAACTCACAACCCCAAGATCGTGAGTTGCATTCCCCACCCACTGGGTGAGCCAGCCCCCCCCCCCAGGTGTTTTAATGTAAATATATTTGAGCTACTGTGTACAAATCTCAGATTGGAGTGGGAAGTTTCTTGAATCAGAAATGCCAGAGAGGCTCTAGCTTAATGATTTCAAAATTAGTGAACTTTCTCTTGCCAATTGTTAGGTTTTTCAAAACTGCCCCAAAATGACACTGATACTTTATGAAAGATGTGTAGCACAGGCTGATTTCTCTGGGCTTCAGTACCGACATACGACCCCAGTATCTCTATATGTGTTCTCTGCCATGTAACCAAACCTTTCTTGTACTTTTTCACTCATGTTCTCATGACTCCCTGCTCACCTCACAAGAAAAGCAATGATCCAATGTTCCTTGTCTTTGCAGCCGCGTGGTCCTAGGTCCTACTCTGTAGTCTTTGCTACCACACAGGACGGCTGTTTTGCTAAAAGGAAGACAAGATAAGACAGAAAAAAAGGTGGGGGGGAGAACTCACCGTATTTCCATTAAGAAGCAAACACCTACCCAACACTTACAAGTTCACCTTGAGTTCTATTTTTCAGTAACATTGAAGAATGGAACAGAGAGGGAAAGATGAAAGGAGAGGAAAAATAAAGCGCCTAACAGACATAGTTGTTGAGTCTAATTTTGAGTCACGAAACAGACACTAAACAGAGAAGCAGAGATGTTCCAATGGAGCTCCCCTACCTCTCTCTTTGCTTCTGGCTCCCTCCCCCACCCTTCCATTCGGCACCACCAAAACCTGGATCCCAAATCTTTCTGGGTGAGTGGTAAGTGCGTGAGTGGGTGGTGGAAAACGGCAATGCTTAAGGGATAGGAAGTCGTCCAAAAGTGAAAGTTACAAATCATGTGAACAGTTGAAGAAGCAGTTGAAATATTGATCCTTCTGAGATTAGATCAGAAGGGACAGCCTGGGGCTGACTTGGTCCCTGGTTCAGAACCAAGTTTTGGTAAGATGACGCTGGTCTTGGTCAACATCAAGTCCTGTCCTTCACACCTTTTCCCACAAATCACATGATGGAAAAGACCAACACTGTGTGCTTGTAATAAAGACAAATAATGGAAAGATTAGAGAATAATTGACTTACTGGCTTTGACTAAATTCTCAGGGAACGTTGGATCCCTGAGCCCGGATAGTTCAGTCTGAGAAGTAACAGACAGACACTCACTATGAGTGTTCAGATTTCAAGGGCCTCTTCTGGCCTCAGTATCCCCGACCCCTGGTATTTCTTACTCTTGCATAGAAGCCCTTTGAAACCCGGCTTTCCAGAGAAGCATTAACAGTTGGCTTTTCCACCCCTCGCCTCCTTTTCTGGGCCATTATCAGCCAGTTCTAGTGAGGGGCTTTAAGCCGGGAGATCCAGGGCGCGACAATGTTGGTGACTATTCATTCACTAGTGCTTTACTGCTATCTTTACTGATTAGAGGCCACTAGCAAAATGCAGGCTGTTGGTGACTCACTGGCACACAGGCTTGCCAGTTTCCAAAAGACTTATGTTTCTGAAAACTTTACAAAAAGCTTATAAAGACTAACTTTAGGTTTCTGAAGAAACTTTAGGTTTCCGAAGACTTTACAAAAAAGCTTATAAAGACTAACTTTAACTTCTCAGGGGTCCTTCCCATTGCGAGTCAAATGAAAGAGTTACCGTTTCTTGTCCAGCAAGAAAGCAGCGACCACGAAGGGACTCGAACCCTCAATCTTCTGATCCGGAATCAGACGCCTTATCCATTAGGCCACGCGGCCAGCCCATGGGGGGAGGGTTTCCAACCCCACAAGCTGAGATGTCTCCCTTCTAAGATTTAATTTTGTAGCTGGAGGAGGATTTAATTATCAGCCTTCAAACCCCCCTCCCCCCCCCCCCAAAAAAAGGAACAAAACCCCATCCGGGATCGCTAACAACCATTCCTTAGAACAGGTGCACGGAGGGGGACAGAGGGATGTGATTCCTCCAAGGTCTCTGCCTCAGTCGCTGGCAAAGACCACGCGTGGGGGGGGGGGGGATTTGCGGAGGGAGAAATAAGAGCCCCAGGGTCGCTGACCCCAGGGTGGGGGAGCGCCCGGGTTTGGTCGGCCCTGCCCTTCCGGCTTCCTCCGGGGAAAGGCGGCCGCCGCGTCCTGCTTTCGCACGCTGGAAACACTTTACCACAACTCATTCGTGCAGGCGGCGTTAACAACCTGACCCTGCACCCTCAAGGGCAGGGGTCACCCCCAGTGGGGCGGGGTGCTGGTCCCCGATCTCCGTCGGAGGCTGGCTCAGGTGCCTTGTGCTGACTCCCGAAGTGCTCCAAGGTGGGGAGGGGGTAGGGCGCAAACCGCGTGCACGGGCGTCGGCCTCCTGGACCCTAACGGCCCAAGGGCTGCCCCATTCCCGGCACCCCCCGCGCATCGACCCCCCGGAACCACCGGGGGCCACCTCGTGTGAAATGTGCGCGGCCCAGTTGTCGGGGTAGGACGGGTAAGAACCCCCCACAGCCACCACCACCTCCCGAAGTAAAGCAATGACAGATCCTCCCTGTTCCTTATCCTCTGGGTTTCTGGAAGAGTCCAGACAGACCACACTGCTCTTTCTTTTCCTGTGCCCAGCACCGTCTTTCCTCCACTAGTCCTCTCGCCTCTGCACCTGCCGGTCAGTTGCTGGATCCCCTGGGCAGGCAGGGTTAGGTCACGCTGAAGAACCGCTTTAGGCCATGCTCGGGATGGGATGTTCTGTCTTACCGAACTTGCCAGGATGAGTCGCCATTTCTGAGACCAGAGGAGGCTAAGCGTTAAGGCCTGGCCCCGGTGGGTCTGGTTGGACCAAGATGCTTCCAGATGTTTCCTATGCATCTGACTCAGTTGAACTCCTTTCTTTCTGGAGATGGGTTCAGTGAGAAGACTGGATGACGGTCCCTTGGATCCCCGTTTGGGGAGGCTCAGGGCACCGGCAGGAGGAACGGAACCACTTCACCTGCGGGAAGGAGGCCCGGCACCAAAGTTCCTGCGAACTCAAGCTCCTTCACAGGCTGGGAAGGGTCTCGGCTGCGGTTCCTCTAATTCTCCCTTGTGGATTTTGTGCTCAAGGAATAGCAGACAGAGACCTCAAAACGCCACCAAATATTTAAAAACTGGTATTTTTTGTTGTTGTTCAGTTTGGGGGAGGAACAAATTCACGATCCGCATAAGCAGCAGAGTAAGGCTGGTGGACTGGGCCAAACCGTCCACATTTCTTTCTTGCGGAGCAGGCGGCGACGTCAGGACACGAAGACGGGCACAGATGTTTTAAAAATGGTACTAAGCAGCCCATAGGTAGCTTTTGAAAAACATAAACTTTTCTTTCTAGGGATGATACGATTTCCCCCCAAAGCCATTCAATGCTTCTTTCTCTGAGAGTTTTATCCGATGTGCTCCAGGCAGCATTTCTCTAAAAATCTTAAAAATTTTCCATGAACTATTTTGTGAGGAATCCAAGGAGGACTGGAGAGTGTGGAAGTCGTATTCTTGCTGCATCTGTCTGGATATTTTGCTCGAGGACGTGGGTGGCAGAGGGTGTCCCTAGTCAGAAGAGGCCTCTGTAGTTTTGGAAAAGAGTTCTTCCTTCCTTTTTATTTTTATTTTTACTAAATCAGAGGGCCTGCCAAACCCTGGATCAAATATGCATTCACACCTTTAGAGCAAGAATCTCCCAATTTGGTCATGTCAGCCACTTAATTTAGGGCCTATTCTTAAGTTCTGAATTCGGAAAGCGCAGCATGTCCTGTGAGTTGTGATTCGAACCATACGTTTGCTCAATCCCGCAGGAAGAACGTCTGTAGCCCTGGAGATCTGGGCACTGACCCCACGTGCTGTGTGCGCAGCGGGCCGACAATGAAGTCAGGGATAAAGAAATGTCAGGTTTTCTATGCTACCTGCCACCTGCTTGCTCGCTGGTGCAGACACAGCTGGGGAAACAGGGAGAGGAAGTCGCCTGTGGCTACCTTTTCTGAACCTTTCTCTTTTCTCTTTCTCTTTTTCTGATACCTTTTCTCTTTCCGCCTTGCTCTTTAATAAAGCTGAGACTGGAACCAAAGGTACAAGTGCTGGTTTACGTGGAGCTGGCTTGTTATTGCCTCCTGCTGGAGGGATCCTGAGTAAGCTGTATCTCTGTCCTCTCCTCAATCCAATATTCCCTGTGCTGGCTTCACCACAGTTCAGTGGTCCCAAGGCCCTTGGATACACCTTTACTTTCAATATGAGCAGCAGACAGTGAGAGAAGACTGAAGCAGGAAGAGATGGTGAATTTGGAGGGAGGAGAGGAGGAGGAGGAAGAAGAGGGGGAGGAGTGAGGAGGAGGGAGGAGGAGAAGGAGAGGAGGGAGGAGGACAGAGGGGGAGGAGGAGGAGAGGGAGGAGGCGGAGGAAAGAGGAAGGAGAGGAGGGGGAGGACAGGAGGGAGGAGCAGAGGAGGAAAAGGGTAGGAGGAAGAGGGGGAGGGAGGGAGGAGGAGGGGGAGGGAGGGAGGGGGAGGGGGAGGGAGGAGGAGGGGGAGGGAGGAGGAGGGGGAGGGAGGAGGAAGAGGAGGGGGAGGGAGGAGGAGGGGGAGGGAGGAGGAAGAGGAGGGGGAGGGAGGAGGAGGGGGAGGGAGGAGGAGGAGGGGGAGGGAGGGAGAAGGAGGAGGAGGAGGGGGAGGGAGGAGGAGGGGGAGGGAGGGAGAAGGAGGAGGAGGAGGGAGGGAGGGGGAGGAGGGGGAGGGAGGGAGGGGGAGGAGGGGGAGGGAGGAGGAGGAGGGGGAGGGAGGGAGGGGGAGGAGGAGGAAGGGGAAAATCACAGGAACGACAGGAAGGAAGACTTTGGTCCTGAAGGAAGGCCCCAGGTGCGGAGGATGACGCCCAGGCCCCCTGCTTGCTGAGACACCCCCCCTCCCCGCCCCCACTCAGGTGCACCGTCGCAGACACTCGGCGGTTGAGCGCGTGTCTGGACTGATTACCACCCTTGTCTGTGGGTGTTTGGGGGAGGAACGAGGCAGGACGAGGTCGCTCTGTCAGCACTACTATTTCTGAAATCTTTGGGCCGCGACCACCCCAGGGAGGAGGCGCTGCCTTCAGGCCGACCCCGACAGCGCTCCGCGGCTGTCCCCGCTCTCTCAGCCCTGGGACTGCTCGCCCTGCGCGGGGGCGGCGGTCCCACCCAACAGCAGAGGGAGGGGTCCCTTGTGAAACATTGTCGTGCGCCTTCAAGCTCTTCCTCCTTCACAGTCTGCCCCTCCGACGTGTAAGGGTGCAAACAAGGGCCGTGTGAGCAGCGCGCGTGCAAACGGGAAACATTCAGGTGCCGGTGCTTGGCTAGAACCCAGAGCCTCCTCTCTGAAACCTGCCGGCTTCCTGGAGGAGACGGTGCATCTTTGGTTCTGAACAACTGGGGGGTGGGGGACAGAGAGGAGAGAAAAAGAGGAAAAGGTCCCGGAGATTGTAACGTGTCTCTAAGGGCACTTTTTCCCAGTGAGGAGAATTCAAAGGCTGTTATTTGAGAACCAGGACACAAAACCATAGGAAGTGCCCCAATGTGCAAACCAATATTAGATACGCACGGAGAGGGAGTGGTGCATGAGCCTGGATAGCTCAGCTGGCAGAGCATCAGACTTTTAATCTGAGGGTCCAGGGTTCAAGTCCCTGTTCAGGCGTATCACTCTCATTTTGCTCTGAGCACCCAAAGGGTGTAAGAGAGAAGGGTTCTGCTTGCACATTGACTGGAACTTTGTCTACTCTTTGATTTGTAGGCGCCACCTCTATGGAGATTGCTGGCCTGGAGAGTCACACTTTTATGGGGTTTTTAGAGAAGAGTCGTCAGGTGACTGGAAAGAAGAGCAACCAAAACTTCTGAACTCTAAAAACAAGAAAAAAAAATTGACACAAAAATAATTTGAATGACAGTGGCAATTTCATCAGAAACCATAGAGGCCAGAAAGAGTGGCATATTTTTTTTTAATTTTAGAGACAGAGTATGCAACAGAGTGTGCAAGCAGGGGAGGGTCAGAGAGAGAGGAGAGAGAGAATCTCCAGCAGGCTCCCCGCTCAGTGCAGATCCTGATGTGGGGCTTGATCCCACAAACCTGGGATCATGACCTGAGCTGAAAAAAAGAGTTGGACACACTCAACCGACAAGCCACAGGCATCCCAAGATGGCACTTTTTCAAGCGCTGAAAGAAAAGGACTGTCAAACCAAAATACTATATCCAGAGAAAATATCCTTCAGGAATGAAGGGGAAACAAGATACTCCAGATCAAGGAAAACTAAGATAATTGCTCGCAGCAGAACTACCCTAAAACTGCCTCCAGTAAGTTCTCCAAACAGACAGAAAATGATACAGAAAGCAATGTTGGGCATCAGGAAGGAAGAAAATACATTGTAAGCAAGAAACATGGCAAATATAGTAAATTTTCATCATCTGGAGCTTTCTAAGTTAGTGTTTGACAGTTTGAAGGAAAAGGTATAACATTGTCTGACATGGTTCTAATGTATGTAAAAGAAATTGCTAAGACAAGTACATTACAAATGAGGAAGGGTAGAGTGACAAGAAGGGAGGTAAGGTTACTACAGTTCAGACAAAATGGTGACACGAGGATACCGTGGGAAGGCAAATCCACATGATGTAAGTCCTGGAGCAGCTGCTGAGATCTATGCGAAGGGAGACAGTCCAAAAAGCTACACATAAAGGAATATGGAATCCGAAAGATGTACAAGTAGTCCATAAAACAAACAAAAAAAGGAACAAAAAGCGAAAATCGCAGAACCAAGCAGAAGCAAAAAAATAAAATGCCAGACTTAAGCCCTAATGTATCAATAATTGCATTAGATATAAATAGTCTAAGTACACCAATCAAAATACAGATATTAAGAGGGTGGATTAGAAAACATGACCCTGCTGTCTGCAGGAAGCTCAGGACAAATATAAATACAGAGGCAGGCTGAAATTACGAGGGGAAAACAGATATGTCATGAGGGACAGCCGGAGTACCTATGTCATCAGTAAAGTAAGCCTCAGGACAAAGATCATTAACAGAGACAAAAAAGGACATGATATAATGGTAAAAATTGTACATTTACCAAGATGGCAGTCATCCCTGATACACACGCACCAAACCACAGAGCTGTGAAATATGCGAAGAAAAAACTAAGAACTGCTAGAATTGAAAAGAAAAGTAGAGGGGCGCCTGCGTGGCTCAGTCTGTTGAGCTTCCGACTTCCGCTCAGGTCATGATCTAATGGTCTGTGAGTTCGAGCCCCGCGTCGGGCTCTGTGCTGACAGCTCAGAGCCTGGAGCCTGCTTCAGATTCTGTGTCTCCCTCTCTTTCTGCTCTTCCCCTGTTCATGCCCTGTCTCTCTCAATAAACATTAAAATTTTTTTTTAAAAAAAGAAAAGAAAAATAGACAAATCCACAATTATACTTGAAAACTTCAAAACCTCTCTCAGAATAATTGACTGAACAGGAAATGATCAAGCATAAAGAAGAACGCAAAAATACTATTGGTCAACAGAATCCAGGTTTTTTTTCTCATTGTTTTAAATGTTTATTTATTTATTTATTTTTTAAATATAATATATATATTTATAATTCCAGGCCCTCAAAAGCAATCATGGTAGTTAAGAACAGAGTTTTGAGTCATTATGATACAGACCAACTTGAAACATCTCTCGTGAGATGAAATTGGGAAACTGGCATTAGAACCCCAGAGTTACTTGAAAATCACCTTTCGAATGTTCTTCCAAAGCGCAGGAATCAGGTTGGCATCATCATCCAGCTGGGCGACGTGGCCATGGCGTCCAGGGGTGCGGGGGGGGGGGGGGGCAGCTGGGGCGAAACCTGGCTCCTTCCGTGCAGGTCAGTTCCAGGACCACACGACAACTGAGACCACCCGCCCCACCCCTCACCCCACCCGACAGTCCTCCCAGCCTGCAGTTTACTAGAATTCCATCCATTTGAACACTTGAACGTCACTGAAAAATAAATCAATACAATTTGGTTTAAATGTCAGTTTCTTCAAGAACCTGATGTTTCAGTTACAAATAATTGAAGCTCCTTTTTAAAAAGAAAATTCGACTCCCTCGAAATCAACTACTTCATGTGAAGGAAGAAGGCATTGTTACAATGGCGCAGAACCGTCCTCAGACTCTGATGGGTCCAGCTGAGCGCCTAGCTGGCAAACGTCTTGCCCGCGTCTTCCTTCCCCTTGCACGTCCTCTTGCCGTGCGTGAACGGGATGTACCGGTACTTTATCATGTGCTTAATTTGCCTCTTCATGGTGATACAGAAAAGCATGATGAAGTACATCACCAGGATGGGCCAGAACACCGGGACATTGAAAGCCTCAAAGAAGGTACAGGCCATGGCCACGAGGATGCCCTTGGTCGCCGCGTGCCAAAACTTAAACCCCGGAAGCCTTCGAATAAAGGGCCGGAACTCCTCATTCTGTTTGGTTGGTAACGAGGGGCCGTCATCTGAGTCTTCCATCAAGGAAGGATCCACTTTCGGAGAAAGAAAAGCTATGAAAAGGTTGAGGTGGTAGATCCCCAAGGCGTAGGTCACGATGTACCAGCCCTGCAGCAGGTAGACGCGAATCATGTACACGAAGCTCAGGCCCAGCGTCACCACCCATCGCACGGCCGTGTAAGGCGTGGACTTGTCTAGCCAGGACTGATAGATCTGCCTGAGTCTTGTGAAGAATCTGCACACCACAGAAGGTTTCCCATGGACAGAATCTCCCACGCTGTCACCTTCAGACATCCTGTACCTCGTTGCTCCCTGCGGTCGAGCGCGGTCTCCGAGGGCCGCGGGAAGGAGGATGCGGGCAGGCGGCCGCGCAGGCGCTTCGCACGGTCCCAAATGTTTATTTATTCTTAAGAGACAGAGCATGAGTGGGGGAGGAGCAGAGAGAGAGGGAGACACAGAATCCACAGCAGGCTCTGGTTCCGAGCTGTCAGCACAGAAACCAATGCAGGGCTTGAACCCAGGAACTGTGAGATCAGGACCTGAGCCGAAGTCAGACACACAATCAACTGAAGCCACCCAGGCACTCCCAAAACCCAGTTTTCTTATCCAGTTTTATTGAAATGTACGTGACATAGAGCACTGTATACGTTTAACACATACAGCGTAACAACTTGAGTTACATGTATTGTGAAATGATTATCGCAATGACTTTAGTTAACATTCATCATGTCATAGATACAAAAAAAAAAGAGAAAATATGTGTTTCTCTTTGTGATAAGAACTGTCATAAGAATATATATATATATATATATATATATATATATATATATATATATAATTTGAGGGGGGAGGGGCAGGAGAGAGAGAGAATCTTAAGCAGGCTCCATGCTCAGTGCAGAGCCTGACAACGGGCTCCGCCCCACGACCCCGGGATCATGACCTGAGCTGAAATTAAGAGTTGGAGGCTCAGCTTACTGAGCATATTTGTAAAAATACTATTGAGTCTATTTTGAAAATGACAGAAACTGATTCATCTGGCAGAAATTCCCTTATCTGACTTACAGAGCTGGTAGAACAGGATGATAAGAAAGAAGGGATGGACTTCACTGAGGAAGAATCTAGAAAAGTATCAAACACAAAGATCTTTGAGTTCTGACGTGTGAGTGTGTGTGCATGTGTGTAAAATGCTGGTGGTGGCAGGACAAGAAATGTAGTGAGCTCTCTGGTCACATAAAAGCACAGTTAGGAAAGTCTCCAGCATTACTGAGTGATGTTTCTTTGCATTACACCAGGAAGAATCTGGATATTGGTTGGATTCACGATATTTATACTAAGGACGTGGGCTTTGTTTTTCCTGTTTGCCCCATGAGCACCATAGGAACTGTTTATTGAATATCTATTACAGTAGCTGGACTGTGTACGCACAGTGCTATTGGAACGCCCATGTTTGTAGAGGTATTGGACAGTTTCTCAATAGAGAATCTTTTAAAGATGTAAACATTGTGTTCAAGGCAAAGAACACACTCACGCCCTGTTATATGTAATTCAGGAAGCCTACAGGTAACAAGACTGTATTGCACATATGAAACTTACTACCAGTAGATCCTAGAAATCGTCATCTCAAGAAAAAAACTGTAACTATGTGTGGCGATGGATATAATAAGTAGACTTCCTGCGATGATCATTTTGCCGTGTATACAAATATCAGATCATTATGTTGTGCACCTGAAACTAATATAGTTTTATAGGTCAATTATATATCAATTTAAAAAGAAATAAATGTGAAAGAATAGATTTAAAGAATAGAGCTAAAGTGTCACCATTGTTCCACCATCATGGTAATGATTGATTACCATAGAAAATTTATCCACCTATTTTGAAACTGTGGGTAAAAGGGGGCACCTGGGTGGCTCAGTGGGTTCAGTGTCTGACTTCAGCTCAGGTCATGATCTCACAGCTCTCGGTTCAAGCCCTGTGTTGGGCTCTGTGCTGACAGCTCAGAGCCTGGAGCTGCTTCGGATTCTGTGTCTCCCTCTCTCTCTGCCTCTCTCCCGCTCATGCTCTGTCTCTTTCTTTCTCTCTCTCTCAAAAATAAGTAAATATTTTTTTTAAGTGATGGATAAAATTTTGGTGAGGAATGAAGTACTTGTTTGACCTCAAATGTTTCTGCCCATTTTACAAACTAACTGAAGGGAAACATTACATTTAGTTAACACCACTCATAAATGAAAAACGCTTATGTGATACACTGAGAATGAACATCGTTTGTATTTTTGCCAAAGTGTGTAACCCGAACCCAATCATGAAGAAACACCAGATAAGCCCAAACTGAAGGGTCTACTGGCTTGAGTTCCTCAAAACCGCCAGCGTCAGGAAAGGAAGGGTTGAGAAGCCATCCCAGATTGAAGGACACAGAGAACAAGAAAGCCACCTGCCGGGCATGATCCTGAACCGGGTCCTAGACTGGGGAAAGTCGCTCAGAAGGACCTTTTTTTAATGATTGGTGGAATTCAAGTACAGCTGGGTGTTACGTCATAGTACGCTATTAATGCTAACATTTCAGAATTTTAACTATTAGAAATAAGACCTGACAATATGCAAGTTATTCTGAAATCAGAAAACATAGTAATTTGTGTGTTTCCATTTGGGGGGAAGAGAAAAAACAAATGTGGCAAAACGATTGAAGCGGAGAAATCCGGGTTCGGTGGCGGTCGCTCCTGGCACAGGAAGCCGTGTCTGTGTCTGCAAAGCACCGACCCACCGACCACGGAGGTCGCGAGCCGCGCTGCCCGCGGACCGCAGGGGGGTCACCGGCCGTCCAGCCGCCGTCGCGGGTCGGGTCCCGGGTTCGCGCCGTCGCGGGTCCCGCCCGGGTTCGGGTTCGGGTTCGTGTAGGGGGCGCGACTCCGAGGCGCGCGGAGGGCGAGACGGAGGGAGGGCGCCGGAGGGGGGCGGGGGGCGTCCCGGGCGGCCGCACCTGCTGCGGGAACCTGAGCCAAGGGCGCGCGCCCTTCCAGCCTCGCCCATAATGCGGTGCGACAGTCACTGGGTTTGTGGGGATCCCGGGTCCTGTGGGGTCGGGGGGTCGGGGACCCACACTGTTTAAAAGCCGCAGCTGATTCTGAAAACCAGAGGGTTGGTCAGGCCGAGGCCTGGAGACTCCGCCGCGGACTGAGGCCGGGCTGGCGGGGCGGGGAATGGGAGCTCGGCGCGGGAAGTAGGCGAGGGGGGCTAGGCGAGCCCCCGGGAGCGGGCGGGGCGGGGGTGACAAAGGCGAGCGGAGGGTCGCGTGAGTGGGCGCGAGAGGCCGGGGGGGGGGGGGGGGGGGGAGAAGATCGGTTCCCGGTCCCGAAGGGAGCTGAGCGCGCGTTTTCCCCGGACGGTCGCACCGGAGAGGAGGCGCGCGGCGGAGTCGGCGGGGTCAGTCGCCCGGTGCGGTCGGCGGGGTCGGTGGGGTCGGCGGGTCCGCGCAGTCGGTGCGGTGGGTGCGCGAGCGGGGTCCGCGGGGTCGGTGAGGTCGGCGGGGTCAGCGTTGTCGGTGGGGTCGGTGCGCCCGGCCGGGCCGGCGGGTCGGCCGGGTCTGATCCCTGCGCGGTGACGGCCCGAGAGGAGCTGCAGGTGGGAGCGGGGTCTGCCGGCGTCCGCACGTCGGGCAGCGGGAGGAACGAGTGTTTCCTGGACGTTGAGTGTTGAGGTAGAAGCCGTGGCACGGACCCTAAGGCAGTAAGTGGTGCCAGGACGGAGGGCACCTTGTGTGAACAGGTGCAGGGTGTCGGCTGGGTCCAAGGGCCGACGGCTCGGGACTGTACGTGAGCGGTGACATCTGTCATGTAAGCAAGCCTCTGGAATCCAGGTGTCTGTCTCAGAATCTCACCCCCGCTTCTGCAGGGGCCCCGGCGTTGCCCGTGTCCGATTCTTGGGGGCACAGGGAGAGGGCCCTGTCACGGCCCCCTCATAATAGAAGCCCTTGTAAGAGCTAAGGGGGACAAGCAGAGACTTAGGCTTAGTGGACAAGGTACAGACGTGAGGGCAGCAGGGGGAGGGGGAGGCGCAGGATTTCTTCCATGGAGGGAGGAGTGGCCTGCGAGCCTACAAGTCTCGGCCCGCTGCACAAGCAGCCATACCGGAAGGAGATATTTTAATCACAATTCACTCATAGTATAGTTTTTTAGCAATTTGATCCCAGACGAGAGAACTGGCCAAATTACTTGGGACGGAGAGGACATTTCGGTGCTTGCCATAGGGCTAGAAGTCCTCCAAGTTTGGCTTTCTGAGACCCCCAAATAGTTTGATGGAACCCAAATAGTTTGATGGAACCCAAATAGTTTGATGGCATTTTGGTAGATCAGGTCTCCCGGCGCCCATTGGAGCTCATCCACAGAAAACTCAGGGGCTGTGTGATGGGACCCACAAAGTCACCTAAATTATTGTCCAGGGGATTGGACCTGGAATCTGGAAGTCTGCTCAACAGCACCCTAATTCCACATGCCCTCTCCAGGTCCTTTCTCAGTAACACCCCACACTCCATGTGCTTAAATGCTAGAGAAAGCACTCAGAGTAAAGAGAATACATGGAATGACCACATTACCCCCCTCGAAAACGGCCTCCTGGAACAAGTAATTGGCCCCAGGGAGCACCACCAATCAGCAGCCAGGCAGACTCCAGGCAGTCCCCCTCGGGAGTGCCCGCTGTAGATTTTGTCACCGGAGAAGGGAATCTGGAAATAAGGACATCCCAGCCTGGTGGAAAGTTAGACTTAGAGACTGGAAACAAATTTAATTCCCTCCCAAAGACAAATGATCCGCCAGGAAATAAGTCCACAGAGAGCAGCAGTTTGAAACCATCCCGCATCGAAATTCCTGAAAAGGTGCTGTTAGGGACTGAATTGTGTGTCCCCCCTCCCCATCTCCAAATCCATATGTTGATGTCCTAACCGCACAGTGCGACTGTATCTGAAGATGAGTCTTTAGGGAGGTAATAAAGGTTCAGTGAGATAAGGGTGCCTCTCACAGGAAGAGGAAGAGACACAAGGCGTGTGCACACGAAGGAAAAGCCACGCGATGGGACAGCAAACGGAGGAGGCCGCTGTCTGCTGCCTCCTGAAAAGGGCTCACCAGAAACCATCCCTGCGGCACCTTGATCTTGGCCCCCAGAACTGTGAGAAAAGAAATTTCTGTTGCTCGAGTCTGTGGTATTCTGTTATGGTGACCCTAGCGACTAATGCAGGTGCCACCAGTGGGTCAGGAACTCCTAGGTGTTCCCTGGCCACACAGAGCAGAGGCGAAAGGACAGAGGAAGTGGCTGCCCTTCACCCGCAAAAGCGGCCGACACATCTGTGTTCTCGTCACCTTTGCATCTCTTTCCCATTGTGATGGAAAAGCCTTTCCTACTTCCTCACGTGAGGGCCTTCATTTGATGTTAACGGAGGTGTCCAGGCACTGTTTTGTTTCAAGATTTAAAACAACGGTGAAAACGGGGTGAGTGAAGAAATGTAGGGAAGCAGATATTATGGAATATCGATTGAGAATGCGTTGATCCACGTTTATTTCTTTCATGTTTGGAAGGCCCCTATTGAGGTCCCTGGCCCCCCCCCCCCCCGGCCCAGTCGTCCAGCATCCTTCGGCTCGCTCACCCCGGAGGGCTTGGGGTCCGCAAGTGCTGGGGGTCCTGTAGAGCAGCCAGAGGAGTAATGCTGCTCTCATTCTGCGTTTGGCCCAGAAAACAGAAAGAACCAAAGAAAATGTAGGTAGGGCGATGCTGTTTCTTCTCCGTTGTTGTATTTCCCTCTCTTTAATAATAGTACACGGTGGGAACCACGGTGAACCGCTACTTCGTGTGCGCGCTTTTGTTCGGATTCAAGGGATGTTGTTAGGGTCCCGCCCCCCTGGGTGGTGTGGGGGCTCACAGCAAGAGATGAGGGAGAATTCAAGACAACCCATTAGGTTTTTCTCTCCATACGTGCAGGAATGGGACAAAAAGTTAGGAGTGCTAGATCAGTGTTTCTTGAAGAAGAAAAAAAAAAAAAAAAGCTACAGCTTGGAGGTGCCGGGGATCGAACCCGGGGCCTCATACATGCAAAGCATGCGCTCTACCACTGAGCTACACCCCCCTCCGGGAAAGCTCGTTGCTAACGGTTATCTGGAAATAAGTTTTGTTTTCTGAGGCCCTTGATTCCTGCCTGTTGTGGTGGTTCAGTGTTAACGGGGCTCCCGCGGCTACTTTGAGCAGGAGACCTTCAGGAACCAAAGAGGGGCACTGATTCTTCAGAGTGTAGAACTTGAGATGGAAAGGAAGACCCTGGAAACGTGTCCGGTGATAGCCAAGAAGTGTCTCCTGTGGCTTCAACACGTGTTTACAGTTTCCTTCTCCCATTCCTGCCAAGGAATTAATCAAGCCCCAGTTTTCAGCTCTTTTGCTTTCCTTCAGATATGTCTTACCCTGAGACACAAGGCTTTGGAAAGTCAGCATTTTCCGGCCTAAAATGGTTCATAATATTTCTTGTTTGCTCCATTGGAATATTAAGTATCAGATTTAATAGGGAAAAGGCATCACGACCCTAAAAGGAAACCCTAGAGTGATGCATTCAGCATTTCACTTAAAGGGTTGTTTCTCTTCAAACTTAGGAGGCCCTGACAATTGTCCAAAATCTCTTTTTCAAAAGGCATTCATTAGGCATGAAGGAAACAGCTTTGGGGATGGAGAGAAATGTTGGATTGTGAGAGTGAGACCAAACGTAAAGAGCCACAAGATTTAAGGGTCAAGGGAAAAATTATCTATTTATTTATAGGAAACATCATGCCATTATCAAACAGAAGAAGTGCAGAAAACAGGTTATAAAAATTCTTTTGGAGATGGAGGGAGGCAGGAGGATGGGAACATGAGGAACATGAGCTAGCTTTGCTCACATTAAATTCGAGATACATGCAGCGCACTTGTGAGGATGCTACACGGCCAACTCAGGATCACCTGGGCTTCAAGCCTTGGGTTTGTGAGTCACTGGGAGAACCAAGAATGAGAAGCCAGGTAAAGACCAAAGAGTGTGCTCATTAGCGTTCACTCCTGGACATTTCTTGAACCCTGGGACTTATCCTGGTTAAGACTGTGTTCTTTGAACTACATGATGCTGAGAAAACCCATTTCCTGGTACCGGATTTCTAGTGGTTAAGTGTTTCCCATTCTGGTTTCCCCATATATGAGCTTTTGCCAATATTCCTAAAATGACAGTGAGTCCTTTCTGAAATTGGAGGAATAAGATTTGTCTGGCAGACTAGTTCTCTCACTTGGCTCATGGAACTTTTATTTCCTTTATTTTCTTTTATTTCCAGTATGGTTGATAATGCAGTGTTAAATTAGTTTCAGGGGTACAATATAGGGATATGGCAATTCTATGCATACTCACTGCTCATCAGGACAACTGTGCTCTTAATCCCCTTCACCTATTCTACCCGGCCCCCCACCCACCTCCCCTCTGGTGACCATCAAGTTCTTCTCTGTAGTTAAGAGTCTGTTTCTTGGTTTGTCTTTTCCCCCCACTTTGTTCATTTGTTTTGTTTTCTTATATTCCACACTTGAGTGAAATCATATGGTATTTGTCTCTCTCCAACCGAGTTTGCTGTGCAATTCCTGGGTCATAGGGTAGTTTTATTTTTGATTTTTTGAGGAGTCTCCATACTGTTTTCCAGAGCGGCTGCACCAGTTTGCTTTCCCACCAGCAGTGCAAGAGGGCTCCTCTTTCTCCGCATCATCACCAACATCTGTTGTTGCCTGAGTTGTTAATGTTAGCCATTCTCATAGGGGTAAGGGGTTATCTCATTGTGGTTTTGATTTGTATTTCCCTGATGATGAGTGATGTTGAGCATTTTTTCATGTGTCGGCCATCTGGATGTCTTCCTTGGAGAAGTGTCTCTTCATGTCTTCTGCCCATTTTTTAATTGGATTATTTGGTTTTTCGGTGTTGCGTTGTATAAGTTCTTTATGCACACATATATCCACATAATAATGGATACTCTCGTTTTCCGGTTGCAGAATTGTCCTTGTACATACACGAGCACACACCACACACATTCTACTGCAACATTGCAGGGGTTCTTTCTCTGCAGATTCCCCCCTGCAATTGTTGTGTGGATTAAAAACATCACACACACACCCATCAAGACAGAAATGAGTTGTAAGGGTAATGGCATGTAACATATTGGAATTTCTTAGGTTGTAAAACTTTAAATGAAATATTCGCTATGTCAGTTAACGTTTCATCCAAGACCTCAGTGAATAGGAACCAAGAGAGTGTGACAAAAACGCGCCCCCGCCCTCCCCCACGTGCCGGGGCAAAAGCCAAACTGCCGAAACCCGGGGTCGAACCAGGGACCTTTAGATCTTCAGTCTAACGCTCTCCCAGCTGAGCTATTTCGGCTGCTGGAAGACCCCTCCTTTAGTCATTCTCCAATTGGTAAAGTCTGCATCGCGGGGCCAGGGTACCCTTCCTCCCCCCGCCCCCCAACGTGTCCGCTCCCACTTTGCTCGCAGGCATCCGCTTCCCCGAGAGTTGGGGGGGGGGGGGGGTTGGGAAGGGATCCCGGAAACCCTGCGCGAGGAGAAGGCCTTCGGAGGCAGCGGGTGAGCTGGAGGAGGAGGGGCGGGTAGAAACGGGTCAGCAGGTGCTCCCTGCGTGGTCGCCTGGGGTTCCCCACGACGCGAATGCCGCTCGGGGATGCAGGGAATTCAACACGGAATTACCGAGTCTTCTCCGGTCCTTTCTCTGTCTTGCTCCTCAGGGGCCGAGCAGCAGGAACAGGGCTAGTGGGCACGTGGGGGTGGTGACTGGCTTCTTGCTCGGGGTTCAGGAAATCCGGACGAGCCGGTGTTTCCTCCCTGGCTTCCCGGAGCGGACACTGCGGCAGCCGAGGGGAGACCCCAGGCGGGGACTCAGGTAGAGACGTTGGGCGGGGACCCAGGGAGAGACCTTGGGCAGAGACCTCGGGCGGAGACCCAGGGAAAGACCCCAGGGAGAGACCCTGGGCGGAGACCCCGGGCAGAGACCCAGGGAGAGAACCCGGGCGCGGACCCAGGGCGCAGGTTGAGGCCGATGAGGCCCTCCCTTTCGCCACAGCCTGCAAGAGGAGTTGTTCAAAGGAGACGAGTACTGGAGTGCCGGAGACAGACAGGTAGACGCGAGAGCGTGGGTACGAACCCGCTCTCTAGGAAAGGGCGGAGCCCCCCTGAGCCACACCTCTCACTGCAGAAATGCCCTCACCCTCCGGAAACATGAGCCACATTTCTGAGGAGTCTTCAAGGACAGAAAATCCACCGTGTCAAACGCCGCCGTGCCCTAAACCTCTGAACGGGACCCCGTGCTAGAAGTGTAAGAGGAAGGCAGGCCAGATAACGGCGCTTCTGCTCAAGGACCGCCCTCCCCATCAGTCCCTCCCAAGGCCCCCGCCCCGCCAAAGGCCCAGGGCATTTTTCCTGCACGGAAAAACCACAGAGATCTCCGGATGGAACTCTCTCCTGTGTCCTCAACCTCTCTCCCCTTCGTTTCTTCTTTCCCCTTCTTCGAAAGTTTGTCAAGCCCTCTCCGCGTTAGGAAGAGATGAGCCACAGTCTCAGAAGGCATTTCAATACTTACAAATTACAACTACTCTTACCTGGCATATGTGAAGCACTTCTACAAAACGCTAAGAAAAAGACTAAAATCTCGAAAAGAAAGAGCAAATTAAGACGCACTTCACAAAAGAGGATCCCCATATAGCAGTAGGCGATTTAAAAGGTGCTCAACGTCTTTTGCTAGCAGGGAGATTCAACTTTAAAAACAGTGAAATACTCCTCACCAGCATCAGGTTCTGCTGAGGGTGCGAAGCAGCTACAAGTCTCAGGCATCTCTGACCAGGCTTTCCAGCCACCCGCACACCCGCGCTGGGAAACTATTTGAAAAAAAATTTTTAAAGATTTTATTTCTAATCTCTACACCCAAAGTGGGGCCCAAGGTCACAACCCTGAGATCAAGAGTCGTGTGCTTCACCAACTGAGCCAGCCAGGCGCCCCCAGAAATATTGGCTGGAACTAAATATGCATATGACCTGTGGCCCCGAGACCACACCTGTGCGTGTGCCTAAGAGAAACGCATGAGTATTTCCCTTGTGGAGGGGTGCAGAACTGCCACCCCGAAATCTGCCACCTTGGCATCTTGATTACTTGGAACTAAAGGGACTTGACAAACAGCTGGTGTGAGGACACTCTGATTCTCCTTGGTCCCTGAAAGCAGATGAGTGTCCCCTGTACCAAGAGGGCACAAAGCATCTCAGCACCAGAGACAGGGGATTTAGGGCAGAGAAAGTCAGATAAATGAACCTCGTTACTTCTCCACCGTTTACTACCCCAAGCCCAAACCCCTTTGTCTTGTCACTCCTTCGAGTTTCATGTTTCTATGGGGCTCTCATATATAAAGAATTAAATTTGTTTTCCCCCTGTAATTTGTCTCACATTAATTTATGTTGTTAAGTGCTGTTGCATTTGCTCATGAACGCTAAAACTACATTTTTCTGTCATTTTCTGTCAGTGCACGACTCACATGTCCCACACCTGTTTTAAATCACAGAACATTAGCATAAACCCAGTTATTTGAGAAAATGAGAGAAGAACTTGAATTAAGAGTACAAATGTAGAGGGGCACCTGGATGGCTCAGTTAGTTAAGCGGCCGACTTTGGCTCAGGTCACGATCTCGTGGTACATGAGTTCGAGCCCCGCGTCGGGCTCTGTGCTGACAGCTCAGAGCCTGGAGCCTGTTTCAGATTCTGTGTCTCCCTCTCTCTGACCCTCCCTCGTTCATGCTCTGTCTCTGTCTCAAAAATAAATAAACGTCAAAAAAAATTAAAAAAAAAAGAGTACAAATGTAGAATTTAGAAGCATTCCTAATTATCTTAGAAGTCTTACGTTAATTACTGGACCAGCATAGAATCCAGTTAATTACTGGACCAGCATAGAATCCAGAAAGGGAAAAGGGACAATTTTTCACCTACACTAGAATGACATGAACATGGACAGGAGTGCTTGTGGCCACGTTAGACGTTCAGCCAACACCCAGCGCCCTCCAAATGTGCTCCAGCAGCGAAGGGAATCAATACCTTGTGGTGTTATCTTGTGATGTACAGTTTCCATCCAAAGGAACGCCTAGGGGGCAACGAAAACTTCCACGACCATCACTATGGATGAATCTAATTGTTTTAAAACTGGAGTGAAATACTCAAATGAGTACATATCATATGATTCTATTTCTATTTCAGAACAGGAGAAAAACACATCTCTGGTGGTGGAGGTCAGAAAGCAGAGCGGATCGTGGTAAGAGGGGGAAGCTCCGGGAGCTTAAGAGTCTTGGGTCTTTGCCAGGGTGCTGGTTACCGTGGTGCTGGTTACCGGGGGTGCTGGTTACCGGGACGTCTGCATAGTCGCAGCCCATCAAGCTCGTTCATTAAGGTTTATGCATCTTACTTTATAATTAAGCCTCGATTTATGTAACAAGAGAAGAAGAAAGAAGGAAAGATGTCCTTGCGAACCTCCTTGCCTCCAGTACCTCCTGTCTCCCCAGTGCTTTTCAACCTGCGGCTCCGGGCTGCTGCCCTCTGTGAGCACTAGAAGCTCCCGCAACAACTCACAGAGCCAGGACCCGCACTCTTGTCAACAATCTCCGCGATTTTCAGAATTTCGGGAACGGTTTTCTCTGGAACCAGGAAATACAGTGAAGGACTGAATTTCAATAAAACCCTACGTGTCTGCATGGGTCCTCAAACGCCAGTCTCCACGTCCAGGCTTTTTTTTTTTTTTTTTTTTTTTTTTGCCTTTAGCCAAGAGTTGGTAGGAGTGTAAAATTTGGATGTAAGGTTTGGGATGAAAATCTCCCAAACTATTTTGGTTCTTTTACCGATTGCTTCTCCCCAGCACAGAAAACATTACCTACTCAGGGTTTACCCACAGCCCCGCACGTCGCGCCAACCAGGCCCGGGCTCGGCCTGAACTGGGAGCACAGGGAAGGAAGAAGAGTACAAAGTGATGTGGACGGGAGTCAGCACAGAGACTGAAGCGGGCGGGTAGGGACGCGGGGGCGCGCTGGACTGCAGGGAAGGCTTGGAGTGCACACCGCGGGGGCGGAGGGTTGAGGCAGGGAGGGGCGAGGCGCTGGGCAGGGCCGAAGGGGAGGAGCGCAAGGAAAAGCATCCTGGGAAGGAACAGCATCTGCGGGCAGGTGCAGCGGCTAGTGGACGCCCGCATCTCTCCGCAGCTTCCTGCCGGTGTGAGGCCGCAGAGGCGCGCCTTCTCTCTCAAGGGACGCGGGCTTGTCCCAGAGGGGATGTGGCCCATTTTGCCTCGGACCTTGGTGGCTTCGGAGCCTCACCTCTCGTTGGGCCTCTGGCCGGACAGGTTGCGCGCTCTGAGGCCGCGCGAGGCTGACGTGTGGTCGCAGTTCGGGAGCTGCGGGGAGTCCGGGAGTACGTGGACGCGGTGGGGGCACGTCCCGCCCGCGCCCCTGGGATCGGCACAGCCAAGACGCTGCAAGCGTGGTGCTTTGTAAGGTTTTGCCTGACATGCAAAAGGTAAGAATGTTCTCGTTTGTTGGCCCGCTTATTGCCAACTCTCAGAAGCGTATTGGAACCCGACTTTCTCCTGAAGAAACGCTTCTGGCATTTGCGACGCGCTCCTTTCCTTCTCACACCCGGCCCTTGCCTCAGCAGGCGTCCCAAGAGCGGGGCTCGGCCTTGGGGAGCCCGGGGCCCCGACAGGGCTGATGCTCGCGGCCGCCACCCCATCCTCGGGCCAGCACGCGGGCAGTGCGGGTGAGTCAGCTGAAGGTTGGTGACCACCCCGCGTAGACAGGTAGGAAAAGGTGAGGGAGTTTTCTGGAAGATCCCTGGTCTCTTGGCTTCTCTAGAGGGAGAAGGAGGCTGCTTTTCTGCTCTCTGGATGCTTGGAACCTCGACTGCTTTTTCCTTCGGTGACTGATTTTCTTTCTTTTTTTTTTTTTAACGTTTATTTATTTTTGAGAGAGGGAGAGACAGAACATGAATGGGGGAGGGTCAGAGAGAGAGGGAGACACCGAATCTGAAACAGGCTCCAGGCTCCGAGCTGTCAGCACAGAGCCCGACGCGGGGCTCGAACTCACGGACCACGAGATCATGACCTGAGCCCAAGTTGGATGCTCAACCGACTGAGCCACCCAGGCGCCCCAGGTGACTGATTTTCTAAGACGGGATGGCGTGTCCTCCTGTGGGCTTCTGTTGAGGCGCCTTGACATCAGAATCCGGAACTCTGGAAAGTTCCAGAGACAGAGGGTGGCCCTGGAGACTCAGGAGATTGAGGCCGAAAAAGATGTATGGTGTTGCGGTGGGGAGAAGAGCTCCTAAGTTCTGGGGGAACAAAGAACTGAGCGTCCCCTGACTGGTCCTGGCCCCAGGACCTCGGTGCCTGCCTTTTCAGACGGAAACGCCCCGGGGCGCCCCGATTTCAGCACAGGGGACCACTGTCGTGTCCACACTTATCATCCTTTGCAGCTTAACGGCTTTTCCATCACTAAGCCCCAGAGTGTGAGAGTCTCTGACAGAAGCCGTGGCCACCTGCACATCAACCATCAACCGCTGGCCGTGAACCTAGGAAGGTTTGCGTGCAAGTTTCCAAGCCGTGTAGACTTGGCTTGTATAAGTCATCCGGGTTGGGGAGGAGGTAGGACTGTAAACCCGCAGGACAGCGTGAGTGCTTAACTCTGATCCAGACCCACATGGCTCTTCCCTTGGGCCGCACAGACCCCATGCCGAGTGCTTCCAGGTCCCACAACCAGACCCCGCGCGGTTGGAAGGACTGCTGTTGTTAGACGAGGTTATTTAGGCCCTAAGAAGCCTGGAGGCCAGCCTGGAGGAGGCCGTGGCTAGCCGTGGGGAGGGTCAGAGGCCTGTCCGGCCTCACTCCAGAGAAGCCCCATCACCCCCGACGGCCCCGGGTGGCGGAGCCAGGACAGAAAGCCCCTGGTCAAATAAGGAAGGGAGCCCCCAAACCCTACTTCTAAGAATCCCCACCCCAAGTAGTGGGTTCTCCACCCCCTTGTTAACAACTGTCAGTAACAGAAACCCCGACCCCTTGGGCTCACACGCTCTCACATCTCAAGACTGTACTCACCTCAATAAACGTTCCTGCTCGTACCCCTCATCTACTGTGGTGTCTCCCCTTGAATGCGACATCTTTTCCATGGCTGGGTCAGGGCTCAGGGCCTGGGGTCTCCCAGGCTCACCTGACAACACTACCCTCTGGCTCCTGTAGCGCACTGATGGGGCCCAGGTGCTGGTGATCGCTGAGAGTGCTTGCAGATTGGGTGATAACAGAATCAACAACAAATAACCTCAGTGAATGAGCTCGGCCACCTCCCTGCTTCCCAAAGGGGTTAAGAATGAGCGGCGGCAGCAAGTAGAGTTTCACGGAGATATTTGGCGCAGCGGTAGAGGTTAGAAGTACGGGTGGAACGAAACTGGAGGTGCTGGGGATTGAACCCAGGACCTCGTGCATGCTAAGCACGCGCTCTACCACTGAGCTACACCCCCTCACTCTCACTTAGGCCTTGAAGCCCTTTCATGACCCTACTGTAACTGCAGTTGCCTGAGTCTCAGGGTTCATCATCCAGGCCTTTATGTTTAGTTCCCTCCTTTCTATACTCCATACACCACATCCCCTCTGAGGCTCGGCTGCCCCGGAAAAAAGGCGTTTCAGTTCCTTGTTCACGGTCAGCTCATGAGCAGCCCTTCCCAGAGTCCGCTGCCCACAGGCTCTTCCAGTCCACCACCTGGGTGCCTCCTGGGACACGACGTTCTCTTGTGGGGTTTCCCAGTATTACTTTCGGTGTCCTTTGACTCTTGGATACATCAATGCTTTATATAGTAAAAAAAAAAAAAAAAAAAAAAAATTAAACTCCCTCAAGTGTGTGTCCAAAGACTCTAAAGCTGAATACAAACAGAAACAAATTGAACATAGAATAACCACATAGAGGAAGAACAGATCCAAGCAAATGTTTTACACAGTATTTTGTTTTAATTGTAATGACAGAAAAAGCGAATCTTAACCTTTATGTAGCAGGGTTATCATTATTATTTTTTGTAGTGTGTAAGAGTATAGCAATTGTGATATTTTGTGTGAATTTTATTTATTTTTATGTGTGTGTGTGTGAATTTGTGTGATTGGAAAAGTGAATACATATTTGGTGTTGGAAATCAAGGCTCTCTCGTTAGAGAAGGAAGAAAGGAAGGCATAGTCCTGTTGACTCTGGACAGGAATTAGAGCCATCAGTACGAAACTGTATATAAATCTGTCACTTCCCCCCAGATCTGTCTGCTAACAGGGCCTAGAAGACATGATACTTCTGTAACAAAAAGCAATGCTAGCCCGCTATCTTGCTTTTTAAATACCATTCCCCACTCAAAGGAACCAGATACTTTTAGAAATCACTGACTCTAGGACTGGACCAGGGAAAGTACAAGATGAATCTGAGATATCTTTCTGTGCTATAATGTAGGTGCTTAAAAGTGAAGGGGGCAGTTCAAAAGGATCCAGAGGCCAACTTGAAGGGCCTCTCACTGGTCAAATCAGAGACACTTCCAGCATGAATAATGACAAGTGATTATAATTCTTGGATACTTAAATCAATATGGAAGAAGGGAAAGTTTTCCTTACAGTGGGGTGTGAACTAATAATAGAAGTAATAATAAGGTTAGAAAATCACCACTTTGCCACCATCAGAACAATAATAGAGTCAGGCAAAATTCATAAGTCAGTTAAAAGCATAGGTAAAATTTTTATGATGATCAGAATATTTATATAGTCTCAGAGTATTTCCTTACAGGTTTATTAATTATAAGGGGGGAATGATCATTTTAAGGGGAAGAAGCCTGGTAAACACAACCTTAACAAAGTGATCAAAGCAAACATGACTAATAAGCCTGGTGTGATGCAAGGAGACATCATTCCTGTGACATCCCCCCCAAATATTCACAACCCAAATCTAGTCTAATCACATTAACTGGGGAACATGTTGATCTCATGAAAAACAAGAAGCGTGAGAAACCATTCCAGATTTAAAAAAGACTAAAGGGTAAATTCATACATGATGCTGTAATGGGCCCAAGTTTGGGACAGAAATTTCTATAAAGGAATTTATTAGCAAAATTAAAGCTAATAAGACTGCATATTAGACAATACTATTTAACCAGTGTTAAATTTCCTGACTTCAAAATTTGTGCTGTGGTAAGAAAATGTCCTTGCTCTTAAGAAATACATGCTGAAGTGCATAATAAAAAGATTATGACGGAGGTTTACAATAAAAGGATTGTGGATAAAAAGACACAGTATCCAAAAATGGTTTTGAAATAGTTTAGAAAAGAATAATGTTTTTCTCCCTTTGTCTCTCAATAGGATAGATAGATGATAGATAGATACATGATAGGTAGGTAGATAGAAAGAAAGAAAGATAGATAGATAGATAGATAGATAGATAGATAGGGATTTATTGGTTGTTGAGGGAGAGGCAACACGGTGCTCTGAAATGATCCCAACATTTGGACAGCATGTGCTTCTCAGGTGGTTCCCATCGTATTGAAAAGACTGCTAAGCAGAGACAAAGTTGTGAATTTGTCAACTTAGAATGTTAGAATCTAGCAGGTGTTTTGCTCTGTTTCGCTTTCACACTCCTTGCTTGTGAGTTACTCATCTAAGGACATCTGAAAGGGATGAATTTCTTTCTCCAGAGCTGGGAAGCGAGCCGGGCCTGCCTGGCTGGGAAGAGAGAGTGAGGCTGTGAGACCCAACACTCCTCCCTCTATTATTCAGCGGCAGTGATGGGAGCGGGTAGTTTGGGATTGAAACCATAACAGCCCTTTGGTGGGGCCATCAGTGGACTAGAAACTTTGAGCAGTGCCTGGAAAACGCAGAGTAGAAGTTTGGACAAGAAGCAGAAGAAGAAATGGCTGCTCTTTCGCAGCAGCGAGGATGCCTTAGACACCTGCGAACTATGTCTTCTTGTTTTGGCTAATGATTTCCATTTTGACGCAAACAAAAAGTTTTTTTCTGCCACCTCTTCATAGTAGCACGGTGGGTGTTAACTGACATTTCTGGGTATACTTTTATGTAGAGATTTTACTTTATTATTTTTTATTTTATTTATTTTGAGAGAAAAAGAGCAAGTGGGGGAGGGGCAGAGAGGGAGAGGGAGAAAACCCCAAGCAGGCTCCGCGCTGTCTGATGCGGGGCCTGAACCCATGAACCGTGAGATCATGACCTGAGCCCAAGTCAAAAGTCGAGAGCATTTAACCAACTAGGCCACCCAGCTGTCCGTAAGCAGGGATTTTAAAAGAAGGGACTGATTGGAGGGAAGGAAATCGGACGGTTTGAGCCAGCAGTCGGGCCCATGCAGGCTACTGAGTCATTTAAAGCAGATTTTTTTTTTTTTTTTTTTTTAATGTTTGGCAGGACTCTGGCCTCTTTGTGCTGTCCTGTGGCGGCAGCGGCCACCCACTTAGCACCTGCCTCAAACTTCGGGTGATGGAGACAGAAGAGGAGGAGTCGAGAGAAGACTGTGGTTCCTCCTAAAAACTTCACACAAACAAAGGAACTACTTTGCCTCAGGCCTCTGGTTTCCTCCTTTTTCCGTGTGCCCTTCTCTCAACAGTGGTGGGAATAGGGGCGAACTGACAACTTTGTTACTATGGGGGCAGGCTTCTTGTGTCGAGCGGAGGGGTCGTAGGCGGAACACCGGCGCCCAGCGAGCCCAGGTGTCGTTCCCGCGGAGGGAAGCAAAGTCTTTGCGGGTGTGAGGACAGAAGGGTCTCGAAACGCGGAACCTGCCCTGGATTGTGCGGTAGGCCCAGCCGATCACAGGGGTCCTTACAGGAGGGAGGCGGAGGGGGGAGGCCAGCGGGAGCTGGGGGCAGGGGTGGGGAGATGCGGCCGCAGGGTGAGCAGCGGAGCCGGGCCGCACACCTGTGCGTTCAGCCTGTGCGTGCGCAGTGACGCGTTACACCTGCCGGAGGGAACCGACTGCGCGCCTCTTCTGCCCGCAGCCTCTGGTGGCTTTGAGGCTCGTGGGGTCTAAACAGAGTAAAAATTAACGTCTTGGGTCCCGTGTTGGTTTTCTGGTGAGCGTTCTGCCAGGGAGTAAAGAAGCAGAAGGTAGGACAGTGCAACCTGCACCTCCTAAAGACGGGGTGGGGGGGGGGGGCGGCTGGAGGTGCCGGGGGTCGAACCCGGGGCCTCGTGCATGCGAAGCACGCGCTCTCCCACTGAGCTACACCCCCCCGGCCGCCGAGGTCCCCCGCACCTGTCTCCATGGGGTGGAGGAGCCGCAGGTGTGGGGGGGCGGGGGCGGGGGGGCTGGGAGCGGAGGGACTAGCCTTTTAGCAAACAGAGCTCGAAAGGGGGCACAGAATATTGGAAGCGCTTGTCAGAAAACTGGCCGGCTCTTCCCTGGCTTGAACACGTCTTGCTGTTTGCTGTCCGCTCCACGGGGAAGGGAAGGGCAAGGCAAGATTTTCTTGGGAAAACCCGGGTGGGAATCCATACCACAGGCCTTTCGGAGTTTCAGAGTCGGATTTATCACAGCCTGAAGGCAACTGAGCAGGCCGGAGGGGGCGTCCAGGGTAATAACGCTTCGGTGGCCGCACAGGGATAGGGACCTACTGGGTTTACAGAGCGAGACCCAGATGGAGACGCGCGAAGGGACCCGTCCTTCAGCCCAGAGATTTGTGGTCCTTGATCTTCCAGAGAATGGGGGGTGGGGCGTGGAGAGGAAGGGGTGGGTGTGGTTCGGGGCACGTGGAAGTTAAGGGCTCCGTCTCTAAGGTCGGCCTGGGGGTGCCGCACGGCGAACCCCGCCCAGTGCCCAGACCTGACTGTGGGGGTGGGTGGGCGTGAGCAGAACAAGTATAATAGCAGAAAGAGAGCTGAGTGTCCTGGGAGATGGGGACTCAGGAACTCGTTTACTGATGGTTCTGGGGGCGGGATTCTGAGGGGGAGACTTCTTCCCAGACTGACCCTGAACCCTACAATTCACACTGGTTAGCCCTGCGGCCTTGAAACTTCCATGGGAGACCCAGAAAGACTCATTTCCTGACACCAGGCTCCTAGTTGGTATTCTCTCTTCTTCGTTTTACATCTTTTTAAGTAAGTGTGTCACTGAGCCTCTTGAAATTGAAAGGACATTATTGGTTTGGCAGAATTTCTCTCTTGGCTGGTTCATGGGGCTGCTAGAATAGATAAGAAGGAAACACAAGTGGCAGGTTTCACTGGACTCGAGTGCTTGAGAAGTGCCCCCCACCGAACTCTGCAAGCTCTGGTACGTGGTTGTATGTGCATCTGTATGTGTGTGTGTGTAAGTGTAAGAGGATGGCTGGAATATTATCTAGGCTGTTCGATGCTGTGGAAACACAATTGTGCAAACTCCCAGGATCATCCAGTAATTACCCCTTAAATCGCTCCTGGAGAAACCTACATATCAGCAGGAGTACTACAAGTGATTCACAAAGAGGTTGTTCTTTGTGTTCTTTTTTTCTGTTTGCCCCAAGGTACACTGAACAGCATAATTGTTAATCAATGTTCTTTGACAACATTCAGACTCTCCATCCACCGCATGATTGAAAATATCTATTCCGGGGGAGATAGTAGGATGAGTTTCAAACATGATTCTTCTAGTGAAATAACCGTTTATCTCATAAAGTTAATTGTTAATCAATGTTCTTTGACAACATTCAGACTCTCCATCCACCGCATGATTGAAAATATCTATTCCGGGGGAGATAGTAGGATGAGTTTCAAACATGATTCTTCTAGTGAAATAACCATTTATCTCATAAAGTAGAACTCAGACCCTGAAGACACATGAGGCGTATTGCCAGTGCATCTAGGACAGGTGGAAACATTGTAACTGGTTGGGTGCCATTTTTAAAAAGGTGGCAGGCCAGCAGGAGTCGGTTTTTCATGTGGGGAGCTTTTGTGCTCCAGAATTCCAATCCACACTTAGGATCCGTGTGTGTTTACAATGTCTCACCTTGTTAACATGGACAGGGAAGATTAGTTATACTGCTCTAATAAGTCTCCTATCTTGACTGAATGTGAAGAAACTTTCTACACTAGGTAGTAAATGATTAACTCATCCTTTTTCTCCAATTAAATGTGCCTCTGAAAAAAATAAAGCACTGCCTTTTCAGTTAGAGTGTCTACATGGCCTAAGGGATCATGTCTGCTCCCACATTCCTGTGCAGCCCATGGTCCTACCCAACTGCTGCCTCCTGCACATTCACAGATGGTCCCACACATGACCACATCGCCTTTCCTCTAAGAGTTTCTTAATCTGTAATTTCTCCCTGAGAAAGCTAAACAAAAGATAAGTTTGTTGAGATAGAACACCCAAATAAAACATGGTTGAAGTTCCAGAATTCATCTACAGTGTACTTTAAAATGAGTCAGTCTTATTCTGAGTCAAAGTTAGACACAACTTGCTCTCAAAGAAGTACCTCAGACAGCTCAGGCAGCACGTTATTTGTTTTTATTGTTTTATTTTTATAATGTTTTGTTATTTTTATTTTATTTATTTTTATAATTTAAAATTTTTCCATCCAATATTTTCTAAAGCGTTCTCATACTAAGCTTTTGACCTTTTTACTATATTCTCTTCTCCTTTAAATCACAGAGGTGGGTTTCCATGGAGAAGTCTATGGTTGGAAGGAAGGAAGCATTTTCCCTTTTCCTTTTTTTTTGCCTTCCCCCCACCCCCACATTTGGGCTGAGCCCTAATATAATACAGAAAGGCAGTCGTGATAATTCAAGATATTCTTTCTCATGTTTTGTCTTGTTTCTTTTTGTGACTTCATGAATTCCCATAGTTTCCTGACATGGTGGGTCCAAGTGGCAGAAAGACACTGTAAAATTGTACCTTGAAAACAAGAGGAGGGAAAACATGACAGCAGAATAGAAAGAGAACTATCGTTCGCTTTAAGAAAGTCTGGCTCCTGAGCACTACTTCTGAATCTTTTATGGAGATGTAAATCCCAAAGCCAAGACATCTTAACTTGAGAAAGAATTGTCCTTGGAACTTATTTATCCTTTGAAAATTCCCTAATCACAAAAAATAAAGTAATGAAAAAGAAAAAGAAAAAATTTCCTCATCACTTCACAGGGAAACTTTTGACATTATGTTTGTTCGGGGAACCAGGATTCCCAATACCTGAGCAGTCGGTCAGCCCGCACTTCCATTGTGGTAGCTAAGGGTTAGGGATCTTCAAAATGTATCACAGGGCTTAGTACACGAAAGGGGACTTTGGTATTAGCCAAATTGTTAATTTTGGTATTAATACCAAAGCTCTTAAAGATTTGATGAGGACGAGGCAGCTCTGAGTATGGAAATGATTACAAGATACTATGCTATTTTAAATGTTGCTGAGCACAAAGACAGACACAAAGTTCCCAGTACATGTTGGAAGTTAGCACAGTGTTGATTGCAAAACTTGCGAATGTTTATTAAAAGGAAAAAGAAACTTCACCTCGAATTCAATTATGTATGTTGATTCAGAAAATATTAATATTATATTACCATGGGAGAGAACAAGGTCCATTATCAGGCCGCACAAATGGTTCGACAATAGAAGTACATTTTTGCAATTGTATCTCCTGCATTGGAATAGGAAATTGGGAAAAGATTAGAATACAGGCATGCACTTAAAATGTATACCCTCCTGAGCCACGTCCCAGCACCCAACCCGGCGCTTCCCAAAGGAATCGGTTGGGGGATCCAGGTCGTGGTTGAGCGGGTCTGCGCAGGGGCGGACGTTCCGCGTTTCTCATCAGCTCGCAGGGGCCACCACGGTTGGTGCGAGGACCGCACTGATGGGGGCGCACCTGCCTCGGGCCGGGTCGCTAGGGGTGCAGACGGAACTCGGCTGGCACCCGTGTTGGGGCGCGGGGACCCTGCGCGGACGCCTGCGGGCGGCGCTGCACCCACGCCGAGGGCTGTGGGCGCGGCCACCGCGGCCGGAAGCAGGGGAGCTAGGAAGACGGTGTGAGAGCCCGCGCCCTTCCCCCAGTCGGCCTCTCCGTCCTCGCCTCTCCTTTCCCGCGCGGTTAATACAGCCGCAAAATGGAGGCGGGGCCCCCGCGCCCACCGTATCGGTGAGGAGGGACCCGGAGCAAAAGTGGAGGTGCCGGGGATTGAACCCGGGGCCTCGTGCATGCTAAGCACGCGCTCTACCACTGAGCTACACCCCCGCGGGAAAAGCGTTCTCCCGGGAGGCTATTCAAGGGCAGCGCAGGCGCCGGCGACCGGTTCCCGGAGGCTGCCTGGGCCGGGTCCGCGGCGCCTGATGCGGCGGCCCCGCAACCTCGCAGCCGGGACAGAGGCTCGCTCCGCGGAGAGACGAGCGAAGCGCGCTGCGGGCCAGAGCCCGTGGGAGCCCCGGATCCGCCCCGCGAGGCCGTGGCGAACGCGTTCTCTCGGGCCTCCGCGCTCTCGTTTTCCCGCTCTCCCGGCTGCCAGAAGTCGTGCGCAGGGAGGCGACCGAAGAGGACAGGTGCAAAAGGCGGGGGGCGCGCAGACGCCGCTCCGGGGTCGGTCCTCCCGGGAGACCGCGCGGGCGGTGCACCTGTCGCCCTCCCCCGCCTCACCACCACCCCCCGCCCGGGCGGCAGGCGCCGCGCCCCTCCCTCCAGCCCCAGGAGCGCACCTGCGAGGCTGACGGTGCGGACGTGGCTCTTTGGGTAGAGACAGTGTGGTTCCCCAGCCTCTCCAATTAGAGGCTAGAAGGACGCTGGCAACAGTGAAAAAGCCACCGAAGTCTCGGCTCAAGACGTTAGAAGACGAACAGCGTGATAAACCAGAAGACTCGGAATAAACTAAAAGAAGGGAGCGCTGATAAAGACGAATGCAGAAAATAACGAGTTTTAAAAAGTGGAACTAATAAAGAACCTAGATATTTGAAAAGGCAACAGAAGAGTCAAACTTCCAGCTAACCTAATTAAGAAAAGAGAAAATCAGGACCGCAGCCAAGTCCCCATCAAAACAAGAGGGCTTTCAAAGTCGTGAGAAGCATCGTAGCACAGTTCAGCAAATGATTTAAAAACTTAGATGAAGTGGATTTTGTAAATATCATATCCAAGTTAATCCTTGTACAGACGGGAGGCCAGCAGGCTATTGCTCTAGAAAAACAGAGAAAGTAGTTGAACAGGCACACCCCCCAAAAGGGCACCAGGCAAAAATACTGTCACAAGCAAATTCTACCAAACTTAAATATCAGAAAGTCATGATGTTAGTTAGATTATTCAAAGCATAGAAAAAGAAGAAAAACTTCCTATTCAGTGCATAAAGTGAGTTAATATTAACCACTTTTTTCAGTTTGCACCAAAAATTAAAACTATAAGCCTATTTCGCATAATACAGGATGTCCAACTGGGGGCTATTCCAGAAATGCACAGAGCACTCATTATTAAGAAAGATATCGGCAAAGATTCCCTTCTCCACACAAGTCTATGCCGGGCCCCCTGCTCTCCTTTTCAACTAGGCTTTGGCTTTGGGTCTTTGATTTTCATCTCTGTGTTGTCCAGTTTCTGTAAGAGTCCTTAGTTGGGTTAGCTAGGTGTCCCCCATCCTCCGTATCTGATCACCTTCCATGTCTAATTGGGCCCCTTATCCTCCGCCATCCCCCAGGTGACTAGGGTCACTGTGGCCCACTTCTAGCAAGAATCCTGTTAGGGCCATTCAGCCACAATCCCTCCTTACCTCTGATGTTTCCTCTTGGGAACTTCCTAACCACTGATGAACCCCCACCCCACTCTTGGCTATAAATTCCCACTTGCCAAACACTGTATTTGGAATTGATAGTTCTATACTGAGGCCTCTTTCCCCCTATTACAATATTCCTGAATAAAGTCTGTTTTTCCTGCTATTATAGCTACTAATCAGCTCTGGCTTATCTTTAACAACATTAATACAGACCATCATGTTGATAGAGAAAAGGAGGGAAAAAACATACATGATTATCTCTATAGGTTCAGAAAAAGCATTTGACAAAAGACAACGTATGTTTAATATTTTACTGGAGGACTTAGTGTCCTCCAAAAGTTCGTGTCCATTTGGAACCTGAAAATGTGACCTTATTTAGAAATAGCGTCTTTGTAGATGCATTTAGTTAGGAGGAGATCATATTGAAATATGATGAGCCCTAAATCCGCTGACTCATGTCCTTCTAGGAAGAGGAAAACATGTCAGAGACAGAGACACACAGAGAAAAGGAGGCCGTGCCACGATGCAGGCAGAGATTGGAAGTGGAGGGGTACCGGGAGCTGCCGGAAAGGAAGATGAGGCAAAGAAGGAGACTCAGAGGGAGCATAACCCAGCTGACACCTGATTTTGTACTTCCAGCCCAGATAACTGTGAGAGAATAAATTCCTGTTGTTTTAAGCTACCAAGTTTGTGGTAATTTGTTACAGCAGCCCTAATAAACTAATACAAGTAGGGTGCCTGGGTGGCTCAGTTGGTTAAGTGTCTGACTTTGGCTCAGGTCATGATCTCACAGCACTTGGGTTCAAGTCCCGTGTCAGGCTCTGTACTGACAGCTCAGAGCCTGGAGCCTGCTTTGGATTCTGTGTCTCTGTCTCCCTATCAGCCCCTCCCCAACTCATGCTCTGGCTCTCTCTCTCTCTCTCTCAAAAATAAATAAACTTTAAGAAAAAAACTAATACAAATATACTAAAAGCACTCAGTAAAATAAGAATTGACAGACACTTCTCAGCATAATATTTCTTGTCCTACTTTTTGGTGTCACAATCCTCCTGTATTCTAAAGAGCCCCTCCCATTCTACTTTACTTTGATTCTCTTGGCTGTAGGGGACTCTGGAGTTATGAGAAATGAAGTCGTGATATGGAACAAGTAAGACTTTGATAATACGGAGGACAGAAATCCGGGGCCTGTTTCTCTGGGCGTTTACTGAAAATCAGGAATGAGAGTAGAGGGTTAAATAGTTTGATTGAGAAAGAGCAAATCGTTGATTCTATATAGTTTACTTGGTTCTGTGCAGCTGTTTTAACCAAAAAGTCAAAAAAAAATCATAGATGACAAGAGTTCTGTTGCCTTTCAATTTTCCTGTAAACCACTACGAGCAGATTCTGATTTAAATCCCAGCTGGTCCTCTAGGCTTGTGGCCTGAGGCATGGTTCAAAGGAGGCGAGGAACCGCCTTGCTGCACAAGGTTCAGTTGGTGGGGCAGAAGACTCTTGGTCTCGGGGTGGTGAGCTTGAGTCCCACGATAGGGGAAAGCTAATTGTTGGTCTCCCGCTGGTGCATTTGCTGGTCTCCTCAGTTGTCCTCTGGGCTGCAGCCCCCGGGCTCCATGGCAAGGACAGTATACTTGGTGGCTGTCCCAGGGGAAAGCTTAGAACTACACACAGTTCAGAGGAGAGGGGGAAGGACGCACTGAGAGAAAAACCTTCCTCTGATTCACCAGTGTCTGTAAGCCACGAAAACGTGGATTGTATGAGCAAGAGTATACAAAAGTGGAAGTTCTGACATAGAATCCTATTAGGACCCATGCCAAGGGGGCTGTCGACGGTGCTGACGGCCAAAGCTTTTCAGAGGCGAAAGGTCTAGTGAGGTCAGGCATGAGTGTATTTACAAGCTGGTGAAGGAGACTGAGGTGACCAGAATTATCTAATAGGAGTCTACTAAGGAGCCTCATTGATCTCTTTGTCAGACAGAGAAAGGGGGGTATGTCCTGACTGCCGTGTGCTGATAGCTCCCCTGCACAACTGTGATTCATATCCTTAAAGATTCAAGGTGTACTTTGTGCTGGATGTGCTGTAACTTTTTCAAACTGGGTAAAAGAAGCTACCTACCCCTTTGCCCAACATCCACTCAGATGGCTGGACTAATGTTCTAACCTGCTAAAGGTTTAAGAGTTCACATCTATCCTGACAGTACATGTGACTTCAGACTGTGATTTTGAAATGCTATGATATGGAAACATATTTTTTTTTAAGTTGATGTATGGTTTGCACACACTGTTATGTTAGTTTCAGGTGCACAACAAATAATTCGACAACTCTGTACATTATGCTATGCTCACCACTATAGAAACACAGAGATTTTTAACTGTCTTGGGAAACTTAATTAAAAATTGGAAAATGTTAATGATTTATTAGAGGAAAATGCACATCTGAAAAAAAGCTCAATTATGAGTGTTGAAGCATATTGGGGAGTTAGACTTTTGAAGCTAGAGGAAATGCCCTAGAAAACTACTATCCAGGGGCCCCTGGGTGGCTCAGTCGGGTAAGCTTCCAACTTCGGCTCAGGTCATGATCTCACGGTTTGTGAGTTCAAGTCCCGCGTCAGGCTCTGTGCTGACAGCTCAGAGCTCAGAGCCTGGAGCCTGTTTCAGATTCTGTGTCTCCCTCTCTCTCTGACCCTCCCCGTTCATGCTCTCTTTCTCTCTGTCTCAAAAATAAATAAACGTTAAAAAAAAGAAAAGAAAACTACTATCCACATTGTAAAAACGGTTTCTTGATGTGATTTTGAGAATCCAGAAGGACATAATCAAAAACCACAATCTACCATTAAAGAAAGCTTATTGCCGTCTGAGAACTCTCATGCACAGCAAAGGACTCTGATGTTCCCAAGATGGCCATTTGGTGGTGCCCACGCCATTCTCCAGAACATGGATGTGCTCAATACCTGAAAGTGCTCACAAGGTCAAGGACAGATTCCTCCAAGCTCTTCACTTTATTTTTAGAAAAGTACACCCAAGAAGCTCCTTGGGTGGCCGAATCTTTTCTATGTCTATTTATCATAAGCTCCTTCCCCAAACAACAACAATGCTAAAGCTCTGATGAATCTTAAGATTCTCCCATTAAAACGTACATTTCATTGTCCTCATTCTCCAACCTAAGAAAGCAGTACAAATGAAATTCATGTTTTTTTTAAAATCAACATTTTCAGAAGAGCTTTCTTTACCCTAAAATTCTACCTATTAAAGGATAAACTGAGGCATATGAAAATTTTTTAGTTTATTTGAGCAAAAATCAACTCGGATCTGCTAGGGGCAAGCTTGTGGTGGTTAGAGATGCCCCTCTGACAGCAGGTATAAACACAGAGCAGAAGACAAGAAAGGAAGTCATTCGACTGGCTAGAGCTTAAAGCCTCGTTGGCTGTTTGTGATTTGTTGTCCTTATTGTTTCTATTTCTGAACCTTCGAGAATATACAGGCTTAGTTTTAATCTGCTTAAGCAGGCATTAGAGCCCCCTCGTCTACTGGCCTCTCTGTTTAATTGATTTAACAGTCCTAAGGTAATACAACAAAATCCTCACAAACCTATACTGTGTAACATCGCTGGAGAACTCTATAAAGTTTAGATTATTTCTTCCCTGACAAATTCTATCCTATTACCAATGGAGTTCAGGACATGCTACTCCAACATATGGCACTTCGGCATATTACATATTTTAAGCTGAAGGGATCTGAGAAAGCAGCAAAAGGTCACTCTGGCCTCCCTCTATTGCCCTTCTTCCCTGAAACAGGTCATAAAAGGTGACCTGTGAGAGATGCCCGCCCTGTGACTGAAAGAAGCATCCTTATTTCCAAAGACAAAGGGACGCCCCTGAAAAACAACCTTGCTAAGTTTCCCCCAATTTGCCAGATTACCTCAGCCTCCTTAACCTATCACATCCCTCCACGGGTGACCACTGTGCACCCAACCCAACCCAAACATACTCACATCTGTTTCCTTGGGTCATCCTTTCCCTAGGAAGGCTCTCGTGTCACGGTGTCATGTAAAACTTATGTTAAGTAAATTTGTATGTTTTTCTCCTGTTAATCTGCCTTTGTCTTTTTAATGTTCAGACCCAGCCAGGGACCCTGAGAGGGTTGAGGAAATCTTTTGCGACCCCTACATAACCTTCTAATTTTGCAGGTATTATCACAATCTAATGTTAAGCACATGGTTCTGTGGTTCAGGTACAAGTTGTATTTTCAAAAGAGACACTACAGGACACACACATACATGAGTCAGGAAACTGGTTAATTTGGAAAAGATAGCCTGTAACGTTAACCTTAGACCTACATTGGAAAAGTCTGATTAAACACAAATATCCCCTTAAACTCTGGGGCATCCACTCGGTTTCATGTTTAACAATGGGCAAGAGATGATTATGTCCTGGGGCCCCTCCTGGCCATGTCTCTTCCTGTGGGTATTGGGTCCACACTCTATGTATGGGGCTCCCAGAATTCTCTATCAAAACAGCCCAGACCCTCCCCTCTTCCAGGGCCTGAACAGACGTCACCCACCCACCCCCCTTTCGGAGGCCATCCTTCTGAGGGCAGACCATGCCATTAGCATGCATGCTTCTAGGCCTAGGAGGTGGCCCTGGACTGGCTCTTTGCCAAGTGGAGTGTTTGAAGCTTGGAAGTGTGTGCTGAGGTGTTCACACGTTGAATGTACAAAGCCCTTCAAAATGTGGGATGGAACCGGGGGTGCTAAGAAAGGGGATGGGGCTGTCTCTTTATTTTCTGATTCCCCTCTTAACTCATCTATCAGTATTAGCCAAGCAGGTGCTTCTTCAAGTCAGTCAGATAAGAAGGATAGAGTTTATTTAACACAAAGAATTTCTGTCTAGATGATAAGTTTACGTGATACTTGAGAAGTTTCTTCAAAGTCAGGAACGACTTTAAAGGTGTAACAGCAGAGAGAGGGGATGGGAGGAGAGGGCGGAAGGAGGAAGGAGGACTGTGACTGGGGGCGGGGGTGCTGGGAATGCCCAATTTCGTCCGCCCCCTCCCCCCCCGCCGCCCCAGCAGCTCGGAGAAGGAGGGCATCGAAGGACAGGGTCCAGTGCGCTGCGCCTCCGTGCGTCTTGCTCTCCGACGGTACCGCGAGGTGAAGCCGCTGCAGGTGCGCCTGGTCGTCGCTGCTGCGGTAGTTCTCGGGTGGAGAACCCGCCAGCAGGTGGCTGCGGACTCGGCTACGCCCAGTCCCGGAGCAGAGATGCGCGCGCACCGCAAGCAGAGTGGGGTCGGGTGGTTCTCGTTGTTTTTCATGTGAGTTCGGAGGACTGCAAGAAAACAAAGAGACGAGAGAGGCGCAGACACGTTTTAATAAATGGCGAGGCGGCCGGAGAGCTGTTGGAGCAAAACCTGCGTCTTTAAAAGTGGAGGTGCCGGGGATTGAACCCGGGGCCTCGTGCATGCTAAGCACGCGCTCTACCACTGAGCTACACCCCCTCGCACACAGAGAGGCCCGGAAATATGCCTATGAATGTTCGCTGCGGGTTTCCGTGGCGGCTCACAACCCTTCGCGGTTCCGAGGCGGGTGCGCGGGCCCAGTACCAGACTGCCCCGAGGACGCGCTGGGAGAAGAAGAACCCGGGCCGCACGGCGGTCCCGTGTGGGACCTCACTGCGCGCCCAGGCGGAGGTCTGGGAGGAGCTGTGTGTCCGGAGAGGCGGCCGAGGGCCGAGGGGGAGGAGCAATGAGGGGACCAGGACCCCCAGGACCCGAGGGGCCCGGAGATGCGCGGGGGACGCCGGCAGAGCGGGCGGAGCGCAGCGCCGGGTCGGGCCCGAGCCGCACCGACTGCGAGGAGCGCGGGGCCGGCGCGTCCAGGGGGCTCGGTCTGCAAACCCGGCTCCCTGAATCGACCCTTGGACCGGCCGTGTGCACGCTCCCGCCGTGTGGGTCCTGGTGCGCCGCCCCGCGGGTGGATTCTTTCCCGCTGGGGACACTCGAGGCACTGCCGACTCGGGGGGGTCTTGACCTTCCCGGTCACGAGCTGCACGAAGGGTTTGGACGGGGGCCCCTATCGCGAAGAGCGCTGCCACTCTTGGTAAGAAAGACGTCTCTGCACAGCCGGGCGAACGTGTTCGCCGAGCGTGCCTGTCCCTACGTTTGGTGAATTTGCTTCCCCTCCAAATCCCCTAAATCTGCGCTTCCGGAGAACGGCTCCTCCCCCGCCCCCCCCCCCCCCCCCCGCACTTGCTTGCTCGGTCACCACACGTGGGCGTCTTTCCCGAGCGAGGCAGGGAAGCCAACCGTGTGTCTGCGCTGCCGCGATGTGGGTCCTGGGGTGGGGGTGCACCTGCCTCGGCCCGGGCCGCTGGGGCAGCGGGGAATACCGACCCCGGGAGCTCGCGTGGCTTCAGCGTGTTGAGCTGGGGACCTGGGGCAGAGGATGAGGAGAGACAAATGTAGATAAATGCGTATGCTTTACAGGGCTCTCAGGAAACAAAACAAAACAAAACAAAACAAAACACGAAGTTTCTGAATGTAAGCATCTAAGCATATTTTATTGCAGGAGCCGAGATTCAGGTTCTATCCGTGGACATGCAAATTATCTTTCTCCTCCAAGCGTAAAGGTATCGAAATCGGGCTTGGCCCTGGAGACTCTACATTTATGGCTGGCCCGGGGTACTCGCACCTGCCGGCTAACAACAAATCCGAACAGCAGAACTGGGGGGACGAGGGAGAGCCACGGTTGCCGTTCAACCCTGCTCTGTCCTGCTGTACAGAAGGAGGTTGTCTGGTGGTTGTTCGTAGGAGCAGTGTTCAAGGCCTAAACCAGCAGAGGCGAGGGATGGGAAGGATGGGACCTTTTGACAAGGAGAGTGAATGGACAGGAATTAGAGTCTTGGTGGGCTTGAGAAGATAGCGTGCACTTAGAAACACACACACATAGCTTGACTGATGTGGGCGTCTTTGTCTTCCTCCAAGCTAGTTAGCTGGGAGCAATAGGATTTCTGCTGTTAAAGGTAGAGGAAGCTTTTATAGCATAAAGCTTATGCTATATGTTTTTAGTTGTCGTAAGTGGGACGGGATTCAGAAGATGGAGTTTGATTTTGGACAATTTTTAGACACATATGGGACAGCCTTGGGTAAATGTCTGATGAAAACTACAATCCGTGTATCTGGAAGTCTGCAGACGGCGCAAATCTAGAGAGTTTGATTTTTGCGTCTGCAGAAGACTGGCCCGTGAGAAATAGACATGATTTGTGATTTGTCCCTCTTCCAGGGCCGAATCTCAACCAGTCCTACAGGTTCTTTCTCCATACCCTCTCCTGATAAGCAGGCAGACTTGAAAGCCATGTGTGGAAGATGGTAAACCCACACACTAAAAGGATCTGGGTCCCTGACTGCAGGGACACCCTGTGCTGGTCAGGAACCCCCTGTCTCTGCTGTGTGTGAGCAGCAAACACATTTCCTTTCTGCCTAAGTCATTACATATTTGGGATGTTGTTTGGTCTTACAGCAGTTGGCATTCTCTTAACTAATTCGCCTTTAATCTGTAAATTCATGGTCCCCGTTTCTAGGAACATATTTTTAAAATATTTCTTTGATAATTTTCTCCCTTTTGTTCTTCCTTCTTCTTTTCTTCTTTTTTTCTCATTCCCTTTCTTCTCTTGTTTAGAATTCCTATTAGTTGGCTGTTGAACTACCTGGAATCATCTCTGAATTTATTCACTTTCCATTTCTGTGTCTTTTTGTTTACTGTAAGAGAAATTTCCTCAGCATGAGAGAGCCAACCCCACGTAGAAGTTGCTCATGGAAAGGTCCTTGCAAAGGCTGGAAGGAGGAAACTAGGCTGCAATGATTACCCATACCTGTGCCTCCATTACTCCAGCTCCATGTTAAGGGAAGAGAGAAGGGAATTCTTACAAATCCCTGTCCAGATAATTAGGTATTTTTCGTTCTTTTTAAAAATTTATTTATTATTTTTTTAAATTTACATCCAAGTTAGTTAGCGTGTAGTGCAATTCTGATTTCAGGAGTAGAACCCAGTGATTCATCCCCTACATGTAATACCCAGTGCTCATCCCAACAAGTGTCCTCCTTAATGCCCCTTGCCCATTTAGCCCATCCCCCCACAGGTATTTTTATTCCTGATTTTATTTATTTGGACTCTTTTTCTGCATCTCTACAAGTATCAGCAAATACTGAAGGTACTGAGGGGATTCAGGTCATCCTGGAATTCTTCCAAGTAACTTCTCTATTATTTCCTTCTTACATAAACACTTGTTGAAATAGCTTTCCAGGCCCATGTTGGAGCCACTCCTGCTGGTGGGGGGCTGGGGGGAAGGCACATCTGTAAACGTCTGCAAAACATAGGTAACTTCCGTGTTCCTGTGAATGATCTGCTTGACCAGAACCGCAGAGTATCCAGTCTGCCACTCCCCAGCGCCCAGTCAACTGGGCCTTCTCTCTCCAGACAAGGTCCATGCGGCCCCAGCCAATCAGAAATGTTTTGTTTTCTCTTCCTTGTTCTTTATTCTTTATGCTATAAAAGCTTCCTCTACCTTTAACCCCATTTTGCAGTTCTCTGAAAGGAGACTGTCCACTTCATGAAGCACTGAAGTTTGTTTGTATCACCTAACTCGTCTTCTTTAATCATTTTTTAAACACCAGAAAAGCCAGGATGAGCCATGATCTCGAAGCAGCAAGAGTTGGGGGTCTTGGCTGACAGGCTCCTGGGAGCTTCTGGTACCTCAGCCCTAACTCACCAAGGACTTCCCTCTCTTCCCATGCTGCGTGGGAGAGTGGGAAGGGCAGTTCATTGTGAAAAAGCTTCAAGGACTTCCCAATGTGAACAACAATTCAACAAATAAGTCTGCTTGGCCTTGCTAACAATCAGTTGTGAGGCTGAAAACATCCTTTTCCAAATTATATCTTACAAAATAATCCAGCCATGTTAGAGGAAAGGCTGAGTTATCTACTTCCACCTATAGAAAATAATATGACACAATTGTTGTTATATGAAAGGTAATAAAAATAATGCAGCGAAGCAGTGTAGGAGAAACATATTATAGAGGTATATCAGTAAGCTAACTCTGTGATTGTGGAATCCATCAGTTTTTTAAAGTTTGTAATCTGTTTCTATTTATGTTCTTATTCTAAATAAATAGTTACTTTCACCGTTGACTTTGTATTCGTCATTTTGAATACAAATATTTTTTCTTAAAGGTGATCCCTGATATTATATATAAGCTTTAGGTCTCATGACACATGGATCTGCCCCTGCCAATGAATTTTAAAAATCACACCTGTTTACCTAAAACATTGTGATGTTGAAGCAAAATGTTATGATTGATATAGATACATAAGGAATTGAGACATCGGATGCTGTGATGACCACATGGCTAAGGTGTTGGGCTCGGACCCGGCTGGGGCTCCCCTCTACAAGCTCCAGTCCTGCTCACAACACCTTTGCCTTCTAACCTAGCCTGCTGTTAAGACTTATTTGTGGCCGAGATACACTAATTGTTAGACTGTGTTAGAGAAGACAGTATTAGTACGATTAGGACCACACCGCTTCCTGGTGCCCAGTATTGCTTAGCAAGATAAGGTCCTGAGGCCAGTTTGAATGTCAGCATCCTGACCTCAGTTGTGACTGTCTTTTCCTGCTAGAGATGGACTTTCTCAAAGCTGAGGTAGTCCAACATGAAACAATTTCTTATTGGACAAATTCTGTAACCCAGAAAGAAAATAAGTTTGAAATTACGTGTTTTCAGGGAAACTGAGCTGATCCTAAATATCCCCAGCTCATTCTGGCAGGAGCCTCAGACAGCTCCAGATCCTGCACAAAACCCCAAACATATTCAGGACATACTAACAGTTTTCAGAAATCCTTGAGGAGCTGGTGAAGGAAAAGCAGTGTGGTCACCTAAAACGAGGGCAGGCTTTGGAACAATGTTATGCACACTTCTAATACCGTTTAAGCTTTTTTGCAGTGTACTAAAAAAAATGTAAGAAAAAAAAATGTAAGGTTTTCAATTCATTTACGGTAGCTCGGGTAACCCTTACTCCAAAACTTTCCAAAGCTGAATGAAAAGGAAATCAAAGACCAATCTCATTCATGTGTATTGTTGCAAAAATTATGAATAAAATACAGGCATGTTAACACAAACACCATGTTGACCCAAACAAATTATTTTTCCAGGAACAGAAGAATGATTTATCATCAGGGGAAAAAAAAAAACAATTACTAAGATGAATTAATAGCTTGAAGGAGAAAAAAATGACATGATCTCAATAGGTAACAAAAGGAATTTGGAAAAATTCAAAATCCACATTAGTGCAGCTACTCTGGAAAGCCGTATGGAGGTTCCTCAAAATATGAAAAATAGAACTACCCTGTGATCCAGCAATTCTGCTTCTGGGTATGTGTCCAAGAAAGCACAAACACTAATAGAAAAGATATCTGCGCCCCCTATGTTTACTGCAGCAATATTTACAATAATACAAGATATGGAAAAAAACCTATGTGTCCATCAATGGATGAATGGATAAAGAAAATGTGATACACACACACACACACACACACACACACACACAGAACGCAGTATTGCTCAGCCATAAAGAGAGAATAAAATCCTGCCATTTGTGACAACATGGATGGACCTCGAGGGCATTATGCTAAGTAGAGTAAGTCAGACACAGTGACACAAAGATCTCATTTACATGTAGAATCTAAAACAAAACAAAACAAATGAAAAACCTCATACATGCAGAGAACAGATCAGTAGTTGCCAGAATGGGAGCCAAATGGGTGAAGGGAGAGAAAGATATAAACTTCCAGTTATAAGATCAGTAAGTCCTGGCATGTGATGTGCAGCACGGTGACTAAAAAGGAAAAAAAAAAATCAGAAATCTAAAGCTATCCCAGGCAGGTTGGAGAAGATTGCTTCTATGCTTCTACTGTATCCTAAAACTAAACAGGAAATGTTTTCTTAATGGAAACAAGATCATCCATATGCATCCAAAGCCAACATCATATTTAAGGAAAACTGTGGTCGGTCTAGTCTAACCAAGTACAAGAATAATGGAAGGAAGAAGGAAATAAAAAATGCAAAATTGGGGAAGGGATGATGTATGTGATGACGTCTAGATAAAAATCCAGACGAATCCCCTGAAGAGTTTAGACTTCCGAAATGTAATGTTATCTCCTCTGGACGGTGACCACCTGTTTCCAAAGAGTGCTACCTAATTGTCATGCAAAACTTATTTCCAGCTGGGATCTGCAGTCCACCTTCAAATTTGTAAATTTGTTTGCCAGGGGTGGTAAGATTCCTTCCGTCTGTATTCTCACTCTTTGACCTAAAGATTTTTACTAGAATCATGAATTCTAGCACATCCTTGGTCTTAGAATATTGTGTCAGATGGTTTCGTCTCTGCCATTTGGGCCATAACAGAACTGGCAGGGCTGTAGTCTGTCCCCAACCTGCCCCCTCCCATCACCCCTTCAGAGTAAAGCTCTGACTTGAAACCAGGTTTCTGTTTTGGTGGAAAGCAGCGTTCCCCCGCCTACCTAAGGATTGATGGGTACGTCATGGTCAAAAAAAGCCGGAAATTTGTGCAGCCATGTGACTTATCAAATTAGGATCAGACAGAAAGAAAGATACTATAGATGTAAATACTATTATGTAGGAATGTTTTCCCTTTTTTTTCTCTTTTCGTTCCTCCTTTTCCCCCTCTGTAGAGTGTAAACACTAAGACCCTGCAAATACGTTGATTTCTAATTATGGATGGGGGATGGGAAATTTGTTAATGAGGCAAAAGAGGGGAAAGGAAGAGAGACAGAAGTTAGAGTCCAGTAGATTTAGAGAGAACGTGTGAAGATTTTTTTCAGGGAGGTTTGTGGCAAATGGGCCCAACTATTACTTCGGTGTATGAAAACAAAGGATGCATTCATTCTTCTCGGTCTATGCGGCCTTCCCCAGGGCTCAGCCAGCTTTCCGTGATCATGACTAGCCCACTCGGAAGCCCATCAACACAAAGATCACCTTACTTGTGGCGCAAAGCGTCCATACGATGTTCTTAGTAACTGAAGCAGTTCAGTTGGCAGAGCACTGGACTGGTTTGGAGTTCTGTGGTTAGATCTTGAGAGTCACGGAAATTATTTTCTTGTGGCCCTGCTCCCAGAGTAACTGACTGAGGGTCCCCAGCCCTTGCAGAAATACATATTTTAGAGTGACAATGCTTGGTGAACAGGAACTATAACTCTTTCACACCATGGGGTTCAGGGCCTTACCCCAAAATGAGGCATCCTGGCATGTTGGGTATCTTCAGCTGAAGGAGTTTGAGAAAATGGCAGAAGCAGGAAGGTCACTCTGACCCCCACCCTCCAAACAGGTAAAGACCCCATCAAGTGAGAGGCGCCTTCTCTGTGCTGAGAGGAGCGCCCTCACCTGAGGAGACAGAGGGACTCAGGAAGGAGCCGAACAAGCGGGCCTGGCGGAGTTTCCCCAACTTGCCGCAGTGGCCTCCTGCCTTCTGCCTGTCCTACTCCCACCCCACCTCGCCCCCTTTTCGTCGAACCCGGCATAGAAACACTCAGGTTTCGCGGTTTCTTCCTCTCCCTGTGAAGGCTCCCGGGTGACCCCAAACTGACACGAAAGACATGTGTGTCCCTCCTGTCCACCTACTGGTCCGTTCCGTGTCCAGACTGAGGCCCGAAGGGGGTCACGTTTTCGTCCCCTCACCCCCTTCCTGAAATGAACGGGGTGTGGTGTCTGAGTTTCTACAGCGCTGTGTCCTAGTGACAGCGAGGGGCCCGAGCCCCCTCGGGCCATCCGCCCCCCACCCCAACTCCGCCCCGCCGCGCACCTGCTGCGGGTCGCGTCCCCAGGTCCGGCCCCCACAGTGGGCGCGCCGAAGATGGTGACTGAAGGCCTGGGCGACCAGGGGCACCGCGCCCACCTGCAGGGGAGACGCGGCGGAGAAACCGGAGACCCGGGAGACGCCGGCGGGAGACCCTCCCCCCCCCCCCCCCTTCCCTCCCGGTGACCGCGAGCTTCCTCCCGAGCCCTGACCGTGGATGAGGCCGCAGACGGAGCGGGGACATCGCGCGTCCAGGACCAGCCACACGCGCAAGTCCCCGAGGCCCGCTCCTTTCTCCGGAGCGCGCGGAAACCCAGCGGCCGGCCTTCCTGGGGGCCCCCAGGCCGCGCCCCCGGCGGGTCCCGGCAGGTGACGGCCGCACCCGTCTGCGCCATCAAGCCGCCCGCATCCCCGCGGTCCCCGCGGTCAGGTGTGCGCCCTGCGGTCGTACGCTCTCCCCCCCCCCCACACACACACCCCCACCCCGCAGCATCCTCAGAGCTCGCGTCCGCAAGGACCCCTCCCCACCACGCCACTTACTCTTTGTGTCGAACGTGGCGGGGGCGACCTGTCAGCTGGCCGCGTGGCCTAATGGATAAGGCGTCTGATTCCGGATCAGAAGATTGAGGGTTCGAGTCCCTTCGTGGTCGCTGTTTTCCTCCGCGGGTGATGCTTCAAGCCCGGCGGGCAGACTTTTCCTCCTCAGTTAACCGGCGGGTGTCCTCTGGAGTGACAGTTGCAGGTGTTTGCTGGGTGACAGGTGCCTCAGAAAGAACCGGGCGGAGGTAGCAGGTGCGTCCTCGGAGCTTTCTTTCCAGCAGACCCGACACGTGGCATCAGGTAAACAGAAACTACTTGCAAGCCGTGGGAAGGGATGAGCGTCAGGCTGAGATCGAGAGTAGGGACGGGGCTTCCTCAGGCGGGATGTGCCTGGAGGGACCTGGTCTTCCCCAAGCTGACATCACCGAACATTTTTGTTGGGGGAGGAGGAGGGGTTCACTAAAATATCAATGAAAAGGGGTAAGGTTGAGTTGCATCTCTGGGAACAAGATCTCTGACTAGGGTTCCCTATGACCGTGGCTCGAAACATGGTTTGAAATCGGGGTTCTCCAGATTGTCATTAGCTGCCAGGCACATAACTCCACCATCTCCCAAACAATGATCTCGGAGAGAAGCCACCAAAGGCTTTTATCCCAGACCCAACTGTCCTCCAGATCAACTCCTGTTAGTGTAGCCGACATGGCTTCAGTTTCAACAGGTGAACAAATGCCGTAAATGGGTCTGAACAGCCCGGAGTTTCCTCAAAACACTTAAAAACAGAAGCGTTAAAAATATGATCCAGCAATTCCAGTCCTGGGTGTATATCCAGGAGAAGTGAATGCAGGGTGTCAAAGAGATGTTTGCACTATTCACAACAGCCAGGAGGTGAGAGAAACCCAAGTGTCCTTGGAAGGATAAATGAATAAACAAAATGTGGCACTTACAGTGGAGTATCACCTAGTCTTAGGAAGGGAATCCTGTCACAGGCTAGACATACATCAACCTTGAGGTTGCTTTGTTAAGCGAAATAAGCTAGTCACCAAAAAAGACAAATGTGGTATCATTCCACTTACATAAAGTATTTAAAATAGTCAAATTCAGGGGACACCTGGGTGGCTCAGTCGATTGAGCGTCTGACTCTTGATTTTGGCTCAGGTCATGAGATTGGTGAGTTTGAGCCCCAGGTTGGGCTCAGCGATGACAGCATGGAGCCTGCTTGGGATTCTCGCTCTCTGCCTCTTTATTTGTCTGCCCCTCCTATGCTCTCTCTGTCTCTTTCAAAATAAATAAATAAACGTAAAAAAATAAATAAGATAGTCAAATTCATAGAAACAGAAAATAGAGGGGCGCCTGGGTGGCTCAGTCGGTTAAGTGTCCGACTTCAGCTCAGGTCATGATCTCATAGTCCGTGAGTTCGAGCCCCGCGTCGGGCTCTGTGCTGACAGCTCAGAGCCTGGAGCCTGCTTCGGATTCTGTGTCTCCCCCTCTCTCTGACTCTCCCCCATTCATGCTCTGTCTCTCTCTGTCTCAAAAATAAACAAACATTAAAAAAAAAAAAAAGAAACAGAAAATAGAATGGCAGTTACCATCCTGTGGGGGAAAGAGGAGTTGTTTAATGGTTTTAGAGTTTCAATTTTGCAAGATAAAAAGAGTTCCGGTGATCTGTTCCACAACAATATGGGTATACGTAACTCTACTGAACAGCAGTAATGGTTAAGATGGTAAATTTTATGGGCTTTAAATTCACAATTGAAAAAATAATGGGTGCCTGGGTGGCTCAGTAGGTTAAGTGTGGGACTTTGGCTCACGGTTCACGAGTTTGAGCACTGCGTTGGGCTATGTGCTGAGAGCTCAGAGCCCGGGGCCTGCTTTGGATTTTGTGTCTCCCTCTCTCTCTGCTCCTCCCCACTCGCATTCTCTCTCTCAAAAATAAATAAACATTAAAATATATACATACGTAAATATTCATCCTAAAAAAATCATTTGGCCATAAACCTAGAGGTTTGATCCTGGACTCTCAGTTCTTTTTTTTTTTTTTAATGTTTATTTTTGAGAGAGAGGCGGGGTGGGGGGTGAAGCACAAGCGGGGAGGGGCAGAGCAGGGGAGGCGCAAACCGTGAGATCGTGACCTGAGCCGAAGTCGGACGCTCAACCGACTGAGCCACCTAGGTGCCCCTAGACTCTCAGTTCTTTTTTAATTAACATTTTTATTTTAATTGCAGCATAGTTAACATGTAGTGTTACGTTAGTTTCAGGTCTACAGCTTAGTGATTCAACAATTCTATATATTACTCAGTGCTCATCATAAGTGTACTCTTTATCACCATCACCCATGTCCCCTCTGGTAACCATCAGTTTGTTTTCTATATTAAGAGTTTGTTTCTTGGTTTCTCTCTCTCTCTCCCTCTTTTTTACCTTTGTTCATTTGTTTTATTTCTTAAATTCCACATATGAGTAAAATCATATGCTATTTTTCACTTAGTGTAATACATTGTAGCTCCATCCAGGTCCTTGCAAATGGCAAGATTTCATCGTTTTTGATGGCTGAGTAATATTCCATTGTACATACATATGACATATCCTCTATCCATTCATCTATCGGCAGACACTTGGGCTGCTTCCATACTTTGGCTATAATAATGCTGCAACAAATATAGGGGTGCAAATATCCCTTTGATTTAGGGGTTTTGTATTTTTTTGGTAGATACCCAGTAGTGTGATTACTAGATCCTAGGGTAGTTCTATTTCCAACTTTTTGAGGAACCTCCATACAGTTTTCCAGAGTGGCTGCACCAGCTTTCATTCCCACCAACAATGCAAAAGAGATCCTGTTTCTCCACATGCTCACCAACATCTGTTGTTGCCTGAGTTGTTAATGTTAGCCATTCTGATAGGTATAAGGTGGTATTTCATTGTGGCTTTGATTTGTATTTCCCTGGTGATGAGTGGTGTTGAGCATCTTTTCATGTGTCTGTTAGCCATCTGGATGTCTCTGGAGAAGTGTCTGTTCATGTCTTCTGCCCATTTCTTACTTGGATTATTTGGTTTTTAGTCTGGATTCTCAATCCCGTTCCATTGGTCTGTATGTCTGTCCTTATGCCAGTACCACATACTGGCATGTATTGGTTGCCTTAGTCTTTACTGAACCTTGAAATCAGGAAGTGTGAGTCCTCCACCTTTGTTCTTCTTTTTCAAGATTGCTTCAGCAATTCACGTTGAAATTTAATGTGAATTTGAGGAATAGCTTTTTCTTTTCTGTAAAAAAAAAAAAAAGCTGTTGGAATTTTGATAGAGATTATATTGAAATATATATTGTTGGGTAGTATTAACATCTTAACAATATTGTCTTCCTATTTAGGAACACAGGACATCCTCTTTGGATCCTAATTTCAGGAATGTTTTATAGAATTCAATGTGCATATCTTTCACCTCCTTGGTTGAATTCATTCCCAGGTATTTTATTCTTTAATGCTATTATAACTGGGATTGCTTTCTTAGTTTTCTTTATGGAATCCTGTTCAATGCTAGTGTACAGAAACAGAACTGATTTTTGTGTGTTGATCTTGTACTCTTCAACTTTTCTGAGTTCACTTATTACCTCCTGTTGATTCTTTGTGATCATGTCACCTGTGAATAGAGGCAGTATTATTTTTTCCTTTCCAATTTGGACACCTTAGATTGATTTTTCTTGTCTAATTGCTCTGGCTAGAACATTCAGTACAATGTTGGATAGCATAGTGTTGAGGAAGGCATCCTTGTCTCATCCCTGATCTTAGGGAGAACGCTTTTTCAGTCTTTCAACATTGAGGATGATGTTCACAGTGGGTTTTTTATAGATGCTCTTTATCATATTGAGGAAGAGCATGCTGTTTGAAGTGGTGAACCAATCTCTTTCTCATCTCATGTTCCATGAAAGGGGGATGTCCATAATAAAATTGGGTGAAATGGAGTTAAAATAGGAGTACTGTCCCATTTCAATAAATTCCACATCAAATTTATTTAAAAAATTGAATGATCCCAGCACAAAGGACTTAGCTGAATTCTCTACTAAAGAAGCCTGGCTTAGGGGCACGTGGGTGGCTCAGTCGTTTCAGCATCCCAATTCTTGATTTCGGCTCAGGTCATGATCTCTCAGCTCATGAGTTCAAGCCCCATGTCAGGCTCTGCACTGATGGTGTGGAGCCTGCTTGGGATTCTATCTCTCTCCCTCACTCTCTGCCTGTCCCTGGTTTGCACTCTCACCCTCAAAATAAATAAACTGGAAGGAAGGGAGGAAGGGAAGAAGGGAGGAAGGGAAGGAGGAAAAGAAGGAAGGAAGGAAGGAAGGAAGGAAGGAAGGAAGGAAGAAAGAAACTAAGAAAGAAAGCAAGAAAAAGAGACAGAGAAAGAAAGAAATCTGGCCTAATGACCCAGAGAGAGATCAAGTTTGGACGCTTGTACTGTGGTTTTCCCAGGAGTCTTCCACTGCCTGAGCTCACCTACTTTGTTTACGCTCACTCAACAACCACGTGGCTTTGCCCAAGTCCACTGGATTAATTTACAGGCAAGTTGCTCTGTGTAAAGACCCAAGGAAATATAGAGAACTGATCTGGGGTTGAATGCTGGGAACACTGATGGCCCCCAGAGAGAATGACTACTATTTCTTTCAAAATCCATGGGCTGTCCTAAAGCCCTGTCCACCCCAGTTCATAGTTTTTCTAAATTTTCATTCTGCCAAGAGGTCTATTCTTCTAAAGGATAAAGAGGGGCCCCTTGCTGGCTCAGTGGGAAAGTGTGTGACTCTTGATCTTGGGATTGTGGGTTTAAGTGCCATGTTGTGTGCCAGAGGCTACTAAGTAGGTAGGTAGGTAGGTGGGTAGGTAGATACATACATACATACATACATACATACATACATACATAAAGAGAATGAGGAAGGGGCGAGACAGAAGAAAGCTGAAAGGCTCTATCAGCAGAGGACACTGGTTTTTCAATATAAACACCAAAAATGCATGTGATGATGTTTTCATGCATCTGTAAGGAAAGGAGAAAAAAGCAGACCATGCAACAAGTTTCCACAAAATTAGATATACTTAGTTTAAGGGTTTTTATTCTTGGTCATGTGCTTTCCAGTTCTGATATTTAAAATGCTTTTTCTTTTGCTTTGATACTTTAGATGTTCATGATTATAATAAAAACAGGTGTACTTCCGACCAACAGCTTTATATTTAACTAAAACGTATCAAATCCTATTCAAAATAACTGGTTGCAAAGTAGTCTCAGATCACACAGAACAAAAAGCATTCACAACAAAGGTCACTTGGAGTAAAAACTAAGGGCCCAGCCTTCTGCCCTTTTGGGGATTTTCATCATATAAGATGACTTCAAGTACTGTCCAATATTTGTCTTTCCAATGTCCACACGGAGTATTGTAAATAAAATATTACACGTAACTGCATTTTGCTACTTAGACAACACTGAGTCTACCCTGAGTGAACTAGACTGAGCTTTGCTGTGGGAGGGGAAGTTTTATTTGTAATAAGTTTGTACTGAATGAAATTATAGTTAAGCTGGAAGGGTCATATTTCAGACAAACAGGTTAGAATAAATTTCCAAAGATTTAGAACAGGTGTCTAAGAGGACGACAGCTCAGTGTGCCAACGAGCTGGGGACAATGAGGTACGGGAGCTGAGAGGAATCGACATTGAAATTGGAGCTAAACAGGGATCTTGTGACCCCACCCCCCCTGCCGGGGTGGGGGGTGCGGGGAGGAGACAGATCCAAGCACCAGGAGAGAGTAAACCTCAGGACCAGTTAGACGCAGGGCAGGAAACGTGAACGTGTATCGGTACCATTTTCTGGGTCATATGCTCAGCGCTGAGAATTTGCAGATGAATGAAAGACATGATTCCTTCTTCAAGGACGTTAACCTACAGAGGAACAGAGCCCAGGGAACTTATGACGGTAACATCCACAGGGTGCTATGGGGGAGACCGGAGGGTGCAGAAGGGGCTTGCGGGTCAGGGTGTGTGTGAGAGACTGACAGCGGCATCTTGCACCCTCGTGCACAGACACGCACAACAGGCGGGGAGTGCAGGAGGGCTATTTCTGCAGCGGTCTCCCGGAGGACTTGCACACGGTCCCCACACGCCAGCAGGCAGAGCGAAGAGACTCACCCTCCCCCATTTGTCCGTGTCCACATGCTTCTCTGTCCCCAGGCCAGCGGAGCACGGGGCCTGGCCGTGGGGGACCCCAGGAAAGGCTCGCAGGGGTGACAGGACGACGGGCTCTAAGCAACGCTGCGTGTGGTGTATGAGTTTGGAGTGTGTCCAGACCACCTTTAGTTTCACCGCTGCGGGGGGGGGGGGGGGGGGGCGTGCAGCCGAAGTCTAACACCAGGAGCTGTGCCGTCTGAAAACGCGGGGGTGAAACCAGGAGGCGGCTTTGCCTGGAAAACAAGTGAACAGCTGCCTCAGTAAATTCATTTCAGCTTGAGTTTCATCGAAGAGAAAACCAGCGTCAGTGACGGCTGACTGACCACACTCCCACGATGGACAACAACCAGCACCGAGGCTGTGACTTTCCACACTTGTCACAAGCCGTGATCTCTCTGCAGACACAACGGGTCTGCATTTCAGGTGCAGAACACATGTGATCTTCTCTTCGCGCCGGACAATGGACAAACGGAGGCGTATTAAACATTTTAAGACTTTATTGAAGCACAACTGGATTGACTCAGGCGGCACGAGGCCGGAGGCAGCCAGGAAGGCCCCCAGCAGCTGAGGAGGGCCGCGGACCAGAGCAGCAGCAAAGTGAGGAGGCACCGACGGGCTTACACTCGGGTTTACTTACACAGCCACCACGGCATCGGGGCCACGTCAGCCTCGTGGTGTCTGTCGTGTCCGTCTCTAATGGATTCGTCCCACTATGTGGCATTAAAAGCACTGCGTCACTTTTGGTAAAGAAGAGAGCACAGTTAAGCTTACTTGTAACTTGACCTTAGTTTAAGGAGCAAACCTTTGTCTCCCTGCGTTGGAAATACGCCCACTCTTTACTTCAGTGTTTTCCAAAGGGACCAGAGGTAGCCTTTTGGGTGGAAAAATTCTTCCTGTGTACAACTGCCGGTACAGTACACAATACGTGGCAGATAAGATACCGTAACGTGAAGAATTTCTGGACCCCACCCACGAAACCTAAGTGGCACAGCCCAGTCACTGTGACAACCAAAACATGCCCCAAATAAACAGACGAGAAGGTGGCAATGCTCTGAATGTTAGCACAGAGGCGGCCGATTTACTGCTTGAAGAAACAAAGTGTTTTGTTTCATGTGACTGGCTCTGCAGTTTCCTTTTAATTAAAAGTTGATTCCCTTTTGGAAGCGAGATTCATATTTCTTAGCTTCTTTTAAATTTTTTTTTTAACGTTTATTCGTTTTTTGAGACAGAGAGAGAGAGAGACAGAGCATGAATGGGGGAAGGTCAGAGAGACAGGGAGACACAGAATCTGAAACAGGCTCCGGGCTCTGAGCTGTCAGCACAGAGCCCGACACGGGGCTCGAACTCATGGACCGCGAGATCATGACCTGAGCCAAAGTCGGCGCCCAACCGACTGAACCGCCCAGGCGCCCCTCTTAGCTTCTTTTAAAAGCAGCAGCCCGGGGAGCCTGGGTGGCTCAGTCACTGGAGCCTCCGTCCGACTTCAGCCCAGGTCATTTCTCACGGTTTGTGGGTTTGAGCCCCGTGGCAGGCTCTGTGCCGACAGCATGCAGCCTGCATGGGATTCTGTTTCTCCCTGTCCCTCTGCCCCTCCCCCACTCCCACTCCCTCAAAAATAAAGATTAAAAAATAAATAAATAAAAGAAGCGCAGTAAAGTGAAAAAAGTGAAAAAAGGTCATTTCACAAAGAAGTTGAGCACATTGACTGTATCTCCTGGAGAGAGGTAACCTTGAGAAATTCAACACCGTATCATAGTTTTATATAGAACAGAATAGTTACATTAACAAGTACTGTGCGCTTAATAATCTGTTACTGTGGTAACAAATCGTCCCGTGTGGGCAGGGTCATGATGCCCCCCCCCCCCCCCCCCGGGGGCCGGGACTGTGACGACTGTGAGGACAGAACGGCGCTCTCTAGACACCGGCTCACGAGGCACATGCATGCTCCTGTGTGTTTGACATGAGCAAATCCACAACACGGAGAGGCCGCTGTGAACACAATGAGAGTGGTAAAGCTTCCATGATTGTGCAAACCTTCTTAGACATGAGAACACGTCAGGGAGAGGAAAGGACGCAATTGAGGACTTCGTATAAAACCTCAAGGGTCCCCGGTGACCGGCCTTCAGAGGCACCGACGGCGAACACCAGGAACATAATTGTGGAAGGCTTCAGGGAAGCTCTGGCCCACACACCAGTGGGTGCTTTTTCTTTTTCTGTTTGTCTTTTCTTGGGGGGGGGGGGTGACGTTGATCGTGAATGGAGCATGTCTTTTTGTGTTTGCCACAAGCTCTACCTGTCACTACCAAGTCAGACACAGAATATCAATTGCCATCCTATCTCCAGCCTGCTTTGCTGGCTGACAAGACTCTAGCTTGGCCCTTACAATGCAATTCTTCTTTCAGGAAGCTCTGGGCCCAACGTGGGGCCTGAACTCACACCTGCAGATCAAGAGTCGCATGCTCTCCCGACTGAGCAGCCGGGCACCCCCAGCTCAGCCCTTACTCAGCCTCTCTGGTGCTTCATCTCTGACTCTCCGCCCCTCCCCCCCTTTCTAGTCACATTCAGAGACCTCCAGTTTCAGGAAAGCATCGCAACCCCCTCGACCGTGCCTTTCCATATTTGTTTTCTCTGCTTTCTCAGCTCTCATTCATCCTTCAGAAATTCAACTCATATCAGGATCAGAGCAGGGGTGAGGCAAGTGAGGCACTTAGGGTACACAATGTAAGGAGGGATTCACTCTCTGGTGCCCTGGTGTGTGTTTGTCCAACACCACCCAGCAGTTAGCTGAATCCTCACACGACCCGCCTGGTGCTGTAAGCAAAACGTTAGAAAAGATTAAGAATGTTACTCGATATTTCTAGAAACTCTCTTGATTTTTAGGATGCCACAATTATTTGTATTACACCTGAATAGTGGCTTGCACCAAGGCTGCACTGTTCCTTGCTGTGTACCTGAGGAAACAAGAAGATGCTCTGGGAGGGACGAGACACACAGGTAAGTATGCAGGTGCAACGCGATATGGCGGGTGCTCTGACGAAGGGGAGGGTTAGAGCCCTTGAGGGATCTGACTCTGAGACAATCGACCGCAAAGCTCCATGAAGCACAGTCTGATTGGGCTGTCTTAAAACATGAGTACGGATGGTTAGACATGGGACATAAGAGCCTTCCAGATGGAACGTATGCACAGTTACCAGGGCATTCTGGAAATGGTCCTTTGGGACCTCAGATGTACAGACTGAGTAGGAAAGGGAAAGGCAACGAGGCTGGAAGAGGAGGCTGGACATGAAGAGTCTCGAGCCGTCGGCAGATGCTGAGGTGGTACATGATATTGGCTCTGGGTTTTACGACCGTCGCTGTGGTGATGGTGTGGAAGATGGACCCCCACACAACAGGTGGATGGGGGTAGGGCTGGAGACAGGGACACTGGTTCCAAGGCCACATGAACAATGTAGGAGGGCTCCAAGGAGGTGGTGATTCAAGATCAAAGGAGGCAGAGATGAGTGTAAACATTTGAAGGGAGTCGGGTAGAACTTACTGACCCGCTGGCTACAAGGACCAGATGAGATGTACAAGCTCCCAGGAAGTGACTGTCCTGCTTCTAACCAGAGGACTGGTTTCCCTTTTATGTCTCTTGTCTCTTGCTGTGTTCTGGCAGCCCGTACCCCACTACCCTTCTCTTTACGTTGACTTGACTGGCTTGCAAATCTTACAGCTTAATCTTTCTTGCCTATATATTCACATATAGCCCTAATGTTGCTTAAGCTCAAGTTTTGTACTTTGGCAGAGGTCAAAAGCTCAGTTTCACTAGGACATTCCGTTTCCTTCTCCCTGTTCAAAACCCAGTGATCATATTTTCCCAAATCAGCCTCTTTTCTCAACTTTTCCTTTGGAGATGGAACTACCCCTTCTTGCACCTTATGGCTGGAAATCCTTGCTTTTGGTCTTTCCTAGGTTCAAACTCTTGGACATACACAAATCACAAAATGAGTAGGGTCAAAAGTAGACTCGTTTCTGTAACATGGGGAAGATGAGACAGCTGTTGAGGAAGCCTGGGTCCCTGGGGCATCTCATCTCTGACAGCAACGTGTACAGGAATCATGTTCAGAGACAAAGCTAGAGTGATCTCTGAGAACAGGAAGGGTGATTAAAGAGTAGGAGAGTGATTTTGTGCTGTTATTACACTTGCCACTCTCCCAAAGCCTTGGTTAGCTACAGTGCATTTTCTTCAAAAATCTATCTTCCTTGAAGACGTCCCTGGCTCTAAGGGCTTTTTATCTACTTTTCTACACTAACAACCAATGTTCCCTGCCTCTAGTTCACATGCCAGAGTCTTTAGATAGCAGTGACCCCTACGAAGATGGCAACACTCTCTCTTCTCTACAGGAGCAAGTACCCTCACGCCTCTTCCCACCCCCCCCCCCCAAGCCCTGAGGTCACTGTGCTGAACACAGCTCTTGTACAGGCATTTCTTGGGATTTTCCTGAGAGCCCAGAAGACCCAGAACATAAAACTCTCTCCTTTGACCTGGCTACTGTCCAAACAGGTTTAGAAACTGGAAATCTTACTCTTAGAAAAAATAATAAGACAGACTAATAAAAACTTATCAGCCCTTACAGTTTTTAGAGACAAACTAAAGAATTAAATGATGTATATGACACTTAAAAAAGCTGTGGACAAATAATCTAACAGAAAAAATGGGCAAAAGAGCCAGATACACATGCTACAAGAAGAGACATCCAAAGGTCCAGTAGATACATGAAAATGTGCTCATCCTCATTAGTCATCAAGAAAACATGTATGATAACTATAAAGAGATAATACTAGATACCCATGGGAGTGGCTAAAGGTAAAAAGATTGACAAAACTGAGTAGTGATAAGGCTGTAGAGAAAGTAGAACCATCTGCTGGTAATAGAACCATTTTGGAAGATTATTCAACAAGTACTACTATAATCAGGGACCAGCCCTCCCACCATCAGGTGCACAGCCAGAGGTGCATATACATGCACACCAAACGGATATTCCTAGTGGTAGTCTTTGCAATAGCTCCAAACTTGAAGCCACTGAAGATCTTAGATTCTTAACCCACTATTTGTTGACTTATTTTTGCCACTTAACCATTTTGCTGATCTGTGACGAAAATTCATAGCTGGCATCCCATGCCAGTCTGACTGCAAATCAGGGCTAGGAGGGCAGGGACGCAGTCATGATCACCCTCTCCTGAAGCACAGGGTCTCAAACATTCAACAAAGTTGAACAGACATCTGTTGGACTGAACTGAGTTAAGGAAAGCCTCTGGGTTGGGAGCCTGGAGGACCAAGAACATCACTGACAGAAATAGAGAACTTGGAAAAAGGAGCTGGTTTAGATTAAAAGAGAGCTATTCTCTTGAGTTGTGAGAAAATTTAGCAAGTTTGCTTTCAACCGTCTTCCCCTGAAGCTTGTGCTTGGTTGTCAGGTTGGAAAAGGGTGAAGAAAGTAGCAATGTCAACAAACAGCAGAATGAAAGAGAGGGAGCGCGTGACCATGTAGTCAGCAAGAACATCAAAGCAGGATTCGTGATAATGCAAATAATTTGCCTGGACAAGAGACTGACTTGTTGATGTTTACACTGAGATTTTTTTTAATGTATTTTTATTTACTACATGATTATTGTAAGAACAATCGAGTGCATTTTTTTAAGTAGATTCTACACCGACATGGCGCGTGAACTCATGACCTCGAGGTCAAGAGTCATGTGTTCTACCACCTGAGGGAGCCAGGCACCCCCACACTGGGATTATTTGTAATGTTTTAGGCTTTTGAGAGAGCTCAAGCGGGGGAGGGGGCAGAGGGAATGAGAGAATCTTAAGCAGGCTCCACACTCAGCACAGAGCCTGATGAGGGGCTCGATTCCATGACCCTGGGATCATGACCTGAGCCGAAATCAAGAGTCGGACACTCAGTTGGGAATTGTTAATACACGACTTAACCCACTAAACTCTGCATTGTATGCCGCAGCTCTACTGAACAACGATGAGGAACAGAACCAGTTGGAACCCTGCAGCTGGCACATGCTTGCAGCCGAGGACACTCCCACTGCCCTCAGCTTGCTCCGCAGGTACCCCCCACCCCGGCCCCCCCGCTGCCGCCTCGTGTGGAGGAGCTCCTGGGTTGCGTCTCAAAGGACTGGACTTGAACAGTGGAACCTGAAAGCAGCTAGGTATATGGGCTGCAGAAGGATCCCGTGGCCAAAACATAGGAAGGAGATCGCAGGGAATGAACTCCCAGGATGGGAGGAACCAGAAGCCTGATCCAATCCCAGGACACAATCCACCTAACCTCACACGAGGAGAAAGATCACCTGAACAGGCCTATAACTATTAAAGAAAGTGAATCAATAATTAATAACCTTCCAAAAAGAAAGCACTAGGCCCAGACAGTTTCACTGGTGAATTCTAGCAAAAGTTTTAGGAATAAATGGTACCAATTCCCCATACTCTCCTCCAGAAGACAGAAGCAGAGGGTATACTTCCTAATTCATTCCAAGAGGCTAGCATCACCCTAATACCACAATCGGATGAAGACATTATAGAAAGGAAAACTACAATGTCTTTCGTGAACACAAATGCAAAAATTCTCAACAAAATACCAGCAAACCAAACCCATTAGTGTATAAAAAGAATTGTACACCATCACCAAATAGGCTTCCTTCCAGGTATACAAGGCTGGTCTAACATTTGAAGATGAATCAGTATAATTGATCACACCAACAGGCTAGAGAAGATGAACAGAAAAAGCATTTGAAAAAGCCCAACCCTCTTCCATGATAACCACTCTCAGCAAACTAGGAAGAGAAGGGAACTTTCTCAGGACGATAACTAATATTTTTAAACACCCTAGAGCTTCCATCTAAATAATGGTGAGAAGCTAGGAGCTTTCCCACTAAGATAGGGAAGAAGGCAAGGACGTCCCCTGTTAACACTCCCATTCAATGCCGTCCTAACTAATGCAACAAGACAAGAAAAGGACATTAAAGGTATAGAGGTTGGGAAGAAAGGAATAAAACTGTCTTTGTTCGCAGAGGACATGATAATCTATACACAAAGTCTCAGAAAGTCAAGAAAAAGAAATCTACTCCAGGAACTAAAAGGTGACTATAGATAGCAAGGTTGACAGATCAAGGTCCATAAACGAAGGTCACTTGCTTTCCTGTATATCAGCAACGACCACTGGAATTTGAAATTAAAAACACAATACCGTTTACATTGACACCAAAATAATGAAATACTTCAGTATAAATCTAATACACTATGTGCAACATCTATATGAAGAAAACTACAAAACTTAGATTAAAAAAAAATTACATGGGGCGTCTGGGTGGCTCAGTCCATTAAGCATCCCACTCTCGACTTCAGCTCAGGTCATGATGTCATAGTTCGTGGGCTCGAGGCCCACATCAGGCTCAGCACTGACAGTGAGTGGGAGGAGACTGCTTGGGATCCTCTCTCCCTCTCTCTCTGCCCTTCCCCCACTGGCACATGCTCGCTCTCCCTCTCTCTCTGTCTTTCTCAAAATAAATAAGTAAACCTTAAAAAAATAAAATAAAAACAGGGGCACCTGGGTGGCTCAGTGGCTTAAGCATCTGACTTCAGCTCAGTCCACGATCTCATAGTTCATGGGTTCGAGCCCCACATGGGCTCTGTGCTGACAGCGTGGGGCTTGGAGCCTGCTTAGGATTCTCCCTCTCTCTCTCTCTCTCTCTCTCTCTCTCTCTTTCTGCCCCTCCGCTGCTCTCTTTCTCTTTCAAAATAAACTTCAAAAGAAAAAAAAAAAAAAACACAACAAAAGCAAGAAACGCAAGCCACCATCCATGCCTGGTTTCTCTGTGTAGAAGTCCTAGTGAGGGTTTGTGTGACTGATCCTCTGGCTCCACACTCTGTCCCTCCTAACTGCACCAAATCCGAGCCTCTGTCCCTGCACACATTCTAGGCATTACTGGGCACCAGAACCCTCTATTCAGAAAGCTGAACTTGGAACGGAAAGGTTCATTTCTAGGCTGAAAAGGTCACTTTCTGTATTCCTTTTGGCAGCTAGGTATTTGCCCAAGCAACGCTGCACTCTGCGACTGTCTTCGGAGGGCTTTGGTTAGAGTGAAGAATCTTGGACGTTAGAGAAAAATCCCAGAAAACACTGGCAGCACAAGAACAAAACCTGAAGCTAGCAGCCCTGCATTTGTCTAGAGAAAACTGAAACCTGTTCACCCTGCAACTGCTGGGTAGATGCCTCCCCCAGAGCAGAGACTACCCCCCCTGCCCTTCCCCCCCCCCCCCCCCCAGGATAGTTCACATTCTCCCCCACCTGTTGGCCGGCCTCATGCAGTCCAGCTCCCGCTCCAGACCTTACAGTACGGTCACCGCCTCCTCTCCGCTCTCCGGGTGCTGTCCCCGCACCCAGGCCTGGAGCTCCGCGGGCAGGATGGTCAGGAACTGCTCCAGCACCAGCAGCTCCAGGATCTGCTCCTTGGTGTGCGTTTCTGGGCTCAGCCACTGGCGGCTCAGCTCGCGGAGCCGGTGCAGCGCCTCCCGGGGCCCAGGCGCCTCTTGGTAGCAGAACTGCCTGAATGAGGTTCCTTCCTTCCGATGCTGGATTCTGTTTCCACACATGTTCATCCTTCACCTTCAGGGTCACAAGGCCCACGGGCTCCTCTGGAACTTGGGGTCAAAGCTCCAGCCGCGCTTGGCTTCATTTCATGATCTGCTGCACTGAGACACCCCCACACAGGGCCCGTTACACTCTCCTTGAGAGATTTCCCTCGAGGTTCTTTCCAGCTGCGAGGAAGCAGGAAACGCTCCGAACGGGACGAGCTCGATGCCAGCCAGATACATGCTAACTCAGGAAACACCGCGGAAATAGTTAGAAAATAAATGCTAAAATTACTTGCATGCTACCAAAAACATTTCCAGAGGGGCTGTCCTAAGCAAAGAAAGCTTGTCAGAGACGAGGGGCCACACGCTGGAACTCCCCACACTGAGATTCTTGCTGTTCCTGCCCCCGTGAACTAGCTGCCCTCCCTCTGTGACCCCCCAGGGATTTGCTCACCTGCGCTTTGGGACTGACCCTCTGCACGCCTACCTCCGTGTAGGGGCTGAGCTCCCCGTCTACGCAACAACAGCACAGGTACACCCTCAGGTTCTGACGCGCTCCTGCTGCCCAGCAGGGCCCTAGGCTCGCCCCGCAGCAGGAGCTGACCCGCGCGGCCCACCAGGAGCGTCGGGCTCGCCTGAGTTGGGGCTGCTGCCCCGCATCCCGGAGGCGGCCGGACGGACGGTGGGCTCACCCCAGGACAGGTGGGCGGGAGAGGGGTGAAGAGCGAGCGCGCGGAGGCGGGGGGGCCCTGGCTGTGATCTCCACCCCGGGTGTGACATTTACTGTTACAATGAGGGGAGAGGGGGGAGGTCAGCGCTGGGGCCCCTCCGGGTGCAGACGGCTTTGGTCCGGGGTCGGCCAGCCTGTGGCCACCCGCGTCCGCGTTCCTGCAGGGTGTGCTGGAGGCGGGCAGTTCTCTTCCCCGACGGGGACCGTGTGGGGAGGGTCGAGGGGACCCGGGCCCAGGCCCTCCCCCTCCCCCCACGTCCGTGACGTCACAGCCCAACAGGCTGGGAGCTCAGAAGACAGATGATCAGTAATTCCAAGTAACTCCGGGCCCCTGTTCTCCGGGGGAAACAGGAAGGTCTCGGGTTCACGCGTCTTCCGTGCGACACAACCGATAGACTCGGGAGCCCCACTGGAGGGGGTGGCCTGCCTGGAGCGGGGGGGGGGGGGGGGGGGAGGGGCGGACGGCGGCCCGCCTGGAGCAGGAGGGGGTGGCCCGCCTGGAGGACGGGGTGTGGCCTGCCTGGAAGGTAGGGGGGCGGCCTGCCTGGAGGAGGAGAGGATGGCCTGCCTAGAGCAGGGGGAGAGCAGCTCGCCTGGAAGAGGAGGGGGTGGCCTGCCTGGAGGAGGGGGGAAGATGGCCTGGAGCAGGGCGGAGGGGCCTACCGGGAGGGGTGGGGGAGATGGCCTGGAGAAGTGGGGGGAAAGGTCTTCCTGGAGGGTAGGGGGGGCGGCCTGCCTGGAGGAGGGGGCGGTGGCCCGCCTGGACGCGACTTTCAGAGCGGAAGGGCGCGCCCGCGAGGCCCCAATCCGGCCTCTGCATCCCTCCGGCCGCGCCCTCCGCGCAGGCTCCCCTCCCCTTTAGCCGGCAGAGCCCCTCCCACCGGAAGCCGGGCCGCGCGCCGCGGAGCCGGAAGTAAATATCAGCGGCCCCCGGGTCTGGCCGAGGTGGGTCCTAGAGCAGCCGGCAAGGGAAAACCTAGAGGTTCGGAGGGCTCTCTAGGACGCGGGCGGCCTCCCGCTCTCGGTGGTGCCGTAGTCTGCGTTTGCTGCACCCAGAGCGCCCCCAGGCCTCGCAGCTGTCAACCGTGCGCCCGTCCTTTCAGGGTTGTTTGCTTCTCCCACCAACACGGCCCAGAGCGCCTGCAGACCCCCTTTTTTGTGCTGGGAAGAGGCATGCACCCTGATGCTGGAAATAAGGCAGGAAGCTGGGAGAACCTTAGCTTATTGCCAGAAATCTCCAGTTGTGCCCAGACGCCGTGCTGTCCCAGCCCCACGATGGGCGGGTTCTGCAGTCTGACACCTTGATGGTCTATCTCGTATTCCACACCCTCTCCAGGCTCGCGTGGGCTCTGAAACCTGAATAAATGTTCATTGCTTCCCCTAGTGTCCAGTACATGAATCAGTGGATGACACACCCAGAAAACGCTCGTGTAGAATTTTGACGCTTGTAAGGGAGGAAAACACAATTTTCCCTCGACCCTTCTAACTTCTTGGCTGGCGTCCCGGTAAAACAGATTAAGGACAGATTAAGGAGGGGGAAACACAAGTTTATTAATGTGTATATCTCACGTACACGTGGGAGAGACCTAGGGAAAAATGAGTGACTCTCAGAGGTGGCTGAGAATTCAGGCTGGAATCTCACCTTCAGCTAAAGACAGAACAAAGAGCGTGCAAGGGAGACCAGGTGTGGGAGCTAACCAGGAAAGGTATGAACAGGAGTAAGGTTTGTTAGTGCCTTCTTGTTTCTTGTGACTCGGGGTCGACCTTCTCTTCTTCACAGAGAGCAAGACATCCTTACAAAAGGGTAACTTGTACTCTTTTCTGGGCTTCTCCTGTGTCTGCTATTTCTCAAAGTAATCCTTATGCCAAAAAAAGTATATTTTGCTGCCGTTCAAACCCATGCTTTATTCTGATCCCTTTCCTGATGATAATGTCTTGATCTGAAAGGAAGGAATATCCATCTTATACCCATTCCCTTCATAACATGTAAGGACATCTTCCTTGAGCTGTCCAGATCAAACTCTGCTCTCTAACACGTTTCTCCAGCTCAGGAACTACATACTTACTTTACTTCTAATTCCACTTTCAGATTCTTTCAACTGATAACAGACTATAGACATAGATGACCCCACCCAGCCCCAGCATGGAGACTGAGATCCTCAGTATTGCAAAGTCCAGACTACAAAATTAAGCCTTCTGGGAGCACCTGGCTGGCTTGGTCAGTAGAGAGTGGGACTCTTGATCTCGGGGTTGTGAGTTTGAGCCCCACAGTGGGTGTAGAGATTTCTTTTATGATTTGGTCCCTGTTAATCTCCCCAACTTTTTTCCCCACCACATCCTTGCAGCAAACACTTCACAAATACCATTTTGAAGTACTCTGGGTCCCTCTGGGCCTTTGTACATGTTGTTCCCTCTGCTAAAATCGGACTCCCTGAGATCCTTTTCAGGCTTTCCCTGCCTTATACTGAGGTCTTCACTTACACAGCACTTCAAGAAAGCTTTCTCTTCGAGCTCCTCCAGCACTCATCACACTGTAGTACAACTGCATCCTGGGTTCCTTGTCTCAAGGAGTTTATCTTATGTTTTCTCAAGGAGTCACATTAACATTGGGAGGAGGGGGCTCTTTGGAGGTTTCTGAAGAAAAGACATTTAACAGGCATTCCCTGTGTCCTACCTCGTAGATTAAATGCCATTTTACTTTGCAAACGGAGGGGTATGACAAGTGGGAGATTCTTTAAGTTTTGTGAAAGCTTTTCTGAGAATAATTCTCATTCCGTGCAAGAATCAGAAACTGGAACATCACAGGGAGTAGAGTAGATCCAGGCATATAAGACGGATTCTGGATAAGAAACCACATCCTCCTCCATACCCATTCCTTTGCAAGGAATTTTGAATCTCCTTTCCTTTATTTAATCTGCTCTTCATTTTTCTTGTTGGGGAAGATAGTTTTGAGGAGGTGAAGTATGCAAGAGGTGTCCAGGATTCCAGAGTTAACAGGGGTCTGGCAGAAAAAGGAAGGGGACAGGAGGGAAGGAATCGAGAAACAGAAGTTTCATGGAGGAAATTGTTAGCCCAAGTTCATCTAGTGTGGAGCTAATACTTCAAGCGCCTGGGTGGCTCTGTCAGTTGAGCTTCCTACTTGGGCTTAGTCATGATTTCATGGTTTGTGGGTTCGAGCCCTGAGTTGGGCTCTGCTCTGACAGTGCGGGGCCTGCTCGGGATTCTCTCTCTCCCTCTGCCCCTCCCTGATTCATGCTTTCTCTCTCTCAAAAATTAACTAAGTAATTAAAAAAGACTTCAAACCTTGAATGATTGAATTAGATGAAAGTCCTAGTCATTTCTCCTCCCGTTCTCCTTTTCTTTGTTTTCACTGTTAGAGTAGGCAATAGGTTAGGCTCTAACAGGGTGCCTGGAGGCCAGCCAAGGGGTAGTGGTGCCCGGCTGTGGGGAAGTCCAAGACTGGTCTGGCAGCACCCCACAACAAATCCACAAGAAGCCAGATCAAACCAGACGCACCCAAGACAAAGGAGGTGCAAACCCTGACCGACTAAGGGAGAACAGGTGGGGAAAGCTGCCCCCAAACCCCCTCCCCCAGTAATAAATACTCCACCCCCCAGCCAACAACTGTCAGTAAGAGATCAAAACCCCAGCCTGAGGCATACGGCTTTCCTTGAGCTCACCCGCTCTGACATCTTGAGGGTGTGCTCAGTTTAATAAACATTCCTACTTGCATCGTTCAACTATTGTGTCTGGTCTGTCCTTAAATTATTTGTTGCGACAAGACCCGGATCCTCCGGCAACATCCCTGGGACCAGCTGGGCAGAGGCCTCTGGGCTTGGGGTCTTCCTAGGGCACCTGACAACATGGCTACCTTGTGTAAATGGAAACAAAGCTACCTGAAAAACATATATAAAGCACTTGCATGTAACATAATGTAAATTTTGTAGAATTGCTCAGTAAACATCTATTATTGCATACAAAAAAGAAGGACATTGGGGTGCCTGGCTGGCTCGGTTGGTAGAAAATGAGATTCTTGATCTTGGGGTTGTAAAATTCAAGCCCCAAAATGGATGTAGAGATTCCTTAAAAATAAAATCTTAAAAATAATTACATTGGTTGTCTACAGAGTTATTGCAAATTGGAGGTGCTTGCTGAGATGTGGTGAATAAATGCCTATTTCCACTTTAATAAATGCAGCTGTAAAACCCAATTCCACGTGAGTGTACTAGCGAGCTAAGGAAGGATGTGTTCTGTTTTGAAAGGAGTTTGAAATGGAGGAGACAAAGTTTTCAAGATACTTGAGTAGAACACCTGTCTTAGCAAGGCTCCTGTAGCAAAATGTCACAAACCAGGTGGTCTGTCTAACCAAAGTTTGTATCTTCTGGTTCCAGAAGGTGTAAAGTCCCACATCAGGGTGGTCCGAGAGGCTGGGTTCTGGTGAGGGCCCCTTCCTGTGTTTGGAAGGCAGTCTTTCCATTGTGTCCACGCATGGCTGAAGAGCACAGTGAGGAAGCAGGTTTCTCAGGATTCTTTACCAAGACCCTAATCCCATTCTGGAGGGTTCTACCCTTATGACATCTTAATCCTAATTACCTCCACAGATCCCACCTCCTAATGCCATGACGTTAGGGGGTAGGGTTTCAACATAGGGATTTTGGAGGGGCACAAACATTCAGTCCATAACAGAGATTGTCATATATTTGCAGCTACCTTACAACTCTTCCAGTTGTAGCAAACTGCTAACAGTGCAAATGATTTTCATTCACAGAAATGCAAATGAATCGCGTCCAGTGGAATGCAGGAGATCATTGCCCTAGAAACTGACAGGTAAAAAAAAGTAAATCTATTCATAAATTTACTTCAGCATTCCAGATTGCTTATAAATATGTAGTACTTCAAATTTTCTTACTGGTTGTTACACTGACACATACTCCTTTTTATTTGGATGAGAGTTACAATTTTACCTTCTTTTAAGAACACAGTCTTTTAACAATTTGGAAACAGGGGGTATACACCAAAGGCAGAAACAAAATACCAACTTGTGGCTGGCAAATGCAGACTAAAGAGCATGGTTTAGATCTGAAACTAGAAGAAGGGCTTTCTCTACTCCTTCTTCTCATGTCTACACCTGGAACCCAGTAGACACACTCACCCAGCAGCTCTGTGAAGGTGCACGCAATCATACTAAAATCAAACTTTTAAGATCCAATATACTAGGCATATAAAAAGTCATTTATGAGAACAGCATCATTTTTTTTCCTTCTAGAGATTTCCAGCTACTATCTCCTCCCCCTCACATTATCTTCCCGTCCTTTTCTAAGTCACCCACTTTTCTATCAGAAGTTACAAATTCTTCCAAAGTCTTTAGAAATCCATTTGTCTCCTCCTGCAAAAAATAATTTTATGAGGGCAGTGGTTATACGTGCGTAAGATACATGATGTGCTGTATGTGTATGTATTTAATCAGGAGACACCTTGCCAGAATTAGTTTCATTCCCCCCCCCCCTTAAGCTTTTATATTTCATTACCTATTTCTCTTGACCACAGTTGATTTCATACTGCAGGGAGTGAGCCTGTCTTGTAGTACTTGAACCATGTGGTTCCCGCTATGTGCATTCAGAACATGGCCCTCCAAATGGGAACGCTGGATCCTGTCCATGATGAGCATGTCCTGGGAATCCTATTGTTGCACAAAAACAGCTTTCTTTACACCTGCACCGCCTCTCACATTTTGACTGATGAGCATAAAATCAATGTGATGAGTCCAGTCATGAGTGGTCACAATGACAGGAACACACATGGCCATTCAGACATGAATCCTCTAGACCTGGCATTAAACATTTAACCTCAACATTCAGGACTTACTTCTTATCCTGAGTGATAAGGCAAGGCTGGAATGTGTTCCTGAGGCAAAACCAAAAGTTATTTAACTGTAATATAAGCACAAGGGCAGAAATTAATTTTATTATTTCTAAATTATCTTCTCCTGTCCTACCCCACCCTACTCTACCCTATCCTATCGCACTCTACCTAACCCTACCCTACCCCGCTCCACCCACCCTACCCTACCAACCCTACCCTATGCTATCCTATCCTAGCCCCACCCATCCTATCCCACCCTGTCCCATCCTATGTTGTATTTTCACTGGCCCAACCAGGGCTGCATCCCCTGGCACACAGTAGGCATTCATTAAACACTTGTTGGACGGATGGTAGAGGCAGCAGGACGGGTCCGTGCCACGCAGAGACCCGCAGCACCCCGATCGTGAGGGGGCGGACTTCACACGCAGTCCGTGAAGTGGGACGCGGGAGTGTGCGCGGTGACCGCGTTTCCGCGGGAACACAGGTGCAGGCACGCGAGCAAGTACGGACAGAGTGGGGATGCAGGAGCGCGGTGGGGACGGCGGTGTGGCTGCCGCGGCGCCCAGGGCACCGAGGGCACACAGCCCTGACCGCGGGCGCACGCGTCGTCCACCCGTGAGACTAGCTCCACGACTGGAAAGCGCAGGGCAGCACGAAGCACCCGTGTGCGGCTGCACGGGCGGCAGTCCACGGGCCTCGCGCGCCGGGCAGCGCCGGGTGTGGGACCGGGTAAGAGGACACACACCCACCATCACCGCCCTCCTCCCCGCGCCGCAGCGCCGGCAGCTACGCGGACCAAATCTCGCGGGTTCCCGCTATATCGCGATGCCTCAGCGGCTGCAACGTCTGGCGGTCTCCGCTCCCAAATCACTCGGCTTTCAAGAAGTATCGCGATACTTTCGCCTTCGCTATTTTCGGTGTTTTAACGGCCTCTGTGAGAAAATTTTAAGTCAATTTTTAATACTGTATGTCTCTGAGAGCTCCATGCATAATTCTCAAGTCGATGCCCTTGCGTAGAAAATTACAGGAGGAGAAAAACGATGTGTCAGAAGTGGGATTCGAACCCACGCCTCCATTCGGAGACCAGAATCCCCAGCGCGGGGAAGCGGAGCTTGAGTCTGGCGCCTTAGACCACTCGGCCATCCTGACACCCTGCGAAAAGGGAGAGATTTTCTACTGAAGTAGATGTCCAGGCCGGGCGCTTCTGTGACGCACACGCTTGTGCCGGAGGCAGCGCTGACGTCAGAGGTGCCCGCAGCAGCTGGAAGAGCAGAGAGCCACCTGTGGCCGGGAGAGGAAGCGGGCGAGAGGCGAGGAGCTGTTCTGGTAAACGCGGCTGGGGCGCCGGCCGGCCGGAGCGTCCCGAGCCCCCGGCCCGGTCCCAGCCTCCCGGCGCGCTGCTGGTTTTCTTTTCAGGAGAGGGAGGAACAACAACCAACGTACAAAACACCTCAGTTCCGCGGCGCGGCCTCTTCCTCCCCAATAGTGCTCGCACGCGCCGGGGAGTTTGTTGGGCTCCGAAAGTGCCTGCGCCCCCCTGTGCAGGTGCGGGGGTGCCTGTGCGGGTGTAGGTGTAAGTACCTGTGCGGGTGAGGGTGCAGGTGCGGGTGCCTGTGCGGGTGCCTGTGTGGGTGCAGGTGTAACAGTGCGGGTGTCTGTGCAGGTGAGAGTGTTGGTGCGGGTGCCTGTACGGGTGCAGATAAGGGTATTGGTGCGGGTGCAGATGAGAGTGTTGGTTCGGGAGCCGATGCAGGTGTGGGTGCAGGAGCCCCTCCCCGCCCTCGGGCTGCTCCCGGATGCTGGGATCTGAGCCCCACGCGTCTGCTGCCAGGTGGGGGACAGCAGCGCCACGCCTCCGTACGCAGGCTTTCCCGCTTTCTCCGCTTTGCTCGGAGTAATCTGAGCTCCGGGCCTGCACCACAAGCTCGAAAACCCTTTCCAGCAGCTGGACTGAGAGACCCTGGGGGTGTGGTAAACTGTGCGGAGAAACCCTGGCAGGCCCGATGCGGGTCCAGGACGGTGCCCGAGTGCAAAGTAGGGCCCCAATAAACGGATCTGACCCTTGTTTCTGCAGCTCCGCTTCGGGCTAAGCTCAGGGAGTAGGGACAGATTTGAGAGTGTTCAGTACATTTTGTCCCGATGGGTTATTTTCTGTATTAACACACAAACGTTTTTCTTTCTGGGAGGCACAGGTTACTCTTTTCTTCACGAAGAAGAACTAATTTGAGGTTTAATAGGCCCTGTTTTAGATTCCCAGACTCTCTTGGTCTCACACCTGTTTTTGACAGTGAAAGAGAAAATGGGAGTGAGAAGTACATGGTTTCCTAATTTCCCTCTCTGCAAGGTGTGAGGTTTGCTGTACTTTAAGAAGCTGTAGTTCCGTGGGAAGGAAGTCATCCCACAAGTGATTCTAGACGTGGTAGGCGTGGCAGTTGTAACCTCTTAAAAAGCTGGGATTGTTACTGGTTTCCTAATTGCAAGGTCCTGCAGATACCTGGTCAAACCGGGTGCTGTCCAACGTTGGGTTATTTCTAATTTTTCACTCTCGTCAGCAAACGCTTCAAGGAACATTCCTGTGTAGATGAATATTTTCAAATACCCATAATTATTTCCTTACATTTCTAGAAGTGGAGTCCCTAGATTAAAGTTTATCCAGTCTTAAAAGTTTTTGATACATGCTGTCCAGCCGCCACCAGAAAATTTGAAGCCATCTGGATATCGCAAACCTGGCCAACAAAGGGTTGATTAAACAACAAAACATTTTAACGGGTGAAAGGTGACAGGACATCATTCTGCAACTCTGAGTGAGGTTCAAGGTTCGTGTTTGAATGGTTCTCACATTGCTTAACAAACTGAAGTGTTCATCTCTCCGTATTGATTTGCAAAACTCACTATAAGAAACATAAACCCTTGTGACAGTTTCTATTTATCAAGAACCCAGGCAGAAATTCCTATCTTTCACTATATTTTACCTTTTAATCTCATTAAGTCCCTTAAACATTCAGCCAACTATGAGTCATACAATTAACAGGGTTCCCTTATCAATCTTTAAAAATCGAACTCTGGTCCATATTTAAGGTCCTTTTTATCATGCTATACATTTACTTTTATTTCTGGTCACTTTTGTCCCATCCTTATCTCTCTTCCTTCTTTTATGGCATGTTAAACCGCTGCTACCTTGATTTTGGTTTTTAAATGGCTTGAAGTCCTTTCTGGAATAAGGTGAGGTATAATTAAACATGTAAATATTTTTACTATTTACTAATAATTATCGTGCAATAGGACTCCCCCATCCTAAATATTTATTTTTTTAATTTTTAAATCTTTTTTAACGTTTATTTATTATTGAGAGACAGAGAGACACAGAGCATGAGCAGCGGAGAGGCCGAGAGATGGAGAGATGCAGAATCCCAAGCCGGCTCCAGGCTCCGAGCCGTCAGCACAGAGCGTTATGTGGGGCTCGAACTCACAAACCAGGAGATCATGACCTGAGCCAAAGTGGGATGCTTAACTGACTGAGCCACCCAGGTGCCCCCCTAAATTTTTATGAAAACATCTTCCACAAGAGGGACTTTGAAAGACCTGAAAAGTTTAAAGGGTGGAGGGAACTAAAAAGAAAATCTGATGGTGGTGGTCTACACCAATCTGAAAAATGGAATTTAATTCCCATCCTCAAAATGAGTGTTTTATGTGACGCTGGTAAACACATCTGATTCTCTGATTATCATGTCCGAGAATTACTTTAAAGTAACAGGGATGGGGGTAGGAATGCAGAAGAGGCTATATTGGAAATGGGATTGGCCGTAAATTGATAGTTGTTGAAGCTAGGAGGTATCATGGGGAGTTCTGTGTGTATTTTCCTCACTTTTTGTGTGTGCTTAAAGGTTTCCATAGTGAAGAGTTCAATATGGGGGGTGGGGATGAGAATCACCTATAACCTCATCAAAAGCATCTGTTAATACTTTGGCATATTTTGCTCCAGTTTTTTGGGGTTTTTTTTAATGTGTAGGTTGAAAAATGTGAAATCTCTACCCTAAAATAAATTATCTTCTTTTTCTATTACATTCTTGTTGTGCATCCAAACCCCAAAGTGGGTCTGGCAGTTGTTCCCCCACTATTATCCAGACAAATCCTGTGTGTTCTGAATGAGGAACCAGGGAGAGAGGAGTATACCTCAAAAAGATACCTTCACATGCCTTGGCTACACTTCAGACTTCAAATGTAAAATTAAGCCAGCAAATAAGCCGCTTTTCTCTTCAATGGAGAACAAGGAAATGTAACTGGGCCAATACCATTATAGTTTGTGGTTTGAAACCCAGCTACTCCATGAACACCCTAGCAAAGGTCCCCAGTAACCTACACTGGTTTGGCTTCCTTGCTCTTCCTCACCGAGGCCGCGTGGAGGGGGCACTCCCGGGCTGAAGGAGGCGCACAGGTTTAGTGATCTGATTGCACGGTCAGGTAGAATTGTATTGCAGCCCTCAGCTAGTGAATACCAGCCTGTCCGCCTCCAGAAAAGGGGCCACTAGGAAGTGGAGCCCTAGGATTTCGGCCACCTCGGACCCCAGGGCTGCACAGGGAGGTCTGCAGCGCTCGGTCCCCTCACCCACAAATCAGCTTTTGTTGCTTTCTACTTCTTTATCGTGTTATTTTTTCTCCTCTTAACTGACTTTATTACAGAAGCCACGTTCTCTTGTGTCTTCCTGGGGAGTCCAGTTCAGCCAGGGTACCCAACACTGGGTGATTGTGCCGTTTGAATCAAAGAATCTTTGTCCTTCGTTTGTGAAGAGGCAATGCACCCACCATTAGTACACGAAGAAAGAACCTTTTCAGTTTTTTCTTTGCTGGGAAGAGATGTGTGATTTCCGTCGCGTCTTGGGTTTGGACCACAGATAACTGCCCTGACAAGTGGCTCATTTACTGTGAGGACAGAGATTTGCTTTCAGTTTCATGGCTCCTTTAAGTGTTAGGCAGTAATCACCCCAAGTATTTCTCATCTTCTCAACTGCACATCCTGGAGGGCAGGGGCCAGGCACACTTTCCTTTTATTCTCCAAACTGGGCTCTTGCAGGCCCTTCTGCTCTTGGGGAAGATGCTCTTCTCGGCCTGCCAGGCCAGGATCACGGAACCTTAGAGGAGCACCTGGGGGGCTCGGCTGGTAGAGCGACTGACACTTGATTTCTGATGGGGTCAAGATCCCAGGGTCGTGGGATCAAGCCCCATGTTGGGCTCTGCGCGGAGTGTGGAGCCTGCTTGACTCTCTCCCTCTGCCCCCTCTCCTGCTCGCATGCTCTCTCCCTCATTCTCGCTCAAATAAATATACAGTAAATATTTTTTTTAAAAAAAAGAAAAAAGAAGCAGCTGAAGGCAGACACAGTAACACCCTGGAGCAGCAAAAGCTCTAAAGACTGGGCTGTTGGAATCCTAATGTGTAGTTAACTTGGGATGTTCTGAGGAAAGAACCAGATAGGAGCCAAAAGGATGCTACTGGGCCCCAAATCCTGATTCACTGAATTCAAGTTTTGCTCACCTTTCTGCAGATGAGTACATTTAGACTCATCTGCAGATTCATTCAACCTTATCCAAAATGGCAGGATTGTTGTTGTTGTTTAAGTAAGAATTTAAGTAATTTTTAAATACGTATGAACCCACCACAAGGAACGGAAGGTAACCAGTAACACATATCAACCTAAGCCTCCACCTCTGTGGTATCCTCCCACGGTCCTTTTGTTCACATTACAAGATGGGAATCAATCGTAAGGTATCTGGTCTTCAGACACATCCTCACCCAGCATGGTTAGGACCATTGACTCTTGGGGCACATCTACATTCACATGGGAAGTAGCTTTGTTGAATCGGACAGACTTAGCACTGCTCTGGCTGCTGCTGCTAACAAAAACGCATCGCGACGCTGCTCCTGGAGCTCTGGGTCTACTGGGGACCAATGAGACCCACTGCGAGCCCCTCAGACAGCCCCAGCACTGGCTGTGAGGACCGCCGTCCACCCCAGAGACACTCTTTCTTGGACACCCACAAGGTGCCCTCTTTGCGTGCCTGTATTCCTCCTCTCCCCAGTGGACTAAATTAAGTGACACTGGAATGCAATTTTGATGGGGACCCCACCCAGCTTCCCAGCTGCAGACCCTTCCTGCTGAAGGCAGGTGCCCCGGGTCGACGGACCAGCGCCATCAAGGCCTCTGTTCAACGCTCTGTTTCCCACGCGGGAAAGCAGAATCCACATGTGCGGAGGGCTGCGATCAGGTGTGTGCGGTCGAGCGTTCCATCTTAGTGTGAGTCCCGGTTCCACGGCTTCCCAGCTGTGTCTGGGGTAAGCCATTCACCCCGTGCCTCGGTTTCTGCATCTGTACAGTAAGGGCAATAGCACCCACTTTGTAGGGTTGTTAGGAACATTCAAGAACTATGTGTGTATTGGTCTGTCTAGTTCGTGGTGCTCCACATACATACCCTACACCCTCATCGAAGCCCCTCTCTGTAGGCCCTAGTTATATGATTTCCCAAACAACGCTGGGAACGGGACTGAGTACAGACCATAAGGTCTTGTCTTCTCGAGGCCGTGTCCAGAAGCAAAAATGATCCAAATCCCTGGAACAAAGCTATTCTCTCAGCCAGATCTTTCCTCCTCAGTACGTGGTGACCTTTGTACCCCCAAGGGCTTAGGTTGGTGGTTCTGGGCCCTCTGATCTATGCCAAGCATTGCTGCATTATCCCACCGCCAGCTATAAAAAGGACTTGGGAAGGACACCTGGGTGGCTCAGTCAGTTAAGCGTCCGACTCTTGGTATTGGCTTGGGTCATGATCTCATGGTTCGTGAACTCAAGCCCCGCATTGGGCTCTGCACTGACAGTGCGGAGCCCGCTTGAGATTGTCTCTCCTCTCTGCCCCTCCCCTGCTCACATTCTCTTTCAAAATAAATAAACTTAAAAGAGAAGGACTTGAGAACCCTTTCCTGGTGAACTTACAAGACAGTGAACAGCTGACACTGCTCTCTCGGCACCGTTAGAAAGCAGGAACGTGGCACCCAAACCTGTTTTATCATCCAGGTGGAAGTAAAACACTGGCCAGACCAGGATTCGGACCCATAGGGAACTCACCGAGAGCTAACCCCTTCAACCCCGCCCCAACATCTAAACCCAATCCTACCAAGACCCGGAAAGCAACAACAATGTAAACAACATCCATGGTCACTTTATTTTCAAACAGAGGGGCATATACCCAAAGGAAAGGAGGACGAAGAGCCATCGTGGGGGCCTGCTGAAGTGATCTGTTTAGCCTCGTGACCCGACGGCTATGGGGATAGAGCTGCCCCTCAATGGTACACGTACTAGAAAGGTCATTCCCCACAGGAAATGGAGAAAAGGAGGCAAAAAGTCAATGAATCCCTGGAATAGTGCCTCAGAATCACTCCAGGGATGGGGTATGACTGACCGTCAGTCCACAAATAGGAGTGTGAGGGGGACCTGGGGACAGTGGAGAGTGTTGGCAGGAAATTATCCTGGATGATGTGCACCGGTCAGAATGGAGGGAGCAGACAAAGCCCTCGGAACAGAGGCAAAGAGCACATTGATTAGAACATTATCTCATAACAGAGGTGGCGCCATTTCCCACCGTTACTGTAAAATAACTGTAACTAATCAAAACACACAGAGGCCTCTTTAATGGAGTTAATAAAACTACGGCAGAATGGGAATGGGGTAGAGGTACGACTCCCCAAGGAGAACCCGGGATCGAGGGAGCCATGCTGGCAGGGCCCTGTGGTTCCTGTCCAGGTTCTTAAAAAGGAGCCTCAGCCCAGAAAACAGCAAACATCCGTGACCACTTTGTGGGGCCAAAACAGAGGGTGCCGGGCGGAGCCCCGGTGAAGTGTCCCCAGCGGCTCTCCAAGGGCCGTCCACACTCTCTCCCCTCCAGGACGGGCTGAACGGAGGCGGACATCCGGTTTTTATTTCTGGGCACTCTGGCACGTGTCATTACATCTCACAATCTGCACGGGAAGGGGGAGAGGGTAGAGAACGTGGACACCCCGCGTCCCGCTGCAGGACCTGGGGAGCCTAAGGGCGTCCAGCTGAGACAACAGAAGCGGCGAGGCAGCAAGCCGCCTGCCGCCCGGGGTGGGATCGCGGCCGCCAGCCCCGGTGGCCTGAGTTCACCTCCTCAAGGGGAAGTCTCCATGGAATGAGTATGGTCGCCAACATGGCCGGAAAACCCATCGATCCCGCTCATGGGGCAGATGATGAGTGGGGCCGCACTCTTCCCCCCCGAGTAGCTCAGGCTGAAGTAGGGCCGCACGGGCCCGCAGAAGGTAGCATGAGAAAAAGTGAAAGTGTGACACCGCTCAGTCACGTTGTAGAAGGACACCTCGCCAGCGTCATAGTCCAAGAAGACCCCCACCCGCTGGAGAGGGGTCCGTAGGGGGAGGGCAGTCATTGGGGAGGTGAGAGCCCAGTACTCTTTCCCGTACCACAAGGACACGGCCCAGAATCCATTCTGGGGGGCCGAGGTCACGCCACCTTTCCTGCACACCGAGTCTTCGCAGACGCCGATGGTCCACTTGGCTTTGTCTCCCACCTCCACCTCCCAGTAGTGTCTCCCAGCGATGAAGCACGGAGAGCCCAAGACACAGGGGAACAGATTGAAGCGCTCGGGGTTGTCAGGTAGGTCCTGTTGCAGGTAGCTGTATCGCACTTGCCGGAGGTTATCGGAGAGGATGAGGCTGGGGTAGGCCGTGTCCGGGTCCAGAGTCACGTCCACTGCGTAGACAGAGGGGAGGCGAGGGGCAGGTGAGCCAAGGGCCCGGAGAGCGCCTGGAGGGCTCCTGGCCTCTCCCCCACCTCCCCAAGGGGACAATACGAGCGCCCCCTGTAGGCCGCCTTCACCTCAAATTCATCCTGGACTCCACATCCCCAAGATGACTCCGGATTAGCTCATCACCTTTCCAAGCCCAGATAGGTCGACAGTGCCGACGTTTTACCTCCATTCCCTTTCTTCTACATCTTAAGCCACATTACCCATTATCGGCTGAATCTCCCAGACAGCTTTTGGGATCCGAGGTATGTGAATAAGGGACTGCAATCCTGTTATCAATTTGCCCGCCTTTCAAATCACTCTTTTGTATCCTTACTCGACCGTGCAAACAACCCCACTCATCTCTTTTTAACGTCCAGTGCAAGACCCACGTCTTCATCAAAGAGTTGCTGTTAGCCAGCCGTGCCAGCACCCTCTCCCTCCCTTAGGCCCGACACGATTTATCGCCCACGACACACCCCTGGGTGCACCTTGCCAACGTGCGGGGACTTCCCGCTTTGAACTGCCGGGGGCTCTCACGCGCCTGTCAAACCCTGCTCGGGAGGAAAACTCCAAACCACAGCCCAGGCAGGCTGAAGGACTCCCGTGAAAGCTTCATGATGGGCAACCGCGGGGGTGACCTGGGCCCACACTGGGTTCGTGGTCCAACAATCTGTGCGCAGTCATCTGCCTGCCGTGCCGTGGGTGTGCCTGGAACCTCCCAGCAGACACTAAACTCCAGGGCAGAACAGCGTCTCCCGCTCTTTTGTTCCCTCTACGGCACCCTGCTCAGTGTCAGACAGGGCAGGACACACGCGAGGCATGCGCTTAGCACCTGCTTAAACAGTAGAATACGGATCACAGTGGCCAACACCAACGGACGTAGACCTGCTGTGCTCAGAGACCGGTCTTCATGACGGGGGGTGCACACGACTGCAGACAGCACACACCCATGAGGTAGTGCCTCTGGGTCCTTGGGACCCAGTCCCGACTCTTGGGTGACAGTGACGGTCACGGGGAGGGGGCTTCGTTCAGTTCCCGCCCAGAGATGGGAGGACCCGACATTCCTGGACCCCCAGCTGAGAACAAAAGCTGAGCTCACTAAGTGGAAGCCCACGGCGGTCCTGAGGCTGGGCTGCAGAGCCACAGGGCATGGTGGGAAGGGGGAGAGGCTTCTCCTCAAGCTCCCGGCCTCCACTTCCTCCACTGGCTTCGGCTTTGGGGCGTTTTAGGAAGCAAACACGTTGCAAACACATAGAGACAATGGTTTTTATCTGGTTGTGTTTATCACTTTTACACACATAACCTGAAGAGCCCAAATTTAGGCAATTTCTCAAATCATTCACGACAGTAGTTTGGGCTTTAGGATTTTTACTCCTGTTTCCGTACAGTTTTGTCTCCATCACCTACCTGAGTATAACTGAGCCTCTCTCAATTCTGAAAGAACAAGAGAGAAGAAGTTACGGACGTCATGTGAGTATTTCCAAGAAATGCCTAACAGAAGGGGCTCTGGTCACCGGCGCCATCAAGCCGTGGCCTCATTACACAGCCCAGAATCCCTGCTGCCATCATGCACAGAGTTCTCTACAGGGCACGTGACTCCATCGTTCAAGCAAGAATCCGAGGGGAAGGGGGGCTGGGAACTGTATGTGGGAAGGATAACCACGTGCCTGAGGCTGGTAGCAAACGGGGCCAAACTGAGCCCAGATCAAGGACCCCACCCCAAAGTGGGCCAGCTGGCTCTGCAGGGGGAAACTGGGCTCCATGTTCACACAGTACAGAATTCTTGGCTTCCACAAGCCGCCTCTGCTCTAGGGGCTGGGTGACAGCCGCTACCGTGCTGGGAAAACAGGACCACTCACTTGAAAGGCACTTCCCAGTGGACAAAGCATGTTCACAAATGAGCTCTCACGAGCCTTTTAAGTGGCAGGAGAGCCACACCAAGGAAGGTCAGGTCTGCACTGACCACTGAACTGACCACTTCTGGGATCATCCAGTCTCTGGTACAGTTTCTCCCTATCTGTCTGCTTGTGGAAGACATTGGGTGTCCCCTACCTAAGTGTTGCTAAGATGCCAAAAGAGTATGTATCTGGAAAGATAAAATGCAAACAAGGTCTTAGCATACGTCATACAGGAAACCACCAGAGAGTATGGGGATCTGTAAGCTGTAATAAACAAGAAAAGGGTTTACTTCCATATAAGGGTTTCGGATCCCACAAGACCACCTAGGAACTTTAGCATTTAGGATAAACTCAACTCCTAATTGAATGTGGCTCGTGACCAGAAAATTTTACATTTAAAGGGGCTTCTCTTAAATACCTAAAACACTTTATCTAATAAACAAAAATATAGGATTTATCATGTGTCAGGCCCCATTCTAAAGGCTTTAGAAATGGTAGCTAACTTAGTTCTACAGCCTTGTGAGGTGAGAACTATCTTCCTCACGTTACAGACAAGGAAACTACAGTGTGGAATCCTTCCTAAGTGCCAGAGCTGGGCCCTGGGTGGCCTGACTCCTGAAACCCTGTTCCCGCCATTGCCCTGCAGGTGCTGCGTGACCCCCCGTCCTGGTCAGCACCAGTGCCCACGGGCAGAAGTTATAATGTTAAATACCGGCTCACATCAAGTACAACTGGCATAGTTTCTGTTCATTCTTTTTCTCAAATTAAAAAAAAAAAAAAAAAAATTATTAAATGGGACACCTGGGTGGCTCAGTCGGTTAAGCATCCGACTTGGGCTCAGGTCATGATATCTGGTCTGTGAGTTCAAGCCCCGTGTGGGGCTCTGTGCTGACAGGTCAGAAACTGGAGCCTGCTTCGGATTCTGTGTCTCCCTCTCTCTCTGCCCACCCCTGCTCGTGCTCTGTCTCTCATTCTCTCAAAAATAAACAAACATTAAAACAAAATTTTTTTTAAGTAGATGTTCATCTTCCCAGGAAACTTCAACATCAAAAGCCCAGTAAAGGTACATATTTACCTTGGATTTTCTCCATATCCGACTGCATTTTTTCTAAGGGGAGAAAAGGAGACATTCAGTTTGCATCCCACAGCTGGCTGGAATATCGATCTTCCCCTCAGGCAATATGCAGATGTTCAGAGCACGAATCCATTTCCCCCAGTGGATCTCTCTGTTTGCATTACCTGTGAACTGCTTCAGACTCTCTGTCAAGAACAGACATTTTTGTGCAAAAATGTGGATTTTCTCTTGCAGATCTGGAGGCGTGATCCAAGGTTCAGGGATCCGGATTCTTTCAGCTCTAAGTTAAAAAAACAAAACAAAACAATGAGTAAATACGTCCCCCAACCCCACAACTTCAGGATCCCAGACAAAGCCTGGGTTACATTGGCAAACAGTCTTTAAAAGCAGCCACCACAACTCTTTCCCTGCTCCCCTCCTAGACCGTGATCCTCTCAACAAGAGCAGAAGAAACATCTTGCTCATTCCAAACCCCCCACAGCACGTAGCTCAGGGATTTTCAAATGGCCTGTCCTCAGGAAGGTTCACCTGAACTGAACATAAGGCTGACTTGCCAGAAAGCACCAGATTCCATCCAAGACCTGAGCTTCACGGTGGACAATGACCCAGTGTCCTCAGGTTCCCAAACACGGGGAGAACATCTTCAGAGAGGTGCCCACTCTGCTCCCTGCTTGTGGGGGTTGGGGGTGGGGTGGGTCTATGGTGAAAACCGATTGCCAACTGCCTCCCGGATACCCCTTCTCCCATCTTCCGAGCTTTCCTGGGTTCCTGGCTGCCCGGTCTAGATGTGACCTTGTGGCTGAGTTCTGACCAATGAGACGGAAGAAGGGTCTTGTGCCCATTGAGAAGCCTGCTTTAAGAGGAGTGTGGCTGGCTAGCGGTCCAGCAACCACCTTAGACTGTAAGATCCAGGACCACAACTCGGGCACCACAGAAGAGCGAAGGCAAGGAAACCAGCAGACGAGCCCCGGGCCACCTACCTGCACGTCTCTTACACGGCGACACACGTCGCATCATGTTTAAGCCCTAAGCCAACGAGATATTGGGTTCCCTACTTCCCATGGCCAAACCCAAACACGAACGTCACGAGGTGCTGGGCTCTGAAGGACCTGCTCTCCCTAGGTGGGGCCAGGATGGACTGTGGCACCAAACAGCACAAGCAACAAGTAAGGGTCGTAATCACTGGGGCCACGTGGCTGGGACTGGACGCGTTCTAATCCGTCTCCTCAAAACCCGCAATTTTACCAACATAATTCTATCCACATGGCCTCCCAGCCAAGTCACTCCACGGATGCACGAGGCCCTGCCCCAGCTCTTGGGGTGCTCCCTCAGGGCCCCTGGGGAGTGCTCCCTCATGGCCCAGCTGCAGCCCCCCAGAGGTTTTCACCGTTCAGCATGTCAAGCAGCTTCAGCGTCCGGCTCCTTCAAAGTCAGTCTCTGCCCCTGCACCAAATAGCGTGTCCCCGAGGCCCATCCCACTGGCCCTCACTGTCTGCCCTGCAAACACCTGCCCACACGGGGGTGCCCCTGCTCGTTCCTGGCCCGGCATCCAGGGAGCTGTCCCTCACTCCCCATCGCGGACACAGCCCAGGAGTAATGAGGACAAGGCCGGGATCCCCGGAACGGGGCAGTAATTATGTAACCCTGAGCCATTCTCTTCTCCCCATTATGGAACCAGGAGGGGTGGCGGGGACAGGACTCTGCAACCCGTAAGAGGTGACTGGGCCCCTGGGAGCCTTCACTAGGTCCCCAGACGTGTCCTCACAAACCACAAGCACAATTCCATCCTTCACCCTCACAATTTGTCAGTAATTCCTGAGTTTTACTGAGAAGATCCATGGTCCATGTGGCTCTCTGCACACAGTGACTCAGTCCAGAGACGGGCAGGACATGTCACTTGGGGAAGATATCCTTCCGAGGCTCTGGGCTCCTTTCGGGACTTAGGAGTGTGAGGGACATGCCGTCCTGCACTCGATTGGACACTGGGGGGAGAGAACACTGTACCTGCTCAACGTGTCCCCGATGTCCTACGAGAGAAAGGAGAAGGGTAACTGTGAGAAGCTGTAAGTTCGCTTTTCTTTCAGGGATGTCTGTTGAAAACCCAACCATGGGCTGGCCCTCCTGTGAGAAGCCAGGGAGATGTGGACACAACCCAGTCAAGAGGCTAAAAATCGGGCCAAGGAAACCAGGAGGCACACGATTTGCTGTCCCAGCATTTCCTGTGTCCGGCTCCCGCCCCACCGGCCAAGGACCTCTTGATCAAATTTCCCAAGTCAAGTACCCCACCCGTGCACCCCAACTGTTCACTTGTCCAACTTGCTTTGACTTTTTATCGTGACATAATTTCAAATACACAGAAAAACTGCTAGTACGTAGCTCGTGTATACTTGTCACCAAATCACTATGAACACGTTTATGTTCAGAACCATTTAAGATCACTCTTTACATTATATCCTTTACCCCTTCATACTTGTGTGTGTACTTCCTAAGGACAAGCATGTTTTCTTACACAATCGCAGTAATCAAGCCCAAGAAAATGAACATGGATGCAACAATTATCTAACCCACAGTCCATATTTTCTTTAACCAATCATCTTTTCTCTTTTTTAATCTTTATTATTTATTTTTGAGAGAGAGAGAGAGAGAGAGAGAGAATATGAATGAGCCGGGGAGGGGCAGAGAGAGAGGGAGACACAGAATCCGAAGCAGCTCCAGGCTCCGAGCTGTCCGCACAGAGCCCGACGCAGGGCTCGAACCCAGGAACCAGGAGTTCATGACCTGAGCCGAAGTCAGACACTCAACTGAGCCACCCAGGTGCCCCAACTGTTCATCTTAACCAAGTTCCTCACAGCTGGTCCCCTCCCCCTAGTAACCCAGGACCATTCGCCGCATTCAGCTATCCTGACACTACCTTCCATCTGGAGTGGCTCCCCAGCATTGCTTTCACGACATTGACACTGGTTGTTACGCCAGAATGTCTCCTGTCCTTCGCAGTCTTTCAGACACTCCCCTCATGATTAAATCTAGGCTGTATCCCCTTGAGGAGTGTATGGTACATCCTCCTAAAGACACATGATATTCCCTGGCCCCTTACTGGCGATATTTTGATCACTGGCTAGGTACTGTGTTTCCTCTTGTAACTAGTAAGTATTGTGAAAGTGATACTTTGAAATTGTGTTACTATTCCAACCTTTCTCAAACTTCCTCCCTTAGATTTAACATCCACTGATAACGACTGTCTGAATTAACTTCTATGATGGTTGTTAAGTGGTCCTTTTCTAGCTTCAAAGTTCATTTTATTTTTTACATGTTTGTTTATTTTTGAGAGAAAGAGTGCGAGTGGGGGAGGGGTAGAGAGAGAGAGAAACAGAGGATCTGAAGCGGGCTCTGTGCTGACAGCAGCGAGCGGGACGCGGGGCCCAAGCTCACAAACCTGAGATCATGACCTGAGATGAAGCCGGACACTCAACCAACTGAGCCACCCAGGCGCCCCCAAATTCCTCCCATATCACTTAATCGACATTCTCCTGGAAAGAGTAGTTTCCTCCTATTTATTATTAGTATGGACTCGTATATTCTTACTTTAATAGGCTATAATCCATCACTGTTCTTATTTATTTTGGTGCTAAAAACTGAGACTTGGCCAGAGTCTCTGTCACTTTTTACCTCATCCCTTTCCATCCATTTCCCCCACCTGGTTTATCCTTCCATGGTTTCCTCTGCAAAAATAAGCAGATACATGATTTTCAATTATCTTTTTTCTGCCACAGAAAGTAGCATAGGCTGCATTTTGCACTTTTTCACTTAACACATTCCTGGACATACTGCATCAGTGCATGGGTCTCATGGGTATCTTCCTTCCTCTTCCGTACAGCTGCCTACTATCCCATAGCGTGTACACATGCAGAATTGATTCAACCAATCTGAGTCTGGAAGGTGGGTTTTTCCCAGTACTTTGCTATTACAATGTTACATCATGTAACTTTGTGTGTATGCATTTTTGTACCCATTTTCATACTTAGGTAAATTCCTGCAAGGACCCTTGGTACAGGTCTAATTGCACACATACTTTGTTAAATACTGCCAAACACTTGGTCTTCCCACCAGCATAGGAGTTCTCTCTCCCACATCTTTGCTAACAGCATATCGAATTAGGAAAATTTTGCTACTCTGGGAGCACCTGGCTGTCTCCGTGGGTTAAGCATCCGATTCTTGGTTTCCGTTCAGGTCATGTTCTCACAGTTTGGGAGTTCGAGCCCTGCATCAGGCTCTGTGCTGACAGCTGAGAGCCTGGAGACTCTGTCGGATTCTGTGTCTCCTTCTCTCTCTCTGCCCCTCCCCCGCTTGTGCTGTCTCTATCAAAAATAAATGAACACTAAAATAAAACATTTTAGGGGCGCCTGGGTGGCTCAGTCGGTGGGGCGTCCAACTTCAGCTCAGGTCATGACCTCGCGGTTTGTGAGTTCGAGCCCCGCGTCGGGCTCTGTGCTGACGGCTTGGAGCCTGGAGCCTGCTTCGGATTCTGTGTCTCCCTCTCTGCCCCTCCTCTACTCACACTCTGTCTCTCTCTCTCTCTCTCTGTCTCAAAAATAAACATAAAAAAAGTTAATAAAATACATAAACAAAACATTTTAAAAATTGTGAGAAAACCAACAAAAGCCTCCAATACAATGTTAAGTAGAGGCAGGCAACAGCGGGCATCTTGTCCTGTCCCTGACCTCAGGGGGAATGCTTCTGATAGTTCCCTGTGAAGTAAGATTCAGCCCGCTTTTCCCACGCTGTCCACCATAGCCACTCTGGTCGTGATCAAGACCCTCTCCCTCCTCCACGTCCACAGCCCCTTTTCTTCAACAGATCCACCCTTTCGAAAACGTCCTCGCAAGTATCATCCACCTTAAGAAGTAATAATTTTTAAAACCCCGAGCGCTCGCTTTGGCAGCACATCCACTCAGACCGGAACGTGGCCCCTGACCACGTGACGCAACCAGGCGGGAAGCGAGTCCGGCGCTCAGAGCGCCATTCACAATCGCCAAACGTCCGCCAACTCACGTTTGCGGAATGCCACACGAGGAAACAAAACACGCTGCGTATCCACACAGGGGAACGTTACGCAGCCGCCAAAGCAAATGCAGCACTGACACAGCTGAACCCAGAACAAGGTTTGCAAGTGAAAGGAGTCAGACAAAAGGCCTCCAGGTGCCGGACTCTAACAGGCAAACCCGTGAGACGTGTAGCCGACTAGCGGTCGCCAGTGGGTAGAACCCAGCGAGTGACTGTTCAACGGATAGATACAAGGTTTCCTCCTGAGATGATGAAAGCCTTCCCGAACTACAGAGTTGTGATGACCCAACAATACTGTGAGTTTACTAAATACTGCTGAATGTACGTTTTTTTTTTTTTTTTTTTTTTTTTGAGAGAGAGTGCAAGCAGTGGAGGAGGAGGAGGAGGGGAGAGAGAAAGGGGGGGGGGGGGGGGGGGAGGAGGGAGAATCCCAAGCAGGCTCCACACTCAGCCTGATGCAGGGCTTGATCCTATGACCCTGAGATCATGATCTGAGCTGAAACCAAGAGTCAGATCCTCGACCAACTGAGCCACCCAGGTGCCCCCGTGAGTCCTACACTCGGAAGTGGTTGAAATGGGGGCGCCTGGGTGACTCTGTTAAGCTCAGGTCATGATCTCACAGTCTGTGGGTTCGAGCCCTGCGTCGGGCTCTGTGCTGACAGCTCAGAGCCTGGACCCTGCTTCAGATTCTGTGTTTCTCTCTCTCTGCCTGTCCTCCACTCACACTCTGTCGCTCTCTCAAAAATAAATACGCATTAAAAATTAAAAAAACTAAAAAAAAAGAAATGGTTGAAATGATGAACTTATGTAAATTTTCTCCCAATAAAATGAAAAAAACCTCTCCACTCCACCTAATAAAGCCCTAATCCTGGATACACGCAAATTCCAGCTTCCCCTGGGCCTGTACCCCAGCAGTCGTGGTCTCAGAGAAAGTCACACGACAGGGCAGACTGGCCCCAGGATAAACTGACGTTCCCTGACCGAGTGACCCTCCCACGTCTCACAAAGCACCTGGTCTTCCCAGACTCTGAAACAATTATTTAAAACCTTCCCCCCATTCTCCAAAGCCCACATTTTCCCGAACTCCTGCTCGGTAACAATAGACGATCCTGCTTTCCAAAGTCAAGAGAACAAGAGACACCAGGGTCGCCTGCCCAGCCTCACCCTGCCTGCATCCTCCCCTCACCCTCCTGTCCCCCCAAAGATCTTCCTCAACTAACTCCTATGCACACGTCGGTCCTCCTTCCCTTCTGCCCTCCCTCTCAGGCAGACAGCAGTGATTTACAGCCTCAGTGATGTTCCCGACCCGCATCCTTACAGCAGACTCTGCTTCTGTTTACCTCGTTTCTTTAAGCATCCCCTCCCCGCAAAGCCCCACGACCCCACCCCACCTCCGAGTACTTCCTTGCATCTCCTTATGGTCTTACTCCTCGACATACTCACCCGCCCTGTGGTGTCCCTCACCCTGCCAGTGACCACTGTCCCCAACGTGGGTCCTGCCCCACACTGTTCAGCGTTCCTACAGAAGAGCATCTGTGGTGCCCACGGCTTTAAACCAAGTGGATGTCAGCCCTCGACTGCGTGGGACCCTATTGTCCCCCTCCCTCCTCCTGGTCACGTTCTGCCACACACTCTGGCCACGTGTTCCCTCTGCAAAGTCCTCCTTTGCTCCCTGGCAATGAAATACCGGTGCTCATTAAGGTTCAAGGCTAGGCCTTCTTATCCTAAAGCAGGAGTCAGACACTAGCTCTCAAAGGCCACACAGCACGTTGTTCTGCTTTTGCGAGCCGTGTGGGTCTCACAGGTGCACCCTCTGCTCTGACAGTGGAAAAGCAATGATGCACTGTGTGGCCTTCGTGCCAACAACACGCACACGACAGAGTTAGAATTTTATATAATTTCACGTTCCACAAAATAAAATTCTGATGGTTTCCAATCACTTACAAGTGTAAAAACCACACTGGGCCCGCAGGCCACAGAAAAACAGGAGGGGAGCACTTTGCTGACCCTTGACCTTGGCCATCATCTCCCTTTTAACGGCATTTATCAACATGTCTTCTATCGCTGTTCACTCCTTTGTTGTCCGACCTCCACACGAGATGAATTTCAGCAGAGCCTCTGCACCATTCACCCTGTGCCTGGACCAGTGCCTGACCCAGAGCAGACTATCCACACGCACTGAGTGAACACCAGCTCTGTCCTGGTCTGGCTGGGTTGGGGGGCCACCCAGCCGTATCACAGGCCCTACCCCAGGCTTGACTCCCAGGGCGGCTTGGGCCAATGACCCCGGCTCCAGTGCTGACCGTTTGCTGGCTGTGCTCACACATGTGTGCATGTTAAAATGATGAGATACTGCACGGAGGTGGTCTTTACATGGCATGTGGGCCCAACCCCTCCTTACACCAGGAGATCGGGTCACTGAGGCCCAGAGAAGCCAAGAACCTTGCCTGTGATCACAGCACTTGCCCACGCAGGACCCTTACCCACTGAGCTCCCTGCGGGCCGTGTGGACAGGTGCACTGACGCTTACCTGCAGTAGCTCCCTGGTGGGCTGCTGCTGCTTCTCCTCCAGCTGGGCAATCAGGCCACTCAAGTGGGAGATGTTGCAGGAGAACTGGGTGATGGCGCCATTGATGCTGTTGTAGATGGCCAGGTCCAGCTCCTCCAGACGGGCCAGGAGGCGGTACTCATGCTCCTTCAAGGAGTGATAGAGCTGCTCAAACTCCCAGACAATCTTCTCCCTCTCCATCTGGGTCAGGCTCTGCGCAGGGGACAGGCGGGGCACTGAGGAGAGGGAAGGCTCTCTTCTAGCGCCCTTTGTGTTTGTCCTGGACTGTCACCCCCCCCCCCCCCCCCATCATCCCATCCCAGTGTTCTCGCGGAGCACACGCAGTGACAGAGAAGCCACAGAAGGTAAGAGAGAAGAACATACCTGCCTGGCAGGGGGCTGGGAGGCATGAAAGACTGCCAGGAAGTGACGGGTCAGGTACGGGGGACGGACTGGAACACTTATTCCTTGCATCATGACCCTGGCCACGTCACTGAGGCCCTTCCCATGTCACCCGTACCTTCTTTGTGTCCTTCAGGGGTATTCATCAACTACCCCCTCCCTGGCTCTGGGTGTGTTCCCTCCTGGTGCAGACCTGTTTGCCAAAGCCAGTCCGCCCTCCCTTCTCTACCCCACCTCCCAATGACAGGCCTCCCTTAAAGCTCTGTGCTCAACTCCCTTTGTTTACTCCTGTGGAGTAAAGTTTTATTGGGACACAACCACACCCATCGTTCACATATTGTACTTAGCTGTCATCAAGTTACAAGAGTTGAGCAGTTGTGACAGAGATGATGCGGCCCACAGAGCCAAAAATACTTAGTATCTGGCCCTTTACAGAAGCTTTCTAAGCTAGACTCCTGAGGATATCCCTTCGTGAAGCATCCGACTAACCGCCCTTCCTAAGCACTCACTGTGGGACAGTGATGCTCACACACTTGTTTTAAATCCTTCCCACAAGGTCACACCTCTCCTTAGCTACATTGAGTTTTTTAAAGATATAAAGGATACAGTGTAATCTTAGAAATGGAAAATTAAAGCTGAAAGAGACCTTAAAGAGCAATTGACTCAGTGCTTCTCAAAGGGGTTGTTACTGGCACTCTGGTGGGGGGGACAAGTTTGCCTGGCATGACCCTGTTGTCCCGTTGCAGGACATTCAGGATCTCTGCCCTCCCCTCCCCAGTCACTCAGTTCCTCAAGTGACAACCAAACCACACAGCACTGGAGGGAAGGAGAGAGCAGTACTAGCCTTGCTGAAAAACCACGAGGCCAGCCTACCCATTTCACAGAGGAGCAGACCGGTCCAGGGAGGGCGTATCACTCTCCATCTACCCAACTGGCTAGTGTCAGGGCCAAGAAGCATGTGCAAGAGTCCTGGTTCTCAGAGATGGGTCTTCCTCCCCTCTGACAACCGTCCCCCAGGGGACACAATGGCTGTGTGCATGGTGACTTGAGTCCACTCAGGCTCACTAGGACACTCTCCATCCATCAGAACTATTTTCAAGCAAGGCGAGCTAAGGTCTCAGAGGATTGTGTGGGCAGAGGAAACGGCGGTGTCTGCAGGCATCCTGAGAAGTTCCCTGTCCAGGACTGACAGAATTTCACAAGATGGTGCCAGACTCTACTAGTCTAAGACTTGCCTTTCAGATGTAAGCACCTCTAGGGAATTTCTTAAAAAAAAATTTTTTTTAATTGTTTTATGTATTTTTGAAAGAGAGACACAGCGTGAGCAGGGACGGGCAAAGAGAGAGGGAGACACAGAATCTGAAACAGGCTCCAGGCTCCAAGCTGTCGGCACGGAGCCCGACACAGGGCTCAAAACGACACACCGCGAGATCACGACCTGAGCCAAAGTCGGACGCTTAACCGACGGAGCGACCCAGGCAACCCCAAGGAAATTTCTAATATTTTATTTGCTATTTTAAAAAATTACTCAAGCACCTATATGGTGGATACATAAGTATATATCATAAAAGTCTATGGGGGCACCTGGTTTGCTCCATCGGTTAAGCAACTTCAGCTCAGGTCATGATCTCACCGTTTGGGAGTTCGAGCCCCGAGCCCACAATGGGCTCTGACAGCTTGGGGCCTGGAGCCTGCTTCTGATTCTGTGTCTTGCTCTCCCTGTGATCCTCCCCTGCTTGTGCTCTGTCTCAAAACTAAGTAAATATTAAAAAAAAAAAAAAAAAAAGTCTGTACTTCTAGTTTATTTTGTTTTGGCTGTTAAAAAATACACACACACACACACACACACACACACACACACACACACACACCTCGATCACAAATTAGGACATGAGTCACTTGCTGAGGCTACTTCATAAGGCACTGTCAGCAGAATGGCACCAAAGGAAGCTAACCATGGCCAAGAATTTCACGGGTATCAGTGTTGTCAAGGATCAACCCCAAGTACACGAAACTAACAGGTTACACTTTTGAAAGGTCGGATCTCCAGGGGTCCCAACCTCAGCTCTTCCCAAATGTGGGAACCCCTCGGTTCTCCAGGTGAGTCCCCAACTGCCACGTGGGGTTGTTTCATCTGCATCTAGAAGTTCTGGATGCCTTGACTGGATACGTTAAGGGAAGTAACAGCCTCACACAAGACAGAGTGACCAGCAGTGGCGAGATCAGCAGTGGCGAGATCAGCAGTGAATTCCGAGTTCCCTTACCAAGAGTTCAGCTCGGGCCTGCTCCCCCTGTGCCCGACGCCTCTTCTTTAAGTCTTTCACTCTTTTCAGATGGTCCAGCTGGTTCTGGATTTGCTCCTGGCAAAAGCAAAAAGTTGCACAGTTGGAAATTAGGCAGACCTCAGCATGGCCATTGTGCCTATTACCCACGCGAGATCACATTCCCTGGTTAGAGCCTGTCCTGGGACCGCACCGCCATCCCCAGGGCACAGGGGGTCACTCCTCTCTTTGGCAGTCAGTGTGTGTGTCTTAAACCTGCGGGTGGCCTGCCTATCCCAGGAAGGCATCCTTCAGTGAAAAGGTGAGTGGAGGCTTAGGGGTAAGCGGGGGCTCTTCAGAGGCGCACACTGAGAAAATGCCCTGACCACTACCTTCGCAGCCTCCTCAAAGGTTATCGCCAGCATAAAATAATGTACCTGAAAGCACCGTAAAGGCTACGTGACTAATTATGCATGAATGTAGTCACTTTCACCTACACACACAGGCCATTGCTCGTGTGCCTTTCCCGCAGCCCTCAAACACACGGACAACAGCACATGCGTTCCCCACACATAGCCTGACAACTGTCACACTCAACACTCTGTTTCCATGTGGCTGTTTGGCTGTGCCAGCGTGCTGGCTCGACGCTTCACAAGGGCCACCCACTCGTGCTGTTTGTTTCGTTCAACCTTCATAGTAGCTGCTGACTCCGGAGCCTCGGGGCTCCTAACTGCCTCCAGCAAGAAAGGACCCCGCTGCCTTCCGTGAGCTTCCAGAACAGGCCGGAGCCCAGGCCAGGGCCGGGGAAACGCGCGCGGACGGAGGCACGCGCACCTGCGGGACACGAGCACCTGCCGGTCACCGTGCGCGTGTGCTCCGCGCGAGCGATCCGTGTGCGGAGCGCGCGGTCTGACGCGCATCCTGCGCTCGGTCCAGGGAGGGGGGGCGGGTGTCCGCGGGGAAGTGCCCGGGGGTGGGGGGGACGGAGAGACCCCCGGCTTCCCCCGCACGCGGGCGCCGGGGCTCCGCGGAGGAAATGACGGCTGCGGCGCCCGCGTCCGGCTCAGCCATTTTCTAGGCGGGGAGGAGGAAGCCCCCCGCCCCCGCCCCCCGCCCGCCTTTGTCCGCGCGCCGCGCGGCCCTCACCTTGAAGCCCTCCACCGCCTCCTCGAGCGGCAGCACGCTGTGGCCGCGGTGCTCGCGGGAGCGGTCGCACACCACGCAGATGGGCATCTGGTCCTCCTCGCAGTACAGCTTGAGCGGCTCGCGGTGCTTCTCGCACGCGCCCATCTCGCCGCCGGGCCCCGACGGCCGCTCGGTGCGCAGCTGCTTCACCAGCTGGGTCACGTTGGCCAGGTGCCGGTTGGGCCGCATGTGGCGCTGCGGGAAGGTCTCCCGGCACTGCGGGCACGACACGTCGGTCTCCGCCGCGCCCCAGCAGCGGGTGAGGCACGCGCAGCAGATGTTGTGGCCGCAGTCGAGCATCATGGGCTCGGCGAAGTACTGCAGGCACACGGGGCAGCTGGTCTCCTGCTGCAGGCACTCGGCCACGCTCCCGGAGGCCATGGCGCGGCCCCACTCCCGCTTCCGGGCGGCGCCTCCCGGGCCGGGACCCCGGGGCGCGCGCGCGCTGGGCCTCCCCCGCCTGCGCCGCGCCTTCCCTGCGCCGCGGCGCGCCCCCGGGGCCGAGCGGGCGTGGGGCCGGGGGGCCGGAAGGGGGGGGGCGGGGGTCCCGCGGCTGCGCGAGGGGCGGGAGGGGCCGCCGAGGGGCGCCGCGGGCCGGACTCGCGCGGCCGGCGCTCGGGGCGCGCAGGACGACGTGGCCGCGTCCGAGCGGATCCCGGCGCGAGCGGAAGGGGCGGCCCGGGGGCGGGGTTTGGGCCGGGATCCCGCGCGCCTTCACCGCCCCGGGTTTGTGCGCGCCTCGCCTCCCGCGTCCCCGGGCCTGGATCGCCCCCACACACCTCTCCGGGCCTGGACCTCCCTCCCCATCCACCTCCCTCCCCATCCACCTCCCCGGGCCTGGAACTCCCCCCACTTCCCTGAGCCTGGACCCACCTACCCGGGCCTGGACACCCCTCCACCTCCCGGGGCCTAGTCCCCCCTCCCCCCAGGCCTGGACCCCGCCTCCACCTCCCCGGGCCTGGACACCCACCCCCGCATCTCCCCGAGTCTGGACCTCCACCCACCTCCCCACGTTTGGACCCCACCACCACCACCTCCCCAGCCCTGGACCGCCCCTCCACCTCCCCGGGCCTGGACCTCCCCTCCCTGAGCCTGGATCCCCCCACCTTCACCCGGGCTTTGCTCAGGGTCTCTGCCCGGCCCCCCGCCTCAGCCTAGTTGTGGGGGGCGGGGGTGGGGGGGTGGGGTTGGCGAGGACAGTTGTGGCGTTTCCAGGAGACTGGAGCATGCGAGCAGCCGGAACCCTCGCAATTTTGTTTCCAGAAAGGACGTCTTACCTGTGTGCTGGCAACATTTCTGTAACACAGAATCAGAACCATGCAGCTCGGCTCCTTCCCACTGTTCCCAAGCCAGCGGGTTTACCGCCAGAGCCTCAGCATCCTCTCCGGAGAAATGGGAATGATCACTACAGCCCAACAAGGAGGGAGCCCACCCCGTTTAGTGTTTTAGCCATAAGGGTGTTTATCCATTACACCGAAAGTGCTCACCGGGCACAGAATCGGCTAGAAACCCGCAAGCCTGCCCCTTCCTGGTCACCACTGGACAAGTGCGCCCACCTTGGGATTTCCTGGTCTCCTTTGCTGTTTCCTCACTACTGTCCTCATCCTCTTGGTTTCATTCAATCCGGACAGTCTCGCCTTGCTTTCTCTCTCTACAGGCCTCTCTTTATTTTAATTTCCGTTGTTACACCTTGACCGAAGTTATTTCAACACTGTCAGATTGCAGACGTTTTAAGGTGAGTTAGTAGCCAGGTGACTGAGCGTTTCCAGTAATTTCCCTACTGACACCGCCAGGATGGGACTCCTCCTTAGAAAAGCCCCCAAATGCCCCTTTCATTCTGTCACTTCTCACTCAAATCTTCAAAGCTACCCTTTTTTTTTTTTGCCTCCCGGACATTGTCCACACCGTTGAGCACCAGGTTCCAGGGAGCGCTCTGGCCTCCACTGCAGACTAACACCTTCACTGTCCTCTCAGGAAGCCACAACCCCAACCCAGCTTCTTAGGGCTTAGGCGGTGCCCACCACAGCCCTCTGCAGGCCTGCTCACCGATCCTACCCCTCCTCAGAGTGTAACCTAAGCAAACAGCACACTGACGGCTCTCTTCCCCTGTGAGTCTCCCAAGTTCACGCGGAACCTCAGATTCTGAGCACTTGGCTGTTTTCTAGGCAGAGACTTCAGCTCCCTTGCATGGAACCGTCACCTCTCTATCAAAGTTCTAAAGCAGGACATACTTTTTTCTTTCTTTCTTTTTTCATCCCCCCGCCCAATGTTTCCCCATTTTACCCCCTAAGCATACTTTTAAAGTAGGAAGTGACTTTAGCCCTCACACAGCCCAACATACTTCATAAATAGGAAACTGATACCAGACGCTAAAGTACTTCAAAGAGGAGAGTCCTCTCCAGACTGTCTATGCTCTCTATTTCGACTTGCTCTAATCAGACTAAAAATAATTTGTTATTTATTCCGTTGTAAAGTGACCAGCATTCAAACACACATGCCTATTAGAGGCAAAAGGGAGACTTTTAAAAAAATTATTATTTTATTTGGAGAGAGAAAGAAAGGAGAGAGAGTGTGAGTTGGGGGGGGGGGGGCAGAGAGAGACAATCTTAAGCAGGCCCCATGCTCAGCACAGAGCCGGACGTGGGGCTCCGTCCCATGAACCACAAGACCATGACCTGAGTGGAAATCAAGAGTCAGATGCCTAATGGACTGAGCCACCCAGGCGCCCAGAGGCAAGAGGGGAATTTACTAGGCAGCCCAGACCAGGAACCAATAGGCAAAATGGGGACAGTGACTAACTGTAGGACAGATGTCCCTTCCAAGAGGCAGATACTCTCCTCTCTCACTAAAGATTGCCGTTGAAAATGCGGGCCCAGCATACTGCCAAAGTTTTAGCTCAAGAGAAGGCAGGAATCTAGAGTTTTATATGAAACTTTAATGACTTTTAAGTGTTGAAAACTAAAGATTGTAAAAATATCTCTGCAGAAGAAACTGACCTCCTGGTCTCCAGTTTGGGGCTCTGGTACACATATTTATTTTAATAAGTGCCTTTCTGTCTGAACAGAATAATATTTTACAGCCAGTCTCCACTCGTACCTTCCAATTTTATTCCAGATTGCTCAATATGCTCAATAAAAGACACTTCCTGGGCCCTTTGCTGCCAGTGCGAAAGTACCTCCTGAAGGCAGAGTTACCTTGTCCAACTGGTTATGGATATGTTGTTATCAGGTGAACCGGGGAGACTCCAGGCCCTGGGGCCTCAACCCAGCCCCGCCCAAAGATGTCACCAAAGGTTCTTGGTCTCATCAGGAGAAAGAATTCAAGGGCAGAGGCAACACAGTGGACGAGCAACACAGCAGGAAAGTTTATTGAAGACAGAGTTGGGAGAGCCGGAGACAGGGATGGATGGAGAGAGCTGCCTGTAGGGAGAGAGCCAGAGGACACAGGGTGCAAGCCTGTTAGCTGCACGCCCTGGGGTTGGGTTTCTGCCTTTTATTGACAGTTGTTAACAAGGCTGTGGAGAATCCCTTGCTTGGGGCAGGGATTCTTGGAAGCAGGGTTTGGGGGCTCCCTTCCTTATTTGACCAGGAGCTTCCTGTCCTGGTGTGCCACCGGGGGCTTCTCAAGGAGTGCGGCAGACAGGCCTCTGACCCTCCCCACAGCTGGGCATGGCCTCCTCTGTGCTGGCCTCCAGGCTTCCCCTTAGAGCCTAACGAACTGCACTGTGACCCTGGGATTAACCTTTGTCCTTCCTTCTTCCAGCCTGGAATGTGCACGAGATGATAGGAGCTTGAGCGGCTGTCCTGGACCAGGAAGCAATCTGGAACACCAGAAGCCGACTAGGAGGGTGTAGTGGAAAGGCGACTAAGCCTGGGTCCTTACACACTACAGAGTGTCTACAGCAGACTTCATGGTCCGCTAAAGCCACTGTCTTATTGAAGCCACTTACTTGGACTGTCTGCATATGCAACTAAAACCAACCCTAAGTAATAATATACAGTTTTTATTAATAAACAATTTTCTTTTTCTTTTTTTCTCTATTTTGAGGGAAAGAGGGACAGAGAGAGAGAGAGAGAGCATGCTCGCAAGCAGGAGCCAGCAGGGGAGGACCAGTCAGTACAGAGCCAGATGTGGGGGCTCAAACTCACGAACTGTGAGATCCTGACCTAAGCACGAAATCAAGAGTCAGATGCGTATTAGACTGGACCACCTGGGTGCCCCTAAGCTATTTTATTTTAAAATAAATTCCTACCTACTCTCTTTACTCAATCTAGCTGCTAAATATGAGCTCCTAATATTAGCTAAACCCAGAGGACACCTCAGTCTTTACCTTACAGGTTTTGAGGCATCTGACAGGGTTGACCCCTTCCCTTCTTGGATTGCTCTTTCTCTGGGCTCCAAACTGAGTAGGGCCTGGTGATGCCTAAGGTATTTCTGCTTCCTCCGCTCCTCTTATCTGCCTTCAGCATGTGACGCCAAAGTTAGTCTGGAAAATAAAAATAAAGACCAGTCAGGAGAAACACAAGGCTAGGATAATTAAGGAATAGATGGCCAGATCAATGGGACAAAATAGAAGCTGGCCTGTGGACCCAAATCAGAGTAAGAGTTCAGTTTGGATAAAAGGGAAAGTTCAGACTGGTGTCCTACCTTCAACAAATGATCCTGTTTGGGGGGAAAATCTCATCTTCTTATTACACCAAATTATATTTCAGATCAGTGAAAGATTTAAATTTTAAAAAACAAATCAATGAAAGCTCTTTTAAAAAAAAAGATTTAAAAAAATGTTGTCTAGAGGAAGGTCTTTCTAAATAGGACCACAAACCCAGAAGCCATCCATCAAATGGATACATTTGGTTACATAAAAGTAAAAATCGACTGACTTCTGTACAGGAAAGTAACTTTATTTATTTTTTTTTAACGTTTATTTATTTTTGAGACAGAGAGAGACAGAGCATGAACGGGGGAGGGGCAGAGAGAGAGGGAGACACAGAATCTGAAGCAGGCTCCAGGCTCTGAGCCATCAAGCCCAGAGCCCGACGAGGGGCTCAAACTCGCAGACCGCGAGATGCGAGATCGTGACCTGAGCTGAAGTCGGACGCTTAACCGACTGAGCCACCCAGGCACCCCCAGGAAAGTACCTTTAAACAGCTGAGCAATCAGGGTCCCTGGGTGGCTCGGTCAGTTAAGTGTCTGACTCTTGATCTCAACTCAGGTCATGACCTTCCAGTCTGTGGGTTTGAGTCCCAAGGTCGGGCTCTGTGCTGACAGCGCAGAGCCTGCTTGGGATTCTGTCTCCCTTTCTGCCCCTCTCCCTCCTCTCAAGCAAATAGTCAAATAATGAAGGAAAATTAGGAAAAAGTACTTTTAGCAAATAACACAAAGGATGAATTTCCTTGAGAGACAAAATACTTTCACAAATATAAGTAAGAAGAGACAAAAAGAAAACGCTGAGAAGACAGTGTAGGAAGAAGAACAACTGGTTCATAAACATGTGAAAAGTTCAGCTCAAAGTTAATGAGATGAAATGTGATGCTTTGTATCTATGAGATTAGTAAAGATTAGAAAACTGCAATACTGGGTATTGGTGAGAATGAGGCATTCGAGGATGACACGGGGTGTAAGCTGGGAGAACATTGTTGAGAACAATTTGGCAATGGCTAAAAAAATCTTAATACACGTACTCTTTGAACTATCCAGTCCACTTCTGCCCCCTCTGCACAGAGATGATGGATTATATAAGGACTATAATTCGAACATTGTTTGGGTTTGTAAAACATTGGAACCGACATAAATAGGCTTCATGAGGGGATGGGTTGATGGAAGACACTGAATGCACACCCGCCATGGAATACTATGTATGTACCCAAAGGAATGAGTTACATCTTAGTACACGAATATGGAAAGATGTCTGAGATTCATTCATTCATTCATTCACTCATTCATTCATTCAACAAATATTTATTGAGTGGCCAGGATGTGCCTGACTGTCTTCCAGACTCCAGGATACTGCAGGGAACAAAATAAAGTTCTGTGCTCAGAGTTGCCTTCTAGAAAGAAAGATGGACAAAAAGCAAACCAAGAAATAAATGCAGCGTGTGGAAGATGCCATGAAAAAGGAGTCAGGATGCGGAGGGAGCAGTGATGGGGGTGTTATTTTATACAGAGCAGTCAGGGGGCGCCTCCCCTATGAGGGAACCAAACGGCTGCTACAGTTTGGAGTCTCAAATGTGTCTGTTATTGCGAATTTATCTCAGAGAAATGAGAACTTACATTCACACAAAAATCTGCACAAAGCATTATTCAAATAGGAAGTGTCCCAGGATGTGGAGAACAAAGGCAAAAGACATGCAGAAAAATTAAACTTCCTTACAATTGCAGCCCATCGACAAGTACTTGAAACAGCCACCTTCCTCTGGAAGCTCAGCGGCCCCCAGGTTCCCACTTTGCTGGAGGCAAAAGGCAACCTTAGCTGGACATCAGCCAACATCCACTTTGACATATAAAATTCCTTTGGGAACCTCCTTTACCTCCACCCCCCCCCCCCCCAAGGTATATGCCTGCAATCATCCTCCAGGCTTATGGCTGCTGATACACAGCGGAAGGGTCTCAGGACCCAGGTTTCGCTCCACTGTAGTCAGTGACCTAACAGCAGCTAGCCCCTCAAGGCCCTGGGAACCTTGCTCCCAAATTCCTTACAGACTCACGCTGTCCCTGACCCCCTCCCAACCTGAGGGTATGTAACCTGTCACTCCTCACAACCCCACAACCGCCCATGGGTCCTGTCCTCGTGCTTTCATAAAACCACCTTTTTGTACTGAAAATGGTTCAAGATTCTTTCTTTCTTGACTATTTGCTCCCAGACCCCAACACCGCATCACATCATCCCAGATAAACTGAGACAAATCATCACAGGGTCTTCGAGGATCCTACTCCCAATGCTCTTCTCCACAGCAACTTTCACTGAAATGTCTTGGGCACCTGCAAAAGGAGGCTGGGAGGTGCAATGTTTCCTGGGCACATTTGCTGACCCAACATAAACATCTGTGTTCCTAGGCAAAGAAGGAGGAAGGTGAAAATGGCTGTTGGCAGTTTCTGTCACCAGCCCTGATTTAGCAATGTCTGTGACCCGATTTCAGAGTTTTATGAAACCTCTTGCCTTTCACCCATCTCTCTGAAGTCACTCCGAATAGCACGTGAAACATGGCTGCGGCCAAACCCTCCCTGGGCCTGTCTTGTCCTTGTGTCTTCATTTTCCAACACCTTCCCGCATCCTGAAGCCAGGAGTGCCTGTGCAGAGAACCCAAGGAGTGTGTGGGCCACGGGCTGAGTCTGTCTGTCTGTCTGTCGCAGGTGCTGGGAGGGGCCCACAGGGACCACAGGGGCTGCTGTCCCTAGGGGAACCTCATATGTTTACAGCTTACTTCCAGGAGAAGATGAGGGCCAGACCTCTCCTTAGGTGAGGCCAGATTCCTTACTGCACAACGACCGTGAACACAAGATGAGGAAAACAGAAATATTCCAAGTGTCTCAAGTCCAGTACTGCACTGCCACCACTCATCTTGGGTGAGCACTTCAGGGCAGCGTGTAAAAGTGACACATGAGGAACGGCCCTCTTCGCCTTCTGTCCTTTGCCCTCATGCTGATGTAGAGGGGCCGGGAGGGGTGCGAACAGCACGGTGGGGGGCTGGCCAGGCCCACAAAAATCCCTGCAGAGACGCGATCAGACTCCCAGGAACCCGGGGGCCTTTCTGCGTTGGGGTGAAAAGTCCTCTGTAGCTTTTGAGTTTTGTACCACGTGCACACCTTCCTTATCCAAGGCAAATTAAAAAAAGTTGTATTAAGGACACGAATGAATTCTCAAGCATGTGAAGCACCCTTTCAGCACAGAGAAATGGGTATTCTATTCTAAACTTCAAACTTCAGTGATGGTTTTGCCTGAATAAAGGAGTGAGTTTTGTTCCAGAAATTTACGCTTTGATTTTGAGAGATACTGGTCCATTTACAAACAGGCTCTGGAATCTCTTCTAACAGTAAAAGAAGCCTGAGATGTTTCATTCGGAGATAACAGTTTGTGCATTCCTCAGAGTCTGAACACTTCCCTTCTAAGACAGCATGTATCTTGCTATTTTCAGGTTTATTTTACTACTCAAATCTAGCTTGTTTGTTTGTGTTTTTTTTGTCTAGTGAGAAAGGGAGAACCAAAATAGTTAAAAAGAAAGCAGCACAGAAAAAAATCATCAAAAATGTATTAGTTTAAAAATTACGGTGCATGCTCGATGTTGTTCTGTCGTTAAAAAGCATGCGTGTACCGACGTGGAAAGACATCCCTGGTAGTTGCTATGTTAGAAAGAAGTTGTGGTACATTGTGTGGAATGAATTAATTTTTTATAAGAGAATAGCGCACACGTGCACACACTAAAGAAATACGTAGGGAAATTTAACCCCAATTAATAAGGGTGTGACGTGTCAGCAGGACTGGAAGGAGGCATAGATGCTGACTGATGTCTGCTTTCTAACTTCCATTTTTCTGCGATGTGTTTTATTTTGACTGCAAGCATCTGTTATTTTGTAGGCAGATAATACAGTAGAGACAACTTAACAGTTTTGAGAAGAGAGGGATTTTAGGGAGCCAGGCAAGAGACCAAAGGGTTACAAGCCAAGAAGTGTCCTCAGACTTTCCCCCCCAAATTTAAAAGTCTCCTGTCTCAGTGTATGGTTTCCAGCCCCCTCAGCCCCTTTGTGGCTGGCAGTGAGAGCAGTAATAGTTAAGGCATCAGGGGGTGACGTCCAGCCACCGCCCAGGCCCCACCGCAGGCCCGGCGGTGGTGGGACAGGAGGACGCTGCTGTACTTAGTGATGCTGCTCTGTGCTGTGGGCTCTCCTCTCGCCGGACCCAGGCCATTCGGGGGCCCCTTTTTATCTCAGATTTCAGTCTTCCGTTCTGGAAAAGAACCTTGTGTTTCCTTTTTATCTGCTTCCCTTCATCTTTTCCTTTCCTCCCTCAGCAACCCAGGTTTTGACACCTGCTGGCAGACACCCTTCTACTTCCTTCTGGAGCCTCTCCTGCTTTCCACGTGCACCACACTCTTCCAGGGCTTTCCACAACCTTGCTTTGAAATCACTACGCTAAATTTTTTTCCCGCCTCCCCTTCTCGCCGTGTTTCATAAATGTTGTTTCCTACGTCACTCGGGACTTAGTTACGGTTTTAAAATCCAGTTTCCCGAAGGTGTTTCTTTCGCCTTAGTTCTCGTCCCACCTCCTGCCTGTTGGTTTTGTCTTTATTCCAGAAATATTTTCACAGACATCTGATGGTTCCTGTTTGAAGTGAGGACTACGAGCCCAGCTGCGGAATCCCTGGGGTGGAGAAGGTTGATGTGGGGACCTGGCCGCGTGGGTGCGGGGCCTCCAAGGGTCAAGGGTCTGGGTCTGTTCCGTGATGCCAGCACAGCCCAGCCCAGCCCCGGCCCCAGGCAGATGCAGAGGACAGTCCCCGGGGCTCTGGAAGGACAGTCCCCAGGCTTTGGGAGGATCGTCCCTGCGGCCCCGAGAGGACTGTCCTCGCGGCTCTGGGAGGACCATCCCCGGGGGCTGTGGGAAGACAGGAAAGTCCCCAGGCTTCAGGAGAACAGTCCCCGGGGCTCCGGGAGGACCATCCCCCAGGGCTCTGGGAGGACAGGACAGTCCCCAGGGTTCTGGGAGAACTGGACCGTCCCCGGGGCTCCGAGAGGACAGGACAGTCCCCGGGGCTCTGGGAAGACAGGACCGTCCCCGGGGCTCCGAGAGGACAGGGAAGTCCCCGGGGCTCTGGGAGAACAGGATTGTCCCCGGGCTCTGGGATCTGCGGGCAGGGGGCGCCAGAGCCCAGCGGCGCGACTCCTTGCCGCTCCGGGTTCCCGCGTCCGCGCGCGAAGCTACCGGCGGTTCTAGACCTTCCCCGCCCCGCCCCTCCCCGCTGCAGTCTACACCGACCGCCGCTGTTCTCCCCGGGTCTACACCCGCTCGCCCGCCCGCGCTGAGCTCCGCCCGTTCTGCGCTGCTGGTAGACGAACGGCTTCTCCAGGGCTAGTTGGGGTCGTTCCGGGTGCCAGCGTCCTGCGCCCTGGGGTACCCACGGGGCAGGGAGGGCAGAGCGCGGGGAGGGACCCCAATCGTAGCCTCGGCGGGGAGCAAAGCACCGGAGCTCGGAGTTTCCGACCCGCCGAGGAAAGGGCACAGCGCCTCCACTCCAGGGACCCACCCCACACAGCACTGAACCCCGGGGGCGCGCACGGGGCGCGCGCTGGAGACGACGAAAGAGTCTGTTCGCGCGCAGAGCGCACCCCCGGGTGTCAGGATGGCCGAGTGGTCTAAGGCGCCAGACTCAAGCTTCGCTTCCTCGGTTCGAGGGTTCTGGTCTCCGTGTGGAGGCGTGGGTTCGAATCCCACTTCTGACACATGCTTTTTTCCCCCCCGTTTTTGTCCTCGGTTTGAGCTGCGCTTTCCTTCTGCGGCCCGTGAAGTCTGTCCGCTTACTATCCCCTCCCCTCCCTTCCCCTCCCCCCCCATCCACTTCCCCCATTCCCGCCCACCCCCTTACCCACTCCCCAGTGCTGGTTACTGTCCCCGCGACCTCGCTGCCCTCGGCGTGCTTTTTGTTGGGTGGGCACGGCCTTCCCTGAGTGCCTGGGCTGGCCACGCAGCAACGCAAAAGTCCAGGCCTGGGAGCGAAGTCATGTAAAAGGACCGGAAATAGGAAGGTTCCACCGAGATTTGAACTCGGATCGCTGGATTCAGAGTCCAGAGTGCTAACCATTACACCATGGAACCCCACGTGAAAAAGACCTTGTGCACCATCCATCTGAGACCTTCCTTCTGTGGCCTTGTCCTAACGATTGAAAATGAGACACCATTTCACCAGTTTTGTTTGTTTTGATTTAAATCCTAGTTACTTAGCACCCAGCGTAGAGTTTATGAGTAGAACCCAGGAATTCATCCCTTACATACACACCCAGTGCTCATCCCAACAGGTGTCCTCCTTAATGCCCATCACCCATCTAGCCCCTCCCCCCACGTCCTCTCCAGTAACCCCAGTTTGTTCTGTTTTTAGGAGTCTCTTATGGTTGGTCTCCCTCTCTGTTTTTATCTTATTTTTCCTTCCCTTCCCCCATGTTCCTCTGTTTTGTTTCTTAAATTTCACATATGAATGAAAACATATGATATCTGTCTTTCTCTGCCTGACTTATTTCACTCAGCATAATGCCCTCCAGTTCCATCCACGTTGCTGAAAATGGCAGGATTTCATTCTTTCTCATTGCCAACTAGTATTTCATTGTGTATATAAACCACGTCTTCTTTATTCATTCATCAGTTGATGGACATTTAGACTCCATACTTTGGCTATTGTTGATGGTGCTGCTATAAACATTGGGGTGTCTGTTTGTGCCCCTTCAAATCAGCACTCCTGTATCCTTCGGATAAATACCTAGTGGTGCTATTGCTGGGTCTAGGGTAGTTTTTTAAGGAATCAAGCACCACTTTAAACAAAAGCTCTGCCTCTTCCTCCTAATTTCTTTCTTTCTTTCTTTTTCTTTCTTTCTTTCTTTTTCTTTCTTTCTTTCTTTCTTTCTTTCTTTCTTTCTTTCTTCCTTTTTCTTTCTTTCTTTCTTTCTTTCTTTCTTTCTTTCTTTCTTTCTTTCCTTCCTTCTTTTTTACATTTATGAAGGCATTTTCTGGCAGATGGAAAAATTCCTACACTTTCCAGCCTGAAGGCGATGGAAAAGACAAATACAAGAGAGGCAGATGGGGGGCAGGTGGTGGGAGGGGGCTTGCACTGACCTTCCACTGGGCCGAACCCCCAGGTTTCTTACCCTCGATGTCAGGGGAAGCACGGAGTCCTAAGGATATTCTTACTTCTGGTGGTTTTGAGTTTGCCTTCATTTCTGATCCATGCAAAAATAAATTGGATTTTCATCTCACAGTTCAAAAGGGAGAAAAGAAAAATATAACATCTCCTTTCTATAGCCTCAGTTATTTATTCAAAATACCTGCCAAGGCCTTTGGAGCAACCTTAGACTTTCTTGGCACCTCCCTGCTCAGCTGTAATCATGGGCTCGGAATTTGAACATGTGTCCTCCCACTGCAAAATGTCTTAAGTGTCGGACCCGGTCTCGTTCCTCTTTGATGCCCCAAGTCTGCTAGGGCATAGAAGTCTCATCAGTTCTTGTTGCTTGAAGGTGTAGACGAAAGGATGCAAGCATGACTGCTCAGAGGGATAGCCCAGGGTTAGACTTTCGGGAGGGTTTCCTTTCCCATTCCTCCATAGGCTAAATCTTACAAGCCTAAAGGGGATGACTGATGCATATTTGGTTTGGTTTTGCTTGGTTTTTGTGCTGGCCAGGTCACGGCTCCCAGTGGACACTCCAGTGTTCATGTGGACCCCTACACAGGCGTCCTCAGGCGTTGGTGACCAAGACCGGAAGGACATGATTGTGCTAGACATACTCACTTATTTTTCAAAATCTTAACTTTGTTAAGATACCATGATTATTTACCTAGTAACTGTAAGAACAACACATAACAAAGAGATCACATATACAGCATGAAATATTCAGGTACAAATTACTCTTTATTCAACCTAAATATTAAGTATTGGTCATGTTCTCAATGTGCCTCTGGTAGTCTCCCAAGGCTGAGTTGCTAAGGAATCCCTGAGTCATTTTCTGTAATTCATCCTGTTGCTCGATCTCCAGCCAAGCAAGGCGCCTGTCACAAAATAGCTGCTTATTAAATATGGTGTAGAGAGAAGCAGTGAAACCCAAGGACTTTTGGCCAGGTGACTGTAAAGTTCTTGTAAGTGTCCACACATATAACTCTCCCTCTTCATGAGTTCTCTGTCTTTAAAAGATGGTCTAAGCTAGCTTAGATCCAATAATTCCCGTCTTTTTTTCCCAGTTCAGGGGGCATCCTGTATTTATTTATTTATTTGTTTTTATTTTTTGGATGAGCTACATCCTTATTTCTTAAAGAAAAAGAAAGTGTCCACTCGTTTTGAAAGGATGCCAGAATATTCTGAGGATAGGCAAGGGGAGGGGTAGGAATGATTGGGTTTTCAACCTTAGCACATTTATTCCCTAGGCAAGGACAGTGGGTAAGACCTGGAAAAGAAGGCAAGGGGTTGGTTTATTTTTGAGTGTGGAATTTAAAAGGCTGCACCCTTTCCTTGGATTGCCCGTGCGTGGCTAACAAATACTGCAGGGCAGAAGCAAACAAATGAAGACACAGAGGGGGAGCTACCTGGGGAAGGGGAGAGATGATTGGGCCCCACAGTCCAGAAACAAGCTGGTCCCTGGTGACCTAAACAAGAATGGCTTGCAGTTACCTGGTAGCAGAGCGAACCCCCAAGGATCAGGTCAGTGTGGTGTAATCAGCCGCCCACAACCCAGTTCACCAGGGGTGTCCTGTAGAAACGGGCCTTCGGGACACATGGCCCTGCCAGAGCTGGGTCCTCAGCTCTGTATACCCTGCTCTCCTCACAAATTAGCAAGTTATTCTCTCATATATTTATTCAGTGGAATTTAACACAAACGTGTACGTAGTTTTCATGACATGGGGAAGCAAGAGAAATGTGGTTGTGTAATCTGACGAAGCTTATGACACATGAGGAAAAGCAGACAACTACACAAAAGTTTCCGAAAGTTCTGGTAAATACCAAGAGACCGACTGAGCGACAGCGGAGCGTGCCTGGGGCGTGCGCACAGGAGTGGGCCACCAAGTGCCCACAGTGTGCCACCAAGAGCCCCGGGCGTGCCCACGGGAGCGGGCCACCAAACGCGAGGCGCAAATGAGGGAAGCCGGCCGCGGAAAGGCTGGCCACGCCCGGGCCTGCTGCGTCCTCCCCAGCACGCTGCGTTGCTCCTTTACTGTGTTTACCACATTGGGGTTTTAAAAGTTCATTCATAAATTCAGGAATCCGCTTATTCGATTCATGAGACACACAAGAACTCACTCTAACAAGTCCCTCCCCCCCTTGTCTCTCCTCTGACACTGTGAGCCCCTGAAAGGTCCTTCCCTGTACCTTGTGCGGTCGTATGTTCGATTACATTCTTTGTCCTGATAGCAGATCTAGAATGTCACTCAGCTCATTCTCTGCGGAAGTTGTGTCATCCAGGGGCCATTAAGTGTCTAATGCTTGTCCCCCTCCTAGGCACCGGCGCAGGGAGCCTCACTCCCGTTCCTCACGTGCCTTCGTTGACTGGCTGGAATTCTGGAGGGACAGATCAAGGAAGGCTTCCTGGGGAAAGCGCCTTCCAAGCCGAGACCTTGAGGGCAGAAGCAAGTGGACCGCGCAGGAGCGGAGGGAGCCCCCGCGAGGACGCAGCGCACGAAGAAGGCACCCAAGTATTTCTAAAATAAAGCAGTAAAGTGGAGGTGTGCCACACGTTGGGTACTCGGGATCGGGGGGTCACCACCCCGCACAGCCGATGTGCGGCTCGCTCACTGTCATCATGGACTGGGGGCCGATGCCCTGTTGGGGGACTCTGGCGAGAGCGGGGAGTGAAGGAGCGGGCAGGTACGTGGACAGAGCAGTAAAAGCATCCTGGCAGCGGTGGGATTCGAACCCACGCCCCCGAAGAGACTGGAGCCTTAATCCAGCGCCTTAGACCGCTCGGCCACGCTACCGCCCTGAGGGTTCGGGCTGCCCGCGCTTCCCCGACCTCAAGGTCGCGCAGGTCCCGCCCTCCCGCGTGCCCCTCGCCCCCTCCGTCCGCCCCAGGTCGCGCGCTCGACCCGCGCACTCGGCTTCCTGGCGTTGTCCGATCTTCACCCGCGCGGGAGCCAGGCGCCGGCAGAGAGTGAGCCCCCCGGCCTCAGGAGCGAGCAAGTCCCGCCGTCCGGGTCCGGCCCCGGAGCCGCTGCGGAGAAGCAGCAGCAGCAGCAGCAGCCAAGGAAGGAGCGCAAGCCCAGATCGCGCCCGGACGAGGTGCCCCGGGGCGGCCGCAGCGTGACCCCCGCCCCTCCCTGTCCGGCGCAGCCACGACCCCGACCCACCCAGGAGCTGGGTCCTGCGGTGTGTTTGTAGGAGTGTGCGCAAAAGAAAAGAACAGGCGCCTCCTTAGCGCAGTAGGCAGCGCGTCAGTCTCATAATCTGAAGGTCCTGAGTTCGAACCTCAGAGGGGGCACGTATTTTTCCCCCGACCCCACGACAATGCGGGGGATGGGGTGGGGGACGAGTCTGCCTTCTTTCTCCATCCCTTTCTCCCACAAGTGTACTTTTTCAACCGCGGGAATCGCCGGGTAAGACTGGCGGACAATTAATTCACTGTTGTGTAACGGGGCCATGTGACGCTCAGTTACAAAATAGTGACTTTCCACCGAGAACCAAATGCTCCAAAATTCTAACGGTTGTTTTTTATACCAACTTCAGACACAGCCAGGACATTATTTAAATGCCTTTCAGATAGGCCTGGCAATTGTTTTTGTTACAAAAACACCAGGGTCAAGAAACCTACTGGCTCTGGGGCCCAGAGAGGAGGCGCGGAGGGAGGGCTGTTTGGGGGGGGGGTGTACCATGGGGTGCAATCCTTTGTTATTAATTACCGATTGGTCCTCTCTCACCATTCTTCTGGAATTGCTTAGGTCACCAGGGACATCCCACAAGACAGGGAATCCGTACCCACTCCGCCCCCAGTCTCACCACATTGTCCCCTTCTCCTGCTCTTTTACCCTTTACTGGACTCTAAGTCACCCACAGAGAGACAAGAAGCGAACACACTGAAGTGATATTTCGAGAGTCAAGATAAGCACCCAACTCACACAAAAATGAACACGACTGAAATTTAGTATCTTGCTCTTAGCCTCTCAGCCTATTGTGTAGGAAATATTCAACAGGTGTTTACTGAGGGCCTACCATGTGCCAGGCAAAGCTGTGTCCTTCCTTCCCTGTGAATCCATTCCCTCTCAGCTTTCAAGCCCATCCTTGTGCTCTCTGTGCTGTGATGCTGGGGCTGGGCCTCTGCCCTTCCCACAGGTCCCACCCCTTTGCCAGGAGACCTCAATGCAGTCAGGTGAACAACATGTTGGAGTCCTGGGCCTAGGACGTGCTCTGCACCGTTCGGCTACTGCCTCAGAGCCACCAGGCCAAATCTGCACGGCCTCCGTGGGTCCCCATCACCTCTCGCCCCCTTCTGGCCCATTCTTTATGTGAAGCCAGCATACGCTTTCCAGGATCATCTCTGATCAGGTTGTTTCTCCCTGCCTGAAATGCCCAGTACCTAGGCATTGCTGCAGGGGTGAGGTCTCCAGTCTACACTCCTGCCATAACCTCAGGACCTGTCCTCTCGGGTGTGTCCCTGCCTTCTTCCCCCACCATCTACCCGCCCTGCCTGCCAGCACCTCAGCTCTGCTTTCAGTTCTTTGAAGGTGCTGTGCTCTTCCCTCTTCCTGGGATGCGGGAGCCACATTTTTGTCCAGCGTCTTATACCAACCCTCCGATTCTCTGTTTAGACAACACTTCCGGGAGAAGTGTCCTCTTACCCCTTGAAAAGGTGCCGTCCCTTTACCGTCGGCTGAACTGGAGATGTGGGTAGGGTGGGGGGCTCTGTGTACAGTGAGCATACTTTTTTCTTAATTTTCTGCCTCTATTCCTTTATTCTAATTTAAGTCCATTAACATTTTCCACTTCATGTTATCATAGTGAAGTTGTGAAGACCACGGCAAATCTGCTTTAAATGGTGGCATGAATAAACACATACCTAGAAATGAGCCACAGGACAGTCTTTGGTGGATGATTGGTAAGTTACTTTTCCCCAGTGACCTGGGGCCACAAATAGCCTGGAGCCATGTTCAAAGGAGTGAAGATAGGGTTGGGAATAAGGAAAAGGAACATGGACAGAATTTAAAGGGAAGGGTTAGAAATAATAAGTGAATGAACAAAAAGGAAGACATTTGCACTCTGGACAAAACACTTATTTCACACTAGGACATGGAGGAAACACACTGTAGCAGGGGCCCGAATAGCTCAGTCGGCAGAGCATCAGACTTTTAATCTGAGGGTCCAGGGTTCAAGTCCCTGTTCGGGCGTGTCTGCTGGTGTCAGGCTCCACCTTTGTGAAGGCGATGTTTTGTGCAGAAACAGGGACAGATTAGGTAAATCGCAACACCCCCAAGGGTCAAATATTTCAGCTAACAAAATGGGTAAGTGACTCCCATACAAAGTAAAGATAGTAGGAATACCTGGGATTTCTACTAATGTAGACAGCTGAGATCTTTGTGAATGGAACTAACATGAACATAGCACCAGGATCATAATCTTTGCCTATTAGTCTCATTTAAGTGGAAAAAAAAAAAAAAAAAAAAAAGGCTGGAGTAGTTACTACACCCACTTTGTAAAGGATGTGGTTGGCTGTTTGTAGGATTTCTGAGTGAGGCACGGGTGTCTTTAAGAGTTGGTTTGTAAGTGAAGGGCTGAGGAAGGTTTCTGGATATTCAGTTCAAGTTCAGTAAGGGTAACAAGGATACAAATTAAACAGAACTCTCATGTAGCCTTGTATTGTACACTATTCTGTAAGGGTGTGGTAATATTGTAAACTTGCTTAAGAAAATAGCATGCTATGATCAGAACTCAGGGTTTCCATGTCTGCCCTGGGGCCAACCACATGGGCCAAGACCATCATTGCCTGATATCATACTCATTGATATTTGATTTGTATCACCGATGCATGGAGCAACCTTCCAATGTACTTGATTTCCACTGCAGTCTGCTTTACATAGATGAGATTATGCTAATCGACTACAGATGTGGCTGAAATACGTTCACACCCTGGCTTGGAATGTCTCTGACATTTGGTTACAGTGTGTCTGTCCTCCAGGCCTGAAAAACTCTGGGGTGAATTAACATGGTTTCTGTTTCTGCAAAGGAGAGGAACAGATTCTGAACAGCGATGGCACCAGGAAGGATCATTCTCTAAGGAACTGCCTGAAGATCTAGCCCATCCAGCCCTCTGGTGTCTCCCAAATCTTTAAGTGCATCCGTTAAGCTGTGGGGATACAGGCTTCTGGAACCAGAGGCTGAGGGGCCTGAAGACACTGAGATGTGCCGTGTTGAGTCTGCATCCCGGCGGCCTGTTGAGAGAGCTCTCCCAAAATGCAAAGTCTCGGAGGCCCAGACGTTTTGCGGGAACAATCCAAGTCTTGCCCTGTCTTTTCCCAGCACTAAGCCAGAGAGGTGTGGCCTGCAGGATGGGTTTCAGTAGGTGTGTCCCCTGTGAGCAGTTTTGCAAAGATCCAAATTTGAGATGTTGATTGCCTGGAGTAAGAGAGTGGTAGGGAATATGGAAGGAAGACAGAAAGAGTTAAAATGTTAATTAACTCATGGATTTATTTGACGAGGGCTCATGGTCAGGTAGTGAGGTATACGCACCGGAGCTACAGGAGTGGACAAAACACATCGGGAGGACCCTCGTGGAGTGTACAGGGTAAGGGCATGGGTGGGTGATAGTAAGCGTGTTGAATAAAAGGACGAGGCAGGTCAGCAGTAAGTGCTGTGAAGACAAGAACACAGGTGCTCTGATGTATTGGGAGGTTAGAGGCCGAGAAGGCGTGGTGTGTTAATTTTCTAGGGCTGCAGGCTCGAATCACCACCAACTGTGTGGCTTAACACAATTAGAGCTTAATTTTCTATTCGCAGAAATCAAGTGATTAATTACGTTTTGGAGGCTAGAGTCCAAAATCAAGGTATTGACAGAGCTGCGCTCCCTCTGAAGGTCCTGGGGAAGAACCCTTCCTTGTGTCTTCCCCGCGCGGGGTGGTCTCAGCAACGCCGGACACGCATGTCTGTGGAGCACGGGCCAGCGCGGTGCGTGTAGGTGGGAAAGTAGTCAGGGCCGGGTTACACCGGAGGCCGCGGCCAGGACCTGCGGTGTATGTGAGAGGAGGCCACAGGCCTCGCTGGGAAAACTGAACGTCAGGTTTTCGTTTCCTCGTCCCATCTTGTTTGCAACACACTGAGTGGCACCGGTAAAGGCCACTGCCCCAAGGAAGAACGGAAATCAGAGGGACTCCGATGCAAGATCTGGCTCTTGGGAAGAGGTGAGGATAAGTCGCGGCGGGTGTAGACGGCCCAGGAGCCAGAAAACTGAGACCCGCTCCCTCTCCCTGGCCCCGGGACTTCGGGTCCACCCGCCAGGGCGCAAAAGTGAGCTGCCCCCTCTGAGGTTCGAACTCAGGACCTTCAGATTATGAGACTGACGCGCTGCCTACTGCGCTAAGGAGGCAGGTGGCAAGGCGCCCTCGGCGCACGGTTTTACCCAGATTGCACGTGGCCCAGCTTCGCGCCGTCCCCGCCCCGGGCAGAAAACCCCCTCCGGCCGGAGCTGCCAAACCCTCAGGCCTACGAGGCCGAGGCCCAGGACCCGGACGCGCGCCCCCCGCCCCAGCTTGTCCCGAACTCCCTCGGGGACCCCGCCCGCCCGCGGGACCACCTTGCACACACACGACTGCGGCCCCCAGTGTCAGGAGGAGCCCCAGGTCCCGCGCGTTCTCGGCCTCCCCCCACCCCCGGCCGCGCGGTCCAGACGCTGAGGCGTCCGGGGAGGGGTGGCTGCGGCGCGTCCGACTTCCGCACCTGAGTCCCTGTCCCACCCCCGCCCCTGTCGTCCGTCCGACTCCAGCACCTGAGTGCCTGCCCCCCCCCCCCCCCCCCGCCCCTGTCGTCCGTCCGACTCCTGCTCCTGAGTCCGTGTCCCCCTGCCTGTCTGCAAGCTGTAGTTTGGGATTCTAGAGACACGCCCTCTGAATGACTTCAATAGGCCAAGTGAGCATTTTTGGAGCAGCTGTGTTCTGCCTGTAGCTTAACTCGCGTGCTTTGAATCAAATTCTGCAGTTTAAGTACTGTTAATTGAAGCATAGTTGACACACACAGGTGCTCGTTTCAGGCGTGCAACACAGCGACCAGGCAAGTCTGTACCCTCTGCTGTGCTCAGCACGGGTGCAGCCACCATCGGTCCCCAGGCCAGGCTAGTGCAATGTCATGGGCTGATTCCCCGGGGCTGTGCCTTTCACCCAGTGACTTGTTCATTCTCATGCTAGTGTGATTTTTAAGACTGTGAATAGTGTGACCACATTTTCTAAGAGATCCGGTAATGAAAACGAGAATGATTGCCGTATGAGCCCCAGTGCGACCCAGACATCGTGAAAAGCTCTAAAATGAAAAAGCAGGTACAACTGGTTGAGCCAGGTAATCAAAACAGGGAGAACTTCACTAGAGAAGTGGATCTGGAACCCCCCACGGGGGAGGAGGAGGTGTGGACCTGCACAGGGACACTGAGTCCACAAGTCCGATGACGTTCTAACCAAAGATCTTTCACCTCCCAAATGACACTAACAGTTGAAAATGGCATGGGGTCTAATACTAGGAAAAAACAGGCATGATGTTATTGGTTGCTCTCTTTCCTGATCAGAGGTTGCAGCAGGTGCATGAGCTAGAGAGGACACGTTAGTACCACGTGCTGGCCCCTGGTAGCCTGGAGCTGATTCCTCAGAGGACCTTGCTGTCTGCCATGTGCTATCACTTTAAGTCATGCGTCAAAATACAGCAGCAAGACAGAAGATTTCCCCCAGCCCCTATGCCTTTTATTTGCATCATGGCATTGAAAACCTTCTTCTCGGTCAGTATGTAGATTTAACGAAATTACCAGATACATAAAACAAATGGTTGTTGGTATCTTGTTCAAATACAAACTAGACCTTGCCCGCCTATCTGTATATTTGGCAAAAAGCACAAATGTAAATTTTGACAAATTCTATTTAGCCTACAAACTTTTTACCAAAGCAAATGAAAAGATATTATCTGGTAAGTGTTCTGCACACCTTGTACACAGCACTGCTAAAAAATAATTGTGTTTGTTTCCTCGTGATATTGAGGCTGTTGTGGTTTTTGGAGCTTTATGGTCACTGTGTAGTTTCTTCAAAATGTGCAGAAGAACTGAATGAGATTTCCGACTTCATAGAAATGGACCGAGGCATGTGCCTCCCAGATGGCTATTGTGTACCATCTGCCATAGGAAAAAATGTCAAACCGCTGGCTTCCTGTCAAACCTTCACTTTCAAAGTGTGAGATAGAATATCCTCTAATTTGGAAACACTTTGAGGGTGAGAGTAGCGAAAAGGACCACAATAAAACAGAAATTTATATGCTCTTTCTCCAACATTGTTTGATGGTATGATGTAGATCGTGACAAAAGTTTATACACACACATGCAGACACAGACTCGTGTTGACAGGAAATAACACTGCTTTGGAAAGAAAGAAAATGTTCACAGGAAAGGGCAGCCAAACAGGTGAAACAGGACTTTTTTGATTTATTTACTAAAAGTATAACTTATTTAAAATCAAGTTTTATTTCACAAGTTCAGATTACTGCTGTGTTTTCGGGCTCTGCGCTGACAGTGCAAATGGACCCTGCTTGGGATTCTCTCTCTCTCTGCCCTCCCCCAACTTGCTGTCTTTCAAGATAAATAAACAAATAAAAGAAAAACAAATTACTGCTGTGTTTTTATCAAGATGAGGACAAATGCAGAAGGAACAGCTCTGTAGGCTGGAGAGCAGATCAAGGCATCTGTGAGCACATGCCTTTTAGACATTCAGTGGAGGAGACATCAGTCACATCACTGACTACACTTGGTGGGAAATGGGGTTGGAGGTCTAAGTATGGGAAGCATCAGGGCAGAGGGTTCTTACCGTCACGTCATCAGGTGAGCTCAGGCAGGCAGCGGGTGTACATACAGAACGTATGTGGACTCACATCAGAGCCCTGGGGAACTCCAAATTTTAGAGGTTGGGAAGATGAGGAAGTAAGGAACTGCATTTAAGTAGAAGGAAAACTGGGAGGGTGTGGTATTCTGGAAGCAAAGTGAAGAATGTGTTTTTGTGAAAAGGAAATATCAACTGGGCCAAATGCTCCTGAGAAGTGGGCAAACTGAAGATTGAGAATTGACCACTGGATTTCTCAGCATAGAGTCTGCGGAGACACGAGAGGGTTTCTGTGGAGTGGGGGGAGAAGTCTGGTTTAGAATGGGTTAAAAAGAGGAGCACAGTCAGGGGTGTTCTTGACCCACAGATAGTCAGAGTCTGGAGAAAGTGGTGGCGCATTTTTGATTTGTCCAGGGGCTGGGAGTGGGGAAAGGAAATGAAGGCTATCCTTGCTAGTAATTCTAATGATTACCCGTGAAACCTGGGCTGCATATGGAAGGAGGTGTAGAGGTGAGGAGGAAAGAGACACGTTAAATAATTTGCCAGTAGGCAAGAGAAAATGAGCCAGAAAGGCAAGAAGTGGTCAGTATAAGATATAATTGAAATTTACATCTTGGGTTGGTACTTGAAGTTTAAGTGTAAGGTCAAAGGTGGTGAGTTTTTCAAATTGCAGGTTGTGATGCCTTTGTGGGCCATGAATCACTTCAGTGGATCACAACTAGAATTTCAATTTATTTATTTATTTTTTTAACATTTTTTATTTATTTTTGGGACAGAGAGAGACAGAGCATGAACGGGGGACGGGCAGAGAGAGAGGGATACACAGAATCGGAAACAGGCTCCAGGCTCCGAGCCATCAGCCCAGAGCCCCATCGGGCTCGAACTCATGGACAGCGAGGTCGTGACCTGGCTGAAGTCGGACGCTTAACCGACTGCGCCACCCAGGCGCCCCTAGAATTTCAATTTAGATGAAAGAATAGGTTGCAAAATGTCAGCATGCATTACAAATAAGTAAGGGTTGTGATGTGAATAGCGTTTCTAATTACGGATCCTACTAGAAAAAATTTGAGAAACACTAGGGGAGGAGGGAGAGAATACCTTCAGCAGTGAAAAGCCTAGAGAGAGGAGGGTTGGATGGCAGGAAGGGCTGAGGGAACCAGCATCCTGCTTGCACACCTGGGCCCCATTTGCTCAACGAGGTTTTGGAAGCTGTGGTGTATGCTCTCTCTGCAGGGAAAGAGAAGAGAGCATGGGTAGGATTTTTTCTCACAAGTTTCATATGTACCTGAGGAAGGTGGAAGTATAGAAGTTGGCTCCTGACAGAATCATGCAGGCAAATTTACTGAAACTGTGATTCTTAAGGGGGAAGAAACTACAGTTCTCAGATTAAGGGAATTGTTAATATTTCTTTCCCTCTTTGACAATTAGTCTAGCCTAGATTTTATCCTGAAATATCTTCCTGTCATTGTCTTCTTATCCTTTTCTCCCCTCCTTTTTCTCCTCAATCTCCTGCTCTGTCCTCCCCACCTGCTGAGACCCCTCAGTTCTGAGCCAGTTCTCAAGTATGTTAAGGAGATGATTCCCAGCAACACGTCCTCATCAGCTCTGTTGGCTTCCTTTCATTCACTTCCAAACTTGTCTTCTGACCCTGGGGACTCCCATGTGGCAGTGAACAATGGCATTTCTCCACCTGTGTGGACTGGGCCTGTTGTTCTGTTTAGACCCTGGTTTTCCAATCTCACATCTTCATAAGAAAAGCATCGCCTTGGAGGAGACCAGCTGCTGTGATGGCAGGTGAATGGCATCATCATGTTCCTGTCCTTTTCAACCCCCGGTTCTGTTTTACTTGCCATGTTCCTCCAGTGACCTGGTCCCATGGATTCTCCCTCTTCTGTGCTCTACTCAGGGCCTGTCACTTGACGTGTCCTGCAAGCCATTGTGGAGAAGGTGAATAGCGGCTGACGTTGGGCTGAGCCCAGAGACCCCAGCCCTGAGTCCTTGAAAAGAGTTGGCATTTCCCCTGTTTGGTACTTTATTGTAATTCATCCATCCATGTGGGTCACATAATTTGCATAAAGGCACCTGTGTGTCAGCTGTGGCCCAGCTCCCACAGTACTGGCAGGACCAGCCTGCAAAAATACCAGTTACACCGACCTCTCTGGCCAGAAGGACGCTTCTCGGTCTCCGCATGGTCTTTGAGGTCAAGTTTAAAGTCTGGAGCATTGTCAAGACACAGCTCACAATGTGTTCTGATGATCTATAAAAGTGTAAACAAGAGTTCCAAAGCATAGAGTCTTGTGGAAGGAAGAATAATGCCTCCCCCCCGCCCCCCAACAAAGGTATCCACGTATCCCTGGAACCTGTGAATTTTACATGGTAGAAGGGACTTGGGGGACACGATGAAGGTCAAGGACCTTGATCACAAGAGTCCTTAAAAGTGGCAGGGGAAGCGGAGAGTAGGTCATGGGGTGTGATTTGAGAAGGACCCCACTGATGGCTCTTAGGAGCCTTTAGAAGTCGCGAATGGCCATTAGCCTACAGCCAGCAGAAAACAAAGACATCAGTGTCTAAAGCCTCTCAGAAAGAAATGCACTGGCCAAAACCTTGATTTCAGCATGGTGGGACCACATCAGACTCCGGGGCGACAGGAGTCCAAGATTTGTGCTGCTTGAAGCCAATGAAGTTTGCGGCAATGTGCTATGATTTCTAAAAACAAAAACAAAACAAAACAAACCCCATTTTATTCTCTTTCTTGATTTTGTGGGCTTGACTGGGCAATTGTTTCATGTGATGTGAGCAGGAACTCCAGTCCTCCCCAGCAGGCATGATTGGGCTGGGATGTCCCCGAGGGCGCACTCACCTGACTGGCAGGGGCAGTTGATGCTTCTGATCTACTAGTGTTGGAGAAATGAATAAAGTACTTCGCCAAAGATGGCCAACGGGACTAAAACAAGCTCTGGTCTCTGGCTTGGAGACCCCTCTTCCGGGTTCTTCTTGCCCTGTTTGCTGTGCCCGAGAAAACCTCCACAGATATGGAGGCTGACAACTATAAATTACCCTTCCCGCTTGCATTCGGGGCTCAGATCTTTGGAGAAATGGTCTCCTTTGAGCCCGCCGGTGTTAAATAAATTTCCAAACCACCAAGATCTCCAAGTGCTGTTTGGTTTTTCCGCCAGGCCAGCTTTCCAGCCTGGTTCCATAACACAAGGACTCAGCTGAAGCTGCTCCCTGGGGGGCCTCACCTTGGCCTTGCCACTTGGCTGCTTTCCCACAGTCTGGTTACCGGGTTCTGAGAGGGAGCTTTCCAGGAAACCAAGTGAGAAGCTGCAAGGGTTCTTATGGCTCAGGCCTCAGGCCTGGAGCTGTTGTTGGGGAACTGGGGAGACCCTGGGCCCTGAGGCCTCCACTTGGCCTGTCCAAAAGACATCGCTGAGGCTCTGGGTCTCCTCAGGAGAGAGAATTCAAGAGTAGACACAATGCAGTGGACGAGAGACGCAAGCACGTTAAGTTTATTAAAGTGAAGAGTGATGAGGTTTTTGCGGTGATGGTGGGGTCTGGAGCTGACGGCCAAGAAAAAATTCCTGAAGACGACATCTTTGGTGCAAAAAGATGACTTTATTGAAGCATGGGGACAGGACCTGTGGGCAGAAAGAGTTGCCCAGGACCACGAAGAGAGACTGGTTATGTACTATGGTGTTGAGGCAGATAAAGTACAGGGGAAGTTTCAAGCGAGATTTTCATGTGCTAGAGAATATTCACAGGACACTGGAGGCCTAGCTAGTGTCATGGTATGGTGGTTTTCCCTCTAGCAAAGCATTAGCATTGAGACAGTAGGGGGTTCCTGGAGAAACGTTTTACTCTCAAGTATTTGTCAATGGGCTGCAGGTTATAAGGAAACTTAGTTCTACCTGCCATTTCCTTCTGCCTTTGTTCCCACATCACTATGGAGGGGAGGGTGGTGTTGGGGCTCCAGGAAACAGAGTCTATAGGTTTCTGGAGATTAGACAATGGATAAGATTGCCTTTTCTTGTTAGTTACTAAGGCATTTGTAAACTGATGGAGACTCCCGTCCTGCAGGACTGTGATCTCTAGTTAACCCTCTGTTTTCCCCCTTTTTTTGTTCTTGGGCATCCAGGAGAGCCCGAGGAACATCACACATGTCCCACCTGGTTGGTAGTGGTGGGGGGGCTGTTTGCAGCTTGTCAGCTTGCCTTTTGCTCCCTCCTCAAAAAGTACACTCTAGAGATGTGAGAAGGTGAGAGAGAGAGAGAGAGAGAGCGCGGGAACATGCTAGAGCGAGCTGCGGGCCCCGGGGGTTGGGTTTGTATTTTTTACTGACAGCGGTTAAGGAGGGGCTGGAATGTTCTTACTTGGGACAGGGCTTTCTTGGAAGCAGGGCTACATGCTTCTTTTCCTCCTTATTTGGTTACGGGTTCCTGTCCTGGCTCCCTTAGGGAGGAGATTTTGGTATGTTAATGTCCTATAATGAAGGAGTAGTGTGAACTGTGACCCACTTTGTAGCCACCTCGCCCGTCTAGTGTGATGGGGGTCCTCGGGGAGTGCTGCCTGGCCAGGACTCTGACCTTCCCCACCGCTGTGCACAGCCTCCTCCGGGCTGGCCTCCAGGCTTCCTCTTAGAGACTAACTAACCGCCCTTTCTTACAGAAATATCACAGGGCCACTTCAATGACATTCTAGGAGGTCAGCCCAGGTTCACTGGGACCGGCCCACAGGGCGGTCGGTGACAGATGTGCCACATTCAGGTCAGTCTTTGGAGACTGGCTTTTACACAAGGTGGGTCTGTCATCCTTCCTGTTACCGCCTCATCCTTACCTTCCCTCCAACGGCCTGGCCCGTGCACCTCCGATTCTCTCGAGCTAAACTAGTAACTGGTGCATTTCCTGATTGGTTTCCCTGGCAACCAGTCTCTGTCCCCTGGGGATCCAAAAGTCACCTCATTAACATAACAAAGCACACCTCTGTAGTTCTCCCAATTTAGGAAATTCCATGAGGTGTGGGAGCTCAGTGCCAGGAACACAATAAAGACCAAATATATACTTATTGTTCAAAAGAAAGCACAGGCCCCAAATGGTGTTGTATAGGCCAAGTCACCAAACCTGGGCGTAACACCTACCTTGACTGCAGTTCCAGCCTCCTCTGGAAGTGAAAGTCTCAACAGGTCGGTTGGGAATTTTCTGATCAGCACCAAAGAGGTAATTTGTCACTTGGGCCTTCTCAACACCCCCCGCCCCCCCCACAAAGTAAGTTGATGTAATCCTCCTAAGACTCTCCTGCCCCTTACCCAATGGGAAGTTCACTTGCTCGGAACAATCCTTTTTTTTTTTTTTTTGGCTACCAACTTCTTTTGTTGAGGGGGCGGTGTCTATCAGGCAGGCTACCTCACTTACACTGATCGGGAAATTCCTGATTGATTGGTTTAAGATTCCATCTCTGGAAGAGCCAAAACTAATTAAGTCTTGTTTTGGTGACATGGTGCATGGTGCTTAGCATAAGCCACTCCTTTTGGGGCCTGTTGTCTTATTATTATTATTTTTTAAACACTATCCTATGCTTGATGTTTAGGTTTTGATGCAGGGGAGGGTGGTGCAGTCAGTTGGGACTGGAGGAAACTCTTCTGACCAGCCTATTATCGCAGGGATTTCTCCATGGTGCCCTGGGCCTTTCCCAAAGCAGTAAGGCTGTATCACATTTTGTAAATACAGCTGCGTAAGAATTGCACGCTGTGACAAGTATATAATAAGGCAGTTGGTAACAAGTCCGAACTTCAAGTTGTTTTCAGCGGCTTCTCACACAAAAACCTGCGCACAAATGTTCTTACTGGATTGGACAAAAGACCTAAAGAGATATTTCACCAAAGAAGGTACATAAATGCAAATAAGCAGATGAAAAAAGTTTCCACATCATTAGCTGCTAGGGAAAGACAAATTACCACCACAGCGAGGTATCATTCTGTACCTGTCAGAATGGCTAGAGTAAAACTGACCACACCAAAGACTGATGAGGCTGTGTACACGGCTGGTGGGCAGGTGATGGCACAGCCACTCTGAAAAGCAGTTTGGCAGTTTCTTTAGAAACCAAACATGCAAGTACCAAGTTTCAGTCCTGAGTATTTACTCCAGAGGAATGCAGGCTGATATTTACACAAAAACCTGTACACAAAGGTGTGTAATAGCTTTATTCATAATAGCAACAAACTGGAAATGCCCCAGATGTCTTTCAGTGGGAGGAAGTTCACACAAAGTGTGGTAAATTCACACTAGAGAATACTACTCAGTAAGAAAAAGGAATAAACCATTGATGCATTCAACAACCTGGATGAATCTCCAGAGAATTATCATAGTGAGTGCAAAAAGACAATCTCAAGAGGTTCCATGCTCTGTGATTCCATTTATGTCCCATTCTTGAAATTACAATTACAGATATGGAAAGCAGATTAGTGATTGCCACATATGTGGGGGTGGGGGGCAGGAGGAAAGTGGATGTGGCTGTAAAAGGTCGACATCCCAGTGCTGATGGAAATGTTCTGTATCTTGACTTTATCATATCAGCAACCTGCTAGTGACATTGCACTCAAGTTTTGCAAGATGTCACCACTGGGGGCAACCAGGTAAACGGTGCCTGGTTGGGATCTCAGTGCCTTATTTATAACTGCATGTGAATCTACAGTTGTCTAACAATTAAAAATTTAATTCAAAGATGATGGAGGTCAGGACCTGGAAAGTAACCATTTCTAGGGGTCCTTACAGGAGGGGAAGAGGAGAGTCAGAAGCGGAGCAGACAGAGCCGGGAGAAGGATGGCAGGAGTGGAAGTCCCAGGACCAAGGGAAGGCGCTGGAGGCAGGGAGGGACACCAGCAGTGTGCAGCCTGCACACCATTAATTTAGGGCCAAAAAAGAACCAAGGCATTTGAAGGCTGGCAAGTGCAGGGTAATGTTCTCTGAGGGCAGACCTCAGCTACTGCGGGACTGATGCGGCAAAGAAGTGGAGACAAATGCTGTTCTTCCAACGGGTGTGGTGGTGGGTGAAGGGGAGTCCGGGAAGAATCCGGAGGGCAAGGCAGGAGGGCAAGTGTGTGTTTGGTGTGTGAAGATGGAGATTCAGGCATTCCTACCGTGAAAAGAGGCAGGTAAGGGAGAGGTCAAGACCCAGGGCAGCATGGCATGGGCCGAGCGGTCATTAGCTCAGACGAGTGTTAATCAGCCTTGGAAATGAGGGAAACCTTGTTCTTTGAGAAGCAAGGCAAAGACTGGGCCCAGCTCAGAGCGGGCAGGTCAGCAGGAGGGCTAGGGAGGCTAAGGCAGCCTCTGGGCTCCCTCTGCCGCGCTCCCCGCCCCGCCCCGCCTCGGCGGGGTACATTCTCAGCCAGTTCCCTGTCCCGGGAACCTTTCCTGTGCTCTCCTTTCCTGCCTCTCTTGCTCTGCAGAGCTGCGTGGAGCGCACTCACTCAATAAATATTTGTTGAAGGGACGTGAAATGGAGAATAAAATGGAATTGCTATTCCTCCTATTAAACTTCCCTTCCCCCTGTACACCTGCAGTCCCTGCCTTTGGCAGAGAATGGGGCTGGGGGTGGGGGAGGGGGTCATGACGCGGAAAGGAGCGCCTCGGGCCTCCTGCCTCGGGCTCCGGGTGCAGGGATGGAGTCCGCGGGCGGGAAGAGAGGGCGGGTTTGTGCGGAGCCGAGCTGCAGCCAGAGAAGCAGATGCCGCAGGGAAGAGGGGAGGGAAGTGGTTTTCCTTGAGCACTTTTGGCTCCTCCCGTTACACGTTCTCTTCCGGCCTCTCCCAGGGCGTCCTTATCGCACCATCCTCCTGGTCTGCACGTTTTCAGAAAAAGTCGCCCTTTTTCTTTTTTTTTTTTTCGGTTCAACGGATATTGTGACACTTGTTGGGGTCAAAATCAATATTCTAACTATTACAGGCTCCAAAAAAAAAAAAAAAAAAAAAAAAGAGAGCTCTTTGCCGAAACCCGGGATCGAACCAGGGACCTTTAGATCTTCAGTCTAACGCTCTCCCAACTGAGCTATTTCGGCTCCGCCCACTCGGCCCTCTTCTAAGATAGATGACTTTATCACTGGAGTCTTTACGTACTCAGCACGCTGAAGCATGTTGAGGAAACCAAAGATAACGGAACGGTTTCGTGTCGGATCCCTCCGCGATCTACGAGGAGGGGCACGGAAGACAGTCCAGGTAGCTACCATGAAGACCGCCCTAAGGACTGGTTTAGCTCTGCCATGAACCCCGGGCGGGGTCCACATGCCCCTCGTCCCCTCTGCGGGTGGGGTCCACATGCGCCCCGTCGCCCCTGCGGGTGGGGCCCGGGTGGGGTCCACACGCTCCTCGTCCCCCCTGAGGATAGAGTCCACATGCCCCTCGTCCCCCCTGCGGGTGGGGTTCACATAATCATTCCCCCCCCCCCCGTCCCCCCCCCGCGCGCCCCCGCGCAGGTATAGACTCCGAAGTCGAGGTCGCGCAGCGGCTCACAGGCCGGAGGCAGGTGCATCCAGCCTGTAGGGTTGTTCGGAGCCTCTTCCAACACCGTCCCTGGTGGTCTAGTGGTTAGGATTCGGCGCTCTCACCGCCGCGGCCCGGGTTCGATTCCCGGTCAGGGAAAGTGACTTTTTCTGCCTGCGCCGGCCGGCAGGAGCAAGTACCCTTGGCATTCAATTCTACAAGAACTAACTTTTCATTTTCACGTGAGGCATCTTTGCAACCCTCCACAAGTGTTGGTGTTGCACGTGCAAAATGACAACATAATTCCGTGGTGTAAACAAAACGATGAGAGAACGCTCACCCGGCTGCACTGCCAGCGCCGCGCGGTTCCCAGAGTCCCGCGGCCCCGACCCCACGGGAGGGCTCCGGAGCCGGGAAGTTCGGAGGGAAGCGGTCACCTGCTGGGCTCTTTGGAACGAGCTGAGCACCTGGACCACGGGCAGGAGGCCGGGAGGGGCCGGGAAGTCACCAGGCGGGGGTGTCCCACCACCCCCTCGAGCGCCCAGGACTGCGGCGGCTGATGCAAGCAGGGTGGCCCGGGACAAGCCTTCCTGGCAGCCCGTCCTGCCCCTCCCTGCCACTCGGGACACCCAGCCCCGCCGTGGCTCTGACCCCTGGACGCCCTGCCCCTCTGGACGCCCTGTGGCCCCCTGGACGCCTTCCCCCCCTCCCCCCCCCCCCCCCCCCCCCGGTACGCTCTGTCCCCCGCCGTGGCCCTTCCCCCCTGGACGCTCTGTCCCCCGCTGCGGCTCTGACCCCTGGACGGCCTGCTCCGCCGCGGCTCTGACTCTGGGACGCCCTGCCCTCCCCCCGGACGCCCTGTGCCACCCTGGACGCCCCCCTCCCCCGGTACGCTCTGTCCCCCGCCGTGGCTCTGACCCCCGGGACGCCCTGTCCCCCTGGACGCCCTGTTCCCCGGGACGTCGGTGGCAACAGCTGCCCGAGGAACTGCCGGGACGGACGCACGAGGGGTCGCCGCGTCCCTGAACGCACACCTGGGGAAGCCGACGGTGAAGTCCCGTCTGTCCCGCGGCGGCACCAGTCTTCTTACTCGGCTCGTCTAGATCGCAGCCACGTTGTAGTGCTTGTTTCCTCCTCATTTCTCGAGTTCCATGCACAGTGACCTCTCTGCTGCCACACGAGGTCGTGGTGCCCCGATCTCACTGTACCAACAGGTGGGGACACGATGTTTTAATGATCATGTTAAATGAAGCAGTTCTCTTTTTCTGATTAGTTTCACATTCCCGCCCCTTCCCCTCTATATAAAATCATGAATTCCCCAAACCTCTGTGAGCTGTGGCAGTCCTTTGTCATCCTGCCAATACCTCCCTCAGTTAATAAAGTTTGACACATATGTAAGATCAAGTTGTCCAATAAGTTTGTCTACCATAGACCTGGGCACTATGCTTGGCACTGATTATATATACAAAACCAAAACCCACAGGTAGCAGTCTGGAGAGTAAACGGAACCTACTGTGCTAGGATACAGATTAGGGAAATTTTTTTCTCCATGGAGAAAAAGTAACAGCTTATAACAGGAGAAAAACCATATAGCTTTCAAAGAAGAGTCCCTTGTCCCTAATCTAATTAGCTTTATGTGGAAAAGTTAAAAAAAAAAAAAAAGACATTAAGCACATTCAGGGCTCCCACCCAGACTGCTCCCTAAAAATAGATATAAAAAGAAATGAAGCAAAGATTGTTGCTTCAGAGAAGACAAAATATGACAATGTGAAAAGATTGCTCAGGAAGCAATTACCTTCAGGCCTAGAGGGCTGATTTCCTGTGAAACATAAGGCAGAAAGACACAGAATAGCCTCGTATATACTGGAAGCTGACAAACTATACTTTTTTATTTCTAATGATATATATCTAATGATGTATATATCTAATATATATATGATGTATATATCTAATATATATATGATATATATATCTAATATATATCTAATATATATGATATATATATCTAATTATATATATATATATATATATATATGTATATTAGATATATATAGTTTTTTTCAATTTTACATCCAAGTTAGTTAGCATATAGTGCAATGATGATTTCAGGAGTAGAATGTAGTGATTCACCCCCTACATACAACACCCAATGCTCCTCCCAAGGGACCTCCTTAATGCCCTTTACTCATTTAGCCCACCCCTCACCCACAACCCCTCCAGCAACCCTCAGTTTGTTCTCTGTATTTAAGAGTCTCTTACGTTTTGTCCCCCTCCCTGCAAACTATCCTTTGTAGCTAGCAGTCAATACTTGCTGAATGACTGGGTAGACTGTCGTTGTCCACTTGTTGGTATAGTCTCTCTCAGCTTACTTCATCCTTCTGTTTTCCCCTCTGAGTTCATCATGCAGGAATGCAAACACTAGAGAGAGAAATCAGTTTTTGGATTGGTGCTTTGATGGATCAAGGTGAAATTGGTGAAACACTGAATCAATGAACATGTAGCAGGATGGTATTCTTGCTCTGTGTCTCTAAGCATTAAATATGGTCACAAAGTGGTGGGTCTGTACCAAGCTCTGGCCATCGCGTCGGGAGATCCAGAACCCATGGGAGTACACAGTCCTGATGGTGGAGAGGACACTGCTGTAGTGGTGAGGGATTCAGGGAGCACTGGACAGGGAGCCCAGGTGAGGGCAGCAGACACCACAGGTGAGGAAGGGGGCTCCCAGCTTGGGATATATTGTGGGACTAGGGAAAGGGAGGCTTTAGCTCGGAGGGTGACTATGTTGCTTCTGCTCTCTTGATAATCTTTTTTCTTAGTCATTTTCCTGAAGAAGTTTTGCAGGTAATTACTAGAGTATTGCAACTAAGGATGAGGAGATACTAGTGAATCACTTTGTGACATACATTTGTTTGTTGAAGCCACACTAACACTTCATTGATCAATCACCCACCTGCCCTCCCTCTCCCATCTGCTTCCCAAGGGAAACCCTCAGCCTCCTTCCACAGTCACTGGCTGTTTCATGCACCGCCTTCTCTCCATTCAAAGGAGAAAGGAAGAGGGACAAACATGACCCAGCCCCATCGATGGGATGGCACCCCCACACCGGGTGGGGCTCTCTGGGCAAATTGTGACTCTGAGTTGTGATCCCCCGGGTTGTTTACAAAATGTAAAGGAGACAGAGAACGCAAGGAGCGGGATGTGAACGTACCTAACGCCACTGAGCTCTACCCTTATAAACGGTTAAAATGCTCAGTTGTGCGTGATGTGTTTTTAACCACAACTTAAAACAAGACACCCCGTGCCTGGCTGGGAGTATGGGGCTCCTGGGTCTGGCCGGAGAGGGTCCTGTCATCCGCGGTGTGAATATTCCGCCATCTGGAATATTCTATTCCTGTCCAGGTGGATACACGTTGTCAAGGACAGTAGGTGTGGGCGCTGTCGCACCTGGGAAGGCTGCTGGGACTCTGTCAGCAGGTTATCCGGCCAACATTTCCAAGGGGCGTTATTGCTGCACAAGACAACCTCAGCGCCTTACACCTGCCTGGTCGTACCCGAGTCTACGCAGGTCTCTCTCAAGGATGACGGTCCAGCCAAACCCCAGTAAAATAACTAGTGTTTCCAGGGGTGCCCTGGGGCTCCTGTGGGGGAGGTGAAGTGTGCCCTCCACGCTTATTTGGGAGGTGCTCCAGCTTGACCCTGTAAGGCGCAGCTGGTGACCTCTGTAGGAGGCGGAGGCCGTGTGAACAGAGGAGAGCCGTGGATGCTGACCTCGGAGGATGGGGGGATGTGGCCGCAACCAGGGTCCGGCAGCCACCAGGGGACTGGCGCCACCCCCTCCGCCAGAGCCTGCGCGCGAGGACACCACAGCTCTGCCTCCAGGACCGCGGGAGTATGCGCATCCCCTCCAGCGCATGTCCCGCGAGACCACGCGCGTTACCGCGAGGGCACAAGCATCCCCGCGAGAGCACGCGCGTCTGCGGCTTCCGGCAGTGACGGGAGCCGCGGGAACGTGCGGTGAGTTCCAGGAACGAGTGTGGGAAATGGTACCAAAGGCTAGGCTTCCTTGGAATGTCCGCAAACACACTCCGTGAAAGTTTTGAAGATAAAAGCAGATCAAACAGAAACTGCAGCTAACTTTACTGCGACCTTATTTCTGACATAAAATGCCCTCAGCGTATTCTCACGTATGGACCAAACTGCCTTCGTCAAAGGTGCGGGTCATGGCAGCCCCGCGCCTGCGCAGAGCAGACGCGGCGCAGTTTAGCAGCCGATCTGCTCTGTGACGACACAGAGACTGCTACGCCACCGCCGCGCGGCTCCTCAGGGACTGCCTGGTCCCCGCCCGCAGTGAGGGAGGCGGGCTGCCGGTCAGAGGGTGGAGGCCTAGCGAGGCGGAAGTCTCCGGCGGCTGCTGTTCACGCCTCTAGGGGGCCGGGAGGGAGCATCTGCGCCGGAAGTGGTAGCGTGGCCGAGCGGTCTAAGGCGCTGGATTAAGGCTCCAGTCTCTTCGGGGGCGTGGGTTCGAATCCCACCGCTGCCAGAGCTTCTTTTTCTTTCTTCACGCGCAGTGTGGACCGTCCCCACATCCTGAGACAGGCCCCTTTTTCTCCTCCTTTGCCTCGTGTTTGCTCCGGATACAGCCGCAGCCCGGCCAGGAGGTGCTTTTGTTCTCGCGGTCCTCAGTACGAACGAAGGACCGTACGACAGACTCCGGCATCCCTTTGTATCTCCAGGCACATCCTCCGACGCCTGTGAAGGAATAAGATGTGTCCAGAATGGCCCCGGATCTTCCTGAGGCCCCGGCAGCGGCCTGTCTCGTGTCTGGAACCCTGTGCAGATCCGACAAGAGACCCCCGCGGAGGGGGTACTGGTCCCATGACTGCGGACACGCCCGCCAGCGCCAGGTGCGATCCGGCGACAGGTGTGTCCCAGCGCCGGGTGCCTCCCAGCTCCTGGTGCTCCCCAGCGCCAGGTGCCCCCTAGCGTCCGGTGCGTCCCAGCGTCGGGTACCGTCCAGCGTTGGGTGCTCCCTAGTGGCGAGTACCCCGCAGCCGCAGGTGCCCCCCAGCGTCAGGTACCCCCAGTGCCGGGTGCCCCCATCGCCGGGTGCCCCCCTGCGGCGGGTGCCATCCAGCGCCGAGTGCTACTTCTAGAGGCGATCCCCTCCCCTCTGCGTGCTTTTCTGCTTCTGCTCAGCTGCGCCGCACGTCGCTGCCGCTTGGGGGCTCCCTGCTCTGAGCAGATCTTATGCACACAGGCCTCTTTTTCATCTTCTAGTCCTTAGTGTGGAAGCTGTTTTCTCCTGGATGCCTTCCCTGGCCTCCCTCTGCCTCCTATCAGCTACAGGGTTACTATTAGGGAGGGGATATGGAGAAGAGCTCAGAGAACCTCCACCTCCACCGTGAAGCTTAGAGTCCAGTGGGGTTCACAAGCATTACATAAGTTATTACGAAAATATGGTAACATGTCTACCTAAAAAGAGAGTTCGCGAGTGGACTTTGAAGTTCCGGATTTAGGACAACAGAGAAGTTAGAGAATAGCAGGGGCTCAGGCTGGATGGAAGGACACACACCACACTGTTCCCAGTGGCTACTGCTGGGACAAGAGGCAGTTTTTCACCAGACTCTCCGTTTCTGCGTGCATTGTATCTGTGCCGATTTCACTCCCCAGCAACCAATTCTCCGATTTTCTGCAGACACCCATAAGGCCCACAAGACTGTACCCTGCTTTAGATGCCATTTGCAGGTCCCAGACCTCCCTTCTAGCTGACTGACCAGCTACAAATTGGGGGTTCCCGAGACTCCCTCCTCAGGTTTGATAATTTGCTCAAATGGCTCAGAACTCAGGCCCACATCTGACTTTCATTTACTGGTTTGTTATAAACAACTATAAGTCAGAAACAGCCAAGTGGAAGAGATGCACAGGGCAAGGTGGGCAGGGGGTGGGGGGATCCGGAGCTGCCCTGCCCTCGCCAGGTGGGGCACTTCCCAGCACCTCCAGGCCTTCATCAGCTGGGAAGTGCTCCTAATTCTGTCATTTAGGAGTTTTTATGAAGGTTTCATCACGTAGGGATGATGGATTATAATCCCTAGCCCCTCTCCCCTCCCGGAAAGCTTGGGGACGGGGGTTGGGGCTGAAAGTTCTAGGCTTCTAACTATGGCTTGGTCTTTCTAGCGACTAGTCCCATTCTGAAACCTACCAACACGGCCTTGTTAGAACAAAAGAGGCTCCTGGCACCCAGGAAATTCCAAGGGACTTAGGACCTATGTCAGGAAATGGGGCAAAGACCAATTATATATTTCTTATTATCCCCCAGAGCAGTAACTGCCCTCTCTCCCGCACTGTCTTTCAAGGATACTCATATAAAGAACGGCCTGGGAAGATAGAGATAGTGTCTCCATCTGGTGCAAAGGATAGACGTCCATACTGAGCTCCCTGTGCTCAGGGTGGCTACCCACTGTGTGTGCAGGCATCCATCTCAGCCCATCTGAGTCACCCGTGTGGGAGCTGGTGCTTGAGGAATCTGTAGAGGCTGAGAGCCTGGCTCTTGCTGTTACGGTGAGAAATAAAATGTCCTTTGCCTCTGTAGGGTGGTAGAATAATTCTTTGCCATGAGAATTATTTTGAGCTAAAGGCACTTACAAATACAGCTGCAAGAGTGGTGTTCTGACCCTCTCTTTTTTCTTCTGGAAAGCAGATAAAACCCGTATGTGGAAGATGTCCACCTTACATCCCAACACAAAAGTAGCATTCTTATCATGGAGGGCAGGAGGCTGAAGTTGAGAGAATTCTGCACAGACCTCCTTAAAATAATTTTTCCTTTAGCCTCACCTATTTTAGTTTCCTCTCCACAATTGCTTCTCTGTTCAACCTAATGTAAAGGCATTTCAGTTTTGCCACTGGTTGCATATTCGTTTCCTTAGGAGGGTTCATGTGTTGTGTAAAACTTCCATGAGGTCAGTTTGTGTGTTTTTGTCTGGTTCCTGCCCTATGTCGGGCCAGGTAAGGATCCCGAGAGAGTGGAGGTAGAGTTTTGCCCAACTTACATCTCTTGCATCTCTTGTGCTCTGCCCGCACCCTTGATGCTCCGACAGGCTAATCTGTGTCTTTATCAGACTTGATAGATGCATGTTGTCAGCCGACAGAGAAAAGAGAAATTAGTGCTTTCACTTTTACATGTTAGTGTTTAGATTGTACCACATAAGTACAAGCTGCAGGTCAAATCCAGGGATTACAGTTCTGCGAAAGGACCCAGATGTGAGGAGTACATCAGGGGTCAGCCAAACAGTCATCATCCTCCTATTGCTGTTTCCATCCTTGTCCTTTTAAACACTTGTCTTTTCTTCCTGCTTTGGAATTTGTGCACCTATCCCACAGCTGATTTCTGTCTTCCTTCCTCTCTGTACTGTGCACTTTCTCCTACTGAAACAGGTATGAAATGATGATGCCATTGATGAGATAGCTGATATTTGCCATCTCGCGCAATTTGATCATACTGGATTTGTTAGTTACCTTATGTTTTCACCTGATTCGTTTCCTGCCACTATTGGATATTTCCCCCTAATTCTTCAAAATAGCAGTGACACTCCTAAATATTCTTTCCCAAGTAGCCAATGCATCAGTTATTATTTTTCCCTGGAGATCTTTCTCTTAGCCTTCTCTGCCTCGCTGATCTGGATCGGCTGCTGCCGGGGTCAGTGGTTTGCCTTGGCTGCTTCCTTTTGCAAAGTTTGCTTTTTGGATATTTATTTATTTGATTGATGGATTTATTTTATTGATTTGTTTGGGTGGAGTGTATGATAAAATAAGCATGTGAGGTAAAGTTTTTGAGACCTTTCCTGTCTTTAAGATACCTATTTTACCTCCTAGTGGGTTAATCCTTTGAGTATAGAAATTGAAGTTAAAAACATGTTCCATTAGGATTTTGAAGGCATTGCTCTATGGTCTGTCATCTTCAAGTGCTACTCTTGTTTATTCCCAAGCTAATTTATTTTCTTGTCCTTTGTATTTGACTTTTTTTTTTCCTGCCTGAAAACTCTGGAAGTCTTTCTTTTATGCACAGGATTTTGTGATTTCTCATTGGTGTGTCTGGTGTAGATGTTTTGCCGTTCAGTGAATTGTGTGCTAGGCAGGGCTTTCTCTCTAGGAACTAACTTTCTTACGTGATTATGTTGATAATTTCCTGTCTGTTTTTATTGTTGTTTTGGAACTTCTACTAACTGGGATCCCCAGACTGCTCCTCTAGGTTTTTGTGCTTTCTTTTTATTATATTTTATACATTAGAAAAGATACCCAAGTATAAAAATTTTGAAGTGCAATATTAAAATGAGCACTTTTGAACTTGTCACTCAAAATCTAGAATTGAACCATCCAACACAGTATCAACTGGCCACCTATGGCTACGGAGCACTTCAAATGTGGCTAGTGTAACTGAGGAACTGAATTTTTAATTCTAACTATTTAAAAGTTAAATTTAAAAGACAATTCTGCATTCTGTTACTGGAAAACTTTTAAGTATGTTTGGGACAACTTGGCTTTGTGAATTTATTTCTCAACTGTAAGTTTTAGGAATGCGAGCACAGATCTGGCACATTGTCTCTGTCGGACCGGCCCAGGCTAGAACATTACTAAGATGTTCACATCAACTATGAACCTCTCTCTTACCCTATCACTGATTCCTTTTGTCACTGACTCCTTATCATTCCTTTACTTAAACAAACAATCTACACTTATGAATAGATCACTAATCAGAGTATTATTTTGTTTTCCATGTTTTTGAACCTTGTGAAAATGGTACCAAACTGCACGTTGTCTTATGGGACTTGCCTTTCCCGTTCGACAAGAACGTCCGCTCTCTACCCATGTTCGTGGGCACGTTCACCTCTGTGACATACTCATTATTTAAATCTGGCAACGTTTGTTTTCCTACTTACTGTTGGTGAACACTGGGTTGCTCCCGGGGTTTTGCTACTATGAGCAGATGTGCTGTGAAGATCCTTGCACGTGGCTCTCGGTGCTTACGCGCAGGACCCTCTTGGGGCGCGTTCCTAGGAATGGAACCACAGAGTTGTAGGGCATGGTTCAGCTTTACAGGAGAGCCTGCTTGTTTCCCAGTGTGCCTGCATCAGTTTTCAGCGCGGCCAGTGAGTACCACAACTCCGCGTCCTTGCCAAAACTTGGTCAGGTCCGTTTTATCTTTCTCAACCTAGCGGAGTCTCACAGCCGTCACTGTGCTCAGAGTCCCTGGTTACGAGACTGTACACCCTTTGTGTGTGGTCATCACTCTGTTTCCTGTGAAACACTTCTTCGTGCCTTCTGCCTGTTTTGAGGTTGTCTTTTGCTTATTGATTTAAAGGAGTTTTTATATAAGGTCAAACCATATTAAACTGCCACTATTCAACCTCTAAATATGGCAGTTCATGTGACTAACCCTAAAATATTTTGGATGACAATTATTTGCCCAAGTATGTGAGTTCAAAATGTTTTTTCAATTCATGAGAAAATTGTACTTTCCTTTTCTTTATGGTGAATTTGATGAAAGAAATTCATTTTAATCTAGTTGAATTTATCAGAAATTTTTCTTTAAAAGTAACCTTTTTGGTGTCTTGTTTGAGAAATCTTTTCTTGACCTGAGGGTATACAAATATTATCCAAAATTTACTTGTAAAAGGATAAAAATTTGCCTTTCCTAAGGCAAATTCTTGGCTGAGAATTACATTGCAATATAAATTATAGAATCAGTTTGCCATTTTCCACAAAAATGCACTCTTGGGATTTTTATTTAGGTTGCAGTGAATGTGTTGGTCAATTTTGGGAACTGACATTTTAATAACACCGAGTCTTCCAATGCATGAACAAGTATAGTCTTGGCCAAGAACAGTCAAATCAGTCTTGAAGAAAAAGAAATAGGACTTCGTCTACGAGATGAAAAGATATTATAAAGCTGTGGTAATTAACCAGTTTGGCATTGGTGTAAGGATAGGCAGTCGACCAATGGAACAGAAGGGGAGGCTAAGACTTCCAGACCCTAACCCTCCCAAACCCCTCTTCAGTGTGACTGTGTCTTCCTAGAATTCTGCTAGGGTCCTGCCACCTGCTTGAAAGATCCTTTGCTGACTCTCAGTCCCGCAGTGAGAAACCCTGCTTCCAGGCTTGAACTCCAGGAATCTTTTGAGGTTTCTTGAACATTTAAAAATAAACTTCGTGAGAAAGCACTAAAGAAATTTCAGGTATTTTGTCTGGTGGAAAAAGAAGTGTTTGATTTGTCTTGGAAACTTTGAGGGGCGCCTGGGTGGCTCAGTCGGTTAAGCGGCCGACTTCGGCTCAGGTCATGATCTCGCGGTCCGTGAGTCTAAGCCCCGCGTCGGGCTCTGTGCTGACAGCTCAGAGCCTGGAGTCTGTTTCAGATTCTGTGTCTCCCTCTCTCTGACCCTCCCCGTTCATGCTCTGTCTCTCTCTGTCTCAAAAATAAATAAACGTTAAAAAAATTTTTTTAACAAAAAAAGAAAATTTTGAAAGGGTATCTTGTGAGAAGTGGGTTAACATTGCTCTGTAATGATCCCAGGGCATCGAACCGCACCCACACGTAGAAGCTACAGAAAGAGGGGGTGTCTGGGAGTAGACTCAGTTGATTGAACATCTGACTCTTGATTTTCACTCAGGTCGTGATCCCAGGGTTGTGGGATTGAGCCCCATGTCAATGTGGAACCTGCTTAAGATTCTCACTCTCTCTAAAAAAAAAAAAAAAAAAAAAAAAGAGAAGCTTCAGAAAGACATTTCTGTACATGGGTGATTTTAAATCTGAAACCTGTATCTTACTCCTTTTGAAAAATGAGTGAAGTGGGCATTCTCTACTTCCTTTGTGAAGGTCAAGTGAAAACAATCTCGTTGTATCAATGTTTAGTGTGAAATTTTTCTCAGATTTTGCATTTAGAATGTAATTAGGTTAAAAAAACTATTACCTGGTGAGTTTTTAAGTAAATTATAACTAAATCAATAACTCTAGTTTTGGTAACTCCTCAGAATTGCTTACAAGAATCTTAGGGTTTTAACACTAACATGTTTTGTTATTCAACTATGCTGCTCACCTTTGAATTCCTTCCACATCATTCAGGCCAAACCTACTACCTTATGGCAGACCTCTTTTAAATGTACAGACTTTTCCCAAAGGTAAAATATCTGAACTTTCTTCAGTGTTTCTTCACTATATTCATTTTGATGCTCAGGAAACACCAGGAGATTCCTGGAGTTTAAGCCAGTAATGGGAGCTTCTCACTGCAGGACTGAGAGTCTTTCCAGCAGGTGTCAGGATCATAGCGGAATTCTAGGAAAACATAGTCATGATGAAGATGGATGGGTGAGGGTGAGTCTAGAAGGCTGCTATTTGGGCTCATCAATACAGAGTCCTCTGAATCTCACAACAGATTGTCAGGCTGGCCATGCCCTGTGGTTAACTGGTGTCTGAAATGTAGCCCTCCAGTCAACAACACAAAACGTCCACGCTCGAGGACGGTCCAGAACTTAAACGGGATTTGTCCTGTTGCCAGATTCTGTTAAAACTCATTGGAGAAGGGAGATGAAGGAGTTACCGTCAGGTTCTCAAGTTGGGCTGAGGACTTTGAGCCCCAAATCCCAACGTACACCGTAGCGTGTGGCTGCAGAAATAAATGTTATGAACATGTATATGCATTTTCCAAGAGCAGGTACCTGCTGTGAAAAACAAAACCTCAGATTTTCTAGGAAAGCACGATATTTTGCCATCGAGCATTAAAGTACAACATGTGTGCACATGTGGGGGAGAGTGCTGCTGGTATTTGTTGACCATCAAACAGCGGTCCTCAGACTCAAAAAATTATTGGAAAACCACTGCCAGTGCTCCAGACATACCGTGAATTCTGTCCTTAGGTCATGTTTTCTCACCCAGAAGCCACGTATCCAGAATTTTCTCCTCCATAGAGACAATGTCATTGAGTTATGTCTTTAATGTTTTCATCTTGGCTTTCACTAATAAACTATGTAAGAAATGGCCACACAAATAAAAAGAAATTTTTTGTTGAAACTGAACCTAAGGAACAATGTTTCAATCCATCCTTTTTAAAAATAAACCATATCGTTACTAGAAAATTGGATCTCTTGGACACTTTGTCCTTCAGTATTAGATAACCTGTAACCATTTCCCAAAACGTTTTCTGTGATACAGGAGCCCACTAAATGCTTCAAACAGGACTGTGGTCAGTTTTGGAAAGCAATTTTTTTATTGTTCTTTCAAGGTTTAGAAAAGATATTAGCATATCATAAACTGAGACGTCTTTAATTAAAAAAGCCACCCCTAGCCAGCCTTTCCTAAAGTCGTTCTTTTAAAAAACTGGGGCGCCTGGGTGGCTTGGTTGGTTAAGCGTCCGACTTCGGCTCAGGTCATGATCTCACGGTCCGTGAGTTCGAGCCCCGCGTCGGGCTCTGTGCTGACCGCTCAGAGCCTGGAGCCTGTTTCAGATTCTGTGTCTCCCTCTCTCTCTGCCTGTCCCCTGTTCATGCTCTGTCTCTGTCTCAAAAATAAATAAACGTTAAAAAAAAAAATTTAAAAAAAAATAAAAAAAAAAAAATAAAAAACTTAGGGGCGCCTGGGTGGCTCAGTCACCTAGGTGTCGGACTCTTGGTTTCGGCTCAGGTCATGATCTCACGGTTTCCTGGGTTCGAGCCCCACATTGGGCTCTGTGCTGACAGTGCAGAGCCTGCTTGGGATTTTGTCTCCCTCGCTCCCTGCCCCTCCCCCACTCACGCTGTCTCTCTCAAAAATACACTTGGAAAACTTTAACGTGTAAAACACCTTTGAGAAATGTTGGATAGCCCTTTGCTCATCTTGTCCCCTCCCCCCGCCCGCCCCAGGAGCTGAGGAACTTAGAACTACATTTAATTCTCAGTTATGGTCATTATGCTAATTATGTTGACATGAGCATCTTCTAGGATTTTCAGTCTCTGACAGCCTTATTCACCGTGGGTCTTAATTCTGTTTGTAGAAAGTACTTGTGGCATTTGAAGGGCAAAAGTATAAAGAGATATTGAAAAATGTGAAACAATAGCCACAAATTTCTAAGACACTTGAAAGAGCATTTCATCCATCACAAATAAATATAGCAAATCTGTAAGAAATGAACACGTTGACATCTTGATGTATTTATAGGAAAGTGAGATGGGCTTTGTGCTCTTTCCCATGTAAACTGTTACTTGAGCAGTGCATCCCGCTTACGTCAGATTTCTAAATCTGCCTTCCTTTCCCATCCTGACCCCACATGGGAAGTACCATTCAGCCCTTAAGTTAAAACAACACAGAAAAACCTTGCTAAAAAATGGTCAGTGTTTCATCAGGTAGAACACGGTGGGTGCTGAGCTGAGTTGTGGCTTCGCATCTAAGACGTGGTGCGGGCGAGTCTGAGCGTGGAGGGGTGGGGGGGCGTTGGTGCAGAACCGCCCGGTGAAGTGATCCTGAGCGAGTGTCCTCTTTTCATGCCTTCGCTTCCTCGTCCCACAGGGCAGTTCTGTGGTTAAGTGAGTTGACGCGGCAAAGCCTTGGGCTACTGGGCAACGCCCTGGAAGCGAGTCCCTGAGCAGCCGGGTCAGGATGGGCTCCGGGGATCCCAGTCAGGGAAGGGCCCCGAGAACCGGGAGGCACCAGTGCGCGGAACCCCGGGTGCTGGTGGTCAGTCCCCGACGACCGACAGGGTCTGCGAGGCCGATCCTGGGGCGAGGGCTGCCCCCAAGGTGCCGTCCAGCTCGTGGGTTCTGCGCGCCGGGTGGATTCTTTTCTTGTGTCCGGTCAGATTGGCGCTCACCCGGAACGCTTTCCCACACTGCTCGCACTCGTAGGGCCTCTCGCCGGTGTGGACGCGCTGGTGCCCGAGCAGGGCCGCGCGCTGGCGGAAAGCTAGGCCGCACTGGCTGCAGGGGTAGGGCCTCTCGCCCGTGTGGATCCGCCTGTGCTGGGTGAGCACGGAGCTCTGGGGGAAGGCCTTCCCGCACACGTCGCAGGCGAACGGCTTCTCCCCGGTGTGGACCCGCTGGTGGGCGGTCAGGTTGGACTTGCCGCTGAAGGCCTTCCCGCACTGGGGGCAGGCGAACGGCTTCTCCCCGGTGTGGACCCGCTGGTGCACGGTGAGGCAGTGCCGGTCCTGGAAGGCCTTTCCGCACAGCCCGCACGGGTACGGCCTGTCCCCGCGGTGTCCCCGCTCGTGGGCGCGGCGCCGGCACTCGTGCCGGAAGGCCCTGCCGCACTCGCCGCACCGGAAGGGCTTCTCCGGGGCGGGGGCCCCCCGGGACCCGGCCGGCCCCGCGCGCGCGTGCACCCCCGCGTGCTTGCGGAGGTCCGAGCGGCGGCGGAAGGCCCGGCCGCACTGGCCGCATGTATACGGGCGCTCAGCTGAGTGCACGCGCGCGTGCTTGGCCAGGTCGGAGCTCCCGCGGAAGGCGCGGCCGCACTGCGCGCAGCCGAACGGCCTCTCCCCGGTGTGGGTCCGGCCGTGCGCGGTCAGGCAGTGCTTGAGGCCGAAGGCCTTCCCGCACACGCCGCACCGGTGCGGCCGCTCCGCGCTGTGGACCAGCCCGTGCCGGCGCAGGCGGCCCCTGCTGCCGAAGGCCTTCCCGCACTGCGCGCACGCGTGCGGCCTGTCCCCGCCGTGCTCCCTCCTGTGCCGGCACGCGGCCGCCCTGCTGCCGAAGGCCTTCCCGCACTGCGCGCAGCCGAAAGGCTTCTGGCCCGTGTGCGTGAGCAGGTGCGCCGCCAGCTGTCCGCCGGTCCTGAAGGCCTTCCCGCACTGGGCGCACGCGTGCGGCCTCTCCCCGGAGTGCACGCGCTGGTGCAGGACGAGGTCCGAGCGGCCGCGGAAGCTCTTCCCGCACTGGGCGCATGGCCGGGGGCCCTGGACTGGGCGGGCGCTGCGCGCTGCGGGCCTGCCAGTCCCCGCGTCCGCTCCTGGCGACCTCCTCGGGGACCCAGGCTCCGGGACCCAGACCCCTCCGCGCTCCAGGACACGCTTCGCCTCCGGCCCGCGGCGGTCCCCGTTCTCAGGCCGCGTGTGGTCCGCCGACACTGAAAAGAGGAAGCAAACACCGGGGCGAGTGGAGCCGGGTCAGGACCGGGTGATCTGACCGCCAAAGGCTGGGGCGGGTTCGGTAGTGGCAGGTTCCCAAGTACCGCGCTGTTCACACTGAATAAACCTGATGAAGATCCTTGCACACCTGCTCGCTCCCCAGACTCTCCAGGGAAGCGAGTGGCAAATCCAAACGCCTGCCCACCTCAGGCAGGAGACGCAGCCTTCAACCCTGTCCCTCCCGGACATTGTACAAGTTACCCCCGTGGGGCCTGTCTGCGGTATGACTGCTGCTGGGGTAGGGCGGGGAAGGGGGGGGGGGGTCTGGGCCGGCGCCGACCCAAGCCGGACCCCCGCTCCCTGGACTCCGGGCTCGTGCTCCCTGGACTCCTCCCTGGACTCCTGGCCTGCTCTCTGGCCTCCGGACCGTGCTCCTTGGACTCCTCCCTTGCGTCTGGGCCGGGCTCCCTGGATTCCTCCCTGGACTCTGGGCTAGCGCTCCCTGGACTCCTCCCTGGACTGCTCCCTAGCCTCTGGGCTCGCACTTCTATCCAGAGCCCCAGCCGCTCAGGGGAGGGAAGGCGTGGGCACATGGACTGAGCCACTGGGAAGGAAAGTGGGCCAGGGAGGGAGGGGCGGAGGGACAGAGGCAGGCAGACCCACAGGGGGCTGACATGCCCAAGTAGCACGAGTAGTGTGAGTAGTACGATAGTAGGTGTGTGTTTACAGAAGCCAGCAGGGGTTAACTCTTCCTGCGGTCAGTCTTCCCATGACCCCCGCCCTGACCTGTGCCCTCTACTTCTAGTGCCGGGTCATCAGCTCATTCCGGGTTGCTCACTGCAGCCCCACCATCTGTGTTCTACTCTGCTTCCCAAATCTTCTTTCAGAAAATAAGGTCTTATCACGCCACTGCTCCGCATAAAATAGTTCGGGGGCGCTCCACAGTGAACCAGACAGACGGGGGTAAAGCCTGCAGCTCTGGAGTGGGAGCATCTAGCCTGAAATCCTAGCTCCATTCGGGGCGCTCCACAGTGAACCAGACAGACGGGGGTGGGGGGTGGGGGGTGGGGGGGTGGGGGGGGTGGAGTCTGCAGCTCTGGAGTGGGAGCACCTGGGCTGAAATCCTGGCCCCCCCCCCCCCCCCCCCCCCCCCCCCCCCCCGACACCTAAGGGAGGTGTTGCATGTGTCTGTGGCCGGACCACCCAGGTGAGCACCGTGTGCATCCACCTCAGGGCTCAGAGCTGAAGCGTGAGGGGGACAGGGAAAGGAAGGGTCAGAAGCCCAACACGGGGAAGGTCCTGAAGGAAAGCTGGGCCCTGGAGTAACTGATCCACAGAAGGGAGCCGAATTCTTGGAGCTTTTCAGAGGACCACATCGCACAGGGGCCTGTTGGATAGGGTGCACAGAAGCGATTAATGACAGGATAATTGTCCGATTTGCTGCTGTTTGTTTTCTCTCCATGAGGGTTTTCTAAGTGGACTTCCTCCAGGAGGGTGAGGATGGATGACGCAGCACTAAGAACGTACCAGAACCAGCTGTCACACGGCACACGGCTGGTGACTGGAGCTTCCCCGTCACTCACCTGGGAAGGAGCAGGTCAGGAACCCCCAGTCCTGCAGGTCCTCAGCGCAGGGCACGGCCCCTTGCTCCAGATGGGAGATGAGGGGTGGCTTAGGGCAGGCAAGGCCTGCTCGTGGAGAAGGGAAGTCAGTGTGCATAGCAGATCACCTCTGTCCCAACACCCGGCCTTGACCCTCCTGCTCACACCGCAGAGGAGAGTGTGAGCAGTGGGGAGAAAAGGGTGTACTCGGGGGGGGGGGGTCTGCCAAGGTGTAAGCAAGCAGGTAGGGATGACCTCAGAAAGGTCACGCTCAGAAGGGCAGAGGAGGAGACCCCAGGAAGCAGTCACTTGGTTGTATGTTCCCCGTTGTGGCTGCGAGGCAAGAATGAGGGCTCTGACTTTCACTGGGAGGCCCGGAGACGTCAATAGACAGCAAGTAAAGAGTAAGGACAGGAAAAAGGACTAAGCCAAGCACGGGGTGTCCTCACCAGCCGACAGCATGTTGCCATAGTTCTCCAGCATCACGTCGGTGTACAGGTGCCTCTGGGCGCGGGTCAGACACTGCCACTCTCCACTACTGAAGCACACGGCCACATCCTCAAACGTCACCGCGTCCTGCAAGGATACGCTCCCGCTGACCCGGAGGAAACCCCAGTCCCCAGGAAACAGACGCAGAAGAAAGGATTCTCAGGAGGTTTCTAGAAATCAAAGGTGGTTACTGTTCCACATATATTTGGGGTTGCGGTGGAAGGGGGCATAGGCTGTGCACAGCGAAAATCATGACCGGGAACAATCCACGAATGGTGTCATCCAACAAAATGTTCCTTGTGAGTGGAATGCCTGGATGGGGGGGGGGTGGTCAGGGAGCGAGTGAAAACGAGGCCGTATTCAGGACATGGTGCTGTATTTCCAGGAAGGATGGAGGGGCCTCAGCTCACCTGGGCCCCACTCACCGGTGTGGTATTTGCTCTTGGCCGGTCTCCATGGCTTCCGTCGTTGGCAAAGGCAGGATGCTGAGGAGCCCGCAGGGCTGAGGGAAGAGAAATGAGTCAACTTGGCACGGTATTGGCGAGACCCTGTGCTTTCCTCCTCTTCCCTAACGTGCAAGTCTCAGACCACACCTTCCCCTCATTTCTCCAGCCTGTTTCCAGTTTGGGCAGCAGGCCGTGGCACACAGCCATGCTGACGGTAAATGCTTGCTCTCCCTCACCTACAACATGGTTTTCTGTGGTCGCTCTTCATCCTAGAATAACCTCGCCTGTCCCCAAGCCCACATCACTGACTCCTGGCTGGTTCGATGACCTTCTTCCAGGATCTGAGTGTTGAGGTCACTTCCTCCAGAAGGACTAGGGATGGGGATGGATGGGGATTGGCCCACAGCTTGTTCCTTTAGGTAACTTACTAGCTGGCCTACCTCGGGCCATTTTCCCTTGTTCTTATTAGAGAAGCATCACGTGTCCCGACTCTGAGTCTCCCATTAGCTCCTGGCACGGAGCCACCGTCCCCTCACCGTGCTGCAGTGCACACAGCGTATGCAGCATGGGTGTCCAGGTGTCTGGGGCAGCCCGTAGGTCACCTCGGCCCTCCACCTCGGCCGGCCCACATAGCTGGCTAGGGAGCCTGAATTCACTCCTCAGGGACCAGCTCCACCTTTCCTTAGCTTGTGTTTGCAGTGACTAACCTTTCTAGAAAGTTCTTCAACACATCCCCAATCCGAGTCTGAGCAGTCTCTTTCAGAAGATACCAGGGAGATTGGTCACCAACTGATAAGACTCTAGGATCACCCTGTGGACTTAGGTCCCCAAAATTTCATTCCAATTTTACCAAAACTTCAATTTAGGAGCAAACTGGTTTCTTCCCAGAGAAATTTCCCAAGAACATTGTTCTTTGGTTTAGACCTGGGCTGTGTCTCAGTCCTCATGGGTCCTGCTCTCTTGTTCCATGTCTCACCTACAAGCCCACGCATTCTGTGACTGTTGGTCGCACATGGTCCCACACCCATTGGGCTCACAGCAGAGGCAGGTCTGCTCTGCAAGGATCGTCATGACATCAAAAATGTAACCTCCCAGCTCGGTTTTTTGTTCAATCCACATTTTATTTATTTTCTTCTTTTTTTTAATGTTTATTTTTGAGAGAGAGAGAGATTGGACGTGAATGGGGGCGGGGCGGAGAGGATCTGAAGCAGGCTCTAGGCTCTGAGCTGTCAGCACAGAGTCCGACTTGGGGCTCAAACCCATGACCTGTGAGATCATGACCTGAGCTGCAGTCAGACACTTAACCGACTGAGCCACCCAGGTGCCCCTCAATTCACATTTTATTGTGAAATGTTTTCAAATATACAGAAAAGCTGAAAGAACTGTTTGGTAAACATCCACATACTCCCCACTCAGGTTCCACAATTAATGTTTGCAATAAACCTCTGTCTGTCTAACTAGCCCTGTCTCTACTAATCCACTCGTCTTTGCTGAGTTTCAAAGTAATGAAGACATGAGCAACTTTACCCCAAAACACTTTCTCTCACATATCATTAACTGGGGTTCAGTATGTGTTTACATTCTTGCTTTTGAGTAAATTTACATACAGTAAGATACACAAGTCGTAAGTGTACCATTGGCTGAGTTTTGACAAAGCACAGCCCTATTTAGCCCAAAGTCCTCTCCGGAAACGTCCCCGTTGGATTTTGACTATATCTTCTTCACAGATTGGGAAAGTCATTAAGTCATAGTGGTTCTTCTTTTAAAAAAGTGTTCATCATGCTGTTTTTTTTAAAAAGTAGATTCCGTGCCCCATGGGAGGCTTGAACTCACGACCCTGAGACCAAGTCATGTGCTCCACCAACTGGGCCAGCCAGGTGCCCCCAAAGTTTTTTGAACTGTGGCAAAGAATATGTGACAAAATTTACCATCGTAAGCATTCTTAAGTGTATGGTTCAGCAGTGTTGAAAACACACAATGTGAGTCATCTCCACAACATTTTCATCCTGCAAAACTTAAACTCTCTGTGCATCACACAACCTGCCTGTGTCTCTCCCTCCCCAGTCCCTGGTCACCACAGTGATTCTTAGGCTTTTTTAGCTTTAGATTTTGAAAGGTCAGTTTCTGCCCTCAAGTTAAAAATGAATCTGGGACACAGGCTGTGTGCTCACGACATGAAACTACCTTGGTCAGCTCAGGCTGCCCTAACAAAATACCCCAGGCTGGCTGGCTCACTTCTCTCAGTTCTGGAGGCTGGACATTCAGATCCAGGTGTCGGCCCCTCCTGGCTTCCGTCCCTCTCCTCTCACATGGGGGAGACAGAGTTCTGGGCCCCTCCTCATATAAGGACACTACTCTCTTCATTGCCATCCTTATGACTTTATCTAAACCTCATTTCTTCCCAAGGCCCCACCCACCTCTCAATATCATCACACAGGGGTTCAGGGACATGTGCATTTTGAGGGGACACGTTCAGTCCATAACAAAACTATTTGTTAAAGCTGGGCACAGATAGTATCTGGGATGAGACTGATTCATTTATGATTCCTTATACAGTAGAAATGTCAGGATTTCTCCTTTGGAAGTGCCAATAACATACTTTTTTTTTCCTTGTAGATAATAAATACTAAAAGCCTACTTTTGAGGTGCCTGGTGCCTCGTCCTCTGTCCAAAAGTCGGTGCCATTCAGGGTCTGCCTGTAGGACTCCAGAATTGCTAAACGCCAGGCCCTGGGTTTTACTTCCAGCAGCCACGTCTATACAGTTTTGTCCACCTTCCTCTGCACATGTCCCATCAAAGAGCATTTCTAAACCCAGCCTCGCATTTTCCCAAAGCTTCACGACAAGACCTTTGCTCCTTCTTGGCCAGTTGTTTCCAGGTACTCATTCTATACCTTTAAAATCTCAGGGTTCCAAAAAGGTTACAGAAGTAAAATTACATACACTCAAAATTTAAACGTTGGTAAAACTGGTGGGTGGGGTAGGAGTTACTGAATTATTTAAGTTTTATGCACACATATATGCTATTTATCATATGTGTCAAGTTGTACATAAAACAAGTGATTGAATGCATTCCATTTCCTTGATAAACTGCTCTGAAGTACCTTAAAAAACTTTTTTTAAAAGTTTATTTATTTTGAGAGAGACAGAGACAGAAGGGGAGGGGCAGAGAGAGAGGGAGAAAGAGTCAATCCCAAGCAGGCTCCATAGTACTGTCAGCACAGAGCCCGATGTGGGGCTCGATCCCACAAACCATGAGCTCACGCATGACCTGAGCTGAAATCAAGAGTTGGACACTTAACCGACTGAGCCACCCAGGCATCTCCGGCTTTGTAGAGTCTTTTATTATTTTTTCCAAATTTGATTTAAGATGAGGGCAGAAACTGAATAATTTAGTTTCTCTCAATACGGATCCAAGCCTAGTATAGAAAAAATAGAAGGCTTCCAATAAATGCTCAATAAGGAGATTTCCAGGCCCCAGGAAGCACCCTACCCACCACGCCCCTGCTCCGTTTCAGCTGCCAGGGCTCCTGGCACAGCCTCCTGTGCGCCTCACCTCCTTCCTGCAGGAGCTCGGCATCAGGGGCCCGCTGGTGTGGTCCGGAACTCCCGTCTGACAGCATCACCTGTCACAAGGCACAGAAACACTCCGGGAGGTTAGGAGGGAGGGGAAAAAGCTCTGGCCAGCTATGAAGGTTTGTCCGTGGACGTCAACTCCCAGAAATATCAAGAGGGGCGAGGAATTCAGGGACTCGTCCCTGAGGAGAGACAGAAAGGGCATCCCATTACTGTCTGTTACTGGAAAGCCTAGGTGGTCGCCAGGCCATCCAGGAAACGCAATACTTCACAGCAGAAAACCTTACCCCCCCCCCCCCCCCCCCGCATGCTGCAGACCCTCCTTTTCTCACCCCCAGCATCCTTCCCTGGCTTTCTGTGGTCTTCCACCGCTGGCCAGGTCGTTCGCTGGCTGGGCGAGGCTCCCGCCGTCAGTTCTGGCCTTGCCCGGACGTCACGGTTTGACGTGGCCTGGGGGACGCCAGCGGCCTTCTGGGACACACGTGTTGGTGGTGCCCGCCAGAGGCCCCCGCGGACCCCCAGGGCAGCTGCTATTGGGCTTCATGCGTCAAAACCTGCCCTGGACTCGGGGCCTATCAGCAGCACTGACCTCGCTGTCATCTCGTACCTTGTTTCCCTGCGTATTCGAGGGCAAGGGACAGGGAGGAAGCTGAACACCGCAAAAAGGGGGAGCCACTGAGGGTTCAGGACGGGGAGGCCAGCTGGGGATGTCGCGTGCCCGGGAATCCAGCCTCCTCCCTTCCCGCCTGGTCCGCATCGCCTCTCGGGGTCTCCCGCCTGTCTCTTCTCAGTACCGCAGTCAGAGAGGCCTGTCTACAACCTGGGCGGCTGAGTTCCGCTCCGCCTAAAACCCCTGGTGTCCAGTGTCCGCCTTGCTCATACACAGCGGCGCACAAAGCGGTGTAATCTACACGGTCTCACGACTCCCCTCCCAGGTCCACCCTCTCCCACCGCAGGGCCTTTGCACTGGCGCTCCGCCCCCCTCTCCCCCCCCCGCCCCCCCCCCCCAGCTTCCCAAGGTATCCCGAGAAGACACACCCCGGAGCCCTGTGCTCCCCGGATCCCTACGCCGCACTCGCTGTGTCTTCGCCTGCTCAGCAGCTCTTCATCCCGCCGCGACGCGCGGGGCTAGGATGCGCACACCACGTGCCCCGCTAACACCTGAGCTCTGCCCACCGTGCTCGCAGAATCCCGGTCTACACCCGCGCCCGCGGCTCAGAGAGTGAATACAGGCAGGGGCGCGGGCGACAAAGACGAGCGCCGGGCGGCTGGGGCCACAGGAGCCAGGGGCGGGGCGGGGCGGGGCAGGTGTGTGTGGGAGAGACTCGCCGACCCGGCCACAACCCTGGGGCCGCCCCTGGGGCGGATCGAAAGCCCGCCGCTGCGTCCCCGCCCCGCGCGGGGTGGAGGCACCACTCTCCCCGCCCAGGTGTCTCCGGGCGCCCAGAGACCCGGGCACCTGCGCTAACTCCGCTTTCTGGTCCTCCGGAACCACTTCCGGCGACTTTCTAGGAAGCGCCACTCGCTGGTGGGAAGTCGGCTCCGAGTCCCGCGGGGCCCCTCGCGCATGCGTCCCCGAGCCTCGCGCGTTCAGAGGCCGCGACCTGGGCGGTGGCCGGCGCGTCCGCACAGCGGTGATTTCGCAGGAATTTGGAGACAGAAATAGGTGAAAAAGTCACTTAATTAGGAACCCAGATCACGAGATAAATAATGGAATGCCCTTTTTCAAAACTTAAAAACTTCCTTGTGAAAATTTAAGCCTAGTTGGAAGTTTGGAGAAGGTTGGGAGAAGACTAATGAACCCGAATGGGCTCATCACTCAGACTTAATAAGATTCGGATTCTGGTTTGGTCTGTTTCCCTGCCGTTTTCCATGCGAAAATATTTTAAAGCAAAACCCAAAGATGCTTTTTCAATTTTGTGCTTTTCAGAATACATTTCTCCCCCAAATTTTAAAATTCTAGTTAGTTAATATACAGTGTAGTATTGGTTTCAGGAGAATTCAGTGATTAATCACTTACTTACATACACACCCAGTGCTCATCACAAGTGCCCTTCTTAATGCCCATCTCCATCTAGCCCATCCCCCACCTCCCTCCGTCAACTCTTTGTTTTCTGTGGTTAAGAGTCTCTTATGGTTTGTTTCCCTCTCTTTCAGAATGCATTTCTTAAAAAATATGGACATTTTCTGACAACTACAATGCCATTATCCCACCTAACAAGTTCCTGGTTTCCATTTAATACTGAGTCCATGCTAAACTTGTCCAAATACGTAAAGCATGCTTATTTTTTAATCAAGATCCAAAGTCTACATGCTTTTTTTTTTTTTTTGGTTCTTTTAATTTTCTTTTAATTTAGATCTAGAATAGTACCTTCTTCCATTTTCTATTCCCCCCCGCCCCCTGAACAAATTGGGTATTTGTCCTAAATGTTTCACATGCTGCTGGTTTTGTCTATTTGTATCTTCATTTATTACTCTAGCCTTGTATTTCCTGTTAGCTCTAAAAGTTTGGTTCAAGTTTGGTTTACTTTTATGGGTAAGAATTATTTTTAGGTGGGGCTATGTACTTCTTTTTGCTTTATATTGGGAGGTGTATAATGTCCGACTTGTTCCACACTCTGTGATGCTAAGATTGTTCACTGAGTGCAGCTCTTGATTGTTGTGTCTGTCCATGTGTAGTTCCCTATCAATCTTTCGTTTGGTGGTTTCACCTACCGATCTTTTCCTAAATCAACCATTTCATCAGGGGTTGCAGAATTGTGATTTTTCTAAGTCCAGAGGTCTTGTCAACATTTATGAACAGAAATTTCTTTAAAAAGAAGGATTTTCTCTCATTAGCCTATCAATTCAGGGTGATTTGATTATTCTGAAATAACCATACAGGAATAAAAATAAATACTTTCTTTTTAATTTAACTGCTAGTATTCAGAGTAAATAGTTGTTTGCCCTAGGTGCCATGACCATGTGTTGGCCATCCTTTGAAATGGCTATCAGTGAACCTTTCCAGGATTCTTTTCCTGTGTAGCTCCCGTGCTTATTGTACCAGAACTGGTTTGTGTTACCAGTTGAATATGGCAGAAGTGATGTTATGTTGCTTCTAATGTTTTGTTAAGTTATAAAAGAGACTGTGGCTTCCAACTTGATCTCTCTCTCCCTCTCTCTCAGATCACTCACTCTGAGGGAGGCCAGCTGTCACATTGTGAGGAGTGGCCCATGTCGTGAGGAAATGAAACCCCTGCCAACAGCCATTTGAATGAGTTTAGAAGTGCATCCTCCAGCCCCCAGTCTAGCCATCAGATGACTACAGCCCAGGTCACAGACCCAAAGCCAACAGCTGAGCTGCTCTCAGATTCCTGATCTGCAGAAACTGTGTGAGGTAATAAACATTTGATGTTTGATTCTGAATTTTGGGGGTACTTTATGCAGCAATTGATAACTACTTTTTTTTTTGGTTCTCTCTTTTTGAATATCATTACAAATGCATTGGTTTTTTTCTCTTCTTTTTTTCTTCATAATTAATTAGTTAATTATTTACATCCAGGTTAGTTAGCATATAGTGCAATAATGGATTCAGCAGTAGATTTCAGTGATTCATCCCCTATGTATAACACCCAGTGCTCATCCCAACAAGTGTCTTCCTTAATGCCCCTTACCCATTTAGCCCATCCCCCCTCCCACAACCCCTCCAGCAACCCTCAATTTGTTCTCTGTATTTAAGAGTCTCTTATGTTTTGTCCCCCTCCCTGTTTTTATATTTTTTTTGCTTCCCTTCCCTTGTGTTCATCTGTTCTGTGTCTTAAAGTCCTCATATGAGTGAATTCATATGATATTTGTCTTTCTCTAATTTCGCTTAGCATAATACACTCTAGTTCCATCCACGCAGTTGCCAATGGCAGGATTTCATTCTTTTTGATTGCTTAGTAATACTCCGTTGTACATATATACCACATCTTCTTTATCCATCATCAGTTGATGGACATTTGGGCTCCTTCCATACTTTGGCTATTGTCGATAGTGCTGCTATAAACATTGCGGTGCATGTGCCCCTTCGAATCAGCACACCTGTATCCCTTGGATAAATACCTAGGAGTGCAATTGCAATAGAACTACCTAAGGCAGTTCTATTTTTAGTTTTTTGAGGAAACTTCATACTGTTTTCCAGAGTGGCTGCACCAGTTTGTGTCCCCACCAGCAGTGCAAAAGAGATCCTCTTTCTCCACATCCTTGCCAACATGTGTTGTTGCCTGAGTTGTTAATATTAGTCATTCTGACAGGTGTCAGGTGGTATCTCATTGTGGTTTTGATTTGTATTTGCCTGATGATGAGTGATGTTGAGCATTTTTTCATGTGTCTGTTACCCATCTGGATGTCTTCTTTGGAGAAGTGTCTATTCATGTCTTTTACCCATTTCTTCACTGGATTATTTATTTTATGGGTGTTGAGTTTGAGATGTTCTTTACAGATTTTGAATACTAACCCTTTATCTGATATGTCATATGCAAATATCTTCACCCATTCCATTGGTTGCCTTTTAGTTTTGCTGATTGTTTCCTTCGATGTGGAGAAGCTTTTTATTTTGATGAGGTCCCAATAGTTCATTTTTGCTTTTGTTACCCTTGCCTCCAGAGACGTGTTGAGTAAGAAGTTGCTGCGATCGAGCTCAAAGATGTTTTTGCCTGCTTTCTTCTCCAGATTTTGATAGCTTTCTGTCTTATGTATAGGACTTTGATCCATTTTGAGTTTATTTTTGTGTATGGTTTAAGAAAGTGGTCCAGGTTCATTTTTCTGCACTTGGCTGTCCAGTTTTCCCAGCACCATCTGTAGAAGAAACTGTCTTTATTCCACTGGGTATTCTTTCCTGCTTTGTCCGAGATTAGTTAGCCATACATTTGTGGGTCCATTTCTGGGTTCTCTATTCTGTCCGTTGATCTGAGTGTCTGTTTTTGTGCCAGTGCCATAATGTCTTGATGATTACAGCTTTGTAGTATAGCTTGAAGTCTGGGATTGTGATGCCTCCTGCTTTGGTTTTCTTTTTCAAGATTGCTTTGGCTATTCAGGGTCTTTTGTGGTTCCATACAAATTTTAGGATTGTTTGGTTTAGTTCTGTGAACAATGCTGGTGTTATTTTGATAGGGATTTCATTGAATATGTAGATTGCTTTGGGTAGTATTGACAGTTTAACATTTGTTCTTCAAATCCATGAGTGTGGAATGTTTTTCCATTTTTTTGTGTCTTCTTCAATTTCTTTCATAAGCTTTCTATAGTTTTCAGTGTATAGCTTTTCACCCTTTTGGTTAGGTTTATTCCTAGGGATTTTATGATTTTTGGTGCAATTGTAAATGGGATCAATTCCTTGATTGTCATTTCTGTTGCTTCATTATTGGTGTATAGGAATGCAACTGATTTCTGTGCATTGATTTTGTATCCTGTAACTTTGCTGAATTCATGGATTACTTCTAGCAGTTTTTCGTGGAATCTTGCTGCTGGCCAATTTGGATGTCTTTTATTCCTTTGTGTTTTCTGATTGCTTAGGCTAAGACTTCCAATACTGTGTTGAATAACAGTGGTGAGAGTGGACAGGCCTGTCATGTTCCTGATCTTAGGGGGAAGCTCTCAGTTTTTCCCCACTGAGGATGATATTAGTGTTGGGTCTTTCATATATGGCTTTTATGATCTTGAGGTATGATTCTTCTATCTCTACTTTCTTGAGGGCATTTTTTTTATCAAGAAAGGATGCTATATTTTGTCCAATGCTTTCTCTGCATCTGTTGAGAGGATCATGTGGTTCTTGTCCTTTCTTTTATTGATGTCATATATCACATTAATTGTTTTGTGGGTATTGAACCAGCCCTGCATCCCAGATATAAATCCCACTTGGTCGTGGTGAATAATTCTTTTAATGTATTGTTGGATCTGGTTGGCTAGTATCTTGTTTAGGATTTTTGCATCCATATTCATCATGGAAATTGGTCTGTAGTTCTCCTTTTTAGTGGGGTCTTTGTATAGTTTTGGAATCAAGATAATGCTGGCTTTGTAGAATTAGTTTGGAAGTTTTCCTTCCATTTCTATTTTTTGGAATAGCTTCAGAAAAATAGGTGTTAACTATTTAAATTTTGGTAGAATTCCCCTGGAAAGCCATCCAACCCTGGACTCTTGTTTGTTGGGAGATTTTTGATTACTGATTTAATTTCTCTACTGGTTATGGGTCTGTTCACATTTCCTATTTCTTCTTGTTTCAGTTTTGGTAGTTTGTATGTTTCTAGGAATTTGTCCATTTCTTCCAGATTGCCCATTTTATTGGCATATAATTGCTCATAATATTCTCTTATTATTGTTTGTATTTCTGCTGTGTTGGTTGTGATCTCTCTTCTTTCATTCTTGATTTTATTTGGGTCCTTTCCCTTTTCTTTTTGATCAAACTGGCTAGGGGTTTATCAATTTTGTTAATTCTTTAAAAAAACCAGCTTCTGGTTTCATTGATCTGTTCTACTGTTTTTTTTTTTTTTTTTTTTTTGGTTTCAGTAGCATTGATTTCTTCTCTAATCTTTATTATTTCTTGTCTTCTGATGGTTTTGGAGTTTTTTTGCTGTTTTTTTTTTCCAGCTCTTTAAGGCATAAGGTTAGGTTGTGTATCTGAGATCTTTATTCCTTCTTTAGGAAGGCCTGGATTGCTATATACTTTCCTCTTATGAGCACCTTTCCTGTGTCCAGGAAGTTTTGTGTTGTGGTGTTATCATTTTCATTGGATTCCATGACCTTTTAAATTTTTTTTTAATGTTTATTTATTTTTGAGACAGAGAGAGACAGAGCATGAACAGGGAAGGGGCAGAGAGAGTGGGAGACACAGAATTGGAAGCAGGCTCCAGGCTCTGAGCCATCAGTCCAGAGCCCGACGCGGGGCTCGAACTCACGGACCATGAGATCGTAACCTGAGCTTAAGTAGGATACTTAACCAACTGAGCCAGCCAGGCGCCCCATAAATTTCCTCTTTAACTTTGTGGATAGCCCTATTCTTTAGTAGGATGGTCTTTAGTCTCCAAGTATTTGTTACCTTTCCAATTTTTTTCTTGTGGTTGATTTTGATTTTCATAACGTTGTGGTCTGAAAATATGCATGGTTTGATCTCGATCTTTTTGTACTTGTTGAGGGCTGATTTATGTCCCAGTATGTGATCTATTGTGGAGAATGTTCCATGTGCACTGGAGAAGAATGTGTACTCTGCTGCTTTAGGATGAAATGTTCTGAATATATCTGTGAAGTCCATCTGGTTCAGAGTGTCATTCAAAGCCATTGTTTCCTTGTTGGTATTCTGTTTAGATGATCTGTCCATTGTTGTAAGTGGGGTGTTGAAGTCCCCTATGATTATGGTATTATTATCGATGAGTTTCTTTATGTTTGTTATTAATTGATTTATATATTTGGGTACTCCCACTTTTGGAGCATAAATGTTTACAATTGTTAGATCTTGGTGGATAGACCTCTTAATTACGATGTAATGCCCTTCTTCATCTCTTGTTACAGTCTTTATTTTAAAATCTAGGCTGTCTGACATAAGTATGACTATGCCAACTTTCTTTTGGTGACCATTAGCATGATAGATGGTTCTCCATCCTATTACTTTCAATCTGAAGGTGTCTTTAGGTCTAAAATAAGTCTCTTGTAAACAGAATATAGGTGGATCTTGTTTTCTTACCCATTCTGTTACCATATGTCTTTTGATTGGAGCATTTAGTACATTGACATTTAGAGTGAGTACTGAAAAATATGAATTTATTGCCATTATGTTGCCTGTAGAGTTTGAGTTTTTGGTGGTGTTTTCTGGTACTTTCTAGGCTTTGTTGCTTTTTTTTTCTTTGTGTATTTTCTCCTCTCAGAGAGTCCCCCTTAAAATTTCTTGCAGGGCTGGTTTAGTGGTCACAAACTCCTTTAATTTTTGTTTGTATTTGAAACTTTTTATCTCTCCTTCTATTTTGAATGACAGGCTTGCTGGATAAAGAATTCTTGGCTGCATATTTTTCTGATTCAGCACATTGAATATATCCTGCCACTCCTTTCTGGCCAGCCAAGTTTCTGTGGATAGGTCTGCTGCAAACCTGATCTGTCTTCCCTTGTAAGTTAAGGACTCTTTTCCCCTTGGCTGCTTTCATGATTCTTCCCTTACCTGAGTATTTTGTGAATTTTACTGTGATATGCCTTGTTGATGGTTGGTTTTTTTTGTTAAATCTAATGGGAATTCTCCGTGATTCCTGGATTTTGATGTCTGTGTCTTTCCTCAGGTTAGGAAAGTTTTTTGCTATGTATGCCCACATAAACCTTCTATACCTTTTCTCTCTCTTCATCATCTGGGACCCCTATGATTCTGATGTTGTTCCTTTTTAATGAGTCACTGATTTCTCTAATTCTTATATCATGCTCTTTTGCCTTAGTCTCCCTCTGTTTTTCTGCTTCATTATTCTCCATAAGTTAGTGCTCTATATCACTGATTTGCTGCTCTGCCTCATCCATCCTTTCCGCTGTGGCATCCATTCGAGATTGCAGCTCAGTTATAGTATTTTTAATTTCATCCTGACTAGCTTTTACTTCTTTTATCTCTGCAGAAAGGAATTCTAATCTATTTTCAACTCTAGCTAGTTCGTGATTCTAAATTCTGATTCAGAACATCTTGCTGCTGTCTGTGATGAGTCCCTAGCTGTCACTTCTTTCTGTTCTTTCTTTTGTGGTGGATTTCTTCGTTTCATCATTTTGAAAGAAGAAAAGGAATTACTAAAGTAAAAAAAAATTAAAAAATTAAAAACAACACAAAAAAATGAAATAAATGATGCTAGATCGTAGGTGTGTTTGGGTCTGGTTGTTGAAAAAAGCTTGTTACAATAGAGAAAAAAGGTAAAGAAAGAAAAAGAAAAAAAGAGAAAACATTTGGAAATTGGAAAAAATGAATAGTATAATTAGAATAAAATGAAATCATAAAAGTAGAATAAAATTTTAAAAGCTTAGAAAAAGGTGAACAAATATGGTAAAAAATGAAAGAAAAATGTTTTTTATTAAATAAAAATAAAAATAAATTTGTTTTTTTTCTATAATCAAGAATAAGAAAGGAAAAGAAAAAGGAAACAAAAGTGAATGGATGGACCAGTGAACAGACTGAAAGATGATTGAGATTACATCCTGTTTTCCCTAGTTGTCAAACTATGAAGCAATTGATAGTCTGTAAAGTAAGTAGGTGGAGAGACTTGTGGTGTTCCCCAAGAGGGCTGTTGGCCCAGTATGGCAGGGTTTACTGTAACAGCTCCGTTCTCCACTAGATGGCGCTGCTTAGCTTACTGCGGTGGATTGTTGTGGTGCTTGTAGGTGCGTATGCGCATGTGCAGGAGGGATGAAAATGGCGTCACCCAGCTACCCAGTCTCTAGTATCGGAACTGTGTTCTCTCCGATCAGCAATCGCGCACCCCTCCTTTGTGTCCGGCTTCTGTCTACTCTGCTTTTACACCGTCAGTGACCAATCCATCAGGTTGCCAGGTGGCACCTCCGTCCTGAGTTTTATCTCAGATGGGCTGGTTCCCAACCCCTCACTTCTGAGGGACTGCAGCTTTAACCCATTTTGACCCTCTGTGGGAGGGTCTCACTGAACAATGGCTGGGTGCCCGCCCATACCCAGGAACGTTTGCAGGACCATCGTGCTGATGTTGCCCAGAGACTGAAGCCAGGTGTCAGCCCGCCCCAGAAAAAGATCATGCAATTGTGTAGCAGCAGTGTTTCAGGGATTGTGGAAAATCACAACATACATCTGGCACCAGCCTTCCCCTTAACATCTTTGTTCCAGCACCAGTGAACATGGTTGTTCTCTGGGGTCCACTGGGGCCTTTGGGTATGGGGAGGCCACACAGCCTCTACCAGGTGTCCTTCCAGCAGTGAAACCACCTCTCCCCCTGTGGCCTGAGGACCTCTCCCATAGCACTCTGTTCCTGGGGATCCACCCTTCCCACCAGAGCAACGCCAGGTATCGAGCGTCAGAATTTCAGACTCTGTGCTTCCCCCATTTATAGAGTCTTATGGAATTTAAACCCTCTCCTTTCTCCTTTCTCCCTTTTTAGTTCATTCCCTGCAGCTGTTTCCACTTTTCCATTTTCTCTCCAGCTACTTTGGGGGGGTGCTTTTCCTGTATTCTCCCCCTAGTCTGTGTCCTCTCTTCACAAGCAAAAACAGCTCCCTACCCTCTGCGGCTTTTCTCTCCCCTAGTTCACCTCTCCACACTGTGTACCTGCTAAATTCTGTGGTTCAGGTTATGCAGATTGTTGTGTTAATCTCCATATGAGTTTTCTACGTGCAGGATAGTTTAGTGTTGATCTGGCTGAATTTCAGGGATGAGAGATGCAAAAGGAACTTCCATGCTGTTCTGCCATCTTGGCACCCTGCCACAAATGCATCAATTTTTAAAAAAAATACTGAAGGAGTTTTAATCATTTGCAGTCTTTATTTTTGATGTTCAGATCATTCCATATTTGGCAGGTGGGAGTGCCTTTATTTTGTCTCCTGTGTCCTTTTCATTTAACTCTAAGAGTCTTTGATAATTTTTTTACTTTCTGGCAGGACAAGATACTTCAGGCTTATTTTGTATATTTCCTGCTTCATTTCTCCAAGGTATCAGTCATTACTCCAAGAGTCTTGGTTCCTTTTGGTGGGGTGAATGATTGCATATCTTTGTGAATGGTTACAATTAGCTTCATTTAAAGCATATTAAAATGAAATCAAATTTTTTTAATTATGGGATTGAATTCAGGTTAATCCACTTGGTATGTGTGTGTGACATCCCAACCAATTATACCTCATGCCTCAGTTTCCTCATCTGCAAAATAGATCCAGTGTAAGTACCTAGTTTTTGGAGTTGTTGTGATGATTAACTGAGATACTATATTGAAATAATTTAACACATTGGCCTCAAATTTCATGATTAGGATAATAGATTTGCAAGCCTGGATGATATCATAGTTATCACTGGGTACAATGCCTTCATTTCACACTTAAGAAAACTGAGGCCAGGGGCGCCTGGGTGGCTCAGTCAGTTAAGTGTCTGACTTTGGCTCAGGTCATGATCTTGCTGTTCGTGAGTTTGGGCCCCGCATCAGGGTCTGTGCTGACAGCTCAGAGCCTGGAACCTGCTTTGGATTCTGTGTCTCCCTCTGTCTGCCCCTCCCCTGCTTGCACCCTCTCTCTCTCTCTCTCAAAAGTAAAATAAAACATTAAAAAAAATAAAAAAAAAGAAAAAGAAAACTGGGGCCCAAGAGATCAACAATTTGTTTAAAACTACAAAGGAGGATAAAGAAGAGAAAAGAAACTCATGACTCCAGAGTCTTGGATCTCAAACCTGGGTTATTTTGAATGTAAACACAGCCTCTCCTGCCCAATCAGACCTTCTGTTTATTTAAAGCCAAAGGAGGTTAGAAATAATTGACATATTGGTTATAAAGTGAAATTGTAGAAATGGTACCATCTTAGAAGACCTGATTAATGGCTTTGCTACTCACTAGCTTGATATTTTTGGCAAGCCACTTAACTCCTTAGCATTGCAATTACTGCATCTATAAAATAGTGACAATAAACCCTTCACTCACAAGTTCATTGTGAGGATGAAAATGCAATATATTGTATAGGAAAATGCCTGGCTCATAATAATTGCTAAATAAAGATCATTGTACAAAAATATTTCCTTGATTCCTCCAATTTAGTAACATTTTATCCTCTTTCTCTAAAGGAAATTGAGTTTGATTAGACTTATTCCTAAAGAGACGAAGTCCCTAATTCTGTAATTGAGTTCAGGGCCTTCTGTACAAAGGTACTGAGTAAGAGGTGCAGGAAAGATGCTCTGTATGGTCACTTAACCTCCAGGCTGAGTGTCCATTCTTCTCTATTGTAATCTATTTAAGAGTCCTATTGACCTCCAGGCTGAGTGTCCATTCTTCCTGATGATAGTAATCTAGTTAAGAGTCCTATTAACCTCCAGGCTGAGTGTCCAATCTTCCTAATGATAGTAATCTACTTAACAGTCCTATTAACCTCCAGGCTGAGTGTCCATTCTTCTTGATGATAGTAATCTAGTTAAGAGTCCTGTTTAAAAAAAAAAAAAAGAGTCCTGTTTAACTCTAGGCTGAGTGTCCATTCTTCCTGATGATAGTAATCTACTTAACAGTCCTACTAACCTCCAGGCTGAGTGTCCATTCTTCCTAATGATAGTAATCTACTTAACAGTCCTGTTAACCTCCAGGCTGAGTGTCCATTCTTCCTAATGATAGTAATCTAGTTAAGAGTCCTATTAACCTCCAGGCTGAGTGTCCAATCTTCCTAATGATAGTAATCTACTTAACAGTCCTATTAACCTCCAGGCTGAGTGTCCATTCTTCTTGATGATAGTAATCTAGTTAAGAGTCCTGTTTAAAAAAAAAAAAAGAGTCCTGTTTAACTCTAGGCTGAGTGTCCATTCTTCCTGATGATAGTAATCTAGTTAACAGTCCTGTTAACCTCCAGGCTGAGTGTCCATTCTTCCTAATGATAGTAATATAGTTAAGAGGCCTATTAACCTCCAGGCTGAATGTCCATTCTTCCCAATAGTAATCTACTTAAGAGTCCTAAACGTCCAATTCACATATATTAGCAGGGTACATTTGCCATGGCCTTTGCTGATGTGAAGATACTTTACTTCTACAGCAGACCCTTAGTACAGGACTCTAATAACATAGTGCAATTGAAATAGAGTTTATATACACTATCTGTTCTTGGTTAACCCAACTGATCATAAATGATCTGAAATAATTAGGACAACTTTGTCAGGGATTCATTTCAAACTTTTCAGCCTGTTAATTCCACAGTTCACCTTTTTTACTTTTTGAAAATTTGGATATTTGCCAGTCTTGCGCATCAGTGAAACTTATTTTTTTTAATTTTCTTTTTTCTTTTTTAAAATTTACATCCAAATTAGTTAGCATATAGTGAAGCAATTATTTCAGGTGTAGATTCCTTAATGCCCCTTACCCATTTAGCCCATCCCCCCTGCCACCACCCCTTCAGCAACCCTCAGTTTGTTCTCCATATTTATGAGTCTCTTATGTTTTGTCCCCTCCCTGTTTTTATATTACTTTTGTTTCCCTTCCTGTATGTTCATCTGTTTTGTCTCTTAAAGTCCTCATATGAGTAAAGTCACATGATTTTTGTCTTTCTCTGACTGACTAATTTCACTTAGCATAACACCCTCCAGTTCCATGCACGTAGTTGCAAATGGCAACTATGATGAGTTTCTTTATGTTTGTGATAAGTTGATTTATATATTTGGGAACTGCCACATTTGGCGCATAAATGTTTATAATTGTTAGGTCTTCTTGGTGGATAGACCCCTTGATTATGATATAATGCCCTTCTGTGTCTCTTGATACAGTCTTTATTTTAAAGTCTAGATTGTCTGATATAAGTATGGCTACTGTGGCTTTCTTTTGTTGACCATTAACATGATAGATGGTTCTCCATCCCCTTATTTTCAATCTGTAGGCATCTTTAGGTCTAAAGTTGGTCTCTTGTAATCAGCATACAGATGGATCTTGTTTTCTTATCCATTCTGTTACCCTATGTCTTTTGATTGGAGCATTGAGTCCATTGATGTTTATTTTTTTTATTTTTATTTTTTTCAATATATGAAGTTTATTGTCAAATTGAGTCCATTGATGTTTAGAGTGAGTACTGAAAGATATGAATTTATTGCCATTATGATACTTGTAGATTTGGAGTTTCTGGTGGTGTTCTCTGGTCCTTTCTAATCTTTTGTTGCTTTTGGTATTTATTTATTTATATATATATATTTTCATGTTTTCTTCCCTCAGAGAGTCCCCTTCAAAATTTCTTGCAGGGCTGGTTTGGTGGTCACAAACTCCTTTAATTTTTGTTTGTCTGGGAAACTTTTTATCACTCTTTATATTTTGCATGACAGCCTTGCTGAATAAAGAATCCTTGGCTGCATATTTTTCTGATTCAGCACACTGAATATATCCTGCCACTCCTTTCTGGACTGCCAAGTTTCTGTGGGTAGGTCTGCTGCAAACCTGATCTGTCTTCCCTTGTAGGTTAGGGACTTTTTTTCCCTTGCTGCTTTCATGATTCTCTCCTTGCCTGAGTATTTTGTGAATTTGACTATGATATGCCTTGTTGATGGTCGGTTTTTGTTGAATCTAATGGGAGTCCTCTGTGTTTCCTGGATTTTGATGTCTGTGTCCTTCCTGAGGTTAGGAAAGTTTTCCGCTATGATTTGCTCACATAATCCTTCTACCCCTGTTTCTCTTCTCTTCCTCCTTTGGGACCCCTATGATTCTGATGTTGTTCCTTTTTAATGAATCACTGATTTCTCTAATTCTTAAATCGTGCTCTTTTGCCTTAATCTCCCTCTTTTTTTCTGCTTTGTTATTCTCTATAAGTTTGTCCACTATATTGCTGATTCTCTGTTCTGCCTTGTCCATCCTTGCCACTGCTGCATCCATCCATGATTGCAGCTGAGTTATAACATTTTTCATTTCATTCTGGCTATTTTTTACTTCTTTTATCTCTGCAGAAAGGGATTCTAATCTATTTTCGACTCCAGCTAGTATTCTTATTATCGTGATTCTAAATTCTGGTTCAGACATCTTGCTTGTATCTGTGTTGGTTAAATCCCTGGCTGTTGTTTCTTTGTGCTCTTTCTTTTGGGGTGAATTCCTTCGTTTTGTCATTTTGAAGGGAGAAAAGGAATTAATGAGGTAGAAAAATTGAAATTAAAAAAATATTAAAATTAAAAATTAAAAATTAAAAACACACACAGACAAAAATTGAATAGATGATGCTAGATCCTAGGTGTGTTTTGGTCTGGGTGTTGAAAATTGTTTGACAGATTAGAGAAATGAAAAAAAAAGGGGGGGGGTGAAGGAAATCATTTGAAAATTTGAAAAAATTAATACACTAAAGTAGACTAAAATGATGTGGGTAAAATGGAATTTGAAAAAATATACACAAAAATACAGAATATAGTAGAAAAAAATTATAGAAATATTTTTTAATAAAAATTAAAACGAAATATGAATTTTTTCATTTTCTGTATGTAAGAAGAAAGAAAAGAAATGAAAAAAGAAGATAAAAAAAGAAAAAAGAAAAAAAATCGTTTGAAAATTTGAAAAAGTGAATACACTGTAGTAGACAAATAAAATGATGGGAGTATGACAGAATTTGAAAAAAATTACATAAAAGCAAAAAATATAGTAATAACAATTAAATAAAAATATTTTGAAAAGAAATTGAAAGTAAAAATGAAGTTTTTCTCTTTCTGCATTCAAGGAAAATAAAAGAAATGAAAAAAAGAAAAAAGGAAAAGAAAGAAAAAAAAGGAAATTGTTTGAAAATTTGGAAAGGTGAGTACACTGAAGTAGACTAAAAAAATGATGGAAGTTAAAGTAGAATTTGAAAAAATTTACACAAAAGTAAAAAATATAGTAATAAAAATTAAAGACATATTTTTAATAAGAATTGAAAATAAAAATGAGTTTTTTCTCTTCCTGTATTCATGAAAAAGAAAAGAATTGTAAAAGAGAAAAATGAAAAAGAAAAAAAAAGAAAAAATTGAATAGATGAACCTGCTAGCAGATTGAAGTAGGACTGAAATTGCTTTGTTTTCCCCTAGAGGTCAGTCCATGTAGTTCTTTATAGTCCATAAATTAAGCTGGCGGTGAGGTTTGTGTTTTTGAAGAGTGAAGTTGGCCCAGTTGGGTGGGGCTCGGTGTAACAGTTCTGCTTGCCACTAGATGGCACTGCTAGCCTACTGGGGTGGATTGTTGAGGGGCTGGTAGGTGCATATGCGCATGCGTGGGAACGGTGAAAATGGCGCCACCCAGCTACCCAGTCTGTTCCCCCGGAGCAGCAATCACGCACCCGTCCTCTGTCTTCAGCTCTCTTCCACTCCCCGCTTTTCCACTCTCCGTGACCAGGCCCCAGGCAGTACCTCTTTCCCAAGTTTTGTCTCAGATGTGGCTGTTTTCCCCAGCCCCTTACTTCCAAAGGACTGTGGATTTGATCTGTTCTGCCCCTCAGCGGGAGGGTCTCACTGAGCAATGGCTGAATGTCAGCTGCACCCAGGTACACCTGCTGGACCCTGTTGTTGCTGGTGTCCCAAGACTGTGGCCAGGTGCCAGCCCGCCCCAGAAAAAGATCACAAGACAGTGTAGCATCAGCGTTTCAGGGATTATGGAAAATCACCACACACATCTGGCACCAGGCTTCACCCTCAACAACCTTGCCCCAGCACCAGTGAATATGGCCGCCTTGTGAGGTCTGCTGGGATCAGGTGGCTTCAATAGTCTCTACCAAATGTCCTTCTAGCAGTGGAACCGCTTTTCCCCATGTGGCCCACGGACCTCCTGGACCCCACTCTGTTCCTGGGGATTCACCTTTCCCACCAGAGCACTGCCAGGTATGGAGCTGTGGAGTTGCAGCCTTTGCGCCCCCCTTGTTTACAGTCTTAATGGAATTTAAACCCTCTCCTTTCTCCTTTCTCCCTTTTAGTCCCTGCAGCTGTTTCCAATTTTCCACTTTCTCTCCAACTGCTTTTGGGAAGGGGTGCTTTTCCTGTATGCTCCCCCTCTCTGCAGTCTCCATCCTCTCTCTGCCCACAAAAGGCGTTCCCTACCTTTCACGGCTTCTTGCTCCCCAAGTTCAGCTCTTTGTGTCACGTACCTGCTGAATTCTGTGGTTCAGGTTGTGCACATTGTTGTGTTAATCTTCCAATCATTTTTCTAGGTGTGTAGGATGGTGTAGTGTTGGTCTGGCTGTATTTCATGGACGTGAGACACACAAAACGCTTCCATGCTGTTCTGCTATCTTGGCTCCTCCCCTTTGAGTCGCGCATCAGTGAAACTTCTTAACAGTGGCCTCCAGGGGTCCCTTTGCCAATCTGTCTGACATTCAGGATCCTTCCAGTGATTTTATCTCAGTATGAAGACTTGCACTCATTCAAGGCAAATAGTTATACCTTTACTATCTGATATTTAATTTCCTTATATTAATGTTTGTCTTACCATTCCCAATTTCAAGGTCATGCTCTTTGATGGAGAAATAGAAGCCTGATTGATGTTAAGTAATTCTATGGCTCATTTGCCATCTGTTGAAATTATCAAATTCATTTCCTTTTGGGGCTTTTGGGGTAAAACAAATATTTCAGGCATACAAAAAATAATATTAGGAATAATCAACATCCAGCTTAAGTTATAAATATTACAAATACAATTAAATCCCTTTGTCTGCTCCTTCATGGTTACTCCCTCTTTCCTTCTCAGGTAAACTCCTATCCTGATTTTGATATTATTCCCATGCATGTTTGTATATTTTTAGTACATATGTGCATAGCCACAAATGTCATATAGTATAATTTACATGTTTTACAAAGTTTATACAAATAGTTTCACTCTGTACATATCTTTTAAGTTTGAAGGGCTGAATTTGATTTAGGTTCAATGTTTTTGGCAAGAATACTTCATAGGGGTAACTATATACTTTGTACTCAACTTTATGGTTTTTAGATTTATCCTTAATGAAATATAGCTTCAGCTCATCCTTTTTAACTGTGGCAAGAGTTCAGAAATAGCCAAAGTAGGGGCGCCTGGGTGGCCCAGTCAGTTAAGCGTCCGACTTTGGCTCAGGTCATTATCTTGCGGTCCGTGAGTTCGAGCCCCGCATTGGGCTCTGTGCTGACAGCTCAGAGCCTGGAGCCTACTTTGGATTCTGTGTCTCTCTCTCTCTCTGCCCCTCCCCGCTCGTGCTCTGTCTCTCTCTCTCTCAAAAATAAATAAACCTTAAAAAAATGGAAAGAAATAGCCAAAGTAAAACCAATGAATCACCACAGTAGAAATTAGTAAAAGTTTGTTAAAAAGACATGTTACAAACCAGAAGCACTTAAATGAAAGCATGGAATGAGGCTCAGGGGTACATTGCTATGAAGCAGCTTACATAGTGAGAAAGCAGTGATTATTTTTCACAGGGATTGGTTATAATATTATAATTTTCTTAAATGATAGGTAATTGGTTAGTGGTTACCTGACATCAACCTTGGGAAACAGTTTACGTTTTGCTTATATTCCCAGAGGCATAAGCAAGAAATGATGCAGGCCAAGCTAGTAATTGCTTGTGTGACTAAACTGGTTTTATCTGAACAGGGAATTTTCAAGGTTGGCCAGTTTGTTTTTGATTTTAACAACCGTCACAGGCTTTTTTCATTTTCCTTCTAATAATTCTCTTAATTGTCCTTATTACTTTTACAGTTCAACTCAGAGCTTTGGTAAGTATTTGTTTAGCTTTGATTTTATGGATTTCTTTTGTTTATATTGGCACTTAGAAATACATTTCTTTATTTCCCCTTCTAAAAATAGAATATCTCATAATTTATATGTTAGAAAGTTCATATTCTAGTGTGGGAAAGAAAAATCTATAAAGTATTACTACTTCCTCAAACTTTTATCTTTTGGGCTTAACTTTATTACATACGTGGAATATGTTCTGTTCAAGTTTCTGCTGCTGATCACACTGAAACAGAACATAATGAAAATATAGAAAAATACCATATGCTGGAAATGTAATATTTTGGAAAATACAGCATACTTATAATGTATGCTGTGGATCTTCGTAATCCTAAGAATGATAGCACATTTAAATGTATGAAACACTGGTTCTCTTAAATAAAGCTACTGAGAAGAGGGAAATGCAGATATTAGTCAAAGATGCTTTCCAGCAATTTGTTTCAGACCCATTTCAATTCATTCTTTTACAAGTGTTTCTTCAGCACCTGTTCCCAGAGCTTGGGATGCAGGAGTGAACATTTCAAGACCTCTGCGTTTGGAGCGACATTCAAGTAATTGTGATTAAGTCGTGCTTCCGTTTTCTTTCTTTGTTCTCTCTCTTCCCACACCGAAGAAGACAAATTTCAGACTCCAGCTAATCTGTTCTCAGAGCGGTGACAGCCCCAAATCAGCAAGCAGGACGCAGCCGGTGCACCGCTCGGTCTGTAGTGCGGGAGCACCTGGCAGGGTCCTCCCAGTGGTCCTGGAAGTGCTGGCTCCATGTTGCCATGGAGACATGGGCGCGAACTTCTGCGGCAGGCGCCTCGGGTGGGGGTGGGGAGCGGCGGGAGGAGCTGCCGGCGGCCGGGCTGTGTGGCCTATGGCAGGTGCGTGGGTGCAGCGGGTGCGTGAGGGTGGGAAGCGCTGGAGGCAGCAGGTGCGTGAGGCCAGGCAGCAGGTGCGTGAGGCCGGCGGCAGGTGCGTGGGGCCAGAGGCAGGTGCTTGTGGCAGGTGCGTGTGGCCGCTCCTCTTCTGCTCTTCCTCCGTCCCTGCCCCTCAGTCCCAATACGGTTCTTGGCCGACAGGTGAGGAGACTGCCTAGCGGGCAGGTGGGCGCTGCCGTGTCGCCCCAGGACCGACTCCGCCCGCACCTGGCCGTTCTCACCTCCCCAATTCCGACCCGAGCCTCAGCTAGCCTTTTCGCTGCCACTTTGCTTCCCCTGGGGCCACGCGCTCCTTAGTGACGCGCACCTGTGGACGTGGCCCTCTTCCTGCTGGTCCCGGCAGGCCCACGGCCTGACATGCAGGCGGAGCCTCGGGTTGCAGGGCTGTCCAGAGCCACGCTGCCAGTGGGCAGAACACGCAGGGCAGCCCCCGCCCCGGGGCTCAGATGGGTGTTCACGGAGATTCGGGTCCTTCTGGGAGGCCTGTCCTGAGAAGTGGTCCCCGATGTGCTGCCTGGACAGAGCCGGGCTGGATGTGGGATCCTGGCTCCCCCCCGCTTGATCTTCTTGGGGAAGAATCGGCGAGAGGAGGCCAACCGTGAAATGGGTAGTGGTCCTGGGGTGGGGGTGGGGGTAGTGACAAAGCCCCCCAGCTGAGGTTCTTCCCGAATCCCGCTGCTGACTGTGCTGATACAGCCCTTGGAGCTGCCTGCGTTTGTAGGAAGGACTGTACAGTCCTCGGCTCAAATGGAACAGAATTGGATTTTCCCTCCCTAGTCCAGTGAGATGGCGCCTTCATATCTCTCCTGGGATTTTAATTCTAAGTCTCTTCTCCCGTGATGCTGTGCCTACATCCGGGTGCCCCCAGCGCCCAGGACGGGTGGAGCGGGCTGCCGCAGATTTTGGCATCAGCCTCGGATTCTCCAGTTATCCAGCCTGAAAATGTCATCCCATTTCCTTGGGTCCGGCGAGGGCGGTGAACCTCCTGCCAATGAGGAGAGTTCTGGAAATCTAGTAGAAAAGAAGCTAGAGCAAGTCTTCCAAAGGATGGCAGCGAGAACTGATTTTTAGATGTTGTACGTTAAATGTTTAAAAACAGACCCGAATGAACATCGCGTTGTCCTCAAGTGACTGGAAACCACTCCTTCGCTGTTCCTGAAGGACCCCCACTCTGCTGTGACCTGGACACTAGCCGCCCTATTCCCTAGGGCAGGAAAAACATTGCTTGTTTTTATATGGTCTCCAAACTAAGAATGGTTTCTGCGTCTTAAAGACGTAGACATGGTTGAGCAAAAATCCAAGGAATTACGGTATTTTGTGACATGTGAAAATGATAAAGCTCTTAAATTTTTTTTAAAGTTTATTTATGTATTTTGAGAGAGACAGAGACAGTGCATGTCGGGGAGGGTCAGAGAGAGAGGGAGAGAGAATCCCAAGCAGACTCTGCAGTGCTGTCAGTGCAGAGCCCGACCTGGGGTTCGAACCCACACAACCGTGAGATCATGACCTGAGCTGAAACCGAGGGTGGGACGCTCCACCGACTGAGCCACTCAGGCACCCTGAAAATTCTAATTTCAGTGCCCATAAATGTCACTGGAACATAGCCAGGCTCATTTGTTTATGCATTGCTCTCATGCTACAGCAGGATTGAGCACATGCGTAGGACTTGAGACCGTATGGCCTGCAGTGCTCTAAATATTTGCTATCTGGCTCTTTAACAGAAAATGTTAGCAGACTATCAGTGTTGGCTTTTGGGTGATTCACAGTTTTGGGTGATTCATACCTCGCTCTTTTTTTTTTTTTTAATTTTTAAATGTTTTATTTATTTTTGAGAGACAAAGAGCATGAGCAGGGGAGGGGCAGAGAGAGACGGAGACACAGAATCTGAAGCAGGTTCCAGGCTCAGCACAGCGCCCCACACAGGGCTCGAACCGTGAGATCATGACCTGAGCCAAAGTTGGACGCTTACCTGACTGAGCCACCCACGTGCCCCTTCACACCTCATTCTTAAAAGTTGCTATGGAGATTGAACTTCCTGTTCTCAGCAGTTCCAGGCTTCATAGTTCTGTCTTTACCCTCCCCCACTCCCAAAGCTCTCTCTGGACATCACGATCAGTCAAGAGCGGGACAAGCAGGCCAGTCTCTTGAGTCTGCAGCTTGGGTCAGTGTTTGGGTGCTTCCTGGGTCACAGTCCCTGAGTCCTCAGAACTTGCTTAAATCCCAAAACCTGGAACTATTCATGGACCGTAGGTAGGAGAGCCTGTATGTGGACCTGCAGACTGGTTTCTACTTGCAATAAATAGGGCAGGGGCCCTCTGTCCAGGACATCATCCCTAAAGCCCTTCTCCCCATAAAAGGCCTGGGAAGGGCTGGCCCTTACTGGGCTTGTCAGGTTAGCTTAGGCAGGGGTCCCCTACTTAGGACTCTGGCACAGGGGAAAATCTAAGCCTCTGGGTGAAGGTGTGGAGAGATTGTCCCAGCTTCTACTTAGCGGGGGGGGGGGGAATAGGGAGAGAACAGAAACCCTTTATCTGATATGTCATTTGCATATATCTTTTATTGATTGTTTCCTTCGCTGTGCAGGTTTCTTTTTTCTTTTTCTTTTTTAATCTTGCTGAGGTACCAATAGTTCATTTTTGCTTCTGTTTCCCTTCCCTCCAGAGACATGTCAAGTAAGAAGTTGCTGTGGCTGAGGTCAAACAGGTTGTTGCCTGTTTTCTCCTCTAGGATTTTGGTGGTTTCCTGTCTCACATTTAAGTCCTTCATTTTAAATTTTATTTTTGTGAATGATACAAGAAAGTGGTCTAGTTTCATCCTTCTGCATGCTTTTCCAGTTTTCCCAACACCCATTTGTTGAAGAGACTGTCTTTTTTCCATCGAATAGTCTCTCCTGCTTTGTTGAAGATGAGTTGATCATATAGATGTGGGTCCATTTCGGGGTTCTGTATTCTGTTCCACTGATCTGTATGTCTGTTTTTGTGCCAATACCATACTGTCTTGATGCTTACAGCTTTGTAAGATAACTTGAAGTCTGGAGTTGTGATGCCTCTCACTTTGCTTTTCTTTTTCAACATTACTTTGGTTATTCAGGATCTTTTCTGGTTCCATACAGTTTTTTTTTTTTTTTTTTATAATTGTTTGTTCCAGCTCTGTGAAGAATGCTGGTGGTATTTTGGTGGAGATTCAGTTGAATGTGTAGATTGCTTTGGGTAGTATAGACATTTTAACAATGTTTGTTCTTCCAATCGATGAGCATGGGATGTTTTTCTCTTTCTTTCTTTCTTTCTTTCTTTCTTTCTTTCTTTCTTTCTTTCTTTCTTTCTTTCTTTCTCTCTTTCAAAGTGAGTGGGGGAGAGGGGCAGAGAGAGAGAGAGTCCCAAGCAGGCTTCACACTCAGCATGGAGCCCGACGCAGGGCTTGATCTCATGATCCTGGGATCATGATCTGAGCCAAAATCAAGAGTTGGACATTCAGCTGAGTAAACCACCCAGGAGCCCCCTTTTTTCCATTTCTTTGAGTTTTCTTCAATTTATTTCATAAATTTACATATTATTTACCTTTTTTGGCTAGGTTTATTCCTAGATATCTTAGGGTTTTTGGTGTAATTGTAAATGGGTTGATACCTTGATTTCTTTTTCTGCTGCTCCATTATTGGTGTATAGAAATGCAACCAATTTCTGTACATTGATTTTGTATCCTGTCACTTTGCTGAACTCATGTATGAGTTCTAGCAATTTTTTGGTGGAGTCTTTCTGGTTTTCCACATAGAGTATCATGTCGTCTGCCAAGAGTGAACATTTGAGTTTTTCCTTACTGATATGGATGCCTTTTATTTCTTTTTCTTGTAGGATTGCTTAGGCTAGGACTTCCAGTACTATGTTGAACAACAGTGACAAGAGTGGACATCCTGTCATGTTTCTGACCTTACTGAGAAAGCTCTCAGTTTTTCCCCATTGAGGATGGTATTAGCTGTGGGTCTTTCATATATGGCCTATGTGATGTTAAGATATGTTCCTTCTATGCCTACTTTCTTGAGGGTTTTATCAAAAAAACAATGCCATGTTTTGTCAAATGCTTTTTCTGCATCTGTTGAGAGGAACATATAGTTCTTATCCTTTCATTAATGTGGTATATCACGTTGATTGATTTGTGGATATTGAACTAGCCCTGCATCACAGGAATAAATCCCACCTGATCATGGTGAATAATTCTTTTAATATACTGTTGGATTCAGTTTGCTAATGTCTTGTTGAGAATTTTTGTATCCAGGTTTATCAGGGATATAGGTCTGTAATTCTTTTTAGAGGGGTCTTTGTCTGGTTTTGAAATGAAGGTAATGCTGGCCTTGTAGAGTGAGTTTTGAAGTTTTCCTTCCATTTCTGTTATTTTTGGAGCAGTTTCAGCATAATAGGTATTGAATAGTATAGGTATATTATAATAATTATTAATTATTCTTTAAATGGTTGGTAGAATTATCCTGGGAAGCCATCAGGCCCTGGACTCTTCTTTGTTGGGAGATTTTCTTTAATTTTTTTAAATGTTTTATTACTGAGAGAGAGAGACAGAGAGAGAGAGTATGAGCAGGGGAGGTGCATAGAGAGAGGGAGACACAGAATCTGAAGCAGGCTCCAATCTCTAAGCTGTCAGCACAAAGCCTGAGGCAGGGCTGAGACTCATGAACCTGTGAGATCATGACCTGAGCTGATGTTGGATGCTTAACTGATTGAGCCACCCAGATGCCCTGGGAGATTTTCTTTAATGTTTATTTATTTTGAGAGAGAGAGAGAGAGAGAGAGCAAGCAGGGGAGGGGCAGAGAGAGAGAGTGAGAGAAAGAGAGAGACCCTAGCAGCCTCCGCATAGCACCAATCCTGATGTAGAGCTTGAACTCACAAACTGTGAGATCATGACCTGAGCCAAAATCAAGAGCGAGCTGCTCAACCAACTGAGCACCCAGGAACCCCCTTTGTTGTTGTTTTTTTTTAAACTAATGATTTAATTTATTTTTTGGTTATGGGTCTGTTTAAATTTTCTATTTCTGTTTCAGTTTTGGTAGTGTATGTTTCTAGGAATTTGTCCATTTCTTCCAGATTGCCCAACTTATTGGCATGTAATTGCTCATGATATTCTCTTATAATTGTATTTATCTGGTGTCAATTGTGATCTCTCCTCTTTGATTCATGATTTTATTTATTTGGTTCCTTTCTCTTTTATTTTTGATAAGTCTGGCTAGGGCTTATCAATTTTGTTAATTATTTTCAAGAATCAGCTTCTAGTTTCATTGATCTATTCTGGTTTTTTTTTTTTAATTTCTATATCATTTATTTCTGCTCTAATATTATTATTTCCTTTCTTCTGCTGGACTTCATTTGATGTTCTTTTTCCAGCTCCTTCAAGTGAAAGGTTAGGTTGTGTATTTGAGGCTTTCCTTGCTTTTTTTAAAAAAAAATTTTTTTAATGTTTATTTATTTTTGAGACAGAGAGAGACAGAGCATGAATGGGAGAGGGTCAGAGAGAGAGGGACACACAGAATCTGAGGCAGGCTCCAGGCTCTGAGCTGTCAGCACAGAGCCCGATGCGGGGCTCGAACTCACGGACCGTGAGATCATGACCTAAGCCGAAGTTGGATGCTTAACCGACTGAACCACCCAGGCGCCCCCTTTCCTTGCTTTTTGAGGAAGACCTGTATTGTATATACTTTCCTGTTATGACTGCCTTTGCTGCATCCCAAAGACTTTGGACTGTCGTGATATCATTTTCACTTGCTTCCATGTATTTTTAAATTTCTTTTTAATTTCCTGGTTAATCAATTGATTCTTCAGTAGGATGTTCTTTAACTTCCATGTATTTGAGGTCTTTCCAATTTTTTTCTTCTGGTTTACTTTAACATTCATAGTGTTGTGATCTGAAAATATGCATGGTATGATATCAATCTATTTATACTTGTTGAGGCCTGATTTGTGACCCAGTATGTGATCTATTCTGGAGAATCTTCCATGTGTATTTGAGAAGAATGTATATTCTGTTGCTGTAGGGTGGAATGTTCTAAATAGATCTGTTAAGTCCATCAGGTCCAGTATGTCATTCAGAGCCATCGTTTCCTTGTTGATCTTCTGTTTTTAATAATCTGTTCATTGCTGTAAGATGGGTGTTAATGTCCCCTACCATTTTTAAAATTCTAAGTTTATTTATTTATCTGAGAGAGAGAGAGAGAGAGAGAGAGAGAGAGAGAGAGAGAGGCAGAAAGAGAGGGAGAGAGAATCTCAAGTACGCTCCATGCGGTCAGTGCAGATCTTGATGTGGGGCTTGATCTCATGTACCATGAGATCATGACCTTAGCCAAAATCAAGACTCAGGCACTTAAGTGGCTGAGACACCCAGGCACCTCTGCCTTACTATTATTATATTATTGTCAATGAATTTCTTTAAGTTTTTTTTTAAACATATGAAATTTATTGTCAAATTGGTTTCCATACAACACCCAGTGCTCATCCCAAAAGATGCCCTCTTCAATACCCATCACCCACCCTCCTCTCCTTCCCACCCCCCATCAGCCCTCAGTTTGTTCTCAGTTTTTAAGAGTCTCTTATTCTTTGGCTCTCTCCCACTCTAACCTCTCTCTCTTTGTTTTTTTTTCCTTCCCCACCCCCATGGGTTCCTGTTAAGTTTCTCGGGATCCACATAAGAGTGAAAACATACGGTATCTGTATTTCTCTGTATGACTTATTTCACTTAGCATAACACTCTCCAGTTCCGTCCACCTTGCTACAAAGGGCCATATTTCATTCTTTCTCATTGCCACGTAGTACTCCATTGTGTATATAAACCACAATTTCTTTATCCATTCATCAGTTGATGGACATTTAGGCTCTTTCCATAATTTGGCTATTGTTGAGAGTGCTGCTATAAACATTGGGGTACAAATGCCCCTATGCATCAGTACTCCTGTATCCCTAGGGTAAATTCCTAGCAGTGCTACTGCTGGGTCATAGGGTAGGTCTATTTTTAATTTTTGTGAGGAACCTCCACACTGTTTTCCAGAGCGGCTGCACCAGTTTGCATTCCCACCAACAGTGCAAGAGGGTTCCCGTTTCTCCACATCCTCTCCAGCATCTATAGTCTCCTGATTTATTCATTTTGGCCACTCTGACTGGCATGAGGTATAACTGAGTGTGGTTTTGATTTGTATTTCCCTGATGAGGAGCGACGTTGAGCATCTTTTCATGTGCCTGTTGGTCATCCGGATGTCTTTAGAGATGTGTCTATTCATGTTTTCTGCCCATTTCTTCACTGGATTATTTGTTTTTTGGGTGTGGAGTTTGGTGAGCTCTTTATAGATTTTGGATACTAGCCCTTTGTCCGATATGTCACTTGCAAAATATCTTTTCCCATTCCGTTGGTTGCCTTTTAGTTTTGTTGATTGTTTCCTTGCTGTGCAGAAGCGTTTTATCTTCATGAGGTCCCAATATTCATTTTTGCTTTTAATTCCCTTGCCTTTGGGGATGTGTCAAGTAAGAAATTGCTACGGCTGAGGTCAGAGAGGTCTTTTCCTGTTTTCTCCTCTAGGGTTTTTATGGTTTCCTGTCTCACACACAGGTCCTTTATCCATCTTGAGTTTATTTTTGTGAATAGTATAAGAAAGTGGTCTAGTTTCAACCTTCTGCATGTTGCTGTCCAGTTCTCCCAGCACCATTTGTTAAAAAGACTGTATTTTTCCATTGGATATTCTTTCCTGCTTTGTCAAAGATTAGTTGGCCATACTTTTGTGGGTCTAGTTCTGGGGTTTCTGTTCTATTCCATTGGTCTATGTGTCTGATTTTGTGCCAATACCATGCTGTCTTGATGATTACAGCTTTGTAGTCGAGGCTAAAGCCTGAGATTGTGATGCCTCCCGCTTTGGTCTTCTTCTTCAAAATTACTTTGGCTATTCGGGACCTTTTGTGGTTCCATATGAATTTTAGGATTGCTTGTTCTAGCTTCGAGAAGAATGCTGGTACAATTTTGATTGGGATTGCATTGAATGTGTAGATACGTTGGGTAGTATTGACATTTTGACAATATTCTTCCAACCCATGAGCACGGAATATTTTTCCATTTGTTTATATCTTCTTCAATTTCCTTCATAAGCTTTCTATAGTTTTCAGCATACAGATCTTGTACATCTTTGGTTGGATTTATTCCTAGGTATTTTATGCTTCTTGGTGCAATTGTGAATGGGATCAGTTTATTTATTTGTCTTTCTGTTGCTTCATTATTCGTGTATAAGAATGCAACTGATTTATGTACATTGATTTTGTATCCTGCAACTTTGCTGAATTCGTGTATCAGTTCTAGCAGACTTTTGGTGGAGTCTATTGGGTTTTCCATGTATAATATGTCATCTGCAAAAAGTGAAAGCTTGACTTCATCTTTGCCAATTGGGATGCCTTTGATTTCCTTTTCTTGTCTGATTGCTGATGCTAGAACTTCCAACACTATGTCAAACAATAGTGGTGTGAGTGGACATCCCTGTCGTGTTCCTGATCTCAGGGAAAAAGCTCTCAGTTTTTCCCCATTGAGGATGATGGTAGCTGTGGGCTTTTCATAAATGGCTTTTATGATTTTTAAGTATGTTCCTTGTATCCCGAGTGTGTTGAGGGTTTTTATTATGAAAGGATGCTGAATTTTGTCAAGTGATTTTTCTGCATGGATTGAAAGGATCATATGGTTCTTATCTTTTCTTTTATTAATGTGATGTATCATGTTGATTGATTTGCGAATGTTGAACCAGCCCTGCATCCCAGGAATGAATCCCACTTGATCATGGTGAATAATTCTTTTTATATGCTGTTGAATTCGATTTGCTAGTAACTTACTGAGAATTTTTGCATCCATATACATCAGGGATATTGGCCTGTAGTTCTCTTTTTTTACTGGGTCTCTGTCTGGTTTGGGAATCAAAGTAATACTGGCTTCATAGAATGAGTCTGGAAGTTTTCCTTCCCTTTCTATTTTTTGGAATAGCTTGAGAAGGATAGGTATTATCTCTGCTTTAAACGTCTGGTAGATCTCCCCTGGGAAGCCATCTGGTCCTGGAGTCTTTATTGTTGGGAGATTTTTTGATGACAGATTCAATTTCTTCGCTGGTTATGGGTCTGTTCAAGCTTTTTATTTCCTCCTGATTGCGTTTTGGAAGTGTGTGGGTGTTTAGGAATTTGTCCATTTCTTCCAGGTTGTCCAGTTTGTTTGCATATAGTTTTTCATAGTATTCCCTGATAATTGCTTGTATTTCTGAGGGATTGGTTGCAATAATTCCATTTTCATTCATGATTTTATCTATTTGGGTCATCTCCCTTTTCTTTTTGAGAAAGATGGCTAGAGGTTTATCAATTTTGTTTATTTTTCAAAAAATAGACTTTTGGTTTCATTGATCTGCTCCACAGGTTTTTAGATTCAGTATTGTTTATTTCTGCTCTTATCTTTATTATTTCTCTTCTTCTGCTGGGTTTGGGGTGTCTTTGCTGTTTCATGCTTCTATTTCCTTTAGGTGTGGTGTTAGATTTTGTATTTGTGATTTTTCTTGTTTCTTGAGTTAGGCCTGGATTGCAATGTATTTTCCTCTCAGGACTGCCCTTGATACATCCCAAAGCGTTTGGATTGTTGTATTTTCATTTTTGTTTGTTTCCATATATTTTTTAATTTCTTCTTTAATTGCCTGGTTGACCCATTCATTCTTTAGTAGGATGTTCTTTAACCTCCATGCTTTTGGAGGTTTTCCAGACTTTTCCCGTGGCTGATTTCAAGCTTCATAGCATTGTGGTCTGAAAGTATGCATGGTATGATCTCAGTTCTTGTATACTTATGAAGGGCTGTTTTGTAACCCAGTATGTGATCTATCTTGGAGAATGTTCCATGTGCACTCGAGAAGAAAGTATATTCTATTGCTTTGGGATGCAGAGTTCTAAATATATCTGTCAAGTCCACCTGATCCAGTGTATCATTCAGGGCCCTTGTTTCTGTATTGATCCTGTGTCTAGATGATCTATCCATTGTTGTAAGTAGAGTATGAAAGTCCCCTGCAATTATCACATTCTTATCAATAAGGTTGCTTATGTTTGTGATTAACTGTTTTATATATTTGGGGGCTCCCATATTCAGCGCATAGACATTTATAATTGTTAGCTCTTCCTGATGGATAGAGTCTGTAATTATTATATAATGCCCTTCTTCATCTCTTGTTACAGCCTTTAATTTAAAGTCCAGTTTGTCTCATATAAGTATGGCTACTCCACCTCTCTTTTTATTTCCAGTAGCATGATAAATAGTTCTCCATCTCCTCACTTTCAATCTGAAGGTGTCCTCAGGTCTAAAATGAGTCTCTTGTAGACAGCAAATAGATGGGTCTTGTTTTTTTATCCATTCTGATACCCTATGTCTTTTGGTTGGCGAATTTAGTCCATTTACGTTCAGTGTTATTGTAGAAAGATGAGTTTAGAGTGATTGTGATGTCTGTAGGTTTCATGCTTGTAGTGATGTCTCTGGTATTTGTCTCACAGGATCCCCCTTAGGATCTCTTGTAGGGCTGGTTTAGTGGTGATGAATTCCTTCAGTTTTTGTTTGTTTGGGAAGACCTTTATCTCTGCTTTTATTCTAAATGACAGATTTGCTGGATAAAGGATTCTCAGCTGCATATTTTTTCTGTTCATCACATTGAAGATTTTTGCCATTCCTTTCTGGCCTGCCAAGTTTCAGTAGAGAGATCCGTCACGAGTCTTATCGGTCTCCCTTTATATGTTAGAGTACGTTTATCCCTAGCTGCTTTCAGAATTTTCTCTTTATCCTTGTATTTTGCCAGTTTCACTATGATATGTTGCTCAGAAGATCGATTCAAGTTACGTTTGAAGGTAGTTCTCTGTGCCTCTTGGATTTCAATGCCTTTTTTCTTCCCCCGATCAGGGAAGTTCTCAGCTGTTATTTCTTCAAGTACACCTTCAGCACCTTTCCCTCTTTCTTCCTCCTCTGGAATACCAATTGTGCGTAGACTATTTCTCTTTAGTTCATCACTTAGTTCTCTGATTTTTCCTTCTTACTCCTGGATTTTTTTTATCTTTCTTTTTCTCAGCTTCCTCTTTTTCCATAATTTTATCTTCTAGTTCACCTATAATCTCCTCTGCTTCTTCAATCCGAGCTGTGGTCATCTCCATTTTATTTTGCAGCTCATTTATAGCATTTTTTAAGCTCCTCCTGGCTGTTCCTTAGTCCCTTGATCTCTGTAGCAATAGATTCTCTGCTGTCCTCTATACTGTTTTCAAGCCCAGCGATTAATTTTATGACTATTATTCTAAATTCACTTTCTGTTATATTGTTTAAATCCTTTTTGATAAGTTCATTAGCTGTTGTTATTTCCTGGAGATTCTTTTGAGGGGAATTCTTCCATTTCATCATTTTGGGTAGTCGCTCAGTGGTTTGGAGCTGCAGGGTACTTCCCCTGTGCTGTCTTGAATAACTTGTGTTGGTGGGCGGGGCCGCAGTCAGACCTGATGTCTGCCCCCAGCCCACTGCTGGGGCCATGGTCAGACTGGTGTGTACCTCCTCTTCCCCTCTCCCAGGGCCAGGACTCACTGTGGAGTGGTGTGGCCCCTGTCTGGGCTATTTGCACACTGCCAGGCTTGTGGTGCTGGGGATCTGGCGTATTAGCTGGGGTGGATCGGCAAGGTGCACAGGGGCGGGAGGGGCAGGCTCAGCTTGCTTTTCCTTCAGTGATCTGCTTCAGGAGGGGCCCTGCGGGACCGGGAGGGAGTCCCACTTGCCACCGGAGGGATGGATCCGCAGAAGCACAGTGTTGGGTGTTTGGGTGGTGCAAGCAAGTTCCCTGACAGGAACTGGTTCCCTTTGGGATTTTGGCTGGGGGATGGGCAAGGGAGATGGCGCTGGTGAGCGCCTTTGTTCCCCGCCAAGCTGAGCTCTGTCATCCGGGGCTCAACAACTCTCCCTCGCGTTGTCCTCCAGCCCTCCCACTCTCCGTGCAATGCTGTTAGCGTATAACCTTCCAGATGTTGAGTCCCGCTTGCTGTCCAAACACACTCCATCTGGCCCCTCCACTTTTGCAAGCCAGACTTGGGGGCTCTGCTTGGCCGGTGGGCTGCCCCTCTGCCCTGGCTCCCTCCCGTCAGTCCGTGTAGCACGCATCGCCTCTCTGCCCTTCCTACTCTCTTCTGTGGGCCTCTTGTCTATGCTTGGCTCTGGAGAATCCATTGTGGTAGTCTTCTGGTGGTTTTCTGGGTTATTTAGGCAGATGTGGGTGGAATCTAAGTAATCAGCAGGACGTGGTGAGCCCAGCGTCCTCCTATGCCACCATCTTCCTTCTTCTCTTTAAGTTTGTTTTTAATTAATATATTTGGCTGCTCCTAAATTGCAGGCATAAATATTTACAATTGTTAATCTTCTTTTTAGATGGATCCCCTTTATATAGTGCCCTTTTTCATCTTTTATTACAGTCTTTGGTTGAAAATCGAATTTGTCTAATATAACTATGGCTACTCCAGTTTCTGTTTGAAGTCCATTAGGATGATAAATGGTTCTCCACCCTCTCACTTACAATCTGGCGGTGTCTTTGGGTCTAAAATGAGTCTTTTGTAAGCAGTGTATTGATGGACCTTGTTTTTTTTTTTTTTTTTTTTTTTTTTTAATCTATTCCAAAACCCTGTGTCTTTTGGTTGGAGCATTTAGTCCATTTACATTCAGAGTAATTGTTGAGAGATATGGATTTAGTGTCATTGTATTACATGCACATTTGCTGTTCCTATAGATTGTCTCTATTCCTTTTTAGTTTTTGTTGTATTTGGTTTCTTTTTCCCACTCAAGGGGTCCCCTTTAATAATTCTTGAAGGGCTGGTTTAGTGATCATGAACTCCTTTAGTTTTTGCTTGTCTTGGAAACTCTCTATCTCTCCTTCTGTTCTGAATGACAGCCTTGCTGGATAAAGGATTCTTGGCTGTGTATTTTTCCTATTCAGCACATTGAGTGTTTCCTGCCACTCCCTTTGACCTTCCAAGTTTCAGTGGACAGGTCTGCTGCTAACCTTATATGTGTCCCCTTGTGGTTTAAGGACCTTTTGTTCCAAGCTACTTTTTAGAATTCTCTTTTTATCTTTGTATTTTGCAAGTTTCACTATGATATGTCTTAGTGTTGACCTGTTTTTGTTGATTTTGAAGGGAGTTTTCTGTGCCTTTTGGACTTGAATGCCTGTTTCCTTTCCCAGATTAAGGATGTTCTCAGCTATAATTTGTTCAAATAAACCTCCTGTCCCCTTTTCCTGCTCTTCTTCTTCTGGGATTGCTATAGTATGGATATTGTTGTGCTGTATGGTATCACTAAGTTCCCTAAGTGTATATTATGATCTAATAGCTTCCCCCCACCTCTCCTTTTCAGCTTTATTATTTTCCTTAATTTTATCTTCTCTATCTCCTATTTGATCCTTTGCTTCTTCCATCCTCATTGTGATTACATCCAGTCAGTTTTGCATCTCACTTATAGCATGTTTTTTTAACTATGTCCTGACTAGTTTTTAGGTTTTTTTTTTTTTTTTTTTTTTTTCATCTCTGCAGCAAGGGTTTCTCTGGTGTCTTCTATTTTTTTTTCAAACCCAGCTAGTATTCTTATGACTATTGTTCTAAATTCTTGTTCAGATATATTGCTTATATCTATTTTGAGCAAATCCCTGGCTGTTTCTTCTTGATCTTTCTTTGCAGGAGAATTGCTGCATCTTGTCATTTTATCTAGGTTTCTGTTTTTGAGTTATGTTATGTTATGTTATGTTATGTTATGTTGAGTGTTAGTTTATGTTTCCTGCTCCTGAGAGTATTGCTATATTAGAAAGGGGCCATATACTGTCCAAGGCCTGGTACTTCAGGAAGTGTTTCTGATGTATGCTTAACTCTGCTGTTGTGTTTGGCTGTTCTTTTCCCCAGACCAGTCCTCAACAGAGTTCCTTGCAGTGGGGAGTGTTTGGACCTTTAACTAGATGTGCTTTGATTTGTTTGTTAAAATAAGCCTGATTTAAAAAAGGGCTAATCTGAAAAAAAAAAAAAAAGAGAGAGAAAAGGAAAAGGAACAAAAAACCCAAAACCAATAGACAAACAAAAAACTATAAGCGTGATTTCAAAGAAAAAGAAACTGAAAAGGAAGAGGAAGAAGAGGAGGAGGAGGAAGGGGAGGAGGAGGAGGAGAGGGGGAGGGGGAGGGAGACAGGGAGAAGGAGGTGGTTGATCCCAAAAAACGAGAAATAGAAATGAAGAAACAAATGAATAAAAAACTATATGGGGCACCTGGGTGGCTCAGTCAGTTAAGTGTCCCACTTTAGCTCAGGTCATGATCTCACAGTTTGTGAGTTCAAGCCCCGCATCAGGCTCTGTGCTGACAGCTCAGAGCCTGGAGGCTGCTTCAGATTCTGTGTCTCCCTCTCTCTCTGCCCATCCCCTGCTCATGCTCTGTGTCTCTCTGTCTCTCAATAATAAATAAACGTTAAAAGATATATAAAAAACAAAACTATAAGCCATGGGGCACCTGGCTGGCTCAGTCAGTTAAACTTCATGATCTCATAGTTTCGTGTGTTTAAGCCCAACATTGGGCTCTGCACTGATAGCACAGAGCCTGGTGGGGAATCTTTCTCTCTCTCTCTGCCTCTCCCCCACTCACATGGTCTCTGTCTCTCTCAAAAACAAATAAATAAGCTTTAAAAAATTGAAAAAACCTTTAAGCCTGATTCCCCCCAAAACAAAACCCCACAAATCCTGGTCCTATTTCCACCAAAACTGAAGCTGATGCTTTGGAACACTCTATGATTGGTAGACATGGTTCATGCATTGAGGGGGCTTGTGTTGGTCCTCTGGAGGAGAGGCCCACTGTGTTGGCCCTAGTAAAGGTGCTCCTGCAGGGTGCAGGGGGAGTGGAGGTTGTAGTAAGTGGCCTCAGCCTTGACTGGGGGTGCTGTGTTGCTCATTGAAGTCCAACTGTGCTGGTGGGCATGGGGTTGCATTGGGAAGATGGCATCACCCACTCTTGTTCCATATAAGGTAGCTCACACCCACCACTGCTCAGGTAGCCTTCACAGACAAGCAAGCAATCTCTCTTCCTGTGTCCCAGGGTTTCATAAGATCCCTGCTCTCAACCATTCTGTTCCTGAGCCATTGACAGCCTTCCAGTGTTTTTTCTCTGGTGCAAGACTGGGATTCAAAACTCCAAACCTTAAAGGATCTGGCAAGGCACAGACCTGTTCCCGTCTGGAAGAGAGCCTCAGGGCACTGTGCCTGGTACTGTTCTATCCCAGAAGAGCAGTTGCACAACCACGCAGGCTCCTGGGGTTTGTGGTGAAGCACAAGAAAAGCTGCGACCACATTATTTGCCCCTGTGTGCACCTCTGTCCCCTGCTATTGAATGACCACTCAATGTTGCCAGTGGGTCTTTTATCCTTGGAGAGGCAATATAACCTCCTCCAAATGCACTCCAGGAAGGGGAACATTCTCTACCAGTGAAACTCAGTGGATCCCCACACCTCACTGTCCACTGTCCATGGGCTTACCCCCACTTCTCCCCTGGAACACCACCATTTGCCCAGATCTACTTCAGCAAATTGTACAGACTTCCAAAAACTCATAATTTCAGCTCCACTGTGCAAAAACTTTCAATAGTCAGTTCCTCATGACTCCCCAGTCATTGGTTTTGGGGAAGTGCTTTTTAATTTATTTAGAATTTTTAAAAAAATATGATTTAGGGGCGCCTGGGTGGCTCAGTTGGTTGAGCATCCGACTTCGTCTCAGGTCATCATCTCACAGCTTGTGAGTTTGGGCCCCGCATCAGGCTCTGTGCCGACATCTCGGAGCCTAGAGCCTGCTTCAATTCTGTGTCTCCCTCTCTCTCTGTCTCTACCCTGCTTGTGCTCTCTGTCTCATAAATTAATAAATGTTAAAAAAAAATGAAAAAAAAAAGATTTGATTTATTGTCAAGTTGGCTAACATACAGTGTATACACTGTGCTCTTGGCTTCGGGGGTAGATTCCTGTAGTTCATCACTTACATACAATGCCCAGTGCTCATCACATCAAGTGCCCTCGTCAATGCCCATCACCCATTTCCCCCTCTCCCTGACCCCTGTTTTTCAACCCTCAGTTTGTTATCTGTATTTAAGAGTCTCTTATGGTTTTCCTCCCTCTCTGTTTGAAATTATTTTTCCCCTTCCCCTTCCCATGGTCTTCTGTTAAGTTTCTCAAGTTCCACATATGAGTGAAAACATATGTTATCTCTCTCTGACTGACTTATTTCACTGGGCATGATACTTCCAGTTCCATCCATGTTGTTGCAAATGGCAGTATTTCATTTGTTCTCATTGTCAAGTAGTATACCATTGTATATAAAAACCACATCTTTATCCTTTCATCAGTAGGTGGAAATTTGGGCTCTTGCCATAATTTGGCTGTTGTTGAAAGCACTACTATACTTTACTATACTATACTATACTATACTATACTATACTATACTATACTATACACATTGGGATACATGTGCCCCTATGGATCAGCACTCCTGTATCCTTTGGACAAATTCCTAGTGGTGCTATTGCTGGGTTGTAGAGTGATTCTATTTTTGATTTTTTGAGAAACCTCCATACTGTTTTCTAGAGTGCCTGCACCAGTTTGCATTCTCACCAACAGTGCAAGAGGATTCCTATTTCTCCACATCTTCCCAGCATCTGTTGTTTTCTGAGTTGTTCATTTTAGCCACTCTGACTGGTGTGAGGTGGTATCTCATTGTGGTTTTGATTTGTATTTCCCTGATGATGAGTGATGTTGAGAATCTTTTCATGTGTCTGTTGGCCATCTGGATGTCTTCTTTAGAAAAGCGTCTATTTATGTCTTCTGTTCATTTCTTGACTGGATTATTTGTTTTTTGGGTGTTGAGTTTGGTAAGTTCTTTATAGATTTTGGATAGTAACCCTTTATCTGATATGTCATTTGCAAATATCTTCTCCCATTCCATTGGTTGCCTTTTAGTTTTGTTGATTGTTTCTTGCAGTGCAGAAGCCTTTTTTATCTTGATGACGTCCTAATTGTTCATTTTTGCTTTTATTTCCCTTGCCTTCAGAGACTTGTCGAGTAAGAAGTTGCTACAACTGAGGTCAAAGAGGTTGCTGCCTGTTTTCTCCTCTAGGGTTTTGATGGTTTCTTGTCTCACATTTAGGTCTTTCATATGTTTTGGGTTTTTTTTTGTGTTATGGTGTAAGAAAATGGTCCGGGTTCATTCTTCTGTGTGTTGCTGTACAGTTCTCCAACCACCATTTGATAAAGATCTTTTTTTCTGTTGGATACTCTTTCCTGCTTCGTCAGAGATTAGTTGGCCATACATTTGTGGGTTCAATTCTGGGTTCTTTATTCTGTTTCATTGCTTTATGTGTCTGTTTTTGAGACAGTACCATATTGTCTAGATGATTACAGCTTTGTAGTAGAGGCTAAAGTCTGGGATTGTCATGCCTCCCACTTTGGTTTTCTTCTTCAATATTACTTTGGCTATTCGATGTATTTTGCAGTTCCATAGAAATTTTAGGATTGTTTATTCTAGCTTTGAGAAGAATCTGGTACAATTTTGATTCGGATTTCATTGAATGGGTAGACCTTTTGGGTAATATCAACATTTTAACAATATTTGTTCTTCCAATCTAACAGCATGGAATGTTTTTTCATTTCTTTGTGTCTTCTTCAATTTCTCTCATAGTTTTTCTATAGTTTTCACGTACAGATCTTTTAAATCTTTGGTTAGGCTTATCTTTGGTATGTTATAGTTCTTGGTGTAATTGTAAATGGGATTGATTTCTTGATTTCTCTTTCTGTTGCTTCATTATTGGTATATAGAAATGCAACTAATTTCTGTTCATTGAGTTTGTATCTTGCTGAATTCACCTATCAGTCCTAGTAGCTTTTTGGTTTTGGGTTTTCCATGTAGAGTATCATGTCATCTGCGAAAAGTGAAAGTTTGACTTCTTCTTTGCCAGTTTGGATGCCTTTTATTCCATGTTGTTGTCTGATTGCTGAAGGTAGGACTTCCAACCTATGTTAAACAACAGTGGTGACAGTGGACATCCCTGTCGTGTTCCTGATCTCAGGGTGAAAGCTCTCAGTTTTTTCCCATTGAGGATGATATTAGCTGTGGGCTTTACATAAATGGCTTTTATGATGTTTAGGTATGTTCCTTGTATCCTGACTTTCTCGAGGGTTTTTTTTTTTTTTTATTAAGAAAGGATGCTGTATTTTGTCAAATGCTTTTTCTGCATCTATTGACAGGATCATATGGTTCTTATTTTTTCTTCTATTAATGTGATATATTACATTGATTGATTTGCAAATATTGAGCATCCCTGCAGCCCAGGAATGAATCCCAGTTGGTCATGGTGAATAATTATTTTAATATACTGTTGAATTAGATTTGGTAGTATCTTGTTGATAATTTTGCATCCATTTTCATCACGAATATTGGCCTATAATTCTCCTTTTTAGTGGAGTCTCTGTCTGGTTTGGGAATCAATGTAATGCTTGCTTCATAGAATGAGTCCAGAAGCTTTCCTTCCATTTCTGTTTTTTGGAACAGCTTGAGAAGGACAGGTATTAAATCTGCTTTAAATGTGTAGTAGAATTCCCCTGGGAAGCCATCTGTCCCAGGACTCTTATTTGTTGGAGGGTTTTTGATAAGTGATTCAATTTCTTCTTTGGTTATGGTCTGTTCAAACTTTCTAGTTCTTCCTGTTTGAGTTTTGGAATTGTGTGGGTGTCTGGGAATTTGTCCATTTCTTCCAGATTGTCTAGTTTGTTGGCATATAATTTTTCATAGAATTGTCTTATAATTGTTTGTATTTGTGTGGTGTTGGTTGTGATTTCTCTTCTTTCATTCATGATTTTATCTGTTTGTGCCCTCTCTCTTTTCTTTTTGAGAACTCTGGCTAGAGGTTTATCAATTTTGTTTATTATTTCTAAAAAGCACCTCTTAGGGACACCTGGGTGGCTCAGTCAGTTAAGCGTCCAACTTCAGCTCAGGTCATAATCTCACAGTTCGTGAGTTCAAGCCCTGTGTTGGGCTCTGTGCTGACAGCTCAGAGCCTGAAGCCTGCTTCAGATTCTGTGTCTCCCCCTCTTTCTCTGCCCCTCCCATGCTCATGCTCTGTCTCTGTCTCTCAATAATAAATAAATGTTAAAAGAATTTAAAAAGCAGCTCTTATATTCATTGATCTACGTTTATTTTTTTGGATCCTATATCATTTATTTCTGCTCTAATCTTCATTATTTCCCTTCTGCTGGCTTTGGGATTTATTTGGTGCTGCTTTTCTAACTCCTTTAGGTGTAAGGCTAGGTTGTGTATTTGGGATCTTTCTTGCTTCTTGAGATAGTCCTGAATTGTAATGTATTTTCCTCTTAGGATTGCCTTTGCTGCATCCCAAAGGGTTTGGATTGTTGGGTTTTCATTTTCATTTGCTTTCATGTATTTTTAAATTTCTTCTTTACTTTTGTGGTTAGCCTGTTCATTCTTTAGTAGGATGTCTTTAGCCTCTGTATATTTGAGGGCTTTCCAAATTTTTTCTTGTGGTTGATTTCAAGCTTCATAGTGTTGTGATCTGAAAATGTGCATGGCATGATCTCTATCTTTTTGTACCTGTTGAGGGCTGCTTTGTGACCCAGTATGTAATGTATTCTGGAGAATGTTCCATGTGCACTCGAGAAGAATGTGCATTTTGCCTCTTAGGATGAAATATTCTGAATATATCTGTTAAGTCCATCCGGTCAGTGTGTCATTCAAAGGCATTATTTCCTTGTTGATTTTCTGCTTAGGTGATCTGTCCATTGTTGTAAGTGGGGTGTTAAAGTTTTCTACTATAATGGTATTATTGTCAATGAGTTTAATTTTGTGGTTAATTGATATTTATATTTGAAATCTCTCAAGCTGGGGGCGTAAATATTTACAATTGTTAGTTCTTCTGGATGCATAAACCCCTTAATTATGATATAATGCCCTTTTTCATCTCTCATTACAGTCTTTGTTTTAAAATCCAGTTTGTCTCAGGGCGCCTGGGCTGTCTACTTCGGCTCAGGTCACAATCTCATGGTTTGTGAGTTCGAGCCCCATGTTGGGCTCTATGCTCACAGCTCAGAGCCTGGAGTCTGGTTTGGCTTCTGTGTCTCCCTCTCTCTCTCTGCCCCTCCCCACTCATGCTCTGAGTCTCTCTCTCTCTCTCCAAAATAAGTAAACATTAAAAAAATAATATCCAGTTTGTCTGATATAAGTATGGCTACCCCAGCTTTCTTTGATGCCCATTAGCGTGATGGATGGTTCTCTATCCCTTCACTTTCAATCTGCAGGTGTCCTCAGGTCAAAAATGAGTCTCTTGTCGGCAGCAAATAGATAGATCCTGTTTTTTGTTTTTTGTTTTTGTTTGTTTTTTAATCTGTTCTGACTCGCTGTATCTTTTGATTGGGGTATTCTGTCCATTTACATTCAGAGGTTTATTGAAAGATATGAATTTATAGCCATTATGTTCTCTGTGGATTTTGTGTTTCTGGTGATGTTCTCTGATCCTTTGTAGTCTTTGCTGCCGTGGCCTTTATTTTTTTTCTCTGCTCAGATCGTCCTCTCTGTAGAATTTTCTTCAGGGCTGGTTTAGTGGTCATGAACTCCTTTAGTTTTTGTTTGGGAGTCTGTATCTTTCCTTCTATTCTGAATGACAGCCTTGCTGGGTAAAAGATTCTGGGCTGCATGGTTTTCCTATTCAGCACATAGAATATTTCCTGCCACTTCCTTCTGGTCTTCCAAGATCAATGGATACGTCTACTACCAATCTTATGTGTCTCCCTTGTAGGTTAAGGTTCTTTTGTCCCTAGCTGCTTTTTAGAATTCGCATCATACAATTCTCATTATATTTGTACTTTGCCAGTTTCACTATCATATGTGATATGTTTTTGATGATTTTGAAGGGAGTTCCTTTGGCCTCTTGGACTTGGATGCATTTCCTCCCCCAGATTAGGTAAATTCTCAGCTATAATTTGTGCAAATAAACCTTCTGCCCCTTTTCCTCACTCTTCTGGGATGCCTATGATATGGATATTGTTTTGTTTCCTGGATTCACTTAGTTCTCTAAGTCTCCTCTTGTGATCTAGTATTATTTTTCCCTTGTCGGCTTCATTATTTTCCATGATCTTATGTTTTATTTCACCTGTTTTCTCCTCTGCTTCTTCAATACTTGCTGTCACTATATCTAATTTATTTTGCATCTCAGTTATAGCATTTTTAATTCGTCCTGACTATTTCTTAGGTCTTTGATCTTTGTAGCAAGGGTTTCTCTGGTATCTTCTAGCTTTTCTTTTCTTTTTTGAAATAATTTTATTATTTTTTTAGATTTACATCCAAATTAGTTAGCATATAATGCAACAATGATTTCAAGAGTAGATTCCTTAGTGCCCCTTACCCATTTAGCCCACTCCCCCTCCAGTAACCCTCTGTTTGTTCTCCATATTTATAAGTCTCTTCTATTTTGTCCCCCTCCCTGTTTTTATATTATTTTTGTTTCCCTTCCCTTATGTTCATCTGTTTTGTCTCTTAAAGTCCTCATATGAGTGAAGTCATAATGATATTTGTCTTTCTCTGACTAATTTCACTTAGCACAATACCCTCCAGTTCCACCCATGTAGTTGCAAATGGCAAGATTTCATTCCTTTTGATTGCCAAGTAATACCCCGTTGTGTGTGTGTGTGTGTGTGTGTGTGTGTGTATACACACACACACACATATATGTATATATATATATACACACACACATATCACATCTTCTTTATTCATTCATCCTTTGATGGACATTTTGGCTCTTTCCATACTTTGGCTATGTTGATAGTGCTGCTATAAACATGGAGGTGCATGTGTCCCTTCGAAACAGCACACCTGTATCCCTTGGATAAATACCTAGTAATGCAATTGCTGGGTCATAGGGTAGTTCTATTTTTAGTTTTTTTGAGGAACCTCCATACTGTTTTCCAGAATGGCTGCACCAGCTTGCATTCCCATCTTCTAGCTTTTCTTAAGCCCAGCAAGTAGACTTATGGCTGTAGCTCTAAATTCTTGATCAGATATATTGTTTATATTTGTTTTTAACAAGGCTCTGGCTGTGATTTCTTCCTGAATTTTCATTTGGGGAAAATTCCTCCATCTTGTCATATTGGCTAAGTTTGTGTCTTTTGTGTGTGTCAAAAGCTTGTTATGTGTCCTTCACCTGAGCGTACTACTATATTAAAAAGAGGTCATACACTGTCCAGAACTGGCACTCCTGGAAGTGTTTCTGGTGTACTGTGCCCTCTGCTGTTGCATTTTGGCCTCTCTTTCCCACTGGTCAGTCCTCTGCAAAGCCCCTTGTTGCTTGCAGTGATGGAGTGTTTGGACCTTAACTAGGTTTGCCTGATTTGTTTGTTGAAGCAACCCTGGGGAGAAAAAAAAAGAGGGGCAGAAGAAACTGCATCCCATAAAAAGAGAAAAAGGAAAGGGAACACAAAAAAAAACAAACAATAAAAAAAAAACTGTAAGGCTGATTCACAGAAAAGAGAAATGAAAAAAAAAAAAAAAAGGCAAAGCAGAAGAAAAGAGGAAAGAAGGAAAAAGAAAAGAATAAAACAGCTTGATTAAAAAAAAGGATAAAATGATATGACAAAATACAAATCAGAAAGTATGAGCCTGATTCCAAAAGGAAAAAACAAGAGTGAGGTAAAAGAGTGTTGTCTACTGGTGCCTGGGGGTTGTGGCCAGGCGGGTCTGGATAGAGACTGGCTGGTTTGGGCAGCTTCAGTCTTGCCCCAGTAAAAAAGCAGTTGCCAGACTCCGAGGGGAGGGATTCAATGTAAGCATGTCCTGCCTCCACTGGGGGCCGCTGTGTTGTCTCTAAAGTCCCACCGTGTTGATGTTGGGGGGAAAATGGCGACACCCCATCTCTCCTCCTCACAACAGGGATCTCAACCCTTGCTGTTCAATCAGCCCTCACAGAATAGTGAGGGAGGTCAGCTTGTCCTGGGCCTCAGTGATCCTGTGCCTTCTTGGTTCTCAGCTGGGATTAAAACCGGAAGTCCTAAAGGACCTGGCAGGGCATAGCTCTGCTCTCCTGCTCTGGATTAGAGCCTCTCCACCCTGCTGATGAAAGGCATTGGGCTGGCACCTGCTGGGTCTTTTGTCCTTGGGGAGACAATAAACCCTCTTCCAAAAGTACTCCAGGTGGGAGACTGTTCTTTCCCAGTGCTCCATGGAGATTGTCACACCACGCTATACATTCTGGAGCCAGCTCCCTCCTCCCCAGGAGTGCGTGCCATAGCTCTGCTCCAGAGAAAGTCATGCACTTCCAAAACTTCGGAGTTTGAGCTCCAGTTCTTGTTTGCAAAAAAGAACTGGGACACTCAGTACTTCCTGCTCCCCAGTCTGTGGTCAAGACAGGTTTTCCTCTTGTGCTAACTCGATGCCACACTATCTCAACCCCTCTCTTTCTCTCCCTTTTCCAGGGAACCTGGAAAAGGTTCCCTCCCCTCCTTCACGCCACTGTATTCTCTTCCCCATCTCACATCCACACACCTCACACATGCCAAGCTGTTTCCCTCCAGCTGTCGAGATCCTTCTGCGAGTCCTCAGATCAGTTTCCTGGGTGTTCCAAGTGATCTGACTCCATTACAGCTGTGTTTGAGGGAGGTGGGATGCCCAGGGTTCCCCTACTTCTCTTCCATTTAACTCCTCCCCCAAATTTACATTTTATTATTCATTGGTAGCTCAGTATATGTGATAACATATCTACCTGTCTTCCTTTCCAAGCTGTCTTAATGACAAAAAATTAACTTGATGAATCACTGAGGGGTCTGTAGTAGGGAACTGAGAAGTTCTTGCAAATCACTCCATAGGAAAGAATTCTTCTTAGGACAACTACAGTCTCTATGTTGAACACCAAATATATTGCCATTTCAAAAATTTTTAGATTTCATACTCCTCATTTATGAAGAGAAGAGCCTCATTTATCTTTTGACATATATGTGAGACCAGAGTGAAAAAATTAACAGATTTCTTCATATATTTAAGTCTTCTACAAGTTGGGAATTATTTAGAAGAAAATTTTCTTAAAATTTATATTTCCAATCTGTCAAAATTTCTGACATGTTCAATATTTGGTACTTAAAGCAATTTAATTGACATTTATCTAAGTATGCTGATGATTATTGTGGTACACTGTTTCTAAGAAATATATCTACTAACCAGATATATTTGTCTTTCTTTGCAGAAACAAAAAGTAGATACACCTGAAAATTCATGTCAATCTGACTATATAATGTCAAGTTACATAAAATGTGTTTCACATATATGTTTGGGTTCGGTGGTATTGAAAGGCCATTGATTTACTTTTTTCTGGTTTGTACTCATTTTCAGCCATAGCTAGTTGATTAGTGAAAGATTCTAGTAGAAAGAATATTGTTGAATATATTTCTTTCTTTGATAAAGCAAAAACAATGTTTCCCAAATGTTAACCATACAAGATTCTAACGCATGAGATGATTTTTGCATAGCGCCATCCACACAGCAGGCATTTCCTACATATTTATTTATTTATTGTTCTATCTTGCCTCCCTGTAGCAACACTCTTTCATTCCCTGGATCTATTTATTTATACTCTTTGTTCTAGAAACCATCCATGCTGGTTTTTTAATGTCCCTGGCTTTGCAACAGGCTTTCTACCTGGATATTGTCTGCAAAATTCAGATTTAGAGAAAAGTTCAGCTCAAGTGCCATGTACTTCATGAATACGTTTCTATTTCCTCCAAATCAGACTTACTCATTACTTTTTGGAGGAGTCCTTCTTTGTTGCACTTATTAGTGCTAAGTAACTTAGCACTCAGGTTTGGGGCTGGATGTTCTCATATTATGCAATGTTGTTTTTCCAAACTGATAAAGAGCTATGAACCTTGGTTATGTATATGGTCTTCCATTTTTATTTGTAATACTGGAGTCAGGAAGCATAAAATTAATTTTGTCAATCAGATTCATCATGTGCTTACTTTGGGGCACCCTCTGGCTTCATGTGAGAGACTGACATCCAGCATTGTCCCTTTTTGGAATGTTTCCCCACCCTTCACATGCAACGGGTGACTTTTACTGTCTGTTCAGGATAGTTTTAGGCCATGTGAAAGAAAATATAAAGATAGTGAAGCCACATTTAGTAAATTAGTGGAAGAGGTGACAGGAAAATAGGGAATTCTTTTGTTTGTTTATATTTTAATTTACATTCAAGTTAGTTAGCATATAGTGCAATAATGATTTCAGGAGTAGATTCCAGTGATTCGTCCCCTGTGTATAACACCCATTGATCATCCCAACAAGTGTCGTCCTTAATGCCCTTTACCCATGTAGCCCACCCCCCTACCCACAACCCCTCCAGCAACCCTCAGTTTCTTTTCTGTATTTAAGAGTCTCTTATGTTTTGTTCCCTCCTTGTTTTTATATTATTTTTGCATCTCTTCCTTTGTGTTAATCTGTTTTGTATCTTAAATTCCTCATATGAGCAAAATCATATATTTGTTTTTCTCTGACTAATTTTGCTTAGCATAATATACTCTACTTCCATCCATGTAATTGCAAATGGAAATATTTCATTCTTTTTAATCACCAAGTAGTATTCCATTGTGTGTCTCACATCTTCTTTATGCATTCATCTGTTGATGGAAATTTGGACTCTTTCCATACTTTGGCTATTGCTGATAGTACTGCTATAAACATTGGGGTACATGTGCCCCTTCAAAACAGCACAGCTGTATCCCTTGGATAAATACCTAGTAGTGCAATTGCTGGGTTGTAAGATAGTTCTATTTTTAATTTTTTGAGGAGCCTCCATACTTTTTTCCAGATTGGCTGCACCAGTTTATATTACCACCAGCAGTATAAAAGAGATCCTCTTTCTCCACATCCTCGTCAGCATCTGTTGTTGCCTGAATTGTTAATTTTAGCCACTCTGACAGGTGTGAGGTAGTATCTCATTGTGGTTTGGATTTGTATTTCCCTGATGATGACTGATGCTGAGCATTTGTTCATGTTTCTGTTAACCATCTGGATGTCTTCTTTGGAGAAGTGTCTATTCATGTCTTTTGCGCATTTTTTCACTGGATTATTTATTTTTGGGGTGTAGAGTTTGAGAAGTTCTTTATAAATTTTGGATACTAATCCTCTATCTGATATGTCATTTGCAAATATCTTCTCCCATATCGTTGGTTGCCTTTTAGCTTTGTTGATTGTTTCTTTTGCTGTGCAGAAGCTTTTTGTTTTGATGAGGTCCAAATAGTTCATTTTTGCTTTCTTCATTTAGTTTCCATTGCCTCCGGAGAGGTGTTGAGTAAGATGTTGCTCCGGCCAAGGTCAAAGAGGTTTTTGCCTGCTTTCTCCTCTAGGATTTTGATGGCTTCCTGTCTTATGTTTAGGTCTTTCATCCATTTTGAGTTTATTTTTGTGTATGATGTAAGAAAGTGGTCCAGGTTCATTTTTCTGCATGAGACTGTCCAGTTTTTCCAGCACCATTTGCTGAAGAGACTGTCATGTTTTCCATTCAATGTTCTTTCCTGCTTTGACAAAGATTAGTTGGTCATATTTTTGTGGGTCCTTTTCTGGTCTCTATTCTGTTCCATTGATCTGAGTGTCTGTTTTTGTGCTAGTACCGTACTGTCTTGAGGGTTACAACATTGTAATACATCTTGAAGTTTGGGGTTATGATGCCTCAAGCTTTGGTTTTCTTTTTCAGGATTGCTTTGGCTATTTGGGGTCTTTTGTGGTTCCATACAAATTTTAGGATTGTTTGTTCTAGCTCTGTAAAGAATGATGGTGTTATTTTGATAGCGATTGCATTGAATATGTAGATTGCTTTGGGTAGTATCCACAGTTTAACAACAATTGTTCTTTCAATCCATGAGCGTGGAATGTTTTTCCATTTCTTTGTGTCTTCTTCAAATCTTTATAAGCTTTCTATGGTTTTCAGTGCATAGATTTTTCACCTCTTTGGTTAGGTTTATTCCTAGGTATTTTATGGTTTTTGGTGCAATTGTAAATGGGATCGATTCCTTGATTGCTCCTACTGTTGCTTCATTATTGGTGTATAGGAATGCGTCTGATTTCTGTGCATTGATTTTGTATCCTGCGACTTTGCTGAATTCACGGATCCGTTCTAGAAGTGTTTTGGTGGAATCTTTTGGCGTTTCCATATCGAGTGTCATGTCATCTGTGAAGAGTGAAAGTTTGACTTCCTGCTGGCCAATTTGGATGCCTTTTATTCCTTTGTGTTGTCTGATTGCTGAGGCTAAGACTTCCAATACTGTGTTGAATAACAGTGGTGAGAGTGGACATGCCTGTCTTTTCCTGACCTTAGGGGAAAGTTCTCAATTTCCCTCCATTGAGATGATATTAGCGGTGGGTCTTTCATATATGGATTTTATAATCTTGAGGTGTGATCCTTCTATCCCTACATTCCTGAGGGTTTTTATCAAGAAAGGATGTTATTCACCATGATCAAGTGGGATTAATTCCTGGGCTGCAGGCCTGGTTCAATATTCGCAAATCAGTCAATGGGATACATCACATTAATAAAAGAAAAGATAAGAACCATATGATCCTGTCAATTGATGCAGAAAAAGCATTTGACAAAATTCAGTATCCTTTCTTAAAAAAACCTTCGAGAAAGTCGGGATAGAAGGAACATACTTAAACATCGTAAAAGCCATTTATAAAAAGCCCATAGGTAGTATATATATTTTTAAATTTTTTAACATTTATTTATTTTTGAGACAGAGAGAGACAGAGCATGAATGGGGGAGGGTCAGAGAGAGAGAGGGAGACACAGAATCTGAAACAGGCTCCAGGCTCTGAGCTGTCAGCCCAGAGCCCGGCGCGGGGCTTGAACTCATGAACCGCGAGATCATGACCTGAGCCGAAGTCGGATGCTCAACCGACTGAGCCACCCAGGTGCCCCAAAAGCCCATAGGTAATATTATCCCTGATGGGAAAAAACTGAGAGCTTTCCTTCTGAGATCAGCAACACGACAGGGATGTCCACTCTCACCACTGTGGTTTGACATAGTGTTGGAAGTCCTAGCCTCAGCAATCATACAACAAAATGAAATAAAAGGCATCCAAATTGGCAAAGATGAAGTCAAACTTTCGCTTTTTGCAGATGACATGATACTTTACATGAAAAACCCGACAGACTCACCAAAAGTCTGCTAGAAATGATACATGAATTCAGCAAAGTCGCAGGATACAAAATTCATGTACAGAAATCGGTTGCATTTTTATATACCAATAATGAAGCAAAAGAAAGAGAAATAAAGAAACTGATCCCATTCACAATTGCACCAAGAAGCATAAAATACCTAGGAATAAACCTGACCAAAGATGTAAAAGATCCGTATGCTGACAACTATACAAAGCTTATGAAGGACATTGAAGAAGGTACAAAGAAATGGAAAAACATTCCATGCTCATGGATTGGAAGAATAAATATTGTCAAAATGTCAATACTACCCAAAGCAATCTATACATTCAATGCAACCCCAATCAAAATTGCACCAGCATTCTTCTTGAAGCTAGAACAAGCAATCCTAAAATTTGTATGGAGCCACAAAAGACCCTAAATAGCCAAAGTAATATTGAAGAAGAAGACCAAAGCGGGAGGCATCACAATCCCAGACTTTAGCTCTACTACTAAGCTGTAATAATCAAGACAGTACAGTATTGGCACAAAAACAGACACATAGACCGATGGAATAGAACAGAGAACCCAGAATTGGACCCACAAATGTATGGCCTACTAATCTTTGACAAAGCAGGAAAGAATATCCAATGGAAAAAAGACAGTCTCTTTAACCAATGGTGCTGGGAGAACTGGAGAGCAACATGCAAATGGATGAAACTAGACCACTTTCTTATACTATTCACAAAAATAAACTCAAAATGGATGAAGGTTCAGAGTGTGAGACAGGAAACCATCAAAACACTAGAGGAGAAAGCAGGAAAACACCTCTCTGACCTCAGCTGCAGGAATTTCTTGCTTGACACATCCCCAAAGGCAAGGAAATGAGAAGCAAAAATGAACTATTGGGGCCTCATGAAGATAAAAAGCTTCTGCACTGCAAAGAAAACAATCGACAAAACTAAAAGGCAACCGACAGAATGAGAAAAGATATTTGCAAGTGACATATCAGACAAAGGGATAGTATCCAAAATCTATAAAGAATTCACCAAACTCCACACCCGAAAAACAAATAATCCAGTGAAGAAATGGGCGGAAGACATAAACAAGCACTTTTCCAAAGAAGACATCCAGATGGCCAACAGGCACATGAAAAGAAGCTCAATGTCGCTCCTCATCAGGGAAATACAAATCAAAACCACACTCAGATACCACCTCACGCCAGTCAGAGTGGCTAAAATGAACAAATCAGGAGACTATAGATGCTGGTGAGGATGTGGAGAAACGGAACCCTCTTGCACTGTTGGTGGGAATGCAAACTGGTGCAGCCGCTCTGGAAAACAGTGTGGAGGTTCCTCAAAAAATTAGAAATAGATCTACCCTGTGACCCAGTAATAGCACTACTAGGAATTTACCCAAGGGATACAGGAGTGCTGATGCATAGGGGCACTTGTACCCCAATGTTTATAGCAGCACTCTCAACAATAGCCAAATTATGGAAAGAGCCTAAATGTCCATCAGCTGACGAATGGATAAAGAAGTTGTGGTTTATATACACAATGGAATACTATGTGGCAATGAGAAAGAATGAAATATGGCCTTTTTTAGCAATGTGGATGGAACTGGAGAGTATTATGTGAAGTGAAATAAGCCATACAGAGAAAGACAGATACCATATGTTTTCACTCTTATGTGGATCCTGAGAAACTTACCAGAAGACCATGGGGGAGGGGAAGAAAAAAAAATTAGAGAGGGAGGGAGGCAAACGATAAGAGACTCTTAAATACTGAGAACAAACGGAGGGTTGATGGAGGGATGCGGGAGAGGGGAGGGTGGGTGATGAGTATTGAGGAGGGCACCTTTTGGGATGTGCACTGGGTGTTGTATGGAAACCAATTTGACGATAAATAATATAATATAATATAATATAATATAATATAATATAATATAATATAATATAATATAATATAATATAATATAATATATATATATACAAAGAGTGGACACACGGACCTAATTCCAAACAGACAGCAGGCAGATAATGGGGACTAGTCTCAAAAAGCCAAAAAAAAGGATGCTGTATTTTGTCCAATGCTTTCTCTGCATCTATTGAGGATCATGTGGTTCCTGTTGTTTATTTTATTGATGTAATGTATCACATTGACTGTTTCGTGGTATTGAACCACCCCTGCAGCCCACTTGTAAATCTCACTTGGTCATGGTGAAAAATTCTTTTAATGTATTGTTGGATCCAGTTGGCTAGTATCTTGTTGAGGATTTTTGCATCCATATTCATCAGGGAAATTGGTCTGCAGTTCTCCTTTTTAGTGGGGTCTTTGGTTTTGGAATCAAGGTAATGCTGGTCTTGTAGAATTTGTTTGGAAGTTTTCCTTCCATTTCTATTTTTTTGAACACTTCAAGAGAATAGTGTTAATTCTTCTTTACATGTTTGGTACAATTTCCCTGGGAAGCCATCGGGCCCTGGTGTCTTGATTTTTGGAAATTTTTTGATTATTAGTTCAGTTTCTTTACTGGTTATGGGTCTGTTCACATTTTCTATTTTTGTTTCAGTTTTGGTAGTTTATATGTTTCTAGGAATTTGTCCATTTCTTCCAGATTGCCCAATTTATTGGTGTATAATTGCTTATAATATTCTCTTATTGTTTGTATTTCTGTAGTGTTGGTTGTGATCTCTTGTGTTTCATTTTGATTTTATTTGTGTCCTTTTTCTTTTTGATCAGATTGGCTAGTGGTTTATCAATTTTGTTAATTGTTTCAAAGAACCAGCTTCTGGTTCATTGATCTGTTCTACTGTATTTTGGTTTCAGTAGCATGGATTTCTGCTCTAATCTTTACTATTTCACATCTTCCATTGGTTTTGGGTTTTATTTGATGTTCTTTTCCCTGCTAATTAAGGTGTAAGGTTAGCTTGTGTATCTAAGTCCTATCTTCCATTTTTAGGAAGGCCTGGATTGCTATATACTTCCCTCGTATGACTGCCTTCGCCGAATCCTAGAGGTTTTGGGCTGTGGTGTTATCATTTTTATTTGCCTCTATGTAATTTTTAATTTCCTCTTTAACTTCCTGGCTAGCCCATTAATTCTTTAGTAGGATGTTCTTTAGTCTCTGAGTGTTTGTTGTATTTCCAATTTTTTTGTAGTTGATTTTGAGTTTCATAACATTGTGGTCTGAAAATATGCACGGTATGATTTCAATCTTTTTGTACTTCTTGAGGGCTGATGTGTCCCAATATATGTTATATTCTGGAGAACGTTCTATGTGCACTCCAGAAGAATGTGTATTATGCTGCTTTAGAATGAAATGTTCTGAACATATCTGTGAAATCCATCTGGTCCAGTGTGTCATTCAAAGCCATTTTTTCCTTGTTGATTTTCTGTTTAGATGATCTGTCCACTGCTATAAGGGGTTTTGAAGTCCCATACTATTGTGGTATTATCAATGAGTTCCTTTGTTAGTGATTCATTGATTTATATATTTAGGTGTCACCACGTTGGGGGCATAAATGTTAGATCATCTTGGTGGATAGACCCCTTAATTATGATATAATGCCCTTATTCATCTCTTGTTACAGTGTTTATTTTAAAATCTAGATTGTCTGGGGGCGTCTGCGTGGCTCAGTCAATTAAGCGTCCGACACTTGGTTTCATCTCAGTCATGATCTCATGGTTTGTGGGATTGAGCTCCAGCACAGAGCTTCTCAGCACAGAGCCTACTTGATATTCTCTCTCCCTTTCTGTGCATCTCCCCCACTCGTGTGCTCTCTCTCTCTCTCTCTCTCAAAACAAATAAATAAACTTAATAAAATCTAGGTTTTCTGATGTTAGTATGGCTACTCCAGCTTTCTTTTGGCAACCATTAACATGATAGATGGTTCTCTGTCCCCTTACTTTCAATCTGAAGGTGTCTTTAGGTCTACATTGGATCTCTTGTAAACAGCATATAGATGGATCTTGTTTTCTTATCCATCCTGTAACCCTCTGTCTTTTGATTGGAGCGTTTACTCCATTGACATTTAGAGTGAGTACTGAAAGATATGAATTAATTGGCACAGTGTTATCTGTAGGTTTCATGTTATCTGTAGATTTCGTATCTGTGGTGGTGTATTCTGGGGAGCTGTTTTTAATATTAATTTTCTTTCTTTCTTTCTTTCTTTCTTTCTTTCTTTCTCTTTAAGCTTTTTATTTTAATTCCAATATAGTTAACATACAGTATTTTATTAGTTTTAGATGTACAATATAGTGATTCAACCATTCCATACATTAAGACAGAGTGCATATCATGATAAGTGTACTCTTAACCCTCTTGACCTATTTCACCCATCCTCCCATCTGCCTCCTTTCTGGTATGCATTATTTTAAATGATTAACCTCAGCTAAAGTTATTAGTTTTTTTGAAAAATATTTTTTACTTGAAGCATGTTTCAGAATACATGGTTCTAAAAATACATATAAAACATTCCATTTAAGAAAAATAGAATACACAATTGTTTTTCAAGCACACACAAAGGAATCCCCTAGTTAAATCACATAAAAAAAGACATAACAAATATTACAAATTTAAGAAGAATGAAATCATACCAAGAATATCTTCCAGGAACAATCGTACAAAACTAAAGAGTAATAATAAAACAAAGCTGGAAAATATACAATGTAAATATTAAATATTTAGTATATAAATATGAAACAACACAGTACTGCACAAGCAGTGGGCCAAATAAGAAATCTAATGGCAAATCAACATGTGTCTCAAAACCAAAGAAAAAGAAAACAATATTCCAAAACATATGGGATGCAGCAAAAGCAGATGTTAGTGTGAAGTTTTTGCTATAAATTCTTGTGTTAAGAAAAAAGTTCAGGGGTGCCTGGGTGGCTCAGTTGGTTAGATGGCTGAGTCTTGATTTTGGCTCATGTCATGATCTCACTGTGAATTTAAACCCTGTATTGGGTTCTGCGCTGATAGTGTGTGGGCTGCTTGGGATTCTGCATACCTCTTTCTCTCTGCCACTCCCCCACTTCCTCTTTATCTCTCTCTCAAAACAAATAAAAATAGACTTAAAAAAAAGAGAAATTTAAACAAACAGCTTACTATCACACAACAAGGAACCAAAAGATAGAAGCAGCTTAAATTCAGTAGAGAAAGGAAATAACAAAGAAAAATCAGAAATAAAGAACAGAATAAACAATAAGATAACATTGAAAGTGATGATCAGTTTTTCCAAAAAATAAACAAAATTGACAATGCTTTAACTACATTAACCGAGAAAAAAGAGAGAAGACTCAAATGAGAAATGGAAGAGAAATCAATACAACAGATAACCACAGAAATACAAAGTGTGATAACAGATTAGTATAAATAATTATATACTGACAATTCATATAACTTAGAAAATAATGCAGATAGTTTCTCAAAATGCGCGTTATCAAGATTGAATCATGGATGAAGCCAAGAAATAGGAAATCATCTTAGACCAATAATAGAATGAAATTTGAATTAGGAATCAAAAATCTCCCAGCACAGAAAAGCAAAAGACCACATGATTTCATTGGTCATTTCTAACAAACATTAAAAATAATGACAATCTTTATCAAAATCTTACAAATAATGGAATGGGGGGAACAGATTCAAAATCATTCCATGTAGCCGGTAATGCCCTGATACCAGAACAGGATAAAAACAATACAAGATCAAAAAAGTCTAGTTTGTCTGATCTAAGTATTGCCACTGTGGCTTTCTTTTGGTTTCTATTTGCATAATAGATGTTTCTCCACTCTCTCCAGGTCTAGAATAAATCTCCTATAGGCAGCATACAGTTGTTGGGTCTTGTTTTTTTTTTTTTTTTTTTTTTTTTTTCATTCTTTCTGACAACCTATGTCTTTTGATTGGAGCATTTTAGTCCATTTCCATTTAAAGTAATGATTGATATATAGGTACTTATTGGCATTTTATTACTTATTTTGTCATTGTTTCTGAATATTTTCTCTGATTCTTTCTTTCCTTTGTCACTTTTGATCTCTCCTTTCCACTCAAAGAGTCCCCTTTAATATTTATTGCAGGGCTTGTTTAGTGATCACCAACTCGTTTACTTTTTGTTTGTCCGGGAAACTCTCTCTCTCTTATTCTGAATGAAAGCGTTGCTGGATAGAGTATTCTTAGTGGCTGATTTTTCCAATTAAGGATTTTGAATATATGTCATGCCACTCTTTTCTGGATTGTCAAGTGTCTTTTGAGAAGTTTCCAGCTAGCTTTGTGGGTTTTCCTTTGTAATTTGAGTTCTTTTATCTTGCTGCTTTTAAGATTTTTCTTTTATCACTATATTTTGAAAGTTTAATTAGAATATATCTTGGTGTTGACCTGCTTTTGTTGATTTTGATGGGAATTCTCTGTGCCTCCTGGATTTGAATGTCTGTTTCCTTGCCAAGTTTAAGGAAGTTTTCAGCTCTTTAACTACACTTTCTGCCCCCTTTCTCTCTCTTCTTCTTCTGGGACTCCTATAATATGAATGTTATTACATTTGATGGGATCGCTGAGTTCCTTAAGTCTGTTCTTGTGATCCATAATTCTTTCTCTCTTTTGTTCAGCTTCGTTATTTTCCATTATTTTCTCTTCTATATCACTTATTCATTCTTCTGCTTCTTCCAGCCTGCTGTTCATTTCATCAAGCCTGTTTCCTATCTCATTTATTGCATTCTTCCTCTCTGATTGATTCTTTTTTAATTCTTTTATTTATGTGGTAAGGGTCTCCCTGATGTCTTCCATTCTTTTCTCAAAACTAGTGAATATCCTTATGATTGTTGCTTTACATTCTCCATTAGGCATGTTACTTATATTGGTTTCACTTAGATCACTGGTTGTGACCTTATCTTGTTCTTTCATTTGGGATGAATTCCTCCGTCTTGGCATTTTGTCTGAGAGTCTGCCTTCTTCTCTGTTAGAGAAGCCATTATGTCTCTTGCTCCTTAAAGTAATGACCTTATGAAGATGAGGTCTGTAGAAGCTTCAGGGAATGCCTCTAATTTGTGCTGCATGTACTCTGCTGTTGTGTTTTGGCTGCTCTGTCCTTCAGGCCAGTCACTTTCAGAGGCTCTCCTTGCCTTCTATGGGCAGCATTTTGTCCCTGGAATGAATGTGTTGACTTTAACTAGGTGTTCTCTGGTATTATTGTGAAATGAGACCTGACACCAGCTCCACGAGAACTGAGGCCCTGCAGAATCTCTATGGGATGCCTGGGTGGCTCAGTCAGTTAAGCATCTGACTTTGGCTCATGTCATGATCTCATGGTTCATGGGATTGAGCCCTGCTTTGGGCTCTGTGCTGACAGCTCAGAGCCAGGAGCCTGCTTCTGATTATGTGTCTCCCTCTCTCTCTGTACCCTCCCCCACTCACACTCTGTCTCTCTCTCAAAAATAAATAAATATTAAAAAAATAAAGAACTCTCTGGTCAGGAGATGTGGTGGCTTGTGCTGGGCTTCTGGGATGGGCCTGCCACATTGGGGATGAGGCAAGCTTGTCTGAGAAGGACCATCCTGCCAGAGCACAGTGGGGGCGTAGCTTGGTGAGGCAAGTTAGGCAGCCAGAGCCCATGTGGTGCTGTTTCCCATAGGTGTGTCTGTGTTATGCTGAGGGGAGGAGGAGGGAAATGTCACTGGCCAATTTCTTAGTTCCTGAAGAGGTGTCTTCCTGAATACTTATAGAAGTACTGATTATCTTACAGGGGTTCGATATATTTTAAGGATTTATTATAATTTAACATAATGGTCTGAGTATATACACTTCTTTCAGAGAAACAAGAGGGAGATTAATTATTTAAAATATTGGTGTACTTTGTGGCCCTGATGCAGATGAAACTTAAGCCAAAGGAAACCTAGAATTAGACATACACATAAAAACAAAAAATTATAGGTATAAGATGTAATGTTTTCCTAAGAGTCCATTGCTAGTCTATTTTTGGTGTGCTTATTATTGAAGTTAGCAAATGACTTAATATTTCTCCTAATGTTATTAGTTAAAGATTCTTGCCAAGAGTAAGAACAAACCTTGCAAATACAAGAGTAATGGGTGAGGTGGCCAGACTGTGTACATCAGGGCCACAGAACTTATGTTCTCTCTGTGGACACTTAATGTGGGCTAGTGAACTGTTTCTGGGGGCATCTGTGAAGGAGATTTGTGTGGATGAAAGGACATTGACAGTTTCCTACATCACATTATATGTTATGTGAGGCATTTCTGTGTTGTTCTGAGTGGGAAAGTAAGAATTATCTAGTGACTCCTCCTCTTCACATTTCAATAATTATGAAGTGTCAGAGGAGAAAATATTATTTAAGTTAAAAAAATTAATGTTTATCTATTTTTGACAGAGTGAGAGAGACAGAGAGAGCATAAGCAGGGGAGAGGCAGAGAGAGAGGGAGACACAGAATTCAAAGCAGGCTAGAGGCTCTGACCTGTCAGCACAGAGCCCAATGTGGGGCCCAAACCCACAAACCATGAAAGTCAGATACCAAACCACTGAGCCATCCAGGTGCCCCCAGAGGAGAAAATATTATTATATATGTGATTGATTACAATTATTAAATAATGGGGTCTTAAAATTTTTTTTAAATGTTTAATTAATTTTTATAGAGAGACAGAGTGCAAGCAGGGGAGGGGCAGAGAGGGAGACATAGAATCTGAAGCAGGCTCCAGGCTCTGAGATGTCAGCACACAGCCAAACGTGGGCCTCGAATCCACAATCCGCGAGATCATGACCTGAGATGAAGTCGGATGCTTAACTGCTTAACTGACTTTGAACCACCCAGGCACCCTAAATAATGGGGTCTTTAGAGAAAGTTATCAGATCACTTAAAATATCAATGTTCAATTAAAAAGTCATCACATTTTGCCATAAAAAGCTAACTAATATATTATGATAATTGGAAGTGAAAAGATTTATTCATTTTCTGAAATTCACTACATAAAAATTTACATATCTACATTTGTCAAAATTTACATAAATTCCATGATTCTATAGATAGGTCTAAGTCAAATCCCAACGAATCTCAAGCTAGTCATTGAGATTGAGATAGTCTTGGAGTAAATTTTTCATGAATGAATAAGTAGTGAATAATACTGTTTTATTACCTTTTAAATCCTTTAATTTGTTTCTTCTTACTTCCTTGTATAATGATAAAGAAGAAATAAATAACAAAGACCCTTTATTCAAGATACTGATAAATGTTTGTATGACATCACAAGGGATTTGACATCCAAAATCATTATTTATACATTATGATTTTATATGCTCCCCACAATGTAAATGAAATCATCCGTTCAGGTCTATATTTCTGAAGATGAAAGCACTATCATAGAAAATAAAAACTAGATAAAACCCTTCCTATGGGTTTTTAGCATAAATAATATGCATTCAAGTGTATATTTAGAGCCCTTTTGTGTTATATTACAAACAAAAATAAAAATTTCTAATGACCCTTTTCTCTGAAGATATGCCAATGATTGGAGTCATAAAAGAGCTAAGTAGGATGGGTATAGTATTGTTTGCATCCACAGAACGTTCATATACAGCAACTATTCTATTAATTCTCTCTGTGATCTAGGAATTTATTGCCTCAGTAGAAATTAAAAACAGATTCTCACCAACAGTGCATGAATATTTGTTTTTCTCCACATCCTCACCAACACTTGTTATTTCTTGAGTTTTTGAATTTAGCCATTCTCACAGGTGGAAACTGATCCCTTATTGTGGTTTTAATTTGCATTTCTCTGATGTTTAGTGATGTTGAGCATATTTTCATGTGTGTTGCCTATCTATTCATCTTCTTTGGAAAAACACTTATTAAGGTTCTCTGCCCATTTTTAAATCAGATTGTTTGTTTTGGTGTTGAGTTGTATAAGTTCTTTATATATTTTGGATATATCATTTGGATATTTCTTCTCCCATTCATTAGTTTGCCTTCTTGTTTTGTTGATTGTTTCCTTTGCTGTGGAAACCATTTTAATGTTGCTGTAGTCTCAATAGTTTAATTTTGCTTTTGTATCCCTGGTCAGAGGAGACATATTTCAAAAAATGTTCTGTGGCTGATGTCGGAGGAATTACTGTCCTCATGCACTGTTGGTGGGAATGCAAACTAGCACAGCCACTGTGGAAAAAAATATGGTGTTTCCTTGAAAAATTAAAAATAGAATTACTGTATGATCCAGTAATTCCAGTAAAAACGCTAATTTGAAAAGATATAGGCACCCTCTGTTTACTGCAGCATTATTCACAATAGCCAAGGTATGGAAGCCACGAAAGTGCCAAATGATAGATGAATGGATAAACAAGATGTGGTATATAAACACAATGGAATATTACTCAGCCATAAAAAGAACAAAATCTTGCTGCAAAATCCACCATAACATGGTTGAGTAAGAGCATGTAATGCTAAGTGAAATAAGTCAGTCAGAGAAAGACAAAGACCGTATGATTTCACTCATATGTGGAATTTAGGCATCAAAGCAAATGAACAAACAAAGAAAAGAAAGAGATAAAAAAATAGACTCTTAAGTATAGGGAATTAGTAATTTCTAGAGGGGAGGTGAGTGAGGAGATGGGTGAAATAGATAAAGGGGATTGAAAGTACACGTGATGAGCATTGATAAATGTATAGAATTGTTGAATCACATTGTATACCTAAAACTAATATAACACTGTGTGTTTATTGCACTTGAATAAAACAAGGAAAGACAATTAGAAAATGTTTTTCATTGTCTTATCCAGGGTAATACGATTCTATGACTTTTGGCCCCTCTTTGATTTTGTAGATTCACGGTCAACTGTCACCAGCTTCCTCAATGCATTCTTCATGTCCTTGTTCCGCAGGGTATAAACGAGAGGGTTAAGACTTGGAGTGATGATCGTGTAAAAGAGGGTGAGGAACTTTCCCTGGTCTTTGGAGGCACTGTTACCTGGTTGCAGGTACATGTAGATAATAGTTCCATAGAAGATGGACACGACAGTGAGATGAGATCCACAGGTATTAATTGCTTTTTGTTGGCCTTCTTTTGACTTTATTCTCAGCACAGCTTTGGCGATGTAGCCATAGGATATAAGAATAAGGCCGAGTGGCGTAAGGACAATGACAATGCCCAAAGCAAAAACAGACATTTCAACTGTTGTGGTGTCTATACATGCTATCTTGACCATAGCTGGCAACTCACACAAGAAATGGTCCAGAAGGTTGTTTCCACATCGAGGCAAATTCAGGGTGAGTGTACATAATAATACAGAAACAGCCAAACTAATGCTCCAGACTGTGATTATCATCTTGAGACAGAGATGTGGGTTCATGATTACCAAATAATGCAGGGGCTTACAAATAGCTGTGAAACGATCATAGGACATAACAGCGAGGAGGAGACACTCAGTGGAACCCAACCACATGTAAACGTAGAGTTGAGCGACACAGCCCACATAGCTGATGGTCTTGTCAGGTCCCCACAAGTTAACGAGCATCTGAGGGATGATGCTGGTTGTGAAACATAGATCCAGGAAAGATAAGTTCCTGAGGAAAAAATACATCGGTGTGTGGAGATGGGAATCCAGGAGAGATGCAAGGATGATGGCCGTGTTACCCACCCACGTAACGAAGTAGAAGAGAGTGACAACTCCTGATAGGACCATCTCCAGTTTGGGATGGTCCGAGAAGCCGAGCAGAATAAAACCGTGCAGAGAAGTGTGATTGTTTTGGCCCATAGTCCTTCAGTGTCCAAATCCTAGAGTGAGAAAAGCAGAAGGAGGTGAAGGAGGATGGGGATGAGGATGAGGAGGAGGAGCAGGAGGAGTAAGAGAAGGAGATGGAGGAGGAGAAATTGTCAGTACAGACCACATAACTAAAGGGAAAGAATTTATGCTAATAATTAAAAAATAATGGGTGAAAGTAAATATTATAGCCAAGTAATCTGGTATTTGTTGTAGATCATTTTATGATGTTGGATTTAATATTATATTTTTATCTAGGTGAGCTTGGAAAATTTAGTCCTAAAGTCAAGGTCTGAAATTTGTCACATATAAATTTGCAAGTTTGAAAAGGATCTGTTTCTAAAGTGATGTGACCCTGATTCTCTACCAATCTTATTCTCTTGATATAGTGAACACATTCTTTCTTTGGTCAGCAAATTTACCTATAAAATGTAATTATTTTGCAATATCAGAATGAGGAAAAAAAGTGTTCCTCTTCTTTCATATCTTAGTGGTAGCACCGTTGGTGTCCCGGTTTCTCATGTAGGAGACATGGCCTTTTATCCTTGGCACCTTTATGTCTCTCATCCCAATACCTAACTTATCACTGAAATGGTAAATTTTAATGCAAGTTATAATTTAACTATCCTCTCACTTTAAAGAAGCTTCCACAATCACTCTGGTTTTCTAAACCACTGTTGTCTCTTTTCTAAAAAAATTTTGAAATGTTTATTTGTTTTTGAGACAGAGACAGAGCATGAACCAAGAGAGGCAGAGATCAAGGAAGAGATGGTATCTGAAATAGGCTCCAGGCTCTGAGGTGTCAGCAGAGCCAGATGTCGGGCTCAAACCCACAAACCCTGAGATCATGACTTGAGCCCATGTAGGATGCTCACCCGACTCAGCCACCCACGTGCCCCCATTGTCTCTTTTCTAGACTCTGGCAGCTGTCTTCACTCCTTTCATCCAGACTTTTTTCTTTGTTTGTTTGTTTACATTGTCACGAGAATCAGTAAAACCAATCACATCATCGATGTACTTATAATTTGCTGGCCCCTTTCCATTACATTGAAGAAATACTCTGATTCTTTAAGATTCCTGGATGGACATACACGAGGCCTCATTCTCATCTCAGAAGTCACTTTACACACATGGACTCCTGGCCTCCTCCCAGTTCGACATGTCAAACTCATTCCCATCGGAAGCCCTGGGAACCCTTCCTCTTTTCTGGACTTCTACTTGTTCTGCAGTTCTGCTCATTCTCTTGTCCAGCCCGAATGTTTCGTGCTTAAAGAGGGCTACTGTGAACCTATCTATTTTTGGTCTGATATCGTATATCATGAATAGGGGGATCTGCAGACAGCCAGTGTATCCTGAAGCCTAAAAGCATAGGAAGAGTTTTCCTTCACTTCTGGGCTCAGATTTCTCATTGTGAAAATAAGGAAAACAACACTTCTTGGGGTCAAGATTAACTGAATCATAAATCTGCTTAGAGCATAGCACATCTCCATAAATATTAGTTACTACAATTGTTATAAGAAGAAATTATAATGTACCATGTAGGTAAAAGTTTGACAGCCTCCCATGATAGTTTGTAATCTTGAAGAAAGTGTGCCTGATGTCTATTGCTCCCCGCTCTCTCCATGCTGCCTAAAACATTCCCCCGATACCTTTCTCTCCAAGTATCTGTGTATCTATGTATCCGTCTATCTGTATCTATTTACCACTTGCCTTTTCTCACATATTAATACATAATTTTTTGAAGAAAATAACAACTATAATTCTATGTATAACAGTGTAAAATCACTTAAAGTTTTTAGTTAGCATTTTTTTTTTACATTAAAATCGTATGCTGGTGTTTTTGAAGTCACCTGAATGGGAGGAGAAAAGGTGGCAGACAAGTGGAAAAGATCCATAGTTTATATAGTAACAAATAACAGGTACATTCAGTTTGGTGAAAAATAATTTAAGACATTAGTTTCTGTTCTAAGGAATAATGAGCTCAGCCTTATTCAGTAGTGTGATAGAGGTAGAGTTCCTGTAGACATGCATGAGGATATCAGAACAGCCCAAATGTTTAACAATTGAACAGATTATTGGTAGTCCTCCATAGTGTGGTATCACTGAATATAAAAATACAACTTCTTAGTGCCTGAAGCCATAGTAACATCCAGAAAGCTTCTATTAAAAAATAATGGGAGCACTTGGGTGAGTCAGTCAGTTAAGCCTCTGACTTTGGCTCAGGTCATGATCTCACAGTTCTTGAGTTCAAGCCCTGCGTCGGGCTCTGTGCAGGCAGCTTGGAGCTTGGAGCCTGCTTCAGAGTCTGTGTCTCCCTCTGTCTCTGCCCCTACTCCACTCATATTCTGTATCTGTTATTAAAAAAAAATAAAAAAATAACTAAGAGTGGCGTCTGTGTGGCTTAGTCAGTTAAGTGTCTGACTCTTGATTTCAGCTCGGGTTATGATCCCGGGGTCAAGCCCCACATCAGGCTCTGTCCTGGACATGGAGCCTGCTTGAGATTCTCTCTCTCTCTGCCCCACTCTTCCTTTCATGCTTTCTCTCTCAAAAAATAACCAAGAGAAAATACATATTGAAAATTAACAATTAAATATCAAACTGATGCCCCTTTGTCCCTTTGTGTGTGGTTGTAGATATAGTACAAATATATATAGTATGCTATTTGTTATGTTATTTCAAATCTGTTTCCTGGATATTATGAAGAAAATACCTCAAACTGAGGCCATTATTCAAAAGTAGAAATGTTTTGAAGCAACTGATTATACTGGCTAAGATAGTTATTTTGAGAGAGTCATTTGGTGATTCCCTCGAATTAACTTTCCAAGGGGTGCCTGGGTGGCTCAGTCAGTTAAGCGTCTGACTTTGGCTCAGGTCATGATCTCGTGGTTTGTGGGTTAAAGTCCCACATCAGGCTCTGTGCTGACAGCTTGGAGCCTGGAACCTGCCTGGATTCTGTGTCTTCCTTTCTTTCTGACCCTCCCCCCACGCGCTCTCTCTCTCTCTCAAAAATAAATAAACAACAACAACAAAAAAGAATTAGCTTTTCAAGAATCATGATTGAAGCTTGGATTCTCCCACAAACTTAGTTGGATAAAAGAAAAACATAAATCTGAAATATATTGCACACTGTCACACATCTTTATAGGTCTATAATGTCTAAGCAGAGAGGTAAATAAATAATACTTATTTACATCGACAGACAAGTTGGTGTGTGTAATAGTGCCTGACTTCTGAATAAGACACAACCTCAGTTAAAATTATATGAAAGGAAAAATGAAAAGTCTTTGAAAATGAAAGTCAATGCCATGCTGTTAATTCCTTAGCTCCTTCCATTATCACTATGGCTTCAAAGATTAATTCAGGAAAGGGAAAAATCCTTCTGCCAATTAAAACCCTGACATTGGAAGTCTTCAAATAATTTTTCATGCACACCATGAGATTTAGAGACAGATCTGATTCCTTCCCATGTGCACAGTCCTCTTGCATAAAATATTGTATTTCAGTCCTTCATTTCCAATTTAACCTACATTTCCCCATTACATTTCTGCTGGATCAAAATGTCTGAAATCACACATCGAGAAAGAGTTTCATGTCCTCCTCTTCTAGTGGAGAATAGATTTAATCTTCCATAATAGAGCTTAAAAGGGAGAATTTCTCTGAAGAGATTTACAATATTGATTTAAATATTTAAATTCTTTGAATTTAAGAGAATTCTGAAAGAAAACCAGAGGAATCAGTGCATATAACTCTAAGTCCAGTTTCCCTTACCTCCCCCAAGTGTTTTACCAACCCAGACACGCTCTGTTCCAAGAGAGATTGAAGATGGACGTTACTATGATCCAGAGACAGTTCTCCCAATATGCTGCTTCTTGACCAGTGAGGAGCCCACAATGTGTGGAAAAGCTAAGCACGTGCTGTCCAGCACTGCTGCCCCTTCATGTCTTTCCTGCAGCGTGGCTGTGAATTCTGTGAATTCGCTGTTCCCCAAGCAGGTTAAAAACTCATTCTGGACAGGAGGACTCCACCTTCTTGAACACGTGACTTCACGTAAGGTGATGAAACCTGTCACAGATTCTTGCTACTCATTCTGACTGAAAAAAACCTGCAGGGTCACCTGGGTGGCTCAGTCAGTTAAGCGTCTGACTTTGGCTCAGGTCATGATCTCATGGTTTGTGGGTTTGAACCCCGTGTCAGGCTCTGTGCTGACAGCTCAGAGCCTGGAGCCTCCTTCAGATTCTGTGTCTCCCCATCTCTTGGCCCCTTCCATGCTCATGCTCTGTCTCTCTCTGTCTCTCAATAATAAACAAACGTTACAAAAATAAAAAAACCCTGAAAATAGGTCTTTGTCCTAGAGGCACATTATAAAAGCATTAATTCAGATTAAGAAGTGAACAAAATTTCCCAGTGTTGCCTGAAAGTCCAGATCACAAAGAAAGATTTCCTAAACCATTGACCTGCATCCAGTTGATGCCTGTTACGTGGTGGAGAAAAAGCAGTTCATGAAGAGGTTGGAGAATTAGACCGTATCCCGATGTTTCATTTGGAGAAATGTAATAAATGGAAAAGTTATGCCAATATGAAGGAAAGCTATAGGATACTGAAATGAGATACTGTATATTCAGAATTTTTTTCTCTGGGTAGTAAAAGTGTTACAGATAAAATTCGCTGCTAAATGTGCATTTCAAACACTAGAATTACAGTAGATGTTAACTTATAAGATTATTTATTTATTGTCAAGTTATGTAACATACAGTGTTGTTTTGGCTTCAGGGGCAGAACCCAGTGATTCATCTCTTACATATGACACCCAGTGCTCATCCCAAGTGTCCTCCTTAATGCCCATCACCCATTGAGCCCACTCTACTATCCACCCCCCATCAACTCTCTTATTGTTCTCTGTAGTTAAGTGTCTCTTATGATTTGCCTCACTCTCTATTTTTTGTTTGTTTGTTTTGTTTTACATAATTTATTGTCTAGTTAGTAACATTGTCTAATTAGGCTTTGGGGGTAGATTCCCGTGATTCATCGCTTGCATACAACACCCAGTGCGCATCCACCCCCCATCAACTTTCTTATTGTTTTCTGTACTTGAGTCTCTTGTGATTTGCCTCTCTCTCTCTCTCTCTCTCTCTCTCTCTCTCTCTCTCTCAAACATAATTTATTCTCTAGTTAGGTAGCATACATTGTATGCAGTGTGCTCTTGACTTCGGGGGTAAATTCCCGTGATTCATCGCTTATATACAACACCCAGTGCTCATCCTAACAAGTGCCCTCCTCAATGCCCATCATCCATTTTCCCCTCCCGCATCAATCCTCAGTTTGTTCTCTGTATTTAAGAGTCTCTTATGGTTTGCTTCCCTCCCTCTCTGGTTGAAACTTCTTTTCCCCTTCCCTTCCCCCATGTTCCTCTGTTAAGTTTCTTAAGTTCCATCTATGAGTGAAAACATATATCTGTCTTTCTCTGACTGACTTATTTCCTTTAGCATAATACCCTCCAGTTCCATCCACATTGTTGCTAAAGGCAGGGTTTCATTCTTTCTCATTGCCAAGTAGTATTCCATTGTATGCCTAAACAACATCTTCTTTATCCATATGTCAATGCGTGGAAATTTGGGCTCTCTCCATAATTTGGCTCTCATTGATAACACAGCTATAAACATTGGGGTGCATGTGCCCCTTCAAATCAGCATTTTAAAAAATCTGTCAGGTAAATTCCCATCAGTGCAATTGATGGGCCGTAGGGTAGTTCTATTTTTAATCTTTGGGGGAACCTCCACACTGTTTTCCAGAGCAGCTACACCAGTTTACATTCCCACCAACAGTACAAGAGGGTTTCTGTTTCTTCACATCTTCACCAAGCACCTGTTGTTTCCTGAGTTGTTAATTTAGCCACTCTGTCTCAATGTGGTTTTGGTTTGTATTTCCCTGATGATGAGTGACCTTGAGCATCTTTTCATGTGTCTGTTGGCCATCTGGATGTCTTCTTTAGAAAAGTGTCTATTCATGTCTTCTGCCCATTTCTTCACTGGATTATTTGTTTTTTTGGTGTTGAGTTTGGTGAGCTCTTTATAGATTTTGGATACTAACCCTTTATCTGATATGTCACTTGCAAATAACCTTTCCTATTCCATCTGTTGCCTTTTAGTTTTGTTGATTGTTCCCTTCACTGTGCAGAAGATTTTTATCTTGATGAGGTCCCAATTGTTCATTTTTGCTTTTATTTCCCTTGCCTTCAGAGACGTGTTGTGTAAGAAGTTGCTGCAACTGAGTTCAAAGAGGTTGCTGCCTGTTTTCTCCTCTAGGGTTTTGATGGCTTCCTGTCCTGCATTTAGGTATTTCATCCATTTTGAATTTATTTTTGTGTATGGTGTAAGAAAGTGGTTTAGTTTCATTCACCTTCATGTTGCTGTCCAGTTCTCCCACACCATTTGCTAAAGAGAGTGTCTTTTTCCATTGGATACTCTTTCCTGCTTTGTCAAAGATTAGTTGTCCATACATTTGAGGGTCCAATTCTGGTTTCTCTATTCTGTTACATTGTTTTATGTGTCTGTTTTTGTGCCAATACCATACTGTCTTGATGATAAAAGCTTTGTAGTAGAGGCTAAAGTCCAGGATTATGATGCCTCCCGCTTTGGTTTTCTTTTTCAACATTAGTTTGACTATTTGGTGTCTTTTGTAGTTCCACATAAATTTCAGGATTGTTTGTTTTAGCCTTGAGAAGAATGCTGGTGCAATTTTGATTGGGATTGCATTGAATTGTAGACTGCTTTGGGTAGTATTGACATTTTAACAATATTTGTTCTTCCAATCTAAGAGCATGGAATGTTTTTCCATTTCCTTGTGTCTTCTTCAATTTCTTTCATAGGTTTTCTATCGTTTTCACATACAGATATTTTAAATCGTTGGTAAGGTTTATTTTTTGGTATGTCATGGTTCTTGGCACAATTGTAAAGGATTGATTTCTTGATTTCTCTTTCTTTTGCTTCATTATCGGTGTATAGAAGTGCAACCGATTTCTGTTCATTGATTTTTGTATCTTGTGACTTTGCTGAATTCATGTATTAATCCTAGAAGCTTTTTGATGGAGTCTTTTGGGTTTTCCATGTCACCTGAAAAAAGTGAAAGCTTGACTTTTCTTTGCCAGTTTGGATGCATTTTATTCCATGTTGTTGTCTGATTGCTGAGGCCAGGACCTCCAACACTATGTTAATCAACAGTGATGAAAGGGGACGTCCTTGTCATGTTTGCTGTCTCAGGGTGAAAGCTCTCAGTTTTTTCCCATTTGAGGATGAAATTAACTGTGGGCCTTTCATATATGCCTTTTATGATGTTAAGGTATATTCCTTCGATCCTGACTACTTGAGGGCTTTTACTAAGAAATGATGCTATATTTTGTCAGATGATTTTTCTGCATCTATTGACAGGATCATATGGCTCTTATCCTTTCTTCTATTAATGTGATGTATCACATTGATTGATTTGCAAATATTGAATCATCTCTGCATCCAGGAACAATTCCCAGTTGGTCGTGGTGAATAATTCTTTTAATATACTGCTGAATTTTATTTATTAGTATCTTTTTGAGAATTATTGCATCCAGGATCATGAGGGATATTGGTCTGGAATTCTTCTTGGTGGGGTCTTTGTCTGGTTTTGGAATTAATGTAATGCTGGCTTCATAAAATGAGTATGGAAGATTTCCTTCCATTTCTATTTTTTGGAACAGTTTGAGAAGAATAGGTGTTAACTTTGCTTAATTGTCTGGTAGAATTCCCCTGGGAAACCATCTGGACCAGGACTCTTATTTTTTGGGAGCTTAAATTTTTTTTAAAATGTTTCTTTATTTTTGAAGAGAGAGAGAGAGACAGAGTGTGAGAAGGGAAGGGGCAGAGAGAGGAAGATACAGAGTCTTAAGCAGGTTCCAGGCTCTGAGCTGTCAGCACAGAGCCCAACACAGCGCTTGAACCCATGTACCATGAGAACATGACCTGAGCCAAAGTTGGATGCTTAACTGACTGAGCCACACAGGCGACTCTGTGGGGAGATTTTTGATAACTGATTCAACTTCTCGCTGGTTATATGCCTGTTCAAATTCTATATTTCTTCCCATTGGACTTTTTGTAGTGTGTGAGTGTCTAGGAATTTGTCCATTTCTTCCAAATGGTTCAGTTTTTTGGCATATAATTAAAAATTTTTATTTATTTTTGAGAATGAGTGAGTGGGGGATGAGCAGAGAGAGAGGAAGACACAGACTCCGAAGCAGGCTCCAGGCTCTGAACTGTCAGCCCAGAGCCCAATGTGGGGCTCGAACTCAAGAGCTGTGAGATCATGACCTGAGCTGAAGTCGGATGCTTAACCGGCTGAGCCACCCCGGTGCTCCTGTTGGCATATAATTTTTATAGTATTCTCTAATAATTATTGATATTTCTGTGGTGGTAGTTGTGATGTCTCCTGTTTCATTATGATTTTATCTCTTTGGGTCCTCCTTTCTTGAGAAGTGTGATTAGGGGTTTATCAATTTTGTTTATTCTTTCAAAAAAAACCAGCTGTTAGATTCATTGATCTGTTCTACTATTTTATTTTTATTCTATATCATTTATTTCTGCTCTCATATTTATTGTTTTCCTTTTTCTGCTGGATTTAGCTTAATTTACTGCTGCTTTTCTAGCTCCTTTAGGTGTAAGGTTAGGTTGTGATTGGGACCTTTATTGCTTCTTGAAATAGACATGCATTGCAAAGTATTTTCCTCTTAGAACTGCATTTGCTGCATCCCGACAGGTTTGGACTGTTGTGTTTTCATTTTTATTTGCTTCCATGCATTTTTAAATTTCTTCTTTGATTTACTGATTAACCCATTCATTCTTTAATTGGATGTTCTTTAACCTCCATGTATTTGGGGGCTCTCCAAATTTTTTCTTGTGGTTGAAAGTCTCATAGTGTTGGGATCTGGAAATATCCATGGTATGATCTCAATCTTTTTGTACTTTTTGAGGGCTGTTTTGGGACCCAGTATGTGATCTGTTCTGGAGAATGTTCCATGTGCACTCAAGAAGAATATGTATTTTGCTGCTTTGGGATGAAAACTTCTGAACATATCTGTTAAGTCCATTTGGTTCAGTGTGTCATTCAGAGCCAGTGTTTCCTTATTGATTTTCTGCCTAGATAATCTGTCTATTGCTATAAGTGGAGTATTAGAATCACCTATAATTACAGTATTATTATCATCAATAAGATTGCTTATGTTTGTGGCTAATTGATTTATATATATGGGTGCTATCATGTTAGGGGCATATTTATAATTGTTAGCTCTTCTTGATGGATAGACACCTTAATTATGATATAATGCCCTTTTTCTCTTGTTACAGTCTTTTTTTTTGAAATCTAGATTGTCTGATAGAAGTATGTATACCCCAGATTTATTTTGCCATCCACTAGCATGATAGATGGTTTTTCATCCTCTCACCTTCAATCTGCAGGTTCCTCGGGTCTGAAATGAGTCTCTTTTTTTTTCTTTTTTACATATGAAGTTTATTGTCAGATTGGTTTCCATTCAACACCCAGTGCTCATCCCAACAGGTGCCTTCCTTAATACCCATCACCCACTCTCCCCTCCCTCCCACTCCACATCAATCCTCAGTTTGTTCTCAGTTTTTAAGAATCTCTTATGTGTTGGCTCCCTCCCTCTCTAACCTTTTTTTTTCTTCCCCTTCCCCATGGTATTCTGGTAAGTTTCTCAGGATCCACATAAGAGTGAAACATATGGTGTCTGTCTTTCTCTGTATGACTTATTTCACTTCGCATAACACTCTCCAGTTCCATCCATGTTGCTACAAAAGGCCATATTTCATTATTTCTCATTGCCACGTGGTATTCCATTGTGTATATAAACCACAATTTCTTGACCCATTCGTCAGTTGATGGACATTTAGGCTCTTTCCATAATTTGGCTATTGTTGAGAGTGCTGCTATAAACATTGGGGTACAAGTGCCCCTATGCATCAGCACTCCTGTACCCCTTGGGTAAATTCCTAGCAGTGCTGTTGCTGGGTCATAGGGTACATCTATTTTTAACTTTTTGAGGAACCTCCACAATGTTTTCTAGAGTGGCTTCACCAGTTTGCATTCCCACCAACAGTGCAAGAGGGTTCCCATTTCCCCACATCCTCACCAGCATCTGTAGTCTCCTGATTTGTTTATTTTAGCCACTCTGACTGGAGTGAGGTGATATCTGAGTGTGGATTTGATTTGTATTTCCCTGATGAGGAGGGACATGAGCATCTTTTCATGTGTCTGTTGGCCATCCAGATGTCTTCTTTAGAGAAGTGTCTATTCATGTTTTCTGCCCATTTCTTCACTGGATTCTTTGTTTTTCGGGTGTGGAGTTTGGTGAGCTATTTATAGATTTGGAATACTAGCCCTTTGTCCGGTATGTCATTTGCAAATATCTTTTCCCATTCCGTTGGTTGCCTTTTAGTTTTGTCGATTGTTTCCTTTGCAGTGTATAAGGTTGTTATCTTCATGAGGTCCCAATAGTTCATTTTTGCTTTTCATTTCCTTGCCTTTGGGGATGTGTCAAGTAAGAAATTGCTGCGGCTGAGGTCAGAGAGGTTTTTTCCCTTCTTTCTCCTCTAGGGTTTTGACAGTTTCCTGTCTCACATTCAGATCCTTTATCCATTTTGAGTTTATTTTTGCGAATGGTGTGAGAAAGTGGTGTAGTTTCATCCATCTGCATGTTGCTCTCCAGTTCTCCCAGCACCATTTGTTAAAGAGACTGTCTTTTTTCCATTGGATATTCTTTCCTGCTTTGTCAAAGTTGAGTTGGCCATACTTTTGTGGGTCTAATTCTGGGGTTTCTATTCTATTCCAATTGGTCTATGTGTCTGTTTTTGTGCCAACACCATGCTGTCTTGATGATTACAGCTTTGTAGTTGAGGCTACAGTCTGGGATTGTGATGCCTCCTGCTTTGGTCTTCTTCCAAATTACTTCAGCTATTCGGGGTCTTTTGTGGTTCCATATGAATTTTAGGATTGCTTGTTCTAGCTTCGAGAAGAATGCTGGTGCAATTTTGATATGGATTGCATTGAATGTGTAGATAGCTTTGGGTAGTATTGACATGTTAACAATATTTATTCTTCCAATCCATGGGCATGGAATGTTTTTCCATTTCTTTATATCTTCTTCAATTTCCTTCATAAGCTTTCTATAGTTTTCAGCATACAGATCTTTTACATCTTTGGTTAGGTTTATTCCTAGGTATTTTATACTTCTTGGTGCAATTGTGAATGGGATCAGTTTCTTTATTTGTCTTTCTGTTGCTTCATTATTCGTGTATAAGAATGCAACTGATTTCTGAACATTGATTTTGTATCCTGCAACTTTGCTGAATTCATGTATCAGTTCTAGCAGACTTTTGGTGGAGTCTGTTGGGTTTTCCATGTATAATATCATGTCATCTGCAAAAAGTGAAAGCTTAACTTCATCCTTGCCAATTTTGATGCCTTTGATTTCCTTTTGTTGTCTGATTGCTGATGCTAGAACTTAATGTTAAACAACAGCGGTGAGAGTGGACATCCCTGTCGTGTTCCTGATCTCAGGGAGAAGGCTTTCGGTTTTTCCCTATTGAGGATGATATTAGCTGTGGGCTTTTCATAAATGGCTTTTATGATGTATAAGTATGTTCCTTGTATCCCGAGTGTGTTGAGGGTTTTTATTATGAAAGGATGCTGAATTTTGTCAAATGCTTTTTCTGCATGGATTGAAAGGATCATATGATTCTTATCTTTTCTTTTATTAATGTGATGTATCACGTTGATTGATTTGCGAATGTTGAACCAGCCCTGCAGCCCAGGAATGAATCCCACTTGATCATGGTGAATAATTCTTTTTATATGCTGTTGAATTCGATTCGCTAGTATCTTGTTGAGAATTTTTGAATCCGTATTCATCAGGGATATTGGCCTTTAGTTCTCTTTTTTTGCTGGGTCTCTGTCTGGTTTAGGAATCAAAGTAATGCTGGCTTCATAGAATGAGTCTGGAAGTTTTCCTTCCCTTTCTATTTTTTGGAATAGCTTGAGAATGATAGGTATTATCTCTGTTTTAAATGTATGGTAGAATTCCCCTGGGAAGACAACTGATCCTGGACTCGTATTTGTTGGGAGATTTTTGATAACTGATTCAATTTCTTCGCTGGTTATGGGTCTGTTCAAGCTTTCTATTTCTTTCTGTTTGAGTTTTGGAAGTGTGTGGGTGCTTAGGAATTTGTCCATTTCTTCTAGGTTGTCTAGTTTGTTGGCATATAGTTTTTCCAAGTATTCCCTGATAATTGCTTGTATTTCTGAGGGATTGGTTGCGACAATTCCATTTTCATTCATGATTTTATCTATTTGGGTCATCTCCGTTTTGTTTTTGAGAAGTCTGGCTAGAGGTTTATCAATTTTGTTTATTTTTTCAAAAAACCAACTCTTGGTTTCATTGATCTGCTCTACATTTTTTTTAGATTCTATATTGTTTATTTCTGCTCTGATCTTTATTATTTCTCTTCTTCTGCTGGTTTTGGGGGGTGTCTTTGCTGTTCTGCTTCTATTACCTTTAGGTGTGGTGTTAGATTTTGTATTTGGGACTTTTTTTGTTTCTTGAGATAGGACTGGGTTGCAATGTATTTTCCTCTCAGGACTGTCTTCGCTGCATCCCAAAGCATTTGGATTGTTGGATTTTCATTTTCATTCATTTCCATATATTTTTCACTTTTTTCTCTAGTTGCCTGGTTGACCTATTCATTCTTTAGTAGGATGTTCTTTAACCTCCATGCTTTGGGAAGTTTTCCAGGCTTTTTCTTGTGGTTGATTTCAAGCTTCATCGCATTGTGGTCTGAAAGTATGCATGGTATGATCTCAATTCTTGTATACTTATGAAGGGCTGTTTTGTAACCCAGTATGTGATCTATCTTGGAGAATGTTCCATGTGCACTCTAGAAGAAAGTATATCCTGTTGCTTTGGGATGCAGAGTTCTAAATATATCTGTCAAGTCCATCTGATCCAGTGTATCATTCAGGGCCCTTGTTTCTGTATTGATCCTGTGTCTAGATGATCTATCCATTGTTGTAAGTAGAGTGTGAAAGTCCCCTGCAATTACCACATTCTTATCAATAAGGTTGCTTATGTTTGTGATTAACTGTTTTATATATTTGGGGGCTCCCGTATTCAGCGCATAGACATTTATAATTGTTAGCTCTTCCTGATGGATAGAGTCTGTAATTATCATATAATGCCCTTCTTCATCTCTTGTTGCAGCTTTTAATTTAAAGTCTAGTTTGATATAAGTATGGGTACTCCAGCTTTCTTTTGACTTCCAGTGGCATGATAGATAGTTCTCCATCTCCTCACTTTCAATCTGAAGGTGTCCTCAGGTCTAAAATGAGTCTCTTGTAGACAGCAAATAGATGGGTCTTGTTTTTTTTATCCATTCTGATACCCTATATCTTTTTTGGAGCATTGAGTCCATTTACATTCAGTGTTATTATTGAAAGATATGGGTTTAGAGTGATTGTGATGTCTGTAGGTTTCATGCTTGTAGTGATGTCTCTGGTATTTGTCTCACAGGATCCCCCTTAGGATCTCTTGTAGGGCTGGTTTAGTGGTGATGAATTCCTTCAGTTTTTGTTTGTTTGGGAAGACCTTTATCTCCTATTCTGAATGACAGAGTTGCTGGATAAAGGATTCTTGGCTGCATATTTTTTCTGTTCATCACATTGAAGATTTCCTGCCATTCCTTTCTGTCCTGCCAAGTTTCAGTACATAGGTCTGCCACTAGTCTTATGGGTCTTATGTTAGAGTGTGTTTATCTCTAGCTGCTTTCAGAATTTTCTCTTTATCCTTGTATTTGCCAGTTTCACTATGATATGTCGCTCAGAAGATGTATTCAATTTACGTCTGAAGGGAGTTCTCTGTGCCTCTTGGATTTCAATGCCTTTTTCCTTCCCTGGATCAAGAAAGTTCTCATGTATGATTTGTTCAAGTACACCTTCAGCCCGTTTCTCTGTCTCTTCCTCTTATGGCATTCCTATGATACAGATATTGTTACATTTGATTGCATCACTTAGTTCTATAATTCTCCCCTCACACTCTTGGATTTTTTTTATCTCTCTTTTTCTCAGCTTCCTCTTTTTCCATAATTTTATCTTCTAATTCACCTATTCTCTCCTCTGCCTCTTCAATCCAAGCTGTGGCCGCCTCCATTTCATTTTGCACCTCATATATAGCATTTTTTAGCTCCTCCTGACTGCTTCTTAGTCCCTTGATCTCTGTAGCAATAGATTCTCTGCTGTCCTCTGTACTTTTTCAAGCCCAGCGATTAATTTTATGACTATTATTTTAAGTTCATTTTCTGCTATATTGCTTAAGTCGTTTTTGATTAGTTGGTTAGCTGTCGCTGCTTCCTGGAGTTTCTTTTGAGGAGAATTCTTCTGCTTCATCATTTTGGCTAGTCCCTGGAGTGGTGCGGAACTGCAGGGCTCTTCCTCTGTGCTGTCTGGAGTGACTTGCGTTGGTGGGTGGGGCCGCAGTCAGACCTGATGTCTGCCCCCAGCCCACCGCTTGGGCCACAGGCAGACTGGTGTGTACCTTATCTTACTGTCTCCTAGGGTCAGGACACACTGTGGAGTGGTGTGGCCCCTGTCTGGGCTACTTGCAAACTGCCAGGCTTGTGGTGCTGCTTCGATGGGATCTGGCGTATTAGCCGGGGTGGATCTGCAAGGTGCAAAGGGGCAGGAGGGGTAGGCTCAGCTCGCTTTGCCTTTGGTGGTCCGCTGGGGGAGGGGCCCTCTGGCACCGGGAGGGAGGCAGACCTGTGGGAGGGATGGATCCGCAGAAGCACAGCATTGGGTGTTTGCGCGGTGCAAGCAAGTTCGTGATGGGAACTGGTTCCCTTTGGGATTTTGGCTGTGGGATGGGTGAGGGAGATGGCGCTGGTCAGCGCCTTTGTTCCCCGCCAAGCTGAGTTCTGTCTTCCAGTGCTCAACAACTCTCCCTCCCGGTATCCTTTAGCCCTTCTGGTCTCCGAGCAGAGCTGTTGACTTACAACATTCCAGATGTTAAGTCCCACTGGCTGTCAGAACATGCTCTGTCTGGCCCCTCTGCTTTTGCAAGCCAGACTCAGGGGTTCTGCCTTGCCGGGTGGGCTGGCTGCCCCTCCACTGCCCTGGCTCCCTTCCGCCAGTTCGTGTAGCATGCACCGCCTCTCTGCCCTTCCTACCCTCTTCCGTGGGCCTCTCATCTATGCTTGGCTCCAGAGAGTCCGTTCTGGTAGTCTTCTGGCAGTTTTCTGGGTAAATTAGGCAGATGTGGGTGGAATCTAAGTGATTAGCAGGACGAGGTGAGCCCAGCGTCCTCCTACGCCGCCATCTTCCCAGAAGCTCTCTTTGGTGAGATTTTAAATGGGATTGATTCCTTGATATCTCTCTTTGCTGCTTCAGTATAGGTGTATAGAAATGCAACTGATATTTATACATTGATTTTACATCCTGTGACATTGCTGAATTCATGTATCAGCTCTAGTAGTTTTTGGTGGAGTCTTTGGGTTTTCCATGTAGAGTATCATGTTATCTGTGAAGAGTGAAAGTTTGAATTCTTTCTTGCTTATTTGGATGCCTTTTATTTCTTTTTATTGTCTGATTCCTGAGGCTTGGTCTTCCAGTACTATGTTGAACAACAGCAGTGAGAAGGGACATCTCTGTTGTGTTCCTGGTCTTAGTGGGAAAGCTCTCAGTTTTTCCTTATTGAGGATGATATTAACTGTGGATTTTTCCTATGTGGCTTTTATGATGTTAAGACATGTTCCTTCTATACCGACTTTCTTGAGGGGTTTTATCAAGAAAGGATGCTGTTTTTTCAAATGCTTTTTTTTGCATCTATTGACAGGATCATATGGTTCTTATCTTTTTTTCTCTTAATGTAATGTGTCATGTTGATTGATTTATGAATATTGAACCAGCCCTGCAGCCCAGTAATGAATCCCATTTGATCATGGTGAATACTTCTTTCATGTACTGTTGAATTAAATTTCTAGTTTCTTGTTGAGAATTTTTGCATCCAGTTTCATCAGGGATATTGGTCTGTAATTCTCCTCAGTGGGGTTTTTATCAGGTTTGGGATCAAGGTAATGCTAATTTCATCGAATGAGTTTGGAAGTTTTCCTTCCATTGCTAGTTTTTGGGACAGTTTGAGGAGAATAGGTATTAACTTTTCTTTTAATATTTGTTAGAATTCCCCTGGGAAACCATCTAGCCCAGGAATCTTATTTTTGGGAATTTTTTAAAAGATATGAAATTTACTGTCAAACTGGTTTCCATACACACCCATTGCTCATCCCAACAGGTGCCCTCTCCAATATTATGTTTAATTTCTTTTTTTTAATTTCATTTTTTATTTTTTAAAATTTGCATCCAAATTAGTTAGCATATACTGCAACAATGATTTCAGGAATAGATTCCTTAGTTCCCCTTACCCATTCAGCCCCTCTCCCCTACCCAAACCCCTCAAGTAACTCTCAGTATGTTCTCCATATTTATTAGTCTCTTTTGTTTTGTCCCCCTCCCTGTTTTTATATTATTTTTGTTTCCTTTCCCTTATGTTCATCTGTTTTTTCTCTTAAAGTCCTCATATGAGTGAAGTCGTATGATTTTTGTCTTTCTCTGACTGACTAATTTCACCTAGCATAATACCCTCCAGTTCCATGCACGTAGTTACAAATGGCAAGATTACATTCTTTTTGATTGCCGAGTAATACTCCATTGTGTGTGTGTTTGTGTGTGTGTGTGTGTGTGTGTGTGTGTGTATTTTTCTTTATCCATTCATCCATCGATGGACATGTGGGCTCTTTCCATACTTTGGCTATTGTTGATAGTGCTGCTGTAAACATGGGGGTGCCTGTGTCCATTCAAAACTGCACACCTGTATCCTGTGGATAAATGCCTAGTTGTGCAATTGCTGGGTGGTAGGGTAGTTCTATTTTCAGTTTTTTAAGGAACCTCCATACTGTTTTCCAGAGTGGCTGCACCAGCTTGCATTCCCACCAACAATGCAAAAGAGATCCTCTTTCTCCACATCCTCGCCAACATCTGTTGTTGCCTGAGTTGTTAATGTTAGCCCTTCTGACAGGTGTAAGGTGTATCTCATTGTGGTTTTGATTTGTATTTCCCTGATGATGTGTGATGTTGAGCATTTTTTCATGTGTCGGTTGGCCATCTGGATGTCTTCTTTGGAGAAGTGTCTATTCATGTCTTTTGCCCATTTCTTCACTGGATTCTTTGTTTTTTGGGTGTTGAGTTTGAGAAGTTCTTTATAGATTTTGGATACTAACCCTTTATCTGATATGCCATTGGCAAATATCTTCTCCCATTCTGTCGGCTGCCTTTTAGTTTTGCTGATTGTTTCCTTCGCTGTGCAGAAGGTTTTTATTTTGATGAGGTCACAGTAGTTCATTTTTGCTTTTGTTTTTCTTGCCTCTGGAGACATGTTGAGTAAGAAGTTGCTGCAGCCAAGGTCAAAGAGGTTTTCGCCTGCTTTCTCCTTGAGGATTTTGATGGCTTCCTGTCTTACATTGAGGTCTTTCATCCATTTTGAGTTCATTTTTGTGTATGGTGTAAGAAAATGGTCCAGGTTCATTCTTCTTCATGTGGCTGTCTAGTTTTTCCAGCACCACTTGCTGAAGAGACTGTCTTTATTCAATTGGATATTCTTTCCTGCTTTGTCAAAGATTAGTTTGCAATACGTTTGTGGGTCCATTTCCGGGTTCTATTCTGTTCCATTGGTCTGAGTGTTCTTGTGCCAGCACCATACTGTCTTGATGATTACAGCTTTGTAGTATGGCCCGAAGTCCAGGATTGTGATGCCTTATGCTTTGGTTTTCTTTTCCAAGATCTCTTTGGCTATTTGGGGTCTTTTCTGGTTCCATACAAATTTTAGGATTATTTGTTCTACCTCTGTGAAGAATGCTGGTGTTACTTTGTTAGGGATTGCATTGAATAAGTAGATTGCTTTGGGTAGTATTGACATTTTAAAAATATTTGTTCTTCCTATCCAGGAGCATGAAATCATTTTCCATTTCTTTGTGTCTTCTTCCATTTATTTCATAAACTTTCTATAGTTTTCAGTGTATAGATTTTTCACCTCTTTGTTTAGATTTACTCCTAGGTATTTTATGGTTTTTGGTGCAATTGTAAATGGGATCTATTCCTTGATTTCTCTTTCTGTTACTTTATTGTTGGTGCATAGGCATGGAACCGATTTCTGTGCACTGATTTTATATCCTGAAACTTTGCTGAATTCATGAATCAGTTCTAGCAGTTTTTTTGGTGGAATATTTAGGGTTTTCCATATACAGTATCATGTCATCTGTGAAGAGTGAACGTTTGACCTCTTCCTGGCCAATTTGGATGCCTTTTATTTCTTTGTGTTGTCTGATTGCAAAGGCTAGGGCTTACAATACTATGTTGAATAACAGTGGTGGGAGTGGCCATCCCTGTCTTGTTCCTGACCTTAGGAGAGAGCTCTCAGTTTTTCCCCATTTGGATGATATTAGTTTTGGGTCTTTCATATATGGCTTTTATGATCTCGATGTATGATCCTTCTATCCCTACTTTCTTGAGGGTTTTTATCAAGAAAGGATGCTGTATTTTGTTAAATAATTTATCTGCATGTATTGAGAGGATCATATGGTTCTTGTCCTTTCTTTTATTGATGTGATGAATCACATTGATTGTTTTGCAGATATTGAACTAGCCCTGCATCCCCGGTATAAATCCCACTTGGTTGTGCTAAATAATTTTTTTAATGTATTGTTGGAGCCAGTAGCTAATATCTTGTTGAGGATTTTTGCATCCGTGTTCATCAGGGAAATTGGTCTATAGTTCTCCTTTTTAGTGGGGTGTTTGGTTTTGGAATCAAGGTAATTCTGGCTTTGTAGAAAGAGTTTGGAAATTTTTCTTCCATTTTTATTTTTTGGAACAGATTCAAGAGAATAGGTGTTAACTCTTTAATCATTTGATGGAATTCCCCTGGAAAGCCATATGGCCCTGGACTCTTGTTCTATGGTATATTTTTGATTACTAATTCGATTTACATACTGGTTATGAGCCTGTTTATATTTTTTATTTCTTCCTGTTTCAGTTTTGGTAGGGTATATGTTTCCAGGAATTTGTGCATTTCTTCCAGATTGCCTATTTTATTGGCATCTAATTGCTCATAATATTCTCTTATAGTTTTTGATTTCTGTTGTGTTTGTTGTGATCTCTCCTCTTTTATTCTTGATTTTATTTATTTGGGTCCTTTCCTTTTTCTTCTTGATCAAACTGGCTAGTGGTTTATCAATTTTGTTAATTCTTTCAAAGAACCAGCTTCTGGTTTCATTGATCTGTTCTAGTGGTTTTTTGGTTTTTTTGGTTTTTTTTTGGTTTCAATAGCATTAATTTCTGCTCTTATCTTTATTATTTCCTGTCTTCTGCTGGTTTTGGGCTTTATTTGCTGTTCTTTTTCCAGCTCCTTACGGCGTAAGGTTAGGTTGTGTATCTGAGATCTCTCTTCCTTCTTTAGGAAGGCCTGGATTGCTATATACTTTCCTCTTATGACTGCCTTTTCTGCATCCCAGAGGTTTTGGGTTGTGGTGTTATCATTTTCATTGGCTTCCATATACTGTTTAATTTCCTCTTTAATTTCTGGTTAGCCCATTCATTCTTTAGTAGAATGTCCTTCAGTCTCCAAGTATTTGTTACTTTTCCAAATTTTTTCTTGTGATTGATTTCGAGTTTCATAGCGTTGTGGTATGAAAATATGCATGGTATGATCTCGATCTTTTTGTACTTGCTGAGGGCTGATTTGTTTCCCAGTATGTGGTCTCTTCTGGACAACTGCCATGTGCACTGGAGAAGAATGTGTACTCTGCTGCTTTAGGATGAAATGTTCTGAATATATCTGTGAAGTCCATCTGGTCCAGTGTGTCATTCAAAGCCATTGTTTCCTCGTTGGTATTCTGTTTAGATGATCTGTCCTTTGCTGTGAGTGGGGTGTTGAAGTCTCCTACTATTATGGTATGACTATCGATGAGTTTCTTTATATTTGTGATGAATTGATTTTTATATTTGTGTACTCTCACATTTCACGCATATATGTTTACAATTGTTAGGTCTTTTTGGTGGATAGACCCCTTGATTATGATATAATTCCCTTATGCATCTCTTGATACAGTTTTTATTTTAAAGTCTCGATTTTCTGATATAAGTATGGCTACTGTGGCTTTCTTTTGTTGACCATTAGCATGATAGATGGTTCTCCATCCCCTTACTTTCAATCTGAAGGTGTTAGGTCTAAAGTGGGTCTCTTGTAAACAGCATATAGATGGATCTTGTTTTCTTATCCATTCTGTTACTGTATGTCTTTTGATTGGAGCATTGAGTCCATTAGCGTTTAGAGTGAGTACTGAAAGATATGAATTTATTGCCATTATGATGCTTGTAGAGTTGGAGTTTCTGGTGGTGTTCTCTGGTCCTTTCTAATCTTTGTTGCTTTGGGTATTTATTTATTTGTTTATTTATTCATCTTTTCTCCTCTCAGGGAGTCCCCCTTAAAATTTCTTGCAGGGCTGGTTTAGTGGTCACAAACTCCTTTAATTTTTGTTTGTCTGGGGAACTTTTTATCTCTCCTTCTATTTTGAATGACAGCCTTGGTGGATAAAGAATTCTTGGCTACATGGTTTTCTGATTCAGTACATTGAATACATCCTCCCACTCCTTTCTGGCCTGCCAAGTTTCTGTGGATAGGTCTGCTGCAAACCTGATCTGTCTTCCCTTGTATGTTAGGGACTTTTTTCCCTTGCTGCTTTCATGATTCTCTTCTTGCCTGAATATTTTGTGAATTTGACTATGATATGCTGTGTTGATGATCGGTTATTGTTGAATCTAATGTGGATCCTCTGTGCTTCCTGGATTTTCACCTCTGTGTCTTTCCCCAGGTCAGGAAAGTTTTCCACTATGATTTGCTCACATAACTCTTCTACCCCTATTTCTCTGTCTTCCTCTTCTGGGACTGCTATGATTCTGATGTTGTTCCTTTTTAATGAGTCACTGATTTCTCTAATTCTTAAGTCGTGCTCTTTTGCCTTAATCTCCCTCTTTTTATCTGCTTCATTATTCTCCAGAAGTCTGTCCTCTATATTGCTGGTTCTCTGTTGTGCCTCATGCATCTTTGCTGCTGCAGCATCCATCCATGATTGCAGCTCAGTTATAGCAGTGTTTATTTTATGCTGACTAGTGTTTACTACTTTTATCTCTGCAGAAAGGGATTCTAGTCTGTTTTCAACTCCTGCTAGTATTCTTATTATCGTGATTCTAAATTCTGGTTCAGACATCTTGCTTGTATCTTTTGGTTAAATCCCTGGCTGTCGTTTCTTCATGCTCTGTCTTTTGGAGTGAATTCCTTCATTTCATCATTTTGAAGGGAGAAAAGGAATTAATGAGGTAGAAAAATTAAAACTAAAAAATATTAAAATTAGAAATTTAAAACACAGACTCACACACACACACAAATGAATAAATGATGCTATATCCTAGGTATGTTTTGGTCTGGGTGTTGAAAGTGGTTTGATAGATTAGAGAAAAGAGGGGGGGAAAAGGAAATCATTTGAGAATTTGAAAAAATGAATACACTGAAGTAGACTAAAATGAAATAATGGAAGTAAAATAGAATTTGAAAAAAATCCACACAGAAGTAAACAATATAGTAGAAAAAAATTAATGAAAAATATTTTAATAAAAATTAAAAATAAAAATGAGTTTTTTTCTTTTTCTGAAGAGAAAAAAGAAAAAAAAATGAAATCATTAGAAAATTTGAAAAGTGGAATACAGTGTAGTAGACTAAAATAAAATGATAGAAGTAAAATAGAATTTGAAAAAATTTCCATAAAAGTAAAACATACAGTGAAACAAATTAAGGAAAAATATTTTTAATAAAAATTGAAAATAAAAAGATTTTTTCTCTTTCTGTATTCAAGAAAAAAAGAAAGGAAAAAGAGAAAAAAAATGGAAATCGTTTGAACATTGGAAAAAATGAATACAGTGGAGTAGACTAAAATAAAATGATGGACGTAAAATAGAATTTGAAAAAATTTCCATAAAAGTAAAACATATAGTGAAACAAATTAAGGAAAAATATTTTTAATAAAAATTGAAAATAAAAAGAATTTTTTTCTCTTTCTGTATTCAAGAAAAAAAGAAACGAAAAAGAGAAAAAGAAAAAAATGGAAATCATTTGAACATTGGAAAAAAAAGAATACAGTGGAGTAGACTAAAATAAAATGATGGACGTAAAATAGAATTTGAAAAAATTTACACAAAAGTACAAAATATAGTAAAAAATATTAAAGAAACATATTTTTAATAAAAATTGAAAATAAAAATGAATTTTTCTCTTTCTGTATTCAAGAAAAAGAAAAGTTGTGAAAAAGAGAATAAAAAGAAAATTGAATAGATGGACCTGCTAACAGATTGAAATACGACTGAAATTATTTCGTTTTCCCCTAGTCAGTCTATGAAGCGCTTTATAGTCCATAAACTAACCAGGCGGTGAGACTTGTGTTCTTGAAGAGCGAGGTTGGCCCAGTTGGGCGGGGCTTAGCGTAATGGCTCCGTTCTCCACTAGATGGCGCTGTTAGCCTACTGGGATGGATTGTTGTGTTGTTCGTAGGTGCCTATGCGCATGTGCTGGAACGGTGAAAATGACGTCACCCAGCTACCCAGTCTCTAGTATCGGAACTCTGTTCTCCCCAATCAGCAATCATGTACCTGTCCTTTGTCTTCAGCTATCATCCATTCCCTGCTTTTTCACTGTCTGTGGCCAAGCCCCAGGCAATACCTCTCCCCTGAGTTTTGTCTCAGATGTGGCTGTTTTCCCCAGCCCCTGGCTTCTGAAGGACTGTGGCTTTGACCCCATCCACCCCTCTGTGGAGGGTCTCACTGAGCAATGGCCAAATGCCAGCTGCTTCCAGGAATGCTTGTGGGACCGTGATGCTGCTGGTGCCCTGAGACTGTGGCCAGGTGCCATCCTGCCCCAGAAAAAGTTCATGAGATAGTGTAGCAGCAGCTTTTCAGGGATTATGGAAAATTAAAACACACATCTGGCACCAGGCTTCACCCTTAACGACCTTGTTCCAGCATAAGGGAATGTGGCTATTTTCTGGGGTCTGCTGGGACCAGGTGGCTTCAACAGTCTCTACCAAATGTCCTTCCAGCAGTGGAACTGCTTTTCCCTCTGTGGTCCAAGAACCTCCTGGACCCCACTCTTTTCCTGGGGATTCACCCTTCCCACCAGAGCACTGCCAGGTATCAAGCTGCAGAGTTGCAGACTATTTGCTCCCCTTGTTTACAGTTTTAATGGAATTTAAACCCTCTCCTTTCTCCTCTCTCCCTTTTTAGTTTAGTCCCTGTGGCTGTTTCCAATTTTCCACTTTCTCTCAGCTTCTTTTGGGGAGGGGTGTTTTTCCTGTATCCCGCCCCCCCCATCTCCATCCTCTCACTGCATGAAAGTACCTCCCTGCCCTCCACGTCTTCTCACTCCCCAAGTTCACCTCTCTGCACTGTGTACCTGCCGAATTCTGTGGTTCAGGTTGTGCAGATTGTTGTGTTAATCCTGAAATCAGTTTTCTAGTTGTGCAGGATGGTTTAGTGTTGGTCTGGATGTATTTCATGGATGTGAGACACACACAAAACTTCCATGCTGTTCTTCCATCTTGGCTCCCTCCTAAGGTTTTTATGTTAATTTCAATATAGTTAGCATACAGTGTTTTATTAGTTTCAGGTGTATAAAATAGTGATTCAACAATTCAATACATGATGACATAGTGCTCATCATGGTAACTGTACTCTTAATCCCTTTGACCAATTTCACCCATCCTACCACCCACATCCCTTCTGGTATGCATTATTTTAAATGAGTATTCTCAGCTAAAGTTACCATTTTTTAAAATAAGAACATTTTTACTTGAAGCATACTTCAGAATACATGGTTCTAAAAGATACATATAAAACATTCCTTCCAAGAAAAATAGAATACACATTTTTTTGCAAGCACACACACAAGAATTCCCTGGTTAAATCGCATAAAAAAAGACATAACAAATATTACAAATTTAAGAAGAATGAAATCATACCAACTATATCTTCTAGCCACAATGGTACAAAACTAAAGTACAATAATAAAACCAAGCTTGAAAATCTACAATATAAATCATAAATATTTAATATGTAAATATGAAACAACACACTACTGCACAAACAATGGGCCAAATAAGAAATCAAATGGCAAAGCAAAATGTGTATGAAAACAAAATAAAAAGAAAGCAAAATATTCCAAAACATATGGGATGCAGCAAAAGCAGATGTTAGAGTGAAGTTTTTGCTATAAATAGTTGTGTTAAGAAAAACAGTTCAGGGATGCCTGTGTAGCTCAGTTGGTTAAGTGGGTGACTGGATTTCAGCTCTGTTCATGATCTCATGGTTTGTGAGTTTGAGTTCTGTACTGGGCTCTGTGTTGATACTACAGAGCCTGCCTGGGATTCTGCCTCCTTCTCTCTATGCCCCTCCCCCACTTGCTATTGCTTTCTCAAAATAAATAAAAATAAACTTAAAAAAGAAAAAAAATTCAAATAAACAACTTACCATCACACCACAAGGAACTAGAAACAGTATAAACTTGGCTGAAATTCAGTAGAGGAAGGAAATAACAAAGAAAAACCAGAAATAAAATAGAGACCAGAATAAACAATAAGATAACTTGGGAAGTAATGACCAGTTTTTCAAAAAACAAAACAAAACAAAACAAAATTGGCAATGCTTGAGCTACATTAATAAAAAAGAGAGAAGACTTGAAAATTAAAATGGGAAATGGAAGAGAAAACAATACAACAGATAACCAGAGAAATACATAGTGTGATGACAGATTAGTATCAGATAACTTAGAAAATAACCCAGATAATTTCCAAAAATGCAGAGGTTACCAAGATTGAATCAAGGATCTTGAAGCCTAGAAATAGGAAATTATCTTAGACCAATAAGAAGAATGAAAGTTGAATTAGGAATTAAAAATCTCCCAGCACAGAAAAGCACAAGACCACATGATTTCATTGGTCATTTCTAACAAACATTAAAAAAAAGTTTAATGACAATCTTTATCAAAATCTTACAAATAATGGAATAGGGGGAACATATTTAAAGTCATTCCATGCAGGCAGTACTACCGTGATACCAGAGCGGGATAAAAACAATACAAGATTAAAAAAGTCTTGTCTGATATAAGTATTGCCACTCTGGTTTCTTTTGGTTTCTGTTTGCATAATAGATGTTTCTCCACTCATATCCAATCTGCACATGTCTTAGGTCTAAAATGAGTCTCCTGTAGGTAGCATACAGATGGGTCTTGATTTTCTCATCCATTCTGACAACCTATATCTCTCTTTTTTTAACTTAAAAAATTTTTTAAGGCTTTATTTATTTTTGAGAGAGAGAGACGGAGACAGAGCATGAGTGGGGGAGGAACAGAGAGAGGGAGACACAGAATCTGAGGCAGACTCCAGGATCCAAACTGTCAGCACAGAGCCCAACACGGGGTTCGAACTCACGAATCCTGAGATCATGACCTGAGCTGAAGTTGGACACCCAACCGACTGAGCCACCCAGGCTCCCCTCCTTTTTTAAATTTTTAAAATTTAATGTTTATTTCCAAAAGAGAGAGACAGAGCACAAGCGGGGCAGGGGCAGAGAGTGAGGGAGACACAGAATCTGAAACAGTCTCCAGGCTCTTAGCTGTCAGCACAGAGCCTGATGCGGGGCTCAAACTCATGAGCCGTGAGATTACGACATGAACTGAAGTCAAATGCTTAACTAACTGAGCCACCCAGGTGCCACAAACCTGTCTTTTGATTGGAGCATTTTGGTCCATTTACATACAAGGTAGTGATTGATAAGTGGGTATTTATTGGCATTTCATTATTTCTTTTGTCATTGTTTCTGGAGATTTTCTCTGATCCTTTCTTGCTTTTGTCATTTTTGGTCTCTCCTTTCCACTCAAAGAGTTCCCTTTAATATTTCTTGTAGGGCTGGTTTAGTGGTAAACAACTCCTTTGGTTTTTGATTGGGAAACTCTTTATCTCTCCTATTTTGACTGATAGCCTTGCTGGATAGGATATACTTGGTGGCATATTTTTCCCATTCACGGTTTTGAATATATCATGCCACTCCCTTCTGACTTGCTAAGTGTGTGTTGAGAAATTTGCAGCTGGCCTTATGGGGTTTCCCTTGTAATCTGAGTTCTTTTATCTTGCTGCTTTTAAGATTTTTTATTTTATCACTATATTTTGAAAATTTAATTAGAATATGTTTTGTTGTTGGCCTGCTTGTTTTGATTTTGATGGGAGTTCTCTGTGTCTCTTGGATTGGGATGTCCGTTTCCTTCCCCAGATTAGGGAAGCTTTCAGCTCTCCTTTCTTGAACTACACTTTCTGCCCCCTTTTCTCTCTCTTATTCTTCTGGGACTTCTAAAATATGAATGTTCTTACATTTGATGGAATCAATGAGTTTCCTACAGGGAAAGCCTATTCTTGTGATCCATAATTCTTTCTCTCTTTTGTTCAGCTTCACTATTTTTCCATTATTTTCTTTTCCATATCATTTGTTCATTCCTCTGCTTCTTCCACCTGCTCTTCATTTCATCAAGCCTGTTTCCCATCTCATTTATTGCATTCTACCTCTCTCATTGATTCCTTTTTTAAAACTCTTATCTCTGCTGTAGGGGTCTCCCTGATGTCTTCCATTCTTTTCTCAAAACTAGTGAATATCCTTACGATTGTTGCTTTAAATTCTCCATTAGGCCTGTTACTTACATCTGTCTCACTTAGATCACTGGCTGTGACCTTATCTTGTTCTTTCATTTGCATTTTTTCTTTCTTTTTTTAATATATAATTTATTGTCAAATTGGTTTCCATACAACACCCAGTGCTCATCTCAACAGGTGCCCTCCTCAGTGCCCATCACCCAATTTCCCCTCCCCCCACCATAAACCCTCAGTTTGTTCTCAGTTTTTAAGAGTCTCTTATGGTTTGCCTCCTTTCCTCTCGTAACTTTTTTTCCCCCTCTCCTCCCCCATGGTCTTCTGTTAAATTTCGCAGGATCCACATATGAGTGAAAACGTATGGTATCTGTCTTTCTCTGCCTGACTTATTTCACTTAGCATAACACTGTCCAGTTCCACCCACGTTGCTACAAATGGCCAGATTTCATTCTTTCTCATTTGATTTTTTCTAAGTCTGCCTTCTTCTCTGTGTTAGAAAAGTTCTTATGTCTCCTTCTCATGAAAGTAATGGCCTTAGGAAGAAAAGGTCATGTAGAAGCTTCAGGGAGTGCCTCCAGTATGTGCTTCGTGTGCTCTGCTGTTGTGTTTTGGCTGCTCTATCTTTCAGGCCAGTCGTCTGCAGAGACTGTCCTTGCTTCCCATGGACAGTGTTTGGTCCCTGGTCTGAATGTGGTGAGTTTAACTAGGTGTGCTCTGGTTGGCTTGTTAAATGAGACCTGACACCAGCTCCACCAGAACTGAGGTCCTGCAGAACTCTCTGGTCAGGAGATGTGGTGGCTTGTGCTGGACTTCTGAGCGATGGGGCTTGCCACAGTGGGGCTGAGGCAAGCTTGTCTGAGGACTAACCTGCCAGGGTACAGGGGGGTGCAGCTTGGTGAGTCAATTTAGGCAGCCAGTGCCCATGTGGCACTGTTTCCCATAGGCGACTCTGTGTTCATGCTGAGGGGAGGAGGAGGGAAATGTCACTGATCAGCTCCTTAGTTCCTGGAGAGGTGTCTCCCTGAATTCTTACAGACGTACTGATTAACTTATAGGGGCTCAATATATTTTAAGGATTTATTATAACTTAGCATAATGGTCTGAGAATATGCAATTCTTTAAAAGAAATAAGAGGGAGATTAATTATTTAAAATATTGGTTTATTTTGCAGCCCTAATGCAGGAGAAACCTAAGCCAAAGGAAAAATAGAACTAAAGACACACATAAAAACAAACAATTATAGGTATAAGATATAATATTTTCCTAAGAGTTCATTGCTAGTCTACTTTTGGTGTACTTATTGAAGTTAGCAAATGACTTAATATTTATCCTAATGTTATTAGTTAAAGATTCTTGCCAAGACTAAAAATAAACTTTCAAAATACAAGAATAATGGGTGAGGTGGACAGACCTGTGTACCTCAGGGACACAGAACTTATGTTCTTTCTGTTGACACTTTATGTGGGCTGATGAACTGTTTCTGGAGGCACCTGTAAAGGAGATTGATGTGGGTGAAAGGACATTGACAGTATCCTACATCACATTATATTTTATGTGAGGCATTTCTGTGTTCTGAGTGGGAAAGTAAAAATTATCCAGTGACTCCTCCTCTTCACATTTCAAGAATTATGAGGTGACAGAGGAAAAAATATTATATATGTGATTGATTATAATTCTTAAATGATAGGGTCTTTTAGAGAAAGGTTTGAGATCACAGAAAATATCAAAGGCCAATTAAAAGGTCATCATATTTCACCATAAAAAGCTAACTACTATATCACAATAATTGGAAATGAAAAGTTATTCATTTTATGAAATTACACTACATAAAAATGTATGAATCTACATTTCTCAACAATTACACAAATCCATGATTCTCTAGATATCTAAGGCAAATCCTAACTAAACTCAAGCTAGTCATTGAGATTGAGACAGCGTGGAATAAAAGTTTCATGAGTGAATAAGTAATGAATAAAACTGTTTTATTACTTCTAAATGCTTTAATTTGTTTCTTCTCACTGCCTTGTGTCATGGTAAAGAAGAAATAACTTCAATAACGAAGACCCATTATTCAGGATAAATGTTTGTATGGCATCAAAAGAGATTTGATGTATAATATTTGTACATTATGATGTTACATGCACCACACAAAGTAAATGAAATCATCCATTCAGGTCTATATTTCTGAAGATAAAACATTAGCATAGAATATAAAAACTAGATAAACAAAACACTTCCTATGGGTCTTTAGAATAAATCACATGTCTTCACATTTATATTTATAGCCTCTTGGTGTTATGTTAAAAACAAAAATAAAAATTCCTAATGTTCCAATTTCCCTGAAGATATGCCAATGATGAAAGTCATAAAAGAGCTAAGTAGGATGGGTATAGTATTGTTTGCATCCACAGAATGTTCATATACACCAACTATTCTATTAATTCTCTCTATGACCTAGGAATTACTTGCCTCAGTAGAAATTAAAGACAGATTCCCACCAACAGTGCATTAGGGTTCCTTTTTCTCCACATTCTCACCAACACTTGTTATTTCTTGCATTTTTTATTTTAACCATTGTGACAAGTGTAAAAGTGATCTCTTATTGTGGTTTTAATTTGCATTTCTCTAAATCTTAGTGATGTCGAGCATCTTTTCGTGTGTGTTGCCTATCTATTCATCTTCTTTGGAAAAACACATATTCAAGCCCTCTGCCCATTTTCAAATCAGATGATGATGATGATGATGATGATGATGATTTTGGTGTTGAGTTGTGTAATTCTTTATATATTTTGGATATAACATTTCAATATTTCTTCTTCCACTCACTAGTTTGCCTTCTTGTTTTGTTGATTGTTTCCTTTGCTGTTTAAACTCTTTTAATTTTGTTGTAGTCTCAATAGTTTAATTTCCTTTTGTTTTCCTTATCAGAAGAGACATATTTCAAAAAATGTTTCTCTGGCTGATGTCGAAGGAATTACTATCCTCATGCACTGTTGGTGGGAATGCAAATTGTTACAGCCACTGTGGAAAACAGTATGGAGTTTCCTTGAAAAATTAAAAAAAGAATCACCATATGATCCAGTATTCCAGTAAAAACACTAATTTGAAAAGATATAGGCACCCTCTGTTTACTGCCAAGATATGGGAGCAATCCAAGTGTCAACTGATAGATGAGTGGATAAAGAAGGTGTGGTATATGCATAATGGAATATTACTCAGCCATGAAAAGAACAAAATCATGCCACAAAACCCACCATAACATGGTTGAGTAAGAGCATATAATGCTAAGTGAAATCAGTCAGAGAAAGACAAAGACCGTATGATTTCACTCATATGTGGAATTTAGGCATCAAAACAAATGAACAAACAAAGAAAAGAAAGAGATAAAAAATAGACTCTTAAGTATAGGGAATTAGTAATTTCTAGAGGGGAGGTGAGTGAGGAGATGTCGGTGAAATAGATAAAGGGAATTGAAAGTACACATGATGAGCATTGATAAATGTATAGAATTGTTGAATCACATTGTATACCTAAAACTAATATAACACTGTGTGTTTATTGCACTTGAATAAAACAAGGAAAGACAATTAGAAAATGTTTTTCATTGTCTTATCCAGGGTAATACGATTCTATGACTTTTGGCCCCTCTTTGATTTTGTAGATTCACGGTCAACTGTCACCAGCTTCCTCAATGCATTCTTCATGTCCTTGTTCCGCAGGGTATAAACGAGAGGGTTAAGACTTGGAGTGATGATCGTGTAAAAGAGGGTGAGGAACTTTCCCTGGTCTTTGGAGGCACTGTTACCTGGTTGCAGGTACATGTAGATAATAGTTCCATAGAAGATGGACACGACAGTGAGATGAGATCCACAGGTATTAATTGCTTTTTGTTGGCCTTCTTTTGACTTTATTCTCAGCACAGCTTTGGCGATGTAGCCATAGGATATAAGAATAAGGCCGAGTGGCGTAAGGACAATGACAATGCCCAAAGCAAAAACAGACATTTCAACTGTTGTGGTGTCTATACATGCTATCTTGACCATAGCTGGCAACTCACACAAGAAATGGTCTAGAAGGTTGTTTCCACATCGAGGCAAATTCAGGGTGAGTGTACATAATAATACAGAATTGGCCAAACTAATGCTCCAGACTGTGATTATCATCTTGAGACAGAGATGTGGGTTCATGATTACCAAATAATGCAGGGGCTTACAAATAGCTGTGAAACGATCATAGGACATAACAGCGAGGAGGAGACACTCAGTGGAACCCAACCACATGTAAACGTAGAGTTGAGCGACACAGCCCACATAGCTGATGGTCTTGTCAGGTCCCCACAAGTTAACGAGCATCTGAGGGATGATGCTGGTTGTGAAACATAGATCCAGGAAAGATAGGTTCCTGAGGAAAAAATACATCGGTGTGTGGAGATGGGAATCCAGGAGAGATGCAAGGATGATGGCCGTGTTACCCACCCACGTAATGAAGTAGAAGAGAGTGACAACTCCTGATAGGACCATCTCCAGTTTGGGATGGTCCGAGAAGCCGAGCAGAATAAAACCGTGCAGAGAAGTGTGATTGTTTTGGCCCATAGTCCTTCAGTGTCCAAATCCTAGAGTGAGAAAAGCAGAAGGAGGTGAAGGAGGATGGGGATGATGATGAGGAGGAGGAGCAGGAGGAGTAAGAGAAGGAGATGGAGGAGGAGAAATTGTCAGTACAGACCACATAGCTAAAGGGAAAGAATTTATGCTAATAATTAAAAAATAATGGGTGAAAGTAAATATTATAGCCAAGTAATCTGGTATTTGTTGTAGATCATTTTATGGTGTTGGACTTAATATTATATTTTTATCTAGGTGAGCTTGGAGATATTACTCTTAAACTCAAGGTCTGAAATTTGTCACATATAAATTTGCAAGTTTGAAAAGGATCTGTTTCTAAAGTGATGTGACCCTCTGATTCTCTACCAATCTTGTTCGCTTGATATAATGAACACATTATTTTTCTGGTCAGCAAATTTACCTATAAAATGTAATTATTTTGCTAATGTCAGAATGAGGAAAATAGTGTTCCTCTTCTTAGTGAGTAGGACCACTGATGTCCTGGTTTCTCATGTAGGAGATATGGCCTTTTACTCCTGACATCTTTATGTCTCTCATCCCAATACCTAACTTATCGCCAAAATGGTAAATTTTAATGCAAGTTGTATTTTAAGTATATTCTCACTTTCAAGAAGCTTCCATAGTCACTACCCTAATCGAAATCACGATCATCTCTTTTCTAGATTTTCTAGATTTTCTAGACTTTTGTAGATTTTCTAGATTTAAAATTTTTTTAACGTTTATTTATTTTTGAGACAGAGAGAGACAGAGCATGAATGGGGGGAGAGTCAGAGAGAGAGGGAAACACAGAATCAGAAGCAGGCTCCAGGTTCTGAGCTGTCAGCACAGAGCACAGACGCGGGGCTAGAACTCCCAGACCGCGAGATCACGACCTGACCTAAAGCTGGACGCTTAACCAACTGGGCCACTCAGGCGCCCCTGTCTTTACTCCTTTCATCCAGACTTTTTTTTTTTTTTTTGCTTACATTGTTACACGATTCAATAAAATCAGTCACATCATCCATGTTCTTTTAATTTGCTAGCCCCTTTCCGTTTCATTGAAGAAAAACCCCAATCCATGCTTGCATGGATCTGCACGAGGCCTCATGCTCATCTCAGAAGTTGCTTTATACACATGACACATGGACTCCTGGCTTCCTCCCAGTTTGACATGTTAAACTCATTCCCATCGGAAGCCCTGGGAACCTTCCCCTTCTTTTCTGGACTTCTACTTTTGCAATCCTGTTCATTCTTTTGTCCAGCTCCGAATGTTTCTTGCTTAAAGAGGGATACTCTCAACCTATCTTTTTTTGTTTGATATCCTGTATCATGAAAAGGGGATCTGTAGAGGGCCAGTATAGCTGAGAGTTTAGAATTTTTTTTTAATGTTTATTTTTTGAGAGAGACAGAGACAGAATGCAAGTGGGTTAGGGGCAGAGAGAGAGGGAGACACAGAAGCAGAAGCAGGCTCCAGGCTCTGGCTGTCAGCACAGAGCATGACACGGGGCTCGAACTCACGAGCTGTGAGATCATGACCTGAGCCAAAGTCAGATGCTGAACCGACTGAGCCACCCAGATGCCCCTAGCTGAGAGTTTAAAAGCATAGGTAGAGAGTTTCTCTTCATGTCTCTCAGGTTATTTAGGTGTTTGCTACCGAGCCCAGAAAGGCTCAGACTTCTCATTGTGAAAATAAAGAAAACAAAACTGCTATGGGTCAAGATTAACTGAATCATAAATCTGCTTAAAACAACACTTGGAACATAGCATATCTCCATAAATATTACTTATTGCAATTGTTATAAGAAGAAATTGTACGATGTTGGTAAAAATTTAACAGCTTCCTATGGTACTTTGTAATCTTTAAGAAAGTGTGTCTGATGTCTGTTGCTCTCCACTCTCTCCATGCTGCCTAAAACGTTCCACCAATACCTGTCTATCCAAGTATCTGTGTATCTATGTATCTATCTGTATCTATCTACCATCTACCTATTCTCTCATATTTATACATAATTTCCAAACAAAATAAAAATTACCACACTATGAATAACAGTGTAAAATCACATAAAGTTGTTAGGTAGCATTGTTTTTACATTAAAAAGGAGAGAAGGTGGCAGACAAGTGGAAAATATCTGATTTATATAGTAACAAATAGCAGGTACATTCAGTTCGATGAAAAGTAACTTAAGACATTAGTTTCTATTCTAAGGAATAATGAACTCATCCTCATTCAGTAGTGAGATACAGGTAGAGCTCCTCTAGACGTACATGAGGATGTCAGAACAGCCCAAATTTTTAACAATTGAACAGATTATTGGTAATCCTCCATAGTGTCCTATTGCTGAGTATAAAAATACAATTTCTTACTGCTACAGCCATAATAACATCCAGAAAGCTTCTATTAAAAAATAAGGGGACACCTGAGTGGTTCAGTGAGTTAAGCCTGGGTCTTCAACTCAGGTCATGATCTGACAGTTCTTGAGTTCAAGCCCTGCGTTGGGCTCTGTGATGACAGCTTGGAGCCTGATGCCTGCTTCAGATTCTGTGTCTCCCTCTCTCTCTCAGCCCCTCCTCCACTCATACTATGTCTCTCTCTCTCCAAAATAAATAAAAATTTAAAAAATTAACTAAGAGTGGAACCTGGGTGGCTCAGTCAGTTAAGTGTCTGACTCTTAATTTTGGCTCAGGTCATGATCCCGTGGTCAAGCCCACATCAGGCTCTGTGCTGGGGTTGAGGCCTGCTTGAGATTCTCTCTCTCTCTGCCCCACTCCCCCTTCATGCTCTCTATCTCAAAAAAATAATTAAGAGAAAATACATATTGAATATTAAGAAGTAAATATCAAACTGGTGTCCTTATTTCCCTTTGTGTGTGTGTGTGTGTGTGTGTGTGTGTGTGTGTGCGTGTAGACATTGTGTAAATATATATGGTATGATATTTGTTATGCTTTTTCAAATCTGTTTCCTGGATATTATGAAGAAAATACCTCAACTTGTGGCCAAGATTCAAAAGTATACACGTTTAGAAGAACAACTGAATATACTGGCTAACATAGTTATTTTGTGAGAGTCATTTGTTGATTCCCCCAGAATTAGCTTTTCAAGGGGCACTTGGTGGTTCAGTCAGTTAAGTGTCTGACTTTGGCTCAGGTCATGATCTCATGTTTTGTGGATTTGGGTCCCACATTGGGCTCTGTGCTGACAGTTCAGAGCCTGTAACCTGCTTTGGAATCTGTGTCTTCATCTCTCTTTGCCCCCCCCCCCCCCCACCTCGTGCTCTATCTCTCTCTCAAAAATAAATAAATGTTAAAAAAATTAGCTTTTCAAGAATCATGATATGAGCCTGGATTCTATCATTGACTGAGTTGCATAAAAGAAAAATATAACTCTGAAATGTGTTGCACACTGTCACACATCTTTATAGGTCTATAATGTCTGAGCAGGGAGATGAATAAAAAAAAAAAACTTACTTATATCAACAGACAAGTTGGTGTGTGTAATAGTTCCTGACTTCTGAATAAGACAGAACCTCAGTTAAAATTATATGAAAACAAAAATGAAAATTTTTTGAAAATGAAAGTCAATGCCATGCTGTTAATTCCTTAGCTATTTCCATTATCGCTATGCCTTTCAAAGATTAATTTAGAAAGGGGAAAAATCCTTCTGCCAATTAAAACCCTGACATTGGAAGTCTTCAAATAATTTTTCATGCACACCATGAGATTTAGAGACAGATCTGATTCCTTCCCATGTGCACAGTCCTCTTGCATAAAATATTGTATTTCAGTCCTTCATTTCCAATTTAACCTACATTTCCCCATTACATTTCTGCTGGATCAAAATGTCTGAAATCACACATCGAGAAAGAGTTTCATGTCCTCCTCTTCTAGTGGAGAATAGATTTAATCTTCCATAATAGAGCTTAAAAGGGAGAATTTCTCTGAAGAGATTTACAATATTGATTTATTGTATAAGAATTCTGAAAGAAAACCAGAGGAATCAGTGCATATAACTCTAAGTCCAGTTTCCCTTACCTCCCCCAATTGTTTTACCAACCCAGACACGCTCTTTTCCAAGAGAGATTGAAGATGGACGTTACTATGATCCAGAGACAGTTCTCCCGATATGCTGCTTCTTGACCAGTGAGGAGCCCACAACGTGTGGAAAAGCTAAGCACGTGCTGTCCAGCACTGCTGCCCCTTCATGTCTTTCCTGCAGCGTGGCTGTGAATTCTGTGAATTCTGCTGTTCCCCAAGCAGGTTAAAAACTCATTCTGGACAGGAGGACTCCACCTTCTTGAACACGTGACTTCACGTAAGGTGATGAAACCTGTCGCAGATTCTTGCTACTCATTCTGACTGAAAAAAACCCAGCAAATAGGTCTTAGTCCTAGAGGCACATTATAAAAGCATTAATTCAGATTAAGAAGGGAGCAAAATTTCCCAGTGTTTCCTGAAAGCCCAGATCACGAAGAAATATTTCCTAAACCATTGACCTGCATCCGATTGATATCTGTAAAGTGGGAGAGAAAAAGTAGTTCATGAAGAGGTTGGAGAATTAGGCCATATCCTGATATTTCATTAGGAGAAACGGAATAGATGCAAAAGTTACGCCAATATGAAGGAAAGCTTTAGGACAGGGGAATGAGGAACTGTATATTCAGATTTTTTTTTCTCTAGGTAGTAAATGCGTTACAGATAAAATTCCCTGCTAAATGCATTTCAAAGACTAGAATTACAGTAGATGTTAATCTATAAGATGTATGTATGTATGTATGTAATCTCAAGTTAGTTAACATACAGTGTTGTTTGGCTTCAGGAGTAGAATCCAGTGATTCATCTCTTAATGTATAACACCCTGTGCTATTCCAACAAGTGTCCTCCTCAATGCCCATCACCCATTTCCCCTTCCCCCAACACCCCATCAATCCTCAGTTTGCTCTCTGTACTTATTTATTTATTTATTTTTATTTTTTTCAATATATGAAGTTTATTGTCAAATTGGTTTCCATACAACACCCAGTGCTTATCCCAAAAGGTGCCCTCCTCAATACCCATCACCCACCCTCCCCTCCCGCCCATCCCCCGTCAACCCTCAGTTTATTCTCAGTTTTTAAGAGTCTCTTAAGGTTTGGCTCCCTCCCTCTCTAACCTCTTTTTTTCTTTTTCTTCCCCTACCCCCCTACCCCATGGACTTCTGTTAAGTTTCTCAGGATCCACATAAGAGTAAAAACATATGGTATCTGTCTTTCTCTGTATGACTTATTTCACTTAGCATAACACTCTCCAGTTCCACCCATGTTGCTACAAAAGGCCATTTTTCATTCTTTCTCATTGCCACGTAGTAGTCCATTGCGTATATAAACCACAATTTCTTTACCCATTCAGCAGTTGATGGACGTTTAGGCTCTTTCCATAATTTGGCTATTGTTGAAAGTGCTGCTATAAACATCGGGGTACCAGTGCCCCTCTGCATCAGCACTTCTGCATCCCTTGGGTAAATTCTTAGCAGTGCTATTACTGGGTCATAGGGTAGATCTATTTTTAATTTTTTTGAGGAACCTCCAAACTTTTCCAGAGCGGCTGCACCAGTTTGCATTCCCACCAACAGTGCAAGAGGGTTCCCGTTTCTCCACATGCTCGCCAGCATTTATAGTCTCCTGATTTGTTCATTTTGGCCACTCTGACTGGCGTGAGGTGATATCTGAGTGTGGTTTTGATTTATATTTCCCTGATGAGGAGTGACGTTGAGCATCTTTTCATGTGCCTGTTAGCCACGTGGATGTCTTCTTTAGAGAAGTGTGTATTCATGTTTTCTGTCCATTTCTTCACTGGATTATTTGTTTTTCGGTTGTGGAGTTTGGTGAGCTATTTATAGATTTTGAATACTAGCCCTTTGTCCTATATGTCATTTGCAAATATCTTTTCTCATTCCGTTGGTTGCCTTTTAGTTTTGTTGATTGTTTCCTTTGCTGTACAGAAGCTTTTTATCTTCATGAGGTCCCAATAGTTAAGTTTTGCTTTTCATTTCCTTGCCTTTGGGAATGTGTCAAGTAAGAAATTGCTGCAGCTGATCTCAGAGAGGTTTTTTCCTGCTTTCTCCTCTAGGGTTTTGATGGGTTCCTGTCCCACATTCAGGTCCTTTATCCATTTTGAGTTTGTTTCTGTGAATGGTGTAAGAAAGTGGTCTAGTTTCATTCTTTTGCATGTTGCTGTCCAGTTCTCCCAGCACCGTTTATTAAAGAGATTGTCTTTTTTCCATTGGATATTCTTTCCTGCTTTGTCAAAGAATAGTTGGCCATACTTTTGTGGGTCTGGTTCTGGGGTTTCTATTCTATTCCATTGGTCTATGTGTCTGTTTTTGTGCTGAAACCATGCTGTCTTGATGATTACAGCTTTGTAGTAGAGGCTAAAGTTTAGGATTGTGATGCCTCCTGCTTTGGTCTTCTTCAAAATTACTTTGGCTATTCAGGGCCTTTTGTGGTTCCATACACATTTTAGGATTGTTTGTTGTAGCTTTGAGAAGAATGCTGGTGCAATTTTGATTGGGATTGCATTGAATGTGTAGATAGCTTTGGGTAGTATTGACATGTTAACAATATTTATTCTTCCATTCCATGAGCACGGAACTTTTTTCCATTTCTTTATATCTTCTTCAATTTCCTTCATAAGCTTTCTATAGTTTTAAGCATACAGATCTTGTACATCTTTGGTTAGATTTATTCCTAGGTATTTTATGCTTCTTGGTGCAATTGTGAATGGGATCAGTTTCTTTATTTGTCTTTCTGTTGCTTCATTATTCGTGTATAAGAATGCAACTGATTTCTGTACATTGATTTTGTATCCTGCAACTTTGCTGAATTCATGTATCAGTTCTAGCAGATTTTGGTGGAGTCTATCGGGTTTTCTATATATAGAATCATGTCATCTGCAAAAAGTGAAAGCTTGACTTCATCTTTGCCAATTTGGATGCCTTTGATTTCCTTTTCTTGTCTGATTGCTGATGCTAGAACTTCCAACACTATATCAAACAACAGTGGTGAGAGTGGACATCCCTGTCGTGTTCCTGATCTCAGGGAAAAAGCTCTCAGTTTTTCCCCATTGAGGATGATATTAGCTGTGGGCTTTTCATAAATGGCTCTTGTGATTAAGTATGTTCCTTGTATCCCGAGTGTGTTGAGGGTTTTTATTATGAAAGGATGCTGAATTTTGTCAAATGCTTTTTCTGCATGGATTGAAAGGATCATATGGTTCTTATCTTTTCATTTATTAATGTGATGTATCTCATTGATTGATTTGCAAATCTTGAACCAGTCCTGCTGCCCAGGAATTAATCCCACTTGATCATGGTGAATAATTCTTTTCATATGCTGTTGAATTCGATTTGCTAGTATCTTGTTGAGAACTTTTGCATCCATATTCATCAGGGATATTGGCCGGTAGTTCTCTTTTTTTTTTACTGGGTCTCTGGTTTGGGAATCATAGTAATGCTGGCTTCATAGAATGAGTCTGGACGTTTTCCTTCCCTTTCTATTTTTTGGAACAGCTTGAGAAGGATAGGTATTATCTCTGCTTTAAATGTCTGGTAGATTTCCCCTGGGAAGCCATCTGGTCCTGGACTCTTATTTCTTGGGAGATTTTTGATAACTGATTCAATTTCTTTGCTAGTTATGGGTTTGTTCAAGTTTTCTATTTCTTCCTGTTTGAGTTTTGGAAGTGTGTGGGTGCTTAGGAATTTGTCCATTTCTTCCAGGTTGTCCAGTTTGTTGGCATATAATTTTTCATAGTATTCCCTGATAATTGCTTGTACTTCTGAGGGATTGGTTGTAATAATTCCATTTTCTTTCATGATTTTATCTGTTTGGGTCATCTCCCTTTTCTTTTTGAGAAGCCTGGCTAGAGGTTTATCAATTTTGTTTATTTTTTCAAAAAACAGACTTTTGGTTTCATTGATCTGCTCCACAGGTTTTTAGATTCTGTATTGTTTATTTCTGCTCTGATCTTTAGTATTTCTCTTCTTCTGCTGGGTTTGGGGTGTCTTTGCTGTTTTGCTTCCATTTCCTTTAGGTGTGGTGTTAGATTTTGTATTTGGGATTTTTCTTGTTTCTTGAGTTAGGCCTGGATTGCAGTGTATTTTCCTCTCAGGACTGCCTTCGTTGTATCCCAAAGCATTTGGATTGTTGTGTTTTCAATTTCATTCATTTTGATATATTTTAAAATTTCTTCTCTAATTGCCTGGTTGACCGATTCATTCTTTAGTAGGGTGTTCTTTAACCTCCATGCTTTTGGAGGTTTTCCAGACTTTTTCCTGTGGTTGATTTCAAGCTTCATAGCATTGTGGTCTGAAAGTATGCATGGTATGATCTCAATTCTTTTATATTTATGAAGGGCTGTTTTGTGACCCAGTGTGTGATCTATCTTGGGGAAGATTCCATGTATACTCGAGAAAAAAGTATATTCTGTTGCTTTGGGATGCAGAGTTCTAAATATATCTGTCAAGTCCATCTTTCCAATGTATCATTCAGGGCCCTTGTTTCTGTATTGATCCTGTGTCTAGATGATCTACCCATTGTTGTAAGTGGAGTATTAAAGTCCCCTGCAATTACCACATTCTTATCAATAAGGTTGCTTATGTTTGTGATTAATTGTTTTATATATTTGGGTGCTTCCGTATTCGGTGCATAGGAATTTATAATTGTTTGCTCTTCCTGATGCATAGACCCTGTATTATTATATAATGCCCTTCTTCATCTCTTGTTGCAGCCTTTAATTTAAAGTCTAGTTTGTCTGATATAAGTATGGCTACTCCTGCTTTCTTTTGATTTCCAGTAGCATGATAGATAGTTCTCCATCCCCTCACTTTCAATCTAAGATGTCCTCAGGACTAAAATGAGTCTCTTGTAGACAGCAAATAGATGGGTCTTGTTTTTTTATCCATTCTGATACCCTATGTCTTTTGGTTGGAGCATTTAGTCCATTTACATTCAGTGTTATTACAGAAAGATATGGGTTCAGAGTCATTGTGATGTCTGTAGGTTTCATGCTTGTAGTGATGTCTCTGGAACTTTGCGGTCCTTGCAACATTTCCCTCACAGAATCCCCCTTAGGATCTCTTGTAGGGATAGTTTAGTGGTGATGAATTCCTTAAGTTTTTGTTTGTTTGGGAAGACCTTTATCTCTCCTTGTATTTTGAATGACAGGCTTGCTGGATATAGGGTTCTCGGCTGCATTTTTTTTCTGTTCACCACATGGAAGATTTTTGCCATTCCTTTCTGGCTTGCCAAGTTTCAGTAGAGAGATCCGTCACGAGTCTTTTCGGTCTCCTTTTATATGTTAGAGCATGTTTATCCCTAGCTGCTTTCAGAATTCTCTTTATCCTTGTATTTTGCCAGTTTTACTATGATATGTCATGCAGAAGATCAATTCAAGTTATGTCTGAAGGGAGTTCCCTGTGCCTCTTGGATTTCAATACATTTTTCCTTCCCCAGATCAGGGAAGTTCTCAGCTATGATTTGTTCAGGTACACCTTCAGCCCCTTTCTCTCTTCCTCCTCTGGAATCCCTATTATATGGGTGTTATTATGTTTCATTGCATCACTTAGTTCTCTAATTCTCCCCTCATATTCCTGGATTTTTTAAATCTTTTTCTCAGCTTCCTCTTTTTTCATAATTTTAGCTTCTAATTCACCTATTCTCTCCTCTCCCTCTTCAATCCGAGCTGTGGTCGCCTCAATTTTATTTTGTACCTCATTTATAGGATTTTTTAGTGCCTCCTGACTGTTTCTTAGTCCCTTGATCTCTGTAGCAATAGATTCTCTGCTGTCCTCTATACTTTTTTCAAGCCCAATGATTAATTTTTTGTCTATTATTTTAAATTCATGTTCCATTATATTGGTTAAATCGTTTTTGATCAATTCGTTAGCTGTTGCTACTTCCTGGAGTTTCTTTTGAGGAGAATTCTTCTGCTTCATCATTTTGGATAGTCCCTGGAGTGGCGCAGAACTGCAGGGCTCTTCCTCTGTGCTGTCTGGAGTAACTTGTGTTGGTGGGCGGGGCCACAGTCATACCTGGTGTTTGTTCCTAGCCCACTGCTGGGGCCACAGTCAGACTGGTGTGTACCTTATCTTCCCCTCTCCCAGGGGCAGGACTCACTGTGGAGTGGTGTGGCCCCTGTCTGGGCTACTTGCACACTGCCAGGCTTGTGGTGCTGCTTCTATGGGATCTGGCCTATTAGCTGGGGTGGATCTCCAAGATGCACAGGGGCGGGAGGGGCAGACTCAGCTCGCTTTGCCATCGGTGGTCCACAGTGGGAGGGGCCCTGTGGCACTGGGAGGGAGGCAGACCCATCGGAGGGATGGATCCACAGAAGCACAGCGTTGGGTGTTTGCGCGGTGCAAGCAGGTTCCGTGACGGGAACTTGTTCTCTTTGGGATTTTGGCTGGGAGATTGGTGAGGGAGATGGCGCTGGCCAGTGCCTTTGTTCCCCGCCAAGCTGAGCTCTGTCCTCCGGGGCTCAACATCTCTCCCTCCTGGTGTCCTCTAGCCCTCCCACTCTCGGAGCAGAGCTTTTGACTTATAACATTCCAGATAAGTCCCTCTGGCTGTCAAAACTCACTCTGTCTGGCTCCTCCACTTTTGCAAGTCAGACTCGCGGGCTCCACATTGCTGGGTGGGCTGCCCCTCCACCGCCCTGTCTCCCTCCTGCCAGTCCGTGTAGCCACACTGCCTCTCTGCCCTTCCTACCCTCCTCCCTGGGCCTCTTGCCTATGCTTGGGTCTGGAGAGTTTGTTCTGCTAGTCTTCTGGTGGTTTTCTGGGTTATTTAGGCAGATGTGAGTGGAATCTAAGTGATCAGCAGTACGTGGTGAACCCAGCATCCTCTTAAACCAACATCTTCCTCCAGATCTCCCTGGATGTTAAGTTCTGTTCCTTCTATCCTGACTTTCTTGAGGGTTTTTATTAATAAAGATGCTGTATTTTGTCAAATGCTTTGTCTGCATCTATTAACAGGATCATATAGTTCTTATCTTTTTTTTTCTATTAAGTGGTATATCACACTGATTGTTTTGTGAATATTAAACCATCCCTGCAGGCCAAGAGTGAATCCCAGTTAGTCATGGTGAATAGTTCTTTCAATGTATTGTTGAATTCTATTTGCTAGTATCTTGGTGAGAATTTTTGCATCTATGTTCATCAGGGCTATTTGCCTGTAATTCTCCATTTTAGTGGGGTCTTTGTCAGGTTTTGGAATCAATGTAATGCCAGCTTCATAGAATGAGTATGGAAGCTTTCCTTCCATTACTATTTTTTGAACAGTTTGAGCATAGTAGGTTTTAACTCTGCTTTAAATGTCTGGTAGATTTTCCCTGAGAATCCATCTGGCCCAGGACTCTTATTTGTTGGGAGATTTTTGAGAAGTGATTCAATTTCTTTTCTGCTTATATCCCTGTTCAGTTTTTTTCTATTTTTTCCCTGTTTGAGTTTTGGTAGTGTGTGAGTGTCTAGGAATTTGTCCTTCTTCCAAATTGTCCAATTTTTTTGGCACATAATTTTTAGAGTATTCTGTAATAGTGTTTCTGTGGTGTTCGTTGTGATCTCTCCCTTTTCATTCGAGATTTTATTTATTTGGGTCCTCTTTCCTTTTTGAGAAGTGTAGCTAGGGGTTTATCAGTTTTGTTTAGTGTTTCAAAAAACCAGCTGTTAGCCTTATTGATTTGTTCTACTGGTTTTTTTTTTTGATTCTATATCATTTATTTCTGCTCTCATGTTTATTATTTTCCTCTTTCTGCTGGGTTTCAGCTTAATCTTCTGCTGTTTTTCTAGCTCCTTTACGTGTAAGGTTAGGTTGTGGTTGGGACCTTTCTTGCTTCTTGAAATAGGCATGAATTGCAAGGTATTTTCCTCTTAGAACTGCGTTTATTGCATCCCAACGGGTTTGGGCTGTTGTGTTTTCATTTTCTTTTGCCTCCATGTATTTTTAAATTTCTTCTTTGACTTCCTGATTAAGTCATTCATTTTTTAATTTGATGTTCTTTAACCTCCATGTATTTGGGGGCTCTCCAAATTTATTTCTTGTGGTTGATTTCAAGTTTCATAGTGTTGTGATCTGAAAATATGCATGGTATGATATAATCTCAAACTTTTTGTACTTTTGGAGGGCTGTTTTGTGACCCAGTATGTGATTTATTCTGGAGAATGTTCCATGTGCACTCGAGAAAAATGTGTATCCTGTTGCTTTAGGATGAAAGCTTCTAAATACATCTATTAAGTCCATTTGGTCCAGTATGTCATTCAGAACCAGTGTTTCCTTTTTGGTTTTGTGTCTAGATAATCTCTCTGTAAGTGGAGTATTGAAATTACCTACAATTATAGTATTATTATCATTAATATGATTGCTTATGTTTGTGATTAATAGATTTATACATTTGGGTGCTATCATGTTGGGGGCATACTTATAATTGTTAGCTATTCTTGATGGATAAATCTCTTAATTATGATATAATTCCCGCTTTCATCTCTTGTTACAATCTTTGTTTTGAAATCTAGATTGTCTTAGTATGGCTACCCCAGGTTTCTTTTGACTTCCCGTAGCAAGATAGATGGTTCTCCATCCTCTCACTTTCAATCTGCAGGTCCCTCAGGTCTGAAATGAGTCTCTTGTAGACAGCATATAGATGGATCTTGTGTGTGTTTTTTATATCCATTCTGATACCCTATGACTTTCAATTGGGGCATTCAGCCCATTTACATTGAGAGTTATTAGTGAAATATATGGATTTAGTGCCATTGTGTTCTCTGTAGGTTTCGTGTTTGCAGTGATGTCTCTGGTCCTTTGTAGTCTTTGCTGCTTTCCACTCACAGAGTCCCCCTTAGTATCTCTTGCAGGGCTTGTTTAGTGGTCATGGACTCCTTTATTTTTTGTCTGTCCAGGAAAGCCTTTATCTCTATTCTGAATGACAGCCTTGTTGGATAAAGGATTCTTGACTGCATATTTTTCCTGTTCAGCATATTGAATGTTTCCTGCCACTCCCTTGTGACCTGCCAAGTTTCAGTGAACAGGTCTGCTATTACCCAAATGGGTCTACCCTTGTAGGTTAAGTCCCATTTGTCCCTAGCTACTATCAGAATTCTGTCTTTATCTTTGTATTTTGACAGTTTGTCTATGATGTGTCATGGTGTTGATCTGGTTTGTTGCTTTTCAAGAGAGTTCCCTGTGCCTGTTGGACTTGGGTGCCTGTTTCCTTCTCCAGATTAGGGAAGTTCTCAACCATAATTTGTTCAAATAAACCTTCTTTCCTCTTTTCTCGCTCCTTTTGTTCTGGAACTCTATGATATGGCTATCATTTAATTTCACTGAATCACTTAGATTCTAGTTCTCCCCTCATGGTCTTGTAATTTTCTTTTCCTCCTTTTTTTGGTTTCATCATTTTCCATAATTTTTTTCATCTATTTTACCTATTCTCTCCTATGCTTCTTCCATCCTTGCTGTCACTTTGTCTAGTTTATTTTGTATATCACTTATAGAATTTCTTAATTCATTGTGACTAGTTCTTAGGTCTTTGATATCTGTAGCAAGGGTTTTTCTGGTGTCTTCTATGCTTTTTTAAAGCCCAGCTATTAGTCTAATAACTGTTATTCTAAATTCTTGTTCAGATATATTGTTTATATATTGTTTTGAGCAATTTTCTGCCTGAGATTTCTTCCTTATTTTTCTTTTGGGGAGAGTTCTTCCATTTGGTCATTTTGGATAAGTTTCTGTCTTTTGCATGTTTTAATAGGTTGTTTTGTGTCCTGTTCCTGTAATTACTAATATATTAAAAGGTGTCACACACTGTCCAGGACCTGGTACTTTTTGGTGTATGTTGCATGAACTCTGTTGTTGCATTTTGGCTGCTCTATGTCACTGGTCAATTCTCTGCAGAGCTCCTCCTTGTTTGTAGTGGTGGAGTGTTTGGACCTTTAACCAGGTGTACTTGTATTGTTTGTTGAAGTAACCCTGGAAAAAGAAAAGGAAAAGTTGGGGGAAGCCTCATGCCATAAATAGAGAAAAGTGAAAGGAGAAAAAAGGAAGACCAAATAGAGAATCAAAAAACCAGAGAAAGAGAAAGGAAAATAAAGAAGAAGTAGAAGGAGAAAAGGTGGAAAAAGAATAGAATAAAAATGCCTGATCAAAAAGAAATTCTATAAGATACTCTTACTATTAATAGCACATACATTGATTTGGAAATAATTTTCTTGGAACAAATATTTAAATTACCTATCACTGTTATGTCTGATAGCCGAGTTGAAACAGTAATGGGTGAAGAGAAGATGTGAATTTGTACAGCCCTAAACAATAAGTTGAAGATCCAAGACTTATATCTTTATTCAGTTCTCATGTGCCTTTTTCTTGATGTACATGATAAGTAACTCACATACTTCAGTGTCCATGACAGTTGCATTGTGTCTGAGGTCACTAGCTAAATCCAGGACCCTGAAGCGAGTATGAATCTGAAGATTTTTATGGGCTGGTTTATGATAATAAATTAAATTACATACCACTAATAATTACTTTAACAAAATACATGAGCACAAATTGACTCATGGTACATATTTAAATGTGATGATTTCTCATCTTTGGATAATAAAACAATGTTACTGTCTGCTTTTGTATGATAGTAAGCATGCTCAAGATATAGTACAGTGTGAAGGAGATAGAACCAGATTGTTTTGGTTCTAGTTATGAGCTTGTGTGAACTTGGGAAAATTACTTAACTTTTCTTAAGTGCCTAAGATTTCTTACCTGTATATTAGGAGGATAATAAATAATACATTTTTAAAGGATTGGTATGAGATTTAAACACATGTAAAATATTACAATATTGGTTGACACATAGTAAGCATTCCAATAAGTATTAGCTATTACTAAGTCAATTAAAGGGTCTGATGGCATGAAAACACTGACTTTTACCAACTTTGGAAGAGCCCATACCACTATTTGACAAAATATCTGGTAAACATTTTCCCCCCTTCCAGCCACTTCCTTTAGTACTATGTATACATAAATTATATATATATATATATATATATGTAGTGTATACATTTGTGTATATATGCTTTATAAATACTGTTATTAATAACGATGATAAAAAGAAATATAAAATCAGTCAGTGGCAGTTTTATCTATTAAAAATTTAACATACGGATACTTGAAAACAGTCACTTTGACTAAAGATCTCAATTTCATTTTTGAGTTCTCTTCTCCTTTAGTTTTGTATACTCCCCCTATTATTTAAAAAAAAAAAAAACTTCTTTAAATTTGTAACTGACTTCAGAAAATGAAAAACAAAAATGTATAGAAATTACCACATATATATATATATCTACTTGCATATTACATTTCCACACAGTGATTTCCTTGTCCCTTGCTCCTTATTCTGTGATTATAGAACATAGATTTATGACACTGGACACATAAGAGAAATATGGATTCTTCAGCTTTTGAAAAATTTCTCGCTGGTTGTCAAGGAATGGACAAACTCAGATTATAAATCAGGTGCTTTTGCCTTACATGAACAATATAATGTCTTTTGAAGTCATTTGACTAAATCAATAAGCTTTTCTGTCTACTTTCTATTTGTCCCCTCCCCTTTTTTGCTTTTTTTTTTAGCTGTTTACTCTAGGGGACATTTACAATCTAATGCTAGGTGAAATAAGTCTGTCAGAGAAAAAATAAATACCATGTAATTTCACTCATATGCAGAATTTAAGAAATAAAACAAAGGAGAAAAGATAACACCGGGTGTTATGAGGAAGTGTTGAATGCCTATGTTGTACACCTACTAATGTACTAACATTAATCTGTGTGTGAACTCACTGGAATTTAAATAAAAACTGGAACCCTCTTGCACTGTTGGTGGGAATGCAAACTGGTGCAGCCACTCTGGGAAACAGTGTGGAGGTTCCTCAAAAAATTAAAAATAGATCTATCCTATGACCCAGAAATAGCACTGCTAGGAATTTACCCAAGGGATACAGGAGTGCTGATGCTTAGGGGCACTTGTACCCCAATGTTTATAGCAGCACTCTCAACAATAGCCAAATTATGGAAAGAGCCTAAATGTCCATCAACTGATGAATGGATGAAGAAATTGTGGTTTATATACACAATGGGATACTACTTGGCAATGAGAAAGAATGAAATATAGCTTTTTGTAGCAACATGGGTGGATCTGGAGAGTGTTATGATAAGTGAAATAAGTCATACAGAGAAAGACAGGTACCATATGTTTTTACTCTTATGTGGATCCTGAGAAACTTAACAGAAGACTGTGGGGGGAGGGGAAGGAAAAAAAGTTAGAGAGGGAGGGAGCCAAACCATAAGAGACTCTTAAAAACTGAGAATACACTGAGGGTTTATGGGGGGTAGGAGGAAGGGAAGGGCGGGAGATGGGCATTGAGGAGGGCACCTGTTTGTTTTTTTTTTCAATATATGAACTTTATTGTCAAATTGGTTTCCATACAACACCCAGTGTTCATCCCAAAAGGTGCCCTCCTCAATACCCATCACCCACCCTCCCCTCCTTCCCACCCCCCATCAACCCTCAGTTTGTTCTCAGTTTTTAAGAGTCTCTTATGCTTTGGCTCTCTCCCACTCTAACCTCTTTTTTTTTTTTTCCTTCCCCTCCCCCATGGGTTTCTGTTAAGTTTCTCAGGATCCACATAAGGGTGAAAACATCACAACACATGAATTTCTGGGGGACACAAAGATTCATACCATAACATGTATCTTCCTATAATGAAAACATAAACTGCCAGGGGCACCTGGGTAGCTCAGTTGGTTAGGCGTCCAGCTTCAGCTCAGGTCATAATCTCATGGTTTGTGAGTTCAAGCTCTGTGTCAGGCTCCATGGTGACTGCACAGAGCCTGGAGCTTACTTCAGATTCTGTGTCTCCCTCTCTCTCTGCGCCAGCCCCGCTTGTGCTCTGTCTCTCTCTGTCTTTCAAAAATGAATAAACTTTAAAAAAAACCTCCCAAAGAATGTATTTTGTCTCTCTTATTTACCACTCTAACTGAATGAATCGATTCACCAAATACTGAGCACCTACACTTGACAAGCAATAGATGTATAGCAATCAACAAAACAGACAATTCAGAAAAGTCGCTGCCTCCACAGATCTTAATTTTATTTGGGGAAAACAGACAATGAACAAATAAACACCAAGCGCAGTGAAATCATTTATGATGAGTGCTAAGGAAGCGAGGCAGGGAGCAGATGGTGTTGATAGAGGATGGAGAGTGTCGTGGTTGGGTTGTCTCTGGTCAGAGGAGGCCTCTCTGAGAAGTCCTATCTTGGAGCGAAAGGATCAAATACAGTTTTAAAATTCATCAATGACGGTTGTTGTGGCGAGCAACGTGTGTTGTATGTAAGTGATCCATCACTCAATTCTATCTATACCTGAGACGAATATTGCACTGTATGTTAACTATCTGGAATTTAAATAAAAAATCATCAGTGAAGATAATCTGAAGAGTACAGTCGCTCTGTAAGGAATCATAGGGCCTTTGAGTGGGTCTACTTGTGTCAGTTCTGAAGGCCCTAAACAGAGGTAAACAGAAAAATGTGGATGTGATTAATATGCTTGAATAGGTATTTCTTCAGAGGGAGAAAGAAATAAATTTGGGGAATTATTTTACAATTACGCAAAAGTCCATGTTGGTCAAAATTGGTTTTATTTTTTTTTAAATTTTTTAAATGTTTTATTTATTTTTGAGACCGAGAGAGGCAGAGCATGAACAGGGGAGGGGCAGAGAGAGAGAGGGAGACACAGAATCCGAAACAGGCTCCAGGCTCTGAGCTGTCAGCACAGAGCCTGGTGTGGGGCTTGAACTCACAGACCACGAGATCATGACCTGAGCCGAAGTCGGACGCTCAACCGACTGAGCCACCCAGGCGCCCCAAAATCGGTTTTAATCTGCAGGGACATTGCATGTCCAGTACTATGTGCCAGTCCAGAGGAATGATGATATCAGTGCATATCCACTGAGATGATATATAGTAATCTTTTGATAATAATGTATATTTTTTCTGGCTTATTTTTGGTATCTTAAAAACAGTATGGTCACCATTCTGTTTATTAGTTATAACAGTGCCGTAATAGTTCAGGGGTACAATACAGTGATTTAACAATTCCGTATATTACTCCGTGCTCATCACGATAAATATCCTCATAATCCCCTTTGCACATTTCACCCGTCTTCCCACCCAGCTCCCCTCTGGCACCGATCGGTTTGTTTTCTGTTAAGAGTCTTTCTTTTATCTTTTGGTTTGTGTCTCTCTTTTATTCCCTTTGTTCCTTTGTTTTGTTTAAGTTCCTCTCATGAATGAGATCATATGCTATGCTATTTGTCTTTCTCTGACTTATTTCCCTTAGTATTATGCTCCATTGCTGCATCCATGTTGTTGCAAGTGGCAAGCTTTTATCCTTTTTAATAGTTGTGCAATACTCTCTCCCTCTCCCTCCCTCCCTCCCTCCCTCCCTCTCTCTCTCATATATATATGTATATATATATATATATATATATATATATATATATATATATATATATGTGTGTGTGTGTGTGTGTATAATATATCATATCGTATATCATATCTTATTTACCCATGTCCAGTGTGGAGCCCAATGCATGGCTTGAACTCATGACTTTGAGATCAAGACTTGAGCTGAGATCAAGAGTTGGATGCTTAACAACTTGAGCCACACAGGCACCCCCATTTTTAACTTTTTGAGGAACCTCCATACTGTTTTCCAGAGTGGTTGCACCAATTTGCTTTCCCACCAACAATGCAAGGGGGTTTCCCTTTCTCCACATCCTCCCCAACATCTGTTGTCACCTGTATTAATTTTAGCCATTCTTACAGGTGTGAGGTGGTGTCTCATCATATTGATTTATATTTCCCTGATGATGAGTGATGTTGAGCACCTTTTCATGTGTCTGTTAGTCATCTGGATGTCGTCTCTGGAAAAGTGTCTGCTTATCTCTTGTGCCCACTTTTTAATTGGATTAGTTATTTTTAGGGTGTTGAGTTTGAGAATTCTTTATAGATTTTGGATACCAATCCTTTAACAGATATGCTATTTGCAATGTATCTTCCTATTTTGTTAGTTGCCTTTTAGTTTTATAGATTGTTTCCTTCACTGTTCAGAGACTTTTTATATCGATGAGCTCCCATTAGTTCATTTTTGTTGCCCTTGCATCCAGTGACGTGTCTAGTAAGAAGTTACTATGGCTGATGTCAAAGAGGTTACTGCTTGTGTTCTTCTCCAGGATTTTGATGGTTTCCTGTCTCACCTTTAGGTCTTTCATCCATTTTGAATTTATTTTTGTGTATGCTGTAAGAAAGTGGTCCAGTTTCAGTCTTCTGCCTGTCGGTGTCCAGTTTTCCGAGCACCATTTGCTGAAGATACTGTCTTTTTTCCTTTGGATATTCTTTCCTGCTTTTTTGAAGATCAGTTGACCATATGGTTATGGGTCCATTTCTGGTTTTTCTCTTCTTTCCATTGATCTATATGTCTGTTTTTGTGCCAGTACCATACCGTGTTGATGACTACAGTTTTTTTTTTTAATACAGTTTGAAGTCCAGATTGTGATGCCTCCAGGTTTTCTTTTCTTTTTTTTTTTAGAATTGCTTTGGCTATTTGGGGTCTTTTGTGGTTCCACACAAATTTTAGGATTGTTTGTTCTAGCTCTGTAAAAGCACTGGTGTTATTTTAATAGGGATTGAATTAAATGTGTAGATTACTTTAGGTAGTATAGACATTTTAACAATATTTCTTCTTCCAATCCATAAGCTGGAATGTTTTTCCATTTCTTTGTGTTCTGTTCAGTTTCTTTCATAAGCTTTCTGTAGGTTTCAGAGGACAGATATTTTACTTCTTTGGTTAGGTTTATTTTAGGTTTCTTGTGGTTTTTGGTGCAATTGTAAATGGGATTGATTCATTTATTTCTCTTTCTGCTGTTTCATTATTGGTGTATGAAAAATCCAAAAGATTTTGCACATGGATTTTATATTCTATGACTATCCTGAAATCCTGTAACAGTTCTAGTAATATGTTGATAGAGTCTTTTCGGTTTTCTACAGTGTATCATGTTATCTATGAATAGTGAAAGTTTGACTTCTTCCTTGGTGATTTGGTTGCCTTTTATTTCTTTTTGTTGTCGATTGATGAGGCTAGGACTTCCAGTAGTATGTTGAACTACTACATCTCTCTCTTGTTCCTGACTGTAGAAGAAAAGCTCTCAGTTTTTCCCCATTAATGATAATATTAACTGTGGGTCTTTCATATATGGACTTTATGATGTTGAGTTATTTTCCATATATTTATACTTGTTGAGGGTTTTTATCAAGAACAGATGCTGTGGGCACTGGGTGACTCAGTCAGTTGAGCATCCGACTTTGGGTCAGGTCATGATCACACAGCTCGTGAGTTCAAGCCCCTTGCCATCAGTGCAAGGCCTGCTTTGGATCCTCTGTGTCCCTCTCTCTTTCTCAAAAAAAAAATCTTAATAAAAAGAATGGATGCTGTATTTTGTCAAATGCTTTTTCTGCATCTGTTGAGAGGATCATATGGTTGTTATCATTTCTTTCATTAATGTGGTGTATCATGTTGATTGATTTGTGAATGTTGAACCAGCTCTGCAGCCCAGGAATAAATCCCATTTGGGAGCAAGTAATTCTTTTAATGTACTATTAGATTTGATATGCTAGTATCTTGTTGAAAACATTTGTATCCATGTTCATCATGGATGTTGACCTGTAATTCACCTTTTTAGTGGGGTCTTTGGTTTTGGAATCAAGGTAATGCTGGCCTCTTAGAATGAGTTTGGAAGTTTTCCTTCCATTTCTGTTTTTGGGAATAGTTTGAGAAGAAAGGGTATTAATTCTTCTCTAAATGTTTGGTAGTTTCCCTGGGAAGCCATCCGACTCTGGACTTTTGTTTGTTGGCAGATTTTTGATTACTGATTGAATTTCTTTCTGGTTGTGAGTTTGGTCCAATTTTTAATTTCTTTCTCTTTTAGTTTTGGTAGTTTGTATGTATCTAGGAATTTATCCATTTCTTCCAGGTTGCCCAGTTTGTTGGTATGTAATTTTCCATAGTGTTCTCTTATAAATGTTTGTATTTCTGTGGTGTTCATTGTGATCTCTCCTATTTCATTCGTGAATTTATTTATTTATGTTCTTTCTACTTTTTTTTTGATAAGTCTAGATAGGGGTTTGTCAATTTTATTGAGTCTTTCAAAGAACCACCTCTTAGCTTTGTTGATCTGTTTTACTTTTTTTTTTTGTTACTATATCATTTATTTTTACTCTAGTTTTTATTATTTCCATTCTACTGCTGGATTTAGGCTTTATTTGCTGTTCCATTTGTAGCTCTTTTAGGTGTAAGGTTAAGTGGTATATTCAAGACATTTCTTGCTTCTTCAAGTAGGCCTGTGTTGCTATGTACGTCCCATGTATGACCACCATTGCTGCATCCCATAGGTTTTAGATTATCATGGTTTCATTTTCATTTGCTTCCATGTGCTTTTTAAATTTCTTTAATTTCCTGGTTAACCAATTTTTTCTTTTTTTAAAAAATTATTTATTTGAAATCAAATTAGTTAATGTAGAGTGTAGTATTGGTTTCAGGAGTATAACCAGTGATTCATCACTTACATATACCAACCAGTGCTCATCCCAATAAGTGCTGTCCTCAAGGCCCATCACACATTTAGCCCACCCTTCACTCACCTCCCCTCCAGCAACCCTCAGTTTGTTCTCTGGAGTTAAGATTCTCTTATGGTTTGCCTCCCTCTTTGTTTTTATCTTATTTTTCCTTTCCTTCCCCTATGTTCATCTGTTGTGTTTCTTAAATTCCACACTTGAGTGAAATCATGTGATACTTGTCTTTTCTGCCTGACTTATTTTGGTTAGCATAATACACTCTAGTTTTAACCATGTTGTTGCAAATGGCAAGGTTTCATTGTTTTTGATCACTGAGTAATATTCCACTGTGTATGTGTGTATGTGTGTATATGCACACACACACACACACAAACACCACATATTCTTTATCCATTCATCAGTGGATGGACAGTTGGACTCTTTCCATACTTTGTCTATTGACAATAGTGCTTCTGTAAATATTGGTTTGCACAGGCCCCTTCGAATCAGCATTTTTGTATCCTCTGGATACATTCCTAGCACTGCAATTGCTGGGTTGTTGGGTAGTTCTAGTTCTAATTTTTTGAGGAAACTCCACACTGTTTTCCAGAGTGGCTGCACTCCCACCAACAATGCAAGGGTTCCCCTTTCTCTACATCCTTGCAACATCTGTTGTTTCCTGAGTTGTTCAGTTTAGCCATTCTGACAAGTGTGAGGTGATATTTCATTTGACTTGCATTTCTCTAATGATGAGTTGATATCTGTTAGCCGTTTGGATGTTTTCTTTGGAGAAGTGTATATTTATGACTTCTGACCATTTCTTCACTGGGTTATTATTATTTTTTTGGGTGTTGAGTTTGATAATTTCTTTATAGATTCTGGATACTAACCCTTTATCTGATGTCATTTGTAAATATCTTCTCCCATTCTATTGGTTGTCTTAGTTTTGTTGATTGTTTCCTTCACTGTGCAGAAGCTTTTTATCTTGATGAGGTCACAGTATCTCATTTTTGCTTTTATTTCCCTTGCTTCCAGAGATATATCTAATAAGGATTGCTGAAACTTAGGTAAAAGAGGTTGTTGCCTTTATTGTCCTGTAAGATTTTGATTAACCCATTCATTTTTTAGTAGGGTGTTCTTTAAATTCCATGTATTTAGGTTTTCCAAATTTTTTCTTGTGGTTGACTTTAAATTTCATAGCATTGTGATCTGAAAATATGCATAGTAGGATGTTAATCTTTTTGTACTTGTTGAGGTCGATTTGTGACCCAGTATGCGATGTATTCTGGAGAATGTTCCACGTGCACTCAAGAAGAATGTGTATTCTGCTGCTTTGGGATAAATTGTTCTGAATGTCTGTTAAGTCCATTTGGTGCAGTGTGTCTTTCAGATCCATTTTTTCCTTATGGATTTCCTGCTTAGGTGATCTGTCCATATCTGTAAGTGTGATGTTAAAGTCTTCTATTATTATTGTATTATTATCAATGAGTTTCTTTATATTTGCTAGTAATTGGTTTATATATTTGGGCACTCTCAAGGCGGGGGCATAAATATTAACAATTGTTAGATCTTGATGGGTAGACCCCTTAATTATGATAGAATGCCCTTCTTCATGTCTTGTTATAGTCTTTGTTTTAAAATCAGTTTGTTTGATAGAAGTATGGCTATTCTGGATTTCTTTTGATGTCCGTTAGCATGATAGTTATTTTTCCATCCCTCAGTTTTAATGTGCAGGTGACTTTAGGTGTAAAATGAGTCTCTTTTAAGCAGCATAAGTAAGTGTTATTTTCTTTTTATCCCTTTTAATACCATATGTCTTTTGACTGGAACATTTAGTCCATTTAAATTCATAGTAATTATTGGTAGATACGAATTTAGTGCCATTGTATTACCAGTAAAGTCACTGTTTCTGGAGATACTTTGTGTGGAGTTATTTCTAGAGAGTGTGTTGTAAGCTCTGGGAACGTGAATAGGGTAATTGCTGAAACATTAGCAATGTTCTGGTCTCAAGGCTGTTGGACGCAATAGCATTATGAGAACATAGCCCCATGATCCCCTAGGAGCCAGTTAGGAATCAGACCCACTGTAATTGCCTATCAGTCTTTGAAACTGCACACCTTCCCTGCATGCTTTCCTATAAACACCAGATGTGTGTGATCTATGTCTGGAGACTCTTTGTTTTTTCTTCCTATGCTTTAACATTCTTTGATGTTTATACCTGACGAATATGAAATAAAGACTATGTGCAGTTTTCTGCTGCTGCTACTTCGCTGGCAGAGGCAACCCTGCATGTCTGCTTAGTCTAAGTGTGTGAGAACTTTTTCTTCAGTGCGCGGCTACAATTCATTATTCCTTTTTCTAGTCTTTGTTGCTTTTGGTCTTTCTTACTCACTTAAAGGGTCCCCTTTAATGTTTCTTGCAGGGCTGATTTAGTGGTCACAAACTCCTTTATTTTTTGTTTGTCTTGAAAACTATATCTCCTTCTAATCTGAATGACAGCCTTATTGGATAAAGGATTCTTGGCCGCATATTTTTTTCTTTCAGCACATTGAACATATTTTGTCACTTCCTTTTGGCTTGCCTAGTTCCTGTGGAGAGATATACAGATAGCCTGAGTTGTCTTCCCTTGTAGGTTAGGGGTTTCCTTTTTCTTGCTGTTTTCAGGATTCTTTCTTTATCTCTGTATTTTTCAAATTGTACTAGAATATGCCTTGGTGTTGACTGGTTTTTGTTGAATTTGGTGGTTTTTCCCTGTGCTTCCTGGATTTTCATGGCTCATTGGTTCATTCATTTATTTTTTTATTTGGAGAGATAGGGACAGAGATAGAGAAAGTGCAAGCAGGGGAGGGGTATAAAGAGAAAGGGAGAGAAAGAGAATCCCAAGCAGGCTCCATGCTGCCATCTGGGGAGAATGACACAGGGCTCAAACCCATGAACCATGAGATTATGACCTGAGCCAGAACCAAGAGTTGGATGCTTAACTGACTGAGTCACCTAGATGTCCCTGCATGGCTGTTTCTTTACCCAGATTAGGGAAGTTTTCAGCTATAATTTCCTCAAATAAATCTGACTTTTTCCCTCTATTCTTCCGTGAGTCCTATGATTTGAATGTTATTGTGCTTTAAGGAGTTGCCAAGTTCCCTAAGTCTACATTGTGATCTAATATATTTCTTTCCCTCTTCTGTTCAGCTTCATTATTTTCCATAATTTGATCTTCTATATCACTGATTCATTCTGCTGCTTCATACATCCTTGATGTCATTGCATCTCAGTTATAGCATTTTTAATTTCAGCCTGAATAGTTTTTAGTTCTTTTATCTCTGCAGAAAGAGATTCTCTAGCATCTTTTATACTTTTCTGAAGCCTTGCTAGTATCCTTATGATTGCTGTTTTATATTCTAGTTCTGATGTATTATTTATATCTGTTGTGATTAGATCCGTGGCTGTGATATCTTCTAGTTCTTTTTTTTGGGATGAATTCCTCCATCTTGGTATTTCGTCTAGATGGTACATTTCCTGCTCCTGAAAGTAATGGCTATATTAAGAAGAGGTCATACTGTTTAGGGCTTGGAGCTTCAGGAAGTTTTTTTGGTGTATGTTGTGTGCACTCTGCTCTTGTGTTTTGGCTGCTCTTTCCCTCAGACCAGTCCTTTGCAGAGTTTTTCCATGCCTGCAGTGCGCAGTATTTGAACCTGGTCCACTGTGTGGTGAGTTTTCAGTACACGTGTTTTGGTCTGCTTTTGAGAAAAGGGTAGATCCTGTTTTCCCTAGAAATTGGGCTTTGTAGCACCTTATGATCAGTAGACTTCGTGCATATGGGGTTTTTTTGTTGGTCTTCTGGGGAAAGGAGCCAGCTGTGCTAGTTCTCAGATGACTTGCTCTTGTAAAGATGCACCAGCAGGGTTCAGTAAGGTGGGGCTTGTAAGCTGCTCCAGCCTCCACTGGGGTGCTCTGTCAGCGCTGATGGGCAGGGGAAAAATGGCATCACCCTACTCTCTCATCCCCTGAGAGGTGAATTGGTGCCCACTGGAATCAGTATTTTTGTATCCTTTGGATCAATAACTAATAGTGCATTTCTGAATTGTAGGCTAGTTCTATTTTTAACTTTTTGTGGCAACTCCATGCTATTTTAAACAGTGGCTCCACCAGTTTGCATTCCTATCAAGAGTGTTAAAAGGGTTCCACTTTGTCATATCCTTGCCACAATCTGTTGTTTCCTGTGTTTTTAATTTTAGCCATTCTGACAAGTGTGAAGTGGTATATCATTGTGTTTTAGATTTGTATTTCACTGATGATGAATGATATTGAGCATCTTTTCATGTGTCTGTTAGCCATCTGGATGTCTTCTTTGGAAAAGTGTCTATTCATGTCTTCTGTCCATTTCTTCACTGGATTATTTGGTTTTGGAGTTTGATAAGTTCTTTATAGATTTTGGATACTAACCCTTTATCAAGTATGCTGTTTGCAAATATCTTCTCCTATTCTGTTGGTTGTGTGTTAGTTTTGTCTATTGTTTCCTTTGCTGTGCAGAAGCTTTTTATATTGATGGAGTTACAATAGTTCATTGTTGCTTTTGTTTCCCTTGTCTCTAAAGATGCGTCTAGTGAGCAGTTGCGTTGGCTGATGTCAAACAGGTTGCTGCCTGTTTACTCCACTAGAATATTGATGGTTTCCTGTCTCACATTTAGGTCTATCATCCATTTTGAATTTTTGTGTGTGTGTGGTGTAAGAAAGTGGTCCAGTGTCTTTCATCAGCATGTTGCTCTCCAGTTTTCCCAACAGTATCTGTTGAAGAGATTGTCTTTTCCATTGGATATTATTTTCTGCTTTGTTGAAGATTAGTTGATAATATATTTGTGGATCCATTTCTGGGTTTTTGATTCTGTTCCATTGAAGTTTGTGTCTGTTTTTGTGCCAGTGCCATACTGTTTTGATGCCTATAACTTTGTTTATCTTTTTCAAGATGCTTTGGCTATTTGGTATCTTCTGTGGTTCCATATAAATTTTAGTATTGTTTGTTCTAGCTCTGTGAAGAATTCTAGTGTTATTTTGATAGACATTGCATTGAATGTGCAGATTCCTTTGGATAGTAAAGACATTTTAACAATATTCTTCAAATCCACGAGCAGGGAATGTTTTTCCATTTCTTTGTATCCTTTTCAATTTATTTCCTCAGTATTCTATAGTTCTCAGAGTACATATCTTTTACCTCCTTAATTAGGTTTGTTGCAAGGTATCTTATGGTTCTTGGTACAAATGTAAATGGGATTGATTCTTTGATATCTCTTATGACTGCTTTATTACTAGTGTATAGAAGTGCAACAGATTTATGTACATTGATTTTATATCCTGCAACTTTACTGAGTTCATGCATTAGTTCTAGCAATTTTGTTTGGTGGAATCTTTCAGGTTTTCTACACAGATTATCATGTGGTTCACGAATAGTGAAAGTTTGACTTCTTTGCAGATTTGGATGTCCTTTTCTTTTCTTTTCTTTTCTTTTCTTTTCTTCTCTTTTCTTTTCTTTTGTCTTATGCTGAGGCTAGGACTTCCAGTAATATGTTAAATAACAAGGGTGAGAGTGGACAGCCCTGTCTTGTTCCTGACCATAGAGGAAAATCTCTCAGTTTTTCCCCACTGAGGGTGATATTAGTTGTGGGTCTTTTGTATATTGCCCTAATGATGTTGAGATAAGTTTCCTTCTATCCCTACTTTGTTGAGGGATTTTTAAAATCATGAATAGATGTTGTATTTTGCCAAATGCTTTTTCTGAATCTATTTAAAGGACTGTATGGTTGTTTCCCTTTCTTTTAGTAATGTGCTGTATCATGTTGAAATGATTTATGAATATTGAGCCTGCTTTGCAGCCTAGTAATAAGTCCTACTTGATCATGGTGAATGATTCTTTAATGTATGGTTGGATTTATTTGCTAGTATTTTGTTGAGAATTTTTTAATCCATGTTCATCAGGGATGTTGGTCGGTAATGCTCTTTTTAGTGGGGCCATTGTCTAGTTTTGGAATGAAGACACTGCTGCTCTCCTAGTATGAGTGGATGTTTTCCTTCCATTTCTATTTTTTGGAACAGTTCCCAAGTATTAGGTATTAATTCTTCTTTAAGTGTTGTATAGATTTCCTCTGGGAAGCCATCAGCCCCTGGACTCTTCTTTGTTGGGAGATTATTGATTACTGATTCAATTTTTTCTTTTTTCTTTTTTTTTTTTTTTGAGAGAGAGAGAGCACAAGTGAGCAAGGGGCAGAGAAAGAGGGAGGGAGAGAGAGAGAGAGAATTCCACAAGGGAGGGAGGAAGGGAGAGAGAGAGAGAGAGAGAGAGAGAGAGAGAGAGAGAGAGAGAGAAGCTCACCCAAAGTGGGGCTCTTGTTTTGCTCAATGGGGGGAATGAGGTCATCCAAAGAGGGGCTGTAGCTCATAAACTGTGAGATCATGACCTGAGCTGAAGTCAGATGTTTAATGACTGAGCCACCCAGGTGCCTTGAATGTCATTTCTTTGCTGGTAATTGGAGTGTTCAAAATTTCTATTTCTTGTTTCACTTTGGTAATTTATATGTTCCTTGGAATTTATCCATTTCTTCCAGATTGCCCAAATTGTTGGTATGTAATTTTTCAGAGTATTCTCTTATAACTGTTTGTATTTCTGTGATATTGGTTGTGATCTCTCTTCATGCTTGATTTTATTTATTTAGGTCCTTTCTCTTTGTTTTTGATAAGCCTGGCTAGAGTGATTTGAAAGAACCAGGTCCCAGTTTTTTTTTTTTTAATTTTTTTTTAACGTTTATTTATTTTTGAGACAGAGAGAGACAGAGCATGAACGGGGGAGGGTCAGAGAGACAGGGAGACACAGAATCTGAATCAGGCTCCAGGCTCTGAGCTGTCAGCACAGAGCCCGATGCGGGGCTCGAACTCACGGACCGCGAGAGCATGACCTGAGCCAAAGTCGGCCGCTTAACCGACTGAGCCACCCAGGCGCCCCGGTCCCAGTTTTATTAATCTGTTTTACTCTGTGTTTTTTGTTTCTGTATCTTTTATTTTTTTCCTAACCTTTATTATTTTTCTTCTGCTGCTGGCTTTAGGCTTCATTTATTGTTTTTTTTTTTTTTTTTTTTTTTTTTTCTAGCTCTTTATGTGTAAGGTTAGGTTGTGTATTTAAAATTTTTCTTGCTTCTTGACATGGACCTGTGATGCTATATACTTCCCTCTTAGGACTGCTTTTGCTGCATCTCAAAGGATTTGGACCATAATGTTTTCATTTTCATTTGTTTCCATGTATTTTTAAATTTCTTCTTTCATTTTCTGGTGAACTCATTCATTCATTAGTAGGATGTTCCTTAACCTCCCTGTGTTTGTGGTTTTTCTCGTGGGTGAATTCAAGTTTCATAGAATTGTGGTAAGAAAATATGCATGGTATGATCTCAATCTTTTTGTAGTTGTTGAGGCCTGATTTGTGACCTAGTATGTGATCTCTTCTGGAGAATGTCCCATGTACACTCGAGAAGAATGTGTATCCTGTTGCTTTAATATGTAATGTTTTGAATACATTTGTTAAGTTCATCTGGTCTAATGTGTCATTCAAAGCCATTGTTTCCTTGTTGATATTCTGCTCAGATGATCTGTCCATTGTTGTAAATGGGATGTTAAAGTCCCTTAATATTATTGTATTTTTGTTAATGAGTTTCTTCATCTTTGTTATTATTGTTTAATATTTGCAATCTCCCACATTGGGAGCATAAATATTTACAACTGTTAGATCTTGGTACATTGTCCCCTTTAGTATAATGTAGTGCCCCTCTCTTTCTCTTGTTGCAGTCTTTGGTTTAAAATTCAGTGACTCTGATATGAGTATGATTACTCTGGCTTTCTTTTGATGCCATGAGAACTGTTGCTCTATCCCCTCTTGTTCAATCTGCAGGTGTCTTTATACCTAAAATGATTCTCTTGTAGGCAGCATATGGATGGGTCTTGTTTTTTAATTGATTCTGACACCTTATGTTTTTTTATTGAACATTTAATCCATTTACATTCAGAGTAACTATTGATAGGTGTGAATTTAGTGCTATTGTATTCTTGTTATGTCATTGTTTCTGGAGCTTTTCTCTGTTCTTTTCTAGTCTTTGTCTTATTTGGTGTTTCTTTCCCAAAGAGTCTGCTTTAATGTTTCTTGCAGTGATGTTTTAGTGGTCATTTAATTTTTGTTTGTCTGAAAAACTCTTTATTTATCCTTATATTCTGAATAATAGCCTTGCTGGATAGAATAGTTTTGGCTGTAGATATTTTTCCCATTTAGCTTGTTGAATATATCATGCTACTGCTTTCTGGCTTGTGAATTTTCTGTGGAGAGGTCTGCTGCTAATCTTATTTGTCTTCTCTTATAAGTTGGGGACTTTTTCCCCTTGATGCTTTTAAGATTATTTCCTTAACTCTATATTTTGCAAATTTTACTATGATATATCTTTGAGTTGGCCTGATTTTGTTTGGAGTGCCCTGTGCTTGCTCAGTTTGGATGTCTGCTTCCTTCCCAGATTACCAAAATTTTCAGCTATTATATCCTCAAATAATTTTTCTGTCCCCTTTTCTCTCTCTCCTCTTCTGGGACTCCAATAATACAAATGTTATTCCATTTGATGGATTCACTGATTTCCCAAAATCCATTTTCATATTCCATAATTCTTTTTCTCTCTTTTGTTCAGCTTTATTGTTTTCCATTATTTTGTCTTTGTGTTACTTATTCATCCCACTGCTTCTTCCAGTCTTGTGTTCTTTACATGAAGTACGTCTCGAATCTCAGTTATTGTATTCTTCATTTGGACTCCTTTTTAACTCTTTATCTCTGCAGTAAGGGCCTCCCTCCAGTCTTTTATTATTTTCTCAAGCCCAGCAAGTATCCTTATGATTGTTGCTTTAAATTGTCCATTGTATTACTTATGTCTGTTCCACTTAGATCTCAGGCTGTGGCCATATCTTATTCTTTCATTTGCTATGAATTTCTCCTTTTTGGCACTTTGTCTAGGTCTCTGTCTTCTCTGTGTTAGAACACCCGGGTATGTTTCCTGTTCCTGAGAGCAATGGCTTTATGAAGAAACAATTTATGTAGTGTCCAGGGGGTTTTGCTTCAATGAGTGTGTGTTGTGTTCACTCTGCTGTTGTGTTTTGGCTCCTCTATCCTTCAGGCCAGTCTACAGAGGTTCTCCATACCCACAGTGGGCAATACTTGGTTCTTGGCCAGAGTGTGGTGAGTTTTAAGTAGGTGTGCTCTGGCCTGCTTGTTAAATGAGACCTGATACTACTTCCAGTAGAATTGTAGCCCTGCAGAGCTCTCTGGTCAGGAGATGTGCTGTGGGCAAGTGTTTGTGCTGGTCTTCTGGGTAAGAAGCCCATCATCCTGGGACTGAGGCAAGCTTTACTGGGAAGGGGAGTCCTGCCACAGTGCAGGGGCTTGGCAGTTGGTGTAAGTCAGTTAGGCAGCCAGTTTAGGGGCTGTGCTGCCCACTGCACTTGGATCTATATGTATGCTGAGGGGAGGGGGAAGGAAATTGTGCTGGAATTCTCCTTTGTACCCAGGGAGGCATCTTTGTGAATTCTCAGGGAAACAGTCCAAGAAGAGAGAATAATCTCCCCACTGTGTGACCCCAGGAAGTTTTCAGACCTCTGTTTCTGTGCTGTCTGCCTCTGGGTTTCTTGCTTGTCTTCTTTCCAGGAGCAACTCAGTGGCCTCTGGGATCTGACTTTTACATTTTTGCCATGACTATTACATCTTTAAAATAGTTTTATACATTTGATTTTTTTAAAAAAATATTTTTTTCAAATTGCAGTGTAGCCGATATATATTATTAATTTTTGGTGTATAGCATAGTGATTATTCAATCATTTACATTATGGAACGCTCACTATGATAAGTGTACTTACATCTATCACCATGCAAAGTTATTGCAATGTTTTAGACCATATTCCCTGTGCTGTACTTTCATCCCCACGACTTAATTATTTTATAACTGAAAGCTTCTACCTCTTAAACCTCTTCACCTATTTTGCCCATCTTCCCATCTCCCTGTCCTGTGGCAACTGTCACATTATTCTCTGTATTTTTGAGTCTGTTTCCTCTTTTTGCTTGTTCATTTTTTTGTTAATTGTGTTTTGTTTTTTAGATTCCACATACAAGTGATATCATACGGTGTTTGGTTTTTACTGTCTGATTTATTTCATTTAGCATAATTCAGTCTAGGTCCATCTATGTTATAAATGACAAGATTTCATTTATTTTAAATGACTAACATTCAATTGTATACACACACACACACACACACACACACACCACATCTTTCTTTCTTTCTTTCTTTCTTTCTTTCTTTCTTTCTTTCTTTCTTTCTTTTTCTTTCCTTACTTACTTATATCCCCAAGTTAGTTAGCATATAGTGCGATAATGGTTTCAGGAGTAGAGTCCATTGATTCATCCCCTATGCATAACACCCAGTGCTCATCCCAACAGGTGTCTTCCTTAATGCCTCTTACCCATTTAGCCCATCCCTCCACCCCAACCCCCTCCAGCAACCCTCAGTTTGTTCTCTGTATTTAAGAGTCTCTTATGTTTTGTCCCCCTCCCTGTTTTTATATTATTTTTGCTTCCCTTCCCTTGTGTTCATCTGTTCTGTCTTAAAGTGCTCATACGAGTGAAGTCATGATATTTGTCTTTCTCTGACTAATTTCGCTTAGCATAATACCCTCTAGTTCCATCCATGTGGTTGCAAACGCCAAGATTTCATTCCTTTTGATTGCCAAGTAATACTCCATTGGAGATATACACACACACACACACACACACACACACACACACACACCACATCTTCTTTATTCATTCATCTGTTGATGGAAATTTGGGCTCTTTCCATACTTTGGCTATTGTCTAAAGTGCTGCTATAAACATTGGGGTGCATGTGCCCCTTCGAAACAGCACACTTGCATCTCTTATCTCTTGGGTAAATACCGACTAGTTCAATTGCTGGTTCCCTTTTTAGATTTTGGAGGAACTTCCATATTGTTTGCCAGAGTGGCTGCACAAGTTTGCATACCCACCAGCAGTGCAAAAGGGATCCTCTTTCTCCTCATCCTTGTCAACATCTGTTGTTGCCTGAGTTGTTAATGTTAGCCGTTCTGACAGGTGTGAGATGATATCTCATTGTGGTTTTGATTTGTATTTCCCTGATGATGAGTGATGTTGAGTATCTTTTCATGTGCTGGTTGGCCATCTGGATGTCTTCTTTGGAGAAGTGTCTCTTCATGTCATTTACCCATTGTTTCACTGGATTATTTATTTTTTGGGTGTTGAGTTTGGTAAGTTTTTATAGATTTTGGATACTAACCCTTTATCTTACATGTATTTGTAAATATCTTCTCCCATTCTATCAGTTGCCTTTGGTTTTGATGATTGTTTCCTTCCCTGTGAAAAGCTTTTATTTTGATGAATAGTTCATTTTTGCTTTTGTTTCCTTTGCCTCCAGAGACTTGTTGAGTAAGAAGTTGTACTTTTTCTTTTCTCTCCAGCTGCTTTTTGGCAGGGGGATGCTTTCTTGTACTCTCCTCCCTGTCTTTGTCCTCTCTCATCAAGCAAAAACAGTTCCCTGCCCCCCACAGCTTCTCTCTCCCCTGGTTCACCTCACTGTACCGCATATCTCCTGAGTTCTGTGGTTCAGGTTGTGCAGATTGTTGTGTGAATCCTCAAATCAGTTTTCTAGGTGTTCAGAATAGTTGAGTGTTGATCCGGCTGTATTTTAGGGATGAAAGATGCAAAAAAACCTTCCATGCTGTTCAGCCATCTTGGCTCCTCCTTTCTCTCCATATTTAAATTTATTTCTAAGAATTTTATTCTTGATATATTTGTAAATGTTTTTTTTTGTTAATTTAAATTCAAGTTATCTAATATATACTTAACTAGTAGCATTGATTTAAAGAATAGAATTTATTGATTCATCACTTACGTATAATACCCAGTGCCCATCCCAACAAGTGCACTCCTTAATATGCATCATCCATTTAGCTCATCCCCCCACTCACCTCCCCTCCATCAACCTCAGTTTGTTCTCTGGAGTTAAGAGTCTCTTATGGTTTATCTCCCCCTTTATTTTTATCTTATTTTTCCTTCCCTTCACCTCTGTTGATTTATTGTGTTTTGTAATACTCTTTATCTCCATCCATGATGTTGCAAATGGCAAGATTTCATTCTTTTTGATCATGGAGTAATATTCCATTGTATATATATACCACACGTTTATCCATTCATCAGTTGATGGACATTTGGGCTCTTTTCCTAATTGGGCTATTGTTGAAAGTGCTGCTGTAAACATTGTGTTACATGTGCCCATTTGAATCAGCACATTTTGTCCTTTGGGTAAACACCTAGTAGCAGAATTGCTTGGTCATAGGGTAGTTCTATTTTTAATGTTTTGAGGAACCTCCATAGTATTTTCCAGAATGGCTGCACCAGTTTGCATTCACATCAACAGTGCAAAAGTGTCCTCCTTTTCCCACATCCTCACTAACATCTGTTGTTTCCTGAGTTGTTAATTTTAGCCATTCTGACAGACGTGAGGTGTTATCTCATGGCTTTGATTTGTATTTCCATGATGATGAGTGATGTTGAGTATCTTTTCATGTGTGTGTTAGCCATCTGGATGTCTTCATTGGAAAAGTGTCTATTCATGTCTTCTGCCCATTTCTTCACTGGATTATTTTTTGGGTGTTGAGTTCGGTAAGTTCTTTATAGATTTTGGATACTGACACTTTATCAGATATGCCATTTGAAAATATCTTGTCCCATTCTTTTGGTTGCCTTTTAGTTTGTTGATTGTTTCCTTGGCTGTGCAGAAGCTTTTTGTCTTGATGAGGTCCTAATACTTCATTTTTGCTTTTGTTTCCCTTGCCTTGGAGACAGGTCATGTAATAAGTTGCTGCAGCCAAAGTCACAGAGCTTGTTTCCTATTTTCTCTTGTAGGATTTTGATAGATTCCTGTTCACAATTATGTTTTTCATCCACTGCATTTTTTTGTGTGTATGATGTAAGAAAGTGGCCCAGGTTTTTTCTTTTGCATATTGCTTTCCTGTTCTCCCAGCACTATATGCATAAATTTTCTTAATTATGTGGGGTTTTTTTTGCTTTTTAACGTTTTTATTGAAATCTCTGTTAACATACAGTGTGATTTCGGGTGTACAATATAGTGATTCAAAAATCCCATATATTACCCTGTGCTTGTCAAGATAAGTGTACTCATAATACCTATCACCTGTGTTACTCATCTTCCCGCCCACATCTCCTCTTGTAATCATCAGTTTCCTCTCTATAGTTAAGAGTCTATTTGTTGGTTTGCTTCTTTCTCTCTCTCTCTCTTTTTTCATTATGCTCCTTTGTTTCATTTATTAAATGTTTGTTTCTTAAATATGAGTGAATTTATATGTTATTTGTCTTTCTCTGACTGATGTATTTCACTTAGCATAATACTCTAACTCCATCTACATCATCGCAGATGACAAGATTTCCTTTTTTATCATGGCCAAATAATATTCCATTATATATATACACCCCATCTTTATCTGTTCATTAGTTGATGGATGGACATTTTCCACAGAATTTTGATTACATTTTCCCAATGATATTTCAGCCTTAAGTGTGGATGTTAAGGATAATTCAAAAAAAACTGTACCTTGCATTCATCATCTAGTTTACAATTTATTTATTGAAAGATATTTTAATACTTAATTGGAATATTTGCTATCACACAGAATCAAGTTTTGTCTCTAGAGTTCATAAATACCCATTTTCTATCCTTTGCATTATGTCTATGATTCTAAGGATCAGTGATTACCAGAGATTAATAGGAAATTTCAACTTGGTCGGAATGAACTTGGTGGTTCTACATTGCTGTAAAGATAAAAGAGCAATAACATATGGGTAGGGAATTTTAAAAATCATGACATGAGGAAATTGCATAAACAATTGCATAGAACAAAATAATAGAGAATAATCACTTTTTTGACATTATATCAGAAGAGTGGGTTTACTAACATGTCACACTATCATTATTATCATGACACTATAAAAGAAACCATCCTGATCATCTCAGAATTTTCCATTGTAGCCTGCAGTTTGTGACTAACATTTAGCAGAAAAAACATTTACTTTCCCCCCAAATATCTGAAAGTGTCATTTTGTCAAAATATTTAAAAAAGTGAGTCTGCATTGCCCTTGGTTGAATGATCTAGTTTATATTGAATTGAGAGAGTTATATAACCTGCTTGGCAGATGTCATATTCAATGATACAAATTTGCTTCTAATGTTAGAAGAACACTAGATGGAAGGAGAGATGGATAAGTATATGAATTGGAAATGAATTAATTGATGATTCAGTTAAAATCAGTATTTTAAAAAATGTTTATTTATTTTGAGAGAGAGAGAGCAAGCGAAGAGCAAGCATGGGGGGGGGGGGTGGAGAAAGAATCTGAAGCAGGCTCTGTGCTGTCAGTACAGAGGCTGACATGGGGCTTGAACCCACTAACTGTGAGATCATGACCTGAGCTGAAATCAAGATTAAGACACTCAAATGACTGAGCCGCCCAAGTGCCTCTAAAATCAGTATTTATCCCAGAGTACTATGACAATTCTTTATTTGAATGGTCATCTGGTTTATGTTACACTTCATTAGAAGCCAAAGGGGATGTAATGAAGATACTGCCTCAACTGTGAAGAGCTCACAAAATGGCAGGAAACAAAAATGTTTTAAAATAATAATAAAGGCTAAAAAATGAGAATTGTTCTTTTAGTGGCATACACAGAATTCTATATGGGATACAAAGCATTTTTGAGAAAGCATTTGAATCTATGGGATCACAGTTTCATGGAGGTGTGGTATTTCAGCTGACTGCTGAAGAATGGGAAAGAAAGAGGTGGAGGATATATTAAGTCACAGGAAGTGACATTGGTTGGTTAGTAAGTCTAGGGTTAGCCCATGGGGGGTCTTGAACTCTTCACCAATTATTTCAAAGCAGCAGAACTGCATAGAGTTTAAGAGAAAATGTCTGGGTCATACAGAATTGTTTCCATGCCATTTCTCAACTGTTGTCAGCAACTGAGTAATCCAGGAAGCTGACTCTGAGGTGTAGTTGGTATACAAGACACGTGGAGGGCCTGGGAATTGTGGAAGGGAAGAGAATTGGGCAGAGGGAGAATTTGCACTGTTAAGTAGGCTCAGTAATAGCCTTGGCCCTACCCCATGGGAATATCTGGTGCTAAAATGTCCTATCAGACTTGTGTTGGGCAGAAATGTCTGGTCTTTTATACCCTCTTTGACCAGCTATTGGGTGTGGGCTGCCTATGGGAGGATGAACTTTGGAAGGCATGTAGATTTGTGGCCCTCCTTGTCCTCTCTCTTGAGCTTGGCTTGGGCTCATTCAAACCCTGGTGGTCCCTGGGTTTAGGTCCAACAAGAAAGGAGGCTCCAAGTGTGCAAGTGCTCTTGAAACCTGTGGTTGGGTCACATTTATTATAGTTGTTTTTGCCAAAACATGTCACATGTTCAACCCAGGTTCAAGGGGGTGGTCAAACCTCTAGGTTTGGGACCATGTGGGTGCCTTTAAGAAGGACACAAATAGTTAATATCGTGGTAAGGACACTAAACTCACAACATTAATCAACCTCATTGATGTGTCTGCTTTACCATTTAAAAATATTTTCCCTTACCCTCAAACAGTTCATTTAAAACTTATAGCTAACACTCACACACTTCTTTTTCTGAAGCAGAAATGATCACACACTTTCTGCATTTAAAAGAGATTGTTTTGCAGATGTTATCAGAATAAGAACAGAGAAAAAATTTTTAAGGGGAAAGTCATAGAAAAAGTATGATAATGGGAGTACCTGGTTGGCTCAATGGGCATCCGACTTTGGCCTAGTTCATGATCTCGGTTTGTGAGTTTGAGCCTTGGGTTGGGCTCTGTGCTGACAGGTCAGGGACTGAAGCCTGCCTTGGATTCTGTGTCTCCTTCTCTCTCTGTCTGCCCCCTCCCCCATTCGTGTGCTCTGTCTTTCTCAAATGTAAATAATGTAAATAAGCATTAAAAAAATAGCCATCCTCCCTCCCCATTAAAAATATATGATCCTGTGCAACAGTTAAACACAATCTGTAGTTAATGCTGCTGTTTTCAAAAAGAAAAAAATTACAAAATGTAAGAAACCATGTACCAATTTTTCTTAATAAATAACAAGACTTTTTCAAACCAGTTATGTGCATTCCAGCAGTAAACAGTAAGAGATGTGGGCAAGGGTCAGGTGGAAGCTATTGTCAGAAAAGGAAATATAAATAGCCCTCAAGCATGTGTAACTGGGTTCTACTTCTCTTAAAATTGATTTGTAAGCTAAGACGATTAGACTCTGTTTTTCTTGGATCCTCCTGGCAGGTATTTTAGAGCAGGCAGTGGGGAGAAGCCAGGCTTGAGAGACCATGAGGAAACAGGCTTTCTGGGAGAGATGCCAGAATGTGATTGATGTAAACATATGAGGATCAATTTCTTAACATCTATCAGATACAGAAACACACAAAGATTTTAATCATGAATATTTGTACTTCCAGGAAATAATTTTATAGACATACCTGCATGATGTACAAAACCATGAGCTCGGTGTTGCTTATAATGTGAAAAAATGGGGACGGATCAAAGTCTTCAATGGGAACATGCAAATATATGTAGGTAAACTCCTAGAAATGAATAAAGCTGATCAATGAGCAGTGATAAGGAAGATGACCAAATATCATGATAAGGTAATTAAAACCAACTTGCAGATCTCCATATGTGGTGTGCTTCCTCTTGTAGCGTATGCGCAGGACATGCTGTACCTATGCAGACAATGGCAATGGTTGTCTTTGGGACATAAGACTAGGGTTTGAGGGTGTGGGACTTTCATTTTCACTTTCTAATTTGAATGTTTAAAAAACCCTGTATGTATTAGAAGGAGATAAAGTTTCAAAAGTAAACTTAAAAATTTAGTTGATTTTTCTATTTAGATTTGGCCACAAAATAATTTGAATTCCACAAGGTAAATGATATTTTTAAATCTCTTTTCCCCCATTCAATTGTTTTTTATAAAAAATCTTTTTTTTTTTTTTTATTTTTTAATATATGAAATTTACTGTCAAATTGGTTTCCATACAACACCCAGTGCTCATCCCAAAAGGTGCCCTCCTCAATACCCATCACCCACCCTGCCCTCCCTCCCACCCTGCCCTCCCTCCCACCCCCCATCAACCCTCAGTTTGTTCTCAGTTTTTAACAGTCTCTAATGCTTTGGCTCTCTCCCACTCTAACCTCTTTTTTTTTTTTTTTTTTTTTTCCTTCCCCTCCCCCATGGGTTTCTGTTATGTTTCTCAGGATCCACATAAGAGTGAAACCATATGGTATCTGTCTTTCTCTGTATGGCTTATTTCACTTAGCATCACACTCTCCAGTTCCATCCATGTTGCTACAAAAGGCCATATTTCATTTTTTCTCATTGCCACGTAGTATTCCATTGTGTATATAAACCACAATTTCTTTATCCATTCATCAGTTGATGGACATTTAGGCTCTTTCCATAATTTGGCTATTGTTGAGAGTGCCGCTATAAACATTGGGGTACAGGTGCCCCTATGCATCAGTACTCCTGTATCCCTTGGATAAATTCCTAGCAGTGCTATTGCTGGGTCATAGGGTAGGTCTATTTTTAATTTTCTGAGGAACCTCCACACTGCTTTCCAGAGCGGCTGCACCAATTTGCATTCCCACCAACAGTGCAAGAGGGTTCCTGTTTCTCCACATCCTCTCCAGCATCTATAGTCTCCTGATTTCTTCATTTTGGCCACTCTGACTGGCGTGAGGTGGTATCTGAGTGTGGTTTTGATTTGTATTTCCCTGATAAGGAGCGACGTTGAACATCTTTTCATGTGCCTGTTGGCCATCCGGATGTCTTCTTTAGAGAAGTGTCTATTCATGTTTTCTGCCCATTTCTTCACTGGGTTATTTGTTTTTCGGGTGTGGAGTTTGATGAGCTCTTTATAGATTTTGGATACTAGCCCTTTGTCCGATGTGTCATTTGCAAGTATCTTTTCCCATTCCGTTGGTTGCCTTTTAGTTTTGTTGGTTGTTTCCTTTGCTGTGCAGAAGCTTTTTATCTTCATAAGGTCCCAGTAATTCACTTTTGCTTTTAATTCCCTTGCCTTTGGGGATGTGCCGAGTAAGAGATTGCTACGGCTGAGGTCAGAGAGGTCTTTTCCTGCTTTCTCCTCTAAGGTTTTGATGGTTTCCTGTCTCACATTCAGGTCCTTTATCCATTTTGAGTTTATTTTTGTGAATGGTGTGAGAAAGTGGTCTAGTTTCAACCTTCTGCATGTTGCTGTCCAGTTCTCCCAGCACCATTTGTTAAAGAGACTGTCTTTTTTCCATTGGATGTTCTTTCCTGCTTTGTCAAAGATGAGTTGGCCATACGTTTGTGGGTCTAGTTCTGGGGTTTCTATTCTATTCCATTGGTCTATGTGTCTGTTTTTATGCCAATACCATGCTGTCTTGATGATGACAGCTTTGTAGTAGAGGCTAAAGTCTGGGATTGTGATGCCTCCTGCTTTGGTCTTCTTCTTCAAAATTACTTTGGCTATTCGGGGCCTTTTGTGGTTCCATATGAATTTTAGAATTGCTTGTTCTAGTTTCGAGAAGAATGCTGGTGCAATTTTGATAGGGATTGCATTGAATGTGTAGATAGCTTTGGGTAGTATTGACATTTTGACAATATTTATTCTTCCAATCCATGAGCAGGGAATGTCTTTCCATTTCTTTATATCTTCTTCAATTACCTGCATAAGCTTTCTATAGTTTTCAGCATACAGATCTTTTACATCTTTGGTTAGATTTATTCCTAGGTATTTTATGCTTCTTGGTGCAATTGTGAATGGGATCAGTTTCTTCATTTGTCTTTCTGTTGCTTCATTGTTAGTGTATAAGAATGCAACTGATTTCTGCACATTGATTTTGTATCCTGCAACTTTGCTGAATTCATGTATCAGTTCTAGCAGACTTTTGGTGGAGTCTATCGGATTTTCCATGTATAATATCATGTCATCAGCAAAAAGCGAAAGCTTGACTTCATCTTTGCCAATTTTGATGCCTTTGATTTCCTTTCGTTGTCTGATTGCTGATGCTAGAACTTCCAGCACTATATTAAACAGCAGCGGTGACAGTGGGCATCCCTGTCGTGTTCCTGATCTCAGGGAAAAAGCTCTCAGTTTTTCCCCGTTGAGGATGATGTTAGCTGTGGGCTTTTCATAAATGGCCTTTATGATCTTTAAGTATGTTCCTTCTATCCCGACTTTCTCAAGGGTTTTTATTAAGAAAGGGTGCTGGATTTTGTCAAAGGCCTTTTCTGCATCGATTGACAGGATCATATGGTTCTTCTCTTTTTTTTTGTTAATGTGATGTATCACGTTGATCGATTTGCGAATGTTGAACCAGCCCTGCATCCCAGGAATGAATCCCACTTGATCATGGTGAATAATTCTTTTTATATGCTGTTGAATTCGATTTGCTAGTATCTTATTAAGAATTTTTGCATCCATATTCATCAGGGATATTGGCCTGTAGTTCTCTTTTTTTACTGGGTCTCTGTCTGGTTTAGGAATCAAAGTAATACTGGCTTCATAGAATGAGTCTGGAAGTTTTCCTTCCCTTTCTATTTCTTGGAATAGCTTGAGAAGGATAGGTATTATCTCTGCTTTAAATGTCTGGTAGAACTCCCCTGGGAAGCCATCTGGTCCTGGACTCTTATTTGTTGGGAGATTTTTGATAACCGATTCAATTTCTTCGCTGGTTATGGGTCTGTTCAAGCTTTCTATTTCCTCCTGATTGAGTTTTGGAAGAGTGTGGGTGTTTAGAAATTTGTCCATTTCTTCCAGGTTGTCCAATTTGTTGGCATATAATTTTTCATAGTATTCCCTGATAATTGTTTGTATCTCTGAGGGATTGGTTGTAATCATTCCATTTTCATTCATGATTTTATCTATTTGGGTCATCTCCCTTTTCTTTTTGAGAAGCCTGGCTAGAGGTTTGTCAATTTTGTTTATTTTTTCAAAAAACCAACTCTTGGTTTCGTTGATCTGCTCTACAGTTTTTTTAGATTCTATATTGTTTATTTCTGCTCTGATCTTTATTATTTCTCTTCTTCTGCTGGGTTTAGGCTGCCTTTGCTGTTCTGCTTCTATTTCCTTTAGGTGTGCTGTTAGATTTTGTATTTGGGATTTTTCTTGTTTCTTGAGATAGGCCTGGATTGCAATGTATTTTCCTCTCAGGACTGCCTTCGCTGCATCCCAGAGCGTTTGGATTGTTGTATTTTCATTTTCGTTTGTTTCCATATATGTTTTAATTTCTTCTCTAATTGCCTGGTTGACCCACTCATTCGTTAGTAGGGTGTTCTTTAGCCTCCATGCTTTTGGAGGTTTTCCAGACTTTTTCCTGTGGTTGATTTCAAGCTTCATAGCATTGTGGTCTGAAAGTATGCATGGTATAATTTCAATTCTTGTAAACTTATGAAGGGCTGTTTTGTGACCCAGTATATGATCTATCTTGGAGAATGTTCCATGTGCACTCGAGAAGAAAGTATATTCTGTTGCTTTGGGATGCAGAGTTCTAAATATATCTGTCAAGTCCATCTGATCCAATGTATCATTCAGGGCCCTTGTTTCTTTATTGACTGTGTGTCTAGATGATCTATCCATTTCTGTAAGTGGGGTGTTAAAGTCCCCTGCAATGACCACATTCTTATCAATGAGGTTGCTTATGTTTATGAGTAATTGTTTTATATATCTGGGGGCTCGGGTATTTGGCGCATGGACATTTATAATAGTTAGCTCTTCCTGGTGGATAGACCCTGTGATTATTATATAATGCCCTTCTTCATCTCTTGTTACAGCCTTTAATTTAAAGTCTAGTTTGTCTGATATAAGTATGGCTACTCCAGCTTTCTTTTGGCTTCCAGGAGCATGATAAATAGTTCTCCATCCCCTCACTCTCAATCTAAAGGTGTCCTCAGATCTAAAATGAGTCTCTTGTAGACAGCAAATAGATGGGTCTTGTTTTTTTATCCATTCTGATACCCTATGTCTTTTAGTTGGCGCATTTAATCCATTTACATTCAGTGTTATTATAGAAAGATATGGGTTTAGAGTCATTGTGATGTCTGTATGTTTTATGCTTGTAGTGATGTCTCTGGTACTTTGTCTCACAGGATCCCCCTTAGGATCTCTTGTAGGGCTGGTTTCGTGGTGACAAATTCCTTCAGGTTTTGTTTGTTTGGGAAGACCTTTATCTCTCCTTCTATTCTAAATGACAGACTTGCTGGATAAAGGATTCTCGGCTGCATATTTTTTCTGTTTAGCACACTGTAGATATCGTGCCAAGCCTTTCTGGCCTGCCAAGTTTCAAAGGAGAGATCAGTCACGAGTCTTATAGGTCTCCCTTTATATGTGAGGGCACGTTTATCCCTTGCTGCTTTCAGAATTTTCTCTTTATCCTTGTATTTTGCCAGTTTCACTATGATATGTCGTGCAGAAGATCGATTCAAGTTACGTCTGAAGGGAGTTCTCTGTGCCTCTTGGATTTCAATGCCTTTTTCCTTCCCCAGTTCAGGGAAGTTCTCAGCTATAATTTGTTCAAGTACCCCTTCAGCACCCTTCCCTCTCTCTTCCTCCTCTGGGATACCAATTATGCGTATATTATTTTTTTTTAGTGTATCACTTAGTTCTCTAATTTTCCCCTCATACTCCTGGATTTTTTTATCCCTCTTTCTTTCAGCTTCCTCTTTCTCCATAACTTTATCTTCTAGTTCACCTATTCTCTCCTCTGCCTCTTCAAGCCGAGCCATCGTGGATTCCATTTTGTTTTGCAATTCGTTTAAAGCGTTTTTCAACTCCTCGTGACTGTTCCTTAGTCCCTCGATCTTTGTGGCAAGAGATTCTCTGCTGTCCTGTATACTGTTTTCAAGCCCAGCGATTAATTTTATGACTATTATTCTAAATTCACTTTCTGTTATATTATTTAAATCCTTTTTGATCAGTTCATTAGCTGTTGTTATTTCCTGGAGATTCTTCTGAGGGGAATTCTTCCGTTTGGTCATTTTGGAGAGTCCCTGGCGTGGTGAGGACCTGCAGTGCACTTCCCCTGTGCTGTGGTGTATAACTGGAGTTAGTGGGCGGGGCCGCAGTCCGACCCGATGTCTGCCCCCAGCCCACCGCTGGGGCCACGGTCAGACTGGTGTGTGCCTTCTCTTCCCCTCTCCTAGGGGCGGGATTCCCTGTGGGGTGGCGTGTTCCATCTGGGCTACTTGCACACTGCGAGGCTTGTGGTGCTGGGGATCTGGCGTATTAGCTGGGGTGGGTAGGCAAGGTGCACGGGGGCAGGAGGGGCAGGCTTAGCTCGCTTCTCCTTAGGTGATCCACTTCAGGAGGGGCCCTGTGGCAGCGGGAGGGAGTCAGATCCGCTGCCGGAGGTTTGGCTCCGCAGAAGCACAGAGTTGGGTGTTTGCGCGGAGCGAGCAAGTTCCCTGGCAGGAACCGGTTCCCTTTGGGATTTTGGCTGGGGGGTGGGCGGGGGAGATGGCGCTGGCGCCTTTGTTCCCCGCCAAGCTGAGCTCTGCCGTCCGGGGGCTCGGCAGCTCTCCCTCCCTTTGTCCTCCGGCCTCCCCGCTTTCCGAGCAGAGCTGTTCACTTCTGACCTCCCAGACGCTAAGTCGCGCTTGCTGTGGGAACACAGTCTGTCCGGCCCCTCGGCTTTTGCCAGCCAGACTCGGGGGCTCCGCTTGGCCGGCGAGCCGCCCCTCCGCCCCGGCTCCCTCCCGCCGGTCCGTGGAGCGCGCACCGCCTCGCCGCCCTTCCTACCCTCTTCCGTGGGCCTCTCGTGGGCGCTTGGCTCCGGAGACTCCGTTCTGCTAATCCTCTGGCGGTTTTCTGGGTTCTTTAGGCAGGTGTAGGTGGAATCTAAGTGATCGGCAGGACGCGCGGTGAGCCCAGCGTCCTCCTACGCCGCCATCTTCCGGCACTCCTATAAAAAATCTTTAATGTTTATTTATTTTTGAAAGAGAGAGAGAATGCAAGCAGGGGAAGGGCAGAGAGAGGGAGACACAGAATCTGAAGTAGGCTCCCGGCTCTGAGGTGTTAACACAGAGCCCAACATGGGGTTTGAACTCACAAATTGTGAGACCATGACCTGAGCTGAAGTTGAACCCTTAACCAACTGAGCCACCCAAGGGCCCCTCCCCCCATTCAATTTAATGTAACCAACTAACCTGGTTAATGGGGCCTGAGATTTTGTCTTTGACATGTCCCCCCCCCCCCCCCCCGACTTCCTCAGGTTTCTTATCTCATAGGAAGACCACCACAGAACTCAACACATCACCTTACTGATTTCTTGCAACATATAAAACATTTAGCAGGTATAATAGTGCCCTTTTTACAACAACATTTAAATTTAAAAAATTGAACTGTTTTTCAAAGAGCAAACACCAAAACTTTTGGGGTGCTGGATGCAAATAAGAATTGGATGATAAAATTCGGGATAGTTTCTATTAGGTTGTGTGTGCTTTATTTAAGATGCAATCTTGGCACTACCAAAATATTTACTCACACACAGAAGATACAGGTCTGTTGAAAAGTCTATTTTTTTCCTGCTTTAAAATTCATGGTTTTAGGGCCTCCTGGGTACCTCAGTTGGTTAAGTGTCTGACTCTCAATCTCAGCTCAGACCATGATTTTATTTTTTGTTTTGTTTCCCTTTTTAATTAAAATATAATTAACATACAGTGTTACATTAGTTTCAGGTGTACAATATAATAATCCAACAATTTGTACATTTCTTAGTGCTTTTCAGGATTAGTGTACTCTTAATTTCCTTTTTCTATTTCACCAATCCCCTCCCTCACTTTCCTTCTGGCAAACACCTGTTTGCTTTCTGTACTTAAGAGTCTTTTTTTTTTTAGTCTCCTTTTTTTTCTTATTTGTTTTGTTTCTTAAATTCCACATATGAGTGAAATCATATGGCATTAGACTTGTTTCACTTAACATTATTCTCTCTAGGTCCATCCATGGTGTTGCAAATGGCAAGATACCGTTCTTTTTTTATGGTGGAGAACTTGAATAGATATTTTTCCAAAGATGACATACAGATAGCCAGCAGACACATGTGAAAAATGGTCAAACATCACTCATCATCAGGGAAATGCAAATCAAATCTACAATGACATATCACCTTCAACTGACATAATAGCTAAAATAAAAAAAGATAAGAAATAACAAGTGTTGATGAGAATGTGGAGAAAGTAGAACCCTCATGCATCACCGGTGGGAATGCAAACTGGGGCAGCCACTGTGGAAAACATTATGAAGTTTCCTCAAAAAGTTAAAAATAGAAATAGCATATGATCCAGTAATTGCACTACTGAGTATTTATCCAAAGAAAACAGAGATACTTTTTCCCCATTAAATCCAGTCTAGTTAACATGCAGGATTACATTAGTTTCAGGTGTACAATGTAGTGACTTAGCAATTCCATACATCATCAGTACTCATCAAAACAAGTGCAAAAAAAGAAAAGGCAAAAAATACTAATTCAAAAAGATATGTCCACCCCTATATTTAATGCAGCACTTTTTTTTTTTTACAATAGTCAAGGATGGAAATAGCCCAAGTGTCTATCAATAGATGAGTGGATAAGGAAGATGTGGTATACATATGTATGAACATATATACATGCCATGAAATATTACTCAGCCATTAAAAAGTGTATGGTCCTAGATTTAGGAGGCAGAATAGATAAAAAAAATACATGGATGTGTAAAAGTTCAGGTAATTCTATGATTGATGGATGAATTAATCTAATCAATACAAACCACATTCTGCACTTAAGTGAAATAATATGTTGTTTGTCTTTCTCTGACTGACTTATTTCATGTAGCATTATACCCTCCACGTCCATCCATGTTGTTGTGAATGGCAATATTTCAATCTAAAAACCCAAAGGAACAAATGATTCCAGAAAAAAGAGTTATAAATACAGAGAACAAACTGATGGTTGCCAGAAGGGCTGGTAGGGGGATGGTGAAAGAGGAGAAGGGGATTAAGATAAAAAAATAAATATGTCACAGAGATGAAAAGTACAGCAAAGGGAATAGAGTCAATAATATTGTAATAACATTGTATTGTGGCAGATGGTGACTACACTTATCATGGTAAGCATTTAATAATGTATATGATTGTGAATCATTTAATAATGTATATGATTGTGAATCATAGTTAAACATGTCAACTATGGTTTAAAAAAAACATTCCAGAGTTTTGGTCACTTGTATTTTTCTTGCCTTTTATCTTTCCTCTCAGTTAAAAAAAAAAAACAGAATTGCTCATTAATGCCTGAATAACCACATTATTTACCCTCATAGGGCAGTTATGATCTAAAAGCTTAGTGAGGAATGACCATGGCACTGTGGTTTGATTTATTGATGGCGGTCCCACTATGTTGTGAGAAATTGTAGACCTGTTGCTCATCCTTTCTCCCAGAATGGTGTGATATCTCTGTGTACCTGCTGAAAGAGAAGTGTTTGTTGTTTAAAGTTAGAAAAGTAGTTAGGGAAAAGTATTCACTTCTTCCTAAGTAGAAGGCAGACCCTTGGGATCTCATTATTGAGCTGACTGAGTACAGGGGCTGACAGTGAGGAGCTCATTTTCTCTTGGTCCCCATGGACTCTATCATACTCAGAAGAAAGACCTGGGGAGGTGTTTTGTCCCCATGCTCCGTATAGCTATTGGAGTTTCCAATATTTCACTTCTGTTCACACAGTGATGTAATCTCTGGGGTCATCTACTTCAGGGAAGAGACAATTAAGGACTATTTATTGTTGAAGGCTAAGTGAGTAGGTCATCATCCTGCTTGAGTCTTGCCCCTTGTGGACCCTTTCCTGAGCAGTGGGGCCACTCGGCTATCTCCTCAATGCTGCTGCCACCTCAGTCCTCAGACGTTGTAGGTAATCAGCATCATTCACTCCCCCAGCGCTGGAACAATCCTAACATTTGAATGGAAGCATAAAAAGACCCCAGATAGCTGAAGCAGCCCTCAAAAAAGCAAAGCAAAGCTGGGGGCCTCACAATTCCAGACTCCAAGTTACCTTATAAAGCTGTAGTGATCAAAGCAGTATGAATATATGGGAAAGCGGGGTGGGGGTGGGGGTGGGGAAGAAAAGTAAACACCCTATAGAGTTTGCTTTTTTAAAAAAATTAGTTAACATAAAGTGCAATATTAGCTTCAGGAGTAGAATTCGGTGATTCATCACTTACATACAACAAACACCCAGTGCTCATCACAACAAATACCCTTCTTAATACCCATCACTCATCTAGCCCATCTCCCACCCACCTCCTTCCATCAACCCTCAGTTTGTTCTCTATCATTAAGAGTCTCTTGTGGTTTGTTTCCCTCTCTTCTCTTCCCACCTTCCCATATAGTCATCTGTTTTGTTTCTCAAATTCCATAGATGAGTGAAATCATGTGGTATTTGTCTTTCTCTGATAAACTGACTTTACTTCTCATAATACATACTAACTCCATCCACGTCATTGAAAATGCCAAGATTTAATTCCTTTTGATGGCTGAGGAATGTGTGTATACACACACACACACACATACACACACACACACACACTCACACCACATCTTATTTATCCATTCATCTGGGGATAGACATATGTGCTGTCTCCATAGTTTGGCTATTGTTGATAATGCTGTCATAACCACTGGGGTTCATGTCCCTTTCAAATCAGTATTTTTGTATCCTTTGGTAATTACCTAGTTGTGCAATTTCTAGATTGTAGGGCAGTTTTATTTTTAGTGTACTGAGGAATCTCCATACCGTTTTCCAGAGTGGCTGCACCAGTTTGCATTCCCACCAACAGTGCATGAGGGTTCCCCTTTCTCCACATCCTCACCAATACCTGTTGTCTCTTGTGTTAATTTTAGCCATTCTTACAGGTGTGAGGTGGTGTCTCATTGTGGTTTTGATTTGTATTTCCCTGATGATGAGTGATGTTGAACATTTTTTCATGTGTCTGTTAGCCATCTGGATGTCTTCTTTGAAAAAGTGTCTATTCATGTCTTCTGCCCATTGCTTTACTGGATTATTTGTTTTTTGGGTGTATTGTGTTGATAAGTTCTTTATAGATTTTGGATACTAACCCTTTATCTGACATGTCACTTGCAAATATCTTCTCCCATTCTGTAGACTGCCTTTTAGTTTTGTTGATTGTTTCCTTCATTGTGGAGAAGCTATTTATGTTGATGATGTCTCAATAATTCACTTTTGCTTTTATTTCCTTGCCTCTGGAGATGTGTCTTGTATGAAGTTTCTATGGCCGAAGTCAAAGAGGTTGCTACTCACTTTCTCCTATAGAATTTTGAAGATTTTCTGCCCACATTTAGGCCTTTCATTCATTTTGAATTTATTTTTGTGTGGGGTGAAAGAAAGTGGTCTAGAAAGTCCCTGTCCTATTTTCCCAGCACCATTTGCTGAAGAGAATGTCTTTTTTCCTTTGGATACTCTTTCCTGCTTTGTTGAAGATTAGTTGGCTATACATTTGTGCATCCACTTCTGGGCTCTCTATTCTGTTCCATTGATCCCTGTGTCTGTTTTTTTGCCAGTAGTATACTGTCCTCATGATTACAGCTTTGTAATAGAGCTTGAAGTCATAATTGTGATGCCTCCACCTTTCTTTTCTTTTTCAGCATTACTTTGGCTATTCAGGGTCCTTTGTGGTTACACACAAATTTTTTTTTTTTTTAATTTTTTCAACGTTTTTTATTTATTTTTGGGACAGAGAGAGACAGACAGAGCATGAACGGGGGAGGGGCAGAGAGAGGAAGACACAGAATCGGAAACAGGCTCCAGGCTCTGAGCCATCAGCCCAGAGCCCGACGCGGGGCTCGAACTCACGGACCGCGAGATCGTGACCTGGCTGAAGTCGGACGCTTAACCGACTGCGCCACCCAGGCGCCCCAAATTTTTGATTTGTTCTAGCTCTGAGAAGAATATTGGTTTATTTTGATTGGGATTGCATTGAATGTGTAGGTTGTTTTGGGTAGTATCCACAGTTTAACAACATTTGTTCTTCAAATCCATGAGCATGGAATGTTGTTCCATTTCTTTCTGTCTTCTTCAATTTCTTTCATAGGCTTTCCATAGTTTTAAGAGCACAGATCTTTGATCTCTTTGGTTAGATTTATTCATAGGCATCTTATGGTTTTTGGTGCAATTATAAATGGGATTGATTCCTTGATTTCTATTTGGCTGCTTTATTATTGGTGTATAGAAATCAACTGATTTCTCTATTTTATATCCTGTGACTTTGCTGAATTTATGTATCAGATCTTGCCATTTTTTGGTGTAGGCTTTTGAGTTTTCCATGTAGGGTATCATGTCATCTGTGAAGAGTGCAAATTTGCCTTCTTCCTTGCCAATTTGGATTCATTTTGTTTCCTTTTGATGTCTCATTGCTGAGACTAGGACTTCCAGTACTGTGTTGAACAACAGTGGTGAGAGAGGACATCCCTGTCATGTTCCTGATCTTATGGGGAAAGCTCTCAGTTTTTTACCATTGAGGATAATATTAGCTGTGGGTCTTTCATATATGGCCTTCAAGATGTTGAGGTATGTTCCTTCTATCCCTAACTTCTTGAGTTTTTAATCAAGAAAGGATGCTGTATTTTGGCAAATGCTTTTTCTGCATTTTTGGAGAATTATATGGTTTTTATCCTTTCTTTTATTAATTTGATGCATTATGTTGATTAATCTGTGAATATTGAACCAGGCTTGCAACACAGGAATAATTCCCACTTGTTCGTGGTCAGTGGTTCTTTTAATGCACTGTTGAATTTGAATTGCTGGTACATGCTTAGAATTTTTCACCCAGATTCATAAGGGGTATTGGCCTGTAATTCATTTTAGTGGGGTCATTATCTGCCACTCACTTCTAGTTTTTCAAGTGTCTGTTGAGAAATTTCCAGCTAGCCTTCTGGGTTTTCCCTTATAATTTGAGTTCTTTTATCTTGCTGATTTTAAGATTTTTCTTTTATCACTATATTTTGCAAATTTAATTAGAATATATCTTGGTATTGGTGTGCTTTTGTTGATTTTGATGGGAGTTCTCTGTGCCTCCTGGATTTGGATGTCTGTTTCCTTCCACAGATTAGGTAAGTTTTCAGCTCTTATTTCTTAAACTACACTTTCTGCCCCCTTTTCTCTCTCTTCTTCTGGGACTCCTATAATACAAATGTCATTACATTTGATGAAATCACTGAGTTCTCTAGGTCTATTCTCGTGTTCCATAATTCTTTCTCACTTTTGTTCAGCTTCACTCTTTTTCCATTATTTTCTATTGTCACTTATTTATTACTTTGCTTCTTCCAGGATGCTATTCATTTCATCAAACCTGTTTCCCATCTCATTTATTGCATTCTTCTTCTCTGATTCTTTTTTTAACTCTTTTATCTATGTGGTAAGGGTCTTCCTGATGCCTTCCATTCTTTCCTCAATCCCAGTGACTATTCTTATGATTGTTGCTTTAAATTCTCTATCAGGCATGTTACTTATACCTGTCTCACTTAGATCACTGGCTGTGACCTTATCTTGTTATTTCATTTGGGATGAATTCCTCTATCTTGACATTTTGTCTAAGTCCCTGCCTCCTTCTCTGTGTTAGAAAAATCATTATGTCTCCTGCTACTGAAAGTAATGTCCTTATAAAGAAGAGGTTGTGTAGAAGCCCAGGGCCTGGGGCTTTATTTAGATAAGTGTCTTCAGTATGTGCTGCGTGTGCTCTGCTGTTGTGTTTTGGCTGCTCTAACCTTCAGGCCAGTCATCTGCAGAGGCTCTCCTTGCCTCCCGTGGGCACCGTTTGATCCCTGGCATGAATGTGGTGAGTTTAACTAGGTGGGATCTGGTATGCTTATGAAATGAGACTTGACACCAGCTCCATGAGAACTGAGGCCCTGCAAAACTCTCTGGTCAAGAGATGTGGTGGCTCATGGTGGACCTCTGAGGGAGGGGCCTGCCACACTGGGGCTGAGGCAAGCTTGCTTGAGAAGGACCATCTTGCCAAAGCACAGAGGCATGGGACTTGGTGAGGCAAGTTAGGCAGCCAGCGCCCATGTGGTGCTGTTTCCCATAGGTGGCTCTGTGTCTATGCTGAAGGATGGGGCAACGGAAATGCTGGCCAGTTTCTTAGTTCCTAGAGAGGCATCTACCTGAATGCTTATAGAAGTACTGATTATCTTATAGGGGCTCAATATATTTTAGGGATTTATTCTAATTTAACATAATGGTCTGAGTATATACACTTCTTTCAGGGAAATAAGAGGGAGATTAATTATTTAAAATATTGGTGTATTTTGCAGGACTGATGCAGAAGAAACTTAAGCAAAGGAAAAAAAGAACTAGAGATACACATAAAAACAAACAATTATAGGTATAAAATGTAATGTTTTCCTAAGAGTCCATTGCTCGTCTGTTTTTGATGTATTTATTATTGAAGTTAGCAAATGACTTAATATTTCTCCTAACGTTATTCAAGATTCTTGTGAAGAGTAAGAACAAACTTTCCAGATATAAGTGTATTGAGTGAGGTGGCTAGACTGTGTACATCAGGCCCATAGAACTTATATCCTCTGTGTGGACCTTTTTGTTGGCTTGTGAACTGTTTCTGGAGGCACCTATGAAAGAGATTTGTGTAGATGAAAGGACATTGACAGCATCCTACCTCACATTATGTTTTATGTGAGGCATTTCTGTGTTATTCTGAGTGGGAAAGTAAAAATTATCCAGTGATCCCTCTTCTTTACATTTTGAGAATTATGAAGTGACAGAGAAGAAAATATTATATATGTGATTGATTGCAATGATTAAATAATGGGGTCTTTTAGAGAAAGGTATCAGATCACAGAAAATATCAAAGTTCAATTAAAAACTCATCCAATTTTCCCATAAAAATCTAACTACTGTATTATGATAAATGGAAATAAAAAGATTTATTCATTTTATGAGAGTCCACTACAGAAAAATGTACAAATCTACATTTCTCAAACTTTACATAAATTCCATGATTCTATAGCTAGAGCTAAGTCAAATCCTAACTAAACTCATAAGAGTAATATTCTTTATCCATTGAGACTGAGACAGTCATGGAATAAATGTTTCATGAATGAATAAGTAATGAATAAGACTGTTTTATTACCTTTTAAGCCCTTTAAGTTGTTTCTTCTCACTTTCTTGTGAGAAATAACTTCAATAACAAAGACCAATTTAGTCAGGATATTGATAAATGTTTGTATGGCATCTCAAGAGATTTGATGTACAAAATCATTATTTGTACGTTACAATGTTATATGCTCCCCACAAAGTAAGTGAAGCCACTCATTCAAGTCTATATTTCTGAGGATGAAAGCACTAGCATAGAAAATACAAAACCAGATAAACAAAACAGTTCTTATGGGTCTTTAGCATAAATCATATACATTCAAGTTTATATTTAGAGCCTCTTTGTGTTATATTACAAACAAAATAAAAATTCCTGTTTTCCCTCAAGATATGCAAATGGTTAGAGTCATAAAAGAGCTAAGTAGGATGGGTATAGTATTGTTTGCATCCACAGAATATTCATATGCACCAACTGTTCTATTAATTGTCTCTATGATCTAGGAATTACTTGCCTCAGTAGAAATTGAAGACAGATTCCCACCAACAGTGCATGAGGGTTCGTTTTTCTCCATATCCTTACCGACACTTGCTATTTTTTGCATTTTTGATTTTACTTATTCTGACAGATGTAAGGTAATCTCATATTGTGGTTTTAATTTGCATTTCTCTGATGCTTAGTGATGTTGAGCATATTTTCATGTGTGTTGGCTATCTATCTGTCTTCTTTGGAAAAAGGTATATTAGGGTACTCTGCCTATTTTTAAATCAGATTTTTTTGGTGTTGAGTTGTATAAGTTATTTATACATTTTGAATATATCATTTAGATATATCTTCTCCCATTCGGTAGTTTGCCCTCTTGTGTTGTTTATTGTTTACTTTGCTGTGCAAACTCTTTTAGTTTTGTTGTAGTCTCAATAGTTTAATGTTGCTTTTGTTTCTCTGGTCAGAGGAGACATATTTCAGAAAGTGTTTTTGTGGCTGATGTCAAAGGAATTGCTATCCTCATGCACTGTTGGTGGGAATGCAAATTGGTACAGCCACTGTGGAAAACACTATGGAGTTTCCTTGAAAAACTAAAAATAGAAGTACCATATGATCCATTAATTCCACTAAAACACTAATTTGAAAAGATATGTGCACCCCTGTTTACTGCAGCATTATTAATAGTCACTATATGGAAGCAACCCAAGTGCCCATCAATAGATGAATGGATACAGAAGATAGAAGAAACAGAATAGAATATTTATCAGCCATAAGAAGAACAAAATCTTGCCACTTGCAATAATGTGGTTGGAGCTAGGGCATGCAATACTAAGTGAAATAAGTCAGAGAAAGACAAATACCATATGATTTCACTCATATGTTGAATTTAGGCATCAAAGCAAATGAACAAACAAATAAAAGAAAGAGATTAAAAAAGCAGACTCTTAAATATAGGGAATTAGTAATTTCTAGAGGGGAGGTGAGTGAGGAGATGGGTGAAATAGATAAAGGGGATTTAAAAAATTACACGTGATGAGCACTGATAAATGTATAGAATTGTTGAGTCATATTGTACATCTGAAACTAAACTATATAACACTGTGTGTTATTTCACTTGAATAAAACAAATAAAGACAATTAGAAAATGGTTTTCATTCTTATCCAGGGTAATACTTTTCTTTGACTTTCCATTCCTCTTCGATTTTGTAGATTCACGGTCAATCTCACCAGCTTCCTCAATGCATTCTTCATGTCCTTGTTCCGCAGGGTATAAACGAGAGGGTTAAGACTTGGAGTGATGATCGTGTAAAAGAGGGTGAGGAACTTTCCCTGGTCTTTGGAGGCACTGTTACCTGGTTGCAGGTACATGTAGATAATAGTTCCATAGAAGATGGACACGACAGTGAGATGAGATCCACAGGTATTAATTGCTTTTTGTTGGCCTTCTTTTGACTTTATTCTCAGCACGGCTTTGGCGATGTAACCATAGGATATAAGAATAAGGCCGAGTGGTGTAAGGACAAAGACAAAGCCTAAAGCAAAAACAGACATTTCAACTGTTGTGGTGTCTATACATGCTATCTTGACCATAGCTGGCAACTCACACAAGAAATGGTCCAGAAGGTTGTTTCCACATTGAGGCAAATTGAGGGTGAGTGTACATAATAATACAGAACCAGCCAAACTAATGCTCCAGACTGTGATTATCATCTTGAGACAGAGATGTGGATTCATGATTACCAAATAATGCAGGGGCTTACAAATAGCTGTGAAACGATCATAGGACATAACAGCAAGGAGGAGACACTCAGTGGAACCCAACCACATATAAACGTAGAGTTGAGTGACACAGCCCACATAGCTGATGGTCTTGTCAGGTCCCCACAAGTTAACAAGCATCTGAGGGATGATGCTGGTTGTGAAACATAGATCCAGGAAAGATAAGTTCCTGAGGAAAAAATACATCGGTGTGTGGAGATGGGAATCCAGGAGAGATGCAAGGATGATGGCTGTGTTACCCACCCATGTAACGAAGTAGAAGAGAGTGACAACTCCTGATAGGACCATCTCCAGTTTGGGATGGTCCGAGAAGCCGAGCAGAATAAAACCATGCAGAGAAGTGTGATTGTTTTGACCCATAGTCCTTCAGTGTCCAAATCGTAGAATGAGAAAAGCAGAAGGAGGGAAAGGAGGATGGGAATGATGATGTGGAACAGGAGGAGGAATAAGGAAGAAGAAGGAGAAGGAGAAATTGATCAGTAGAGACCACATAATTTAACTAAATACAGAACTAAAAAAAGAGAAAGAATTTATGTTAATTATTAAAAAAATAATGGGTCAAAGTAAATATTATAGCCAAGTAATCTGGTATTTGTTGTAGATACTTTTATGGTGTTGGGTTTAATATTATATTTTTATCTAGGTGACCTTGGAGAGTTTGGTGAAATTTGTCACATGTAAATTTGCAAGTGTGAAAAGGGTCTGGTTCTAAAGTGATGTGACCCTCTGATTCTCTACCCATCTAGTTTGCTTGATATAGTGAACACATTATTTTTTTGGTCAGGAAATTTGCCTATAAAATGTAATTATTTTGCTAATGTCAGAATGAGGAAAAGAGTGTTCCTCTTCTTTCATATCTTAGTGAGTAGTACCGTTGGTGTAGTGATTTCTCACGTAGGAGACATGGCCTTTTATCTTTGGCACCTTTATGTCTCTCATCCCAATACTTATCACTGAAATGGTAAATTTTAATGCAAGTTGTATTTTAACTATCCTCTCACTGTTAAGAAGCTTCCACAATCACTATGGTATTCTAAACTACTATTGTCTCTTTTCTAAACATTTTTTAAAACGTTTATTTAGTTTTGAGAGAGAGAGAGAAAGAGAGAGAGGAGGGGCAGAGAGAGAGAGAGAGGAAGAGACAGTATCTGAAGCAGGCTCCAGGCTCTGAGCTGTCAGCACAGAGCCAGACATGGGGCTTGAAACCACGAACCCTGAGATGATGACCTGAGTCCATGTTGGATGCCTAACCAACTGAGCCACCCAGGTACCCCCATTGTCTCTTTTCTAGATTCTGGCTGCTGTCTTCACTCCTTTCATCCATTCTTTTTTGTTGTTGTTTACATTGTCACAAGATTCAATAAAATCAGTTACATCATCCATGTGCTTTTTAATTTGCGGGCCCCTTTCTGTTACACTGAAGAAATACTCCAGTCCTTTAAGATTCCTTGATGGACATGCACAAGGCCTCATTCTCATCTCAGAAGTCACTTTACACACATGGACTCCTGGCTTCCTCCCAGTTCGACATGTAAACTCATTTCCATCAGAAGCCCTTGGAACACGTCCCCTTTTCTGGATTTCTACTTGTTTTGTAATCCTGCTCATTCTTTTGTCTGGCTCTGAATGTTTCTTGCTTAAAGAGGGTTACTCTGAATATATCTTTTTTTTGTTTGATATCGTATGTCATGAAAGGGGTATCTGCAGATGGCCAGTGTATCCCAGAGCCTAAAAGCATAGGAAGAGTTTTTCTTCACATCTCTGCAAGTTACTTAAGAGTTTTCTCCCAGACAATTTACCAAGCCCTTCTGGGCTCAGATTTCTTATTGTGAAAATAAGAAAAACAAAACTGCTTGGGGTCAAGATTAACTTAGTAATAAATCTGCTTAGAGCATAGCATATCTCTATAAATATTAGTACAATTGTTATAAGGAGAAATTATAATGTGCCATGTAGGTAAAAGTTTAACAGCCTCTAATGATATTTTGCAATCTTTAAGAAAGTGTGCTTGATAGCTCTCCATGCTGCCTAAAACATTCCCCCAATACCTATCTATCCAATATCTGTGTATCTATGTATCTATCTGTATCTATCTACCGTTTACCTTTCCCACATATTTATACATAATTGTTGAACAAAAGAACAATTATCATACTATGAATAAAAGTGTAAAATCACTTAAAGTTATTAGTTAGCACTTTTTTTTTTTACATTAAAACATACGTTGGTGTTTTTGAAGTTACCTAAATGGGAGGAGAGAAGGTGGCAGACAAGTGGAAAATATCTGTGATTTATATGGTAACAAATAACAGGTACATTCAGTCTGGTGAAAAGTAATTTAAGACATTAGTTTCTATTCTAAGGAATAATGAGCTCAGCCTTATTCAGTAGTGTGATACAGGTAGAGCTCCTGTGGACATGCATGAGGATATTAGAACCGCCCAAATTTTAAACAATTGAACAGATTATCACTAGTTCTCCATTGTGTGCTATCACTGAATATAAAAATACAACTTCTTACTGCTGAAGCCATAGTAACATCCAGAAAGCTTCTACTAAAAAATAACGGGGGTGCCTGGGTGGGTCAGTGGTTAAGCTTCAACTTTGGCTCAGGTCATGATCTCACAATTCTTGAGTTCAAGCCCTGCATCAGGCTCTGTGATGACAGCTCAGAGCCTGGAGCCTGGTTCGGATTCTGTGTCTTCCTCTGTCTTTGCCCCTACTCTGCTCACACTCTCTCTCTTTCTCTCAACAATAAATAAACATTAAAAAAATTAAAAAAATAAATAAGAGTGGCACCTGGGTGGCTCAGTAAGTTAGGTGTTTGACTCTTGATTTTGGCTCAGGTCATGAATCTGGGTTCAAACCACATGTCAGGCTCTGTGCTGGGCATAGAGCCTGCTTGACATTCTCTCTCTGCCCCACTCCCCCTTCATGCTCTCTCTCTCTCAAAAAAAAAAAAAAATAACTAAGGGAAAATACTTATTGAAAATTAACAAGTAAATATCAAACTAGTGTCCCTGTCTCCCTTTGTGTGTGTGTGTGTGTGTGTGTGTGTGTGTGTGTGTGCACACTCGTGCACGTGTGTGTAGATATAATACAAATATATACAGTATGCTATTTGTTTATTATGCCATTTCAAATATGTTTCCTGGATATTATGAAGAAAATACTTCAAACTCTGGCCATGATTCAAAAGTAGAAATATTTAGAAGCAACTGATTATACTGGCTAAAATAGTTAAGAGAGTCAGTTGGAGATTCCCTCAGAATTAGCTTTTCAAGGGGTACCAGGGTGGCTCAGTCAGGTAAGTGTCTGATCTCATGGTTCATGGGTTCAAACCCCACATTGGACTCTGTGCTGACAGTTCAGAGCCTAAAACCTGCTTTGGATTCTGTCTCTTCGTCTCTCTCTTGCTCTCCCCCCACTTACACTCTGTCTCTATCTCAAAAATAAACATAAAAAAGAATTGGTTTTTCAAGAATCCTGGTTTAAGCCTGGATTCTGACATTGACTAAATTGGATAAAAAAATAACTCTCTGAAATGTGTTGCACACTGCCACACATCTTTATAGGTCTATAATGTCTGAGCAGGGAGATGAATAAATAATACTTATTTATATCAACAGACAAGTTGGTGTGTGTAATAGTTCCTGACTTCTGAATAAGACAGAACCTCAGTTAAAATTATATGAAAACAAAAATTAAAATTTGTTGAAAATGAACGTCAATGCCATGCTGTTAATTCCTTAGCTATTTCCATTATCGCTATGTCTTTCAGAGATTAATTCAGAAAGGGGAAAAATCCTTCTGCCAATTAAAACCCTGACATTGGAAATCTTCAAATAATTTTTCATGCACACCATGAGATTTAGAGACAGATCTGATTCCTTCCCATGTGCACAGTCCTCTTGCATAAAATATTGTATTTCAGTCCTTCATTTCCAATTTAACCTACATTTCCCCATTACATTTCTGCTGGATCAAAATGTCTGAAATCACACGTCGAGAAAGAGTTTCATGTCCTCCTCTTCTAGTGGAGAATAGATTTAATCTTCCATAATAGAGCTTAAAAGGGAGAATTTCTCTGAAGAGATTTACAATATTGATTTACTGTATAAGAATTCTGAAAGAAAACCAGAGGAATCAGTGCATATAACTCTAAGCTCAGTTTCCCTTACCTCCCCCAATTGTTTTACCAACCCAGACACGCTCTTTTCCAAGAGAGATTGAAGATGGACGTTACTATGATCCAGAGACAGTTCTCCCGATATGCTGCTTCTTGACCAGTGAGGAGCCCACAACGTGTGGAAAAGCTAAGCACGTGCTGTCCAGCACTGCTGCCCCTTCATGTCTTTCCTGCAGTGTGGCTGTGAATTCTGTGAATTCTGCTGTTCCCCAAGCAGGTTAAAAACTCATTCTGGACAGGAGGACTCCACCTTCTTGAACACGTGACTTCATGAGGTGATGAAACCTGTCGCAGATTCTTGCTACTCATTCTGACTGAAAAAAACCCAGCAAATAGGTCTTAGTCCTAGAGGCACATTATAAAAGCATTAATTCAGATTAAGAAGGGAGCAAAATTTCCCAGTGTTGCCTGAAAGCCCAGATCACGAAGAAAGATTTCCTAAACCATTGACCTGCATCCAATTGATGTCTGTAAAGTGGCAGAGAAAGAGCAGTTCATGAAGAGGTTGGAGAATTAGACCATATCCTGATGTTTCATTAGGAGAAATGGAATAGATGCAAAAGTTATGCCAACATGAAGGAAAGCTTCAGGGCGGGAATGAGGAACTGTATATTCAGAATTTTTTTCTCTAGGTAGTAAATGCGTTACAGATAAAATTTGCTGCTAAATGTGCATTTCAAAGACTAGAATTACAGTAGATGTTAACCTATAAGATTCATTCATTCATTCATTCATTCATTCATTCATTCATTCTTTCCCATGTTAATTAACATACAGTGTAGTTTGGGCTTCAGGAGTAGAACCCAGTGATTTATCTCTTATGTATGATGCCCAGTGCTGATCCCAACACTTGCCCTCCCTAATGACCATCTCCCATTTAACACTCAACTTGTTCTCTGTACTTAAGAGTCTCTTTTGGTTTGCCTCCTTATGTTTTTTATCTATTTTTCCTTGCCTTCCCCTATGTTCATCTGCTAAATTTCTCAAATTCCACATATGGGTGAAATCATATGGTATCTGTCTTCCTCTGACCAATTTTACTTAGTATAATACCCTCCAGTTCCATCTACATTCCTGCAAATGGCAAGATTTAATTCTTTTTGATTGCCGAGTAATATTTCAATGTATATATATATATATATATATATATATATATATATATATATATATACAACATCTTTTTATTTTCTTTCTCAAGTTAGTTAATATACAGTGTAGTTTTGGCTTCAGGAGAAGAATCCACTGATTCGTCCCTTATGTATAACACCCAGTGCCCATGACAACAAGTGCCCTCCTTAATGTCCATCACTCATTTTCCCCAACCCCGCCCCCTCATCCCCATCCACCCTCAGTTTATTCTCTGTATTTAAGAGTCTCTTATGTTTTGCCTCCCTCTCATTTTTATTTTCCTTCCCTTCCCCTATGATCATATTAAATTTCTCAAATTCTACGTATGAGTGAAATCATGTGGTATCTGTCTTTCTCTGACTGACTTATTTTGCTTAGCAAAATACACTGTAGTTCCATTCACATTGTTGGAAATGACAGGATTTCATTCTTTCCGATGGCTGTCCATCAGTTAATGGAAACTTGGGCTCTTTCAATACTTTGGTTATTGTTGATATTGCTGCTATAAACATTGGGGTGCATATGCCCTTATGAATCAGCACTCCTGATCCTTTGGATAAATACCTAGTAGTGGGATTGCTGAGTCATAGGGTATTTCTATTTTTAATGTTTTGGGGAACCTCCATACTGTTTTCCAGAGTGGCTGTACCAGTTTGCATTCCCACCAGTAGTACACTAGGATTCCTCTTTCTCTGCATCCTTGTCAACATCTGTTGTTTCCTGAGTTGTTGATGTTAGCTATTCTGACAGTTGCAAAGTGGTATCTCATTGTGGTTTTGCTTTTGTTTCCCTTGCCTCTGAGACTTGTCAAGAAGTTGCTGTGGCTGAGGTCAAAGAGGTTGTTGCCTCTTTTCTCCTCTAGGATTTTCATGGTTTCTTGTCTCACATTTAGGTTTTTATCCATTTTGCATTTATTTTTGTGTGTGGTGTAAGAAAATGGTCCAATTTCATTCTTCTGCATGTCACAGTCCAGTTCTCCCAGCACCATTTGCATAAATTTTCATAATTGTGTATTTTTTTTTGTTTTTTAATGTTTTTATAGAAATTCCAGTTAGTTACCATACAGTGTAATATTAGTTTCAGGTGTACAATATCGTGTTTTAACGATTCCATATATTATTCCATGATCATCAAGGTAAGTGTACTCTTAATCCTTATCACCTGTGTAATTACCCCCCATGCACCTCCCCTTTAGTAACCATCAGTTTCTTCTCTATAGTTACGAATCTGTTTCTTGGTTTCCCTCTCTCTCACTCTTTTTTTTTTTTGACTATTCTCCTTTGTTTTATTTCTTAAATTCCACAAATGAGTAAATTTATGTGGTATTTGTCTTTCTCTGACTGATTTATTTTGGTTAGCATAATACTCTATAGATCCAACTACTTCATTGAAGAGGGCAAGATTTAATTCTTTATCATGGTCAAATAATATTCCATTGTATATATACACTACATTGATGGACATTTCCCACAGAATTTTGATTTGCATTTTCCCAATGATACTTCATCCTTAAGTGTGGATGTTAAGGATAAAGCAAAAAATGATATCGCACTTTTATCATCTAGTCTTTATAATTTATTTGAAAGATATTTTAATTTTTCATTGGAATATTTGCTATTGTATAAAATCAAGTTTTGCCTCTAGAGTTCATAAGTGTCCACTCTCTATCCTTTGCATTATGTCTATGATTCGAAGGATCAGATGATTATCAAAGATTTGTAGGAAATTTCAACCTTGTTAGAATTTGGTGGTTATACATTTGCTATAAAACAGCAATAACATATGGGTATGGAATAAAAACAATCATGACAGGAAGAAATTGCATAAACAATTGCATAGAATAAAATAATAGAGAATAATCACTTTTTTGGCATTATATCAGAAGAGTGGATTTACTATCATGTCACTCTGTAATTATTATCAGAAAATCACAAAAGAAACTCTCCTGATTATTTCAGAATTTCCGTAGTAGCCTGCAGTTTGTGACTAACACTTAGAAGAAAAAGACATTTACTTTGGCCCCAAATATCTGAAAGTGTCATTTTTTCACAATATTTAAAAAAGTGATTCTGCATTGCCCTTGTTTGAATGATCTAGTTTATATTGAATTGAGAGAGTTATATAACCTGCTTGGCAGATGTGATAGAGAATGTATACAATGGATAATTGTAATAAGTTTGCTTCTAATGTTGAAGAACACTGGACAGAGAGCTGGAGAAGAGTATGAATTGAAAGTGAAATAACTGATGATTTAGTTAAAATCAGTATTTTAAAAAAAGGTTATTTTGAGAGAGAGAGAAAAAGCAATCAAGTGAGTGTGGGGGTGGGGCAGAGAGGGAGAGAGAAGAGAGAGAATCTCAAGCAGGCTTCATGTTGTCAGTGGAGAGGCTGACATGGGACTCAAATCCACTAACTGTGGGATCATGACCTCAGCTGAAATCAAGATTTGGACACTTAGGTGACTGAGCCAGCCAGGTGCCCCTAAAATCAATATTTATCCCAGAGTATTATGGTAATTCTTTATGTGAAAGGTCATTTGATATAAGTTACACTGTGTTAGAAGCCAAAAGGGATGTAAAGAGGATACTATCCCAACTTTGAAGAGCTCACAATATGGCGGGAAACAAAAATGTTTTAAAATAATAATAATAAAAGCTAAAAAATGAGAATTGTTCTTTTAGTGGCACACACAAATGCCATTTGGGATACAAAGCAGTTGGAGAGGTTATTTGAATCTATGGGGTCACAGTTTCATGGAGATATTGTATTTCAGCTGACTGCTGAAGAATGGGAAATAATTAACCAGAGTATATATTAAGTCACAAGAAGTGGCATTAAGTGGTTAGTAAGCCCAGGGTTAGCCTGTGAAGAGTCTTGAACTCTTCACCAATTATTGCAAAGCAGCAGCACTGCATAGAGTTTTAGAGAAAATGTTTGAGTCATACAGAATTGTTTCCATGTCTTTTCTCAACTATTGTCATCAGTTGAGTAATCCAGGAAGTTGACTTTCATTTGTGGAATTTCATATGTGGAAACTAATTTCTCAAATTACATACATGAGTAAAATCATATGGTATTTGGTTTGTTTCACTTAGCGTTGTTCTCTCTAGGTCCATCCATGTTGTTGCAAATGCCAAGATACCATTTCTTATGGTGGAGAACTTGAATAGATATTTTCCCAAAGATGACATACAGATGGCAAACAAACACATATAAAGATGCTGAAACGTCACTCATCATCAGGGGAATGAAAATCAAAACCATAATAATATATCACCTTACAACTGGCAGAATGGCTAAAATAAAAAATAAGTAACAAGTGTTGGTGAGAGTGTGGAGAAAACCCTCAGTCACTGCTGGTGGGAATGCAAACTGGTGCAGCCACTGTGAAAAGTAGTATGAAGATTCTCCAAGAAGTTAAAAATAGAAATAGTATGTGATTCAGTAATTGCACTACTGGGTATTTACAAAGAAAACAAAAACACTTTTTATTTCATTAATTCCAGTATAGTTGACATACAGTGTTACATTAGTTTCAGATGTAGATTATAGTGATTCAACAATTTCATACATCACTTAATGCTCATCACAAGTGCCTAAAAAAGAAAACAAAAACACTAATTCAAAAACATAAGTCCACTCCTATGTTTATTGTAGCATTTTTTTTATTGTAGCATTTTTTACAATAGTCAAGATATGGAAACAGTCCAAATGTCCATCAATAGATGAATTTATGAAGAAGATGTGGTATAGATATGTATGAACATACAAAGATACAATTAAATATTACTCAGCCATTTAAAAATTTCATGGTTTTAATTTATTTTAATTAATTTTTTAGCTTCATATTATACTTTATTTTATTTATTTATTTATTTATTTATTTATTTATTTTTTATTTATTTTTTTTTTCAATATATGAAATTTATTGTCAGATTGGTTTCCATACAACACCCAGTGCTCATCCCAAAAGGTGCCCTCCTCAATACCCATCACCCACCCTCCCCTCCCTCCCACCCCCCATCAACCCTCAGTTTGTTCTCAGTTTTTAAGAGTCTCTTATGCTTTGGCTCTCTCCCACTCTAACCTCTTTTTTTTCCCCCTTCCCCTCCCCCATGGGTTTCTGTTAAGTTTCTCAGGATCCACATAAGAGTGAAACCATATGGTATCTGTCTTTCTCTGTATGGCTTATTTCACTTAGCATCACACTCTCCAGTTCCATCCACGTTGCTACAAAGGGCCATATTTCATTCTTTCTCATTGCCACGTAGTACTCCATTGTGTATATAAACCACAATTTTTTTATCCATTCATCAGTTGATGGACATTTAGGCTCTTTCCATAATTTGGCTATTGTTGAGAGTGCTGCTATAAACATTGGGGTACAAGTGCCCCTATGCATCAGTACTCCCGTATCCCTTGGGTAAATTCCTAGCAGTGCTATTGCTGGGTCATAGGGTAGGTCTATTTTTAATTTTGTGAGGAACCTCCACACTGCTTTCCAGAGTGGCTGCACCAGTTTGCATTCCCACCAACAGTGCAAGAGGGTTCCCGTTTCTCCACATCCTCTCCAGCATCCTCTCAGCATAGTCTCCTAATTTGTTCATTTTAGCCACTCTGACTGGCGTGAGGTGATATCTGTATGGTTTTAATTTAGAAGGCAGAGTAGATAAAAGAATACATGGATGTGTAAATGTTCATGTAATTTTTTCTATGATTGATCGATGAATTAATCTAATCAATAAAAACTGCATTCTGCACCTAAGTGAAATAATGTTATTTGCCTTTCTCTGACTTTTTTCATGTAGCATTATACCTTCTATGTCCATCCATATTGTGAATGGCAAGATATCAATCTACAAAACGAATAGACCAAACAAAACCAGAAATAGACTTACAAATACAGAGAACAAATTGGTGGTTGCCAGAAGGGCTGGTAGGGGGATGGGTGAAAGAGGAGAAGGGGATTAAGAGGTTTAAACTTCCAGTTACAAAATATATAGGTCACAGAGATGAAAAGTACAGTAGAGGGAATACATTCAATAATATTGTAACAACATTGTATTGCAGCAGATGGTGAATACACTTAAAATAGTGATCATTTCATAATGTATATGATTGTTGAAGCACTATGTTGAAAACCTGGAACTAATATTATATATCAACTATACTTAAAAAAAAAAGGCATTCCAGAGTTTTGATCACTTGTATTTTCCTTGCCTTTTCTCTGTCCTCTACGTAAGAATATAAACAGAGCTTCTCATTAACCCCTGAATAACTACCTTATTTACCCTTATTGAGGGCAGTTAGGATCTAGAAACTTAGTGAGAAATGACCATGGCACTGTGGTTTAATTTATTGATGGTGGTCCCACTATGTTGTGATAAATTGTAGACCTGTTGTATTTGCTCATCCTTTCTCCCAGAATGGTATGATATCTCTGTGGACCTGGTGAAAGAGCAGTGTTCATTATTTAAAGTTAGAAATGTAGTTAAGGAGATTTTCAAAGTATTCGCTTCTTCCTAGGAAGGTAGACCCTTGGGATCTCATTATTGAGCTGGCTGAGTACAGGGGTTGATAGTAAGGAGTTCATTTTCTCTGTTTCCCACGGGCTCTGTCAAGCTCAGGAGAGTTCTGAGGTGTTTGTCCCATGCTCAGTACAGCTATTGAATTTTCCAATATTTCGTTTCTGTTCATACAGTGATGTCATCTCTGGGGTCACTTTTCAGAGAAGAAAGAGACATTAAGGACTGTTTATTGTTGAAGGGTAAGTAAGTAGGTCATTCCCATCCCCAAGTCCTGCCCCTTGTAGACCCCGCCCTGAGCAGAGGGGCTGCTGGGCCATCCCCTCGACGCTTCTGCCACCTCAGTCCTCAGATGTTGTCAGTAATCAGCATCATTCACTCCCCCAAAGCTAGAACAAACAATCCTAAAATTTGTATGAAAACATAAAAAGACCCCAGTATCCCTCAAAAGCATCCCTCAAAAAAGAAAAGCAAAACTGGAGGCCTCACAATTACAAACTTCAAGTTATCTTACAAAGATATGGTGATCAAAGGTGTATGAACGTAGGGGAAGGGAAAAAAAGAGAATAAAAACCCCCAAAATATGAAGATTCTTTAAAAAAAAAAAACCTTCTAGTTAGTTAACATACAGTGTGCTATTGGTTTCAAGAGTAAAATTCAGTGATTCATCACTTACCTATGACACCCCGTGCTCATTCCAACAAGTTCCCTCCTTAGTACCCATCACCCATCTAGCCCATCTCCCACCCGCCTCCCTCCATCAACCCTCAGTTTGTTCTCTATTGTTAAGAGTCTCTTGTGGTTTGTTTCCCTCTCTTCTCTGCCCCCTTTCCATATCATGTTTTGTTTCTCAAATTCCACATATGAGTGAAATCATATGGTATTTGTTTTCTCTGATTGCTTATTTCACTTAGCATAACACATTCTAGCTTTATCCATGTAATTACAAATGGCAAGATTCCATTATTTTTGATGACTGAGTGGTATTCCATTGTATATTTGTACCACATCTTTTTATCGTTTTACCACATTTGGGCTCTCTCCATAGTTTGCCTATTGTTGATAATGCTGCTATAGACATTGGGATGCATGTACCCATTGAATCTATATTTTTGTAACCTTTGGGTAAATATTCTAATAGAATTTCTCATTGTAGGGTAGTTGTATTTTTAGTTTTTTGAGGAACCTCCACACTGTTTTTAGAGTGGCTGCACCAGTTTGCATTCCCACCAATAGTGCAAAAGTGTTTCCCTTTTTCTGCATCCTCACCAACACCTGTTTTTCTTGAGTTGTGAATTTTAGCCATTCTGACCAGTGTGAGGTAGTATCTTAATGTGGTTTTGATTTGTATTTCCCTGATGATGAATGATGTTGAGAATCTTTTCATGCATCTGTTAGCTATTTAACAGAAAAGTGTCTATTCATGTCTTCTGCCCATTTCTTCACTGGATTATTTGGTTTTTTTGGTGTTGAGTTTGATAAGTTCTTTGTAGATTTTGGATACTAACTCTATCTGACATGTCACTTGGAAATATATTCTCTCATTCTGTAGGCTGCCTTTTAGTTTTGTTGATTCTTTCCTTCATTGTGGAGAAGCTATTTATGTTGATGATGTCTCAATAATTCACTGAGAATTCTGTGTGATTGGTTGTCATTTCTCCTCTTTAATTTGTGATTTTATCTATTTGGATCCTCTCTCTTTCTGATAAGTCTGGCTAGGGGTTTTTCAACTTTCTTCATTCTTTTTTTTAAAAATTTTTAAATATTTATTTTTGAGAGAGAGAGAGAAAAAGAGAGAGAGAGACAGAGACAAGAGCATGAGCAGGGAGGTAGCAGAGAGAGAGAGGGAGGGAGAATCTGAAACAGGCTCCAGGCTTTGAGCTGTCAGCACAGAACCTGATGTGGGGCTTGAACTCAAAAACTGTGAGATCATGACCTGAGCCAAAGTCAGATGCTTAACTGACTGAGCCACCCAGACGACCCTCAATTTTCTTTATTCTTTCAAAGTACCATTATTTAGTATCATTGGTGTCTTCTGGGTTTTTTTGTTTGTTTCTAGTCATTTATTTTTGCTCTAATCTTTATTATTTCCCTTCTGCTGGCTGTAGGCTTTATTTGCAGTTCCTTTTTTAGCTCCTTTAGATGTAATGTTGTGTATTTCAGACCTTTCTTGCTTCTTGAGATAGGCCTGACTTGCAATGTACTTTCCTCTTAGGACTGCCTTGGCTGCATCTCAAAGGTTTTGATCTTGTGTTTTCATTTTCATTGGCTTTCATGTTTAAAAAAAAATTCTTCTCTAATTTTCTGGTTAACCCATTCATTATTTAGTAGGATTTTTTTTTTTACCTTCATGTATTTGAGCGATAACAAAATTTTTCTTGCGATTGCTTTCTAGCTTTTTTGTGTTGTGATCTGAAAATATACATGGCGTGATATCAATCTTTACCTGTTGAGGGCTGATTTCTACCCAGTATGTGATCTATCCTGGAGAATGTTCCATGTACATTCAAGAAAAATGTATTCTGCTTTTAGGATGAAACGTTTTGAATATCTGTTAAGTTCATCTGGTGCAGTGTGTCATTCAGAGCCTTTGAATTCTTATTGATTTTGTGCTTAGATGATCTTCCCATTGCTATAAGTGCAGTATTAATGTCCTGTAGTATTATTGTATTATTATCAATGGGTTTCTATATGTTAGTCACCAATTGATTTATATATTTGTGTGTTCCAAATATATAAATATTTATATTACATATATCTATATAATATATAATATATAAGGGGCATAAATATTTACAATTGTTAGTACTTGTTGATGGATAGACTCCTTAATTATGATGTTGTGCCTTTCCTCATCTCTTGTTACACTCTTTGTTTTATTTATTATTTAATTTTTTTTTTTTTACTTTGCTAGCAAAATTAATTTATTTGGAAATAGCAGAGGAATTGCTATTTCTTTTTTTTTAATATGAAATTTATTGTCAGATTGGTTTCCATACAGCACCCAGTGCTCATCCCAACAGGTGCCCTCCTCAGTGCCCATCACCCGCTTTCCCCTCCCTCCCAACCCCATCAACCCTCAGTTTATTTTCAGTTTTTAGGAGTCTCTTATCGTTTGCCTCCTTCCCTCTCTGTAACTTTTTTTCCCCCTTCCCCTCCCGCATGGTCTTCTGTTAAATTTCTCAGCATCCACATAAGAGTGAAAACATGTGGTATCTTTTTCTGTATGACTTATTTCACTTAGCACAACACTCTCCATCCACAATTCTACACATTCCATCCACGTTTCTACAAAAGGCCATATTTCACTCTTTCTCATTGGCAAGTAGTATTCTGTTGTCTATATAAACCACAACTTCTTTTTTTATATGAAATTTATTGTCAAATTGGTTTCCATACAACACCCAGTGCTCATCCCAACAGGGGCCCTCCTCAATACCCATCACCCACTTCCCCTCATTCCCATCCACCATCAACCCTCAGTTTATTCTCAGTTTTTAAGAATCTTTTATGTCTTGGCTCCCTCCCTCTCTAACCTTTTTTTCCCCCTTCCCCTCCCTCATGGTCTTCTGTTAAGTTTCTCAGGATCCACATAGGAGTGAAAACATATGGTATCTGTATTTCTTTTTGTGACTTATTTCACTTAGCATAACACTCTCCAGTACCATCCACATTGCTACAAAAGGCCATATTTCATTCTTTCTTATTGCCATGTAGTATTCCATTGTGTATATAAACCACAATTTCTTTATCCATTCATCATTTGATAACATTTAGACTCTTTCCATAATTTGGCTATTGTTGAAAGTGCTGCTATAAACATTGGGGTACATGTGCCCCTATGCATCAGAACTCCTGTATCCCTTGGGTATATTCCTAGCAGTGCTATTACTGGGTCATAGGGTAGATCTATTTTTAATTTTTTGAGGAACCTCCACACTGTTTTCCAGAGTGGCTGTACCAGTTTGCATTCCCACCAACAGTGCAAGAGTGTTCTCGTTTCTCCACAGCCTCACCAGCATCTATAGTCTCTTGGTATGTTCATTTTAGCCACTCTGGCTGCATGAGGTGGTATCTGAGTGTGGTTTTGATTTGTATTTCCCTGATGCAGAGCGACATTGAGCATCTTTTCATGTGCCTGTTGGCCATTGGATGTCTTCTTTAGAGAAGTGTCTATTCATGTTTTCACCCATTTCTTCACTGGATTATTTGTTTTTCGGTTGTGGAGTTTGGCGAGTTCTTTATAGATTTTGGATACTAGCCCTTTGTCTGATAGGTCATTTGCAAATATCTTTTCCCATTCTGACAGTTGCCTTTTAGTTTTGTTGATTGTTTCCTTTGCAGTGCAGAAGCTTTTTCTCTTCATGAGGCCGCAATAGTTCATTTTTGCTTTTAATTCCCTTGCCTTTGGGGATGTGTCAAGTAAGAAACTGCTGCAGCTGAGGTAAGAGGTTTTTTCCTGCTTTCCCCTCTAGGGTTTTGATGGTTTCCTGTCTCAAATTCAGGTCATTTATCCATTTTGAGTTTATTTTTGTGAATGGTGTAAGAAAGTGGTCTAGTTTCATCCTTCTGTATGTTGCTGTCCAGTTCTTCCAGCACCATTTGCTAAAGAGACTGTCTTTTTTCCATTGGATGTTCTTTCCTGCTTTGTCAAAGATTACTTGGCCATACTTTTGTGTGTCTAATTCTGGGGTTTCTATTCTATTTCATTGGTCTATGTGTCTGTTTTTGTGCCAATACCATGTTGTCTTGATGATTATAGTTTTGTAGTAGAGGCTAAAGCCTGGGATTGTGATGCCTCCTGCTTTGGTCTTCTTCAAAATTACTTTGGCTATTCAGGGTCTTTTGTGGTTCCTTACAAATTTTAGGATTGCTTGTTTTAGCTTCGAGAAGAATGCTGGTGCAATGCATCCCTGTCATGTTCCTGATCTCAGGGAGAAAGCTCTCAGGTTTTCCCCATTGATTGGGATTGCATTGAATGCATAGATTACTTTGGATAGTATTGACATGTTAACAATATTTATTCTTCCAATCCATGAGCATGGAATGTTTTTCCATTTCTTTACATCTTCTTCAATTTGCTTCATAAGCTTTCTATAGTTTTCAGCATACAGATCTTTTACATCTTTGGTTAGGTTTATTCCTAGGTATTTTATGATTCTTAGTGAAATTGTGAATGGGATCAGTTTCTTTATTTGCCTTTCTTTTCCTTCATTATTAGTGTATAAGAATGCAACTGATTTCTGTACATTGATTTTGTATCCTGCGACTTTGCTGAATTCATGTATCAGTTCTAGCAGACTTTTGGTGGAGTCTATCAGGTTTTCCATGTAGAGTATTGTGTCATCTGCAAAAAGTGAAAGATTGACTCCATCTTTGCCCATTTTGATGCCTTTGATTTCCTTTTGTTGTCTGATTGCTGACGCTAGCACTTCCAACACTATGTTAAACAACAGCGGTGAGCGTGGACATCCCTGTCGTGTTCCTGATACCTGGGGAAAGCTCTCAGTTTTTCCCCATTGAGGATGATATTAGCTGTGGCTTTTCATCAATGGCTTTTATGATGTTTAAATATGTTCCTTCTGTCCCGACTTTCTCGAGGGTTTTTATGAAGAAAGGATGCTGAATTTTGTCAAATGCTTTTTCTGCATCGATTGACAGGATCATATGGTTCTTATCTTTTTTTTTTTTTATTAATGTGATGTATCACATTGATTGATTTGCGAATCTTGAACCAGTCCTGCAGCCCAGGAATGAATCACACTTGATCATGGTGAATAATTCTTCTAATATGCTGTTGAATTTGATTTGCTAGTATCTTGTTGAGAATTTTTGCATCCATGCTCATCAGGGATATTGGCCTGTGGTTCTCTTTTTCTGCTGGGTCTCTGTCTGGTTTAGGAATCAAAGTAATGCTGGCTTCATAGGATGAGTCTGGGGTTTCCTTTCCTTTCTATTTTTTGGAACGTCTTGAGACGGGTAGGGATTATCTCTGCTTTAAATGTCTGGTAGAATTCCCCAGGGAAGCCATCTGGTCCTGGACTCTTATTTCTTGGGAGATTTTTGATAACTGATTCAATTTCTTTGCTAGTTATGGGTTTGTTCAAGTTTTCTATTTCTTCCTGTTTGAATTTTTGAAGTGTGTGGATGCTTAGGAATTTGTCCGTTTCTTCCAGGTTGTCCAGTTTGTTGGCATATAATTTTTCATAGTATTCCCTGATAACTGCTTGTATTTTTGAGGGATTGGTTGTAATAAGTCCATTTTCATTCATGATTTTATCTATTTGGGTCATCTCCCTTTTCTTTTTGAGAAACCTGGCTAGAGGTTTATCAATTTTGTTTATTGTTTCAAAAAACCAACTCTTGGTTTCATTGATCTACTCTACTGGTTTTTTTTTTTTTTAGATTCTATATTGTTTATTTCTGTTATGTGTCCTGCACCTGTGAGTGCTACTATATTAAAAAGGGGTCATAGACTGTCCAGGGCCTGGCACTTCAGGACGTGTATTTGGAGTGTGTTGTGTGTAGTCTGTTTAATGTCTCTGGTTGCTTTATCCCTACTTGTTGTGAGGGTTTTGACCTTCTACAAGGTGTGCTTTGATTTGTTGTTTGAAGTAACTCTGGAAAAAATGAAAAGGGCAAGGAGTGGAAGAAGCCTTATCCCATACAAGAGAGAAATGACAAGATCAGATAAAGAAGTCCAGGCAGGGAATCAAAGAAATGATAAGACTTAATCCAGAAAGAGAGAGAGAAAGAGAGAGAGAGAGAGAGAGAGAGAGAGAGAGGAAAATAAAGGAGATACAGAAAAGGTATAAAAAGAATAGAATTAAAATGCCTGGTTAAACAAACAACCAGAAGAAGGAAAGAAAGAAAGAAAGAAAGAAAGAAAGAAAGAAAGAAAGAAAGAAAGAAAAATAAAAACATATATGTATAATAAGAATTGATCAAAAATCCAATCAGAAAATGCAAAACCGTATGACAGTTGTCTGTTCGTGCCTTGGAGCCTGTGGCCATGCTGGTCTGAAAGAGTGGCTTTTAGATTCAGTCATTGTCAATCTTCCTCTGGTAGACAAGCCCTTACCAGGCACGGACTGACAGGTTTGGTGTAAGTGGGCCCCGCCTCCACTGGGGGTCGCTGTCTTATTCCCTGAAGCCCCACTGTATTGGTGATGGGGACAAAAATGGTGACAGTGCAATCTCTCCTCCCTGGACGGAGTGTCCCAATCCATGCTGTTTAGGCGACCCTCACAGAATAGCATGGGTTGCAGGTCTGTCCTGCTCCACAGTCTCCTGCATCTCTAGGTGTTTGGCTGGGATTCAAAACTCCATGTCTTAAGGGATCCTTCACAGATCCTGCTGGTTCTGGGAAGTGCTACTCCACCCAGCTGACAAAGGGCCTCTGGCTGGCGTTTGCAGGGTCTTTTGTCCTTGGAGGGGCAATATACGCTCTTCCCTCAGTGCTCAAGTTAGGGGACTGCTCTCTTGATCAGTGAGCCCCCAAGATCCCTACCAAGCCCCAGGCTGGCTCCCCTTTTCCCAGATGTGCACGAACAGCTGGCTCCGGTCCAAAGAAATTTTTGTAACCCTGAAAACTCTGATCTTCACTCCTAAGCCTGTTTACAAGTTAGAAATTGCCTCTCTCCATATTTTTTGTCCCCCCATCTGTGGTCTGGAGAAACTTTTCTCTTGTCCAAATACAATCTCACACTTCCTCAGCCTCTCTTTTCCTCCTTTTTTCTCTTCACTGAAGCCGTTCCCCTCCTCTGTGACTATGCTGCTCATTTTATATCTTCCAGTTCACAAACACACACCTCTGAACCATCAAGCTGTCTCCACACACCTGTGAAGATGTTTTGGCACTCTGTAGCCTGGATTCCTGGAATTCCAAGTGCTCTGACCTCAAAACTGCTGTTTGAGGGATGAGGGAAGTTTTGTTTTCCCTACTTCTCTACCATCTTGACTCCTCTCCTTTTTTATCCGTTCTGATACTCTATGTCTTTTGATTGGAGCATTTAGTCCCTTTACATTCACAGTGATTGTTGAAAGATATGAACTCATTGACAATGCATTGCCTATAGAGTTGGTGGTTTTAGTGATGCTTTTTGGTTCTTTCCAGTCTTTGTTTCTTTTGCTCTTTTTTTCCCACTCAAAGAGTCTGTCTTAAATTTTCTTGCAGGGCTGGTTTAGTGGTCATTTACTTTAGTTTTTGTTTGTCTGGGAAACTCTATCTCTCCTTTTATATTGAATAACAGTCTTGCTGGATAGAGTATTCTTGGATGCATCCCCCACCCCATTAAGCACATTGAATATGTCTTGCTACCATTTTCTGGTCTGCCAAGTTTCCATGGAAAGATCTGCTATGAACCTGAATCTCTCTTTCTTTCTAGGTTATGGAATTTTTTCCCCCTTGATACTTTCAGAATTCTTTCCTTGTCTGTATATTTTGTGAATCTGACTATGATATGTCTCGGAGATAGATGGCTTTGTTGATTTTAAAGGGTTTTCTCTGTGCTTCTTGGATTTTGAAGCTTTTGTCCTTCCCCAGATAAGGGAAGTTTTCACTTATAATTTTCTCAAATAACTTTCTGCCCCTTTTTGTCTCTCTTCATCTTCTGTGACTCCTATTATATGAATGTTACTAAGTTTTAAATCTGTTTGTTTGTTTGTTTGTTTGTTTATTTATTTATTAATTATGTTAGAGAGAGAGAAAGAGAGAGAGAGAGAGAGAGAGAGAGAGAGAGAGAGAGAGAGAGAGACACCATGCACAGGAGAGGGGCAGAGGGAGAAAGAAAAATTTTAAGTAGGCACCCGATGTGGGGCTCGATCCCACAATTCTGAGATAATAACCTGAGCCCAAACTGAGTCAGACACTCAACCACTGAACCACTCAGGCACCGCTATGAATGTTACTACATTTTAATAAATCACTGAGACTCTAAGCCTGCCTTCATGATCCCTGACCTTTGTTTCCCTCTTCTTTCAGCTTCACTATTTTCCATAATTTTATCTGCTGATTTGCTCCTCTATCTCATCCATCCTCATTTTTATGGCCTCAATTTGGGTTTGCATTTATGTCATAGCATTTTTAATTTTGACCTTATTAGATCTTATTTCTTTTATCTCTGCAGACTCGGACTCTCTAGAGTCTTGTATGGTTTTCCAAGCCCTGCAGGTATCCCTATAATCATTGTTTTAAGTTCTATTTCAGAGATCTTACTTATATCTGCATTGACAAAATCCATGGCCATCATCCCTTGTTATTCTTTCTTTTGGGGTGAATTCCTCCATCTTCTCATTTTAGAGGAAGAAAAAAATAGGATAAAATGAACATTAAAGAATTTTAAAAAATCAGAAGGGAGTTAAGATGGTGTAGAAATAAGGGAGACTTGTATTTTCCTTGTCCCTCAAACACAGCTGTGTTGAGGTCAGATCACTTGAACATCCAGGAAATAGACCTGCAGATTCGAAGAAGGATCTCCACAGTTTGAAGGAGCCAGCTTGACAGGATTCAGGTGTGTGTATGTGAATTGGGGGAGATAAAGTGTCAGAACTACTGAGGGAGGGAACCCTTTCTGTGGTGAGAAAAGGGAGAGAAAGAGGGGTTGTGAAAGTGCAGCATCAAGCTAGAACAAGAGGAAAATCTCTCTGAACCATGGACTGGGGAGGGAGAAGTACTGAGTGTTATATATATACATATATATATATATACATATACATACATATATATATATATATACACACACACATATATATACATACACATAAATGCATAATATAAATATATAAATACATAAATTTATATTTATATAAATATATAAAATATATATAAATATATATAAAATATATATAAATTTATAAATATATCAATTATAAATTATAAATATATAAATTTATAAATTTATATATAAATATATATAAAATATATAAATATATTTACAAATATATAAATACATAAATAAATATAAATTATAAATATATAAATATAAATACCTAAATATATAAATACATACATACATAGATACATACATATGGAGCTGAACAGCCTTTGGAGCTGAAAGTCCCAGGTTTTAGAAGTGCATGACATTCTCTGGAGTGGAGCTGTGGCATGTGCTCCTGGGAAGGGAGATGGCCCCAGATTGCATAGTGTACTATAGCGATTGGGTGCGCTGGGAGAGAACGATCCCTTTCCTAAATGGTGTGCTTTGGAAAGAGGGTTTATTGCCTCCCCAGGGACAAAAGACCTTGCATGTGAGAGCCAAAGGCCTTTCTTCAGCAGGGTGGAGAGTCTCTACTCTGGAGTGGAGTTGCACCTTGCTGGGTCCTTTAAGACTTGATGCTTTGAATCCCAACCCAGCAGCAAGGGAGGACACTCAAGAGAATTGTGGAGAAGAGTGAGCTGTTTTTGCTATTCTGTGAGGTTCCATGAACAGTGTGGGCTGAAATCCCCAGTACAGGGAGGAGAGATTGGGGTGACTTCCCACCCCCCCCCCCCCCCCCCACCAACATGGTGGGACTTTAGAGAGCAGGACAGTGGCCCCTAGTGGAGGCAGGACACATTTACACCTAACCTCGCCCCTCTGTTACTGTCAAATTCTTATTTACTGGAAGAAGACTGACTGACAGAGCTGGCTTCTCCTCCAGACCAGCGCAGCCACCATCCCCAGGCACCAACAGACAACTTTTTTCCCCCCTGCCCTCTTCTTTTTTTGTTTTTGAATGAGACTCGCAGTGTCTGATTTTGTTTTTTGGTCATTAAGAAAATTTTAAAAAATGTTTATTTTTGAGAGAGAGAGAGCAAAAGCACAAGCAGGGAGGGGCAGAGAGAGGAGACACAGAATCCAAAGCAGGTTCCAGGCTTTGAACTGTCAACACAGAGCCTGACGTGGGGCTTGAACCCACGAACTGTGAGATCATGACCTGAGCCAAAGTCAGACACCTAACCAACTAAGCCACCCAGGTTCCCCTGTCATTTCTTATTATATATTTTTATTTTGTGATCAGGCTTTTTAATTATATACTTTTTCCTTCTTTTCCCCTATCTTATGCTTTTATTGTTGTTTCTTTTCCTTTCTCTTTGCTTGGAATCAGCCTTATAGTTTTTCGATTCTCTGTTCTTGTTTTTCTCCCCTTTCTTTTTTCACTATTTATGGGATCTGGCTTCCACACCCCCCTTTTTGCCCCAAGGTCACTTCAGCAAACAAATTGAAGCACACCTAATTAAAGATCCAAGCAGTCTACCACTGCAAGCAAGGAGGAGCTCTGCTTAGGACTGACAAGTGGGTTAGAACAGCCAAAATGCAACAGAAGAGTACACACAGCACACACAAGGAACACTTCCTGGAGTGTCAGGCCTAGACAGTGTATGATTCCTTTTTAATATAGTGGTATTTTCAGGTGCAGGACACATATCATGCTTTTAAAACATGCAAAAGATAGAAACGTAGTTAAAAGGACAAGATGGAGGAATTCTCCCCAAAAGAAAAATCAGGAGGGAACCAGAGCCAGAGACTCTCTTAAAACAAATACAAACAATATATATGAACAAGAATTTAGAACAACAGTCATAAGACTACAAGCTGGACTTGAAAAAAGCATAGAAGACACCAGAGAAACCATTGCTGCAGAGTTCAAAGACCTATAACTAGTCAGGATGAATTACAAAAGTGCTCTGGCTGAGATGTAAAATAAGCTAGATAAAGTCACAGCAAGAATTGAAGAAACAGAGGAGAGACTAGGTGAAATAGAAGATAAAATTATAGAAAATAATGAAGCTGAAAAGAGGAAAAGGAAATTACTAGATCATCAAGGGAGAATTAGAGAACTATGTGATTCCTTGAAACGAAATAATATCCATATCATAGGAGTCCCAGAAGAAAAAAGAGTGGAAAAAAAGGGGCAGAAGGTTTATTTGAACAAATTGTAGCTGAGAACTTCCCTAATCTGGGCAAGGAAACAGGCATCCAAGTCCAAGAGGCACAGAGGACTACCTTCAAAATCAACAAAAACAGGTCAACACCACAACATATCATAGGGAAACTGGCAAAATACAAAGATAAAGAGAGAATTCTGGAAGGAGCTAAGTCAAAAGGTCCTTAACCAAAAAGTGCAGAAAAATAAAGTTAATAGTAGACCTGTCCACTGAAACTTGGCAGGCCACAAGGGGGTAGCAGGAAATATTCAATGTACTGAATAGGAAAAATATGCAGCCAAGAATTCTTTATGCAGAAAGGCTGTCATTCAGAATACAAGGAGAGATAAATTCTTTATCAAACAGCAAGTAAAGGAGTTCATGAGCACTAAACCAGTCCTGCAAGAAATTTAAAGTAGGAACTCTCTGAGCAGAAAGCTGCAAAGACTACAAGGAACCAGAGTATGTAACCAGAAACACGGAATCTACAGATAACACGATGGCACTGAATTAATATCTTTCAACAGTCACTCTGAATGCAAATAGACTAGATCCCCAATAAAAAGGCATGGGGAATCAGAATGGATAAAAAAAACAAGATCCATCTATATGCCACCACTGTTGTTCAATATAGGACTGGAAGTCCTTGCCTCAGCAGTCAGACAAAAACAAAGGCATCCAAATGAGCAAGGAAGAAGTAGAACTCTCACTCTTCACAGATGACGTGATACTCTACATGGGAAACCTGAAAGACTCCACCAAAACATGCTAGAACTGATACATGAATTCAGCAAAGTTTCAGGATATAAAATCAATGTACAGAAATCAGCTGCATGTCTATATACCAATAATGAAACAGCAGAAAGAGATACTAAGGAATTGTTCCCACTTACAATTGCACCAAAAACCATAAAATACCTGAGAATAAACCTAACCAAAGAGATAAAAGATATGTATGCTGAAAACTATAGAAAGCTTATAAAAGAAATTTAGAAGACACAAAGAAATGGACTAACATTCCATGCTCATGGATTGAAAGAACAAACGTTAAAGTGTTGATACAACCCGAACCAATCTGGATGTTCAATGCAATCCCTATAAAAATGACACCAGCATTCTTCACAGAGCTAGAACAAACAATACTAAAATTTTCAGGGAAGCAGAAAAAACTGCGAATAGTCAAAGTAAAGTTGAAAAAGAAAAACCAAAGCTGGAGGCATCACAATTTTGGACTTTAAACTGTATTATAAAGCTATAATCATCAAGACAGTATGGTACTGGCACAAAACAGACACATACATCAGTGGAATAGAATAGAGACCCCAGAATGGATCCACAAATATATGGTCAACTAATCTTTGACAAAGCAGGAAAGAGTATCCAATGAAAAGAGACAGTCTCTTTGGAAATGGTGCTGTGAAAACTAGATAGCGACATGCAGAAGAATGAACCTGGACCACTTTCTTACACCACATACAAAAATAATGGATGAAAAGTCCATTTCAAAATGGATTAAAGTCCTAAACATAAGATAGGAAGCCATCAAAATCCTAGAGGGGAAAACAGGCAACCTCTTTGACCTCGGCTGCAGTAACTTCTTACTACAACATGTCTCTGGCGACAAGGGAAACAAAAGCAAAACTGAAGTATTTGGGACTTCATCAAGATAAAAACCTTCTGCACAGCCAAGGAAACAAGCAAGAAAACTAAAAGGCAACCAACAGAATCGGAGAAGGTGTTTACAAGTGCCATATCCGATAAAGGGTTAGTACCCAAAATCTCTAAAGAAATTACCAAACTCAACATCCAAAAAACTAATAATCCAGTGGCGAAATGGGCAAAAGACATGAATAAACACTTTTACAAGGAAGACATCCATATGGCTAACAGTCACATGAAAAGATACTCAACATAACTCATCATCAGGGAAATACAAATCAAAACCACAGTGAGATACCGCTTCACACCTGTCAGAATTGATAAAATTAATAACTCAGGCCACAACAAATGTTGGCAAGGATGCAGAGAAAGAGGAACACTTTTGCACTGCTGGTGGGAATGTAAACTGGTGCAGCCGCTCTGGAAAACAGTATGGAGGTTCCTCAAAAAGTTAAAACATAGAACTACCCTATGATCCAGCAATTGTACTACTAGATATATATCCAAAGGTTGCAGGGGTGCTGATTTGAAGCGTCACATGCATCTCAATGTTTATAGCAGCCCTAACAACAATAGTCAAAATATGTAGAGAGCCCAAATGTCCATAGACTGATTAATGGATAAAGAATATGAGGTATAATGAAATCTGACCATTTGCCACAACGTGGATGGAACTATAGGGTATTATGCTAAGCGAAATAAGTCAGTCAGAGAAAGAGAAACACCATGTGATTTCACTCATGTGGAATTTAAGAAACAAAACAGATGAACATAGTGGAAGGGAAGAAAAAATAAGATAAAAACAGAGAGGTAGACAAACTACAAAAGACTCTTAAATGCAGAGAACAAATTGAGGGTTGCTGGCAGAGTGTTGGTTGGGATGGGCTAAATGGGTGATGGGCATTAAGGAAGCCACTTGTTGGGATGAGCAGTGGTTGCTATATGTAAGTGATGAAGTACTAAATTCTTTTCCTGAAATCATTATTAGAGCATATGTTAACTAACTTGAATTTAAATAAAAAAAAAAATAAAAAAATACATCCAGATGGCTAACTGACACATGAAAAGATGCTCAACATTACTCATCATCAGGGAAATACAAATAAAAACCACAATGAGATACCACCTCAAACTTGTTTGAATGGCTAAAATGAATAATTCAGAAAACAACAGATGTGGCAAGGACACAGTGAAAGAGAAACCCTTTTGCACTGTTGGTGGGAATGCAAACTGGTGCAGCCACTCTGGAAAAAAGTATGGAGGTTCCTCAAAAAATTAAAAATAGAAATACCTTATGACCCATCCGTTGCACTACTAGGTATTTATTCAAAGGATACAGGAGTGCTGATTTCATAGGGGAACATGCACCCTGATGTTTATAGCAGCACTATCAGCAATAGCCAAATTATGGAAGGATCCCAAATGTCCATTGATTGATGATGAATGGATAAAGAAGATGTGGTAAATATATACAATTGAATACCACTCGGTGATGAAAAAGAATGAAATCTCATCATTTGCAACAACATGGTTGGAACTAGAGGGTATTATGCTAAGCGAAATAAGTCAGTCAGAGAAAGATAGATAACTGATTTCCCGCATATATGGAATTTGAGAAACACAGAGGATGAACATAGGGGAAGGGAGGAAAAAATAAGATAAAGACAGAGAGGGAGGCAAACCATAGGAGACTCTTAAATACAGAGAACAAACTGAAGGTTGCTAAAGGGGAGGTGGGTGGGGGATGGGTTAAATGGGTGGTGGGCATTATGGAGGGCATTTTTTGGGATCAAAACTGGGTGTCATATGGAAGAGATGAATCGCTGGGTTCTTCCTGAAGCCAAGACATACACTGTATGTTAACTAACTTGAGAATTAAAAAAAAAAAAGAAAAAAAATGGAAGAGTAGAAAATAAAATAAGTTCAAAAAGGGAAAATTTTTAAAAATCAAATAAAGGAAGCTAGATTGTAGGTGTCTTATGTTCTGCTTGGTAAAAGAGGCTTAATAGAAAAAAGAGAAAATAGAAAGAATAAAACATTAAAAATAAAATAATAAAATAATAAAATAAAATAATATAAAATTTTGCTGGTTCTGTAACCAAGAATCAAAAGAATAAAAAAACAACAACAGAAGCAGCAACAACAAAAAGCTAACAAACAAATGAACAAGCAAAAGAACCCAAATGAAGCTAGATCCAGTTTCCCCTAGAGCTGAAACTTTGGAGTAGTCTATAGTCAGTAGACAAGCTGGTGTAAGGGATTTATGCTGGTCTTTTGGGGAAGGGCCTACTGCTCTGATTCTCAGGCTGACTCACTCTGGTGGAGATGTGACTGGAGGGCACAGTGGGGCAGGGTTTGGTGTAACAGCTCTGTTTTCCATTTGGTGTTGCTGTTTAGCTCACTGGGGTCAGATCATTGTTGGTGGGCTAACGGTGAAAATGGCTTCACCCTACTCTCTAGTCTTTCGAATGGGAAGTTGGTGCCCTCACAGACATGCTATCACTTATCCCTCCTGTGTCCCCCACTTCTGTCAGTTCCCCATCTTCCCCCTGTGTCCAAGCTGTCTGCCTACCAGGCACTTCCTCTCTCCAGAGTTGTATCTCAGGCATGTCTGTGTTTCAAAACCCCACACTTCAGAGACCCTTGTGGTTTGGACCCACAGTGATCTTCTAGGGAGGGTCTCACCACTCTGTGACCAGAGCCAGCTTATCCCAGGAAACAGTCACTCCATTGAACGGTGACAATGGCTCATAATTTTTGGTAAGTCACAACACACAGCCAGTTCCAGGGTTTGCTGCCCTCAGCCCGTTTCTTTGTTCCTATATGAGTGACGAGTAAACATGGTGGCTTGATGGTGCTCCTTGGCTCTTTTTCCTGTGGAGAGGCCATATCACCACCGCCAAATTTACTTGAAGCAGGGGAACCACTTCTTCCCGTGCTACTCATGGGATCCTCAGACTGCACTGCCCACTCCTGCGTCTCTTCTCTGCTTCCTTGATGTAGCACCACTGGGGGCTGACCTCTGAAACTTCAGACTCTGCTCCACTGTTTATAAAAAAAATGGCAGTATTGTAACCCTCCCCCTTTCCCCCATTAATGGTTTTTGGGAGCAGTTTTCTTGTGTAGTCCCCTGTGCAATTTTTCAGTCTTTCTTTCTAGCTGCTTTCAGGGGGAGTGCTTTCTTGCACAAACCCTATGTGCTTCTCTCTCTACCTCTTTGTCTTTCCTTCTCTCCAGAAAAATGGCTTCCTCCCCTCTGTGGCACTACAGCTCTTCTCTACTTCAATTCACCTCTCTGCACCACCTACCTGCCACGTTCTCTCCTCAAATTATACAGATTGTTTGTTAATCCCCAGATTGACTTCCTAGGTGTTCAAAATGGTTTTATGTTGATACAGTTGTGTTTGAGGGACAAGTCAAGCATAGGGTCCCCTTACTATCTTCCATGTTAACTAGAAGATTTTTTTTTCTCCACTAGGAACTGTTGACCTGCAGCAGTCCTGGGGTCCACAGATATTTTAGCCCAGGCCAAACTATTTTCCTATCTGAAGTTGCGGAATGAGGAGGAGGCAGAGCCTTTGTCCTCCTCTGGAGACACTCCTCTCCTGCTCCAAGGCTTTGGATAGTGGTTCTAAAATGAGTCTCTTGGAAGATGGTGGCATAGGAGGGCTCTGGGCTCACCTTGTCCTGCTGATCACTTAGATTACACCCACTCCTGCCTAAATAACCCAGAAAAACACCAGAAGTCTAGCAGAATGGACTCTCTAGAGCCAAGCATAGACAAGGGGCCCACGGAAGAGCATAGGAAGGGCGGAGAGGTGGTGTGCACTACACGGACTGGCGGGAGGGAGCCAGGCAGTGGAGGGGCCAGCCTGGCAAGCCAGAGCCCCTGAAATGTGGCTTGCAAAAGCGGAGGGTCGGGACTCTGTGATTTCTGGCAGCCAGCGGTACTTAACATCTGGAATGTTAAAAGTCAACACTTCTGCTCAGAGAGCGGGAGGGTGAGAGGACACTGGGAAGGAGAATTGTTGAGCCCGGGAAGACAGAGCTCAGCTTGGCAGGGGAACAAAGGTGCTGGCCAGCACCATCTCCCTCTCCCATCCCCCAGCCAAACTCCCAAAGGGAACCAATTCCCATCACCGTACTTCCTTGCACTGTGAAAACACCCAATGCTGTGCTTCTGTGGATCCATCCCTCTGATGAGTCTGCGTCCCTCCCACTGCTGCAGGACCCCTCCTGCAGGGGACCACCAACAGCAAAGCGAGCTAAGCCTACCCCTCCTGCCACTGTGCACCTTGCAGATCTACACAGGCTAATACGCCAGATCCCATCAAAACAGCACCAAAAGCCTGGAAGTGTGCAAGTAACCTGGACAGGGGCCACACCACTCCACAGTGAGTCTGGCCCCTGGGAGAGGGGAAGATAAGGTACACACCAATCTGACTGTGGCCCCAGCATGGGCTGGGGTCAGACATCGGGTCTGACAGCAGCACTTCAGCGCCACCCCAGGGACTACCCAAAATGACAAAACAGAAGAACTCTCCTCAAAAGAAACTCCAGGAAGTAGCAACAGCTAACAAATTGATCAGAAATGATTTAAGCAATATAATGGAACAAGAATTTAGAATAATAGTCATAAAATTAATCGCTGGGCTTGAAAAGTATGGAGGACAGAAGAGAATCTATTGCTACAGAGATCAAGGGACTAAGAAACAGTCATGAGGAGCTAAAAATGTTATAAATGATGTGCAAAATAAAAGGGAGGCAACCACAGCTCGGATTGAAGAGGCAGAGGAGGGAATAGGTGAATTAGAAGATAAAATTATGGAAAAAGAGGAAGCTGAGATGACGAGAGATTAAAAAAAAATCCAGGAGCATTTAGGTTAGTGGATCAGGAGATAAGATGGCAGTGTAGGAGGACGCTGGGCTCACTGAGTCCTGCTGATCACTTAGATTCCACCCACATTTGCCTAAATAACCCAGAAAACTGCCAGAAGACTAGCAGAATGGACTCTCCGGAGCCAAGCGTAGACAAGAGGCCCACGGAAGAGGGTAGGAAGGGCGGAGAGGTGGTGCACACTACACGGACTGGAGGGAGGGAGCTGGGGTGGTGGAGGGGCAGCCTGTCCGGCAAGGCAGAACCCCGAGTCTGAGTTGCAAAAGCGGAGGGGCCAGACTGTGTGAATTCTGACAGCCAGCGGGACTTAACATTTGGATATTATAAGTCAATAGCTCTGCTCAGACAGCAGGAGGGCAAGAGGACATGGGTAGGGAGATATGTTGAGCCCTGGAAGACAGAGCTCAGCTCAGTGGGGAACAAAGGTGCTGGCCAGCGCCCGCTCCCTCTGCCATCCCCCAGCAAAAATCCCAAAGGGAACCAGTTCCTGTCACCGAACTTGCTTGCACCATGCAAACACCCAATGCTGTGCTTTTGTGGATCCATCTCTCTGACAGGTCTGCCTCCCTCCTGGTGCTGCAGGGACCCTCCCACAGGGGACCACCAAAAGCAAAAGTGAGCTGAGTCTGGCCCTCCCGCCCCTGTGCACCTTGCAGATCCATCCCAGCTAATATTCCAGATCCTATCAAAGCAGCACCACAAACCTATCAGTGTGCAAGTAGCCCAGACAGGGACCACACCAATCCATAGTGAGTCCTGCCTCTGGGAGAGGGGAAGATAAGGTACACACCAATCTGACTGTGGCCCCAGTGTGGGCTTGGGACAGATATCAGGTCTGATTGCAGCCCCGTCCACCAACACTAGTTACTCCAGACAGCACAGGGGAAGTGCCCTGCAGTTCCCTGCCACTTCAGGGACTATCCAAAATGACGAAATGGAAGAATTCTCCTCAAAAGAAAGTCCAGGAGGTAGTGACAGCTAAAGAATTGATCAAAAACAATTTAAGCAATATAACGGAACAAGAATTTAGAATAATAGTCTTAAAATTAATTGCTGGGCTTGAAAAGTATAGAGGACAGCAGAGAATCTATTGCTACAGGGATCAAGGGACTAAGAAGTAGTGATGAGGAGCTAAAAAATGCTATAAATGAGGTGCAAAATAAAATGGAGGTGACCACAGCTCGGATTGAAGAGGCAGAGGAGAGAATAGGTGAATTAGAAGATAAAATTATGGAAAAAGAGGAAGCTGAGAAAAAGAGAGATAAAAAAATCCAGGAGTATGATGGGAGAATTAGAGAACTAAGTGATGCAATCAAGTTCAACAATATCTGTATAATAGGGATTGCAGAAGTGGAAGAGAGAGAGAAAGGGGCTGAAGGTGTACTTGAACAAATCATAGCTGATATCTTCCCTGATCTGTGGAAGGAAACAGGCATTGAAATCCAGGAGGCACAGAGAACTCCCTTCAGATGTAACTTGAATCGATCTTCTGAGCGACATATCATAGTGAAACTGGCAAAATACAAGGATAAAGAGAAAATTCTGAAAGCACCTAGGAATAAACACACTCTAACATATAAAGGGAGACCGATAAGACTCGTGACGGATCTATCTACTGAAAATTGGCAGGCTAGAAAGGAATGGCAGGAAATCTTCAATGTGATGAACAGAAAAAAATATGCAGCCCAGAATCCTTTATCCAGCAAGTCTTTCATTCAGAATAGAGAGATGAAGGTCTTCCCAAACAAACAAAAGCCGAAGGAATTCATCACCACTAAACCAGACCTACAACAGATCCTAAGGGGGACTCTGTGAGTGAAATGTTGCAAGGACCACAAAGTACCACAGACATCACTACAAGCATGAAACCTACAGACATCACAATGACTCTAAACCCATATCTTCTATAATAACACTGAATATAAATGGGCTAAATGCTCCAACCAAAAGACATAGGGTATCAGAAGGATAAAAAAAGAAGACCCATCTATTTGTTGTCTACAAGAGACTCATTATAGACCTGAGGACACCTTCAGATCGAAAGTGAGGGGATGGAGAACTATCTATCATGCTACTGGAAGTCAAAAGAATGCTGGTGTAGCCATACTTATATCAGACAAACTAGACTTTAAATTAAAGGCTGTAACAAGAGATGAAGAAGGGCATTATATAATCATTAGAGGGTCTTTCCATCAGGAAGGACTAACAATTATAAATATCTATGCACCGAATATGGGAGCCCCCAAATATATAAAACAGTTAATCACAAACATAAGCAACCTTTTTGATAAGAATGTGGTCATTGCAGGGTACTTTAATACTCCATTTACAAAATGGATAGATCATCCAGACACAGGATGAATAAAGAAACAAGGGCCCTGAATGATACATTGGAAAGATAGACTTGACAGGTATATTTAGAACTCTGCATCCCAAAGCAACAGAATATACTTCTCGAGTGCACATGGAACATGCTCCAAGATAGATCACATACTGGGTCACAAAAGAGCCCTTCATAAGTATAAAAGAATTGAGATCATACCATGCATACTTTTGGACAACAATGTTATGAAGCTTGAAATCAGCCAGAGGAAAAAGTCTGGAAAACCTCCCAAAGCATGGAGGTTAAAGAAAACCCTTCTAAAGAATGAATCAGTCAACCAGGCAATTAGAGAAGAAATTAAAAAATACATGGAAAAAATGAAAATCCCACAATCCAAACGCATTGGATGCAGCGAAGACAGTCCTGAGAGGAAAATACATTGCAATCCAGGCCTATATCAAGAAACAAGAACAGTCACAAATACAAAATCTAACAGGACACCTAAAGGAAATAGAAGCAGAACAGCAAAGACACCCCCCAAACCCAGAAGAAGAAGAGAAATAATAAAGATCAGAGCAGAAATAAACAATATAGAACCTAAAAAAACTGTAGAGCAGATCAATGAAACCAAGAGTTGGTTTTTTGAAAAAATAAACAAAATTGATAAACCTCTAGCCAGGCTTCGCAAAAAGAAAAGGGAGATGACCCAAATAGATAAAATCATGAATGAAAATGGAATTATTACAACCAATCCCTCAGAGATACAAGCAATTATCAGGGAATAATATGAAAAATTTTATGCCAACAAACTGGACAACCTGGAAGAAATGGACAAATTCCTAAGCACGATGCAATTCCAAAACCCAAACAGGAAGGAAAAGAAAACTTGAACAGACCCATAACCAGCAAAGAAATTGAACTGGTTATCAAAAATCTCCCAAAAAATAAGAGTCCAGGACCAGATGACTTCCCAGGGGAATTCTACCAGACATTTAAAGTAGAGATAATACCTCTCCTTCTCAAGCTGTTCCAAAAAATAAAAGGGAAGGAAAACTTCCAGACTCATTCTACGAAGCCAGCATTATTTTGATTCCTAAACCAGATACCCAGCAAAAAAAGAGAGCTAAAGGCCAATATCCCTGATGAATAGGGATGCAAAAATTCTCAATAAGATACTAGCAAATCAAATTCAACAGCATATAAGAAGAATTATTCACCATGATCAAGTAGGATTCATTCCTGGGCTGCAGGGCTGGTTCAACATTCACAAATCAATCAATGTGATACATCACATTAATAAAAGAAAAGATAAGAACCATATGATCCTGTCAATCGATGCAGAAAAAGCATTTGACAAAATTCAGCATCCTTTCTGAATAAAAACCCTCGAGAAAGTCGGGATAGAAGGAACATACTTAAACACCATAAAAGCCATTTATGAAAAGCCCACAGCTAATATCATCCTCAATGGGGAAAAACTGAGAGCTTTCCCCCAGGTATCAGGAACACGACAGGGATGTCCACTCTCACCGCTATTGTTTAATATAGTGTTGGAAGTGCTAGCATCAGCAATCAGAAAACAAAAGGAAATCAAAGGCATCAAAATTGGCAAAGATGAAGTCAAGCTTTCACTTTTTGCAGATGACATGACATTATACATGGAAAACCGGATAGACTCCATCAAAAATCTGCTAGAACGGATACGTGAATTCAGCAAAGTCACAGGATACAAAATCAATGTACAGAATTCAGCTGCATTCTTATACATTAATAATGAAGCGACAGAAAACAAATAAAGAATCTGATCCCGGGGCGCCTGGGTGGCTCAGTTGGTTAAGTGGCCGACTTCGGCTCAGGTCATGATCTCACGGTCCGTGAGTTCGAGCCCCACGTTGGGCTCTGTGCTGACAGCTCAGAGCCTGGAGCATGTTTCAGATTCTGTGTCTCCCTCTCTCTGACCCTCCCACGTTCATGCTTTGTCTCTCTCTGTCTCAAAAATAAATAAACATTAAAAAAAAAAAAAAGAATCTGATCCCATTCACAATTGCACCAAGAAGCATAAAATACCTAGGAATAAACCTAACCAAAGGTGTAAAAGATCTGTATGCTGAAAACTGTAGAAAGCATATGAAGGAAATTGAAGAAGATATAAAGAAATGGAAAAACATTCCATGCTCATGGATTGGAAGAATAAATATTTTTAACATGTTAATACCACCCAACGCTATCTACACATTCAATGCAAACCCAATCAAAATTGCACCAGCATTCTTCTTGAAGCTAGAACAAGCAATCCTAAAATTTGTAAGGAACTACAAAGGACCCTGAATAGCCAAAGTAATTTTGAAGAAGACCAAAGCGGGAGGCATCACAATCCCAGGCTTTAGCCTCTACTACAAAGCTGTAATCATCAAGACATCATGGTATCGGCACAAAAAACAGACACACAGACCAATGGAATAGAATAGAAATCGCAGAATTGCACCCACAAATGTATGGCCAACTTATCTTTGACAAAGCAGGAAAGAGTATCCAATAGAAAAAAGACAGTCTCTTTAACAAATGGTGCTGGAAGAACTAGACAGCAACATGCAGAAGGATGAAACTAAACCACTTTCTTACACCAGTCACAAAAATAAACTCAAAATGGATAAAGGACCTGAATGTGAGACAGGAAACCATCAAAACCCTAGAGGAGAAAGCAGGAAAAAACCTCTCTGACCTCAGTGGCAACAATTTCTTACTTGACACAAGCCCAAAGGCATGGGAATTAAAAGCAAAAATGAACTACTGGGACCTCATGAAGATAAAAAGCCTTACCCTGCAAAGGAAACAACAATACTAAAAGGAAGCTGTCGGAATGGGAAAAGATATTTGCAAATGACATATCGGATAAAGGGCTAGTATCCAAAATCTATAAAGAGCTTGCCAAACTCCACAGCTGAAAAACAAATAATCCAGTGAAGAAATGGGCAGAAGACATGAATAGACACTGCTCTAAAGAAGACATCCACATGGCCAAAAGGCACATGAGAAGATGCTCAATGTCGCTGCTCATCAGGGAAATACAAATCAAAGCCACACTCAGATACCACCTCTCACCAGTCAGAGTGGCTAAAATGAACAAATCAGGGGACTATGGATGCTGGCGAGGATGTGGAGAAATGGGAACATTCATGCACTGTTGGTGGGAATGCAAACTGGTGCAGCCGCTCTGGAAAACAGTGCGGAGGTTCCTCAAAAAATTAAAAATAGATCTACCCTATGACCCAGTAATATCACTGCTAGGAATTTACCCAAGGGATACAGGAGTGCTGATGCATAGGGGCACTTGTACCCCAATGTTTATAGCAGCACTTTCAACAATAGCCAAATTATGGAAAGGGCCTAAATGTCCATCAACTGATGAAGGGATAAAGAAATTGTGGTTTATATGCACAGTGTATACTACGTGGCAATGAGAAAGAATGAAATATGGCCTTTTGTAGCAACATGGATGGAACTGGAGAGTGTTATGCTAAGTCAAATAAGTCATACAGAGAAAGACAGATACCATATGGTTTCACTCCTATGTGGATCCTGAGAAACTTGACAGAAGACCATGGGGGAGGGGAAGGAAAAAAACAGGTTAGAGAGTGAGGGAGCCAAAACATAAGAGACTCTTGAAAACTGAGAATAAACTGAGGGTTGATGGGGGGTGGGAGGAGGGGAGGTTGGTTGAAGGGTATTGAGGTGGGCACCTGTTGGGATGAGCACTGGGTGTTGTATGGAAACAAATTTGACAATAGGTTTCATATTAAAAACAAATAAATACAAATAAATAAATATATAAAATGAGTCTCTTGTAGGCAGCATATAGCTGGAGCTTGTTTTTAATCTATTCTGACAGCCTGTGTCTTTTTATTGTTTAGTGCATTTACATTCAGAGTAATTATTGATAGATATTATTTATTACCATTTTATTCCTTGTGTTTTTAAATTGTTTTTGGTGATTTTTTTCTGTTCCATTCTTGTCTTTGTGTCTTTTGGTCTTTCTTTTCTATCCAAAAAGTCCCCTTTAGTTTTTATTGTAGGGCTAGTTTAGTGGACATAAACTCCAATATTTTTTGTTTGTGTGAGAAAGTTTTAATCTCTCCTTCTATTCCAAACGATAGCCTTGGTGGATAGAATATTCTTGCCTCCAACTTTTCCCCATTCAGCACTTTGAGTATATTTTGCCACTCCCTTCTGATTTCAAGTTGTTTTTTGTTTTTTGTTTTTGTTTTTTTTTTTTTTTTGAGACATTTGAACTTATCCTTATGGGTCTTTCCTTTTAATTTAGGGACTACTTTTTTCTTGCTGCTGTAGACTTTTTCAATATATTTTACAAATCTCATTAGAATATTCTTTTGTTTTTGTTTTTAATTTAAGTTTATTTTTGATTTTTTAAAAATTTACATACAAATTAGTTAGTATATAGTGAAGCAATAATTTCAGTAGATTCCTTAATGACCCTTACCCATTTAGCCCCTCCCCCCTCCCACAACCCCTCCAGCAACCCTCAGTTTGTTCTCCATATTTATGAGTCTCTTGTCACCTTCCCGTTTTTACATTATTTTTGTTTCCCTTCCCTTATGTTCATCTGTTTTGTCACTTAACGTCCTCATGTGAGTGAAGTCATATGATTTTTGTCTTTCTCTAATTTAATTTAGCCTAATACCCTCCAGTTCTATCCATGTAGTTGCAAATGGCAAGATTTCACTAATTTTGATTGCCGAGTAATACTCCATTGTATATATATACCACATTTTCTTTATCCATTCATCCATCGATGGACATTTGGGCTCTTTCCATACTTTGGCTATTGTTGATAGTGCCGCTGTAAACATGGGGGTGCATGTGTCTCTTCAAAGCAGCACACCTCTATCTCTTGGATAAGTGGCTAGTAGTGCAATTGCTGGGTTGTAGGACAGTTCTATTTTTAGTTTTTTGAAAAATATCCATACTGTTATCCAGAGTGGCTGCACCAGCTTGCATTCCCACCAACAATGCAAAAGAGATCCTCTTTCTCCGCATCCTCGCCAGCATCTGTTGTTGCCTGAGTTGCTAATGTTCGCCATTGTCACAGGTGTAAGGTGGTATCTCATTGTGGTTTTGATTTGTATTTCCCTGATGATAGTGATGTTGAGCATTTTTTCATGTGTCGGTTGGCCATCTGGATGTCTTCTTTGGAGAAGTGTCTATTTATGTCTTTTGCCCATTTCTTCACTGGATTATTTGTTATTTGGGTGTTGAGTTTGATAAGTTCTTTGTAGATTTTGGATACTAACCCTTTATCTGATATGTCATTTGCAAATATCTTCTCCCATTCCATCGGTTGCCTTTTAGTTTTTCTGATTGTTTCCTTTACTATGCAGAAGCTTTTTATTTTGATGAGGTCCCAGTAGTTCATTTTGCTTTTGTTTCCTTTGCTTCTGGAGATGTGCTGAGTAACAAGTTGCTGGGGCCGAGTCAAAGAAATTTTTGCCTGCCTTCTCCTCGAGGATTTTCATGGCTTCCTGTCTTACATTTAGGTCTTTCATCCATTTTGAGTCCATTTTTGTGTATGGTGTAAGAAAGTGGTCCAGGTTCATTCTTCTGCATGTCGCGGCCCAGTTTTCCCAGCACCACTTGCTGAAGAGACTGTCTTTATTCCATTGGATACTCTTTCCTGCTTTGTCAAAGATTAGTTGGCCATATGTTTGTGGATTAATTTCTGGGTTGTCTATTCTGTTCCATTGATCTGGGTGTCTGTTCTTGTGCCAGTATCATACTGACTTGATGATTACAGCTTTATAGCATAGCTTGAAGTCTGGGATTGTGATGCCTCCTGCTTCGGTTTTCTTTTTCAAGATTGCTTTGGCTATTTGGGGTATTTTCTGGTTCCATAAAAATTTTAAGATTATTTGTTCTAGCTCTGTGAAGAATGCTGGTGTTACTTTGATAGGGATTGCATTGAATATGTAGATTGTTTTGGGTAGTGTGGACATTTTAACAATATTTGTTATTCCTACCCAGGAGCATGGAATCTTTTTCCATAGTTTTGTGTCTTCTTCAATTTCTTTCACAAGCTTTCTATAGTTTTTAGTGTATAGATGTTTCACCTCTTTGGTTAGATTTATTCCTAGGTATTTTATGGTTTTTCGTGCAACTGTAAATGGGATCGATTCCTTGATTTCTCTTTGTGTGGCTTCATTGTTGGTGTATAGGAATGCAACCGATTTCTGTGCATTGAGTTTATATCCTGCAACTTTGCTGAATTCATGAATCAGTTCTTGCAGTTTTTTGGTGGAATCTTTTGGGTTTTCCATATGGAGTATCATGTCATCTGCAAAGAGTGCAAGTTTGACCTCCTCCTGGCCGATTTGGATGCCTTTTATTTCTTTGTGTTGTCTGATTACTGAGGCTAAGACTTCCAATACTATGTTGAATAAGAGTGTCGAGAGTGGACATCCCTGTCTTGTTCCTGACCTTAGGGGGAAAGCTCTCAGTTTTTCCCCATTGAGGATGATATTAGCATTGGGTCATTCATATATGGCATTTATGATCTTGAGGTATGCTCCGTTTATCCTTACTTTCTTGAGCGTTTTTTATCAAGAAAAGATGCTGTATTTTGTCAAATGCTTTCTCTGCATCTATTGAGAGGATCATATGGTTCTTATCTTTTCTTCTATTAATGCGATGTATCCCATTGACTGATTTGCGAATGTTTAACCAGGCATGTAGCTCAGGAATGAATCCCACTTGGTCGTGGCGAATAACTTTTTTAATGTATTGTTGGATCCAGTTGGCTAACATCTTGTTGAGGAATTTTGCATCCATGTTCATCAGGGAAATTGGTCTATAGTTCTCTTTTTTAGTGGGGTCTCTGTCTGGTTTTGGAATCAGGGTAATGCTGGCTTCATGGAAAGAGTTTGGAAGTTTTCCTTCCATTTCTATTTTTTGGAACAGTTTCAAGAGAATAGGTGTTAACTCTTCCTTAAATGTTTGGTAGAATTTCCCTGGAAAGCCATCTGGCCCTGGACTCTTGTTTTTTGGCAGAATTTGATTACTAATTCTGGTTCCTTACTGGTTATGGGTCTGTTCAAGTTTTCTATATCTTCCTGTTTCAGTTTTGGTAGTAAATACGTTTCTGGCATTTTTCCATTTCTTCCTTATTGCCCATTTTGTTGGCATATAATTGCTCATAATATTCTCTTATTATTGTTTTTATTTATGTTGTGTTGGTTGTGACTTCTCCTCTTTCATTCTTGATTTTATTTATTTGGGTCCTTTCCTTTTTCTTCTTGATCAAACTGGCTAGTGGTTTATCAATTATGTTAATTCTTTCAAAGAACCAGCTTCTGGTTTCCTGGATCTGTTCTACTGGGTTTTTTTTTGGATTCGGTAGCATTATTTTCTGCTCTAATCTTTATTATTTCCTGTCTTCTGCTGGTTTTGGGTTTTATTTGCTGTCCTTTTCCAGCTCTTTAAGGCATAGGGTTAAGTTGTGTATCTCAGATCTTTCTTCCTTCTTTAGGAAAGCCTGGATTGTGATATACTTTCCTCTCATGACCACTTTTGCTGCATCCCAGAGGTTTTGGGTTGTGGTGTTATCATTTTCATTGACTTCCACATGCTTTGAAATTTCTTCTTTAACTGCTTGTTTAGCCCATTCATTCTTTAGTAGGATGTTCTTCAGTCTCCAAGTATTTGTTACCTTTCCAAATTTTTTTCTTGTGGTTGATTTCGAGTTTCATAGTATTGTGGTGTGGAAATATGCACGGTATGGTCTTGATCTTTTTGTAGTTACTTAGGGCTGATTTGTGTCTCAGTATATGGTCTAATCTGGAGAACATTCCATGTGCAGTGGAGAAGAATGTATATTCTGCTGCTTTAGGATGAAATGTTCTGAATATATATGTTAAGTCCATCTGGTCCAATGTGTCATTCAAAGCCATTGTTTCCTTATTGATCTTTTTTTTTTTTTAATTTTTTTTTTCAACGTTTTTTATTTATTTTTGGGACAGAGAGAGACAGAGCATGAACGGGGGAGGGGCAGAGAGAGAGGGAGACACAGAATCGGAAACAGGCTCCAGGCTCCGAGCCATCAGCCCAGAGCCTGACGCGGGGCTCGAACTCACGGACAGTGAGATCGCGACCTGGCTGAAGTCGGACGCTTAACCGACTGCGCCACCCAGGCGCCCCTCCTTATTGATCTTTTAATTAGATGATCTGTCCATTGCTGTGAGTGGGGTGTTGAAGTCTCCTACTATTATGGTATTACTATCGATGAGTTTCTTTATGTTTGTGATCAATTGATTTATCTATTTGTGTGCTCTCACATTTGGCACATGAATGTTTACAATTGTTAGGTGTTCTTTGTCTATAGATCACTTGACTATGATATAATGCCCTCTGCATCTCTTGATACTGTCTTTATTTTAAAGTCTAGATTGTCTGATATAAGTATAGCTACTCTGGCTTTCTTTGTTGACCATTAGCATGATTGATGGTTCTCCATCCCCTTATTTTCAATCTGAAGGTGTCTTCACCTTCAGACATGCCGCTGTAAAAAGTGGGTCTCTTGGAAACAGCATAGAGATGGGTCTTGTTTTCTTATCCATTCTGTTACCCTATGTCTTTTGATTGGAGCATTGAGTCCATTGACGTTTAGAGTGAGTACTGAAATAGACGAATTTATTGCCATTATGATGCTTGTAGAGTTGGAGTTTCTGGTGGTGTTCTCTGGCCCATTCTAATCTTTTGTTGCTTTTGATATATATATGTATATATATATATATATATATATTTTTTTTTTTTTTCCCATCTTTTCTCCCCTCAGAAAGTCCCCCTTAAAATTTCTTGCAGGGCTGGTTTAGTGGTCACAAACTCCTTTAATTTTTGTTTGTCTGGGAAACTTTTTAATCTCTCCTTCTATTTTGAATGGCAGGCTTGCTGGATAAAGAATTCTTGGCTGCATATTTTTCTGATTCAGCACACTGAATATATCCTGCCACTCCTTTCTGGACTGCCAAGTTTCTGTGGATAGGTCTGCTACAAACATGATCTGTCTTCCCTTGTAGGATAGGGACTTTTTTTTCCCTAGCTGCTTTCATGATTCTCCTTGCCTGAGTATTTTGTGAATTTGACTCTGATATGCCTTGTTGATGTTCGGTTTTTATCGAATCTAATGGGAGTCTTCTGTGCTTCCTGGATTTTGATGTCTGTGTCTTTCCCCAGGTTAGGAAAATTTTTCTGCTATGATTTGTTCACATAACCTTCTACCCCTATTTCTCTCTCTTCCTCCTCTGGGACCCCTATGATTCTGATGTTGTTTGTTTTTAATGAGTCACTGATTTCTCTAATTCTTAAATCATGCTCTTTTGCCTTAATCTCCCTCTGTTTTTCTGCTTCGTTATTTTCTATAAGTTTGTCCTTTATATCGCTGATTCTCTGTTCTGCCTCTTCCATCCTTGCCGCCGCTGCATCCATCCGTGATTGCAGCTGTGTTATAGCATTTTTCATTTCATTCTGGCTATTTTTTACTTGTTTTATCTCTGCAGAAAGGGCTTCTAATCTATTTTCGACTCCAGCTAGTATTCTTATTATTGTGATTCTAAATTCTTGTTCAGACATCTTGCTTGTGTTTGTGTTGGTTAAATTACTGGCTGTCGTTTCTCTGTGCTCTTTCTTTTGGTGTGAATTTGTGGGGGGCCGGGCCCCAGTGCCAGGCTGAGACCAGGTCGAGCAATGTTCCCTGTTGACTCAGCCAACCCAGTGGTTCCCCCTCCCATTCATGTGGGAGGCTGGGCCCTGGCGCCAAGCTGAGACCAGGTCGAGCAATGTTCCCTGTTGACTTAGCCAACCCGGTGGTTCCCCCTCCCATTCCCCCACTTTCAAGGGCATAGGAAAGCCTTGTCAAGGCTGAGAAAGTTAATTCCTGAAGCCTGTGGTTTGCAGGTGTTGGCAGTAATGCTACCTCCCTTTTTCTACCCCGAGTCAGATAGAAACAAACATGGGAATTGTGTTTAGCTAGCAATCTTACCAACAAGGTCTTGTTGTGACCCGTCTAGAAAATGCACAAGAAACACAGAACTAAATGTTTTGGTTGGCAGCGATCATGTGAAACCTGTTTATTCTTAGAATGATCTGATCCATAAGAGTCTTATATTATAAAAGATTGTGTACAGCAACAATAAAGCCATCACTTGGGCCATCAGCCCAGGGGACCCTCCTGTTCCCAAACTTTCTCTTCTCTCTTTTTTTCTTGCATTCCCCTACCCTCAGGACCCTGACCTCAGTGTTTGTCGCGCCAGTCGCAACAGAATTCCCTTGTTTTGTCATTTTGAAGGGAGAAAAGAAATTAATAAGGTATAAAATTTGATATGAAAACAAAATTAAAAGAATATTAAAATTAAAAATTGAAAACACACACAGACAAAAATGGAATAGATGATGCTAGATCCTAGGTGGTCTGGGATCTGGGTGTAGAAAGTGGTTTGACAGGTTAGAGAAACAAACAAAACAACACAAAACAAAACAAAAAAAAGCGGGGAGGGGATAAAAAAAGGGAATCATTTGAGAATTTGAAAAAATGAATACACTAAAGTAGACTAAAATACATAAAAGTAGAGAATATAGTAGAAAAAATATAGAAAAATATTTTTAATAACAATTAAAAAGAAATATGAATTTTTTCATTTTCTGTGTTTAAGAAAAAAGAAAAATGAAAAAGTGAAAAAAGATAAAAAAGAGAAAAAAGACAAAAAAAGAAACATTTGAAAATTTTAAAAAGTGAATACAGTGTAGTAGACTGAAGTAAAATGATGGGAATAAGATAGAATTTGAAAAAAAATTATGTAAAATAAAAATATAGTAATAAAAATTAAATAAAAATATTTTGAAAATAAATTGAATGTAAAAATGAAGTTTTTCTCTTTCTGCATTCAAGAAAAAGAAAAGAAATGAAAAAAGAGAAAAAAGGAAAAGAAAGAAAAAAGGAAATTGTTTGAAAATTCGAAAAGGTGAGTACACTGAAGTAGACTAAAATAAAATAATGGAAGTAATGTAGAATTTGAAAAAAATTACAGAAAAGTAAAAAATATAGTAATAAAAATTAAAGACAGATATTTTTAATAAAACTTGAAGATAAAAATGAGTTTTTTCTTTTTCTGTATTCAAGAAAAAGAATTGTAAAAGAGAGAAAGGAAAAAAGAGAGAAAAAAATTGAGTCGATGAACCTGCTAACAGATTGAAGTAGGACTGAAACTACTTCGTTTTCCCCTAGAGGTCAGTCCATGTAGCTCTTTATAGTCCATAAATTAAGCCTGAGGTGGGGTTTGAGAGCGAAGTTGGCCCAGTTGGGCAGGGCTCGGTGTAACAACTCCGCTCTCCCCTAGATGGCGCTGCCAGTGGATTGTTGGGGTGGGAGCTGGGGTGGATTGTTGCTGTGCTCATTGGTGCTCATGTACATGCGCAGGAGCGGTGAAACCTGGAGCCACCCAGCCACCTAAACTGTTCTCCCGGATCAGCAATCATGCACCGGTCCTCTGTCTTCTGCTGTCTTTCACTCCCCGCTTTTTTACTCTCTGTGACCAGGCCCCAGGCAGCGCCTCTCTCCCGAGTTTTGTCTCAGATGCAGCTGTTTTCCCTCGCCCCTTACTTCTGAAGGACTGCATCTTTGACCTGTTCTGCCCCTCTGTGGGAGGGTCTCACTGAGCAATGGCCGAATGTCCCCTGCACCCAGGTACGCCCACTGGACACTGCTGTTGCTGGTGCCCCAAGACTATGGCCAGGTGCCAGCCCGCCCCCCCAAAAGATCATGAGACAGTGTAGCCTCAGCATTTCAGGGACCATGGAAAATCGCAACACACATCTGGCACCAGGCTTCACCCTCAGCAACTTTCCCCCAGCATCAGCAAATGTGGCATCCTTCCGGGGTCTGCTGGGACCAGGTGGCTTCAACAGTCTCTACCAAATGTCCTTCCAGCAGTGGAACTGCTTTTCCCTGTGTGGCCTGAGAACCTGCCGGACCCCACTCTGTTCCTGGGGATTCACCCTTCCCACTAGAGCACCGCCAGTATCGAGCTGCGGAGTTGCAGCCTTTGCGCTCCCCTTGTTTATGGTCTTAATGGGATATAAATCCTCTCCTTTCTGCTTTGTCCCTTTTTAGTTTAGTCCGCGCGGCTGTTTCCAATTTTCCACCTTCTCTCCAGCTGCTTTTGGGGAGGGGTGCTATTCCCGTGTGCTCCCCCCCTCCCCAGTCTCCATCCTCTCTCCACCAACAAAGGGGGTTCCCTACCTTTTGGGGCTTCTTGCTCCCCAAGTTCAGCTCTTTGTGTCACATACCTGCTGATTGTGCAGGTTGTGCAGATTATTGTGTTAATCTTCCAATCGGTTTTCTAGGTGTGTAGGATGTTTTAATGTTGGCCTGGCTGTATTTTATGGATGCGAGACACACAAAAAGCTTCCATGCTGTTCTGCCATCTTGGCTCCTCCCCTCCTTAGAATATTCTTGGTGTTGGTCTGCTTTTGTTCTTCTTCATGGCAGTTCTCTGTACCTCCTTGGTCCGGATGTCCTCCTTGATATCCTGGCCCAAATTAGGGAAGTTTTCAGGTATTTTTTCCTCAAATAAATTTTCTGCCGACTTTACTCTCTCTTCCTTTTCAGGGACTCCTGTAATATGTATGTTATTATGTTGATGGAGTCACTGAGTTCCCTAAGTCTATTCTTATGTTCCATAATTATTCTTTCTCTCTTTGTTCAGCTTCATTATTTCGTACTCTGTACCACTTTTTCATTCCTCTGCTTCTTCCAGCTTTGTGTTCATTTCATCCAGCCTGTTTCTAATCCGTTACTGCATTTTCTTTTCTGATTCTTTTTTTAAACTCCTTTATCTCTGTGGTAAGGGTGTCCTTGAAGATTTCCCTCCTTTTATCAAGCCCAGCTAGTATCCTCAGGATTTTTGCTTCCAGTTTTCCAGCAGGCATGTTACTTATATTTGTTCCACTAGATCTCTGGCCATGGCCTTATGTTCTTTCATTTAGGGTGAATCCTTCTATCTTGGCATTTTTGTCTAAGTCTCTACCTTCTTCTCTGTGTTAGAAAAAACAATTATATTTCATGCTCCTGAAATTAATGGCTTTATGAGGAAGAGGTCATATAATGTCCAGGGCTTGGCAATTCAGGGAGTGTCTCTGGTGTATTCTGCATGCACTGTGGGTGTATTTTGGCTGCTCTTTCCTTCAGGCCAGTCATCTTCAGAGCCTCTCCTTGCCTGCAGTAGGTAGTGTTTGGTCCTTGGCAAGAATGTGGTAAGTTTTAACTAGGTGTTCTCTGGTCTGCTTGTGAAATAAGACCTGATACTACTTCCAGTAGACCTGGATCCATATAGAACTCTTTGGAGAGAGATGTGGTGTGGGTAAGGTTTCTGCTGGTGTTCTGGGCAATGGGCCCACTATGCTGAGACTGAGACAAGCTTGACAAAGAAAGGTGGTGCTGCCAGAGAGTAGCACTGTGGGACTTGGTGTATGAAGGTTAGGCAGCCAGTGTGGGCACTGTGCTCCATGCAGTTCATGGTGGTGTGCTTATGCTAAGGGTCAGGGGAGGAAATACTACCAGCCAGCTTCTTTACTTCCAGAGAGGGGTCTCCATGCCTACTTTTCTCAGGGAAGCACTCAGACAACAGTGAATAATCTCCATTCTGTGTGTCCCAGGAATTGTTCAGATGGCTATTTCCACATTGCTAGCCTTAACGTTGTTTGCCTGCCCTCTCTTCAGGGGCAACGCAGTGCCCTCTGGGTTCTGTCTCAGCCAAGTCTGCTGACTTTCAAAATTACATGGTGTAGGGGTGTGAAGTGGACAGGGGTCTGCACTGGTCTTCTGTGGGAAGGGCCAAGCAAGCTGGGAATGAGGCAAGCTTGACCAAGAGGGGAACTCACACAGGCGCAGAGGGGTGTAGGACTCGGTGTTATCAAGGTAGGCAGTCATTGTAAGGGTGGAACTGCCCTCCACAGGTGACTACATTTCTATGCTGAGCATTGAGGGAGGAAAATGGCGCCAGCAGGCTCCTTTGTACCTGAAGAGGTATCTCTGTACTTGCTACCTCCAGGGACACTCTCTAAGAAGAGTGAACAATCTCATTGTGCTCCAGGCATTCCTCATATTGCTGTTTCCATGCAGTCTGCTCCCCAGTTTTTTCCTTGCCTTCTCTCCAGGCAGAGTGCAGTGTTCTCAGGGCTTTACCCCAGCCAAGCCTTTAAAACTTTAAACCTTTAGAACTCCAGTCTTTAAGTCCTGCTGGTTGCAAGAACTCATGAAAATCATACCCCATTGTTTTGTCAGCCAATGGATTTTGGGATATGTTCTCCTGTGAGTTCTCCTATGTGCCCATCTCTCTCGCCTTTCTCCAGGACCAGGACTCAATCCTCTCCACAGCACCTGCAATCTGTTTCTCCCCCAAACCACGTCTCACACTTCCTACCTTCTTTGATGTGGCTTCTTCTCTCCCTTTTGTTGTGGAATTTGTTCTGACAGTCTTCAGGTTGATATCTGGGGTATTTAGAATGATTTGATAGATATCTAGTTGTTTGTGGGATGAGAGGAGGCTATATTCCTCCTGCTCTTCCACCATCTTCTCTCTCTCTAGGAGCAGTGTTTTAAAGAAAGTCTTCAAAGCAAAGAGAGCTTTATCACAGTAAATATTTTCCATAATACAATGTGGGGTGTTGAGATTCCCTCAGAGAATTGAATGGGGGCTTTATTCAATTTTTGCTGGGAATTTATGTGACAATTAATTCTAGAAATGCCAGAAGTCTGGATGAATTAGCATCTTAAAGGTGACACAGAGATACACAAGTACGTCCATTCTATAATGGAGTCAGTGTCAGACAAAAGTGTGTATATGTGCATCTGATCTCTAGCAACTGTTGCACTATAACATCCATCAGCATGAGAATGGAGTATTAGAGCTCCTCTAACTTTATACCATTTATGATAGGTTTTTGTTCAACAAGTGAGAGAAAATGAAACATGATTCTAAATGAAACCAATTATAGTCAAGATGATATTTCAATTTCTTACATATTTGTGAATCTTTGAATTTGAAAAATTTATTGTTTAGATTATAGTCTTCTAAAGAGTTATTGAAAGAATTAGCCACTAACGTGCTCAGTGAAGAACCTTAATATCTATTTCTCATTGTGGGTTTCTCAGTGCATCATTCGTCAAGCTGTGATGTGTAGCTCAGTTGAAAGGGATGCTTTTGGGGCATCGTGGCTCAGTCGGTTATGCGTCCAACTTCGGCTCAGTTCATGATCTCATGGTACATGGGTTTGAGTCCCGCGTCAGGTTCTGGGCTGACAGCTCAGAGCCTGGAGCCTGCTATAGATTGTGTGTCTCCCTCTCTCTCTGCCCCTCCTCCACTCATGCTATATCTCTCTCTGTCTCAAAAATAAACAAACATTAAAAAAATAAAAAAAAAATAGAAAGGTTTGCTTTTATTTGAAACGTAAGTCACTGTGAATTTCCTGGTCTGAAACTGGTCATTATAAACAGGCTTGCTGGTTAATTTGATCCAATCAGAGGTAAACTTCTTGCATAAAAACCTGGAGGTGACCTTATGAAAAATAACTATGGAGTAAAAATATTGTATTGTGTGTGTCTTTCCACACTGAGTATGCGTAACTTTAATAGATACTCTTTTACTGGGAGTTTAGTGGGCTGGCAGGAATATTTGTTGCCCAAGCTGAGGGCCAACCTTACAAAAAGATAAATGTGTTGAGCAAAACATGATTCATGAGTACAATATCTAAGAAAGTGGATGGCTTAGTTTCTAGAATTATTAAGGCCCTGGGGATTGGCGACCCCTGAAGGTATATAATATCATGATGATGCAGGCCATAGTGGTATATTTGGAAATTTCCTAAGACACGTTCCCTGAAGGCTTGGATATTCTGTTTAACTTATCTCTATTGTCCTTCAGTTAAAAAATACATCATTTGAATGAGTACTGAAAAACAATGCAGAAGGAAAATCCAGAAGGAAAATATGAAAACTTCAAAGTTTTATGGTTACAAGAAATAAAATATAATTCAATTTATTTATATACTTGTTGCTGGGAAGAATGAGAGTCAATAAAGGACTTGCAGAGGAACAATTTCAATAAATTAGTATAAAATTCTGGATGGAAAGAGTAATGGAAATATTATTTTAAGGAGAAATTTCAATTGTTAGGGAAGAGCTAGGTAATGTATTTTTTAAAAGATTTTTTAACACTTTTAAAACTTTTTATTACAGATACATTGTAACATGTTCAAAAGTACACAGATGAGTATAAAGAACCATGGATCCATCACCTGGTTTCAACAATTATCATCATATGGCTATCTTAGCTTATGTTAAGAAAAACCCAAATATTATCACATTGAACTTAGTTGCAAATCATTTGTAAAGAAAAATAACTTCTCCTTTACCCACTATTTGAGTATTTCCATAATGTGATTCATTCAGGAAAGACACAATAAATGTTTATTTCTTTCCACATTTTATATCAAATTTTCAGATAAAATTTATTGTTTTACAAACTTCCAAATTTGATCAGTAAGGTTTTTTTGAAAATCATAAATTTATTTATTTTCAATATAATTTATTTTCAAATTGGTTTCCATACAACACCCAGTGCTCATCCCAACAAGTGCCCTCCTCAATGCCCATCACCCACTTTCCCCTCTCCCCCACCCCTATCAACCCTCAGTTTGTTCTCAGTATCCAAGAGTCTCTTATGCTTTGCCTCCCTCCCTCTCTCTAACTTTTTTCCCTTTCCCCTTCCCAATGGTCTTCCATTAAGTTTCTCCAGATCCACATATGAGTGAAAACATATGGTAACTGTCTTTCTCTGACTGACTTATTTCACTTAGCATAATACCCTCCAGTTAGATCCAGGTTGCTGCAAATGGCCAGATTTCATTTTTGTCATTGCCACGTAGTATTCCATTGTATATGTAAACCACATTTTCTTTGTCCATTCATCAGTTGATGGACATTTAGGCTCTTTCTATAATTTGGCTATTGTTGAAAGTGCTGCTGTAAACATTGGGGTACATGTGCCCCTATGCATCAGCACTCTTGTATCCCTTGGGTAAATTCCTAGCAGTGCTACTGCTGGGTCATAGGGTAGATCTTTTTTTAAATTTTTTGAGGAACCTCCACACTTTTTCCAGACTGGCTGTGCCAGTTTGCATTCCTACCAACAGTGCAAGAGGATTCCCGTTTCTCCACATCCTCTCCAGCATGTATAGTCTCCTCATTTGTTCATTTTAGCCACTATGACTGGTGTGAAGTGGTATCTGAGTGTGGTTTTGATTTGTATTTCCCTGATGATGAGTGATGTTGAGCATCTTTTTATGTGTCTGTTGGCCATCTGGATGTCTTCTTTAGAGAAGTGTCTATTCATGTTTTCTGCCCATTTCTTCACTGGATCCTGTATTTTTCGGGTGTGGAGTTTGGTGAGCTCTTTATAGATTTTAGATACTAGCCCTTTGTCCAATGTCATTTACAAATATCTTTTCCCATTCTGTCGGTTGTCTTTTAGTTTTGTTGGTTGTTTCTTTTGCAGTGCAGAAACTTTTTATCTTCATGAAGTCCCAAGAGTTCATTTTTGCTCTTAATTCCCTTGCCTTTGGAGATGTGTTGAGTAAGAAGTTTCTGTGACTGAGTTCAAAGAGGTTTTTTCCTGCTTTCTCCTCTAGGGTTTTGATGGTTTCCTGTATCACATTCAGGTCCTTTATCTATTTTGAGTTTATTTTTGTGAATTGTGTAAGAAAGTGGTCTAGTTTCATTTTTCTGCTTGTTGTTGTCTAGCTCTCCCAGCACAATTTGTTAAAGAGACTGTCTTTTTTCCATTGGATATTCTTTCCTGCTTTGTCAAAGATTAGTTGGCTGTACATTTGTGGGTCCAATTCTGGAGTCTCTGTTCTATTACATCGGTCTATTTGTCTGTTTTTGTGCCAATACCATGCTGTCTTGATGACTACAGCTTTGTAGTAGAGGCTAAAGCCTGGGATTGTGATGCTTTCCACTTTCATTTTCTTATTTAATATTACTTTGTCTATTCATGGTCTTTTGTGGTTCCATACAAATTTTAGGATTTCTTGTTCTAGCTTCGAGAAGAATGCTGGTGCAATTTTGATTGGGATTGCATTGAATGTGTAGATTGCTTTGTGTAGTATTGACATTTTAACAATATTTATTCTTCCAGTCCATGAGCATGGAATGTTTTTCCATTTCTTTATATCTTCTTCAATTTCCTTCATAAGGTTGGTATAGTTTTTAGTACACAAATCTTTTACATCTTTCGGTAGGTTTATTCGTAGGTATTTTATGCTTTTGGTGCAATTGTGAATGGGATCAGTTTCTTTATTTGTCTTTCTGTTGCTTAATTATTGTTGTATAAAAATGAAACCGATTTCTGTATGTTGATTTTGTACCTTGCTACTTTGCTGAATTCACGTATCAGTTCTAGCAGACTTTTTGTGGAGTCTGTCGGGTTTTCCATGTATAGTATCATGTCGTCTGTGAAAAGTAAAATTTGATGTCTTCTTTCCAATTTGGATGCCTTTTATTTCATTTTGTTGTCTGATTGCTGATGCTAAAGTGTTAAACAACACTGTTTAACTGATTGCTGATGCTAAACTGTTAAAGAACACTGTTTACAGACCGTTAAACAGTGATGAGAGTGGACATCCCTATCGTGTTCCTGATCTCAGGGGGAAAGTTCTCAGTTTTTCCCCATTGAGGGTGGTATTAGCTGTGGGCTTTTCATAAATGACTTTTATGATGTTTAAGTATTTCCTTCTATCCTGACCTTCTTGAGGGTTTTTATTAAGAAAGGATGCTGAATTTTGGCAGATGCTTTTTCTGCATCTATCTTCAGGATCATATGGTTCTTATCTTTTCTTTTATTAATGCGATGTATCCCATTGATTGATTTGCAAATATTGAACCAGTCCTGCAGCCCAGGAATGGATCCCACTTGATCATGGTGAATAGTTCTTTTTATATGCTGTTGAATTCCATTTGCTAGTATCTTGTTGAGGATTTTTGCATCCATATTCATCAGGGATATTGGCCTGTAGTTACTTTTTTGTTGGGTGTCTGTCTGGATTGGGAATCAATGTAATGCTGGCTTCATGGAATGAGACTGGAAGTTTACCTTACCTTTCCATTTTTTGGAATAGTTTGAGAAGGATATGTATTCACTTTGCTTTAAATGTCTGGTAGAATTCCCCAGGGAAGCCCTCTGGTCAGGACTTTAATTTGTTGGGAGATTTTTGATAAATGATTCAATTTCTTCACTAGTTATGGGTCTGTTCAAATTTTCTATTTCTTCTCATTTGAGTTTTGGTAGTGGGTGGGTGTTTAGGAATTTGTCCATTTCTTCCAGGTTGTCCAATTTGTTGGCATATGATTTTTCATAGTATTCTATGATAATTGCTTGTATTTCTGAGGGATTGGTTATAATAAATCCATTTTCATTTGTGATTTTATCTATTTGGGTCATCTCTCTTTGCTTTTTGAGAAGCCTGGCTAGCGGTTTATCAATTTTGTTTATTTTTTCAAAGACCAACTCTTGGTTTCATTGATCTGTTCTATTGTGTTTTTGGATTCTATTATTTCTGCTCTGCTCTTTATTATTTCTCTTCTTCTGCTTGGTTTTGGGTGTCTTTACTGTTCTGCTTCTATTTCCTTTAGGTGTGCTGTTAGATTTTGTAATTGGGATTTTTCTTGTTTCTTGAGATAGGCCGGGATTGCAATGTATTTTCCTCTTAGGACTGCCATTGCTGCATCCAAAAAGGTTTGGATTGTATTTTCATTTTAATTTGTTTCCACATATTTGTAAATTTCTACTCTAATTTCCTGGTTGACCCATTCATTCTTTAGTAGGATGTTCTTTAACCTACATGCTTTTGGAGGTTTTCCAGACTTTTTCCTGTGGTTGATTTCATTTCATAGCAGTGTGATCTGAAAGTGTGCATGGTATGATCTCAATTCTTTTATATTTACTTAGGGCTGTTTTGTGACCCATATGTGATCTATCTTGGAGAATGTTCCATGTACACTCGAGAAGAAAGTATATTCTGTTGCTTTGGGATGCGGAGTTCTAAATGTATCTGTCAAGTCCATCTGTCCAATGTATCATTAGGGCCATTGTTTCTGTATTGATTCTCTGTCTTGATGATCTGTCCATTGTTGTAAGTGGAGTATTAAAGTCCCGTGCATTCTTACTAGTAAGTTGCTTATGTTTGTGATTTATTGTTTTATATATTTTGGCACTACAAATTCGGTGCATAGACATTTGTAATTGTTAGCTCTTCCTGATGGATAGACCCTGTAATTATGATATAATCCTCTTTTTCATCTCTTGTTACAACCTTTAATTTAAAGTCTAGTTTTTTCTGACATAAATATGGCTACTCTAGATTTCTTTTGACTTCCAGTAGCATGATAGATAGTTCTCCATCCCCTTACTTTCAATCTGAAGGTGCCCTCAGGTCTAAAATGAGTCTTGTGTAGACAGCAAATAGATGGGTCTTGGTTGTTGTTGTTTTTTTTTTTTTTTTTTTTTTTTATATCCATACTGATACGCTATGTCTTTTGATTGGAGCATTTAGCCCATTTACATTCAGTGTTATTATTGGAAGATAAAGGTTTAGAATCCTGTGTTCTCTGTAGGTTTCATGCTTGTAGTGATGTCTCTGGTACTCTGTGGTTCTTGCAACGTTTCACTCACAGAGTCCCCTTAGAATTTCGTGTAAGTCTGGTTTGGTGGTGATGAATTCCTTCAGTTTTTGTTTGTTTGGGAAAACTTTTATCTCTGTTTCTATTCTGAATGACAGACATGTTGGATAAAGTATTCTTGGCTGCATATTTTTGCTGTTCATCACATTGAAGATTTCCTACCATTCTTTTCTGGCCTGCCAAATTTCAGTAGATAGGTCTGCTACTACCCCTATGTGTCTACCTTTGTGTGTTAAGGCCTGTTTATGCCTAGCTGCTTTCATAATTCTCTTTAACCTTGTATTTTGCCAGTTTCACTATGATATGTCATGCAGATCGATTCAAGTTATGTCTGAAGGGAGTTCTCTGTGCCTCTTTGATTTCAATGCCTGTTTCCTTCCCCAAGTTGAGGAAGGTATCAGCTATGATTTGATCAAGTATACCTTCATCCCCTTTCTCTTTCTCTTCTTCTTCTGGAAGTCTTATGATATGGATGTTGTTCCATTTGGTTGAATCAATTAGTTCTCTAATTCTACTCTTGTGGTCCTGGATTTTCTCATCTCTCTTTTTCTCAGCTTCCTCTTTTTCCATAATGTTATCTTCTAATTCACCTATTCTTTTTTTTTTTTTTTTTTTAATTTTTTTTTTCAACTTTTTAAATTTATTTTTGGGACAGAGAGAGACAGAGCATGAACGGGGGAGGGGCAGAGAGAGAGGGAGACACAGAATCGGAAACAGGCTCCAGGCTCCGAGCCATCAGCCCAGAGCCTGACGCGGGGCTCGAACTCACGGACCGCGAGATCGTGACCTGGCTGAAGTCGGACGCTTAACCGACTGCGCCACCCAGGCGCCCCTCACCTATTCTTCCCTCTGCCTCTTCAATCCGTGCTGGCACTCTGGCTGCCTCCATTTTGTTTTGCACCTCATTTATAGCATTTTTAAATTCATCATGACTATTTTTTAGTCTCTTGATCTGTAGCAATAGATTCTTTACTGTCTTCTATGCTTTTTTCAACCCCATTGATAAATTTATGACTTTTATTCTAAATTCTTGTTCAGTTTTGTTGCTTAAATCTGTTTTGATCAGTTCTTTAGCTGTCACTTCTTACAGGAACTTGTTTTGAGGAGAATTCTTCCATTTCTTATAAGCTCTGCATCTGCAAGCACTGCTATATTAAAGGGAGGGCATACTGTGTCCAGGGCCTGGCCCTTCAGGAGGTGTTTTTTTGGAGAGTGTTATTTGCTGTCTGTTATTGTTACTTTGGGTATTTTATTTCCCTACTCATAGTGATGTTTTGGACCCTCCACCAGGTGTTCTTTGGTTTGTTCCTGAAGTAGCCCTGTAAAAGAAAACAAACAGACAGACAAACAGGAAAAAAAAAGCATGCAAACAAGAAATAAATCAAAGAAACAGACAAAAACAAAAAACTAAAAAGAATCCAAAAGCAAAAAACCAGAAACACTGGCTACAAGTAAGGAACAGGGTGGAGGCGGTGGTGATGGAAGATCACATACAGAGAAATGACAGTAGTGGGGAGAAAGAGAAAAGTAAACATTGACCAGGCAGAGAGACTAAAAGGCTTAATCCAGAGAGAGATAAAGGAAAATAAGGAAGGAGGCAGGGATAAAGAAACAAAGATAAAGTTACCCAGATGGAGAAACTTTATGGCTTGGTTATTCCAGAGAGAGAGAAAGGAATGTAAAGAAGGTGTAGAACATGTATCAAGAGAATGGATTAAATGTGTCTGTTTAAACAAACCAATAACCAGAGTAACCCGTCTAGAGGAGGGAAGAGATAAGAAGGAGAAATGGGGTGGAGAATATATCTATATATCAAGAATTGTGCTAGAATTAATCCAGGCAATGCAGCAGTGCTGGTCTCGAGGAGGGGTCCATCTGGTTCCACAGCATCTATCCCACTCCAGTAGATAAGCAGTTACCTGGTGCAGAAGGGTGTGGTTTGCTGTAGGCTGGTCCTGCCTCCACTGTGGGCCCCTCACACCGATCCCTGAGGTCCCATATTGGTGGTGGTGGGAGAAAAATGGCGACCCCCCAGTCTCTTCTCCACGACTTGGTGCCCAAATTACTCCTTTGGAGCCATCCTCACTGTGCTGCAAGTACAGATGAGGCTGTCTGTCTCGCTTTGCCAACTCCTTTGCCCCAGCACTTGGATGTGAATTAAACTCCTGCTCTGTGTGCCCTGGTACTGGGGAAGCACCTCCCGATAAGAGGTCCTACCTGGTTTTGTCCTGCGCTGCAGCCCTTCAGGGGAGGGAACCAGCTTCTGCACCCCTGTGTACTGCACCCTTGTGTACTGCACCCCTGATATACCACTGAACCTGGAGGTGGCTCCCCTCCTCCACATGTGTGTGTACAGGGCAATCAGCACCAGTCCAAAGATGGAATCTTCAGTTAGAGATGATCTAGCCTGCAGTTAGAGATGGGATCCCTCTCTGTCCCAGTCCAAGGTTTTTTTCTCTTGTCCAGATACAGTCCTACACTTCCCTAGCTGCTCTTTCTCTTCCCTTTGTGTCTCCTCAGAAGGGGATCCCTCCCCTCTGTGCCTAGGCAGCCTGTTTTTTCTCCCCCAGTTTGCAATTGCCCACCTATGGTCTCTCAGGTTGTCCTGGTTTCTCCGTGGTATACTCAGTCTCTTTTCCTCCCAGACTCTTGGGGTTCAAAGTCCTTTGACCTCAGCTCTTCATTGTTTGGAAGATACAGGAAGTATGGATCCCCCTACTTCTCTGCCATGTTGGCTGTCCCTCAGAAATCATAAATTTAAACATATTGTGTTTCAGTCATTATTCTTACTGATGCTAATTGCCCCCACTTTGGGAAGTAGACACCCCTTCAATATGGTTCCTAATTTCCTTATTCCCTCTTTCCTTCCTTCCCTCTTTCCATCCTTCCTTCCTTCCTTCCTTCCTTCCTTCCTTCCTTCCTTCCTTCCTCCTTTTGTAAGTTGTTTTCCACCACAAAAGCCCTGCTGGCCATATCAGGTAGATAGAAGGGGATGTTATTTACCATAGAAGTGGCAAGTCTGGGAAGAAATAAATGAGTGTCCAGTGTAATCCTATATTAAAGTAAACTTCCATGTGAAATATTTTCTTAATATTTGTACATATATCCATTACTGTATTTAACCACATTTCATAATTGTATATTTGCTTATCTGTGACCCTGATTAATCTTGAAGCTTTTTAAGTGTGTGAATTTAGCTTACTTTATATATCTGTGTCTCTGTCTCTTTGTAATTTCTGTGTACTTCCTACTTCTTTACAAAGTCCATGCCTAGTACAATCCTAGTACATGGTAAACATCCAATAAATGCTCTTTGCATAAATGAATCAATTCATGTTGGTGAAGGTCAATACTATTTCTCTATCTCTTTTCTGTCAAACTCATGCCTTTGTTTACCATTTTTCTACATACAGTATTCTTTTTATTGCGCTCTTTACATCTTTGTTTCTTAAAGTGTAGATTAGAGGATTAAGGGTGGGTGTGACGATTGTGTAAAAGAGAGTAAGGAACTTCCCCTCATCTTGGGATGTGCTATTCTGTGGCTTCATGTACATATAAATGACTGTTCCATAAAAGAGAGTTACTACTGTGAGGTGGGAACCGCATGTATTAAGGACCTTATGCCACCTTGCTGTTGACTTGATCCTCACAACAGCTTGAGTGATAATTGCATATGAGATCAGAATTAGTGATAGAGGTACTAGAAGAAATATCACTCCAAGAGCAAAGACTACAATCTCAATTACTTTTGAGTAGACACAAGCCATCTTGACCAAGGCTGGCATCTCACAGAAAAAATTATCGACCTCCCGGTGCCCACATCTTGGCAACTTCAAAGTCAGGGAGCAAAGAATGAAGGCACTACCGAGACCACCTAACCAGGCGGTGAGCACCATCTTCTGGCAAAGCTGAGGGTGCATTATTATTGTGTAGTAAAGAGGTTGACAAACAGCAGCATAGCGGTCATAGGCCATCACAGCCAAGAGAAGACATTCTGTCGCTCCCAAGTCAAGGGCAAAGAAGAATTGGAGCACACATCCTCCGTAGGTAATAGACTTTGTTGGACCCCATAGATTAACCAGCATCTGTGGGATGATGCTAGTTGCATAACAGAGGTCCAGAAAAGACAAATTGGATAGGAAGAAATACATGGGAGTATGGAGCTGGCTGTCTAGTTTAGATACAAGGATGATGGTTGTGTTTCCTACCAGAGTCACAATATAGAAGATGAAGACAACCCCAGAGATGATGTGTTCTAATTGGGGCCAATCAGAAAACCCCAGCAGGATGAAATCTGTCATGGAACTTCTATTGTTTGTGTCCATGGCTCCTTATGAAGATCTAGAAGACAATAGTATGGTAATAAAAAATAGTATTATTCTTAGGTAGAAATAAAAATTTCTAAAGTTTCCCATGAGTATCCCAAGTTCACTTCTTTGTGTTCTCTCTCCCATTTGGAGCACCTCTTTTAACAGTTTCTCTGTGTTCAGTGCCCAAAGCCTCTCTGTTTACTTATAACCAGAGTGGTCCTAAAAATAATATGGTAAACCCAGTCACACTGAATTGTAAGTCATTGAAAAGGCTTAATATGCCATGACACCTATGGTTATGGGTAATTTGGTTAAATGATAAATCCATAAAATTATATATTTTAAGAGTTTCTCATATTTTGACTTGTTCATTATTGAAATTATGACATTAACATCACTTGGCATGACTTTTACCCCCCATATCAAAGGAGTGGGGTTTGAAGTAAAAAGTTATATAACCTATTATGTTGGCATAAGCGTCACCATTTGGTAGCAGAATCACTTTCCATATTCACTTACAAATGTCTGCATTTTAGCCATTATCATCACCATCACCACCAACCACCTCCTCCTTTTTCCCCTTCCATTCAACATTGCTGACACTGCTGTTCCTTTACCAACTTTGGTATTATGCACTATACTGTCCTTTTACGGTGCATGAGTTTTTGGTTCCAGGAAAAAATCTTTCTTATTAACCTTTATTTCCATGTACAGAGGCTTTGTGTTTCTTGGAATACCTTTCATGGCTGCCAGTACACCATTTAAATAGCCATACTGATTTGTTTGATTTAATAGTTAAATATTAAACTAATTTCAGAAGCATCTGGTTACCACATACACATAGCACCTCCTTATATTAGCTTCTACTCACCTGGTAATTCAGCAAATTAGCAAGATAGGTAACTCGAACAAAAAAACTCATTGAACAGTCATTGAATTGGTTTTTCCCATGTAATCTACCAATTAATGAATCCTCTGTTTGTTGTTCTTTTTTGGAACTCTATAGGTAAAATCTCATTTCAATTCTAAAAGAAAAGAGAAAAGGGATAAAGAATAAAGAATACCATTCTCTTCAAGTGCACATGGGAGATTCTCTAGGATAGATCATACACTAGGTCACAAATCAGGCCTCAATAAGTACAAAAAGATTGAGATCATATGACCACAATGCTATGAAGTTTGAAGTTAACCACAAGAAAATATTTGAAAAGGCTAAATATACATGGAGGTTAAACAACAACATAATAAAGAATAAATGGGTCAACAAGGAAAATAAAAAATACTTGGAAAGAAATAAAAATCAAAACATGATGTCCAAGGGGTGTCTGGGTGGTTCAGTCGGTTAAGCATCTGATTTCAGCTCAGGTCATGATCTCCATTCATGAATTCAAGCCCCACATTGTGTTTTGTGCTGACAGCTCAGAGCCTGGAGGCAGCTTTAGATTCTGTGTCTCCCTCTCTGTGCTCCTAACCCGCTCACATTCTGTGTTTCTCTCTCTCTCTCTCAAAAATAAATAAACGTCAAAAAAAAAAAAACAACAAAAAAGCCCCAAAAACATGATGTCCAAAACTTTTAGAATGCAGCAAAAGCTGTCTTACGAGGGAAGTATGTTGCAATACAGTCCTACCTCAAGAAGCAGGAAAGATCCCAAATACACACCCTAACCTTACACCTAAAGGGGATAGAAAAAAACAACAATCTAAGCCTAAAGCTAACAAAAGAAGGGAAATAATAAAGATTAGAGCAGAAATAAATCATATAAAAACTTAAAAAAAGAGAACAGAGTAATATATTAAGGAGCTGGTTCCTTGCAAAAGTTAATAAAATTGATAAACACCTAGCCCGACTCATCAAAGGGAAAAGAGTAAGGACACAAATAAATGAGATTACTAATGAGAGGGGAGAAATAACAGCCAACACCACAGAAAGGGAAACAAATATAAAAGAATATTATGAAAAAAAATATGCCAACAAATTAGACAACTTGGAAGTAATGGATAAATTACAGAAACATATACACTACCAAAAATGAAACAGGAGGAAATAGAAAACTTGAACAGAATGATAATCAGAAAAGAAATTAAATTAGTAATAAAAAATCTTCCCCAAACCAAAAATCTGAAAAGCCAGATGGCTTTCCAGGGGAATTCTACCAAACATATAAAGAAGAGTTAATACCTATTTTTCTAAACTATTCCAAAAATTACAAATGGAAGGAAAACTTCCAAACTGTTTTATGCAGCCAGCATTACCTAAATTCCAATACTACAAAAAGGCCCCACTTCAAAGAGAATTACAGACCAATAACCCTGATGAACATGGATGCAAACATTCTCAACAAAATAGTAGTCAGTAAAATTCAACAGTACATTAAAAGAATGATTCACTATGATAAAGTGGAATTTTTTCCTGGGTTTCAAGAGTTGTTCAATATTGGCAAATCAATCAATGTGATACACCACATTAATAAAAGGGAGCATAAAAACCATATGACCCTTTGGTTGGCACAGAAAAAACATTTGACAAAATACAACATTCAACATGATAAAACCCCTCAACAAAGTAGTTATAGAGGGAATATATCTCGACATCATAAAGGCCATATACAAAAGACCCACAGCCAATATCCTCAATGGGCAAAAGCTGAGAGTTTTTCCTATACAGTTAGGAAAATGACAGGAATGTCAACCCTCACTACTGTTATTTAACATTTACTGGAGTCCCAGTGTCAGCAATTGACAACAAGAAGAAATAAAAGGCATTCAAATCACCAAGGAAGAAGTTAAACTTTCACTATTTGTGGATTACATGATACTCTATGTAGAAAATCTTAACGACAGAACTAAAACATTGCTAGAAGTGAGATATAAATTCAGTAATATCACAGGCTACAAAATCAATGTACAGAAATCTGTTGCAGTTTTATACCCCAAAAATTAGCCAGCAGAAAGAGAAATCAAGGAATCAAATCCCAAATACAATACATAAGATACCTAAGAAATAACCTAAAAAAGAGGCAAAAGATCTGTATGCTGAAAACTATAAAACAATTGGGGCGCCTGGGTGGCGCAGTCGGTTAAGCGTCCGACTTCAGCCAGGTCACGATCTCGCGGTCCGTGAGTTCGAGCCCCGCGTCAGGCTCTGGGCTGATGGCTCGGAGCCTGGAGCCTGTTTCCGATTCTGTGTCTCCCTCTCTCTCTGACCCTCCCCCGTTCATGCTCTGTCTCTCTCTGTCCCAAAAATAAATAAAAAACGTTGAAAAAAAAAATTAAAAAAAAAAACAAAAACAAAACAAAACAAAAAAAAAAAACTATAAAACAATTATGAAAGAAATTGAAGATGACACAAGGTAATGTAAAAATATTCCCTGCTCATGGATTGGAAGTACAAATATTGTTAAAATGTCTATACAACCCAAAACAATCTACAAAATTAAGGCAATGCCTATCAAAATAACCACAGCGTTTTTCACAAAAGTTGAAGAAACAGTCCTATAATTTGTATGGACCACAAAAGACTTTGAAGCCAAAACAATCTTGAACAAGCAAAGTAAAACTGTAGGCATCACAATCCCGGACTTTAAGTTATCTTACAAGCTGTGGTGACCAAGATAGTATGGTACTGGCACAAAAACAGACACATAAATCAATGGAACGAAATAGAACACCTTGTAGAAAACAAAGCTGGAGGCATCACAATCCTGGACTTCAAGCTGTATTACAAAGTTGTAATCATCACGTCAGTATGGTACTGGCACAAAAACAGACACTCAGATCAATGGAACAGAATAGAGAACCCAGAAATTAATCCACAAACATATGGCCAACTAATCTTTGACAAAGCAGGAAAGAGTATCCAATGGAATAAAGACAGTCTCTTCAGCAAGTGGTGCTGGGAAAACTGGGCCGCGACATGCAGAAGAATGAACCTGGACCACTTTCTTACACCATACACAAAAATGGACTCAAAATGGATGAAAGACCTAAATGTAAGACAGGAAGCCATGAAAATCCTTGAGGAGAAAGCAGGCAAAAATCTCTTTGACTTCGGCCCCAGCAACTTCTTACTCAGCACATCTCCAGAAGCAAAGGAAACAAGAACAAAAATGAACTATTTGGACCTCATCAAAATAAAAACCTTCTGCACAGCGAAGGAAACAATCAGAAAAACTAAAAGGCAACTGATGAAATGGAAGAAGATATTTTCAAATGACATATCAGATAAAGGGTTAGTATCAAAAATCCATAAAGAACTTCTCAAACACAACAGCCAAAGAACAAATAATCCAATGAAGAAATGGGCAAAATACATGAATAGACACTTCTCCAAGGAAGACATCCAGATGGCCAACTGACACATGAAAAAATGCTCAACACCACTCATCCTCAGGGAAATACAAATCAAAACCACAATGAGATACCACCTCACACCTGTCAGAAGGGCTAACATTAACTCAGGCAATGACTGATGTTGGCGAGGATGCAAAATGAGGATCTCTTTTGCACTGCTGATGGGAATGCAAACTGGTGTAGCCACTCTGGAAAACAGTATGGAGGTTCCTAAAAAAATTAAAAATAGAACTACCCTATTACCCAGCAATTGCACTACTAGGTGTTTATCCAGGGGATACCGTTGTGCTGTTTCGAAGGGGCACATGCACCCCCATGTTTATAGCAGCGCTATCAACAATAGCCAAAGTGTGTAAAGAGCCCAAATGGCCATCAATGGATGAATGGATAAAGAAGATGTGATATATATATACAATGGAGTATTACTCGGCAATCAAAAACAATGAAATCTTGTCATTTGCAACTATATGGATGGAACTAGATGGTATCATGCTAAGCGAAATTCATCCGTCATAGAAAGACAAAAATCATATGACTTCACTCATATGAGGAATTTAAGATACAAAACAGATGAACATAAAGGAAGGGAAGCAAAAATAATATAAAAACAAGGAGGAGGACAAAACATAAGAGACTCAAATATAGAGAACAAACAGAGGGTTGCTGGAGGGGTTGTGGGATGGGAGATGGGCTAAATGGATAAGGGGCATTAAGGAATCTACTCCTGAAATCACTGTTGCACTATATGCTAACCAACCTGGATATAAATTAAAAAAAAAAAAGAACTACCCTATAACCAGCACCTGCAGTACTAGGTATTTACCCAAAGGATACAAAAATACTCATTTGAAGGGGTACATGCACCCTAACATTTACAGCAGTATTATGAAAAATAGCCAAATTTTGGAAAAAATTCTAATGTCCATCAATGGATGGATAAAGAAGGTGTGGTATGTAAATATACAATGGAATATTATTCAGCCATCAAAAGAATGAAATCCTGTCAATTGCAATGACATGGATGGAGGAGTGTATTATTCTAAGCAAATTAAATCAGAGAAAGACAAATACCATATGAGTTCACACATGTGTGGAATTTAAGAAGCTTAATAGATTAACATAGGGGAAAAAGAGGCAAACCATAAAATAGACTCTTAACTATAGAGAACAAACTGAGGGATTCTGGAGGGGAGATAGGTGGGGGATGGGTTCATTGGGTGATGAGTATTAATAGGAGGGCACTTGCGATGAGCAACAGAGTATTGTATGTAAGTGATGAATCACTACATTATACTCATGAAAGTTATATTGCACTGTATGTTAACTAACTAGAATTTCAATAATAACTTGGAAAAGAAATGACTATCTGCAAAACAAAAAAAGAAAAAAAAACACAACCTGTTTGTACAACAGTGTCCCTGTATGTTAAATGATGATGATAATATTCTGCAAAGGGAGGCTTTGAGGGTTAATTTTTGTGAAAACACTAGGAACTGTGCTTGGTTTCCATTTAATTCTAAAAATTAAAAATTGTATTCACCTGCCTACAAATTCTTCTTCTATTTTTCCCATATCTCTTCATTTTTCCCACTGGTGATTTTACTAAAGTGGTCTAGAACTGAACTGAAACGCCTAAAATTTTATGTGTTGGTACCTTTTTAAATACACAGACAGGATGTACACAAAAGTACCCATAAGCACAATGTACATACTGAGCTGATAAACCCAGAGGTAGGAGAGGACAGGGGACTTAATCTCCCCAGATTTCTTGATTACAAAATGCAGTCAGCTTGTTTTGACCACGTCATGTTGGAGTAGTGTTTGGAATGAGAAAGCCATCGAATTTTAGAGTTGAAATAGACTCAGAAACCATGATCCAGTCTTCTGTCCTATGAAGGAGGTCTTCCCCCGAATGTTCACGTGACTCCTGTTTTCATAGCTTCCTAACTGTCCTCTAAAGAGGGCTTCATACTTTCTCCTTATGTTGAGCTCAGAGATGCCTCTTTAAAACCTAGGTATTGTCTGCCTTTCTTTATTCTGGAAATAACTCAGAATAGGTCAATTTAACATAGCTTCTTAAAAAACAGTTTTATTATAAAGTAAAACATAGATACATAAAAAAAGCAAAAGCTCACTGAATCAAGGTGAATATTCTTATAACTAACATGCAGGTCAAGAAATAGAACCTTGGCAAGCACCCCAGGAGCTTCTCTTTTTGTCTCGTCCCAATCATTACCCTTTCCTTTATAGTAATCACCTTTACTATACCCTTTATAGTAATCACCTCTTTGTATTTTAATAGTGTGATTACCCAGTTGTGCATCTCTAGACAATATTGTTTAGTTTGGCCTTTAAAAAATTTTTATATGTCTTTTGGGTTTCCTTTAATATTAGAAACTATTATCAAATATACTCTTAGATTTATGTTCCCAGATTAAGTGCTAGATGGTTGTCAGCTGTTGCTCACACTGTATGAAGTCTAATTACCTGCTTTTCTGGTTGCTATCCATTGGACTCACCATGGGCTATCAAATGCCTTCGATTAGTTGAGAATTGAACACAGTACTGCAGATGTGCTATATCATTGAAGAAAGCAGTGTGCATCCATGATGCACACACACTTTCCAAAATATATATTAAGTAGGTTTAGCAGGTGAAAAGCATCACTGGCTCAGTCTAAGCTTTAGGTCACGTAAGAACCCAGGTATACTTATTGAAAGTGCCAAGCTTGAAATTAAAGTGTATATAATTTAATGTAGTGATTCCAAATACAGGACCTTTGATTTTATGCTTGTAAATATTTTCCATGTTGGTTTAAGCCTTGGGTCTCAACTTTTAGTTATTGCAATTTTAATTTAAAAGTGAACATGATATGAAAAACAAGAGAGCACACACAGAAGAAACAGATGTTAAAAGAGAGGCATGCTATATTTTCACTGAAACAGGTTTTCATTTTTCATGGTGTGGACTTCAGTTTATAATGGCATAGCATGAGCTTACGTTTTACTTTGTTTAGTGAGATTTAAGACAAATTAAGCAAACATATTTAAACGTAATTTGAATGTACACAATAATGTGGAGAAACAAATAAAACAAAACACATTGGAATATATTTACGTTTCAGGAGGGAAGAATTCACAGCTGTTCCGTTCTTATGTAGCCCAAAGGTCGCATATACCAATCATGAGTCTTCATTTTACTTCATTTCAAGAATCCTTCAGGAGGATTCTTGCTTGGCGAGTTACTGAGTCCATGAAATACTGATTAGCTACCACTTTCTTGCAATAACTCTACAATCAGTTTCACGTTTAAATGCAACAGTTGAGCTAAGATTCAGTGAAGTCTCTATTTAATGTGGATGTTGGAGAAAAACTAGATGTGGAACTGGTGGAAAAGTTGATGAATTTAGTTTGTTAAATGTGTTTTTCATGGGATATTTGTAGTCTTTTAGTGCGCCCTCCTGTTAGACACATTTGTAGTTCAATCTTTGCCCAGTGAAACAAGGAGAGCCTCTGCTGGTCTATGTATGCTCCAAGAAATGTTTATGTAGGAGATGAAGGCTAGTAAGTGAACATGGTGTAGACTGTGGGGACTGGTGCCCCACAGAGGTGATTAAGAATCTTGGACTATGGTCAGAGGTTCTCCAAACAACTATTTTAGGAAAGGTTCTCTTAAGACTTTGGCTTTCATCTTGTTGTTTTTTCTTTTCTTTTTTTCTTTTTAGATTTCCTCCATGGAAATTAATTTCCAAGATGAATTTATTTGTGTATTAAATTTACTATTAAATATTGAAAATATAATGTAAACCACATCTATATAAATTAACACATTTTTTGTTCCAAATTTTATTTAAAGTTTTGTTATTTAATATACAGTAATGAATTCAGAAGTGGAATTAAGTGATTCATCACTAACGTACAACACCCAGTGCTCATAATAACAAATGCTCTCCTTAATACCCATCACCCATCTAACCCATCCCTCACTCACCTCCCTCCATCAACCCTCAGTTTGTTCTCTATCCTAAAGAGTCTCTTGTGATTAGATTCTCTCTCTTAGTTTTTCCCACTCCTATATGTTCATCTGTTTGTTTCTTAAATTCCACATATGAATGAAATTATACGGTATTTGTCTTTCTCTGACTTATTTCGCTTAGCATAATACTCTCTAGCTCCATCCACATTATGCAAATGGCAAGATTTCTTCTTTTTGATGGCTGAGCAATATATATATGGATATATACACACACACACACATTTTACTTTGTTTAGTGAGATTTAAGACAAATGAAGCAAACATATTTAAACGTAATTTGAATGTACACGATAATGTACACATATATGTATATATACGTATATATGTATATATATATTACATCACTTTTTCTATATCAATTCCTCAGTCAATGGACATTTGGTCTCTCTTCATAGTTTGTATATTGTTGATAGCACTGCTGTAAACATTGGAGTGCATGTACTACTTCAAATATGTATTTTTATCCTTTGGGTAAATACCTAGCAGTGCAATTGCTGGATTGTAGGGTAGTTTTAATTTTAGTTTTTTTTTTTTGAAAAACCTCCATACTCTTCTTCAGAGTGGCTGCACCAGTTTGCATTTCCACCAACAGTGCAAGAGAATTCCCATTGCCCCACATCCTGTCCAACATCTGTTGTTTCCTGTGTTGTTAATTTTATCCTTTCTGACAGGTGTGAGGTGGTATTTTATCATGGTTTTTATTTGTATTTTTCTGATGATGACTGATGTTGAGCTTCTTTTCATGTGTCTGTTATCCATCGGAGTGCCTTCTTTGGTAAAGTGTCTTTTCATGTCTTCTGCCAATTTCTTAACTGTTTTTTTCATTTTTTGGGTGATTTTTTCAGTTTGATAAATTCTTTAGATTTTGAATATTAACCCTTTATCTGATATATCATTTGCAAATATCTTCTCCCATTCTGTAGACTGCCTTTTAGTTTTGTTGAGTGTTTCCTTCATTGTCCAGATGCTTTTTATCTTGATGAAATCCTAATAGTTCATGTTTCCTTTCATTTCCCTGCCTTTGGCAAAATGTCTAGTAAGAAGTTCTTCTGACCAAGTTCAAGGAGGTTGCCACTTGTGTTCTCCTGTTGGATTTTGATGGTTTCCTGTCTCCCATTTAGGTCTTTCATACATTGTGAAGTTATTTTTGTATGTAGTGTAATAAAGACAGCATGTTGCTGTCTAGTTTTCCCAACATGATTTGTTGAAGTGACTTTTTCTATTGGATATTCTTTTCTGCTTTGTCAAAGATTAGTTGGCCATACATCTGTGGGTCCATTTATGGTTTTTCTATTCTGTTCCATTTATCTATGTTTCTCTTTTTGTGCCAGTACCATATTGTCTTGATGACTACAGCTTTGTAGTATAGCTTGAAATCCAGAATCATGATGCCTTCAGTTTTGTGTTTCTTTTTCAGAATTGCTTTGGCTATTCAGGATCTTTTCTGGTTCCATACAAATCTTAGGATTTTTTGTTCTTGTTCTGCAAAAAATGCTGGTGGTATTTTGATATGGATAGCATTAAATGTGGGGATTTCTTTGGGTAGTATTGACATTTTATCAATGTTTGTTCTTTGAATCCATGAGCATGGAATGCTTTTCTAATTCTGTGTGTACTCTTCCATCTATTTTATAAGTGTTCTATAGTTTTCAGAGTACAGATCTTTTTACCATTTTGGCTACATTTGTTCCTAGGTGTCTTATTGTTTTGTTACAATTGAAAATAGGATCAATTTCTTGATTTCTTTTTCTGATACTTTGTTCTTGATGTATAGAAAGGCAACAAAGGGGCTCCTGGGTGGCTCAGTCAAGCGTCTGACTGCAGCTCAGGTCTTGGTCTCATGCTTTGTGAGTTAAAGCCCCACATCTGTGTTGACATCAGAGAGCCCCCTTCAGATCATCTGTCCTCTCTCTCTGCTCCTCCCCTACTTCCTCTTTCTGTCTCTCAAACAAAAAAAGAAATGCAACATATTTCTGCACATTGATTTTATATCGCGTGACTTGCCTGAATTTATTCATTAGTTCTAGCAACTTTTTGGTAGAGTCTTTAGAGTTTCCTATATGGAGTATCATGTCATCTGTAAATAGTTAAAGTTTGACTTCTTTGCTGATTTGGGTGATTTTTATTGATTTATTTATTTCTTATTACTGAGGCTATGAATTCCAAAACTATATTATATAATGATAATGAGAGTGGACATCCTTGTCTTGTTCCTGAATGTGGGGGAAACGCTTTCAGTTTCTGCCCATTGAGGATGGTATTAGCTGTGGGTCTTTTCTATATGGCCTTTATGATGTTGAGGTATGTTCCATAAGTCTTTACTTTGTTGAGGATTTTTATCAAAAATTGATACTGTATTTAGTCAAATGCTTTTTACATCTATTGAGAAAATCATATTGTTCTTATCCTTTCTTTTCTTAATATGGTGTATCATGTTGCTTGATTGGCAAATGTTGAACCACCCTTGCAGGCTTGGAATAAATCCCACTGGATTGTAGTGAATAATTCTTTTAATGTACTGTTGGATTCATTTTACTACTATTTATTGAGAGTTTTTGCATCCACGTTTATGAGAGATATTGGCCTGTTATTCTCCTTTTTAGTGTGGTCTTTGGTATTAGAATAAAGGTAATGCTGGCCTTGTAGAATGAGTTTGGAGGTTTTCCTTCTATGTATAGTTTATGGAACAGGTTGAGAGGAATAGGTATTAACTCTTTAAATGTCTGCTGGAATTGCCCTGGGAAGCCATATGGCCTAGGACTCTTGTTTGTTGGGGGGATTTTTGATTACTGATTGAATTTCTTTTCTGGTTATGGGTTTGTTCAAATTTTCTATTTCTTCATCTTTCAGTTTTAGTAGTTTGTGAGTTTATAGGAATTTGTCCCTTTCTTCCAGATTGCCCAGTTTGTTGGCATATAATTTTTCATAGTATTCTCTTACAATTGTTTGTATTTCTATGGTGTTGTTTGTGATGTCTACCCTTTCACTTGTGATTTTATTTATTTGGGTCTTTTTCCTTTTTTGGTAAGTCTGGCTAGAGGCATATCCATTTTATTAATTCTTTCAAAGAATCAGCTCTTAGTTTCATTGATCTGTTATACTGGTTTTGTTTGCTTGTTTGTTTCTATATCATTTATTTCTGCTCTAATATTTATTATTTCTCTTTGGGCTTTATTTGCTGTTCCCTTTCTAGCTCCTTTAAGTGTAAGGTAAGGTTCTGTACCTGGGACCTTTCTTGCTTCTTGAGATAGGCCTGTATTGCAATATACTTCCCTCTTAGAACTGTTTTTGCTGTATCCCAAAGGTTTTGGACTCATGTTTTCATTTTCATTTAGTTTCATGTAATTTTTTATTTCTGCATCAATTTCCTGGCTAACCCATTCTTTCTTTAGTAGGATGTTCTTTAACCTCCATGTATTTGTGTTCTTTCCAAATTTTTTCTTGTGGTTGAATTCAAGTTTCATGTGTTCTGAAAATACGTATGGTATGATTTCAATTTTTTGTAGTTATTGAGAGCTGATTTGTGACCTAGTATTTGATATATTAAGGAGAATATTAAATGTGTACTTGAAAAGAATGTATTTTCTGCTGGTTTAGTATGGAATGTTCAGAAAATATTTTTTAAGTCCACCTGATCTGTTGTGTCACTCAAAGCCATTGTTTCCTTGTTGATTTTCTGGTTAGGTCATCTGTCCATTGTTGTAAGTGGGATGTTAAGATAATTTAATATTATTGCATTATTATCAAGGAGTTTCTTTATGTTAGTAATTGGTTTATATATTTGGGCTGTCCCAAGCATAAATATTTGCAATTGTTAGATCTTCTTAATGCATAGACCCCTTAATTAAGATATAATACCCTTCTTCATCTTTTGCTACAGTCTTTTGTTTAAAATCTAGTTTGTCTGCTACAATTGTGCTTACTGTGACTTTCTTTTAATATTCATTAACATGATAGATAATTCTCCATCCCCTCACTTTCAGTCTGCAGGTGCCTTTAGGTAAAAAATGAGTCTCCTGTAGGCAGCATATAGATGGGTCTTGTTTTTTTTTAAATTAATTCTTATACCTTATGACTTTTGATTGGAACATTTAATCCATTTACATTAAGGGTAATTATTGAAAGATATGAGTTTTGTGTCATTGTGTTACCTGTGAATTTGGTATTTCTAGCTATGTTCTGTGTTCCTTTCTGTCTTTGTTGCTTTTGTCTTATTTTTTTCCTGCACTCAAACAGTACCCCCTAATATTTCTTGCAGGACTGGATTAGTGGTCATGAACTCCTTTAGTTTTTTTTGTGTGTGTGTGTGAGTGTGGGTGTGTGTATGGAAAACTCTATCTCTCCTTCTCTTCTGAATGACAGCCTTGGTGGATAAAGTATTCTTGGCTGCATATTTCCCCCATTCACCATGTAGAATATATCCTGCTATTTTCCAGTGACCTGCCACGTTTCTGTGGACAGACCTGGGGCAACATGATCTGACTTCCCTTGTAGGTTAAGGACTCTTTCTCCTTGTTGTTTCCAGGGGTCTTTCCTTGTCTGTGTATTTTGTGAATCTGAATAAAATATGCTTTGGCAATGGCTAGCTTTTGTTGATTTCTTTCAAATTTTATTTTTTATTTTTTATTATTTTTTATTTTTAAATTTTATTTATTTTATTTTTTGGTGTGTTATATTTATTTATTTATTTATTTGCTCTGTATTTTTTATTTTTTAAAAAATTTACATCCACATTAGTTAGCATATAGTGAAACAATGATTCCAGGAGTAGGTTCCTTAATGCCCCTTACCCATTTAGCCCATCCCCCCCCAACCCTCAAGTAACCCTAAGTTTGTTCTCCATATTTATGAGTCTCTTCTGTCTTGTCCCCTCCTTGTTTTTATATTATTTTTGTTTCCCTTCCCTTATGTTTATCTGTTTTGTCTCTTAAAGTCCTCATATGAGTGAAGTCATATGATATTTGTCTTTCTCTGACTGACTAATTTCACTTAGCATAATACCCGCCAGTTCTATCAATGTAGTTGCAAATGGAGATTTCATTCTTTTTGATTGCCGAGTAATACTCCATTGTATACATATACCACATTTTCTTTATCCATTCACCCATCGATGGAAATTTGGGCTCTTTCCATACTTTGGCTATTTTTGATAGTGCTGCTATAAACATGGGGGTGCATGTGTCTCTTCAAAACAACACACCTGTATCCCTTGGATAAATGCCTAGTAGTGCAATTGCTGGGTCGTAGGGTAGTTCCATTTTTAGTTTATTGAGGAACCTCCATACTGTTTTAGTTTTTTGAGGAACCTCCATATGTTTTCTCCATACTGTTTTCCAGAGTGGCTGCACCAGCTTGCATTCCCACCAACAATGCAAAAGAGATCCTCTTTCTCCGCATCCTAGCCTCAGGCATCTGTTGCTGCCTGAGTTGTTAATGTCAGCCCTTCTGACAGGTGTGAGGTGGTATCTCATTGTTGTTTTGATTTGTATTTCTCTGGTGATGAGTGATTTTGAGCATTTTTTCATGTGTTGGTTGGCCATCTGGATGTCTTCCTTGGAGAAGTGTCTATTCATCTCTCTTGCCCATTTCTTCACTGGATTATTTGTTTTTTGGCTGTTGAGTTTGATAAGTTCTTTGTAGATTTTGGATACTAACCCTTTATCTGATATGTCATTTGCAAGTATCTTCTCCCTTTCGGTCAGTTGCCTTTTAGTTTTTCTGATTGTTTCCTTTACTGTGCAGAAGCTTTTTATTTTGATGAGGTCCCAGTAGTTCATTTTGCTTTTGTTTCCTTTGCTTCCGGAGATGTGCTGGGTAACAAATTGCTGGGGCCGAGGTCAAAGAAATTTTTGCCTGCTTTCTCCTCGAGGATTTTCATGGCTTCCTGTCTTACATTTAGGTCTTTCATCCATTTTGAGTCCATTTTTGTGTATGGTGTAAGAAAGTGGTCCAGGTTCATTTTTCTGCATGTCGCGGCCCAGTTTTCCCAGCACCACTTGCTGAAGAGACTGTCTTTATTCCATTGGATACTCTTTCCTGCTTTGTCAAAGATTAGTTGGCCATATGTTTGTGGATTAATTTCTGGGTTCTCTATTCTGTTCCATTGATCTGAGTGTCTGTTTTTGTGCCAGTACCATACTGACTTGATGATTACAGCTTTGTAGTATAGCTTGAAGTCCAGGATTGTGATGCCTCCTGCTTTGGTTTTCTTTTTCAAGATTGTTTTGGCTATTTGGGGTATTTTCTGGTTCCATAAAAATTTTAGGATTATTTGTTCTAGCTCTATGAAGAATGCTCGTGTTACTTTGATAGGGATTGCATTGAATATGTAGATTGTTTTGGGTAGTATGGACATTTTAACAATATTTGTTATTCCTACCCAGGAGCATGGAATCTTTTTCCATTGTCTTGTGTCTTCTTCAATTTCTTTCACAAGCTTTCTATAGTTTTTAGTGTATAGATGTTTCACCTCTTTGGTTAGATTTATTCCTAGGTATTTTATGGTTTTTCGTGCAACTGTAAATGGGATCGATTCCTTGATTTCTCTTTGTGTGGCTTCATTGTTGGTGTATAGGAATGCAACCGATTTCTGTGCATTGAGTTTATATCCTGCAACTTTGCTGAATTCATGAATCAGTTCTTGCAGTTTTTTGGTGGAATCTTTTGGGTTTTCCATATGGAGTATCATGTCATCTGCAAAGAGTGCAAGTTTGACCTCCTCCTGGCCGATTTGGATGCCTTTTATTTCTTTGTGTTGTCTGATTACTGAGGCTAAGACTTCCAATACTATGTTGAATAAGAGTGTCAAGAGTGGACATCCCTGTCTTGTTCCTGACCTTAGGGGGAAAGCTCTCAGTTTTTCCCCATTGAGGATGATATTAGCATTGGGTCGTTCATATATGGCATTTATGATCTTGAGGTATGCTCCATTTATCCTTACTTTCTTGAGCGTTTTTTTTATCAAGAAAGGATGCTGTATTTTGTCAAATGCTTTCTCTGCATCTATTGAGAGGATCATATGGTTCTTATCTTTTCTTTTATTAATGCGATGTATCCCATTGACTGATTTGCGAATGTTGAACCAGGTATGTAGCCCAGGAATGAATCCCACTTGGTCGTGGCGAATAATTTTTTTAATGTATTTTTGGATCCAGTTGGCTAATACCTTGTTGAGGAATTTTGCATCCATGTTCATCAGAGATATTGGTCTATAGTTCTCCTTTTTAGTGGGGTCTGTGTCTGGTTTTGGAATCAAGGTAATGCTGGCTTCATAGAAAGAGTTTGGAATTTTTCCTTCCATTTCTATTTTTTGGAACAGTTTCAAGAGAATAGGTGTTAACTCTTCCTTAAATGTTTGGTAGAATTCCCCTGGAAAGCCATCTGGCCCTGGACTCTTGTTTTTTGGCAGAGTTTTGATTACTAATTCTGGTTCCTTACTGGTTATGGGTCTGTTCAAGTTTTCTATATCTTCCTGTTTCAGTTTTGGTAGTAAATACGTTTCTAGGCATTTTTCAACTTCTTCCTTATTGCCCATTTTGTTGGCATATAATTGCTCATAATATTCTCTTATTATTGTTTTTATTTATGTTGTGTTGGTTGTGACTTCTCCTCTTTCATTCTTGATTTTATTTATTTGGGTCCTTTCCTTTTTCTTCTTGATCAAACTGGCTAGTGGTTTATCAATTATGTTAATTCTTTCAAAGAACCAGCTTCTGGTTTCCTGGATCTGTTCTACTGGTTTTTTTTTTTGGATTCGATAGCATTATTTTCTGCTCTAATCTTTATTATTTCCTGTCTTCTGCTGATTTGGGGTTTTATTTGCTGTTCTTTTTCCAGCTCCTTAATGCGTAAGGTTAGGTTGTGTATCTGAGATCTTTCTTCCTTCTTTAGGAAGGTCTGGATTGTGATATACTTTCCTCTCATGACCGCCTTTGCTACGTCCCAGAGGTTTTGGGTTGTGGTGTTATCATTTTCATTGACTTCCACATGCTTTTAAATTTCTTCTTTAACTGCTTGGTTAGCCCATTCATTCTTTAGTAGGATGTCTTCAGTATCTGAGTAGTTGTTACTTTCCAAATTTTTTCTTGTGGTTAATTTTGAGTTTCATAGCATTATGGTCTGAATATATGCACAGTATGATCTCGATCATTTTGTACTTACTTATGGCTGATTTGTGTCCCAGTATGTGGTCTATTCTGGAGAATGTTCCATATGCACTGGAGAAGAATGTATATTCTGCTGCTTTAGGATGAAATGTTCTGAATGTATCTGTTAAGTCCATTTGGTCCAGTGTGTCATTCAAAGCCATTGTTTCCGTGTTTATTTTCTGTTTAGATGATCTGTCCATTGTTGTAAGTGGGGTATTGAAGTCCCCTACTATTATGGTATTGTTATCAATGAGTTTCTTTATGTTTGTGATTAATTGATTTATATATTTGGGCACTCGACATTTGGAGCATAAATGTTTACAATTGTTAGGTCTTCTTGGTCTATAGACCTCTTGATTATGAAAAAATGCCCTTCTGCATCTCTTGATACCGTCTTTATTTTTAATGTCTAGATTGTCTGATATAAGTATGGCTACTCTGGCTTTCTTTGTTGACCATTAGCATGATAGATGTTTCTCCATCCCCTTATTTTCAATCTGTAGGTGTCTCTAGGTCTAAAGTTGGTCTCTTGTAAACAGCATATAGATGGATCTTGTTTTCTTATCCATTCTGTTACCCTATGTCTTTTGATTAGAGCATTGAGTCTATTGACATTTAGAGTGAGTACTGAAAGATATGAATTTATTGCCATTATGTTGCTTGTAGAGTTGGAGTTTCTCGTGGTTTTCTCTGGTCCTTTCTAATCTTTCTAATCTAATGTTTCTAATATATATATATATATATATATATATATATATATATATACACACACACATATTTTTTTTTTCATCATTTCTCCTGTCAGAAAGTTCCCCTTAAAATTTCTTGCAGGGGTGGTTTAGAGGTCACAAACTCCTTTAATTTTTGTTTGTCTGGGAAACATTTTATCTCTCCTTCAATTTTGAATGACAGCCTTGTTGGGTAAAGAATTCTTGGCTGCATATTTTTCTGATTCAGCACACTGAATATATCGTGTGACTCCTTTCTGGACTGCCAAATTTCTGTGGATAGATCTGAAAACCTGCTCTGTCTTCCCTTGTAGGTTAGGGACTTTTTTTCCCTTGCTGCTTTCATGATTCTTTCCTTGCCTGAGTATTTTGTGAATTTGACTATGATATGGTTTGTTGATGGTCGGTTTTTTTTGAATCTAATGGGAGTCCTCTGTGCTTCCTGGATTTTGATGTCTGTGTCTTTCCCAAGGTTGGGAAAGTTTTCCTCTATGATTTGCTCACATAACCCTTCTACCCCTATTTATCTCTCTGCCTCTTCTGGGACCCTTATGATTCTGAGGTTGTTCCTTTTTAATGAGTCACTGATTTCTCTAATTCTTAAATCATGCCCTTTTGCCTTCATTTCCCTCTTTTTTTCTGCTTCATTATTCTCTATAAGTTTGTCCTCTATATCACTGATTCTCTGTTCTTCCTCATCCATCCTTGTCACTGCTGCATCCATCCATGATTGCAGCTGTGTTACAGCATTTTTCATTTCATTCTGGCTATTTTTTACTTCTTTTATCTCCGCAGAAAGGGATTCTAATCTGTTTTTGACTCCAGGTAGTATTCTTATTATCGTGATTCTAAATTCTGGTTCAGACATCTTGCTTGTATCTGTGTTGGTTAAATCCCTGGCTGTCGTTTTTTTCATGCTCTTTCTTTTGGGGTGAATTCCTTCATTTTGTCATTTTGAAGGGAGAAAAGGAATTAATGAGGTACAAATTTTGAAATAAAAAATTAATAGAAAAATATTGCCATTAAAAATTAAAGACACAGACAACCACAATTGCATAGATGATGCTATATCCTAGGTGTGTTTTGGTGTTGGTGTTGAAAGTGTTTTGATAGATTAGAGAAAAAAATGGGGGGGTAGTAAATCATTTGCAAATTTGAAAAAGTGCATACACTGAAGTAGACTAAAATAAGATGATGATGGTAAAATAGAATTTGAAAAATATACAGAAAAGTTAAAATGTAGTAGTAAGAAATTAAAAATATATTTAAAAAGAATTAAAAATAAATATGTATTTATTTTCTGTATTTAAGAAAAAAAGAATGAAAAAGAGAAAAAAGGATAAAAAAAGAAATGAAATTCGTTTGAAAATTTTAAAAAGTGAATACACTGTGGTAGACTAAAAATAATATGATGGAAGTAAAATAGAATTTGAAAAACTTTACATATAAACCACAATTTCTTTATCCATTCATCAGTTGATGGACATTTAGGCTCTTTCCATAATTTGGCTATTGTTGAGAGTGCTGCTATAAACATTGGGGTACAAGTGCCCCTATGCGTCAGTACTCCTGTAACCCTTGGATAAATTCCTAGCAGAGCTATTGCTGGGTCATAGGGTAGGTCTATTTTTAATTTTCTGAGGAACCTCCACACTGCTTTCCAGAGTGGCTGCGCCAATTTGCATTCCCACCAACAGTGCAAGAGGGTTCCCGTTTCTCCACATCCTCTCCAGCATCTATAGTCTCCTGATTTATTCATTTTGGCCACTCTGACTGGCGTGAGGTGATATCTGAGTGTGGTTTTGATTTGTATTTCCCTGATAAGGAGCGATGTTGAACACTGGTTTTTTTTTTTTTTGTGTGTGTGTGCCAGTATCACACTGCCTTGATGATTACAGCTTTATAATACAGCTTGAAGTCTGGAATTGTTATGCCTTTAACTCTGGTTTTCTTTTTCAACATTACTTTGGCTACTTGGGTCTTTTCTGGTTCCATACAAATTTTAGATTTGCTTGTTCTAGCTCTGTGTAGGATGCTGGTGGTATTTTGATAAGGATTGCATTGAATGTGTAGATTGCTTTGGATAGTATTGACATTTTAATAGTATTTATTCTTCCAATCCATGAGTATGGACTGTTTTTCCACTTCTTTGTGTCTTCTTCAACTTCTTTCATAAACTTTCCATAGTTTTCAGAGTACATATCTTTGACCTCTTTGATAGGTTTAGTACTAGGTATTTTATGGGTTTTGGTGTAATTTTATTTTTATTTTTAAATTGTTTTTGCATGTATTTGTTCGTTTCAAGAAAGAGATAGCAAGGGGGGGCAGAGAGAGAATGAGAAGGAGAATCCCAAGCAGACTCTGCACTGTCAGCACAGAGCCTGATGCAGGACTTGAACCCACAAAATGCAAGACCATGACCTAAGCTAAAACCAAGTGTCAGACTCTTAACTGACTGAGCCACCCAGGAGCTCCTGATCTGGTGTAATTTTAAATGGGATCAATTCCTTTATTTCTCTTTCTGCTGCTTATCAAAATGGAACTGATTTGTCTATGTTGATTTTATATCCTGTGACTTTGCTGTATTCATGTATCCATTAGAGCAGGTTTTTGGTAGAGTCTTTCAGGTTTTCTAGGTGGAGTATCATGTGATCTGCAAAGAGTGAAAGTTTTACTTCTTCCTTGCTGATTTGGATGCCTTTCATTATTACTTTTGTTGTTGTTGTCTGATGGCTGAGGCTAAGATTTCCAGTAGTATGTTGAATAACAGTGGTGAGAGTGGATATCCTTAATGTGTTCCTGACCTGATGGGAAAAGATTTTAGATTTTCCCCATTGAGAATGACATTATCTGTGAGTCTTTCATACATGACCTTTATCATGTTGTGGTATATTCCTTCTATCCCTACTTTCTTGAGGGTTTTTTTTTATCTAGAAAGGACTCTGTATTTTGTCAAATCCTTTTCTGCATCTATTGAGAGGATTGTGTAGTTCTTAACCTTTATTTATTAATGTGATACATCACATTGATTCATTGCAGATATTTAAACATTCCTGCATTCCAGGAATAAATCCCATTGATCATGGTGAATAATGCTTTTAATGTATTGTTGGTAATGATTTGCTAGTATCTTGTTGAGAATTTTTGAATTGATATTCATCAGGGATATTGGTCTGTAATTCTCCTTTTCAGTGGGTCTTTGTCTGGTTTTGGAATCAAAGTAATGCTGACCTTATAGAATGAGTTTGGAAGTTTTCAAATATTAATAAAATTGGTTAAAATCTAAAATGAAATAAGTTTTGAGATTAATATTGTGTAATCCTCATGTAACATACATAACAAAATATATTGCACTTTTCTATCCTTATACAAACAGAATATTACATATTTTCTCCATAAAATCACAGGAGACTCTAATGATTTACATTAATGGAACATGGCTTTGTATAGCAATAGTTTGTCTTTCACATATATTTGCAAAACGTGTTTGGCTGATCTTTAATATTACATCAAAGCCTTAATGAGTTCTAACTTTGGGGCCAGCATACTTGGTTTCAAATGCTGCCACCACTGCTCACATGGTGGTAGTGGATGAGTGACTTAAGTTCTCTGTACCCCGATTTCCTCATCTTGAGAAGTTGATAATTAGTCTAGCCTTCCTTATAGGGTAGCAGTGAGGATTAAAAGGGTCAATATATGTAAAGTGTTTAAAATAGTCTAACTCCTATTAAGTGCACTAGAAGTGTTTGCTATCTTTATTAGGGAGGGCATGTAAGAACCAGTGTAGAATTGGAAGCCAGTGTATAAAGCCAAAAGTACACAGACAGAGTTCAAATATGAAAGGCAAGTGAGATAAATTTGGTTCATTGTAGAACTAAAACACTGCTAGAGTTTGGAGGGAATAAGGGAGATGCAAACCTAAGACTTGTAAATGAATGTGTATGACTCCTGCTAGGCTCAGATGAGTTGACATGCAATACAGAAAACAGGGCACAGCATTAGCAGTGTGATTAGTTATCAGGAAATGAAAATTCCTTCCTGACACAGGGATTTTAATGGGAAGCCAAGGAAAGTTGTAAATGGATGATGTTTGAAATAATAAACAAATGGTAGAGATAACTTTTTTGTTCAGTGTAAAAGGTTTGAGAGATTATTTGGATTATTTTTGATTTTTAAATTTTTTATTTAAATTCCAGTTAGTTAACATATAGTGTAATACTAGTTTCAAGTGTAGAATGTAATGATTCAACACTTCTGTACAATACCAGGTGCTCATCACAAAAAGTGCCCTCCTTAATCTCCATCAACCATTTAACCCATTCCTCACCCACCTTTCCTCTGATAACCCTCAGTTTGTTATCTATAGTTAAGGGTCTGCTTCTTGGGTTACCTCTCTCTTTTTTCTCTCATTGCTTGTTCGTTTTTTTTCTTAAATTTCACATATGTGTGAAATCATATGGTATTTGTGTTTCTATGATTGACTTACTTCGCTCAGCATAATACTCTAGCTCCATCCACATCATTGAAAATGGCAAGCTTTTATTCTTTTTATGGTTGAGTAATATTCCATTTTATCTATATATACCACATTTCACGCCTCATATATATAGGGTTAGAGTCAGTTTTAGGGCTAAGTTTAAGGAAAGTGTTAGTGTTAACCCCAGAGTTATACTATGTGTCTGGTATCCTGTAGTTCAAAGACATCTCTAGGCATTAGGTTTAGGTTAGGATTTCAATTAGGGATTAGGAATTATGAGTTTGGGTTAGGGTTAGGGCTAGGTTTAGGGTTTAGTTAAGGTATGTGCCTGGCAACCTGTAGTTTAGAGACCTCTCCAGAGAATGAAATACCAGAGTTCTGTTGGCTTGAGAATAGACATGGAAGTTATCCTCTAAGCTGAGGGAAGGATTGGATTTAGGGCTCTAAATGCTCTTACATAGATTTTCTCAACTTTTGTTGGCATGAACTTGTAATTGAATCTTAAAGACAATCAGGAAGGCATAAATGGTGTAGGTTGGCTCTCAAAGAGTAAGTACCAGGTTAATAAGGAAAAGGTGAGTTTTAATGTATTCCAGCTTTTCTGTTTCATGGCTCCTGAATCTCCCTTACTTCTCGCCAGTTGTCTGGTAAATTTGGGCTTTACCGCCATGGGGAGCAGGGGAAAAATCAGGTGAATCAGCAGAATCCATTCCTTTCATTGACAATACAATTCAAAGCACCTTTTTCCGGTTGGTTGGTGATAACTTCTGTAGCGTCCCAGTAAAAGGGCAACATCATGTTCAAGGCATTTCTGTGAAGAGTCTTATCTTGTGAACATCACACCATTCTAACTGACAGTTACTTGAAGGGTATTAATTGCAATTTTGGAATTTGTCTTCCCCATGGTCTCAGTCAAGGAATTAATGTCACATTATTCATTTTGTTTCCTTAAAGGCCCTATTTGCTCTGGGATAAGGGTTTCATACCCTGATACCTTAAATGCCCCAAAGCATTCCTGCATTCTGCTCAAAGCACATCTTCTGGACAAGCCCAGGCTTTCTTTTCTGTGATGATGACAACTACAGTTTGTTTTAGACTTTGCTTTCCATGGTTATATTTTGAACATTAGCACAGTTGGTATAGGAAGACAGTTAGGTGGATGTTCTCAGGTTGCATGACAGCTAGAGAGCTGGTTGGTTTGTAAATGGTAAAGCATAGACCACAAAGAGAACAATGGGGAGAGTGGACAAATACAGGAAGGTCAGTATGGAAAATCTGAGAGAGCACTGCAGAAGATCTAGGTTTAGTTCAAAGTCACAGACATGAAAGGAATTAGGAGAATGCCTGTTAGTGACACTGGGGTGAGAAGAAAGGGCTATGCCATCCATTTCCCCATAATGTCTGACTTCGAAGAATAGAGAGACATTTCATTCCACAATTCTAAAGCTGCCTTTGATAGGTCCCTTTTTTCCACTAAGAAGAAAATCAAGCCATAAATCTCTAAATTTCTCTTTTTTTGAATTATGGATAGTTTGCTCCTTATCTCTTATTCCTCTTCACTTCTAGGAGAATGCTGAACAATGACTGGTATAGCAGTTTAGGAAATGTTACACAACCGCTGCCTTCTTTTAATTAATGTAGTGAGGAATTCAGGCAGCTTTCTTTGTAATGCAAGACAGTTGTGCCTACCTCAGAGGAAACACCTACAGCATTTGAGTTAAAATATTTTGTGGTGTATTATCTTTCATTTTAGGGAAATAAAAAAGAAATACCTTGGAAAATTTCCCCCATTCCTTGTGAGGTTAATGACAGTTACATTATGAATAATATAAAATGGTGTATAGATATACTTGAGAATCGATCTTAACAATCTTGGGCCACATTCACTGTTCCTATCTCTCCAGCTGTAACTTCACCAATTAGACATCCCTTGCATTTTTTTCAAGTGCTAGGATTACAATATTTGAGCTAGTAAAAGTCTTCAAAAGACTGCATGCGGGTCTGTTCTGGCTGAATTTGTGATTGCTGTCTTCTGTCAGAGAGTGAGGGGAGACGTGGAGGGGCAAAGCTATCTGGGAACATGTAAATGTGGGTTACTACGTCTTTTAGCAGCAATTATAAAGTGTTAGTATTTTCTATGAAAGATTGGTAACACACAAGAGAAAATAAGCAAATGAAAACCAAACTATTAATGCACAGTGGAGTTTCTTAACTTTATTTTTCACAAAATAACAGCCACAAGGTAAACTAATGACTGGATTTTATGCAATATTCACATATCTTTTCCTATTAAAAATCAGTGAGTTTTCTATTCAGAAGCTCAATTTGAAATTATAGAAAACCTAATGTGGAATAATTATAAATTATAACTTTGAGTTCAAATGTCTTAGCTGCTGTTCTAGAGCATGTGAAATTTTTGTGGAAATTGTGTTTCCAGCTGTTGTCCATGCCTCACAGGTTGGGATTCACACACATTCAGTCCCAAGCACCACTGATTCCTGTCCAGTTTCCTACTCCAAACACCCTCCCTTTTTCTTTTGCTTCCTCTGCAATTTTCTTCAATTCTGTAATTTCATTTTGGTCTTTCAAAATTATTTGTAGTCTCATTTATGATCGGAAGCATTCCATCACCAAATCCCCCATGTTATTTCACTTCTCGATTAGGATTAAGACCTTTGGCTTAGCTCATAGTGTGAATGCTCATTTTTGGGTGTGTGTGTGCACACTGCCTTTGTTTATACTTCCAGTTGATGCTATTTCTTTTTTGTCAAAAAATAAGTTGCTAACATACATGAATGAATAAGAATATTTTGTTCTTCCTATAATCATAATGCAATTGAAATTTATTTTTTTCACCCAATATTAACATTTTAAAGTTGTTACTGAGTTGTTTTTCATCTCATGGTAAGTTCTCATTTATGTAGGATTATTAAGAGTAGAGATATTCCTTTCTCTGAAACCACAAAATTGGAAGTAGCCTGAAAATACATAAAAGAGGAATAAATTGAAAGTTTTTTGTTAAAAAGGTAATTTTTCATGAAAATTGTCTTCTTGGCTATGGAACATAATCTTCAATCTTTGTTTATCCAATACTACCTTAGGGATTCATAAAATGAACTCATTTACTTGAGAAGTTATTGATCGTGTCCACTACAGGAAGAAACATCTGAATGAACATAAAAACTATAAAAATGTTACTGAAACAAGGGCATTTCGGAAATGGCATACTTTTTCCCCAGTCTACTGGCCAGTGTTTAACAATGAGTAAGCAGCCTTTGAGTTTATGATTCTTTCTTCAGGTACTGGGAAACAGTGAATGATGATGGGAAATCATATAAGTTCTGAAGGCTCCTTTACTAGGTTTTTCTCATTGGCCTCATCTGGAAGTAATTCTCTTTGTGCTTATCTTGATGTTCTACTTGACGACATTGATAGGCAACCTCTTTATCATTGTCTTGTCATGCCTGGACGCCCATCTCCACACTTCCATGTACTTCTTCCTCTCAAACCTCTCTTTTCTGGATCTCTGCTACACACCAGCTCCATCCCTCAGTTGCTGGTCAACCTCTGGGGCCCAGAAAAGACCATCTCTTATGCTGGTTGCATGACTCAACTTTACTTTGTCCTTGCATTGGGAACCAGAGTGCGTCCTCCTGGTGGTCATGTCCTATGACCGTTATGCAGCTGTCTGTAGACACCTGCAATATGCCATGGTCATGAACGCTTGCTTCAGCCACCTGTTGGCTATGGCTTCCTGGGTCAGTGGCTTTATCGCCTCAGCACTTCATTCCTCCTTTACCTTCTGGGTCCCCCTCTGTGGACATCGCCAAGTGGACCATTTCTTCTGTGAAGTTCCAGCACTGCTCTGATTATCGTGTGTTGATGCCCGTGCTAACGAGCTGACCCTCCTGATCATGAGCTCCATTTTCGTCCTGATACCACTCATCCTTATTCTCAGCTCATATGATGCCATTGCCCTGGCTGTGTTTAGAATGCAGTCATCAGTCAGACTTCAGAGAGTCTTTGGGACATGTCGAACCCATTTTATGGTTGTGTCCCTCTTTTTCATTCCAATCATGCACATACATCTGCAGCCACCATCAGGAAGTTCTCAAGATTAAGGCAAGTTCATTGGCCTCTTTTATACTGTTGTCACACCTAGCCTCAACCCTCTAATCTACACTCTCAAAAACAAAGATGTAGAAGGGCAGTAAGGAGACTAGCGGGATGGGAGTGGGAGATGTGATAGAACACGATTTTTATCCTGCAACTTTTGTTCAGTCTCGTCCATCTTGGATGGTGGTTTCCCTTTTCTTTGATACTTATTTTAAATTACAACCCAGCAAGCATAGACGAAAGTTCAGTCCTAACTTTGGAAACATTTTATTGACTAATTCTAAAATATTATCTAAAGGTAAGTTTTTTGATTTGTAACACTTTAATCTTTAATAATTCCATATTTAGTGTCCATAGAAATTAGAGACTTTTTAAAAAGTTTATTTATTCAATTTGAGAGAGAAAGAGAGAAAGCACAAGTGGGGGAGGGACAGAAGGAGAGAGAGGGAGAGAGCGAATCCCTAGCAGGCTCCACAGAGCACTGAGACAAATGCAGGCTTGAATTCACCAAATGGAGAGATCATAACCTGAACTGAAATCAAGAGTTGGATGCTTACCTGACTGAACCACCCAGTCACCCCTAGGGGATGATTTTTAAAAATAATATGTTAAGGGGAGCCTGGGTGGCTCAGGTCAATTAGGCATTGAACTCTTGACTTTGGCTTAGGTCATGATCTCATGGTTCATGAGTTCAAGCCCTACATCTGGCTCTGCACTGCTTGGGATTCTCTCTTCCTGTCCATCCCTCACTGTCTCTCTCTTTTTCAAAATAAATAAATAAAAACTTTAAAAATAAATAAAACATAATAATATGCTAAATTATGGACTAAGCAATAATATCTACAAAAAGATGGAGCACTATGGTAAAGATATACATGTATTGAGTTTTTGGTCATTGACAGGCATTCAGTTTAGCAAAATGGTGACAAGATGTATGACAATTCTTTAGTTAAAGCATATTTTTTCAAGATACTATATTATAGTGTTTTATTCTATGGGTCTATATGCTTGTTGCATTGAACAATATAAAGATATATCTGTTCAAAATAGTTCATTTGTCCACCCGTCCAATTATTCATCTACTCATTCATTTATTCATTTACTTTAATAGCTAAATATCTTCTAGATTTCAGAGGTTTTGCTAAAATAGATGAATAAAACACTCTTTTTGCCTGAAGATAACTCATTTTCTGGTGGGAGAAATAACAATGTAAGATAAAAAAAATAAAGTATCATTATATGACTTAATTTGTCACTGTGCACAGTGCTAATAAATTAGGGTAGCTTTTAAAAGTTTAAAACAAGGGGTGTCCAACTTCAGCTCAGATCATGAACTTACAGTTGTGGGTTTGAGCACCATGTTGGGCGTTCCACTCTCAGTGCAGAGCCCGCTTTGTATCCTCTCTCTCTCTCTCTTTCTCTGCCCCTTTCCTCCCCCTCTCTCTTTGTCAAAAATATTGAAATAAGTAAACAAACAAATAAATAAATGAAATTAATTTTTTTATGTTTATTAATTTTTGAAAGACAGAGCACAAGCAGGGGTGGGGCGGAGAGAGAAGGGGACACAGAATCTGAAGCAGGCTCCAGGCTCTGAGCTGTCAGCACAGAGCCCGATGTGGGGCTAGAACTCATGAACTGAGAGATCATGGCCTGAGCCAAAGTTGGACGCTCAACTGACTGAGCCACCCAGGCACCCATAAATAAATGAAATTTAAAAGAAAACAAGGAGTTTGGCCATAAATCTTGAAAAATAAATACCGATTTGTAATTCCTGTAGGAAGATGATACTATTCATTCACAAAGAAACCAATTGGTTCACAAAGAAACCAATATGTATTTAATTTGTTTTGATTGGGCTTTATTAATAACATATTGAAGGTACGTTAAAACTTTTCTTTTAAACATCATTATTCTTTCTTTTAATGTTAAAAAGAAAATTGACCCATATCCTTTAATTTATGACTCTTAGTGGTTAATAATAATACTGATGAGTCATGGGTGGGAGAGACTCTCCAGTAATACAGCACAGGTAGACTTCTTTTCTTTTTCTACTTTTAAAAAAACCTTGGGAGGCGGAGGGGGCGGGGAGGCCGCGCCGCCGCGGCACCAGGAACCCGCGGCAGCGGAGCTACAGGGCCCCGACCGGGGAAAGGGGAAGTGGTGAGGCGTAGGAGGCCGGGGTGCACCTCATCTCACTCCGGACGCGGAGCCGGAGGCGGGAGGAGCTCGGGCTGGAGCCTCTCCAGCCTTCCGCGAAGTCCCGGCGGAAGATGGCGGCGTAGGAGGACGCGGGGCTCACAGCGCGTCCTGCCGATCACTGAGATTCCACCTACACCTGCCTAAAGAACCCAGAAAACCGCCAGAGGATTAGCAGAAGGGAGTCTCCGGAGTCAAGCGCAGACGAGAGGCCCACGGAAGAGGGGAGGAAGGGCGGCGAGGCGGTGCGCGCTCCACGGACCGGCGGGAGGGAGCCGGGGCGGAGGGGCGGCTCGCCGGCCAAGCGGAGCCCCCGAGTCTGGCTGGCAAAAGCGGAGGGGCCGGACGGACTGTGTTCCCACAGCAAGCGCGACTTAGCGTCTGGGAGGTCAGAAGTGAGCAGCTCTGCTCGGAAAGCGGGAAGGCTGGAGGACAAAGGGAGGGAGAGCTGCCGAGCCCCCGGACGGCAGAGCTCAGCTTGGCGGGGAACAAAGGCGCCAGCGCCATCTCCCCCGCCCATCCCCCAGCCAAAATCCCAAAGGGAACCGGTTCCTGCCAGGGAACTTGCTCGCTCCGCGCAAACACCCAACTCTGTGCTTCTGCGGAGCCAAACCTCCGGCAGCGGATCTGACTCCCTCCCGCTGCCACAGGGCCCCTCCTGAAGTGGATCACCTAAGGAGAAGCGAGCTAAGCCTGCCCCTCCAGCCCCCGTGCACCTTGCCTACCCACCCCAGCTAATACGCCAGATCCCCAGCAACACAAGCCTGGCAGTGTGCAAGTAGCCCAGACGGGACACGCCACCCCACAGTGAATCCCGCCCCTAGGAGAGGGGAAGAGAAGGCACACACCAGTCTGACCGTGGCCCCAGCAGTGGGCTGGGGGCAGACATCGGGTCGGACTGCGGCCCTGCCCACTAACTCCAGTTATACACCAGAGCACAGGGGAAGTGCCCTGCAGGTCCTCACCACGCCAGGGACTCTCCAAAATGACCAAACGGAAGAATTCCCCTCAGAAGAATCTCCAGGAAATAACAACAGCTAATGAACTGATCAAAAAGGATTTAAATAATATAACAGAAAGTGAATTTAGAATAATAGTCATAAAATTAATCGCTGGGCTTGAAAACAGTATACAGGACAGCAGAGAATCTCTTGCCACAAAGATCGAGGGACTAAGGAACAGTCACGAGGAGCTGAAAAACGCTTTAAACGAAATGCAAAACAAAATGGAAGCCATGATAGCTCGGCTTGAAGAGGCAGAGGAGAGAATAGGTGAACTAGAAGATAAAGTTATGGAGAAAGAGGAAGCTGAAAGAAAGAGAGATAAAAAAATCCAGGAGTATGAGGGGAAAATTAGAGAACTAAGTGATACACTAAAAAAAAATAATATACGCATAATTGGTATCCCAGAGGAGGAAGAGAGAGGGAAAGGTGCTGAAGGGGTACTTGAACAAATTATAGCTGAGAACTTCCCTGAACTGGGGAAGGAAAAAGGCATTGAAATCCAACAGGCACAGAGAACTCCCTTCAGACGTAACTTGAATCGATCTTCTGCACGACATATCATAGTGAAACTGGCAAAATACAAGGATAAAGAGAAAATTCTGAAAGCAGCAAGGGATAAACGTGCCCTCACATATAAAGGGAGACCTATAAGACTCGTGACTGATCTCTCCTTTGAAACTTGGCAGGCCAGAAAGGCTTGGCACGATATCTACAGTGTGCTAAACAGAAAAAATATGCAGCCGAGAATCCTTTATCCAGCAAGTCTGTCATTTAGAATAGAAGGAGAGATAAAGGTCTTCCCAAACAAACAAAAACTGAAGGAATTTGTCACCACGAAACCAGCCCTACAAGAGATCCTAAGGGGGATCCTGTGAGACAAAGTACCAGAGACATCACTACAAGCATAAAACATACAGACATCACAATGACTCTAAACCCATATCTTTCTATAATAACACTGAATGTAAATGGATTAAATGCGCCAACTAAAAGACATAGGGTATCAGAATGGATAAAAAAACAAGACCCATCTTTTTGCTGTCTACAAGAGACTCATTTTAGATCTGAGGACACCTTTAGATTGAGAGTGAGGGGATGGAGAACTATCTATCATGCTCCTGGAAGCCAAAAGAAAGCTGGAGTAGCCATACTTATATCAGACAAACTAGACTTTAAATTAAAGGCTGTAACAAGAGATGAAGAAGGGCATTATATAATAATCACAGGGTCTATCCACCAGGAAGAGCTAACTATTATAAATGTCTATGCGCCAAATACCCGAGCCCCCAGATATATAAAACAATTACTCATAAACATAAGCAACCTTATTGATAAGAATGTGGTCATTGCAGGGGACTTTAACACCCCACTTACAGAAATGGATAGATCATCTAGACACACAGTCAATAAAGAAACAAGGGCCCTGAATGATACATTGGACCAGATGGACTTGACAGATATATTTAGAACTCTGCATCCCAAAGCAACAGAATATACTTTCTTCTCGAGTGCACATGGAACATTCTCCAAGATAGATCATATACTGGGTCACAAAACAGCCCTTCATAAGTTTACAAGAATTGAAATTATACCATGCATACTTTCAGACCACAATGCTATGAAGCTTGAAATCAACCACAGGAAAAAGTCTGGAAAACCTCCAAAAGCATGGAGGTTAAAGAACACCCTACTAACGAATGAGTGGGTCAACCAGGCAATTAGAGAAGAAATTAAAATATATATGGAAACAAACGAAAATGAAACTACAACAATCCAAACGCTTTGGGATGCAGCGAAGGCAGTCCTGAGAGGAAAAGACATTGCAATCCAGGCCTATCTCAAGAAACAAGAAAAATCCCAAATACAAAATCTAACAGCACACCTAAAGGAAATAGAAGCAGAACAGCAAAGGCAGCCTAAACCCAGCAGAAGAAGAGAAATAATAAAGATCAGAGCAGAAATAAACAATATAGAATCTAAAAAAACTGTAGAGCAGATCAACGAAAGCAAGAGTTGGTTTTTTGAAAAAATAAACAAAATTAACAAACCTCTAGCCAGGCTTCTCAAAAAGAAAAGGGAGATGACCCAAATAGATAAAATCATGAATGAAAATGGAATGATTACAACCAATCCCTCAGAGATACAAACAATTATCAGGGAATACTATGAAAAATTATATGCCAGCAAATTGGACAACCTGGAAGAAATGGACAAATTTCTAAACACCCACACTCTTCCAAAACTCAATCAGGAGGAAATAGAAAGCTTGAACAGACCCATAACCAGCGAAGAAATTGAATCGGTTATCAAAAATCTCCCAACAAATAAGAGTCCAGGACCAGATGGCTTCCCAGGGGAGTTCTACCAGACATTTAAAGCAGAGATAATACCTATCCTTCTCAAGCTATTCCAAGAAATAGAAAGGGAAGGAAAACTTCCAGACTCATTCTATGAAGCCAGTATTACTTTGATTCCTAAACCAGACAGAGACCCAGTAAAAAAAGAGAACTACAGGCCAATATCCCTGATGAATATGGATGCAAAAATTCTTAATAAGATACTAGCAAATCGAATTCAACAGCATATAAAAAGAATTATTCACCATGATCAAGTGGGATTCATTCCTGGGATGCAGGGCTGGTTCAACATTCGCAAATCGATCAATGTGATACATCACATTAACAAAAAAAAAAGAGAAGAACCATATGATCCTGTCAATCGATGCAGAAAAGGCCTTTGACAAAATCCAGCACCCTTTCTTAATAAAAACCCTTGAGAAAGTCGGGATAGAAGGAACATACTTAAAGATCATAAAGGCCATTTATGAAAAGCCCACAGCTAACATCATCCTCAACGGGGAAAAACTGAGAGCTTTTTCCCTGAGGTCAGGAACACGACAGGGATGCCCACTCTCACCGCTGTTGTTTAATATAGTGCTGGAAGTTCTAGCATCAGCAATCAGACAACAAAAGGAAATCAAAGGCATCCAAATTGGCAAAGATGAAGTCTAGCTTTCGCTTTTTGCAGATGACATGATATTATACATGGAAAATCCGATAGACTCCACCAAAAGTCTGCTAGAACTGATACATGAATTCAGCAAAGTTGCAGGATACAAAATCAATGTGCAGAAATCAGTTGCATTCTTATACACTAACAATGAAGCAACAGAAAGACAAATAAAGAAACTGATCCCATTCACAATTGCACCAAGAAGCATAAAATACCTAGGAATAAATCTAACCAAAGATGTAAAAGATCTGTATGCTGAAAACTATAGAAAGCTTATGCAGGTAATTGAAGAAGATATAAAGAAATGGAAAGACATTCCCTGCTCATGGATTGGAAGAATAAATATTGTCAAAATGTCAATACTACCCAAAGCTATCTACCCATTCAATGCAATCCCAATCAAAATTGCACCAGCATTCTTCTCGAAACTAGAACAAGCAATCCTAAAATTCATATGGAACCACAAAAGGCCCCGAATAGCCAAAGTAATTTTGAAGAAGAAGACCAAAGCAGGAGGCATCACAATCCCAGACTTTAGCCTCTACTACAAAGCTGTCATCATCAAGACAGCATGGTATTGGCATAAAAACAGACACATAGACCAATGGAATAGAATAGAAACCCCAGAACTAGACCCACAAACGTATGGCCAACTCATCTTTGACAAAGCAGGAAAGAACATCCAATGGAAAAAAGACAGTCTCTTTAACAAATGGTGCTGGGAGAACTGGACAGCAACATGCAGAAGGTTGAAACTAGACGACTTTCTCACACCATTCACAAAAATAAACTCAAAATGGATAAAGGACCTGAATGTGAGACAGGAAACCATCAAAACCTTAGAGGAGAAAGCAGGAAAAGACCTCTCTGACCTCAGCCGTAGCAATCTCTTACTCGGCACATCCCCAAAGGCAAGGGAATTAAAAGCAAAAGTGAATTACTGGGACCTTATGAAGATAAAAAGCTTCTGCACAGCAAAGGAAACAACCAACAAAACTAAAAGGCAACCAACGGAATGGGAAAAGATATTTTGCAAATGACACATCGGACAAAGGGCTAGTATCCAAAATCTATAAAGAGCTCATCAAACTCCACACCCGAAAAACAAATAACCCAGTGAAGCAATGGGCAGAAAACATGAATAGACACTTCTCTAAAGAAGACATCCGGATGGCCAACAGGCACATGAAAAGATGTTCAACGTCGCTCCTTATCAGGGAAATACAAATCAAAACCACACTCAGATACCACCTCACGCCAGTCAGAGTGGCCAAAATGAAGAAATCAGGAGACTATAGATGCTGGAGAGGATGTGGAGAAACAGGAACCCTCTTGCACTGTTGGTGGGAATGCAAATTGGTGCAGCCGCTCTGGAAAGCAGTGTGGAGGTTCCTCACAAAATTAAAAACAGACCTACCCTATGACCCAGCAATAGCACTGCTAGGAATTTATCCAAGGGATACAGGAGTACTGATGCATAGGGGCACCTGTACCCCAATGTTTATAGCGGCACTCTCAACAATAGCCAAATTATGGAAAGAGCCTAAATGTCCATCAACTGATGAATGGATAAAGAAATTGTGGTTTATATACACAATGGAATACTACGTGGCAATGAGAAAAAATGAAATATGGCCTTTTGTAGCAACATGGATGGAACTGGAGAGTGTGATGCTAAGTGAAATAAGCCATACAGAGAAAGACAGATACCATATGGTTTCACTCTTATGTGGATCCTGAGAAACATAACGGAAACCCATGGGGGAGGGGAAGGGAAAAAAAAAAAAAAAAAGGGAGGTTAGAGTGGGAGAGAGCCAAAGCATAGGAGACTGTTAAAAACTGAGAACAAACTGAGGGTTGATGGGGGGTGGGAGGGAGGGCAGGGTGGGTGATGGGTATTGAGGAGGGAACCTTTTGGGATGAGCACTGGGTGTTGTATGGAAACCAATTTGACAGTAAATTTCATATATTAAAAAATAAAAAAAACAAAAAACAAAAAAAACAAAACCTTAAAAATGTGTGTGTGTGTGTGTGTGTGTGTGTGTGTGTGTGTGTGTATCAGAATCACTGATAGAAGGTAGAATCCCTGAACCCATCCACAACAAGGCTCATGCATGTAATAGAATTTTTATTAAATAATAATTTTAATATTAAGTCATGCGACAGAATCCCTTTGCATATCACACAAACTTTATAAAATATGAAAACATGGACTCCTCCTGCCTCCCTAGAAATATTACCATTTGGAATACCTCATGTAGTGTTCCAGCCTTTCTGTTATTAAAAAAAAATGTTTCAGTTACTTATTTTCAAAGACAGCATGAGAAGGGGAGAGGCAGAGAGAAAGAGAGAGATAGAGAGAATCTCAAGCAGCTCCACAGTGTCAGTGCGGAGCCTGATGCGAATTCATGAAACCACGAGATCATGACCTGAGCCAAAACCAGGAGTTGGACGCTCAACCCACTGAGCCACCCAGCCTCCCCCACTCCAGCCTTTCAACAGATAAATGGCTGTCTTTTTTCAGGTCTATTGAAGTATAATTTACATACAATAAAATCCATCCATTTAAATGTACAGTTCGAGTTTTGACAAATGTATAATCATGTAAATATCACACAATGAAGACATAGAACGTTTCCATGACTCCCAAAAGAACAATGTGCTCTTTTGCAATTAATTCTCTTCATCCATCTACAGTCTTAAGCAGCGATCAGTTTTCTTTCACTATAGTTTTGACTTTTTTTTTTTTTAGATTACACAGTGTGTAATCTTTGAGTTTGGCTTCTTTCACTTGGCATAATGTCTTTGAAATTTATGCATGTATCAGTAGCTCCTTCCTTTTAAGCGATGGCTAGAATTCCATTGTATGAATAATGTACACTATATCCACTGTATCTGATAATAGTCTTTTGGGAGTATTTACTTTTTGGTTAATATGAGTAATACTATTATGAAAACTAGTAGACAAGTGTTTGCGTGTGCATGTAATTTTCATTTAACTTGGGTAAATGTGTAGTAGTGGAATTGATGGATCATGTCCTTAGTATATGTTAACATTTATTAGAAACTGTCAGAATGTTTTCACAGTGTCTGTACCATGATCACTGCAAAGAGCAGTATACGTGAGTTCCAACTGCCCACATTATCTGTAACACTTGGTATTGTCAACCTTTATTCTGTTAGCTTTTCTAGTAGGTTTATAGTTGTATCTCATTGTGGGCTTTTTAAAATTAAAGTATAATGAACATACAGTATTATATTAGTTTCAGGTGTACAGCATAATAATTCAACAATTCTATACATTATTCAATGCTCATTAAGATAAGTGTAGTCATCATCCGTCACCAAACAATGCTATTACAATCTTATTGACCATATTTCTTATGCTGTACTTTTTATATCCATGGCTTATTTATTTTACCACTGGAAGTTTATACCTCTTAATCTTTTTTTTATCTATTTCATCCATCCCCACCTACCTCCCCCTGACAACCACTAGTTTGTCCTCTGTATTTAAGAGTGTGTTCGTATGGTTTCTCTCTTTCTTCCTTAGTTTGTTCATTTAGTCTCTTAGTATCTACATATTAATGAAATTAAATGGTATTTGTCTTTGTCTGACTTATTTCAGTTAGCATAATACTCTCTAGGTCCACCCATGTTCTCATAAATGGCAGTTTCATTCTTTTTTTAATGGTAATTGCATTATTTTTTATGGCTGAGCAATTTCCCATTGTGACGTATCTATATATCATCTATATCTATAGAATCTGTATCTATCTGTATCATCTGTATCTGTATCTATATCTATCATCTATACCTATCATCTATATAAAGCTAATCTAGGGGTGCCTGGGTGGCTCAGTCAGTTGGGCGTCCGACTTCGGCTCAGGTCACGATCTCGCGGTCCGTGAGTTCGAGCCCCGCGTCGGGCTCTGGGCTGATGGCTCAGAGCCTGGAGCCTGCTTCCGATTCTGTGTCTCCCTCTCTCTCTGCCCCTCCCCCGTTCATGCTCTGTCTCTTTCTGTCTCAAAAATAAATAAAAACGTTAAAAAAAATAAAGCTAATCTATCTATCTATACCAACCACATATTCTTTATCCATTCATCTATTGATGGATACTTTGGTTGCTTTCTTACTTTGGCTACTATAAATAAAGCTCTAATAAACACAGGGTTGCATATATATCTTTTTAATTTAGTGTTTTCATTTTCTTTGGGTGAATACTCAGTAGTGGAATTACTGGATCATGTGGTAAGTCTTTTTTTAAGGGAACTCCGTAGGTTTTTCCGCAGTGGCTGCACCAGTTTGCATTCTCACCTACAGGGTATGAGGGTTCCTTTTTTATTGCATTTTTATTTGCATTTCCTTGCGGACTGGGGATGTTCACTAACTTTTCATGTACTTGATATACCTTATTTTGTGAAGTTTTAGTTAAAATATTTTATCTTTTTTTCATTGGGTCATTCATCTTCCTTATTGAGTTTTTAAGTGATATATTTATATATTATTGACACAAGTCCTTTATCAGATAGATGTTTTGTAAATATATTTTTTTAGGCTATGGTATGATTTTTGTAATCGTGTCTTTCAAAGGTTAAGTTTTTAACCTTAGTGAAATACAATGTGTTATTTCTAAAAAGAAGCCTGTTAGCATTTTGATTTGGATTGCATTGCATTTATAGACCGATTTGGGAAGAATTGACATCTTGGCAATATTGGATCTTCTGATCCATGAACAAGGCTCATATCTCCAATTATTTACACCTTAATTTCTCTCAGAATCATTTGAAATTTGTATTGTACAGATCTTGTACATATCTTGCAAAATTCATCCCATGTTTTTGGATGCCAATGTATCCAAATGTCATTGTGAGTGGCATGGAAATAAAATTGAGTACCTCATTTTGTTTAATCATTTTATTTTAATTTTTTTCTTTCAAGATTTTATTTAAATTTAAGTTAGTTGACATAGAGTGTAGTATTGGTTTCAAGGGCAGAATTTAGTAATTAGTTACCTACATATGACACCCAGTGCTTATGACAAGTATCCTCTCTAGTGCCCATCTCTCATTTAACCCATTCCCACCCACCTCCCCTCCAGCAACCCTTGGTATTTTTGCTATAGTTAAGAATCTTTTATGGTTTGCCTCCCTCTCTGTTTTTATGTCATATTATTTTTTCTCCTCTCACCATATGATAATCGTTTTGTTTCTTAAATTTCACATATGAGTGAAATCATATGTTATTGGTCTTTCTCTGACTGACTTATTTTGCATAGCATAATACACAGTGGTGTATTATATCATTGAAAATGGCAAGATTTCATTCTTTTTGATGGCCAACTGATATCCCATTGCATATATATACACCACTTCTTTATCCGTTCATCACTCAGTGCACATTTGGGCTCTTTTTAAAAGTTGGCTATTGTTGATATAGAACTATATATCAACTGCTATAAATATTTGGGTGCATGTACCACATCATATTTGTATTTCTGTATCATTTGGATAAATACTTAGTTTTGCAATGCCTGGGTCATAGGGTCGTTCTATCTTTAAATTTTTGAGGAATCCTATACTGATTTCCAGAATGGCTGCATCAGTTTGCATTCCCACCAACAGTGTAAGAGGGTTCCCCTTTTCTCCACATCCTTGCCAACATCTGTTGTTTACAAAATTGTTAATTTTAATCATTCTGAAAGGTGTCAGGTGCTATCTCATTGTGGTTTTGATTTGTACTGCCCTGATGATGAGTGATGTTGAGAATTTTTTCATGTGTCTGTTAGCCATCTGGATGTCTTCTTTGGAAAATTGTCCATTCATGTCTTCTGCCTATTTATTAACTAAGTTGTTTGTTTTATGGGTGTTGAGTTTGAGGTTTTTATATTTGGATACTAGCTCTTCATCCTATATGTCATTTACGAACATCTTCTCCCATTCCTTTGGTTGCCTTTTAGTGTTGTTGATCGTTTCCTTTACTGTGAAGAAGCTTTTTGTCTTGATGAGGTCTCGATAGTTCATTTTCGCTTTTGTTTTTCTTGTCTGTGGCACATGTCTAATAAGAGGTTGCTGTGGCCAAAGTCAAAGATGTTACTGCCTGAGTTCTCTTCTTAAATGTTGGTGGTTTCTAGTCTCACATTTAGGCCTTTCCTCCACTTTGAATTTATTTTTTTGTATGGTGAATGAAAGTGGTTCAGGTACATTCTTCTGCATGTTGCTGTCCAGATTTATCAGCACCATTTGTTGAAGAGACTGTCTTTTTTCCATTGAGTATTGTTTCTTGCTTTGTCAAAGATTAGTCGACTTTATAGTTATGGCTCCACTTCTAGGTTCTCTATTCTGTTTGATTGATCTATGCATCTTTTTATTTTGTGTGCCAGTACCATACTGCCTTAATGACTACAGGTTTATAATAGAGCTTGAAGCCTCCTGCTTAACTTTTCTTTCCAACATTACTTTGGCTATATAGGGTCTTTTGTGGTTCCATACACATTTTAAATTAGTTTGTTGAAGAATGTTGGTGTTATTTTGATAAGGATTGGATTGAATGTGTAGATTTCTTTGGGTAATATAGACATTTAACATATCTGTGATCTCTTTGGTTAGGTTTATTCCTAGGGACTTTATGATTTTTGGCGCAATTCTATATGTGATTGATTCCTTGATTTCTCTTTATGCTGCTTCATTGTTGGTATACAGAAATGGAATGAATTTCTGTATGTTGATTTTATATCCTGTGATTTTGCTGAATTCATGTATCAGTTCTAGCAATTTTTTGGTAGGGTCTTTCAGGTTTTCCAAGTAGAATATCATGTCATCTGCAAAGAGGAAAAGTTTGACTTCCTTCTCGATGATTTGGATGCCTTTTATGTCTTTGTGTTGTCTGATTGCTGAGGTGAGGACTTCCAGTTCTATGTTGAACAACAGTGGTTAGGGTGGACATGCATGTCATGTTCTTTTTTTTTTTTAATGTTTATTTATTTTTGAGACAGAGAGAGACAGAACATGAACGGGGGAGGGTCAGAGAGAGGGAGACACAGACTTTGAAACAGGCTCCAGGCTCTGAGCTGTCAGCACAGAGCCCGACGCGGGGCTCGAACTCACAGACCCGAGATCATGACCTGAGCCGAAGTTGGCCACTTAACTGACTGAGCCACCCAGGCGCCCCTCATGTTCTTGACCTTAGGAGAAAAGCTTCAGTTTTCCCCCATTGAGGATGATATTAACTGTGGGTGTTTTATACATGGCTTTTAGGATGTTGAGGTATGTTCCTTCTATCCCTACTTACTTAGTGTTTTTTTTTTTTTTTTTTCAACGTTTTTTTATTTATTTTTGGGACAGAGAGAGACAGAGCATGAACGGGGGAGGGGCAGAGAGAGAGGGAGACACAGAATCGGAAACAGGCTCCAGGCTCCGAGCCATCAGCCCAGAGCCTGACGCGGGGCTCGAACTCACGGACCGCGAGATCGTGACCTGGCTGAAGTCGGACGCTTAACCGACTGCGCCACCCAGGCGCCCCTTACTTAGTGTTTTTAACAAGAAAGGATGCTCTACTTTGTCAAATGATTTTTCTGCATCTATTGAGAGCATCATATGAATTTTATCCTTTCTTTTATTAATGTGGTATTTTACATTTATTGATTTGCAGATATTGAACTACCCCTGCACTCCAGGATAAATCCCACTCGATCATGGTGAATAATTCTTTTAATGTACTTTTGGATTTGATTTGCTAGAATCTTGTTTAAAATTTTTGCTTTGATGATCATCAGAGTTATTGGTCTGTGTTTCTGGTTTTTAGTAGGGTCTTTGTCTGTTTTGGGAATCAGGGTAATGCTGGTGTCACAGAATGAGTTTGGAAGTTTTCTTTCCATTTCCTTTTCTTGGTTTTTATTTTGTTTGTTTGTTTATTTGTGTATGTGTTTGTTTTGGAACAGTTTCAGAAGAATAGGCTTTAACTCTTCCTTAAAGGTTGGTAGAATTCCTCTGGGAAGCCATCTGACCCTGGACTTTTCTGGTTTGAGATTTTTGTTTAGTGATTCAATGTCTTTGATGGTTATCAGTCTGTTCAAATTTTCTATTTCTTTCTTTTGGTAGTTTATATGTTTCTAGGAATTTATCTATTTCTTCCATATTGTCCACTTTCCTGGCATATAATTGCTTGCAATATTCTCTTATCATTTGTATTTCTGTGGTGTTGGTTGTGATTTCTCCTCTTTTTTATGTGGTTTTATTTTGGTTCCTTCTCTTTTCTTTTTGATAAGTCTAGGGGATTGTCAATTTTCAGAACTGTTTTAACGAAGTAGTTCCTTCTTTATTGATATGTTCCACTGTTTTTTTAAATTAATATATCATTTATTTCTGTTCTAATCTCTATTATTTCCCTTTTTGCTTGTTTTAGGCTTTATTTGCCGTTCTTTTTCCTGTCCTTTAGGTGTAATATTAGGCTGTGTATTTGAGATATTTCCTCCTTCTTTAGGAAGGCCTGGATTGATATATACTTCCCTTTTATGACAGCCTTTGCTGCAGCCCAAAGGTTTTGGACTGTTGTGTTTTCATATTCATTTGATTCCATGTATTTTTTAATTTATTCTTTAATTTCCTGGTTAACCCATTCTTTCTTTAATAGGATGTTCTTTAAACTCTATGTATTTGTGGTTGACTTCAAATTTCATAGCATTGTTGTATGAAAATATGCATGGTAGGATCTCATCTTTTTGTACTATTTGAGGGATGTTTTGTGACCCACTATGTGATCTATTCTGGAGAATGTTCCATGTGCAATCAACAAGAATATGATTCTGCTGCTTTAGGATGAAATGTTCTGAATATATCTGTTAAGTATATCTGGTCCAGCGTGTCATTCACAGCCATTGTCTACTTATTGATTTTCTGCCTCAGTTATGTGTCCATTGCTGTAAGTGTAAATTCCCTACTATTATTGTACTATTATCAATGAATTTATTTAAGTGTGTTATTAATTGATTTATATATTTGCCTGCTCCCAAGTTAGGCACATAAATATTTACAATTGTTAAGTCTTCTTGTTGGATAAATCCCTTAATTATGACAGAGTGCCCTTCCTCATCTCTTAATACAGTCTTTGATTGTCTGATATACGTAAGGCTACTTCAGCTTTCTTTTGGTGTCCATTAGCATGATACATTGTTATCCACCCCATCACTTTCAATGTATAGGTGTCTTTGAGTAAAAAATAAATCTCTTAGAAAGAGCATATGAATCAGTCTTTTTTAAAAAAAAATCCATTCTGATACCCTTTGTCTTTTGATTGGAGCATGTAGCCCATTTACATTTAGTGTAATTATAGATAGATATGAATTTAGTGCCATTGTATTACCAGTAAAGTAGCTGTTCCTGTAGATTGTCTATTCCCTTCTATATTGTTGATCTACATCTCTGTTTCGTGCTCCAAGTTTCCCCTTAAATAATTCTTGCAGATATGGTTCAGTGTTCATGAACTCCTTTAGTTTTTCTTGTCTTGGGAACTCTCTCTCTCCTTCTCTTCTGAATGACAGCTTTCATAGATAAAGAATTCTTGGCAGCATATTTTTTCCTGTTTGGTATGTTCAATATACCATGCTACTCACTTCTGGTCTGCCAAGTTTCTGTGGACAGGTCTGCTACTAACCATATGTCTCTACCCTAGTAGGTTAAGGACCTTTTGTCCCTAGCTGCTTCAAGAATTCTCTCTTTATCTTTACATTAAAAAATTTCACTATGAAATATATTAATCTTGATTTTGACCTATTTTTGTTGATTTTGAGGGGTGTTCTCTGTGTCTCTTGGACTTGAATGTTTGTTTCTGCCCCCATATTAGGAATGTTTTCAGCTATAATTTGTTAAAATAAACCTTCTGCCCTTTTTTCCTGCTCTTCTTCTTCTGGGACTCCTAGGATATGGATATTATTGTATTTTATGGAATCACGGAGTTTTCTAAGTCTATATTTGTGTTTAATAGTTCTCTTTCTCTCTTCTTTCAGCTACAGTATTTTCCATAACTTTATCTTCTATGTCACCTATTTGTTCCCATACTTCTTCCATTCTCATTGTGATTACATCCCATCAGTTTTGCATCTCCATTATAACTTTTTGGGGGGCCTATTTTTCAGGTCTTTTATCTCTGCAGCAATGGTTTCTCTGGTGTCTTCTATGCCTTTTGCAATCCCAGCTAGTGTTCTTATTACTATTGTTCTATAGTCTTGTTCAGATATATTGCGTATATCTGTTTTGAGCAAATCCCTGGCTGTGGTTTCTTCTTGATCTCTTTTTTTGGGGGAGAATCCCCCTGTCTTGTCATTTTGTCTAGATTTCTGTCTTTTGCATGTTATGAAAGATTGTTATGTTTCCTGCACCTGAGAGTAATGCTGTATTAAGAAGGGGTCATACAGTGTTCAGAGCCTGGCACTTCAGGAAGTGTTTCTGATGTATGTTGTGTGCACTCTTCTATTGTGATTGGCTGCTCTTTCCCCCAGGTCAGTCCTCTGCAGGTTTCCTCCTTGCTTGAAGTGGGGAGTGTTTGGGCCTTTAACTAGATATTCTTTGTTTGGTTTGTTAAAATAAGCCTGATTAACAAAAGGACTTATCAAAAAAAAAAAAAAAAAAAAAGGAAAAAGAACAAAAAAACGAACACACAGAAAAAAAAAACTAAGCTTGATTCTCAAGAAAAAGAAAGAATAAAAGAGGAAAGAGAAAGAAAGAAAGAAAGAAAGAGAGAAAGAAAGAAAGAAAGAAGCCTGATTCTTTCTACCAGAACTGAAGCTGATGTGCTTTGGAGCACTCCATGATCTGTAGACTTGGTGCATGTGGACCGGGGTGGGGGGTGGGGGGGGCTTGTGTTGGTCCTCTGAGGTAGATGCCTACTGTGGTGGGTCACAGTCAGGCCTTCCCTAGTAGAAATGCCTATGCAGGGCACAGGGGGTGGGGTTTGGTATAATTGGCTCCAGCCTCTAATGAGGGTGCTGTGTTGCTCATTGAAGTCTGTCTGTTGTGTTGTGTCAGAGGAAGATGGTGTCACACTGCTCTCTTATCCCTGGGAGGGGACATTACACCCACTGCTGTTCAGGGAATCCTCACAGACAAGTGAATAATCTCCCCCATGTGTCTCAGGCTTCCATCAGATCTCTGCTTCAACCTTTCTCTGCCTGCAATATCAACATGCCCAGCACGATAGGTGTCCTGTGTTTTATTGCTGGGATTCAAAACTCCAAATTTTAAAGGACCCGGCAAGTCACAGGCCTGCTCCTTTACTTCAGAGAATAGGCTCTCATTGCTGTGTCTGGTGCTTTCTTGTCCCTGAAAGGCAATCACAGGGCTGTACAGGGGCCAGGATTTTATGGTGAAGCACAGAGAAAAGTTGTGACCAGGTTATATGCTTTCTGCATGTGCTTTTGTCTCCTGCCATTGAACGACTACTCAAAGGTGCCATCGAGGTTTTTTTTGTCCTTGGAGAGGCAGTATAACCTCTTCCAAATGCATAGCAGGAAGCAGAACCATTCTTTTCTAGTACAACCCAGGGGATCCCCACACCATGCTGTCCACTCTCCACCTCCAGGCCCCCACCCTCCTCCCCAGGAGCACGGCTGCTCACCCGGATTGACTCTGAAGAATGGTGCAGACTTCTAAAACTTCCCAAATTCAGCTCCACTGTTTGAAAAAACTTGCCATAGTCTGTTCCTATCAACCCCCCAGCCAGTGGTTTCAGGGGAGTGCTTTTCTTGCATGAACATGATGCACTGCTCTCTCTTCCCCTCTCTCCTCCTCTATGAGAAAAGGGTTTCCTTCCTTCCATGGCACCACGGCTTTTTTCTCCCCCAACTCTACACTCTGCACTTGTACCTGCCTCCTTTTCTCTCTCTAGTTATGCAGATTGTTCTCTTAATCCTCTGATCAATTTCCTAGTATTCAAAATGATTTGATGTTGATCATCTGTGTTGGAGAGATGAGGCAAGCCTAGGGTCCCCCTACTGCTCCACCATTTTAACTCCTACTAGAGAATTGAGTTTTTTAAAAAATTTGACATTGTATCCTGTGACTGTGATAAATGCATATTTTATTTTTGGTAGATTTTACATAGATCACTGAGTATTTTCTAAGTACATGATCATGTCATCCACAAATAAAGACTTTTATTTCTATCTCTCCAATCACTATGCCTTTTATTTCTTTATCTTTCCCTGTTTCACCTGCTATGATGTCTGGGTTACTAACAACTGGGAGCAGAAATTCTTGCCTTGTTTGCAATCTTAAGGGGAAAGTATTCAGTCTTTTACCAATAATGATGTTATTAGCTGTATTTTATTGATGTCCTCTATCAGGTTCAGAAAGTTTCTTTCTATTCTTGGTTTATTGAGAGTGTTTATCATGAAACTGTGTGACACTTTGTCCACTGATTTTTCTGCATTTCCTGAAGTAATGTTGTGTTTTTTTTCTTCTTTATTCTATTAAATGGCGAATTTCACAATTGATTTTCATAAATTAAGCTAATTTATTTGCCTCCTGGGAAAAAATCCAAGTTGATCATGGCTCACTGTCCTAACATAATGAGTGATATTAAGCAGTAGTTTTCTTTTCTTGTGATGTCTTGGAATGGTTTGTATAACAGTTTAAGTCTGGCTTCATTACATGACTTGGCAAGAATTCTCTATTTTCTGAAAGAGTTTATTTTGCATTGTTATTATTTCTTCTTCAATGTTTAATAGAATTCACAAGTGTAGACATACAGACCTATAGTTCTCTTTGTGGGAGCATTTTAAATTAAAACTTAAACTACTTTCACTAGTATCAAAGTATTAAGATTTTAAATATCTTTTTGAATCTATTTTGGTTAATAATATATTTCAAAGGATCTATGAATTTCACCTTAGATGTCAGATTAATTGCTCATAATATTCCCTTATTATCCTTTTAATCTCTATAAGATCTGTACTAATCCCGTTCATTTCTGATCCCGTAGTTTGTATCTCCTCCACTTTGTTCTTAATCAGTCTAGCTAGAGATTGTCTGCGTTGATCTTTTTCAAAGTACCAATTGTGGTATCATATGTTATTTTTAATAGTTTTGTTTTGTATTTCACAAATCTGCTTTTATATTTATTATTTCCTTTATTCTATTTTTTATTTAATCTTATCTTCCTTCTTTAGCCTTTTAAGGTATAAGTTTAGATCACTGATATCAGACATTTCCCTTTTAAACAACATAAGCACTTAAAACTATCAATTTCTCTCTAACCACTGATTTAGCTGCATCCCACACATTTCAGTAGTTTTCACTTTCATTTTTTTTTTTTTAATTTTTTTTTTCAACGTTTTTAATTTTAGTTTTGGGACAGAGAGAGACAGAGCATGAATGGGGGAGGGGCAGAGAGAGAGGGAGACACAGAATCGGAAACAGGCTCCAGGCTCCGAGCCATCAGCCCAGAGCCTGACGCGGGGCTCGAACTCACGGACCGCGAGATCGTGACCTGGCTGAAGTCGGACGCTTAACCGACTGCGCCACCCAGGCGCCCCTTCACTTCCATTTTTATTTTGCTTCAAATACTAAGTAATTTCCTTTGTGATTTCTTCTTTGGCTAAAGGCAGGAGCACATTGGGTGCTGTCATGAAAGACTGAGTAGGAAAACAGATATGGGAAAATAGGGTTCAAGCTGAGGTAGTAACTTTATATAAATCTAGAAATACTTGATTATTGTACATTATGTCTCTCTTCTCGATAGCTTTTCTATCCCTCACTCAGGCTTAAAGAATTTGTCTTGACAGCAGAGTCAAAACAGAAAAATCCAGTATTTACAGTAAAGGCAAGTTTTCATACGTGCAGGTCATTGCAATGTCCAGAAGTAGAGTCCCTTACTGAACAGTGGATAATTTAGAGTCCCTGGGAGTAGGTGAGGGACAATCAACTCATGAATACTATACTAATGCACAAGCATGCCATCACCTGCCCTATTTATTTGGTCACTCCCAGAACTATCTTCATTCTAAATCAGTTGATATATATGGTGCATAGATTAAAAATTGTTTCTCAAAATGGACACTTACCCCTTCTCAAGCTTTATCTTCATGGGCACTTTTACGTCCTTGTTTCTCAATGTATTGATGAGGGTATTGATACTGAGGGTGATGTTTACATAGAAGACAATAAGGAGTCTGCCTGGTCTTGGCAATGGAAGTCTGTTTGTTGAAGAGAGATCTGTGTCTATAATCTGCTCTATTGGTATCTTCTATGTATCAATAATTATCTATCATTATCTATCAATCATCTATCATCTATCTATCATCTATCAATCACTACCTATATATTTATCATCTATATACCATTATCATCTATAAATCATCTATTTATCTATTGTCTACTACTTATCTATCATCTATCAGTAATCTATCAATTTGTGGTAGAATGGGAGAGACACAGTAGGAAAATATAAACACTGAAGATTTTCTTTGCTCTAGTAACTGATATAATGAAAGGTCAAGTGACAACATGCAATGTACCCATAGGAGATGAGAGTTAGAAAGAGGGACACAAGGATAATAAGGGTTGTGAAGACAAAAGCCCTAAGGGCCATTGTATTCTTACAGTAGGACAGAATCTGAGTCTAGGGCATCAATATGAGAGCATGGCCAAACATATGGGCAGTGATGCCAAGTAGTGCAGGGTTATGTAGCCTGCAACATATTTGTCTTGATAGCCAGGAGGATGCATCTCACCCTTCCAATATGAGAAAAATATAGTATTGGATGTCGACTCCAGGCAGATGTATCTTATCTGCACCCCAGATGAGATTATACAACATTGGAGGGGTGGAGCCTATGATGAAACTCACATCTGGTAATGAAAATGTGACTCCCTGAAACCACATTGGTATAAGGAACAGGAAACCTAGAGGTGAAAACAGAATATTCATGCTTCTCAGGAGACAACAGGTAAAAGTAGGAAAATCCTACTTTTAGGATTAGCCAGAGAAACTTATGAGGATATAGCTTTCTAAAGATCTGGTATTGCTCCTTTTCATTTCTTGTAGCCTTTCCCTCTTGGAGGAAGATGAGTGTCTGTGCTAAAGACAAAATCGATGAGTCCAAAATGGAATGACCCTGTAGGAGAAGTGGATATTTGGATAGAAGTGTCAGCAAAGGTACATGAAGCAAATTCAGATCTGATATACATAAATTTTTTTGGGGGTGATTATTATGGGTCATCACCATGAATGGCTACTATTGTCCTCTATCTTCCTTTCATTTTGTCAGATGCACAAAACTCATTTTCAAATTCTGAATATATACAAGGGAAAGAAAACTCAATATTCTCCAACTTTTCTTTTTGTAATTGGGGGAGATTCAGATCTTTCATTTTCCCATCATGTAACCCAAAAAGATTCCTCTCTCTACAAGCCACTGGCATTTTTACCTTTATCCCCATACCAGGGGAATGAAGATCACATTAAGAATCAATTTGTTTGTGGTGCCTGGGTGGCTTAGTTGGTTAAGCGTCCGACTTTGGCTCAGGTACTGATCTCATGGTTTTTGGGTTCGAGCCCTGCATTGGGCTCTGTGCTGAGGGCTCAGAGCCTGGAGCCTGCTTTGGATTCTGTGTCTCCTTCTTTCTCTGCCCCTCCCCCAACTTGTGCTCTGTCTCTCAAAAAAAAAAAAAAAGAATCAATTTGTTTGTATGTATGCATACTTACATACATTTATGTATATACATACATAAATTCAAGTTAGTTATCATACAGTGTAGTATTGGTTTCAGGAGTAGAACCCAGTGATTCATCTTGTTTATATAACCCCCATTGCTCATCCCAACAACTGCCCTCCTAATACCCATCACCCATTTAGCCCACTCCCTTACCCACCTCCCCTCCAGCAACCCTCAGTTTGTTCTTTGTATTTAAGAGTCTTTTATGGTTTGTCTCCAACTCTGTATTTTTAAACATTAATTGCATTATAGTTAACATATAATATTATATTAATGTCAAGTATATAATATAGTGATTCAATAATCCCATATATTAATCAGCGCACATCAAGATAAGCATACTCTTAATCCCCTTCATCTATTTTGCACATTCCTCCATTTACCTCCCCTCTGGTAACCATCAGTTCTCTATAGTTAAGAATCTGTTTTTTTGATTTGTCTCTTTTTTTCCCTTTGTTCATTTCTTTTGTTTCTTAAAGTCCAGATATGAGTGAAATCATATGGTATTTTTCTATATGACTGGCTTATTTCGCTTAGCATTATACTCTCTTGCTCCATCCATATCATTGCAAATGGCAAGATTTCATCATTTTTAATGGCTGAATAATCATCATAACTTCTTTATCCATCCATCTATTGATGGACACGTCGACTGCTTCAATAATTTGGCTATTGTAAATAATGCTGCAATAAACATGGGGTGTCTATATCCTTTTGAATTAGTGTTTTTTTTTATCTTTGGTAAATACTCAGTAGTGCCATTACTGGAACATAAGTTAGTTAAATATTTTTTTTTTTTAATTTTTTGAGTAACCTCCATACTGTTTTCCATAATGGCTGACCCAGTTTGCAATCCCACCAACAATTCTTTTTTATCCACATCCTCTCCAACATTTGTTGTCTCCTGTGTTCATTTTAGCCATTCTGAAAGGTGTGAGGTGATATCTGAATGTAGTTCTGATTTCATTTTCCTAATGATGAGTGATGTTGAGCATCTCTTCATGTGTCTGTCAGCCATCTGTATGTCTTATTTGGAGAAATGTCTGTTCATGTCTTCTGGTCATTTCCTAATTAGATTATTTGTTTTTTTTTGTTTTTTTTTTTTGGGGGGGGTATTGAGTTGTATAAGTTCTTTATATATTTTAGATAATAACTCTTTATCACATATGTCATTACAAATATCTTCTCCCATTCTGTAGGTTGCCTTTTAGCTTTGTTGATTGTTTAATTCACTGTGGAGAAGATTTTTATTTTGATGTAGTCCCAAAAGGTTATTTTTGCTTTTATTTCTCTTACTTCAGGAGGCATGTCTAGAAAAATATGGTTACCGCTGATGTCAGAGAAATTACTTTCTGTGCTCTCTTCTAGGATTTTTATGGTTTCATGTCTCACATTTAGGTCTTTCATTCATTTGGAGTTTATTTTTGTGTATGGTGAGACAAAGTGGTCCAGTGTCATTCTTTTTAATGCAGCTGCCCAGTTTTGCCAACACCATTTGTTGAAGAGACTGTCTTTTTCCTACTGGGTATTCTTTCCTGCTTTGTCAAAGATTAGTTGATCATGCAGATCTGGGCTTATTTCTGGGATTTCTATTCTGTTCCATTGATCTATGTGTCTATTTTTGTACCAGTACTATACTGTTTTGATCACTACAGCTTTGTAGTATAACTTGAAGCCTGGAATTGTGATATTTCAAGCTTTGCTTTTCTGTTCCAAGGTTTCTTTGGCTAATTTGGGATATTTTGTCATTCCTTATAAATTTTAGGATTGCTCTAATTCTGTGAAAAATGCTGTTGGTATTTTGATAGGCATTCCATTAAATGTGTAGATTGCTTAGGGGGTATAGATATTGCTAAAATATTTTCTTTCCAATCCATGAACATGGGATGTCTTTCCATTTCTTTGTGTCATCTTCAGTTTCTTACATCATTTTATAGTTTTCAGACTACAGATCTTTTACCTCTTTGGTTAGGTTTATTCCTAGGTGTTTTATTATTTTTGGTGAAACTATAAGTGGGGTTGGTTTCTTAATTTCTCTTTCTGCTGTATTATATTTTTCATATATAGGACCTTACCATATGAAAATTAAGAAGGTTTTACTGCTTCCTCACCAATTTGGATGCCTTTTTCTTTCTTTTTGTTGTTTGATTGCTATGGCTCACACTTTCAGTACTATATTGAATAAAAGTGGTGAGAGTGGACATCTTTGTTTTCTTCCTGACCTTAGGAGAAAGCGCTCCTATTTTCCCCATTGAGTATGATGTTAGCTGGAGGTTTTTCATATTGGCCATTCTTATGTTGAGATATGTTCCCTTTAGAACTACTTTGTTGAGAGTTTTCATCATGAACAGCTGTTGTTCTTTGTCAAATGCTTTATCTATTGAAATCATCATATGTTTTCTATTCTTTCTCTAATTGGTGTGAAATATCACGTTGATTGATTTGCAAATATTGAACTAGTCTTGCATTCCTGGAATAAATCCCACTTGATTGTGGTGAATGATTTTGAAAACTTACTTTTGGATTTGGTTTGCTAATATTTTGTTGAGGATTTTTACATCTATGTTCATAAAAGATATTGGTCTGTAGTTCTCTTTTTTTGGCAGTTTCATTATCTAGGTTTAGTATCAGGGTAATGCTGGACTCAGAATGAATTTGGAAGCCTTCCTTCATCTTCTATTTTTGGTAATATTTTGAGAAGAATAGGTATTAAATCTTCTTAAATGTTGGGTAAAATTCAGCTGTAAATTTGTCTGGTCCTGGACTCCTGTCTTACAAGTAGTGTTTTAATTACTGATTCAATTAATTTTTTTTTAATTTTTATTTTTGAGCGAGCACAAGTGGGGCAGGGACAGAGAGAGAGAGGGAGTCAGAGAACACAAATGCTGACAGTGTAGAGCCTGACATGTGACTTAAGCCCATGAACCATGAGATCAAGACCTGAGCCAAAGTCAGACACTCAACTGACTGAGCCATGCAGGCACTTCAATTACTGATTCAGTTTTTTTTCCTGATAATCAGTCTGTTTAATTTTTCTATTTCTTCCTGTTTCTGTCTCTCTCCCCTCTCTTTGCCACTGGCATCCTTCCCTCCTGCAGACAATCCTGCAGGTCCCTTTAGTTCCCAACTGCATCTCCACCCTCTCTACCATCTGTGATTCAGTCTCTCTCCTGCATTTTAATTGTTGAGTTTCTTTGCCAGTCTTTGGGGCATTTTCTGCATTTTTTACACTGATGTAAGTCGTTTGTAGTTATATCTGTGGAATGAGGTAAACTTAGGGTCCTCTTCCTCTGCCATCTTCCCAGAAGTCTAATGATCAATTTAAAGAATTCGTTAATTCTTGTTAACTTGACCTTATAGGATGTAGACCATATGTGAACCTAGTATTCTTATAAATGACCAGGCAAAACCTTAGAAGGCAGGTGATGGGATAATTTTTGATAGAGCCTTCTAATTACATCTGAACTTTTTCACTTGATGTTAAAATTTACCTTGGTGAGATGAGAGTGGACAGATCTGGCATCCCAGTGGCTCTAAGCCTTGTTCTCTCCCAGCCTTAGTGGTGTTGTCACACCTTAATTGCTGGTATGTGTTCTCACCATTGGTATTTGTTGGTTTTCCTGACACCTCACAAAGATAAGGGGAAGAAAGTCGTATCGACAATAAACACCAGTGCCTGGAGCTTGGTGCAGGTGACACTCCATCCCTGATGTTTCACAGTTTACGATCTGTGGTAATTCACATTCTTCTCAAATGAAACACTCCATTTACCAGAACCTTACAGAGATGAATTGATATCATTAACACTCTGGTCTCTTTCATGTGACTTGTGCCCTGTGGTCTATGATGATTTCTTTTTTCAATTTTAATTTTAGTTAGTTAATATACGTGGTGATATTGGTTTCAGTTCTACATTGGAATAGAATTCAGTGATTCATGACTTATATACAACACCCAGTGCTCATCATAACAACTGGCATCCTTAATACCCATCACCCATCCAGCCCAGTTCTCTATTTTCTCTATCCATCAACCCTCAGTTCTCTATTTTTAAGAGTCTCTTGTGGATTCTTTTCCTCTCTTCTTCCCCCCTTCCTATATGTTCATGTATTCCCCCTTAAATTCCACATATAAGTGGCATCATATGGTATTTGTCTTTCTCTGATTGACTTACTTTGGTTACCATAATACATTCTATTTCCATCCACACTGTTGCAAATGGCAAGATTCCATTATTTTTGATGGATGAGTAATATTCCATTACACACACACACACACACACACACACACACACACACACAACACCTTCTTTATCCATTCATTAGTAGATGGACATTTGGGCTCTTTCTATAATTTGGCTGTTGTTGACAATGCTCTTATAAACACTAGGGTGTTGTACCCCTTCAAATCTGTATTAACCGAAGGATTTTGGTTAAGTATCTAATAGTGCAACTGCAGGGTTATAGGGTAGAATTCACCAGTTTGACTTCCTACTAGCCTTGAAAGAGGGCTCACCTTTCTCCACATTTTACCAACACCTATTATTTCATATGTCATTAATTTTAACCATTATGACAGGTGTTAGGTGGTATCTTGTTTTTTTCATTTGTATTTCCCTGATGGTTGATTTTGAGCATCTTTTCATGTGTCTGTTAGCCATTTGGCTGTCTTCTTTGGAAAAGTGTCTGTCATGTCTTTTGCCCAATCGTTAACTGGATTGCTTGTTTTTTGGGTGTTGAGTTTGATAAGTTCTTTATGCATTTTGGATGTTAACCTTTTATCTGATATGTCATTTGCAAATACCTTCTATTCCATAGGCTACCTTTTAGTTTTGTTAATTGTTTCCTTTACTGTTCAGAAACTTTTATTCTTGATGATGACCCAATAGTTCATCTTTGCTTTGTCTTGCCTTGTGTTCATCAATGTGTCTAGTAAGAAGTTGCTATAGCCAAGTCAAAGAGGTTGCTGCCTGTGTTCTGCTGTAGGATTTTGAAGGTTTTCTGTCTCACGTTTAGGTTTTTCATCCATTTTTGAATTTGTTTTTGTGCATGGTGTAAGTTTCATTCTTCTGCATGTTGCTATCCAGTATTCCCAGCATCATTTGTTGAAGAGAGTGTCTTTTTCCATTGGATATTATTTCCTGCTTTGTTGAAGATTAGTTGACCATAGAGTTGTGGGTCCATTTCTGGGTTTTCTCTCTATTCCGTTGATCTACATGTCTGCTTTTGTACCAGTACCATACTTTCTTAATGACTACAGCTTTGTAATATAGCTTCAAATCCAGAATCGTGATGCCTCTAGTTTCGTTTTTCTTTTAAAGCCTTGCTTTGGCTATTCAGGGTCTTTTGTGGTTCCCTACAAATTTTAGGATTCTTGCTCTGTGTGAAAGGCTGATGGTATTTTGATAGGGGTTGCATTATATGTATAGAATCATTTGGGTTGTATACACATTTAACAATGTTTGTCCTTCAATCCATGACCATAGAATGCTTTTCAATTTCCTGTGTTTTCTTCATTTTCTTTCATAAGTGTTCTACAGTTTTCAGAGTACAGATCTTTTACCTGTTTAGTTTATTCCTAGGTATCTCACTGTTTTTGGTGCAATTGTAAATGGGATGGAATCCTTGATTTCCTTTTCAGCTACATTGTTATTGTTTTATAGAAACATCCTACAACTTTGCTGAATTCATGTATTAGTTCTAGCAATTTTTTGGTGGGGTCTTTTTAGGGTTTTCTACACAGAGTATCACGTCCTCTGTGAATAGTGAAAGTTAGAATTCCTCCTTGCCAATTTGGATGTTCTTTATGTTTTTTCCTGTCTGATTGTTTGAGGCTAAGTCTTCCAGTACTATGTTAAATAGTAATGGTGAGAGTGGGCATCATTGTCTTGTTTATGACCATAGGGGAAAGGCTCTAAGTTTTTCCCCATTGAGAATGATATTAACTGTGGGTTTTTCGTATAAGGACTTTATGATGTTGAGGTATGTTCCATACATCCCTACTTTGTTGAGGTTTTTTTTAAAAACCAAGAATGGATGCTGTATCTTGTCAAATGATTTTTCTGCATCTATTTGCAGATCATGTGGCTCTTATTCTTTTTTCTCTTAATGTGGTGTATCATGTTGATTGTTTTGCCAATATTGAACCAGTTTATATTTCTGCAGTGTTGGTTGTGATCTCTTCTCTTTCATTCTTGATTTTATTTATTTGGGTCCTTTCCTTTTTCTTTTTGATCAAACCAGAGAGAGGTTTATCAATTTTGTTAATTCTTTCAAAGAAACAGCTTCTGGTTTCATTGATCTCTTCTACTGTTTTTGTTTGTGTGTGTGTTTGTTTTGTTTTGGCTTTGATAGCATTGGTTTCTTCTCTAATCTTTATTATTTCCTGTCTTCTCATTTTGGTTTTTATTTGCTGCTCTTTTTCCAACTCTTTGACATGTAAGGTTAGATAGTGTGTCTGAGACCTTTCTTCCTTCTTTAGGAAGGCCTGGATTGCTATATACTTCCTTCTTGTGACCGCCTTTGCTGTGTCCCAGAGGTTTTGGGCTGTGGCATTATCATTTTCATTGGCTTCCATGTACTTATTAATTTCCTCTTTAACTTCTGAGCCCATTCATTCTTTTGTAGAATGTTCTTTAGTCTCCAAATATTTTTTATCTTCCAAATTTTTTCTTTTCAGATTTCAAGTTTCATAGCTGTGGTCTAAAAATACACATGGTGTGATTTAGATAATTTTGTACTTGCTGAAGGCAGATTTTTGTCCCAGTATGTGATTTATTCTGGAGAATATTCCATGTGCACTGGGGAAAAATGTGTATTCTGCTTTAGGATAAAATGTTCTGAATATATCTGTGAAGTCCATCAGGTCCAGTGTGTCATTCAAAGCCATTGTTTCCTTGTTGATTTTGTTTAGATGATCTATCCATTGTTGTAAGTGGGGTGTTGAATCCCACTAATATTATGATAATATTATCAATGAGTTTCTTTATGTTTGTGATTAACTGATTTATATATGTGGATGTCCCATGTTTGGAGCATAAATGTTTACAGTTATTATGTCTTCTTGGTGCATAACCCCCTTAATTTTGATATAATTCCCTTCTTCATCTCTTGTTACAGTCTTTATTTCAAAGTCTAGATTGTCTGATATAAGAGTGGCTACTCCAGCTTCCTTTGGGGACCATTGGCATGATAGATGATTTTCCATTTCTGTATTTTCAATCTGAAGATGTCTTTGGTCTAAAATGGATCTCTTGTAAACAGCATATAGATGGATCTTGTTTTCTTATCCACTCTGTTACCCTATGTCTTTTGGTTGGAGCATTTAGACCAATGACATTTAGAGTGACTACTGAAAGATATGAATTTATTGCCATTATATTGTCTGTAGAGTTGGAGTTTCTGGTAGTGTTCTCTAGTCCTTTCTAGTCTTTGTTGCTTTTGGTCTTTCTTTTTTCAAGTTTTCTCCCCTCAGAGAGTCCTCCTAAAATTTCTTGCAGGGCTGGTTTAGTGGTCATGAACTACTTTAACTTTTGTTTGTCTGCAAAACATTTTAGCTCTCCTTCTATTTTGAATGACAGCCTTGATGGATAAAGAATTCTTGGCTGCATATTTTTCTGATTCAGTACATTTGATATATATACTGCCACTCCTTTTTGGCCTGCCAAGTTTCTGTGGATAGGTCTGCTGTGAACCTGATCTGTCTTCCCTTGTAGGTCAAGGACTTTTTTTTGCTTGCTGCTTTCATGATTCTTTCCCTGTCTGTGTACTTTGTGAATTTGACTTTGATATTCCTAACAAGGTTTTTGATCAGTTTTTTTTGAATCTAATGGGAGTTCTTTGCTTCCTGGATTTTGATGTCTGTATCTTTCCCCAGTATAAGAAAGTTTTCCACTGTGATTTGGTCACATAAATTTTCTACACCTTTTTCTCTCTCTTCATCTTCTAGGACCCCTATGATTTTGATATTATTCCTTCTGAATGAGTCACTGAGTCCTCTAATTTTTATTTCGTGCTTTTTTGCATTAGTCTCCCTCTTTTTCTCTGCTTCATTATTCTCCATAAGTTTGTCCTGTATATCGCTGATTCAGTATTGTGCCTCATGCATCCCTGTCCCTGCATCAGCCATTTGAGACTGGAGCTCATTTATAACATTTTTTTATTTCATCCCAACTAGGTTTTACTTCTTTTATATTTGCAGAAAAGGATTCTAATCTATTTTCAACCCCAGCTAGTATTCTTATTGTTGTCATTCTCAATTCTGGTTCAGACATCCTGCTTGTATCTGTGTTGATTAAGTCCCTGGGTGTAACTTTTTCCTGTTCTTTCTTTTGGGGTGAATTCCTTAGTTTTGTAATTTTTAAGGATGAAAAGGAATTAGTAATAAAAAAATTAAAATTAAAAATTGAAAACAACACAAAAAAATCAAATAAAGTCTGCTAAATCCTAGGTGTGTTTTGGTCAGGTTGTTGAAAGAAGCTTGATAGATTAGAGGAAAAAGGGAAAGATAAGAAAAGAAAATAAGGAAAAAAAAAAAGAAAAAAAGGAAAATATTTGAACATTTGAAAAAATGAATACAATAGAACAGAATAAAAGGAAATTATAAAGGTAAAATGGCATTTAAAGATTTATAAAAAAGTAAAAAATATAGGAGAAAAATATTAAGGAAAAATCTTTTTAATAAAAACGGAAAATGAAGATAAATTTTTTCTTTCTATATTCAAGAATAAGAAAAGAAAAAGAAAGTAAAAATTGAATAAAATTACCAGTGAATAGAGTGAAATACCATTCAAATTACATCTGATTTCTTGTAAAAGCCAAACTATGAAGCACTTTATAGTCCATAAACTAAGCAGGTGGAGAGTCTTGTGTTCCTCAATAGGGCTGTTGGCCCAATTGTGGAGGATTTAGTGTAAAGTCTCCGTTCTCCACTAGATGGCACTGCTTAGCTTACTGGGGTAGATTGTTATGTTACCTGTACGCATCTATGCACATGCTTGTGAGGGGTGAAAATGGCATCACCCAGCTACCCAGTCCGTAGTATTGGAACTCTGTGCTCTCCATGGGCAGCAATCAAGCACCCCTCCTTTGTCTCCAGCCTCCATCCGCTCCTGGCTTCTACAATGTCTGTGACCAAGCCGTCAGGTTGCCAGGCCACACCTCCCTCCTGAATTTTACCTTCAGATGTTGCTGTGTTTCCCAACTCCTCACTTCTGAGGAACTGCAGCTTGGATCCCCTCAGACCCTCTGGGGGAGGGGCTCGCTGAGCAATGCCTGGGTGCTGGCCCACCCTCAGGAATGTTTGTGAGACCGTGCTGCTGCCAATGTCCAGAGACTGCGGCTGGGTGCCAGCCTGCCCCAGAAAATGTTCACAGGATCGTGTAGTAGCAGTGCTTCAGAGATTATGGAAATTCACAACACACATCTGGTACCTGATATCCCCCTTAAGGATCTTGTTCCAGCACCAGTGAATGTGATTGTTCTCTGGGGTCCACTGGCACTGGGTGGCTGCATAGCCTCTACCTAATGTCCCCCCAGCAGGGGAACCACCTCTACATGTGTGGTCCAAAGACCCCCCAGGCTGCACTCTGTTCCTGGGGATTCACCCTTCCCACCAGAGCACCACCAGGTATGGAGCTGCAGAGTTTCAGACTCTGTGCTCCACTGTTTATAGAGTCTTAATGGAATTTAAACCCTCTGCTTTCTCCTTTCTTCCTTTTTTGTTCAGTCCCTGCAGCTGTTTCCTCTTTCCCACTTTCTCTCCAGCTGCTTTTGGTGGGGTGGTTGTGGGTGCTTTCCTGTACTCTTCCCCCATCTCCATCCTCTCTGTGCAAGCAAAAACAGCTCCCTGCCCTCTGTGGCTTCTCTCCCCAATTCACCTCTCTGCACCATGTACCTGCCGAGTTCTGTGGTTCAGGTAGTGCAGAGTGTTGTGTTAATGCTCACATCAGTTTTCTAGGTGTGCAAGATGGTTCAGTGTTGATCTGGCTGCATTTCAGGGATGAGAGATGGAAAAAACAAAAACAAAAACAAAAACTTCCATGCTGTTCTGCCATCTTGGCTCCTGTGTTTATTTATTTTTGAGAGAGAGAGAGAGACAGAGTGAGAGGGGGCGGGGAAGAAGGAGAGAGGGAGATACAGAAATGAAGGGGGCTCCAGGCTCTGAGCTGTCACCCCAGAGCCTTATGCACAGCTCGAACCCATGAATTGTAAGATCATGACCTGAGCCGGCCAGACACTTAACCGACTGAGTCACCCATGCACCCCTCTCCCTCTATTCTGAATGACAGCCTTGCTTGATAAAGAATTCTTGGCTAAATATTTTTACCATTCAACACATTGAATGTTTACTGCTACTCCCTCTGGCCTGCCAAGTTGTATGGACAGGTCTGCTGTTAACATTGTGTGCCTACACTTGTAGGTTAGGGACCTTTTGTGCTTAGCTGCTCTCAGAATTCTCTATGCTTGTATTTTGCAAGCTTTACTATGATGTGTCATGGTGTTGACCTGTTTTTGTTGATTTTGAGGGGATTTCTCTGTGCCTTTTGGGAGTTGAATGCCTGTTTCCTTCCTCAGGTCCACGAGTTCTCAGCTAAAATTTGTTGCATAAACCTTATGCCCCTTTTTCACATGATTCTTCTTCTGGGACTCCTCTGATACAGAAATTCTTTCCCTTGATGCATTCCTGAGTTCCCCAAGTCTCCGTTCATGATCTTTCAGTTTCCTTTACCTCTCCTTCTCAGCATCCTTATTTTCCATAATTTTGTCTTCTATATAACTTATTCTCTCCTCTGCTTCTTCAGTCTTCAGTGTGACTGTATCTAGTTGGTTTTAAATATCAGTTATACCACTTTTTATTTCAGCCTGACTAGGTTTAAGTCTTTTATCTGTATAGAAAATGTTTCTCTGATGTCTCCTATGCTTGTTTCAAGCCTCACTAGTGTTCTTATGACTACTGTTCTAAATTGTTGTTCAGATATATTGCTTATATCTGTTTGAGAAAGTCCCCAGCTGTGTTTTCTTCTTGACTTTTCTTTTAGGGACAATTCCTCTGTGTTGACATTTTGGCTAGGTTTCTATCTTTCACTTGTTTTGAAAGGTTGTTATGTTTCCTGCACCTGAGAGTAATGCTATATTAAAAAGGTTAGCGTTAGAGTTATATATATATATATCCTCTTCAGGACCTGACAGTGTAGGAAGTGCTTCTGGCGTATGCTGTGTGCACTCTTCTCTTGTGTTTTAGCTGCTCTTTGTCACCAGTCATTCCTCTGAAGAGGTCCTTCTTGATGGCAATGGGGAGTGTTTGGACCATTAACTAAGTGCACTTTGATAGTTGGTTAAAATAACCTGAAAAAGAATTTTAAAAACCTAATGCAGAAGAGAGGAAGGGAGAGAGAGAGAGAGAGGAAAAAGGAATAAAAAACCCAGACAATCAAAAAACTGTAAGCCTGATTCTCAAGAAAAAGAAAGAAAATAAAGGAAAAAATAACAAAAAGAAAAGGAAAAAAAGAAGTCTCTCCAGAAAAAAAAGAGAAAAGGAAAGGAAAAACAAACAAACAAACAAAAGCATTGAAACAAACAAACTATGAGCCTGATTTCAAAAGAAAAAAAGAAAGAAAAATAATGGAAGCCTGGTCCTATTTCTGTCATAATTGCAGGTGACGTTTTGATGCACTCTATTTTCTGTGCATATGCAGTGTTGTCTTTGCTGGTCTGGAAGAGAGGCCTGCTACACTGGTTCAGAGTCGTTCTTGTCCCAGTACAGAAGTGTTTATCAAGTGGCGGGGTGGGGTTAGCTGTAAGAGGGTCCTGCTTCCACTGCGGGCCACTGTGCTGTTCTAGAAAGTCTCACATGTTAGTGTTGGGGGGGGATGGTGTCTTCCACCTATTTCTCATCCCTGGACAGGGGATCTCATACCCCCCACTGTTCAGGAAGCCCTCACAGAATAGCAAGGGTAGTCAGCTTGCCCTGTGCCATGACTCTCCTGTATTTTCTTCTTTGGTACATGGCTGGGATTCAAAACTCAAAACCTTAAAAGACCAGGCACGACGTGAAACCACTCCCCTCCTCCTGGGTAGAACCTCTCCATGTTATGTTTGATGTCCTTTGTCCCAGAAAAACAGTCCACTGCTGCGTGGTCCATGCACCTCGCAACTACCATGCTGCCTCCCTCCGACTGTGGAGATCCTTCTTCCACTCTGCAGATTGATTTCCTGGGTGTTCCTAGCGATCTGACCTCAATACATTTGTGTTTGAGGAATAATGAAAGTCAGGTCCCCCTAGTTCTCTGCCATCTGAACTCCTCCCAACCATAATGATTTTCTAACTAAAATGTTTTGCATTGGTTTCTTACCTTTGAGTCTGAGTATGGAGTCAGAGTCTATATTTCTGCCAGAAGTTACTCTGAAATCCACACACTTCCAGTATCCTTCATCTCTGAAGTGTGTTGGAGGAAAAACAAAAGTTGACATCTGTTCCTTTAGAAATACTTTGCTGTAATTAGATCATTTAATGCCATTCGTGTTGTCCCCACAAGTTCATAATATTGCATATAAAATCTTTAACATTGGCTAGCACCCAATAGATTGGCAAAGGCAAAAAATTATCGTACAAATCTGGAGACTGAGCATGAAGAATATTGGAGCTTGGTATAATCTTCTACAGCCCAGGTGGTTAGACATTCCTCAGATTTTGGTGACTGAGCTAATTCTGCTAGTACTGTATCACTGGTTAAATTGTCCCCCAATAAAGTAGGAAACACCCTATAAATATAGAAGTATTTAATAACATCAATATTTAAATGTAAATATTTATTATTTGAATAATATTTCATATATATTAAAGTGAACTGAAATTATACACACCAAACTCATGATAGTGGTTATATTTGGGTTAGGTGTCCAGTCAGAAAAAGGTAGTTAAAGTGTACATAGACTATTTGTGATATTTTATGTGTAAAAATGTTAGAAATAAATATGATAAAAGTAATAGTTGATGATTGTGAGTTGTAAGAATGTCAGTATTTTAGGGGAGCCTGGGTGGCGCAGTCGGTTAAGCGTCCGACTTCAGCCAGGTCACGATCTCGCGGTCCGTGAGTTCGAGCCCCGCATCAGGCTCTGGGCTGATGGCTCGGAGCCTGGAGCCTGTTTCCGATTCTGTGTCTCCCTCTCTCTCTGCCCCTTCCCCGTTCATGCTCTGTCTCTCTGTCCCAAAAATAAATAAAAAACGTTGAAAAAAAAAAAAAGAATGTCAGTATTTTATTTTTAGTATTTTTAATATATAAAATAAAGAATAACAAAGAAATAATGTATAATTGTTAAAATATCAGTTTAAATTAAAATTCACTATAATGGTAGTAGGAGCAAACATGTATTGACAAATTATATATTAAGCCCTGTGGACAATGTTTATATGTTTTTGTTATTGAGTTCTTACGATAATCAAGACCTCTGAAACACAAAGATTATTTTCTGGTGCTCTTTTAAAATAGAGAAGGGAATACCTGATTGGTCTCTAAAAACTGCTATTTTTTTTCAGAGAGAGAGAGAGACAGAGTTTGAGTGGGGATGGGGAAGAGAGAGATGGAGGCACAGAATCCGAAGCAGGCTCCAGGCTCTGAGCTGTCAGCACAGAGCCCGACCTGGCTTGAACCCACGAACTGTGAAATCATAATCTGAGCTGAAGTCAGATGCTTAACCAACTGAACCACCCGGGTGCCCTTAAAAATTGCTATTTTTTAAATGTAATCTTATGATATGATTTTCATACCAAGATTTTCTTTGGTACAAATGGAATATATTAGGGAGAAACAATGTAAAATGCAAAAGTGTTTATTAATTTATAAACTCATCATATAATGTTTGTATAGTCTTTATGTATTACATTTAAAAATGTTTCATACTTCCTTTCCTTCCCCAACTTGGAATACTTCTAACAAGTTATCCCTCAGATTTGGCCCTTAGCATGATGAGGAATTGAGGAAGAAATTTCAGGTAATTCAGGGCAACCCATTCCTTTCCCTATCAACACACCTTAAAGCATGTTTGTCAGTGATGTTTGGTCCGTAGATTCATTGTTAGGTCAGTACAACAGTGTGATATAATGTGGAAGATATCCCCCAGAAACTGTTCTGACCAGAACAACTCTTGGAAGGGCATTAATTGCCTCTCTGGGATTTACCCTCCCAATGGCTCTTGTCAAGAGGATTATTTTATTTCCATAAAGGCTCCAGTTATTGTAGGAAAAGGGTCCATCCCTTGATACGCTGTATGCTCTAATGAGGTCCTCCTTTCAACTAAAGCCAAATATTTTGGGCAAACACGGACTCTCTTTTGTAGCAGTGATAATCATAGTAATTTCCAGACTCTGTTCTCCTACGGTAATATAGAGGATTAGAATGTATGGTATGGGCATCCATCTATGTTGGCAATTTCAAGGAGATGAAAACCAGAGGTCAGATAGGTCCACCAGGAAAGAGGGTGTAGATCATGAAGATAGATGAAGGGAATGTGGACAGACACAGGATGGACAAGTACTAATTAAGCACTAGGTAAGAGCATAAAAAAACTAAAATAAGAAAAAAAGTAAGGTGGCCAGTGATTTGCAGAAGCGAAACGACTCATGTCTTTTCCTCCATAGTGTCTTTTTTCAAAAAAAAAAAAAAAAAAAAAAAGAATGGAGATATTTCATTCTACAGCCTACCAAAGCAACTAGTGATAAAGTCTTCACTTCTCTCCCTTCCAGTAGGAAGAAAATTAAACCATAGAGTTCCTACCTTTTCTCTAGTCATGTCTGGTATCCTTTCTTCCCTCATCTCCTTCCCCTTTCTAAGTTCTGTAGAATGCTAAGGACGAGCCTTGCAACAGACACCTCACTGCTACACTTTCAGCTAACGCACCAAGTTGTCCAGGTAACTGTGTAAAGAAGGAGAAAGTTATATCTGCATTAGAAGGAGCAATGGTATTTAGATCATATATCTTATGATGTATTATCTCCCATTCTAGGGGAGATAAAATTAGATTAAAAAAGAATCTAAATTAAAAAAGAATCTCAGGATTTTTTCTTCATCCCTCAAATGGCAGTGACTCTTATGTGAAGTGATCTTTGTGATTTACCGTCTGTTACTGTTGTTTGTTTCAGCCAAAGCAGATGTCTTCACCCAGTGGGCTGAGGCCACTCCTCTTTGGTGAGGTCTGACCCTCAGCCATGGAGAGGGAGCCCCCCTTCCAAGTTTCTTTTCTTGGATACTGTCCCTTGGTCCAAGTTACCCTTTACAGCTCTCTACATCTTTATAGTTACTCTCTCCCATGGTTTAGTAATTCTTTGAACTAAACTTCTGTTTACTCACAATGAATTTATTTTTAAGCAATGCACTTGTGTGATTATCCTGGATGGCTTCTGAGCTGCAGAAAGTGGCTTAGCTTCATGTAACAACTAGTTAATGATTAAGAGTGATGAGGTTGAGTCAATCCTACAGGCTTGGGGCAAACTGTTTCTAACTTTCCTGCTGAAACTCAATCAAGTAGCCACTGTAACATCTTTTTCAAGAGTTGTGTTTGTAGAAGGTGAGCAAGATGAGAGGGCAACCACAGATGTCTCTGCTGTGGTTTCCTTCTGTGGTTTCCTTCCTTCACTGTAGTTTCTTAGGAACTGTGAGGGAGACCTGGCTGTGGAAGGTGGGGACAGATGCAGCAAAGCTGAATGAGGCAGAGCCCTGTCACAGTAACTGTAGGACAGTAGGTAGCATCAATCTCTCCCATGACAGATTCAAAACCCACAAGAGATAAAGAATCACTTAACAGGTATAACTATTTATTAAAATGCTTAAAAATTTTTTTAACAATAAAGAAACGAAAGACTCACTAGGCACGGTATATTAAATGATAAATAGCCATTCAGGAGTTTCAATAAATATTCGGCATTCTTCTTGAAGTTGGAGAATAAAAATATATGTGGAAATTATAAATTATACTCAGAATTCAAATATTATCTCAGTTCTCAGCCTGGAAAGAAAGAAATCACGTGAACACCTTCATCAGGCCTGTGATAGACACAGATTCAGCTTTACACCCTATGATCAGGTTACTTTCTATTTCTCCCCATACTCACACTCTTCCTCCTTTGGTCTCTCAACGAATTAGTATCTTCCTTTTCCTAAAATTTCTTTTCAAACTCAGTCCTTTCACACGTCCTCTGGGAAGCATTCTATCATTTTCTTCCCAGCCCATGTCACAGATATGTTCATCAAAACTAAGATTTCTGGGGCGCCTGGGTGGCTCAGTTGGTTAAGCGTCTGAGTTAGGCTCAGGTCATGATCTTGTGGTTTGTGAGTTTGAACCCCACGTCAGGCTGTGTGCTGACAGCCCAGAGCCTGGAACCAGCTTTAGATTCTGTGTCTCCCTCTCTCTCTCTTCCCCACCCCTGCTTGTGATCTCTTTCTGTCTCAAAATATGAATAAACATTAAAAAATTAAAAAAAAAACACTAAGGTTTCCAGCAGTGTTCATACCATGAGTATCTGTAAGTTGCTGTGTGTCCATCTGTCTTTTTTGTATTTCAATTTATATCCTAGTTTTCAGTTTAGAAACATGCTCTGAGTGCAACTAAACCATCAGAAGAGAACGGTCTTCCTACAAGAATATTTAACTAAAGCTCCAGATTTTTATCCTGTGTACAGTAGCCCCCTTATCTGAGGTAACACTTTCTGTAGTTTCAGTGACCGTGTGATCAACCATGGCTTACAGAAGCATATGATCCTCCTGAGGCTTCATCAGAAGGTCAGTGGCAGTCCAACATTAGGTCACCTGCCTGGGTCATTCTTGTCACTTCATCTGATCAGGTGGGTATTTCGTTATCTTACAGAATCACAAGGAGAAGAAGAGTGAGTACAATCAGATATTTGGGAGAGATACCACAGTCCTATAACTCACTATAATATATTGTTATAATTGTTCTATTTATTACTGTTGTTAATTTCTTACTGCGCCTAAATTCGTAAGTTAAACTTTATAATAGGCATGTGTTTATAAGAAAACTATAGTATATATAGGGTTTGGTACTAACCTTGGTTTCAGGCATCCACTGGGGGTCTTGGAACCCAGTGAATAAGGCAGGGCTGCAGAAAACATTTTGAAATCAGTAATAAATTTGATATTGTTCATCATGACTTTTTGCCCAAGAGATCTTATTGAGATTACAATTATTCTGGTTTTTAAATAATCTAATTAATGGAAAAAAGCCTGAATATGTTGAAAAGAAAACTCAAGCTATTAATCAAGAAGAGATGATTTGTTCCATGGAAATTTTCTTCTGTAGTTATGTGAGGAAGTTTCCAATTACTGTTTATCCAGATATCACCCTGGGATAAATGAGAATTTGATAGTTCAGAAGCTATGTTTCTATAACATGGCAAATAGCTGGATAAAATATAAAGTGGAAAATGTTTTATTTCATATTTGTGAAATTTTTTATTCTGGTGGAAATTCAAATTTACAGACAAGTGGCAAAAGTGGTACAAAGAACCACCATTAACCATTTACAGATCCAGCAGTAGTTTATATTGTGCCTAGAAAGAGGTTTTCTATCCCTCTACAGGTGGACCTTCGTAGCTACCTAACTACCTACCTGTCTATCATCATCTCTTTTTCTGGCCATTGGAGACTAAGCAAGAGACATCATGTCCCTTTATCCTTTAGCTTGATGTTTATTTCCTAAGAACAGGGACTTTATTTTACATAACACAGCAGAGTTGACAAAACAGAAAATGTAATATGAAATCAATATTATTATCTAATTTGTAGTGGATAATCATATTTTTCCAATACTCTCAAATATGCTATTATTAGCTATGTTTTCTCAGTCCAGCCTCCCACTTAGATAACGTGTCTCTTTGGTCTCTTTTAGTCTGGACCAGTTCCTCAACCTTTATTTGTCTTCATTTAACAGAATATTTTTTAAGAGTACAGGACAGCTATTTTGTCCAGCTTGTCTCAATTTGAGTTTCTCTCATGTGTCTTCATTGCTGGAATCAGGCTGTGGTTTTTTGGCAGGAATGTCACTGAGTGACATTATGTCCTGCTCAGAGTATCATGTCACTAGGTGCACAATGTTGGTTTGTCTCAACACTGGTGTTGTTAATATTGACTAATCTTGTTTATGGTGATGCCCATCCACCACATTTTTCTCTTGTGAAGTTTACTCTTCTTCATTTTGTAATTAATAGGTAATTAGTGGGGAGGTATTTTAGAGCATGTAAATATCCTGGTTCTCATCATATTTCATTCACTAGTTTTTAGCATATATTTACCTTTTTAAACTCTACCATTCTTTCTATACATATTATTAGAATCCTACTGACAGGAATAACTTTTACTTTTCCACTAATAATTTATATATATATATATATATATATATATATATATATATATATATATAATTTACATTTATATGTATATATTTACATCACTATGAACTTGTGGATTCTTACTTCTCTCAGTTCATTAGTATAGTTTCTTTTAATGCCCAACTGTCACAGAGTTGAACAGTGGCAGTCCTTTTAAACTGGCTTCTGTTTCTTTTTCATGTGTCCCTGTGATTCTTGGAGCATTTTCTTACAATTTTGGGAAGTATGTGATTCTTTCCTTAGGTAACAAAAAATGAATGATGAAGGGGAGAAATGAAAGTTATGAAGGCTACCTTATTCTACTTGGTTTTTCACATTGGCCTCATCTGGAAGTAATTCTCTTTGTGCTTATCTTGATGTTCTACTTGACGACATTGATAGGCAACCTCTTTATCATTGTCTTGTCATACCTGGACGCCCATCTCCACACTCCCATGTACTTCTTCCTCTCAAACCTCTCTTTTCTGGATCTCTGCTACACCACCAGCTCCATCCCTCAGTTGCTGGTCAATCTCTGGGGCCCAGAAAAGACCATCTCTTATGCCGGTTGCATGACTCAACTTTACTTTGCCCTTGCACTGGGAACCACAGAGTGTGTCCTCCTGGTGGTCATGTCCTATGACCGTTATGCAGCTGTCTGTAGACCCCTGCATTACACTGTGATCATGAACCCTCGTTTCTGTCACCTGTTGGCTGTGGCTTCCTGGGTCAGTGGCTTTACCAACTCAGCACTTCATTCCTCCTTTACCTTCTGGGTCCCCCTCTGTGGACATCGCCAAGTGGACCATTTCTTCTGTGAAGTTCCAACACTGCTGCGATTATCGTGTGTTGATACCCATGCTAATGAGCTGACCCTTCTGGCCACAAGCTCCATTTTTGTTCTGATACCACTCATCCTGATCCTCAGCTCATATGGTGCCATTGCTCGGGCTGTGCTGAGGATGCAGTCATCAACCGGACTTCAGAGAGTCTTTGGAACGTGTGGATCCCATCTTATGGTTGTGTCCCTCTTTTTCATTCCAATCATGTGCATATATCTGCAGCCAACATCAGGAAGTTCTCAGGAGCATGGCAAGTTCATTGCCCTCTTTTATACTGTTGTCACACCTAGCCTCAACCCTCTAATCTACACTCTCAGAAACAAAGATGTAAGAGGGGCAGTAAGGAGACTAGTGGGATGGTAGAGACCACCGCATTCATGACCCTCATAGGACAGCAAGGCGCCTCCTCAACAAGGACTAGTCTGCATCCATCTATCATCTACTCTCCCATTTACTCACTCTGTCAGCACCAGTGGAGTGTGTGTCTCTTAGGACCCCAGAGCTCTGACTCACAGATATGAATTAAACAGTCTGGCTAAATACCAATCACTCTCTCATGGAAGAAACAGCCAAGTAAAACCAAGATCAAACATATTTTTCAGTGGCACAATAAATAAAACAAAGGTATCTCATTCTTAACTGAAAATCAAGAAATGAAATTCCTATATAAAAGTGATATACTTTTTTTTTTCTAACCTGGACTATTGTCTTTTAATTTCTTGCTTTAAAGGCAGCATTTGCCATAAAATTTGTTTCTATTTTTGGTTTAACTAAAGACATACTGAAATACCTTAAATATTTTCTACAATACTGTTATTCTTTTGTGAATTAATATAGAGAAGAATATTGGTCTGTATTCTTTAATACCCTATAGCAACAGTAAGAAAATAAGTTTTATGAATTATAGCAAGAAAGTCTCTGAAGTAATGAGGTCAACATAAGCATATTGTGTTTCTTTCTCGAGGCAGTGGGAAGTGTATAGGAGGTGGAAATCACTTAAAGAGCTGTGGGATATAGCCTGTAAGGTAAGGGTCATTATAGGCCAGGGATCATTAGGAGAGGCGCTTGGGGCACATGGTTAGCCTGAGGAGCAATAAGAAATATCTGAGGCAGACAGACTTCTAGGCTCTGGAAATGACTGCATGAATCCAATGGGTATTTGAAAGAATTATCTGAAAATATAGTAGAAAAATTTTGTTAGAAAAGATTATGGAACCCTGAGTAACATATCTATAAACATACAGATAATATAACAACCCCAAATATTGCAAAACTATGAAGTAATTGGAGCTATCACACATTGTTTATGGAATATAAAATCATTCAATCATTTTGAAAAAAAAAGCTTATGGAAAATGTTTGTTTTCTTTTTAAGCTTGATCTAATTTGAATGTTTGAGATTAGAAAGTACATAATGAAAATCAACTTATATATTTTCCATACAAAGAAATGTATTTTTTATAAATGTAGTAGTTTTGTTACCTATATTATTGCCAACCATCTTCTTATGAAATAAGTGTGCTGTGTACATAACACTAAACTGGCAGCTGTATTATTCAGCTAGAGCAGATGAAGGGCAATTCACTGTAAAGTAAAATCTTGAAATCTGAGTTTTGTATGGTAAACCAAATCTTATTTGTAGCTTTTGAGGCCTTTAGTTTAGATGTGATGATTCAAACCCTATTTCCCAAATTATTAAGATGAAAAATACGTCCCCAAACTTTCCCCCCATTTCCTGTGTGGCTGAAACTACACTGATTATGTTGACTTTCTCTTCTCCTTTGTATATCTGTGATACTTCCTTTATGGCCAACTAGGTATAAAGAACAATATGGTGTATATTCAGTTGTCCTTACCTACTGTCCAAGAAATGAAGAACCAAGAATCATGCATACAAATGAACTTTTAGTGAGTAACTGGGACCATATAGAGTGAACAAGAAACATAGCTTGTTTCTTCAAATCATCTTGCATTGTGGAAATCTTACTATTTAGGATGCCTCACGTAGTACTGTATTCTCTCACTGTCTAACTTAAAAACATTTTTTTAATGTTTATTTTTGAGGGAGAGAGAGCGAGAGAGAGGGAGTGAGAGAGAGAGAATGAGCAGGGGAAGGGCAGAGAGAGAGGGAGACACAGAATCCGAAGCAGATTCCAGGTTTTATGCTGTCATCTGAGAGCGCAACATAGGGCTGGAACTCGTGAACAGCAAGTTCATGACCTGAGCCGAAGTTAGACACTTAACTGAGTGGGCCACCCCTCTCACTATCTAACTTAAAAAAAGTTTAAATTTCCCATTCTCCTTTTTTCTTGTTCTGCTATAGAACATATATTCTTCTACATGTGTTGGCTTGTTTTCAGAATGCTATATGTGATGTTGATTCCTAGCCACATTAATGTGATACTGTATTTAATTTATAATCTAAAACAAAGATCAGTTACCAAAATTATGCCAACAATTAACATAGACATTTTGTTTTGTACCTTTCAAACCACTTACATGAACCTAATGCAGTTTGATCACAGGCAGGGTGAGGGTGGTAGGTATAAGCTTTTTCTCTCTTTGTACATGAAGAAACTACAGGAAGAAAATACATGACTTGACTAAGCTTAACTTGCATCTGACAAGCGAAGAATAATGACAATAGATTTTTAGCCCTGGAGGTGCCTTTTAGGGTCACCACCATCCAAGATAGACTAGAAGCCCTGGGATCGTCCTATTGCCAACTCTAAACTTCAAACTAACTTTTGGAAAATTGGCATTTACCCAGCATACATGGATTTGGGCCACAGGTAACCTTTCTGAAGAACCAGTGATGGATCTGGCCTTCTACCGGCTGCCATTGGTGGCCAAATCCACTGACGTGCCAGCTGCTGTTTGGTCCCAGGAAATCTCTCCCCCTCAGCCAGAAAGGTGTCTCCCAGTCTTTTCCTGCTTCATCTTATACTTGCTCCTGTGCAGAATACACCCTTTACACACACCTAATTATGTCTCTGTTGTGCCTCAGCAGTACAGGATTACTAGCACAGGCACGCCATCCAGGTCATCACAGAAACTAGCTCTGGCTTATAGCAGGTGCATTCATTCTCGGTTCTTCTGTTGGCTTCGGGGTCATGTCTGCTGTATGTTTGACAAATATGGTTATGTCATGACAACATCAAGTGATTTCAAAAATAATACAAATTTCAAATTCACATTCATCCTGTTCTTATTATAATTTTACAACCACAACAACAAGAACAACTTACATAAAAGATAAATAGCATGTACACTTACCGTAGACCTTCACTGGATTCCACAAATGTTAACACTTTACCCTGAGTGTGTTATAATTTTCTGTCTATAGTAATGTAATGTTAATATGCACTTTAAATATTTCTCTGAAACATATGGAGAATAGTACACATACTTACCCCTAAGTGCTCATGGGAGTATTTCCTGAAGAAAAGATCTAACCCAGGATTACAAGTTGGATTTAGGTACTACATCTCTTATTGTGCTATAATCTGGAAACATTTTTTAGTCTTTCTTTGTCTTTAATGGGCCTAACATTTTTGAAGAATATAGACCATTTAGTATAATTATCTTTCAGTTTAAGTTTTATTTATGCATGATTACATTCAATTTATTCATTTATTGGCATGAATACCATAGAAGTGATATTGTGATATTAGTGATATTGGTGCCTGCCAGGATTATTTTAAAGTTTTTATTTAAATTCCAGTAGGTTAATATACAGTGTAATATTAGTTTCAGGTGTACAATACAATCAGTCAAAACTTCTATACAACACCCAATGGTCATCACAACAAGTGCCCTCCTTATCCCCATCACTTATTTAACCCATCCCCCTGCCCATCTCCCCTCTGGTAACCATCTGTTTGTTCTCTATTGTTAGGAGGCTGTGTTTTATTTTTTTGGGTTTTTTTGGGGGGGGTTGTTTCCCTCTTTCTCTCTCTCTCTCTCTCTTTTTTCCTTTGCTCATTTGGCTTTGTTTCTTAAATTCCATGTACGAGTGAAATCATATGTTATTTGTCTTTCTCTGACTATCTTATTTCATTTAGCATAACACTATCTAGCTCCATGTATATCATTGCAAATGACAAGATTTCATTGTGTTTGATGGCTAAATAATATTTCATTATTTATAGCATATATATAATGTATATATACATTATGTGTACATGGAATATTCCATTATATAGTGTGTGTATATATATAGTCACACATGACTGTGTGTATATATATATATATATGTACACGCACACTACCTTTTTTCTTTTTTCTTTTCATTTTTTTTAAATTTTAATTTTTTTTCTTAAAATTTACATCCAAATTAGTTAGCATATAGTACACTACCTCTTTTTTATCCATTCATGTACTGATAGACATTTGGGCTGTCTGTTACAAGGTTATTATGTTTCTTTTGGTAATTTATAAATGCCTTGTGAGGAGATACATTAAAATTAGGTAGAATTCTATTTTCACCTAATTTTACCTACCAGTTTTATAATCAACCATCCCTTATTAATTCCACCCAGAAACAATTGTTACCACAGTGGTCGCCAAAGTTGGTTTTCAGAGTTTCATCATTCTGTGTATATATATTTGGTGGTGTGATAGGCTGAATAATGTCTCCTTATTCTCTTTTGACAAGGTGTCCACATCCTAATCTCTAGGATCTTTGATTATATATTACTTACATGGCAAAAGTAAGTACTTTTACAGATGCAAATAAATGAAAGATCTTCAGATGGGAAGATTATCCTGCATTGTCTAGGTGGGCGAATCTAATCACAAGGTTCCTTATAAGAGGGAGTCAGGATGTCAGAGATGAGAGGACATATTTATTACACTGCTGGCTTTAAATGGTGGAAAGAGCCAACAACTGAGGTGTGTAGGTGGCCTCTAGAAGTTGGAGAAGGCAAAGACAGGACTGAAGTGAATAATATCAGAAATGAAAGAAAAATAAGATATGGAGGTTCCTCAGCTAATTAAAAATAGCACCTCTATATGATCCAATTCAGGGCAAATATCCAAAGAAAGTAAATCAGTATCTTGAGGAGATAATCAGCACTCCTATGTTCATGGCAGCTTTGTTCATTGTAGGTAAGACATGGAAATAACATGTGTCTATCAATACATGAATGGATAGAAAGATGCAATATATATATAATATATATAATATATATAACCATATATATTTTATATGTGTATATTTATATATTATATACACAAAAATTATAAATAACTATACCTAAATTACATATACAACTTATATATAATCATATATATTACATATGTAAATATATGTGTATACATTACATACATTATATGAAATGGAATATTCAGGTACAAAAAGAAAGAAATTCTGTCATTTGTGACAACATGGAAAAGCCTAGAGGACATTATGCTAAGTATTATTAAACAGAGAAAAACAAATACTGTGTGATGCCACTCATATGTGGAATCTAAAAATCACAGTAGAATTTGTATAAACAGACAGTAGTATGGTGGTTATCAGGGCCTAGGGCTGGATGGCAGGAACGGGGAGATGCTGGTCAAAGCATACAAGAGTTCAGCTATAAAACGAATAACCTCTTGGTATCAAATGTACTGCAAGGTGGCTAGAGCTAATAACATGTTGCATGCTTGAAATTTGCCAAGACAGTAAACCTTAAGCATTCTCACCACAGGCACCCCCCAACACACACACTCACACACACAAGGTAAGTAGACGATGTACACATATGTCAAATCATCCCATTGCACACTTTAAATATATACAATTTTGTTAATTACATATTTATATCTCAAGCTGAAAAACATGTTTTTTTTCCTTTAAAAATTTTATTTAAATTCTAGTTAGTTAACATGCAGTAGAATGTTGGTTTCAGGAGTAGAATTCAGGGATTCATCAATTTCATACAACACTCAGTGCTCATCCCAACAGGTGCCCTCCTGATACCCATCACCCATCTAGCCCTTTCCCCCATCCTACCTCCCTCCATCAGCCCTCAGTTGAATCTCTGTATTTAAGAGTCTCTCATGGTTTGTTTCCCTCTCTCCTCTCCTCTCCACCCCCTTCCCATGTGTTCATATGTTTTGTTTCTTAATTCCACATATGAGTGAAATCATATCATGTGTTAAAAAAGATGAATTCTCTATTTTAACTTTCAGGTTAATAGTATAAAAACATAATCTGATCATTTAAGGAGGTCATATAAAATAATAGCCATTAGGAGAATAGACAATAATATACAATAATTTATATTTGATATTCATTGTTAATGCAAAACCAAAGGGGTAGGATAGAAGGTATGTATTTTATACAGGTATGGCCATTTTGGAGTAGGATCATACAAAAATAATAGTCTATAAAGTACTATTTTTAATAACTGAACAGTTGACTTAATCTAAGTCATGGAATCAAAATGTAAGTTTGGGCAAAGAATTTTCCAAAAACTGTCATTAGCATGTTCAGTTTTTAGATCTGTTTACCAGATATTATAATAGTTCAGTAGTAACTACATGTTAAGAAGTTAGATATCCATCTAATATGTTCAAAGGAGTGTCTCTGACATTAGGACATATGACAACCCTTTATCAAATATCTTAAAAGGAATGCATCTCATACACAAAAATAAACTCAAAATAGATGAAAGATCTCAATGTAAGACAGGAAGCCATCAAAATCCTTGAGGAGAAAGCAGGCAAAAACCTCTTTGATCTTGCCCGCAGCAAATTCTTACTGAACATGTCTCCAGAGGCAAGGGAAACCAAAGCAAAAATGAACTACTGGGACCTCATCAAAATAAAAAGCTCCTGCACAGCAAAGGAAACAATCAGCAAAACTAAGAGGCAACCGACAGAATGGGAGAAGATATTTGGAAATGACATATCAGATAAAGGGTTAGTATCCAAAATCTATAAAGACCTTATCAAACTCAATACCCAAAGAACAAAGAATCCAGTGAAGAAATGGGCAAAAACATGAATAGACGCTTCTCCAAGGAAGACATCCAGATGGCCAACTGACACATAAAAAAATGCTCAACATCACTCATCATCAGGGAAATACAAATCAAAACCACAAGGAGATACCACCTTACACCTGTCAGAAGGGCTAACATTAACAACTCAGGCAGCAACGGATGCCTGAAGCGAGCATGCGGAGAAAGAGGATCTCTTTTGCATTGTTGGTAGCAATGCAAGCTTGTGCAGCCACTCTGGAAAATAGTATGGAGGTTCCTCAAAAAACTAAAAATAGAACTACCCTACGACCCAGCAATTTCACTATTAGGCATTTATCCACGGGATATAGGTGTGCTGTTTCAAAGGGACACATGCACCCCCATGTTTATAGCAGCACTATCAACAATAGCCAAAGTACGGAAAGAGCCCAAATGTCCCTCGATGGATGAATGGACAAAGAAAACGTGGTGTATATATACAATGGAGTATTACTTGGCAATCAAAAAGAATGAAATCTTGCCATTTGCAACTATGTGCATGGAACTGGAGGGTATTAGGCTAAGCGAAATTAGTCAGAGAAAGACAAAAATCATATGACTTAATTTATATGAGGACTTTAAGAGACAAATCAGATGAACATAAGGGAAGGGAAACAAAAATAATATAAAAACAGGGAGGGGGACAAAATGGAAGAGACTCATAAATATGGAGAACAAACTGAGGGTTACTGGAGGGGTTGTGGGAAGGGGGATGGGCTAAATGGGTAAGGGGCATTAAAGAATCTACTCCTGAAATCATTGTTTCACTATATGCTAACTAATTTGGATGTAAAATTTAAAAGATAAATAAAATAAAGGAATGCATCTCAGTTTTCTCCTACGGCTGTATAAAATCTATTTCAAATGAGATGTTTAGGAAGTACTTTGTATACTGTCAATTATTTAAGAATTTAATGACTTTTTTGGAAATGTGTCTCAAATAGAAAAGCAAAGCACCTGGCCACTCCACAACATTCACTGATTTTATTTTATTTTTTAATTTATTGTTTTTATTTTTTATTGAGTTATTATTGACAGCTAAGTTGTGGAAGTATAAGATGTACATTTTTTTCATTTGATGTATTTATACATTACCATATGATTACCATTATAATGTTAGCTAACATCTTTATAATGTCACATAATTATAATTTCTTTTTTGTGGTGAGAACAATTAATATCTAGTCTCTTGGAAGTTTTGAAGTTTATCATATAGTATTGTTGACTAAAGTTTCTATGCTGTGAATTAGATAATTTCTAGGCTGTCTAGGACTTCCATATCTAGTAGTTGCAAGTTTAAAACCTTAAACAGCATCTTCCCAGTTCTCCCACCCCTTAGCCCCTGAAAACCAGCATTCTACTCTTATGAATTTGAATTTCAAGATTAAGCATATAAGTATTTGTCTTTCTATGCCTGACATTTCACTTAGAATAATCCCCTCGAGGTGTATCCATGTTGTTGCAAATGACACAATTTCTTTCTTTTTCATAGATGAATTCTTTCTTTCTTTCTTTCTTTCTTTCTTTCTTTCTTTTCTTTTCTTTTTTCCTTTTTCTTTCTTTTTTCCTTTTTTTCTTTCCTTCTTTCTTTCATCTGCCATATATTTATTATCTGTATTGAATATATATTTATATACACATATATACATATGCACACACATATATGTGTGTATACATATAAATATATATATCACATTTTTAACCATTCATCTGTTGACAGACACTTAGGTTGTTTTGATATCTTGGCTATTGTGAATAATGCCACAAAAAACATGAAAATGCAGATACCCCTTTGAGATCCTGTTGTCATGTCCTTTAGGATATGTAATCAGAAGTGATATTTCTGGATAAAATAGTATTTTTATTTTTAATTTTTTGAGGAACCTCCTAACTCTATGTTTTCCATAGTATATGAACCAATTTACATTCCCATCCAGAGCACACAAGGGCTCCCTTTTCTCCACATCTCACCAGCAGTTGTTATCTCTTGTGTCCTTGATGATAACCATCCCAACAGGTGTGTGGTGATGTCTCATTTTGGTTTTGGTACACATTTCCCTGATGATGAGTGATGTTGAGGATCAACATCATGAATAAATCCTCTTGAATGTGGTGAATAATTCTTTTAATATACAGTTGGATTTGATTTGTTGGTATCTTGTTGAGAAATTTGCATCCATGTTCATCAGGGATATTGGCCAGTAGTTCTCATTTTTAGTGGGGTCTTTGTCTGGTTTGAGAATCAATGTCATGCTGGCCTCATAGAATGAGTTTTCCTTCCATTTCTATCTTTTGGATCAATTTCAGAAGAATATGTATGATTTCTTATTTAACTGTCTGGTAGAATTCCCCTGGGAAGCCATCCTGCCCTGAACTCTTGTTTGTTAGGGTATTTTTTATTACTGATTTGATTTCATTACTGGTTATGAGTCTGTTCAAATTTTCTATTTCTTCCTGTTTCAGTTTTGGTAGTTTATATGTTTCTGGAGTTTATCCATTTCTTCCAGGATGCCCCATTCATTGACATATACTTGCTCATAATATTCTCTTTTAATAATCTGTATATCTGTTGTATTGGTTGTGATCTTTCCTCTCTCATTCATTATTTTATTTATGTGCATCCTTTCACTTTTACTTTTAATTGGTCTTGCAGGGACTTATCAATAAAAGATTAGAGCGTAAATAAATGATATAAAAATTAAAAAGAAAACAATAGAACAGATCCACAAAATGGTTACAGGATGGAGTTCATTATTAATAGGACTTCTTTGTTCTCTCACTGACTCAGAAGACACACACTTATGACCTTTAAAAGGAACATTAAGAAATTCATCTGTATGATTTGTCCTTATTTTATTTATTTTAAGATTTAACGATAAATTTCTTAATTAAAAAATGCAACACTGCACACCTGTTTGTTAAACAAGAGTCACAGTGTATTTTTCAAGAACAATCGTGTCTTCATAATGGAGGTTGATACACTTAGGAGTCTCGTGGTTGTACTAAAGGGTCAGGTGCCCCACGTGGAATGCACAGTGTAGCCATGCTGCCAACTGAGACATGGCCTAATGTGGCAGAGAACAATGAACTGCGTCTCAGGTGATGCTGTAACAGAAAGTCCACTGATGAGTGGTTGCCATGGAATTTTATGATCATTTGTTTGAACGAATGAGTTTATATTTTTGTTTATATTATTACATATTTTATTACTTAATACAGTCAGTATTTTGGTATGTACCAACCAGAGTGGAACTATTTTTAATGCACTTTCACAAATCATGCACTTAATGGTGCATATAGCCAAGTATCATTGTTGCCTAACATCGTTATATTGAGTTATCAGAAACATGACGTGTTCTGCAAGAAGATCTCACATGAGATTTGGGGAAATAGAAGACAAGAATGAGTTACTAGAGAAAACCCTATAAACCTTCTGTAACTGTTAAATAATTTCAGCTGTCACTTGGATGCAAAAATGCCCCTGACTAGGTTGCCTAATGCCTCCTTTACATCCTTATTCCTCAAGGTGTAGATAAAAGGGTTCAGCGCAGGGGTCACTACTCCATAGAAGAGCGCCATGAATTTGGGCTGGTCTCTTGAGATGGAGGAGGGGGGCGAAAGGTACATGCTAATGCCTGGACCATAAAGCAAGAAAACTACAATGAGATGGGAAGAACATGTTCCAAAGGCCTTTTTCCTTCCCTCAGAAGACTTAATTTTAAATACAGCGTGTCCAATGCAAGCATAGGAAGCAAGAATTAAGCCTAGCGGGACAGCTAACATAAAAATACACACCACAGAGAGTGTGAGCTCATTAGCAGCCTTTTCTCCACAGGAAGCCTTTATCAGAACAGGAATCTCACACAGCAAGTGGTCCAATTTATTGAGTCCACACAGTGGTAACTGCAAGGTAGCAGTGGCCTCTGAGACAGCATACGTGATTCCAGTCAACCACACAGTGGATGCCAGCAGGATACAGATGCGTGGGTTCATGATGAGGGTGTAGTGTAGAGGCTTGCAGATAGCCAGGTAGCGATCAAAAGACATAATAGCCAGAAGCAGACATTCTGTGCCCCCCATTGTGTGGAAGAAATAAAGCTGAGCTGCACGCCCCACATAGCTGATCGTCTTCTTGGTGCTTCCCAGGTTAAACAGCATCTGAGGGACGATGCTTGTGGTGTAGCACATGTCCAGGAAGGAGAGGTTGGTGAGGAAGAAATACATGGGGCTGTGCAGACGGGCATCTAACCTGGACACCAGAATGATGGCTGTGTTTCCTACCACGGCCATGGGGTATGTTATAAGAAGAATAGCAAATAGAGGAAGCTCCAGCCAAGGACGATCTGCAAAGCCTAGTAGAACAAACTCTTTAGGATGGCTGTTATTCATTGTGCCGCCATCTTCACCTGATTTTACCTACAGCAGAGAAGTGGCAGAAAAGGTTGGAAGCGTTACGAGAACTGCGTCCACCATCCACTCACAGAAGATGGGTCATAGTCGCTTGTGAGGGAAGCAATAAACAGGATCTGGCACCAGTGACTTACTTTCCCTCACTACAGAATAGAGGTGATGTCTTTAGACAAGTAACCTGACCATTCTGAAACTGAATGTAGAGCAAGGATGACGATAACTATCCCCTTGTGTTACAGGGAGAGTTAAAAGCAAAGTGGGAGCATCTTGTATTTGGGAAACTCCAAATCAGGTTTTTCAAACTTGGCTTGCTTGCGTAAAAATCATCGGAGGGGGTCGTTAAGATGTAGTTCATTGGTTTCTGTCACTGAGTGTCTGATAGAGTGGATGTGGCATGGACCTAGAAGACACCAATGCAAGGGATTACTGAAATGTTATGAGCGGTGAAGGTCTTGAGGTCACTGATGCCCAAGAAGGAGAAGAAATGCCAGAGCACTAATACTCACCATGACAGTCTTGTTCACACTCAACCAGTGTTGAATAGTTATATCATCCCTATGGGGAGTAGGAAGGTAGGTTTTAAACAAGTCTATCTTAGTATTTTGGAAATAAGTAATAAGAAATGTCAGCTTCCTGAAGTATGCACTGAGAGAGATGAGCTATGACATCTGTTTCCCATGCTAAAGAATTAATTTTCGGATGTATATTTTCTTGCATAAGTACTTCATTCAAACTGAGCACTTGTTTTTTAAATTAAATTTTAGTTTATTTATCTAGTAGTTATTTTCTTTACCAAGTGGGCTTATCATTCTGTTTTTATACTAATCTGGATGGTTATTAGTCATCCACTTGATTGCATGTAGCTACCAATACAACCCTTAACTCAGAGAACTGGTTTCAAGAGAAAAGTCTATATTCCAATTCAGTCAGGACCAGAGGCTTGCACATATCCACAAATTATGTTATATATTATTTTCCTTTTTAAGATAAGAGGCACATTGTAACAGCAAAATTAAGTGGCTGAATAAAGCAGTATTTTGGTAAGATTAACTAGGTAATGAATTTATTTAAGTATACTATTCTTTAGTTGTTAACTGTTCCACGGTATCTAGAATCTTCTGTAGGATAAGATAGATCATGATTATGGTTATGAGGTATTCCACTGACAAATTTTAGGTTACCTCACCAGTGAGTTAGTGGTTTAAGGGTAACATCACCATCTATGGTTACAAAGTACGGTTTTCGTATTCTGTATTTCATTAAATCCTCCAAGCCATCCTGTGAGGTGTCACACAAAACTCACAGTTTGAGAGTTTGTTTGGAGGTGCTAGCAGGGAGCACAGATACTCATATACCCTTGACAGAAGAATGGTCCTCCTCTATGGGGGGAAGGCCATTCTTTTTGACCAAGCACACAGCTCCAGAAGGCATGCACATTGAGTGGCATGGGAGGTGGGGGGACACCTGTCCACCCAGCAAGATCAGCCGTATCAACCCTGGCGATAGATGGGGTGACAGATGTTGCAGCCAGGACTCCCTGCACGTGTTGTGAGGAGCATGGAGTGTTGTATAGAAGTGATGAATCACTATAATGCACACATGAAACAAATATTACACCCTGTGTTAGCTATACTGGAATTTAAATAAAAACTTAAAAAACAAATCATGGCTAAGATGTGAATGTTGTCCTTTGATTACAAACTATCCCTAGGTCAGAAGTGCACAGATAACAAAATAATTCAAACTAATCCTTAGTAAGACCTGTTTACTGAAAACTTCAGTAAGCATTTTGCATCCATGAAACCATTTAGTACTCCTTCCCAGACCTTATGAGAAAGGAAATTTTAGTATCCAGATTTTAGAATGGTGTTAATCATTCATTTAGGATACCGTTAATCATTCAATGAAAGATTGTTGCGAATACCTAGGGAGGTTCTAAAGATCAAAAATCAATCAATTCCTTAAATGATGTAGTGTGATAATGAAACTATGATTTCAGAGATTCAAGATTCCAAAGAAAGCGTTGGTAGTCTAGAGATGTTTCCTGAAAGGTGTTTCTCCTACACCTTATTTGACCTTGACATTTTTCAAGATGTGGCATGAGTGCATTGTGTTAGGGACACATGTTGGCCAAAGTTGTTTTTCAGGTGAAAATCCTATGTTTTAGATGGGATACGACATAAAAGCATGGTATGAATTAATTTGGTTGTTAAAATAAATATTTTAAAATTGTGATCCACCCACATTCTTAAATAATTGCACATTAAGATCCTTATGGTGTTCTCATGGCCCCCCTTTTAGATGTTTCTGTCATGGAATACTGTTCAGTTTTTTAAGGAGTAATTTCAGGCTTGAGCCTCCGTGAATTCTACCATAGTTAATTCTATCTAACCTTAAGGAATCAAGTATGCTTACAACAATTTTATGAAATTCATATTATTTGTAATTTTGTTCACTTTACTCATCACAGAGGCTAGTTTTGTTTGTGATGGTGACCAGCCCATGGCCTCCTTTATTTCCTTAGATAGTTCCCTAGGGATACCTCGTCAGTGTCCTAATCGCTGAAATTCACTCTTGATTGAACTTTACAATTTTACTTTGATTTATAATCTTCTCCATGTCATTCTCATGGTACTTAATTATTGTTAGTTCTCGGATCCATGACTTTTGGATCTTCTAACTTCCATTGATTTTTAATCACTGTTTTACTGCATAGAGGTCTATTTATCCATGGATGCTTAAAGTCACATTAAGAAAGTGCCAGACTTCATTCCTTTTGACATCTCCTTTGCATATTCAATCACATTTTCATCCATTTTTGTTTTATTCATACATCATCTTCATCACACATTGTTGGTGTGAGACCCTGAGAAGGACTGATTACCAAGAGAAATCTACTTGCATTCTAGAGCCATGAAATGAGGTATTTCCAAAGTCTAGAAAACGTTTCCTGAATGAAATGCTTTCTCTTTACTTATGTATATTAGGTACTGTGATGTACATACATTTCCATCCTCCCTAAGAATGGGCAATTTAAAACAAGGTTTTTTTTTTTTTTTTTACTCACCTTATTTTGGTAAATATCACTTGATAAAAAGGAATTTTGGAAGAATACATGAATCTCAAACTTTCAGAGAAGGACAGAGAAACAGATGAATATATAAGAATTGGCTTCAGAAATATTTGTTTTTCATTTGCAACAATGCTGCTGAAGAGAAAACACTTGGGTTAGGAAGACAGTAGTACATAATATGGAGAATGCATTCTGGGTGTGCTATTTATAGTATGTGCTCCAGACTCTTGGGCATTGTTTTCAAACAGGCCATTTGTGTTTATCCTTAATGAGCTAACAGAGACAGTTCCTTGGGAGGGGTCACCATGGAAATGCTTCTTATTATGGTTAATTACTTACTGAACTGAGGGTGGTAGCAAGTCCTGTCTGTATTAGGTTTGTTTTAAAATAAACTAATTTAATTTCCCAACATAAACACTAATTTTAAATAGGATACAATTGGAATAAAGCAAGTTTGAAGAAACGATTCTGGGGGATTTAAATGTCAGTTTCTTTAGCATCTATGTTCATTTGTAGAATATCCTTCATAGATTTTTTTAATATACAAGAATTTGTCCACATTTTTATTTAAATTCCAGTTAGTTAACATATAGGGTAATGTTGGTTTCAGGTACGGAATGTTGTGATTCATCACTGACGTACAATACCCAATGCTCATCACTACAAGTGCCTTCTTTAATACCCATCACCTAATTCACCCATTCCCTCACTGACCTCCCTTCTAATAACCATCTATTTCTTCTCTATACATAAGAATCTTGTTCTTAGGTTCTCTCTCTACCCCCATGTTCATTTGTTTTGTTTCTTATTTGAAAATATGACAAATCATATGGTATTTTTCTTTCTCTGACTGCCTTATTTAGCTTAGCGTAATACATTCTAGCTCTATCCACATCACTGCAAATGGCAAGATTTCATTCTTTTATTTTTTTAAATTTTATATTTTATTTTTTAAAAATTTACATCCAAATTAGTTAGTATATAGTGAAACAATGATTTCAGGAGTAGATTCTTTAATGCCCCTTACCCATTTAGCCCATCCCCCTTCCCACAACCCCTCCAGTAACCCTCAGTTTGTTCTCCATATTTATGAGTCTCTTCCATTTTGTCCCCCTCCCTGTTTTTATATTATTTTTGTTTCCCTTCCCTTATGTTCCTCTGTTTTGTCTCTCAAAGTCCTCATATGAGTGAGGTCATATGATTTTTGTCTTTCTCTGACTGACTAATTTCACTTAGCGTAATACCCTCCAGTTCCATGCATCTAGTTGCAAATGGCAAGATTTCATTCTTTTTGATTGCCGAGTAATACTCCATCGCATATATACCACATTTTCTTTATCCATTCATCCATCAAGGGCCGTTTGGGCTCTTTCTATACTTTGGCTATTGTTGATAGTGCTGCTATAAACATGGGGGTGCATGTGTCCCTTAGAAACAGCACACCTGTATATCGTGGATAAATGCCTAGTAGTGCAATTGCTGGCTCATAGGGTAGTTCTATTTTTAGTTTTTTGAGGAACCTCCATACTGTTTTCCAGAATGGCTGCACCAGCTTGCATTGCACCAACAATGCAAAAGAGATACTTTTTCTCTGCATTCTCCTCGCCAACATGTGTTGTTGCCTGAGTTGTTAATGTTAGCCCTTCTGACATTAAGGTGTAAGGTGGTATCTCCTTGTGGTTTTGATTTGTATTTCCCTGATGATGAGTGATGTTAAGCAGTTTTTTCATGTGGCAGTTGGTCATCTGGATGTCTTCCTTGGAGAAGTGTCTATTTACGTCTTTTGCTCATTTCTTCACTGGATTATTTGTTCTTTGGGTGTTGAGTTTGAGAAGTTCTTTATAGATTTTGGATACTAACCCTTTATCTGATGTGTCGTTTCCAAATATCTTCTCCCATTTTGTCGGTTGCCTCTTAGTTTTGCTGATTGTTTCCTTCGCTGTGCAGAAGCTTTTTATTTTGATGAGGTCCCAGTAGTTCATTTTTCCTTTGGTTTCCCTTGCCTCCGGAGATGTGTTGAGTAAGAAGTTGCTGCAGGTAAGATCAAAGAGGTTTTTGCCTGATTTCTCCTCAAGGATTTTGATGGCTTCCTGTCTTACATTTAAGTCTTTCATCCATTTTGAGTTCAATTTTGTGTATGGTGTAAGAAAGTGGTCCAGGTTCATTCTTCTGCATGTCGCAGTCCAGTTTTCCCAGCACCACTTGTGACGAGACTCTCTTTATTCCATTGGATATTCTTTCCTGATTTGTCAAAGATTAGTTGGCCATGCGTTTGTGGGTCCATTTCTGGGTTCTCTATTCTGTTCCATTGATCTGAATCTGAGTGTCTGTTCTTGTGCCAGTACCATACTGCCTTGATGAGTACAGCTTTGTAGTACAGCTTGAAGTCTGGGATGGTGATGACTCCTGCTTTGGTTTTCTTTTTCAAGATCACTTTGACTATTTGGGGTCTTTTCTGGTTCCATAGAAATTTTAGGATTATTTGTTGTAGCTCTGTGAAGAATACCGTTGTTACTTTGATAGGGATTGCATTGAATATGTAGATTGCTTTGGGTAGTATTGACATTTTAAGAATATTTGTTCTTCCTATCCAGGAGCATGGAATCTTTTTCCATTTTTTGTGTATTCTTCAATTTCTTTCATAAGCTTTCTATAGTTTTCAGTGCATAGATGTTTCATCTCTTTGGTTAGATTTATTCCTAGGTATTTTATGGTTTTTTTTTATGCAACTGTAAATGGGATCGATTCCTTGATTTCTCTTTCTGTTGCTTCATTGTTGGTGTATAGGAATGTAACTGATTTCTGTGCATTGATTTTATATCCTACAACTTTGCTGAATTCATGAATCAATTCTAATAGTTTTTTTGGTGGAATCTTTTGGGTTTTCTATATAGAGTATCATGTCATCTGTGAAGAGTGAAAGTTTTGACCTCTTCCTGGCCAATTTGGATGCCTTTTATTTCTTTGTGTTCTCTGATTGCAGAGGCTAAGACTTACAATACTTTGTTGAATAACAGTGGTGACAGTGGACATCCCTGTCTTGTTCCTGACCTTAGGGGAGAGCTCTCAGTTTTTCCCCATTTTGATGATATTAGCGTTGGGTCCTTCATATATGGCTTTTATGATCTTGAGGTATGTTCCTTCTATCCCTACTTTCTTGAGGGTTTTTATTAAGAAAGGATGCTGTATTTTGTCAAATTCTTTCTCTGCATCTATTGAGAGGATCGTATGGTTCTTGTCCTTTCTTTTATTGATGTGATGATCACGTTAATTTTTTTTTTGCAGATATTGAACCAGCCCTGTATCCCAGATATAAATCCCACTTGGTTGGGGTGAATAATTTGTTTCAATGAATTGTTGGAGCCGGTTGGCTAATATCTTGTTGAGGTTTTTGCACCCCTGTTCATCAGGGAAATTGGTCAATAGTTCTCCTTTTTGTGGGGTCTCTGTCTGTTTTTGGAATCATGGTAATGCTGGCTTCATAGAAAGATTTTGGACGTTTTCCATCCATTTCTATTTTTTGGAACAGTTTCAAGAGAATAGGTGTTAACTCTTCCTTAAATGTTTCGTAGAATTCCTGTGGAAAGCCATCTGGCCCTGGACTCTTGTTTTTTGGCAGATTTTTGATTATTAATTCGATTTCCCTCCTGGCTATGGGTCTGTTCAAATTTTCTATTTCTTCCCGTTTCAGTTTTGGTAGTGTATATGTTTCTAGGAATTTGTCCATTTCTTCCAGATCACCTATTTTATTGGCATAGAATTGCTCATAATATTCTCTTATTATTTTAATTCTGTTGTGTTCGTTGTGATGTATCCTCTTTAATTCTTGATTTTATTTATTTGGGTCCTTTTTCTTCTTGGTCAAACTGGTTAGTGGTTTATCAATTTTGTTAATTCTTTCAAAGAACCAGCTTCTGGTTTCATTGATCTGTTCTACTTTTTTTTTTTTTGGTTTTGATACTATTAATTTCTGCTGTAATCTTTATTATTTCCTGTCTTCTGCTGATTTGGGTTTTATTTGCTGTTCTCTTTCCAGTTCTTTATGGCGTAAGGTTAGGTTGTGTATCTGAGGTCTTTCTTCCTTCTTTAGGAAGGCCAGGATTGCTATATACTTTCCTCTTATGACCACCTTTGCTGCATCCCAGAGGTTTTGGGTTGTGATGTTATCATTTTCATTGGCTTCAATATACTTTTTAATTTCCTCTAACTTCTTGGTTGGCCTATTCATTCTCTAGTAGGATGTTCTTCAGCCTCTAAGTATTTGTTACCTTTTCAAATTTTTTCTTGTGGTTGATTTTGCATTTGATAGTGTTGTGGTCTGAAAATATGTACAGTATGATCTTGATCCTTTTGTACTTACTTAGGGCTGATTTGTGTCCCAGTATATGGTCTATTCTGGAGAACATGTGCCCTAGAGAAGAATGTATATTCTATTCCTTTAGGATGAAATGTTCTGAATACATCTGTTAAAACTATTTGGCCCAGTGTGTCATTCAAAGCCATTGTTTTCTTGTTGATTTTTTGATTAGATGATCTGTCTGTTGCTGTGAGTGGGGTGTTGAAGTCTCCTACTAATGTGGTATTACTATTAATGAGTTTCTTTATGTTTGTGATTGATTTATATATTTGGCACATACATGTTTACAATTGTTAGTCTTCTTGGTGCATGGTCCACCTAAGTATGATATAAAGCCCTTCTTCATCTCTTGTTACAGTCTTTATTTTAAAGTCTAGATTGTCTGATATAAGTATGGCTACTCTTGCTTGCTTTTGTTGACCATTAGCACGATAGATGGTTCTCCATCTCCTGATTTTCAATGTGAAGGTGTCTTTAGGTCTAAAGTGGGTCTCTTGTAAACAGTGTATAGATGGATTTTGTGGTCTTATCCATTCTGTTACCCTATGTCTTTTGATTGGAGCATTGAGTCCATTGACGTTTATGGTGAATACTGAAATATATGAATTTATTGCCATTATAATGTTTGTAGAATTGGAATTTCTGGTGGTGTTCTCTGGTCCTTTCTAATCTTTTTTTGCTTTTGGTATGTATGTATGTATGTATGTATGTATTCATTCATCTTTTCTCCCCTCAGAGAGTCCCCCTTAAAATTTCTTGTATGGGTGGTTTAGTGGTCACAAACTTCTTTAATATTTATTTGTCTGGGAAACTTTTTATCTCTCCTTCTATTTTGAATGGCAGCCTTGATGGATAAGAATTCTTGGCTTCATATTTTTCTGATTCAGCACATTGAATATATCCTGCCACTCCTTTCTGGCCTGCCAAGTTTCTGTGGATAGGTCTGCTGTGAACCTCATCTGTTTTCCCTTGTGGTTAAGGACTTTTTTCCCTTGCTGCTTTCATGATTCTCTCCTTGCCTCAGTATTTGTGAATTTGACTATGATATCCCTTGTTAATGATTGGTTTTTGTTGAATCTAATTGGAGTCTTCTGTGCTTCCTGGATTTTGATTTCTGTGTTTTCCCCCAGGTTCTGAAAGTTTTCTGCCATAATTTGCTCACAAAACCCTTTTATCCCTATTTCTCTCTCTTCCTCTCTGGGACCTCTATGATTCTGATGTTGTTCTTTTTTAATGAGTCACTGATTTCTCTAATTCTTAAATCGTACTCTTTTGCCTTAATCTTCCTCTTTTTTCTGTTTCATTATTCTCCATAAGTTTGTCCTCTATATCACTGATTCTCTCTTCTGCCTTGTCCATCCTTGCCACTGTGGCATCCATCTGTGATTGCAGCTCACTTATAGCATTTTTTTATTTCATCCTGACTAGTTTTTACTTCTTTTATCTCTGCAGAAAGGGATTCTAATCTATTTTTTTTTATTTTTTATTTTTTAATATATGAAATTTACTGTCAAATTGGTTTCCATACAACACCCAGTGCTCATCCCAAAAGGTGCCCTCCTCAATACCCATCACCCACCCTGCCCTCCTTCCCACCCCCCATCAACCCTCAGTTTGTTCTCAGTTTTTAACAGTCTCCTATGCTTTGGCTCTCTCCCACTCTAACCTCTTTTTTTTTTTTTTTTCCTTCCCCTCCCCCATGGGTTTCTGTTATGTTTCTCAGGATCCACATAAGAGTGAAACCATATGGTATCTGTCTTTCTCTGTATGGCTTATTTCACTTAGCATCACACTCTCCAGTTCCATCCATGTTGCTACAAAAGGCCATATTTCATTTTTTCTCATTGCCACGTAGTATTCCATTGTGTATATAAACCACAATTTCTTTATCCATTCATCAGTTGATGGACATTTAGGCTCTTTCCATAATTTGGCTATTGTTGAGAGTGCCGCTATAAACATTGGGGTACAGGTGCCCCTATGCATCAGTACTCCTGTATCCCTTGGATAAATTCCTAGCAGTGCTATTGCTGGGTCATAGGGTAGGTCTATTTTTAATTTTCTGAGGAACCTCCACACTGCTTTCCAGAGCGGCTGCACCAATTTGCATTCCCACCAACAGTGCAAGAGGGTTCCTGTTTCTCCACATCCTCTCCAGCATCTATAGTCTCCTGATTTCTTCATTTTGGCCACTCTGACTGGCGTGAGGTGGTATCTGAGTGTGGTTTTGATTTGTATTTCCCTGATAAGGAGCGACGTTGAACATCTTTTCATGTGCCTGTTGGCCATCCGGATGTCTTCTTTAGAGAAGTGTCTATTCATGTTTTCTGCCCATTTCTTCACTGGGTTATTTGTTTTTCGGGTGTGGAGTTTGATGAGCTCTTTATAGATTTTGGATACTAGCCCTTTGTCCGATGTGTCATTTGCAAATATCTTTTCCCATTCCGTTGGTTGTAAAAGGCTGATTCTTGGTTTTACTCTTTTCCCCCACTTATGTTCATTTGTTTTGTTTCTTAAATTCCACATATGAATGAAATCATATGGTATTTATCTTTCTAAGACTGACTTGTTTCACTTAGCATTATACTCTGTAGCTCTATCCATGTCATTGCAATTAACAAGATTTCTTTCTTTTTGATCACTGAGTGATATTCCATTGTATATAAATATCACACCTTTCTCCATTCATTAGTTGACACACACTTGGGCTCTTTCCATAGTTGGCTAGTGTTGGTAATGTTGCTGTAAACATTGGGGTGCATGTGCCCCTTCAAATCTGTATTTTTTTATCCTTTGGGTAAATACCAAACAGAGCAATTGCTGTATTGTAGTGTAGTTCTATTTGCAACTTTTTGAGGAAACTCCATACTGTTTTCCAGATTGGCTGCACCATTTTGCATTCCCACCAATGGTGCAAGAGGGTTCCCATTTCTCCACATCCTTACCAACATTTATTGTTGCCTGAGTGGTTAATTGTAGCCATTCTGACAGGTGTAGGGTGGTATCTCATCATGGCTTTGATTTGCATTTCCCTGATACTGTGTGATTTTGAGCATCTTTTCATGTGTCTGTTGGCCATCTGGATGTCTTCTTTGGAAAAGTGTCTATTCATGTCTTCTGCCCATTTCTTAACTGTATTGTTTGAGTTTGATAAATTCTTTATAGATTTAAGATACTAACCCTTTTTAAGATATGGCATGCAAATATATTCTCCCATTCTGTAGGCTGCCTGTTGATTGTTTTCTTCACTGTGCAGAAGGTTTTATCTTGATGAAGTTCCAATAGTTCATTTTTTCTTTTGTTTCAGGAGACATATCTAGTAAGAAATTGCTGTGGCTGATGTCAGAGAGGTTACTGCCTTTGTTCTTTAGGTTTTTAATGTTTTCCTGTCTCAAGCTAAGGTCTTTAATGCATTTGAATTTATTTATTTATATTTTTTGTATCTGGTGTAAGAAAGTGGTCCAGTTTCATTACTTTGTTTGTAGTTGTCTAGTTTTCCCAGCACCATTTGTTGAGGACACTTTTTTCCCATTGCATATTATTTGCTGCTTTGTTGAAGATTAGTTGACCATATAGTTATGATAGTTATGGGTTTATTTCTGCGTTTTCTTACCTATTCCATTGATCTGTGTGTCCATTATTATGGCAGTACCATATTGCATTGGTGATTATAGCTTTGTAATATAGGGAATTGTGATGGCTCCAGCTTTGCTTTTCTCTTTCAACATTACTTTGTCTATTCCGGGTCTTTTGTGGCTCTATATAAATCTTAGAACTGTTTGTCCTAGCTCAGTGAAAAATGCTGGTGGTATTTTGACAGGCATTGCATTAAATGTGTAGATGCTTTAGGTAGTATTGACATTTTAAAAATATATTTCTTCCATTCCATGAGCATGGAATATTTTTCCGTTTATTTGTCTCATCTTTAATTTCATTCTTCAGTGTTCTATAGTTTTGAGGGTACTGATCTTTTACCTCTTTACTTAGGTTTATTCCTTGGTGTCTTATGATTTTTGGTGCAATTGTAAATGGGATAAATACCTTGATTTCTTGTTTTGTTATTTCATTATGGTATATAGAAATGCAACAGATTTCTGAATGTTGATTTTGTATCCCATGACTTTTCTGAATTCATGTATTAGTTCTAGCAAGTTTTGGGTGGAATCTTTTGGGTGTTCAAGATAGAGTATCATGTCATCTGCATGTAGTGAAAGTTTGTCTTCTTTCTCACCAGTGTAGATGCCTTTTCTTTGTTTTTGTTGCCTGATTGCTGAGGCCAGGACTGCTGCTACTGTGTTAAATAACAGTGATGAGAGTTGACATCCCTGTCCTGTTCCTGACTGGAGAGGAAAATCTCTGTATTCCCCCATTGAGGATGATATTAGCTATGGGTTTTCATATATGGCTTTTATTATATAGAGCTATGTTCCCTCTAAGTCCCCTTAATTGAGGGTTTTTATCATGATTGGATATTGTACTTTGTCGAATGACTTATCTGCATCTATTGAGAGGATCATATGATTCTTATTCTTTCTTTTATTAATGTGGTGTATCATGTTGATTGATTCCCAAATTTGCACCACATTTGCCATCCAGGAATAAATCCTATGTGATTGTGGTGAATGATTCTTTTAATGTACAGTTAGTTTTGATTTACCAGTATTTTGTTGAGAAATTTTGCATCTATATCCATCTGGAATTTGGTCTTTTTTAGTGGGGGTTTGTCTGTTTTGGGAATCAGGGTAATGCTGACATCACAGGATGAATTTGGATGTTTTACTGTTCTTTCTCCTTTTTTGGAACAGATTGAAAAGAATAGGTATTAATTCCTCTCTAAATCATTGGTAGAATTTTCCTTGTGAAGCTATGTGGCCCTGGTTTTTTTTGTTGGGAGACTTCTGATTACCAATTCACTTTCTTGTCTGGTTATCAGTCTGCCCAAGTTTTCCATTTCTTTCTATTTCAGTTTTGATAGTTTATATATTTGTAGGAATTTGTCAGTTTTTCCCCTTGTGGTACAATTTGTTGGCATATAGTTTTTCATAATGTTCTCTTATAATTGTTTGAATTTCTCTGATGTTGGTTGTATTTCTCCTCTCTCATTTGTGATTTTATTATCGAGGTGCTTTCTTTTATTTTTGGTACATCTGGCTAAGGGTTTATCAATTTTATTTTTTCGAAGAACTGGCTCCTGGTTTCTCTCTGTGTTCAATTTTTTTTTTTTTTTTTTGGTTTTTGTATCACTTATATGTGCTCTAGTATTGATTATTTTCCCTCTTCTGCTGGCCTTAGGCTTTGTTAATTGTTCTTTTTCTAGCTCATTTAGGTGTATGGATAGGATGTTTACTTGAGATTTTTCTTGATTTGTGAAGTAAGCCTGTATTTCTCTATACTTCACTCTTATGACTGCTTTACCTGCATCCAATGGTTTTGGACTGTTGTGTTTACATTTTCTTTTTTTTTTCATTTATTTTTTGAAAATTTATTCTTTGATTTCTGGTTTACACATTCATTGTTTAGTAGCATGCAATTTAATCTCCATGAACTTGTGGTCTTTCCAATTTTTTTCTTGTCGTTGGCAACATGTTTTTTAGCATTTTGGTCAGAAATGATGCATGGTATGATCTCAATTTCTTTGTAGCTGTTGAGGCCTGATTTATGACCAATATGTAATCTATTCTTGATAATGTCCCATGTGCACACGAAAAGAATATGTATTCTGCTGATTTATGATGAAATATTCTCAATATAACTGTTAAATCCATGCGGTCCAGTGTGTCATTCACAGCTAAATTTCCTTGTTGATTTTCTGCTTGAGTGATGGGTCCATTGATGTAACTGGGGTGTTACCAGTTCCATTGTTATTTTTATATCAGTGAGTTCCTCTGTGTTTATTCTTATTTGTTTTATATATATGGGTACTTCCAGGTTGGGTACATAAATATATACAATTGCTAGATCCACTTGTTGGATAGTCCCCTTTTTATGATATAGTGCCCTTCTTCATCTCTTGTTACAGTTCCTGGTTTAAACTCTAGTTTGTCTGATGTATATATTGCTACTTCAGCTTCAGCTTTCTTTTGACATCCATATGTATGACCAATGTTTCTCCATCACTTCACTTTCAATGTGCAGGTGTCTTTAGGCCTTAAGTGATTGTCTTGAGAGAGACCTAGAGCTGGGTATTTTTTTTAAATCCATTTTGACACACTGTGTCTTTTAATTGGAGTGTTTAGTCCACTTGCATTCAGATTAATTAGTGATATGTATTGATGCCATTTTATTATTTGTTTTGCTGTTGTTTCTGGAGATTTTCTTTTTCCTGTCTAATCTTTGGTGTTTTTGGTCCTTTTTTTTCACCAAAGACTTCCCTTTAATATTTTTTCATGGCTAGTTTAGTCGCCATGGAATCCTTTAGTTTTTGTTTCTCTGGTAAACTCTTTATCTCTCCTTCTATGCTGAATGAGAACCTTGCTGGAATGAGTATTCATGACTGCATATTTTTCCCATTTAGCCTGTTGAATATATCATATCACTCCCTCCTGGCTTCGCTAGTTTCTGTGGAGAAATCTTCAGGTGGTCTTATACGTCTTTCCTTGTAAGTTAGGGATTTATTCTGTCTTGCTGATTTTAGGGTTTTTTATTTATCTCTCTTGGTGTTGGTCTACTTTTGTTTACTTTGATGGGAGGTCTCTGTGCTCCTAAATTTCGATGTCTGTTTCTTTCCCCTCATTAGGGAAGTTTTCAACTATTATTTTCTCAAATAAACCCTCTGCGCCCTTTTTTTCTCTCTTCTACTTCTGAGACTGCTATGATACAAATATTATGTTTGATAGAGTCCCTGAGTTCTCTTAGTGTATTCTCATGATCCATAATTCTTCTTTATCTCTTTTGTTCACCTTCATCATTTTCCATTATTTTTATCTTCTATATCACATATTTGTTTCTGTGCTTCTTCCATTCTGTGGTCATTACATCCAGTTGTTTCAAATTTCAGCTATTACACTTTTCACTTCTGACCACTTGTTTTTTAACTCTTATTTCTTCCATGAGGGTCTTCTTGAAATCTTCTATTCTTTTCTCAAGCACAGCAAATATCATTTTGATTGTTGCTTTTACTTCTCCATCAAGCATGTTACTTATATCTGTTTGAATTGGATCTCTGGCTGTGACCTTTCTTGTTTTTTCTTTTGGGATGAATTCCTCTGTCCACATTTTGTCTAAGTCTGTCTTCTCTGTGTTAGGAAAGTCTGTTCTACTTTCTGTCCCTGAGAGTAATGGCTTTATGAAGAAGAGGTCATATAGTGTCCAGAGTAACACCGTGGCCTTTGGGCTCTAATTCAGCCAAGCCTACTATCTTTTAAAACCCCCAAACTTTAGGGACATCTTTATCCATTCATCAGCTGGTGGACATTTGTGCTCTGAAAAAGGAAGAAATAGAAAATTTGAACAGACCCATAACTAGCAAAGGAGTAGAATCAGTATTCATCCAACCAATAAGATCCCGGGGCTGGATGGCTTCCCAGGAGAATGCTACCAAACATTTTAAAAAGTGCTAATACCTATTCTTTTAAAACTGTTCCAAAAACAGAAACAGAAGGAAAATTTCCCAACTCATTCTATGAAGCCAAAATTACCTTGATTCCAAAACCAAAGACCCCCATTAAAAAGGAGAATTACAGATCAATTTCCATGATTCACAAGGATACAAAAATTCTCAACAGCAGCACTAGCAAATCGAATTCAACAACTTTTTAAAAGAATTATTCTCCATGATCTAGTGGGACTTATTCCTGGGCTGCAGGTATGTGTCAATATCCAGAAATCAATCAACATGTTACATCATATTAATAAAAGAAAGGATAAGAATATCACGATACTTTCAATAGATGAATAAAAAGCATTTGACAAAATACAGCATCCTTTCTTGAAAAAACCCTCAAGTAAGTTGGGATATAAGGAACAACTTCAGGATCATAAAGTCCATATATGAAAGACCCACAGCTCATGTCTTCCTCAATGGGGAGAAACTGAGACCTTTCCCCCTAAGGTCAGGAACATGACAGAGATGTACCCTTTCACCACTGTTATTCAACATAGTACTGAAGCCCTAGCCTCAGCAAACAGACAACACAAAGAAATAAAAGTCATACAAATTGGTAAGGGAGAAGACAAACTTGCACTCTTCACAGTCGACATCATAGTATATGTGGAAAACATGAAAGACTCCACCAAAAAACTGCTAGAACGGATCCATGATTTCAGCGAAGTGCAGGATATGAAATCAGTGTACAGAAATCCGTTGGATTTCTAGACACCAGTAATGTAGGAGCAGAATTTGAAATGAAGGCATCTATCCCATATTACAGTAGCATCCAAACCATGCCAAATAGGTGAAAATCTATATGCACTGAAAACTATAGAAAGCTTATTAAAGAAATTGAAGAAATACAACTAAATGAAAAAACATTCCATGCTCATAGATTAGAAGAACAAATATTGTTAAAATGTCAATGCCACCCAAAGCAATCTACACATTCAGTGCATTCCCTATCAAAATAACACGAGCATTCTTCACAGAACAAACAATCATAAAATTTATAAGGAACCATAGAAGACCATGAATAGCCAAAGCCACGTTGAAAAAGAAAACCAAAGCCAGAGGCATCATAATTTCAGACTTTAGCATGTACTACAATGTTGTAATCATCAAGACAGTATGGTCCTGGGACAAAAACAGACACTCAGATCAATGGGGCAGAATAAAGAACCCAGAAATGGACCTAGAAATGTATAACCAACTAATCTTTGATAAAGCAGGAAAGAATATCCAATGGAAAAAGACAGTCTCTTCAGCAAGTGGTGTTGGGAAAACTGAACAGCGACATGCAGAAGAATGAACATGGACCACTTTCTTATATAATACACAAAAATAAACTCAAAATGGATGAAACACCTAAATGTAAGACAGGAAATCAAATCCTAGAGGAGAAAACAGCCAAAAACCTCTTGACCTTGGCTGCGGCAACTTCTTAATCAATACTTCTCAAGAGGCAAGAAAACAAAAGCAGAAATGGACTATTGGTACCTCATCAAGACAAAATGCTTCTGCACAGCAAAGGGAACAATCAGAAAAACTAAAAGGCAACAGACAGAATGGGAGAAGATAGTTGTAAATAAACTATCAGATAAAGGGTTAGTATCCAAACTCTATAAAAAACTCATCAAATTCAACACCCCAAAACAAATAACCCCATGAAGAAATGGATAAAAGCCATGAACAGACACTTTTTCCAAGAAAATATCCAGAGGCTAACAGACACATGAGAAAATTCTCAATAACACTCATCATCAGGGAAATACAAATGAAACCCACAATGAGATACTACTTCAAATCTGTCAGAATGGCTAAAATTAACAACTCGGGCAACAACAGATGTTGGCGAGGATGCAGAGAAAGAGGGACCCTTTTGCATTGTTAGTGGGAATGCAAACTGATGCAGCCACTCTGGGAAACAATATGGAGGTTCCTCAAAGGTTAAAAATAGAACTACCCTACAACCCAGCAATTGCACTACTAGGTATTTATCCAAAGGATACAAAAATGCTGATTCACAGGGGCACCTGCACCCCAATGTTTATACCAGCACTATCAACAATAGCCAATATTGAAAGAGCCCCAGTGTCTTTTGACTGGTGAATGAATTAAGAAGATGTGATTCAATAAAAAAAAATGAACTCTTGCCATTTTTAACAATGTGGATGGAACTAGGGTGTATTATGCTAAGCAAAATAAGACAGTAGGAGAAAGATTCCATTTTATTTCACTTATATGTGGAATTTAAGAAACAAACAAGATAAACATAGGGGAAGGTAAGCAAAAATAAGATAAAAAGAGAGAGGTAGGTAAACCATTAGAGACTCTTAAATACAGAGAACAAACTGAGGGTTGCTGGCATGTTGTTGGGTGGAAGCGTGGACTAAATGGCCGATAGGCATTAGAAGGGCTCTTGGGATGAGCATTCAGTGTTATATATAAGTGATGAATCACTAAATTCTATTCCTGAAATCATAATTACACTAGATGTTAACTAACTTTGATTTAAATAAATTAAAAAAAACATAAAAAGGTCTACACAGTGAAGGAAACAATCAGCAAAACTGAGACAACTGATGGAACAAGAGAATATATTTACACATGACATCTGATAAAGGGTAAGTATCCAAATCTACAATGAAATTATCAAATTCAACACCCAAAAAACCCCCAAAGAAGAAATGAAGCAGAAAACATGAATAGACACTTCCCTAAAGAAGACATCCAGATGGCCAACAGGCACATGAAAAGATGCTCAACATCACTCCTCATCAGGGAAATACAAATTGAAACCATACTGAGATACCACCTCATGCTAGTCAGAGTGCCAAAATGAACAAATCAGGAGACTATAGATGCTGGTGAGGATGTGGAGAAACAGGAACCCTCTTGCACTGTTGGTGGGAATGCAAACTGGTGCAGCCGCTCTGGAAAACAGTGTGGAGATTCCTCAAAAAATTAAAAATAGACCTACCCTATGACCCAGCAGTAGCACTGCTAGGAATTTACACAAGGGATACAGTAGTGGTGATGCATAGGGGCACTTGTACTCCAATGTTTATAGCAGCACTCTCAACAATAGCCAAATTATTGTAAGAGCCTAAATGTCCATCAACTGACGAATGGATAAAGAAATTGTGGTTTATATACACAATGGAATACTACATGGCAATGAGAAAGAATGAAATATGACCCTTTGTAGCAACATGGATGGAACTGGAGAGTGTTATGCTAAGTGAAATAAGTCATACAGAGAAAGACAGATACCATATGTTTTCACTCTTATGTGGATCCTGAGAAACTTAACATAAGTCTATGGGGGAGGGGAAGAAAAAAAAAGAGGTTAGAGTGGGAGAGAGCCAAAGCATAAGAGACTCTTAAAAACTGAGAACAAACTGAGGGTTGATGGGGGGTGGAAGGGAGGGGAGGGTGGGTGATGGGTATTGACGAGGGCACCTTTTGGGATGAGCACTGGGTGTTGTATGGAAACCAATTTGATAATAAATTTCATATTAAAAAAAAAAAGCTCTCGGACCAAAAAAAAAATGTGTCTATTAGCCAAAAAAAAAAAAAAAAAAAAGAAAAAAGAAAAACACAGTGAAATACCACTCCACACCAGTAAGAATAGCTAAAATTAACAACTCAGGCAACAACAGATGTTGGTGAGAATTCAGAGAAAGGGGAACACCTTTGCACTATTTGTGGGAATGCAAACCATTGCAGTCACTCTGGAAAACAGTATGGAGGATCGTCAAACAATTAAAAGTAGAGCTGAGACCCAACAATTGCACTACTAGGAATTTACCCAAGGGATACAAAAATGCTGGTTAGAAAGGACACATGCAACCCAATGTTCATAGCAGCGCTGTCAACAATAACGAAACCATGGAAAGAGCCTAAGTGTCTAATGTATTTCCAATTTCAATTATTGTGCTCTTTATGTCTGGTTTGTTCCTTTTTTATCTCTTTGTTTATCTCTATGTATCAATGATGTTCTCCACTCTTTTCTCAAGGCATGAGTATCTTTAGATCATTATTTTAAATTCTCTATAAGACATATTATTTATGTCCGTTTCACTTAGGTCTCTTGCTGTGATTTTGTCTTGTTCTTTCATTTGGAACACACATCTCTGTCTTCTCATTTTGCCTAACTCTCTGTGTCTGTTTCTGTTAGGAACATCATCTATATTTCATGCTCTTGATAGTAGTTGGCAGGGCACACACTTTTAACAAGTTTGCTATGGCCCTCTTCCATATGGGATACACAGTCACCACAGAGATTGGGCCGGCAGGGTCCACTTCACAAAGCACACATGGGTGAGGTCCACAGTTTTAACAAGATGTGTGCATCCTCCCTAGGAGTTCATCATCCACTAGACTGATGCCCCACAAAGTGCACATTCAGGATACATGGCATTGGCAAGGGGTACTGGTATTCTGGTGCACGGGATCTGCAGTGCCAGGACTGATACAGACTTGACTGGAGGGGCCAGGGTGTGGTGTAAATTATCTAGGCAGTGAATGCCAGAGCCATTATAGATTCCTGCAGGTATCCTTGTATCCATGCTGGAAATGAGGGGGGGGGGGCAGGGATAATGGCACGCACCAGCTCCATTTTTCTTGGATAAGTCCCACAATAAACCCTGAGATTAGTAAATAACTCCCTCACATCCGCCTCATATGTTTCTCAAAATGTTGCTTCTATGCTGTATCTCAGAGGGCTGTTTGTTGTTTTAGGGGACTCAGTTAGGGATGAGGAACTCAGTTTCTTATCAGGGACTTTAAGGATGAGGACTCAGTTTCCTATTGCCTTCCAGGCTCTCCCAAAGCTAGACCCACTAATTTTCAAAGTTCTAGGCTTTAAGTCTCCTTGTTGTAAGAACTGACAACATTTGGCCCCTCTGTTTTCAAATCCAAACACTATTGGGATGTGTTTCCCCCATGAAGGCTTCCAGGTGTAATAGTCTGTTTCTCTCCCCTCTCTTTGCCCACCAGTCCCTCCATCTGGGGGCCAGACCCTGCAGTTTAGCTCCTGAGCATGTCTTAACTCTTCCTACCCTCTTCAATGTGGCTTCTTTTCTATGTTTAGTTGTGGAGTTTTTTCAGCCAGTCTTTGGGTCATTTTCTGGATTATTTACACTGATGTATTACCTAGTTGTATTTGTCATATGAGGTGAGTTTAGGGTCCTTCTACCTTGTTATCTTCCTCCAGATGTCCCTAAATTATAACCATTTTCTTACATGAAATTTTTTCCAGTAAAAGTTTTTATTTAGAAAATAAAATAAATTTATTTATTTCCAAAGTATGAACATGGTAAATAAATATATTTGAAAACATGCCATACCATCAATACTAAGATGGACCTTACCAAGACACTGGGATGTTGAGAGTTCTGCATTTGTATTTGATATATTGATCACACATTAGTAATAGCAAACGTTTATCAAGAGCTGTTCTGCATGAGGCACTTATGGCCAACAACAATCTTATGAAGTAGGCTTAAAGGTTAGGTGGCTCAGAAAAGTTAAAATGTATCTTATGATTGGTAGGCAGAGGAAGTGGTGCTGACTCGGATCTATTGGTGACAAAGCTAACATTCTATGGCTGACCCTTGAACAACACAAGGGTTAGGGTACCTCCATGCAGCTGAAAATCCATGTGTAACATTTTTTTGTTTAAATTTATTTTTAATTGAAGTATAATTGATATACAATATTAGGTTAGTTTCAGATATAAACAGTGAATCAACAATTCTATACATTACTTTGTGTTCACCACAGTAAATATAGTCACACCTGTTCCCATACATTACTATATTTTGGCTATATTCCCTGTGTTGTACTTTTCATTCTCGTGACTTATTTTAGAGAAAGAGAGAGCAAGCAGAGGAGAGGGGAAGAGGGATAGTGATAGAGAGAAAGAGGGAGATAGAGGGAGAGAGACAGAGAGAGACAGAGAGAGACAGAGAGGATCTTAAACAGGGACCACACTCAGCACAGAGTCCAGCTTGGAGCTCAATCCCATGACCCTGAGATCACGACCTGAGCTGAAATCAAGAGTTTGATGCTCAATCAACTTAGCCATCTAAGTACCCCATGACTTGTTATTTTGTAACAGGAACTTTGTAACTTTAAAAAAAAATTAATGTTTGTTTATTTTTTGAGACAGAGAGAGACAAAGCATGAGCAGGGGAGGGGCGGAAAGAGAGAGAGAGAGGGAGACATGGAATCTGAAACAGGCTTCAGGCTCTGAGCTGTCAGCACAGAACAGGATGCGGGGCTTGAACCCAAGAACCGTGAGATCATGATAGATGAAACATTTTATGTTTTTCATTTCTGTTATTCAAGAACCTTGAGAAATGGTACCCATCTATTTTCACATGTCTATAGGAAATAAATTAATTAAAATCTATGAAGTCATGTTAATATTCTGTTTAGAGACTCAATGTCTCCCCATTCGCTGTAATAGTGGTTCTCAAATTTAGGCTCATTGCCTGTAGTGTTTAGTAAGAAACGTCAGCTGCTGAGTCCATCCTGCATTGTTGGCTCAGTAGGTCTGAGGTGGGCCCAAGAGTGTGCATTTTTGATAAGTTGACAAGTGGCGCTGTTTGTGCTGGTCCAGGACCACACAACTTTAGAAGAAAAAGCTAAAACTCTTTATCAGGCTATGGAGGTTAAAAGTTAAGTTACTCTAACAGAGAAACCCCAAAATAAAATGACTTAATTATATTAAATAATATAGAATATTTTTCTGCTGTAATACTGTGGAGGCGTTGCTCTGCTGGTGGGGGTTCTGGTTCCATCTTATTGTTTCATTCCCTCTTAGGATTTTTGGCAAAGCTAGAGACCTTCCACATCCACACTTCAGCCAGCAGGAACAGGAGGGAGGAGGGTGAGAATAAATACCTTCTTATTAGATAAGATAAACCATGAGTTCCACACATTTCACTCCTCACATTATGTTAGTGGAGGCCAGTCTCAGAGATATGATATGCCACATGGTGACCCTGCAGCAGTTAAAACTTGAAGCAGAAAGTGGAATGAATAAGGGTGGGTAGTTGGTCTCCACCACAAAGTCCCCATTGGCAGTATCAAGTGGATGTACGGGGTGTCTGGGAAGAAAAAAATCAGTGTCCAGTGTAATCCTACATAAAAATATTCTAGGTGAAATATATTCTTAGTAGTTAGTACATATCTCTATTACTGTACTTAAGCACATTTAATCATTATATGTTTACTTATATGTAGTCCCAGATTAGTCTTGAAGCATTTTAAGTGTGTGAATTGAAGTTCCTTTATGTATCTGTATCTCTATCTCCTATAATTTTGGTGTACTTCCTACTTATTTACAAATCGGAACTTGGTACAATTCTTGGTACAAGGTAGACACCCAGTAAGTGTTCCTTACAGAAATGAATTGACTCATCTTCTGTTGGTAAAGGTCAGTGTTATTTCCTTACTTCTGTTCCATCTAACTCATGACTTTGCTGACCATTTTCGTTCACACAGTATTCTCTTTACTGCACTCTTCACATCTTTGTTTCTTAAAGTGTAGATCAGAGGGTTAAGGGTGGGTGTGACGATTGTGTAAAATAGTGTAAGGAACTTCCCTTCATCTTCAGATGTGCTATTCTGTGGCTTCATGTACATATAAATGATTGTTCCATAAAACAGAGTTACTACTGTGAGGTGGGAACCACATGTATTAAGGACCTTATGCCACCTTGCTGTTGACTTTATCCTCATGACAGCTTGAGTGATAATTGCATATGAGATGAAAATTATTGATAGAGGTGCTAGAAGAAATATCACTCCAAGAGCAAAGACAACAATCTCAATTACTTTTGAGTAGACACAAGCCATCTTGAGCAAGGCTGGCATCTCACAGAAAAAATTATCCACCTCCCGGTGCCCACATCTTGGCAACTTCAAAGTCAAGGAACAAACAATTAAGGCACTGCCAAGACCACCTAACCAGGCGGTGAGCACCATCTTCTGGCAAAGCTGAGGGTGCATTAATACTGTGTAGTGAAGAGGTTGACAGACAGCAGCATAGCGATCATAGGCCATCACAGCCAAGAGAAGACATTCTGTGGCTCCCAAGTCAAGGGCAAAAAAGAATTGGAGCACACACCCTCCATAGGTAATAGACTTTGTTGGACCCCATAGATTTACCAGCATCTGTGGGATAATGCTAGTTGCATAACAGAGATCCAGAAAAGACAAATTGGATAGGAAGAAATACATGGGAGTATGGAGCTGGCTGTCTAGGTTAGATACAAGGATGATGGCTGTGTTTCCTACTAGAGTCATAATATAGAAGACAAAGACAACCCCAGAGATTATGTGTTCTAATTGGGGCAGATCAGAAAACCCCAGCAGGATGAAGTCTGTAGTGGAACTTTCATTATTTGTGTCCATGACTCCTCATGAAGGTCTAGAGGTCAATACCCTGGTAACAAAAAATAGCATCACTTTAGGTAGAAATAAAATGTCTAAAGTCTGCATGAGTATCCCACATTCACTTGTTTGTGTGCTCTCTCCTTTTGGAATATTTCTTTTAACACTGTATTCAGTGACCATAGCTTCCCTGTGTTTATTCATAACCAGAGTGATTCTAAAAATAATATGCTAGAGGCTCTCCAGAACATGGCGGCATAGTAGGATGCTGGTCTCACCTTGTCTGGCTGGTCACTTAGATTCCACCTACATCTGCCTAAATAACCCAGAAAACCACCAGAAGACTAGAAGAATGGACTCTCTAGAGCCAAGCATAGACAAGAGGCCCATGGAAGAGGGTAGGAAGGGAGGAGAGGTGGTGCGTGATACACGGACTGGCAGGAGGGAGCTGGGGTGTGTAGGGGCAGCCCTCCCAGCAAGGCAGAGCCGCTGAAGTCTGGCTTGAAAAGAGGAGGGGCTGGACTGCGTGAGTCCTTACAGCCAGCAGGACTTAACATCTGGAATGTTAAAAGTCAACAGCTCTGCTCTTGGGAAGCAGGGAGGGTGAGAGGATGCCAGGAGAGACAGTTGTTGAGCCCTGGAAGACAGAATGCAGCTCAGCAGGGGAACAAAGGCCCTGGCAGGTGCCATTTCCCTCTCCCATGCCCCAGGTGAAATTCCAAAGGGAACCATTTCCTGTCACCAAACTTGCTTGCACTGTGCAAATGTCCAATGCTGGGCTTCTGTGGATCCATCTCTTTGAAAGTCCTGCCTCCCTCCTGGTGCTGCAGGGCCACTCCCGCAGGGGACCATCAACAGCAAAGTGAGCTAAGCCTACCCCTCCTGCCCCTGTGCAACCTGCTGATCCACCCCAGCTAATACACCCTTGGCCAGATCCCATCAAAGCAGCACCACAAGCCTGGCAGTGTGCAAATAGCCCAGACAGGGGCCACACCACTCCACAGTGAGTCCTGTCCCTGGGAGAGGGGAAGATAAGGTACACACCAGTCTCACTGTAGCCCCAATGGTGGAATGGAAAAACATTCTGTGCTCATGATTGGGAGAATAAATATTGTTAAGATGTCAATACTACCCAAAGCAATCTACACATTCAATGCAATCGCAAACAAAATTGTGCCAGCATTCTCAAAGTTAGAACAAGCTATCCTAAAATTTGTATGGAACCACAAAAGACCCCGAATAGCCAAAGTAATATTGAAGAAGAAGACCAAAGCGGGAGGCATCACAATCCCAGAATTTAGTCTCTACTACAAATCTGTAATCATCAAGACAGCATGGTATTGGCACAAAAACAGACACATAGACCAATGGAATACAATAGAGACTCCAGAATTAGTTCCACAGAAGTACGGCCAACTAGTCTCTGGCCAATGGAAAAAAGACAGTCTCTTTAACAAATGGTGCTGGAAGAACTTGACAGCAACATGCAGAAGAATGAAACTAGACCACTTTCTTACACCATTGACAAAAATAAACCCAAAATGGATGAGGGACCTGAATGTGAGACAGGAAACCATCAAAAAATATCCAAAAGGAGTAGGGAAGAAAGGAGGAAAAACCTCTCTGACCTTAGCCGCAGCAATTCTTACTTGACACATCTCCAAAGGGAAAGGAATTACAAGCAAAGATGAACTATTGGGACTCACGAAGATAAAATCTTCTGCACTACAAAGGAAACAATCAACAAAACTAAAGGCAACTGACGGAATGGGAAAAGATATTTGCAAATGGCATATCAGACAAAGAGCTAGTATTCAAAATCTAGAAAGAACTCACCAAATTCCACACCCAAAAAACAAATAATCAAGTGAAGAAATGTGCAGAAAACATGAGTAGACACTTCTCTAAAGAAGACATCCGGATGGCCAACAGGCACATGAAAAGATACTCTTCATCAGGGAAATACAAAGCAAAACCACACTGAGATACCACCTCACGCCAGTCGGAGTGGCTAAAATGAACAAATCAAGAGACTATAGATACTGGTGATGATGTGGAGAAATGGGAACCGTCTTGCACTGTTGGTGGGAGTGCAAACTGGTGCAGCCACTCTGGAAAACATTGTGGAGGTTCCTCAAAAAATTAAAAATAGATGTACCCTATGACCCAGCAATAGCACTGCTAGATACAGTGGGATCTGTATCTAGCAAGGGATACAAGAGTGCTGGGATACAAGAGTGCTGATGCACAGGGGCACTTGTACCCCAATGTTTATAGCAGCACTTTCAACAATTGCCAAATTATGGAAAGGGTCTAAATGTCCATCAACTGATGAATGGATAAAGAAATTGTGGTTTATATACACAATGGAATACTACTTGGCAATGAAAGAATGAAATATGGCCTTTTGTAGCAACATGGATGGAACTGGAGATCGTTATGCTAAGTGAAATAAGTCACACAGAAGAAGACAGATACCATATGTTTTCATTCTTATGTGGATCCTGAGAAACTTAACAAAAGACCATGGGGGAGGGGAAGGAAAAAAAATTAGAGAGGGAGAGAGCCAAAGCATAAGAGACTCTTAAAAACTGATAACAAGCTGATGGTCTTTGGGGGGTGGAGAGAGGGGAAAGTGGGTGATGAGCATCGAAGAGGGCCCCTGTTTGGATGAGCACTGGGTGTTGTATGGAAACCAATTTGAAAATAAATTTCATATTAAAAGAAAAAAAATAAAAATAATAAAAATAATACGATAATTGCAATCACACTAAATTGTAAACAATTGAAAAGGCTTAATATACTACAACACTTAGGGTTCTCTGTATTTTGGGTAAGCAATAAATCCATAAAGTTAATGACATAAGTTAGGAGTAGGATATATTTAGAGCTGTTCCTTCTTGAAATTATGACATTAGATCACTTGACATGACAAGTTTTCCCTTATCAAAGGAGTGGAGTTTAAGGTAAAAAGGTAAATAACCTACTATTTTTGGATAAGCTGCACCATTTGGTAGGAAAATCACTTTCCACATTCATGTCCAAATGTCTGCATTCCAGCTATTATCATCACCACCAGCATCACCACCAACCTCTCCTCATATTTTCACTCCTATTCAACCCTGCAGACACTGATATTTCTGAATCAATTTTGGTGTTCCTCACTATACTGCTCTTTTTTGGTGCTGGGAAAAAATTGTCTTTCTTATTAACCATTATTTACATGTACAGAGGCCATTCGTTTCTTTGAATACCTTTCATGACTGCTATTATACCAGTTAAATAGCCTTATAATTTTTTGCAGAATTAAAAGGAACCTATTCCAGAAGGATTGGTTATCACTTACACACGTCAAAAACCTGTGTTAGCTCCTACTCATCAGGCCATTCAGCAGGATTAGCAAGATAGGTAACTTGAACAAAAATCAGTTCATTAAACAGTCAGTGTGTTGTTTTTCCCGTGGAATTTACCAATCATATGGATCAATTCTCTGTTTGCTTCAGAAATCTGTAGGTAAAATCTGACTTCAATTCTGAAAGAATACAGAAAAAGGATAAAGAATACACAAATTTCATTATTTCTGAATACATTATCATATCATTAAATAGATGGAGTAATTAATGAGTGAATTAACTTACTATATTTTTTTTAGTTTTATTTTTTGGCTTATAAATTTTTTATGCATATAGTGTTAGAACATGAGCTTTGGCTAGAGTACTTTATATTCATAGTGTGTTTGGAGCCAAAGAATACTAAATTTCTTTGTTGCAGTTATAGTAAAATAAGGAAAATTCCCTACAGTGTATCATTGTTACAAGCATTTTAGTTAGAACTTGAAAATGTTATAAACATGAAGAAGGAACTGTGATTACCAAGTAGTATGATACAGGGATACAGCTTTTCTCAATATAAAAATGGAAATTTCATTTAATTAACGATTGTGAAGTCTTTATCTGATAGGATGTCAGTTAAGTTGAGTTAGTGTTTAAGTGCATGGATTCTGGACTCAGAGCTTGGTGTGAAATCCTAGCTAAGTAGTGGGAAGTAAAGTCTCCTTGGGCAGTTATATAACCTGTTTGTACATCATGTTCTCTGTACATTCTGTAAAGCTAATAATGTCCCTCACAGGGAGGCTGTGAGGGTTAGTATTTGTGAAAACACTAGAACTATGCTTGGTTCATATTTAATTCTAAAACGTTAAACATTGTATTCACCTACCCACAAATTATTATTATTTTATTTTTTCCTTACTCTCTTTATTTTTCCCACTGGTAATATTACCATGATGGTCTAAAACTAAACTGGAATGGTTAAAATTTTATGTGTGGATAACTTTTCAAATGCACAGACACTCATGTACACAAAAGTGCCCACAAACACAATGTACATAGTGAACTGACCAACTCAGAGGCAGGAAAAGACAGAGGACTTAAGCTCCCCATGCCTTGATTACAAAATGTAGTCAGCTTTTCTTGACCATGTCGAGTTGGGATAGTGTTGGGAATGAGAAAGCCATAGAATTTTAGAGTTTACATAGACTCAGAAGCCACAATCCAGCCTTCTGTCCTACGAAGCAGGCCTTCCACAGAATATTCACACAACTCCTGTTTTCATAGCTTTCTGTCTTTTATTTTTTTTAAATATAATTTATTGTCAAATTGTTTTCCATACAACACTCAGTGCTCATCCCAACAGGTGCCCTCCTCAATGCCCATCACCCACTTTCCCCTCTCCCCTACCCCCCATCAACCCTCAATTTGTTCTCTGTATTTAAGAGTCTCTAATAGGTTGCTTTCCTCTCTCTCTCTGTAACTTTCCTCCCTCTTCCCTCCCCCATGGTCTTCTGTTAAGTTTCTCAGGATCCACATAAGAGTAAAAATATATGGTATCTGTCTTTCTCGGATGGACTCATTTCAGTTAGCATAATACCTTCCAGTTCCATCCACGTTGCTGTAAATGGCCATATTTCATTCTTTCTCATTGCCACGTAGTATTCCATTGTATATATAAACCACATCTTCTTTATCCATTCATCAGTTGATGAACATTTAGGCTCTTTCTATAATTTGGATATTGTTGAAAGTGCTGCTATAAACATCGGGGTACACGTGCCCCTAGGCACCAGCACTCCTGTATCCCTTGGGTAAATTCCTAGCCATGCTATTGCTGGGTCATAGGGTAGATTTGTTTTTAATTTTTTGAGGAACCTCCACAATGTTTTCCAGAGTGGCCCCACTGGTTTGCATTCTCACCAACAGTGCAAGAGGATTTCTGTTTCTCCACATAGTCACCAGCATTTATAGGCTCCTAAATATCTTTTAAAGAGGGATTCATACTTACTCCTTATGTTGAGTTCAGAGATGCCTCTTTAACTCTCAGGCACTGCCTGTTTTTCTTTATTCTGGAAATAACATGGAATAAGTCAATTCAATATGGCTTCATTAAAAAAGACAGTTTTATTATGAAATAAAACATAGAAGCAAAAAGCTCACTGAATCAAGGTGAATATTCTGATAACTAACATTCAGTTCAAAAAATAGAACCTTGGCAAGCACCCCAGGAACTTCTCTTTGTGTCTCATCCCAATCATTACCCTTCCTTGTCCCCTAAAGTACCCACTATCCTCATGTTTATAGTAATAACCTCCTTGTATTTTAGTAGTGTGATTACCCACTTGTGTATCCCTAGACAATATTTTTTATTTTGCCTCTTTAAATATTTTCATATATCTTTTGAGTTTTCTTTAATATTAGATCCTGTTATCAAATATACTCTTAGATTTATGTTCCCAGATTAAGTGTAGATGCTTGTCAGCCATTGCTCACACTGTAAGAAGTTTAATTACCATGCTTTTCTGGTGGCTATCCATTGGACTCACCATGGATTATAAAATACCTTGGATTAGTTAGTTGAGAAGTGAACGTAGTACTGCAGATGTGCTAAATCATTGAAGAAAGGAGGGAGCATTCATGACACACACGCAGTTTCTAAAATATATGTTAAGTAGGTTTAGCAGGTGAAAAACATTACTGACCCAGTTTAAGCTTTGAGGAACATAAGGCCCCAGGTATACTAATTGGAAGTGCCCAGCCAGTGTTACACCTTATGTAATTTAATACTGTGAAGCCAAAATAGGACTTTCATCTTATGCTTGCAAACATTTTCCATATTGTTTTAAACCATGGGTCTCAACTTTTAGATGTCATTGTAATTTTAATTTAAAAGTCAATGTTTAAGACTATGAACGCAAGCAGAAGAAACGATGTTAAAAAGGAGGAATGCTATGTTTTCACTGAAACAGCTTTTAATTTTTCATGGTGTGGACTTTAGTTTGTAATGGTATAGCATGAGCTTACATTTTTGTTTGTTCAGTGAAATTTAAGACAAATAGAGCACACATATTTAAACATAATTTGAATGTAACAATGATGTGGAAAGAAAACTAGGAAGAAAATTAGAACATATTTACATTTCAGGATTGAAGAATTCACAGCTCTCATGTTCTTATGTAGCCCAAAGATATCCATGTTGCCATTATTACACAGGTCGTCAGAAGAATTCTTGTTTGGCAAGTTACTGAGTCCATGAAATACTGGTGAGCCACCACTTTATTATACTAACTCCACAATCACATTTGCATTTAAATGCAACAGCTGAGCTAAGATTCAGTGAAGTCTCTATTTAATGTGGTTGTTGGAGAAAAACTAGAATCATGATTTGTGGTAAAGTTGACAAATTTTGTTTCGTAAATGTGTTTTTTATGGGATATTTGTAGTCTTTTAATGAGCACTCCCATTAGAAACATTTGTAGGCTGATGTCTGCCCATGAAAGGAGAGCCCTTCTCTGGTATACTTGTGCTCCAAGAAGTGTTTATGTAGAACATGAAGGCTAGTCGGTGCATGTGGTGTAGACCTTGGGGACTGGTGCCCCACAGAGGTGATTAACAAATCTTAGACTATGGTCAGACGCTTCTCCAAACAACTATTTTAGGAAAGGTTCCCTTAAGATACCGGGTTTCATCTTGTCTTTTTCTTTTTAAATTTCTTCCATGGAAATTAATTTCAGAGATGGATTTATTTGTGTATTATATTTACTATTGAAGATTTCAAATATAATGTAAACTGTCTACAAAAATTAGTACATTTAATTGAACTTTTTTTATGTCCAGTTGAAGAAATGTAGGCATTATCTAGTTGTTGTATTTGCCAGAAGATAATATATGCCAAAAAAATTACAGAATCATCTTAATTCTGTGGTAAGTGAGCCATATCATCATTGTTCCTTTTTCAATCAATTAAAAATAATACCATGAACATATTTTGGCCTACCACTCAATTCAAGAACTGGGATCTTAAATTTATAGCTACTTCTCCCCTTTTACAATTCTTATTCCTACCTGACCCTTGGTAAATCATGATCCTGAATTTTGTGTTCATTACACACTTGCATTAGAATGTAGTTTTTATATTGACACACACACACATATGTTGATGCCTAAATAGCATGTATTTTAAAGCTTAATTCATTTGAAAATGGTATCATATCTTATATGTTCTTTTGGCATTTTCCTTTTTTCACCTTTTTGTCACTGAGATTATCCAATATTTTTGGGTAGCTGTGGTTCATTTACTTACACTACTGTATAATATTCCATTGTGTGAACATATTATAATTATTTTGTCTCCTCAACTCACTGATGGCCATTTTGGCTGATTATACTTTTGGACTCATATGAAAGACGTTAGTTAAGATGAACAATTTTGTTCATGTCTCTTGGGATAGTGTATGCAAGAAGGTCTTTTGAGTGTATGCCTAGGATAAGAATTGCTGGCTATGAAATAAGCAAACTTTATAAGATATTTCCCCCTAAAATGGTTTTATCAATTTCTCCTACCCTAGTTTTGTATAAATTATTCCATTGATCTACATTTTCTCCATGCCTTGTCCTGTGGACTTTTAAATTATTGCCAACTGAAAGATTATAAGTGCTATCTAGCTGTAGCCTTGATTTCCATTTACCTAAAAACTAAAGAAGTTGACTTATCTTCATATACTTACTGCTACGTAACATTGGCCTTCTTTGAAAACCCATTTGTAGGTTCTGACAACTGTTCTTTGGCCTTGCTTCTCTTTTTTACTTATTAATTTTTAGAGATTTTTATGATTTATTTGAACTATCTGTTGGTTGTATGCCTGGCAATATTTTTTCTTAGTTTTTCCTTGGCATTAAACTTTAATTTTTTAAATATGTATTTATTTTTGAAGGACAGAGAGACAGAATGTGAACAGGGGAGGGGCAGTGAGAGAGGGAGACACAGAATCTGAAGCAGGTTCCAGGATCTAAGTGGTCAACATAGAGCCTGATGTAGGGCTTGAGCGCACAAACTGTGAGATCATGACCTGAGCCAAAGTTGGATGCTTAACCAACTTAGTCAGCCAGGTGCTCCCTTGGCATTTTACTTTAAAAGACATGTCTCTTGCTGGTCAGAATTTCTAAATTTAATCATGGAAGAATATTTTAATTAATCTTTAGTAATCCTTCTCCTTTATTCCAGAGTCAGAATGATATTTACATATATAAATATATATATATTCCTAATCATTTTAAAGTCATACCTTAAACACACGTGGAATTAATATATGTGTATAGCAGAGCATAGGGGGCCAAATTTGGTTTTCCATATGAATAATCAAATTCCAGTTTAATTTATTAAATATTTTTCTTTTCCCAATGATGCTATCATATCTCTTTATTATTAAAATCCTTCATATGTGTGTGTGGATGTGAGGGAGCTAGTATGTTTCTGGGCCTAGAATTCTCCTGTAGTGCTCAGCGAGTCTTTTTCTGCAACAATACCTCAATATTGAGCAGCAACCTCAAATAAACAGCCTGGCCTTACACCAAAAGGAAATAGAGAAAGACAACAAATGAAGCCCAAAGCCAGCCAAAGGAAGAAAATAATAAATTTTAGAGCGGAAATAAATGATGTGGAAGCCAAAGAAACAGTAGTGCAGGTAAATGCAACCAGGAGCTGGCGCTTTGAAAAAATTAATAAAATTGAGAAACTCCGCACCAGATGTATCAAGAAGAAAAGAGAAAGGCTCACATAAATAAAATCACATATGAGGGAGGAGAAATAACAACCAACACCACAGAAATACAAACAATATAAGAGAATGTTATGAAAATTTATATGTCAACAAACTGGGAAATCTGGGAGAAATGAATAAAATTCTAGAAACATATAAATTACCAAAGCTGAAAAAGGAAGAAATAGAAAGGCTGAAAAGACTGATAACCAGCAAGGAAAGTGAACAAGGAATACGAAACCTCCTAGAAAAAAAAAAAAAAAGTCCAAGTCTGAAGTCCAGAGGGCTTCATTGGAGAGTTCACCGAATATTTAAAGAGGTGTTAATAGCCATTCTTCTGAAACTATTCCAAAAAGTAGAAATGGAAGGAAAACTTCCAAATGCATCTATTAGGTAAGCATTACCCTGATTCCTAAACCAGGCAAAGACCCCACTAAAAGGGAAGAACAGACCAGTATCCTCCATGAACATGAATGCAAAAATTATCAAGAAAATACTAGCAAATTGAATCCAACAATACACTAAAAGAACTATTCACCATGATCAAGTGGGAGTTATTCCTCTGCTGCAAAGTTGTTCAATATTGGCAAATCAATCAATGTGATACACCACATCAATAAAAGAAAGGATAAGAGCCATAGGATTCTGTCAATAGATGCAGAAAAAAAAAAAAAAACGACAAAGTACAACATCCATTCATCATAAGAACACTCAATAAAGTAGGGATAGAAGGAACATACCTCCAAATCATAAAAGCCATATACAAAATACTCAAAGATAAGGTAATCCTCAAGGGAGAAAAATTGAGAGCTGTACCTCTACATTCAGGAACAAGAAGGGATGTCCACTCTCACCAGTGTTATTTAACATAGTACTAGAAATCCTAACCTCTGCAATCAGACAACACGAAAAAAACAAAAAGCGCACCCAAATCAGCAAGGAAGAAGTCAAGCTTTCATTATTCTAGGATGACATGGTTCTCCTTGTAGGGAACCTGAAAGACTCCACCAAAAAGTTACTAGACTGATAAACAAATTCAGTGAAGTCACAAGATACAAAATCGGTGAGCAGAAAAATTCTGCATCTCTATATGCGAATAATGAAGCTGCAGAAAAGAAATCAAGGAATCCAGCTCATTTACCATTGCACCAAAAACCATAAGAAACCTAGAAATAAACGTAACCAAAGAGGGAAAATGTATGTACTCTGAAAACTATAGAATACTCATGAAAGAAATGGAAGATGACGCGGAGAAATGGAAAAACATTCCATGCTCATGGATTGGAAAGGAAAATATTGTTAAAATGTCCATACTAAGGCAACTAACCCGTATGAAAATACAACGGACAGTTTTTGCAGAGCTAGTAGCAACAATCCTAAAATTTGTATGGAACCACAAAAGACCCCAAATAGCCAAAGCAATCTAGAGAAGCAAAGCAAAGCTGGAGGCATTACAATTCTAGACTTTCGGTTGTGTTACAAAACTGTAATCATTAAGATAGTATGGCAGTGGCACAAAAACAGACACTTAGATAAATGGAACAGAATAGAGAACCAGAAATGGACCCATAACCATATGGTCAACTAATCTTCAACAAAGCAGGAAAGAATATCCAGTGGAAAAAAGACAGTCTCTTCAACAAATGGTGTTGGGAAAACTGGAGACCGACATGCAAAAGAATGAACCTGGACCACTTTCTTACACCATACACAAAAGTGAATTCAAAATGGATGAAAGACCTAAATGTGAGAGAGGAAACCATCAAAATCCTAGAGGACAACTAAGACAGTAACCTCTTTGACATTGGCCATAGCAAGGTCTTACTAGAAAATTCTTGTGAGGCATGGGAAACAAAAGGAAACATGAACTGTTGGGACTTTACCAAGATAAATAGCTTCCACACAGAAAAGGAAACAACCAACAAAACTAAAAGGCAGCCTATAAAATAGGAGAAGATATTTGCAAATGACATATCTGATAAAGGGATAGTATCCAAAAATATAAACAACATATAACACTCAACACTAATAAAACAAAAAATCCAGTTAAAAATGGGCAGAAGACAAGAATAGACTTTTTTCCAAGGAAGACATCCAGATAGCCAAGAGACACATGAAAGGATCTTAACATCATTCATCATTAGGAAAATGCAAATCAAAACCATAGTAGTACCTCATCACTTGTCAGACACCAATCAGAATGACTAAAATTAACAACTCAGAAAACAACAGATGTTGGCAAGGATGCAGAGAAAGGGGAACCGTCTTAAACTGCTGGTGGAAAGGAAAAGTGGTGCAGTGACTCTAGAAAACTGTATGGAGGTTTGTCAGAAAACGAAAAATAGAAAAACCCTACCACTCAGTAATTGCACTGTTAGGTTCTTCCCCAAAGTTTATGGAAATGCTGATTTGAATTGCATCCCGATATTTATAGCAGCATTATCTGAAATAGCCAGATTATGGAAAGAGCCCAAATGTCTATTGACTGATGAATAAAGAAAATATGACAATATAGATATATATAATGGAATATTACTCAACGTTCAAACAGAATGAAATAGTTTCCATTTGCAACAATGTGGATGGAGCTAGGATGTATTATGCTAGGTGAAATAAGTCAGAGAAAGACAAATACTGTATGATTTTTGTTTATATGTGGTATTTAAGAAACAAAACTGGTGAACATAAGGGAATGGCGGGGGAAGAGGAGTGAGAAAAACAAACCACAGAAGACTCTTAATGATAGAGAACAAACTGAAGGTTGATGGAGGGATGTGGGTGGGAGATAGGCTAGATGGGTGTTGGGCATTAAGGAGGACACTTGGCATGAACACTGGATATTGTACGTAAGTGATGAATCACTGAATTCTATTCCTGACGCTAATATTGAACTGTATGTTGACTAAAACTTAAAAAAAATAGGCCAGGCAAGTTGTCTTATAGAATCTCCTAATTCTGAATAATTCCTTTTAGACTAAAAATGTTATGAAATACAAGCTTCTCATGGTTAGTGCTTTTCCTGCTGCTGCTGCTGCTGCTGCTGCTGCTGCTGCTGCTGCTGCTGGAGGGCCACTTAGGACTCAGCTGCAAGGCCTTTCTTGCTGTTTACCAAACACATCAAATGTATCCCTTGCAACTTCCTGGGCATACTCTTCCTCATAAGTGTCTTCAGACTGACCCTCTTGCTTTATTCAGGTCTCTGCTCAGAGAACCCTCCTGGACCACCTTTTCTAAAATAGCACTTTTCACCGCTCTCCCCTAAAGCTGCCCTTTCTTTCTTTCTTTCTTTCTTTCTCTCTCTTTCTTTCTTTCTCTTCCTTCCTTCCTTCCTTCCTTCCTTCCTTCCTTCCTTCCTTTCCTTTTTTCTTTCTTTCAAGATTCAGCTTTATCGAAATAAAATTCAGACATAAAATTGTAGCATATTTGACGTGTACATCATGGAGATTTGATATACGTATACACTTTGAAAAGATACCCTCCCCCATATAGTTAACATATCCATAGGCTCATGTATTTTTTAAATGTTTATTTAATTTTAAGAGAGTGCAAGCGGGGGAGGGGCAGAAAATAGTGGGCGCAGAGGATCCAAAGCAGGCTCTGTGCTGACAGCAGTGAGGCTGATGTTGGGCTCGAACTCATGAAGTGCAAGATCATGGCTGAGCCGATGTTGGACACTCAACTGATGGAGCCACCCAGGTGCCTCATTGCCTTATGTATTTAGTGTTTTGGTTTGGTATGAACATTTCAGTTCTACTCTCTCAGCAGATTTAAATTATGAAATACAGTGTTATTATCTCTAGACACCATGTTTTACACGAGATTCTCATGCCTTATTCATCTTATAGCTGAAGTTTGTACCTTTTTATCAACATCTCCCTATTTCCCTCACCCTCAACCCCTATTAACCATTTTTTCTCTCTGTGTTTCAATGAGTTTGACTCTTTTTTTAGGATTCCACATATAAGCGACATCATGCAGTATGGGTCTTTCTGTGACTTATCGAACTTAGCATAATGCCCTCAAAGTTCATCCGTATTGTCACTATGGCAGGGTGTCCATTCTTGTGGATGAGAAATATTCAAGTATATATGTGTGTGTGTGTGTGTGTGTGTGTGTGTGTGTGTGTGTGTGAGCGCGCGCACACACACACACACACACACACACACACACATATATATATATATATATATATATATATATATATATATATACTCATAAATCATAGGTTTCCTATTAATATGAATTTATTTCTGATATGCCCCTTATTCCATTGATACATGTGTCTGTTCTCATGTTAACAACACATGGCTTTGATTACTATGGATCTTAATATAGTTTGAAATTAGGATGTGTAATGCCTTCAACATTGTTGTTCTTTCAAGATTGCTTTAGAATTTCAAGGCTTTTTGTGGTTCCATATAAATGTTAAGGTTTTTGGTTGTATTTCTAGGAGAAATGCCACTGGAATTTTGATAGGGATTGTATTGAATCTGTAGCTGGATTTAGGTGGTATATACATTTAAAAAATATTTTTCCAATCCATAAACATGGACTGTCTTTCCATTTATTTGTGTGTCTTCAGTTTTTTGCATCAACCTTATACTTTTTGGTGTACAGGTCTTTCATATACTTGGTGAAATTAATTCTTTTTGACGTGATTGTAAATGGGATTAGTTTTCTTCATTTCCCTTCTACTAGTTTGCAATTATTCTATAAAAATGATGTATTTTTGTATATTGAATTTGTATCCTGCAACTTTACAAAATTGTTCAGTAGTTCACTTTTATGGTGGAATCTTTAGGATTTTCTTTATACGACCTCATGTCATCAGCATATACAGACAGTTTTATTTCTTCCTTCTTTATTTGGTTGCCTTTATTTCTTTTTCTTGCCTAGGTGCTCTGGCTAGGATTTCTTTTTTGTTTATTTTATTTCTTTTTAGTTTTACTTTTTTATTTGCATCCAAATTAGTTAGCATATAGTGCAACAATAATTTCAGGAGTAGATTCCTTAATGCCCCTTACCCATTTATCCAATACCCCGTCCCACAATCCCTCCAGTAACCCTCAGTTTGTCCTCCATATTTATGAGTCTCTTATGTTTTGTCCCCTTCCCTGTTTTTCTAATATTTTTGCTTCCCTTCCCTTATGTTCATCTGTTTTGTCTCTTAAATTCCTCATATCAGTGAAGTCATATGATATTTTTCTTTCTCTGGCTGACTAATTTCATTTAGCATAATACCCACCAGTTCCATCCACATAGTTGCAAATGGCAAGATTTCATTCTTTTTGATTGCCGAGTAATACTCCATTGTATATATACACCGCATTTTCTTTGTCCATTCATCCATTGATGGACATTTGGGTTCTTTCCATACTTTGACTATTGTTGATAGTGCTGCTATAAACATGGGGGTGCATGTGTCCCTTCAAAACAGCACACCTGTATCCCGTGGATAAATGCCTAGCAGTGCAATTGCTGGGTCGTAGGGTAGTTCCATTTTTAGTTTTTTGAGGAACCTCCATACTTTTTTCTAGAGTGGCTGCACCAGCCTGCATTCCCACCAACAATGCAAAAGAGATCCTCTTTCTCCGCATCCTTGCCAACATATGTTGTTGCCTGAGTTGTTAATGTTAACCCTTCTGACAGGTGTAAGGTGGTATCTCCTTGTGGTTTTGATTTGTATTTCCCTGATGATGAGTAAAGTTGAGCATTTTTTTCATGTCTCAGTTGGCCATCTGGATGTCTTCCTTGGAGAAGTGTCTATTCATGTCTTTTGCCCATTTCTTCACTGGATTATTTGGTTTTTGGGAGTTGAGTTTGATAAGTTCTTTATGTATTTTGGATACTAACCCTTTATCTGATATATCATTTGCAAATATCTTCTCCCATTCTGTCAGTTGCCTTTTAGTTTTGCTGATTATTTCCTTCGCTGTGCAGAAGCTTTTTATTTTCATGAGGTCCCAGTAGTTCATTTTTGCTTTGGTTTTCCTTGCCTCCGGAGACATGTTGAGTAAGAAATTACTGCGGGCAGGATCCAAGAGGTTTTTGCCTGATTTCTCCTCGAGGATTTTGATGGGTTCCTGTCTTACATTGAGGTCTTTCATCCAATTTGAATTTATTTTTGTGTATGATGTAAGAAAGTGGTCCAGGTTCATTCTTCTGCATGTCACTGTCCAGTTTTCCCAGCACCACTTGCTGAAGAGACTGTCTTTATTCCATTGGATATTCTTTCCTGCTTTGTCAAAGATTATTTGGCCATACGTTTGTGGGTCCATTTCTAGGTTCTCTATTCTATTACATTAATTTAAGTGTCTGTTCTTGTGCGAGTACCATACTGTCTTGATTATTACAGATTTGTAGTATAGCTTGAAGTCTGGGGTTGTGATGCCTCCTGCTTTGGTTTTCTTTTTCAAGATTGCTTTGGCTATTTGGGGTCTTTTCTGGTTCCATAAAATTTTTAAGATTATTTGTTCTAGCTCTGTGAAGAATGCTGGTGTTATTTTGATAGGGATCCCTTTGAATATGTAGATTGCTTTGGGTAGTATTGACATTTTAACAATATTTGTTCTTCCTATTCAGGAGCATGGAATCATTTTCCATTTCTTTGTGTCTTCTTCAATTTCTTTCATCAGCTTTCTATAGTTTTCAGTGTATAGATTTTTCATCTCTTTGGTTAGATTTATTCCTAGGTATTTTATGGTTTTTGGTGCAACTGTAAATGGGATCGATTCCTTGATTTCTCTTTCTGTTGCTTCATTGTTGGTGTATAGGAATGCAACCAATTTCCGTGCATTGATTTTATATCCTGCAACTTTGCTGAATTCGTGAATCAGTTCTAGTAGTTTTTTGGTGGAATCTTTAGGGTTTTCCATACAGAGTATTATGTCATCTGCAAAGAGTGCAAGTTTGACCTCCTCCTGGCTGATTTGGACGCCTTTTGTTCCTTAGTGTTGTCTGATTGCAGAGACTAAGACTTCCAATACTATGTTGAATAAGAGTGGTGACGGTGGACATCCCTGTCATGTTCCTGACCTTAGGGGTAAAGCTCTCAGTTTTTCCCCATTGAGGATGATATTAGCATTGGGTCGTTCATATATTGCTTTTATGATCTCGAGGTATGATCCTTCTATCCCTACTTTCTTGAAGGTTTTTATCAAGGAAGGATGGTATATTTTGTCAAATACTTCCTCTGCATCTATTGAGAGAATCATATGTTTCTTGTCCTTTCTTTTATTGATGTGATGAATCACGTTCATTGTTTTGCTGATATTGAACCAGCCCTGTATCCCAGGTACAAATCCCACTTCGTTGGGGTGAATACTTTTTTAAATATATTTTTGGGGCCAATTGGCTAATATATTAATGAGGATTTTTGCGTCCATGTTCATCAGGGATATTGGTCTGTAGTTCTCCTTTTTAGTGGGGTTTCTGTCTGGTTTTAGAATCAAGGTAATGATGGCTTCATAGAATAAGTTTGGAAGTTTTCCTTCCATTTCTATTTTTTGGAACTTTCTTACATGTTTGGTAGAATTCCCGTGGAAAGCCATCTGGCCTTGGACTCTTGTTTTTTGGTAGATTTTTTTTTTATTACTAATTCTATTTCCTTACTGGTTATGGGACTGTTCCAATTTTCTATTTCTTCCTGTTTCAGTTTTGGTAGTGTATATGTTTCTAGGAATTTGTCCATTTCTTCCAGATTGTCCATTTTATTGGCATATAATTGCTCATAATATTCTCTTATTATTGTTTTTATTTCTGTTGTGTTGTTGTGTTTGTTGCCTAAATGTTTACAGTTGTTAGGTCTTCTTGGTGGCTAAACCCCTTGATTATTATAATGCCCTTCTGCATCTCTTGATACAGTCTTTATTTTAAAGTCTAGCTTTTCTGATATAAGTATGGCTACTCCCACTTTCTTTTGTTGCCCATTAGCATGATAGATGGTTTCCATCCCCTTACTTTCAATTTGAAGGTGTCTTTAGGTCTAAAGTGGGTCCTTTGTAAACAGCATACAGATGGATTTGTTTTCTTATCCATTCTGTTACCCTATGTCTTTTGATTGGAGTATTTAGTCCTTTGACGTTTAGAGTGAGTACTGAAAGATATGAATTTATTGCCATTATGATGCTTGTAGAGTTGGAGTTTCTGGTGGTGTTCTCTCGTCCTTTCTAATCTTTGTTGGTTTTGGTATTTATTCATTTATTTATTTTTATTTTTTTTTTTCATCCTTTGTCCACTCAGAGAGTCCCCCTTAAAATTTCTTCCATGGCTGGTTTGGTGGTCACAAACTCCTTTAATTTTTGTTTGTCTGGGGCACTTTTTATCTTTCCTTCTATTCTGAATGATAGCCTTGATGGATAAAGAATTCTTGGCTGCATATTTTTCTGATTCAGCACATTGAATATACCCTGCCAGTCCTTTCTGGCCTGCCAAGTTTCTATGGATAGGTCTGCTGCAAACCTGATGTGTCTTTCCTTGTACATTAAGGACTTTTTTCACTTGCTGCTTTCATGATTTTCTCCTTGCCTGAATTTTTGTGAATTTGACTATGACATGTCTTGTTTAGGTCAGTTTTTGTTAAATCTAACTGGGGTTCTCTGTGCTTCCTGGATTTTGATGTCTGTGTCTTACCTCATGTTAGGAAAGTTTTCCATTATGATTTGCTCACATAACCCTTCTACCCCTTTTTCTCTCTCTTCCTCTTCTGGGACCCCTATGATTCTGATGTTGTTCCTTCTTAATGAGTCACTGATTTCTTTAATCCTTAAATCGTGCTCTTTTGCTTAATCTCCCTCTTTTTCTGCTTTATTATTCTCCATAAGTTCGTCCTCTATATCGCTGATTCTCTGTTCTGCCTCATCCATCCTTGCCACCATGGCATCCATTCGAGATTGTAGCTCAGTTATAGCACTTTATATTTCATCCTGACTAGCTTTTACTTCTTTTGTCTCTGCAGAAGGGGATTCTCATCTATTTTTGACTCCAGCTAGTATTCTTATCGTGATTCTAAATTCTGGTTTAGACATCTTGCTTGTATTTGTGTTGGTCAAGTCCCTGGCTGTCTTTTCTTCCTGTTGTTTAATTTCAGTGAATTCCTTCATTTCATCATTTTGCAGGGTGAAAAGGAATTAACAAGGTAGAAAAAATTAAAATTACAAAAAATTAAAATAAAAAATTTAAAATTAGTGTACCCTGGGTGCCTCAGTCGGTTGAGCATCTGACTTTGGCTCAGGTAATGATCTCACTGTTCGTGAGTTTGAGGCCCACATCAGGCTCTGTGCTGACAGCTCAGAGCCTGGACCCTGCTCCAGATTCTGTGTCTCCCTCTCTCTCTGCTCCTCCCCCACTCACACTCTCTCTCTCTCTCGAAAAGAAGTAAAACATTAGAAAATTAAAAAAATAAATTAAAATTAAAAAATTAAAAACAAATACACACACAAATTTGAATAAATGATGCTAGATTCTAGGTGTGGTTTGGTTTGGGTGTTGAAAGGGGCTTGATAGATTAGAGAAAAAGGTTAAAAAAAGAAAAAAAGTAAGTCATTTGAAAATTTGACAAAATTAATATACTGAATAGACTAAAATGAAATGATGTAAGTAAAATGGGATTTGAAAAAAATACGCAAAAGCAAAAGATATAGTAGAAAAAAATAAAAAATATATCTTTTAATAAAAATTGAAAGTAAAAACGAATTTTTCTTTTTTTATATTCAAGGAAAAGGAAATGAAAAAGAGAAAAAAAAGAAAGAAAATTGAATAGTTGGAGCAGCTAACAGACTGAAACATGACTAAAATTGCTTCATTTTCCCCTAGAAGTCAACGTATGGAGGGCTGTATAGTCCATAAACTAAGCTGGCAGTGAGACTTGTATTCTTGAAGAGGGAGGTTGGCCCTGTTGGGAGGGACTTGGTGTAACAGGTCTGTTCTCCACTAGATGGCACTGCTAGCCTACTGGGGTGGATTGCTGTGGCTCTTGTAGGTGCGTATGCGCATGTGTGGGAGGGCTGACAATGGCTCACCCAGCTACCCAGTCTCTAGTATTGGAACTCTGTTCTCCCCATCAGCAATTGTGCACCCATACTTCGTCTTTTGTTTCCATCCACTCCCCGTTTCCACAGTGTCCATGACCAAGCCCCAGGCAACACCTCCCTCCCAAGTTTTGTCTCAGATGAGGCTCCCTTCCACAGCCCCCCACTTCTGAGGGACTGTAGCTTTGACCTGCTCTGCCCCTCTGCAGAAGGGTCTCACCAAGCAGTGGCTGGTCACTGGCGACACCTAGGAATGTTCACAGGACCATGCTGCTGCCAATGCCCAGAGACTGTGGACAGATGCCTGCCTACCCCAGAAATAGTTCACGAGACAGTGTAGCAGCAGTGCCTTGGATTATGGAAAATCACAACACACATCTGTCACCAGGATTCACAGCCAACAACATTGTTCCAGCACCAACAAATGTGGCCATTCTCTGGGGTTTGTTGGGCCAGGGTGGCCTCATAGCCTCTACCAAATATCCTTCCAGCAGTGGAACCGTTTCTCCCCATGTGGCCCGAGAACCTCCCAGACCCCTTTCTGCTCCTGGGGATTCACCCTTTATACCAGAGCACCACTAGGTATCAAGTTGCAGAGTTGCAGACTCTGCACTCCCCCTGTTTACAGTCTTACTGGAATTTAAACCCTCTCCTTTCTCCCTTTTTAGTTCAGTCCCTGTGGCTGTTTCCAATTTTCCACTTTCTCTCCAGCTACTTTTGGGGAGGGGTGATTTTCCCATATTCACCCACCCTCAATCTCCATCCTCTCTCTGCACACAAAAGCACCTCCCTGCTCTCCTCGGCTTCTCTCTCCCCAAGTTCACCTCTCCACACCGCACACTGCTGAATTCTGTGGTTCAGTTTGTGAAGATTGTTGTGTTAATCCTCAGACCAGTTTTCTAGGTGTGCAGGATGGTTTAGTTTTGGTCTGGCTGTATTTCATGGATGCAAGACACACAAAAAACTTCCATGATGTTCTGCCCTCTCGGTTCCTACCCCAGTCTCTGGCTAGGACTTCTAATACTGTGTTGAATAGACGTGGTGAGGGTGGACATCCACCATTGAATATGATGTTAACTGTTGGCTTTTCACATAGACCTTTAGCATGTTGTGGTGTAGGCCAATTCAAAGACTGAAGGCAGGGCTCACAGGGGTCCATTTCTCATGCAAAAGAGGGAAGGGGAGTGTGCCTCCTTAGAAGGCCCAGAGAGGCTGGGGCAGAGATCTGGAATACTGGTCCTCCTTATGATAGGGATGGTCAGGGTTTATGCCTGAAGGACCATCAGCCCCCAGTAGTGCCTTGGCACCTGTGGCATTATCCCCCAATAGGTAGTGTGGCACCTGTGGCACAAAGCAAAAATGGTAGTACTGCAGTTAATATAGAGTATTTACTGGTTGGCAAGCACACTAATAGGCAAGTACTCTGAAGATTAGAAAATTTGAGATTATACCTGGGGAAGGGGAGCCCAAAATGGAAACACTGGACGTCCTGCTAAAGCTGCAATTGGCGACTGGTGAACACATTGGAAAATAATGATAATGAAGGAAAGCAATAGGCCATATATTTGCACTCAGAGTTCATGGAACATTTCATCCCAGTAAGATACAATGATACAAAGGACAGAAAGTTTCCTTTTTATATTTTGGTTGGCAAACAAGGGGATAAAACATGACCCATACTTTTCACATGGCTGCTATAAATGTGCACTTAACATCATAGAGGAAATAAGTGAAAGTTAAGTTATTCTCTGGGAGTATTTCCTTTCATGTTATCACTGCAACCTAAAGCAGAGTCTAGTTTCTCTTGAATCCTCAGCTCCAAAGAAAATGTATGGATTTATGAAGCAATGATAGTAATGAGTGTCCTCCTTAAGAAGTGGCTGCTCTTTCTGAAAAATGACGAGTAGCTAATAATATTCTCTCTTATAAAGGAATTGTTTTCTTTTGACACAGATCTACCTTTGTTTAACAGAAGTGAAAGCAAAGAATAGAAGTAGCCTCACATATAATTAGGACAAGTTTGCTGCCAATAGAATTACGAACACTGTTAGTTTTACAACCTTCTTAGACTTAGACTGGTGGGGTTGAGATTTTCAACCTATGTCTATCACTTCTAGCAGTCCCGTTAGTTTCTAAAAACAATATTTATGAGGCAGCAGCTAACTAATACAAGAGTAAGATGACTGTTTCCCCAAATTTGTGGTAATACATGGTGTTGTCAAATTTTTCTATAATATTCCAGGGAATTTCCAGCATTTGAACCTGATTAACTGAGACCATCCTTGGGTCCAAGGTGTCAGCCACTAACCTAGAAGACCATTAATGTCTTACTAAGGTGCTAGAGCCTGGGTATGCTGGCTAGTCATTCAGTTTGGGCCAGGGGAGATCTCAGTCATCTTTGCAGACAAAGACAAGCACATGCTACAACACTGAGACATTGTTTTTCAATCTTTTTGCCATTGTCAGCAAGTCCCTCCCAGTGACGTTTTCACATCAGTTACACTGTGTGCATTCATGTGCTGTGGTCTTTGGAGGGCTACCCATCAATATATTTGCTAGGAGTTTTACCACTTCCCTAGAAGCCAAGGTTTCTCCCTTGGGAGTGATATATGTGATGTGAATGCATACACTGGGGAAGGAAATCAGGTACTCAGTGTGACAAATTTTAGTATGGATGAGAAGAAATTAAAAGGAAATAGGTTACAAAGTTAGTAATCACTATTTCAAGGTTGAGGTAATGAGAACATTTTTTTATCCTTTTTTTTAAAATTTCCAGATACATACTTATAAGATTCCATAATATTATGCACATGAAAATATGTATTCTATATTTCCCTTTTCTTACGTTGCAAATGTCCTAAACGTTAAAAGCCTGAAGATGTTGCTCCAGTATTTATTACCCAATGAATCTTTTACATATTCTGTAGAATAGTAACATTTTCATGTATATTTATTAAAAATAGTTCATTCACTTAATAGTACTATCGATATTTACAGAGTATGTATTTCATGTTAGAAGTCAGTTTAGACACAGCAAAATCTCACATGAATGAGAGGTTCTATGTTGTTGAAAAGTTCGCCAATGCCTTCTCCTCAAACATTTATACAAATAAATATATATGATGAGATAATGCCAATATAGTGATAGGAAAGTTTTTGGAGGGAATTCAAAGGACAATTTATGAGATTTGTAAGGACATTTGTCATGAGTAAGATATCAACTGAGTGTATAACTGAGTGTAGAAGTTGAGAGATTTTTAAGTGGTAAATTAATTGTTTATCAAGATTGGGATGAGATTTTCTCACAAGGAAAAGTTTATATCCATTTTCAGTGATCAGACTGTCACCATTTTATATGTTGTCCTCTCAAACTCTTTACAATTCCTTGAAGTTTATATTTTCTCTGTGCCTTCCTATGTTTTGGTATCATCATCCTCTTTCAGATTCTTATTTTTATCAAGGCTTACACACCTGTCAGGTTTAAAGCTACTCAGAAAAGAATGACAACATTAGTTTTTTTACTGTGGAAACCTGGAAACCAGAAGGTTTAAATATGGGAGAGAAAAGACCATTAACAGTTACAACTCCATATTCACACTCCAATACTCTGGTAGATTGTGCCTCATTCGGCCTTGAAATCACAGAGCACGAGCCCCATAAATGTGAGGACTCTCACACGCAGGGCATTTCCAATCTCTGAAATGATCAACTTGTAGAGAAGAAGAGTGTTTTTTCTCCTAATAGAGATACTCAGAATTTGAATGCATTTCCCAGTAAAACAAAGTGAAAAATAATAGGGAAAAAACATGACATTGCTAAATTTTTTTTTTGTCAAATAAGAGCATCAAACCCCTTTGCCAAAATTACCATCAACTGTCACCATAATTGAATACAAGGAGAACAATTATAAAACCAAAGGGCAAGAATATCGTATTAAATAAAGAATAACTTAAATTTTTTTTTAACATTTATTCATTTGTGAGCGACAGCGCAAGCAGGGTAGGGGCAGAGAGAGAGGGAGACACAGAATTTAAGCAGGCTCCAGGCTCTGAGCCGTCAGCACAGAGCCTGACGCGGGGCTTGAACTCACAAGCTGTGAGAGCATGACCTGAGCCAAAGTCGGAAGCTTAACTGACTGAGCCACCCAGGTACCCCAAGAATAACTTTTGATATTGATTTAATTTCATGAAACTTCCCATTTCCTTAATTACTCTTATCTAAGAGCCTCGAGAAACCATTACCCATCTATTTTCCCATGTCTATAGGAAGGAAATTAATTAAAATATATAAAACCATGTACATTTTCTGTTTAGAGACTCAGTGTCTCTCTATTCTCTGTAACAGTAGTTCTCAAACTTTAGCCTGATCAACAGTAGTGTTGACTAAAAACATCAATTTCTGGGTCCATCCTGTATTGTTGGTTGAATAGGTCTGAGGTGGGTCCAGTGTTGTTCAGTTTGATAACTTACCAAGTAATTCTTTTGGTGTCGGTTCAAGGACCACATGATTTTACAGGAAAGAGCCCAAAGTCCTTATTAGGCCATGGATAGGAAAAGCTAAGCTACTCTAAAAAACAGACACCAAAATAGATTGGCTTAATTAATATTAAATAAGAATGAAGATTTTTCTGCTGTAAGAGTCTGGAGGCATTGCTCTTCTTCTGGGTGGTTGTGGTTCCATCTTATTGTTCCATTCCCTCTTAGGGATATTGTCAAAGTTAGAAACTCTCCACATTCATATCCTAGACAGCAGGAACAAGATGGGGAAGGCTGAGGGTAAACGGCTTCATATTTGAGAAGATAACCCAGGAATTGCACCCATTGCTTTCCTGGCATTATGTTGGTGGAAGCCAGTCTTGGAAATGTGATATGCAGGATGGTGGCCCTGGCCCCAGTTAAAACTTGAGGGAGAAGGTGGATAGGTATCAGTGAGCAGTTGATCTGCACCACAAAAGCCCCAATGACAACAGGTGGATGAAAGTTAGGGTCATTTTTTACATAAAAGCGTTAAGTCTGGAAGAAAAAAATCAATGTCCAATGTAACCCTACATTAAAATAAATTTCCATGTGAAGTATTTTCTTAATACCTTGTACATATATTTCTGTACTTAACCACTTTTCACAATTCTAGGTTTACATGTCTGTAGTTCCTGATTAGTCTTGAAGGCTTTTAAGTGTATGAATTCAAGTTTCCTTATGTGTTTTCATCTCTATCTCCTTATAATTTCTGTACTTATTTAATTGTTCATAAATCAGTATATAGCACAATTCTTGGTACAAGGTAAAAATCCAATGAATGCTGTTTGTGAAAGTGAATCATTCATCTTCTTTTGGTAAAGGTCAGTGTTATTTCCTTACCTCTCTTCCATCTAACTCATGACTTTGCTGAACATTTTCTCACATACAGTATTCTTTTTACTGCATTTTTCACATCTTTGTTTCTTAATGTGTAGATCAGAGGGTTAAGGGTGGGTGTGACTATTGTGTAAAAGAGTGTAAGGAACTTCCCCTCATCTTCAGATGTGCTATTCTGTGGCTTCATGTACATATAAATGATTGTTCCATAAAACAGAGTTACTACTGTGAGGTGGGAACCACATGTATTAAGGACCTTACGCCACCTTGCTGTTGACTTGATCCTCATGACAGCTTGAGTGATAATTGCGTATGAGATGAGAATTAGAGATAGAGGTACTAGAAGAAATATCACTCCAAGAGCATAGACGATGACCTCAATTACTTTTGAGTAGACACAAGCCAACTTGAGCAATGCTGGCATCTCACAGATAAAATTATTCACCTCCCGGTGCCCACATCTTGGCAACTTCAAAGTCAGGGAGCAAAGAATTAAGGCACTGCCAAGACCACCTAACCAGGCAGTGAGCACCATCTTCTGGCAAAGCTGAGGGTGCATTACTATTGTGTAGTAAAGAGGTTGACAGACAGCAGCGTAGCGGTCATAGGCCATCACAGCTAGGAGAAGACATTCTGTGGCTCCCAAGTCAAGGGCAAAGAAGAATTGGAGCACACACCCTCCGTAGGTAATAGACTTTGTTGGACCCCATAGATTTACCAGCATCTGTGGGATAATGCTAGTTGCATAACAGAGATCCAGAAAAGACAAATTGGATAGGAAGAAATACATGGGAGTATGGAGCTGGCTGTCTAGGTTAGATACAAGGATGATGGTTGTGTTTCCTACCAGAGTCACAATATAGAAGACGAAGACAACCCCAGAGATGATGTGTTCTACCTGGGGCTGATTAGAAAACCCCAGCAAGATGAAGTCTGCTGTGGCACTTCTGTTGTTTGTGTTCATGACTCCTTATGAAGGTCTAGGAGATAATACCATGGTAATAAAAAAATAGCATCAGGTTTAGGTAGAAATAAAAATCTCTGAAATTTGCATGAGTATTCCCATTTCAGTTGTTTGTGTGCTCTCTCCCGTTCAGAACACTTCTTTTAACACTCTGTGTCTGTGTTCAAAGACTCTCTGTGTGTACTCATAACCAGAGTGGTTCTAAAAATAATATGGTAGGAGCACCTGGGTGGCTCACTTGGGCAAGTGTCTGACTTCTGCTCAGGTCATGATCTCACAGCTTGTGAGTTCAAGCCCTGTATCAGGCTCTATGCTGACAGCTGAGAGCTTGGAGCCTGCTTCAGATTGTGTCTCCCTCTGCCTCTCCCCCCACCCATGCGCGTGCTCTCTCTCTCTCCTTCAGAAATAAAAATTAAATATTTAAAAAAATAAAAATAAAATGTAAACCCTATCACACTGAATTGCAAATCATTGAAAAGGGTAATATGCCATGACACTTATGTTTCCGTGTTTTCTGGGTAAACAATAAATCCATAAATTTAATGATATAATTTAGGAGTGGAACATAGTTTGAGTTGTTACTTCATGAAGTTATGATGTAAACGTTAGTTTATAATGACAATTTTTTTCCCTTATCAAAAGAGGGGAGTTTGAGGTAAAAAATGAGCAATTTTGTTGGGATAAACACCACTGTTTGATAGTAGAATCACTTTCTATAATCACTTACATATGTCTGCATGCAGGCATTATCTTCACCCTCACCACCAATCTCCTCCTCATGTTTTCCCTCTATTCAACATTTCAGACACTGATGTTCCTGTATCAATTTTGGACTTTTTCACTATTTTGTCCTGTTTTTGTGAATGTGTTTTTGTTGCCAAGAAACAAAAAATCCTCCTTCTTAACCATTATTCACATGTACAGTGGCCCTGTATTTCTTAGAATATCTTTCATTACTGCTATTATACCTCTTAAATAGACTTACTGATTTGTTGCATAGTTAAAAATTGAATTCCAGAAGCATTTGCTTACTACATACACACATCAACAACCTATGTTAGCTTCTACACACTAGGCCATTCAGAAGAATTGGCAAGATAGATAACTTGAACAAAAAGCAGTTCATTAAGTAATCAGGAAGTTCTTTTTCCTCATGGAATTTACGAATAATATGAGCTGATCCTCTGGTCGCTTCAGAACTCGATAGGTAAAATTTCACTTCAATTCTGAAAGAATACAGAAAAGGGATAAAGAATACATAAATTTCACTCTCTAAATATTTTATCATATCATTAAATAGATGGAATGTTTAATGTCTGAATCAGTCCACTAATTTATTTTAATTTTTAATTTTTAATTTTTTCGTTTATAATTTTTCTGCAGATAATTTCTGACCATGAACTTCAGAATTAAGGTTTTTATATTCATAGTGTGTTTGGAGCCAAGGCATAATAACTTTATTTTCTGCTATTACAGTAAAATAAGGAAATTACATACAGTATATCATTGTTACAAGCATCTTAGTTAGAACCTGAAAATGTTATAATCATGATGAAGGAGCTATTATTACCAAGTGGTAAGATATAGGAATATAATTTTTCTCACGAGGAAATGGAAATTTAATTTAATTAATGAGTGTGACCTAAGAATATCACCTAAGTTGAGCATAATGCTTAAGTGCGGAGAATGTGGACTCAGAGCTTAGTGTCAAATCCCAGCTTTAGTACTTGGAAGTAATGAGTCCTTGGACAGGTATGTAACCTGTTTATTCACCAGCTTTTCTTGTCAGCTTTTCTTGACCACATCAGGTTGGGATAGTTTTGGGAATGAGAAGGCCATAGAATTTTAGAGTTGGTATAGACTCAGAAACCATTATCCAGCCTTATGAAGGAGATCTTCCACAGAACATTCACACAATTCCTGTTTTCATAGCTCCCTAAATGTCCTTTAAAGAGGGCCTCATACCTTCTCCTTACGTGAGCTCAGATATTCCTCTTTAATGCCCAGGCACTGCCTGTTTTTCTTTATTCTGGAAATAATATGGAATAGGTGAATTCAACATGACTTCTTAAAAAACAGTTTTATTTTAAAGTAAACCATAGAAACAGAAAAAAGCAAAAACTCACCGAGTTAAGGTGAATATTCTCATAACTAACATGCAGATCAAGAAATAGAACCTTGGCAAGCACCAAGGAGTTTCTATTTGTACCTCATCCCAATGATTAACCTTTCCTGTACCGTAAAGTATCAACTGTTTTCATGTTTATAGTAATCACCACCCTTTATTTTAATAGTGTGATTACCCAATTACATCTCTAAACAATATTGTATTTTTGTCCCATTAAAAATGTTTTATATGTCTTTTGTGTTTCCTTTAATATTTGAACATATTATCAAATATAGTCTTAGACTTAATGTTCCTAGACTACGTGCATAGATGGTTGTCAGCGTTGCTCACAATGTATGAAGTTTAATTACCATGCTTTTCTGGTTGCTATCCATTAGACTCACCATGGTTTATTAAATGCCTTTGATTAGTTAGTTGAGAAGTGAACACAGTACTGCAGATGTGCTAAATCATTGAAGAAAGCAGTGAGCATCCATAATGCACACATGGTTTCCAAAATATATGTTAATAAGCTTAGCAGATGAAAAACATTACTGGCTTTTTTTAAGCTTCAGATCACATAATGTCCCAGCTATCCTTATCGGAAGTGTCAAGCCAGAAATTACACCTTATGTAATTTAATGTAGTGAATCCAAATATAGGACTTTTCACTTCATGCTTGTAAGCATTTTCCGTATTGGTTTAATCCATGGTCTCAATTTTCAGCTCTTATTGTAATATTAATTTAAAAGCCATTGTGATATTAAAAATGAGACAACATTATGTGTTTAAAAAGAGGAATTCTATATTTTTACTGAAACAGATTTTCATTTTCCATAGTATGGACTTCAGTTTCTAATAGAATAGTATGAACTTACATTTTAGTTTGCTCAGTGAAATTTAAGACAAATGGAGCAAACATATTTAAACATACTTTGAATGTAACAATGATGTGGAGAGAAAACTAGAAACAAAATGGGAACATATTTACATTTTAGGAGGGAAGAATTCACAGCTGTCTTGTTCTTATGTAGTCCAAAGATACCCTTGTTCCCATCGTGATGAGTCTTCATTTCACAGGTAAACATAAGGATTCTTGTTTGGAAGTTATTGAGTCCATGAAGTATGATGAGCCACTGCTTTCTTGTATTAACTTTACAATCGCCTTTGTATTTAAATGCAACAGCTGAGCGAAGATTCAGTGAAGTCTTTATTTAATATGGATGTTGGAGAAAAACTAGATATAGGACTGGTGAAAAGTTCATGAATTTGGTTTGTTGAATGTTTTTGATGGGATATTTCTAGTCTTTTAGTGAGGACCCCTGTGAGGCATGTTTGTAGGTGGATATCTGCCAGTTAAACAAGGGGAAACCTTCTCTGGTGTACATGTGCTCCAAGAAGTGTTGATGTAGGTGATGAAGTCTAGTATGTGAACATGGTATAGACTGTTGGGACTGGTGCCCCACAGAGGCAATTAACAAATCTTGGAATATTGTCAGAAGCTTATCCAAATAACTATTTTAAGAAAGGTTTCCTACAGACATTGGGTTTCATCTTGTCTTTCTTTTTCTTCTTTAGATTTCCACCATGGAAATTAATTTCAGAGATAAATTTATTTATGTATTGAATTCACTATTTAAGAGTATAAATGTATTGTAAATCATATTGATAAAAATTAACATATTTAATTGAACTTTTTTTAGTGGGTAAGACATCAATAAAGTTGGAGAAATATAGGAATTATCTACGTGTTTTATATACAAGAAAGAAAATATATGTTTTTAAAAAAATTATAGAATCATTATAGTTCTGTGGTTCATGAGCCATATCATCATTGTTCCATTTTCAATGGATTAAAAAGAATTCCATGAAAATATTTAGCCTGCCACTAAATTCAAGAACTGGAATGTTACTAATAGCTTATAGCTACTCTCTGTCTTTACACTCTCTCTTATTTCTACCTGCCACCCAGGGAAATCATGACCTTGAATTTTGTGTTCATCACACACTTGCATTAGAATTTAATTTTTTAAATTTAAATTCAAGCTAGTTAGCATACAGTGTAGTCTTAGCTTTAGGAGTAGAACCCCGTGATACATCTCTTACATATGACAGCTACTTTTTCTATTGAAAAAGTGCCCTCTTTAATGCCCATCACCCATACAGGCCATTCCCCTCACCTACTTCCCCTCCAGCAACCCTCAATTTGTTCTCTGTTGTTAAGTCTCTTATGGTTTGCCTCCCTCTCTGTTTTTAACGTATTTTTCCTTCCCTTCCCCTATGTTATCTCTTTTGTTTCTCAAATTCCACATATGAGTAAAATCACATGATATCTGTCTTTCTCTGACTTATTTCCTTTAACATAATACTTTCTAGTTCCATCATATATATACACACCACACACCACATCTTCTTTATCCATTCATCAGCCGATGTACATTTGGGCTCTTTCCATAATTTGGCTATTGTTAATAATGCTGCTGTAAACATTGGGGGTACTGCACCCCTTTGAATCAGCATTTTTGTATCCTTTGGATAAATTCTTAGTAGTGCAATTTCTGGGTCCTGGGTATTTCTATTTTTAATTTTTTGAGGAACCTCCATCCTGTTTTCCAGAGTGGCTGCACCAGTTTGCATTCCCACCAACAGTACAAAAGTGTCACCCTTTCTGTGCATCCTGTGTAACATCCCTTATTTTCTGAGTTGTTAATTTTAACAATTCTGACAGGTGTGAGGTGGTATCTCATCGTGGATTGATTTGTATTTCTCTGATGATGAGCAATGTTGAACATCTTTTCATGTGCCTGTGAGCCATCTAGATGTCTTCTTTGGAAAAGTTCTGTTCACATCTTTTTCCCATTTCTTCACTGGATTATTTTTTAGGGAGTGTTAAGTTTGGTAAGTTCTTTATAGGTTTTGAATACTAACCCTTTATCTGATATGTCAGTTGCAAATATCTTTTCCCATTCCATAGGTTGCATTTTACAAAATGCAAAAGGCATTTTGTTGATTGTTTCCTTCGCTGGGCAGAAGATTTTATCTTGATGAGCTCCCAACAGTTCATTTTTGCTTCTATTTTCCTTGTCTCCAGAGACATGTCAAGTAAGAAGTTGCTGCAGCCTAGGTCAAGGAGGTTGCTGCCTGTTTTCTCCTGTATGATTTTGATCGTTTCATGTATCACACTTAGGTCTTTCACCTATTTTGAATTTATTTTTGTATTGGTGAAATAAAGTGGTCCAGAGTCATTCTTCTGCCTGTTGCTGTCCAGTTTTCTCAACACCATTTGCTGAAGAGACTGTCTTTTTTTTCCATTGAATACTCTTTTCTGCTTTGTTGAAGATTATTTGGCCATACATTTGTGGGTCCATTTCTAGGTTCTTTATTCTGTTCCATTGTCTGTTTTTGTGCCTGTACCATACTGTCATGATGATCACAGGTTTCTAATAGAGCATGAAGTCCAGAATTGTGATGCCTCCAGCTTTGGTTTTCTGTTTCAACATTACTTTGGCTATTTGGGTATTTTGCTGTTCCATACAAATTTTAGAATTGTTGTTCTAGCTCTGTGAAAAATACTGGTGTTATTTTGATAAGGATTGCTTTGAATGTGTAGGCTGCTTTGGGTAGTATCGACATTTTAACAATATTTGTTCTTCCAATCCATGAGTGTGGAATGGTTTTCTATTTCTTTGTGTCTTATTCAATATTTTAAATAAGCTTTCTATAATTTCAGCATACAAATATTTACCCCTTTTGTTAGGTTTATTCCTAGGTATCTTATTGTTTTTAGTGCAATTGTAAACGGAATTGATTCTGTGATATATTAATATAGTCACGTATATATGTCAAAACCTACCTAATGTATAAAGTTTAGTTTGTTTCAAATTCCATAAAGTGTGTCATCTATTATATGTGCTTTTGGCACTTTCCTTATTCCACTATTTCACATTTTGACACTAAGATTATCCAATATTATTTCTGTAGCTGTGGTTCATTTGGTTTCACTACTTTCTAATATTCCATTGTGTGAATATACTATAATTAATTTGTCTCTTCACTTGCTGATGGCCATTTTTGATGATGAAAGTTTGTGACTCATATGAAAGACATTAGGATGAACATTTTGTTTGTGACTCTTGGGGTATGTATGCAAGAAAGTCTTTTGGATGTATGCCTAGGACAGGAATTGCTGGTCATGGAATAAGCAAACTTCACAGATGTTTTAACCCAAAACAGTTCTTTCAATTTATTCTACCCTAGTTTTGTATAAATTATTCCACTGATCTACATTTTCTGTGGCACTTGGTCTTGCAGACTTTTAAATAATTGCTGACTGAAAGATCATAAATGCTATTGAGTTGTGACCTTGGTTTTTGTTTCCCTAATAACGAATAATTGAATATATCCTCATATACTTACTGCCATGTATACTTGTCTTTCTATGAAAAGCACATCTGTAGGTTCTGACAAGAGGTCTATGGCATTGCTTCTCTGTTTTTATCATCAACGTATAGGGGTCTTTATAATTGCTTTTAACTCTCTGTTGGTTGTGTGGTCTGGAATATTTTCTCTCAGTTTGTTACTTGGCATTTTACTTAAAAATGGGTCTCGTGGTGGCCAGAACTTCTAAATTTAATATGGAAGAAACTTTTAATTAATCTTTAAGAAATTTTTCTCAAAGTGAGAATGACCTTAACCTATATATTTTTCCTAAAAATTTTAATGTCATATCCTAAATACACCTGGAATTAAATTATGTGTATGGGTCAGTGTGAGCATTCAAATTTGTTTTTCATTTTTGTAACCAAATTTTAGTTTAATTCATTGAAATATTTTTTTCTTTGTCCAAGGATGTCATTATATCTCTTAATTATATCAAAGTCCTGCATGTGTATGTGTGTGTGTGTGCACACGGGTGTGCACACATGTGACGGTGCTGATATATTTCTGGGCCTTCAGTTCTCCTCTAGTGCTCAGTGAGTCTGTTACTGCAACAATGCTACCTACTGTCTGTTATTATATATTTATTATAAATCTTGATATCCGGTAGGGCAAAAAATTCCTCCTTGATAATCTTCTTCTTGCCATTTTTAAGTTGAAGTATAATTGATATGTATTAATTTCAGGTCCACACAAAATTATTTAATACTTGTAAATATTGGGAGATGATGATCACCACAATAAATCTAGTGAACATCCATAGTTACAAATTAATTTTTATTTCTTGTGATGAGGACTTTTAAGATCTACTTCTGAGCAAGTATCAAATATGCAATATAGTATTATTAACTACAGTCACAGTTCTGCAACTTAGATTGCAATGAGTTAATTGCTATTTAATGGTTTTTGACCCTCTTCACTTAGTTCACCCACCCCCATTTTCTTTATGAATACTTATGTCTTGGCTATATTGGTAAATAATGCTGTAATGAACATGGGGTGCATATATCTTTTTAAATTAGTGTTTTCATTTTCTTTAGATAAATCCCCAGTGTATTTTTCTGAGTAACCTCCAAACTGTCTTCCATGGTGGCTTTGACAATTTACATTCCCACCAATAGTGTTTAAGCATTTTCACAGCTGAGAAGCACGGTGTTCACTCACATGGTCCAAATTTCCCAAAAGTATAAGTCGCTGGCTCAGAAGGTCTCTTTGGTGCTGAGCCCTTCCACTATGGAATAGGTGTGATCTGAGGAGTAAAAGGAAGCTGTTCCTCAGGGTGTCAATCTTGAATTGGTCTCTGATTTGATGGTGTTCTGGACTTCTCTGCTGGACTTCCAGAGTGCACAAAGGCACTGTCATCTGTTGGTTGTGTCACATTCAGTGTTCTTTGGGGGAATATGGTAGAAAGTTCCTATTTTGCTGATGTCATGTTTCTGATTCTCAATATTTGAAATTTCCACTATATTCTTTCATTTTTGAGTTTCAGTGCTCTAGTAAGTGATAACTTGTCTTTAAGAAACATAGTTGAAAGTCCCCTTTCCCATAAGGCCAGTAGAAACCTCTGCATGCACCATGTCTCCAGACCATAGAGTTCTGAATGTCTTCAGTTCTAGTGGAAGTAGCATCAGTCTCATTTAACAAGCAGACCAGAGCACACCTAGTTATGACTTGCCACCCTCTGATTAAGGTCCAAACACTGTGTACTGCAGGAAAGGAGAGCCTCTGCAGAGGACTGAGCAGAGGGATAAAGCAGCCAAAACAGCACCAGAGGGCATGAAGCACACATCAGAGACACTCCCTGAAGTACCAGGTTCAGGACAGTATATGACCTCTTCTTCATAAAGATATTACTCTCAGGAGTTTGAAAAGGAACAAGCTTTCTAACACAGAGAAGTATACAGAGATCTAGATATATTGCCAATATGGAGGAATTCACCCCCAAGGAAAGAACAAGAAAGGTCACACACAGAGATCTAATCAAAACAGATATGAGTAATATGCCTGATGGAAAACTTAAAGCAGCAATCATAAGGATATTCTCTGGACTTGAGAAAAGGATGGAATATTTCAGGGATACTATACCACAGAGATAAAAGAATTTAAAAAAACAACCAAAAGTGAAAAAAGGAATAACTGAGCTTCAAAACTGTCTTGATGTAATGACCACAAGGATGGAAGAAGCAGTGGAATGAATAAGTGATATAGAAGATATAATTATGGAAGATAATGAAACTGAAAAGAAGAAGGAAAGTAAAATATTAGATCATGAATGTAGAATTATGGAACTCAATGATTCCATAAACGATAATAACATTCATGTCATAGGAGCCTCAGAAGAAGAAGAGAAAGTACAGGAGCAGAGAAAACTACTTTAATGTCGGGATAGAAACAGATGGCCAAATTCAGAAGGGGCAGAGAAGTCCCATCAAAATCAACACAAGTAGGCTAACACCAAGATATAGTTAAACTTACAAAATATTGCAATAAAGTAAAAATCCTAAATGCAGCAAGACAAAAGAATTCCATAACTTATACGGGAAGACCCATGAGGCTGGTTGAATATCTCTCAATACAAAATTGGCAGGTCAGAATGGAATAGATTGATATGTTCAGTGTGCCTAATGGGGAAAAATGTGCAGCCAAGAATACTCTATTGATCAAGGCTATCATTCAGAACAGAAAATGACAAGTAATACAGTTAAGAAATAGGCAGAGAGAAGAATAGACATTTTTCCAAAGAAGACATCCAGATGATTAACAGACACATGAAAAGATACTCAACATCACTCATCATCAGAGAAATACAAATCCAAACCACAATGAGATAACACCTTACAACTGTCAGAATGGCTAAAGTGAACAACAAAGGAACCAATAGGTATTTGTGAGAATGTAAAGAAACCCACTTACACTGTTGGTGACAATGCAAACTGGTGCAGCCCAATTGGAACAGTATAAAATTTCCTCAAAAATGAAAAGTAGAACTACCCTAAAATACAATGCCTATACTACTACGTTTTTACACAAAGGAATTAAAGATACTGAATATAAAGAACACATGAACCCTGATGTTTCTGGTAGCATAATATGTAATAGCCAAATTATGGAATGAGCCCAAATGTCCATAAACTGATGAATGGATAAAAAAATGTTGTATATACATATAAGATGGGGTATTACTCAATCAAGAAAAAGAATGAAATCTTGCAATTTGCAACGATGTGGATGGAGCTAGAGTGTATCATACTAGGCAAAATAAGTCAGCCATAGAAAAGGAAATACCACACACTTTCACTCATATGTAGAATTTAAAAAACAAAACAGACCGCATCCTGCTGATCACTTAGATTCCACCTACACCTGCCTAAATAACCCAGAAAACCGCCAGAAGACTAGCAGAATGGAGTCTCCGGAGCCAAGCGCAGACGAGAGGCCCATGGAAGAGGGTAGGAAGGGCGGCAAGGCAGTGTGCGCTACACGGCCTGGCGGGAGGGAGCCGGGGCAGAGGGGGGGCCCGCTGGCTGAGCAGAGACCCCGAGTCTGGCTTGCAAAAGCAGAGGGGCTGGATGGAGTGTGTTCATACAGTGAGCGGACTTAACATCTGGAAGGTTATAAGTGAACAGCTCTGCTCGGAAGTCGGGAAGGCTGAAGGACAATGGGAGGGAGAGTTGCTGAGCCCCAGGATGACAGAGGTCAGTTTGGCAGGGAACAAAGGCACTCGCCAGCGCCATCTCCTTCGCCCATCCCCCAGCCAAAATCCCAAAGGGAACCAGCTCCTGCCAGGGAACTTGCTTGCACCGCACAAACACCCAATGCTGTGCTTCTGCGGATCCACACCACCGATGGCGGGTCTCACTCCCTCCCGCTGCCGCAGGGCCCTCCTGAAGCGGATCACCAAAGGAGAAGCGAGCTGAGGCTGCCCCTCCTACTCCCATGCACCTTGCCTACCCACCCCAGCTAATACGCCAGATCCCCAGCACCACAAGCCTGGCAATGTGCAAGTAGCCCAGACAGGCTATGCCACCCCACAGTGATTCCCACCCCTAGGAGAGGGAAAGAGAAGGCACACCAGTCTGACTGTGGCCCCAGCAGTGGGCTGGGGGAGACATCAGGTCTGACTATGGCCCCACCCACCAACGCCAGTTATTCAAGACAGCACAGGGGAAGTGCCCTGCAGTTCCGCACCACTCCAGGAACTATCCAAAATGACCAAACGGAAGAATACCCCTCAAAAGAATCTCCAGGAAATAACAACAGCTAATGAACTGATCAAAAAGGATTTAAACAATATAACAGAAAGTGAATTTAGAATAATAGTCATAAAATTAATCGCTGGGCTTGAAAACAGTATCGAGGACAGCAGAGAATCTATTGCTACAGAGATCAAGGGACTAAGGAATAGTCAGGAGGAGCTAAAAAATGCGATAAACGAGCTGCAAAATAAAATGGAAATGACCACGGCTTGGATTGAAGAGGCAGAGGAGAGAATAGGTGAACTAGAAGATAAAATTATGGAAAAAGAAGAAGCTGAGAAAAAGAGAGATAAAAGAATCCAGGAGTATGAGGGGAAAATTAGAGAACTAAGTGATGAACTAAAGAGAAATAATATACACATAATTGGTATTCCAGAGGAGGAAGAGAGAGGGAAAGGTGCTGAAGGTGTACTTGAAGAAATAATAGCTGAGAACTTCCCTGATCTGGGGAAGGAAAAAGGCATTGAAATCCAAGAGGCACAGAGAACTCCCTTCAGACATAACTTGAATCGATCTTCTGCACAACATATCATAGTGAAACTGGCAAAATACAAGGATAAAGAGAAAATTCTGAAAGCAGCGAGGGATAAACGTGCTCTAACATATAAAGAGAGACCTATAAGACTCATGACTGATCTCTCTTCTGAAACTTGGCAGTCCAGAAAGGAATGGCAAAAATCTTCAATGTGATGAACAGAAAAAATATGCAGCCGAGAATCCTTTATACAACAAGACTGTCATTTAGAATAGAAGGAGAGATAAAGGTCTTCCCAAACAAACAAAAACTGAAGGAATTCGTCACCACTAAACCAGCCCTACAAGAGATCCTAAGGGGGATCCTGTGAGACACAGTACCAGAGATGCAAGCTACAAGCATGAAACCTACGGACATCACAATGACTCTAAACCCATATCTTTCTATAATAACACTGAATGTAAATGGGCTAAATGCGCCAACCAAAAGACACAGGGTATCAGAATGGATAAAAAACCAAGACCCATCTGTATGCTGTCTACAAGAGACTCATTTTAGACCTGAGGACACCTTCAGTTTGAGAGTGAGGGGATAGAGAACTATCTATCATGCCACTGGAAGTCAAAAGAAAGCTGGAGTAGCCATACTTATATCAGACAAAGTAGACTTTAAATTAAAGGCTGTAACAAGAGATGAAGGGCATTATATAATAATCACAGGGTCTATCCATCAGGAAGAGCTAACAATTATAAATGTCTATGCGCTGAATACAGGAGCCCCCAAATATATAAAACAATTACTCACAAACACAAGCAACCTTATTGATAAGAATGTGGTAATTGCAGCTGACTTTAACACTCCAATTACAGAAACGGATAGATAAACTAGACACAAGGTCAATAAAGAAACAAGAGCCCTGAATGATACATTGGCTCAGATGGACTTGACAGATATATTTAGAACTCTGCATCCCAAAGCAACAGAATATACTTTCTTCTCGAGTGCACATGGAACATTCTCCAAGATAGATCACATACTGGGTCACAAAACAGCCCTTCATAAGTATACAAGAATTGAAATCATACCATGCATATTTTCAGACCACAATGCTATGAAGCTTGAAATCAACCACAGGAAATAGTCTGGAAAACCTCTAAAAGCATGGAGGTTAAAGAACACCCTACTAAAGAATGAGTGGGTCAACCAGGTATTTAGAGAAGAAATTTAAAAATATATGGAAACAAATGAAAATGAAACTACAACAATCCAAACACTTTGGGATGCGGCGAAGGCAGTCCTGAGAGGAAAAGACATTGCAATCCAGGCCTAACTCAAGAAACAAGAAAAATACCAAAAACAAAATCTAACAACACACCTAAAGGAAATAGAAGCAGAACAACAAAGACAGCCTAAACCCAGCAGAAGAAGAGAAATAATAAAGATCAGAGCAGAAATAAACAATATAGAATCTAAAAAAACTGTAGAGCAGATCAACGAAACCAAGAGTTGGTTTTTTGAAAAAATAAACAAAATTGATAAACCTCTAGCCAGGCTTCTCAAAAAGAAAAGGGAGAGGACCCAAATAGATAAAATCATGAATGAAAATGGAATGATTACAACCAATCCCTCAGAGATACAAGCAATTATCAGGGAATACTATGAAAAATTATATGCCAACAAACTGGACAACCTGGAAGAAATGGACAAATTCCTAAACACCCACACTCTTCCAAAACTCAATCAGGAGGAAATAGAAAGCTTGAACAGACTCATACACAGCGAAGAAATTGAATTGGTTATCAAAAACCTCCCAACAAATAAGAGTCCAGGACCAGATGGCTTCCCAGGGGAGTTCTACCAGACATTTGAAGCAGAAATAATACCTATCCTTCTCAAGCTGTCCCAAAAAATAGAAAGGGAAGGAAAACTTCGAGACTCATTCTATGAAGCCAGTATTACTTTGATTCCTAAATCAGACAGAGACCCAGTAAAAAAAGAGAACTACAGGCCAATATCCCTGATGAATATGGATGCAAACATTCTCAATAAGATACTAGCAAATTGAATTCAACAGCATATAAAAAGAATTATTCACCATGATCAAGTGGGATTCATTCCTGGGATGCAGGGCTGGTTCAGCATTCGCAAATCAATCAACGTGATACATCACATTAACAAAAAAAAAGAGAAGAACCATATGATCCTGTCAATCGATGCAGAAAAGGCATTTGACAAAATTCAGCAACGTTTCTTAATAAAAAGCCTCGAGAAAGTTGGGATAGTAGGAACATACTTAAAGATCATAAGAGCCATTTATGAAAAGCCCACAGCTAACATCATCCTCAATGAGGAAAAACTGAGAGCTTTTCCCATGAGATCAGGAACATGACAGGGATGTCCACTCTCACTACTGTTGTTTAACATAGTGTTGGAAGTACTAGCATCAGCAATAAGACAACAAAAGGAAATCAAAGGCATTAAAATTGGCAAAGATGAAGTCAAGCTTTCACTTTTTGCAGATGACATGATATTATACGTGGAAAATCCAATAGACTCCACCAAAAGTCTGCTAGAACTGATACATGAATTCAGCAAAGTTGGAGGATAAAAGATCAATGTACAGAAATCAGTTGCATTCTTATACACTAACAATGAAGCAACAGAAAGACAAATAAAGAAACTGACCCCATTCACAATTGCACCAAGAAGCATAAAACACATAGGAATAAATCTAACCAAAGATGTAAAAGATCTGAATGCTGAAAACTATAGAAAGCTTATGAAGGAAATTGAAGAAGATATAAAGAAATGGTAAAATATTCCATGCTCATGGATTGGAAGAATAAATATTGTCAAAATGTCAATACTACCCAAAGCTTTCTACACATTCAATGCAATCCCAATCAAAATTGCACCAGCATTCTTCTCGAAACTAGAAGAAGCAATCCTAAAATTCGTATGGAAGCACAAAAGGCCCCGAATAGGCAAAGCAATTTTGAAGAAGACCAAAGCAGGAGGCATCACAATCCCAGACTTTAGCCTCTACTACAAAGCTGTCATCATCAAGACAGCATGGTATTGGCACAAAAACAGACACATAGACCAATGGAATAGAATAGAAACCCCAGAACTAGACCCACAAACGTATGGCCAACTCATCTTTGACAAAGCAGGAAAGAACATCCAATGGAAAAAAGACAGTCTCTTTAACAAATGGTGCTGGGAGAACTGGACAGCAACATGCAGAAGGTTGAAACTAGACGACTTTCTCACACCATTCACAAAAATAAACTCAAAATGGATAAAGGACCTGAATGTGAGACAGGAACCATCAAAACCCTAGAGGAGAAAGCAAGAAAAGACCTCTCTGATCTCAGTTGTAGCAATTTCTTATTTGACACATCCCCAAAGGCAAGGGAATTAAAAGCAAAAATGAACTACTGGGACTTTATGAAGATAAAAAGCTTCTGCACAGCAAAGGAAACAACCAACAAAACTAAAAGGCAACCAACGGAATGGGAACAAATATTTGCAAATGACATATCGGACAAAGGGCTAGTGTCCAAAATCTATAAAGAGGTCATCAAACTCCACACCTGAAAAACAAATAAGCCAGTGAAGAAATGGGCAGAAAACATGAATAGACACTTCTCTAAAGAAGACATCCGGATGGCCAACAGGCACATGAAAAGATGCTCAACGTCGCTCCTCATCAGGGAAATACAAATCAAAACCACACTCAGATATCACCTCACGCCAGTCAGAGTGGCCAAAATGAACAAATCAGAAGACTATAGATGCTGGAGAGGATGTGGAAAAATGCATGCATGTTTTCAGGTCACAGCATACGAAACTTGAAGTCAAACACAAGAAAATTTTGGAAAGCCCTCAAATATATGGAGTTTAAAGAACATCCTCTTAAGAAATGAATGGGTTCACCAGGAAATTAAAGAAATAAAAAATACACAGAAGCAAATAAAAATGAAAAAGCAACACTCCACGCCCTTTGGGATGCAGCAAAGACAGTCCTAAGAGGAAAGTACATTGCAATTCAGGCCTATCTCAAGAAGCAAGAAAGGGCCCACTTACACAACCTAACCTTACATGTAAAGGACCTAGAAAGCAAACAGCAAAAGAACCTAAAGCAAGCAGTTGAGGGGAAATAATGAAGAAATAAATTAGAGCAGAAATAAACAATATAGAAACAAGGAAACAAACAAACAAAAACCCCAGAGGAACAGATCAATGAACCTAAGAGCTGGTTCTTTGGAAGAACACACAAAATTGGTAACTCCCTAGCCAGACTTGTCAAAAAGAAAAGAGAGAGGACCCAAAAAAAAAAAATCACAAATAACAGAGTGGTGCCTAGGTGGCTCAGTCAGTTAAGCATCCGACTTCGGCTTGAGTCATGATCTTGCAGTCCTGAGTTTGAGCCCTGTATTGGGTTCTGTGCTGACATCTAGAAGTCTCGACCCTGCTTCAGATTCTGTGTTTCCGTCTCTCTCTGCCCCTCCCCCACTCATGTTCTGTCTGTCTGCCTCTCTCTGTTAAAAATAAATAAACATTAAAAAATTAAAAATAAAAAAAATCTCAAACGAAAGAGGAGAGAGATCTAACCAACTCCACAGAAATACTAGCAATTATAAGAGAATTCCCTCATATATGGAATTTAAGAAACAAAACAGATGAACATATGGGATGGGGAAAAAAGAAAAAAGAAAGAGGGAAACAAACCATAAGAGACTGTTAACAACAGAGAACAAACTGAGGGTTGCTGGAGTGGAGATGGGTGTGGGATGGCCTAGTTGCTGATGGGTATTGAGGAGGGCACTTGTTATGATGAACACTGGGTGTTGTATGTAAATGATGAATCACTGAATTCTACTTCTGAAACCAACATTGCACTGTATGTTAACTAACTAAAATTGAAATGAAAAAAAATCTAGTCTGTCTGATATAAGTATAACTACTCCAGCTTCTTTTTACATCCATTACCATGATATTGTTCTCCTTCTACTCTCTTTAAATCTGGGAGTGTCTTTAGGTCTAAGCAGCATTTCGATGGGTCTTGTTTTTAATCTATTCTGATACCCTATGTCTTTTTATTGGAGCATTTAGCCCATTCACATGAAGAGTAATTGTTGATAGATGAGAATTTTGTGCCATTGTATTACCTAAAAATTCACTGTTTCTGGAGATTTTCTCTGTTCCTTTCTTGTGTTTATTGCTTTTTGGTCATTCCTTTGTTGGAGAAGTGAATTAAGTATGCCAAAGATGGTCGATAGGGTTAACATAAGCTCTTGTCTCTAGCTCAGAGACCCCTCCTCTGGGTTCTTCTTCCTTTGTTTGCTGCACACGTGAAAACCCCCACAGATATGGAAGCTGATGACTATAAATTACCCTCCCCACTTGCATTCGGCACTCAGATCTTTGGAGAAACAGTCTCCTCTGAGCCCATTGGTGTTAAATAAATCTCAGATCCACCAAGATCTCTGAGTGCCACTTAGTTTTTCTGCCAGCATTCCAGCCTGGTTCTGTAACATATTTGGTTCCCTGACCTGGAAACCCAAATGCACTGGCCCATTGTTGCCACTGGTTTGGAAGAATAGTTAGGCGGTGACGGGGCGAGGGATCGCAAGGGAGAAGGTGCACCCTGCCTGAATTTTGGCAGTCTCCTACTTGGTCACCTCGGGCCTGTCCCGCTCCATCCTTTCCGCAGGACTCAAAGAGACCTGGTAGGTGAGGACCTGGACCCAATCCTGGAACCGGTAAGGCTGGGGCCCCAAAGTATTCAGGCCCACCCAAAAGGGTGGAAGGGGGACCTGATCAATCCCCAGAGGCCTTAATGGTCTCACAGGTAAAAAATTTTGTGGGAGGGAATGTAATAGACTCTGGTGTGTGTGTGTGTGTGTGTGTGTGTGTGTGTGTGTGTGTGAATGTGCAGCTCGGCCAGACTTGCCAGTTGAGTTCGAGTTTGTGGCTCTTCAGATGGGTACACTTAAAGTCCCCAAAAGTCTACAGAGTCTGAATGGGCTCTCCTGTATTGTGGTGGGAGCATAAGGTCTAGGGCTGTATCGGATCAGACTCTAATCACAATAGCTGAGTCTGCTGTGGCCAAGACTCACCTAAAGTTTCTCTTGGGGACACGACCAGTGGAGTATGTGATTGGTCCTCTCATCTGAGGGGATACCCTCCCTTTGTCTGTCTTTGCAACACCAAACACGAGAAAGAAATTAATAGTGGGATCAAAACAGAGTAAGCCTACGATTTTAGAGGTCATGCTCAAAAATTTTAAAAAGGGATTTTCAGATGATTACAGGGTGAAAATGACACCCAGAAAGTTAAGGGCCTTTTGTGAACTAGAATGACCCATATTCAATGTACGATGGCCCCCAGAAGGGACATTAGATGCTCAAATAGTGCAGCGGGTTTGGCTAATAGTCACTGGGAACCCAGGCCACCCTGATCAATTTCCATACATCAACTCCTGGCTTGAAATTTCCCAAAATCCCCGGCCTTGGGTGTGATTCATCCTTAGCAAGCAGAGCCAGACAAAGGTTTTAGCCACTTTATCCAGAGGCTCACCCAGGGAACCAAAGAAGTGACCCACCACTCTTCTAATATTTAAAGGAGACGTGGAGGAAGATATTGTCTTTCTTCACTATGACTCCTCAATCTCCCTCCCCCCTTCCCCTGAGCTTGAAACTCCTCCCCCGTCTGTCTCTCTGCCACCGCTGCCACCATCGCCACCGCCCATCTCCCTGCCCCGCGCAGATCCAGAGAACCCTCCCCACAGGGGCCAGCAGCTAGAATGTGCCCAAGACCCAGACCTAATGCTCTCCAAATGCCTGTAAGGGAGACAAGAGAGACTGAAAGACAGAATGAGGATAGAACAGTCCAGCCCAGGTGTTCCATGATGTATTATCAACCTTTCTCTACACCCGACCTCCTCAATTGGAAACACAACACTCCATCATACTCTGAAAAGCGACAAGCAATGGTAGACTTGATGGAGTCCCTCTTCCAGACCCACCGACTGACTTGGGAAGATTGTCAACAGTTACTCCATACTCTGTTTAATACAGAAGAAAGAAGAAGAATAATGAGAGAAACATGACAGTACCTAGAAGATCACACACCTCTGGGGATTAATGATCCTGCTGTCTGGGCTCAAGCTGCTGCACCTGAAGCTTGCCCAACATGGGATTTCACTACAGAAGAAGGACAAACCCACACCCAACGATACCAGGAAGCCCTCCTTTGGGGAATCCAAGCTGGAGCCAAAAAGCCCATGAACATGACTAAGATATTGTCAGTCACACAGCACCTTTGGGAGTCTCCTGGAGACCACTATGAAATATTATGTGAAGCATACTGTGCATACACCCTGTTTGACCCTGAGGCACCAGAAAGTCAACAAATGGTAAATACCTCTTTTGTGGCACAGGCTGCCACAGATATCAGAAGAAAACTCCAGAAGTTGGAGGGCTTTGCTGGGATGAACATCACTCAGCTGATATAGGTCGCAATAAAGATTTCATGAACAGAGAAGTCACAGCCGAAAGAGAAGTGGAGAGAAGACTAAAAAAGAAGGCCACCCTTCTCAAAACAGCACTAAAAGAAATAGACACTGTAAAGACGGGAAGACCCCAACCACCACAAGAGGGGAAGCCCAGAGCCCCCTTAGCAAAGGACCAATGTGCATACTGCAAAGAGAAGGGACACTTGAAGAATGAATGTCCGAATCAGAAGGGGCCCTCAAAACCCAGCCGATATTGGGAGGAACCTTGAGGCGAGAACCTCATTGGTCTGGCCAGGATAGAGTCGGATTGAGGGGGACTGGGCTCTTTCTCTCTTGGTCCCCATGAACCCATGGTCGAAATGAAGGTAGGGGGCTGAAAAATAACTCTCATGGTTGACACTGGGGCTGAATACTCCGTTGTTACTTCCCCGGTGGCACCCTTCAGCCAAAAGACAGCAACCATACTTGGGGCTACTGGGACACGGGTGATGCAGCAGCCCTTCTGTCAAGCTCAACAATGTGAACTTGGGGGTCACAAGGTCTGGCATGAGTTCCTCTACTTACCTGACTGGCCCTCTCCTGGGCCGGGATCTGCTCTCCAAATTTGGGGCCCAGATAACTTTTGAACCCACTGAACACACAAGCCTCCAGTTAAACCCAAGGTAGAATGAAACCCTGGTCTTGATGATTACCCTGACAAGAGAAGAAGAATGGAGACTATTCTTCACCCAGGCCCTACCCTGTAGCCCCTCAGAATTCAGGCTCATATTCCCCTCTGTATGGTCTGAAGATAACCCACCTGGACTAGCTTGGAGTCAGGCCGCCATCATTGTTGACCCCGATCCCTGGTGCCCAACCCCAGAGACAAAGGCAGTACTCCCTTCCACTCGAGGCTAGAATGGGTATACAAGAGCACCTGACCAAGCTCAGAGAAGCAGGTATTTTAACTGAGTGCCAGTTGGCTTGGAATACCCCGCTCTTGCCAGCCAAGAAGCCAGGAGGAGGATACCGACCAGTACAGGATTTGAGGGCCGTTAACAAACTATTTCCTTACACCCAGTGGTTCTGAACCTGTATACTCTCCTCAGCCAAATTCTGGGGTGAGCCAGGTGGTTTACATGCCTCGACCTAAAGGATGCTTTCTTCTTCCTCTGTCTGGCTCCTCAAAGTCAACCATTGTTTGCCTTTGAATGGACTGAGCCCATTACAGGACGGCAGATGCAGCTGACCTGGACACGACTTCCTCAAGGTTTCAAGAACTTGCCCACTCTTTTTGGGAAAGCACTAGCTGCAGACCTTGCCGACTTTCTGAGGGAAACCCCACGGTGTGTCCTCCTCCAATATGTAGACGACCTCCTCCTTGCTAGTGACACCCAACAAGACTCTATGAAAGGTACCAAGGCCCTCCTGCAGCTCCTATCCTGCTCGGGGTAACGGGCCTCTCAGAAAAAGGCACAGATTTGTCAGCAGCAGGTCTTATACTTAAGCTTTCTCCTCACAAAAGGAAAAAGAGAACTAGGAACAGAAAGGAAGAGTGTTATCACCACACTGCCACAGCCCCAAACAAAACGAGGCTTGCATGAATTTTTAGGGGCCACAGGGTTCTGTCGTATTTGGATTCCTGGATTCTCAGCCATAGTGAGACCCCTGTATGACCTGTTGGGAGGGCCAGACCAGGAGCCCTTTGCATGGACTGAAGAGGCAAGGGCCACTTTCACATAAATAAAGTTGGCTTTTGGACAAGCCCCAGCCCTGGGTTTGCCTGACATAGAAAGGCCCTTTAACATACTCATACATGACAAGACAAAATAGCCCTTGGAGTGCTCACTCAGAGCATGGGGCCTTGGCAATGGCCAGTAGCCTACATGTCAAAAAAAAATTGATCCTGTGGCTGCAGGATGGCCACCATGCCTCAGAGTGCTGGCAGCCACAATCCTTCTCATCAAGGAGGCAGACAAACTCACACTGGGACAAACACTTAATGTTAAGGTCCCACACGCAGTCGTGTCCCTCATGAGCACCCAAGGATATCGTTTCCTCTCCAATTCTCTGCTGACACAATACCAAGGACTTCTGTATGAAAACCCAAGGGTCACTCTTGAAACAGTAAGAACACCAAACCCAGCCACATTCCTTCCCATGGAGGAGGGAGAACCCGACCATGATTGTTCAGAAGTAGTGGATGAAGTCTGCTCCAGCCGCCCAGACCTCAAAGACCAGGCTATAACAAGCCTGGGGATCACCCTGTTCAGAGATGTGGGCAGCCATTTACAAGAGGACAGCCAAAGAGCAGGATATGTGGCAAGCACAACCACCAAAGTTCTGGAAGCCAAGGCCTTGCTGGAAGGATGGTCAGCACAACAAGGTGAACTGTACACCTTAACTCAAGCCCTCATCCTTAGCAAAGGTAAATAAGTTAACATATATGGATTCTCGGTATGCATTCACTACTGTGAATGTACATGGGGCCATCTATAAAGAAGGAACTCCTTACTGCTATAGGGAAAACTATCAAAAACAAGGAAGAACTACTAAAGCTTCTTGAAGCCATATGGCTGCCAGACAAGGTAGCTATCCTACACTGTAAGGGATATCAGAAAGGAGATGACTCTATAACGCAAGGAAATCGCCTGGCTGACAAAACATCCAGAGCTGCAGCCTGTGGTGACCCAGGTGAAGCTCCTACCTACCTATGACTCTTGCACCCCAGAGGGAAGCCTCCCCGCCCCAGTACACAAATGAAGAAAGAAGTTGGGACTCTACAGAAGGGGGCACACTAAGCAAAGAGGGATGGTGGGTCATGCCAAATGGAAACATCTTTCTCCCGTCATCTATGGGAAAACACCTAGTGAAGGAATATCACCAACTCTTGCACCTAGGGAAAACTGCACTAGAGGCCCTCCTCAAAAAGAACTACTATATCAGCCAGCTGCCGGCATTATGCTGAACTGTCAGTGAACAATGTATAACGTGTGCCAAAAACAATGCTTGGTCTACCCCATGGCCCCTGCCTGGCACACAAAGGATGGGGGCTGCCCCTTTCAAAGACTTAGAGGTGGACTTTACTGACATACAATCAAATAAAGGGTTCAGGTACCTTCTTGTAATAATCTGCACATATTCAGTATGGGTCAAAGCATTCCCGACCAGAATGGAACAAAGTCGCGACATGGCCAAAGCTCTTCTCTGGGAGATTGTACCTCGGTTTGGTCTACCCTTAATCATACACAGTGATAACGGATCTGCATTTGTGGCAGACATTATATAAACCCTGAAAAAGTCCCTCAACACTATCTGGAAACTACACATTGCTTACCGACCCCAGAGCTCAGGGAAAGTAGAGCAAATGAATTGCATCCCCAGGAAACCCTGGCTAAGTTCCACCAGAGACTAATCTCCCATGGCCAGATTTACTACCGCTGGCCCTCCTGTGTGCCCAATACATGCCTGGGGCACTAAGATTCTCCCCTTTTGAGTTATTATATGGACGACCTCCCCTTTGCCATGTTTAGGGAAACTCCCAGGATACCTACACCAGATTGGAGACAAGGAAATAAGAGAACAGCTCTAGATCTTGGGGGCAGTCCTAAACAAGTTACAGAGATACACCATAGAGAGGGCCCCAATTTCTTTAGGGACCCCCGCTCACCCCTTTCAGCCAGGAGACTCTGTGTGGGTCAAATATTGGAAAAGGGAACCTCTTAAACCATGGTGGACTGGGCCTCATACTGTTATTATAACAACTCCTACAGCCCTTAAAGTTTCAGGTATCATTCCATGGGTCCATCACTCCAGAGTTAGTAAGGCCAACTCAGAAGAACCCATATCCTGGTGAAGTGATCCAGATCCAGTCAACCCGCTTAAACTGACCCTCAAAAGGGAAACTTGCCACTGAGACCTCCAGCCTTGCTCCAGCCACACCCCAGAAGCTGGCTGGCCTGATGGCAGAAGCTTGAGGAATCAACACGTGAACCTAGCACAGGGGTTTGGATGCAACTCTGTCAGCCCTTGCCCCTTATTGGTGTCATCGCCCTGATCTTACTTCTTGTTGGGCTGTTGTTGGGCTTGTTGGGCTGATAGAGACTGCAACAACAAGCTGTACATGGGACAAAAGATGCATGCTGGGTCTCACATACCTCCTCTGGATGGTAGGATTATTAATTACTGCCTGTATATTATGATAACCTCTCTCCCTCTCACAACTACTGTTTACCCACTTTGCCCCCAGGATTGTTATATGACAATAAGGGGGTCAAGGGCATTCAGCGCCTTTACCTCCCTCCACAAAGATTGCTACAAGGGAAAAACACCCACTCTCTGTCAGTCATCCGGTGCCTCAAGAACTAAGTATTGGACCATAGAGATAAACCAAAATGTCAGGAACCCATGTCACAACAAGGGCTTCCAGAGAGGGAAGCGAGCTTGCTACACTTACCTTCCTTAATGGGGGATCTCGGATGGGGAGGGGTGCAAGACAGGGATCTTCAAAAGGTTATAAGGGATACCCAGCATTGGGTAATACAAGCCATAAAGGCGGCCACTCTCTTGGCAGCCTACCAGGGTTTGAACCTTTCAGCCCTCAATTAGATGCTTACAAATTCCCCACTCCAGTGTTGAGCCAATACTACTCTACAAGTCCTCCATAAAATAGATAATCACACCCAAACCTGCTGGATGTGCTTACCCCTCAGCCGGAGGGCTTACTTAGCCACTCCCATCTCTTTGACCTGGGGAGCTCCTGAAAATCTCAAAACCAACACCTCTGTCTTAATTGGACTCCTGGCCACTGGGATTCATCTAACAAATTCCGACAATATAATATGTACAGTCCCTGAAGGTATGAACGGTACCTCTCTATGCAGAAGAAATATAACTTTAAAGAGGAATACAACCCTATATTCAACCCCTGGTGTGTTCTATCTGTGTTCTAATTCAGCCTACCTATGCTTAGAGGCCAACTGGACTCGGATATGTTATTCTGTCTTCCTAACCACAGAGATATCCTTATACACTGAAGATCAGTTCCTAACAGCCTTTAGCCCCAAGTCCTGGGCTAAATGGGCAATCCTGCTACCCGTTCTGATAGGAGCAGGAATTGCAACAGGAATAGTAACTGGAATTGGGGGCATAGATTCATCTGTAGGATTATACCATAGACTATCTCAAGAGCTAAATGAAGACATGGAACAGGTGGCAGATTCGGTGGTAACCTTACAAAGCCAAATAAACTCTCTGGCGGCAGTGACCCTCCAAAATAGAAGAGCCCTTGACCTCCTCACTTCAGAAAAAGGAGGGACTTGCATCTTTCTGGGGGAGAAATGTTGCTATTTCATAAACCAGTCAGGAAGAGTTACAACTAAGGTTAAGGAACTCAAGGAAAGAATTCAACATAGACAACAGGAAAGTATCAATCAATGGAAAGGATGGGATCTTACGGATTGGGCATCCTGGCTTTCTGCCCTGGTGGGGCCCCTCCCCTCCATAATTTTACTTATATCCATTGGCCCCTGTATACTGAATGCCGTGGTATGTTTTATTGAAAACACTGTTGCTCGTCAAACTACAGCATGTATCTTAGCATTCCAAGAGTACCAATCTGTAAAACTGAAAGGTAATGCCTACTAAAAGTTTTTTTTCAATATATGAAGTTTATTGTCAAATTGGTTTCCATACAACACCCAGTGCTCATCCCAAAAGGTGCCCTCCTCAATACCCATCACCCACCCTCCCCTCCCTCCCACCCCCCATCAACCCTCAGTTTGTTCTCAGTTTTTAACAGTCTCTTATGCTTTGGCTCTCTTCCACTCTAACATCTTTTTTTTTCCTTCCCCTCCCCCATGGGTTTCTGTTAAGTTTCTCAGGATCCACATAAGAGTGAAACCATATGGTATCTGTCTTTCTCTGTATGGCTTATTTCACTTAGCATAACACTCTCCAGTTCCATCCATGTTGCTGCAAAGGGCCATATTTCATTCTTTCTCATTGCCACATAGTACTCCATTGTGTATATAAACCACAATTTCTTTATCCATTCATCAGTTGATGGACATTTAGGCTCTTTCCATAATTTGGCTATTGTTGAGAGTGCTGCTATAAACATTGGGGTACAAGTGCCCCTATGCATCAGTACTCCTGTATCCCTTGGGTAAATTCCTAGCAGTGCTATTGCTGGGTCATAGGGTAGGTCTATTTTTAATTTTTTGAGGAACCTCCACACTGTTTTCCAGAGCGGCTGCACCAATTTGCATTCCCACCAACAGTGCAAGAGGGTTCCCGTTTCTCCACATCCTCTCCAGCATCTATAGTCTCCTGATTTGTTCATTTTGGCCACTCAGACTGGCGTGAGGTGATATCTGAGTGTGGTTTTGATTTGTATTTCCCTGATGAGGAGCGACGTTGAGCATCTTTTCATGTGCCTGTTGGCCATCCGGATGTCTTCTTTAGAGAAGTGTCTATTCATGTTTTCTGCCCATTTCTTCACTGGGTTATTTGTTTTTTGGGTGTGGATTTTGATGAGCTCTTTATAGATTTTGGATACTAGCCCTTTGTCCGATATGTCATTTGCAAATATCTGTTCCCATTCCGTTGGTTGCCTTTTAGTTTTGTTGGTTGTTTCCTTTGCTGTGCAGAAGCTTTTTATCTTCATAAGGTCCCAGTAGTTCATTTTTGCTTTTAATTCCCTAAAAGTTTTTTTTTTTTTAAAGGCATCAAAGGAGGGAATGTTGGAGAGGTGAATAAAGTTTGCCACGGATGGCCTATGGGGCTAAAACAAGCTCTGACCTCTAACATTAACATTTTTTTTTTTTTAATTTTTTTTTTCAACGTTTTTTATTTATTTTTGGGACAGAGAGAGACAGAGCATGAACGGGGGAGGGGCAGAGAGAGAGGGAGACACTGAATCGGAAACAGGCTCCAGGCTCCGAGCCATCAGCCCAGAGCCTGACGCGGGGCTCGAACTCACGGACCGCGAGATCGTGACCTGGCTGAAGTCGGACGCTTAACCGACTGCGCCACCCAGGCGCCCCGACAAGCTCTGACCTCTAGCTCAGAGACCCCTTCTCCGGGTTCTTCTTCCTTTGTTTGCTGCATGTGGGAACACCCCCACCAATATGGAAGCTAATGACTATAAATCACCCTCCCCACTTGCATTCGGTGCTCAGATCTTTGGAGAAATGGTCTCCTCTGAGTCCGCCGGTGTTAAATAAATCTCCAATCCACCAAGATCTCTGAGTGCCACTTGGTTTTTCTGCCAGCATTCCAGCCTGGTTCCGTAACACTTGACAGTCCAAGATTACCCTTTCATATTTCTTGCATGCTGGTTTAGTGGTCACAAATGGCTTAGTTTTTGTTTTTCTGGGAAACTTTTTATCTCTCATTCTTTTCTCAGTGAGTCCTGCTGAATAAAGTATTCCCAGCTGCATATTTCCCCCCTTCAGCACTTTGACTATATCATGCTACTTCCATCTGGCCTGTCAGCTTTCTGTGTAGAGATCTGCTGCTAACCTGATTTGTCTTCCCTTTTAGGTTAATGATTTCTTTTCCCTTCTGCTTTCAGGATTCTTTCCTTTTCTCTATATTTTTCAAATTTTTCTATGGTATGTCTTGGTGTTGTCTGGCTTTTGTTGAATTTGATGGGAGTTCTTTGTACTTCCTGAATTTTGACCTGTTTCCATTCCCAGATTAGGGAAGTTTTCAGCTCTAATTTTCTGAAATTAACTTTCTGCTCCCTTGTCCCACTTCTGAAAATCCTATCATACAAATGTTATTATGCTTTATGGAGACAATGAGTTACTTAAATCTACATTTGTGATCTAATATTTTTATCTCCCTATTCTTTTCAGCTTCATAATTTTCCATAGTTTTATCTTCTATATCACTGATTCATTCTTCTGCCTTGTCCATCCTTGTTGTCACTGCAATCTGTCGGTTTTGTGTCTCTGTTATAGCATTTTTTTTTTTTATTTTCGCCTGACTAGTTTTTAGGTCTTTTGTCTCTGTTGTAAAGGATTCTGTAGTGTCTTTATGTTGTTCCCAAGCCTAGATAGTATCTTTATGATTGTTGTTTTAAATTCTTGGTCATACATATTACTTACATCAGTTTTGATTAGATCTCTGGCCATGACCTCTTTTTGTTCTGTCTTTATGGGTGAATTTTTTTATCCTGTCATTTTGTCTAGGTCACTGTTTTTGTTGTTGTTGTTGTGTGTGTAAAGAAAACCTGTTATGTTTCCTGCTCCTGAGACTAATGGTTATATTAAGAAGAAACCCTTTACCATCCAGGTCCTGGTGCTTCAGAAAGTGTTTCAGAGTGTGCATTCTGCTCTTGAGTTTTGGCTGCTCTTTTCCTTAGGTCAGTCCTGTGACTGCAGGGTTTCTCCTTGCCTGAAGTGGGGAGTGTTTAACCTGGTCTGGTGTGTGATGTTTATATCATGTGTGCTTTGGTTTGCTTGTTAAAATAAGCCTAATTCTATTTGCATTAGAGCCAAAACTTTACAGCATCCTAGGGTCATTAAGTTTGGTGAGTGTGAGGGGTTTGTGGTGGTGGGGGAGGATCCTGCTGTGGTGGTTTTCAGAGCAACTTGCCTCAGTAAAGATGCACCTGCAGGCGCATGGGTGTGGGAGTGTAGGGCTTGTTGTAAGTGTTTCCAGTCTCCACTGGGGGTTCTGTGTTGCTCACTGAAGTCTGTCACTGATGATGGTCCGGGGGGAAACGATGTTGCCCTCTTTCGTTCCTGGAATGGGGAGTTTTCACCCAACACTGTTTCAGGAAGTCTTCAGAGAAGAGAAAACAGTCTCCCCTTTTGCGTCCCCAGCTTCCATCAGGTCTCTGCCTTCACTCTGTCTGTGTTCAAGCTGTCTGCCTGCCAGACAGTACTGTACTCCTGTGTTTTATGTCAGGTGCTTGGCTGGGTTTCAAACTCCAAATTTTAGAGAACTGGGGCAGCATGGACCCACACGGATCCTCTGGGGGAGAGTCTCACCACTCTGTGGCTGGTGCCAGTTTGTCCCAGAAAAGCAGCCGTAGGATCATGCAGGGGTTGGAGTCTATGGTAAAGTCAGTAAAAAGCTGGCACCAAGGTGTGCTCTCCTCAGCAGGTGTCTCTGTTCCTATGCTAAGGAATGGGGCAGCACATTAGAGCCCACCAGCTCTTTTGTCCCCTGAGAGGCTGTGCCACTTCTCTGAAATGCACTCCAAGAAGGAGACCTGTGTCTTCCAGTGCCATCATGTTATCCCCTAATCATAATGTCTGCTCCCAGGCTTCTGCCCTCCTTGTCACAGGTACACCTCTAATCCCACCAGGCAAGATTTCCGTGATGGGGTGGATTTCTAAAAGTTCAGACTTTGAGCTCTGCTACCTATAAAAACCTATGGTCATCAGCCCCTTTCTTTTCCCAGTGAATAGTTTGGGAGAAATTTTTCTTTTGTAATTTCTGTGTACTGCTTTAACTCACTTTCTCTCTCATGCTATTACTCTCACTCTCTATCTCTCTTGTTCCTCTCTCTGTGATTTGAACTCCCTCCCACCCGCAGCACCTGTGATTCTTTTCTACCTGGCATCATGTTTCTGCACCTCTTACCTTCCATAATGTGGCTGGATTCTTTTCTCCTTCTAGTTCTGCAGTTTGTTGTCTGAGTATTCAGATTGATTTCTTGGGTGTTTGGAATGATTTGCTGATTTATCTAGGTGTGTTTGAGGGAAGAGACAAGCATAGGGTCCCCCTACTGTTCCACAATCTTGACTCCTCCCCCAGTTTTCCTTTTTAAATGTGACTACCAGAAAATTTAAATACACATATAGCTTGTGTATGTTCCTACATGGTATTTCTATTAGATATTGTGTATGTGGAACAATTTACTCGCCTTTTTCTTTCATGGAACTGACTTTTTAAAGAGTCCAGGCAAATTGTCTTATGGAACATCCTACATTCTGAATGATCACTTTTATTTTATTTTTAAATTTTAAACTTTTAAATTTATATTATTTTATTATATTCATAGAAATTTTATATTAATGTCTGGATCAAGCACTGGGATTAGTCCTCTACAAAGAACACATTTGTTCCATAAAGCATGATTTTTTTTTTTAATTAAAGCATTTGAGACATGATGGAGAAATGTTCCAGGTACACATGGAAAGTAAGACATTATCACAGTGAAAGTGAAGACATTCTAACCAGAAATATTGTGTGCTTGTCAGCCAGTTTTTAATGTTTATTTATTTTGAGAGGAGGGGGAGCCCAAGCTGGGGAAAGGCAGAGAGAGAGAGAGAATCCCATTTCCTCTTTGATTTTAATGTTTAGCCTGTCAGCTAATTTTGAAGCTTAAGTTCTGAGTGTGTCCTGCTTACAGGCTGGTAATGGTAATTAACATTCCTCTAGTTCTTCTTCACCCTCTCCTTCAAGAGAATCTACATCAACCTCCTCATAATCCTTCTCAATGGCAGCCATGTCTTATTTTTATGCTTCAGATATATATAATATAAGAAATGCTGCTTTTCAGTCAAAGGAATATTCAAATCATATAATCTAGGAATGCAGTCTCTTTTTATGTTTCTTTGAATAAGAGCTCTTAGTCCCATGAAAGAGGTGCTGGAGGGATGGAGAGACACAGACACATTCTTACTCTTGGTCTCTGCTTTTCCTTGGGTTGATGAAATCCAGTTGTCTTCAGTTGTTGATTTTCCTTGACTGAGTCAAATTACAGTGCAATTAGATATATATGTACGCACATCACACACACACACACGTTTCAAGTTTTATGTAAATTCTTAGTAGGTAACATATAGTGTAACATTAATTTCAGGAGTAGAATTTAATGATTCATCACTTACATACAACACCCAGTGCTCATCACAGCAAGTACCCTCCTTAATACGCACCCCCACACTCACCTCCCCTTTAGCAACCCTCACTTTGTTCTCTATAGTTAAGAGTCTGTTTTATGGTTTGTCTCCCTCTCTTTTTTCCTCCATGTTCATCTGTTTGATTTCTTAATTTCCACATATGAGTGAAATCATATGGTAGCTGTCTTTCTCTGACTGACTTTTTTCATTTAGCATAATACACTCTACCTCCATCTATGTTGTTGTAAACGACAATATTTAGTTCTTTTTTATGGCTGAGAAATATTCCATTGTATGTATGTATATGTATATGTATGTATACATACATATATATATATATATACACATATGCCAGCTCTTATGTATACATATATACATATGTATGTGTATATATATACATATGTATGTATATATATGTGTGTGTATATGTGTGTGTATATATATACATATGTATATATGTATATACACACATATATACATATGTATATATGTATATACACACATATATATGTATATACACACATATACACACACACACACCACACTTTCTTTATTCATTTGTCAGTTGATGGACATTTTGGCTCTTTCCATGATTTAGCTATTGTTGATAACACTGCTACCAACCTCAGGGTGCTTGTGTACCTGTGAATCAGTATTTTTGTATCCTTTAGGTAAATACATAGTAAAGGAATTTCTGGATTGTGGAATAGTTCTATTTTTTTTCCTGTTTAAAGTTTTTTGTTTGTTTCTAGTTTTTATTTAAATTCCCATTAGTTAGTCTATAGTGCAATATTAGTTTCAGGTGTAGAATTTAGTGATACATCATTTACATATAACTCTCAGTGTTCATCACAAGTACCCTCCTTAATATCCATCACCCGTTCAACGCATTTCCCTCCCTCAACTGCCCTCTAGTAACCCTCAGTGCGTTCTCTGTAGTTAAGAGTCTGTTTTATAGTTTGCTTCCCTCTTTCTTTGTTCCCCCCATATGTTGATCTGTTTCATTTCCTAAATTCTACAAAGGAGTGAAATCATATGGTATTTGTCTTTCTCTTACTGACATGTTTTTTAGCGTAATGCACTCTAGCTCTGTTCACATCATTGCAAATGGCAAAATTTCATTCTTTTTTATGGCTGACTAATATTTCTATATATATATATATATATATTGATATATGTATTCATTAATTCATTGTTCAAAAGATATTTGGCCTCTTTCCATAATTTGGCTATAGTTGATAATGCTGTTATAAACATCAGGGTGCATGTGTCCCTTTGAATCTGCATTTTTATATCCTTCAGGTAGATGCCCAGTAGTGTATTTGATGAACTGTGGAGTGCTCCATTTTTAATTTTTTGAGGAACCTCCACACTCTTTTCCAGAGTGTCTGCACTCATTTGCATTTCCACCAACAGTGTAAAAGACTTCTTCTTTCTCCATCCTCACTGATATCTGTTGTTTCCTGTTATTAATTTGAGCCCTTCTGACAGTGTGAAGTTATGCCTCATTGTAGTTTTAATTTATGTTTCCCTTCAAAGAGTGATGTTGAGCATCATTTCATGTGTCTGTTAGCCATCTGGATGTCTTCTTTGGAAAAATGTCTATTCTTGACTTTTGCCTATTTCTTCACTGGATTGTTTGTTTTTGGCAGTTGAATGTGGTAAGTTCTTTATAGATTTTGGATACTAACTAATTATCCAATATGTCATTTACAAATACCGTCTTCCATGCTGAAGGTTGCACGTTACTTTTGTTAATTGTTTCCTTCACTGTGCAGAAGCTTTTTATCTTGATGAAGTCATAATAGTTCATCTTTGCTTTTGTTTCCCTTGCTCCGGAGATGTGTCTAGTAAGAAGTTGCTATTGCTGATTTCCAAGAAGTTGCTGCCTGTGTTTTCTTCTTGGATTTGATGGTTTCTTGTCCCACACTTAGTTCTTTTATCCATTTTGGATTTATTTTTGTGTATGGTGTAATAAAGTGGTCCAATTTCATTCTTCATGTTGCTGTCTAGTTTTCTCAACACCATTTGTTGAAGAGAGTCTTTTTTTCCATTGGATTTTCTTTCCTGCTTCATTGAAAGTTAATTACCTATATAGTTGTGGGTTCATTTCTGTTTTTTTTTTATTCTGTTCCATTGATCTATGTGTCTTTTTTTATGTTTCAAGTTTTTATTTGAATCCTAATTAGTTAATTTATAGTGTAACATTGGTTTAAGAAGTAGAATTTAGTGGTCCATCACTTATTTATAACACGCAGCTTTCATCACAAGTGTCCTCCTTATTCCCATTACCCATTTCATCCTTTCCACCTGCCTGCCTCCCCTCCAGCAACCCTCAGTTTATTTTCCTTAGTTAAGACTCTGTTTTCTGGATTGCCTCTTTTTCCCCCACCATGTTCATCTTTTTTTGCCTCTTAAATTCCCTATATGAGTGAAATGACATATTTGTCTTCCTCCGACTTATTTTGCTTAGCATAATACTCTGTAGCTCTATATCTATATATCATTGCAAATGGAAAGATTTGATGCTTTTATTGTGGTTCAATCATTATTTTACTGATGCTCAGATGCCTCCTCTTTGGCCAGTTGAAAGCTCTTCAAAATGGTTCCTTTCATGGCTTTCTTTCTTTCTTTCTTTCTTTGTTTCTTTCTCTCTTTCCTTCCTTTCCACCTTCCTCCCTTACTTTTTCTACAGATCAATGAGCTTTATGTTTTCCTGAATTATTGGAGAACAAATTGCTCCCTCATCACACTTAAACAGCTGACATGTATTTCCTGACATAAAGGCATTCTCTCACATAATCACCCACACCAATAAATCAACATGGGTACATTACTACCAATTAATCCATGGACCTTATTCAACTTTTTGCCTATTAATGTCTCCTAATAACAGGATCCAATTTAAGAGCATGGACCACATTTAATTGTCACATCTCTTTTAATTTCACTCTGGAACATTCCACTGTCTTCCTTGACGTTCATATCCTGGAAACTTTAGAAGATTACTAGCACTTTGTTTTGTACTATTCCCTTCAATTTCTGTGTGTCTGATGTTTTCTCATTAGATTCATGTTATGCATTTTTGTCAGTAACGTCACAACTGTGATGCTGGTTTCCTTTCTGTGTATTGTAGCAGCTTGTACACAGGTTTGATTTTTATACTATTTATGTAAAACATGATCATTTAGTTAAGTGATATCTGATGTTTTTCTGCATACAAAGTTAATCAGCTTTAATAATCAATATGTATTTTGTGGGGAGGTACTTTCAGAATGTGTAAATATCCCAGTGCTCAACAAACTCAACCGCCTGTTAAACATCCGTTTATATTTCTTGCTTGAATTATTTATTATGGGTTCCAAATGGTGATTTTTCCAATTGTATTCTATCCTTTATTCTTTCTACATTTATCAGTTGGCATCTACTCATATTAGTGTGAACTCAGGGACTCCTATTTTACTTAATGAGCTGTAAGCTGTGACTATCATTTTTTATTTATATTAGTGTAGACAGATAGATTCCTATTTTACTTAGTGAGGTATAATCTGTGACTTTCATTTTTTATATCAGTGTAGACTGATGAAATCCTGTCTTATTTAGTGTGCTGTAAGCGGTGACTATCATTATTTATTTTGATGTGGAAACTGTCTAAGATTGTATCACTGGGAGCATCTGAAGCCAGTTTCTGTTTTGCTGCTTATGTTCCCATCTTTTGAGCATTACTTTCTGACATAAAGAAGAATTTCCAAGGGTCATCTGCCTTCCCTCACGCCAGCCCTAGTCATTTGTATAAAGATCTCTGCTTTGTGAGGAAGTAATTTACAAACTGAGATCTTGGTAAGAGAAATGCTTGTTGCTACTGGGATGTGGTGGAGCTGCAAACAGAGCTAGGGAATGAATATATATACATATGTATACCTACACAAAAGCAAACATACATATGTGTATACAGTGATGCACTCTACTACATTCTTATTCACATCTGTATCTTCTATCTGTTCTGACTCTGACTCAGTCAATTCCAACCCAATACAAGGTGCATTATTGTTTTCTCCTTTGCTTTTTTTTTTTTGTCTTCTCCATTTCCATATTTTAAATTCATTCTTCTGATTGCAAAGTCAAAATCTGGGTCTCATTGTCTTCGATATATGTACTTACTGAAGAATCTTCTTATGCAACCAGTTTTCTGTTGCTGCTGCTGCTTTTAAAGCAAAATCTTTTATCATGTTACTGAGGTGAGGATACTTCATGGGACCCCTGCTATCCTGTCTGCCTGTTCAGTTTCTCTCCTGTCCTGCACAGTCTTTAGCACACCTGACTGTGTCACAGCCACGGCCTCTTTGCCCCATACATTCCTCTTCTCATCCTCTGAGGCCTCTGACATCCTGTGCTGGGATGCAACAACCCCAACCTCCCACTTTATGTTGCAATGTGTATATTATGTGGTCCTACCTGAGGACTCTTAACTAAGTTATTCAGATGGCAAATATGTATATATGTATATATATATATATATACACACACACACATATATATGTATATGTAATATAATATATAATATTATAATATATAATATAATATTATAATTGTATATATTATATAATAACATAATGATTATATTGTTATATTATAGTTATATATTATATATTATTATTATATATTATATATATATTTATATTTATAATATATATTATATATATATTCTCTGTAGTTAAGTCTGTGTAGGGACGCCTGGGTAGCTCAGTTGGTTAAGTGTACGACTCTTCGTTTCGGCTCAAGTCATGATCTCATGGTCCTGAGATTGAGTACCGTGTTGGGCTCTGCACTGAGCATGGAGCCTGCTTGAGGTTCTCACTCTCCCTATCCCTCTGCCCCTCCCCAACTCACACTTTATCTGTCTCTCTCTAAAAAAATAAATAAAAAAGAGTCTGTTTCTTAGTTTGCTTCTCTGTTTTTTCCCTCAACTTCATTTGTTTTGTTTCTTAAATTGCACATATAAGTTAAATCATATGGTATTTGTCTTTTTCTGACTTATTTTGCTTAGCATAATACTCTCTAGCTCCACCCATGTCCAAACTATACTTTTAGAATACTGTTACTTTAAACATGGTGATTACTGAATGCAACATAAAAGCAATACAAAATTTCTTTGTAGTTAATTCTGCCTTTGAGATTTATCTCATTTAGGTAAGTCAATCACTGTGTTTACAATCATTTGTAATAATTCTTTCTGGGGGCATCTGGGTGCCTCAGTTGGTTAAGTATCTGACTTTGACTCAGGTCATGATCTCATGGTTTGTGGGTTCGAGCCCCGCATTTGGCGCTGTGCTGACAGCTCAGAGCCTGGAGCCTGCTTCAGATTTTGTCTCCTCTCTCTGCCCTCCCCCACTCACACTCTGTCTCTGTCTCTTTTCAAAAACAAATAAACATTAAATTTTCTTTAAAAACTAAAAAAAAATCCCAATTCTTCTGTGGATAAGCCACAAACTTGATAAACCATTATTTTTTTATTGGTTACATTTTTGTGTGTGTATTTTTACTTTTATAATTATTTAAAACGTTTATATGATTCAGATAATTTAGAAAAGAACCCAGTAACTCCTAAAAACACACAAGTTACCAAGATTGAATCATGGATCTTGAATCCAAGAAATAGGAAATCATCATAACAAGAATGAAAGTTGAATAAGGAGTCAAAAATATCCCAGCACAGAAAAGCCCAAGACCCATGGCTTCATTGGTGAATTCTACCAACATTAAAAAAATAATTAATGACAGTCTTCATCAAAATCTGATGAATAATGGAGTAGAGAGAGAAAATTAAAAATTATTCCATGAGGGGGGCAACTGGGTGGCTCAGTCAGCTAACCATCCGGCTTCAGCTCAGGTCATGATCTCATAGTTCATGAGTTCCAGCCCCGTGTCCGGCCCTGTGCTGACAGATCAGAGCTTGGAGCCTGCTTCAGATGCTATGTCTCCCTCTCTCTGCCCCTCCCCCACTCATGCTCTGTCTCGCTCACTCTCAAAAATGAATAAATGTTAAAAAAATATATTCCATGAGGGCAGTACTACCCTGATACTAGAACAGGATAAAAACAATACAAGATCAAAAGTGTCTAGTTTGTCTCATATAAGAATTGCTACCATGGCTTTCTTTTGACTTTCATTTGCATCATAGATGTTTTTCCACTCCCTCATATTCAATTTGTACGTGTCTTGATCTCTAAAATGAATCTTTTGTAGGCATCGCACAGATGAGCCTTTTTTTTCCCATCCATTCTGACAACCGATTTTTATTGGAGCATTTTAGTCCATTTGCATTCAAAGTAATTATTGATAGATATGAATTTATTGCCATTTTATTAATTATTTTGTCATTGCTTCTGGAGATTTTCTTTGATTTTTCCTCACCTTTGTCACACTCGGTTTCTCCTTTGCACTCAGAGCCCCCTTTTGTATTTCATGCGGGGCTGGTTTAGTGGTCACAAACTCCTTTACATTTTGTTTGGGAAACTCTATCTCTCCTATTCTGAATGATAGCCTTGCTGTCATTCTTAGATTTTTTTCCCATTCAGGATTTTGAATATATCATGCCACTGCCTCTGGCTTACCAAATATCTGTTGAGAAATCTCCGGGTAACCTTATGGGTTTTCCCTTGTAAGTTAGGGAATTCTTTTGTCCTGCTTCTTTTAAGATTTTTCCTTTATCAGTATATTTTTAGAAATTTAATTAGAGTAACATTTTGTAGTACCCCCCCTGAGCAGGCTCCTTCCCTGCAACCATAGCCACAGTTATATCTCCCCCAATCAACTCTCTGTACCTCTGACCTTCCAAAAGTTCGTCACTTTTATTCTTATAGACTTGGAGTTTTTGTTCTTTCAAACCTCTGATTTATTTCTTGGGTGTTCAGAATGATTTGATAACTATCTAGCTGTGTTCCAGGGATAAGACAAGCTCAGGATCCCCCTACTCCTCTGCCATCTTAATTCCTCCTATACTCATCAAAGATATTTTACCAAACATATTTCACATTTTTTCATCAAAGATATTGAATATTGATAATTGGTAATTTTCTTGTGTTGTCTTTATCTGATTTTGGTATCAGGGTAATGCTGGCCTCCTAAATGAGTCTGTGTTTCCTCCTCTTCAATTTTTTCGGAAGAGTTTGAGAAGGATTGGCATTCATTCTGCTCAAAATGGTAGTGTGTTCCATGAAACCATCTTGCCCTGTACTTTTCTATGTTGGGAGGAATTTTTGATTATGTATTCAATTTTCTTACCTATTGATCTGTTTAGATTTTCCATTTCTTAATCCTTCAGTCTTGGTGGATTGCATGTTTCTAGGTATTTGTCCATTTCTTCTATGTTGTCCAAGCTGTTAGCATATAATGGTTCATAGCAGCCTCTCATCCCTTGTATTTCTGTCATGTCAGTTATAATGTCTCATCTTTCATTTCTTATTCTATTTATTGCAGTCATCTGTCTTCTTGGTTAATCTAGCTAAATATTTGTCAATTTGTTTGGTTTTAAAAAAACAGCTCATACTTTAATTGGTATTTTCTATTTGATTTTTTAAATCTTTATTTCATTGATTTCTGTTATCTTTACTTTTTCCTTCTTTTTCCTAAATTTGAGCTTCAAATTTTTCTTCTTTGTCTAGTTTCTTGAGGTATAAATTGAGGTTGTTTATTTGACATCTTTCTATTTTTATAAGGTATTTATTACTACAAACTTTTCCCTTGTAACTGCATTTGAAGCAACACATTTGTTTTGATACGTGTGATTCCATTTTTGTTTGTTTCACAGTATTTCTCGGTTTCCCTATTGATTTCTTCTTCGACCCAATTTGTTGTTCCAGAGCATGTTGTTTAATCTCCATACCTTTGTGAATTTTCCAGCTTTTCTAGTCTTAGTCACCTCTAGTTTCACAACATTTTTGGGAGAAAAGATACTTGATGTTATTTGAATCTTCTTAAATTTGCTAAGATATATTTCATAATCTATCATATAATGTATACAAGAGAATGTCCCATTTGTGCTTGTGAAATGTGTATATTCTGTTGTTGTTAGATGGGACATTCTGTATGTATCTGGATTCTCTATTGTTAAAGATGGGTATTGAAATCACCTATTAGTATCTTTTGCTGTTTTCCACTTCAGATTTGTTAATATTTGCTTAATTTTTTGGGTGCTCCGATGTGGGTGAAAATGGTTGAATATTTTTTTCCTAAATCCATCCAGTCACTCTATACTTGTTAATTGGAGAATTCAATCCATGAACATTTATAGCAATTGGGGACAGGTATGGGCTTACTGTTGTCTTATTAATTGTCTTCTGGTGTCTTGTAGTTCTATTTCCTTTTCGTTCTTTCTTACAGACTTCTGTTAATTGATGATTTCTGTAGTGGTGTTCTTTGGTTTTGTTCTCTTTGCTTCATATATCTACCATAAATTTTTCTTCGTGTCCATGAGGTATGCATGTGTATACACCGCCCCCCCCCCACACAAATAGTTTATTTTATGCTGATAACAATTTACCTTTAATCACATAAAAAAATTATTCTCTGACCTATAAGCTTTTAAAAAAATTTCACAGCTACTTTTAAAGTGCTTTTTAAATTCCAGTTAGTTAACCTACAGTGTAATATTAGTTTCAGGTGTAGAATTTAGTGATTCATCACTTGCATCTAACACTTGGTGCTCATCACAACAAGTGGCCTCCTTAATCCCCATCACCTGTTTAACCTATTCTCCCACCCACCTCTTCTCTGGTAACCATAATTGTGTTCTCTATATGTAAGAGTCTGTTTCCTGGTTTGCTTCTCTGTTTCTTTTTTTTTTTTTCTATATGCTCATTTGGTTTGTTTCTTAAATTCCACATATGAGTGAAATCATTTACTATTTGTCTTCTCTGAATTATTTAGCTTAACTTAATACTTTCTAGCTCCATCCACATTGTTTCAGATGACAAGGTTTTATTCTGTTTAATGTTACATATTATTCCATTGTATGTTTACACCACATCTGCATTATCTGTACCATCGATCAGTTGATGGACATTTGTGCTAATTCCATAGGTGGCTATTGTAGATAATGCTGCTGCAAACATATATCCATTTGAATTAGTGTTTTTGTATTCTTTGAGTAAATACATAGTAGTGAAATTGCTGGATCATAGGGTAGTTCTATTTTTAACTTTTTGAGGAATTTCAAAACTGTTTTCCAGAATTTCTGCACCAGTTTGCAATCCAACCAACAGTGTAAGAGGTTTCCCTTTCTCTGCATCCTTACCAATACCTATTGATTCTTTTGTTTATTTTCGCTGACAGGTATGAGGAGATACCAAATTGTAGGTTTAATTTGTATTTCCTTGATGGTGTGGGAAATTGAACGTCTTTTCATGTGTCTGTTGGCCATCTATATATCTTGTATGGAAAAATCTCTATTCATGTCTTCTGCCCATTTTTTAGTTGCATTATTCATTTTTTGAGTGTTGAGTTTTATAAGTTCTTTATATATTTTGGATTCTAACCCTTTATCCAATATATCATTTGGAAATGTCTTTTCCCATTCCAAGGTTGCCTTTTAGTTTTTTTGTTTGTTACTTCACTGTGCAGAAGCCATTTTGATAATGTCCCAGTAGTTTATTTTTACCTTTGTTTCCCTTGCCCCAGGAAACATATCTAGTAAGAAGCTGGTATGGCCAGCATCAAGGAGATTACTGCCTGTGTTCTCTGCTAGGATTTTTATTATTTCCTGTCTCACAGTTAAGTTTTTCTTCCATTTTGAATTTATTATTGTATATCATATGAGAAAATGGTTCAGTCCGTTCTTCTGGATGTCAATGTCCAGTTTTCCCAACAACATTTGTTGAAGACTGTCTTTTCTCCATTGGATAGTCTTTCCTCCCTTGTCAAACATTAATTGTCCATGTCACTGTGGGCTCATTTCTGTGTTTTATATTCTGCTTTATTGATCTATGTATTTGTTTTTGTTCCAGGACCATACTGTTTTGATCCTTACAACTTTGAGATACAACTTCAAATCTGGAGTTGTTTTGCTTCCTCTTTGCTTTTATTTTTCAAAGTTGCTTTAGGATGAAATGTTCTGAATGTATCTGTTAAGTCCATATGATCCAGTGGGTCATTCAAAACCATTGTTTCTTTGTCAATTTTCTGCTTAGATGATCTGCCCATTCCAGTAAGTGGATTGTTAAAGTCCCTTACTATTATTGTATGATTATCAATGAGTTCCTTTATTGTGGTTATTAATTGTTTTATGCATTTGGGTACTTCCATGTTGAGGGCCTAAATATTTACGATTTTTAGAATTTCGTGTTATATAGTCCCCTTTATTATAATATAGTGCTCTTCTTCATTTCTTGTTAGAGTCTTGGTTTAGAATATAGTTTGTCTGATGTAAATATGCATGCCCCAACTTTCTTTTGTCATCCATTAGCATGATAAATATTTCTCCATCCCCAAACTTTCAATATGCAGGTGTATTTTGGTCAAGAATGAGTCTTTTATACGCATCATAAAGATGGGTCTTTTTTTATACATTCTGACACCTTATGTCTTTTGATTGGAACATTTAATTCATTTACATTCAGAGTGTTTATTGATAGATATGAATTTACTTCCATTGTATTACTTGTTAAACCACTGTTTCCAAGGATTTTCTCTGTTCCTTTCTAGCTTTTGTATTATTTTATATTTCTTTCCCATGCAAATAATCCCCTTTAATATTTACTGCAGGGGTTGTTTAGTGGTCATTGTCTCCTTTAGTTTTTGTTTGTCTGAGAAAGTCCAGTGAGTATCCATATGATTGTTGCTTTAAATTCTCCATCAGGCATTTTACCTCTACTTGTTTTGCTAGCTCTCTGTGTTTGTGACTTTATCTTGTTCTTTCACTTGGGATGAATTCCTGTGTTTTGCTATTTTGTCTACGTCTCTGTCTTCTGTGTTAGAACACCTAGTTATGTTTCCTGCTCCTGATAATGACATCATGAAGATATCATGTAGTGTCTAGGACCTGTTCCTTCAGAACTTGTTTCTAACGTGTTCTGGGTACACTCTATAGTTGTGTTTTGGCTCCTTTATCCTTCAGGCCAGTTGTCTGCTGAGCCTTACCTTGTTCCCCAGGGCCTGGCACTGCAGGGAGTATCTTTAATGTGTCCTGTATGCACCCTTTTGTTGTGTTGGCTAATTAATATTTCAGGCCATTTGTCTATATAGGCTCTCTTTGCCTGTTGTGGTCCGTGTATGGTCCCTGTCATGGATGTGGCAGGTTTTAACTAGATATATTCTGATCTGCTTGTGAAATGAGACCTATTGTCTCCACTACTGGAACTGATTCCTTGTAAAACTCCCAATGTGGGAGATATGGTGTAGGTAGGGGTTTGGGCTGGTCTCCTGGGGAAGGGTGTTCATCATGCTAGAACTGAGGCAAGTGTAATGGGGAAGGGCAGTTCCACCAGAACATGGTGGGGGTGGGCCTTGGTGACAGCAAGTTAGGCAGCTACTGGAGGCACTGTGCTCATTTTCATAAGTATCCCTTTGCTTATACTGAGGGGCAGGGAGGGAAATGGTGCCTGTCAGTTCCTTTGTTCTAGGAGGGGTCTTGCTGTGTATGCTGCCCCTCTGGGACATGCTCCAAAACAAGCAGCTGGTAGTGTGTCCCTCCTTCTTGTCCTCTCACATGAGCTTGGCTTTAGCTCATTAACATTGTGATCCCAGGGTTTAGGTCCAGAAAGTTGAGATGGCCGCAGTGTGCAAGGGCTCTTAAAATTTGTGGTTGGGGGGCACCTGGGTGATTCAGTTGGTTGTGTCAGACCTCAGCTTAGGTCATGATCTCATGGTACATGCATTAGAATGCCACATAGGACTCTGTACTGACAGTTTAGAGCCTGGAGCCTGCTTCAGATTTTGTGTCTCCCTCACTCTCTGCCCCTTCCCCACTTGCATTCTCTCTCTCCCTAAAAAATGAGTAAACATTTAAAAAAAAACCTGTGGTTTTGTCACATTTATTATAGTTCTTTTGGCCAAAACTTGTCACATGGCCAACTCAAATCCAAGGGGGTGGTCAAACCTCTGGGTATGACTATGTAGATGCCTTTAAGAAGGATGAAATTAATAGGGTGGTGAGGACAGTAAAGTCACAAGTATTAGTCAACCTCATTGATGTGTCTCCAATACCATTTTAAAGTGTTTTCCCTAGCTCTCAGACAGTTCAGTTGAAACTTATAGCTAACATTGACACTTTTTTTTTCTGAAGCAGAAATGATCACAAACTTTCTACATTTAAAAGGGACTGTTTTGCAAATGTTATCAGAATAAGAAGTGAACAAAGAAAGTTTAAGGGGCAAGTTCTACAAAAAATATGATAATGGATAAAATGCAACAGTTAAATACGGTCTGAAATTAACACCTGCAAGCAGTTTTGAAAAAGAAAAACATTGTCAAATATGAGGTCAAGTACCAATTTTCTGTTTAAATTTAACATAATTTTATGTGTTTTAAATTTAAATTTTAGTTAATATGCAGTGCAATATGGTTTCAGGAATAGAATTCAGTGTTTCATCACTTATATAGAATACCCAGTGCTCATCCCAAAAAGTGCCCTCCTTAGTTCCCATCACCTATGTAGCCCATCTCCCATTCACCTTCCTTTGAAAATCCAGTTTTTTCTCTATCATTAAGACTTTCCTGGGGTGGTGTGCCTGGGTGGCTCAACTGGGTAAATGTCCAATTTTGGCTCAAGTCATAATCTCATGGTCTGTGAGTTCAAGCCCCATGTCAGGCTTTGTGCTGAAAGTTCAGAGCCTGGAGTCTGCTTCAAATTCTGTCTCCCTCTCTCTCTCTGCCCCTACCCCACTTGAGTTTTGTGTGTGTCTCCCTCTAAAAAAATAAACATGAAAAAATAAAAAAAAAAGAGTCCTAAAGGGAGGAGTTAAGATGGCAAAGCATCATGGAGACTTTTCTTGTCCCTGAAAGGCAGCTAGATCAGCACCTAAACATTTTTGAACCCCTAGGAAATTTATCTGAGTATTAACACAAAAATCTGCATAATTCAAGACACAGAACTCAGCAGGCACATGGTGAAGATAGGTGAATTGGGATAGAGAAAGCTGCAGAGTCTGGGGAGCTGTTCTTATGAAGAGAGGACAAAGAATGAGAAAGGGTGAGAGTGTGGCTCATCAGGATCATGCAAGAAAAACACCCCCCCCCCCCCGCCAAAAGTAGCTGGAGAGAATGAGTGAAAATATTCATAGGGGACTGAACAAGAAATCTGTTCCCCCATATCATTCATGGGGAGAAAGGAGAAGATTTCACAACCACCACGATTCTATAAATAGTGGAGCACAGAGTCTGGAGTTTTGGAGCTCAGTGCCTGGTGGTGTTCTGGGGAGGAAGCAGGGTGAATCCTCAGGAACAGGAAGCAGGGTCTGAGGGAAGAAGTTTTTCCCCTGCTTGGAGTGCATTTGGTAGAGGCCATATGGCCTCCCCACAGGCAAAGGTCCCAGCGGACCCTGGGGAGCAGCCACGATTGCTATTATTGGGACAAAGTTGCCAGAGTCCAGTGAAACCTGGCACTGGCTATGTGTTGTGATTTTCCATAATCCCTGAACTTTGGCTGCTGCACCATCCCATAAATGTTTTCTGGGGCAGGCCAACACCTGAGACCAGTGAGACCCTCCCCTAGAAAGTAGGCATGGGTCCAAGCTGCAGGGGTCTCTGAAGTGTGGGGTTTTAAAACACAGCCACATCTGAGATAAACTCTGGCAGGTGGATTGGGCATAGGGTAGAGGTGGGAAGTGGACAGAGGACTGAGACAAAGGAAGGGTGCTTGATCGTGGGTCGGTGAGAGCACAAAGTTCCTGTACCAGAGACTAGGGAGCTGGGTGAAGTCATTTCCCTCTGCACAGTAGTGCCACACTGATTCACCCCAGTAAGCCACCCCCATAAGCCAGTCAGCGCCACCTGGTGGAGAATGAGCTGTTGTACCAACCCTGCCCAAATTGCACATCCGTTATAAAACGAGCACAAGTCACTGCACCTGCTTCAGTTTTAGGGGAAAGCATGTAACTTCATTCAGATTTTATTCTGCTTGCTATTTCATTTATTCATTTTATTGCCTTATGTTTTGCTTAAATTGTTTTTTTTTCTTTCTTCCCCTTGGACACAGAGAAAATTTTATTTTTATTTTTTTACTTACTTTGTATTTAAATTTTTTTATTTTATTTCATTTTCTTTATGTTATTCTATTTTATTATCTTCAATTTTTTATTTAAAATTTTTTTTCTTACCTTTTCCCCCTTTCTTTTCCTTCCCTCTTTTCTCTTTTCTATGAATGTTGTTCCAACAAGCAGACCAAAACACACCTATGATCTACCTTCCTTTATCTTATTTTTGTTTTGTTTTTATTTTTTATTTTATTAATTTTTTTTCTACCTCCAAAATGACAAAACAAAGAAATTTACCCCTCCTCAAAAAAAAAAAAAAAAAAAAAAAAAAAAAAACAGGAAGAAATGACAGACAAAGTCTTAATAAACACAGATATCAGCAAGATGTCTGAAGTAGTATTTATAACCATGATGATAAGAACACTGCCTGGGGTTGAAAAACGCATGGGGAACACCACAGAATCCTTTTTCTGAAGAGATAAATAAAATCTAGTCAGTCCCAAATAAAAAAGGCTATAACTGATATGCAGTCTGAAATGGTTGTCACGACATCAAGGAAGGATGAAGCAGAGCAGTGAGTCAGCGATATAGAAGATAAAATTATGGAGATAAATGAAGCAGGAAAAAAAGAGGGAAACAAAGGCAAAAGGACAAAATACAAGGCTTAGAGAACTCAGTGACTTATTTAAAAGGAATAACATCTGAATCATAGGTGAAGAGAGAGAAAAAAGGGGCTGAAGGGTTATGTCAGCAAGTTATAGTGGACAACTTCCTTAGACTGGGTAAGGTCACAGACATCAAAGTCCAGGAAGCACAGAGAACTCCTATTAGATTCAACAAAAAACAACCCTCACCAAGGCATATTGAAATCAAATTCACAAAGAATACAGACAAAGAAAGAATTATGAAAGCATAAATGTAAAAAAAATCATTAACTTATACAGGAAGACAGATTAGGTTCACTGCAGACCTAGCCACAGAAACTTGACAAGCAGAAAGTAGTGGCAGTATATATTCAGCATGCTGAATCAGAAAAATATGCAGACAAGAATTCTTTATCCAGCAAGGTTCTCATTTAAAATAGAAGGAGATATAAAGATGTTCCCAGAAAAATAAAAACTAAAGGAGTTCATGACCACTAAACCAGCCCTTCAAGAAATTTTAAGGAGGACTATCTGAGCAGAGAAAAGACAAAACAAAACAACAGAAGACCAAAATCAACAGACTAGGAAGGACCAGAGAACTTCACCAGAAACACCAACTCTACAGGCAACACAATGACACTAAATTCATATCTTTCAGTACTCACTCTAAATGTCAGTGGACTAAATGCTTCTATCAAAAGCCATAAGGTATCAGAATCGATCAGAAAAAAAAGACCTATGTATACACTGCTTACAAGAGACCCAGTTTAAACGTAAAGACACCTGCAGATTGAAAGTAAGGGGATGGAGAACTATCTATCATGCTAATGGTCACCAAAAGAAGCTGAGGTAGCCATACTTATATCAGACAAGCTAGATTTTAAAATTAGATTGTAACAAGAGATGAAGAGGCATTAAATCATGATGAAGATCTAACATAAAGAAGATTTAACGATTGTAATTATTTATGGCCCCAACTTGACACCCCAAATATATAGATCAATTAATCACAAAAATAAACAAACTCATTTATACTAATACCATAATAGTAGGGGAGGTTCAACATCCCACTTACAGCAAAGGACAGATCATGTAAGCAAAACATCAACAAGGAAACAATGACTTTGAATGACACACAGGACCAGATGGACTTAACAGATATAGTCAGACCATTTCATTCTAAAGCTGAAGAATACACATTCTTGTGGAGTGCACGTGGAATATTCTCCAGGATAGATCACATACTGGGACACAAATCAGCCCTTAACAAATACAAAAAGATCAAGATCATACAATGCAGACTTTCACACCAAAATGCTCTGAAACTTGAAAAAAAAAATAACACAGGAAAAAAAATTGGAAAGACCATGAATAATTGGAGATTAAAGAACATACTACTAAAGAATGAATGGGTTAACCAAGAAATTAAACAGAAAATTAAAAAGTACATGGAAGTCAATGAAAATGAAAACATGACAGCCCAAAACGTCTGGGATGCAGCAAAGGCAGTCATAAGAGGGAAGTATATAGCAATCCAGGTATTTCTAAATAAGGAAGAAAGGCCTCAAATACACAACCTAAACTTATACCTATAGGTGCTGAAAAAAGGAAAGCACATTAATCCCAAGAACTGAAAAAGGGAAATAATAAATATTAGAACAGAAATCAACACTATCAAATTAAAAAAAAAAACAAAAAAACGGTAGACCAGATCAAAGAAACGAGAGGTTGGATATGGAAAGAATTAACAGATTTGATAACCCCCTAGGCAGGTCGATCAAAAACAAAACAGACGAATATAAGGGAAGGGAAACAAAAATGATATAAAAAGAGGGAGGGGGACAAAACGGAAGAGACTCATAAATATGGATAACAAACAGAAGGTTACTGGAGGGGGCTGTGAGAGGGGGGATGGGCTAAATGGGTAAGGGACATTAAGGAGTCTACTCCTGAAATCATTGTTGCACTATACACTAATTTGGATGTAAATTTAAAAATAAAAATAAATAAATAAATAGGAAAAAAAAGAAAAAGGAATGGACCAAAATAAATAAAATCATGAATGAAAGAGAAGATATCACAACCAACACCACACAAATACAAGAAGAGAATATTAAGAGTGCTTGTAAGCCACAAATTGGGAAATCTGGAAGAAATGGACAAATTCCAGAAACAAATGAACTACCAAAGCTGAAACAGGAAAAAATAGAAAATTTGAACAGACCAATAAGCAGCAAAGAAATTGATTCAGTATCAAAAATCTCCCAAAAAAAGAGTCCTCAGTCAAATGGCTTCCCAGGGGAATTCTACCAGACATTTAAAGAAAAGTTAAACTGGAGGGTATGGAAGATGGTGGTGTAGGAAGATGCTGGGCTCACCATGTCCTGCTGATCAGTTAGATACCACCCACATCTGCCTAAATAACCCAGAAAACTGCCAGAAGACTAGCAGAATGGACTCTCTGGAGCCAAGCATAGACAAGAGGCCCACAGAAGAGGGTAGGAAGGGCAAAGATGCGGATCTGCACTACACGGACTGGCAGGAGGGAGCCGGGTGGTGGAGGGGCAGCCCACTGGGCAAGGCAGAGCCCCTGAAGTCTGGCTTGCAAAAACGGAGGAACCAGACTACATGAGTTCTGACAGCCAGTGGGACTTAACATCTGGAATGTTAAAAGTCAGCAGCTCTGCTCAGAAAGCAGAAGGGCGAGAGAACAATGGGAGGGAGAGTTGTTGAGCCCTGGAAGACAGAGCTCAGCTCAGCGGGGAACAATGGCTCTGGCCAGCGCCACCTCCCTCTCCCATCCCCCAGCCAAAATCCCAAAGAGAACCAGTTCCCATCACCAAACTTGCTTGCACTGTGCAAACACCCAATGCTGTGCTTCTTTGGATCCATCCCTCTGATGGGTCGGCCTTCCTCCTGGTGCTGCAGGGCCCCTCCCACAGGGGACCACCAAAGGGAAAGCTAGCTAAGCCTACCCCTCCCACCTCTGTGCACCTTGCTGATCCACCCCAGCTAATATGCCAGATCCCATCAAAGCAGCACCACAAGCCTGGCAGTGCACAAGCAGCCCAAACAGGGGCCACACCACTCCACAGTGAGTCCTGCCCCTGGGAGAGGGGAAGATAAGGTACACACCAGTCTGACTGTGGCCCCAGCAGTGGGCTGGGGGCAGAATCGGGACTGACTGTGGCCCCGCCCACCAACACAAGTTGAGCACAACTCCAGAGAGCACAGGGGAAGTGCCCCCCAGTTCTGCCCCCCTCCGGGAACTATCAAAAATGACGAAATGGAAGAATTCTCCTCAAAAGAAACTCCAGGAAGTAGTGACAGCTAACGAATTGATCAAAAACAATTTAAGCAATATAACGGACCATGAATTTAGAATAATAGTCATAAAATTAATCATTGGCCTTGAAAAAAGTACAGAGGACAGCAGAGAATCTATTACTACAGAGATCAAGGGATTAAGAAACAGTCATGAGGATCTAAAAAATGGTATAAATGAGGTGCAAAATAAAATGGAGGCAGCCATAGCATGGATTGAAGAGGCAGAGGAGAGAATAGGTGAATTAGAAGACAAAATTATGGAAAAAGAGGAAGTGAGAAAACGAGAGTTAAAAGAATCCAGGAGTATGAGGGGAAAATTAGAGAACTAAGTGATGCAATCAAGCACAATATCTGTATAATAGGGATTCCGGAAGAGGAAGAGAGAGAGAAAGGGGCTGAAGGTGGACCTGAACAAATCATAGCTGAGAACTTCCTTGATCAGGGGGAGGAAACAAGCATTGAAATCCAAGAGGCACAGAGAACTCCCTTTAGACCTAACTTGAATCGATCTTCTGCGGGACCTATCATAGTGAAACCGGCAAAATACAAGGATAAAGAGAAAATTCTGAAAGCACCTAGGGATAAACATGCTCTAACATATAAAGGGAGACAGATAAGACTAATGATGGATCTATCTACTGAAACTTGGCAGGCCAGAAAGGAATGGCAGGAAATCTTCAATGTGATGAACAGAAAAATATGCAGCCGAGAATCCTTTATCCAGCAAGTCTGTCATTCAGAATAGAAGGAGAGATAAAGGTCTTCCCAAACAAACAAAAACTGAAGGAATTCATCACCACTAAACCATGCTTACCAGAGATCCTAAGGGGGATTCTGTGAGGAAAATGTTGCAAGGATCACAAAGTACCAAAGACATCACTACAATCATGAAACCTACAGACATCACAATGACTCTAAACCCATATCTTTCTAGAATAACATTGAATGTACATGGACTAAATGTTCCAACCAAAAGACATAGGGCATAAGAATGGATTAAAAAAACATGACCCATCTATTTGCTGTCTATAAGAGACTCATTTTAGGCCTGAGGACACCTTCAGATTAAAATTGAGGGGATGGAGAACTATCTATCATGCTACTGGAAGTCAAAAGAAAGCTGGAGTAGCCATCCTTGTTTCTGACAAACTAGACTTTAAATCAAAGGCTGTGACAAGAGATGAAGAAGGGCATTATATAATAATTACAGGGTCTATCCATCAGGAAGAGCTAACAATTATAAATGTCTATGTGCTGAATATGGGAGCCCCCAACTACATAAAACAATTAATCACAAACATAAGCAAACATATTGATAAGAATATGGTAATTACAGGGGACTTTAATACTCCACTTACAACCATGGATAGATCATCTAGACACAGGATCAATAAAGAAACAAGGGCCCTGAATGATACATTGGACCAGATGGACTTGACAGATATATTTAGAACTCTGCATCCCAAAGCAACAGAGTATACTTAATTCTCGAATGCACACGGAACATTCTCAAAGATAGATCACATACTGGGTCACAAAACAGCCCTTCATAAGTATACAAGAATTGAGATCATACCATGCATACTTTCACATCACAATGCTATGAAGATTGAAATCAACCACAGGAAAAAGTCTGGAAAACCTCCAAAAGCATGGAGGTTAAAGAACACCCTACTAAAGAGTGAATGGGTCAACCAGGCAATTAGAGAAGAAATTTAAAAATACATGGAAACAAATGAAAATGAAACTACAACAATCCAAACGCTTTGGGATGCAGCGAAGGCAGTCCTGAGAGGAAAAGACATTACAATCCAGGCCTATCTCAAAAAACAAGAAAAATCCCAAATACAAAATCTAACAGCACACCTAAAGGAAATAGAAGCAGAAAAGCAAAGATACCCCAAACCCAGCAGAAGAAGAGAAATAATAAAGATCAGAACAGAAATAAACAACATAGAATCTAAAAAAAAACTGTAAAAGCAGATCAATGAAACCAAGAGTTGGTTTTTTGAAAAAAAAATAAACAAAATTGATAAACCTCTAGCCAGGCTTTTCAAAAAGAAAAGGGAGATGACCCAAATAGATAAAATCATGAATGAAAATGGAATTATTACAACCAATCCCTCAGAAATACAAGCAATTATCAGGGAATACTATGAAAAATTATATGCCAAGAAACTGGAAAACCTAGAAGAAATGGACAAAGTCCTAAACACCCACACACTTCCAAAACTGAAACAGGAAGAAATAGAAAACCTGAACAGACCCATAACCAGCAAAGAAATTGAATCAGTTATCAAAAATCTCCCAACAAATAAGAGTCCAGTAACAGATGGCTTCCCTGGTGAATTCTACCAGACATTTAAAGCAGGGATAATACCTATCCTTATCAAGCTGTTCCAAAAAATAGAAAGTGAAGGAAAACTTGCAGACTCATCCTATGAATCCGGCGTTATTTGATTATCAAACCAGACAGAGACCAAGAAATAAAAGAGAACTACAGGGCAATATCCCTGATAAATATCAATGCAAAAATTCTCAACAAGATACTAGCAAATCGAATTCAACAGCATATAAAAAGAATTATTCACCATGATCAAGTAGCATTGATTCCTGGGCTGCAGGGCTGGTTCAACATTCGCAAATCAATCATTGTGATACATCACATCAATAGAAGAAAAGATAAGAACCATATAATCCTGTCTATCGATGCAGAAAAAACATTTGACAAAATTCAGCATCCTTTCTGAATAAAAACCCTCAAGAAAGTCAGGAGGGAAGGAACATACTCAAACATCATAAAAGCCATTTATGAAAAGCCCACAGCTAATATCATCTTCAATGGGGAAAAACTGAGAGCTTTCCCGAGATGAGGAAAATGACAGGGATGTCCACTCTCACAGCTGTTGTTTAACATAGTGTTGGAAGTACTAGCATCAGCAATCAGACAACAAAAGGAAATCAAAGGCATCCAAATTGGCAAAGATGAAGTCAAGCTTTCACTTTTTGCAGATGACTTGATATTATACATGGAAAACCCAATAGACTCCACCAAAAGTCTGCTAGAACTGATACATGAATTCAGCAAAGTTGGAGGATAAAAGATCAATGTACAGAAATCAGTTGCATTCTTATACACTAATAATTAAACAACAGAAAGACAAATAAAGAAACTGATCCCATTCACAATTGCACCAAGAAGCATAAAATACCTAGGAATAAACCTAACCAAAGATGTAAAAGATCTGTATGCTGAAAACTATAGAAAGCTTATGAAGGAAATTGAAGAAGACATAAAGAAATGGAAAAACATTCTGTGCTCATTATTGGAAGAATAAATATTGTTAACATGTCAATACTACCCAAAGCTATCTACACATTCATTGCAATCCCAATCAAAATTGCACCAGCATTCTTCTCAATGCTAGAACAAGCAATCCTAAAATTTGTATGGAACCACAAAAGACCCCGAATAGCCAAAGTAATTTTGAAGAAGAAGACATCACAATCCCAGACTTTAGCCTCTACTACAAAGCTGTAATAATCAAGACAGCATGGTATTGGCATAAAAACAGACACATAGACCAATGGAATAGAATAGAAACCCCAGAACTAGACCCACAAAAGTATGGCCAACTAATCTTTGACAAAGCAGGAAAGAATATCCAAAGGAAAAAAGACAGCCTCTTTAACAAATGGTGCTGGGAGAACTGCACAGCAACATGCTGAAGGATGAAACTAGAGCACTTTCTTACACCATTCACAAAAATAAACTCAAAATGGATAAAGGACCTGAATATGAGACAGGAAACCATCAAAACTCTAAAGGAGAGATCATGTAATACCTCTCTGACCTCAGCTGCAGCAATTTCTTACTTGACACATCCCAAAGTCAAGGGATTTAAAAGCAAAAATGAGCTATTGGGACCTCATGAAAATAAAAACTTCTGCACTGCAAAGGAAACAATCAACAAAACTAAAAGGCAACCCATGGAATGGGAAAAGATATTTGTAAATGACATGTCAGACAAAGGACTAGTATCCAAAATCTATAAAGAGCTCACCAAACTCCACACCCGAAAAACAAATAATCCAGTGAAGAAATGGGCAGAAAACATGAATAGACACTTCTCTAAAGAAGACATCCAGATGGCCAACAGACACATGAAAAGATGCTCATTGTCGTTCCTGATGAGGAAATACAAATCAAAACCACACTCAGATATCACCTCACTCCAGAGTGGCTAAAATGAACAAATCAGACTACAGATGCTGGTGAGATGTGGTGAACGGGACCACTCTTGCACTGTTTGTGGGAATGCAAACTGGTGCAGCCACTCTGGAAAACAGTGTGGAGGTTCCTTAAAAAATTAAAAATAGCTCTACCCTATGACCTAGCAATAGCACTGCTAGGAATTTACCTAAGGGATACAGTAGTGCTGACACATAGGGGCACTTGTATCCCAATGTTTATAGCAGCACTTTCAATAATAGCCAAATTATGAAAAATTCCTAAATTTCCATCAATTGATGAATGGATAAAGAAATTGTGGTTTATATACAGAATGGAATACTATGTGACAATGAGAAAAAATGAAATACGGTCTTTTGTAGCAACGTAGATGGAACTGAAGAGTGTTATGCTAAGTGAAATAAGTCATAGAGAAAGACAGATACCATATGTTTTCAGTCTTATGTGGATCCTGAGAAACTTAACAGAAGACCACGGGGGAGGGGAAGGAAAAAAAAAAGGTTTCAGAGGGAGGGAGCCAAACCATCAGAGACTCTTAAAAACTGAGAACAAACTGAGGGTTGATAGGGGGGCGGGAGGGAGGGGAGGGTGGGTGATATGTATTGTGGAGGGCACCTGTTGAAATGAGTACTGGGTGGTGTATGGAAACCAATTTGACAATAAATTTCATATTTACAAAAATAAAGAAGAGTTAAACCTATTTTTTTCTGAATCTGTTGCATAAAACAGAAATATATGGAAATATTCCAAACTCATTCTATGAGGCCAGCATTACTTTGATTCCAAAACCAGATAAAGACCCCACTAAAAAGAACTACAGTGTAATTTCCCTGATGAACATGGATGCAAAAATTCTCAAGATACTAGCCAACTGGATCCAATAATATGTTAAAAAATTATTCAGCAGGATCGAGTGGGATTTATTCATGGGATGTGGTCTTTTCCAATATCTGCAAATCAAACAATGTGATACATCAGATTAATAAAATAAGGGATAAGAACCGCATGATCATCTCAATAAATGCAGAAAAACAATTTGACAAAATACAGTATCCTTTCTTGATAAAAACCCTCAAGAAAGTAGGGCTGTAAGGATCATACTTCAATATCATAAAGGCCGTATATGAAAGAACCACAGCTAACATCATCCTCAATGGGGAAAAAGTGAGAGCTTTCCCCTTCAGGTCAGGAACACGACAAGGATGTTCACTCTCACCACTGTTATTCAAAACAGTACGGGAAATCCTAGCCTCAGCAATCGGAGAGCAAAAAGAAATAAAAGACATCCAAATCAGCAGGAAGAAGTGAAACTTTCACTCTTTGGAGATCATATGTTACTCCACCTAAAAAACCTGAAAGACTCCACCAAAAACCTGCTAGAATGGATAGATGAGTACAGCAAAGTCACAGGATGTAAAATCAGCATAGAGAAATCCATTCAATTTCTATAAGCAGTAGAAAGAGAAATAAAGGAATTGACCTAATTTAAAATTACACCAAACACCTTAAAATTCCTAGTAATAAACCTAACCAAAGAGGTAAAAGATATATACTCTGAAAACTCTGAAAAGATTATTAAAGACATTGAAACGGACACAAAGAAATGGAAAAACAGTCCATTCTTATGGATTGGGAGAACAAATGCTGCTAAAATATTGATACTACCTAAAGCAATCTACACATTCAATGCTATCCCTATCAAAATAACACCTACATTTTTCACAGAGCTAGAACAAACAATCCTAAACTTTACATGGGGCCACAAAAGACCCCTAATAGCCAGAGCAAACCTGGGAAAGAAAACCAAAGATGGAGGCATCACAATTCTGGACTTCAAGCTGTATTACAAAGCTGTAATCATTCAGACAATATGATACTGGTACAAAACCAGAAAATCAGATCAATTGAACAGAATAGAGAACCCAGAAATGGGCCCACAAATGTATAGCTAACTAATATTTGACAAGTAGGAAAGAATATCCAATGGAATAAAGACAGTCTTTTCAACAAATGATGTTGGGAATACTGGACAGCTATATGCAGAAGAAAGAACCTAGAACACTTTCTTACACTCTACACAAAAAATAAACTCAAAGTGAATGAAATACCTAAACATAAGGCAGGAATCCATCAAAATCCTACAGGAGAAAACAGGCAACAATCTCTTTGACCTTGGCTGCAGCAACTTCTGACTTTAGATATCTCCAGAAGCAATGGAAACAAAAGCAAAAATGAACTATTGGGACCTCATTAAGATAAAAATCTTCTACAAAGTGAAGGAAACAATCAGCAAAAATAAAAGGCAACTGAAGGAATGGGAGAAGATATTTGCCAATGACATATCAGATAAAGGGTTAATATCCAAAATCTATAAAGAACATACCAAACTCAGCACCAAAAAACAAATAATCCAGTGAGAAAATGGGTAAAAGACATGAATGTACAGTTTTTCAAAAGAAGACAACCAGATGTCTAGCAGACACATGAACAGATGCTCAACATCACTCATCATCAGGGGGATACCAATCCAAACCACAATGAGATACCACCTCACACCTGTCAGAATGGCTAAAATTAACAACACAGGCAACAAAAGATATTGGTGAGGATATGGAGAAAGAGGAACCCCTTTCCAGTGCTGGTGGAATGCAAAGTAGTTCAGCTACTCTGGAAAACAGGATGGAGGTCCCTAAAAAAATTAAAATTGAACTATCCTATGACCCAGAATTTTCACTAGTAGGTACATATACAAAGGATACAGGAGTCCTGATTCGAAGGGACACTTTCACCCCAATGTTTATAACAGCACTATTAACTATAGCCAAAGTATGGAAAGAGCCCAAATGTCCATTGACTGATGAATGGATAAAGAAGATGTGGTATATATACACAATGGAGTATTCCTCAGCGATCAAAAAGAATTAAATTCTTGCCATTTGCAACAATGTAGATGGAACTAGAGTTTGTTATTGTGAGCGAAATAAGTGAGTCAGAGAAAGACAAGTATATGATTTCACTCATATGTGGAATTTAAGAAACAAAACAGGTGATCATAAGGGAGGGGAAGCAAAAATAATATAAAAACAGAGAGGGGGAGAAACCATAGGAGACTCTTAAATACAGAGAACAAACTAAGGTTTGCTGGAGGGCTCGTGGGTAGGGTGATGGGCCTTAAGGAGGGCACTTGGGGTGAGCACTGGGTGTTACATGTAAGTGATGAATTACTAAATCCTATTCTGAAAAAAAAAGAAAGAAAAAGATGCCCATAAAGAAAAAAAAGTGTCTTCTGTAGTTTGTTTCCCTCTTTTTTTTCTCCCCCTTCCCATATGTTCATGGTTTTTTTCTTTAATTCCATATATGAGTAAAGCATATGGTATTTGTATTTTTCTGACTGACTTATTTTGCTTAGCATAATAAGCTCTGGCTCCATCTACATCACTGCAAATGTCAAATGTCCAGATTTTATTCTTTTTGATGGCTGAGTAATATTCCATTGTATATAAGTACCAATTTCCTTAATAAATAACAGGAGTTTTCAAATCAGTTATGTGCATTCCAGCATAAAACAGTGGGAGATGTGGGCAAAGGTCAGGTGGAAGCTGTTTTCTTAAAAGAAAATATAAATAGCCCTCAAGCATGTGAAAGTGGCTTCTACTTCTCTTACAATTCGATTTGTAAACTAAGACAATGAGACTCTGTTTTTCTTGGGTCCTCCCGGCAGGTATTTTAGAGCAGGCAATGGGGAGAAGCCAGGCTCAAGAGATGATGAGGAAACAGGCTTTCTGGGAGAGATGCCAGAATGTGATTGGTGTAAACATTTGAGAAACAATTTCTTGACATCTATCAGATACCGAAACACACAAGTATTTTAATCTTGAATATTTGCACTTCTAGGAAATACTTTTATAGGTATACTTGCGTAATGTATAAAACCATGGGCACTATGTTGCTTATAATGTGAAAAATGGTGAAGGATCTAAATGATCAACAGGAACGTGTGAATGTGCATAGGTAATCTCACAAAAATAAAGTTGATTAATATGTAGTGATGAGGAACGTAAGTAAGTATTATAAGCTGATCAAAATCAGCTTGCAGAATCCCATACGTGGTGGGCTTCCTCTTGTAACATATGTGTATGCAGGACACACTGCACCTATGCAGTGATAGTGGTTGTCTTTGGGACATGAGACAAGGATTGAGGGTGTAGGACTTTCATTTTCACTTTCTCATTTGTCACTTAAAAAACTGAATACGTAGACTCATGTATTAAAAGAAAATACAGTTTCGAAAGTAAACTTTGAAATTTTAGTTTGATTTTTCTATTCAGATTTATCTACAAAATAACTTGAATTCCACAAGGTAAGTACTGTTTTAAAATCTCATTCTCCCCAAACATTAAACTTAACATAACCAATTACTAACCTGGTTAATGAGGCCTGAGATTTTGTATTTGACACCGGCCCCACCAATTCCCTGACATTTTTGCTCTCTAGCAACTCAGGTTTCTTTCTTTCCCTCTTTTCTTTTTTTTCAAAAAATTAATGTTTATTTATTATCGGGAGACAGAGCATGAGCATGGGAGGGGCAGAGACAGGAGGAGACACAGAATCTGAAGCAGGCTCTGAGCTGTCAGTACAGACCCAAACGCGGGGCTGGAACTCACAAACTGGTGAGATCACAACTGGTCAGATCATGACCTGAGCTGAAGTTGGACGGTCAACCAACTGAGCCACCCAGGCGTCCCATCTAGCAACTCGGGTTTCTTATCTCATACTAAAACCACCACAGCTCAATACAGCACCTCACTGATTTCTCACAACATTTAAAAAAATTAGCAGTCATAACAGTGCCGTTTTTACAACACTTAACCAAAAATAACTAAACTGTTTTTTAATGATCAAACACCAAAGCTTTTGGGGTGCTGGAACCAAATAAGAATTTGATGATAAAATTCAGGATAGTTTCTATTAGGTTAGTTGGCTGCATGTGCTTTATTTAAGATGCAATCTTGGCACCACTCAAATGTATATTCACAAACACAAGATACTGGTCTGTTGAAAAGTCTGTTTTTTCCTGCTTCAAGGTTAATAGTTTTATTTTTTTGTTTTTGGTTTCCTTTTTAAATTAAAGTATAATTAACATACAGTTTTATTAGTTTCATGTGTACAATATAATAACTCAACAGTCCTATTCATTTCTTAGTGCTTTTCAAGAGAAGTGTATTCTTAATTTCCTATATCTATTTTATCCATCCCTCCACCCACCTTCTCTCTGCCAACTACCAGTTTGTTCTCTGTATTTAATTTTTTTTGTTTTTTTTTTCTTTGTTCATTAGTTTTGTTTCTTAAATTCCACCTATGAGTGAAATCATATGGTATTTGAATTATTTCACTCAGCATTATACTTTCTAGGTTCATCCATGTTGCAAATGTCAAGATACCATTGTTTTTAATGGTGGAGAACCTGAATAGATACTTTTCCAAGAATACATACAGATGGCCAACAGACACATGTCAAGATGTTCAAACAACACTGAACAAATTTTTTTCAGGAAAATGCAAATCAAAACCACAATAAGATATCACTTTCAGCTCTAAGAATGGCTAAAATAAAAAAGACAAGAAATAAGTGTTTGTGGAGCAAAAGGAACCCTCGTGAACTGCTGGTAGGAATGCAAACTGGTGCAGCCACTGTGGAAAACAGTATGGAGGTTCCTCAAAAGGTTAAAAATAGAAATAGTATATTTGCATGACTGGGTATTCACCCAAAGAAAACAAAAACATTTCCTTTTATTTTATCAAGTCTAGATAGTTAACATACAGTGTTACATTAATTTCATATGTACAATATAGTGATTCGGTAATTCCATACATCACTCAGTGCTCATCATAGGTACAAAAAATAGAAAAGAAAAACACTAATATATGCCTCTATGTTTATTGTAGCCTTGTTTATAATAGCTGAGATATGGAAACAACCAATGTCCATCGATAGGTGAATGGATAAAGATGTATGTATGTATGTATGTATGTATATACAAACACAAACACACACAGTGGAATATTGCTCAGCCATAACAAGCACATGGTTTTGGATTGAAAAGACAGAGTAGATACAAAAAATATATGAATGTTTAAATGTTCAGGTAATTCCTTGTATGATTGATGCATATATGAATCTAAATATAAATGTCATTCTGCATGTAAGTGAAAGTATATGGTATATGTCTGACGTATTTCATTTAGCGTCCTTCCCTCTAGGTCCAACCATATTGTTTTGAATGGCAAGATTTCTATCTAAAAAGCAAAATAAGCAAACAAAACCAGACAGGGACTTATAAATACAGAGAACAAACTGGTAGTTGCCAGGGGTGCAGGTAGGGGGATGGGTGAAATAGGAGAAGGGGAATAAGAGGTACAAATTTTCAGTTATAAATACATAGGTCACAGAAATTAAAAGCATACCAAAGGGAATATAGTCAATAATATCATAATAACATTGTACGATGACAGATAGTGACTACATCTATTGTGATAAGCATTTCATGGTGTATATGATTGTTGAATCACTGGTTGTACACCTGAAATTAATATGGATGTCAACTATACTTAAAAAACGCATTCCAGAGTTTTGGTCACTTGAACTTTTCTTGCCTTTTTCACTTTCTTTTAAGTGAAAAATAAAGAGGTTTTTTTTTCATTAATCCTTGATTAACTATCTTAATTACCCATAGGGCAATTATGATCTAGAAGGATAGTGAGGAATGATCAAGGCACTATCGTTTGATTTATTGATGGTGGTCCCACTCTGTTCTGAGAGATTTTAGGCTTGTTGCACTTGCTCATCCTTTTCCTACAATGGTGTGGACATCTCTGTAGACCTGGTTAAAGAGCAGTTGTTTAAAGTCAGAAATGTAGTTAGGGAGATATTCAAAGTATCCACTTCTTCTTAGGTAGGAAGGCAAACCCTTGGGATCTAATTATTGAGCTGGCTGAATACAGGGACTGATAGTGAGGATCTCATTTTCTCTTGGTCTCCATGGACTCTCATACTCAGAAGAGAGACCTGAGGAGGTGTTTTGTCCCCATGCTCAGTCAGCTATTGAAGTTTCCAATATTTCATTTTTGTTCACACAGCGAGGTAATCTCTGGGGTCATCTCTTTCAGGGAAGAAAGAAGCAATTAAGAACTGTTTACTGTTGAAGGCTAAGTGAGTAGGTCACCCTTCCCTGTGTCCTGCCCTTGTTGGCCCTGCCTTGAGCAGTGGGGCTGCTGGATCATCCCCTCAATGCTGCTGCCACCTCAGTTCTCAGATGTTGTCAGTAAACAGCATCATTCACTCCCCCAGAATGGCAGCGGGTGCAGAATTTGGTAGGAACCTCTGTGAGAAATAGGTCCTAAAAGGGGCAATATGTTTTTGTACATTCCAGAGATAATGATTACAATGATTGCAAATACATAATCATTCTGTGTAACAGGGCTTGAAAAAACAAGCTGCAGAAAAATACATATATTGCTATGTACTTCAAGTTTAAATACCTGTAGCGTCTTATTTTATATGATGTAAGATACACTATGTAAAAAAATGTAAAGAACAATAAAATAAGTAAATAAATAAGCATATAATTAAATAAAAAATAAAGATAAAATGAATTTCAAATTAATGATCATCACTGAAAAGGGTTACTGTAATTGGGCAGGAGTAAACATGATGTTTCTGCTGTATTGATGATACTGTGCTTTATTTTGCGATTTGAACAGTGTGGGTAGGTGTGTATTCAAGAAGAATGAATGGTTGCAAGTCCAAACCTTAGATTCAGTAACAGACCACTTTGATTCTGTCTCAGTTTTTATTTTTATTTTTTGAATGTTTATTTATTTTTGAGAGAGAGAGAGAGACAGAGCATGAGTGGAGAAGGGGCAGAGAGAGAGGGAGACAGAATCCGAAGCAGGCTCCAGGCTCCGAGCTGTCAGCACAGAGCCCATGGCGGGGCTCGAACTCATGAGCCGTGAGATCATGACCTGAGCCGAAGTCACACACTCCACCGACTGAGCCACCCAGGCACCCCGATGCTGTCTCGGTTTTAACCAAGTCTGGACCTTTCAATCCTATGTCCACTTTTAATAGAGGACATTAAAAGTGTCCTCTCACACCACAGGGAATGTCTCCTAAGGCTGTGTGTGTGGGTTGAGGGAGAAGCAGTAAATCTGTAAGACAACACAGGGGCTTGAGCCTGACACATGAATTTCACTTGTGTCTAAAAGTGGATTGGAACACAACCCTCAAATGAATTACATGTTGTCTTCTGCTAGTCCTAAGGGTGACATGCATATTTAAATATGAAATGTCCCCTGGAATTTCCAACTTTATGATTTTGGTGGATCACATAATACTCATTTCATGATAGGCAGATTTAGTTATCTAGTTACTTTGTGGCCTATAATCAGCTTCTTTGAGCAGAGAGGAACAGTAAGTTAGAAGCCCCTTTCACGTAAAGAATTGTCAGCATGCACTCACATTTCCCCACTGGAGCTTTCCAGAGACTCCACACAGCATTCTTGTTCCACAGATGCTGGTGGGCCTTGTAACTTTTAGGACACAGTCAGCATGACCATGTGATTTATTAGCTAAATTAGGACACTTCTGAACAGAAAAGGGAACATTATTGAAAATTATGCATAAACTGGGACAACATGGCCTCCCTAGTCATAGCTGTCATGTAATGGATCTCCTTGCGCCACAGCCTGGACCTATTGTAGAGCCTTCTCTTGCTCCAGTTCCACCCACCCCCACCATCCAGCCTCATGGATTATTTAAAAATGGGTTGGAGCTTCATACCCACATTAGGAATATTTGACTTTCAAATTTGTAAGTGGTCTACCAAATTTGCCTTTTTTAAAAAGTATAAGTAGTACAAGATAAGTCAACATACATTCTGATTTGCTTGGAATAATAATCAAAACCATGTAACTTTATGATATATTTGGAAATCAGGGAATGAGATGACTGGAGTTTCTTCTTCTTTCTTAGGATTGCTTTAGCTATTCAGGGTCTTTTGATGTTTCATACAAAGTTTAGAATTGTTTTTTCTGTTTCTGTGAAAAATTCCATTTGAATTTAGAAGGCATTGCATTAAATCTGTAGATGGCTTGGGCATTATGGACATTTTAACAATATATATATTTTTATCCATGAGAAAGACATATTTTTACACTTGTTTGTGTCTTTGTCAATTTCTTCCATCAATGTCTTAGAGTTTTCAGTGTGAAAATAATTTAGCTCCTTGGTTAAATTTATTTGCAAGCATTTTATTGCTATTGATGCTACTGTATATGGGATTATTTCTTGTGTTTTTTTCATATGATTCACTGTTGTTGCATAGAAATGCAACTGATATTTGTATGTTGATTTTGTATCCTGCAACTTCACTGAATTTATTAGTTCCCCCCTAAAAAGTTGTGGTGGAATCTTTAGGATTTTTGGTATACATGATAATGTCACCTGCAAACAAATAATTTTACTTCTTCCTGTCTGATTTGGATGCCTTTCATTTCTTTTTATTGTCTTATTGCTTTAGTTAGGACTTCCAGTCATGTTATTGGGCCCTTCAGATTTTCTGTTTCCTCATGATTCAGTATTGGAGATTGTATGTTTCTAGATTGTCCAGTTTGTTGGTATGTAATTGTTCATAATAGTCTCTTATGATCCTTTATATTTTTATGGCATCAGCTGAATGACTCCTTTTCATTTTTAATTTTCTTTATTTGGATCCCCTCTCTCTCCATTATTGTAGGTAATAGTTTGTAAATTTTGTCTTTTCAAAGAAACAACTCATAGTTTTGTTAATCTTTTATGTTGTTTTCCTGTTCTCTATTTCATTTATTTCTGCTCTAATTTTTATTTCCTTCCTTTTGCTAACTCTGTGTTTAGTTTGTTCTTCTTTTTCTAGTTCCTTGAGGTATATATTTAGGTTTTTTTATTCAAGATTTTTCTTTTATCTTTATTCTATAAACTTCTTAGAACTGCTCTTGTTATATAGGTTTGGTATGTACATATCACTTTTTTGTGTGTTAGGATATTTTTTAAATTTCCCTTTGATATCTTCTTCAATCCAATGGATCCATTTGATCCAGCAGTGTGTTGTTTAATCTCCATGTAGCTGTGAGTTTTCAAGATTTCCTACTGTTATTGATTTCTATTTTTATACCATTGTAGTCAGTAAATATACTTGATATTATTCCCATCTTCTTGAATTTGTTGATACCTGTTTTGTGTCCTACTGTATGATCTGTCCTAGAAAATATTCCATCTCCACTTGAGAAGAATGTGTGTTTTGTTATTGCTGAATGGGATGTTCTGTGTGTATCTGTCATGTCCATTTGGTCTAATGTGTTAAAATCTTCTGTTTCCTTATTGATTCTTTCTCTAATGGTCTAACCATTGCTGAGAGTGGGAAATTAAACTTTCCAATATTATTGTATTGCTGTTTAATTTCTTCTCTAAGTTCCATTAGTATGAACTTTGTGTATTTAGGTGCTCCGATGTATACCTATTACAATTTTTGTATCTTTCTGATGAATTGATCATTTATCATTATGTAATGACCTTCTTTGTCTCTTTTGACAATTTTTAGCTTAAAGCTTATATTTTTGTGATGTAAGTATATAACCTGCTTTCTTTGATTATCTTTGGTTGAAACATCTTTTTCCATCATCTCACAAGTCTATGTGTGCCCTTAAATTTGTAGTGAGTTTCTTCTGGGCAGCATATTTCTGTATCTTGTTTTTTAAACCCATTCAGCTATTCTGTATCTTTTGATTGGATAATTTAATTCATTTAAAGTAATTACTGATTAGTAATATCTTGATAATGCCGTTTCATTAATTTTTTTCCAACTTTTTTGTAATTATCTTGCTCCTTCCTTCCTCTCTTATGGCCTTCCTTTGTGAATTGATGATTTTCCATAGTGATATGCTTTGAATCCCTTCTGTTTATCTATTGGATCTATTGGAAACCTAGTATAGGTTTTTGCTTTGCAGTTACTAGATATTTACATAAATCATCATATATGTATGTAAATACTACATAAATATATATGTGTATATATTATATAGAACACTCTATGCTGATAACAACATCAATTGCAAAAAACTCTTTACCGCTTTTCTTTCCTATTATGCTGTGATGTCACAAATTATTGCTTTTTGTATTGTTTATTAACAAGTTATAGTAGCTATAGTTATTTTTAATAGCCTTGTCTTTTAGTCTTTCTACTATAGTTGTTAATAACACTCCACCATATTACATTATTAGAGTATTTTGAATTTTAGTTTATATTTACCTTTGCTAGTGTGCTGCATATGTTCACATGTTTTCATGTCACTAATTAGTGTTGTTTTACTTCAGCTTGAATAAATTTCATCTGGAAGACAAGTCTAGTGGTGATGATTTTCCTCACCTTTTGTTTTTCTGGAAGTCTTTATTTCTCTTTATTTCTAAAAGATAACTTTGCTGGATAGAGTACTCTTTAGCTTTTTGTTTTCTTTCATCACTTTGACGATATTATCCTGTTCTCTCCTGGCCTACAGGCTTTCTGCTGAGAAATCTGCAGAAAGCCTAATGCAGGTTTCATTGTAGGTTACCATATTTTTTTTTCTTGCTGCTTTTAGGATTCTCTACTTGTCTTTTTTTTTTTTTAATTTTTTTTAACGTTATTTATTTTTGAGACAGAGAGAGACAGAGCATGAACGGGGGAGGGGTAGAGAGAGAGGGAGACACAGAATCGGAAGCAGGCTCCAGGCTCTGAGCCATCAGCCCAGAGCCGGATGTGGGGCTCGAACCCAGGGACCGTGAGATCGTGACCTGAGCCGAAGTCGGACGCTTAACCGAACTGAGCCACCCAGGCGCCCCAACTTGTCTTTGATTTTGGACAGTTTTATTATAATGTGTTTTGGAGACGATAATTTTTTTTTTTTTTTTTTTTTTTTAGTTTTAAAAATTAGAGAGAGAGCACAGGAGGGGCAGGGGGGCAATAGAGAGGGAGCGAGTCTTAAGGAGATTCCAACTCAGTGCAGAGCCTGACGTGAGGCTTGATCCATGATGTTGGGATCATAATCCAAGCTGAAATCAAGAACCAAGTGCTCAACTGACTGAGTCACCAGTGAAGCTAATTTTGTATTGAAATTATGGGCTGACCTATTAGCCTGATGAATATGGATATTCAAATCTCTCCCCAGGTTTAGGAATTTCTCAGCTATTATTTTCATTTATTTTTATTTATTAAAAACTTTTTAAATGTTATTTTATTGTATTTTTGAGAGAGAGAGAGAGAGAGAGAGAGAGAGAGAGACAGGCAGACAGACACAGCATGAGCAGAGGAAGGGCAGAGAGAGAGGGAGACACAGACCAGAGGCAGGCTCCAGGCTCTGAGCTGTCAGCACACAGATGAGGTCATGACCAGAGCCAAAGTCAGCGCTCACCAACTGAGCCACCCAGGCACCCCCAGCCATTATTTTTTTTTTAAGTAAACCTTCTTCTCCTTTCTCCTTCTCTAGTCTTTCTGGAAATGCATTAATTAATTATGAAAGGTATCAGGGAAAGAGAAGGATGGGACAGGTGACTCTTCTACAGGTGATCAAGTGTAATTATAATTGTTTTATTTGATGGCATCCCATAGTTCATTGGCGTTCTTCACTCTTTTTTTCTTTACTCTTTTCTAACTCAGCAATTTCAAACTTCTTGTCTTCCAAATCACAGATTCTTCCTTCTCTTTGATGTATCTGATATTAATACTCTATAGCATATTTCATTTCATTTATTGTATTCGGCAGCTCCAGAATTTCTGTTTGGCTCTTTTAATGACATATATCTGTTTGCTAGTCTTACTTTGTTCATATATTGTTTTCCTTGATTTTGGTGACTTGTCTTTCTGTGTTTTCCTGTAGCACATCAAATTTCCTTAAATTTTGAATTCTTTATTGGGTAAGTTGTAGGTCTCTATGTCTATGGGTTCCATTACTGGAAGATTGCTGTGTCACTTTGGTGGTCTCATATCTTCCTGATTTTTCATCTTCTTTGAAGTTTTGTGTTACTTGCTTTGCTTTTGAAGTATCCGTCACTTTTTCCAATTTTTAACAAATGCCTTCAGGGGAGAAATACTTTTCCTCAGCCCTGGAAAAGATTCTGAGACTGTCTCAGATCTTGTGCAAGTATACCCACTCCATGCTGGCACACATCTCAAGCTTGTATGTCTTCAGTTGACTTTTCCATGCACCAGGCTGGCTGTTGATGGACTCTCTTTTGTTTTCCTGAAGGTGATGCCATAGATTAAGTATGTGATTTCTGGCTGGTCAGCAGGCCCTGGCCTGCTTTCTGAGCTTCTATCTAGTAATCCACTGGAGATCACTCTTGCTACTGTCCTCAGGAGCATACACCAGGAGCTGGTGACAGAGTGTGCGTGTATGTGTGGTGGTGGGGCACACAGGGCACTGGAGGTGCCTGTGGGTATTTTATGCCACCATAATGCTGATGTTACTCTCCTTGGATTTCTATTCCCGAGGATCTATTCTTTATAATCATTTCATTAAAAAACACATAAATTTTGTTCAGAGCTTAGTACATAAATGCAGAGACATGTTAGACAAAAAGGGCCATAATATAGACAACTAATTCATTATAAAAGCAGTGGAAAGAGTGGAGGAAAAACTCTAGGCTGGACTTTCTCTGAAGATCTGACTGGCAGGAGAATTACTGACAGAAATGGTAAACTGTCACCAGGTTTACTGATCTCAAGAACATATTGTTCTGTCTGCAATCCATTGATCAGGAAGCCAGGATCAGTGCACAAATGGAAAACACTTCTCTCAACCAGACACTCATGGAATAAAACTATATTTCTTACACTTAGAAAATTACCAAAAGAGAATGTGTTTCACAAGGAAGATGAAGGCATGCGATCCACTAACAGAGACCACTACAGATTGCTTTTAGGATGATGATTAAGGGAGGGGGGTTCCATGATGGCACCCATGTGCAAAAGATGTTGTCACTGAGGAGAGTAAGTGTGCTTGTTAATCAATTACAGATACATAAAGGAGAAGAAGGTGATAGGCCTGCGCAGGTTGGATTTAGTAGATATTATCTAAACAAAAGAATAATTAGAAGTTTGAGTATATTATTTGGAAATAGTTAAATGCTAAAAGAAACAGCCAAAATATTTCAGAGTGGGTGCTTACTTATGAAAGGCATCAGGGAAAGAGAAGGATGGGACAGGTGACTCTTCTACAGGTGATCAAGTGTAATTATTATATAAAGTTTATTTCTTATACATATATAAACTTTATATGATATAATGTTTGTATTTATACATGCATATATTGCACATATTTAGGTATATATTATTATATAATGTTTACATATACATTTATATATAATATAATATTTACATGTATTTATTATACGTTTATATGTTATTATGTAATGTTTTTGTAACGTTATATAAGTGTCATATATGTATATAAAACTGTATAAAATATACAATTTTTAAAAATTTGAATCCAGGTTACCTAACTTAGAGTGTAATAATGGTTTCAGAACTAGAATATAGTGATTCATACTTACATATAACACCCAGTGATAACCCTAACAAGTGCCTTCCTTAATGCCATCACCCATTTAACCCATTCCCCCAAGCCTTCCAGCAAACCTTAGATCTCTGTATATAAGAGTATCTTATGCTTTACCTCCCTATATGTTTTTGCCCTATTTTTCTTTCCCTTTTTTATATTCACCTGTTTTGTTTTGTAAATTCCACATATGAGTGAAATCATATGATATTTGTCTTTCTCTGACTGACTTATTTCGCTTAGCACAATTCATTCTAGCTCCATCTACATTGTTGCAAATGGCAAGATTTCATTCTTTTGATGATTACAGTTTTAAAAAACAGCTGAAATCTGGAATTGTGATGCCTCTAACTGGTTTTCTTCTTCAACATTACTTTGGCTATTTGGGGTCTTCTATGGTTCCATACAAATTTTAGGTTTGCTTGTTCTAGCTCTGTGAAGAATGCTGGTGGTATTTTGATAGGGATTGCATTGAATGCATAGATTGGTTTGGGTAGCATTGACCTTTTAACAATATTTGTTTTTCCAATCCATGAGCATGGACTGTTTTTCCATTTATTTTTGCCTTCTTCAATTTCTTTCATAATCTTTCTAGAGTTTTCAGAGTACATATCTTTTACCTCTTTGGTTAGGTTTAGTACTAGATATTTTATGGGTTTTGGTGTAATTTTATTTTTATTTTTTTAAATTGTTTTTACATGTATTTATTTATTTCAATAGAGACAGAGTTAGCAAGTGGGGGAGGGGCAGAGAGAGATGGAGAAGGAGAATCCCAAGCAGAATCTGCACTGGCAGGACAGAGCCTGCTGCAGGGCTCGAACCCACGAAATGCAAGACCATGATCTGAGCCGAAACCAAATATCAGATGCTTAACTGAATGAGCCACTCAGGCACCCCTGATCTGGTGTAATTTTAAATGGATCAATTCCTTTATTTCTCTTTCTACTGCTTATATAAATAGAACTGATTTCTCTATGTTGATTTTATATCCTGCTACTTTGCTGTATTCATGTATCCATTAGATCAGATTTTGGTGGAGTCTTTCAGGTTTTCTAGGTGGAGTATCATGTGATCTGCAAAGAGTAAATGTTTGACCTTATCCTTGCTGGATTTGGATGCCTTTTATTACTTTCATTGTTGTTGTCTGATTGCTGAGGCCAAGACTTCCAGTAGTATGTTGAATAAAAGTGGTGAGAGTGGATATCCTTGTCGTGTTCCTGGCCTGAGGGGGAAAGCTCTCAGATTTTTCCCACTGAGAATGATATTAGCTGTGGGTCTTTTGTATATGACCTTTATCATGTTGTGGTATGTTCTTTATATCCCCACTTTCTTGAGGGTTTTTATCCAGAAAGGATGCTGTATTTTGTCAAATCTTTTTCTGCATCTATTGAGAGGATCATGTGGTTCTTAACCTTTATTTTATTAATGTGATGTGTCACATTAATATTTGTAAATGTTGAAACATCCCTGCAGCCCAGGAATAAATACCATTGATAATGGTGAATAATTGTTTTCATGTATTGTTGGAAATGGTTTGCTAGTATCTTGTTGAGAATTTGTGCATTGATGTTCATCAGAGATATTGGTCTGTAATTCTTTTTAGTGGGGTCTTTGGTTTTGAATCAAGGTAATCATGGCCTCATAGAATGAGTTTGGAAGTTTTAAAATATTTTTTAAAATGATTAAATTCTATAATAAAATAAATTTTGAGATTAATATTGTGTAATCTTAATGTAACATACATAAAATATATTGCACTTTTCTATCCTTATACAAACAGAATATAACATATTTTCTCTATAAAATCACAAGAGACTCTAATGGTTTAGGTTAATGGAACATGGCTTTGTATGGCAGTGGTTTATCTCTCACATATATTTGCAAAATGTGTGTGGCTGAACTTTAATATTACATCAAAGCAACAAAGAGTTCTAACTTTGGGGGCAGCATACTTCGTTTTAAATGCTGCCTTCCCTGCTCACATTGTGGTAGTGGGTGAGTGACTTAAGTTCTCTGAACCTCAATTTCCTCATCTCGAGAAGTCGATAATTAGACTAGCCTTCCTTTTAGGGTAACAGTGGGAATCAAAAGAGTCAATATATGTAAAATGTTTAAAATAGTCTAACTCCTATTAAGTGCACTAGAAGTGTTTGCTATCTTTATTAGGGAGGGCATGTAAGAACCAGTGTACAATTGGAAGCCAGTATATAAAGCCAAATGTTCACAGACAGAGTTCAAATGTGAAAGGCAAGCGAGATAAATTTGGCTCATTGTAGAACCAAAACACTGCTAGAGATTGAAGGGAATAAAGGAGATACAAACTTAAGACTTTTAAATGAATGTCTGTGATTCTTGCTAGACTCAGAATAGTTGACATGCAATACAGAAAACAGACCACAGAATTAGCAGTGTGATTAGTTATTAGGAAATGAAAATCCCTTCCTAACACAGGGTTTTTAACAGGAACTCAAGGAAAGTTGTTAATGGAACATTTTTTGAAATAATAAACAAAACTGGTAGAGATCATTTTAATGTTCAGTATAAAAGGTCTGAGTGATATTTGGATTATTTTCCATTTTTAAAGTTTTTGTTTAAATTCCAGTTAGTTAACATACAGTGTTATAATAGTTTCAGGTGTAGAATGTAGTGATTCAACACTTCTGTACAACACCAAGTGCTCATCACAAAAAGTATTCTCCTTAATTCCTGTCACTGATTTAACCCACCCCACCACTCCCACCTTCCCTCTGTTATCCCTGTTTGTTCTCTATAGTTAAGAATCTGTTTCTTGGTTTGCCTCTCTGTTTTCCCCTTTGCTTGTTGGTTTTGTTTTTTAAATTCCAGATATGTTTGAAATCATGTGGCATTAGTCTTTCTCTGACTGGCTTACTTTGCATAGCATAATACTATCTAGCTCCATTCATGTCATTGTAAATGGCAAGATTCCATTCTTTTTTATAGTTGAGTAATATTCCATTGTATATATATACTGCATTTCCACCCTCATATCTAGGATTAGGGTAAGGTTTAGGGCCAGATTTAGGGAAAATGTTAGTGTTAGCACCAGAGTGATAGCATGTGCCTGGTATCCTATAGTTCAAAGACCTCTCTAGAGGGTTAGGTTTAGGTTAGGATTTGAATTAGGGGTTAGGAATTATGGTTTGGGGTTAGGGTTAGGGCTAGATTTGGGGTATTTGGGGTTTAATTAAGGTACGTAGCTAGCAACCTGCAGTTCAGAGACCTCTCCAGAGAATGAAACACCAGAGTTCTTTTGGAGTGAGAATAGACAGGGCAGCTATCCTCTAAGCTGAGGGAAGGAGTGGATTTAGGGCTCTAAATGCTCTTACATAGATTTTCTAAACTTTTGCAGGCATAAACTTGGAATTGAGTTTAAAAGACAATCAGGAAGGCATAAATGGTGTTGGTCAACTCTCAAAGAGTACCAGGTTAATAGGGAAAAGGTGAGTTTTAATGCATTCCATCTTTCTGTTTCACGGCTCCTGAATCTCCCCTACTTCAAGCCAGTTGTCTGGTAAATTTGGGCTTTACCGCCATGGGGAGCAGGAAAAAAATCAGGTGAATCAGCAGAACCCAGATTGACAAGACAACTTTTTCCTTGTTGGTTGGTGATAAGTTCTGTGGCATCCTAGTACAAGGACAGCATCAAGTTGAAGGAATTTCTGTAAACATATTTTTTCTTATGAACATCACACTGTTCTAACCTGGAAAGTTCCTTGAAGGGTATTAATTGCAATTTTGGGATTTGTCTTCCCCATGGTGTCAGTCAAGAAAAGAAGGTCACATTATTCTTTTTGTTTCCTTAAAGGCCCTATTTACTCTGGGATAAGGGTTCCATCCCATGATACCTTAAATGCCCTAAAGAATTCTTGCATTCTGCTCAAAGCACATCTTCTGGACAAGCCCAGGCTTTCTTTTATGTGACGATGATAGCCACAGTTTGGTTTAGACTCTGCTTTCCATGGTTAGATTTTGAACATTAGCACAGTTGGTACAGGAAGGCAGTTAGGTCGATGTTCTCAGGTTGCATAACAGCTAGAGAGCTGGTTGGTTTGTAAATGGTAAAGCATAGACCACAAAGAGAACAGTGGGGAGAGTGGACAACTACAGGAAGGTCAGTATGGAAAAGCTGAGAGAGCACTGCATAAGAGCTAGGTTCAGTTCAAAGTCACAGACATGAAAGGAATTAGGAGAATGCCTGTTAGTGACACTGGGGTGAGAAGAGAGTGCTATGCCACCCATTTTCCCTATAATGTTTGATTTAAAGGCATAGAGAGATATTTTATTCCACAATTCTAAAGCTACCTTTGATAGGGTCTTCATTCCCTCTTTTCCACTTAGAAGAAAATCAAGCCATAAATTTCCGAATTTTTCTTTTTATGAATTCTGGTTAGTTTGTCCTTTATCTCAATGGCTGGTATAGCAATTAAAGAAATGTCACACAACTGCTCCTTTCTTTTAATTATTGTAGTAAGGAATTCAGGCAGCTTTCTTTGTAAGGCAAGACAGTTGTGCCTACCTCAGAGGAAATACCCATAGCATTTGAGTTAAAATATTTGGTGGTGTTTTACCTCTCATTTTAGGGAAATAAAAAAGAAATCCCTTGGAAAATTTCCCCCATCCATCATGAGGTTAATGACACTTACATTACGAATAATATAAAATGGTGTATAGATATATTTGTGAATCGATCTTAACAATCTTAGGTCACATTCAGTTTTCTATCTTTCCAGCTGCAACTTGACCAATTAGACATCCTTTGTGTCTTTTTCAAGTTCTAGGATTACAATATTTGAGCTAGTAAAAATTCTTCAAAAGACTGCATGTGGGTCTGTGTTGGATGAACTTGTGATTGCTGTCTTCTGTCAGAGAGTGAGGGGAGACATAGCAGGGCAAAGCTATCTGGGAACATATAAATGTGGGAGACTATGTCTTTTAGCAACAACTATATAGTAAAGTGTTAATTTTTTCTATGAAAGATTGGTAACACACAAGAGAAAATAAGCAACTGAAAACCAATTTATTAATGCACATTGGAGTTCCATAACTTTATTTTTCACAAAAGAACAACCACAAGATAAACTTATGATTGAATTTTATCCAATATTCACATATCTTTGCCTATTTAAAATCAATGAATTTTCTATTTAGAGGTTCTATTTGGAATTATAGAAAGCATAAAAATGTGGAATAATTATAAATTATGACTCAGATGTCAGTGTCTTAGCTGCTGTCCGAAAGCATGTGAAATTTTGTGGAAACTCTTTCCACGCTGTTTCCAGGCCTCACACCTTAGGATTCACACACATTCAGTCTCAAGCACCACTGCTTCCCGTATACTTTTCTGATCTATACACCCTCCCTTTTCTTCTTGCTCCTTCTGTAGTATTCTTCAATTCTGTGATTTCATTTAGGTTTTTCAAAATTAGTTCCAGTCTCATTTATGGTTGGAAGTATTCTATCACTTAATCCCCCAGGCTATTTCACTTCTAAATTAGGATTAAGACCTTCAGTTCAGCTCATTGTGTGAATACTCATTTTGGGGTTGTATGTGTGCACATTTGTATCTTTGTTTATACTTCCAGTTGCATGCTATTTCTTCTTTGTCTATAAATAAGTCATTAGAATACATGAATGAATAAGAATATTTTGTTCTTCCTGTAATCATAACGTAATTCAAGTTAATTTTTTCACTCAATATTAACATTTTAAAGTTGCTACTGAGTTGTTTTCATCTCATGGTAAGCACTCATTTATATATAAGATTATTAAAAGTAGAGATATTCCTTTCTCTGTAACAACAAATTGGAAATAGCCTGAAAATACATAAAAGAGGAATACATTGAAAAGTCTTTTGTTTTTTGTTAAAAAATATTTTCTATGAAAATTGTCTTCTTGGCTATGGAACTTAATATTTAATCTTTATCCAACACTAACTTAGGGATTTATAAAAAAGAACTCATTCACTTGAAAACTTATTGATTTTATCCACAACAGGAAAAATATATGCATGAAACATAAAAATAAAACTATAAAAATGTTACTGTAACAAGAGTATATTTGGAAATGGCATAGGTCTTCTCCAGTCTACTGACAGGTGTTTGATGATGAGTGGGCAGCCTTTGAGTTTATGATTCTTCCTCCGGGTATTAGAAACAATGATGATGGGAAAAAATGCAAGTTCTGAAGGCTACTTTGTTCTACTGGGTTTTTCTCATTGGCCTCATCTGGAAGTAGTTCTCTTTGTGCTTATCTTGATGTTCTACTTGATGACATTGATAGGCAACCTTTTTATTATTGTCTTGTCATACCTGGATGCCCATCTCCACACTCCCATGTACTTTTTCCTCTCAAACCTCTCTTTTCTGGATCTCTGCTACACCACCAGCTCCATCCCTCAGTTGCTGGTCAATCTCTGGGGCCCAGAAAAGACCATCTCTTATGCCGGTTGCATGACTCAACTTTACTTTGCCCTCGCACTGGGAACCACAGAGTGTGTCCTCCTGGTGGTCATGTCCTATGACCGTTATGCAGCTGTCTGTAGACCCCTGCATTACACTGTGATCATGAACCCTCGTTTCTGCCACCTGTTGGCTGTGGCTTCCTGGGTCAGTGGCTTTACCAACTCAGCACTTCATTCCTCCTTTACCTTCTGGGTCCCCCTCTGTGGACATCGCCAAGTGGACCATTTCTTCTGTGAAGTTCCAGCACTGCTGCGATTATCGTGTGTTGATACCCATGCTAATGAGCTGACCCTCCTGATCACGAGCTCCATTTTTGTTCTCATACCACTCATCCTCATTCTCAGTTCTTATGGCGCCATTGCCTGGGCTGTGCTGAGGATGCAGTCATCAGCTGGACTTCAGAGAGTCTTTGGGACATGTGGAGCCCATCTTATGGTTGTGTCCCTCTTTTTCATTCCAGCCACGTGCATATATCTGCAGCCACCATCAGAAAGTTCTCAAGATCAAGGCAAGTTCATTGCCCTCTTTTATACTGTTGTCACACCTAGCCTCAACCCTCTAATCTACACTCTCAGAAACAAAGATGTACGAGAAGCAGCAAGGAGACAAGTGGGTCTAGATTGGGAGATATGACAGAGAGATCACAATTTTTGTGCTGCAACTTTCGTTCAGAGTCTGATCCATCTTGGAGGGTGTTTCCCTGCTTCTTTGATACTTATTTTAGTCTAAAACCCAGCCTTAAACTTGGGTTGTTTTTATTGGCTAATTCTGAAATATTATCTAGAGATAAATTTTTGATTTGTAACACTTCATTTTTAATAATTCCATATTTAGTGTCCATAGAAATTAGAAACTGTTTTTTTTAACTTTATTCATTTGGAGAGAGACAGAAATCACAAGAGGGGGAGGGAGAGAGAGAATCCCTAGCAGGCTTCACAGAGCACAGAGCCTGATGTCGGGGTGGAACTCATGAAACCATGAGATCATAACCTGAGCTAAAATCAAGAGTTGAATGCTTAACCAATTGAGCCACCCAGTCACATCCTAGGGGCTATGTTTTAAAAATAATATGCTAAGGTGTGCCTGGATCACTCATGTTGATTAAATGTTGGAATCTTTACTTTGGCTCAGGTCATAATCTCATGGTTTGTGAATTCAAGCCCCGCATCTGAGTCTGTGCCAACAGCATGGAGCCTGCTTAGGATTCTTTCTCCCTGTGTGTCCTCCACTGGCTCTCTCTTTCTCCATAAATAAATAAATGAAAACTTCTAAAATAAATAAAACAAAAATAATATGCTAAATTATGGACTAAGCATTAGTATTTACAAAAATATGGGGGCACTATTGCAAAGACATAGATGAATGGAGTTTTTGGTCATTGACAGGCATTCAATTTAGTTAAATGGTAAAACGATGTATGACACTTCTTTGGTTTAAGCATACTTTTTTCAAGATACTATATTATATGAGTGTTTTATTCTATGGGTCTATATGCTTGTCACATCGAACAGCATAAAGAAATATCTGTTCAAAATGGTTCATTTGTTCACCCATCCAATTATGCATCTACTCATTCATTTATTCATTTACTTCAATACCTAAATATCTTCTAGATGTCAGATTTTGCTAAAATAGGTGAATAAAACTCTTTTTGCCTGAGTTGAATTCATTTTCTGGTGGGGGAAATAACAATGTAAGGTAAAAAATGAAGTATCTTGATTTGAATTAATGTGTCACTGGGAACAGTGCTAATAATTTATGGTAGCTTTTTAAATTTAAAACAAGGGACACCTGGGGGGCTCAGTTGGTTAAGTGTCCAACTCTGGCACAGGTCATGAACTCACAATTTATGAGTTTGAGCCCGACATTGGACTCTCTGCTCTCAGTTCAGAGCCAACTTTGGATCCTTGGTCTCTCTCTTTCTCCCCCTCCCCCACTGTCTCTGTTAAAAATATTAAAATAAATAAATAAATAAATAAATAAATAAAATTTAAAACAAAGAGTTTGGCCATGAATCTTGAACAATAAACGCCTATTCTTAATTCCTGTAGGAGGATGATACTATTCAAGAAAACCAAACAAAACAGAATATGTGTTTAATTTGTTTTAATTGGGCTTTATTAATGCCATACTGAAGGTACATCAAAACTTTTCTTTTTAAACATCATTATTCCTTGTTGACTAGAATTATTTTTTAATGTTAAAAAGAAACTTGGCCAATATCCTTTAATTTATCACTCTTAATGGTAGATAATAATACTGATGAGTCATGAGTGGGAGACACTCTTAAGTAATACAGTACCAGTAGACTTCTCTTCATTTTCTACTTTTAAAGACACTTGAAAATGTATACCTTAGTTAGAATAACTTTTAAAATTGTGATTTATAGACTGCCAGCTAATGGGAATTCATAAATTGAACAACTAGGTGAAGTAATATTAGAACATTTAATATCTGAAGCAGATAGAACTAGGCTCTGAAAAAATAATATGATTCATCCAAGGGATGTCTTAATTATCTGAACAAATTGTTGATTAAAAGAATTGATTGGTGCATGTTAATTTTGCTTTTAAAACTTAATTTAATATGAATATTTGTCATTAGCATGGATACTACAAAAATAAACATACATATTTTTCAATTACTTAGTATTAATATATGATACTTTTCTTGTAATGACTTCATGTATTACATATATCACTCCCCCACCATCACTTGAAATAAACTTACTTTGCATATTCTATTTCATATTGGAAGACATGTTCGGTTGAAGTAAGTCAGCTTATATACAGGGACAGTGGGGACAATTTATTTTAAGGTGGTCTCTTAGATACTCATCAGTCAGAGAAAGGCAAAATCATAGGATTTCACTCATATGTGGAATTTAAGAAACAAAACAGATGAACATTGGTGAAGGGAAGGAAAAATAAGATAAAAGCAGAAAGGGAGGCAAACCATAAGAGACTCTTAAATACAGAGAACAAACTGAGGGTTGCTGGAGGAAGGTGGGTGGGGGTATGGGCTAAGTGGGTGATGGGCATTAAGGAGTTCACTTGTTAGGATGAGCACTGGGTGTTATAGGTAGGGGATGAGTCACTAAACTTTATTCCTGAAATTATTATTATACTAAATGTTAACTACCTTGCATTTAAATAAATAAATTTCAAAAGAAGAAAAAAAGAAACTCATTACTTTTATAGCTATAATTCAGATGTTAAAGTTGTAGTTTATCACCTCTTTTAAGATCTAGATGTAATTGATCTAGATCCTATTAAGTGAATTATAAAATTAAGAAAATAAAGTGCAGGATCTCCCCTAAGTTCCTGAATGCATTACCATTACGTGGTCTTCTGTGCTTGGACCCTTTCTGTGTATTTTGTTTTCTTCTTTCATCCTCTTTTTAATCTCTTACTAGACATGAACACTGATAGAAGGTAGAATCCCATGAACCCATCCACAACAAGCTCATGCATGTAACAGAATTTTTATTAAATAATAATTTTAATATTAAGTCATGTGATGGGATCTCTTCACTTATCACACAAACTTTATAAAATATGAAAACATGGACTCCTCATGCCTCCCTGGAAATATTACCATTTGGAATACCTCATGTAGCGCTCCAGCCTTTCTTTTATTAAAAAAATGTTTAGTTACTTATTTTCAAAGACAGCATGAAAAGGGGATAGACAGAGAGAAAGACAGAGAGAGATAGAATTGCAAGCAGCTCCACAGTGTCAGTGCAGAGCCTGAGGTGAATTCATGAAACCAGGAGATCATGACCTGAGCTAAAACAAGGAGTTGGACGCTCAGCTCACTGAGCCACCCAGGCTCCCCCACTCTGGCCTTTCAACAGATAAATGGCTGTCTTTTTCGGGTCTATTGAAGTATAATTTACATACAATAAAATCCATCCATTTAAATGTACAGTTCAATGAGTTTTGACAAACGTATAATTATGTAAATATCACACATTGAAGACACAGAACGTTTCCATGACTCCCGAAAGAACACTGTGCTCTTTTGCAATTAATTCTCTTCATCCATCTACAGCCTTAAGCAGCGATCAGTTTTCTTTCACTATAGTTTTGATTTTTTTTTTTTAGAATGTCATATAAATGTAATGATACAGTGTGTAATCTTTGAGTTTGGCTTCTTTCACTTGGCAAGATGTCTTTGAAATTTATGCATGTGTCAGTAGCTCCTTCCTTTTAAGTGATGGCTAGAATTCCATTGTATGAATAACACACATTATATCCATTTATCTGATAATAGTCTTTTGGGAGTACTTTTTGGCTAATATGAGTAATACTATTATGAAAACTAGTAGACAAGTGTTTGTGTGGGCATGTAATTTTCATTTAACGTGGGTAAGTGCATAGTAGAATTGATGGATCATGTCCTTAGTATACGTTCACATTTATTAGAAACTGTCAGAATGTTTTCACAGTGTCTGTACCATGATCACTGCAAAGAGTAGTATATGTGAGTTCCAACTGCCCACATCCTGTGTAACACCTCGTATTGTCAATCTTTATTTTTTTAGCTTTTCTAGTAGGTTTATAGTTGTATCTCATTGTGGTTTTTTTTTGTTTTTGTTTTTGTTTTTTTAAATTAAAGCATAATGAACATACAATATTATATTAGTTTCAGGTGTACATCATAATGATTCAACAATTCTATACATTATTCAATGCTCATTAAGATGTGTAGTCATCATCTGTCACCAAACAATGTTATTACAATCTTATTGACCATATTTCTTATGCTGTACTTTTTATATCCATGGCTTATTTATTTTATAACTGGAAGTTTGTGTCTCTTAATCTTTTTTTATCTATTTCATCCATCCCCACCTACCTCCCCCCTGACAACAACTAGTTTGTCCTCTGTATTTAAGAGTGTGTTTGTACGGTTTCTCTCTTTCTTCTTTAGTTTGTTCATTTGTTTTGTCTCTTAGTATCTACATGTGACTGAAATTGAATGGTATTTGTCTTTGTCTGACTTATTTCAGTTAGCATAATACTCTCTAGGTCCATCCACGTTATCATAAATGACAGTTTCATTCTTTCTTTTAATGGTATTTTCATTCTTTTTCATGGCTGAGCAATTTCCCGTAACTATATGTGGCATATCTATATCTATATCATCTACATCTATATCTAACCTATATCTTTATCTATATCTAATCTATATCTATATCTATATCTATATCTATATCTATATCTATATCTATCTATATATCTATATCTACATCATCTATATCTATATATCTAATCTATCTATACCATCTAAATCTATCATCTATCTATATCTAATCTTTCTATACCAACCACATCATACATCTATTGATGGATACTTTAGTTGCTTTCTTACTTTGGCTACTGTAAATAATGCTGCTGTAAACACAGGGTTATGTATATATCTTTTTGATTTAGTGTTTTTATTTTCTTTGGGTGAATACCCAGTAGTGGAATTACTGGATCATGTGGTAAGTCTATTTTTTAAGGGAACTCCATAGGGTTTTCCACAGTGGCTGTGCCAGTTTGCATTCTGACCTACAGTGCACGAGGTTCCTTTCTTTTGTGTTTTTATTTGCATTTCCTTGAGGACTGGGGATGTTCACTAACCTTTCTTGTACTTGATATATCTTATTTTGTGAAGTTTTAATTAAAATATTTTACCCTTTTGTATGGGGTCATTCACCTTCTTTATTGAGTTTTTAAATGATATATATTCTTGACTCAAGTCCTTTGTCAGATGTTTTGTAAGTATATTCTTCTAGGCTATGGTATGACTTTTATAATCGTGTGTTTTAAAGGGTAAGTTTCTAACCTTAGTGAAATACAGTGTGTTATTTCTACAAAGAAGCCTGTTGGCATTTTGATCTGGATTGCATTGCATTTATAGACCAATTTGGGAACAATTGACATCTTGGCAATATTAGATCTTCTGATTCGTGAACAAGGCTTATATCTCCAATTATTTACATCTTAATTTCTCTCAGAATCATTTGAATTTTGTATTGTACAGATCTTGCACAAATCTTGCAAATTCATCCCGTTTTTGGATGCCAATGTATCCAAATATCATTGTGAATGGCATGGAAATAAAATTGAGTATCTCATTTTGTTTAATATTTTTATTTTTATTTTTTTCTTTCAAGATTTTATTTAAATTCAAGTTAGTTGACATAGAGTGTAGTATTGGTTTCAAAGGTAGAATTTAGTGATTAATCACTTACATATAACACCCAGTGCTCATCACAACAGGTACCCTCCCTAATGCCCATCATCCGTTTAGCCCATTCCCACTCCCCTCCCCTCCAGCAACCCTCAGTATGTTTGCTACAGTTAAGAATCCTTTAATGTTTGCCTCCCTTTCTGTTTTTATGTTATTTTATTTTTATCCCTCACCATATGATGATCGTTTTGTTTCTTAAATTTCGCATATGGGTAACATCATATATTATTGGTCTTATTTGACTGACTTATTTTGCTTAGTATAATACACAGTAGTGTATTATGTCATTGCAAATGGCAAGATTTCATTCTTTTTAATGGCCGAGTGATATTCCCTTGTATATATATACACCAGTTCTTTATCCATTCATCACTCAGTGCACATTTGGGGTCTTTTCAAAATTTGGCTATTGTTGGGGTGCCTGGGTGGCTCAGTCAGTTAAGCGTCTAACTTTAGCTCAGGCCATGATCTCACAGTCTGTTAGTTTGAGTCCCACATTGGGCTCTGTGCTGACAGCTCAGAGCCTTGAACCTGCTTCAGATTCTATGTCTCCCTCTCTCTGCTTCTCCCCTACTCATGCTCTGTCTCTCTCTCAAAAATAAATAAATATTAAAATTTTTTAATAAAAAAATGTTGGCTATTGTTGACATAGTTCTACTATAAATGTTGGGGTGCATGTGCCCCTTCAAATCTGTATTTCTGTATCTTTGGATAAATACTTAGTTTTGCAATGGCTGGGTCATAGGGTAGTTCTATCTTTAACTTTCTGAGGAATCTCTATACTGTTTTCCAGAATGGCTGCATCAGTTTGCATTACCACCAACAGTGTAAGAGGGTTTCCCTTTTCTCTACATCCTTGCCAACATCTGTTGTTTACTGAATTGTTAATTTTAGTCATTCTGAAAGGTGTGAGGTGCTATCTCATTGTGGATTTTATTTGTATTTCCCTGATGATGAGTGATGTTGAGAAGTTTTTCATGTGTTTGTTGGCCATTTGGATGTCTTCTTTGAAAAATTGTCCAATCATGTCTTCTGCCTATTTCTTAACTAGGTTGTTTGTTTTTTAGGTGTTGAGTTTGAGATTCTTTATATTTGGATATTTGGATATTTGGATATTTGGATATTTGGATAGCCCTTGATCCTATGTCATTTGCGAACATCTTCTCCCATTCCTTTGGTTGCCTTTTAGTTTTGCTGATTGTTTCCTTTAGTGTGAAGATTTTTGTCTTGATGAGGTTTTGATAGTTCATTTTTGCTTTTGTTTTTTCTAACATGTCTAATAAGACGTTGCTATGGCCAAGGTCAAAGATGTTACTGCCTGAGTTCTTCTCTTAAATGTTGGTGGTTTTCAGTCTCACATTTAGGTCTTTCCTCCACTTTGAATTTATTTTTGTGTATGGTGTAAGAAAGCGGTTCAGGTACATTCTTCTGCATGTTGCTGTCCAGATTTATCAACACCACTTGTTGAAGAGACTGTCTTTTTTCCACTGAGTACTGTTTCCTGTTTTGTCAAAGATTAGTTTACCATATAGTCATGGATCCACTTCTAGGTTCTCTATTCTGTTCCATTGATCAATGTGTTTTTGTTTTTTTTGGTTTTTTTTTTTTGGTGTCAGTACCATACTGCCTTAATGACTACAGCTTTATAATACAGCTTGAAGTCCAGAATTGTGATGCCTCCCACTTTGCTTTTCTTTTTCAACATTACTTTGGCTATTCGGGGTGTTTTGTGGTTCGATACACATTTTAAATTAGATTGTTCTCACTCTGTAAAGAATATTGGTGTTACTTTGATAAGGATTGCATTGAATGTGTAGATTGCTTTGGGTAATATAGACATATAACATATCTGTGATATCTTTGGTTAGGTTTATTCCTAGGGATTTTATGATTTTTGGTGCAATTCTAAATGTGATTTATTCCTTGATTTCTCTTTCTGCTGCTTCATTATTGGTATACAGAAATGAAACTGATTTCTGTATGTTGATTTTATATCCTGTGATTTTGCTGAATTCATGTATCATTTCTAGCATTGTTTTGGTAGAGTCTTTCAGGTTTTCCACGTAGAATATCATGTCATCTGCAAAGAGAAAGTTTGACTTCCTCCTCGACTATTTGGATGCCTTTTATTTCTTTGTGTTGTCTAATTGCTGAGGTGAAGACTTCCAGTAGTATGTTGAACAACAGTGGTTAGAATGGACATCCCTGTCATGTTCTTGACCTTAGGAGAAAAGCTCTCAGTTTCCCCCCACTGAGGATGATATTAGCTGTGGGTGTTTCATATATGGCTTTTATGATGTTCAGGTACGTTCCTTATATCCCTACTTACTTAGTGTTTTTAACAAGAAAGGATGTTCTACTTTGTCAAATGCTTTTTATGCATCTATTGAGAGCATCATATGGATTTTATCCTTTCTTTTATTAATGTGGCATTTTACATTTATTGATTTGCAGATATTGTACCTCCCCTGCACCCCAGAATAAATCCCACTTGATCATGGTAAATAATTCTTTTAATGTACATTTGATGTACTTTAATGTAAGGTTCTTTTATGTAGATTTTCTAGAATCTTGTTTAAAATTTTTGCTTTGATGATCATCAGGGATATTGGTATATATTTCTGGTTTTTAGTAGGGTCTTTGTTTTGGGAATCAAGGTACTGCTGGCCTCATAGAATGAGTTTTGAAGTTTTCCTTACATTTCTTTTTTTTAACAGTTTCTGAAGAATAAGCAGTAACTCTTGTTTAAAGGTTTGGTAGAATTCCCTGGGAAGCCATCTGGCCCTGGACTTTTGTTTTTGGAGTTTTGTTTTGTGTTTGGAGATTTTGTTTAGTGATTCAATGTCTTTGATGGTTATGAGTGTTCAAATTTTCTGTCTTCCTTTTCCAGTTTTGTAGTGTTTATGTTCTAGGAATTTATCTATTTATTCCATATTGCCCACTTTTTTGGCGTATAATTGCTTATAATATTCCTGTTGTTTGTATTTGTGGTGTTGGTTGTTATTTCTCCTATTTTATATGGGATTTTATTTCGGTCTTTCTCTTTTCTTTTTGATAAGGCTGGGGTTTGTAAATTATTTTAAGTCTTTTAACAAACTAGTTCCTCATTTATTGATCTGTTCCACTGTTTTTTTTTTTAAAGTTGTATATCACTTATTTCTGTTCTAATCTCTACTATTTCCATTTCTGCTGGTTTTGGGCTTTATTTGCTGTTATTTTTCCAGATCCTGTAGGTGTGAGGTTAGGTTGTGTATTTGAGACATTTCTTCCTTCTTTAGGAAAGCCTGGATTGGTATATATTTCCCTCTTATGACCACCTTTGCTGCATCCCAAAGGTTTTGGACTGTTGTGTTTTTATATTCATTTGCTTCCATGTATGTTTAAATTTCTGGTTAACCCATTCACTCTTTAATAGAATGTTCTTTAAACTCTATGTTTTTGTGGTCACTTCAAATTTCATAGCATTGTGATCTGAAAATAAGCATGGTATGATTTGAATCTTTTTGTGTGTGTTGATGGCTGACTGTGACTCAGTATGTGATCTATTCTGGAGAATGTTCCATGGGCACTAGACAAGAATGTGTATTCTTCTGCTTTAGGATGAAATGTTCTGAATATATCTGTTAAGTCCATCTGGTCCAGTGTGTCATTCAGAGCCATTGTTTCCTTGTTGATTTTCTCCTTCAGTTATCTGTCCATTGTTGTAACTGGGGTGTTAAAGTTCCCTACTATTATAGTATTATTATTAATGAATTTCTTTAAGCATGTTATTAATTGATTTATACGTTTTCCTGCTCTCAAGTTAGGCACATAAATATTTACAATTTTTAGATATTCTTGTAGAATAGACCCATTAATTATCACAGAATGCACTTGTTCATCTCTTAATACAGTCTTTGATTGTCTGATATAAGCATGGCTACTCCAACTTTCTTTTGGTGTCCATTAGCATGATAAATTGTTCTCTAACCCCTCACTTTCGATGTCGAGGTGTCTTTGAATATAACATGAATCTCTTAGAAGCAGCATATGAATCAGTCTTTTTTAAAAAAAATCCATGGTGATACCCTATGTCTTTAGATTGGAGCATTGAGTCCATTTACATTTAGTGTAATTATTGATATGAATTTAGTGCCATTGTATTACCAGTAAAGTAGCTCTTCCTGTAGATTGTCTGTTCCTTTCTATATTGTTGCTCTAGGTCTCTGTTTCCTGCTCAAAGATTCCCCTTAAATAATCTTTGCAGATATGGTTTAGAGTTCATGAACTCCTTTAGTTTTTCTTGTCTTGGAAACTCTATCTCTCCATCTCTTCTGAGTGACAGCTTTGCTAGATAAAGAATTTTTGGTGGCATATTTTTTTTCCTGTTTAGCATGTTGAATATACCATGCCACTCACTTCCGGTGTGCCAAGTTTCTGTGGACAGGTCTGCTACTAACCTTATGTCTCTACCCTTGTAGGTTAAGGACCTTTTGTCCCTAGCTGCTTCCAGAATTCTCTGTTTATATTTGCATTTATCAAATTTCACTATGAAATATCTTGATGTTGATCTGTTTTTGTTTTTTTTTATTTTGAGGGGAGTTCTCTGTGCCTCTTGAACTTGAATGTTTGTTTCCTTCCCCATATTAGGGATGTTCTCAGCTATAATTTGTTCGGATAAGCCTTCTGCCCCTTTTTCCTGCTCTTCTTATTCTGGGACTGCTATGATATGGATATAATTGTGTTTCATGAAATCATTGAATTTTCTAAGTCTATATTTGTGTTTAATAGTTCTTTTCCCTCTTATATTTCAGCTTTAGTATTTTCCATAACGTTATCTTCTGTCATCTATTTGTTCCTGTACTTCTTCCATCCTCATTGTGATTACATCCCATCAGTTTTGCATCTCTGTTATAGCTTTTTGGGGAGCCTATTTTTCAGGTGTTTTATCTCTGCAGCAATGGTTTCTCTGGTGTCTTCTATGCCTTTTGCCGTCCCAGCTAGTGTTCTTATTACTATTGTTCTAAATTCTTGTTCAGATATATTGCGTATATCTGTTTTGAGCAAATCCCTGGCTGTGGTTTCTTTTTTATCTCTTTTTTGGGGAGAATCACCCTGTCTTGTCATTTTGTCTAGATTTCTGTCTTTTGCATGTTATGAAAGATTGTTATGTTTCCTGCACCTGAGAGTAATGCTATATTAAGAAGGGGTCATACAGTGTTCAGAGCCTGGCACTTCACGAAGTGTTTCTGGTATATGTTGTGTGCACTCTTCTATTGTGATTGGCTGCTCTTTCCCCCAGGTCAGTTCTCTGCAGGTTTCCTCCTTGCTTGCAGTGGGGAGTGTTTGGGTCTTCAATTAGTTATGCTTTGATTTGTTTGTTAAAATAAGCCTAGTTTTAAAAAGTCCTTTTCAAAAAAAAAAAAAAGAGAGAGAGAAAGGGAGAAAGAACAAAAAAAAAAATCCCACACTGACAAAAAACTAAACTTGATTCTGAATGAAAAGAAAGAATAAAATAGAAAAGAAATAAAAGAAAAGAAGAAAAAAGGAAAGCCTAGTCCTATTTACACCAGAACTGAAGCTGACGATTTGGAACACTGAATGATCTGTAGACTTGGTGCATGTGGAGATGGGGGGCTTGTGTTGGTCCTCTGGAGGTAGAGGCCCACTGTGCTGACTCACAGTCAGGTCTTCCCTAGTAAAGATGCTCTTTCAGGGCACAGTGGGATGCTGTATGTTGGAAGTGTCTCCAGCCTCAACTGAAGGTACTGTGTTGCTCACTTAATCCTGGCTGTTCTGTTGTGTCAGGGGAAGATGGTGTCACCCTGCTCTCTTGTTCCTGGGAGGGGAGCTTGCACCCACTGCTGTTCAGGGAATCCTCACAGACCAGTGAACTATCTCCCCTCTGTGTCTCAGGCTTCCATAAGATCCCTGCCCTCAACCTTTCTCTGCCTAGAATATCAACATGCTTAGCACCATAGCTGTTCTGTGTTTTATTGCTGATATTCAAACCTCCAAATTATAAAGGACCTGGCAAGTCACAGGCCTGCTCCATTACTCCAGAGGAGAGGCCTGCATTGCTGTTCCTGGTGCTTCCTGTACCTGAAAAGCAGTCACAGGGCCATGCAGGGGCCTGGAGTTTATGGTGAAGCACAGCAAAAAGTTGTAACGAGGTTATATGCTTTCTGCATGTGCTTCTGTCTCCTGCTGTTGAACAACTGCTCAGAGGTGCCATAGAGGTTTTTTTGTTGTTGCAGAGGCAATATAACCTCTTCCAAATGCATAGCAGGAAGCAGAACCATTCTTTCCCAGTGCAACCCGGGGGATCCACACACCATGCTGTCCACTGTCCACCTCCAGGCCTTTACCCTCCTCCCCAGGAGCACAGCTGCTCACCCAGAATGACTGGCGAATGGTGCAGACCTCAAAAATCTTCCAAATTCAGCTCCACTATTTGCAAAAACTTGCCATAGTCAGTTTCTCTCAAGTCCCCAATCAATGGTTTTGGGGGAGTGCTTTTCTTGCATGAACCTAAGACATTGCTCTCTCTCCCCCTCTTTCCTTCTCCTCTTCGAGAAAAGGGCTCCCTCCCTTCCATGGCACCACAGCTTTTTTCTCCCCCAACTCTGCACTTTGCACTATACCTGCCTCATTTTCTCCCTCTAGTTATGCAGATTGTTCTCTTAATCTTCTCATCAATTTCCTAGTTTTAAAAATGATTTGATGTTGATCTATCTGTGTTGGAGAGATGAGGCAAGCCCAGGATCCCCCTACAGCTCCACCATTTTAACTCCTTCTCCAGAATTGAGTTTTTTTTTATTTGACATTGTATCCTATGACTGTGATAAATTCAAATATTATTTTTGGTAGCTTTTACATAGACCACTTAGTATGTTTTAAGTACATGATCATGTCATCCACAAATAGAGACTTTTATTTCCACTTCTCCAATTGCTATGCCTATTCCTTTATCTTTCCGTGTCACCACCTATGAACTCTAGGTTACTAACAAGTGGAAGAACTGGGAGTAGAAATTCTTGCCTTGTTTCAATCTTTTTAAATGAAATTTATTGTCAAACTGGTTTCCATACAACACCCAGTGCTCATCCCAACAAGTACCCTCCTCAATGCCCACCACCCACTTTTCCCTCTCTCCCACCCCCCCATCAACCCTCAGTTTATTCTCATTTTTAAGAGTCTCTTATGGTTTGGCTCCCTCCATCTCTAACTTTTTTTTCCCCTTCCCCTCCCCCATGGTCTTCTGTTAAGTTTCTCAGGATCCACATATGAGTGAAAACATATAGTATCTGTCTTTCACTGCCTGACTTATTTCACTTAGCATACACTCTCCCATTCCATCCACACATTGCTACAAAAGGCTAGATTTCATTCTTTCTCATTGCCACATAGTATTTCATTGTATATATAAACCACAACTTCTTTATCCATTCATCAGTTGAAGGACATTTAGGCTCTTCCCATAATTTGGCTATTGTTGAAAGTGCTGCCTTGTTTGAAATCTTAAGGGGAAAGTATTTACTCTTTTACCAATAATGATGTTATTAGCTGTGTTTTATTGATGTCCTCTATCAGGTTCAGAAAACTTCTTTCTGTTCTTGGTTTGCTGAGAGTGTTTACCATGAAAGTGTGTGATTTTTTTTTCCACTGATTTTTCTGTATTTCCTGATGTGGTCTTGTGGTTTTTTTCTTCATTATTATATCAAATGGTGAATTTCACAATTGATTTTGACATATTAAGCTAACTTTGTCTCCTGGGAAAAAATCCAAGTTGATCTGGCCTGCCAGGTTTCTGTGGATAGGTCTGCTGCAAACTTGATCTGTCTTCCCTTGTAGGTTAAGGACTTTTTTTCCCTTGATGCTTTCATGATCCTTTCCTTGCCTGAGTATTTTGTGTTTTTGACTATGATATGCCTTGTTGATGGTCATTTTTTGTTGAATCTAATGGGAGTCCTCTTGCTTCCTGGATTTTGATGTCTGTGTCTTCCCCCAGGTTAGGAAAGTTTTCTGCTATGATTTGCTCACATAACCCTTCTACCCCTTTTTCCCTCTTCATCATCATCTGGGACCCCTATGATTCTGATGTTGTTTCTTTTTAGTGAATCACTGATTTATCTAATTCTTAAATTGTGCTCTTTTGCCTTAGTCTCCCTCTTTTTTTTCTGCTTCCTTATTCTCCATAAGTTTGTCCTCTATATCACTGATTCCCTCTGTCTCATCCATCCTTGCCACTGTGGCATCCATTTGAGATGCAGCTCAGTTATAGCATTTTTCATTTCATCCTGACTAGCTTTTACTTCTTTTATCTCCACAGAAAGGGATTCTAATCTATTATTGACTCCAGCCAGTATTCTTATTATAGTGAGTCTAAATTCTGGTTCAACATCTTGCTTGTATCTGTGTTGGTTAAGCCCCTGGCTATTGTTCCTTCCTCCACTTACTTTTGGGGTGAATTATTTTGTTTCATCATTCAAGGGAGAAAAGGAATTAATGAGGTAAAATTTTTTAATTAAAAAATTAAAAATTAAAAACAACACACACACACACACACACACACACACACACACACACACACACAAATCATATAAATGATGCTGGATCCTACGTGTATTTTGGTCTGGCTGTTGAAAGAGGCTTGATTAGAGAAAAAAAAGGTGGGGGGAATCATTTGAAAATTTGAAAAAATGAATACACTGAAATAGTATAGAATGAAATGATGGAAGTGAAATAGAATTTGAAAAAAATTACAAAAAAGTCTAAAATATAGTAGAAAAAATTAAAGAAAAATATTTTTAATAAAAATTGAAAATAAAAATAAATTTTTCTCTTTCTGTATACAAGAAAAATGAAAGAAGTGAAAAAGAGGAAAAAGAAAAAGAAATAGAAATAGAACAGATGGACCAGTGAACAGACTGAAATACAACTGAAATTACTTCGTTTTCCCCTAGAAGTCTAACTATGAAGTACTTTATAGTTTGTAAACTAAGTAGGCAGACAGATTTGTGTTCCTGAAGAGTGAGGTTGGCCCAGTTGAGTGGGGCTTAGTGTAACGGCTCCGTTCTCCCCTAGATAGTGCTGCTTAGCTTACTCAGGTGGATTGTTGTGGTGCCTACGAGCATCTATGCACATGTGTGGGAGAGGTGACAATGGCGTCACCCAGCTACCCAGTCTCTAGTATTGGAACTCTGTTCTCCAAGATCAGCAATTGCACATCCGTCCTTTGTCTTCAGCCTGTGTACACTCCCTATTTTTTCACTGTCCGTGACCAAGCCCCAGGCAGCACCTCCCTCCTGAGTTTTATCTCAGATGCCGCTGTTTTTTCCAACCCCTTATTTCTGAGGGACTGTGGCTTTGACTCGTTCTGCCCCTCTGTGGGAGGGTCTCACTGAGCAATGGACAGGTGCTCACTGCACCCAGGAATGTTCACAGAACCAAGCTGCTGCTGATGCCCAGAGACTGCCTCTGGGTGCCAGCCCACCTCAGAAAAGGTTTACATGATGTGTAGCAGCAGTGTTTCAAGGATTATGGAAAATCACAATGCACATCTGGAACAAGGCTTCACCCTTAACATTCTTGTTCCAGCAACAGCGAATGTAGTTGTTCTCTGAGGTCTGCTGGGACCTTTGCCTGTAGGGGGCCACACAGCCTCTACCAGATGTCCTAACAGCAGGGAACCACCTCTCCCAGTGTGGCCTGAAGACCCCCAGACTTCGCTCTGCTCCTGGAGATTCACCCTGCTTCATACCTGCTCACTGCCAGGTATCGAGCTGCGGAGATTCAGACTCCGTGCTCCTTCTGTTTATAGAGTCATAATGGAATTTAAACCCTCTCCTTTCTCCTTTCTCCCTTTTTAGTTCAGTCCCTGAAGCTATTTCCACTTTTCCACTATCCCTCCAGCTGCTTGTGGGGGGGGGGTTGATTTTCCCATACTCTCCCCCCTGTCTGCGTCCTTTCTGTGCAAGCAAAAACAGCTCCCTGCCCTCTATGGCTTCTCTCTTCCCCAGTTCGTCTCTCTGCACTATGCACTGGCTGAGTTCTGTGGTTCAGGTTGTGCAGATTGTGTTAATCCTCAAATCATAATTCAGCTATTGTTGAAAGTGCTGCTATAAAGAAGGGGGTACAAGTGCCCCTATGCATCAGCACTCCTATATCCTTTGGGTAAATTCCTAGCAGTGCTATTGCTGGGTCATAGGGTAGATCTATTTTTAATTTTTTGAGGAACCTCCACACTGTTTTCCAGAGTGGCTGTACCAGTTTTCATTCCCACCAACAGTTCTCTTTTATCCACATTCTTGCCAACACTCGTCTCCTGTGTTCATTTTAGCCATTCTGAAAGGTGTGAGGTGATATCTCAATGTAGTTTGGATTTCATTTTCTTGATGATGAGTGATGTTGAGCATCTCTTCATGTGTCTGTCACTCATCTGTATTTCTTCTTTGGAGAAATGTCTGTTCATGACTTCTGCTCATTTCCTAATTAGATTATTTGTTTTTTGGGGTATTGAGTTCTATAAGTTCTTTATTTATTTTGGATAATAACCCTTTATCAGATATATCATTTGCAAATATCTTCTCCCATTCTGTAGGTTGCCTTTTAGTTTTAATTGTTTATTTCACTGTGCAGAAGATTTTTATTTTGATGTAGTCCCAAAGTTTAATTTTGCTTTTATTTCTCTTACCTCAGGAGGCATGTCTAGAAAAATATGGATACTGCTGATGTCAGAAAAATTACTTCCTGTGCTCTCTTCTAGGACTTTTATGGATTCATGTCCCACATTTAGGTCTGTCATTCGTTTTGAGTTTATTTTGTGTATGGTGAGACAAAGTGGTCCAGTGTCATTTTTTTTTTTAAGCAGCTGCCCGGTTTTGCCAACACCATTTGTTGAAGAGACTGTATTTTTCCTATTGGATATTCTTTCCTGAATTGTAAAGATTAGTTGACCATGCATTTGTGGGTTTATTTCTGGGATTTCTATTCTGTTCCATTGATCTATGTGTCTATTTTTGTACTGGTACCATACTGTTTTGATCACTATAGCTTTGTAATATAACTTGAAATCTAGAATTGGGATATTTCCTCCATTGCTTTTCTGTTTCAAGATTTATTTGTCTGTTTGGGATCTTTTGTCATTCCTTATAAATCTTAGGATTATAGGGACACCTGGTTGGCTCAGTCAGTTAAGTGCCTGACTTGGGCTCAAGTCATGATCTCATGGTTAGAGTGAGCCCCACGTTGAGCTCCGTGCTGACAGTTCAGAGCCTGAAGCCTGATTTGGATTCTATGTCTTCCTTTCTCTCTATCTCTCACCTCCTCCCATTGTCTCTTTCTCTCTCAAAAATAAATGTTAAAAAAAATTTAGGATTGTTTGTTCTAGTTCTCTGAAAAATACTGTTAGTATTTTGATAGGTATTCTATTAAATGTGTAGAGTGTTTGGGATGGTATACATATTTTAGCAATATTTTTTCTTCCAATTCATGAACATGGGATGTCTTCCCATTTCTTTGTGTCATCTTCAATTTCTTACATTAGGGTCTTATAGTTTTCAGCCTACATATCTTTCACCTTCCTGATTAGGTTTATTCCTAGGTGTCTTATTATTTTTGGTGAAACTATAAGTGGGGTTGGTTGCTTCATTTCTTTTTCTGCTGTATTGTGGCTTTATTTTCATTTCCCTGATGATGAGTGAGGTTGAGAATCTTTTCATGTGTCTGTTGGTCATCTGTATGTCTTCTTTGGAGAAATGTCTGTTCGTGCCTTCTGTCCATCTTAAAGCTTGGATTATTTAATTTGGGGTGTTAAAGTGGAAAAGTTCTTTATATATTTTGTATACTAATCCTTTATCAGATAGGTTATTTACAAACAACTTCTCCTATTCTGTAGGCTGCCTTTTAGTTTTATCGATTGTTTCCTTTGCTGTGCTGAAGCTTTCTATTATGATGTAGTTCCAAAAGTTTATTTTTGCTTTTATTTCCTATGCTTCAGGAGGCATATCTAGAAAAATTTTGATGCAGACAATGTCACAGACATTACTGCATAAACTCTCTTCTAAGATTTTTATGATTTCAGGTGTGACATTTAGGTCTTTAATCCATCTTGAGTTTATTTTTGTGTATGATGAAAGGCAGTGGTTTAGTTTCTTTCTTTTGCATGTAGCTGTCCTGTTTCCCCAGCACCATTTGTTGAAGACATTGTCTTTTTCCCATTACATATTCTTGCTCCCTTTGTCAAAGATTAGTTGACCATGCAGTTGTGGCTTATTTCTGGGATTTCTGATCTGTTCCATTGATCTACGTGTCTATATTTGTACCAGTACCATACTGTTTTGATCATTTCAGGTTTGTAAAATAACTTGAAGTCTGGAATTGGGATATTTACAGCATTGTCTTTCTGTTTCAAGATTTATTTGTATATTTGGGATCTTTTGTTGTTCCTTATAAATTTTAGGATTGTTTGTTGTAGTTCTGTGAAAAATGCTGTTGGTGTTTTGATAGGGATTCCACTACATGGGTAGATTGCTTAGGGTGGTATAGATATTTTAGCAATGTTTTTTCTTCCAATCCATGAACATGGGATGTCTTCCCATTCTTTGTGTTGTCTTAAATTTCTAACATCAATGTTTTATAGTTTCAGACTACAGATCTTTCACCTTTTTGGTTAGGTGTAATCCTATGTGTCTCATTATTTTTGGTGAAACTGTAAGTGGGATTATTTCTTAATTTCTCTTTCTGCTGTATGGTGGTTTGATTTTCATTTCCCTAATGATGAGTGATGTTGAGAATCTTTTCATGTGTCTGTTGGCCATCTGTGTGTCTTCTTTGGAGAAATGTCTGTTCATGCCTTCTGTCCATTTAAAAAACTGGGTTATTTAATTTTTAGATGTTGAAGTGCATAAGTTCTTTACATATTTTGTACACTAACCCTTTATCAGACAGGTCATTTACAAACAATTTCTCCCATTCTGTAGGTTGCCTTTTAGTTTTATTGATTATTTCCTTTGCTGTGCAAAAGCTTTCTATTATGATGTAGTTACAAAAGTTTATTTTCGCTTTTAATTCTTTTGCTTCAGGAGACATATCTAGAAAAATTTTGCTACAGGCAATGTCATTACTGCTTGAACACTTTTCTAGGATTTTTATGATTTTAGGTGTAATATTTAGGCCTTTAATCCATTTTGAGTTTATTTTTGTGTATGGTGAAAAACAGTAGTTTATTTTCATTTTTTTCCATGTAGCTATCCACTTTTCCAGCAGCATTTGTTGAAGGATTGTCTTTTTCTCATTAAATATTCTTACTCCCTTTGTCAAAGATCAATTGACCATACAATTGTGGGTTTATTTCTGTAATTTCTATTCTGTTCCATTGATGTATGTGTCTATTTTTGTATCAGTCCCATACTGTTTTGATTATTAAGATTTTGTAGTATAAATTGAAATCTGGAATTGTGATAATTACAGTTTTGTTTTTCTTTTTAAAGATTACTTCAGCTATTTGTGGTTCCATACAAATTTTAAGTGTTTTTATTCTCATTCTGTGAAAACTATTGTTGGCATTTTGGTAGAGATTTTATTAAAATGTGTATATTCATTTGGGTAGCTGGACGTTTTAATAATATTTGTTTTTCCAATCAATGAATGTGGAATATGTTTCCATTTCTTTGTGTCATCTTCAATTTTTTCATCCTCTTCTTTTTACAGTTTTCAGAGTACTGGTCTTTCACTTCCTTGGTTAAGTTTACTCCTAGGTATATTATGGTTTCTGGTGCAATTGTAAATGGAATTCTTTTCATAATTGCTCTTTCTGCTGCTTCACTTTGAGAGGATAGAAGTGCAGTGGATTTGTGTACATTCATTATGCATCCTGTTACCTTACTGAAGTCATTTATGAGGTCTAGTAGTATTTTTTGTGGAGTCTTTTATGCTTTCTATAGGTAGGACCTCATCATCTGCAAATTAAGTAAGTTTTACTATTTCCTCACCAATTTGGATGACTTTTTTTCCTTTTGTTCTTTGATTGTTGTCGCCCACACTTTTAGTACTATATTGAATAGAATTGGTGAGAGTGGACATCTTTGTTTTCTTCCTGACCTCAGGAGAAAACTCTCCTATTTACTCCATTGAATATGATGTTAGCTGGAGGTTTTTCATACTTGCCATTCTTATGTTGAGATATGTTCTCTTTATACCTACTTTGTTGAGAGTTTTTATCTTGAATACATGTTGTACTTTGTCAAATGCTTTGTCTTCATCTATTGAAATCATAATATGGTTTTTAATTGTTCTCTACTTGATATGATGTATAACATTGATTGATTTGCAAATATTGAACCACTCTTGCATCCCAGAAATAAATCTCACTTGATTGTGGTGAATGATTTTGAAAATATACTGTTGGATTTGGTTTGCTAATATTTTGTTGAGGACTTTTACATCTATGTTCATAAAAGTTGTTGGCCTGTAGGTCTCTTTTTTGGTAGTTTCATTATCTGGGTTTGGTATCAGGGTAATGCTGGACTCAGAATGAATTTGGAAGCCTTCCTTCCTCTTCTATTTTTGGTAATATTTTGAGAAGAATAGGTATTAAATCTTCTTAAATGTTGGGCAAAATTCAGCTGTGAAGTTGTCTGGTCCTGGACTCCTGTCTTATAGGTAGTATTTTAATTACTCATTCAATTAAATTAATTTTTAATTTTTATTTTTGAGTGAGCACAAGTGGGGCAGGGGCAGAGAGAGAGGGAGTCAGAGAACCCAAATGCTGACAGTGTAGAGCCTGACACAGGACTTGAACCCACGAACCATGAGATCATGACCTAAGCCAAAGTCAGACACTCAACTGACTGAGCCACCCAGCACCTTAATTACTGATTAATTTTATTTGCTGATAATCAGTTTAATATTTCTATTTATTCTTGTTTCTGTTTCTCCCCTCTCTGTGCCATTGGTATCCTTCCCTTCTGCAGACAATCCTGCGGGTCCTTTTAGCTCCCAACTGTGTCTCCACCCTCTCTACCATCTTTGATTCGGTATCTTTCCTACATTTAATTTTTGAGTTTCTTCAGCCAGTCTTTGTGTCATTTTCTGCATTTTTTACACTGATGTAAGTCTTTTATTTTTATATCTGTGGCATGAGGTGAACTTAGGGTCCTCCTCCTCTTCCATCTTCCCAGAAGTCTAATGATCATTTTAAAGAATTAACTAATTCTTATTAACTTGATCTTATAGGATCTGGACCGTATGTGAGCCTCGTAATCTTATAAATAACCAGGAAGAGCCTTAGAAGGCAGGTAATGAGATAATTTTTGATAGAGCCTTCTAATTCCATCTGAATTTTTTTCATTTGATGTTAAAATTTATCTTGGTGAGATGAGAGTGGACAGGTCTCGCATCCCAGTGGCCCTAAGTCTTGTTCTCTCCCAGCCTCTCCCTTACCTTGCTGGTGTGTGTTCTCATCATTGGTGTGTGTTGTTTTTCCTGAAACCTCACAAAGATAAGGGGAAGGAAGTCATATCAACAGTAAATAAACACCAGTGCCTAGAGCTTGGTGCAGGTGACACTCCACACCTGATGTTTCAGTTTACGATCTGTGGTTATTTGCATTCTTCTCAAATAAAACACTCCATTTATCAGAACTCCATAGAGATGAATTAATATCATTTGTCCACTCTGGTCTCCTTCATGTGACTTGTTCCCTGTGGTCTATGATGATTCCTTTCTTTATTTTTTAATTTTAATTATAATTTTAGCTAGTTAATATATGTAGCAATATTGGTTTCAGTTCTACATTGGAATAGAATTCAGTGATTCATCACTTATATACAATACCCAGTGCTCATTATAACAACTGCCCTCCTTAATACCCATCACCCATCCAGTCTATCACCCAACCGCCTCCCTCCCTCAACCCTCCGTTCTCTATTTTTAAGAGTCGCTTGTGGATTCTTTCACTCTTTTCTTCCCCCTTTCCCATATGTTCATGTTTTGTTCCTTAAATTCCACATATAAGCGACATTGTGTACTATTTGTCTTTCTCTTATTGACTTACTTTGGTTACCATAATACATTCTAGTCCCATCTACACTGTTGCAAATGACAAGATTCCATTATTTTTGATGGCTGAGCAATATTCCATTTTACACACACACACACACACACACACACACACACACTACACCTTGTTTATCCATTCATAGGTTGATGGACATTTGAGCTCTTTCTATGATTTGGCTATTGTTGACAATGTTGCTATAAACACTTGGGTATATGTACCCCTTTAAATCTGTATTTTTGTATCCTTTGGGTAAATACATAAAAGCGCAATTCCAGGATTGTAGGATAGAATGCACCAGTTTGCATTCCCACTAGCAGTGCAAGAGGGTTCACTTTTCTCCACATTTTACCAACACTTGTTGTTTCATGTGTCATTAATTTGATCCATTATGAAAGGTGTTAGGTGGTAGTTCATCATTGTTTTCATTTGTATTTCCCTGATGATTGATACTGAGCATCTTTTCATGTGTCTGTTAGCCATTTGGCTGTCTTCTTTGGAAAAGTCTGTCATGCCTTTTGCTCAATCATAACTAGGTTGTTTCTTTTTTGGGTGTTGAGTTGGTAAGTTCTTTATGCATTTTGGATACTAACCTTTTATCTGATATGTTATTTGTAAAAACCTTCTCCCATTCCATAGGCTGCCTTTTATTTTGTTGGTTGTTTCCTTCATTGTGCAGAAGTTTTTATTTTTTATGATGTCCCAATAGTTCATCTTTGTTTTGGTTTGTCTTGCCTTCCTCAATGTGTCTAGTAAGAAGTTGCTATAGCCAAGTCACAGAGGTTTCTGCCTGTGTTCTTGTGTAGGATTTTGAAGGTTTCCTGTCTCAAGTTTAGGTCTTTCATCCATTTTTGAATTTATTTTTGTGCATGGTGTCAGAAAGTGGTCACGTTTCATTCTTCTGCATGTTGCCATCCAATATTCTCAGCATCATTTGTTGAAGAGACTGTCTTTTTCCAATTGATACTCTTCCCTACCTTGTTGAAGATTAGTTGACAACACAGTTATGGGTCCACTTCTGGGTTTTCCATTCTGTTCCATTGATCTACATGTCTGCTTTTGTACCAGTACCATACTTTCTTAATGGCTACTTTGTAATATAGCTTCAAATCCAGAATCATGATGCCTTTAGGTTTATTTTTATTTTTAAGCATTGATTTGGCTATTCAGGGTCTTTTGTGGTTCTCTGCAAATTTTAGGATTGTTTGTTTTAGCTCTGTATAAAAAGCTGGTGGTATTTTGATAGAGATTGCATCATATGTATAGAGTCATTTGGGTTGTATACACATTTTACCATTGTTTGTCCTTTAGTCCATGAGGATAGAATGCTTTTTCATTTCTTCTGTTCTCTTCATTTTCTTTCATAATTGTCCTACAGTTTTCATAGTACAGATCTTTTCCCTATTTAGTTAAGTTTATTCCTAGGTACCTTATTGTTTTTGGTGCAATTGTAAATGGGATAAAATCTTTGATTTATTTTTCTTCTGTATTGTTACTGTTTTATAGAAACATCCTGGAACATTGCTGGATTCATGTATAAGTTCTAATAATTTTTTGGTAGAGCCTTTTGGCATTTCTACATAGAGTATCATGTCATCTTCAAATAGTGAAAGTTTGAATCACTCCTTGCCAATTTGGATGTTCTTTATGTCTTTTTGTTATTTGATTGTTTAGGGCTAAGTCTTCCCATACTATGTTAAATAGTATTGGTGAGAGTGGGCATCATTGTCTGGTTTCTGACCTTAGGGGAAAGGCTCTAAGTTTTTCCCCATTGAGAATGATATTAACTGTGGGTTTTTTGTATAAGGCCTTTATGTTGCTGAGGTATGTTCCATATATCCCTACTTTGTTGAGTTTTTTTTTTTTTTTAAACCAAGAACAGATGCTGTATCTTGTCAAATGCCGTTTCTGAATCTATTTGCAGGATCATGTGGTTCTTATTCTTTCTTACATTAATATGGTGTATCATGTTGATTGTTTTGCCAATATTGAACCAGCCCTGCAGCCCAGGAATAAACCCCACTTATTATGATGTATAATTCTTTAATTATTGTGGTGTATAATTCTTGAATTCCATTTGCTACTATCTTGTTGAGAATTTTCCGATCCAGTTTCATCAGGGATTTTAGCCTGTAATTCTCCTTTTTAGTGGGGTCTTTGTCTGGTTTTGGAATCAAGATAATGCTGGCATCATAGAATGAGTTTGGAAGCTTTCCTTACATTTCTATTTTTGGACACCGTTTGAGAAGAATAGGTAATAGCTCTTCTTTAAATATTTGGTAGAATTCCCGTAGAAGCCAGCTGGCCTAGGATTCTTGTTTGTTGTGATATTTTTGACTAGTGATTAAATTTCTTGGCTGGATATGGGTCAGCTCAAATTTGTATTTCTTCTTTTTCAGTTTTGGTGTTATGTGAGTTTCTAGGAATTTGCCCATTTTTTCCAGATTACCCAGTTTGTTGGTATATAATTTTTCATAGTATTCTCTTATAATTGTTTGTATTGCAGTGTTGGTTGTGATCTCCCCCATTTCATTTGTGATTTTATCTATTTGGGTCCTTTCTCTTTTCCTTTGAGAAGTATGGCTAGGAGGTTATCAATTGTATTTATTTCTTCAAAGCATCACCTCTTGGTTTCATTGATTTGTTCCTCTGTTTTTTTGTTTGTTCATTTTGGTATCATTTATTTCTTCTCTAACATGTTATAATTCCCTTCTTCTGCTGGCTTTAAGCTTTATTTGCTGCTCCCTTTCTATCTCTTTTAGGTGTAAGTTTAGATTGTGTACTTGGGACCTTTCTTGCTTATTACGATGGGCCTGAATTACAATACACTTCTCTCCTTGATCTGCCGTTGTTGAATCCCAAAGTGTTTGGACTGTCCTGTTTTAATTTTCATTTGCTTACATGTAATTTTTTATTTTTTCTTTAATTTCCTGGTTAACCCATTCACTGTTTAATAGGATGTTATTTAACTTGCATCCATTTAAGGGCTTTTCCATTTTTTTTCTTGTGGTTGACTTCAAGTTTCATAACATTGTGATCTGAAAATATGCATGATATGATCTTGATTTTTTTGTAATTATTGAGGACTTATATGACCTTATATGACATTATATGACCTTATATGACCTATTCTAGAGAATATTCCATGTGCACTATAAAAATGTGTCTCGGGGCATCTGGGTGGCTCAGTAGGTTGAGTGTCCGACTTCAGCTCAGGTCATGATCTCACAGTTTGTGAGTTTGAGCCCCGCGTCAGGCTCTGTGCTGTCAGCTCGGAGCCTGGAGCCTGCTTCGGATTCTGTGTCTCCTTCTCTCTCTGCCCCTCCGCTGCTTGTGCTCTGTCTCTGTCTCTCATAAATAAATAAATAAATAAATAAATAAATGTAAAACAAATTTAAAAAATTAAAAAATGTGTCTCCTGCTGCTGTAGAGTGAAGTGTTCTGCATATATCTGTTAAGCCCACTGAGTCTAGTGTATCATTCAAAGGCATTTTCTTGTTGTTGATTTTCTGAAGATATGTCCATTGCTATAAGTGGGTTGTTAAAGTTCCCTGATATTATCATGTTATTGTTAATGAGTTTCTTTACGTTTGTTGTTAATTGATTTATATATGTGGGTGCTTTCAAGTTGAGGGAATAAATATTTACAATTGTTAGATCTTCTGAATGGATAGATCCCTTAATTTTGACATAATGCCCTTCTTCATCTCTTGTTACATATCTAGTTTGTTTAATATCTAGTTTGTCTGATATCTAGTTTGTCTTTGTTTAATATCTAGTTTAATATCTTTGTTTAATATCTAGTTTGTCTGATATAAGTATGGCTACTCTGGCTTTCTTTTGATGTCTATTAACATACTAGATGGCTCCACATCCTCTCACTTTTTTTTAAGTTTATTCATTTATTTTGAGACAGTGTGAGTGGTGGAGGGGCAGAGAAACGGAGAGAATCCTAAGCAAGCTCCACACTGTCAGCACAGAGCCCGACGTGGGCCTTGATCCCACAGACACTAAGATCATTACCTGTTTGAGATCAAGTGTCCGGTGCCTAGTTGACTGAGCCACTCAGGTGCCTCTTTCCTCACTTTCCATCTGCCTGTGTCTTTAGGCCTAAAGTTAGTCTTTTGCAGACAGCGTATAGGTGGATCTTGGCTTTTTATCCATTCTGATATCCTATATATTTTTTAACATTTATTTATTACTGAGAGACAGAGCATGAGCAGGGGAAGGGCAGAGAGAGAGGGAGACATAGAATCCGAAGCAGGCTCCAGGCTCTGAGCTGTAAGCACAGAGCCCAATGCAGGTCTCAAACTTACAAACCATGAGATCATGACCTTAGCCAAAATCAGATGCTTAACTGACTGAGCCACCCAGGAGCCCCCCTATGTATTTTTTTGGAGCATTTAGTCCATTTACACATTCAGAGTGAGAGTGATTATTGAAAGTTTTAAATTTAGTGATATGTGTTGCTTATAGATTTGGTACCTGTGGTGATGTTTTCTGGTCCTTTCTAGTCTTTAATGCTTTGCTGTATTTTCTCCATTCAGAATTCCCCTTAAAACTTCTTGCAGGACTGGTTTGTCATGAACTTCTGTAATATTTGTTTTGGGAAGTCTTTATCTCTCTCTCTATTCTTAAAATTTTTTAATTGTTTATTTAGTATTATTACTTTAAATTTATTTATTATTTAATTTACATCAAAGTTAGTTAGCATATAGCGCAGCAATGATTTTAGGAGTAGATTCCTAAATGCCCTGTACCCATTTAATCCATCCCCCCTCCCAAACCCCTCCAACAACCCTCTGTTTGTTCTCTATATTTAAGTCTCTTATGTTTTATCACCCTTCCTGTTTTTATATTCTTTTTGCTTCCCTTCCTCTAGGTTCATATGTTTAGTATCTTAACTTCCTCATACAAGTGAAGTAATATGATATTTTTCTTCCTCTGACTGACTGATTTCACTTACTATAATACCATCCAGTTGCATCCACATAGTTGCAAATGGCAAGATTTCATTCTTTTTGATTGCCAAGTAATATTCCTTTGTATATGTATACCACATCTTCTTTATCTATTCATCTGGTGATGGACATTTGGGCTCTTTCCATACTTTGTCTATTGTTGATAGTGCTGCTATAAACATTGGGGTACATGTGCCCCTTCAAAACAGCACACCTGTATCCCTTGTGTAAATACCTAGTAGTTTAATTGCTGGGTCATAGGGTAGTTTTATTTTTAAATTTTTGAGGAACCTACATACTGTTTCCAGAGTGGCTGCACCAGTTTGCATTCCCACCAGCAGTGCAAGAGATCCTCTTTCTCCACATCCTCGCCAACATCTTTTGTTGTGAGTTGTTAGTGTTAGCCATTCTGACAGGTATGAGGTGGTATCTCATTGTGGTTTTTATTTGTATTTCCCTGATGATGAGTGACGTTTAGCATTTTTTCATGTGTCTGTAGGCCATCTGGATGTCTTCTTTGGACAAGTGTCTATTCGTGACTTGTGCCCATTTCTTCACTGAATTGTTTTTGAGGTGTTGAGTTTGATAAGTTCTTTATAGAGTTTGGATACTAACCCTTTCTCTATGTCACTTGCAAATATCTTCTCCCATTCTGTCAGTTGCCTTTTAGTTTTGCTGATTGTTTCTTTTGCTGTGCAGAAGCTTTTTATTTTGATGAGGTCTCAGTAGTTCATTTTTGCTTTTGTTTCTCTTGCCTCCGGAGGCGTGTTGAGTAAGAAGTTGCTGTGGCCGAGGTCAAAGAGGTTTTTGCCTGCTCTCTCCTCTAGGATTTTGATTTCTTCCTGTCTTATGTGTAGGTCTTTCCTCCTTTTTGAGGTTATTTTTGTGTATGGTGTGAGAAAGTGGTCCAGTTTCATTTTTCTGCATGTCGCTGTCCAGTTTTCCCAGCACCATTTGCTGAAGAGAGTGTCCTTATTCCATTAGATATTGGTTCCCGCTTTGTCAAAGATTAGTTGACCATATACTTGTGGGTCCATTTCTGGGTTCTCTATTTTGTTCCATTGATATGAGTGTCTGTTTTTGTGCCAGTACCATACTGTCTTGATGATTACATATTTGTAATACATCTTGATGTCCAGGAGTGTGATGCCTCCAGCTTCGAATTTCTTTTTCAAGATTGCTTTGGCTATTCGGGGTCTTATCTGGTTCCATACAAGTTTTAGGATTGTTTGTTCTAGCTCTGTGAAGAATGCTGGTGTTATTTTGATAGGGATTGCATTAAATATGTAGATTGATTTGGGTAGTATTGATATTTTACAGTGTTTGTTCTTTCAATCCAGGAGCATGGAATATTTTTCCGTTTTTTTTGTGTGTGTCTTATTCAATTTCTTTTGTAAGCTTTCTATAGTTTTCATTGTAGAGATTTTCACATCTTTAGTTAGGTTTATACTTACGTATTTTATATTTTTTGGTACAATTGTAAATGAGATCAATTCCTTGATTTCTCTTTCTGTTGCTTCATTATTTGTATATAGGAATTAAGCCAATTTCTGTACATTGATTTTATATCCTGCTATATTGCTGAATTCATAAATCAGTTCTAGCAGTTTTATGGTGGAATCTTTTGTCTTTTCCATATAGAAGTTTATGTCATCTGCAAAGGGTGAAATTTTGACTTCCTCCTGGCCAATTTGGAATCCTTTTATTTCTTTGTGTTGTCTGATTGCTGAGGCCAAGACTTTGAATACTATGTTGAATAACAGTGATGAGAGTGGACATCCCTGTTGTGTTATTGACCTTAGGGGTAAAGCTCTCAGTTTTTCCCCATCGTTGATGATATTAGCAGTGTGTCTTTCATATAAGGCTTTTATGATCTAGCTTTTATGAGGTATGATCCTTCTTTCCCTACTTTCCTGAGGGTTTTTATCAAGAAAGGATGCTGTACTTTGTTAAATCTTTCTCTGCATCTATTGTGAGGGTCATGTGGTTCTTGTCCTTTCTTGTATTATTGTGATGTATCACATTTATTGTTTTGTGGATAATGGACAAGCCCTGCAACCCAGGTATAAATCCCAGTTGGTCGTGAATAATTCTAATGTATCTTTGGCCTGGTTGGCTAGTATTTTGAGTATTTTGCATCCACATTCATCAGGGAAATTGGTCTAAAGTTCTCCTTTTTAGTGGGGTCTTTGGTTTTGGAATCAAGGTAATTCTGGCCTCATAGAATGAGATTGTAAGTTTTCCTTGTATTTCTATTTTTTTGGAAAGCTTCAAAAGAATAGGTGTTAACTATTCTTTAAATGTTTGGTACAATTCCCCTGGGGAACCATCTGGTCCTGGACTCTTGTGTTTTGGGAGATTTTTTATTACTATTTTGACTTTGTGACTGGTTATGGGTCTGTGAAAATTTTCTATTTCTTACTATTTCAGTTTTAGTAGTTGATATTTTTCTAGGAATTTGTCAATTTATTCCAGATTGCCCATTTTATTGGCATATAATTGCTCATAATATCCTCTTATTATTGTTTGTATTTCTGCAGTGTTGGTTGTGATATCTCCTCTTTCTATCATGATTTTATTTATGTGAATCCTTATCTTTTTCTTTTTGATTAAACTGGCTATGACTGTGGATTTATCAATTTTGTTAATTCTTTCAAAGAACCAACTTCTGGTTTCATTGATCTGTTCTGTTTTTATTGTTGTTGTTTGTTTGTTTGTTTGTTTTGTTTTGTCTTTCTTTTTTTTTGATAGCATTGATTTCTGCTCTAATCTTTATTATTTCCTGTCTTCTGATAGTTTTCTATTTTATTTACTGTTCTTTTTCCAGCTCTTTGCAGTGTAAAGTTAGATTGTGTATCTGAGACCTTTCTTCCTTCTTAAGGAAGGCCTGGATTGCTATATACTTTCCTTTGCCTTTTCTGCATCCCAGAAGCTTTGGGCTGTGATGTTATCATTTTCATTAGCTTCTATGTACTTTTTAATTTCCTCTTTAACTTCTTGGTTAGTCCATTCATTCTTTAGTAGGATGTTCTTTCTTCTCCACGTATTTGTTATCTTTCCAAATGTTTTCTTCTGGTTGATTTCAAGTTTCGTAGTTTTTGGTCTGAAAATATACAAGGTATGATCACGATCTTGTGTTTGTTGAGGGCTGATTTGTGTCCCAGTATGTGATCTATTCTGGAAAACATTCCATGTGCACTGGAGAAGAATGTGTATTCTGCTGCATTAGGATGAAATGTTCTGAATATATGTGAAGTTGATCCAGTCCAGTGTCATTCAAAGCCATTATTTCCTTGTTGATTTCTGTTTAGATGATCTATTGATACAAGTGGGGTTTTGAAATACCCTAATATTATAGTATTATTATCAATGTTTTTCTTTAAGTTTGTGATTAATTGATTTATATATGTGGGTTTTCCATTTTTGGAGCATAAATGTTTACAATTGTTAGGTCTTCTTGGTGTATACACCCCTGAATTATGATATAGTGCCCTTCTTCATCTTTTGTTACAGTCTTTATTTTAAAATCTAGATTGTCTGATATAAGTATGGCTACTCTATCTTTTGGTGACCATTAGCATGATAGATGGTTTTCCATCCCCGTACTTTCAATCTGAAGGTGTCTTTAGGTCTAAAATGGGTCTCTTGCAAACAGCATATAGATGGATCTTGTTTTCTTATCCATTCTGTTACCCTATGTATTTTGGTTAGAGCATTTAGACCAATGATATTTAGAGTGAGTACTGAAAGATATGAATTTATTGCCATTATGTTGCCTGTAGACTTGGAGTTTCTGGTCTTTCTAGTTCTCTGGGCCTTTCTAGTCTTTGTTGCTTTTGGTCCTTTTTTTTCATCTTTTATTCCCTCAGAGAGTCCCCCTTAAAATTTCTTGCAGGCATGGTTTAGTGGTCACAAACTCCTTTAATTTTTGTTTGTCTGGGAAACTTTTTATCTCTCCTTCTATTCTGAATGACAGCCTTGATGGATAAAGAATTCTTGGCTGCATATTTTTCCAGTTTAGCACATTGAATATATTCTGCCACTCCTTTCTGGTCTGCCAAGTTTCTGTGAACCTGATCTGTCTTCCCTCGCAGGTTAAGGACTTTTTTTCCCTTGCTGTTTTCATGATTCTTTCCCTGTCTGTGTACTTTGTGAATTTGACTTCTATATGCCTTGTTCATGAACGATTTTTGTTGAATCTAATGGGATTTCTCTGCTTCCTGGATTTTGATGTCTGTCTTTTCCCAGGTTAAGGAAGTTTTCCACTATGATTTGTTCACATAACTTTTCTACCCGTTTTTCTCTCTTCATCTTCTGAGACCATTAAGATTTTGATATTATTCCTTTTTAATGAGTCACTGAGTTCTCTAATTTTTATTTCATGCTCTTTTGCCTTGGTCTCCCTCCTGTTTTCTGCTTCATTACTCTCCCTAGGTTTGTCCTCTGTGTGTCGCTGATTCAGTGCTGTGCCTCATCCATCCCTGCCCCTGTGTCAACCATTCGGGATTGTAGCACAGTTATAGCATCTTTTATTTCATTCTGACTAACTTTTACATCTTTTATATTTGCAGAAAAGGATTCTAATCTATTTTCAACCCCAGCTAATATTCTTATTATCATGATTCTCACTTCTGGTTCAGACATCTTGCTTTTATCTGTGTTGATTGACTTCCTGGGTGTCATTTCTTCCTGTTCTTTCTTTTGCAGTGAATTCCTTCATTTTGTAATTTTGAAGGAAGAAAAGGAATTAGTAAAGTAAAAAAATTAAAATTAAAAAATTAAAAACAACGCAAAGAAATCAAATAAATTTGCTAGATCCTAGGTGTGTTTTGGTCTGGTTATTGACAGAAGCTTAATAGATTAGAGAAAAAAAGGGAAAGATAAGAAAAAAGAAAATATAAAAAAGGGAAAAAAGAAAAAGAAAGTGAAAATTTGAAAAAAATAAATACAATAGTATAGAATAAAATGAAATGATGAAAATAAAATAGAATTTAAAAAATTTATAAAACAGTAAAAAATACAGTAGAAAAATATTATAAAAAATCTTTTAATAAAAATGGAAAATAAAATTTTTTTCTCTTTCTTTATTCAAGAATAAGAAAAGAAAAGAAAGAAAGAAAAAAATTGAATAGTAGGACCAGTGAACAGAATAAAATACAATGGAAATTACATCTGGTTTACCGTAGTAGTCAGGCTATGAAGCACTTTAAATTCCCTAAACTAAGCAGGTGGAGAGACTTGTGTTCCTCAAGACTGCTGTTGGCCCAGTTGGGTGGGGCTTAGTGCAATGGCTCTGTTCTCCACTAGATGGCTTTGCTTAGCTTACTGGGGTGGATTGCTGTGGTGCATGTAGGCATGTATGCGCATGTGCAGGAGGGGTGAAAATGGCATCACCCAGCTGGCCAGTCTCTAGTATCCAAACTCTCCTGAGATGCAATCAAGCACCCACCCTTTGTCTCCGGCTTCCATCCACTCCTGGCTTCTACATTGTCCGTGACCAAGCTGTCAGCCTGCCAGACAGCACCTCATTCCTGAGTTTTATCTCAAATGGTGCTGTGTTTCTCCACGCCTCACTTCAGAGGTCTGCAGCTTTGACCCATTGAGATCCTCTGGGGGCAGAGCTTGCTGAGCAATCCAGGTTGCTGGCTGCACCCAGGAACATTTGCCAGACTGTGCTGCTGCTGATACCCAGCGACTGGGTGCCAGCCCACCCTAGAAAAAGTTCACATGATCATGAAGTAGCAGCGTTTCAGGGATTATGGAAAATCACAACACATCTGGTACCAGGCTTCACCCTTAAGGACCTTCATCCAGCACCAGCGAATGTGGTTGCACTCTGGGATCTGCTGGGAACTTTGCCTGTGGGGAGGCCACGCAGCCTTTAACCCAATGTCCTCCCAGCAGGGGAACTGCCTCTCCCTGTATGGCCCAAAGACCCCCAGACCCCACTCTGCTCCTGGGGATTTGCCTTCCCACCAGAGCACCGCCAGGTATCAAACTGTGGAGTTTCAGACTCTGCTCTCCCCTGTTTATAGAGTCTTAATGGAATTTAAACCCTCTACTTTATTCCTTTTTAGTTCAGTCCCTGCAGCTGTTTCCACTTTTCCACTTTATCTCCAGATGCTTTTGGATTGAGGGGAGTGGTTTTGGCGTATTCTCCCTATCCTGTCCACAAGCAAAAACAGTTCCCTGCCCTCCAGGGCTTCTCTCTCCCCCAGTTCACCTCTGTGCACCATGCATCTGCTGAGTTCTGTGGTTCAGGTTGTGCAGATTGTTGTGGTAATCCTCAAATCTGTTTTCTAGGTGTGCAGGATGGTTTAGTGTTGATCTGGCTGCATTTCAGGGATGAGAGATGCAAAAAACAAAAACAAAAACAAAAAAAACCCTTCCATGCTGTTCCGCCATCTTGGCCCTGCTGTTTATTTATTTGTGTGTGTGTGTGTGTGTGTGTGTGTGTGTGTGTGTGAGAGAGAGAGAGAGAGAGAGAGAGAGAGAGTGAGCAGGGGAAGGACAGAGAGAGAGGATGACACAGAATCTGAAGAGGACTGCAGGCTCTGAGCTGTCAGGACTGAGCCCTATGCAGGGCTCAAACCCATGAATCACAAGATCATGACCTGAGCCTGTTGGACCCTGAACCAACTGAGCCATCCACACACTCCTCTCCCTCTAATCTGAATGACAGCCTTGCTGGATAAAGAATTTTTGGCTAAATATTTTCCCCATTCATCACATTGAATATTTTCTGCCACTCCCTCCAGCCTGCCAAGTTTCATGGACAGGTCTGCTGTCAATGTTATATGCCTACATTTGTAGGTTAGTGACCTTTTATCCTTAGCTGCTCTCAGAATTCTCTCTTTACATTTGTATTTTGCGCATTTTACTATGATGTGTCATGGTGTTGACCTGTTTTTGTTGATTTTGGGGGGAGTCCTTTGTGCCTCTTGGAACTTGAATGCCTGTTTCCTTCCCCAGATCCATGGAGTTCTCAGCTAAAATTTGTTCAATAAACGTTCTGCCCCTTTATCACACTCTTCTTCTGGGATCCTGTGATACAGATATTCTTTCCCTGGATGCAATCACGGAGTTCCCCAAGTCTCCCTTCATGATCCAATAGTTTCCTTTCCCTCTTCGTTTCAGCTTCCTTATTTTCCACAATTTTTCTTCTATATAACCTATTTTCTCCTCTGCTTCTTCAGTCCTCAGTGTGACTATATCTAGTTGGTTTTGAATCTCAGTTATAGCAATTTTTTTTATTTCAGCCTGACTAGGTTTTAGGTCTTTTATCTGTGTAGAAAATGTTTCAAGCCTTTTTCAAACCTCGCTAGTGTTCTTATTACTACTGTTCTAAATTGTTGTTCAGATATATTGCTTATATCTGTTTTGAGCAAGTCCCTGGCTGTGTTTTCTTCTTGACTTTTCTTTTAGGGAGAATTCCTGTGTGTTGTCATTTTGGCTAGGTTTCTATCTTTCACTTGTTTTGAAAGATTGTTATGTTTCCTGCACCTGAGAATAATGCTATATTAAAAAGGGTTAGCGTTAGGGTTATATATATATCCTGTTCAGGACCTGGCAGTGTAGGAAGTGTTTCTGGTGTATGCTGTGTGCATTCTACTGTTGTGTTTTGGCTGCTCTTTCCCCTGGTCATTCCTCTGCAGAAGTCCTTCTTGCTGGAAGTGGGGAGTGTTTGGAACATTAACTAAGTGTGCTTTGATGGTTGGTTAAAACAGGCCTGAAAAAGAATTTTAAAAGCTTAATGCAGAAAAGAGAGAGAGTGCGAATGAGATTGAGAGAGTAAGAAAAGAAATAAAACATACTCAGTCAAAAAAGCGTAAGCCTGATTCTCAAGAAAAACAAAGAAAATAAAGAAAAAAATAAGAAAAAGGGGCGCCTGGGTGGCTCTGTCTGTTGCGTGTCTGACATGGGCTCTGGTCATAATTTCAGGGTTTGTGAATTCGAACCCCGCATCAGGCTCTGTGCTGACAGCTTGGAGCCTGGAGCCTGCTTCGGACTCTGTGTATCCCTCTCTCTCTGCCCCTCAAACCCACTCGTACTCTGTCTCTGTCAAAAATAAATAAATGTTGAAAAAAATTTAAAAAAAAGAAAAAGAAAGAGAAAAAAAGAAGCTGCTCCAGGAAAAAATAAAAAGAAGACAGAGAGAAAGAAAAAAGGAAAGGAAGGGGAAAAAACAAACAAACAATGAAACAAACAAACAAACAAAAACTATGGGCCAGGTTCCAAAAGAAAAAAAAAAAGAAAGAAAAAATTATGTAAGCCTGGTTCTATTACTGTCATAATTGCAGGTGATGCTTTTTTTAAATTTTCTCAATATATGAAGTTTATTGTCAAATTGGTTTCCATACAACACCCAGTGCTCATCCCAAAAGGTGCCCTTCTCAATATCCATCATCCACCCTGCCCTCCCTCCCCCCCCCCATCAACCCTCAGTTTGTTCTCAGTTTTTAAGAATCTCTTATGCTTTGGCTCTCTTCCACTCTAACCTCTTTTTTTTTCCTTACCCTCCCCCATGGGTTTCTGTTAAGTTTCTCAGGATCCACATAAGAGTGAAACCATATGGTATCTGTCTTTCTCTGTATGGCTTATTTCACTTAGCATAACACTCTCCATTTCCATCCATGTTGCTACAAAGGGCCATATTTCATTCTTTCTCATTGCCACGTAGTACTCCATTGTGTATATAAACCACAATTTCTTTATCCATTCATCAGTTGATGGGCATTTAGGCTCTTTCCATAATTTGGCTATTGTTGAGAGTGCTGCTATAAACATTGGGGTACAAGTGCCCCTATGCATCAGCACTCCTGTATCCCTTGGGTAAATTCCTAGCAGTGCTATTGCTGGGTCATAGGGAAGGTCTATTTTTAATTTTTTGAGGAACCTCCACACTGGTTTCCAGAGCGGCTGCACCAGTTTGCATTCCCACCAACAGTGCAAGAGGGCTCCCGTTTCTCCACATCCTCTCCAGCATCTATAGTCTCCTGATTTCTTCATTTTGGCCACTCAGACTGGTGTGAGGTGATATCTGAGTGTGGTTTTGATTTGTATTTCCCTGATGATAAGGAGCGACGTTGAACACCTTTCCTGTGCCTGTTGGTCATCTGGATGTCTTCTTTAGAGAAGTGTCTATTCATGTTTTCTGCCCATTTCTTCACTGGGTTATTTGTTTTTCAGGTGTGGAGTTTGGTGAGCTCTTTATAGATTTTGGATGCTAGCCCTTTGTCCGATATGTCATTTGCAAATATCTTTTCCCATTCCGTTGGTTGCCTTTTAGTTTTGTTGGTTGTTTCCTTTGCTGTGCAGAAGCCTTTTATCTTCATAAGGTCCCAGTAATTCACTTTTGCTTTTAATTCCCTTGCCTTTGGGGATGTGTCGAGTAAGAGATTGCTACGGCTGAGGTCAGAGAGGTCTTTTCCTGCTTTCTCCTCTAAGGTTTTGATGGTTCCCTGTCTCACATTCAGGTCCTTTATCCATTTTGAGTTTATTTTAGTGAATGGTGTCAGAAAGTGGTCTAGTTTCAACCTTCTGCATGTTGCTGTCCAGTTCTCCCAGCACCATTTGTTAAAGAGACTGTCTTTTTTCCATTGGATGTTCTTTCCTGCTTTGACAAAGATGAGCTGGCCATACTTTTGTGGGTCTAGTTCTGAGTTTTCTATTCTATTCCATTGGTCTATGTGTCTGTTTTTGTGCCAATACCATGCTGTCTTGATTATTACAGCTTTGTAGTAGAGGCTAAAGTCTGGGATTGTGATGTCTTCTTCTTCAAAATTACTTTGGCTATTCGGGGTCTTTTGTGGTTCCATACAAATTTTAGGATTGCTTGTTCTAGCTTTGAGAAGAATGCTGGTGCAATTTTGATTGGGATTGCATTGAAAGTGTAGATACCTTTGGGTAGTATTGACATGTTAACAATATTTATTCTTCCAATGCATGAGCACAGAATGTTTTTCCATTTCTTTTGTCTTCTTCAATTTCCTTCATAAGCTTTCTATAATTTTCAGCATACATATATTTTACATCTTTGGTTAGGTTTATTCCTAGGTATTTTATGCTTCTTGGTGCAGTTGTGAATGGGATCAGTTTCTTTATTTGTCTTTCTGTTGTTTAATTATTAGTGTATAAGAATGCAACTGATTTCTGTACATTGATCTTTTATCCTCCAACTTTGCTGAATTCATGTATCAGTTCTAGCAGACTTTTGGTGGAGTCTATTGGGTTTTCCATGTATAATATCAAGTCATCTGCAAAAAGTGAAAGCTTGACTTCATCTTTGCCAATTTGGATGCCTTTGATTTCCTTTTGTTGTCTGATTGCTGATGCTAGCACTTCCAACACTGTTAAACAACAGTGGTGAGAGTGGACATCCCTGTCGTGTTCCTGATCTCAGGGAAAAAGGTCTCAGTTTTTCCCATTAAGGATGATGTTAGCTGTGGGCTTTTCATAAATGGCTTTTATGATGTTCAAGTATGTTCCTTCTATCCCGACTTTCTGAAGGGTTTTTATTAAGAAAGTGTGCTGAATTTTGTCAAAGGCCTTTTCTGCATCGATTGACATGATCATATGGTTCTTCTCTTTTCTTTTATTAATGTGATGTATCACGTTGATTGATTTGCGAATGTTGAACCAGCCCTGCATCCCAGGAATGAATCCCACTTGATCATGGTGAATAATTCTTTTTATATGCTGTTGAATTCGATTTGCTAGTATCTTATTGAGAATTTTTGCATCCATATTCATCAGGGATATTGGCCTGTAGTTCTCTTTTTTTACTGGGTCTCTGTCTGGTTTAGGAATCAAAGTAATATTGGCTTCATAGAATGAGTCTGGAAGTTTTCCTTCCCATTCTATTTCTTGGAATAGCTTGAGAAGGATAGGTATTATCTCTGCTTTAAATGTCTGGTAGAACTCCCCAGGGAAGCCATGTGGTCCAGGACTCTTATTTGTTGGGAGATTTTTTATGACTGATTCAATTTCTTCACTGGGTATGGGTCTGTTCAACCTTTCTATTTCCTCCTGATTGAGTTTTGGAAGAGTGTGGGTGTTTAGGAATTTGTCCATTTCTTCCAGGTTGTCCAGTTTGTTGGCATATAATTTTTCATAGTATTCCCTGATAATTGCTTGTATCTCTGAGGGATTGGTTGTAATAATTCCATTTTCATTCATGATTTTATCTATTTGGGTCCTCTCCCTTTTCTTTTTGAGAAGCCTGGCTAGAGGTTTGTCAATTTTGTTTATTTTTTCAAAAAACCAACTCTTGGTTTCGTTGATCTGCTCTACAGTTTTTTTAGATTCTATATTGCTTATTTCTGCTCTGATCTTTATTATTTCTCTTCTTCTGCTGGATTTAGGCTGTCTTTGCTTTTCTGCTTCTATTTCCTTTAGGTGTGTTGTTAGATTTTGTTTTTGGTATTTTTCTTGTTTCTTGAGTTAGGCCTGGATTGCGATGTATTTTCCTCTCAGGACTGCCTTCGCTGCATCCCAAAGCGTTTGGATTGTTGTAGTTTCATTTTCATTTGTTTCCATATATTTTTTAATTTCTTCTCTAATTGCCTGGTTGACCCATTCATTCTTTAGTAGGGTGTTCTTTAACCTCCATGCTTTTGGATGTTTTCCAGACTTTTTCCTGTGGTTGATTTCAAGCTTCATAGCATTGTTGTCTGAAAGTATGCATGGTATTATTTCATTTCCTGTATACTTATGAAGGGCTGTTTTGTGACACACTATGTGATCTACGTTGGAGAATGTTCCATGTGCACTCGAGAATAAAGTATATTCTGTTGCTTTGGGATGCAGAGTTCTAAATATATCTGTCAAGTCCATCTGATCCAATGTATCATTCAGGGCCCTTGTTTCTTTATTGACCGTGTGTCTAGATGATCTATCCATTTCTGTAAAAGTCCCCTGCAATTACCACATTCTTATCAATATGGTTGCTTATGTTTGTGAGTAATTGTTTTATATATTTGGGGGCTCCTGTATTTGGCGCATAGACATTTATAATAGTTAGCTCTTCCTGGTGGATAGACCCTGTGATTATTATATAATGCCCTTCTTCATCTCTTGTTACAGCCTTTAATTTAAAGTCTAGTTTGTCTGATATAAGTATGGCTACTCCAGCTTTCTTTTGACTTCCAGTGGCATGATAGATAGTTCTCCATCCCCTCACTCTCAAACTGAAGGTGTCCTCAGGTCTAAAATGAGTCTCTTGTAGACAGCAAATAGATGGGTCTTGTTTTTTTATCCATTCTGATACCCTATGTCTTTTGGTTGGTGCATTTTGTCCACTTACATTCAGTGTTATTATAGAAAGATATGGGTTTAGAGTCATTGTGATGTCCGTAAGTTTCATGCTTGTAGCTTGCATCTCTGGTGCTTTGTCTCACAGGATCCCTCTTAGGATCTCTTGTAGGGCTGGTTTAGTGGTGACGAATTCCTTCAGTTTTTGTTTGTTTGGGAAGACCTTTATGTCTCCTTCTATTCTAAATGACAGACTTGCTGGATAAAGGATTCTGGGCTGCATATTTTTTCTGTTCATCACATTGAAGATCTCCTGCCATTCCTTTCTGGCCTGCCAAGTTTCAGTAGAGAGATCGGTCACGAGTCTTATAGGTCTCCCTTTATATGTTAGAGCACGTTTATCTCTAGCTGCTTTCAGAATTTTCTCTTTATCCTTGTATTTTGCCAGTTTCACTATGATATGTCGTGCAGAAGATCGATTCAAGTTACGTCTGAAGGGAGTTCTCTGTGCCTCTTGGATTTCAATACCTTTTTCCTTCCCCAGATCCGGGAAGTTCTCAGCTATTATTTCTGCAAGTACATCTTCAGCACCTTTCCCTCTCTCTTCCTCCTCTGGAATACCAATTATGCGTAGATTATTTCTCTTTAGTTCGTCACTTAGTTCTCTAATTTTCCCCTCATACTCCTGGATTTTTTTATCTCTCTTTTTCTCAGCTTTTTCTTTTTCCATAATTTTATCTTCTAGTTCACCTATTCTCTCCTCTGCCTCTTCAATCCAAGCCGTAGTTGTCTCCATTTTATTTTGCAACTCGTTTATAGCATTTTTTAGCCACTCCTGGCTGTTCCTTAGTCCCTTGATCTCTGTAGCAAGAGATTCTCTGCTGTCTTCTATACTGTTTTCAAGCCCAGCAATTAATTTTATGACTATTATTCTAAATTCACTTTCTGTTATATTATTTAAATCATTTTTGATCAGTTCATTAGCTGTTGTTATTTCCTGGACATTTTTCTGAGGGGAATTTTTCCATTTTGTCATTTTGGATAGTCCCTGGAGTGGTGTGGGACTGCAGGGCACTTCCCTGTGCTGTCTTGAATTACTTGTGTTAGTGGGTGGGCCGCAGTCAGACCTGATGTTTGTCTCCAGACCACCGCAGGGGCCACAGTCAGACTGGTGTGTGCCTTCTCTTCCCCTCTCCTAGGGGCGGGATTCACTGTGGGGTGGCGTGGCCCGTCTGGGCTACTTGCACACTGCCAGGCTTGTGGTGCTGGGGATCTGGCATATTAGCTGGGGTGGATCGGCAAGGTACACAGGGGCGGGAGGGGCAGGCTCAGCTCGCTTCTCCTTCGGAGATCTGCTTTGGGAGGGTCCCTGCGGCACCGGGAGGGAGTCAGACCCACAGGAGGGATGGATCTGCAGAAGCACAGCGTTGGGTGTTCGTGGGGTGCAAGCAAGTTCCCTGGCAGGAACTGGTTCCCTTTGGGATTTTGGCTGGGGATGGGTGAGGGAGATGGCACTGGCAAGCACCTTTGTACCCCGCGAAGCTGAGCTCTGTCATCCGGGGCTCAACAACTCTCCCTCCCTTTGTCCTCCAGCCTTCCCGCTTTCCGAGCCGAGCTGTTAGCTTATAACCTTCCAGATGTCAGGTCCCACTTGCTGTCGGAACACACTCTGTCTGGCCCCTCCACTTTTGCCAGCCAGACTCGGGGGCTCTGCTTGGCTGGGGCCGCCCCTCCGCCCCGGCTCCCTCCTGCCAGTCCGTGGAGCGCGCACCGCCTCGCCGCCCTTCCTACCCTCTTCCGTGGGCCTCTCGTCTGTGCTTGGCTCCAGAGACTCCATTCTGCTAGTCTTCTGGCAGTTTTCCGGGTTATTTCGGCAGGTGTAGGTGGAATCTAAGTGATCAGGAGGACACGCTGTGAGCCCAGCGTCCTCCTATGCTGCCATCTTCCCAGGATCCTGCAGGTGATGTTTTGATGCATTCTATTTTCTGTGCATGTGTAGTGTTGTTTGTGCTGGCCTGGAGGAGCGGCCTGATTCACTGGTTCAGAATCAGTCTTGTCCCAGTACAGAGCGTTTATCAGGCGGCGGGGTGGGGTTCTGTTAAGAGGGTCCTGCTTCCACTGCAGGCCACTGTGCTGTTCTAGGAAGTCTCACGTGTTAGTGTTGTGAGGGTGTCACCTATTTCATCCCCAGACAGGGGATCTCATACCCCCCACTGTTCAGGTAGCCCCACAGAATAGCAAGGTGAGTCAGCTTGCCCTGTGCCAAGATTTTCCTGGGTTTTTGTTTTTGTTTTTGTTTTTGTTTTGGTACGTGGCTGGGATTCAAAACTCAAAACCTTAAAGGACCAGGCACCACGTGAAACCAGTCCCTTCCTCCTGGGTAGAAACTCTCCATGTTATGTTTGATGTCCTTTGTCCCAGAAAAACAGTCCCACTGCTGCGTGGTCCATGCACCTCGCAACTACCATGCTGCCTCCCTCCGACTGTGGAGATCCTTCTTCCACTCTGCAGATTGATTTCCTGGGGGTTCCTAGTGATCTGACCTCAATATATTTGTGTTTGAGGAACAATGAAAGCCCCAGGTCTCCCTACTTCTTTGCCATCTGAACTCCTCCTAGCCATAATGATTTTATAACTAAAATGTTTTGCATTGGTTTCTTACCTTTGAGTCTGAGTATGGAGTCAGAACCCATATTTCTGCCAGAAGTTACTTTGAAAGTCATGCACTTCCAGTATGCTTGATCTCTTGTTTTTGGAGGAAAAACAAAAAGTTGACATCTGCTGCTTTAGAAATACTTTGCTGTAATTAGATCATTTAATGCCATCCATGTTGTCCCAACAAGTTCATAATATTGCATATAAAATCTTTAACATCAGCTAGCACCCAATAGATTGGCAAAGGCAAAAAATTATCGTACAAATCTGGTAACTGAGCATGAAGAATATATAATATATATGTAATATATAATCTTCTACAGCGCAGGTGGTTAGACATTTCTCAGATTTTGGTGACTGAGTGAATTCTGCTAATATTGTATCACTGGTTAAATTCTTCCCCAATAAAGTAGGAAAACATGGTATAAATATATATGTATTTAGTAATATTAATATTTAAATTTAAATAATATTTCATATATATTACAGTGAACTGAAATTATAAACACCAAGCTCATGATAGTGGTTATTTTTGAGCTAGGCGTCTGGTCAGAAAGAGGTAGTTAAAGTGGACATAGACTTTATTTGTGATATTTTGTGCGTTAAAATGTTGGAAGTAAATATGATATTAGTAATAGTTGATGATTCTGAGTTGTAAGAATGTCAGTGTTTTATTCTTAATATTTTGAATACATACAATAAAGAATAATAAAGGAATAATGTTTAATTGTTAAAATCGCAGTTTAAATTAATATTCACTATAACGGTAATAGGAGCAAACATGTATTGTCAAATTATATATTAAGCACTGTGGACAATGTTTATATGTTTTTGTTATTGAGTTCTCACGATAAAAAAAAAAAAAACCACTGAAACCCAAAGATTATTTTCTGGTACTCTTTTAATATAGAAAAGGAGGGGCCCCTGGTTGGCTCAGTCGGTTAAGCGGCCGACTTCGGCTCAGGTCATGATCTCGCGGTCTGTGAGTTCGAGCCCCGCATCGGGCTCTGTGCTGACAGCTCAGAGCCTGGAGCCCTTTCAGATTCTGTGCCTCCCTCTCGCTGACCCTCCCCCGTTCATGCTCTGTCTCTCTCTGTGTCAAAAATAAATAAACGTTAAAAAAATTAAAAAAATAAATAAAATAGAAAAGGAAATACCACATTGGTCTCTAAAAATTGTTATTTTTAACTTTTTTTGAGAGAGAGATAGAGACAGAGCATGAGCAGGGGAGGGGAAGAAAGAGAGGGAAACCCAGAATCTGAAGCAGGCTCCAGGCTCTGAGGTGTCAGCACAGAGCCAGTGCAGAGTTTGAACTCACCAACCGTGAGATCATGACCTGAACAGACATCAGACGCTTAACCAACTGAGCCACCAGGTGCCCCAAAACTTGCTATTTTTAAAATGTAATCTTATTATAATATGATTTTTATACCAAGATTTTCTTTGGTAGAAATTGAATAGATTAGGTAGAAACAATGTAAAATGTAAAAGTGTTCATCAATTTATAAACTCATGCTTTAATTTTTTTTAACATTTATTCACTTTTTAGAGACAGAGAGTGAGCAGGGGAGGGACAGAGAGAGAGGGAGACACAGAATGCAAAGCAGGTTTCAGGCTCTGAGGTGTCAGCACAGAGCCCGACATGGGGCTTGAACTAATGGACTGTGAATCATGATAGAATTTTTGTAGCCTTTTTGTATTACATTTAAAAAATGTTTCATACTTCCTTTACTTCACCAAATTGGAATATTTCTGAAAAGTTATCCCTCAGATTTGGCCCTTAGTATGATGAGGAATTGGAGAAGAAATTTCAGGTAATTCAGGGCAACCCATTCTCTTCCCTAGCGACACAGCTTAAAGCATGTTTGTCAGTGATGGTTGGTCTGTAGATTCATTGTTAGATTAGTACAACAGTGTGGTATCATGTGGAAGATATCCCTCAGAAACTGTTCTGAACAGGACAACTCTTGGAAGGGCAATAATTGCCTCGCTGGGATTTACCCTCCCAATGGCTCATGTCAATGGAATTATTTTATTTCCATAAAGCCTCCCATTGTAGTAGGAAAAGGGTCCAACCCCTGATACACTGCATGCTCTAATGAGGTCCTCCTTTCAACCAAAACCAAATCTTTTTGGTTAACACAGGACTCTCTTTTGTAGCAATGATAATCATAGTAATTTCCAGACTCTGTTCTCCTATGGTGATATGGAGGATTAGAATGTATGGTATGGGCATCCATCTATATTGGCAATTTCAAAACCAGAGGTCAGATAGGTCCACCAAGAAAGAGGGTGTAGATCATGAAGACCGATGAAGGGAATGTGGACAGACAGGATGGGCAAGTAGTAATTAAGCACTAGGTAAGAGCATTAAAAAACTAAAATAAGAAAAAATTAAGCTGGCCGGTGATTTGTAGAAGGGAAAAGACTCATGTCTTTTCCTCCATAGTGCCCTTTCCTCAAAAAAAGGAAGAAGATATTTCATTCTATAGCCTACCAAAGCAACTAGTGATAAAGTCTTTATTTCTCTCTCTTCCCGTAAGAAGAAAATTAAACCATAAAGTTTCTAACTTTTTGCTAGTCATGTCTGGTATCCTTTCATCCCTCATCTCCTTCCTCTTTCTAAGTTCTGTAGAATGCTAAGGATGAGCCATGCAACAGACACCTCACTGCTACACTTTCAGCTAATGCACTAAGTTGTCCAGGTAACTGTGTAAAGAAGGAGAAAGTTATATCTTCATTAGAAGGAGCAATGGCATTTGAGATCATATATCTCATGATGTATTATCTCCCATTCTAGGGAAATTAAAAAGGAATCTCGGGATTTTTCCTTCATCCCTCAAATGGCAGTGACTCCTAAGTGAAGTGATTCATGATTTGCCATCTGTTACTGTTGTTTGTTTCAGCCAAAGCAGCTGTCTTCACCCAGTGGGCTGCAGCCACTCCTCTTTGGTGAGGTCTGATCCTCAGCCATGGAGAGGGAGCCCCCTTTCCAAGTTTATTTTCTTGGATACTATATCTCGGTCCAAGTTACCCTTTACAGATCTCTACATCTTTATAATTACTCTCTCCCATTGCTTAATAATTCCTTGAACTAAACTTCTGTTTACTTACAAGGAATTTATTTTTAAGCAATACACTTGTGTGATTATCCTGGATGGTTTCTGAGCTGTAGAAAGTGGCTTAGCTTCATGTAACACCTAGTTAATGATTAAGAGTGTTGAAGTTGAGTCAGTCTTACAGCCTTGGACCAAACTGTTTCTAACTTTCCTGCTTCAACTCAATCAAATAGCCACTTGTAACATCTTTTTCAAGAGTTGTATTTATAGAAGGTGAGCAAATTGAGAGGCAACCACAGGTGTCTCTGCTGTGGTTTCCTTCTGTTTTTGCTGTAGCTTATTAAGAAGTGTGAGGGAGACCCGGCTGTGGAAGGTGGAGACACATGCAGCAAAGCTGAATGAGGCAGAGCCCTGTCACACTGTAGGCGAAAAGATAGCATCAATCTCTCCCAAGACAGATTCAAAACCCACAAGAGAAAAAGAATAATCTAAGAGGTGTAACTATTTATGAAAGTGCTTACATTTTTTTAACAAAAAAATGACTCACTAGGCAAAGTATATTAACAAAAATAAGACTCATTTTTAACAAAAATAAGACTCACTAGGCAAAGTATATTAAAAGGTAAATAGCCATTCAGTAGTTTCTTATTTATTTATTTATTTATTTATTTATTTATTTATTTATTTTTGGGACAGAGAGAGACAGAGCATGAACGGGGGAGGGTCAGAGAGAGAGGGAGACACAGAATCGGTAACAGGCTCCAGGCTCCGAGCCATCAGCCCAGAGCCTGACGTGGGGCTCGAACTCACGGACCGGGAGATCGTGACCTGGCTGAAGTCGGAGGCTTAACCGACTGCGCCACCCAGGTGCCCCTCCATTCAGTAGTTTCAATAAATATTCAGAATTCTTCTGAAGCTGGAAAATAAAAAATATATGTGGAAATTATAAATTATGCTCAGAATTCAAGTACTATCTCAGTTCTCACCTTGGAGAGAGAAATAATGTGGACACCTTCGTTAGGCCTATGACAGACACACACTCAGCTTTACACCCTATGATCAAGTTACTTTTTATTTCCCTCCATCCTGACACTCTTCCTCCTTTGCTCTCTCAAAGAATTGTATCTTCCTTTTCCTAAAAAGTCTTTTAAAATTTAGTTCCATTCACACGTCCTCTGGGAGGCATTCTACCACTTTCTCCCCAGTCCATGTCACAGATATGTTCATCAAAACTAAGATTTCTGTGGCACCTGAGTGGCTCAGTCGGTTAAGGGTCTGACTTCAGCTAAGGTCGTGATCTCATGGTTCATGAGTTCCAGCCCCACGCTGGGCTCTGTGCTGACAGTTCGGAGCCTGGAGCCTGCTTCTGATTCTGTGTCTCCCTCTCTCTCTGCCCCTCCCCTGTTTGTGCTCTCTCTCTGTCTCTCAAAAGAAATAAATAAATGTTAAAAAATTAAAAAAAACCCTAGGATTTCCAGCTTTTTTCATACCAGAAGTATCTGTAAATTGATGGGTGTCCATTGGTTTTTTTTTTAATTTTATTTGATTTGTACCCTAGTTTTCAGTTTAGAAACAAGTTCTGAGTACAAAAAAACAATCACAAGATAATTTCTTTCTACAATAATATTTAACTGAAGCTCCAGAATTTTTGCCCTGTGTACAGTCATCCCCTTATCTTAGGTAACACTTTCTGTAGTTTCAGTGACCCTGTGATCAACCATGGCCTATGGAAGCAGATGATCCTCCTGAGGCTTCATCAGAGGGTCAATGGCAGCTCAACGCTAGGTCACATGCCTGGGTCATTCTTGTCACATCATCTGTGTTACAGAATCACAAGGAGAAGAAGGGTGAGTACAATCAGATATTTGAGAGATACACCATAGTCCTATAGCTCTCACTACAATAAATTGTTTTATTTTTATTACAGTTGTTAATCTCTTACTGTGCCTAAATTTATAACTTAAACTTTATCATAGGCATGTATTTATCAGAAAACAATAGTATGTGTAGGGTTTGGTACTTGGTTTCAGGAATCCACTGGGGGTCTTGGAACTTAACCCCTGAAAATAAAGGGGTGCTACAGAAAACATTTTGAAATTGGTAATAAATTTGATATTGTTCATCATGACTTTTTGTCCATGAGAGATTATTGGGATTACAATTATTCTGTTTTTTATAATCAAATCAATGGAAAAAAAGCATGAAAATATTGAAAAGAAAACTAAAGCTATTCATAAAAAAAAAAGATGATTTGTTCCATGGAAATTTTATTCTGAGGTTATGTGAGGAATTTTCCAGTTACTGTTTACCCAGATATCACCCTGGGATAATGAAAAATTGACAGTTAAGAAGCTATGTTACTATAACATGACAAATATCTGGATAAAATATAAAAGTGGAAACATTTTTATTTTATATTTAATTTGTGAAATTTTTTATTCCGGTGAAATTTCAAATTTACAGACAAGTGGCAAAAGTGGTACAAAGAACCACCATTAACCATTTACAGATCCAGCAGTAGTTTATATTGTGCCTAGAAAGATGTCTTCTATCCCGCTACAGACGGACCTACCTAGCTACCTAACTACCTACCTGTCTATCATCATCTCTTTTTCTGGCCATTGGAGAGTAAGAAAGAGACATCCTGTCCCTTTACCCTTTCGCTTGATGTTTATTTCCTAAGAACAGGGATTTTATTTTACATAACACAGCAGAGTTGACAAGATAGAAAATGTAATATGAATACAATATTATTATCTAATCCATAGTCAATCATTGTATTTCTTCAATACTCTCAAATATGCTATTATTAGCTATGTTTTCCCAGTCCAGGGCCACCCACTTAGATAACATGTCTCTTTGATCTCCTTAGTCTGGACCAGTTCCTCAGCCTTTATTTGTCTTCATTTAACAGAATATTTTTTAAGAGTACAGGACAGCTATTTTGTCCAGCTTGTCTCAGTTTGAGTTTCTCTCATGTGTCTTCCTTGCTGGAATCAGGCTGTGCTTTTTTGGCAGGAATGTCACTGAGTGACATTGTGTCCTGCTCAGAGCACCATGTCAGTAGGTGCACGATGTTGGTTTGTCTCAACACTGGTGTTGTTAATATTGACTAATCTTGGTTATGGTGATGTCCATCCACATTTTCTCTTGTGAAGTTTATTCTTCATTTTGTAATTAACAAGTAATTAGTGGGGAGGTATTTTAGAGCCTGTAAATATCCTGATTCTCATCATATTTGAGTCACTAGTTTTTAGCATCTATTTACCTTTTTTAACTCTACCATTCCTTCTATACATATTATTAGAATCCTATTGGCAGGAATAATTTTTTCTTCTCCACTAATAATTTATATCTATCTATCTATCTATCTATCTATCTATCTATCTATCTATCTATCTATATCTCACTATGAGCTTGTGGATTCTTACTTCTCTCAACTTCTTAGTATAGTTTCTATTAATGCCCAAATTGTCCCAGAGTTAAACAGTGGTAGTCCTTTTAAATTGGCTTGCTTCCTTTTCATGTGTACCTGTGATTCTTGGAGCATTTTCTTATGTTTTTGGGAAGTATGTGATTCTTTCCTCAGGTAACAAAAAGTGAATGATGAAGGGGAGAAATGAAAGTTATGAAGGCTACTTTATTCTACTGGGTTTTTCACATTGGCCTCATCTGGAAGTAGTTCTCTTTGTGCTTATCTTGATGCTCTACTTGACGACATTGATAGGCAACCTCTTTACCACTGTCTTGTCATACCTGGACGCCCATCTCCACACTCCCATGTACTTCTTCCTTTCAAACCTCTCTTTTCTGGATCTCTGCTACACACCAGCTCCATCCCTCAGTTGCTGGTCAATCTCTGGGGCCCAGAAAAGACCCATCTCTTATGCCAGTTGCATGACTCAACTTTACTTTGCCCTTACACAGGGAACCATAGAGTATGTCCTCCTGGTGGTCATGTCCTATGACCATTATGCAGCTGTCTGTAGACACTGCATTACACTGTGATCATGAACCCTCGTTTTTGCCACCTGTTGGCTGTGGCTTCCTGGGTCAGTGGCTTTACCAACTCAGCACTTCATTCCTCCTTTACCTTCTGGGTCCCCCTCTGTGGACATCGCCAAGTAGACCATTTCTTCTGTGAAGTTCCAGCACTTCTGTGATTATCGCGTGTTGATACACGTGCTAATGAGCTGACCCTCCTGGTCACAAGCTCCATTTTTGTTCTGATACCACTCATCCTGATCCTCAGCTCATATGGTGCCATTGCCTGGGCTGTGCTGAGGATGCAGTCATCAACCAGACTTCAGAGACCCTTTGGAACATGCGGAGCCCATCTTATGGTTGTGTCCCTCTTTTTCATTCCAATCTTGTGCATATATCTGCAGCCACCATCAGAAAATTCTCAAGATCAAGGCAAGTTCATTGCCCTCTTTTATACTGTTGTCACACCTAGCCTCAACCCTCTAATCTACACTCAGAAACAAAGATGTAGGAGGGGAAATAAGGAGACTAGTGGGATGGGAGAGACCCGTGCACTCATGGCCTTTACAGGACAGCAATGCACCTCTCCAGCAAGACTCGTTTGCATCAATCAATCGTCCACTCTCCCATTTACTCACTCTGTCAGCACCAGTGGAGTGTGTGTCTCTCAGAACCACAGAGCTCTGACTCACAGATATAAATTAAAGTCTGTCTAAATACCATTCAATCTTCAGTGGAGAAAACATCCATGTAAAACCAAGATCAAGCATCAATATTTTCTGTGGTACAATAAATAAAACAAAGGTATCCCATTCTTAATTGAAAATTAAGAAATGAAATTCCTATAAAAAGATGATATACTTTTTTTAAAACCAGCCTATTGTCTTTTAACTTCTTGCTTTTAAGGAAGAATTTGCTATAAAATTTGTTTTCTATTTTTGGTTTAGCTAAAGACATAGTGATGTATCTCAAATCTTTTCTTTAATACTGTTATTCTTTTTTGAATTCATATAGAGAGGAATTTTCATCTGTATTCTTTAATACCCCATAGCAACAGTAAGAAAATATGTTTTATGAATTATAGCGAGAAGGTCTCTGAAATACTGAAGCAAACATAAGCATTTTGTATTTCTTTCTCAAGGTGGTGGGAAGTGTATAAGAGATGGAAATCACTTAAAGAGCTGTGAGATATAGCCTGTGAGGTAAGAGTCATTATAGGCCAGGGATCATTAGGAGAGGTGCTTGGGGCAGAATTTAGCCTGAGGAGCAATAAGGAATATCTGAGACAGACAGACTTCTAGGCTCTGGAAATGACTTCATGAATCCAATGGGTATTTGAAAGAATTACCTAAGAATATAGTAGAAAAATTTTGTGAGAAAAGCTGTATGGAAAACGTTAGTTTTCTTTTTAAGCTTGATCTAATTTGAATGTTTGAGATTTAAAAGTACATAATGAAAATCAACTTATATCTTTTCCATATAAAGAAATGCATTTTTATAAAAGTAGTAGTTTTGTTACCTATATTATTACCAATCATATCCTTATGAAATAAGTGTGCTATGTAAGTAACAATAAACTGGCAGCTGTATTCAGCTTGAGAAGATGAAGGACAATTCACTATAAAGTAAAATCTGGAAATCTGAGTTTTATATGGTAAACCAAATCTTATTTGTAGTTTTTTAGGTCTTTAAAGTTTAGATATGATTATTCAAACCCTATTTCATAAATTATTAAGATGAAAAATGCATCCCAGACTTCCCCTCCATTTCCTGTGTGGCTGAAACTTTGTCAGTTTCTGTTGACTTTCTCTTATTCTTTATGTATCTGTGATCCTGTGATTTGTGATACCTGTGATCTGTGGCCAATTAGGTATAAACAACAATACAGTGTATATTCAGTTTTCCTTACCTCCTGTCCAAGAAATGAAGAACAATAATCAAGCATACAGACAAACTTTTAGTGAATACCTGGGACCACATAGAGTGAAAAACAAATATACCTTGGTTCTTCAAATCATCTTGCATTATGAAAATCTACTGTTTGGGATGTCTCATGTAGTACCAGAATCTCCCAGTATCTAACTTTAGTGGGTTTTTAAAAAAATTTTTAATGTTTATTTATTTTTTAGAGAGAGAGACAGAGTGTAAGCAGAGGAGGAGGCAGAGAGAGAGGAGACACAGAATCCAAAGCAGGCTCCAGTCTTTGAACTGTCAGCACAGAGCCCAATGTGGGGCTCAAATTCACAAACTGTGAGATCATGACCTGAACTATAGTTGGGCACTTGACTAAGCTTAACTTGTATGTGGCAAAATCAGAGTAATGGCAGTAGATTTTTAGCTCTGGAGGTCCCTTTAGGGTCACCAACACTGAAGATAGACTAGAAACCCTGGCATCATACCATTGCCAGCTCTAAACTTCAAACTAACTTCTGCAAAATTGGCATTTACACAGCATGCATGGATTTGGGCCACAGGCAACCTTCCTGAAGAACCAGTGATAGATCTGGCCTTCTCCCAGCTGCCATTGGTGGCCAAATCCACTGATGTGCCAGCTGCTGTTTGGCCCCAGGAAATCTCTCCCCCTCAGCCAGACAGGTGTCTCCCAGTCTTTTCCCACTTCATCTTATACTTGCTCCTGTGCAGAATACACACACGCCTGATTATTTCTCTGTTGTGCCTCAGAGTACAGGATTACTAGCACAGGCATGCCATCCAGGTCATCACAGAAACCAGCTCTGGCTTATAGCAGGTGCATTCATTCTCGATTCTTCTGTTGGCTTCAGGGTCATGTCTTCTGTATGTTTGACAAATATTGGGCTGGCTGGTCACTGGTTATGTCATGACAACATCAAGTGATTTCAAAAATAATACAAATTTCAAATTCACATTCATCCTGTTCTTATTATAATTTTACAAGCAAAACAACAATAAGAACAACTTACATAAAAGATAAATAGCATGTACACTTACCATAGACCTTCACTGGATTCCACAAATGTTAACACTTTACCCTGGGTGCGTTATCATTTTCTGTCTATAGTAATGTAATGTTATTGTGAACTTTAAATATTTCTCTGCAACATATGGAGAATAATACACATACTTACCTCTAAGTGCTCATAGGAGTATTTCCTGAAGAAAAGATCTAATTCAGGATCACAAGTTGGATTTAGGTACTACATCTCTTACTGTGCTCTAATGTGGAAACATTTCTTAGTCTTCCTTTGTCTTTAATGGGCCTAAAACTTTTGAAGAGTATAGACCATTTATTTAATATAATTATCTTTCAGTTAAAGTTTTACTTATGCATGATTACATTCAATTTATTCATTTATTGTCATGAATACCATAGATGTGATATTGTGATATTGGTGATATTGGTGCCTGCCAGGATTTTTTTCTTAAGTTTTTATTTAAATTCCAGTAGGTTAATATACAGTGTAATATTAGTTTCAGGTGTACAACAGTGAGTCGACACCCATACAACACCCAGTGCTCATCACAACAAGCGCCCTCCTTCATCCCCGTCAGTTATTTAACCCATCCCCCTGCCCGTCCCCGCTCTGGTAACCATCTGTTTGTTCTCTATTGTTAAGAGCCTGTGTTTTGTTTGGTTTGGTTTTGTTTGGTTTGGTTTGGTTTGGTTTGGTTCGGTTCTCTCTTTCTCTCTCTCACTTTTTTCCTTTGCTCATTTGCTTTGTTTCTTAAATTCCATATATGAGTGAAATAATATGGTATTTGTCTTTCTCTGTCTTATTTCACTTAGTGTAACACTATCTAGCTCCATCAATGTCATGGCAAATGGCAAGATTTCATTGTGTTTGATGGCTGAATAATATTCCATTATATATAGCATATATATAGTGTATATATACATTATGTGTACATGTAATATTCCATTATATATAGTGTATATACGTAAACACACATAAAAACACATAAATCTTTATACACACACACTACCTTTTTTTATCCATTCATCTATTGATGGACACTTGGGCTGTCTGTTATAAGGTTATTATGTTTCTTTTGGTAATTTATAAGTGCCTTGTGGGGAGATACATTAAAATTAGGTAGAATTCTGTTTTCACTTAATTTTACCTACTAGTTTTATAATCAACCATCCCTTATTAATTCCTCCAAGAAACAGTTATTACCACAGTGGTCACCAAAGTTGATTTTCAGAGTTGCATCATTTATTGTATATATATTTAGTTGTGTGATAGACTGAACAGTGCCTACTCCTTCTCTTTTGACAAGTTGTCCACATCCTAATCTCTAGGATCTGTGATTATATATTACTTACATGGCAAAAGAACTTTTACAGATGCAAATAATTAAGGATGGGGAGATTATCCTGAATTATCTAACGTAATCACAAGGGTCCTTATAAGAGGGAGGCAGGAGGTCAGCTATGAGAGGACATACTACACTGCTGGCTTTAAGATGGGGGAAAGGGCCAAAAACCAAGGCATGTCAGAGGCCTCTAGAAGCTGGAGAAGGCAAAGAGAGGACTGAAATGAATAAAATCAGAAATGAAATAAAAATCAGGTATGGAGGTTCTTCAACTAATTAAAAATAGAATCTCTATATGATCCACTTCAGGGCAAATATCCAAAGGAAGTTAAATCAGTGTCTTGAGGAGATAATGTGCACTTCTATATTCATGGCATCATTATTCATTGTAGGTAAGACATGAAAATAACATGTGTATATCGATGCATGAATAGATAAAGAAGATGCTACATATATATATTATATATAACCATAAATATTTTATATGTGTATATTATGTATTGTATATAGAAAAATTATAAGTATATATAAGTACATATACAACTTATATATAATAAAAAATATTACGTGTGTGTGTGTGTGTATATATATAAATGAAAAGTAATATTATCCAGCTACAAAAAGAAAGAAATTCTGTCATTTGTGACAACATGGAAAAACCTAGAGGACATTAGGCTAAGAATTACTAGCCAGACAGAGAAAAACAAATAATGTGTGATTTCACTCATATGTGGAATCTAAAAATCAGAGTGGAATTTATATAAACATACAGTAGTATGGTGGTTATCAGGGCCTAGGGTTGGATGGCAGGAATGGGGAGATGCTGGTCAAAGGGTACAAGACTTCAGCTGTACAACGAATAACCTCTTGGTATCAAATGCACTGCAAGGTGACTGTAGTTAATAACATGTTGCATGCTTGAAATTTGCAAGACAGTTAACCTTAAGCATTCTAATCACGGACACACACACACACACACACACACACACAGAGGCAAGGTGAGTATACGACATGATGTTTGTACTAATTAACCAGATCGTTGTGATGAACATTTCACAATGTACACATATGTCAAATCATCACATTGCACACTTTAAATATACATAATTTTGTCACATCTCAAGTTGAAAAACATTTTTTTCAAATTTTATTTAAATTATAGTTAGTTAACATACAGTGTAATATTGGTTTTAGGAGTAGAATTCAGGGATTTATCACTTTCATACAACACCCAGTGCTCATCACAAGTGCCTTCCTTAGTACCCATCAAACATCTTGTGCATTCCCCACCCCGCCTCCCTCCATCACCCCTCAGTTGGATCTCTGTATTTAAGAGTCTCTCCTGGTTTGTTTCCCTCTCTCCTCTCCACCCACTTCCCATATATTCATCTGTTTTGTTTCTTAAATTCCACATATGAGTGAAATAATATAATGTTAAAAAAGATGAATTCTCTATTTTAACTTTCAGGTTAATAGTATAAAAACATAACCTGATCATTTAAGGAGGTCATATAAAATAACAGTCAGGAGGAGAATAGAAAAGAATATGCAATCATTTATATTTGATATTCATTGTAAATGCAAAACCAAAGGGGTAGGATAGAAGGTATGTATTTTATTCACTGTGGCCATTTTGGAGTACAATCGTACAGAACTATTGGTCTATAAATACTATTATTAATAACTGAACAGTTGACATAATCTTTTTTTTTTCGATATATGAAATTTATTGTCAAATTGGTTTCCATACAACACCCAGTGCTCATCCCAAAAGGTGCCCTCCTCAATACCCACCCCCCCCCCCACCTCCCATCAACCCTCAGTTTGTTCTCAGTTTTTAAGAGTCTCTTATGCTTTGGCTCTCTTCCACTCTAACCTCTTTTTTTTTTTTTTTTCCCTTCCCCTCCCCCACGGGTTTCTGTTAAGTTTCTCAGGATCCACATAAGAGTGAAACCATATGGTATCTGTCTTTCTCTGTATGGCTTATTTCACTTAGCATAACACTCTCCAGTTCCATCCATGTTGCTACAAAGGGCCATATTTCATTCTTTCTCATTGCCACGTAGTACTCCATTGTGTATATAAACCACAATTTCTTTATCCATTCATCAGTTGATGGACATTTATGCTCTTTCCATAATTTGGCTATTGTTGAGAGTGCTGCTATAAACATTGGGGTACAAGTGCCCCTATGCATCAGCACTCCTGTATCCCTTGGGTAAATTCCTAGCAGTGCTATTGCTGGGTAATAGGGTAGGTCTATTTTTAATTTTCTGAGGAACCTCCACACTGCTTTCCAGAGTGGCTGCACCAATTTGCCTTCCCACCAACAGTGCAAGAGGGTTCCCGTTTCTCCACATCCTTGCCAGCATCTATAGTCTCCTGATTTGTTCATTTTGGCCACTCTGACTGGCGTGAGGTGATATCTGAGTGTGGTTTTGATTTGTATTTCCCTGATAAGGAGCGACGTTGAGCATCTTTTCATGTGCCTGTTGGCCATCCGGATGTCTTCTTTAGAGAAGTGTCTATTCATGTTTTCTGCCCATTTCTTCACTGGGTTATTTGTTTTTCGGGTGTGGAGTTTGGTGAGCTCTTTATAGATTTTGGATACTAGCCCTTTGTCCGATATGTCATTTGCAAATATCCTTTCCCATTCCGCTGGTTGCCTTTTAGTTTTGTTGGTTGTTTCCTTTGCTGTGCAGAAGCCTTTTATCTTCATAAGGTCCCAGGAATTCATTTTTCCTCTAATTCCCTTGCCTTTGGGGATGTGTCGAGTAAGAGATTGCTACAGCTGAGGTCAGAGAGGTCTTTTCCTGCTTTCTCCTCTAGGGTTTTTATGGTTTCCTGTCTCACATTCACGTCCTTTATCCATTTTGAGTTTATTTTAGTGAATGGTGTGAGAAAGTGGTCTAGTTTCAACCTTCTGCATGTTGCTGTCCAGTTCTCCCAGCACCATTTGTTAAAGAGACTGTCTTCTTCCAATGGATGTTCTTTCCTGCTTTGACAAAGATGAGTTGGCCATACGTTTGTGGGTTTAGTTCTGGGGTTTCTATTCTATTCCATTGGTCTATGTGTCTGTTGTTGTGCCAATACCATGCTGTCTTGATGATTACAGCTTTGTAGTAGAGGCTAAAGTCTGGGATAACAGTTGACATAATCTAAGTCATGGAATCAAAATGTAAGTTTGGGAAAAGAATTTGCCAAAAACTATCATTAGCATATCAGTTTTCAGATCTGTTTACCAGATATTATATTAATAACAATGAATAATTCAGTAGTAACTGCATGTTAAGAAGTTAGACCCATCTAATATGTTCAAGGGAATGTCTCTGACATTAGGACATATGACAACCCTTTATCAAATCTTTTAAAAGGAATGCATCTCACAGTTTTCTCCTACAGCTGTATAAAGTTTATTTAAAATGAGATGTTTAGGGGGCGCCTGGGTGGCGCAGTCGGTTAAGCGTCCGACTTCAGCCAGGTCACGATCTCACGGTCCGTGGGTTCGGGCCCCGCGTCAGGCTCTGGGCTGATGGCTCAGAGCCTGGAGCCTGTTTCCGATTCTGTGTCTCCCTCTCTCTCTGTCCCTCCCCCGTTCATGCTCTGTCTCTCTCTGTCCCAAAAATAAATAAACGTTGAAAAAAAAAAATTTAAAATGAGATGTTTAGGATGTGCTTTGTATACTGTCAATTATTTAAGAATTTAATGACTTTTTTGGATATGTGTCTCAAAGAGAAAAGCAAAGTACCTGGCCACTCCACAACATTCACTGACTTTATTTTTTTTAATTTATTGTTTTTATTTTTTTATTGAGTTATTATTGACAAATAACTTGTGTATGTATAAGATGTATAATGTGTATAATGTGTTCATTTGATGTATTTATGCATTATCAAATGATTACCATCATAATGTTAGCTACTATCTTTATCATGTCACATAATTATAATTTCTTTTTTGTGGTGGAAACAATTAAGATCTAGTCTCTTGGAAGTTTTGAAGTTTATCATACAGTATTGCTGACTAAAGTTTCTATGGTGTGAATTAGATAATTTGTAGGCTGTGTAGGACTTACATATCTACTAGTTACAAGTTTGAAACCTTAAACAGCATCTGCCCAGTTCTCCCACCCCCTAGCCCCTGAAAGCCAGCATTCTACTCTTATGAATTTGACTTTTCAAGATTACACATATAACTATTTGTCCTTCTTTGCCTGACATTTCACTTAGCATAATACCCTCAAGGTGTATCCATATTGTTGCAAATGGCACAATTTCCTTCTTTCTCATGGTTGAATACTCCATTCTCTCTCTCTCTCTCTCTTTCTTTCTTTCCTTCTTCCTTTCTTTCATCTATCATCTATTTATTATATGTATTGAATATATTTTTGATATATACATATGTATACACACATATACACACATATAATGCACACATATATATGTGTGTATAATATGTGTGTATGTATATATATATATATATATATATATACATACACACATATCACATTTTTAACCATTCATTTGTTGACAGACACTTAGGTTGTTTCCATATCTTGGCTGTTGTGAATAATGTCACAAAAAACATGAAAGTGCAGATATCCCTTTGAGATTCTGTTTTCATGTCCTTTAGAAATGTAACCAGAAATGAGATTTCTGGATAAAATAGTATTTGCATTTTAATTTTTTGAGGAACCTCCTTACTCTATGTTTTCCATAGTGTCAGAATGAATTTACATTCTGAAGTATAGCATACAAGGGCTCCCTTTTCTCCACATCCCACCAGCAGTTGTTATCTCTTGTGTCCTTGATGATGACCCTTTCCAACAGGTGTGTGGTGATGTCACATTATGGTTTTGATATGCATTGCCCTGATGATGAGTGATGTTGAGCATCAACATCAGAAATAAATCCACTTGAATGTGTCAAAAATTCTTTTAATGTACAGTTGGGTTTTATTTGTTCATATCTTGTTGAGAATTTTTGCATCCATATACATCAGAGATATTAGCCTGTAGTTCTCATTTTTATTGGGGCCTTTGTCTGGTTTGAGAATCAAGGTCATGCCACCCTCTTAGAATGAGTTTGTAAGTTTTCCTTCTATTTCTATTTTTTTGGAGAAGTTTCAGAAGAATAGGTATGATTTCTTCTTTAACTGTCTGGTGGAATTCTCCTGGGAAACCGTCCTACCCTGGACTCTTTGTTGTTGGCAGATTTTTTTTTATAACTGATTTTATTTCATTACTAGTTATGGCTCTGTGCAAATTTTCTATTTCCCCCTGTTTCAATTTTGGTAGTTTATATGTTTCTGCAATTTATCCATTTCTTCCAGGATGCCCCATTTGTTGACATATAATTGTTCCTATTATTCTCTTTTAATTATTTGTATTTCTGCGGTATTAGTTGCCATCTCTCCTCTTTCATTCATGATTTTATTTATGTGAGTCCTTTCTCTTTTCCTTTTGACAAGTCTGGCAAGGGATTTGTCAATAAAATATCAGAGCAGAAATATATGATATAGAAATAAAAAACCCTGTAGAACAGATCCACGAAATTGTTCCAGGTTGCAGTTCATTATTAATAGTACTTCCTTGTTCGTTCTTTCACTGAGTCAGAAGACACACACTTACGATCTTTGAAAGGAACATTAAGAAATTTATATGTATGATTTGTCCTTATTTGTATTTATTTTAAAATTTAATGATAAATACCTTAATTAAAAAATGCAACACTGCACACCTGTTTGTTAATCAGGAGTCACACTGTAGTTTTCAAGAAGCAATCATGTCTCCATAATGGAAGATGATACACGTAGGAGACTCGTGGTTGTACTAAAGTGTTGGATGCCCCACATGGAATTCATAGTGTAGCCTAGCTGTCCATTGAGACATGGGCTAATGTGGCAGAGAGTGATGAAATGCTTCTCAGGTGATGCTCTAATAGAAAGTCCACTGATGAGTAGTTGCTGTGCAGTTTTATGATTGGTTTGAACGAATGAGTTTATATTTTAATTTATATTATTACATATTTATTACTTAATAAAGTTAGTATTTCAGTATGTACCAACCACAGTGGAATTATTTTTAATGCATTTACAAACAGTGCACTTAGTGGTGCATATAGTCAGGTATCTTTGTTGCCTAACATCATTATTTTGACTATCAGAAACATATGTTCTGCAAGACGCTCTCACATGAGATTTGCGGAAACAGGAGACAAGAATGAGTTACTAGAGAAAACCCTATTAACCTTCTGTAACTGTTAAATAATTTCAGCTGTCACTTCGATGCAAAAATGCCACTGACTAGGTTGCCTAATGCTCCCTTCACATCCTTATTCCTCAAGGTGTAGATAAAAGGGTTCAGCGCAGGGGTCACTACTCCATAGAAGAGCACCATGAATTTGGGCTGGTCTCTTGAGATGGAGGAGGGGGGCTGAAGGTACATGCTAATGGCTGGACCATAAAACAAGAAAACTACAATGAGATGGGAGGAACATGTTCCAAAGGCCTTTTTCCTTCCCTCAGAAGACTTAATTTTAAATACGGCATGTCCAATGCAAGCATAGGAAGCAAGAATTAAGCCTAGCGGGACAGCTAACATAAAAATACACACCACAGAGAGTGTGAGCTCATTAGCAGCCTTTTCTCCACAGGAAGCCTTTATCAGAACAGGAATCTCACACAGCAAGTGGTCCAATTTATTGAGTCCACACAGTGGTAACTGTAAGGTAGCAGTGGCCTCTGAGACAGCATACGTGATTCCAGTCAACCACACAGTGGATGCCAGCAGGATACAGATGCGTGGGTTCATGATGAGGGTGTAGTGTAGAGGCTTGCAGATAGCCAGGTAGCGATCAAAAGACATAATAGCCAGAAGCAGACATTCTGTGCCCCCCATTGTGTGGAAGAAATAAAGCTGAGCTGCACACCCCACATAGCTGATCGTCTTCTTGGTGCTTCCCAGGTTAAACAGCATCTGAGGGACGATGCTTGTGGTGTAGCACATGTCCAGGAAGGAGAGGTTGGTGAGGAAGAAATACATGGGGCTGTGCAGACGGGCATCTAACCTGGACACCAGAATGATGGCTGTGTTTCCTACCACGGCCATGGGGTATGTTATAAGAAGAATAGCAAATAGAGGAAGCTCCAGCCAAGGACGATCTGCAAAGCCTAGTAGAACAAACTCTTTAGGATGGCTGTTATTCATTGTGCCGCCATCTTCACCTGATTTTACCTACAGCAGAGAAGTGGCAGAAAAGGTTGGAAGCGTTACGGGAACTGCGTCCACCATCCACTCACAGAAGATGGGTCATAGTCGCTTGTGAGGGAAGCAATAAACAGGATCTGGCACCAGTGACTTACTTTCCCTCACTACAGAATAGAGGTGATGTCTTTAGACAAGTAACCTGACCATTCTGAAACTGAATGTAGAGCAAGGATGACGATAACTATCCCCTTGTGTTACAGGGAGAGTTAAAAGCAAAGTGGGAGCATCTTGTATTTGGGAAACTCCAAATCAGGTTTTTCAAACTTGGCTTGCTTGCATAAAAATCATCGGAGGCGGTCGTTAAAATGTAGTTCATTGGTTTCTGTCACTGAGTGTCTGATAGAGTGGATGTGGCATGGACCTAGAAGACACCAATGCAAGGGATTACTGAAATGTTATGAGCGGTGAAGGTCTTGAGGTCACTGATGCCCAAGAAGGAGAAGAAATGCCAGAGCACTAATACTCACCATGACAGTCTTGTTCACACTCAACCAGTGTTGAATAGTTATATCATCCCTATGGGGAGTAGGAAGGTAGGTTTTAAACAAGTCTATCTTAGTATTTTGGAAATAAGTAATAAGAAATGTCAGCTTCCTGAAGTATGCACTGAGAGAGATGAGCTATGACATCTGTTTCCCATGCTAAAGAATTAATTTTCGGATGTATATTTTCTTGCATAAGAACTTCATTAAAACTGAGCACTTGTTTTTTAATTAAATTTTAGTTTATTTATCTAGTAGTTATTTCCTTTATCAAGTGGGCTTATCATTCTGTTTTTATATGAAACTGGATGGTTGTTAGTGATCCACTTGATTTCATGTAGCTACCAATCCAACTTTTAACTCAGAGAACTGGTTTCAAGAGGAAAGTCTATATTCCAATTCAGTCAGGACCAGAGGCTTGCCTATATCCCCAAATTATTTTACATATTCCTTTCCTTTTAAGATAAGAGGCACATTGTAACAGCAAAATTATATAGCTGAGTAAAGCAGTATTTTGGAAAGATTAACTGGGTAATAAATTATTTTATTTATAATATTCTTTCCTTTGGTGGTAAACTGTTCCACAGTATCTAGAATCTTCTGTAGGATAAGATAGATCATGATTATGGTTATGAGGTATTCCACTGACAAATTCTAGGTTACCTCACCAGTGAGTTAGTGGTTTAAGGGTAACATCACCTTGTATGGTCACAAAGTACAGTTTTCACATTCCGTATTTCATTAAATCCTCTAAGCCATCCTGTGGGTGTCTCACAAAGCTCACAGCTTGAGAGCTTGTTTGGAGATACCAGCAGGGAGCACAGCTACTCATACACCCTTAACAGAAGAATGGTCCTCCTCTATGAGGGGGAAGACCATCCTCTTTGACCCAGCATACAACTCTGGGAGGGATGCACATGGAGAGGAATGGAGGAGGGGACACCTGCCCACCCAGCCAGATCAGTTTAATCAAACCCTGGCGATAGATGGGGTGACAGATGTTGCAGCCAGGACTCCCTGAACTTGTGGTGAGGAGCATCGAGTGTTGTAACGAAGTGATGAATCACTATATTGCACACCTGAAACAAATATCTCACCCTATGTTAACTATACTGGAATTTAAATAAAAACTTAAAAAACAAATCATTGCTAAGATGTGAATGTTGTCCTTTGATTACAAACTATTCCTAGATTAGAAGTGGACCGATAACCATTAAATGATAATAATTCCAAGTAATCCTTAATAAGACCTGTTTACTGAAAGCTTCAGTAAGCACTTTGCATCCATTAAATCATTTAGTACTCTTTCCCAGGCCTTTTGAGAGGAAATTTTAGTATCCAGATTTTAGAAAGTTGTTAATCATTCATTTAGGATACTGTTAATCATTCAATGAAAGATTGTTGTGAATAACTAGGGAGATTCTAAAGATTGAAAAGCAATCAATTCCTTAAATGATGTACTGAGATAATGAAACTATGATTTCAGAGATTCAATATTCCAAAGAAAGCATTGGTTGTCTAGAGATGTTTCCTGAAAGATGTTTCTCCTACACCTTATTCGACCTTGACATTTTTCAAGATGTAACATGAGTGCATTGTGTTAGGAACACATGTTGGCCTAAGTTGTTTTTCAGGTGAAAATCGTGTGTTTTATTTTTTATTTTTAATTTTTAAAAATGTTTATTTTAGAGACAGAGAGAGCACAAGCAGGGGAGGGGAAGAGAGAGCCAGAGACAGAATCTGAAGCAGCCTGCAGGCACTGGGCTGTCAGCACAGAGCCCAATGCGGGGCTCAAACCCATGAACCATAAAATCATGACCCGAACTGAAGTTAGACACTCAACCGACTGAGCCACCCAGGCACCCCGAAAATCCTATGTTTTAGATGGGATATGACATAAAATCATATGTTGCTAAAATAAATATTCCAAAATTGTGTTCCACACACATTATTAAATAATTGTACATTAAGATCCTTATTGTCTACTAATGGCTACACCCACCTTTTAGATTTTTCTGTCATGAAATACTGTTCAATTTTTTAAGGAGTAATTTCAGGCTTGAGCCTCCGTGAATTCTTCCATAGTTAATTGTATCTAATTTTAAGGAGTCAGGTATGCTTACAACAATTTTATTAAATTCATATTATTTGGGATTTTGTTCACTTTACTCATCTCAGAAGCTAGTTTTGTTTGTGATGGTGACCAGCCTGGGGCCTCCTTTATTTCCTTAGATAATTCCCTAGGGATACTATGCAATGTTCTAATCACTGAAATTCACTCTTGATTGAACTTTATAATTTTATCCTATATTTATAATCTTTCCATGTCATTCTCATGGTACTTAATTATTGTTAGCTCTTGGATTCATGACTTTTGGATCTTCTAACTTCCGTTGACTTTTCATCACTGTTTTACTGCATAGAGGTCTATTTATCCTTAAATAGTCACATTATGAATGCTTAAAGTCACATTAATAAACTGCCAGACTTCATTCCTTTTGACATCTCCTTTGCATATTCAATCACATTTTCACCCATTTTTGTTTTATTCATACATCATCTTCATCACACATTGTTGGTGTGAGACCCTGAGAAGGACTGATTACCAAGAGGAATCTACTTGCATTCTAGAGCCATGAAATGAGGTATTTCCAAAGTCTAGAAAACGTTTCCTGAATGAAATGCTTTCTCTTTACTTATGTATATTAGGTACTGTGATATACATACATTACCATCATCCCTAAGAATGGGCACTTTAAAACAAGTTTTTTTTTTACTCACCTTATTCTGGTAAATATCACTTGATAAAAAGGAATTTTGGAAGAATACATGTATCTCAAATTTTCAGAGAAGGACAGAGAAACACAGATGGGTATCTAAGAATTGGCTTCAGAAATGTTTGTTTTTCATTTGCAACAATGCTGCTGAAGAGAAAACACTTGGGTTAGGAAGACAGTAGTACATAAAATATGGAGACTGCATTCCGGGTGTGATATTTATAGTATGTGCTCCAGACTCTTGGGCATTGTTTTCAAACAGGCCATATGTGTTTATCCCAGATGAGCTAACAGAGAAAGTTCCTTGGGAGGGATCGCCATGGAAATGCTTCTTATTATGGTTAATTACTTACTGAACTGAGGGTGGTAACAAGTCCTGTATGTTATTAGGTTTGTTTTGAAATAAACTAATTTAATTTCCCAACATAAACACTAATTTTAAATAGGATACAATTGGAATAAAGCAAGTTTGAAGAAATGATTCTGGGGGATTTAAATGTCAGTTTCTTTAGGACCTATGTTCATTTATAGATTATCCCTCATAGATTTTTTTAATATACAAGAATTTGTCCACGTTTTTATTTAAATTCCACTTAGTTAACATACAGTGTAATATTGGTTTCAGGTAGAACTTTGTGAATCATCACTGACATACAATACCCAATGCTCATCACAAGTGCCCTCTTTAATGCTCATCACCTATTTCACCCATCCCTTACCGACCTCCCTTCTAATAATCATCTGTTTGTTCTCTATACTTAAGAGTCTGGTTCCTAGTTTGCCTCTCTCACTGCCACCATGTTCATTTGTTTTCTTTCTTACTCCAAAATATGACAAATTATATTCTTTTCTGACTGCCTTATTTAGCTTATAAAAACACATTCTAGCTCTATCCATATCATTGCAAATGGCAAGATTTCATTCTTTTTGTTCTTTTTTTATTTTTAAAAATTAACATCCAAATTAGTTAGCATATAGTGAAACAATGATTTCAGGAATAGATTCCTAAACGCCCCTTACCCATTTAGCCCATCTGCCCTCCCAAACCCCTCCAGTAACCATCAGTTTGCTCTCCATGTTTATGAGTCTCTTCCGTTTTGTCCCCCTCCCTGTTTTCATATCATTTTTGTTTCCCTTTTCTTATGTTCATCTGTTTTGTCTCTTAAAGTCCTCATATCAGTGAAGTCATATGATTTTTGTCTTTCTCTGACTAACTAATTTCACTTAGCATAATACCCTCCAGTTCCATCCATGTAGTTGCCAATGGCAAGATTTCATTCTTTTTGATTGTGGAGTAATACTCCATTGTATATATACACCACATTTTCTTTGTCCATTCATCCATCGATGGAGATTTGGGCTATTTCCATACTTTGGCTATTGTTGCACTATTGTTATAGTGCTGCTATAAACATGAGGGTGCATGTGTCACTTCAAAACAGCACACCCGTATCCCATGGATAAATGCCTAGTAGTGCAATTGCTGGCTCGTAGGGTAGTTCTATTTTTAGTTTTTTTGAAGAACCTCCATACTGTTTTCCAGAGTGGCTGCACCGGCTTGCATAGCTACCAACAATGCAAAAGAGATCCTCATTCTCCACATCCTGGCCAACATCCGTTGTTGCCTGAGTTGTTAACGTTAGCCATTCTGACAGGTGTAAGGTGGTATCTCATTGTGGTTTTGATTTGCATTTCCCTGATGATGAGTGAAGTTAAGCAGTTTTTTCATGTGGCAGTTGGCCATCTGGATGTCTTCCTTGGAGAAGTGTCTATTCATGTCTTTTGCACATTTCTTCCCTGGATTATTTGTTTTTTGGTGTTGAGTGAGAAGTTCCTTATAGATTTTGGATACAAACCCTTTATCTGATATGTCGTTTGCAAATATCTTCTCCCATTCTGTTGGTTGCCTTTTAGTTTTGATGATTATTTCCTTTGCTGTGCAGAAGCGTTTTATTTTGATGAGGTCCCAGTAGTTCATTTTTGCTTTTGTTTCCCTTGTCTCCAGAGACATGTTGAGTAAGAAATTGCTGTGGGCAAGATCAAAGAGGTTTTTGCCTGATTTCTCCTCAAGGATTTTGATGGCTTCCTGTCTTACATTAAGGTCTTTCATCCATTTTGAATTTATTTTTGTGTATGGTGTAAGAAAGTGGCCCAGGTTCATTCTTCTGCATGTCGCTGTCCAATTTTCCAGCACCACTTGCTGAAGAGACTGTCTTTATTCCATTGGATATTCTTTCCTGCTTTGTCAAAGATTAGTTGGCCATAACTTTGTAGGGCCATTTCTGGGTTCTCTATTCCATTCCATTGATCTGAGTGTCTGTTCTTGTGCCAGTATCATACTGTCTTGATGATTACAGCTTTGTAGTATAGCTTGTAGCCTGGGATTGTGATGTCTCCTGCTTTGGTTTTCTTTTTCAAGATTGCTTTGGCTATTTGGGGTCTTTTCTGGTTCCATAGAAATTTTAGGATTATTTGTTGTAGCTCTGTGAAGAATGCTGTTATTACTTTGATAGGGATTGCATTGAATATGTAGATTGCTTTGGGTAGTATCAACATTTTAACAATATTTTTTTTCCTATCCAGGAGCATGGAATCTTTTTCCGTTTTTTTTGTGTCTTCTTCAATTTCTTTCATAAACTTTCTATAGTTTTCAGTGTATAGATTTTTCACCGCTTTGGTTAGATTTATTCCTAGGCATTTTATGGTTTTTGGTACAATTATATATGGGATCGATTCCTTGACTTCTCTTTCTGTTGCTTCATTGTTGGTGTATAGGAATGCACCTGATTTCTGTGCATTCATTTTATATCCTGCAACTTTGATGAATTCATGAATCAATTCTAGCAGTTTTTTGTGGAATCTTTAGGGTTTTCCATATAGAATATCATGTCATCTGTGAATAGTGAAAGTTCGACCTCCTACTGTCTTATTTGGATGCCTTTTCTTTGCATTGTCTGATTGCAGAGGCGAAGACTTCCAATACTATGTTGAATAACAGTGGTGACAGTGGACATCCCTGTCTTGTTCCTGACCTTAGGGGGAATGCTCTCAGTTTTTCTCCATTGAGGATATTAGCATTGGGTCATTCATATATGGCTTTTAGGGTCTCAATGTATGCTCTTTCTATCCCTACTTTCTTGAGGGTTTTTATCAATAAACGATATTGTATTTTGTCAAAACCTTTCTCTGCATCTGTTGAGAGGATCATATGGTTCTTGTCCTTTCTTTTATTGATGTGATGAATCACGTTAATTATTCTGTGGATATTGAACCAGCCCTGCATCCCAGGAATAAATCCCGCTTGGTCGTGGTGGATAATTTTTTTAATGTATTGTTGGATCCAGTTGGCTAAAATCTTGTTGAGGTTATTGCATTCATGTTCATCAGGGAAATTGGTCTATAGTTCTCCTTTTTAGAGGGGTCTCTCTCTGGTTTTGGAATCAAGGTAATGCTGGCTTCATAGAAAGAGTTTGGAAGATTTCTATCCATTTCTATTTTTTGGAACAGTTTCAAGAGAATAGGTGTTAACTCTTCCTTAAATGTTTGGTAGAATTCCTGTGGAAAGCCATCTGACCCTGGACTCTTGTTTTTTTGCAGAGTTTTGATTATTAATTCGATTTCCTTACTGATTATGGGTCTGTTCAAATTTTCTATTTCTTCCTGTTTCAGTTTTGGTAGTGTATATGTTTCTAGGAATTTGTCTATTTCTTCCAGATTACCTATTTTATTGGCATATAATTGTTCATTATATTCTCTTATTATTGTTTTTATTTCTGTTTTGTTGGTTGTGATCTCTCCTCTTTCATTCTTGATTTTATTTATTTTGCTTCTTTCCTTTTTCTTTTTGATCAAACTGGCTAGTGGCTTATCAATTTTGTTAATTCTTTCAAAGAACCAGCTTTTGGTTTCATTGATCTGTTCTACTGTTGTTTTTTTTTTCTTCTTTTTGGTTTTGATAGCATTAATTTTGTCTCTAATCTTTATTATTTCCTGTCTTCTGCTTGTTTTGGGTTTTATTTGCTGTTCTTTTTCCAGCTCCTAAGGCGTAAGGTTAGGTTGTGTATCTGAGATCTCTCTTCCTTCTTAGGAAGACCTGGATTGCTATATGCTTTCCTCTTATGACCGCCTTTGCTGCGTCCCAGATGTTTTGGGTTGTGGTGTTATCATTTTCATTGACTTCCATATACTTTTTAATTTCCTCTTTAACTGCTTGGTTAGCCCATTCCTTCTTTAGTAGGATGTTCTTCAGTCTCCAAGTATTTGTTACCTTTCCGATTTTTTTTCTTTTGGTTGATTTCGAGTTTCATAGCATTGTGGTCTGAAAACATGCATGGTATGATCTCTATCTTTTTGTACTTAATTAGAGCTGATTTGTGTCCCAGTATATGGTCTATTCTGGAGAACGTTCCATGTGCACTGGAGAAGAATGTATATTTCGCTGCTTTAGGATGCAATGGTCTGAATATATCTGTGAAGTCTATCTGGTCCATTGTGTTATTCAAAGCCATTGTTTCCTTGTTGATTTTTTGATAAGATGATCTTTCCATTGCTGTCAGTGGGGTGTTGAAGTCTCCTACTATTATGGTATTACTATTGATGAGTTTCTTTATATTTGTGATTGATTTATATATTTGGCTTTTTTACATTTGGTGTATAAATGTTTACAATTGTTAGGTCTTCTTGGTGGATAGACCCCTTGATTATAATATAATGCCTCTGCATCTCTTGATACAGTCTTTATTTTAAAGTCTAGATTGTCTGATATAAGTATGGCTACTCCAGCTTTCTTTTGTTGACCATTAGCATGATAGATGGTTCTCCATACCCTTACTTTCAATGTTAGGGACTTTTTTTCCCTTGCTGCTTTCATGATTCTCTCCTTGCCTGAGTATTTTGTGTATTTGACTATGATATGCCTTGTTGATAGTCTGTTTTTGTCGAATCTAATGGGGGTCCTCTGTGCTTCCTGGATTTTGGTGTCTGTATCTTCCCCCAGGTTAGGAAAGTTTTCCACTATGATTTGTTCACATAACCCTTCTACCCCTATTTCTCTCTCTTCCTCTTCTGGGACCCCTATGATTCTGATGTTTTTCCTTTTTAATGAGTCACTGATCTCTCTAATTCTTAAATCATGCTCTTTTGCCTTAATCTCCCTTTTTCCCGGCTTCATTATTCTCTATAAGTTTGTCTTCTATATCGCTGATTCTGTTTTACTTCATCCATCCTTGCCACCACTGCATCTATCCGTGATGGAAGTTCAGTTATAGCATTTTTCATTTCATTCAGGCTATTTTTTACTTCTTTTATCTCTGCAGAAAGGGATTCTAATCTATTTTCGACTCCAGCTGGTATTCTTATTATCGTGATTCTAAATTCTGGTTCAGAAATCTTGCTTATATCTGTGTTGCTTAAATCCCTGGCTGTCGTTTCTTTGTGCTCTTTCTTTTCAGGTGAATTCCTTCGTTTTGTCATTTTGAAGGGAGAAAAGGAATTAATGAGGTAGAAAAGTTGAAATTAAAAAAAATATTAAAATTAAAAAAGTAAACACACACACACAAGTCGAATAAATGATGCTAGATCCTAGGTGTGTTTTGGTCTGGGTGTTGAAAGTGGTTTGACAGATTAGAGGAAAAAAACGGGGTGGGGTAAAGAATAAAAAAGGAAACACAAATTGTTTTGAGAATTTGAAAAAATGAATACACCAAAGTAGACTAAAATGAGATGATGGAGGTAAAATAGAATTTGAAAAAATATATACAAAAGTAAAGAACATAGTAGAAAAAAAATTAAAGAAAAATATTTTTAATAAAAAGTAAAAATAAATATGATTTTTTTCTTTTTATCTATTTAAGAAAAAAGAAATGAAAAAGAGAAAAAAGGTAAAAAAAGAAAGAAGAAAAGAAAAAAAAGAATCGTTTTAAAATTTGAAAAAGGGAACACATTGTAGTAGACTAAAATAAAATGATGGAAGTAAAATAGAATTTGAAAAAATTTACACAAAAGCAAAAAATATAGTAACAAAATTAAATAAAATATTTTAATAGAAATTGAATGTAAAAATGAAGTTTTTCTCTTTCTACATTGAAGAAAAAGAAAAGAAATGAAAAAGAGAAAACAAGAAAAAGAAAAAAAGGAAATTGAAAATTTGATAAGTTGAATACACTGAAGTAGACAAAAATAAAATGATGGAGGTAAGGTAGAATTTGAAAAAAATACACAAAAGTAAAAAAAATATAGTAATAAAAATTAAAGAAAAATATTTCAATAAAAATTGAAAATAAAAACGAATTTTATCTCTTTATTCAAGAAAAAGAATTGCAAAAGAGAAAAAAGAAAAAGAAAGAAAGAAAATTGAATAGATGAACCTGATAAAAGATGAAGTAGTATTGAAATTGCTTTGTTTTCCCTTAGAAGTCAGTCTATGTAGCTCTGTATAGTCCATAAATTAACCCGGCGGTGAGACTTGTATTCTTGAAGAGCGAAGTTGGCCCAGTTGGTTGGGGCTCGGTGTAACAGTTCTGCTCTCCAGTAGATGGCGCTGCTAGCCTAATGGCGTTGATTGTTGCGGTGCTAGTAGGTGCGTATGCACATGCGCGGGAATGGTGAAAATGACGCCACCCAGCCCCCAGTCTGTTCTCCCGAATCAGCAACCTCGCATCCTTCCTCTGTCTTCAGCTTTTGTCCACTCACCGCTTTTTCACTCTCCGTGACCGGGCTCCAGGCAGTACTTCTCTCCCAAGTTTTGATCAGATGCGGCTGTTTTCTCCAGCCCCTTATTCCCGAAGGACTGCAGCTTTGATCCTTCCCGCCCCTCTGTGGGAGGGTCTCACCAAGCAAAGGCCAAATGCCGGCCGCACCCAAGAACTCTTGCCAGACCCTGCTGTTGCCGGTGCCCTGAGACTGCGTCCAGGTGCCAGCCCGCCCCAGAAAAAGTTCGTGAGATAGTGTAGCAGCAGTGTTTCAGGGATTATGGAAAATTACAACACACATCTGGCACCAGGCTTCACCCTTAAGGACCTTGTTCCAGCACCAACGAATGTGGCCATTTTCTGGGGGCTGCTGGGACCAGGTGGCTTCAACAGTCTCTACCAAATGTCCTTTCAGCAGTGGAACCGCTTTTCCCCATGTGGCCTGAGAACCTCCCGGACCCCACTCTGTTCCTGGGGATTTGCCTTTCCCACCAGAGCACTGCCAGGTATGGAGCTGCAGAGTTGCAGCCTTTGCACTCCCCTTGTTTACAGTCTTAATGGAATTTAAACCCTCTCCTTTTTCCTTTCTCCTTTCTCCCTTTTTAGTTTAGTCCCTGCAGCTGTTTCCAATTTTCCACTTTCTCTCCAGCAGCTTTTGGGGAGGGGTGCTTTTCCCACATTCACCCCTTCTCCCCAGTCTCCATCCTCTGTCCCCCCACAAAGTAGTTCCCTACCTTCCATGGCTTCTTGCTCCCCAAATTCACCTCTCCGCACCATTTACCTGCTGAATTCTGTGCTTCAGGTTGTGCAGATTGTTGTGTTAATCCTCCAATCAGTTTTCTAGGTGTGCAGGATGGGTTAGTGTTGGTCTGGCTGTACTTCATGGATGCGAGACACACAAAAAACTTCCATGCTGTTCTGCCATCTTGGCTCTTTCTCTCCAGATTTCATTCTTTTTGGTAGTAGAGTAATATTCCATTGTGTATGTGTGTGTATATATACCATTACACACTGTATTTATACACACACACACACACACACACAACCACATTTTCTTTATCCATTCATCAGTTGATGGGCATGTTGGATGCTTCCATTGTTTGCCTACTGTTGATAATGTTGCTATAAACTTTGGGGTGCATGTATTCCTTTGAATTAGTGTTCTTGTATTCATGGTTAAATAGTAGTGGAATTGCTGTATCATTTTATTGATATTTTATTTTATTGAATTATTTTATTTTTAACTTTTTGAGGAACGTCCCTACTATTTTACAGAGTGGCTGCCCCAGTTTGCATTCCCACCAATAGTGTAAGAGGGCTCCCCTTTCTCTGCATCCTCGCCAACACTTGTTATTCCTTATGTTTTTAATTTTAGGTATTTGGAACGGTTTGAGGGGGTATCTCATTAGAGTTTTCTTTTTGTTTTATTTATTTGTTTTTAAAATTTATCTTATTTCAATTTCAGTTAGTTAACATAAAGTGCAATATTGGATTCAGGAGTAGAATTCAGTGATTAATCACTTACATACCAACACCCAGTACTCATCACAAGCATCCTCTTTAATACTCATCACCCATCTAGCCCATCCACCACCCACCTCCCTCCATCAACCTTCAGTTTGCTCTCCATTATTAAGAGTCTCCTGTAGTTTGTTTCACTCTCTTCTCTCTCCCCACCGCCTGACTTCCCATATGTTCATCTGTTTTGTTTCCTGAATTCTATAATGGGTGAAATCATATGGTATTTTTCTTTCTCTGACTTATTTTGCTTAGTGTAATACATCTAACTCCTTCAATATCATTGTAAATGTCAAGATTTCATTCTTTTTGATGGCTGAGTAATATTCCATTATATACATAAATAGTCTCTTCTTTATCCATTCATCAGTCGATGGACATTAGGGCTCTCTCTAGTTTGGTTATTTTTGATAGCATTGCTATAAACATGAGACTGCATGTGCCCCTTCAAATCTGTATTTTTTATCCTTTGGGTAAATACTTACTAGTGCGAGTGTTGGATTGTGAGGTAGTTGTATTCTTAGACTTTTGAGGAACCTCCTTACTTTTTTCCAGAGTGTCTGCATCAGTTTGCATTCCTACCGACAGTGCAAAAGTGTTGCCCTTTCTCTGCACCCTCGCCAGCATCTGCTGTTTCCTGAGTTGTTGGTTTTAGACATTCTGCAGGTGTGAGGTGGTATCTCATCGTGGTTTTGGTTTGTGTTTCCCTGATAATGAGTGATGTTGAGCATCTTTTTATGTGTCTTTTAGCCATCTGGGTGTCTTCTTTAGAAAGGTGTCTCTTCATGTCTTCTGCCCATTTCTTCACTGGATTATTTGTTTTTTTTCGGTGTTGAGTTTGATAAGTTCTTTATAGATTTTGGATAGTAACCGTTTATTAGATATGTCATTTGCAAATATCTTCTCCCATTCCATAGGCTGCCTTTTGTTTTGTTGATTGTTTCCTTCTATGTGCAGAGGCTTTTTATTTTGATGAGGTCTCAGTAGTTCATTGTTGCTTTTGTTTCCCTTGCTTCTGGAGAAATGTCTAGTAAGAAGTTGCTGAGGCTGAGGTCAAAGAGGTTGCTGCTGATGTTCTTTTCTAGGATTTTGATGGTTTCCTGTCACATTTAGGTTTTTCATCCATTTTGAAGTTATTTTTGTGTATGGTGTAAGAAAGTGGTCCAGGTTCATTCTCGTGCACAATGCTCTCCAGGTTTTCCAACACCATTTGTTAAAGAGACTGTTTTTCCAGTGGATATTCTTTCCTGCTCTGTCAAATATTAGTTGGCCATACAGTTTTGGGTCAATTTCTGGATTCTTTATTCTATTCCATTGATCTCTGTGTCTGTTTTTGTGCCAGTACCATACTGTCTTAATGATTACAGCTTTGTAATACAGCTTAAAGTCCGGGATTGTGATGTCTCTAGTTTTTTTTTTTTTTTTTCTTTTTCAGCATTTCCTTGGCTATTTGGGGTCTTTTCTGGATCCATACAAATTTATAATTGTTTGTTCTAGCTCTGTGAAGACTACTAGTGTTATATTGACAAAGATTGCATTGAATGTGTAGATTGCTTTGCGTAGTATAGAAATTTTAACAATATTTGTTATTCTAAATAATTAGCATTGGATGTTTTTCCATTATTTTGTGTCTCCTTTAATTTCTTTCATAAGTGGCCTATGGTTTTCAGTGTACAGATCTTTTACCTCTTTGGTTACTTTCTTCATAGGTATCTTATGGTTCTCTGTGCATTGTAAATGGAATTGATTCCTTGATCTCTCTTTCTGCTGCTTCGTTATTGATGTATAGAAACGCAACCAATTTCTGTACTTTGATTTCATATCCCATCACTTTCCTGAATTTCTGTTCTAGCAGTTTTTTGGTGGAGTCTTTCGGGTTTTCCATGTAGAATATTATGTCATCTGCGAAGAGTGAAAGTTTGACTTCTTCCTTGACAACTTGTATAGTTTTTTATTTCTTTTTGTTGTCTGATTTCTGAGGCTAGGACTTCCAGTGCTAGGTATAACAACAGTGGTGAGAATGGGCAGCCTTGTGTTCCAAGGACAACCTTGTGTTCCTGAAAGCTTTCAGTTTCCCTCCACTGAGAATGATATTAGTGGTGAGTCTTTTGTATATGCCTTAATGATGTTGAGGTGTGTTTCTTCTATACCTACTTTCTTGAGTTTTTTTTTTTTTAATCAAGAAGGGATGCTGTTTTGTCAAATGCTTTTTCTGCACATATTGAAAGGATCAGGTGGTTCTTGTTCTGATGTGATGTATCACGTTGATTAACTTGTGAATACTCAACCACCTCTGCAGCCCAGTAATAAATATCACTTGATCATGGTGAATAAGTCTTTTAATGTACTTTTGTATTCGATTTGCTAGTATCTTGTTGAGGATATTCACATCTGTGTTCATCAGGGAAATTGGTCTGTAATTCTCCTTTTTGGTGGGGTCTTTGTCTGGTTTTGGAATCAAAGTCATGGTGGCCTTGTAGACTCAGTTTGTAAATTTTCCTTTAATTTCTATTTTTGGAACAGCTTCAAAATAATTGGTATTACATCTTATTTAAGTGTTTGGTTGAATTCCTCTGGGAAGTCATTGGGCCCTGAACTGTTGTTTTTTTGTTTTTATGTTTTTTTTTTTCTAGGAGTATTTTAGCTAACAATTCAATTTCTTTAACGATTATGGGTCTATTCAAATTTTTCATTTCTTTCTCTTTCAATTTTGGTAACTTGTATGTTTCTAGGAATTTAACCATTTCTTCCAGATTGCCCAAATTCTTTGACATATAATTGCTCATACTATTCTGTTATTATTGTTTGTATTTCAGTGGTGTTCGTTGTGATCTCTCCTCTTTCATTTGTGATTTTATTTTTTGGGGTCCTTTCCCTTTTCTTTTTGATAAATCTGGCTAGACGTTTATCAATTTTGTTAATTCTTTCAAAGAACCAAGTCCTAGTTTTGTTGCTCTGTCTACTGGTTTTTTTTCTTTTGATATCTCTACCATTGATTTATATATCATTGATTTCTAATCTTTATTATATCCCTTCTTCTGCTGGTTTTGGCTTCCATGTGCTATTCTTTTTCCTTCTCCGTTAGGTGTAAGGTTAAGTCATGTATTTGAGACATTTCTTCCTTCTTTAGGAAAGCCTGGATTGTTATACACTTCCTCTTGTGACTATATTTGCTGCATACCAGAGTGTTTGGACTGTCATGTTTTCATTTTCATTGGCTTCCATGTACTTTTTATTTCCTCTTTCATTTCTTGGTTAACCCAGTAATTCTTTAGCAAGATGTCCTTTAAGCATCACATATTAGTGGTCTTTCCAGTTTTTTCTTGTGGTTGATTTCAAATTTCATAGCATTGTGGTCCAAATAATATTCAGGGTAGGATCTTGATATTTTTGTGCTTGTTGAGGGCTGATTTGTGTCACAGTATTTGATCTATTGTGGAGAATGTTCCACATACACTTGAGAAGAATGTGTATTCTGCTGCATTAGGGTGAAATGCTCTGAATATATCAGTTAAATCCATATGGTCCAGTGTGTCATTCAAAGGCATTGTTTCTTTGTTGATTTTCTGTTTAGATTATCTGTTCATTGTTGTAAGTGGGGTGTTGAAGTCTCCTACTATTAAGGCTTTGTTGTCAATGATTTTATTTATGTTTGTGATTAATTGATCTGTATATTTGACTTCTTTCATGTTGGGGGCATAAATATTTATAATTGTTAAATCTTCATATATAGACCCCTTATTCATAATGCCCTTCATCTCTTATTACAGTCTTTGTTTTAAAATCTAGTTTGTCTGATAAGTATGACCACTATGACTTTCTTTTGGCATTCATTAGCATGGTAGATGGTTTTCCATCCCCTTACTTTCAATCTACTGGTGTCATTAGGTCTAAAATGAGTCTCTTGAAGACAGCATATAGATGGATCTTGTTTTTTTTTTTTTTCCCATCATTTCTTATACCTTATGTCTTTTGATTGGAGCATTTAGTCCACTTTTATTCAGAGTGATTATTGAAAGATATGAATTTAGTTCCATTGTGTTGCCTGTAGAGTTGGTGTATCTGGTGATGTTCTCTGGTACTTTCTAATCTTTGTTGTTTTTGGTCTTTTTAATTTTTTGTTTTGTTTTGTTTCTATTCAGAGTTCCCCTTAAAATTTCTTGCAGGGCTGGTTTAGTGGTCATGAACTCTTTTAGTTTTTGCTTGCCTGGGAAAGTCTTTATCTCTCTTTCTAATCTGAATGACATCCTTGCTGGGTAAAAAAATCTTGGCTGCATATTTTCCCAATGCAGTGCCTTGAATATATCCTGACACTCCTTTCTGGCCTGCCATGTTTCTGTGGATAGGCCTACTGCAAATCTGATCTGTCTTCCCTTGTAGGTGAGGAAACTTTTCTCCCCTACTACTTTCTTGATTCTTTCCTTGTCTGTGTATTTTGTGAATTGACTCTGATATACCTTGGTGATGGTTTATTTTTGTTGAATCTAATGGGAGTCCTCTATGCTTCCTGGATTTTGATATCTGTGTCCTTCCACAGATTAAGAATGTTTCCTTCTATAATTTACTCACATAAACCTTGTGCTTCTTTTCTCTCTCTTCATCTTCTGGTACTCCTATAATTCAGATGTTATTCCTTTTTAGTAAGTCACAGAGTTCTCTAAGTCTTGTATTGGGATGTTTTGCCTTTGTTTACCTCTTTTTTTCTGCTTCATTATGATCCATAATTGTATCTTCTGTATTACTGATTTCCTGCTCTGATTTGTTCGCCCTTGCCGTCATGGTATCCATTTGAGATTGCCTCTCAGATACAGTGTTTTAAATTTTGGCCTGACTAGATTTTAGTTCTTCTATCTCTGCAGAAAGGGATTCTCTGGTATCTTGTATGTTTTTTTCAAACCTAGCTAGTATTCCTATAATCATGGATTAAATTCTAGTTTAGATATCTTACTTATATCTGTGTTGATTAAATCCTTAGCCATCATTTATTCCTGTTTTTCTTTTGGGGTGAATTACTCCATCTTGTAATTTTGGAGGAAGAAAAAAAATAATAAAATAAAGTATAAATTAAAAATTAAAAAATTACAACCAAAACCAAACCAAACCAAATCAAACACATTGAATAAAAGAAGCTAGCTCCTTGGTGTGTTTCTGTCTGCTTGTTGAGAAATGTTTGACAGAAAAGAGAAAAAAGAGAAAGGAAAAAATAAGTTAAAAAATTAAAAATTAAAATTATTTTAAACAAACATAGTATAAAAGAAAATAGAACATTTTCTCTTTATTCAAGAAAGAAAAAGAAAGGAAAGAAAAAAGAAACCAACATAAGCAAAAACTTCTAGAAGTAAAGAAAAGGAACAAACGAACATGAGAATGAAACCCAAATGAAGCTATATCCAGTTTCCCCTAGAACTGAAACTTTGCTGCACACTATGGTCTGTAGACTAAGGGGGAATAAAGGGTTCGTGGTCCTCTGTGGGATGTGCCTAGAGGGTGCAGGTGGGGTTGGGGCTTGGTGTAATGGCTCTGTTCTCCACTTGGTGCTGCTTAGCTCCCTATGATCAATCCCTGTGTGTGGGGGGGGGTGCACTTGCTAGAGGTGAAAATGGCTTCACCCCACTCTGGTCTCCAGTGTGGGAATTTCGTGCCCTCACAGACACGTTACCAATCACCCCTCCTTTGTCTCAGCCTCCTGTCTACTCCCGCATTTACCTTGTCCAAGCTGTCTGACTGCCCCATAGTGCCTCCCTCCAGGGTTTTTTCTCACACAGGGTTGTGTTTCAAAACACCACACTTCAGAGAACCCCTGGCTTGCACCCATGCTGATTCTCTGGGAGATGGTCTCACCAAGAAATGGCAAGGTTAGACATCTCCCAGAAAAACATTCATGCAGTCATGCAGCGGCAGAGGCTCAGAATTTATGGTAAATCAGAGCACACAGCTGGCACCAGGTTTTGCTGCACTCTGGTGTTTTTGTTCCAATATCAGTAAATGTGTCAGTTCTCTGGGGTCTGCCAGGAGTTTTGCCCATGGGGAGGCTGTTTCGCATCTACTAAATGCACTCCAAACAGGGGGACTGCTTCTTCCTGTGTGACACATGGGCCTCCAAAGCACTCTACCTGCTCCTGAGGATTTACCCTGCTATAATCTTGATGATTTACCTTCTTCTGCTGGATTAGACTTTGTGTAGTGTTTTTTTTCCCTAGCTCCTTTAGTTGTAAGGTTAGGTTGTTTATTTGAAGTTGTTCTTTCTTCTTGAGGTAGGCCTGTATTGCTGTATACTTCCCTATTATGACCAGTTTTGCTGCATTCCAAAAGTTTTGGACTATCGTATTTTTATTTTCATTTATTTCCATGCAATTTAAATTTTCTTCTTTGATATTTCTGGTTGACTCATTCTTTCTTTCTTAGTATATTGTTTAATCTCCATGTACTTGTGGTCTTTCCAAATTTTTTCATGTGTTTGACTTCAAGCTTTAGAACGTTGTGTTCAGAAAATATATATGGCACAGTCTCAGTCTTTTGTACTTTTTGAAGCCTTATTTGTGAGCCAGTATGTGATCTATGCTGGAGAAGGTCCCATGTGCACTCGAGAAGAATGTGTGTTCTGCTGCTTTAGGATGAAATGTTCTGAATATACCTGTTAAGCCCAGCTGGTTCAGTGTGTCATTTTCAGCCACTATTTCCTTGTTGATTTTCTTCATAGATGATATGTTCATTGATATAAGTGGGGTGTTACACTCCCCTACTATTATTATATTATTATAAATAAGTTCCTCTATATTTATTAATTTGTTGTACATTGTTATCAATTGTGTTATACGTTTGAGATCTCCTAAGTTGGCGGCATATATATTTACAATTGTTGGATAGTTCTTTTTATTATGATATAGTGCTCCTCTTGTTATATTCTTTGTCTTAAAATCTAGTTTGTCTGATATAAGGATTGCTACTCAGACTTTCTTTTGACGTTCATTTGCCTAATAAATGTTTCTTCATCCACTCACTTTCAATCTGTAGGTGTCTTTAGTTCTAAAACGGGTCTCTTGTAGACAGCATATAGACGGAACTTGTTTTTTATCTATTCTGACATCCTACATCTTTTGAGTGGAGCATTTAGTTCATGTACATTCAGTGTAATTATTAATAGATATGAATTTAGTGTCATGTTATTACATGTTTGTTTTTTTTCTGGAGATTTTCTCTGTTCCTTTCTAGTCTTTGTCAGTTTTGATCTTTCCTTCACACTCAATTAATCCCCTTTAGTTGGGGCACCTGTGTGTCTCAGTTGGTTAAGCATCCAACTTTTGCTCAGGTCATGATTTGATGATTCATGAGTTCTAGCATCACCTCAGGCTCTGTCCTGACAGCTCAGAGTCTGGAGCCTGTTTTGGATTCTATGTCTCCCTCTCTCTCTCTGCCTCTCCCCTGCTCATGCTCTGTCTTTCTCTGTCTCAAAACTGAAGTAAACATAAAAAAATAAAAATAAATATTTCTTGTAAGGATGATTTAGGGGTCACACTCTTTTAGTTTTTGGTTGTCTGGCAAACTCTTTATCTCTCCTTCTGTTCTGAATTATAGCCTTGCTGGATAGAGGACTCTTGGCTGCAGATATCTCCCACTCAGCACATTGGATATATCATGTCACTACCTTCTGGTCTATCAAGTTTCTGTGGAGAGATCTGAAGCTGTCCTATGTGTCTTCCTTTGTAGGTTACAGACTTCTTTTGTCTTGCTGCTTTTATAATTTTTTTTCTTTAACTCTTTATTTGGGAAATTTAACTATAATATATCTTGTTCCTGGTTTTCTTTGTTTGATTTTTATGTGATCTTCTGGGCTCTGGATATCTATTTTCTTCCCCAGATTAGGAAAATTTTAAGCAATTATTTCTTCATATAAGCCTTCTGCTCCCTATTCTCTCTCTTCATCTTCTGGGACTCTGTATGTTACAAATTTTATTACATTGATGGAATCACTGAGTTCCCTATGTCTCTTGTCATAATCTATAGTTCTTCCTCTTTTTTGTTCAGCTTCTTTATTTTCCATTATTCTGTCTTCTACATCACTTATTCATTCCTCTACTTCTTCCATTGTTGCGGTCATTATATCCAGTAAGTTTTGGATCTCACTTATTTCATTTTTCATTTCTGACTTAAAATTTTAACTCCTTTATCTCAGCAGTAAGGGCCTCGCTGAAGTCCTATGTGATTTTCCTCAAGCCAAGTGATACCCTCATGATTGTTGCTTTAAATTCTCCATCAGGCATATTACTTATATCTGTTTTGATCAGATTTCTTGTCATGGCCTTTTGTTGTTTTTTATTTTGTGATGAATTCCTCCATCTTGGCATTTTGTCTGTCTTCTGTGTTTTAGAACATCTAGTTAGGGGCACCTGGGTGGATCAGTCAGTGAAGTGTCTGACTTCAGCTCATGTAATGATCTTGCAGTTTGTGAGTTTGAGCCCCACATCGGGCTCTGTGCTGACAGCTCAGAGCCTGGAGCCTGCTTCGGACCCTGTGTCTCCCTCTCTCTCTCTGCCCCTTTCCTCTCTCACACTCTGTCTCTCCCTCTCTCTCTCAAAAATAAATAAACATTAATAAAATTTGAAAAAGAGAAAGTCCAGTTATGTGTCCTGCACCTGAGAGTGACATATTTTTGAAGAGAAGCTATGTAGTGTCCAGGACCTGGAACTTCAGCAAGTGTCTCTGTTGTGTGCTGTGTGCACTCTGCTGTTGTGTTTTGGTGCTCTGTCCTTCAGGCCAGTAATCTGCAGAGGCTCTCCTTGCCTGAAGTGTGCACTGTTTGGTCCATGGCCAGAGACTTGTGAGTTTCAACTTGGTCTGCTTCTTAATGAGGCCTGATGCTATTTTCCCTAGAACGGAAGACTTGCAGAACTATGGTTGGGTCACATGATGTGTACAGGGTTTTCTGCTGGTCTTCTTGGGAAGGGGTCCTCTGTGCAAAGCTTTAGGCACACTTTCCAGGGAAAGCAGTATCAACAGTGTGGGAGGGAGTGGTACTCAGTTTAAGCAGGTTAGGCAGCCTATGTAGGCAGTGTTTCTGTGTTTATACTGGGGGCAGGGAAGAGAAATGGTGTTATCCATCTCACTTATCCCTTGATAGGAGAGTCTGTGCTTGCTGCTCTCAAGAAAGTACTCACAGAAGAGTGAATGATTTCCTCTTGTGTGTCACCGGCACTTTTCAGATCGCTTTTCTCCTATCATCGGTCTCAGGTTGCTTGCCTGCCTTGAGAAGTACAATGCACCTTAGGCATTATCCCTGCCAAGACTGCTGACTTCTACAACTCCGAACTTTAGGGATCTGGTGTGGCAAGGACATACACTGGTACTCTGGGGAAGAGTCTTACCCTATTGGGATGGATGCAATTTTGACCTAGAAGAGCATTTGCATAGGGGCGTGGGATTTGGAGCATGGAGGCTAAACAGCCAGTGTCCAGGTCAGCCACCCTCAGCAGGTGTCTCTGCACCTGTGCTGAGGGGTGGGAGAGGGAAATGATGTCCATCAGCTCTGTTTTTTCTGGAAAGGCAGCTCTGAGAATGCCCACCTTTCACAGATGGCACTTGAAGAAGAATGAACAGTCTCTCCTCATGTGCCTCAGGCAATCCACAGATCATGCTGTTTGCCCCTGAGTTCTTTGCCTGCCTTCTTTCCAGAAGTAAGGCAGCACCTTTAGGGCTCTACCCCAGCCAAGTGCATTGACATTTAAAACTCTAGTCTTTGAGAACAACTGCATGCAAAAAGTCATGGAAATCAGCCCCTCTTATTTTCCAAAACAGTGACTTTTGAGAACGGCTTCTCCTTGTGCTTATTCCTGTGTGCTTTTCTCCTTTTTGCCTTTCTCTGAGACTAGGGCTCCCTCTTTTCGCAGCATACACAATCTGTTTCTCCTCTAAACCATGTCTCCACATTTCCTACCTTCTTTAAAGTGGCCTCTTCTTTCCCTCTAGTTGTGCAGTTTGTTCTCCCAGTCATCAAGTCAATTTGTTGGGTGTTTAGAATGAGTTGATATTTATCTGGCTGTGTTTGAGGGATGGGGCAAGCCCAGGGTTCTCTTACCATGCTGCTATCTTCTCTTCTCTTCCCTCCCTCCCTCTCTCTCTTTCGTTCTAATAAGATTTAATTATTTCTAAGCCTAATAACAACGGAGCACAAAAGTGATTTTGAAAGAGATGAAAAATACAATAATTGGTCTTTCTAATGACAAGTAATCCATGATGTTTAAGATAAAAAGTTCTAAATTGTTAATGACGTTAGAACAAAAAGACTACATGTCAATCTTTCCGTTTCTCTCTCTGTCTGTCACATAATATTAGATATGTAGATAAACATTAAGTTAAAAAATATCTCACACATAATTCACCAGCGAATCATTTTGAGATACAAATTCAAGTTCACTATCACTTAGAAATGGAGTGGTTTCCCTTTGACAAACTCTCCTGTGGCTCACAATCCCACTCTTTTCCCTAAGCCACCAGGATTATATGGATGTGTGGTGCTCCATGTTGCACATGCGATGGATATTTTTCAACCCTCTCCTCTGACCCAGATCTACTCTTTATCCCAAATGTTGTTTCGATTCTGTGCTGTACCTTGAGGGGTTGAATTAATAGGGTTCCTTGATACCCGGCTACTGTTCGGCATTAGCCAGTGGGAGCCACCGTTTGAGCACTGGAGACAGAGAACAGCTGGTTTGGAACACCCACCCTTCTCAACTGGAGCAACCAGGCTGCCTGCATTTCTCAACAAAAGGCTACAACTCCTGGTGGTAGCCATGTGCTCACAGGATCTCTCCTGTTTCCAGTACAACCTCCCCCACTTTGCTACTTCAGGTGCATGTATAACACACATACAGAGATCCCTTGCTGGTGTTTCTCAGTTCTCCCACACCTTTGTAAGTCCTTCTTTTGTTAAGCTTCCCTCATTTTCCCAGTTGGAGTATCCCACATATTTTCTCCTGGGATTATAGCTGATATAACGTTCCATTAACTACCTTTTACTAATTATGAAAATATAATGATTATTAGTGTTCAAAAAAGACAGTTATCTTGTACACTTTATGTCACTTGATTTTTATTAACACCGTTTTTCATGGCAGGAAATTGGAAGTTTTTTTTAAAAAAGTACATCTCTATGTAATATATTTTTGCAGCATTTAGCATTATGTTGTGCTTCTGTTTCATTCTTCTCACATTATTTACTAATTTCATTGGGATTTTTTTCTGACCATTTATTGTTTAAAGGTTTAATTTGCATTGTTTAATGTCTATATACTTGTGTTTTTCACAGTATTTTTATTATTGATTTCTAATTCGATGCTATTTTGATTAGGGGATGTATGTGCTGTACATGACTTCAGTCACTTTAAATTTATTGTGTATTGTTTTATGGTCTAGTTTATGGCCTGTCGTATGGAAGTTGTGTGACTACTGAGAAATACGTGTATCCCACCATTGTGGGGTGGAGTGTTTTATAGATTACTGTTGGGCTTGGTTTGCTCAGAGTGTCATTCAAATATTCTATTACCAGAATGCTGAATGATCTTCTGTCTAGTTGTTCTTCCATTCTTGAAAGTGGGTCCCTGAAGTTCAAACATTATTATGGAATTATCTGTTTCTCCAATCAGTTCTGTTAGTTTGTACTTCATGTATTTTGGGAGTCTGCTACTGTGTGCATATATGTTTATGATTGTTATATATGATTGATGGGTTAACCAATTTTAGCATTGTAAATTGTTTTTTATTTGTCTATAGTAATCGTGTCTCTATGTGCATATTGTCTGATCCTAGCATAGCCATTAGTTCTCTCGTTTGGTTTCTGTTTGAATGGAGCATCTTTCTCTATATTTTAGGTTTCTTTGAATCTAAAGTGGACCTCTTAAACACAGTATGTAGTCAGTTCATGGTTTTTTAATCCATTCTGTAAATCTCTTCTTTTTTTGTGAATTAAGAGCTAACTCTTTTCAGAAGTTTTAGGCTTACAGAAAAGTTGAGGAGAAAGTAAGAAAGAGTTCCTATATATCCCCTTCCCCTACACAGTTTCTCCTATTATTAACATCTTGCTTTTATTATGTTATTGATTTCTATTATTGATTTCTAGTTTAAGTCTACTGTAGGCTGAGAGCTCACTTTGTGTGATTTCTATTGTTTTAAATGTGTTATGGTGTATATTATGGTCCTGCACATGATCTGTATTGGTATATGTTCTGTGTGAGCTTGAGAAGAATTTGTGTTCTGCTATTGCTGGTATTTTGTAAATGTCAATTAGATCCAGTTGATTGACAGTGGTGTTCAGTTTGACTGTGTCCTTAGTGACTGCCAACTGGATCTGTCCAGTTGATAATGACTTCATCCAGCTCTCCTTGCACTTCTATCAGGGCTTTATTTTTTATTTTTTGCTTCACATATTTTGACACCCCGTTAGGTGTGTACATATTAAAGATTGTTATATCTTTTTGATTTCTTTATCATTATTTTGTGCCCTTCTTAATCCCTGCTAATTTCTATCCCTGGTCTGTCCTATGAAATCCAGTCAGTTTGAAATTAATATAGCTACTCCAGCTACCTTTTGATTAGTTTAGCCTGGTATATTTTTTGATTCATATCTTTAATGAAGTTGAGTCTTTATATTTGAAGTGTGTTTCTTATAGACAATTTATATTTTGGTCTTTTTTTTTTTTACTTTTACTTTTTATTTTTTGAAAATTTACATCTAAATTGTTTAGCATAAAGTGCAACAATGATTTCAGGAGTAGATTTCTTAGTTTCCCTTACCTATTTAGCCCATCCCCCCTCCCACATTCCCTCCAGTAACCCTCAGTTTGTTCTCCATATTTATGAGTCTCTTCTGTTTTGTCCCCCTTCCCGTTTTTATGTTATTTTTGTTTCCCTTCCATTATGGTCTTGTTTTTATATCTTCTTGGGGAATCTTTCTCTTTTAATTGGTGTGTTTAGGCCATTGACATTTAAGGTGATTATTGATATAGCTAGATTAATATTTAGCGTATTCATTACTGTTTTCCATTCACTGGTCTTCTTTATTTTTTTCCCTTGCACACTTTTTTTTTCTTTGCTTTTTCTGATATTGACTGGCTATTTAGTGCGAGTCTATTTCTTCTCCCATTTTGCATATCAGTTATTTTCTTTCCAATGTTTTTCTGGTTGCTTTATATTTGGCAAGATGCATTTAGAATTAATGTATGTCCACTTCCAAATCACACTCTACCACTTCATTGGTAGTGCAGTTACCATATGGCAGAGTATTCCCAGTTGCTCCATTCTACCTCATAACATTGTTGTCATTTATTTTACTTGTCCCAAAACTATAATTACTGAATACATTCTTGCCGTTAGTATTTTGAAGAAAAGAGTATCTGTTACATCAATTAAGAATCAGAAGAATAAGAAATTTTATTTTACCTTCATTTATTCCTACTCTAACATTCCTCTCTTCATTTTCTAAAAGTTTTTATTTAAATTCCAGTTAGATAACATCAGTGTACTTTTAGTTTCAGGTGTACAGTTTAGTGATTTAGCACTTACAGGCAACACCCAGTGCTCATGAAGACAAGTGCACTCCTTAATATCCATCACATATTTAACCAGTCTCCCCCACACCACTCCTCTGGTAACTACCAGTTGTTCTCTAGTTAAGAGTCTAAGTCTTTGATTACCTCTCTTTCTATTATTTTGGCCCTTGCTCATTTGTTTTGTTTCTTAAATTCCATATATGAATGAAATTATATGGTATTTGTCTTTTTCAGACTGACTTATTTCCCTCAGCATTTATAATCTCTAGCTCCATCCATGTCATTGAAAATGGTGAGATTTCATTTCTTTTTTAAATGGCTGAATAGTATTCCATGGTGTATATATACCACATCTTCTTTATCCACACATCTACTAACAGACACTTGGGCTGATTCCATAACTTGGCTATTGTGGATAATGCTGCTATACACATAGGGGTGCAAGTATCCCTTTTAATTAGCACAAGTTGTAATTTCTCTGACACCATCTGTAACAACACCTTTCTAGATATGTCTCCCGAGTCAAGGGAAGTAAAAGTGAAAATAAACTTTTGGAATTACATCAAAGTAAAAAGCTTCTGCACAGCAAAGGAACAATCAGCAAGACTAAAAGGCAATGCATGTAATGGGAGAAGATGTTTGAAAGTGACATTTCCAATTAAGGGCTGGTATCCAAAATATATAAAGAAATTGCATAACCCAACACCTACAACACAAATAATCCAACTAAAAAAAGTGGGCAGGAGAAATGAAAAGATATTTCTCTAAAGAAGATTTCCAGATGGCCAAAAGATAACACGAAAAGATGCTCAACATCACTCATCACCAGGGAAATACAAATAAAAACTACAATGAAATATCACCTCACATTTGTGAGAATGGCTAAAATGAAAATCCTAAAATGGGGCGCCTGGGTGGCTCAGTCAGTTGAGCGTCCGACTTTGGCTCAGGTCATGATCTCACAGTTTGTGGGTTCAAGCCCACGTCAGGCTCTGTGTTGACAGCTTAGAGCCTGGACCCTGCTTTGGATTCTGTGTCTCCCTCTCGCTCTGCTCCTCCCCCGCTCACGCTCTGTCTCTCTCAAGAGTACTCTCTTGAGTAAGAGTACTCTCTCAAGAGTAAATAAACACTAAAAAAATTAAAAAAGAAAAGAAAAAGAAAATTCCAAGAAATAACAAGTGTTGGCCAGGATGTAGAGAAAATGGAACCTTTATGTACTGTTTGTCAGAATGTAACTGTTGCAGCCACTATGGAAAATAGTATGGAGGTTTCTCAGAAAGTTAAAAATAGACCCACTCTACGATCCAGCAATCACACTTCTGGGTATTTACCCCAAAACTGCAAAATCACAGTTTTAAGGTATTTCTTTGGGCACCTGAGTGGTTCAGACAGTTAAGCACCTGATTTTGGCTCAAGTCACGATCTCATGGTTCATGGGTTTGAGCCCCACATCAGGGTTCATGCTGATGGTGCAGAACCTGCTTGGGATTCTCTCTCTTTCTCTCTCTCCCTCTCCCCCCGCTTGTATTCTCTCTCTCAAATAAATAAATAAGCCTAAAAAATTAAAGTATTTCTTATAATGGCTTGCCCAAACTGATACTTCAGTTATCAACTCAACAATAAGTATTCATTTCTCAGTTCTTTTTCTTTTGTAGTGTATGTTTTAGAAAACCATTGTTTTTGCCTATTTTGGCACATAAGTGTAAGTTCCACTACTGATTGAAATACTTACATGACTCTCAAATAACAGTTACTTCAGAAGAATCAGACTTTTCTAGTTGGTCAGCTAGGTCTTGTTGCATTTGCCTTTGGATTTGCTTAGAGTTATGTTCTTTATTTTTGCTGCTTATGAGTTTCTATCTCTCTTTATAAGCTTGGGGCATGTAGAATTCTTCACTCCTTTGGCAAGAATTATGTCTGATTCTTGTCTGAGCTATACTTCCCCAATTAGTCACATCCAGTCTGACTTCTGTCTCTAGAGTATATCTCAAATATCTTCTCTGTGATAGCATTCACTAACTTTGGGTGCACATAAAGCTCTACTGAATTTTTTTTTATTTTTGGAAACGTTTTTCAAAATAGTTTTATGGACATGATTTCTCAAAATACAGGAAGCCTGCACTGGAGTCAAAGTTTGTGATTTTTAAAACCTTGATAAGATTCTGATGTGTCTCAAGGTTGAAGAGCAACCCTCCAGGAGGTTAGACTAATTATATCAAATGTGCCTGAACATGTCACATGGAGATACATTTATATAGCTGTCATAGAAATGTCTTTTGATATGCTTGCTAAAAAACAGTTTATATAGATATAGATAGTAATATTTTTTAGATTATCTAAAAATATGCACCATCTGAATATTTTATTCATTATGATAGCTACATGTTGAAATGCTCCATTTTTAGGTGAAATATATTTAGTAAAAAAGGAAACTTTTTTACTTTAATGTTAAACTACAGTACAATAACTAAGTTATCATGTCCTATGTAGTAGCTATTATTATATTTATACTATAATCAAGAGGAAATAACTAGCCTTCTGTATAGTGATTTCAAGTTGAAAATGTTGTAATTCACTGCTAAAAGTGTATCCCACCTAAGGAATAACTAGTGCTGAGATTTCAGATATTTTGGAAGGTATAATGGGACTGTTATGGGCAGCTTTATTTCAAAACCTCACAAACATTTTGTAAAAGGTATTTATTCATACAGCCCAACAGTGATATTTTCTGCTTTTTCAACTCCTTTATGACCTATGTTCCTATTGTGGGATTCAGAGTTTTCCACTGAGTTATTTCCCAAATTGTGCTGTATATTATTTGCTCTTAAAAACAAGCCAGTAAAATCAGAAGGAAAGTGTTTGAGAAGTGTTAAACATAGTTAACACTGTATTTTGGAGTTATCACACATTTAATCTGTTAACTGTCCTCCAAACACTCCAAAATTCCAAGAATAATATTTGGCTTTCCCAAATTTGTTTAAATATGGATTACTGTTTCTAACTGCTGTTAACATCTACTGGAGCAGTGCCAGAAGATAGTTTGAAAAACATTGCCTTAAACATCAGCTGCTAATCACGTCTGTTAAACTCATCATTTGGTCATGATACACTTTTACATGAGCCTGTGATGTAGGTTTTAACCATGGGTAATACTTTTCATTAATTTAAAAACATTTATTAGGAGCCTATTCCTTAGCTCCTATTGTGCTGACTCCTTAGGGCTACCAAGGGAGATAAAAGGAACACATTGGTTTATTTCTTTTTAAAAATTTGTTTCTTTTTCTTTTTTTTCTTTATTATTATTATTATTAATTATTATTATTATTATTATTATTATTATTATTTTGCGGGGAAAGAAGTAGTCGTCCTAAGTAATGTAAAGTTTCAAGTGGTCAGTACTATGAAAGAGGTCCACACAGTGACACAGAAGACCTTGTTCTTAACAGACAAGTGGTCATACCAGGGAATCAGCCTGATTCCAAAAGAGTGTATTTCCTTGTCTCCAACAACAGCAGAATCATAGTATCCTTCCATTCAGGTCTACAAAGAAAAGTTTGTGGCAATGCAAAGAACAGAAATTAAATAGTGAATCAGTTTATTATGATTAATTAGTGATTGTAATCATTCTATATTTCTCTATTAGAGGCTTGTACAATATGAGTCAGTGATTTATTCTTGCCGTTTGAAAGGGAATAGTGGAAACACACAATGGCATCAGGATGGACACATGTATCAATACCTTACATAAAAGTACTTAGTTATTAGAAAAATAATTACATATTTATCTAAAATATAATTTAAAAGATGAGAGTTTTGTAAGGGTAGGGAGTAAAGCAGTATGAGAAATGACAGACTTATGATGAATTAATATTACTGATAAAATCAATAGAATTCCCCCTCCCACATCATCATACATCTTTCTGCTTCACCACTTCTATCTAAGAATTGGTGATGTGGTAGCCAATTAATTTTCCATCCCACCCACATTATCCTCCATCTTCCCCATTTTCTTTCTTCTTAACGTCTAATATTCTGATTCCTAAGTTATTTAACTAGTTCATCTTTGAGTACCTACCAAATACACCTAATATTCCCATGCTAGGTAAATTAACCCCCCCAGTGAGGGCTACATGACTCTCAGCACCAGGAGGCTGCACAGAAGTCTCTCAAGATTTGAGTCCTCAACATTTCCCTTTAGAAATGGAAATGGAAATGGTTAATTCAGTCAAATACCTCAAAAGGAAGGAATTCCATGGAGACATATAGGAAAGTAAGAGTCCAATATTATTTTTTACTTATGTTATTTATAAAGGATCAAACATTGAATGTGTGGTTGAGAAGGTCAGGTAATATTATCCCATTTGTTCTTGATGGTAATTCCTAAAAAGAGTTGATTGACACTGTTGGTGGCAATATAAATTGGTGCAGCCACTAAGGACAACAATATTTTTAATTAAAAAAATAGAAATACTTTACAACCCAGTAGTTCCAATTATAGGTATTTACCTAAAGAAAAAAAAACCCACTAATTAAAAAAGATATATGCACCCCTATCTTTAATCTGTATCGCAGCATTATTTACAATAGCTATGACATGGACGCAACACAAGTGTTTATCAATAGATGAGTCGATAAAGAAGAAGAAGTATGCATATACAAGGCGTTATTACTTAGCCATAAAAAGGAGACATCTTTCCAGTTACAACAACATAGATGGACTTAGAGGGTATTATGCTAAGTGACGTAAGTCAGGCAGAAAAAGACAAATACCACATGATTTCACTTATAAGTAGAAGCTAAAAAACAAAACTAGTGAACAAACAAGCAGCAACAAAACAAGAAATAGACTCAGATACAGAGAATAAAATGGTAGTTGCCAGAGGGGTGCAGGTTGGGTAGGGGGGCAGACAAATTAAATTAAGGAGATTAACAGGCACAAACTTCTAGTTATAAAATAAGCAAGTCAAAATGATGAAGAGTATAGCATAGGGAACACTGTCAATAATATGGTAATAATATTCTAGGGTGACAGATGGTGACTACACTTACCATGGTGAACATTTGATAAGGTATATGTTTTTTTAAAATCGCTGTGTTGTATATTTGAAACAAATACAGCATTGTATATCAATTATACTTCATAAAAATAAAAATAAAAAGTTGATTAGCAAACTATACCCATAAAATCATATCCATAATAGCAAGATGGTAAACTGTGGTCTTTATTACTTACATTATATTTGTAACATTACACATAAAATGATAGTGCTTGATGTTTTTGGCTAATGGTGAATGAGTCAGGTAATGAGCCCTTATTTACTGCTCACTTTTCAGATTCCTACTCAAAGATGGACTCAGAGGACTTAATGACAGAGATTCACTGTCACACATTGTAGGAAAATTGGGATTAAGGTTCACATTGCAAAATGCAAGCCAATAAATTATAATACTGTGGTGAATAAACGTACATGTAGATTGGATAGTTACTGAGGATGCTAATGATTTTGGAGGAGGGTAATTTGAGAGGTAGAGCAGGGCCTCTTTGGAGTCCTACATGTGTGGAGTATGAAATAGCAGTGCTTATTCTCTTCCCTGATAGCTCAATGGGAGGAGAAGTCTCCTTATTGCCCCTTTCATGTCCTTGTTCCTCAAAGTATAAATAAAAGGGTTAAGCATAGGAGTCAGCAGACTGTAGAACAGGGCCATGAGTTTGTTCTTGTCCTGGGAGTTAGTACCAGAAGGTTGCACATACATGCATATTACTGGCCCGTAGAAGAGAGAGACGACAATAACATGGGAGCCACAGGTGTTGAAGGCCTTCTTCTTTCCCGTTGATGAACGAATTCTGAGCACTGTAGTTACAATGAACCCATAGGAGACAAGGATAAGAGACAAGGGGACCAGGGTAAAGAATGTACCCACAACAGAGAGCATAGTTACATTGAAAGTGGTGTCGACACAGGACATCTTGATCATCACTGGAATCTCACACAGGAAGTCATCCACCTTGTTGTTACCACAAAGTGGCAGTTGGACAGTGAGAGATGCCTGAAGCAAGGAGTTAGTCAAACCACTTATCCATGCCACAGACACTAGGAAGACACAGAGTCTCTGATGCATGATAGCTGGGTACCTCAAGGACTTGCAGATGGCTATGTACCGATCCAAGGACATGACCACCAAGATGATGCATTCCGTGGCCCCCAGGAAGTGAAACACATAGAACTGGGCCACACAGCCTCCATAGCTGATGGACTTATCTGGGCCCCAGAGGTTCAGCAGCAGCTGAGGGATGGTGGTTGTGGTAAAACACAGGTCCAGAAAGGAGAGGTTGGAAAGGAAGAAGTACATAGGGCTGTCAAGATGAGGATCCACCTTGGACACAACAATAATGGAGATGTTTCCCACTAGTGTGCAGATGTAAGCCACAAGCACCATTATGAAGAGTGGCATTTCCAACCAGGGATGGTCAGAGAAACCCAATAGGATGAAGAACTTTGGAATGCTTGCATTGCCCGGATTCATGACTGCCATTTCTCTTGTTGGTGGATTCAAGTCAAAGTGAGGACACGTATTTCAGTATGGGGTTTCCTGAGGGTCAGTTTATTCATTTGGATAGAGTGAATTATGCAGAGATTTTCTTTGTGGTGTAACTCCAGTGAAGTTGTTATACTTGTAATCATGAAAAAGTATGAGTCTCAATACCAAATATTATTATTTGTAGTGTGTCTAAAAGAAAGGGCAACAAATCTGTGCATTTGCCTAAGAAATGCAATAGAGAAAATTTTATTAGAAAAATGATTAGGGAAGGGGGAAAGTCACCATTGTTCTTGGGGAAAAGAATAAAACAGAGGAGTGTTTCCCAGGAACAAGCCATGCTGATGTACCACATGGCTTCATTTCTTTCATCCACCATCTGCTGGCCCTAGACCACTCTGCCTGAATTCATGATGTGATTTAGGGAAGTTCAGGACGTTCTGAGCTCCAATAGAATCAGTCTGAATGCATAGAAACAAGATACCTCACTGTTCCTTGGGCCTATGCCCCAAATCTTAAACTGACTTTTGCAGCACAAACCTTTTGTCATAACAGGAAACATGCAGCTTAAAGGAAATGGTTCCTTTCCAAAGGTTCCATACTTGAAGAACAAGAGAAAAAGTAATTGATAGTACTGCTTGGTGATATGAACCATTCAAGGCATCAGTGCTTAAAAGTACAATGCGATGTGGGTTCATGCTTGTCACACCAGAAGTTGAAATCTATCACAAATTTGGCAGTTCAATGCTTCTTTGTGGATTTACTATATTTGTTTCCATCACATGTGTGAGTGTATGTGTATATGTGTGATGTGGGTTATGAAATGAATTGTATATCTTGCTATTGGCACTGGTAAGAAGTTCGAAAAAACACTTGTAGTAGAAAAGAAAAGAGGATATGAAGTCAGAGAACGTGGATCCTGTCGACTGGGATAGTTAACACATAGAATTTTTCTCTTTTTTAATTAAAAAATTAATGTTTATTTATTTATTTTTGAGAGAGAGAGAGGATGTGCAGGGGAGGGGCAGAGAAAGGGAGAGAGAGAATCTCAAGCAGGCTCCATGGTGTTAGTGCAGAGCTCGATGTGTGGCTTGATCTCATGTACTGTGAGATCACTACCTAAGCCATGTTCAAAAATTGGATGCTTAACCAACTGGGCCACCCAGGTGCCCCAAAACATAGACATTGTATGCATTGCTTATGTACTACCTGTGTTGTGAGGATTGATTTATCCAGTATCTGTGACTATGCTTCATTAAGTATAATGCTTAATGTTGGGGTAGTTACTTTTAGGAAGTGTAGTGTCCAGTGTGATTAAAAGTCCATATCTTTTCATTAATCCTTGTTCTGGTTGCATCCAAATATTAGTGGTGTACTTACCTCACCAGAAGACTCACAAAGATTGCATTTTGTTCCCTTTCATTCCCCAAATCACTCCTATCATGTGGCTTGAATCCAGGGTTCATGATGTTAAGATTTTTATGCAAGTACACGTATATTTTAATTCACTGAAGTCCACAAATGCAAGCAGTATCCCTATATCTTTCTTCATTAAAGGAGACATATTTTAATGTTTTATGTTATAATGATGTTGCGTTATTAAAGGTTTTGATTTATTTACACGTATTTTAGTACAGAACTTGCATAGAGAGGACACAAAACACATGGAATTGAAAAATGATAAAATCATGAAGCTGAATATATCACTTCCACCCATATACAACACCTACCTTACATCATTGCTGCTATTTAATGGTCGTGCTCTCTGTTCTTGCAAAATTGACTTGATCTTTTCTTTCCAAAGGAACTAAACGTTAATTAGAGATGAGGATTGAATATTCTGTCTGTGTTCAGTGGCTTCACATTATATCCTAGGTCCCTAATACAATTTGTCCTTTTGATTTGGAAGACCCTGAGTATGTTTATATGTGGACACAAATAACATTTGTTAAGGAATAGTTCCTTCTCTTTATATAAAGCTGTGAGACATTTCCTTCATAAAGATAATGAACCTCAGTGGACATCTCTTGGCAAGAAACACTGTACAAATTCCCTAGTGGGAATACCACTTGTTGCCATATTAACATGGAAGGATAATTTTTGGAATTTCCCTTATTGTGGAAAATGGACTCAGAACTAAAATAATTCTAGAAAACTCATCTACCTCAACAATTTCATAGAAAACTTCCTAATATATCAGTGAAAATTTGAGACAATTATTTTTGTTGTCAAGAAAGAATTTTCTTTTATTTATATTTTCTTCAGGCTATTGTTTATTTATATTCTTGCCATAATAAAAGTGGGAATGTTTCTAGTTCTATACAGACAAAGAAGCAGTGGTCACCTTTCAATTTGATTTTTAAGAAACCAAAGGACTTTTGTCTCCATATTTCTTCCAAAATAACCTAGCACAGTAAAGACTTTTTACCTCACCTAACATGACTATATAAAAAATAGTCCCTCATTTGGGTTAAACAATAAATCATTATGGCAAGGAAAATTTAACATACGTTATTTTGTTTATTTATTCATTCAGTCAGTAAAAATTTGTTGAGTGCCCACTATATGTCAGTCACTTTTCTTGATGCTTCAAAATATAATAGTGGACAATGTCATAAAAATTTGCTTAAATGAAACTTTTTTGTAATAGAGAAATACTATATTTATGCTTATTGTCAGTGTCTCAGGGGATTTGGCTTCAGAATAATTGAAACACTCATGCCAAAATTTATTTTTTTTTCCCAGGAAACATAAGATTTTATTTTATTTTATTTTATTTTTAATTTTTTAATATATGAAATTTACTGTCAAATTGGTTTCCATACAACACCCAGTGCTCATCCCAAAAGGTGCCCTCCTCAATACCCATCACCCACCCTGCCCTCCCTCCCACCCTGCCCTCCCTCCCACCCCCCATCAACCCTCAGTTTGTTCTCAGTTTTTAACAGTCTCTAATGCTTTGGCTCTCTCCCACTCTAACCTCTTTTTTTTTTTTTTTTTTTCCTTCCCCTCCCCCATGGGTTTCTGTTATGTTTCTCAGGATCCACATAAGAGTGAAACCATATGGTATCTGTCTTTCTCTGTATGGCTTATTTCACTTAGCATCACACTTTCCAGTTTCATCCATGTTGCTACAAAAGGCCATATTTCATTTTTTCTCATTTCATGCCAAAATTTATAATGCTGCAAACTCATGTGTAGAAAATTTAAGCTTTGAAAGATTTTTTTTATTTTAACTAACACTGATACACAACATTACATTAGTTTCAGGTGTACAACATAGTGAGTCACCATTTCTATACATGAATTTATGTTTGCCACAATTGTAGTTATCATCCATCACTGTAAAACGCTATTACACTATCATTGACTATATTCTCTGTGCTGTACCTTTTATTCTCATGAGTTATTCATTCCATAACTGGAAGCCTGTACCTCCATCACCACTTCATCCACATTTCCATCCCCAATCTCCTCACTCTGGCAACCATAAGTCTGTTCTCTGTATTTATGGGTCTGATGTTTGTTCATCCCTTTTTTTCAGATTGCACACATAAGTGAGATCATATGGTATTTGTCTTTTTCAGTCTCACTTATTTCACTTAGTATAATACCCTTTATGTCCATCCATGTTGTCACAGAGGGCAAGATATCATCTTTTTTCATGACTGATTAATAAATGGTATATACATACTGTATTTCCTTGTACATTTGTATGGACACTTAAGTTGCTTCCATACCTTGGCTATTGTATATAATGGTGCGATATACATTAGGTACATGTGTCTTTTGGAATTACTGTTTTCATTGTCTTAGGTAAATACATAGGAATGGAATTATTGGATCATATGCTATTTCTATTTTTAATAATTTGAGGAAACTCCATACGGTTTTCCACAGTGCCTGCACCAATTTACATTCCCACCAGCAGTGGAGGAGTGTTCCTTTTCCTCTATATTCTTGGCAATGCTTATTTCTTGTCTTTTTGATTTTAGCCATTGTGACAGTTGTAAAATGATACCTCATTTTGGTTTTGACTTGCTTTTCACTGATGATTAATGACTTTTAGCATCTTTACATGTATCTGTTGGCCATCTGTACATCTTTCTGTAAAAAAAAATGTCTATTCACACTGGCAGCCTATCTTGCATACACCAACCCCCCACACTGCTGTACTCTGGTGGGACTGCTCTTCTCATTCACACTTGCCTCAGTCCAAGTGCAGTGAGACCCTCACCCAGAAGACCAGCACAAACCCTGCCCACATAATGTCTGCTGACCAAGAGTTCTACAGAGCCCAGACCTGGTGGAGGTGTGACAGATTTCATTTCATAGTCAGACCAGAGCTCACTCGTTAAAACTCACCACATTCAGGCCAGGAAGCAGAAACTTCCCTCTGCAGGCAGAGAGCCTCTGCAGATGACTAACCTGAATGACAGAGCATCCAGAACAAAAAAGCAGACTGTATGCAGCATATACTGGAGACATATCCGAAAGCCCCAGGCTCTGGAAATTATACAACCTCTTCTTCATAGGGCCATTACTCTCAGGAACAGAAAATATAACAGGCTTTACTAACACAGAAAAAGACAAAGATCTAGGAAAAATGCCACAACAGAGTGTGTGATCCCAAGTGAAAGAACAAGATAATGTCATGGCCAGAGATCCTAGTGAAAAGATATAATATTCCTGATGGAAAATTTATGGCAATTATCATAAGGATACTCACTGGGATCGAGAAAGGAATGGAAGACTACAGGGAGTCCTTTACTGCAGAGATAAAAAAAAAAAAAAAACAAGTAGTCAGAAATGAAAACTTCAATAACTGAGATTTCAAACAGAAGTGATGCAACCAACACAGGATTGAAGAAGCAGTGGAATAAATAAGTGACCTAGAAGACAAGATAATGGAAAATAAAGAAGCTAAAGAAAAGAAAGAATAATTATGCAACATGACAATAGACTTAGTAATAACATTTGTATTATGGGAGTCCCAAAGGAAGAAAAGAGAGAAAAAGAGACAGATAAATTTATTTAAGGAAATAATAGTTAAAAACTTCGCTAATCTGGGGAAGGAAACACACATCCAAATCCAGGAAGCACAGAGAACTCCAATAAAAAAAACAACACAAAAAGGCTGACATCAATACATATTGTAATTAAATTTGTAAAATATAGCAATAAAGACAAAGTCCTAAAAGCAGCAAGACAAATGAAGTCCCTAACTTACAAGGGAAAACCCATAAGGCTGGCTGCAGATCTCTCCACAAAAACTTGGCAAGGGAGAAAGAATTGGAATGATATACTAAACATGCTGAATGGGGAAAAATCTGCAACCAGGAATACTGTATCTGGTAAATCTATCATTCAGAAAAGGAGAGAAAAAGGCTTTCCCATAATAAACAAAACCTGAAGGAGCTCATGACCACTAAATAAGGCTAAAAGAAATATTAAAGGGAACACTTTCAGTGGGAGGACCAAAAGTGATAAAGACAAGAAAGGAACAGAGAAAGTCTCCAGAAACAATGAAAAAACAGGTAACAAAATGGCACTTAATATCTACAAATAATGACTCTGACTATAAATGGACTAAATATTCCAATCAAAATACATTCGGTGTCAGAATGGATAAAAAACAAACAATGAAACCCTCCAATGGTGCCAACAAGAAGCTCATTTTAGACCTAAAGACCCCTGCAGATTGAAAGTGAGATGATGGAGAAACATTTATCATGCAGATGGAAGGCAAAAGATAGCAAGGGTAGCATTCTCTATATCAGACAAACTAGATTTTTAAACCAAAGAATGTAACAGTGAAGAGGGGCACTATATCATTAATAAAAGGGACTATCCAACAGGAAGATCTAATAATTGTAAATATTTATGTCTCCAACATGGAAGGACACACATATATAACAGAATTAATAATAAACATGAAGGAACTCATTGATAATGATACAATAAGAGTAGGAGACTTGAACACCCCCACTTATAAAAATAAACAGATCATCTAAGCTGAAAAATCAACAAGGAAACAATTGCTTTGAGTGACACACTGGACCAGATGGAGATGATAGATATATTCAGAACATTTCATCCTAGGGCACCTGGGTGGCTCAGTCAGTTGAGTGTCCAACTTCAGCTCAGGTCATGATTGTGTGATTCATGAGTTTGAGCCCCACATCAGGATCACTGCTGTCAGTCTGTCAGCACACAGCCTGCTTTGGATCATCTGTGGCACTCTCTTTCCCCCTCCCTCACTTGTGCTCTCCCAAAAAGAGTAAATATTATTATATTTTTTAAAAGAGCATTTCATCCTAAAGCAGGAGAATACACATCCTCATTCAGTGCACCTGGAGCATTTTCCAGAATAGATCAAATATTGGGTCACATATCAACCCTCAACAAGTACAAGAAGATCAAGATCATACCATGCATCTTTTCCAGCCACAAAAAAAAAAATGAGAGACCACAAATACATGGAGTTTTAAACAACATGCTACCTAACAATGAATGGGTCAACCAGGAAATCAAAAAGGAAATAAAAATACATGGGAAACAAATGAAAATCAAAACACGATGGTCCAAAACCAATGGGATACATCAAAAGTAGTCTAAGAGGGAAGTAGATAGCAATATATCCCTACATTAAGAAGCAAGAGAAACTCATATAATCAACCTAAACTTACACCTAAAGGAGCTAGAAAATAACAACAAACAAAGCATAAAGCCAGCAGAAGAAGGGAAATATTGAACATTAGAGCAAAAATAAATGATATAGAATAAAATAGATCAATAAAACAAGGAACTGGTTCTTTAAAAAATTTAATAAAATTTAAGAAACCCTAGCCAGACTTATAAAAAAGAAGACAGAAAGGAACCAAATAAATAAAATCACAAACAGGAGAAGAGAAATAACAATCAACACCACAGAAAAACAATTTTGAGAGAATATTATGAAAAATTTTACACCAATAATTTGGACAACCTGGAAGAAATGGATAAATTTTAAAAAATATATACACTACCAAAACTGAAACAAGAAAAATATAAAACTCAAACAGACCCATAACCAGAAAAAGAACTGAATCAGTAATCAAAAATATCCCAACACACAAAAGTCCAGGACCAGATGGCTTCACAGGCAAATTCTATAAAACATTTAAAGAAGAGTTAATACCTATACTTCTCTAACTATCCCCAAAAAGGAAAATGGAAGGAACACTACCAAATTCATTCATTTGAGCCCAGCATTACCTTGATTCCAAAACCAAAGACCCCCTAAAAAACACAACTACAGGCAAGTGTCACTGATGAACACTGATGCAAAAATTCTCATTAAAATACTAGAAAACTGAATCCAACAGTACATTAAAGGAATAATTCACCATGATCAAGTTGGATTTATTCCTCAGTGGCAAAGGTGGTTCAATATTCTACAATCAATCAATGTGATGTACCACATTAATAAAAGAAGTTATAAGAACCATATGATCCTCTCAGTATATGCATAATTTGACAAAGTACGATATCCACTCATGAAAAAAGTCACCAACAAAGTAGGGTTGGAGGGAACATACCTCCACATACACCAATAATGAATCAGCAGAAAGGAATGAAGGAATCCAGCCCATTTACAATTATACCAAAAACCATATGATACCTATGAATAAACCTAACCAAAGAGGGAAAAGAATTATACTTTGAAAACTATGAAACATTGATGAAAGAAATTGAAGAGGACACAAAGAAATGGAAAAATATTCCATGCTCATGGATTGGAAGAACAAGCATTGTTAAAATGTCTATATGACCTAAAGCAATCTACACATTTAATGTAATCCCTATTAAAATACCACCAGCATTTTTCACAGGGCTAGAATAAACAGTCCTAAAATTGGCATGAGACCACAAAAGATCCCAAATAGCCCAATCTTGAAAAACAAAAGTAAACCTGGTGGCATCACAATTCTGAACTTCAAATTAATAAATGGTCTTATTAACAAATGGTGTTAGGAAAACTGGTCAGCTACATGAGTTCGAGTCCCATGTTGGGCTCCATGCTGGTGGTGCAGAGCCTGCTTGGGAGTCTCTCTCTCTCCATCTCTCTCTTCCCCTCTCCTGCTCATGCTTGCTCTCTCTCTCTCTCTCTCTCTCTCTCTCAAAATAATTAAATAAACCTAAAAAAAACCCAGTTATGAAATGGGCAGAAGACATGAATAGACATTTTTCCAAAGAAAACATCCAGGTGGTTAACAGACACATAAAAAGATCCTCAACATCACTCATCATCAGGGAAATACAAATCAAAACTACATGAGATACTACTTCACACCTATCAGACTGGCTAAACTTTACAACTCAGGAAACAAGATTGTGGTGAGCATGTAAAGAAAGAGGAACCCTCTTGCACTGTTGGTGGGAATGCAAACTTGTGCAGCCACTCTGGAAAACAGTATGGGATTCCTCCTCTTGCACTGTTGGTGGGAATGCAAATTGGTGCAGCCGCTCTGGAAAGCAGTGTGGAGGTTCCTCAGAAAATTAAAAATAGACCTACCCTATGACCCAGCAATAGCACTGCTAGGAATTTATCCAAGGGATACAGGAGTACTGATGCATAGGGGCACCTGTACCCCAATGTTTATAGCGGCACTCTCAACAATAGCCAAATTATGGAAAGAGCCTAAATGTCCATCAACTGATGAATGGATAAAGAAATTGTGGTTTATATACACAATGGAATACTACGTGGCAATGAGAAAAAATGAAATATGGCCTTTTGTAGCAACATGGATGGAACTGGAGAGTGTGATGCTAAGTGAAATAAGCCATACAGAGAAAGACAGATACCATATGGTTTCACTCTTATGTGGATCCTGAGAAACATAACAGAAACCCATGGGGGAGGGGAAGGAAAAAAAAAAAAAAAAAAAAAGAGGTTAGAGTGGGAGAGAGCCAAAGCATTAGAGACTGTTAAAAACTGAGAACAAACTGAGGGTTGATGGGGGGTGGGAGGGAGGGCAGGGTGGGTGATGGGTATTGAGGAGGGCACCTTTTGGGATGAACACTGGGTGTTGTATGGAAACCAATTTGACAGTAAATTTCATATATTAAAAAATAAAAAAAATAAAAAAAAATAAATAAAAAAAAAGTGAAAAAAAAAAAAAACAGTATGGGATTCCTCAAAAAATTAAAAATAGAACTACCCTATGACCCAGCAATTGCACTACTAGGTTATTTACTCAAAGTTTACAAAATACAGATTCAAAGGAGCAGATGCATGCCAATGTTTATAGTAGCATTATCAACAATAGCCGAACTATGGATAGAGCCCAGATGTCCGTCCACTGATGAATGGATAAAGAAGATGTGGTATACATATACAATGGAATAACACTCGGCCATCAAAAAGAATTAAATCTTGTGATTTGCAGTGACATGGATGGAGCTACAATGTCTTATGCTAAGCAGAAAAAATCAATGAGATAAAGACAAGTATATGATTTAACTCATAGGTGGAATTTAAAAAAACAAAACAATAAACAAAGGGAATAAAAATAGAGAGGCTAACCAGGAAACAGACTCTCAACTATAGAGAACAAACTGATGGTTACCAGAGGGGAGGTGTGTGTGGGGATGGGTGAAATAGGTGATTGGGATTAAGGAGTGTCTTTGTGTTGATGAGCACCAAGTACTGTATGGAAGTGTCAAATCACTATATTTATTGTAGACCTGGACATAACATTACATTGTGTGTTACCTAATTATAATTTAAATTTAAAAAACAGAAACTTAAAAAGTCTATTTAGATACTTTGCACAATTTAAAATCAGATGACTGTTTTTTGCTATTCCGTTTTATAATGTTTTTCTTTCCAAATTTTTATTTAGAACTTTTTTCATGTTTGTTTGTTTGTTTGTGTATGTATGTATGTATGTATGTATTCATTTATTTATTTATTTTAAGAGAGAGAGTGGGGAGGGACAGAGAGAGAGAGAGAGAGAGAGAGAGAGAGAATCCCAAATAGGCTCCATGCTGTCAGCGCAGAGCCTGACATAGGACTTGATCTCACAAAATGTGAGATCATGACCTGAGCCAAAATCAAGGATTGGGTACTTAACCAACTGAGCCACTCAGACACCCCTCCAAGTTTTTATGTAAGTTCCAGTTTTGCCAACACCATTTTTTAAAGAGACTGTCTTTCTCACATTGGATATTCTTTACTGCTTTGTGGAAGATTCATTAACCATATAGTAGTGGGTCCTTTGCTGGGTTTTCTATTCTGTTCCATTTATCTATGTGTCTATTTTAGTGCCGGGCCCATATTGTTTTGTAGTAGAACTTGAAGTTAGAATTGTGATGCTGCCAGCTTTACTTTTCTCCTTCAACATTACTTTGGCTATTCAGGGTCTTTTGGGGTTGCATATCAATTTCAGGATTGTTCTAGCTCTGTGAAAAATTCCATTGGTATTCTTTCTGATAGAGATTGCTTTAAATATGTGGATTGCTTTGTGTAGAATAGACATTTTAACAATATTTGTTTTTCCAATCCATGAGCATGGAATGTATTTCCATTTCCTTGTGTCATCTTGAATTTCTTTCATCAGTTTTATAGTTTTCAGAGTACAGGTCTTTCACTTCTTTGATTAGGTTTATTCCTAGGTGTCTTATTGTTTTTGGTGTAGTTGTAAATGGTATTGACTCCTTAATTTCTCTTTCTGCTACTTCATCATTGGTGTATAGAAATGCAACAGATTTCTATACTTTGATTTTGCATCCTGTGACTTTACTTAATTCGTGCATTAGTTCCAGCAGTTTTTTGGGCCATGTGTTTTTCACAATAAAACAACCACAGTATCTTATTTATTGGACAAACCCAACCACGAGCTGCTTCTGGGACAACGCCCCCAGCTGCTTGGGGCCCCAACTGGTGCCACTGTTACTAGGAGTCCAACCAGCTTCCTGTTCAGGGATGAGCCTCCACTGCCTGCACAAAACTTGGGTGCCCAAGAGGTGCTCTCACTGCCTGCATCCCACCTTCCAGGCAGCCCTGGGTCCTCTGTTCCCCCTGCTGGCAGCAACCATTTCCAACAAGCATCTGTGGTGCATGGATTCATTAAATCTCTTTGATTTCCTGGGTGACCCATTCATTATTTAGTAGCCTGTTGTGTAACCTCCATGGATTTGTGGCCTTCCCAATTTTTTTCTTGTGGTTGACTTCAAGTTTCAGAGTGATGTAGTCAGAAACCATGCATGGTATGATCTCAATTTTTGGTACTTGTTGAGGGCTGATTTGTGACCCGGTATGTGATCCATTATGGAGAATATTCCAATTTCACTTGAAAAGAATGTGTATTCTGGTGCTTTAAGATGAAATGTTCTGAATATATCTGTTTAGTCCATCTCATCCAATGTGTCAATCAAAACCATTGTTTTCTTGTTTATTTTCTGCTCTTAGACGATGTGCATTGATGTAAGTGGGGTGTTGAAGTCCCATACTATTACTGTATTATTAGCAATGAGTTCCTTTATGTTTGTTATTTATTGACTTACATATTTGGGAAAGTTGGGGGGCATAAATATTTACAATTGTTATACCTTCTTGTTGGGTAGTTCCCTTTTTTTATGATACAGTGCCCTTCTTCATCTCTTAACAGTTTTTGGTTTGAAATAAAGTTTGTCTGATATAAGTATTGCTACTCCAGTTTTCTTTTGATATCCATTTGCATGATAAATTTTTCTCTGTCCCCTTAGTTTCAATCTGAAGGTCTGTTTAGGTCTAAAATGAATCTCTTGTGGGACACCTTGCTGGCTCAGTCAGTGGAGCATGTAACCCTTGATCTCAGGGCTTTGGGTTTGAACTCACATTGGGTGTAGGGATTATTTAAAAATAATCTTAAAATAAAAATAAAATAAAATAAAATAAAATAAAATAAAATAAAATAAAATAGTAAAATAAAATGAATCTATTGTAGGGAGGATATAGATGGGCCTTATTTTTTTATTCATTCTGAAACTCAGAATGTCTTTTGATTGGAGTGTTTAGTCTATTTGCATGAAAGTAATTATTGTTATGTATTTAGTACCATTTCATTACTTGTTTTTTTTTCATTGTTTCTGGTGATTGGCTCTTTTCTTTTCTTGTCTTTGTCCCATTTGGTCTTTCCTTTCCATTGAAAGAGTTCTCTTTAATGTTTCTTTAAGTCTGGTTCAGTGGTCACAAACTACTTTAGTTTTTCTTGATGTGGGAAAGTCTTTTTCTGTCCTAGTCTGAATGACATCCTTGCTCTCTAGAGTATTCCTGGCTGCAGATTTTTCCCTACTAACACATTGAATGTATTATACCAGTGACTTCTGGCCTGCCAGGTTTCTGTTGAGAAATCTGCAGCCAGACTCATGGGTCTTCCCTTGTAAGTTAGGGACTTTAGTTGTCTTGATGCTTTTAACATCAAACATGATGCTTTTAAGATTTTTTCATTATTGGCATATTTTGCAAATTTAATTACAATATATATTCATTTTGGCCTGATTTTATTTATTTTTATGGTAGTTCTCTGTGACTTCTGGATCTAGATGTCTGTTTTCTTCATCAGATTAGGTAAATTTTCAGCTATTCTTTCTTCAGATAAATTTTCTTTCCCTCTTTTTCTCTCTTCTTCTCCTGGGGCTTCTATTACACAAATATGTTTGTTGGACTATGTTTCCTAAGTCTACTCATGTCTTCCATAATTATTCTTTCTCCCATTTGTTCAGGTTCTTTGTTTTCCATTATTCTGTCTTCCTTGCCACATATTCATCCCTCTGCTTCTTCCATCCTCGTGGTCATTACATCAGGTCTGCTTTGAATCTCATTTATTGAATTCTTCATTCCTGACTGATTGTTCTTTCAACTCTTTTATCTCTGCAGTAAGACATCCTGAAGTCCTTCATTCTTACCTCAAGCCCAGTGAGTATCCTTATGATTGTCGCTTTAAATTTTTCATCAGACATGTTGCGTATATCTGTTTCACTTAGATCTTCGGCTGTAGCATTATCTTCCTCTTTCGTTTGGGATGAATTCCTCCCTATTGGCATTTTGTCTAAGTCTCTGTCTTCTCTGTTAGAAAAGCCCATTATGTTTCCTGCTCCTGAAAGTAATGGCTTTATGAAGAAGAGGTCATATAGTGTCCAGGGCCTGTACTTCAGCAAGTGTCTCTGGTATGTGTTCTGTGCACTCTGCTTGCTGTGTTTTGGCTTCTCTGTCCCTCAGGTCAGTAGTCGGCAGAGGCTCTCCTTGCCTGCTATGGGCAGCATTTGGTCCTTGGTCAGAGTGTAATGAGTTTTAACTAGGTTTGCTCTCGTCTATATCTGTTAATTGAGACTTGATGCTACTTTCAGTAGAACTGAGGTCTTGCACAAGTCTCTGGACAGGAGATGTGGAATGGGTCAGGAGTTCTGCTGGTCTTCTGGGGAAAGGTCCTGCTACACTGGGACTGAGATACACTTGCCTGAGTAGGGTAATACAGGCAGAGAATGGGGGTTCAGGACTTTGTGGAAGAAGGTTAGGTACCCAGTCTCAGTGCTGTGCTGTTGACAGAAGCTGCTTTATGCTGAGGGTTGAGGGAAGGAAATGGTACCCACTATCTCCTTCGTTCCCAGAGAGACATGTCCACAAATGCTACCTCTCAGGTACATTACGCTAAGTACAGAGAATAATCCCCCACTTCTGTGCCCCAGGTGGTCTTATGTTTGTCCCACTTCTGTCCACGCCTAGGGCAGCACCTTCAGGGCTCTATTACAGTCAAGCCTTCTGACCTTTAAAACTTCAATTCAAGCCCCACTGTTTGCAAATACAAAAGTCAGTCCATCTCATTTTCCCAGCCAATGGATTTGGGGAAGTGTTCTCTTCATGTGCTCCTCTCCCTCTCACCTTTATCCCAAACCATGGCTCCCTCCCTTATGCAGCATCCATGATCCATTTCTCCCACAAAAAATCGCTCCGCACTTCTTACCTTCCTCCATGTGACCTCTTCTCTCCCTCTAGCTGTGGAGTTTTTTTTCTCAGTCCTCAGGTCAATTCCTGAATATTCAGAATGATTTGATAGTTATATAGTTGTGTTTAAGGGATAAGATGAGTAGGGTCCTCCTACTATGCTGCCATGTTAGCTCCCCAACCTAGTTTTATGGATTTCTTATATTACGTGTTTAGTATGATTGTTCTTCTTCCCACACTAGACAATAAATTCTGTGAAAGCAGAAACTGTGCCTATTTTTTTCACTAATTACTGCTCAGCAATTATCAAAATCCATTTTTATAGTAGATGATTGATATATGTTAGGAAAATAAAGCCCTATAACATCCTGCTTTTTGACTTATCCCAGGAAAGCAGACAAATTTTAGGTGTCATTAAGGCAGTGTGTGTGATATTTTTTATTCTAGTTTTATTGAGATATAATTAATTTACAGTATTTCATAAGTTTAAGGTATATGGCATTATAACTTCACTTACATATATTGCAAAATAATTACCACAGTAAGTTTAGTTAACATCCATCATCTCATATATATTAAACAAAAAAACGAACTAAAAGCTTTTTACTTGTAATGGGAACTTTTAGGATGTATTCTCTTCATAACTCTCAAATATACTACACAACAGTGTTAACTGTAGTCACCATGTTGTACGTTACACGCCAAGTAGTTATTTATCTTATAACTAAAAGTTTGTATCTTTTGACCACTTTCATTCAATTCCCTGGTATTAATTGCAGAATTTACATTTATGTAAGTCTAATAGTTATTTCCCTATCAATTGTTTAAAATATGATTCAAATTTAGACTATTATGATTCTAAGATAGTATTGGTAGGGAACAATTAAACATCAATGGAAAAATCTTCAAGGAAATAAGAAACAACACTAGTTTTGTATTATTAGCCTTTTTTTCTGACAGTCAAGTAACTATATGGTGCAATTTAAAAATAGCCCAACTATGGAAAGAGCCCAAATGTCCATCAAATGATGAATGGATAAAGAAGATGTGAGATACACACACACATACACACACACACACGCGTATATGTATACACACACACGCACACACACAAATACATATACGCACGCAGTGGAATATTAATCAGCCATCAATAAAGAGAAAAAAAGAAAACTTGCCATTTGAATGATGTGACTAGAACTAGAATATATAATGCTAGGCAAAACCAATCAGAGAAAGACAAATATATAATTTCACTCATTTGTGGAATTTAAGAAACAAGAATGATAACTATATGGGAAGTGGAGAAGAGAAGAAAGGGAAATCAACAATAAGAGTCTCCTAATGATAAAGAACAAACTGAGGGCTGATGGAGGGAAGTGGGTGGTGGAATGGGATATATGGATGATGGGTATTAAGGAGGGCACCTGTTATGAACCCTGGGTGTTGTATGTAAGTGATGAATCCCTTGAATTCTACTTCTGAAACCAATATTGCACTTTATATTAACTAACTGAAATACCAAAAAATAAATTGAATAATTAAATAAAAATGCAGAAAAAATATGAATACTAGAATACAAATGTTCTGATATCCTACCATGTATCTTAACAAACAAACTTGTTAGTGATTTTATTTCTAGTACTTTATTACATATGTAGGTATATAAAACATGAGGGTCACCTTCCCAATATAGGTTTATTTTCTGACTTTTCCTGCTGCCTACCTGCAAGCATTCCTCCATAACGTTATTATGGAAAAGAAATGGCCAATAACATATTAATAAAGAAGCTCAAAATTACTTTGGCTAAAACCAATAAAGATTTACATCTTTGCTCTTGTTTGAAGCCCCTTGAATACTGGCTGTGGGCTTTGTTCTCCATTAGGGATCCAAGTTGTTAGATTAGACACTATGCAAAATATTCTAAATTGTTGTGATAAAAAGAAATAAATTTTGCAAAACACACAGTAGCTCTTCAAATTTCTTCCCAGAAGTTTAGAAATTGGTTTAACTCACACTTATTACCAAAGCTAGTCACAGACCATAACCTAGTCCACTGTATGAGAAAACTGTAATTCTACCAAATGGCCAGAAGGAAGAAGGAAACCAAAAATTTATGGTCAGGCTTAAAGTCTCTTGCCTCAGAGATCTGCGAACCGAATAGATAGTTGTGTGTTCTCCACATGCTCAGAATTTAATAGGTAGAACTGGAAGAAGGTGCCCAGTATAAACACTTCCATTCAGAAAGAGAAAATTCAGAGATAGAATTCACAAGTCTAGAAATTCTGAAAACTACTGGGCAGTTGTGAAGAGTTCCACCCATCAGTAGGGAAATGTTTGCATATGTTCTTCGTAACTGTTGGCTCTACTCTTTCTGAGGTCCCTTATCCTGTGTATAAATCTGAAGAGAACAACCGAGAATTTCAGCTTACTTCCCACTTAATGAAGGTTGGAGTCCAGGGATTATTTTAAGTCTCAAACAGTCAGAAGCTTCTTGAATCCATATTCATGCTTTACTTGGTGGTATAAATCTCTCTAAAATGTAGTCAGATTTTCATGTATTTGATTTCAGTGTGTTCCACACTCCAATGGCCACATCTGCGGTTGTAGTCAAGACATGACTTTCTCTGTATGTCTAGTCATAGGCATATGGAGCCTGTTAGACTTCATTGGGATAAGCTTATTCTCTTTTCACTTTCCCCTTAGTCTCCTTTCCTGGAGCCAGTTATTTCAACTGAAAGGGTATATTGGAGCTATTTTAATACACTCAGAAAGTTTAATAACAGCTACTTGCTACATTCTTAAATCAGTTATTATCACTAGAGATTATATTTCAAGCGGACTTTGTGGGGTGCCTGGGTGGCTCAGTCAGTTAAGCGTTCAACTTCGGTTCAGGTCATGATATCGCAGTTTGTGAGTTCAAGCCCCACATCGGGCTCTGTGCTGACAGCTCAGAGCCTGGAGCCTGTTTCAGAGTCTGCTTCTCCTTCTCTCTCTGCCCCTCCTGCCTTGCACTCTGTCTCTCTCTCAAAAATAAATAAACATTAAAGAAATTAATTGGACTTTGTTTCTCAAAGAATGTCTTCACATTATATATTACTATCTGGCACTAAAAGGTTATTTGTCTTTTCTAACCTATCAAGTTCTTGAATTGTTAATTATCTTATTTTCACATGAAAACAAATATTGTTTCTGAGTTTTTTCAGGAATATCTTGTCAAATGTATCCAATAGTAATAAATAATGCTTTTCGCCCTTTTTAGAATTACAATCATTACATTCCTTATCCACCTTTCAGATTATTGCAGGTGATACTTCCACCATTTCTTTTTTTTTTTTTTTTTTTTTTTTTTTTTACTCTATAACATGAACCACTGTGGTTCCAATCTTTAGTAAGAGTGCCCTCACCATCTGCCACCTGAACTTTATGCTAATGTCTCCTATTTTCATTTTTTCCCCCTTAACATCAAAACCCCATTACTGGTGTCAATTTATATACTCAGGATAAGCTACATTATAATGTAGAAACAAGAAACTCAGAGATCTCACTGCTATTAAATAACAAAGGTTTATTTCTCATTCATGCTACTTTGTCTTGAGGCAAAGTATTATCCCCTCAATCTAGATGGGTATCCATATTATCCCCTCAATCTAGAATATAACAGACAGAAAACTCTCTCTGGAACATTCCTTGTTGTGATTGGCAGGAGGATGGAGGTTATGGCAGGGTGTGCACCAGATCTTAAAGTCATCATCAGAAAGTGACTCACATAATTTCTACTCACATTTTATTGGTAAAGCAAATTAAAAATCCTGAACTACATTCAAAGAACTGGGAAGTACAATTTTACCATTTGCAAAGAGGGTGGGAGGAAATCAAATATATATGAGCATCTCTAGTTTGTATCATGTATGAAAAATATTTCCGAAATATTCAAGGAAATAAAAAATGATAACTTGATAATATTTCTGTCTCTAAAATTGGCAAATGTCTAAAAAGATAAAAATTCCCCGATTTAGCAAAAGGTCATGAAGCAATTATTTTCATTTACTAAATACAATGCAAGTGGGAAAATGGAATGCTATAAAATTTCTGTAGGGAACTTTGGCAATATCTATTAATTCTTGGGTCTTCTAAGTAATTTGTAATTTGACTCAATAATACTCAAAATAGAAATTCTATTTCTAAGCTGACATATGGACACATATTTCTTGTGCAGAAAGTGTAGAATTCCTTATAGTAGTATTTAGAGTGATCAAAATACAAATGTTCAACAATAGAGAAAAGGTTAAATTCATTTTAACATGCCTCCATTGTGAAATTCACTGTGCAGCTATTTAAGTTATATTTTTATAGAATCCTGGTATAGTCTTGGGATACAAAGCACATGAAAATAAGAAAAAGAAGGGGCACCTGTGTGACTCAGGTGTTTAGTGTCCAGCTTCAGCTCAGGTCATGATTTCATAGTTTGTGAGTTTGAGCCCCATGTTAGGCTCCGTGCTGACAGCTCAGAGCCTGGAGCCTTCTTCGGATTCTGTGTCCCCATCTCTCTCTTCCCCTTCCCTGCTTGTTCATTTTCTCTCTCTCTCTCTCTCTCTCTCTCTCTCTCTCTCACTCTCTCTCACTCTCTCTCACTCTCTCTCTCTCTCTTTCACAAAAATAAATATTTTTAAAAATTTAAAAGAATAAGAAAAAATATAAATCTCCATTAATAGGAAAGAGGAATAAAGTAATACACCAAGAAAGATGAGCTTTATATACCATAAATTTAAGAATGGATTTTTCCCCCATAAAACCACTTTTACTAAACTATAGGCAATGCATTTATTTTTAAAATAGAAAAGATTATTAATGAGCATATGTGGGTAATTTCATTTTAATTTTTACAGGGAAATACAATTTCTTTAGGCTTTGAGAATTTAAGCTTATATCCCACCATGGACTTTTTTACAACCAGGGTCCCTGGCCCTAGAGGACTTCACATCTCTGAAAATTCTCTTTACAGAATAGGTGAAAATTGCATATAAGTTGAAATTACCCTGGTTTTGATAACTTGGTGTTTTAATTTTCTGCCTTCAGAACTAAGTGCTGTGAATGCTTTGTTGAGCAAACCAAACTTTGTTCTTACTCTCATGGAGCTTACAGGTTAGCAGTAGGTGCAGACATTATTACGTGATCACTAAAAAGTAAAAATGCCACAAGCAGGAGAGGCACATGATGAGTAAATTTGTGGGTATTTGACTGACTCCGGGATATAAAAAAAAAAAAAAGATTCCCTAGATAAAGGGTGAGGTCTGAACAATTAGGAGCTAGGTAAAGAAAAGAATGGGAAGAGTATTCCATGTAGAAGAATTGGTATGCTCAGATGTCCTGTGCTTTACAGAAATAGGATAACTGCAAGGGACAGAGTGGCCTGCAAGGCAGGGAGTGAACATTTGTCTCTATCTAGTGAGCAACAGAAAGCCACTGATGATCTATAGTGCAAGTGGGGAGAGTGGAATAATTGTATTTGCACTTGGAATGAGCACTCTGGCTGAATTTTCTTTTTTTTTTTAAGTTTTAATTTAATCTGCAGTTAGTTAACATACAGTGTAATATCAGTTTCAGGTGTCAAATACAGTGAATTGACACTTCCATACAATACCCAGTTCTCATAACAGTAATTGCCCTCCTTAATCCCCATTATGTATTGAGCCCATCCCTCCACCTCCTCTCTAGTAACCACCAGTGTGTTCTCTATAGTTAAGAGTCAGATTCTTGGTTTGCCTCTGTCTCTCTTTGTGTCCCTTTGCTCATTTATTTCTTAAATTCCACATATGAATGATCATGTTATTTGTCTTTCTCTAACTGACTTATTTTGCTTAGCATAATCTCTTGCTCCATTCTTGTCACTGCAAATAGCAAGATATTCTTTTTTGTGGATGAGTAATATTGCTCTGTGTGTGTGTGTGTGTGTGTGTGTGTGTGTGTGTGATCAATACCACTTGAGCTATAAAGCCATATAAAATGAGAATCAATGTCACTGGAATTAGCAGAATTTATACACTAAAGAAAAAGAGCTCAGACTCAATTACATATATATATATATATATATATATATATATATATATACACACACACATATATATTCATACATATTTATGCATATATATACATAAATATGTATGAATATATGTATGTATGTATGTATACCATCCTGTATGTGTGTGTGTATGTGTGTGTGTGTGTGTGTGTGTGTGTGTGTGTGTGTGTGTATTCTGAATACATTTCTCAGGGAATTAAAAATCAAAACTACAATGAGCTATCACCTCACAGCTGTCAGAATGGTGAAAATCAACAACACAAGAAACAACAGGTGTTGGCGAGGATGTGGAGAAAGGGGAACTTTCTTGCACTGTTGGTGGCTATATTTTCTAAAGTGCATTATAGAGCATCAGGAGGAATCTATACAGGTGAATTGGATAATCAGCAAGCCTAGGTGAAGGATGGTGATAGTAGAAGTGTGAAAAAGGAAGCCATGGAGAGATGGAAGGTAGCAAAGAGAAATGATTGGATGTCTTAGTAATGGTTTCTATATGGAAAATGATGGAGGCTATGGTGTACGATAGGATCCATGGTTTCTGATTTGCACACGTAGACAATAGGTGACTGCCTTCAGTAAAATAGTGAGCTTTAGAAGAGGTCTTTGTCTCAAAAGAAGAGAAGATGTTTGCCCTAGATGTGTTGAATTGGAAATACTTATCACATACTCAACAATAGAAGACAATGGATATGGTGGTTTGGAAATTTTAAAAAGGTACATGTATGACAAATGTAATTGTTTTCATTTCTCTTTGCATCTTAAATTTCTTATTTTTTTTGAGAAAAGCAACTTTTTAAACACCATAGATTTAAAGTTGTTCCCTTTACCATTTATTTGAAATAATAAATGCCACATCAACATTATATAAGAGCCATATTCTGTACATATGTTTGCAGTTATTTTCAACTGATGCTGCACCTTCTATGCTGAAATTATTCTGATTTGCTAACTGGATACACCCTAAACTTTTCAGACAACATTTCCAGGTTCAATTTATGGTTGTGTTTTTTTTACTCCATATTTTAATACTATTAAACTAAATTTATTTAATATGAAAATATTATCTGACTTTAAGGGGATTTTCTTCAATAGAATATTTTTTCAGGAGGAAATGTTGATCATTTTTCCTATGGTCTAGAACTATATAATGAAAATAAACATTTATTGAGTGACAGCCCAAGGAATGAATTAATTCAGATCACTGTTAGAAAAAAGATTACTGTTAACATTTCTACAAATAATTAACATGATAATTTAGAGAAGTTCCCTCATGCTTATGGCAGAACTTGAGACAAATCAGGATTTGAACAAAGGAGAAAAAAAGGAGAAATTCTATTGCTGGGGAATAGAAGGATGAATTAAAAATGGAGCAGGAAAGGGGTGCCTGGGTGTCTCAGTCGGTTAAGCATCCACCTTCGGCTCAGGTCATGATCTCACGATTAGTGGATTTGAGCACAATGTCTTGAGCCCCACCTCAGTCTCTATGCTGCCAGCTCAGAGCCTGGAGCCTGCTTCAGATTCTGTGTTTCCCTCCCTGACCCTCCCTCACTTGTGCTCGCTTTCTCTTTCTCTCTCTCTCTCTCTCTCAAAAATAAATAACCACTAAAAAAAAAAAAAAAGAATAGAGCAGGAAAAGAAGCTCAGCTGACATTTCAAGTCTCTAGTACGAGATGTGCACACCTAACTAGTTGGAGCCCACTAGATTGGAGGCATTCTACACACAGCAAGCAGCTCTGGAAGGAGCACACAATGGATTTATCAAGGGGTGTGAGGGTGAAGTGACTGAGGCCTTCGTGCTGATGGGAAATTTTTGGCTTGAGGTCATAGTCTATTTAATGATAAAGGTGTATAAATCACAAACTAAGATGGTGCAGTTGGATGGTAGACAAAGTGGTACTAGAACAGATCGTATATAAACAGGAAGATCAACCACCCAAGTGTCCTCAAGGAACAGAGTGCATTGGGGGAACTTCTGGAAAGCAATGAAGTTTCTAACTTAGAAAAGGTATCTCAGTGTTGCCTTTGAACAGAGGAGGACGTTTCTAACTGTGGGGAGAATTCAATGAAATCACAAGAGCCTGGAAAGTAGGAAAATCAGTTCAAACGTTATCACCACTTGCAAGGATAGAAACTCGGAGGACTCTCATCACAATGGGCTACTTACTTCTTACAGAAAAAGATTTTTGGCATCACCCTCTTGAAGGCCTCCTTCATATCTTTATTTCTAAGACTGTAGATAAGGGGGTTTAACATGGGTGTAATGATCCCATAGAAGAGGGAAACCATCTTTCCCCAGTCCTTAGAGGTGGATGAAGGTGGTTGTAGATACATGTATATGCCTGTACCAAAAAAGAGAGACACTACAACCATGTGGGACCCACATGTCCCAAAAGCTTTTCGTCGTCCTTCTGCTGACCTGATTCTCAACATTGCTTGAGCTATAAAGCCATAGGAAATGAGGATCAATGTCACTGGAATTAGCAGAATTAATACACTAAAGAAAAAGAGCTCAGACTCAATAGGCTTTGTGTCAGCACACGACAACTTGAGAAGGGCAGGCACCTCACAGAAAAAGTGGTCCACTTCCTGGCGACCACAGCGTGGCATGTTAAGGGTCAAGGAAGACTGCAACACTGAATTACCAAAGCCAGTGAACCACGAGAAGGCTACCACCCTTACGCAGAACCAATGATTCATAATAACTACATAGTGCAGGGGTTTGCAGACTGCCACATATCTGTCAAAGGACATGACAGCCAGGAGGAGACACTCAGTAGCTCCCAGGGCCAGGAAGATGATGAGCTGTGCCACACAGCCACCGTAGCTGATGGTCTTTTTGTTGCGACAAATATTTGTCAACATATGAGGGACTGTGCTTGTGGTATAGCACAGATCTAAGATGGAGAGATTAGTGAGGAAGAAATACATGGGTGTATGAAGTTTGGGATCCAGAATGCACACCATCATGATGGACACATTGCCAAAGATGGTGAATGTATATGATATTAATAGAAGCACAAACAGGGGCATTTGTAGCCAGGGCCTGTCTGAGAAGCCAAGTAGTATAAACTCTCTTGCGGAGCTCTCATTAGCCCAATTCATGATGACTCATTTATATTTCTTCCTAAAAATATAAAAAAAGAAAAGTAGTAGATAATTATTGAATACTCTTATTGAAACTGAAATAACTTAGATTAATTATAATGAATGATTCAACACCAAACATAATTGATAGTAATCATAAGCTACTATAAATTTATAGTTTGTGGAATATAATATGATTCTCTTAAATTAAAAATAGAACTACCCTATGACCCAGCAATAGCACTGCTAGGAATTTACCCAAGGGATACAGGAGTACTGATGCTTAGGGGCACATATACACCAATGTTTATAGCAGCACCTTCAACAATAGCCAAATTATGGAAAGAGCCTGAATGTCTATCAACTGATGAATGGATAAAGAAGACGTGGTTTATATATACAATGGAATACTACTTGGCAATGAGAAAGAATGAAATCTGGCCATTTGTAGCAATGTGGATGGAACTGGAGGGTATTATGCTAAGTGAAATAAGTCAGGCGGAGAAAGACAGATACCATATGTTTTCACTCCTATGTGGATCCTGAGAAACTTAATAGAAGACTATGGGGAAAGGGAAGAGGGAGGAAAGTTACAAACAGAGAGGGAGGGAGGCAAACCATAAAAGACTCTCAAATACAGTGAGCAAACTGAGGGTTGATGGGGGGTTGGGGAGAGGGAAAAGTGGGTGATGGGCATTGGGAGGGAACTTGGAGTGAGCACTGGGTGTAGTATGGAAGCCAATTAACAATAAATTATATATATAGTACAAATATATATAAATATAAACATATTGTTGTGTTTTAGCATATTGTCTGTCTTAGCAGCTATGTTTAACTTTATGAAGTAAATCATTACTTTTGAATGACAAAGTATATAAACTTATGTACATGGAGCACAGACAATTGTAAATGCCTAAGACATTTCAATTTTTCTCTGTTTTGTTACGTGTACACAAAGTATCTTCAGGTGTCCATTATATTCTGTTGTACAATATAGTGATTGGCACTTCCACACATGAGCTCATCAAAACGGGTGCACTCCTTAGTCCCCATATCAGATTATCACCTGATTAATCATTGCTTCACTGACATGTGGCAGACACGAGAAAATCCACATTTTATTGCTGTTATGACTCAGTGAGCACGAATACTCTGCATACCCAGTAGTGGTGAAGCCAAGACTCAAAGCCAGGACCTAAAGGTCATTCTTTTTTCTGTGCCGTATATCCCCCCGAGTATACAGAGAACACAGCAAGACTGATTGAAGACCACATGACAGTGCTTATATGCCAACAGAACAGCAAGAATGAAATAGTCAAGTTGATTTTCCTCAGTGTGTGGAGGTTATCAGTTAAGTAGTGATACAATCCAAGTGCACCTAAGTTTCTCAATCCACCCTGTGTTTTTAAATGCAGGGTCTTTAATAGGACTTACAGCATTGAAATTTATAAGCATAAACATAGTGAGTGCTGCTAGACAGAGAACAGGGCACTGTAAAGGAGGGTAACGTGGGAAGGAGAGACCTACCTCACACTGGGTGGAACAGCTTTTACAGTAGGAGAAGCACGGCCACTGTGCACCTGCAGCTGCTTGAGGAGAGAAGGTGTGAAGAATTTAACTCCTTCCATTATATGTGGGTTAAATTTCAGCGTTTTAGCTACAGATGCACATTATTCCTTGGCAATTAACAGCAATACACCTTTGTGGAAAAATGCAGAGGAAATGAGATATGACTTTGGTTTACATGTAAATTTGAATTTTTCACAGGAAAAATTATGATACATAAAGATAAAAGATAAATGCAAGATGGAAAAAAATGTGTGGTGATTATGGCAAAAATGAGGACTATCTTAAAACATACAGAATTGTTATATAATAATTATGAGACAAGACCAGAAGTCCAATTAAAAGTGAGCAATTGACTTAAATGAGAAATTGAGGAAGAAAAAAATAAAGCAAATTTAAAAAGAGAAAAGATATATGATTTTTCTATCAATAAGAAACAGAAATCAAAATAACCAGGAAATGTCACATGTCTAATCATTTGGTAAAGTTAGAAGAAATCACCTTTAAAAGTTAGCTGTTAGGAACACAGTCTCTGGATGTACCACCTGCCTGCATTTATTCTGAGCTGTGTGATTATGAGTGCAGTGTGAACATCCTTGCGCCACATTTAGAACAAATCGCTCTACTGACAGTAAGAGGTCCTCTGAAGTCAAATGAGGCAGTCCACACGTCAGAAGTCAGGACGGTGCTGGGGACAGCAAGCTTCACTGAGTGTGAGTTTCTCATCACTTGGAGTATCACTGAAATCCATCATTAACACTAATCATTAACGTCACGATGGGCCATTGTCTCGGCTTGGCGCGGATAGCAGAAGAACAGACAACCAAATTACTGTTGGTTGTGCCAGTGCTTATTGTAAGTTCATAATTTTATAATGTGAAATTATTAAGCATATGTGTCACTTTCTCTTTGCTTCTACCATAATACTGAGAACATAGTTTCCAGTAAATGGAAGTCAAGTCAATGGTTAATAGCAGGTACTGGCTTACCTGAAGGGTATGGGCCATAAGAGGACTCTACTCAGCAGCTGTATTTTCTCCAATTTTCACGTGTTCTGCTCTACCCACGTGTCATATGTCAGTGTGATCTGCTCATTCCAATCGCTCTTTTCCATTATCAGAAAAATGGACTCACCTCTTGACAAGCACACATTCATTTTGCTGTTATCTTACCTCTTTCCTATTCACATATCCCGCAGTAATCAAAAGAAACCTTAAATGCCACTAATTCTTTCTTTCTTTCTTTTTTTTTTTTTTTTTTTTTTTTTTTTTTTTTTTTTTTTTTTGCTTAAAAACATCCTACTGACAGTTCTAATGCATGGAGATAAGATGGTCAAAGGTGCATTCTGAAGGATGAAATGATAACCAAGGTTGTTTGAATCACTGAAAATAGTTGACATCTATTTTAAGATTCCTAGGAAACAAACTGAACAGTGATTACTTAGCCAGAGACAAGGACATGGGTGAAGTGAGCAAGGGACATCACTTAGAGTCCTGCTGCACTCGACACTCACCTTCCTTCCAAGTGTCAGAGAGATACCCCTGTCTTTCTGTGTGCATGTTTCAGAGAAGGTTGATAAATGCAGAGCCTCTTTAAGCTGTCAACCCTTGTGACATTCTTATTCAATGACCTGTTCCCCACAGATTGGAATGATATTAGCACGGAACCTGGGCTGCATAATGAACAGAGAACATGAGAACATTCCTTAGGATGAAATAAAAATGGATTATAGTATGTGTTCAGTCACTGGGGCATATGTTTGATTGACACTGGCTCTGCTCCCACATTTCTAGCAGAGTTTACAGTGGGAAGCTGATTTCATAGATATCTACAACATCAGCAAAGCCCTTTAAGAAAGGGCTACCCATTCCCACAGTGACTTGTCCTCTATCTTAGCCCCAGGGATTCCAGGGTCCCTCCAGTTTAATTGGTCATTGTGTCCAGAGAGGAAATAATGAACTCTATTCCCAACTGCACTGGCAGGGTAACACAGGCACACAGGTGGTTCACAAATATTAAAGCTAGGGGGAAGATGCTAGTCATGAAACTTAAACCACAAATAATGAGTTTAGAGATGTTTACTCAGGACAGCACAAGGCTAAATGAACTTATAGCCCAAATTCCATTAAATGGTCTCATGGTCAAAGAGTGAGCCCACACTTAGTGTTTATGGAAAGAAGTGTTCCTATTGTTCCTTGAAATTTGTATGCAGGTGTTTAGACTACACCTGCTAGGGATATGCAGCTTAAATAATTGTATCAAACAAATTCAACACATGTAAATTTTCATCTTGAAGTTTAAGGTTGGCATGAATTCGCCAGGGCAGAGCTAGTAGAAATGATGGGGGATTGCAACAGAATAGATTTTGAGGATAAGTTGATTTCTGCAATTAATAATTTAATATGTGCCCACCTAAGATTTTGGAAAAATAAAGAAAAATGAAATTGCATTGAGCACCAGCTTATATATACCCTAAAATCACTTGCTATGATTTTACTATATTTATTTTCACTTATTTTTATTTTGTGTATAACGCATTTTATGAATTATAAAATCATATATAGAGAATATAATCATTATTTATAAGATTTCTTTTTTATTAAATATTAAACCAGCACAGTTGGCATATACTCTTATATGCATTTCAGGTGTATAATATAGTAATTCAATAATTCCGTACATTACTAAGCACCCTGCAGGATCATTGTATTCTTTTTTTTTTTTTTTTTTAATTTCTTTTAATGTTTACTTATTCTCGAGAGAGAGACAGAGACAGAGTGTGAATGGAGGAGGGTCAGAGAGAGAGGGAGACACAGAATCTGAAGCAGGCTCCAGGCTGTGAGCTGTCAGCACAGAGCCCGATGCGGGGCTCGAACTCACAAACTGTGAGGTCACGACCTGAGCTGAAGTCGGACGCTTAACCGATTGAGCCACCCAGGTGCCCCAGGATCATTGTCTTCTTAATCCCCTTTTCCTATTTCATCCATACTTCCCACCATCTCCCCCTGGTAACCAATAGGTTGGTCTCTATAGTTCAGAGGCCGCTTCTTGGTTTTCCTCTCTTCCTCCCCCCCCTTAAATTCCACATATGAATGAAATCATATGGTATTAGTCTTTCTTAGACTGGCTTATTTCACTTAGCATTATACTCTCTAGCTCCATCCATGTTGTTGCAAATAACATGCTTTCTTTCTTTTTGATTCCTGAGTAATATTATATTATTATATTATATATTATATATATACTATATATAATAATATTATATTATATATAAATATCACTTCTTTCTCCATTCATTAGTTCACAGACACTTGGGCTGTTTACATAGTTGGCTAGTGTTGATAATGCTGCTGTAAATACTGGGGTGCCTGTGCCCCTGCAAATCTGTATTTTTTTATCCTTTGGGTAAATACCAGGCAGAGCAATTGCTGAATTGTTGTGTAGTTCTATTTGTAACTTTTTGAGGAATGTCTGTACTATTCCTCAGAGTGCCTGCACCAGTTTGCATTCCCACCAACAGTGCAAGAGGGTTCCCCTTTCTCCACATCCTCACCAACATTTATTGTTGCCTGAGTGGTTAATTTTAGCCATTCTGACAGGTGTGGGGTGGTATCTCATCATGGTTTTGATTTGCATTTCCCTGATGATAAGTGATTTTGAGCATCTTTTTTCTTAATTTGAAATTTATTGTCAAATTGGTTTCCATACAACACCCGGTGCTCATCCCAAAAGGTGCCCTCCTCAATACCCATCACCCACCCTCCCCTCCCTCCCACCCCCAATCAACCCTCAGTTTGTTCTCAGTTTTTAAAAGTCTCTTATGCTTTGGATCTCTCCCTCTTTAACCTCTTTTTTTTTCTTCCCCTCCCCCCATGGTCTTCTGTTAAGTTTCTCAGGATCCACACAGGAGTGAAAACATATGGTATCTGTCTTTCTCTGTATGGCTTATTTTACTTACCATCACATTCTCCAGTTCCATCCACGTTGCTACAAAATGCCGTATTTCATTCTTTCTCATTGCCATGTAGTATTCCATTGTGTATATAAACCACAATTTCTTTATCCATTCATCAGTTGATGGACATTTAGGCCCTTTCCATAATTTGGCTATTGTTGAAAGTGCTGCTGTAAACATTGGAGTACAAGTGCCCCTATGTATCAGCACTCCTGTATCCCTTAGGTAAATTACTAGCAGTACTATTGCTGGGTCATAGGGTAGATCTATTTTTAATTTTTTGAGAAAGCTCCACACTGCTTTCCAGAGTGGCTACACCAGTTTGCATTCCTACCAACAGTGCAAGAGGGTTCCCGTTTCTCCACATCCTCTCCAGCATCTATAGTCTCCTGATTTGTTCATTTTAGCCACTCTGACTGGCATGGGGAACTATCTGAGTGTGGTTTCGATTTGTATTTCCCTGATGAGGAGCGACGTTGAGCATCTTTTCATGTGCCTGTTGGCCATCTGGAAGTCTTCTTTAGAAAAGTGACTATTCATGTTTCCTGCCCATTTCTTCACTGGATTATTTGTTTTTTGGGTGTGGAGTTTGATGAGTTCTTTATAGATTTTGGATACTAGCCTTTGTCTGACATGTCATTTGCAAATATCTTTTCCCATTCCGTTGGTTGTCTTTTAGTTTTGTTGGTTGTTTCCTTTGAAGTGCAGAAACTTTTTATCTTGATGAGGTCCCAATAGTTCATTTTGCTTTTAATTCCCTTGCCTTTGGAGATGTGTCAAGTAAAAAATTACTGCAGCTGAGGTCAGAGAGGTTCTTTCCTGCTTTCTCCTCTAGGGTTTTGAATGTTTCCTGTCTCACATTCAGGTCCTTCATCCATTTTGAGTTTATTTTTGTGAATGGTGTAAGAAAGTGGTCTAGTTTTATTCTTCTGCATGTTGCTGTGTAGTTCTGCCAGCACCATTTGTTAAAGAGACTTTTTCCATTAGATATTCTTTCCTGCTTTGTCAAAGATTAGTTGGCCATACTGTTGAGGGTCTAGTTCTGGGGTTTCTATTCTATTCCATTGGTCTATGTGTCTGTTTTTGTGCCAATACCATGCTGTCTTGATGACTACAGCTTTGTAGTAGAGACTAAAGTCTGGGATTGTGATGCCTCCCACTTTGGGCTTCTTCTTCAATATTACTTCGGCTATTTGGCGTCTTTTGTGGTTCCATACAAATTTTAGGATTGCTTGTTCTAGATTTGAGAAGACTGCTGGTGCAATTTTGATTGGGATTGCACTGAATGTGTAGATAGCTTTGGGTGGTATTGACATTTTGACGATATTTATTCTTCCAATCCATGAGCATGGAATGTTTTTCCATTTCTTTCTATCTTCTTCAATTTCCTTCATAAGCTTTCTATATTTTTCAGCATACAGATCTTTTACACCTTTGGTTAGGTTTATTCCTAGGTATTTTATGATTCTTGGTGCAATTGTGAATGAGGTCTATTTATTTGTTTTTCTTGCTTTATTATTATGTATAAAAATGCAACTGATTTCTGTTCATTGATTTTGTATCCTATGACTTTGCTGAATTCATGTATCAGTTCTAGTAGACTTTATGTTGTCTATTGGGTTTTCTATGTATAATATGTCATCTGCAAAAAGTGAAAGCTTGACTTCATCACTGCCAATTTGGATGCCTTTGATTTCCTTTTGTTGTCTGATTGCTGATGCTAGAAACCCCAACCCTATGTTAAACAACAGTGGTGAAAGTGGACATCCCTGTCTTGTTCCTGATCTCAGGGAGAAAGCTCTCAGTTTTTCCCCATTGAGGATGATATTAGCTGTGGGTTTTTCATAAATGGCTTTTATGATGTTTAAGTATGTTCCTTCTATCCCGACTTTCTTGAGGGTTTTTTATTACGAAACGTTGTTGAATTTTGTCACATGTTTTTCTGCAACAATTGAAAGGATCATATGGTTTTTTTCTTTTCTTTTATTAATGTGATGTATCACATTGATTGATTTGCAAATGTTGAACCAGCCCTGCAGCCCAGGAATGAATCCCACTTGATCATGGTGAATAATTCTTTTTATATGCTGTTGAATTCGATTTGCTAGTATCTCTTTGAGAATTTTTGCATTGATATTCATCAGGAATATTGGCCTGTAGTTCTCTTTTTTTGCTGGGTCTCTGTCTGGTTTGAGAATCAAAGTAATGCTGGCTTCATAGGATGAGTCTGGAACTTTTCCTTTCTTTCTATTTTTTGGAACACTTGAGAAGGATAAGTATTATCTCTGATTTAAATGTCTGATAGAATTCCCCAGGGAAGCCATCTGGTCCTGGACTCTTATTTGTTGGGAGATTTTTGATAACTGATTCAATTTCTTCGCTGGTTATGGGTCTGTTCAAGTTTTCTGTTTCTTCCTGTTTGAGTTTTGGAAGTGTGTGGGTGCTTAGGAATTTGTCCATTTCTTCCAGGTTGTCCAGTTTGTTGGCATGTAATTTTTCATAGTATTCCCTGATAATTGGTTGTATTTCTGAGGGATTGATTGTAGTAATTCCATTTTCATTCATGATTTTATCTATTTGGGTCATCTCCCTTTTCTTTTTGAGAAGCCTGGCTAGAGGTTTGTCAATTTTGTTTATTTTTTCAAAAAACCAACTCTTGGTTTCTTTTATCTGCTCTACACTTTTTTTAGATTCTATATTGTTTATTTCTGCCCTGATCCTTAATATTTCTCTTCTTCTGCTGGGTTTAGGCTGCCTTTGCTGTTCTGCTTCTATTTCCTTTAGATGTGCTGTTAGATTTTGTATTTGGGATATTTCTTGTTTCTTGATATAGTCCTAGATTGCAATGTATTTTCCTCTCAGGACTGCCTTCGCTGCATCCCAAAGCGTTTGGATTGTTGTAGTTTCATTTTCATTTGTTTCCATATATTTTTTAATTTCTTCTCTAATTGCCTGGTTGACCCATTCATTCTTTAGTAGGGTGTTCTTTAACCTCCATGCTTTTGGAGGTTTTCCAGACTTTTTCCTGTGGTTGATTTCAAGCTTCATAGCATTGTGGTCTGAAAGTATGTATGGTATGATTTCAATTCTTGTATACTTATGAAGGGCTGTTTTGTGACCCAGTATGTGATCTATCTTGGAGAATGTTCCATGTGCACTCGAGAAGAAAGTATATTCTGTTGCTTTGGGATGCAGAGTTCTAAATATATCTGTCAAGTCCATCTGATCCAATGTATCATTCAGGGCCCTTGTTTCTTTATTGACCGTGTGTCTAGTTGATCTATCCATTTCTGTAAGTGGAGTGTTAAAGTCCCCTGCAATGACCACATTCTTATCAATAAGGTTGCTTATGTTTGTGAGTAATTGTTTTATATATTTGGGGGCTCCTGTATTTGGTGCATAGACATTTATAATTGTAGCTCTTCCTGATGGATAGACCCTGTGATTATTATATAATGCCCTTCTTCATCTCTTGTTACAGCCTTTAATTTAAAGTCTAGTTTGTCTGATATAAGTATGGCTACTCCAGCTTTCTTTTGACTTCCAGTGGCATGATAGATAGTTCTCCATCCCCTCACTCTCAAAATGAAGGTGTCCTCAGGTCTAAAATGAGTCTCTTGTAGACAGCAAATAGATGGGTCTTGTTTTTTTATCCATTCTGATACCCTATGTCTTTTGGTTGGCGCATTTAGTCCATTTACATTCAGTGTTATTATAGAAAGATATGGGTTTAGAGTCATTGTGATGTCCGTAGGTTTCATGCTTGTAGCGATGTCTCTGGTACTTTGTCTCACAGGATCCCCCTTAGGATCTCTTGCAGGGCTGGTTTAGTGGTGATGAATTCCTTCAGTTTCTGTTTGTTTGGGAAGACCTTTATCTCTCCTTGTATTTTGAATGATAGGCTTGCTAGATAAAGGATTCTCGGCTGCATATTTTTTTCTTTTCATCACATTGAAGATTTCCTGCCATTCTTTTCTGGCCTGCCAAATTTCAGGAGATAGATCCGTCACTATTCTTATCAGTCTCCCTTTATATGTTAGAGCATGTTTATCCCTAGATGCTTTCAGAATTTTCTCTTTATCCTTGTATTTTGCCAGTTTCACTATGATATGTCATGCAGAAGATCGATTCAAGTTACATCTGAAGGGAGTTTTCTGTGCCTCTTGGATTTCAATGTCTTTTCCTTCCCCAGATCAGGGAAGTTCTTGACTATGATTTGTTCAAGTCCACCTTCAGCCCCTTTCTCTCTCTTTTCCTCCTTTGAATCCCTATTATAAGGATATTGTTCCGTTTGATTGCATCACATAATTCTCTAATTCTCCCCTCATACTCCTGGATTATTTTTTATTTCTCTTTTTATCAGCTTCCTATTTTTCCATAATTTTATCTTCTAGTTCACCTATTCTCTCCTCTGCCTGTTCAATCCGAGCTGTGGTCGCCTCCATTTTATTTTGCACCTCATTTATAGCATTTTTTAGCTCCTCATGACTATATCCTATTTCCTTGATCTCTGTAGCAATAGATTCTCTGCTCTCCTCTATACATTTTTCAAGCCCAGCGATTAATTTTATGACTATTGTTCTAAATTCTTGTTCCTTTATATTGCTTAAATTGTTTTTGATCAATTCGTTAGCTGTCGCTACTTCCTGGAATTTCTTTTGCGGAGAATTCTTCCATTTCATCATTTTGGGTATTCCCTGGGGTGGCTCCCAACTGCAGGGCACTTCCCCTGTAGGAGGGGCATGCTTAGCTCCCTTTGCCATTGGTGGTCCCCTGTGGGAGGGGCCCTGCAGCACTGGGAGAGAGGCAGACCCATCAGAAGAATGGATCCACAGAAGCACGGTGTTGGGTGTTTGCGAGGTTCAAGCAAGTTCGGTGACAGAAACTGTTTCCCTTTGGGATTTTGGCTGGAGGATGGGAGAGGGAGATGGCACTTGCCAGCACCTTTGTTCCCTGCTGAGCTGAGCTCTGTCTCTCGGGGCTCAACAACTCTCCCTCCCGGTGTCCTCTCGCACTCCACATTCTCCAAGAGCAGAGATGTTGACTTTTAACATTCCAGATGTTAAATTCCACTGGCTGTCAGAACTCACGGAGTCCAGCCCCTCCACTTTTGCAAACCAGACTCTGGAGCTCTGCCTTGCTGGGCAGGCTGCCCCCCACTGCCCTGGCTCCCTTCTGCCAGTCCGTGTGGTGTGCACCACCTCTCCACCCATCCTACCCTCTTCTGTGGGCCTTTGTCTATGCTTGGTTCTGGAGAGTCCGTTCTGCTAGTCTTCTGGCAGTTTTCTGGGTTATTTAGGCAGATATGGGTTGAATCTGAGTGATCAGCAGGAAGCGGTGAACCCAGCATCCTCTTACACCACCATCTTCAAATGGAAAATTCACTGTCTTCATTATTATAACATTGTAATACAGTATAGCTTGAAATCTGGTATGGTGATGCCCCCTGCTTTCATTTTCTTTTTCAAGATTGCTTTGGCTATTCAGGGGCTTTTCTGATTCCATACAAATTTTAGGATTATTATAGCTCTGTGAAGAATGCCGGTTTTATTTTGATAGGGATTTCATTCAATATGTAGATTGTATTGGGTAGTATTGTCATTTTCACAATATTTGTTCTTTCTATCCAGGAGCATGGAATCTTTTTCCATTTTTTTGTGTTTTCTTCAATTTCTTTCATAAGATTTCTATATTTTACAGTGTATAGATTTTTCACCTCTTTTGTTAGATTTATTCCTAGGTATTTTATGGTTTTTTTTTTGTTTTTTTTTTGTGCAACTGTAAATGGGATTGATTCCTTGGTTTCTCTTTCTGTCGCTTCATTGTTGGTGTATATAAATGCAAATGATTTCTGTGCATTGATTTCATATCCTGTAACTTTGTTGAATTTATGAATAAGTTCTAGCAGTTTTTTCGTGGAATCTTTAGGGTTTTCCTTATAGATTATCATGCCATCTGTGAAGAGTGAATGTTTGACCTCCTTCTGGCTGATTTGGATGTCTTTTATTTCTTTGTGTTGTCTGATTACAGAGGCGAAGGTTTCCAATACTATGTTGAATAACAGTGGTGAGAGTGGACATCCCTGTCTCATTCCTGACCTTAGGGGAAAAGCTCTCAGTTTTTCCCCATTGAGGATGATATTAGTGTTGGGTCATTCATATATGGCTTTTATGATCTCAAGGTATGCTCCTTCTATCCCTACTTTCTTGAGGGTTTTAATCAAGAAAGTATGCTGTCAAATGCTTACTCTGCATCTATTGTAAGGATCATGTAGTTCTTGTCCTTTATTTTATTGTTGGGATGAATCACATTGATTGTGTTGTGGATATTGAACCAGCCCTGCATCCCAGGTATAAATCCCTCTTGGTCATGGTGAATAATATTTTTAATGTATTGTTGGATCCTGTTGGCTAATATCTTGTTGAGGATTTTTCATCCATGATCATAAGGAAAATTGGTCTATAGTTCTCCTTCTTAGTGGGGGCTCTGTCTGGTTTTGGAATCAAGCTAATGCTGGCTTCTTAGAGTTTGGAAGTTTTCCTTCCATTTCTATTTTTTGGAACACCTTCAAGAGAATGGGTGGTAACTCTTCCTTAAAATGTTTGGTAGAATTCCCCTGGAAAGCCATGTGGCCCTGGACTCTTTTTTTTTTTGGCAGATTTTTGATTACTAATCCTATTTCTTTATTCGTTATGGGTCTGTTCAAATTTTCCATATCTTCCTATTTCAGTTTTGGTAGTGTATATATTTCTAGGAATTTGTCCATTTCTTCAAGATTGCCTATTGTATTGGCATATAATTGCTCATAATATTCTCTTATGATTGTTTTCATTTCTGCTGTTTTGGTTGTGATCTCTCCTCTTTCATTCTTGATTTTATTTATTTGGTTTGTTTTCTTTTTCTTTTTGATCAAACTGCCTAGTGGTTTATCTATTTTGTTTATTCTTTCAAATAACCAGCTTCCGGTTTCATTGATCTATTTTGTTTTGTTTTTTGGTTTTGGTAGCATTTATTTCTGCTCTAATATTTATTATTTCCTGTCCTCTGCTGGTTTGGCATTCTATTTTCTGTTCTTTTTCCAGCTCCTTAAAGCGTAAGGTTAGGTTGTGTATCTGAGATCTTCCTTCTTTAGGAAGTCCTGGATTGCTATATACTTTCCTCTTATGACCGCCTTTGCTTCGTCCCAGAGGTTTTGGGTTGTGATGTTACCATTTTCATTGGCTTCCATATATTTTTAATTTCTTCAGTCTCCAAGTATTTGTTTCCTTTCCAAATTTTTTCTTCTGGTTGATTTTCAGTGTCATAGCATTGTGGTCTGAAAATATGCACGGTATGATCTCAATCTTTTTGTACTTATTCGGGCTTATTTGTGTCCCAGTATATGGTCTGTTCTGTAGAACATTTCATGTACAGTGGAGAAGAATGTATATTCTGCTTTAGGATGAAATGTTCTGAATATATCTGTTAAGTCCACCCGGTCCACTGTGTCATTAAAAGCAATTGTTTTCTTGTGATTTTCTGTTTAGATGATCAGTTCTTTGCTGGAAGTGGGGTGTTGAATCTCCTACTATTATGGTATTATTATCAATGAGTTTCTTTATGTTTGTGATTAATTGATTTATATATTTGGCTTCTTTCACATTTGGAGAATAATGTTTACAATTGTTATGCCTTCTTGATAGATAACCCCTTAATTATGATATAATGCCCTTCTTCATCTCTTGTTACCGTCTTTATTTTAAAGTCTAGATTATCTGATATAAGTATGGCTACTCCGGCTTTCTTTTGTTGACCATTAGCATGATAGATGGTTCTCCATCCCCTTACATTCAATCTGAAGTGTTTTTAGTGGGTCTCTTGTAAACAGCATATAGATGGATCTTGTTTTCTTATCCATTCTCTTACCCTTTGTCTTTTGATTAGAGAATTTAGTCCATTGATTTTTAGAGTGAGTACTGAAGGACATGAATTTATTGTCATTATGTTTATTGTAGAGTTGGGGTTTCTGGTGGTGTTCTCTGGTCCTCTGGTCCTTCTAGTCTGTCCTTTGCTTGTTTGTGATTTTATATACTTGGGTCCTCTCTCTTTTCTTTCTGAGATATCTGGCTAGGGGTTTATAAATTTGTTTATTTTATCAAAAACCAGCTCTTAGTTTCATTGATCTATTCTACTGCTTTTTCTTTTTCTTTCTTTCTTTCTTTCCTTCCTTCCTTCCTTCCATCCTTCCTTCCTTCCTGCCTGCCTTCCTGCCTTCCTGCCTTCCTGCCTTCCTGCCTTCCTGCCTTCCTTCTTTTTTTCTTTCGTTTTGATTCTATACTGTTTATTTATGTTCTGATCTTTATTATTTCTCTTCTTCTACTGGCCTTGCGGTTGCCTTGCTGTTCTGCTTCTAGTTCTTTAGGTGTGCTGTTAGATTTTGCATTGGGGATTTTTCTTGTTTCTTGAGATAGGCCTGGATTGCAATGTATTTTCCTCTTAGGACTGCCTTTCCTACATCCCAAAGGGTTTGGATTGTTGTCTTTTCATTTTCATTTGTTTTCACATATTTTTAGATTTCTTCTTTAGTTGCCTGGTTGATCCATTCATTATTTAAGGATGTTTTGTCTTTGGAGGTTTTCCAAACCTTTTCCTGTGGTTGATTTCAAGTTTCATAGCATTATGATCTGAAAACGTGCATGGTGTGATCTCAATTGTTTTATATTTATTGAGGGATGTTTTGTGACCCAGTATGTAGTCTTACTTGGAAAATGTTCCATGTGCACTCGAGAAGATGTCTATTCTGTTGCTTTAGGATTAAAATCTCTGAATATATCTGTCAAGTCAATCTGACCCAGTGTATCATTCAGGGCTGTTGTTTATTTATTGATTTTCTCTCTAGATGATCTGTCCATTGTTGAAAGTAGAGTATTAAAGTTCCCTGCATTTACCACATTCTTAACAATAAAATTGCTTTTATTTGTGATTAATTCATTTATAAATTTGAGTACCATCCAATTGGGGACATAAACATTTATAATTGTTAGCTCTTCTTGTTGGATAGATATCATAATTATGATATAATGCCCTTCTTCATCTGTTGTTACAGTTTTCAGTTTAAAATATAGTTTGACTGTTATAAGTATGGCTACTCCAGCTTTCTTTTGACTTCCAGTAGCATGACAGATGGTTGTCCATTCCCTCACTTTCAAACTGAAGGTGTCCTCAGGTCTAAAATGGGTCTCTTGTAGATAGCAAGTAGATGGGTCTTGTTTGTTTGTTTGTTTGTTTGTTTGTATCCATTCTGATACCCTATTTCTTTGGATTGTAGCATTTAGTCCATTTACATTCAGTGTTATTATTGAAAGATATGGGTTTAGAGTCATTTTGATATCTGTAGGTTTCATGCTTGTAGTGATATCTCTGGTCCTTTGTGGTCTTTGCAACACTCAACTCACAGAATCCCCCTTAGGATCTCTTGTAGGGCTGGTTTAGTGTTGATGAACTCCTTCAGTTTTTGTGTGTTTGGGAAAACTTTTATCTCTCCTTGTATTTTGAATGACAGGCTTGCTGGATAAAGGATCCTTGACTGCATATTTTTCCTGCTCGTCATATTGAAGATTTCACGCCATTCCTTTCTGGCCTGTCAAGTTTCAGTAGATAGGTCTGCTACTACCCTTATGTGTCTATCCTTGTAGGTTAAGGCCCATTTGTCCCTAGCTGCTTTCAAAATTCTCTCTTTATCTTTGTATTTTTCCAGTTTCACTATGATGTGTCATGCAGAAGATCAATTTCTGTTATGTCTAAAGGGAGTTCTCTGTGCCTCTGGATTTCAATGCCTCTTTCCTTCCCCAGATCGAGGAAATTCTCAGCTATGATTTATTCAAATACACCCTCCACCCCTTTCTCTCTCTCTTCTTCTTCTGGAACTCCTTTGATATGTATATTATAATGTTTCATTGAATCACTTAGTTCTCTAATTCTCCCCTGCTTGTCTAGAATTTTTTTTATCTCTTTTTCACAGCTTCATCTTTTTCCCTAAGTTTATCTCCTATTTCACTTATTCTCCCCTCTGCCTCTTCAATCCTTGCTGTCACCGCCTCTAGTTTATTTTGCACCTCATTTACAGCATTTTTTTTTTACTGAATTATCACTTTTAGAATAAAAGTCATATCAAATATGGATCTTCTTATGGATAGCTATTTTCGTGCTGCTGCTGCTGCTGCTGCTGCTGCTGCTGCTGCCAGAAGGTTTTCTAGGATTCTTCCACTTGCTCTGCATGGTTTTTATTACTATTCAGCCAACACATCAAACTTATCCCTTGAAGCTTCCTGGGAACCCTCTTCCCCATACATGTCCTGGCACTGACCCCTTGGCTCTATTCAGTTCTCTGCTCAAAAGGCCTCCTGGACCACCCCTTCTAAAATAGCACTTTCAATCATTCTCCCCCATCTCTGCATTATCTTTGCTTTTTTTAAAAAAAAAAAAAAAATAAGCCTTGAGGTATACCTGAGACATAAAATTATAAGATATTTAATGTGTACCTCATGGTGATTTGATATTTGTATACATTGTGAAAGTGTACCCTCTCCCATCTAGTTAATTTACACATCCATAACCTCACATATTTATCTTTGTGGTTTGGTGAGAACATTTCAGTTCTACTCTGTCAGCAGACTTCAATTATTAAATACAGTGTTAGAAACTGTAGTCACTGTTTTACATGAGATCCTCATGCCTTATTCATCTTCTAGCTGACGTTTGTGCCATGGTACCAACCTCTCCCTATTGCCCCACCACCCCAGCCCCTGTCAACCATTTTCCCTACTTTGTTTCAAAAAGTTTGATTTTTTAAAAATATTCCACATATAGTGATATCATGTAGTATTTGTCTGTCTCTGACTTATCTCATTTAGCATAATGCCCTCAAAGTTCATTCGTGTTGTCACAATAGCAGATGTCCGTATTCATGGATGAGTAATATTTGATTATATTAATATTTGGTTAAATATAATCAAATTAATTGTATATGTATGATATTATTTAAATCTGGGATTTCTCTTTGTTCCATTGATCTATATGTTTATATTTATAGCCACATGTCTTTGATTAATATGGATTTCTAATATGGTATGAAATCAAGAAGTATGATGACTTCAACTTTGCTGTTATTTCAAGATTATTTGTGAAATTCAGGTTCTTTTGTGGTTCCATGCAAGTGTTAGGGTTGTTTTTTGTATTTCTAAAATTGGATTTTTTATAGAGATTGTATTGAATCTGTAGCTGGCTTTAGGTAGTATGTATACTTTAAAAATATTCTTCCAATTAATAAGCATGAAATGCCTTTCCATTTATTTATGTGTCTTCAGTTTTTTGCAACAATCTTATACTTTTCAGTGTACAGAACTTTCACATCCTTGGTGAAATTTATTCCTAGATATTTTATTCTCTTTGAGGTGATTGTAAATGAGGTTAGTATTCTTAATTTCCATTTCTAGTAGTTTGCAATTGTTCTATAAAAATGAAGTATTTTTGTTTATTGATTTTGTACCCTGCAACTTTAAAGAACTGTTCACTAGCTCACTTTTATGGTGGAATCTTTAGGATTTTCTATATATGATATCATGTCATCAGCATATACAGACAGTTTTATTTCTTCCTTCCTTATTTGCTTGCCTGTATTTCTTTTTCTTGCCTAGGTGCTCTGGCTCTGACTTCTAATACTGTGTTGAACAGAGGTGGTGAGGGTGGACATCCACCATTGAATATGGTGTTAGCTGTGGGCTTGTCACATAGGCCTTGAGCATTTTGTGGTGTAGGCCAATTCAAAGACTGAAGGCAGGGCTCACAGGGACCCATTTCTCATGCAAAAGAGAGCAGGGGAGTGTGCCTCCTTAGAAGGCCCAGCGAGGCTGGGGCAGAAGTCTGGAATACTGGTCCTCCTTATGATAGGGATGGTCAGCGTTTATGCCTGAAGGACCATCAGCCCCCAGTAGTGCCTTGGCACCTGTGGCATCATCCCCCAAAAGGTAGCATGGGACCTGTGGCTTGAAGCAGAAATGGCAGTAGTGCAGTTAATATAGAGTATTTACTGGTTGGCAAGCACACTGATAGGCAAGTACTCTGAAGATTAGAAAATTTGAGATTATACCTGGGGAAGGGGAGCCCAAAATGGAAACACTGGACGTCCTGCTAAAGCTGCAATTGGCGACTGATGAATACATTGGAAAGTAGTGATAACGAAGAAAAGCAATAGGCCATATATTTGTACTCAGAGTTCATGGAACATTTCTTCCCAGTAAGATACAATGATACAATGGACAGAAAGTTTTCTTTTGATATTTTAGTTGGCAAACAAGGGGGTAAAACATGACCCATAGTTTTCACACGGCTGCTATAAATGTGCGCTTAACATCATAGAGGAAATAGGTGAAAGTTAAGTTACTCTCTGGGAGTATTTCCTTTCATGTTATCACTGCAACCTGAAGCAGAGTCTAGTTTCTCTTGAATCCTCAGCTCCAAAGAAAATGTACGGATTTATGAAGGAGTGATAGTAACGAGTGTCCTCCTTAAGAAGTGGCTGCTGTTTCTGAAAAATGACGAGTAGCTAATAATATTCTGAAAAGTATCCCTAAAAAGCAAAAAGGAGTTGTTTTCTTTTGACACAGATCTGCCGTTGTTTAACAGAACTGAAAGCAAAGAGTAGAAGCAGCTTCATATAATTAGGACACGTTTGCTGCCAATAGAATTACGAACACTGTTAGTTTTACAACCTTCTTAGACTTAGACTGGTGGGGTTGAGATTTTCAACCTATGTCTATCATTTCTAGCAGTCCCGTTAGTTTCTAAAAACAATATTTATGAGGCAGTAGATAACTAATACAAAAAGAGTAAGATGACTGTTTCCCCAAACTTGTGGTAATACATGGTGTTGTCAAATTTTTCTGTAGTTCCAGGGAATCCCCAGCATTTGAACCTGATTAACGGAGGCTATCCTTGGATCCAAGGTGTCAGCCACTAACCTAGAAGACCATTCATACCTTCCTGAGGTGCTAGAGCCTGGGTATGCTGCCTTTTCAGTCGATTTGGGCCAGGGGAGATCTCAGTCATCTTTGCAGTCAGGGACAAGCACGTGCTATGACACTGAGACATTGGTTTTCAATCTTTTTGCCATTGTCAGAAACTCCCTCCCAGTGACGTTTTACATCACAGTTACACTCTGTGTCTATTCATGTACTGTGGCTTTTTGGAGGGCTACCCATCAGTGTATTTGCTATGAGTTTCTCCACTTCTCTAGACGCCAAGGTTTTCTTCCTTGGGAGTAACATATGTGATGTGAATGCATACACTGGTAAGTCAGGTCCTTAGTGTGACCCAAATTTTTGTGTGGATGGGAATAAATTAAAGGGAATCTACTATAAAGTTAGCAGTCATCATTCTAGGTTATGAGACAAAGAGAAAGTTTTCTTATATTTCTCCTGTTTTCCTCATGTCCTGATATACACTTATAAGGATTCCATAAATGTATGCACTTAAAAGAAAAAAATTATCCTATCTTTTCCTTCTCCTAGGTCTTAGGTGTTGCAGAATGTCCTAAACATTAAAGCCTAAAGATGTTGCTCCAGCATTCATTATTATTTATCATATCATATCATTTATCATTTATCAAATATATTTATCATATACATTTGTCATATTCTGTAGAATAATATAATTTTCATATATTTTATTTAAAAATGATTCATTCATTTAATTATTGTACAGATACTCAATATGTAATTTTATCATAAGCCACTATAGGCACAGCAAAATCTCATATGAATAAGAGTTTCTATGGTGTTGAAAAGCTCACCAATGTCTTTTTATCAAACAAACATATAAACAAATAAAAAAAATTAGATAATGCCAGTGTAGTGACAAGGGCAGGTTTTCGAGGGAATTCAAAGGACAGATATATGAGATTTGTAATGATGTTTCTCATGAGCCAAGATATCAACTGAGTGCAAAGTTGAGTAAGAGATTTTTAAATGACAAATTACTTGTTTATCAAGACTGGGATGAGCTTTTCTCACAAAGAAAAGTTGGTATTCGTTTCCAGTGACCAGACTGTCACCATTCTATATGTTCTCCTCTCAAATTCCTTACAATACTATGAAGTTTATATTTTCTCTATGCCTTCCTATGTTTTGGTATCATCATCCTCTCTCAGATTTTTATTTTTACCAAGACCTATGAAACTGGTGATTTTAGTGTTATTCCCAAAAGTATCACAACTTCAAATAATGTTTTCACTGTGGAAACCTGGGAACTAGAAGGTTTAAGGATGGGAGAGAAAATACCTTCAACCCTTACAACTCATGTACCCCACCCAAATACCCCAGGTGGATGACAGCTAACTCCACCACCATATCATAAGATGCAAGGGCACGGTTATGTGAGGACTCTCACAGGAAGAGGATTTCCACTCTTGGAAATGGTCAAGTTGTAAAGAAGTAGAGTGTTTTTTTCTCCAGCATAGAGCTACTCAGAATTTCTTGGCATTGTGTTAGTGGAGGCCAGTCTAAGAAATGTGATATGCCACATGATGGCTCTGCAACAATTAAAAATTGAGGCAGAAGTTGGGTGAATATTAGTGGGGAGTTGATCTGCACCACAAAATCCCTGATGACATATCAGGTGGATGAAGAGGACATTATTTCGCATAAAAGTGGTAAGTCTGGTAAGAAGAAATCAGTGTCCATTGTAATCGTACATTAAAATAAAATTCCATGTGAAATATTTTTTTTAATATCTTGTACAGGCATCTATTACTAAACTAAACCACTTTTCATAATTCTATGTTTACTTATCTGTAGTTCCTGATTAGTCTTGAAGGCTTTTAAGTGTATACATTGAAGTTTCTTTATGAAACTGCATCTCTATCTCCTTATAATTCTGTGTGCTTCCTACTTCTTTAGAAAGTCACTACCTCAACAATTCTTGGTACATGGTAAACACCTAGTAAATGCTCTTTACATAAATGAATCGCTACATCTTCTCTTGGTAAAGGTCAGTGTTATTTCTTTACCTCTCATCCATCTAACTCATGACTTTGCTGACCATTTTTCTATACACAGTATTCTCTTTACTGAACTCTTTACATCTTTGTTTCTTAAAGTGTAGATCAGAGGGTTAAGGGTAGGTGTAACAATTGTGTAAAAGAGTGTAAAGAACTTCCCCTCATCTTGGGATGTGCTATTCTGTGGCTTCATGTACATATAAATGAGAGTTCCATAAAACAGAGTTACTACTGTGAGGTGGGAACCACAGGTATTAAGGACCCTACTCCACCTTGCTGTTGACTTGATCCTCATGACAACTTGAGTGATAACTGCGTATGAGATTAGAATTAGTAATAGAGGTACTAGAAGAAATATCACTCCAAGAGCATAGACAACGACCTCAATTACTTTTGAGTAGACACAAGCCATCTTGAGCAATGCTGGCATCTCACAGAAAAAATTATCCACCTCCCGGTGCCCACATCTTGGCAGTTTCAGAGTCAAGGAGCAAAGAATTAAGGCACTGCCAAGACCACCTAACCAGGCGACAAGCACCATCTTTTGGCAAAGTTGAGGGTGCATTATTACTGTGTAGTGAAGAGGTTGACAGACAGCAGCATAGCGATCATAGGCCATCACAGCCAAGAGAAGACATTCTGTGGCTCCCAAGTCAAGGGCAAAGAAGAATTGGAGCACACATCCTCCGTAGGTAATAGACTTTGTTGGACCCCATAGATTTACCAGCATCTGTGGGATAATGCTAGTTGCATAACAGAGGTCCAGAAAAGACAAATTGGATAGGAAGAAATACATGGGAGTATGGAGCTGGCTGTCTAAGTTAGATACAAGGATGATGGTTGTGTTTCCTACCAGAGTCACAATATAGAAGATGAAGACAACCCCAGAGATGATGTGTTCTAATTGGGGCCGATCAGAAAACCCCAGCAGGACGAAGTCTGTCATGGAACTTCCATTGTTTTTGTTCATGACTCCTCATGAAGGTCTAGAAGACAGTACCCTGGTAATTTAAAAAAAAAATAGCATCACCTTAGGTAGAAATAAGATCTCTGATGTTTGCCATGAGTGTCCCAAATTCACTTGTTTGTGTGCCTTCTCCCTTTGGAACATTTCTTTTAACACTCTTGTATTCAGTGACCATAGCTTCTGCATGTTCACTCATCACCAGAGTCGTTCTAAAAATAATATGATAAACCCAATCACACTGAATTGTAAATAATTGAAAAGGCTTAATATGCTATGACACCTATGATTCTCTGTATTTTGGGTAAGCAATAAATCCATAAAGTTAATTACATAATTTAAGAGTAGGATATGTTTAGTGCTGTTCCTTCTTCAAATTATGACATTAGATCACTTGACATGACAAAATTTTCCCTTATCAAAGGAGAGGAGTTTGAGGTAAAAAGTTAAATAACCTATTATGCTGGGATAAGCTGCACCATTTGGTAGCAGAATCACTTTCCACATTTATGTCCAAATGTCTGTATTCCAGCCATTATCATCACCATCACCACCAACCTCTTCCTCATATTTTCACTCCCATTCAGCCATGCAGACATTGATATTTCTGTATCAATTTTGGTGTTCCTCACTATACTGCTCTTGTTTGGTGCCAGGAAAAAATTTGTCTCTTTTATTAACAATTATTTACATGTACAGAGGCTATGTGTTGCTTTGAGTACCTTTTATGACTGCTATTATACCATTTAAATAGCCTTAGAATTTGTTACAGAGTTTAAAGGAGCCTATTCCAGAAACATTTGGTTACCACATATACATATCAAAAACCTATGTTAGCTCCTACTCACCGGGCTATTCAGCAGGATTAGCAAGATAGGTAACTTGAATGAAAATCTGTTCAGTAAACAATCAGTGAGTTGTTGACCCCTTGGAATTTATCAATCATATGGATCAATTCTCTGGTCTCTTCAGAACTCTGTAGGTAAAATCTGACTTAAATTCTGAAATAATACAGAAAAGGAATAAATAATACATAAATTTCACTATTTCTGTATACTTTATCATATTATTAAATATATGGAATAATGAGTGAATTAACCTACAATATTTTTTAGTTTTATTTTTTGGCTTATAAATTTTTTATGCATATAATGTTAGAACATGGACTTTTGCTAGAGTACTTTATATTCATAGTGTGTTTGGAGCCAAAGAATACTAAGTTTATTTGTTGCAGTTACAGTGAAATAAGGAAAATTACCTACAGTATATCACTGTTACAAGCATTTTAGTTAGAACTTGAAAATGTTATAATCATGAAGAAGGAACTGTGATTACCAAGTAGTCTGATACAGAGATACAGTTTTTCTCAATATAAAAATGGAAATTTCATTTAATTAACAATTGTGAAGTCTTTATCTGATAGGATGTCAGTTAAGTTGAGTTAGTGTTTAAGTGCATGGATTCTGGACTCAGAGCTTGGTGTGAAATCCTAGCTAAGTAGTGGGAAGTAAAGTGTCCTTGGGCAGTTATATAACCTGTTTGTACGTCAGGTTCTCTGTACATTCTGTAAAACTAGTAATGTTCCTCAAAGCGAGGCTGTCCGGGTTAGTATTTGTGAAAACACTAGAACTGTGCTTGGTTCATATTTCATTCTAAAATGTTAAACATTGTATTCACCTACCCACAACTTATTACTATTTTATTTTTTCCTTACTCTCTTCATTTTTCCCAATGGTAATATTACCATGATGGTCTAAAACTAAACCGGAATGGTTAAAATTTTATGTGTGGATAACCTTTCAAATGCACAGACACTCATGTACACAAAAGTGCCCACAAATACAATGTACATAGTGAACTGATCAACTCAGAGGCAGGAGAGGACAGAGGACTTAAGCTCCACAAATGCATTGATTACAAAATGCAGTTGGCTTTTCTTGACCATGTCAGGTTGGGATAGTGTTGGGAATGAGGAAGCCATAGAATTTTAGAGTTGGCATAGAGTCAGAAGCCACAGTCCAGCCTTCTGCCCTACAAAGCAGGCCTTCCACAGAATGTTCACACAACTGTTTTCATAGCTTTCTAACGATCTTTTAAAGAGGGACTCATACTTACTCCTTATGTTGAGCTCAGAGATTCCTCTTCAACCCTCAGGCAATGCCTGTTTTTCTTTATTCTGGAAATAGCTTGGAAGAAGTCATTTCAACATGCTTCATTAAAAACCACAGTTTTATTATAAAATAAAACACAAAAAGCAAAAGCTCACTGAATCAAGGTGAATACTCTTAGAAGTAACATGCAGATCAAGAAATAAAACCTTGCCAAGCACACCAGGAGCTTCTCTTTGTGACTTGTCCCAATCACTACCATTCCATGTCTCCCATAGTATTCACTATCCTCATGTTTTTAGTAGTCACCTCCTTGTATTTTAATAGTGTGATTACCCAAATGTGCACCTACAGACAATATTGTTTAGTTTGGGTCCTTAAATTTTTTGTCTTTTGAGTTTCCTTTAATATTAGAATACACTCTTAGATTTGTGTTCCCAGATTAAGTGCTAGATGGTTGTCAACTGTTGTTCACACTGTATGAAGTTTAATTACCATGCTTTTCTGGTTGCTATCCATTGGATTTACAATGGATTATCAAATGCCTTGGATTAGTTAGTTGAGACGTGAACACAATTCTGCAGATGTGCTATGTCATTGAAGAAAGCAGTGAGCATTCATGATGCACACACAGTTTCTAAAATATATGCTAAGTAGGTTTAGCAGTAATTCTAAACTGGCTCAGTTTAAGCTTTGGGTCACATAAGGCCCCAGGTATACTAATTGGAAGTGTCCAGCCAGTGTTACTCCTTATGTAATTTAATATTGTGAATCCAAAATAGGGCTTTCATTTTATGCTTACAAACATTTTCCACATTGTTTTGAACCATGGGTCTCACCTTTTAGCTGTCATTGTCATTTTAATTTAAAAGTCGATGTTTAATTAAAACTGTGAGTGCAAGCAGATGAAACAATGTTAAAAAAGAGGAAAACTATACTGTCACTGAAACGGTTTTCATTTTTCATGGTGTGGACTTTAGTTTCTAAAGGTGCAGCATGAGCTTACATTTTTGTTTGTTCAGTGAAATTTAAGACAAATGGAACAAATATATTTAAACATAATTTGAATGTGGAAAGAAAACTAGAAAGAATATTAGAACATATTTACGTTTCAGGAGTGAAGAATTCACAGCTCGCATGCTCTTATGTAGCCCAAAGGTACCCATATTGCCATTTTTACACAGGTAATCAGAAGGATTCTTGTTTGGCAAGTTACGGAGTCCATGAAATACTGATGAGACACCACTTTCTTATACTAACTCCACAATCACATTTGGATTTAAATGCAACAGCTGAGCTTAGATTCAGTGAAGTCTCTAATGTGGATGTTGGAGAAAAACTAGAATCATGATCGGTGGCAAAGTTGACAAATTTGGTTTCGTAAATGTGTTTTTTATGGGATATTTGTAGTCTTTTAGTGAGCACTCCCATTAGACACATTTGTGGGCTGATATCTGCACATGAAAGGAGAGCCCTTCTCTGGTATACTTGTGCTCCAAGAAGTGTTTATGTAGAACATGAAGGCTAGTCGGTGCATGTGGTGTAGACCTTGGGGACTGGTGCCCCACAGAGGTGATTAACAAATCTTAGACTATGGTCAGATGCTTCTCCAGACTACTATTTTAGGAAAGGTTCCCTTAAGACACAGGGTTTCATCTTGCCTTTTTTTTTTTTTTTAATTTCTTGCATGGAAATTAATTTCAGAGATGGATTTATTTGTGTATTATATTTACTATTGAAGATTTCAAATATAATGTAAACTGCAAAAATTAGTACATTTAACTCAACTTTTTTTTTTATCAAGTTGAAGAAATGTATGCATTATCTAGGTGTTGTGTTTGCCAGAAGATAATATAGGCCAAAAAAATTACAGAATCATCTTAATTCTGTGGTAAGTGAGCCATATCATCATTGTTCCTTTTTCAATCAATTAAAAATAATACCATGAACATATTTTGGCCTACCACTCAATTCAAGAACTGGGATCTTAAATTTATAGCTACTTCTCCCCTTTTATAATTCTTATTTCTACCTGACCCTTGGTAAATCATGATCCTGAATTTTGTGTTCATTACACACTTGAATTAGAATGTAGTTTATGTATTGACACACCCACACACATACGTTGATGCCTAAATAGCATGTATTTTAAAGTTTAGTTCATTTGAACTTTCACAAATGGTATCATATCTTATATGTTCTTTTGGCATTTTCCTTTTTTCACCTTTTTGTCACTGAGATTATTCAATATTTTTGGGTAGCTGTGGTTCATTTACTTACACTACTGTATAATATTCCATTGTGTGAACATATTATAATTATTTTGTCTCCTCACTCACTGATGGCCATTTTGGCTGATTATACTTTTGGACTCACATGAAAGACATTAGTTAAGATGAACAATTTTGTTCACATCTCTTGGCTTAGTGTATGTAAGAAGGTCTTTTGGGTGTATGCCTAGGATAGGAATTGCTGGTTATGGAATAGGCAAACTTTATAAGATATTTTCCCCTAAAATGTTTTTATCAATTTCTCCTACCCTAGTTTTGTATAAATTATTCAATTGATTTACATTTTCTCCACACCTGGTCCAGTGGACTTTTAAATTATTGCCAACTGAAAGATTATAAGTATTATCTAGCTGTAGCCTTGATTTCCATTTACCTAAAAACTAATGAGGTTGACTTATCTTCATATACTTACTGCTGTGTAACATTGTCCTTCTTTGGAAACCCATTTGTAGGTACTGACAACTGTTCCTTGGCTTTGCTTCTCTTTTTTAGTTACTAATTTTTAGAGATTTGTATAGTTTCTTTTAACTCTCTGTTGGTTGTGTGCCCGGCAATATTTTTTCTTAGTTTTTCCTTGGCATTTTACTTTAACTTTTAGATGTTTACTTATTTTTGAAGGAGAGAGAGGGACAGAATATGATCAGGGGAGAGGCAGAGAGAGAGGGAGACACAGAATCTGAAGCAGGTTCCAGGCTCTGAGTGGTCACCACAGAGCCTGATGTGGGTCTAGAGCACACAAACTGTGAGATCATGACCTGAGCCAAAGTTGGATGCCTAATTGACTGAGCCACCCAGGTGCTCCCTCAGCATTTTACTTAATAGAGATGTCTCTTGCTGTTCAGAATTTCTAAATTTAATCATGGAAGAATATCTTAATTAATCTTTAGTAATCCTTCTTCTCTATTCCAGAGTCAGAATGATATTTACATATATATTTTTTTCCTAATCACTTTGAAGTCATACCTTAAATACACCTGGAATTAATTTATTGTATGGCAGAGCATAGGGAGCCAAATTTGGTTTTCCATATGAATAGCCAAATTCCAGTTTAATTTATTAAAAAGTTTTCTTTTCCCAGTGATGCCATCGTATCTCTTTATTATTAAAATCCTTCATATGTGTGTGTGCATGTGAGGGGGCTGGTATGTTTCTGGGCCTAGAATTCTCCTGTAGTGCTCAGTGAGTCCTTTTCTGCAACAATACCACCCAGTGGCAACCTCAAATAAATAGCCTAGCCTTACACCAAAAGGAAATAGAGAAAGAACAACAAATGAAGCCCAAAGCCAGCCAAAGAAGGAAATAATAAAGTTTAGAGCAGAAATAAATGGTATGGAAACCAAAGAAACAGTAGTGCAGGTAAATGCAACCAGGGGTGGCTCTTTGAAAAAATGAATAAAATTGAGAAACTCCTCACCAGATGCATCAAGAAGAAAAGAGAAAGGGCCCACATAAATAAAATCACATATGAGGGAGGAGAAGTAACAAGTAACACCACCGAAATACAAGCAATATAAGAGAATGTTTTCAAAATTTATATGTCAACAAACTCGGAAATCTGGGAGAAATGAATAAAATTCTAGAAACATATAAATTACCAAAGCTGAAAAAGGAAGAAATAGAAAGCCTGAAAATACTGATAACCAGCAAGGAAAGTGAACGAGGAATACAAAATCTCCCAGAAAACCAAAGTCCAAGGCCAGAGGACTTCATTGGAGAGTTCACCAAATATTTAAAGAGGTGTTAATAGCCATTCTTCTGAAACTGTCCCCCAAAAAATAGAAATGGAAGGAAAACTTCCAAATGCGTCTATTAGGCAAGCATTTCCCTGATTTCTAAACCAGGCAAAGACCCCACTAAAATGGAAGATTACAGGCCAGTATCCTGGATGAACATGAATGCAAAAGTTATCAACAAAATACTAGCAAATAGAATCCAACAGTACATTAAAAGAACTATTCACCATGATCAAGTGGGAGTTATTCCTCTGCTGCAAAGTTTTTCAATATTGGCAAATCAATGTGATTGTTTTGATCAATAAAAGAAAGGATAAGAGCCATAGGATGCTGTTAATAGATGCAGAAAAAAAGTTGACAAAGTACAACATCCATTCATCATAAAAACACTCAATAAAGTAGGGATAGAAGGAACATACCTCCACATACATCACAAAGGCCCTATACAAAATATTCAAAGCTAATGTTATCCTCAGGGGAGAAAAATTGAGACCTGTACCTCTACATTCAGGAACAAGAAGGGATGTCCACTCTCACCAGTGTTACTTAACATAGTACTAGAAATCCTAGCCTCTGCAATCAGACAACAAGAAAAAACACAAAAAGAGCATGCAAATCAGCAAGGAAGAAGTCAAGCTTTCATTATTCAAGGATGACATGATTCTCCATGTAGGAAACCTGAAAGACTCCACCAAAAAGTTACTAGACTGATAAACAAATTCAGTGAAGTCACAAGATACAAAACCAGTGAACAGAAAAATTCTGCATTTTTATATGCAAATAATGAACTGGCAGAAATGAAATCAAGAAATGCAGCCCATTTACCATTGCACCAAAAACCATAAGACAACTACGAATAAACCTAACCAAAGGGGGAAAATGGATGTACTCTGAAAACTATAGAATACTCACGAGAGAAATGGAAGATGACATGGAGAAATGGAAAAACATCCCATGCTCATGGATTGGAAAGGAAAATATTGTTAAAATGTCCATACTAAGGCAACTAACCCGTATGAAAATACAACGGACAGTTTTTGCAGAGCTAGTAGCAACAATCCTAAAATTTGTATGGAACCACAAAAGACCCCAAATAGCCAAAGCAATCTAGAGAAGCAAAGCAAAGCTGGAGGCATTACAATTCTAGACTTTCGGTTGTGTTACAAAACCGTAATCATTAAGATAGTATGGCAGTGGCACAAAAACAGACACTTAGATCAATGGAACAGAATAGAGAACCAGAAATGGACCCATAACCATATGGCCAACTAATCTTCAACAAAGCAGGAAAGAATATCCAGTGGAAAAAAGACAGTCTCTTCAACAAATGGTGTTGGGAAAACTGGAGACCGACATGCAAAAGAATGAACCTGGACCACTTTCTTACACCATACACAAAAGTGAATTCAAAATGGATGAAAGACCTAAATGTGAGAGAGGAAACCATCAAAATCCTAGAGGACAACTAAGACAGTAACCTCTTTGACATTGGCCATAGCAAGGTCTTACTAGAAAATTCTTGTGAGGCATGGGAAACAAAAGGAAACATGAACTGTTGGGACTTCACCAAGATAAATAGCTTCCACACAGAAAAGGAAACAACCAACAAAACTAAAAGGCAGCCTATAGAATAGGAGAAGATATTTGCAAATGACATATCTGATAAAGGGATAGTATCCAAAAATATAAACAACATATAACACTCAACACTAATAAAACAAAAAATCCAGTTAAAAATGGGCAGAAGACAAGAATAGACTTTTTTTCCAAGGAAGACATCCAGATAGCCAAGAGACACATGAAAGGATCTTAACATCACTCATCATTAGGAAAATGCAAATCAAAACCATAGTAGTACCTCATCACTTGTCAGACACCTATCAGAATGACTAAAATTAACAACTCAGAAAACAACAGATGTTGGCAAGGATGCAGAGAAAGGGGAACCGTCTTAAACTGTTGGTGGAAAGGAAAAGTGGTTCAGTGACTCTAGAAAACTGTATGGAGGTTTGTCAGAAAATGAAAAATAGAAAAACCCTACCACTCAGTAATTGCACTGTTAGGTACTTCCCCAAAGTTTATGAAAATGCTGATTTGAATTGCATCCCGATATTTATAGCAGCATTATATGAAATAGCCAGATTATGGAAAGAGCCCAAATGTCTATTGACTGATGAATCGATAAAGAAAATATGACAATATAGATATATATAATGGAATATTACTCAACGTTCAAACAGAATGAAATAGTTTCCATTTGCAACAATGTGGATGGAGCTAGGATGTATTATGCTAGGTGAAATAAGTCAGAGAAAGACAAATACTGTATGATTTTTGTTTATATGTGGTATTTAAGAAACAAAACTGGTGAACATAAGGGAATGGCGGGGGAAGAGGAGTGAGAAAAACAAACCACAGAAGACTCTTAATGATAGAGAACAAACTGAAGGTTGATGGAGGGATGTGGGTCGGAAATGGGCTAGGTGGGTGTTGGGCATTAAGGAGGACACTTGGCATGAACACTGGATATTGTATGTAAGTGATGAATCACTGAATTCTACTCCTGACGCTAATATTGAACTGTATGTTGACTAACATTAGAAAAAAAAAACAGGCCAGGCAAGTTGTCTTATAGAATCTCCTAATTCTGAATAATTCCTTTTAGACTAAAACTGATATGAAATACAAGCCTTCTCATGGTTAGTGCTTTTCCTGCTGCTGCTGCTGCTGCTGCTGCTGCTGCTGCTGCTGCTGTTGCTAGAGGGCCACTAAGGATTCAGCTGCGAGGCCTTTCTTGCTGTTTAACAAACACATCAAACATTTCCCTTGCAACTTCCTGGGAATACTCTTACTCATAAGTGTCTTGATACTGACCCCCCTGCTTTATTCAGGTCTCTGCTCAGAGAACTCTCCTGGACCGCCTTTTGTAAAACAGCACTCTCCACCACTCTTCCCTAAAGCTGCTGTTTCTTTTTCTCCTTTCTCTCTCTCTCTTTCTCTTTCTTTCTTTCTTTCTTTCTTTCTTTCTTTCTTTCTTTCTTTCAGATTCAGCTTTATTGAAGTACAATTGAGACATAAAATTGTAAGATATTTAATGTGTCCATCATGGAGATTTGATATATATATACACTTTGAAAAGATACTCTCCCGCATCTAGTTGATTTAACACATCCATGGGCTCATGTACTCCTTAAATGTTTATTTATTTTTAAGAGAGTACAAGAAGGGGAGGGACAGAAAATAAGGAGACAGTGGATCTAAAGCAGGCTCTGTGCTGACAGCAGTGAGCCTGATGTTGGGCTCAAACTCATGAACTGCAAGGTCATGGCCTGAGCTGATATTGGACACTCAACCGACTGAGCCACCCAGGTGGCTCATCACCTCATGTATTTATTTTTTGACTTAGTAAGAACATTTCAGTTCTACTCTCCCAGCAGATTTCAATTATGAATTATAGTGTTATCATCTGTAGACACCATATTTTACATGAGATCCTATGCCTTATTCACCTTAAGCTGAAGTTTGTACCTGTTTATCAACTTCTCCATATTTCTCCCACCCTCAGCCCCTATCAACCAGTTTTTTTCTCTCTGTTTCAATGAGTTTTACTCTTTTTTACAGATTCTACATATAAGTGACATCATGCAGTATGTGTGTTTCTGTGACTTACCTAGCTTAGCATAATGCCCTCAAAGTCTATTCATGTTTTCACTGTGGTGGGGTATATATCTATATAAATATATCAATGTGTGTGTGTATATGTATATGTATATATATACCTCTGTATATATATGTATATATATATGTATATATATAATCACAAATCCTAAATTACCCATTAATATGAATTTATTTCTGAGATGCCCCTTTGTTCTGTTGATATATGTGTCTATTCTTGTATTAACACCACATGGCTTTGATTACTATGGCTTTTAATATAATTTGGAATTAAGGTGTGTAATGCCTTCAATGTTGTTGTTCTTTCAAGATTCCTTTAGCATTTCCAGGCTTTTTTTTGGTTCCATACAAATGTTAGAATTATTTGTTGTATTTCTAGGAGAAATGCTATTGGAATTATGAATGGGACTGTATTGAATTTGTAGCTGGATTTTGGTAGTATATACATTTAAAACTATTTTTCCAATCCATAAGTATGGACTGTATTTCCATTTATTTGTGTCTTCAGTTTTTTGCATCAATCTTATACTTTTGAGCGTACAGGTCTTTCACATCCTTGGTGAAATTTATTCTTTTTGACGTGATTGTAAATGAGATAGTTTTTCTTAATTTCCCTTCTAGTAGTTCACAATTATTCTATAAAAAATGAAGTATTTTTGTTTATTGATTTTGTACCCTGCAACTTTAAAGAACTGTTCACTAGCTCACTTTTATGGTGGAATCTTTAGGATTTTCTATATATGATATCATGTCATCAGCATATACAGACAGTTTTATTTCTTCCTTCCTTATTTGCTTGCCTGTATTTCTTTTTCTTGCCTAGGTGCTCTGGCTCTGACTTCTAATACTGTGTTGAACAGAGGTGGTGAGGGTGGACATCCACCATTGAATATGGTGTTAGCTGTGGGCTTGTCACATAGGCCTTGAGCATTTTGTGGTGTAGGCCAATTCAAAGACTGAAGGCAGGGCTCACAGGGACCCATTTCTCATGCAAAAGAGAGCAGGGGAGTGTGCCTCCTTAGAAGGCCCAGCGAGGCTGGGGCAGAAGTCTGGAATACTGGTCCTCCTTATGATAGGGATGGTCAGCGTTTATGCCTGAAGGACCATCAGCCCCCAGTAGTGCCTTGGCACCTGTGGCATCATCCCCCAAAAGGTAGCATGGGACCTGTGGCTTGAAGCAGAAATGGCAGTAGTGCAGTTAATATAGAGTATTTACTGGTTGGCAAGCACACTGATAGGCAAGTACTCTGAAGATTAGAAAATTTGAGATTATACCTGGGGAAGGGGAGCCCAAAATGGAAACACTGGACGTCCTGCTAAAGCTGCAATTGGCGACTGATGAATACATTGGAAAGTAGTGATAACGAAGAAAAGCAATAGGCCATATATTTGTACTCAGAGTTCATGGAACATTTCTTCCCAGTAAGATACAATGATACAATGGACAGAAAGTTTTCTTTTGATATTTTAGTTGGCAAACAAGGGGGTAAAACATGACCCATAGTTTTCACACGGCTGCTATAAATGTGCGCTTAACATCATAGAGGAAATAGGTGAAAGTTAAGTTACTCTCTGGGAGTATTTCCTTTCATGTTATCACTGCAACCTGAAGCAGAGTCTAGTTTCTCTTGAATCCTCAGCTCCAAAGAAAATGTACGGATTTATGAAGGAGTGATAGTAACGAGTGTCCTCCTTAAGAAGTGGCTGCTGTTTCTGAAAAATGACGAGTAGCTAATAATATTCTGAAAAGTATCCCTAAAAAGCAAAAAGGAGTTGTTTTCTTTTGACACAGATCTGCCGTTGTTTAACAGAACTGAAAGCAAAGAGTAGAAGCAGCTTCATATAATTAGGACACGTTTGCTGCCAATAGAATTACGAACACTGTTAGTTTTACAACCTTCTTAGACTTAGACTGGTGGGGTTGAGATTTTCAACCTATGTCTATCATTTCTAGCAGTCCCGTTAGTTTCTAAAAACAATATTTATGAGGCAGTAGATAACTAATACAAAAAGAGTAAGATGACTGTTTCCCCAAACTTGTGGTAATACATGGTGTTGTCAAATTTTTCTGTAGTTCCAGGGAATCCCCAGCATTTGAACCTGATTAACGGAGGCTATCCTTGGATCCAAGGTGTCAGCCACTAACCTAGAAGACCATTCATACCTTCCTGAGGTGCTAGAGCCTGGGTATGCTGCCTTTTCAGTCGATTTGGGCCAGGGGAGATCTCAGTCATCTTTGCAGTCAGGGACAAGCACGTGCTATGACACTGAGACATTGGTTTTCAATCTTTTTGCCATTGTCAGAAACTCCCTCCCAGTGACGTTTTACATCACAGTTACACTCTGTGTCTATTCATGTACTGTGGCTTTTTGGAGGGCTACCCATCAGTGTATTTGCTAAGAGATTTGCCACTTCTCTAGGAGCCAAGGTTTTCTCCTTTGGAAGTGATATATATGACATGAATGCATACTCTGGGGAAGGAAATCAGGTACTCAGTGTGACAAACTTTAGTATGGATTGGAAGAAATTAAAAGGAAATCACTTATAAAGGTAGAATTCACTGTTTCTAGGTTGAGATATTGGGAACCTTTTTTATTTCTCTTCTTTTTGTTGTTGTTGTTTAATTTCCAGATACACACTTATATGGAATCTATAATATTATGCACATGAAAAAAAATGTATTCTATCTTTCCCTTTTCTTACTTTGCAAATGTCCTAAACATTAAAAGCCTGAAGATGTTGCTCTAGTATTTATTACCCAATGAATCTTTGACATATTCTGTAGAATAATAACATTTTCATGTATATTTATTAAAAATGGTTCATTCACTTAATAGTACTATAGATATTTACAGAGTATGTATTTCATGTTAGAAGCCAATTTAGACACAGCATAATCTCACATGAATAAGAGGTTCTGTTATTGAAAGCTTCACCAATGTCTTTTCCTCAAACGTTTATACAAGTAAATATATAAAAAGAGATAATGCCAATATAGTGACAGGAGCAGGTTTTGGAGGGAATTCAAAGGACAAATTTCTGAGGTTTGTAATGACATTTCTCATGAGATAAGATATAAACTGAGTGTAGAAGTTGAGTATGAGTTTTTTAAGTGACAGACTACTTGTTTATCAAGTTCGAGATCAGCTTTTTTCAAAAAGAAAAGTTGATATTCATTTTCAGTGGCCAGTCACCATCTTACATGTTCTCCTCTCAATCTCCTTACAATTCCACGAAGTTTGTATTTTCTCTGTGCCTTCATATGTTTGGGTATCATCATCCTCTTTCAGATCTTATTTTTATCAAGGCTTACACACCTGGAAATTTTAAAGTTACCTCAAAAAAAGAATGACAACTTCAGGTTTTGCACTATGGAACCCTGGAAACCAGAAAGTTTAAATATGATGGAAAAAAGATGATGAAGACTTACAACCCCATATTCACACCCAAATATTCTGGGTAGATGGCAGCTTACTCAGCCTTGAAATCACAGAGCACGAGCACCATAAATGTGAGGACTCTCACATGCAGAGGATTTCCAATCTCTGAAATGTTCACCTTGTAGAGAAGGGAAGTGTTTTTTCTCCTAATAGAGATACTCAGAATTTGAATGTATTTCCCAGTAAAACAAAGTAAAAAATAATAGAGAAAAAACAAGACATTGGTAAATTTTTGTTGTGTCAAATAAGAGCATTAAGCTCCTTTGCCAAAATTACCATCAACTGTCACCATAATTCAGTACAAGGAGAGCAATTATAAAACAAAAGAACAAAAGATCGTATTAAATGAAGAATAACCTTTTATATTGATTTCATTTAATGAAACTTCTCATTTCCTTCATTACTCTTATCTAAGAGCCTTGAGAAACTATTACCCATTTATTTTCCCATGTCTATAGGAAGGAAATCAATTAAAATCTATAAAACTATGTACATTTTCTGTTTGGAGACTCAACGTCTCCCTATTCTCTGTAACAGTAGTTCTCAAACTTTAGCCTGATCACCTGTAGTGTTGATTAAAAACATCAGCTGCTGGGTCCATCTGTATTGTCGGTTGAATAAGTGTGGGGTGGGTCCAAGGTTGTTCAGTTTTGGTAAGTTGCCAAGTGATGCTGTTGGTGCTGGTTCAAGGACTGCATGACTTTACAGGAAAAAGCCTAAACTCCTCTTTAGGCCATGGATGGGAAAAGTTAAGCCTTCTAAAAAGGAGACTCCAAAATAGAGTGGCTTAATTAATATTAAATAATAATGAAGATTTTTCTGCTCTAAGAGTCTAGAGGCATTTCTCTGCTGGTGGGTGGTTGTGGTTACACCTTATTGTTCCATTCCCTCTTAGGGATATTGGAAAAACTACAAACTCTCCACATTCACATCCTAGACAGCAGGAACAGGAGGGAGAAGGCTGACAATAAATGGCTTCATATTTGAGAAGATAACCCAGGAATTGCACACATTGTTTTCCTGGCATTATGTTGGTAGAAGCCAGTCTTGAAATGTGATATGCAGGATGGGCCCAGTTTAATGGGCCCTGGGCCCAGTTAAAACTTGAGGGAGGAGGTGGATGGGTATCGGTGGGCAGTTGATCTGTACCACAAAAGCCCCAATGACAACAACAGGTGAATAAAATGTAGTGTCATTGCATATAAAAATCTGGAAGAAAAGTCTGGAAGAAAAAAAAATCAGTGTCCAGTGTAACCCTATATTAAAGGGTTATTATTATAAGGTTAATATAACCCTATATTAAAGGGTTATATTAAAATTTCCGTGTGAAATATTTTCTTAATACCTTGTACATATATTTCTGTACTTAACCACTTTTCACAATTCTAGGTTTACTTGTCTGTAGTTCCTGATTAGTCTTGAAGGCTTTTAAGTATATGAATTCAAGTTTCCTTATGTGTCTGCATCTCTATCTCCTTATAATTTCTGATTTAATTATATATAATATAATTATATAATTATATAATTATATAATTATATAATTATATAATTATATATATAATAAAATATAATATATATATAATAAATATATATTAAATTATATATAATTTAATATAGACTGATATAAATCAGTCTATAGCACAATTCTTGATACAAGGTAAACATCCCATAAATGCTGTTTGTGAAAGTGAATCATTCATCTTCTGTTGGTAAAGGTCAATGTTATTTCCTTACCTCTCTTCCATCTAACTCATGACTTTGCTGACCATTTTCTCACATACAGTATTCTTTTTACTGCACTCTTCACATCCTTGTTTCTCAAAGTGTAGATCAGAGGGTTAAGGGTGGGTGTGACGATTGTGTAAAAGAGAGTAAGGAACTTCCCCTCATCTTCAGATGTGCTATTCTGTGGCTTCATGTACATATAAATGATTGTTCCATAAAACAGAGTTACTACTGTGAGGTGGGAACCACATGTATTAAGGACCTTACGCCACCTTGCTGTTGACTTGATCTTCATGACAGCTTGAGTGATAATTGCATATGAGATGAGAATTAGTGATAAAGGTGCTAGAAGAAATATCACTCCAAGAGCATAGACAATGACCTCAATTACTTTTGAGTAGACACAAGCCATCTTGAGCAAGGCTGGCATCTCACAGATAAAATTATTCACCTCCCGGTGCCCACATCTTGGCAACTTCAAAGTCAAGGAGCAAACGATTAAGGCACTGCCAAGACCACCTAACCAGGCGACAAGCACCATCTTTTGGCAAAGTTGAGGGTGCATTATTACTGTGTAGTGAAGAGGTTGACAGACAGCAGCGTAGCGATCATAGGCCATCACAGCCAAGAGAAGACATTCTGTGGCTCCCAAGTCAAGGGCAAAGAAGAATTGGAGCACACACCCTCCGTAGGTAATAGACTTTGTTGGACCCCATAGATTTACCAGCATCTGTGGGATAATGCTAGTTGCATAACAGAGGTCCAGAAAAGACAAATTGGATAGGAAGAAATACATAGGAGTACAGAGCTGGCTGTCTAGGTTAGATACAAGGATGATGGTTGTGTTTCCTACCAGAGTCACAATATAGAAGATGAAGACAACCCCAGAGATGATGTGTTCTAATTGGGGCCGATCAGAAAACCCCAGCAGGATGAAGTCTGTCATGGAACTTCCATTGTTTTTGTTCATGACTCCTCATAAAGGTCTAGGAGATAATACCATGGTAATAAAAAATAGCATCAGCTTTAGGTAGAAACAAAAATCTCTGGAGTTTACATGAGTGTCCAAATTCACTTGTTTTGTGCTCTCTCCCACTCAGAACACCCCTTTTAACACTCTTTGCCAATACTCAAAGATGCTCTGTGTGTACTCATAAATCAGCGTGGTTCTAAAAATAATATGGTAAGGGATCCTGGGTGGCTCACTTGATTAAGCATCTGACTTTGGCTCAGTTCATGATCTCACAGCTTATGTGTCTCCTTTTTCTGTATCTCCCCCACTAGTGGGCTCTCTCTCTCAAAAATAAGTGAATATTAATTTTTTTAAATAAATAAAAATGTTATGGTAAACCCAACCACACTGAATTGCACATCACTGAAAAGGCTTAGTATGCCATGACACCTATGTTCCATGTTTTCTGAGTAAGAATAAATCCATAAGTTTAATGATATAATTTAGGAGTGGAATATAGTTTGAGTTGTTCCTTCTTGAAATTATGACATAAGCATTACTTAATGATGACCAATATTTCCCTTATCAAAGGAGGAGAGTTTGATGTAAAACATTAAATGAGCAATTTTGTTGGGATAAACTTCACTATTTGGTAGTAGAATCACTTTCCATAATCACTTGCATATGTCTGCATTCCAGACATTATCTTCACCCTCGCCACCAACCTCCTCCTCATATTTTCCCTTCTATTTAACATTTCAGACACTGCTATTCCTGTTGTTCCTGTATCAATTTTGGACATTTTGTTATTTTATCATTTTTTTGTGAATTAGTTTTTGGTGCCAGGAAAAAAAAAAAATCCTCCTTCTTATGAATCATTATTTACATGCTGAGTGGTCCTGTAATTCTTGGAATATCTTTTGTTACTGCTGTTACACCATTTAAGTTTTTTTATAAATGTTTCTTTATTTTTGAGAGAGAGAGAGAGAGAGAGAGAGAGAGAAGGAGGGGGAGGAGGAGAAGGAGGAAGAGGAGGAGGAGGAGGAGGAGGAGGAGGAGGAGGAGGAGGAGGAGGAGGAGAGAATATCCAAAGCAGGTTCCAGGCTCTGAGCTGTCAGCACAGAGCCAGATGTGGGATTTGAACTCAAGAACTGTGAGATCATGACTTGAACCAAAGTCAGATGCTAAACTGACTCTGTCACCCAGGTGCCCCTACACCATTTAAATAGACATACTGATTTGTTGTGGAGATAAAAATTGAACTAATTCCAGAAGCATTTGGTTACCACATATACACATCAACAAACTGTGTTAGCTTGTACTCTCCAGGCCATTCAGCAAAATTAATAAGATAGGTAACTTGAACAAAAAGCCATTCATTAAACAATCAGTGAGTTGTTTTTCCCCATGGAACTTACCAATAATATGAGTTGATCTTCTGGTTGCTTCAGAACTCTATAGGTAAAATTTCACTTCAATTCTGAAAGAATATAGAAAAGGGATAAAGTATATACACATTTCACTCTCTGAAGACTTTATCATATTATTAAATAGATGGAGTGTTTAGTGACTGAATTAGTCCACTAATTTATTTCAGCTTTTAATTTTTTATTTATAATTTTTTATGCAGATAATTTCTGACCATGAACTTCAGAATAAGGTTTTTATATTCATAGTTTGTTTGGAGCCAAGGCATGATAACTTTATTTGCTGCTACTGCAGTAAAATAAGGAAATTATATACATATTTCATTGTTACAAGCATCTTAGAACCTAAAAATGTTATAATCATGATGAAGAAGCTATTATTACCAAGTGGTAAGATGTAGGAATATAGTTTTTCTCACTAGGAAATGGAAATTTAATTTAATTAATGAGTGTGATGTTTGTATGTGGTAGGATGTCACCTAAGTTGAGCATAATGCTTACCTGCACAGAATGTGGACTCAGAGCTTTGTGTCAAGTCCCAGTTTTCATACTCAGAAGTAATGAGTCCTTGGACAGTTATGTAACCTGTTTGTTCACCAGCTTCTCCATATATTCAGTGAAGGTAATGATATTCAACAAAGGGAAGTTGTGAGGGCTAGTATTTGTGAAAAAACTAGCAACTGTGCTGGTTTTACTTAATACATTTTAAATAAATTATTAAATTAAGTTTATTTAAATATAAGATTTAAACATTGTATTCACCTATCCACAAATTATTATTTTATTTTTTTCTTTACTCTCCTCATTTTTCCCATTGGTAATTTTACCATGATGGTCTAGAACTAAACTGGAATGCTTAAAATTTTATATGTGGATAATTTTTAAATGCACAGACACACATGTACACAAAAGTGCCCAAAAACACAGTGTACATAGTGAACTGTTAAACTCAGAGGCTGGAGAGGACAGAGGACTTAAGCTCCCCAAATGCCTTGATTACAAAATGCACTTGGCTTTTTTTTTTTTTTTTTTTTTTTACTATGTCAGGTGGTGATCATGTTGGGTTGAGAAGGCCATAGAATTTTAGAGTTGACATAGACTCAAAAACCATGATCCAGCTTTTTGTCTTATGATGGAGGTCTTCCACCGAATATTCACACAATTCCTGTTTTCATAGCTTCCTAACTGCCCTTTAAGAGAGAGTCTCATACTTACTCCTTGTGTTGAGCTCAGAGATGCCTCTTTAACACCCAGGCACTGCCCATTTTTCTTTATTCTGTAAATATTATGGAATAGGTCAATTCAACATGGCTTCTTAAAAAACAGTTTTATTATAAAGTAAAGCATAGATACAGAAAAAAACAAACAAACAAAATCTCACTGAATCAAAGTGAATATTCTTATAACTAACATGCAGGCCAAAAAATAAAACCTTGCCAAGCATTCCAGTGGCTTCTATTTGTGTCTTGTCCCAAAGATTACCCTTCCTTGTCCCCCAAAGTATTCACTATCCTCATGTTTATAGTAATCACCTCCTTGTATTTTAATAGTGTGATTACCCAAATGTGCCTCTGCAGACAATATTGTTTAGTTTGGCTCATTAAATTTTTTATTTGTCTTTTGAGTTTCCTTTAATATTAGAACCTATTATCAAATATACTCTTAGATTTATGTCTCCAGATTAAGTGCTAGATAGTTGTCAGCTGTTGCTCACACTGTATGAAGTTTAATTACCGTGCTTTTCTGGTTACTATCCATTGGACTCACCATGGGTTATCAAATGCCTTGTATTAATTAGTTGAGAAGTGAACACAGTACTGCAGATGTGCTATACCATTGAAGAAAGAAAGCAGTGAGCATCCATGATGCAGACACAATTTCTAAAATATATATTGGGTTTAGCAGGTGAAAAACACTACTGGCTCAGTTTAAGCTTTGGCTCACATAAGACCTCAGGTAAACTTATTGGAAGTGTCAAGCCAGAAACTACACCTTATGTAACTTAATGTAGTAAATCCAAATATAGGACTTTTCATTTTATGCTCATAAACATTTTCCGTATTGCTTTAATCCATGGTCTCAACTTTTAGCTCTTACTGTAATTTTAATTTAAAAGCCATTGTGATATTAAAAATGATAGAGCACAAGCAGAAGAAACAGATGTTTAAAAAGAGGAATGCTATGTTTTTACTGAAATAGGTTTTCATTTTCCGTGGTATGGACTTCAGTTTCTAATAGCATGGCATGAACTTACATTTAGTTTGTTCAATGAGATTTAAGACAAATGGAGCAAACATATTTAACAATAATTTGAAGGTAATGTGGAGAAAAAAGTAGAAACAAAGTTGGAATATATTTACATTTCAGGAGGGAAGAATTCACAGCTGTCATGTTCATATGTAGCCCAAAGATACCCTTGTTCCCATTGTGATGAGCCTTCATTTCACAGGTAAACAGAAGGATTGTTGTTTGGAAGCTCCTGAGTCCATGAAATATGATGAGCCACTGCTTTATTGTAGTAACTCCACAATCACATTTGCATTTAAATGCCACAGCTGAGCGAATATTCAGTGAAGTCTTTATTTAATGTGGATGTTGGAGAAAAACTAAATATGGGATTGGTGAAAAAGTTCATGAATTTGGTTTTTTGAATGTTTTTGATGGGGTATTTCTAGTTTTTTAATGAGGAATCCTGTGAGACACGTTTGTAGGTGGATCTCTGCCCAGTTAAACAATGAGAGCCCTTCTCTGGTGTACATGTGCTCCAAGAAGTGTTTATGTAGGGCATGAAGACTAGTATGTGAACATGGTGTAGACCATGGGGACTGGTGCCCCACAGAGGTGATTAACAAATCTTGGAATATGGTCAGAGGCTTATCCAAATAACTATTTTAAGAAAGGTTTCCTGAAGACATTGGGTTTCGTCTTGTCTTTTTCTTCTTTAGAGTTCTTCCATGGAAATTAATTTCAGAGATAAATTTATTTATGTATTAAATTCACTATTGAAGATTTTAAATATATTGTAAATCATATCGATAAAAATAACACATTTAATTGAGTTTTTTAAGTGGGTAAGACATCAATAAAGTTGAAGAAATATAGGCATTAAGGAGGTGTTTTATATGCAGGAAAGAAAATATATCCTTTTAAAAATATATAGAATCATTATAATTCTGTGGTTCATGAGCTATATCATCATTGTTCCATTTTCAATGGATTAAAAATAGTTCCATGAAAATATTTTGGCCTACCACTCAATTCAAGAACTGGAATGTAACCAATAGCTTATAGCTAGTCTTTGTCTTTACACTCTTATTCCTACCTGCCACCCAGGGAAATAATGACCTTGAATTTTGTGTTCATCACACACCTCCATTAGAATATAACTTTTTAAAATTTAAATTCAAGTTAGTTAGCATACAGTGTAGTCTTAGCTTTAGGAGTAGAACCCAGTGATTCATCTCTTACATATGACAGCTAGTGTTCAATTGAAAAAGTGCCCTCCTTAATGCCCATCACCCATACAGGCCATTCCCCCCACCTACTTCCCCTCCAGCAACCCTCAATTTGTTCTCTGTTTTTAAGTCTCTTATGGTTTGCCTCCCTCCCTGTTTTTAACTTATTTTTCCTTTCCTTCCCCTATGTTATCTCTTGTTTCTCAAATTCCACATATGAGTGAAATCACATGATATCTGTCTTTCTCTGACTGACTTAATTCGTTTAACATAATACTGTATAGTTCCATCATATATATGCACACCACACACCACGTCTTCTTTATCCATTCATCAGTCGATGTAAATTTGGGCTCTGTCCATAATTTGGATATTGTTAATAATACTGCTGTAAACATTAGGGTACATGTGCTCCCCTTTTTTTGCAGTTTAATGATATATTTAATATAAGTACAGCTCATAAATTACTTCACTAACAGAGATAGCAGTGAAAAACACAAAGAATTATGATTAATGAATTTTATACTATAACAATTATGAAAAGAATAAAACCATGATATAACTTGAATAAGTATTTTCTATTTTTTCTAAAAATAATCTAGATTTTAATACATTCATCGCCCTCATTGTACTCTCAGGATGTACTCATAGCATTGCCTGTGAATGGAGCAAGATGAGAATAAGGGATTCAACACTAAGAAAAGAAAAAAAACCCAAAAAATTAACACTGAGGCAACAAATCAGAAATACAATTCAATTCAAAATTATTTAATACCTTTCCTTCTCTTTATGAACACTTCCTTCCTGATTTATGTAATAGGACTTAGGACTTTCAAAGAAACAAAACTACAGAACCAAAGAGAAAGACCAATGATAGAATGTCTCAGTTCAAGGGCTACCGCTCTGTGAAATGCGTCATCACTCATGCACAATGTAAAAATATTTTTAAAAAATTGTGTATGAAATAGAATGTGGGGACATAGTTAACTCAGTAAGTCTCATAATCATGTTTGGAAACTCTACATGTACCCCTTTGAATCAGCATTTGTGTATCCTTTGGATAAATTCTTAGTAGTGTAATTTCTGGGTCCTGAGTAGTTCTATTTTTAATTTTTTGAGGAACCTCCATCCTGTTTTCCAGAGTGGCTTCACCAGTTTGCATTCCCACCAACAGTACAAAAGTGTTACACTTTCTGTACATCCTCTGTAACATCTCTTATTTCCTGAGTTGTTAGTTTTACCCATTTTGACAAGTGTGAGGTGGTATCTCATCGTGGTTTTGATTTGTATTTCCCTGATGATGAGCAATGTTGAGCATATTTTCATGAGTCTGTTAGCCATCTAGATGTCTTCTTTGGAAAAGTTATGTTCACATCTTTTTCCCATTTCTTCACTGGATTATTATTATCTTTTTGAGGGGGGGGTTAAATTTAATAAGTTCTTTATAGATTTGAATACTAACCCTTTATCTCATATGTAATTTGCAAATATCTTTTCCCATTCAATAGGCTGAGTTTTATACAATACAAAAGGCATTTTGTTGATTGTTTCCTTTGCTGGGCAGTATCTTTTTATCTTGATGAGCTCCTAATAGTTCATTTTTGCTTTTATTTTCTTTGTCTCCAGAGACATGTCAAGTAAGAAGTTGCTGCAGCCTAGGTCAAAGATGTTGCTGCCTGTTGTCTCCTGTATGATTTTGATCATTTCATGTATCACACTTAGGTCTTTCACCTATTTTGAATTTGTTTTTGTATTGGTGAAATAAAGTGTTCCAGGTTCATTCTCTGCCTGTCGCTGTCCAGTTTTCTCAACACTATTTGCTGAAAAGGCTGTCTTCTTTTTTTTTCCACTGGATATCTTTTCTGCTTTGTTGAAGGTTATTTGGCCATACATTTGTGGGTCCATTTCTAGGTTCTTTATTCTGTTCCATTGTCTGTTTTTGTGCCTGTACCATAATGTCATGATGATCACAGGTTTGTAATAGAGCTTAAAGTCCAGAATTGTGATGCCTCCAGCTTTGGTTTACTATTTCAACATTACTTTGGCTATTTGGGTATTTTGTGGTTCCATACAAATTTTAGGATTGTTGTTCTAGCTCTGTGAAAAATAGTGGTGTTATTTTGATAAGGATTGCTTTGAATGTGTAGGCTGCTTTAGGTAGTATCGACATTATAACAATATTTGTTCTTCCAATCCATGAGTGTGGAATGGTTTTCCATTTCTTTGTGTCTGCTTCAATTTTTTAAATAAGCTTTCTATAATTTCAGCGTACAGATCTTTACCCCTTTTGTTAGGTTTATTCCTAGGTATCTTATTGTTTTTAGTGCAATTGTAAACAGAATTGGTTCTGTGATACACTAACACAGTCACATACATATGTCAAAGTCTACATAGCTTATAAAGTTTGGTTTATTTGAAATTCCGTAAAGTGTGTCATCTATTATATGTGCTTTTGGCACTTTCCTTATTCCACTATTTCACGTTTTGACACTAAGATTATCCAATATTATTTGTGTAGCTGTGGTTCATTTGTTTTCACTACTTTCTAATATTCCATTGTGTGAATATATTATAATTATTTTGTCTCTTCACTCACTGATGGCCATTTTTGGTGATGAAAGTTTGTGACTCATATGAAAGACATTAGGGTGAATATTTTGTTTGTGACTCTTGGGGTATATATGCAAGAAAGTCTTTTGGATGTATGCCTAGGACAGGAATTGCTGGTCATGGAATAAGCAAACTTCACAGATGTTTTAACCCAAAACAGTTCTTTCAATTTACTCTACCCTAGTTTTGTATAAATTATTCCACTGATCTACATTTTCTGTAACACTGGTCTTTCAGACTTTTAAATAATTGCCAACTGAAAGATCATAAGTGCTATTGAGTTGTGACCTTGGTTTTTATTTCCCTAATAACCAATAATTGAATATATCCTCATATACTTACTGCTATGTATAATTGTCTTTCTATGAAAAGCACATCTGTAGGTTCTGACAAGAGGTCTATGGCATTGCTTCTCTGTTTTTATCATTAATATATAGGGGTCCTTACAACTGCTTTTAACTCTCTGTTGGTTGTGTGGTCTGGAATATTTTCTCTCAGTTTGTTACTTGGCATTTTACTTAAAAATGGGTCTCGTGGTGGCCAGAACTTCTAAATTTAAACATGGAAGAAACTTTTAATTAATCTTTAAGAAATTTTTCCCAAAGTGAGAGTGACATTAACCTATATATTTTTCCTAAAAATTTTAATGTCATACCCTAAATACACCTGGAATTAAATTATGTCTATGGGTGAGTGTGAGCATCCAAATTTGTTTTTCATTTTTGTAACCAGGTTTCAGTTTAATTCATTGAAATATTTTTTTTCTTTGTCCAGGGATGTCATTATATCTCTTAATTATATCAAAGTCCTGCTTGTATGTGTGTGTGTGTGTGTGTGTGTGTGTGTGCGTGCACATGTACACACACGTGAGGGTGCTGATATGTTTCTGGGCCTTCAGTTCTTCTCTAGTGCTCAGTGAGTCTGTTACTGCAACAATGCCACATACTGTCAGTTATTACATGTTTATTATAAATCTTGGTATCTGGTAGGGCAAAAAATTCCTCCTTGATAATCTTCCTCTTGTCATTTTTAAGTTGAAGTATAATTGATATGTATTAATTTCAGGTCCACACAAAATTATTTAATATTTGTAAATATTGGGATATGATGATCACCATAATAAGTAGTGAACATCCATTAAGTCTAGTGAACATCCATAGTTACAAATTAATTTTTATTTCTTGTGATGAGGACTTTGAAGATCTACCTCTGAGCAACTTTCAAGAATGCAATATAGTATTAACTACAGTCACCATTCTGTAACATAGATCACAATGAGTTGTTATATAACAAATTTTGACCCTCTTCACTTATTTCACCCACCCCTACATCTGGCAATCCCCACTCTGTTCTCTGGGTCTATGAGCTTGGTTTTTGTTTGTTTGTTTGTTTTGTTTTTGTTTTTGTTTTAAGGTTTCCCACAGAGGTATGGTGATATGGTATTGGTCCTTCTCTGTCTGAATATTTCACTGAGCATAATACCTTCAAGAATCATCCATGTCACAAGTGGCAAAATTCCATTGATTTTTTATGGCGCAATAATCACATGTTTATGAAACATGTAATATGACATTTTCTTTGTGAACACTTATGTCTTGGCTATATTGGTAAATAATGCTGCAATGACCATGGGGTGCATATATCTTCAAATTAGTGTTTTCATTTCCTTTAGATAAATACCCAGAGGTGGAATTGCTGGGTATACGGTAGTTCTAATTTTATTTTTCTGAGTAACCTCCATAGTGTCTTTATGGTGGCTTTGGCAACTTACATTCCCACAAAGAGTGCACAAGCATTCTTCACAGCTAGGGAAACAGGGTGTTCACTCACATGCTCCCAATTTCCCCAAAGTAGAAGTCACTGGCTGAGAAGGTCTCTTTTGGTGCTGGGCTCTTCCACTATGGAATAGGTGTGACCTGAGGAGTAAAGGGCAACTGTTATTCAGGGTGTCAATCTTGAATTGATCTCTGCTCTGATGGTGTGCTGCGACTTCTCTGCTGGACGACCAGAGTGCACAAAGACACTGTCATCTGTTGGTTGTGTTACAGTCCGTGTTCTTTGGGGGAGAAGATGGTAAAAAGCTCCTATTTTGCTATTTTGCTGATGTCATGCTTCTGATTCTCAGCATCTTAAATTTCCACTATATTATTTCATTTCTGAGTTATAATGCTCTAGTAAGTGATAACTTGTCTTTAAAAAACATAGTTTAGAGGCCCCTTTCCCAGAAGGCCAGCAGAAAGCTCTGCACACACCTTGTCTCCTGATCACAGAGTTCTGAAAGTCTTCAGTTCTAGTGGAAGTAGCATCAGTCTCATTTAACAAGCAGACCAGAGCGCACCTTGTTACAACTTGCCACACTCTGATTAGAGTCCAGACACTGCATACTGCAGGCAAGGAGAGCCTCTGCAGAGGACTGAGCAGAGGGATAAAGCAACCAAAACACAGCAGCAGAGTGCATGCAGCTCACAACAGAGACACTCTCTGAACTGCCAGGTTCAGGACATTATATGACCTCTTCTTTAAAGCCATTAGTCTCAGGAGTAGGAAACAGAACAGGATTTCTAACACAGAGAAGTACATAGAGACCTAGACATATTGCCAATATGGAGGAATTCACCCCCAAGGAAAGAACTAGAGATCTAATCAGAAGATATAAGTAATATGCCTGATGGAGAATTTAAAGCAGCAATCATAAGGATATTCTCTGGGATTGAGAAAAGGATGGCATATTTTAGGAAGACTATACCACAGAGATAAAATAATTAAAAAAAAAAAGAATCCAAAGTGAAAAATGGAATAACTGAACTTCAAAACTGTGTGGAAGTAATGACCACAATGATGAAAGAAGAACAGGAATGAATAAGTGATATAGAAGATATAGTTATGGAAAATAATGAAACTGAAAAGAAGAAGGAAAGAAAAATAGTAGATCACGAATGTAGACTTAGGAAACTCAGTGACTTCCTAAACCATAATAATATTCACATCATAGGAGCCTCAGAAGAAGAAGAGAAAGAACAGGAGCAAAGAAACTACTCTTAATGTGGGGGAAGGAAACAGACTACCAAACTCAGAAGTCACAGAGAAGTCCCATCAAAATTGACAAAAGCGGGCCAACACCAAGATATAGTTAAACTTACAAACTATAGTGATAAAGAAAAAAAAAAATCCTAAATGCAGCAAGACAAAAGAATTCCATAACTTACAAGGGAAGAACCATGAGGCTGGCTGAAGATCTCTCCACAGAAGCTAAGCAGGTCAGAATGGAGTGGCTTGATATGTTCAGTGTGCCTAATGGAAAAATGTGCAGCCAAGAATACTCTATCCAGCAAGGCTATCATTCAGAACAGAAAATGACAAGTAATCCAGTTAAGAAATGGGTAGAGACAAGAATAGACATTTTCCCAAAGACATCCAGGTGGATAACAGACACATGAAAAGATGCTCAATATCACTCATCATCAGGGAAACACAAATCAAAACCACAATGAGATAACACCTCACAACTGTCAGAATGGCTAAAATGAACAACATAGTAAACAACAGGTATTGTTAGAAACCTACTTGTAAAGTAGGTTTGTAAAGAAGCCTACTTACACTGTTGGTGAGAATACAAACTGGTGCAGCCCCTCTGGAGTAGTACAGAAGTTTCTCAAACAGTTAAAAGTAGAATTACCTTACAATACAATGCCTGTACTATTAGGTATTTACACAAAATAATAAAAAATACTGATCTGAAAGTACACATGAACGCTGATGTTTATAGTAGCATAATCTGCAATAGCCAAATTAGGGAATGAGCCTAAATGTCCATCAATTGATAAATGGATAAAGAAAGTGTGGTGTATATATGATATAATGGAGTATTAGTCATGAAAAAGAATGAAATCTTGTCATTTGCTATGATGTGGATGGAGCTAGAGTGTATTATACTAGGCAAAATAAAACATCCACAGAAAGAGAAATACCACATGGTTTCACTCATGTGAAATTTAAGAAACCAAACAATTGGATATATGGGAAGGAAAACAAAAGAGAAGGAATCAAACCATAAGAGACTTTCAACAATTGAGAACAAACTGAGAATTGATGAATGGAGGTGGGTGGAATGGGCTAAATGAGTGATGGGTATTAAGGAGGGCATTTGCTATGATGAGCACTGGGTGTTAATATGTAAGAGACGATCACTAAATTCTAGTACTGAAACTAGTATTACACTATATTTCAATTATCCACAATTTAAGTAAAAATTAGAAAAAATAATGAAATCTTTCCATTTACAATGATGTGGACAGAGCTAAAGTGTATTATGCTAAGCAAATAAGTCCGTCAGAGAAAGAGAAATACCCTATGATACCAGTCATATGGGGAATATAAGCAACTTGATTAATAAACATGGGGGGGAAGAGAGAGAGAAATCATAAAAGAGACTCGGTTATATAGAACAAACTGAGGGTTGCCTGAGGGGAGGTGGTGGAGGGCGGGGTTAAAGGGGTGATTGGCATTAAAGGGGGCAGATGTGTGATGAGCACTAGATGTCGTATGTAAGTGATGAATCACTAAATCTTACACCTGAAACTACTTTACACTGTATGTTTAATAGTGGAATATAAATAAAATTTTGAAGAAAAAAACAAACATACAAAAATACAAATGCATATCAGGTGATATCATTTTATATTGTCCACTGGCTTCCAGTCACTTTAATGTTTTTTAATACAATCTGATTTTTTATTTATTCCCATTTTTTAATCATTCAATTTTTTAGAAATACATTCTGATACTTTTGAGACAAGCTAGATTTTAAAACAAAGACTGTAACAAGAGGTGAAGATGGACATTATTATCATTATTATGGGGCCTGTCCATCAAGATCTAACAATTATAAATATATATGCCCCAAACTTAGTAAACCCCAATATATGAGTTAATGAATAACAAACATAAACTCATTGATAATCATACTATAATAGTAGGGGATTTTAAGACTCCACTTATATCAATGGACACATGATCTAAGCAGAAAATCAACATGGAAACAATAGCTTTCATGGCACACTGCATCCGATGGACTTAACAGGTATAATCAGAATATTTGATCCTAAAGCAGCAGCATATACATTCTTCTTGAGTGCACATGGAACCTTTTGCAGAATAGATCACACACTGGGTCACAAATCAGCCCTCAGCAAGCATAAAAAGATCAAGGTCATACCATACATATTTTCAAGTCACAGCACTATGAAACTTGAAGTCAAACATAAATAATTTGGAAAGCCCTCAAATACATGGGGATTAAAGAACAGCCTCTTAAGCATGAATGGTTCATCAGAATATTAAAAAAGAATAAAAAACAAATAAACGGAAGCAAATAAAAATGAAAACACTAACAGTCCAAGCCCTTTGGGATGCAGCAAAGACAGTCCTAATGGAAAGTACATTGCACCTCAGGCCTATCTCAAGAAGCAAGAAATGTCCCAAGTACATAACCTCACCTTACATATAAAGGACCTAGAAAGCGAACAACAAAAGAACCTAAAGTCAGCAGATGAAGGGAAATAATGAAGACATAAATTAGAGCAGAGATAAATGATAAAGAAACAGGGAAACAAACAAAACCCCAGAGGAAGAGATCAATGAACCTAAGAGCTGGTTCTTTGAAAGAATACACAAAATTGGTAACTCCCTAGCCAGAGGACCCAAATAGGTAAAATCCCAAATGACACAGGGGTGCCTAGGTGGCTCAGTCAGTTAAGCATCTGACTTTGGCTTGTCATGATCTTGTATTCCATGAGTTCAAACCCTGTGATGGGCTCTGCACTGACAGCTCAGAGTCGAGACTGCTTCAGATTCTGTGTCTCCCTCTCTCTCTGCCCCTCCCCACTCACATTCTCTCTCTCTCTCTCTCTCTCTCTCTCTCTCTTTGTCTCTCTCACAAATAAACATTAAAAATTTTTAATTAAAAATTAAAAAAAAAAAAACTCAAGTGAAAGAGGAGAGATCTGACCAAACCCACAAAAATACAAATATTATAAAAAAAGTTCACTCATGTGGAATTTAAGAAACAAAACAAAGGAACATATGGGATGGGAAAACAAAATAAAAAGGAAGAAAGAGAGAAACAAGCCATAAGAGACTCTGAAGAACAGAATAAACTGAGGGTTGCTAAAAAGGAGGTAATTGGGGGATGGGCTAGATGGTGATAGGTATTAAGGAAAGCACTTGTTATGATGAACACTGGGTGTTGTATGTGAGTGATGGATCAATGAATTCTACTCCTAAAGCCAATATTGCACTGTATGTTAACTAACTAAATTTGAAATTTAAAAAATCTAGTTTGTCTGATATAACTACTCCAGCCTTCTCTTTATACCCATTACTATGACATGGTTCTCCTTCCCCCTCTCTTTCAATATGGGAGTGTTTTTAGGTTTAAGAAACTTTTCATTGGGTCTTGTTTTTTAATCTATTCTGATACTCTGTATCTTTTGATTGGAGAATTTAGTCCATTCACATTCAGAGTATTATTGATAGATGAGAAACTTGTGCCATTGCATTACCTATCATGTTGCTGTTTCTGGAGATTTTCTCTGTTCCTTTCTAGTGTTTATTGCCTTTTGGTCATTCCTTCCCAGTCAAAGGTTCCCCTTTCATATTTCTTGAATACTGGTTTAGTGATCACAAACAACTTAGTTTTTGTTTACTGGGAAGCTCTTTATCTCTCATTCTTTTCTCAGTGAGTCCTGCTGAATAAAATATTCCCAGCTGCATATTTTCCCCCTTCAGCATATTGACTATATCATGCCACTTCCATCTTGCCTGTCAGCTTTCTGTGTAGAGATCTGTTGCTAACCAGAGTATCTTCCCTTTTAGGTTAATGATTTCTTTTCCCTTGCTGTTTTCAGGATTCTTTCCTTTTCTCTATGTTTTGCATTTTTTTTTCTATGGTACATCTTGGTGTTTCTGGCTTTTGCTGAATGTGATGGGAGTTCTCTGTGCTTCCTGAATTTTTATCTGTTTCCATTCCCAGATTAGGGAAGTTTTCAGTTTTAATTTGTTCAAATGAACCTTCTGCTCCCTTTCCCTTCTCTTCTGAAAATCCTATGATACAAATGTTATTATGCTTTATGGAGACAATGAGTTCCTTAAATCTACATTGGTGATCTAATATTTTTCCTTCCTTCTACTGTTAAGCTTCCTAATTTTCTATAATTTTATTTTCTATATCACTGATCCATTCTTCTACTTTGCCCATCCTTATTATCACTCTTAGTCCCATGAGAGAGGTGCTGGAGGGATGGAGAGACACAGACACATTCTTACTCTTGGTCTCTGCTTTTCCTTGGGTTAATGAAATCCAGTTGTCTTCAGTTATTGATTTTCCTTGACTAGGTCAATTTACAGTGCAATTATACAGTGTAAATATATATATATATATATATATATATATATATATATATGTGTGTGTGTGTGTGTGTGTGTGTGTGTGTGTGTGTGTGTTAGTTTCAAGTTTTTATTTAAACTGTTGTTAGTTAGCATGTAGTGTAACATTAGTTTCAAGAGTAGAATTTAATGATTCATCACTTACATACAACACCCAGTGTTCATCACAGCAAGTACCCTCTTTAATTCCCATCCCCACACTCACCTCCCCTCTAGGAACCTTCATTTTGTTCTCTATAGAAAGAGCCTGTTTTATGGTTTGTCTCCATCTCTTTTCTCCCCCATGTTCATCTATTTCATTTCTTAATTTCCACAAATGAGTGAAATTGTATGGTATCTGTCTTTCTCTGACTAACTTATTTCACTTAGCATAATGCACTCTATCTCCATCTATGTTGTTGTAAATGGCAAGATTTCATTCTTTTTTATGGCTGAGAAATATCCCATTGTGTATGTGTACCACAACTTCTTTATCCATTTGTCAGTTGATGGACATTTTGGCTCTTTCGATGATTTAGCTATTGTGGATAACACTGCTACAAATCTAAGGGTGCTTGTGTCCCTGTGAATCAGTATTTTTGTATCCTTTAGGTAAATACATAGATTGTAGAGTAGTTCTATTTTTTCTGTTTCAAGTTTTTTGTTTGTTTCTAGTTTTTATTTAAATTCCCATTGGTGAGGGGCCAACATGGTGGAGAAGTAGGGGGATCCATACTTCCCACATCTCTCAAACAAAGAGATGAAGAAGCCAAAGGACTTTGAACACCAGACACTGAGGGGGAAAGAGGCTGAATCTACCAGGAAGAAAATGGGAAAGATGGAGAAAAGATAGGGCTACTCCGAGGAACAAATCAAAGCACACCTGGTGGAGAGTCCAAATATCACTATGAGTGGGGTAATAAAATAACCAAAGTCACAACAACAGACAGCACATGATAATCTCCAAAAAAACACCTCCTGAAGGGCCAGGACCAGGACAGTTTATGACCCTCCTTTAATAGAGCAGTGCTCACAGCTTTAAAATGCATAAGGGACAGAAAACTAGCCCAAATGATGAAACAGAAGAATTCTCAAAAGAAATTCCAGAAAGTAGTGACAGCTAACGAATTGATCAAAACCGATTTAAGCAATACAACTGAACAAGAATATAGAATAATAGTCATAAAATCAATGCTGGGCTTGAAAAAAGCATAGAGGACAGCAGATAATTTATTGCTACAGAGATCAGGGGACTGTAAAGTAGTCAGGATGAATTAAAAATGCTATAAATGAGGTGCAAGGTAAAATGGAGGTGGTCTCAGTTCGTGTGAAGAGGTAGAGGGGTGACTAGGTGAATTAGAAGATACAATTATGGAAAAAGAGGAAGCTGAGAAAAAGAGATAAAAAATCCGGGAGCACGATGGGAAATTACAGAATTAAGTGATGCAATCAAACAGAACAGTCTCCGTATCCTAGGAATTCCAGCAGAATAAGAGAGAGAGAAAGAGGCTGAAGGTGTACTCGAACAAATCACAGCTGAGATCTTCCCCAATCTGGGGAAGGAAACAGGTATTGAAATCCAAGAGGCACAGAGAACTCCCTTCTGACAAAACTTGAATCCATCTTCTGCATGACATATAGTGAAACTGGCAAAATACATGGATAGAGAATTCTGAAATCAGTTAGAGATAAATGGGCCTTAACATACAAAGGTAGACACGTAAGGGTAGTAGCAAACCTATCTACTGAAACTTGACAGGCCAGAAGGGAATGACAGGAAATCTTCAATGTGATGAACAGAAAAAAAAATATGCAGCCAAGAATCTTTTACCCAACAAGTCTGTCATTCAGAATACAAGGAGAGATAAAGGTTTTCCCAAACAAACAAAAAATGAAAGAATTCATCACCGCTACACCAGCCCTACAAGAAATCCTAAGGGGTACTCTGTAGGTGAAATGTTGCACAGACCACAAAGTATTGGAGACACCACTAAAAGCATGAAAACTACAAATATCACAAACATTCTAAACCCATATCTTTCAATAATAACACTGCATGTAAATGGACTAAATGCTCCAAAAAAAGACATAGGGTATCAGAATGGGTGAAAAAACAAGACCCATACATTTGCTGTCTACAAGAGACTCATTTTAGACCTGAGGACACCTTCAGATTGAAAGTGAGGGGATGGAGAACTATCTATCATGCCACAAGAAAGCTGGAGTAGCCATCCTTGTATCTGACAAACTAGACTTTATAAGAGTAACAAGAGATGAAGAAGGGCATTATATAATAATTACAGGATCTATCCATCAAGAAGAAATAACAACTATAAATGTCTATGTGCCGAATACGGGAACCCCCAAATACATAATACAATCACAAACATAAGCAACCTTATTGATAAGAATGTGGTAATTGCAGGGGATTTTAATACTCCACTTACAACAACGGATAGATCATCTAGAGAGGAACAATGGCCTTGAATGCTACATTGGATCAGATGGACTTGACAGATATATTTAGAACTCTGCATCCCAAAGCAGCAGGATATACTTTCTTCTCAAGTGCACATGGAACATTCTCCAAGTTAGATCACATACTGGGTCACAAAATAGCCCTTCAGAAGTATAAAAGAATTAAAAATATTCCATGCACACTTTCAGACCACAATGCTATGAAACTTGAAATCAACCACAGGAAAAATTCTGGAAAACCTCCCAAAGCATGGGGGTTAAAGAACACCCTACTAAAGAATGAATGGGTCAACCAGGCAATTAGAGAAGAAATTTAAAAATATATGGAAACAAATGAAAATGAAACTACAACAATCCAAACACCTTGAGATGCAGCGAAGACAGTCCTGAGAGGAAAATACATTGCATTCCAGGTCTATCTCAAGAAACAAGAAAAATCCTGGGGCGCCTGGGTGGCGCGTCCGACTTCAGCCAGGTCACGATCTCGCAGTGCGTGAGTTCGAGCCCCGCGTCAGGCTCTGAGCTGATGGCCTGGAGCCTGGAGCCTGTTTCCTATTCTGTGTCTCCCTCTCTCTCTGCCCCTCCCCCATTCATGCTCTGTCTCTCTCTGTCCCAAAAATAAATAAAAAATGTTGAAAAAAAAATAAAAAAAAAAAGAAACAAGAAAAATCCCAAATACAAAAATCTAACAGCACACCTAAAGTAAATAGAAGCAGAAAAGCAAAGATACCCCAAACCCAGCAGAAGAAGAGAAATAATAAAGGTCAGAGCAGAAATAAACAATATACAATCTAAAAAAACCTGTAGAGCATATCAATGAAACCAAGAGTTGGTTTTTCAAAAAAATAAACAAAATTGATAAACCTCTAGCCAGGCTTCTCAAAAAGAAAAGGGAGATGACCCAAATAGATACAATAATGAATGAAAATGGAATTACTACAACCAAATCGCTCAGAAATACAAGCAATTATCAGGGAATACTATGAAAAATTATATGCCAACAAACTGGACAACCTGGAAGAAATGGACAATTTCCTACACACTCACACACTTCCAAAACTCAAACAGGAAGAAATAGAAACCTTGAACAGACCCATAACCAGTGAAGAAATTGAATCACTTATCAAAAATCTCCCAACAAATAAGAGTCCAGGACCAGATGGCTTCCCAGGGAAATTCTACCAGACATTTAAAGCAGAGATAATACCTATCCTTCTCAAGCTGTTCCAAAATTTAGAAAGTGAAGGAAAACTTCCAGACTTATTCTATGAAGCCAGCATTACTTTGATTCCTAAACCAGACAGAGACCCAGTAAAAAAGAACTACAGGCCAATATCCCTGATGAATATGGATGCAAACATTCTCATAAGATACTAGCCAATCGAATTCAACAGCATATAAAAAGTATTATTCACCATGATCAAGTGGGATTCATTCCTGGGATGCAGGGCTGGTTCAACATTCGCAAATCAATCAATGTGATACATCACATTAATAAAAGAAAAGATAACCATATGATCCTGTCAATCAATGCAGAAAAAGCATTTGACAAAATTCATCATCCTTTCTTAATAAAAACCCTCGAGAAAGTCGGGATAAAAGGAACATACTTAAACATCATAAAAGCCATTGATGAAAAGCCCACAGCTAATATCATCCTCAATTGGAAAAACTGAGAGCTTTCTCCCTGAGATCAGGAACACGACAGAGATGTCCACTCTCACCACTGTTGTTTAACATAGTGTTGGAAGTTCTAGCATCAGCAATCAGACAACAAAAGGAAATCAAAGGCATCCAAATTGGCAAAGATGAAATCAAGCTTTCACTTTTTGAAGATGACATGATAATATACATGGAGAACCCGATAGACTCCACCAAAAGTCTGCTAGAACTGATACATGAATTCAACAAAGTCTCAGGGTACAAAATCAATGTACAGAAATCAGTTCTTATACACTAACAATGAAGCAACAGAAAGGAAAATAAAGAAACTGATCCCATTCACAACTGCACCAAGAAGCATAAAATACCTAGGAATAAACCTAACCAAAGATGTAAAAATCTGTATGGTGAAAACTATAGATAGCTTATGAAGAAAACTGAAGAAGATATAAAAAATGGAAAAACATTCTGTGCTCATGAATTGGAAGAATAAATATTGTAAAATGTCAATACTACACAAAACAATCTACACATTTAATGCAATCCTAATCAAAATTGCACCAGCATTCTTCTCAAAGCTAGAACATGCAATCCTAAAATTTGTATGGAACCACAAAAGACCCTGAATATCCAAAGTAATATTGAAGAAGAAAACCAAAGCCGGAGTCATCACAGTCCCAGTCTTTAGCCTCTACTACAAAGCTTTAATCATCAAAACAGTATGGTATTGGCACAAAAACAGACACATATAAATGGAACAGGATAGAGACTCCAGAATTGGACCCACAAATGTATGGCCAACTAATCTTTTGACTAAGCAGGAAAGAATATCCAATGTAAAAAAGACAGTCTCTTTAAGAAATGGTGTTGGGAGAAACTGGACAGCAACATTCAGAAGAATGAAACTAGACCACTTTCTTACACCATTCAAAAAAATAAACTCAAAATGGATAAAGGACCTGAATGTGTGACAGGAAACCATCAAAACCCTAGAGGAGAAAGCAGGAAAAAAACTATTTGACCTTGGCTCAGCAATTTCTTACTCGACACATCTCTAAAGGCAAGAGAATTAAAAGCAAAAATGAACTGTTGAGACCTCATGAAGATAAAATCTTCTGCACTGAAAAGGAAACAATCAACAAAACTAAAAGGCAACTGATGGAATGGGAAAATATATTTGCAATGGAAATATCGAATAAAGGGCTAGTATGCAGAATCAATAAAGAACTCACTAAACTCCACACCCAAAAAACAAATAATCTAGTGAGGAAATGGGAAGAAGGTGTGTGTATAGGCACTTTTTTAAAGAACTCCAGATGGTCAACAGGCACATGAAAAGATGCTCAACGTCACTCCTCATCAGGGAAATACAAATCAAAACCACACTGAGATACGACCTAACGCTGGTCAGAGTGGGTAAAATTAACAAATCAGGAGACTATAGATGCTGGAGAGGATGTGGAGAAACGGGAACCCTCTTGCCCTGTTGGTGGGAATGAAATCTGGTGCAGCCGCTCTGGAAAACAGTGTGGAAGTTCCTCGAAAAACTAAAAATAGATCTACCCTATGACCCAGAAATAGCACTGCTGGGAATTTACCCAAGGGATACAGGGGTGCTGATGCATAGGGTCACTTGTACCCCAATGTTTATAGCAGCACTCTCAACAATAGCCAAATTATGGAAAGGGCCTAAATATCCATCAACTGACGAATGGATAAAGAAGATGTGGTTTAGATATACAATGGAATACTACTTGGCAATGGGAACGAAAGAAATCTGGCCATTTGTAGCAACGTGGATGGAACTGGAGAGTATTATGCTAAGTGAAATAAGTCAGTCAGAGAAAGACCGATACCATATGTTTTCACTCATGTGGATCCTGAGAAACTTAACAGAAGACCATGGTGAGGGGAAGGGGGGTAAATGTTACAGAGAGGGAAGGACGCAAACAATAAGAGACTTAAAAAACTGAGAATAAACTGAGGGTTGTTGGGGGGTGGGAAGGAGGGGAGGGTGGGCAATGGGCATTGAGGAGGGCACCTGTTGGGATGAGTACTGGGTGTTGTATGGAAACCAATTTGAAATAAATTGTGTGTGTATACACACACACACACACACATATATATACATATATATATATATGTATATATATGTATATATATATATATACATATATATACATATATATATATATATATATATATATAATGCCCATTAGTTAACCTATAGTGTATTAATAGTTTCAGGTGTAGAATTTAGTGATACATCATTTACATATGGCTCCTGGTATTCATCACAAGTACCCTCCTTAATATCCATTACTCATTTAATGCATTCCCCTCCCTCAACTGCCCTCTAGTAACCCTCAGTGTGTTCTCTGTAGTTAAGAGTCTGTTTATAGTTTGATTCCCTCTTTTTTTGTTCCCCCCACATGTTCATCTGTTTCATTTCCTAAATTCTACAAAGGAGTGAAATCATATGGTATTTGTCTTTCTCTTACTGGCATGCTGTTTAGCATAATGCACTCTAGCTCTGTTCACATCATTGTAAATGGCAAGATTTCATTCTTTTTTATGCCTAGTATTTCTATATATATTGATATATTTATTCACTAATTCATTGGTAAAAGGGCATTTGGGCTCTCTCCATAATTTGGCTATAGTTGACAATGCTGCTTTAAACATCAGGGTGCATGTGTCCCTTTGAATCTGCATTTTTACATCCTTTGGGTGGATACCCAGTAGTATATTTGATGGACTGTGGAAGTCTCCATTTTTAATTTTTTGAGGAACCTCCATATTCTTTCCAGAGTGCCTGCAGTCATTTGCAGTTCTACCAACAGCGTAAGAGTTCTCCTTTCTTCATCTTCACTGACAGCTGTTATTTCCTGTTATTAATTTTAGCCATTCTGACACTGTGAAGTTATGTCTCATTGTAATTTTGTGTTTCCCTTCAGTGAGTGATGTTGAGCATCTTTTCATGTGTCTGTTAGCCAGCTGGATGTCTTCTTTGGAAAAATGTCTGGTCATGTCTTCCATTTCTTCACTGGATTGTTTGCTTTTTGACAGTTGAATGTTGTAAGTTTCCTTTATAGATTTTGGATACTAACCCATTATCCAATATGTCATTTGTAAATACCTTCTCCCATTCTGAAGGTTGCATGTTCGTTTCGTTAATTGTTTCCTTCACTGTGCAGAAGTTTTTATCTTGATGAAGTCACAATAGTTCATCTTTGCTTTTGTTTCCCTTGCTTCCAGAGATGTGTCTAGTAAGAAGTTGCTATTGCTGATTTCCAAGACGATGCTACCTCTGTTTTCTTCTTAGATTCTGATGGTTTCATGTCTCACATTCAGGTCTTTTTTTTTCCATTTGGGGTTTATTTTTGTGTATGGTGTAAGAAAGTGGTCCAGTTTCATTCTGCATGTTGATGCCCAGTTTTCCCAGCACCATTTGTTGAAGAAACTGTCTTTTTGTCCATTCAATTTTCTTTCCTGTTTCATTGAAAGTTGATTAACTCTATAGTTGTGGGTTCATTTCTGTTTTTTTTTTTATCCTATTCCATTGATCTATGTGCCTTTTTTATGTTTCAAGTTTTTATTTAAATCATAGTTAGTTAACTTATAGTGTAGTATTGGTTTCAGAAGTAGAATTTAGTGGTTCATCACTTATTTATAACATGAAGTGCTCATCACAAGTGTCCTCCTTAATTCCCATTACCCATTGCATCCAACCCTCCTGTCGACCTCCCCTCCAACAACCCTCCATTTATTTTCTTTAGTTAACACTCTGTTTTCTGGATTGCCTCTTTTTCCCCCACCATTTTCAACTTTTTTTTCCTCTTAAATTCCCTATATGAGTGAAATGATATATTTGTCTTTCTCCGACTTATTTTGCTTAGCATAATACTCTGTAGCTCTATCTATATCATTGCAAGTGGCAAGATTTGACGCTCTTATTGTGGTTCAATCATTATTTTACTGATACTCAGATGCCTCCTCTTTGGCCAGTTGAAAGCTCTTCAGAATGGCTCCTTTTATGGCTGGCTGGCTGGCTCACTTACTTGCTTTCTCTCTCTCTCTTTCCTTCCTTTCCTCCTTCCTTCCTTATTTTTTTCTACAGATCAATGAGCTTTATGTTTTCCTGATTTATTGGAGAATAAATTTCCCCCTCATCACACTCAAACAGCTGACATGTATTTCCTGACATAAAGGCATTCTTTCACATAATCACCCACACCAATAAATCAACATGGGTACATTACTGCCAACTAATCCATAGACCTTACTCAACTTTTGCCTATTAATGTCTCCTAATAACTGGATCCAATTTAAGAGCATGGACCACATTTAATTGTCACATCTCTTTTAATTTCACTCTGGAACATTCCACTGTCTTCCTTGACGTTCATATCCTGGAAACTTTAGAAGATTACTAGCACTTTGTTTTGTACTATTCCCTTCAATTTCTGTGTGTCTGATGTTTTCTCATTAGATTCATGTTATGCATTTTTGTCAGTAACGTCACAACTGTGATGCTGTGTATTTCCTTTCTGTGTATTGTAGCAGCTTGTACACAAGTTTGATTTTTATACTATTTATGTAAAACATAATCACTTGGTTAAGTGATATCTGATGTTTTACTGCATATAAAGTTAATCAGCTTTAATAATCAATATGTATATTGTGGGGAGGTACTTTCAGAATGTGTAAATATCCCAGTGCTCAACAAACTCAACCGCCTGTTAAACATCCGTTTATATTTCTTGCTTGAATTATTTATTATGGGTTCCAAATGGTGATTTTTCCAATTGTATTCTATCCTTCGTTCTTTCTATATTTATCAGTTGGCATCTACTCATATTAGTGTGAACTCATGGACTCCTATCTTACTTAATGAGCTGTAAGCTGTGACTATCATTTTTTATTTATATTAGTGTAGACAGATAGATTCCTATTTTACTTAGTGAGGTATAATCTGTGACTTTCATTTTTTATATCAGTGTAGACTGATGAATTCCTGTCTTATTTAGTGTGCTGTAAGCTGTGACTATCATTATTTTGATGTGGAAACTGTCTAAGATTGTATCACTGGGAACATCTGAAGCCAGTTTCTGTTTTGCTGCTTATGTTCCCATCTTTTGAGCATTACTTTCTGACATAAAGAAGAATTTCCAAGGGTCATCTGCCTTCCCTCACGCCAGCCCTAGTCATTTGTATAAGGATCTCTGCTTTGTGAGGAAGTAATTTACAAACTGAGATCTTGGTAAGAGAAATGCTCGTTGCTACTGGCATGTGGTGGAGCTGCAAACAGAGCTAGGGAATGAATATATATACATATACATATACACATACATATACATATACATATACATATACATATACATATACATATACATATACATATACATACTTACACACAAGCAGACATACATATGTCTATACAGTGATGCAGTCTACTACATTCTTATTCACGTCTGTATCTTCTATCTGTTCTGACTCTGACTCAGTCAATTCCAACCCAATACAAGGTGCATTATTGTTTTCTCCTTTGCTTTTTTTTTGTCTTCTCCATTTCCATATTTTAAACTCATTCTTCTGATTGCAAAGTCAAAATCTGGGTCTCATTGTCTTCAATATATGTACTTACTGAAGAATCTTATTCAATCAGTTTTCTGTTGCTGCTGCTGCTTTTAAAGCAAAATCTTTTATCATGTTACTGAGGTGAGGATACTTCATGGACCCCTGCCACCCTGTCTGCCTGTTCAGTTTCTCTCCTGTCCTGCACAGTCTTTAGCACCCCTGACTGTCTCACAGCCACGGCCTCTTTGCCCCATACATTCCTCTTCTCATCCTCTGAGACCTCTGACATCCTGTGCTGGGATGCAGCAACCCCAACCTCCCACTTTATGTTGCAATGTGTATGTTATGTGGTCCCACCTGAGGACTCTTAACTAAGTTATTCAGATGGCATATATATATATATATATATATATATATATATATATATACACACACACACTCATGTATATATAATATAATATATATTATATTATAATATATTATAATTGTATATATTATATTATATAATAATTAATATGATTATATTGTTATATTATAGTTATATATTATATGTATATTATATATTACACAGACTGCACAGGCTCCCTCCCCACAACCATAGCCACAGTTATATCTCCCCCAAGACAACTCACTGTACTTCTGACCTTCCAAAAGGTGGTAACTTTTATTCTTGTAGACTTGCAGGTTTTGTTTTCTCAAACCTCTGATTTACTTCTTGTGTGTTCAGAATGATTCACTATCTAGCTGTGTTCCAGAGATAAGATAAGCTCAGGGTTGCCCTACTCCTCTTCCATCTTAACTCCTCCTATACTCATCAAGGATATTTAACCAAACATATTTCACATTATTTTCATAAAAGATATTGAATATTGATAATTGGTAATTTTCTTGTGTTGTCTTTATCTGATTTTGGTATCAGGGTAATGCTGGCCTCCTAAATGAGTCTGTGTTCCCTCCTCTTCAATGTTTTTGGAAAAGTTTGAGGATTGGCATTCATTCTGCTCAAAATGATAGTGTGTTCCATGAAACTATCTTGCCCTGCACTTTTCTATGTTCGGAGGAATTTTTGATTATGTATTCAATTTTCTTACCCATTGATCTGTTTAGGTTTTCCATTTCTTAATCCTTCAATCTTGGTGGATTGTATGTTTCTAGGAATTTGTCCATTTCTTCTATGTTGTCCAAGCTGCTGGCATATAATGATTCATAGCAGCCTCTCATTCCTTGTATTTCTGTCTTGTCAGTTATAATGTCTCGTCTTTCATTTCTGATTCTATTTATTGGAGTCATCTCTCTTCTTAGTTAATCTAGCTAAAGATTTGCCAATTTGTTTGTTTTTTTAAAAAACAGCTCATACTTTAATTGGTATTTTCTATTTGATTTTTTAAATGTTTATTTCATTGATTTCTGTTATCTTTACTTTTTCCTTCCATTTCCTAAATTTGGGCTTCAAATTTTTCTTCTTTGTCTTGTTTCTTGAGGTATAAAGTGAGGTTGTTTTTTTGACATCTTTCTATTTTTGTAAGGTATTTATTACTACAAACTTTCAGTGCTCGCTTCGGCAGCACATATACTAAAATATATTACTACACACTTTCCCCTTATGCCTGCGTTTGAAGCAACACATTTGTTTTGATATGTGTGATTCCATTTTTGTTTGTGTCACGGTATTTCTTGATTTCCCTATTGATTTCTTCATTGACCCAATTTGTTGTTCAGAAGAATGTTGTTTATAAACATCTCCATACCTTTGTGAATTTGCCACCTTTTCTTGTCCTAGTCACCTCTAGTTTCACAACATTTTGGTGAGAAAATATACTTTATGTTATTTGAATCTTCTTAAATTCGCTAAGATATATTTTGTAACCTATCATATAATGTATACCAGAGAATGTTCCATATGTGCTTGTGAAATATGTATATTCTGTTGTTGTTAATGGGATATTCTACGTATATCTGGATTCTCTATTGTTAAAGATGGATATTGAAATCACCTATTATTGTTGTTTGCTGTCTGTTTTCCACTTCAGATTTGTTAATATTTTCTTAATTTTTTAGTGCTCCAATGTGGGTGGAAATGGTTGAAGTTTTTTTCTAAATCCATCCAGTCACTTATGCTTGTTAATTGGAGAATTCAATCCATTAACATTTAGAGCAATTATTGACAGGTATGGACTTACTATTGCCATATTATTAATTGTCTTCTGGTGTTTTGTGGTTCTATTTCCTGTTCCTCCTTTCTTGTGGACTTCTGTTAATTGATGATTTTCTGTAGTGGTATTCTTTGATTTTGTTCTCTTTGCTTCATATATCTATTGTAAAATTTTCATTGTTCCCATGAGGCATGCACATTTGGTAAATTGTACATATAAGCAGCCTATTTTATGCTGATAACAATTTACATTTAATCATATCAAAAATTATTCTCTGACTTTTTTTTAAATTTTCACAGCTATATTTGAAGTTTGTTTTTTTTTAAGTCCAGTTAAAACATAGTGTAATATTAGTTTCAGGTGTAGAATTTAGTGATTCATCACTCGCATCTAACACCTGGTGCTCATCACAACAAGTGCCCTCCTTAATCCCCATCACCTATTTAACCTATTCTCCCACCCACCTCTTCTCTGGTAACCATAATTGTGTTCTCTATATGTAAGAGTCTGTTTCCTGATTTGCTTCTCTGTTTCATTTTTTTTTTTCTGTATGCTTATTTGGTTTGTTTCTTAAATTCCATATATGAGTGAAATCATTTACTATTTGTCTTTCTCTGACTGAATTTCTTCATTTAGCTTAATACTCTCTAGCTCCATCCACATTGTTTCAAATAGCAAGATGTTATTCTTTTTAATGTTTCATACTATTCCATTGTATGTATACACCACATCTGCGTTATCTGTACCATCCCTCAGTTGACGGACATTTGTACTAATTCCATAGGTGGCTATTGTAGATAATGCTGCTATAAATACTGGGGTACACATATCCCATTGAATTAGTGTTTGTGTGTGTGTGTGTGTTCTTTGGGTAAATACACAGTAGCGCAATTGCTGGATCATAGGATAGTTCTATTTTTAACTTTTTGAGAAACTTTTCCATACTATTTTCCAGAATTGCTACACCAGTTTGCATTCCCACCAACAGTGTAAGAGGGTTTCTCTTTCTCTGCTTCCTTAAAAATAACTGTTGATTATTTTGTTTATTTTAACTATTCTGACAGGTATGAGGAGATACCACATTGTAGTTTTAATTTTTATTTCCTTGATGATGTGGGAAATTGAACATCTTTTCATGTATCTGTTGGCCATCTATATATCTTCTTTGGAAAAATGTCTATTCATGCCTTCTGCCACTTTTTAGTTGAATTATTCATTTTTGCAGTGTTGAGTTTTATAAGTTCTTTTCTATTTTAGATACTAACCTTTTATCCTATATATCATTTGGTAATGTCTTCTCCCATTCTGAGGTTGCATTTTAGTTTTGTTGCTTGTTCCTTCACTGTGCAGAAGTCATTTTGATGATGTCCCAGTAGTTTATTTTTACCTTTGTTTCCCTTGCTCAAGGAAAAATATCTAGTAAGAAGCTGGTATGGCCAGCATCAAGGAGGTTACTGCCTGTGTTCTCTGCTAGGATTTTTATCATTTCCTGTCTCACAGTTAAGTCTTCCTTCCATTTTGAATTTATTATTATATATGGTGTAAGAAAATGGTTCAGTTCCATTCTTCTGGATGTCACTGTCCAGTTTTCCCAACAACAGTTGTTGAAGAGACTGTGTTTTCTCCATTGGGTATTGTTTCCTCCCTTGTCAAACATTAATTGTCCATGTCACTGTGGGCTCATTTCTGTGTTTTCTATTCTGCTTTATTGATCTATGTGTCTATTTTTATTCCGGGACCATACTGTTTTCATCACTACAACTTTGCAATACACCTTAAACTCTGGAATTGTTTTACTTCGTCTTTGCTTTTATTTTTCAACATTGCTTTAGGATGGAATATTCTAAATGTATCTGTTAAGTCTACCTGATCCAGTGTGTCACGTGAAACCATTGTTTCTTTGTCAATTTTCTGCTTAGATGATCTGTCCATTCCTGTAAGTGGGTTGTTAAAGTTCCCTACTATTATTGTATTTTTATCAATGAGTTCCTTTATCGTGGTTATTAATTGTTTTATACATTTGGGTACTCCCATGTTGAAGGCCTAAATGTTTACAATTTTTAAAACTTCATGTTGCATAGTCCCCTTTATTATAATATAGTGCCCTTCTTCATTTCTTGTTAGAGTCTTTGGTTTAGAGTCTAGTTTGTCTGATATAAATATCCATGCCCCAACTTTCTTTTGTCATCCATTAGCAATGTTTCTCCATCCCCCAACTTTCAATCTGAAGGTGTCTTTAGGTCTAGAATGAGTCTCATATAGGAATCATATAGATGGGTCTTTTTTTTTTTTTTTAATACATTCTGACACCTTATCTCTTTTGACTGGAGCATTTAATCCATCCACATTCAAAGAGATTATTTATATAGATGAATTTACTGCCATTGTAGTACTTGTTAAGCCACTGTTTCCAAGGATTTTCTCTGTTCCTTTCTAGCTTTTGTATTATTTGTTGTTTCTTTCCCATGCAAAGAGTCCCCTTTAGTATTTATTGCAGGGTTATTTAGTGGTCATGAACTCCTTTAGTTTTTGTTGGTCTGAGAAACTCAGACAACTGAGAAAGTTTTTGTTTGTCTGAGAAAGTCCAGTGAGTATCCATATGATTGTTGCTTTAAATTTTCCATCAGGCATTTTACCTATATCTGTTTTACTAGTTCTCTATGCCTGTGACCTTATCTTGTTCTTTCATTTGGGATGGATTCCTCTGTCTTGCTGTTTTTTCTAGGTCTCTGTCTTCTTCTGTTAGAATACCTGGTTATGTTTCCTGCTCCTGAGAATAATAATTTATGAAGGTGTCATATAGTGTCTAGGACCTGTTTCTTCAGAACTTGTCTCCAGTGTGTCCTGGCTACACTCTACTGTTGTGTTTTGGCTCCTTTATCCTTCAGGCCAGTCATCTGCAGAGGCTCACTTTGTTCCCCAGGGCCTGGCACTACAGGGAGTATCTTTAATGTGTCCTGTGTGCACACTCTTGTTGTGTTTTGGCTAATTTATACTTCAGGCCATTTGTGTATATAGGCTCTCTTTGCCGGTTGTGGGCAGTGTTTGGTCCCTGTCCTCGATGTGGCAGGTTTTAACTAGGTGTACTCTGATCAGCTTGTGAAATGGGACCGATTGCCACTGCTACTAGAACTGATGCCCTCTACAACTCCTAATATAGAAGATATGCTGTCGGCAGGGGTTTGGGCCAGTCTCCTGGTGGAGGGTATTCATCATGCTAGAACTGAGGTAACTGTGATGGGCAAGGGCAGTTCCACCAGAGCATGGTGTGGTGGGGCTTGGTGATAGCAAGTTAGACAGCTACTGGAGGCATTATGCTCATATTCTCAAGTGGCCGTTTGCTTATACTGAAGGGCAGGGAGGGAAATGGTGCCTGTCAGTTCCTTTGTTCTAGGAGGGGTCTTGCTGTGAATGTTGTCTCTCTGGGACACACTCCAAACAAGCAGCTGGCAGCATGTCCCTCCTTCTTGTCCTCTCACTCGAGCTTGGCTTGGGCTCATTCACATTGTGCTCCCAGGGTTTAGTCAAAACAATCGAGATGGCCCCAGTCTGCAGGTGCTCTTAAAATTCGTGGTTGGGAAGCTCTGGGTAGTCCAGTTGGTTAAGTGTCTGAACGTTCAGGTCATTTTCTCACGGTTCATGAGTTTAAGACCCACACGGGGCTCTGTGCTGACAGTTTAGAGCCTGGAGCCTGCTTCAGATTTTGTGTCTCCCTCACTCTCTTCCCCTTCCCCACTTGTACTCTGTCTCCTCCCCTCTCAAAAACAAATAAGCATTAAAAAAAAAACTGTGGTTGGGTCACATTTGTTATAGTTCTTTTGGCCAAAACGTGTCACATGGCGAACTCAAATTCAACAGGGTGGTCAAACCTCTGGGTAGGACCACGTGGATGCCTTTAAGAAGAATGAAGTTAATATGGTAGTGACGACATTAAAGTCACAAGTATTAGTCAGCCCCATTGAAGTGCCTGCATTACCATTTTAAAGTGTTTTCCCTAGCTGTCAAACAGTTCATTTGAAACTTATGGCTAACATTGACACATTTTTTTTTTCTGAAGCAGAAATGATCACAAGTTTTCTACATTTAAAAGAGATTGTTTTGCAAATGTTATCAGAATAAGAAGTGAGCAAAGAAAATTTAAGAGGCAAATCCTACAAAAAATATGATCATGTATAATGTGCAACAGTTAAATACAATCTGAAATTAACACTGGCAAGCAGTTTTGAAAAAGTAAAACATTGCAAACTATAAGAGGCCAAGCACCAATTTTCTTTTTTAAATTTAACTTAATTTTATTTGTTTTAAATTTAAATTTTAGTTTATATACAGTGCAATATTGGTTTCAGAAATAGAATTCCATTTCATCACTTGTATACAACACCCAGTGCTCATCCCAACAAGTGCCATCCTTAGTGTCCATCACCCAATTGGCCTATCTCCCATCCACCTCCCTCTGTCAATCCATAGTTTTTTATCTATCATTAAGAGTTTCCTGGTGTGGACCTGGGTGGCTCAGTTGGTTAAGTGCCCAATTTTGGCTCAGGTCATAATCTCGTCCATGAGTTCAAGCCCCACATTGGGCTTTATGATGAAAGCTCAGAGCCTGCAGCCTGCTTCAGATTCTGTGTCTCTCTCTCTCTCTTTCTCTGCCCCTACACCACTTGAGATATCTGTGTGTGTGTCTCTGTCTCTCAAAAATAGATAAACATTAAAATAAAAAAAAAGAGTCTCCTATAGGGAGGAGTTAAGATGGTAGGGCAGCAGAGACCCTGAGCTTTTCTTGTCCTTGAATTACAGCTATATCAGCACCAAACCATTTTGAACACTGAGGAAATTTATCTTAGGATTAATACAACAATCTGCATAATTTGAGCAGCAGAACTCAGCAGGTACATGGGGCAGAGAGGTGGATTGGGGTAGAGAAAAGCTGCAGAGGCTGGGGAGCTGTTTTTGTGGAGAGAGGACAGAGAAAGAGAAAGGACAAGAGTGTGGCTCATCAGATCATGCAAGAAAAACACTTCTCCCGAGAGTAGCTGGAGAGAAAGAGTAAAAACACTCATAGGGGACTGAACAAGAAATATCTTCCCCAAAAGCATTCATGGGGAGAAAGGAGAGGTTTTCAATACCACCAGGATTCCATGAACAGTGGAGCACAGAGTCTGAAGTTTTGGAGCAAAGTGCTTGGTGGTGCTCTGGGGAGGAAGCAGGGCAAATCCTCAGGAGCAGGAAGCAGGGTCTGAGGGGAGAAGTTGTTCCCCTGCTTAGAGTGCATTTAGTAGATGCTATATGGCCTCTCCACAGGCAAAGGTCCCAGCAGACCCTGGGGGGCAGCCATGTTTGCTAGTATTGGGACAAAGATGCCAGAGTCCAGTGAAACGTGGCACTGTGTGTGTTGTAATTTTCCATAATCCCTGAACTTTGGCTACTGCACCATCCCATGAATGTTTTCTGGGGCAAGCCAGCACCCGGCCATTGCTCAGTGAGACCCTCCCCTAGAAAGTAGACATGGGTCCAATCTGCAGGGGTCTCTGAAATGTGGGGTTTTAAAACACAGCCCCATCTGAGATAAAACTCTAGCAGATGGTTTGGATATAGACAGGTTAGAGGCAGGAGGTGGATGGAGGACTGAGACAAAGGCAGAGTTCTTGATTGTGGGTTGGTGAGAACACAAAGTTCCTGCACCAGAGACTAGGGAGCTGGGTGAAGCCATTTCCACCTCTCTCCCGCCTGCACAGTAGTGCCATGCTGATCCACCTCAGTAAGCCAAACAGCGCCACCTGGTGGAGAACTGAACTGTTACACCAAGCCGTGCCCAAATGTGCCCTCCAAGCACATCCCCTTTAAGACAGCACAAGTCACTCCACCTGTTGAGTGTACAGACTACAGAGTGCTTCATAGTTTCGTTCCAGGGGAAATGATGTAACTTCATTCGGATTTCATTCTGCTTGCTGTTTCATTTATTCATTTTATTGCCTTCTGTTTTTGCTTAAAGTGTTTTCTTTTTTTCCCTTTTCCTCTTGGATACAGAAAGAGAAAATTTTATTTTTATTTTTTCACTTTTTTATTTACTTAAATTTTTATCTTATTTCATGTTCTTTATTTTATGACATTCTATTTTATTATATATATTTTTAAATTTTTTTCTTACCTTTTTTCCCCTTTCTTCTCCTCCCCCTTTTTCTCCATTCTGTGAAGGTTCTTTCAACAAGCAGACAAAAGCAAATCTAGTATCTAGCTTCCTTTATTTGATTTTTATGTTTTGTTTTAATTTTTTATTTTAATTTTTAATTTTATTATTTTTTTCTTCCTCCAAAATGATTTAAAAAAAGGAACTCACCCCAAAATAAAGAGCAGGAAGATATAACAGTCAAGGGCTTAATCAACACAGATATAAGCAAAATGTCTGAAGTAGAATTTAGAACCATGATAATAAGAACACTACCTGGGGTTAAAAAATGCATAGAGAACACCAGATAATCCCTTTCTGCAGAGATAAAAGAAATAAAATCTAGTCAGGCCAAAATAAAAAAAAAATGCTGTAACTAAGATGTAATCTCAAATGGATGCCACAACGTCAAGGATGGATGAAGCAAAGCAGTGAGTCAACGATATAGATGATAAAATTATTGAAAATAATGAAACAGAAAAAAAGACGGAAACAAAGGCAAAATATCAAAATACAAGGCTTAGAGAACTCAGTGACTTATTTAAAAGGAATAACATCTGAATCATAGGAGTCCCAGAAGATGAAGAGAAAGAAGAAAGGGCCAGAGGATTTATGTGAGCAAGTTATAGTGGACAACTTCCTTAGTCTGGGGAAGGACACAGACATCAAAATACAAGAAGCACAGATAACATCCATTAGATTTAACAAAAAAACAACCATCACCAAGGCATATTGAAATCGAATTCACGAAGTACACAGAGAAGGAAAGAATTATGAAAGCAGAAATGTAAAAAAAAAAAAAAAGTCATTAACCTACACAGGAAGACAGATCAGGTTCAATGCAGACCTAGGCACAGGAATTTTGCAGGCAGAAAGGAGTGGCAGGATATATACAAAATGCTGAATCAGAAAAATATGCAGAAAAATATCAGAAAAATCAAAAAAATCAAAATCAAAAAATCAAAAAAATCAGAAAAATATGCAGAAAATATCAGAAAAATATTCTTTATCCAGCAAGGTTCTCATTCAATTTCTAAGGAGATATAAAGATGTTCCCAGAAAAATAAAAACTAAAGGACCATTAAAGCAGCCTTGCAAGAAATTTTAAGGGGGGCTATTTGAATGGAGAAAAGGCAAACAAACAAACAACAAAAACAAAGACCAAAATCAACAAAGACTAGGAAGGACCAGAGAACATCACCAGAAACATCAACTCTACTGGCAACACTATGACACTAAATTCATACCTTTCAGTACTCACTCTAAATGTCAATGGACTAAATGCTCCTATCAAAAGACATAGGGTATCAGAATTGATCAGAAAAAAAGATCCATCTAACGCTTGCAAGAGACCCAGTTTAGACCTAAAGACATCTTCAGATTGAAAGTAAGGGGATGGAGAACTATCTATCATGCTAATGGTCATCAAAAGAAGCTGTGGTAGCCACACTTATATCGGACAAGCTAGATTTTAAAATTAGACTATAACAAGAGATGAATAAGGCATTAAATCATCATGAAAGTCTCTTCCACCAAGAAGATGTAACAATTATAAATATTTATGCGCCCAACTTGAGACCCCAAATATATAAATCAATTAATCACAAACATAAAGAAACTCCTTGATAATAATACCATAACAGTAAGGGACTTCAACACCCCACTTACAGCAATGGACAGATCATGTAAGCAAAACATCAACAAGGAAACAATGGCTTTGAATGACACAAGGGACCAGATGGACTTAACAGATATAGTCAGACCATTTCATCCTAAAGGTGAAGAGTACACATTCTTGTGGAGCGCATGTGGAACATTCTCCAGGATAGATCACATACTGGGACAGAAATCAGCCCTTAACAAATACAAAAAGGTCAAGATCATACCATGCATATTTTCATACCCCGATGCTCTGAAATTTGAAAACAACCACAGGAAAAAAACTTGGAAAGACCATGAATACTTGGAGATTAAAGAACATCCTACTAAAGAATGAATGGGTTAACCAAGAAATTAAAGAGAAAATTTAAAAGTACGTGGAAGTCAATGAAAATGAAAACATGACAGCCCAAAATGTCTGGGATACAGCAAAGGCGGTAATAAGAGGGAAGTATATAGCAATCCAGGTCTTTCTAAATAAGGAAGAAAGGCCTCAAATGCACAATCTAACCTTACACCTACAGGTGCTTGAAAAAGAACAGCACATAAATCCCAAGACATGCAGAAGGGAAATAATAAAGATTAGATCAGAAATCAACACTATCAAAATTAAAACAAAGCAAAACAGTTGAACAGATCAATGAAACTAGGAGACGGATCTTGAAAGAATTAACAAATTTAATAAACCCCTAGCCATATTGATCTAAAAGAAAAAGGAAAGGACCCAAATAAATAAAATTACAAATGAAAGAGGAGAGCTCACAACAAACACCAAAGAAATACAAACAGTAAGAAGAGAATATTATGAGCAATTATATGACAACAAATTGGGAGATGTGGAAGAAATGGACAAATTCCTAGAAATATATGAACTACCAAAACTGAAACAGAAAGAAAGAGAAAATTTGAACAGACCCATAACCAACAAAGAAATTGAATCAGTATCAAAAATCTCCCAACAAACAAGAGTCCTGGGTCAAATGGCTTCCCAAGGAAATTCTACCAGACATTTAAAGAAGAGTTAAACCTATTCTTCTGAATCTGTTCCAAAAAAACATAAATGAATGAAAAACTTCCAAACTCATTCTATGAGGTCAGCATTAATTTGATTCCAAAACCAGACAAAGACCACACTAACAAGACCTACAGACTAATTTCCCTGATGAACATGGATGCAAAAATTCTTAAGATACTACCCAACCGGATCCAACAATATGTTAAAAGCATTACTCAGCAGGATCAAGTGGGATTTATTCCTGGGATGCAGGGCTGTTTCAATATCTGCAAATCAAACACTATGATACATCAGATTAATAAAATAAAGGATAAGAAGCACCTTATCCTCTCAATAGATGCAGAAAAAGATTTGACAAAATAAAACATCCTTTCTTGATAAAAATCCTCAAGAAAGTAGGGCTAGATGGATCATACTTTAATATCATAAAGGCCATATATGAAAGACCCACAGCTAATATCATCCTCAATGGGGAAAAACTGAGAGCTTTCTCCCTCAGGTCAGGAACACGACAAGTATGTGCACTGTCACCACTGTTATTCAAAATGGTATTGGAAATCCTAGCCTCAGCAGACAGCAAAAAGAAATAAAAGGTATACAAATAAGCAAAAAGAAGTGAAACTTTCACTCTTGACAGATCACGTTACTCCACCTAGAAAACCTGGAAGACTCCACCAAAAACCTGCTAGAATGGATACATGAATACAGCAAAGTCACAGGATATAAAATCAACATAGAGAAATCCATTCCATTTCTATAAGCAGCAGAAAGAGAAATAAAGGAATCTATCCCATTTAAAATTACACCAAAATTTATAAAATACTTATTAATAAGCCTAACCAAAGAGGTAAAAGATATGTATTCTGAAAACTATAGAAGGATTATTAAAGAAATTGAAACAGTCACAAAGAAATGGGAAAACAGTCCATGCTCATGGATTGGAAGAAGAAATACTGTTAAAATGTTGATACTACCCAAAGGAATCTACACATTCAATGCAATCCCTGTCAAAATAACACCGAAATTTTTCACAGAGCTAGAATAAACAGTCCTAAAATTTGAATTGGACCACAAAAGACCCTGAATAACCAAAAGCAACCCTGGGAAAGAAAACCAAGGGGGGAGGCATCGCAATTCTGGACTTCAAGCTGTATTATAAAGCTGTAATCATTCAGACAGTATGGTACTGGTGGTACAAAACCAGACAATCAGATCAATTGAACAGAATAGAGAACCCAGAAATGGGCCCACAAATGTATAGCCAACTAATCTTTGACAAAGTAGGAAAGAATATCCAATGGAATAAAGATAGTCTTTTCACAAAATGATGTTGGGAAAACTGGACAGCTCTATGAAAAATAATGAAACCTGACCACTTGCTTACACCCTACGCAAAAAAATAAACTCAAAATGAATGCAAGACCTAAACATAAGACAGGAAGCCATCAAAATCCTACAGGAGAAAACAGGCAACAACCTCTTTGACCTCAGCCGCAGCAACTTCTTACTTGACATATCTCCAGAAGCAATGGAAGGAAAAGCAAAAATCAACTATTGGGACCTCATTAAGATAAAAAGCTTCTGCAAAGTGAAGGAAATAATCAGGAAAAATAAAAGGAGTGGGAGAAGACATTTGCTAATGATATATCGGATAAAGGGTTAATATCCAAAATGTATAAATAATATATCAAACTCAGCACCAAAAGACAAATAATCCAGTGAGTAAATGGGCAAAAAACATGAATGGACAGTTTTCCAAAAAAGACATCCAGATGGATAACAGACACATGAAAAGATGCTCAACATCACTCATCATCAGGGAAATACCAATCCAAACCACAATAAGATACCATCTCACACCTGTCAGAATGGCTAAAATTAACAACACAGGCAACAACAGATGTTGGTGAGGATGTGGAGAAAGGGGAGCCCCTTTGCACTGCTGGTAGAATGCAAACTAGTGAAGCTACTCTGGAAAACATAATGGAGGTCCCTAAAAAATTAAAATTGGACTACCCTATGACCCAGCATTTGCACTAGTAGGTATATATACAAAGGATGCAGGAGTCCTGATTCGAAGGGGCCCATGCACCCCAATGTTTACAGCAGCACTATCAACTATAGCCAAAGTATGGAAAGAGCCTAAAAGTCCATCGACTGATGAATGGATAAAGAAGATATGGTATATATACACAATAGAGAATTACTCAGCTATCAAAAAGAATAAAATCTTGACATTTACAACAATGAAGATAGAACTAGAGTTTGTTATTCTGACTGAATTAAGTCAGTTAGAGAAATACAAATATATGATTTCACTCATGTGGAATTTAAGAAACAAAACAGGTGATCATAAGAGAGGGGAAGCAAAAATAATATAAAACAGAGAGGAGAAAAACCATAAGAGACTCTTAAATATAGAGAACAAACTAAGGTTTGCTGGAGGGCTGGTGGGTGTGGGGATAGGCTAAATGGGTGATGGGCATTAAGGAGAGCACTTGTTGGGATGAGCACTGGGTGTTATATGTAAGCGATGAATCACTAAATTCTATTCTGAAAAAAAAAAAAGAAAAAGGAAAAGATACCCATAAGGGGGAAAAAAGTGCCTTCTGTGGTTTGTTTCCCTCTCTTTTCTCCCTTTCCCATATGTTCATGTTTTTTTTTCTTTAATTACACATATTAGTAAAACATAAGGTATTTGTATTTTTCTGACTGACTTATTTTGCTTAGCATAATACGCTCTCGGGGCGCCTGGGTGGCTCAGTCGGTTGAGTGTCAGACTTCGGCTCAGGTCACGATCTCATGGTTCGTGAGTTCGAGCCCCGCGTCGGGCTCTGGGCTGATGGCTCAGAGCCTGGAGCCTGCTTCTGATTCTGTGTCTCCCTCTCTCTCTGCCCCTCCCCCGTTCATGCTCTGTCTCTCTCTGTCTCAAAAACAAATAAACGTTAAAAAAAAATTTAAAAAAAATACGCTCTAGCTCCATCTACATCACTGCAAATGGCCAGATTTCATTCTTTTTGATGGTTGAGTAATATTCCATTGTATATAAGTACCAATTTCCTTAATAAATAACAGGAGTTTTCAAATCAGTTATGTGAATTCCAGCAGAAAACAGTAGGAGATGTGGGCAAAGATCAGGTGGAAGCTACTGTCAGAAAAGGAAATATAAATAGCCCTCAAGCATGTGAAACTGGATTCTACCTCTCTTACAATTCGATTTGTAAACTAAGATGATGAGACTCTGTTTTTCTTGGGTTCTCCCGGCATGTATTTTAGAGCAGGCAATGGGGAGAAACCAAGCTCGAGAGATGATGAGGAAACAGGATTTCTGGGAGAGATGCCAGAATGTGATTGGTGTAAACATTTGAGAAACAATTTCTTGACATCTATCAGATACCGAAACACACAAGTATTTTAATCTTGAATATTTGCACTTCTAGGAAATACTTTTATAGGTATACTTGCATAATGTATAAAACCATGGGCACTATGTTGCTTATAATGTGAAAAATGGTGAAGGATCTAAATGATCAACAGGAACATGTGAATATGCATAGGTAAACTCACAAAAATAAAGTTGATTAATATGTAGTGATGAGGAACGTAGGTAAGTATTATTATAAGCTAACCAAAATCAGCTTGCAGAATCCCATATGTGGTGGACTTCCTCTTGTAATGTATACGTACGCAGGACACGCTGTACCTATGCAGACAATGACAGTGGTTGTCTATGGGACATGAGACTAGGATTGGAGGGTGTGGGACTTTCATTTTAACTTCCTCATTCATCACTTAAAAAAACTGTGAATGTATACTACTCAAGTATGAAAAGTAAATAAAATTTCTTTTTTTTGAAAGTAGAAGTTGGATTTTATTAACAAAAAATAACAATTCGAAATTAAGCTCTCTCTTTTTAAGTTAATTTATACTGGGACAATGATGACTACTCTAAAATTAACTAAAAATAGTCCTACTTATTAGATAGTACAACTTCAATATGATCAAAGTGACATTTAGTGTTAATTTGGAGCAAAATGAATTTCAAATGAGTTTCAGAATTGAAGATATGTTCTATTGTTTCTGGCATATTAGTGTTTACCTTGTCAGTGTTCATTAGAAAGGAAGTTTATATCAACTCTGAAAATAATCATAGACTTCAGAAAGCATGTTATTATATTTCTGAGAATGTTCCAAAATGAATACAAGTAATGAGTCTCCCAATAATTACAATGGAAAAGGGGCATCACCATTGTAAGAGTCCTCACATATTGGTTGAGAATCCATTGTTAAGTGCAGACAAACTGTTTATGGAAAGCATTTAAAAATTACTTTCTTCTAATGTGCCATTGAAAGTAATAACGTACCAGAGATATCCACTGGTATAATAGAAATCAGCTTTAATCTATTTATTTAAAAAATTTTTTTTGGGGGGGGGGCGCCTGGGTGGCTCAGTCAGTTAAGCGGCCGGCTTCGGCTCAGGTCATGATCTCACGGTCCATGAGTTCGAGCCCCACGTCGGGCTCTGTGCTGACAGCTCAGAGCCTGGAGCTTGTTTCAGATTCTGTGTCTCCCTCTCTCTCTGACCCTCCCCCGTTCATGCTCTGTCTCTCTGTCTCAAAAGTAAATCAACGTTAAAAAAAATTAAAAAAAGTTTTTTTTGAAATCAGCTTTAATTTAAATTTAAATTTAACTTAATCTAAGGCACTAGTTTATCCTCTGAATGAAAATCCGGCAACGTCCATGAAGTCTTTGCTGTCTCTTAAGTAAAAGATTATATTGGTTCAAAAAATTCAGATACTCAGTTTTATTAATAATCAACTCTTGAAAATTCACTTAAAAATACTCTTTTTTAAGGACAGATTCCATGTTTTCACTCCTATGTGGATCCTGAGAAACTTAACAGAAGACCATGGGGGAGGGGAAGGAAAAAAAATGGTTAGAGAGGGAGGGAGCCAAATAATAAGAGACTCCTAAAAAGTGAGAACAAACTGAGGGTTTATCGGGGGTGGGAAGGAGAGGTGGGTGGTTGATGGGTATTGAGGAGGGCACCTGTTGGGATGAGCACTGGGTGTTGTATGGAAACCAATTTGACAATAAATTTCATAAAAAAAAAAGAAATCTCAAAAAAAATACTCTTTTTTACTCTCAAGTTTTTAGATGACGGAAATGGCAAAAGGACATATTTGGCATCTTCTCATTTTCCTTGCATAGGTTTCTTTTTGTTCTTCATCTTATCAACTGCAGGGGAAGGAATGATATCAGGAAAGGTCTTGTTTGACCAGCAACATCCAAGGTGGCACTGGCTCACCCACCTAGCACTGCGAGCTGTTTAAACTACTTCTTTTCATGAGTATCTTCAAGGTCTCTTGAAAAGATTTTCTCTTAAGTCAGCATCTTTTACCTGTAGGTCCTTCTTTGATGTAGACAAGTGGATCTTCTTTAGCTTGGTTATCTACTTTAGCTTGGATATTTATAGCTTGGTTCTTAGTAAACTAAAGTTTAATGTGATTTTTCTATTTGATTTGGCTACAAAATAACTTGAATTCTACAAGGTAAGTACTATTTTAAAATCTCATTCACCCCAAACATTAAACTTAATGTAACCAATTACTAACCTGGTTAATGGGGTCTGAGATTTTGTCTTTGACACTGCCCCCACCGATTCGCTGACATTTTTGCTCTCTAGCAACTCAGGTTTCTTATCTCATACTAAAACCACCACAGAACTCAACACAGCACCTAACTGATTTCTCACAAGATTTAAAAAAAATTAGCAGGTCATAACAGTGCCCTTTTTACAACACTTAACCAAAAATAACTGAAGTGTTTTTTAATGATCAAACACCAAAGCTTTTGGGGTGCTGGAACCAAATAAGAATTTGATGATAAAATTCAGGATGGTTTGTATTAGATTATTTGGCTGCATGTGCTTTATTTAAGATGCAATCTTGACACCACTCAAATGTTCACTCACACATACAAGATAGTGGTCTGTGGAAAAATCTGTCTAGTTTTTTCCTGCTCCAAAGTTCATGGTTTTAGTGTGTGTGTGTGTGTGTGTGTGTGTGTGTGTGTGTGTGTGTGTGTGTTTTCCTTTTGAAATTAAAGTATAAAAAATTAAAGTATAATTAACACAGTGTTCTATTAGTTTCAGGTTTACAATATAACAATTCAACAGTTCTATCCATTCCTTAGTGCTTTTCAAGATAAGTGTATTCTTAATTTCCTGTATCTATTTTATCCATCCCTCCACCCACCTTCTCTCTGCCAACTACCACTTTATTTTCTGTATTTAAAAATATTTTTTCTTCTTTTTTCTTTGTTCATTAGTTTTCTTTCTTAAATTATACCTATGAGTGAAATCACATGCTATTTGAATTATTTCACTCATCATTGAAGTTTCTAAGTTCATCAATGTTGCAAATGGCAAGATACCATTCTTTGTAATGGTGGAGGACCTGAACAGATATTTTTCCAAGAATACATACAGATGGCCAACGGACCCATGTAAAGATGTTCAAACAACACTGAACAAATTTTTTTCAGGGAAATACAAATCAAAACCACAATAAGATATCACTTTCAGCTGTCAGAATGGCTAAAATAAAAAAGCCAAGAAATAAGTGTTGGCGAGGATGTGGAGCAATAGGAACCCTCATGAACTGCTGGTAGGAATGCAAACTGGTGCAGCCACAGTGGAAAACATTATGGAGGTTCCTCAAAAGTTAAAAATAGAAATAGTACAACACAGCATCTGCACTACTGGGTACTCACCCAGAGAAAACAAAAACACTTTTATTTTACCAAGTCTAGATAGTTAACCTACAGTGTTACATTGGTTTCATATGTGCAATATAGTGATTCAACAATTCCATACATCACTCAGTGTTCAACACAAGTGCAAAAAGAGAGAAGAAAAACACTAATATATACCCCTATGTTTATTGTAGCCTTATTTATAATAGCCAAGATATGGAAACAGCCAAGTGTCCATCGATAGGTGAATGGATAAAGATGTTGTTTGTATGTATGTACACACACACACACACACACACACACGTTGGAATATTACTCAGCCATAACAAGTGCATGGTTTTAGATTTAAAAGACAGAGTAGATACAAAAAAAATATATGAATGTTTAAATGTTCAGGTAATTCCTTGTATGATTGATGCATATATGAATCTAAATCAATATAAATATCATTCTTCATGTAAGTGAAATTATATGGTATTTGTCTGACTTACTTCATTTAGCGTCCTTCCCTCTAGGTCCAACCATATTGTTTTGAATGGCAAGATTTCTATCTAAAAAGCAAAATGAGCAAACAAAACCAGAAAGGGACTTATAAACATAGAGAACAAACTGGTAGTTGCCAGAGGGGCAGGTAGGGGGATGGGTGAAATAGGAGAAGAGGAATAAGAGGTACAGTTTTCCAGTTATAAATACATAGTCACAGAAATTAAAAGCATACCAAAGGGAATATAGTCAATAATATTGTAATAACATTGTACGATGACAGATAGTGACTACATCTATTGTGGTAAGCATTTCATAATGTATATGATTGTTGAATCACTGGTTGTACACCTGAAACTAATATGGATGTCAACTATACTTAAAAAAACACATTCCAGAGTTTTGGTCACTTAAACTTTTCTTGCCTTTTCACTTTCTTATAAGTGAAAAATAAAGAGTTTTTTTTTTCATTAATCCTTTATTAACTATCTTAATTACCCATACGGCAGTTATGATCTAGGATAGTGAGGAATGATCAAGGCACTATCGTTTGATTTATTGATGGTAGTCCCACTGTGTTCTGAGAGATTTTAGGCTTGTTGCATTTGCTCATCCTTTTCCTACAATGGTGCGGACATCTCTGTAGACCTGGTTAAAGAGCAGTGTTTGTTGTTTAAAGTTAGAAATGTAGTTGGGGAGATATTCAAAGTATCCACTTCTTCCTAGGTAGGAAGGCAGACCCTTGGGATCTAATTATTGAGCTGGCTGAATACAGAGACTGATAGTGAGGATTTCATTTTCTCTTGGTCTCCATGGACTCTCATACTCAGAAGAGAGACCTGAGGAGGTGTTTTGTCCCCATGCTCAGTCAGCTATTGAAGTTTCCAATATTCCATTTTTGTTCACACAGCGAGGTAATCTCTGGGGTCATCTCTTTCAGGGAAGAAAAAAGCAATTAAGAACTGTTTACTGTTGAAGGCTAAGTGAGTAGGTCACCCTTCCCTGTGTCCTGCCCTTGTTGGCCCTGCCTTGAGCAGTGGGGCTGCTGGATCATCCCCTCAATGCTGCTGCCACCTCAGTTCTCAGATGTTGTCAGTAATAAGCATCATTCACTCCCCCAGAATGGCAGCGGGTACAGGATTTGGTAGGAACCTCTGTGAGAAATATGTCCTAAAAGGGGCAATATGTTTTTGTACATTCCAGAGATAATGATCATAATGATCTTTAATGCATAATTATTCTGTGTAACAGGGCTTGAAAAAACAAGCTGCAGAAAAATACGTATATTGCCATGTACTTCAAGTTCAAATATCTGTAGCATCCTATTTTATATAATGTAATGATACATTAATACGTATTAAATTGTAAGGAACTATAACATACATACATACATACGATAAAGATAAAATGAATTTAATAATAGTGATCATCTCTGAGAAGGGTTACTGTAATTGGGCAGGAGTAAACATGATGTTTCTGCTCTATTGATGGTATTGTGCTTTATTTTGTAATTTGAGCATTGTGGGTAGGTGTGTATTCAAGAAGAATGAAATGGTGGCAAGGCCAAATCTTAGATTCAGTACCAGTCTATTTTGATGTTGTCTCAATTTTAACCAAGTCTGGACATTTCAATCCTACGTCCACTTTTAATAGAGAACTTCTCACACCACAGGGAATGTCTCCTAAACCTGTGTGTTTGGGTTGAGGGAGAAGGAGTAAGTCTGTAAGACAACACAAGGCTCTGAGCCTAGCACATGCATTTTGCTTATGTATAAAAGTGGGTTGGAGAACCACCCCCAAATGAATTACATGTGACTTCTGTCCTGTTCAGGCCTGGTCCTATGGGTGACATTCATATTTAAATATGAAATGTCCCCCAGAGTGTCCAACTTTATGATTTTGGTAGATCACATATCACTCATTTCATGATAGGCAGATTGAGCTATCTAGTCACTTTGTGGCCTATAATCAACTTCTTTGAGCAGAGATTAACAGTAAGTTAGAAGCCCCTTTCACGTAGAGAATTGTTGTCAGCATGCGCTCCCATTTCCCTACTGGAGCTTGGCAGAAACTCCACACAGCGTTCTTGTTCCACAGATGCTAGTGGGCTTGTAACTTCTAGGACACAGTCAGCATGACCATATAATTTATTAGCTAAATTAGGATACTTCTGAACAGAAAAGGGAACATTATTGAAAATTGTGTAAACTGGGACAATATGGTCTCCCTAGTCATAGCTGTCACGTGATGGTTCTCCTTGCACCACAGCCTGGACCTATTGTAGAGCCTTCTCTTGCTCCAATTCCACCCACCCCCGCCATACAATACTGAAAACCTCATGGATTATCTAAAAATGTGTTAGAGCTTCATATTCACATTAGGAATATTTGTCTTCCAAATTTGTAAGTCGTCTATCAAATTTTCCTTTTTTTAAAAATGTATGATTAGTACAAGATAAGTCTGTACACGTACTGATTCGCTTGGAATAATAATCAAAACCATGTAACTTTATAATATAGTTGGAAATCAAGGAATATGATGACTATAGTTTGTTCTTTCTTAGGATTGCTTTAGCTCTTCAGGGTTTTTTGAGATTTCATACAAATTTTGGAATTGTTTTTTTCCATTTCTATGAAAAATGCCATTGGAATTTAGCGGGGAGATTGTATTAAATCTATAGATGGCTTTGGGTATTATGAACATTTTAACTTTATTATTTTTTTGATCCATGAGCAAGACATGTTTTTCCACTTATTTGTGTCTTTGTCAATTTCTTTCATCAATGTCTTAAGAGTTTTCAGTGTGAAAATGATTTACATTGGTTAAATTTATTTTCAATTATTTTATTCCTTTTGATGCTATTGTATATGGGATTATTTTTTGTTTTTTCCTGTAATTCGCTGTTGGTGCATCAAAATGCAACTGATATTTGTATGTTGATTTTGTATCCTGAAACTTCACTGAATTTGTTTGTTAGTTCCAAAAAAAGGAGCAGTAGAACGTTTAGGATTTTCTGTATACATAATAATGTCATTTGCAAACAGATAATTTTACTTCTTCCTGTCTGATTTGGATTCCTTTTATTTCTTTTTCTTGTTTTATTGCCTTGGCTAGGGCTTCCAATCATGTTATTTCACTCATATTTTCTGTTTCCTCATTATTCAGTCTTGGAGATTGTATGTTTCCAGGTTGTCCAATTTGTTGGTGTAAAATTGTTTGTAATAGTCCCTTATGATCCTTTATATTTTTGTGGCATCAGCTGAATGACTCCTTTTCATTTATAATTTTCTTTATTAGGATCCTCTCTCTCAGTTAATATAGCTAATGGTTTGTCAATTTTGTCTTTTCAGAGAACCAACTCATGGTTTTGTTAATCTTTTATGTTGTTTTCCTGTTCTCTATTTCACTTATTTCTGCTCTAATTTTTATTTTATTTCCTTCCTTCTGTTAACTCTCTGCTTATTTTTTTCTTCTTTTTTCTAGTTCCTTGAGGTATATGTTTAGGTTTTTTATTCAAGATTTTTTTTCTTGAGGTATACATTTATTCTTATAAACTTCTTAGAACTGCTCTTGCTACATAAGGTTTGGTATGTACATACCCACTTTTTTGTGTGTTAGGATATTTTTTAAAATTTCCCTTTGATATCTTCTTCAATCTAATGGATCCATTTGATCCAGCAGTGTGTTGTTTAATCTCCATGTAGTTGTGAGTTTTCCAGCTTTCCTACTGTTATTGATTTTTATTTTTATACCATTGTGATCAGTAAATATACTTGATATTATTCCCATCTTCTTGAATTTGTTGAAACCTGTTTTTGTCCTACTATATGATCTGTACTAGAAAATATTCCATCTCAACTTGAGAAGAATGTGTGTTTTGTTGTTGCTGAATGGAATGTTCTGTGTATATCTGTTATGTCCATTTAGTCTAATGTGTTAAAATCATTGTTTCCTTATTGATTTTCTGTCTGATGATCTAACCATTGTTGACCATGGGAAATTAAATTTCCCAATATTATCGTATTGCTCTTTAATTTCTTCTCTAAGTTCTGTTAGTATGTACTTTATATATTTAGGTGCTCTGATGTACACCTATTACAATTTGTATATCTTTCTCATTAATCGGTTGTTTATCATTATATAATGACCTTCTTTGTTTCTTTTGATAATTTTTAGCTTAAAGCTTATATTTTTGTGATATCAGTATATACTGCTTTCTTTGGTTATCTTTTGTGTGAAATATCTTTTTCCATCCTCTCACAAGTCTGTGTACCCTTAAAGTTGTAGTGAGTTTCTTCTGGGCTGCCTATTTCTGTATCTTGTTTTTTAAACCCATGCAGCTATTCTGTATCTTTTGACTGCAGAATTTAATTAATTTACATTCAAAATAATTATTGATTAATAATATGTTACTAATGCCATCTCATTAACTGTTTTCCAACTGTTTTGCAATTATCTTGGTCCTTTCTTCCTCTCTTGCAGCCTTCCTTTGTGAATTGATGATTTTCCATAGTGATATGCTTTGAATCCCTTCTCTTTATCTATTGGATCTATTGGAAACCTAGTATAGGTTTTGCTTTGTAGTTACTAGATAGCTTACATAAATCATAATATGTATGTACATAAATATTATATAAATATATATGCATGTATATATAATATAGAACATTCTAGTTTATGCTGGTAGCAACATCAATTGTAAAAAACCCTTTACCACTTTTCTTTTCTTTCCTTTTATGCTGAATGTCACAAATTATTGACTTTGTGTTTATTAACAAGTTAGAGTAGCTATATTTATTTTTAAAGCTCTTGTCTTTTAGTCTTTATACTATAGTTAAGTGGTTAATAACACCCCCCATATAACAGTATTGGAATATTCTGAATTTTAGTATATATTTACCTTTGTGAGTGTGCTGCAAATTTTCACATGTTTTCATGTTAACTAATTATCTATTTGTGTTCTCTCTCTTTTATTTTTGAGAAACCTGGCTAGAGGTTTATCAATTTTGTTTATTTTTTCAAAAAACCAACTCTTGGTTTCATTGATCTGCTCTACAGTTTTTTTAGATTCTATATTGTTTATTTCCACTCTGATCTTTATTATTTCTCTTCTTCTGCTGGGTTTGGGGGGTCTTTGCTGTTCTGTTTCTAGTTCCTTTAGGTGTGCTGTTAGATATTGTATTTGGGATCTTTCTTGTTTCTTAAGATAGGCCTGGATTGCAATGTATTTTCCTCTCAGGACTGCCTTCACTGCATCCCAAAGCGTTTGGATTGCTGTATTTTCGTTTTCATTTGTTTCCATATATTTTTAATTTCTTCTCTAATTGTCTGGTTGACCCATTCATTCTTTAGTAGGGTGTTCTTTAACCCCCATGCTTTTGGAGCTTTTCCAGACTTTTTCCTGTGGTTGATTTCAAGCTTCATCGCATTGTGGTCTGAAAGTATGCATGGTATGATCTCAATTCTTGTATACTTATGAAGGGCTGTTTTGTGACCCAGTATGTGATCTATCTTGGAGCATGTTCCATGTGCACTTGAGAAGAAAGTATATTCTGTTGCTTTGGGATGCAGAGTTCTAAATATATCTGTCAAGTCCATCTGATCCAATATATCATTCGGGGCCCTTGTTTCTTTATTGTCTAGATGATCTATCCATTGTTGTAAGTGGGGTATTAAAGTCCCCTGCAATTACCACATTCTTATCAATAAGGTTGCTTATGTTTGTGATTAATCGTTTTATGTAGTTGGGAGCTCTCATATTCAGCATATAGACATTTATAATTGTTAGCTCTTCCTGATGGATAAACCCTGTAATTATGATATAATCCCCTTCTTCATCTCTTGTTACAGCCTTTAATTTAAAGCCTAGTTTGTCTGATATAAGTATGGCTACTCCAGTTTTCTTTTGACTTCCAGTAGCATGATAGATAGTTCTCCATCCCCTCACTTTCAATCTGAAGGTGTCTTCAGGCCTAAAATGAATGTCTTGTAGACAGCAAATTGATGGGTCTTGTTTTTATCCATTCTGATACCCTATGTCTTTTGGTGGGGGCATTTAGTCCACTTACATTCAGTGTTATTATTGAAGGATATGGATTTAGAGTCATTGTGATATCTGTAGGTTTCATGCTTTTAGTGATGTCTCTGGTACTTTGTGGTCTTTGCAACATTTCACTCACAGAATCCCCCTTGGGATCTCTTGTAGGGCTGGTGTAGTGGTGATGAATTCCTTCAGTTTTTGTTTGTTTGGGAAAACTTTTATCTCTCCTTCTATTGTGACTGACAAACTTGCTGGATAAAGGATTCTCAGCTGCATATTTTTTTGTTCATCACATTGAAGATTTCCTGCCATTCCTTTCTGGCCTTCCACGTTTCAGTAGATAGGTCTGCTACTACCCTTATGTGTCTACCTTTGTATGTTAGGGCCCGTTTATCTCTATCTGCTTTTAGAATTCTCTCTCTATCCTTGTATTTTTCCAGCTTCACTATGATATGTCATGCAGAAGATTGATTCAAGTTATGTCTGAAGGGAGTTCTCTGTGCCTTTTGGATTTCAATGCCTGTTTCCTTCCCCAGATCAGGGAAGTTCTCAGCTATGATTTGTTCAAGTACACCTTCAACCCATTTCTCTCTCTCTTCCTCTTCCTCCTCCTCCTCCTCCTCCTCCTCCTCCTCCCCCCTTCTTCTTCTTCTTCTTCTTCTTCTTCTGGAATTCCTATGATACGTATATTGTTCCATTTGATTGAATCACTTAGTTCTCTAATTCTCCCCTCATACTCCTGGATTTTTTTTATCTCTCTTTTTCTCAGCTTCCTCTTTTTCCATAATTTTATCTTCTAATTCACCTATTCTCCCCTCTGCCTCTTGAGTCCATGCTGCGGTTGCCTCCGTTTTATTTTACACCTCATTTATAGCATTTTTTAATTCATCATGACTATTTTTTAGTCCCTTGATCTCCATATCAATAGATTCTCTGCTGTCCTCTATGCTTTTTTAAAAGCATAAAAAGCACAGCAATTTTATGACCATTACTCTAAATTCTTATTCAGTTACAATGCTTAATCGGTTTTGATCAATTAATTAGCTGTTGCTACTTCCTGGAATTTCTTTTGAGGAGAATTCTTCCGTTTTGTCATTTTGGCTAGTTTTCTGTCCTCATGCTTTCAAAAGCTTGTTGTGTGCTCTGTACCTGCAAGCACTGCTATATTAAAGGAGGGTCATACATACACTGTCCAGGGCCTGGCCCTTCAGAAAGTGTTTTTCCAGAGACTGTTACTTGCTCTCTGTCATTGTAACTTTCGTTATTTTATTACCGTACTCTAGTGATATTTTAGACCCTCCACCAGGTGTGCTTTGATTTGTTCCTTGGAGTAGCCCTGTAAAGGAAAACAGATAGACAAACAGGAGGAAAAATATGCAAACACTTGCAAATAAATAAACAAAAACAAAAAAAAAGCTAAAGACTAAAAAAAAGCCCCAAAACACCAACTACACGTAAGGAAGAGGGTGGAGGCAGTGCTAATGGAAGAGCAGATACAAAGAGAGAAATGACAGGAGTGGGGGAAAAAGAAAAAAAATAAACATTGACTAGGCAGAGAGACTAAAAGGCTTAATGCAGAGAGAGAAAGGAAAATAAAGAAGGAGGTGGGAAAAACGAAACAAAAATAAAGTTACCCAGACAGAGAAACTATATGGCTTGATTATTCCAGAGAGAGATAATGGAGTGTAAAGAAGGAGGTGTAGAACATGTGTCAAGACAATGGATTAAATATGTCTGTTTAGACAAACCAATAACCAGAGTAACCAGCCTAGGGGAGGGAAGAGATAAGAAGGAGAAATGGGAGGGGGGGGGTGGAGAATATATTTTTCTAGCCAGGATTGACCTAGAGTTAATCCAAGCAATGCTGCAGTGCTTGTTGGGATGAGCTGTCCGCAGGGTCTGTCCAGCTCCGGTAGATACACAGTTACCCAGTGCTAAGTGGCGTGGTTTGGTGTAGTCTGGATCCACCTCCACTATGGGCCCTGGGAGTGATCCCTGAGGCTCCGCCTTGGTGGTGGGGGGGGTGGTGGGGAATGGTGATCACCCAGTCTCTTCTCCATGGACCGGGACCCAGTGGATTCTGTTTGAGTCGGCCTCACTGTGCCATGGGTGCAGACGGGGTGGTCCTTCTTGCTCCGCCAACTCCCCTGACCCTGCGCTTGGCTAGGATTAAAGTCCCACTCCATGCTCTCTGGCACTGGGGAAGTGCCTGTCAGTGCCACCTGATATGTGGTCCTGGTTGTCTCTGTCTGTGCCGCTACACTTCAGGGAGGACAGCCTTCTCCTACTGCAGACTGAGCTGCCACCCTTGTGGATGCGGGCAGACACAGGCAGGCTTTGTCTTTTCCCACAGCACTCCAGGGAGATGGCCGCCTCCTTCTACTCTAGACTATGCCACTGCCGACCTCACCACGAGCCCTCAGGGTGGCAGATGCAGGCAGGTTTTGTCTTTTCCCACAGCACTCCAGGGAGACGGCTGCCTTTTCCTCCTGAAGACTGCGCCCTTGGCCCACCCACTGAGCCCAGGGGTGGTGATGCAGGCAGCCTTTGTACTACTGCACAGCCCTCTAGGGAGGGAACCACTTTCTCCAACTGTGGACTGAGTCCCTGACCTACCACTGCACATAGGCCTTGGCTCCCCTCCTTCCCAGGTGTATGAACAGGGAGCTGGCCCCAGTCCGAAGAGAGCCCTGCAGTTAGAGATTGGATCCCTCTCCGTCTCAGTCCCGAGGTCTTTCTCCTGTCCAGATATGGCCCTACACTTCCCTAGCTGCTCTTTCTCTTCTCTTCCTCTCTCCTCCAGAGGGGGTCCCTCCCATCGGTGCCCACACGGCCTTTTTTTTTTTTTTTTATTTCCCCCAGTTTGCAGTCAGCCACCTATGTTTTTTCCAGCTTTCCCATTTTCTTCCTGGTAGATTCAGTCTCTTTTCCTCCCAGGCTCTGATGTTCAAAGTCCTTTGGCTTCTGCACTTCTTTGTTTGAGAGAAGCAGGAAGTATGGATCCTCCTACTTCTCCGCCATGTGGGACCCCTTTTCATGTTACTAATTAGTATTGTTTTACTTTAGCTTGAATAATTTTCATCTGGAAGACAAGTCTCGTGGTAATGATTTCCCTCAGCTTTTGTTTTTCTGGAATTCTTCACTTCTCTCTATTTCTAAAGGATTAACTTTGATGGATAGAGTATTCTTTAGCTTTTTTTTTTTTCTTTCTTTCAGCAGTTTGACGATATTATCCTTTTCTCTCCTGGCCTACAGACTTTCTGGTGAGAAATCTTCAGATTTCTCTTGTAGGTTACCATCTTTTGTTTTTTTCCTTGCTGCTTTTAGGATTCTCTATTTGTCTTTTATTTTGGACAGTTGTATTAAAATGTGTTTGGGAGAAGATAGTTTTTTTAACTTTAAAAAATATTTTAGAGAGAGCACAGGAAGGGCAGAGGGGCACGAATAGAGAGGGAGAGAATCTTAAGCAGACTCCATGCCCAGTGCAAAGCCTGACTTGAGTCTTGATCCCATGGCACTGGGATCATGATCCAAGCCAAAATTAAGAACCAGGTGCTCAACTGACTGAGTCACCCCAGTGACCCAGGGAAGATAGTTTTGTATGGAAATTATGGGGTGATATATTAGCCTATTGAATATGGATATTCAAATCTCTCCCCAGGTTTAAGAATTTCTCAGCCATTATTTTTTTTTAAATAAGGTTTCTTCTCCCTTCGCCCTCTCTTATCTTTCTGGAACTGCATTAATTTGCACATTGTTTCATTTGATGGCATCCCATAGATCACTGGCATTCATCACCCTTTTTCATTCTTTTTTCTTTATTCTTTTCTAACTCAGTAAATTCAAACTTTTTACCTTCCAAATCACAGATTCTTCCTTCTCTCTCTTTTTTTTTAATTTTTCACTGTTTATTTATTTTCAAGAGAGAGAGAGAGAGAAAGACAAAGCACAAGCAGGGGAGGGGCAGAGAGAGAGGGAGGCACAGAATCTGAGGCAGGCTCCAGGCTCTGAGCTGTCAGCACAGGGGCCTCAACTCATGAACCCTGAGATCATGACCTGAGCCAAAGTCAGACACCCAACTGACTGAGGCACTCAGGCGCTCCTTCTTCCTTCTCTTTGATCTATCTGATGTACATACTCTCTATTGCATATTTCATTTCATTTATTGTATTCTTCACCTCCAGAATTTCTGTTTGGTTCTTTTAACAATATATTTTTGTTAATTTTATTTTGTTCATATGGTGTTTTGCTGATTTTTGACTTGTTTTTCTGTGTTTTCCCACAGCACATCAAATTTCCTTAAATTTTGAATTCTTTTTTTTTATGTTGATTTATTCTCGAAAGAGAGACAGACAGAGACAGAGTGTGAGTGAGGGAGGGTCAGAGAGAGAGGGAGAGACAGACTCTGAAGCAGACTCCAGGCTCTGAACTGTCAGCACAGAGCCTGGACGTGGGGCTCAAACTCACAAACTGTGAGGTAATGACCTGAGCCAAAGTCAGATGCTTAACCAACTGAGCCACCCAGGCACCCCAAATTTTGAATTCTTTATAGAGTAGATCTCTATGTCTATGTAGATCTCTATGTCTATGGGTTCCATTACTGGAAGATTGCTGTAACTCTTTGGTGACATCATGTTGGCAGGAGAATTACTGGCAGAAATGGTAAGCTGTCACCAGGTTTACTGAACTCAAAATCATATTGTTCTGTTTGCAATCCATTGATCAGGAAGCCAGGATCAGTGCACAAATGGAAACCACTTCTCTCAATCAGACATTCATGGGATACAAACTCTATTTGTCACAGCTAAGAAAATCACTAAAAGAGAATGTGCTTCACAAGAAAGAAGAAGGCATGGGATCCACTAACACAGACTACTACAGAAAAAAAATGGAAAATGATTTTAGGATGATGATTACAGGAGGGAGGTTCCATGATGGCACCCATGTGCAGGAGGATGTTGTCACTGAGGAGAGTAAGTGTGCTTGTTAATTAATTACAGATACATAAAGGAGAAGAAGGTGATAGGCCTGCTCAGGTTGGATTTAGTAGATATTATCTAAACAAAACAATAATTAGCAGTTTGAGTGTATTATTTGGAAATAGTTAAAGGCCAAAAGAAACAGTCAAAATATTTCAAAGGGGGTGCTTACTTATGAAAGGTATCAGGGATAGAGAAGGTTGGAACAGGTGACTCTTCTACAGGTGATCAAGAGTAATTATATGTGAACTTTATTTCATATACATATATAAACTTTATATAATGTTTATATTTATATATGCATATATTGCACATATTTAAGTATATATTATTATATAATGTTTATATATTTATATGTAATATAATATTATACAATGCTTGTATGTTATTATGTAATGTTTTTGTAACATTATATAAATGTCATATATGTATATAAAACTATATAAAATACTTACACAATTTTTAAACATTTGAATCTAGGTTAGTTAACTTATAGTGTAATAATGGTTTCAGGCATAGAATTTAGTGATTCATACTTACATATAACAACCAGGGCTCACCCCAACAAGTGCCCTCCTTAATGTCATCACCCATTTAGCCCATCCCCCAAGCCCTCCAGCAAACCTTAGATTTCTGTATATGAGCCTCTTATGCTTTGCCTTCCTCTCTGTTTTTACCCTATTTTTCCTTCCCTTTTCTATTTTTATCTGTTTTGTTTCTTAAATTCCATATATGAGTGAAATCATATGATATTTGTCTTTCTCTGACTTACTTTGCTTAGCACAATTCATTCTAGCTCCACCTGCATTGTTGCAAATGGCAAGATTTCATTCTTTTGATGGCTGAGTAATATTCCCTTGTGTGTATATACAACATCTTCTTTATCCATTTGTCAGTTGGTGGACATTTGGGGTCTTTCCATGACATGGCTATTGTTGATAGCACTGCTATAAACATTGGAATGCATGTGCCTCCTTTGAATCGCATTCATGTATCCTTTGGATAAATACATAGCAGTGCAATTGCTACTTTTAATTTAAAATATATATTTTTTTAATTTTTTGAAGCACCCCCATACTGTTCTCCAGATTGTCTTCACCAGTTTGATTTCCACCAACGGTGCAAAAGTATTCTCTTTTCTCCGCATCCTCACCAACATCTGTTATTGCATGAGTTTTTAATTTTATCCATTCTGACAGGTGTGAGGTGGTATCTCATTGTGGTGTTGATTTGTATTTCCCTGATGATAAGTGATGTTGAGCATCTTTTCATGTATCTGTGAGCCATCTGAATGTCTTCTTTGGAAAAGTGTTATGTCTTTTGCCCATTTCTTCGCTGGATGATGATGATGATGATGATGATGATGATGATGATGATGATGATTTTGGGATTTGAGTTTTATAAGTTCTTTATAGATTTTGGATACTAACCCTTTATCCATTACGTCATTTGTAAATATCTTCTCCCATTCCATCAGTTGCCTTTTAGTTTTGTTGTTTGTTTCCTTCATGTGCAGAAGCTTTTTGTCTTAATGAAGTCCCAGTAGTTCATTTTTGGTTTTGTTTCCATGCTTCTGGAGATATTTCAAGTAAGAAGTTGCTGTGGCCAAAGACAAAGAGATTGTGGCCTGTTTTCTCCTACAGGATTTTGATGGTTTTGGTCCTACATTTAGTCTTTCATCCATTTTGAGTTTCTTTTGGTGTACATTGTAAGCAAGTAGTCCAGGTTCACTCTTCTTCCTGCCACTGTCCAGTTTTCCCAACACCATTTGCTGAAAAGATTGTTTTTTTTCCCCCATTGGATATTTTTTCCTGCTTTGTTGAAGATTAGCTGGCCATACATTTGTAGGTCTGTTTCTGGGATCTCTATCCAATTCCATTGATCTAAGTGTCTGTTTTTGTGCCAGTATCATACTATTTTGATGATTACAGTTTTATAAGACAGCTTGAAGTCTGGAATTGTGGTGCCTCTAACTGGTTTTCTTCTTCAACATTACTTTGGCTATTTGGGGTCTTCTATGGTTCCGTACAAATTTTAGGTTTGCTTGTTCTAGCTCTGTGAAGAATGCTGGTGGTATTTTGATATGGATTGCATTGAATGCATAGATTGCTTTGGGTAGTATTGACATTTTAACAATATTTGTTTTTCCAATCCATGAGCATGGACTGTATTTCCATTTCTTTTTGCCTTCTTCAATTTCTTTCATAATCTTTCTAGAGTTTTCAGAGTGCATATCTTTTACATCTTTGGTTAGTCTTAGTACTAGGTATTTTATGGGTTTTGGTGTAATTTTATTTTTATTTTTTAATTGTTTTACATGCATTTATTTATTTCAAGAGAGACAGAGTTAGCAAGTGGGGGAGGGGCAGAGAGAGAAGGAGAAGGAGAATCCCAAGCAGACTCTGCACTGGCAGGACAGAGCCTGCTGCAGGGCTCGAACCGACAAAATGCAAGACCATGATCTGTGCCAAAACCAAATATCAGATGCTTAACTGACTGAGCCACTAAGGCACCCCTTATCTGGTGTAATTTTAAATGGATCAATTCCTTTATTTCTCTTTCTACTGCTTATAGAAATAGAACTGATTTCTCTATGTTGATTTTATATCCTGCTACTTTGCTGTATTCATGCATCCATTAGAGCAGGTTTTTGGTGGAGTCTTTCAGGTTTTCTAGGTGGAGTGTCATGTGATCTGCAAAGAGTGAATGTTTGACTTCATCCTTGCTGGATTTGGATGCCTTTTATTACTTTTGCTGTTGTTGTCTGATTGCTGAGGCCAAGATTTCCAGTAGTATGTTGAATAAAAGTGGTGAGAGTGGATATCCTTGTCCTGTTCCTGGCCTGAGGGGGAAAGCTCTCAGATTTTTCCCACTGAGAATGATATCAGCTGTGGGTCTTTTGTATATGACCTTTATCATGTTGTGGTATGTCCCTTCTATCCCCACTTTCTTGAGGGTTTTTATCCAGAAAGGATGCTGTATTTTACAAATCTTTTTCTGCATCTATTGAGAGGATCATGTGGTTCTTAACCTTTATTTTATTAATGTGATGTGTCACGTTAATTCATTTGTAAATATTGAAACATCCCTGCAGCCCAGGAATAAATACCATTGATAATGGTGAATAATTGTTTTCATGTATTGTTGGAAATGGTTTGCTAGTATCTTGTTGAGAATTTGTGCATTGATGTTCATCAGAGATATTGGTCTGTAATTCTTTTTAGTGGGGTCTTTGTCTGGTTTTGAATCAAGGTAATCATGGCCTCATAGAATGAGTTTGGAAGTTTTAAAATATTTTTAAAATGATTAAATTCTATAATAAAATAAATTTTGAGATTAATATTGTGTAATCTTAATGTAACATACATAACAAAATATATTGCACTTTCCTATCCTTATACAAACAGAATATAACATTTTCTCTATAAAATCACAAGAGACTCTAATGGTTTAGGTTAATGGAACATGGCTTTGTATGGCAATGGTTTATCTCTCACATATATTTGCAAAATGTGTGCGGCTGAACTTTAATATTACATCAAAGTGACAAAGAGTTCTAACTTTGGGGCCAGCATACTTGGTTTTAAAAGCTGCCTCCCATGCTCACATTGTGGTAGTGGATGAGTAACTTAAGTTCTCTGAACCTCAATTTCCTCATCTCGAGAATTTGATAATTAGGCTAGCCTTCCTTGTAGGGTAACAGTGGGAATCAAAAGGGTCAATATATGTAAAGTGTTTAAAATAGTCTAACTCCGGGGCACCTGGGTGGCTCAGTTGGTTAAGCGTTTGACTTCGGCTTAGATCATGATCTCACGGTCCATGGGTTCGAGCCCCGCATCGGGCTCTGTGCTGACAGCTCAGAGCCTGAAGCCTGCTTCAGATTCTGTGTCTCCCTCTGTCTCTGACCCTCCCCCATTCATGCTCTGTCTCTGTCTCAAAACTAAATAAACATTAAAAAAAAATTTAAAACAAAATTTAAAATAGTCTAACTCCTATTAAGTGCACTAGAAGTGTTTGCTATCTTTATTAGGGAGGGCATGAAGAACCAGTATAAAATTGGAAGCCAGTATATAAAGCCAAATGTTCACAGAGAGAGTTCAAATGTGAAAGACAAGTGATATAAATTTGGCTCACTGTAGAACCACAGCACTGCTAGAGTTTGGAGGGAATAAGGGAGATACAAACTTAAAACTTTTAGGAATTTACCCAAGGGATACAGGAGTGCGGATGCATAGGGGCTCTTGTACTCCAATGTTTATAGCAGCACTTTCAACAATAGCCAAATTATGGAACGGGCCTAAATTTCCATCAATTGACGAATGGATAAAGAAGATGTGGTTTATACATACAATGGAAACTACTTGGCAATGAGAAAGAATCAAATCTGGCCATTTGTAGCAACATGGATGGAAGTGGAGAGTATTATGCTAAGTGAAATAAGTCAGGCAGAGAAAGACAGATACCATGTTTTCACTCATATGTGGATCCTGAGAAACTTAACAGAAGACCATGGGGGAGAGGAACGGGGTGGGGGTGGTGCGGATGTTACAGAGAGGGAAGGAGGCAAACCATAAGGGACTCTTAAATACTGAGAACAAACTGAGGGTTGATGGGGGCGGGGAGAGGGGAAAGTGGGTGATGGGCATTGAGGAGGGCACCTGTTGGAATGAGCACTGGGTGCTGTAAGGAAACCAATTTGACAATAAATTATACTTAATAAAAAATAAAAATAAATGAATATCTGTGACTCTTGCTAGACTCAGATGAGTCGGCATGCAATACAGAAAACAGGCCATAGCATTAGCAGTGTGATTAGTTATTAGAAAACAAAAATCCCTTCCTGACAGAGGGATTTTAATGGGAAGCCAAGGAATGTTGTAAATGGAAGATTTTTGAGATAATAAACAAAATTGGTAGAGATCACTTTAATGTTCAATATAAAAGGTTTGGAGATATTTGGATTATTTTCAATTTTGAAAGTTTTATTTAAATTCCAGTTAACATACAGTGTAATATTAGTTTCATGTGTAGCAGCTAGTGATTCAACACTTCTGTACAACACCAGGTGCTCATCACAAAAAGTGCCCTCCTTAATCCCCATCACCCATTTAACCAATTCCCCACCCACCTTCCCTCTGATAACCCTCAGTTTGTTCTCTATAGTTAAGAGTCTGTTTCTTCATTTACCTCTCTCTTTTTTCTCCCATTGCTTGTTGGTTTTGTTTATTAAATTCCACATATGTGTGAAATCATATGGTATTTGTTTTTCTTTAATAAACTTACTTCACTCAGCATAATACTTTAGCTCCATCCATGTCATTGTAAATGGCCAGGTTTCATTCTTTTTGTGGTTGAGTAATATTCCATTGTATCTATATATACCACATTTTACCCCCTCATATCTAGGATTAGGGTAAGGTTTAGGGCTAGGTTTAGGCAAGGTGTTAGTGTTAACCCCAGAGTTATATTATGTGCCTGGTGTCCTGTAGATCAAAGACCTCTCTAGGGATTAGGTTTGGGTTAGGATTTTAATTAGGGATTAGGAATTATGGTTTTGGGTTAGGGTTAGTGCTAGGTTTAGGATTTAATTAAGGTATGTGGCTAGCAACCTGCAGTTTAGAGACATCTCCAGAGAATGAAATACCAGAATTCTGTTGGAGTGAGAATAGATATGGCAGCTGTCTACTAAGCTGAGGGAAGGAGTGGAGTTAGGGCTGTAAATACTCTTACATAGATTTTCTAAACTTTTTTAGGCATAAACTTGTAATTGATTCTATAAGACAATCAGGAAAGCATAAAAGGTGTAGTTCCACTCTCAAAAAGCACCAGGTTAATAACGAAAAGGTGAGTTTTAATGTATTCCATCTTTTCTGTTTCATGGCTCCTGAACCTCCCCTACTTTTAACCAGTAGTCCCGCAAATTTGGGCTTTACCGCCATGGGGGGCAGGGGAAAAATCAGGTGAATCAGCAGAACCCATTCCTTTCATTGACAATACAATTCAAAGTACCTTTACCCCACTGGTTGGTAATAAGTTCTGTGGTGTCCCAGGACAAGGACAACATCATGTTGAAGGAATTTCTGTGAAGAGTTTTTTTCTTGTGAATATTACACTGCTCTAACCTGGATAGTTCCTTGAAGGGTATTAATTGCAATTATGGGATTTGTCTTCCCCATGGCCCCAGTCAAGGAAAGAAAGTCACATTATTCTTTTTGTTTCCTTAAAGGTCCTATTTGCTCTGGGATAAGGGTTCCATCCCCTGATACCTTAAATGCCCTAAAGAATTCTTGCATTCTGCTCAAAGCACATCTTCTTGACAAGCTCAGCCTTTCTTTTCTGTGGCGATGATAGCCACAGTTTGTTTTAGATTCTGCTTTCCATGGTTAGATTTTGAACATTAGCACAGTTGGTACAGGAAGGCAGTTAGGTCGATAGTCTCAGGTTGCATGATATCCAGAGAGCTTGATTGCTTTGTAAATGGTAAAGCATAGAGCATGAAGAGAACAGTGGGGAGAGGGACAAATACATGAAGGTCAGTATGGAAAAGCTGAGAGAGCCCTGGATAAGAGCTAGGTTTAATTCAAAGACACAGACATGAAAGGAATTAGGAGAATGTCTGTTAGTGACACTGGGGTTAAAAGAGAGCACTAAGCCACCCATTTTCCCCATGATGTTTGACTTCAAAGAATAGAAGATATTTTATTCCACAATTCTAAAGCTACCTTTATAGGGCCTTCATTCCCTCTTTTCCTCTAAGAAGAAAATCAAGACATAAATCCCTAAATTTCTCTTTTTATGAATTCTGGATAGTTTGTCCCTTATCTCTTATTCCTTTTCACTTCTAGGAGAATGCTAAACAATGGCTGGTATTGCAGTTAAATGTTACACAACTGCTGCTTTCTTTTAATTAATGTACAAAGGAATTCAGACAGCTTTCTTTGTAAGGCAAGACAGTTTTGACTACCTCAGAGGAAATACCCACAGCATTTGAGTTAAAATATTTTGTGGTGTATTGCCTCTTATTTTAGGAAAATAAAAAAAATCCCTTGGAAAATTTCCACCATCCCTCATGAGGTTAATGACACATTACGAATAATATAAAATGGTGTATAGATATATTTGTGAATCAATCTTAATAATTTTGGGCCACATTAAATATTCCTGTCTCTCCAGCTGTAATTTGACCAATTAGACATCCCTAACATCTTTTTAAAATGCTAATATTATAATATTTGAGCTAGTTAAAGTCCTTCAAAAGACAGTATGTGGGTCTGTTCTGCCTGAATTTGTGATTGCTGTCTTCTGTCAGAGGGTGAGGGGAGATGTGTTGGGGCAAAGCTATTTGGGAACATGTAAATGTGGGTTACTATATCTTTTAGCAACAATTATAAAGTGTTAGTATTTTCTATGAAAGATTGGTAACACACAAGAGAAAACAAGCAAACAAAAACCAAATTATTAATACACATTGGAGTTCCTTAACTTTATTTTTCACAAAAATAAACAAGCACAAAAGATCAAGTATAAAAGAAACTTACAACTGGATTTTATGCAATATTCACATATCTTTGCCTATTAAAAATCAGTGAGTTTTCTATTCAGAAGTTCAATTTGAAATTGTAGAAAACCTAAAAATGTGGAATAATTATAAATTATGACTTAGAATTCAAATGTCTTAGCTGCTGTCCTAAAGCATGTGAAATTTTGTGGAAACTGTCTTTCCAGCTCTTGCCCAAGCCTCACAGCCTGGGATTCACATTTAGTCCCAAGAACCACAGGTTCCTGTCCAGCTTCCTGCTCTAAACACCTTCCCTTTTCCTTTTGCTTCCTCTGCAATTTTCTTCAATTCTGTAATTTAATTTTGGTCTTTCAAAGTTAGTTCTAATCTCATTTATGGTTGGAAGTATTCCATCACTGAATCATCCTTATTTCACGTCTCAATTAGTATTAAGACCTTTAGTTTAGCTCATAGTGTGAATACTCATTTTGGGATGTATGTGTGAACACGTGAGCCTTTGTTTATACTTCCAGTTGATGCTATTTCTTTTTTCTCTAAAAATAAGTCGTTAGCATACATAAATGAATATTTTCTTCTTCCTGTAATCATAATGCAATTGAAATTTATTTTTTTCACCAAATATTAACATTTTAAAGTTGGTACTCAGTTGTTTTTCATCTCATGGTAGGCTCTCATTTATATGTAAGATTATTAAGAGTAGAGATATTCCTTTCTTTGTAACCACAAAATTGGAAAAGGCCTGAAAATACATAAAAGAGGAATAAATTGAAAGGTTTTTTTGTTAAAAAGATTATTTTTCATGAAGATTGTCTTCCTGGCTATGGAACTTAATCTTTAATCTTTATTTATCCAATAGCAATTTAGTGATTCATAAAAAGAACTCATTCACTTCAGAAGTTATTGATTTTATCTACAACAGAAGAAATATGTGAATGAAAAATAAAAACAAAACTATAAAAATGTTACTGAAACAAGAGCATTTTGGAAATGGCATAGGTTTTGCCCACACTACTGACCAGTGTTTAACAACCTTTGAGTTATCAGCCTTTGAGTTTATGGTTCTTTCTTCAGGTACTGGAAAAAATGAATGATGATGGGGAAAAATGCAAGTTCTGAAGGCTACTTTATTCTACTGGGTTTTTCACATTGGCCTCATCTGGAAGTAATTCTCTTTGTGCTTATCTTGATGTTCTACTTGGTGACATTGATAGGGAACCTGTTTATCATTGTCTTGTCATGCCTGGATGCCCGTCTCCATACTCCCATGTACTTCTTCCTCTCAAACCTCTCTTTTCTGGATCTCTGCTACACTACCAGCTCCATCCCTCAGTTGCTGGTCAATCTCTGGGGCCCAGAAAAGACCATCTCTTATGCCGGTTGCATGATTCAACTTTACTTTGTCCTTGCACTGGGAACCACAGAGTGTGTCCTCCTGGTGGTCATGTCCTATGACCGTTATGCAGCTGTCTGTAGACCCCTACATTACAGCGTGCTCATGAACCCTCGTTTCTGCCACCTGTTGGCTGTGGCTTCCTGGATCAGTGGCTTTATCACCTCAGCACTTCATTCCTCCTTTACCTTCTGGGTCCCCCTCTGTGGACATCACCAAGTGGACCATTTCTTTTGTGAGGTTCCAGCAGTGCTGCGACTATCATGTGTTGATACCCGTGCTAATGAGCTGACCCTCCTGATCATGAGCTCCATTTTCGTCCTCATACCACTCATCCTGATTCTCAGCTCATATGTTGCCATTGCCCTGGCTGTGTTTAGGATGCAGTCATCAGTCAAACTTCAGAGAGTCTTTGGAACATGTGGATCCCATCTTATGGTTGTGTCTCTCTTTTTCATTCCAATCATGTGCATATATCTGCAGCCACCATCAGGAAGTTCTCAAGATCAAGGCAAGTTCATTGCCCTCTTTTATACTGTTGTTACGCCTAGCCTCAATCCTCTAATCTACACTCTCAGAAACAAAGATGTAAGAGGGGCAGTAAGGAGACTAGTGGGATGGGAGTGGGATTTGTGATAGAGAGATCACAATTTTTATCCTGCAACTTTTGTTCAGAGTCTGGTCCATCTTGGAAGGTGGTTTCCCTCTTTCTTTGATACTTATTTTAGTCTACAACCCAGAAAGCATAGAAGAAAGTTCAGTCCTAACTTTGGATTCATTTTATTGACTAATTCTAAAACATTATCTAGAGGTAACTTTTTGATTTGTAACACTTTAATCTTTAATAATTCCATATTTAGTGTCCATAGAAATTAGGGACTTTTTTTAAGTTTATTTATTCATTTTGAGAGAGACAGAGAAAGCACAAGTTGGGGAGGATCAGAGAGAGAGAGAGAGAGAATCCCTAGCAAGCTCCATAAAGCACTGAGCCTCATGTGGGCTTGAATTCACCAAACAGTGAGATCATAACCTGAGCTGAAATCAAGAGTTGGATGCTCAACTGACTGAGCCACCCAGTTTTCACTAGGAGCTGAGTTTTAAAAATAATATGTTAAGGGGAGCCTGGGTGGTTCAGGATAATTAGGCATTGGACTCTTGACTTTGGCTCAGGTCATGATCTCATGGTTTGTGAGTTCAGGTCCCACATCTGGCTCTGCACTGACAGTGTGGAGCCTGCTTGGGATTCTGTCTCCCTGTCTGTTCCCCACTGGCTCTCTCTCTCTCTCTTTCAAAATAAATAAATAAAAACTTTAAAAATAAATAAAAGAATAATATGCTAAATTATGGACTGAGCAATAATATCTACAAAAAGATGGGAGCAGTAAAGACATAGATGAATGGAGTTTTTGGTCATTCACAGGCATTCAATTTAGCTAAATGGTGAAAAGATGTATGACAATTCTTTGGTTGAAGCATACTTTTTTTCAGATACTATATTATAGTGTTTTATTCTATGGGTCTATATGCTTGTCACATTGAACAATATAAAGAAATAACTGTTCAAAATCATTCATTTATTCACCTATCCAATTATTCATCTACTCATTCATTTATTCATTTACCTCAGTAGCTAAATATCTTCTAGATTTCAGAGTTTTGTTGAAATAGATGAATAAAACACTCTTTTTGATTGAATAGAACTCATTTTCTGGTGGGGGAAATAACAATATAAGATAAAAAAAATAAAGTATCATTGTATGACTTAATTTGTCACTGGGCACAGTGCTAATAAATTAGGATAGCTTTTTAAAATTTAAAACAAGGGGTGTCTGTGTAGCTAGTCAGTTAAATGTCCAACTTTGGCTCAGGTCATGAACTTACAATTCAAGAGTTTGAGCCCCACGTTGGGTTCTCCACTCTTAGTGCAGAGCCCGCTTGGGATCCTCTGTTTCCCTCTCTCTCTGCCCCTCCCCACTCTCTCTGTTTGTCAAAAATATCAAAATAAATAAATAAACTAATTAATTAATTAAATTTAAAACAAAACAAGGAGTTTGGCCATAAATCTTGAAAAATAAATAACTATTTGTAATTCCTGTAAGATGATACTATTCAATAAAACCAAAGAAAGCGATATGTGTTTAATTTGTTTTGATTGGGCTTTCTTTTTTTTTAATTTTTTTTTTTCAACGTTTTTTTATTTTTATTTTTGGGACAGAGAGAGACAGAGCATGAACGGGGGAGGGGCAGAGAGAGAGGGAGACACAGAATCGGAAACAGGCTCCAGGCTCCGAGCCATCAGCCCAGAGCCCGACGCGGGGCTCGAACTCACGGACCGCGAGATCGTGACCTGGCTGAAGTCGGACGCTTAACCGACTGCGCCACCCAGGCGCCCCTTGATTGGGCTTTCTTAATGACATATTGAAAGTACATTAAAACTTTTCTTTTAAACATCGTTATTCTTTCTTTTAATGTTAAAAAAGAAATTGGTCTATATTCTTTAATTTATCACTCTTAGTGGTGGATAATAATACTGATGAGTCATGGGTGGAAGAGACTCTCCAGTAATACAGTACAGGTAAGCTTCTCTTCTTTTTCTACTTTTTAAAAAAACTTAAAAATGTATATACATATTTTTTTCCACTATATGTATACACATATACATATAGTGGGAATAACTTTTAAAATTGTTATTTATATACTGCCAACTAATGAGAATTCATAAATGGAACAATTAGGTGAAGTATCTGAAGCAGATAGAACTAGGTTCTGAAAAAATAATATGATTCATCCAAGGGATATCTTAATTATCTGAACAAATTATTGATAAAAATCATTGATTGGCATGTTAATTTTGCTTTTAAAACTTAATTTAATATGAATATTTGTCATTAGTATGGATATTACAAAAACCTTATATATGATTTTTTTCAATTAATTAATTATATCAATATGTGATATTTTTCTTGTAACGGCTTGACTGATGTATTACACATATCACTCCCCTCCCATCACCACTTGAAATAAACTTACTTTGCATATTCTATTTCAGAGTGGGAGACATGTTCAGCTGAAGCTAGTCAGCTTATATATAGGGGCAGTGGTCTAGGGACAATTTATTTTAAAGTGATCTCTTAGACACTCATCAGTCAGAGAAAGACAAATATCATAGGATTTCGCTCCTATGTGGAATTTAAGAAACAAAACAGATGAACATAGGGGAAGAGAAGGAAAAATAAGATAAAAAAAGAGAGGGAGGCAAACCATAAGAGACTCTTAAATACAGAAAAGAAACCAAGGGTTGCTGGAACGAGGTTGGGGGGAGAAATGGGCTCAATGGGTAATGGGCATTAAGGAAGGGGTGTTGGTATGAACACTGGGAATTATATGTTGGGGATGAATCACTAAATTCTACTCATGAAATTATTACACTAAATGTTAACTAACGTGGATTCAAAAAATAAATTTTAAAAAAGGAAACTTGTTACTTTTTTAGCTATAATTCAGATATTAAAGTTTTAGCTTATCACCTCTTTTAAGATCTAGATCCCATTAAGTGAATTATAAAACTAAGAATATAAAGTGCAGGATCTCCCCTAATCTCCTGAGTGCATTACTATTACATGGTCTGCTGTGCTTGGATCCCTCTCTGTGGATTTTGTTTGCTTCTCTCATCCTCTTTTTAATCTCTTACTAGACATGAACATTGATACAAGATAGAGTCCCATGAACCTATACACAAAGTAAGGCTCATATATATAATATATTTTTTATTAAATAATAGTTTTAATATTAAATCATGTGATGGGATCCCTTTACATATCACACATATTTTACAAAATATGAAAACATGGACTCCTACTACCTCCCTGGAAATACTACCATTTGGAATACCTCATGTAGCACTCGTCTTTCTGTTCTTTAAAAAAAAAAAAAGGCATGAGCAGGGGAGAGTCAGACAGAAAGACAGAGAGAGATAGAATCGCAAGCAGCTCCACAGTGTCAGTGCAGAGCCCGATGCGAATTCATGAAACCACGAGATCATGACCTGAGCCAAAACCAAGAGTTGGATGCACAACTGACTGAGTCACCCAGGAGTCCCCACTCCAGCCTTTCAACAGATTAATGGCTCTCTTTCTTCAGGTCTATTGAAGTATAACTTACATACAATAAAATCCATCCATTTAAAATGTACAGTCCAATGAGTTTTGACAAATGTATAATTATGTAAATATCACACAATGAAAACATAGAACATTTCCCTGACTCCCAAAAGAACACTGTGCTCTTTTGAAATTAATTCTCTTCGTCTACCTACAGCTTTAAGCAGGGATTAGTTTTCTTTCACTATAGTTTAGACTTTTCTTTCTTTTGTTGTTGTTCTTTTTTAGAATGTCATATAAATATAATGATACAGTGAGTAATCATTGAGTTTGACTTTCACTAGGCATGATGTCTTTGAAATTTATGCATGTGTCAGTACCTCCTTCCTTTTAAGTGATGTCTAGAATTCCATTGTATGAATAATGCACAATATATTCATTTGTCTGAAAATAGTCTTTTGGGAGTATTTACTTTTTTGCTAATATGAATAATGCTGTCATGAAAACTAGTAGACAAGTGTTTGTGTGGGCATGTAATTTTCATTTAACTTGGGTAAATGGGTAGTAGTGGAATTGATGGATCATGTCCCTAGTATATGTTCACATTTATTAGAAACTGTCAAAATGTTTTCACAGTGTCTGTACCATGATCACTGCAAAGAGCAGTATATGTGAGTTCCAACTGCCCACATTCTCTCTAACACTTGGTATTGTCAATCTTTATTCTTTTAGCTTTTCTAGTAGGTTTATAGCTATATCTCATTGTGAGGTTTTTTTTTTTTTTGCTTTCTAATTAAAGTATAATGAACATACAGTGTTATATTAGTTTCAGGTGTACAACACAATGATTAAACAATTCTATACATTACTCAATGTTAATTAAGTGTAGCCATCGTCTGTCACCAAACAATGTTATTACAATCTTATTGACCATATTTCTTATGCTGTACTTTTTATATCCATAGCTTATTTATTTTATAACTGGAAGTTTGTACCTCTTAATCTCCTTTTATCTATTTCATCCATCCCCACATACCTCCTCCCTGACAACCACTAGTTTCTCCTCTGTATTTAAGAGTGTGTTTTTATGTTTGTTTTTCTCTTTCTTCCTTAGTTTGTTCATCCTATTAAAGAACACAGGGCTGTGCAGGAGCCTGGAGTTTATGGTAAAGCACAGCGAAAACACAGGTTATATGCTTTCTGCATGTGCCTCTGTCTCCTGCTGTTGAATGGCTGCTCAAAGGTGCCATTTTGCCCTTGGGGAGGCAATATAACCTCTTCCAAATGCATAGCAGGAAGTAGAACCATGCTTTCCAGTGCAACCCTGGGGATCCCCACACCATGCTGTCCACTGTCCACCTCCAGGCCTCCACCCTCCTTCTCCCTAGGAGCACAGCTACTCACCTGGATTGACTCTGGAGAATGGTGCAGACTTCAGAAACCTCCCAAATTCAGCTCCACTGTTTGCAAAACTTGCCATAGTCATTTTCTCTTAATTCCCCAGCCAATGGTTTCAGGGGTGTGCTTTTCTTGCATGAACCTGACACACTGCTCCCTCTCCCCCTCTCTCCTCTCCTCTCTGAGAAAAGGGTTCCCTCCCTTCCATGGCACCACAGCTTTTTTCTCCCCCAACTCTACACTCTGCACTTGTACCTGCCTCATTTTCTCGCTCTAGTTATGCAGATTGTTCTCTTAATCCTCTGATCAATTTCCTAGTATTTGAAATGATTTGATGTTGATCTTTCTGTGTTCAAGAGATGAGGCAAGCCCAGGATCCCCCTACTACTCCACCATTTTAACTCCTACCCCAGAATTGAGGTTTTTTTAAATTGACATTATATCCTGTGACTGTGATAAAGGCACATGTTATTTTTGGTAGCTTTTGCATAGACCACTTATTATTTTCCAAGTACATGATCATGTCATCCACAAATAAAGACTTTTATTTCTATCTCTCCAATCGCTCTGCCTTTTATTTCTTTATCTTTCCATGTTTCGGCTGCTATGAAGTCTGGGTTACTAACAAGTGGAAGAACTGGGAGCAGAAATTCTTGCCTTGTTTGCAATCTTAAGGGAAAGTATTCAGTCTTTTGCCAATAATGATGTTATCAGCTGTATTTTATTGATGTCCTCTACCAGGTTCAGAAAGCTTCTTTCTATTCTTGGTTTGCTGAGAGTGTGTGAAATTTTGTCCACTGATTTTTCTGCATTTCCTGAGGTGATCCTGTGTTTCTTTCTACTTTATGCTATTAAACGGGAAATTTTGAAATTGATTTTCATAAGTTAAGCTAATTTGCCTCCTGGGGAAAAAAAATCTAAGTTGATCATGGCTCACTGTCCTTTTAGCATTATGCTGCACTTCATTAGCTAATATTTGGTAAGATTTTTTTTTGTCTAAAATAATGAATGATGTTAAGCAGTATTTTTCTTTTCTTGTGATGTCTTGGCATAGATTGTATACCAATTTAAGTCTGGCTTCACTACATGACTTGGGAAGAATTCTCTATTTTCTTAAAGAGTTAATTTATCATTGATATTATTTCTTCTTCAACATTTAATAGAATTCACAAGTATAGACATACAGATGTATACTTCTCTTTGTGGGAGCATTTTTAATTAAAACTAAAACTAATTTCACTAGTATAAAAGTATTAAGAATTTAAATGTCTTTTTGAATCTATTTTGGTTATTAATATCTTTCAAGGGATCTAGGAATTTCACCTTAGATGTCAAATTTATTGTTCATAATATTCCCTTATTATCCTTTTAATCGCTATAAGATCTGTACTAACCCATTTTATTTCTGACCCTGTAGCTTGTATCTCCTCCACTTCGTTCTTAATCAGTCTAGCTAGAGATTGTCTGGATTGATATTTTTCAAAGTACCAACTGTGGTGTCATATGTTATTTTTAATATTTTTGTATTTCATAACCTGCTTTTATATTTATTATTTCCTTCATTCTATTTTTCGTTTAATCTTATCTTCCTTCTTTAGCCTTTTAAGGTAGAAGTTTAGATAATTGATATTGGACATTTCCCTTTTTAAACAACATAAGCATTGAAAGCTATCAATTTCTCTCTAACCACTGATTTAGCTGCATCCCATACATTTCGATAGTTTTCATTTTCATTTTCATTTTGCTTCAAATACTAACCAATTTCCTTTATGATCTCTTCTTTGACTGAAGGCAGTAGCACACTGAGTGCTGTCATGAAAGACTGAGTAGGAGAACAGATATAGGAAAATAGGGTTCCAGTGGAGATAATAACTTTATATAAATCCAGAAATATTTGATTATTGTACATCATGTCTATCTTCTCAGTCCTTTTTCTATCCTTCACACAAGCCTAAAGAATTTGTCTTGAGAGCAGAGTCAAAACAGAAAAATCCAGTGTTTACAGTAAAGGCAAGTTTTTATACGTGCAGGTCATTGCAATGTCCAGAACTAGAGTCCCTTACTGAACAGTGGGTAATTTAACAGTGGATAATTTAGAGTCCCTGGGAGTAGATGAGGAACAATCAACTCAGAAATACTATGCTAATGCATAAGCATGCCATCACCTGCCCTATTTATTTGGTCAGTCCCAGAACTATCTTCATCATTCTAAATCAGGTAATATACATGGTACATGGATTAAAAATTGTTTCTCAAAATGGACACCTACCCCTTCTCAAGCTTTATCTTCATAGACACTTTTACATCCTTGTTTCTCAATGTATTGATGAGGGTATTGATACTAAGGTTTATGTGTACATAGAAGACAATAAGGAGTCTGCCTGGTTTTGGCAATGGGAGTGTGTTTGTTGGAGAGAAATCAGTGTCTATAATCTGCTCTATTGCTATCTATCTTCTATCTATAAATCAGTATCATCTATCTATGTATCTATCATCTATCAATCACTATCAATATATTTATCATCTATCTACCATTATCATCCATAAATCATTATCTATCTACCTATCTATCATCTACTACTTATCTGTCATCAGTAATCTATCATCCTGTTTTAGAATAGGAGAGACACAGTAGGAAAATATAAACATCGAAGATTTGCTTTCCTCTAGTAGCTGATATAATGAAAGGTCAAGTGACCACATGCAATGTACCTATAGGAGATGAGGGTTAGAAAGAGGGCATAAGGATGATAAGTTTTGTGAAAACAAAAGCCCTTAGGGCCATTGTATTCTCACAGTAGGACAGCACCTGAGGCTAGGACATCAATATGAAAGCATGACCAAACATATGAGCATGTGATGCTAAGTAGTGCAGGGTTCTGTAGCCTGCAGCATATTCATTTTGATAGCCAGGAGGATGCATCTCACGCTTCCAGTATGGGAAAAATATAGTACTGGATGGCAACTCCAGGCAGATGTGATCTTATCTGCACTCCAGATGAGATTATACAACATTGGATGGGTGGAGCCTATGGTGAAACTCACATCTGGTAATGAAAGGTGACTCCCTGAAACCACATTGGTATAAGGGACAGAAAATCTAGAAGTGAAAGCAAGAAAATATTCATGCTTCTCTGGAGACAATAGGAAAATCCTACTTTTAAGATTAGCCAGAGAAACTTATGAGGATATAGCTTTCTAAAGATCTGGTGTTGTTCCTTTCCATTTCTTGTAGCCTTTCCTCTTGAAGAAAGACAAGTGTCTGTGATAAAGACAAAATTGGTGAGTCCAAAATGGAATGACCCTGTAGGAGAAGTGGATATTTGGCTAGAAGTGGCAGCAAAGACACATGAAGCAAATTCAGCTCTGATATACATAAATTTGGGAGGGGGTGATTATTATGGGTCATCACTATGAATGACTACTACTATCCCCTATCTTCTTTTCATTTTGTCATATGTACAAAACACATTTGCAAATTCTGGATATATACAAGGGAAAGAAAACTCAATATCTCCAACTTTTCTTTTTGTAATTGGGGGAGATTCAGATCTTTTATTTTCCCCTCCTGTAACCCAAAATATTTCACTCTACAAGCCACTGGCATTTTTACCTTTATTCCTGTACCAGGGGAAACCAAGATCACTTTAAGAATCAATTTGTTTGTATGTATGTATACTTACATACATTTATGTATATACATACATAAATTCAAGTTAGTTAGCATAGAGTGTAGTATTGGTTTCACGAGTAGAACCCTGTGACTCATCACTTACATATAACCCCCAGTGCTCATCCCAATAAGTGCCCTCCTAATACTTCACCCATTTAGCGCATCCCCTTAGCCACCTCCCCTCCAGCACTCCTCAGTTCGTTCTCTGTATTTAAGAGTCTCTTATGGTTTGCCTCCATCTCTGTATTTTTAAACATTAATTTCAGTACAGTTAACATTCGGTATTATATTAATTTCAAGTATATAATATAGCAATTCAACAATTCCATATATTACTCAGTGCACATCAAGATAAGTGTACACTTAACCCCCTTCATCTATTTTGCACATTCCCCCATTTACCTCCCCTCTGGTAACCATCAGTTTGTTCTCTATAGTTAAGAATCTGTTTTTTGGTTTGTCTCTTTTTTTACTGTGTTAATTTCTTTTGTTTTTTAAAGTCCAGATATGAGGGAAATCATATGGTATTTTTCTATCTGACTGGTTTATTTTGCTTAGCATTATACTCTCTTGCTCTATCCATGTCATTGCAAATGGCAAGATGTCATTATTTTTAATGGCTGAATAATAATCTGTCATAACTTCTTTATCCATTCATCTATCGATGGACACTTTTGCTTCCATAATTTGGCCTTTGTAGATAATGCTGCAATAAACATGGGGTGTATATATCCATTTGACTTGCTTTTTTTTTTTTTTTTATCTTTGGGTAAATATCCAGTAATGCAATTACTGAAACGTAAGGTAGTGATTTATTTTTATTTTTTGAGGAACCTCCATACTGTTTTCCACAGTGGATGCCCCACTTTGCATTCCCACCAACAGTTATTTTTTATCCACATCCTCGTCAACACTCATTGTCTCCTGTGTTCATTTTAGCCATTCTGAAAGGTGTGCGGTGATATCTCAATGTAGTTTGCATTTCATTTTCCTGATGATGAGTGATGTTGAACATCTCTTCATGTATCTGTTAGTCATCTGTATGCCTTCTTTGGAGAAGTGTCTTCTGCTCATTTCCTAATTAGATTATTTGTTTTTTGGGTATTGAGTTGTATAAGTTCTTTTTATATTTTGGATAATAATGCTTTATCAGATATGTCATTTGCAAATATCTTCTCCCATTCCGTAGGTTACCTTTTAGTTTTGTTGATTGTTTACTTTACTGTGCAGAATTTTTTTATTTTGATGTAGACCCAAAAGTTTATTTTTCTTTTATTTCTCTTACCCCAGAAGGCATGTCTAGAAAAATATGGTTACTGCTGATGTCAGAGACATTACTTTCTGTGCTCTCTTCTAGGATTTTTATGGTTTTATGTCTCACATTTAGGCCTTTCATTCATTTTGAGTTTATTTTTGTGTATGGTGAGACAAAGTGGTCCAGTGTCATTCTTTTTAATGCAGCTGCCCAGTTTTGCCAACACCATTCGTTGAAAAGACTGTCTTTTTCCTACTGGGTATTCTTTCCTGCTTTGTCAAAGGTTAATTGGCCATGCAGTTGGGGGCTTATTTCTGGGATTTCTATTCTGTCCCATTGATCAATGTGTCAACTTTTGTACCAGTACCATACTGTTTTGATTACTACAGCTTTGTAATATAACTTGAAATCTAAAATTGGAATATTTCCTGCATTGCTTTTCTGTTTCAAGATTTCTTTGGCTATTTGGGATCTTTTGTCATTCCTTATAAATTTTAGGATTGTAGGGGCATCTGGGTGGCTCAGTCAGTTAAGTGTCTGACTTTGGTTCAAGTCATGATCTCACAGTTAGTGAGTTCGAGCCCCACGTTGAGCTCTCTGCTGACAGCTTAGAGCCTGGAGCCTGCTTTGGATTCTATGTCTCCCTTTCTTTCCACCTCTCACCTGCTCCCACTGTCTCTCTCAAAAATAAATATTAAGAAAAATAAATTTTATGATTGTTCTAGTTCTCTGAAAAATGCTGTTGGTATTCGATAGGTATTCCATTAAATGTGTAGAATGCTTAGGATGGTATACATATTTTAGCAATATTTTTCTTCCAATCCATGAACATGGGATTTCTTCCTATATCTTTGTATCATCTTCAATTTCTTACGTCAGTGTTTTATAGCTTTCAGCCTATAGATCTTTCACCTCCCTGGTTAGGTTTATTCCTAGGTGTCTTATTATTTTTGGTGAAACTATAAGTGGGGTTGGTTTCTTAATTTCTCTTTCTGCTGTATTGTGGTTAGATTTTCATTTCCCTGATGATGAGTGAGGTTGAGAATCTTTTCACGTGTCTGTTGGTCATCTGTATGTCTTCTTTGGAGAAATGTCTGTTCGTGCCTTCTGTCCATCTTAAAACTTGGATTATTTAATTTGGGGTGTTAAAGTGGAAAAGTTCTTTATATATTTTGTATACTAATCCTTTATCAGATAGGTTATTTACAAACAACTTCTCCCATTCTGTAGGTTGCCTTTTAGTTTTATTGATTGTTTCCTTTGCTGTGCCGAAGCTTTCTATTATGATGTAGTTCCAAAGCTTATTTCTGCTTTTATTTCCTTTGCTTCAGGAGGCATATCTAGAAAAAATTTGCTACAGGCAATGTCACAGACATTACTGCATGAACTATCTTCTAAGATTTTTATGATTTCAGGTGTCACATTTAGTTGTTTAATCCATCTTGAGTTTATTTTTGTGTATGGCGAAAGACAGTGGTTTAGTTTCTTTCTTTTGCATGTGGCTGTCCTGTTTCCCCAGCACCATTTGTTGAAGAGATTGTCTTTTTCCCATTACATATTCTTGCACCCTTTGTCAAAGATTAACTGACCATACAATTGTGGTTTATTTCTGGAATTTCTATTCTGTTCCATTGATGTATGTGTCAGTCCCATACTGTTTTGATTAAGATTTTGTAGTATCAATTGAAATCTGGAATTGTGATACTTACACATTTATTTCTCTTTTTAAAAATTATTTCAGCTATTTGTGGTTCCATACAAATTTTAAGATTTTTTTATTCTCATTCTGTGAAAACTATTGTTGGTATTTTGGTAGAGATTGTATTACAATGTGGATATTCATTTGAGTAGCATGGACATTTTAATAATATTGTTTTTCCGATCAATGAATATGGAATACATTCCCATTTGTTTGTGTCACCATCAATTTTTTCTTTTTTTAATTTCTTTTTTTAATTATTCTTTTCTTTTAATTATTCTTTTCTTTAATTTCTTTTTTTAATTTCCTCTTCTTTTTTTAATTATTTTTTTTATTGTAACTTGTTTTATTTCTTTTTTTTTTTTAATTTACATCCAAATTAGTTAGCATATAGTGCAACAACGTTTTCAGGAGTAGATTCCTTAATGTCCCTTACCCATTTAGCCCATCCGCCCTCCCACATGGAATATTTTTCCTTTTTTTTTTTTTTTTTGGTGTCTTCTTCAATTTCTTTCATACGCTTTCTATAGTTTTCAGTGTATAGATTTTTCACCTCTTTGGTTAGATTTATTCCTAGGTATTTTATGGTTTTTTTGTGCAACTGTAAATGGGATCAATTCCTTGATTTCTCTTTCTGTTGCTTCATTGTTGGTGTATAGAAATGAAACTGATTTCTGTGCATTGATTTATATCCTGCAACTTTGCTGAATTCATGAGTCAATTCTGGCAGTTTTTTTGTAGAGTCTTTTGGGTTTTCCATATCGAGTATCATGTCATCTGAGAAGAGTGCAAGTTTGACCTCCTCCTGGCCAATTTGGATGCCTTTTATTTCTTTGTGTCGTCTGATTTCAGAGGCGAAGACTTCCAATACTATGTTGAATAACAGTGGTGATAGTGGACATCCTGTCTCCTTCCTGACCTTAGGGGGAAAGCTCTCAGTTTTCCCCATTGAGAATGATATTAGTGTTGGATATTTTATATATGGCTTTTATGATCTTTAGATATGATCCTTCTATCACGACTTTCTTCGGGGTTTTTATCAAGAAAGGATGCAGTATTTTGTCAAATTCTTTCTCTGCATCTGTTGAGAAGATCATATGGTTCTTGTCCTTTCTTTTATTGATGTGATGAATCACGTTAATTGTTTTTTGCGGATATTGAACCATCCCTGCATCCCAGGTATAAATCCTGCTTGGTCGTGGTGAATAATTTTTACAGCATATTGTTGGATCTGGTTGGCTAATATTTTGTTGAAGATTTCTGCATCCATGTTTTTCAGGGAAATTAGTCTATAGTTCTCCTTTTTAGGGGGATCTCTGGTTTTGGAATCTAGGTAATGCTGGCTTCATAGAAAGAATTTGGAAATTTTCCCTCCATTTCTATTTTTTGGAACACCTTCAAGAGAATGGGTGTTAACTCTTCCTTAAATGTTTGGTAGAATTCCCCTGGAAAGCCATCTGGCCCTGGACTCTTGGTTTTTGGCAGGTTTTTGATTACTAATTCGGTTTCCTTACCGGTTATGGGTCTGTTCAAATTTTCTATTTCTTCCTGTTTCAGTTTTGGTAATGTGTATGTTTCTGGGAATTTGTCTATTTCTTCCAGATTGCCCATTTTATTGGCATATAATTGCTTATACTATTCTCTTATTACTGTTTTTATTTCTGCTGTGTTGGTTGTGATCTCTCCTCTTTCATTCTTGATTTTTATTTATTTGGATACTTTCCTTTTTCTTCTTGATCAAACTGGCTAGTGGTTTATCAATTTTGTTAATTCTTTCAAAGAACCAGCTTCTGGTTTCATTGATCTCTTCTACTGTTTTTTGGATTCGGTAGTATTGATTTCTGCCCTAGTCTTTATTATTTCCTGTCTTCTGCTGTTTTAGGGTTTTATTTGCTTTTTTTTTTTTCCAGCTCCTTAGGCGTAATGTTAGGTTGTGTATCTGAGATCTTTCTTCCTTCTTTAGGAAGGCCTGGATTGCTATATACTTTCCTCTTATGACTGCCTTTGCTGTGTCCCAAAGGTTCTGGGTTGTGGTGTTATCATTTTCATTGATTTCCATATACTTTTTAATTTCCTCCTTAACTGCTTGGTTAGCTCATTCATTCTTTAATAGGATGTTCTTCAGTCTACAAGTAATTTTTACCTTTCCAAATATTTTCTTGTGGTTGATTTCAAGTTTCATAGCATTGTGGTCTGAAAATATGCCCAGTATGATCTCAATCTTTTTGTATTTACTTAGGGATGATTGGTGTCCCAGTATATGGTCTATTCTGGAGAACGTTCCATATGCACTGGAGAAGAATGTATATTCTACTACTTTCGGATGCCATGTTCTGAATATATCTGTTAAACTATCTGGTTCATTGTGTCATTCAAAGCCATTGTTTCCTTGTTGATTTTTTGATTAGATGATGGGTCCATTGTTGTGAGTGGGGTGTTGAAGTCTCCTACTATTATGGTATTACTATCAATGAGTTTCTTCATGTGTGTGATTAATTGATTTATATATTTGGGTCTACCACATTTGGTGCAAAAATGTTTACAATTGTTAGGTCTTGGTGGATAGACCCCTTGATTTTTATATAATGCCCTTCTGCATCTCTTGATGCAGTTTTTATTTTAAAGTCTAGATTGTTTGATTTAAGAATGGCTACTCTGGCTTTCTTTTGGTGACCATTAGCATGATAGATGGTTCTCCATCCCCTTATTTTCAGTATGAGGGTGTCTTTAGGTCTACAATGAGTTTCCTGTACAGCATATAGATGGATCTTGTTTTCTTATCCATTCTGTTACCCTGTGTCTTTTGATTGGAGCATTGAGTCCATTGATGTTTATAGTGAGTACTGAAAGATATGAATTTATTGCCATTATGATACTTGTAGAGTTGGAGTTTCTGGTGGTGTTCTCTTTTGTTGCTTTGGTATGTATGTATGTATGTATGTATGTATGTATGTATGTATGTATTTTTTAATTTTTTCATTTTTTCTCCCCTCAGAGAGTCTCCCTTAAAATTTCTTGCAGGGCTGATTTAGTGTCACAGACTCCTTTAATTTTTGTTTGTCTGGGAAACTTTTTTATCCCTCCTTCTATTTTGAATGGCAGCCTTGCTGGATAAAGAATTCTTGGCTGCATATTTTTTTTCTGATTCAGCACATTGAATATATCCTGCCACTCCTTTCTGCCTGCCAAGTCTCTGTGGATAGGTCTGCTGCAATCCTGACCTGTCTTCTCTTGTAGGCTGGGTCTTTTTTTCCCTTGCTGATTTCATGATTCTCTGCTTGCCTGAGTATTTTGTGAATTTGACTATGATATGCCTTTTTGATGGTCGGTTTTTGCTGACTCTAATGGTGGTCCTCTGTGCTTTCTGGATTTTGATGTCTGTGTCTTTCCCCAGGTTTGGAAAGTTTTCAGCTATGATTTGCTCACATAACACATCTACCCTGATTTCTTTCTGTTCCTCTTCTGGGACCCCTATGATTTTGATGTTGTTCCTTTTTAATTAGTCACTGATTTCTCTAATTCTTAAATCGTGCTCTTTTGCCTTAATCTTCCTCTTTTTTTCTGCTTCATTATTGTTCATAATTTTGTCCTCTGTATTGCTGATTCTCTGTTCTGCCTCATACATCCCTACCGCCGCAGCATCCATCCATGATTGCAGCTCAGTTTTAGCATTTTTTATATCATTCAGACTAATTTTACTTCTTTTATCTCCTCAGAAAGGGATTCTAGTCTCTTTTCAACTCCAGCTAGTATTCTTATTATCGTGATTCTAAATTCTGGTTCAGACATCTTGCTTGTATCTGTGTTGGTTAAATCCCTGGCTGTCATTTCCTTATGCTCTTTCTTTTGGGGTGAATTCCTTTTTTTTGTCATTTTGAAGGGAGAAAAGTAATTAATGAGGGAGAAAAACTAAAATTAAAAAAAATTAAAATTAAAAAAAGTATTAGAATTAAAAAATTAAACACACGCACACACACGCACACACACGAATATAATAAATGATGCTATATCCTAGGTGTGTTTCGGTCTGAGTGTTGATAGTGGTTTGACAGAGCAGAGAAAAAAAAGGGGGGGGGAAGGAAATCATTTGAGAATTTGAAAAAATGAATCCATTGAAGTAGACTTAAATGAGATGATGGGAATAAAATAGAATTTGAATAAATTTACACAAAAGTTAAGAATATAGTAGGAAAAATAAATAAAAATATTTTTAATAAAAATTAAAAATAAAAATGAATTATTTCTCTTTATTCAAGAAAAAGAAAAGAAATGAAAAAAAGAAAAAAGAGGAAAAAATAAATCATCTGAAAATTTGAAAAAGTGAATACACTGTATTAGACTACACTAAAATGATGGAAATAAATAGAATTTGAAAAAAATTTACATGGAAGCAAAAAATACAGTAAAAAATTTAAAGAAAAGATAATTTTAATAGAAATTGAAAGTAAAAATGAAGTTTTTCTGCATTCATGAAAAAGCAAAGAAATGAAAAAAGAGAAAAAAGAAAAAAGAAAAAAGAATACCATTTGATCATTTGAAAAGGTGAATACACTGAAGTAGACTAAAATAAAATGATGGAATTAAGGTATAATTTGAAAAAATTTACACAAAAGTAAAAAATATAGTAAAAATTTTAAAGAAAAATATTTTGAATAAAAATTGCAAATAAAAATGAATTTTTCAATTTTTGTATTCAAGAAAAAGAAATGTAAAAAAAAAAAGAAAGAAAGAAAATTGAATAGATGGACCTGCTAACAGATTCAAGTAGGACTGAAATTACTTAATTTTCCCCTAGAAGTCAGTCTATGTAGCCCTTTACAGTCCATAAACTAAGCTGGCGGTGAAACTTGTGTTCTTAAAGAGTGAGGTTGGCCCAGTTGGGCAGGGCTCAGGGCAACGGCTCCACTCTCCACTAGATGGCGCTGCTAGCCTACTGAGGTGGAGTGTTGTGGTGCTGGTAGGTGCATATGTGCATGCGCAGGAAAGGTGAAAATGGCACCACCCAGATACCCAGTCTGTTCTCCTGGATCAGCAATTGCACACCAGTCCTCTGTCTTCAGCTCTCTTCCACTCCCCGCTTTTTCACTCTCCGTGACCAGGCCCCAGGCAATACCTCTCTCCCGAGTTTTGTCTCAGATGGGGTTGTTTTCTCCAGCCCCTTACTTCTGAAGAACTGCAGCTTTGACCTGTTCTGCCCCTCTGCGGAAGAGTCTCACTGAGCAATGGCTGAATGCCGGCCACACACAGCAACGCTTGCCGGACCCTTCTGCTGTCAGTGCCCCGAGACTTCGGCCAGATGCCAGCCCGCCCCAGAAAAATTTCACAAGATAGCGTAGCAGCAGCTTTTCAGGGGTTATGAGAAATCACAACACACATCTGGCACCAGGCTTCACCCTTAACCACCTTGTTCCAGCACCAATGGATGTGGTTGTTTCCTGGGGTCTGCTGGGACCAGGTCTGCTGGGGTCTGGTGTTGACCAGGCTTGAACAGTCTTTATCAAATGTCCTTCCAGCAGTGGAACCACTTTTCCCCATGTGGCCTGAGGGGGACCCCCCTGAGAGGGGGACCTCCTGGACCCCACTCTGCTCCTGGGGATTCGCCCTTCCCACCAGAGCACCACCAGGTATTGAGCTGTGGAGTTGCAGACTTTGCGCTCCCCTTGTTTACAGTCTTAAAGGAATTTAAACCCTCTCCTTTCTCCTTTCTCCATTTTTAGTTTAGTCCCTGTGGCTATTTCCAATTTTCCACTTTCTCTCCAACTGCTTTTGGGGAGGGGTGCTTTTCCTGTATTCTCCCTCCCCCAGTCTCCATTCTCTCTGCACTCGCGAAAGCACCTCCCTTCCTGAGCCTTCTCACTCCCCAAGTTTAACCTTTCTGCACTGCATACCTGCTGAATTCTGTGGTTCAGATTGTGCAGATTATTGTGTTAATCCTCCAATCAGTTTTCTATGTGTGTATGATGGTTTAGTGTTGGTCTGGCTGTATTTCATGGACACGAGACACACAAAAAACTTCCATGCTGTTCCGCCATCTTGGCTCCTCCCATCCTCTTCTTTTTATAGTTTTCAGAGTAATGGTCTTTCACTTCCTTGGTTAAGTATACTCCTAGGTATATTATGGTTTCTGGTTCAATTGTAAATGGAATTATTTTCATAATTGCTCTTTCTGCTGCTTCACTTTGAGAGGATAGAAGTGCAGTGGATTTGTGTACATTCATTTTGCATCCTGTTACCTTACTGAATTCATTTATGAGATCTAGTATTTTTGTGGTAGTAGTATTTTTGTGGAGTCTTATGTTTTCTCTATATAGGACCTTCTCAGATGCAAATTAAGAAAATTTTACTATTTCATCACCAATTTGGATGCCTTTTTTTCTTTTTGTTGTTTGATTGCTGTGGCTCACACTTTCAGTACTATATTGAATAAAAGTGGTGAGAGTGGACATCTTTGTTTTCTTCCTGACCTTAGGAGAAAGCTCTCATATTTTCCCCATTGAGTATAAGGTTAGCTGCAGGTTTTTCATATTGGCCCTTATGTTGAGATATGTTCCCTTTAGATCTACTTTGTTGAGAGTTTTTATTATGAATAGATGTTGTACTTTGTCAAATGCTTTGTCTTTATTGAAATCACCATATGCTTTTTATTCTTTCTCTAATTGATGTGATGTACCATGTTGATTGATTTGCAATTATTGAACTACTCTTGCATCCCTGGAATAAATCCCACTTGATTGTGGTGAATGATTTTGAAAATGTACTGTTGGATTTGGTTTGTTAATATTTTGTTGAGTGTTTTTACATCTTTGTTCATAAAAGATATTGGCCTGTAGTTCTCTTTTTTGGTAGTTTCATTATATGGGTTTGGTATCAGGGTAATGCTGGACTCAGAATGAACGTGGAAGCCTTCCTTCCTATGTTTAGTAATATTTTGGAAGAATAGGTGTTAACCCTTCTTAAATGTCGGGTAAAATTCATCTGTGAATTTTTTTTTGGTCCTGGACTCCTGTCTTGTAGGTAGTGTTTTAATTATTGATTCAATTAACTTTTTTAAATTTTTATTTTTTAGAGAGAACAAGTGGGGCAGGGGCAAGAGAGAGGGCATCAGAGTATCCAAATGCTGACAGTGTAGAACCTGACATGGGACTTGAACCCACTAACCATGAGATCATAACCTGAGCCAAAGTCAGACACTCAGGCACACAGGCACCTCAATTACTGATTCAGTTTATTTGCTGATAATCAGTATCTTTAATTATTCTATTTCTTCCTGTTTCTTTTCTCTCCCTTCTCTGTGCCACTGGCATCCTTCCTTCCTGCAGACAATCCTGCAGGTCCTTTTAGCTCCCGACTGCATCTCTACCCTCTTTATCATCTTTGATTCAGTCTCTTTCCTACATTTAATTGTTGAGCTTCTTCAGACAGTCTTTGGGTCATTTTCTGCATTGTTTACACTCATGTAAGTCTTTTATAGTTATATCTGTGGAATGAGGTGAACTTAGGGTCCTCCTCCTCTGCCATCTTCCCAGAAGTCTAATGATCAATTTAAAGAATTAGTTAATTCTTGTTAACTTGACCTTATTGGATCTAAACCATATGTGAACCTAGTATTCTTATAAATGACCAGGCAAAACCTTAGAAGGCAGGTGATGGGATAATTTTTGATAGAGCCTTCTAATTCCATGTGAACTTTTTCACTTGATGTTAAAATTTATCTTGGTGAGATGAGAGTGAACAGATCTGGCATCCCAGTGGCTCTAAGCCTTGTTCTCTCCCAGCCTTAGTGGTGTTGTCACACCTTAATTGCTGGTATGTGTTCTCACAATTGGTATTTGTTGGTTTTCCTGACACCTCACAAAGATAAGGGGAAGAAAGTCGTATCGACAGTAAACACCGGTGCCTGGAGCTTGGTGCAGGTGACACTCCATCCCTGATGTTTCACAGTTTATGATCTGTGGTAATTCACATTCTTCTCAAATGAAACACACCACTTACCAGAACCTTACAGAGATGAATTGATATCATTAACACTCTGGTCTCTTTCATGTGACTTGTGCCCTGTGGTCTATGATGATTTATTTATTTTTTTATTTTAATTTTAGCTAGTTAATATACATGTCAATATTTGTTTCAGCTCTACATTGGAATAGAATTAAGTGATTCATGACCTATATACAATACCCAGTGCTCATCATAACAACTGGCCTCCTTAATAATCATCACCCATCCAGCCCATCTCCTAACCACCTCACTCCATCAATCCTATGTTCTCTATTTTTAAGAGCCTCTTTACCTCCCTTCTTCTCCCCTTCCTGTATGTTCATATTTTGTTCCTTAAATTCCACATATAAGTGACATCACGTGGTATTTGTCTTTCTCTGATTGACTTACTTTGGTTACCATAATACATTCTAGTCCCATCTACACTGTTGCAAATGGCAAGATTCCGTTATTTTTGATGGATGAGTAATATTCCATCACACACACACGCACACACACACACACACACACACACACACACAAAACCTTCTTTATCCATTCATAGCTTGATGGACATTTGAGCTCTTTCTATAATTTGGCTATTGTTGACAATGTTGCTATAAACACTGGGCATATGTACCCCTTCAAATCTGTATTTTTGTATCCTTTGGGTAAATACATAAAAGTGCAATTGCAGGATTGTAGGATAGAATGCACCAGTTTGCATTCCCACTAGCAGTGCAAGAGGGTTCACTTTTCTCCACATTTTACCTACACCTGTTGTTTCATGTGTCATTAATTTGAGCCATTATGACAGGTGTTAGGTGGTATCTCATCGTTGTTTTCATTTGTATTTCCATGGTGATTGATATTGAGCATCTTTTCATGTGTCTGTTAGCCATTTGGCAGTCTTCTTTGGAAAAGTGTGTGGCATGTCTTTTGTCCAATTTTTAACTGGATTGTTTGTTTTTTGGGTGTTGAGTTTGATAAGTTCTTTAAGAATTTTGGATACTAACCTTTTATCTGATATGTCATTTGCAAACACCTTCTCCCATTTCATAGGCTACCTTTTGGTTTTGTTGGTTGTTTACTTCATTGTGCAGAAGCTTTTATTCTTGATGATGTCCCAATAGTTCATCTTTGCTTTGGTTTGTCTTGCCTTCCTCAATGTGTCTAGTAAGAAGTTACTATGGCCAAGTCAAAGAGGTTGCTGCCTGTGTTCTCCTGTAGGATTTTGAAGGTTTCCTGTCTTACGTTTAGGTTTTTCATACATTTTTTAATTTGTTTTTGTGCATGGTGCAAGTTTCATTCTTCTTCATGCTGCCATCCAGTATTCCCAGCATCATTTGTTGAAGAGACTGTCTTTTTCCATTGGATAATCTTTTCTGCTTTGTTGAAGATTAGTTGACCATACAGTTGTGCGTCCATTTCTTGATTTTCTCTCTGTTCCATTGACCTACGTGTCTGCTTTTGTACTAGTACCATACTTTCTTAATGACTACAGCTTTGTAATATAGCTTCAAATCCAGAATCGTAATACCTCTAGTTTTATTTTTCTTTTTTCAGAATTGTTTTGGCTATTCAGGGCCTTTTGTCCCTACAAGTTTTAGGATTGTTTGTTTTAGCTCTTTGTAAAAGGCTGGTGGTATTTTGATAGGAATTGCATTATGTGTAGAATCACATGTGTAGAATCATTTGGGTTGTATACACATTTAACTATGTTTGTCCTTCAATACATGAGCATAGAATACTTTTCCATTTCTTGTGTTCTCTTCATTTTCTTTCATAAGTGTTCTACAGTTTTCATAATACAGATCTTCTACCTGTTCAGTTGAGTTTATTCCTAGGTATCTTATTGTTTTTGATGCAATTGTAAATGGGATTGAATTCTTGATTTATTTTTCTTCTGTATTGTTTCTGTTTTATAGAAACATCCTACAAATTTGCTGAATTCATGTATTAGTTCTAGCAATTCTTTGTGGAGTCTTTTTGGGTTTTCTTCACAGAGTGTCATGTCATCTGCAAATAGTTGCAGTGAAAGTTTGAATTCCTCCTTGTCTATGTGGATGTTCTTTATGTCTTTTTGTTGTCTGATTGCTTGAGGCTAAGTCTTCCAGTACTATGTTAAATAGTAACGGTGAGAGTGGGCATCATTGTCTTGTTTCTGACCAAAGGGGAAAGTTCTAAATTTTTCCCCATTGAGAATTATATTAACTGTGGGTTTTTCATATAAGGACTTTATGATGTTGAGATATGTTCCATATATCCCTACTTTGTTGAGGTTTTTTTTTTTTAAACCAAGAATGGATGCTATCTTGTCAAATGCTTTTTCTGCATCTATTTGCAGGATCATGTGGTTCTTATTCTTTCTTCTATTAATGTATTATACCATCTCAATTGTTTTGCCAATATTGAACCAATCCTATAGTCCAGGAATAAATCCCACTTGATAGTGGTGTGTAATTCTTTAATGTACCCATGAATTCAATCTGCAACTATCTTGTTGAGAATTTTTGTATCCAGTTTCATCAGGGATATTGGCCTGCAATTCTTTTTAGTTGGGTCTTTGGTTTTGTAATCAAGGTAATGTTGGCTTCATGCAATGAGTTTGGAAGCTTTCCTTCTATTTCTATTTTTGGACACAGTCTGAGAAGAATAGGTTACAGTTCTTTAAATGTTTGGTAGACTTCCGCTGAGAAGCGAACTGGCCTAGGGTTCTTGTTTGTTGTGATAGTTTTGATTAGTGATTACATTTATTGGCTGGATATGGGTCTGCTCAAATTTGTATTTCTTCTTCAGTTTTGGTAGTGTGTGAGTTTCTAAGAATTTGCCCATTTCTTCCAGATTGCCAAGTTTGTTGGCATATAATCTTTCATAGTATTCTCTTATATTTGCATTGCAATGTTGGTTGTGATCTCCCCTCTTTCATTTGTGACTTTCTATTTGGGTCCTCTTTCTTTTCTTTTTGAGAAGTCTGTCTAGGGGGTTATCAATTTTATTTACTTCTTCAAAGAACCACCTCTTGGTTTCATTGATTTGTTGCTGTTTTTTGTTTGTTTATTTTGGTATCATTTATTTCTTCTCTAACATGTTATAATTCCCTTCTGCTGTTTTTAGGCTTTATTTGCTACTCCTTTTCTATCTCCTTTATGTGTAAGGTTAGATTGTGTATTTGGGACCTTTCTTGCTTATTAAGAAAGGCCCGAATTACAATACATTTTTCTGAACTTCCATTGCTGCATCCCGAAGGGTTTGGACTGTCCTGTTTTAATTTTCATTTGCTTACATGTACTTTTTTTTTATTTCTCCTTTAATTTCCTGGTTAACCCATTCACTCTTTAGTAGGATGTTATTTAACTTCCATGTATTTAAAGGCTTTTCCAAATTTTTTTTGTGGTTGACTTCAAGTTTCATAGCATTGTGATCTGAAAATATGCATGATATGATCTTGATTTTTTGTAATTATTGAGGACGGATTTGTAACCCAGTATATGACCTATTCTGGAGAATATTCCATGTGCACTACAAAAATGAGTCTCCTGCTGCTGTAGAGTGAAATGTTTTGCATATATCTGTTAAGTCCATCTGGTCTGGAATATCATTCAAAGTCATTTTGTTGTTGTTGATTTTTTTAAGATCTGTCCATTGCTGTACGTGGGTGTTGTCAAAGTCCCCTGATATTATGTTATTATTAATGAGTTTATTTTTGCTTGTTATTAATTAATTTTTGTGTGGGTGCTTCCAAGTTGAGGGCACAGATATTTGCAATTGTTAGATCCTCTGAATGGATAGACCCCTTAATTATGATATAATGCCCTTCTACATCTCTTGTTACAGTCTTTGTTTTAATATCTAGTTTGTCTATATAAGTATGGCTACTCTGGCTTTCTTTTGATGTCTTTTAGCATGATAGATGGTTCTACATACCCTCACCTTTTTTTAAGTTTATTCATTTATTTTGAGAGATGTGAATGCAGGAGGGGCAGAGAGAGGGAGAGAGAGAATCCTAAGCAGGCTCCACACTGTCAGCACAGAGTCCGATGTGGGACTTCATCCCACAAACTATGAGATCATGACCTGAGCCAAGATCATGTGTCTGGTGCCTAACTGACTGAGCCACCTAGGTGCCTTTTCCCTCACTTTCCATCTGCCTATGTCTTTATGTATAAAGTTAGTCTTTTGTAGGCAGCATATAGGTAGATCTTGGCTTTTTTATCCATTCTGATATCCTATGTATTTTTATTGGAGCATTTAGTCCATTTACATTCAGAGTGATTATTGAAAGATTTGAATTTAGTGCTATGTGTTGCTTATAGAATCCATGTCTGTGGTGATGTTTTCTGGTCCTTTCTAGTCTTTAATGCTTTGCTATATTTTTCTCCAACAGAGTCCGCCCTAAAACTGCTTGCAGGGTTGGTTTGGTTTTCCTTTAATTTTTGTTTGTCTGGGAAAGGCTTTGTCTCTCCCTCTATTCTTAAATTTTTTTTTAATGTTTGTTGTTATTATTATTATTATTATTATTATTTAATTTATTTATTGTTTACTTTATATCCAAGTTAGTTAGCATATAGTCCAACAATGATTTCAGGAGTAGATTCCTTAATGCCCTTTACCCATTAGTCCATTCCCCTTCCCTCGACCCTTCCATCAACCCTCTGATTGTTCTCTATATTTAAGAGTCTCCTGTGTTTTGTACCACTCCCTGTTTTTGTATTCTTTTGCTTCCCTTCCCTTATGTTCATCTGTTTAGTATTTTAAATTCTTCATATGAGTGAAGTCATATGATATTTGTCTATCTCTAACTAATTTCACTTAGCATAATACCCTCTAGTTCCATCCATGTAGTTGTAAATGGCAAGATTTCATTCTTTTTGATTGTTGACTAATACTCTATTGTATATACTTACCACTTCTTTATCCATTCATCTGTTGATAACATTTAGGCCCTTTGAATACTTTGGCTATTGTCAATAGTGCTGCTATAAATATTGGGGTCCATGTGCCACTTTGAAACAGCATACCTGTATCCCTTGGGTAAATACCTAGTAGTGAAATTGCTCGGTCATAGGGGAGTTCTATTTTTAACTTTTTGAGGAGCCTCCATACTGTTTCCCAGAGTGGCTGCACCAGCTTGCATTCCCACCAGCAGTACAAAAGAGATCCTCTTTCTCCACATCCTCGCCAATATCTGTCATTGTCTGAATTGTTAATGTTAGCCATTCTGACAGGTGTGAGGTGGTATCTCCTTGTGGTTTTGATTTGTATTTCCCTGATGATGAGTGATGTGGAACAAATTTTGATGTGTCGGTTGGCCATCTGGATGTCTTCCTTGGAGAAGTGTCTATTCATGTCTTTTGCCCATTTCTTCACTGGATTATTTGTTTTTTGAATATTGAGTTTGATAAGTTCTTTATACATTTTGGATACTAACCCTTTATGTAATATGTCATTAGCAAATATCTTCTCTCATTCCGTTGATTGCCTTTTAGTTTTATTGATTGTTTCCTTTGCTGTGCAGAATCTTTTTATTTGGGTTCCAAGAGTTCTCCTTTGCTTTTGTTCCCTTGCCTCTGGAGACATGTTGAGTAAGAAGTTGCTGCGGCTGAGGTCGAAGAAGTTTTTGCCTGATTTCTCCTCCAAGATTTTGATGGCTCTCTGTATTAAATTTAGGTGTTTCATTCATTTTGAGTTATTTTTGTGTATGGTGTAAGAAGGTGGTCCAGGTTCATTTTTCTGCAGGTCACTGTCCAGTTTCCCAACACCATTTGCTGAAGAGGCTGTCTTTATTACATTGTATATTCTTGTCTGCTTTGTCAAATATTAGTTGGGCATACGTTTGTGGGTCCATTGCTGGGTTCTCTATTCTGTTCCATTATCTGACTGTCTGTTTTTGTGCCAGTACCATACTGTCTTGATGATTACCATTTTGTAATACATCTTGAAGTCCAGGAGTATGATTCCTCAAGCTTCTGTTTTCTCTTTCAAGATTGCTTTGGCTATTCGGGGTCTTTCTGGTTCCATACCAGAATTGTTTCTTCTAGCTCTGTGAAGAATGCCGGTGTGATTTTGATAGGGAGTGCGTTGAATATGTAGATTGCTTTGGGTAGTATCAACTTTATAACAATGTTTCTTCTTCCATTCCAGGAGCATGGAATATTTTCTTTGTGTATGTGTGTGTGTGTGTGTGTGTGTGTGTGTGTGTGTGTGTGTGTGTATCTTCTTCAATTTGTTTCTTAAGTTTTCTATAGTTTCAGTGTATAGATTTTTCATATTTTAGGTTGGGTTCATTCCTAGGTATGTTATGGGTTTTGGTACAATTGTAAATGGGATCAGTTCCCTGATATATCTTTCTGTTGCTTCATTATTGGTGTATAGGAATGCAACCGATTTCTGTGCATTGATTTTATATCCTGAAACTTTGCTGAATTCATGGCTCAGTTCTAGCAGTTTTTGGTGGAATCTTTTGGGTTTTCCAAATAGAGTATCATGTCATCTGCAAAGAGTGAAAGTTTGACTTCTGCCTTGCTGATTTGGATGCCTTTTATTCCTTTGTACTATCAGATTGCTGAGGCTAAGTCGTCCAATACTACATTGAATAACAGTCATGACATCACAATGACTCTAAACCCATATCTTTCAATAATAACACTGAATGTAAATGGACTAAATGCCCCCACCAAAAGACATAGGGTATCAGAATGGATAAAAAACAAGACCCATTTATTTTCTGTCTACCAGAGACTCATTTTAGACCTGAGGACATCTTCAGATTGAAAGTGAGGGGATGGAGAACTATCTATCATGCTACTGGAAGTCAAAAGAAAACTGGAGTAGCCATACTTATATCAGACAAACTAGACTTTAAATTAAAGGCTGTAACAAGAGATGAAGAAGGGGATTATATCATAATTACAGGGTCTATCCATCAAGAAGAGCTAACAATTATAAATGTCTATATGCTGAATACAAGAGCTCCCAAATACATAAAACAATTAATGATAAACATAAGCAACCTTATTGATAAGAATGTGGTAATTGCAGGGGACTTTAATACCCCACTTACAACAATGGATAGATCATCTAGACAGAGAATCAATAATGAAACAAGGGCCCTGAATGCTACATTGGATCAGATGGACTTGACAGATATATTTAGAATGCTGCATCCCAAAGCAACAGAGTATACTTTCTTCTCGAATGCACATGGAGCATGCTCCAAGATAGATCACATAGTGTGTCACAAAACAGCCCTTCATAAGTATACAAGAATTGAGATCATACCATGCGTACTTTCAGACCACAATGCGATGAAGCTTGAAATCAACCACCGGAAAAAGTCTGGAAAACCTCCAAAAGCATGGAGGTATAGAGGTTAAAGAACACCCTACTAAAGAATGAATGGGTCAACCAGGCAATTAGAGAAGAAATTAAAATATATATGGAAACAAATGAAAATACAACAATCCAAAAGCTTTAGGATGAAGCAAAGCCTTGCTGAGAGGAAAATACATTGCAATCCAGGCCTATCTCAAGAAACAAGAAAAGTCCCAAATATAAAATCTAACAGCACACCTAAAGGAACTAGAAGCAGAACAGCAAAGCCCCCCGCCAAAACGCAGCAGAAGAAGAGAAATAATAAAGATCAGAGCAGAAATAAACAATACAGAATCTAAAAAAAAAAAAAAAGTAGAGCAGATCAACGAAACCAAGAGTTGGTTTTTTGAAAAAATAAAGAAAATTGATAAACCTCTAGCCAGGCTTCTCAAAAAGAAAAGGAAGGTGACCCAAGTAGATAAAATCATGAATGAAAATAAAATTATTACAACCAATCCCTCAGAAATGCAAGCAATTATCAGGGAATACTATGAAAAATTATATGCCAACAAACTGGAAACCTGGAAGAAATGGACAAATTCCTAAGCACCAACACACTTCCAAAACTCAAATGGAAAGCAACACAAAGTTTGAACAGACCCATAACTAGTGAAGAAATTGAATCAGTTATCAAAAATCTCCCAACAAGAGTCCAGTAACAGATGGCTTCCCTGGGGAATTCCACCAGACATTTAAAGCAGAGATAATACCTATCCTTCTCAAGCTATTCCAAAAAAATAGAAAGAGAAGGAAAACTTCTAGACTCATCATTCTATGAAGCCAGCATTACTTTGATTCCCAAACCAGACAGAGACCCAGCAAAAAAAGAGAACTACAGGCCAATATCCATGATGAATATGGATGCAAACATTCTCAACAAGATACTAGCAAATTGAATTCAACAGCATATAAAAAGAATTATTCACCATGATCAAGTGGGATTCATTCCTGGGATGCAGGGCTGGTTCAACATTCGCAAATCAACCAATGTGATACATCACATTAATAAAACAAAAGATAAGAACCATATAATCTTGTCAATAGATGCAGAAAAAGCATTCGACAAAATTCAGCATTCTTTTTTAATAAAAACCCGAGAAAGTAGGGATAGAAGGAACATACTTAAACATTACAAAAGCCATGTATGAAAAGCCCACAGCTAATATCATCCTCAGTGGGGAAACACTGAGAGCTTTCCCATGAGATCAGCAACATGACAGGGATGTCCACTCTCACCGCTGCTGTTTAACATAGTGTGGGAAGTTCTAGTATCAGCAATCAGACAAAAAAGGAAATCAAAGGCATCCAAATTGGCAAAGATGAAGTCAAGCTTTCACTTTTTGCACATGACATGATACTTTACATGGGAAACCCGATAGACTCCACCAAAAGTCTGCTAGAACTGATAAATGAATTCAGCAAAGTCGCAGGATACAAAATTAATGTACAGAACTCAGTTTAATTCTTGTACACTAATAATGAAGCAACAGAAAGAGAAATAAAGAAACTGATTCCATTCACAATTGCACCAAGAATCAGAAAATACCTAGGAAAAAAAAAACTAACCAACGATGTAAAAGATCTGTATGCTGAAAACTATAGAAAGCTTATGAAGGATTGAAGAAGATACAAAGAAATGGAAAAACATTCCGTACTCATGGATTAGAAGAATAAATATTGTTAAAATGTCAATACTATCCAAATCAATCTACATATTCAATGCAATCCCAATCAAAATTGCACCAGCATTCTTCTCAAAGCTAGAACAAGCAATCCTAAAATTTGTATGGAACCACAAAAGACCCCAAATAGCCAAATTAATATTGAAGAAGAAGACCAAAGCAGGAGGCATCACAATCCCAGACTTCAGCCTCTATTACAAAGCTGTAATCATCAAGACAGCATGGTATTGGCACAAATACAGACACAGACCAATGGAATAGAATACAGACTCCAGAATTGGACCCACAAAAGTATGGCCAACTACTGTTTGACAAAGCAGGAAAGAATATCCGATGGAAAGAAGACATTCTCTTTAATAAATGATGCTGGGAGAACTGGATAGCAACATGCAGAAGAATGAAACCAGACCACTTTCTGACACCATTCACAAAATAAACTCAAAATGGATATAGGACCTGAATGTGAGACAGGAAACCATCAAAACTCTAGAGGAGAAAGCAGGAAAAAAACCTCTCTGACCTCAGCTGCAGCAAGTTCTTACTTGACACATCTCCAAAGGCAAGGGAATTAAAAGCAAAAATGAACTATTGGGACGTCATGAAGATAAAAAGCTTCTGCACTGCAAAGGAAATAATCAACAAAACTAAAAGGCAACTGATGGAATGAGAGAAGATATTTGCAAATGCCATATCAGACAAAGGGCTCGTATCCAAAATCTATAAAGAACTTACCACACTCCACACCCCCCAAAAAAACAATCCAGTGAAGAAATGGGCAGAAAATATGAATAGACACTTCTCTAAAGAAGACATCCAGATGGCCAACAGACACATGAAAAGATGCTCAACGTCGCTCTTCATCAGGGAAATACAAATCAAAACCACACTCGGATACCACCTCACTCCAGTCAGAGTAGCTAAAATGAACAAATCAGGATACTATAGATGCTGGCGAGGATGTGGAGAAATGGGAACGGTCTTGCTCTGTTGGTAGGAATTCAAACTGGTGCAGCCACTCTGGAAAACAGTGTGGAGGTTTCTCAAAAAATTAAAAATAGATCTACCCTATGACCCTGCAATAGCACTGCTAGGAATTTACCCAAGGGATATAGGAGTACTGATGCATAGGGGCTCTTGTACCCCAATGTTTATAGCAGCACTTTCAACAATAGCCAAATTATGGAAAGGGCCTAAATGTCCATCAACTGATGAATGGATAAAGAAGATGTGGTTTATACATACAATGGAGCACTACTTGGCAGTGGGAAAGAATGAAATCTGGCCATTTGTAGCAACATGGATGGAACTGGAAAGTATTATGCTAAGTGAAATAAGTCAGGCAGAGAAAGACAGATACCATGTTTTCACTCATATGTGGATCCTGAGAAACTTAACAGAAGACCATGGGGGAGAGGAACGGGGAGAGGGGAAGTTACAGAGGGGGAAGGAGGCAAACCATAAGGCACTCTTAAAATACTGAGAACAAACTAAGGGTTGATGGGGGTGGGGAGAGGGGAAAGTGGGTGATGGGCATTGAGGAGGGCAACTGTTGGAATGAGCACTGGGTGCTGTAAGGAAACCAATTTGACAATAAATTGTATTTTAAAAAACTTAAAAATAAAATAGAAAAGGAAATACCTGATTGGCATCTAAAAATGGTCCTTAATTTTTGAGGGAGAGAGAGAGCATGAGCAAGAGAAGTGCAGAGAGAGAGGGAAACACAGAATCTGAAGCAGTCTCTGGGCTCTCAGATGTCAGCACAGAACCCGACACAGAACTTGAACCCACAAACCGAGAGATCATGACATGTGTTAAGGTGAGATGCTTAACCAACTGAGCCCCCCAGGTGCCCTAACAATTGCTATTTTTAAAATGTAATCTTATTATAATATGATATTCATACCAAGATTTCTTTGGTGAAATGGAATATATTAGGTAGAAACAATGTAAAATGTAAAAGTGTTCATTAATGTATAAGCTCATGATATAGGTTTTGTATAGTCTTTACGTATTACACTTAAAAATGTTTCATAATTCCTTTCCTTCCCCAGATTGGAATATTTCTGACAAGTTATCCCTCAGATTTGACCCTTAGCATGGTAAGGAATTGGGGGGAAAATTTCAGGTAATTCAGGGAAACCCGTTCCCTTCCCTATCGACACAGCTTAAAGCATGTTTGTCAGTGATGGTTGGTCTGTAGATTCATTGTGATATTAGTACAACAGTGTGGTTATCATGTGGAAGATATCCCTCAGAAGCTGTTCCAACCAGGACAACTCTTGGAAGGGCATTAATTGCCTTGCTGGGATTTACCCTCCCAATGGCTCTAATCAAGAGAATTATTTTATTTACGTAAAGGCTCCAGTTGCTGTAGGAAAAGGGTCCATCCCCTGATACACTGCATGCTCTAATAAGGTCCTCCTTTCAACTAAACCAAATCTTTTGGGTAAACACAGGACTCTCTTTTGTAGCAATGGTAATCACAGTAATTTCCAGACTCTGTTGTCCTATGATATAGAGGATTAGAATGTGTGTGGGCACACATTTATGTTGGTAATTTCAAGGAGATGAAAACCAGAGGTCAGGTAGGTCCACCAGGAAGGAGGGTATAGATCATGAAGACAGATAAAGGGAATGTGGACAGACACAGGACGCACGAGTACTAATTAAGCACTAGGTAAGAGCATAAAAAGACTAAAGTAAGAAAAAAGTAAGCTGGCCAGTGATTTGTAGACAGGAAAAGACTCAGGTCTTTTCCTCAAAAAAAGAAAGAAGATATTTCATTCTATAGCCTACCAAAGCAACTAGTGATAAAGTCTTTACTTCTCTCCCTTCCAGTAAGAAGAAAATTAAACCATAAAGTTCCTACCTTTTCTCTAGTCATGTCTGGTAACCGTTCATTCCTCATCTCCTTCCCCTTTCTAAGTTCTGTAGAATGCTAAGGACAAGCCATGCAACAGACAGACACCTCACTGCTGCACTTTCAGCTAATGCACTAAGTTGTCCAGGTAACTGTGTAAAGAAGGAGAAAGTTATATCTGCATTAGAAGGGGCAATGGCATTTGGGATCATATATCTCATGATGTATTATCTCCCGTTCTAGGGAAATTAAAAAGGAATCTCAGGATTTTTCTTTCATCTCTCAAATAGCAGTGACTCCTAAGTGAAGTGATCTTTATGATTTACCATCTGTTACTGTTGTTTGTTTCAGTCAAAGCAGATGTCTTCACCCAGTGGGCTGCAGCCACTCCTCTTTGGTGAGGTCTGATCCTCAGCCATGGAGAGGGAGCCCCCCTTCCAAGTTTATTTTCTTGGATACTGTATCTCGGTCCAAGTTACCCTTTACAGATCTCTACATCTTTATAATTACTCTCTCCCATGGTATAATAATTCCTTGAACTAAACTTCTGTTTACTTACAAGGAATTTATTTTTAAGCAATGCACTTGTGTGATTATCCTGGATGGTTTCTGAGCTGTAGAAAGTGGCTTAGTTTCATGTAACAACTAGTTAATGGTTAAGAGTGATGAGGTTGAGTCAGTCGTACAGGCTTGAGCCAAACTGTTTCTAACTTTCCTGCTGAAACTCAATCAAGTAGCCACTTCCAACATCTTTTTCAAGAGTTATGTTTGTAGAAGGTGAGCAAGTTGAGAGGCAACCACAGGTGTCTCTGTTGTGGTTTCCTTCTGTTTTTGCTGTAGCTTATTAAGAAGTGTGAGGGAGACCTGGCTGTGGAAGGTGGAGACAGATGCAGCAAAACTGAATAAGGCAGAGCCCTGTCACACTAACTGTAGGCGAAAAGATAGCATCAATCTCTCCCAAGACAGATTCAAAACCCACAAGAGAAAAAGAATAATCTAAGAGGTATAACTATTATGAAAGTGATTAAATTTTTTTAACAACAAAAAGAAACATAAGACTCATTAGGCACAGTATATTAAAAGATAAATAGCCATTCATTAGTTTCAGTAAATATTCAGAATTCTTCTGAAGTTGGAAAATAAAAATATATGTGGAAATTATAAATTATGCTCAGAATTCAAATACTATCTCCATTCTCATCTTGGAGAGAAAGAAATAATGTGGACACCTTCATCAAGCCTGTGACAGACACAGATTCAGCTTTACACCCTATGATCAGGTTACTTTCTATTCCCGCTCCCCCCCCCAACCCCATACTCGCACTCTTCCTCCTTTGCTCTCTCAAATAATTTGTATCTTCCATTCCTAAAAATTCTTTTCAAATTCAGTTACATTCACATGTCCCATGGGAAGAATTCTATCACTTTCTCCCCAGTCCATGTCACAGATATGTTCACCAAAACTAAGATCTTTGGCCTTGTTCATATTATGAGTATCTGTAAGTTGATGTTGTCCATCTGCCTTTTTTGTATTTCTACTTGTTCCCTAGTTTTCAGTCTAGAAACAAGTCCTGAGTGCAACTAAACAGTCAGAAGAGAATGGTCTTTCTACAAAAATATTTAACTGAAGCTCCAGAATTTTCACCCTGTGGACAGTAGTTCCCTTATCTGAGGTAACACTTTCTGTAGTTTCAGTGACCCTGTGATCAACCATGGCCTCTGGAAGCAGATGATCCTCCTGAGGGTTCATCAGAAAGTCAATTGCAGCCCAACGCTAGGTCACATGCCTGGGTCATTCTTGTCACTACATCTCTGATCAGGTGGGCATATTGTTATCTTACAGAATCACAAGGAGAATAAGAGTGAGTACAATCAGATATTTGGGAGAGACACCATAGTCCTATAACTCTCACTACAGTATATTATAATTGTTCCATTTTATTATAGTTGTTAATCTCTTATTGTGCCTAAATTTGTAAATTAAACTTAATATAGGCATGTATTTATAGGAAAACAATAGTATGTATAGGGTTTGGTACTAACCTTTGTTTCAGGCATCCACTGGGGTCTTGGAACCCAGTGGATAAGGGGGTGCTACAGAAAACATTTTGAAATTGGTCATAGATTTGATGTTCATCATGACTTTTTGTCCATGAGAGGTTATTGGAATTAAAGTTATTCTGTTGTTGTTTTTTTTATAATCCCATTAATGGAACACAGCCTGAATATGTTGAAAAGGAAACTAAAGCTATTCATCAAAAAAAGATCATTTGTTTCATGGAAATTTTCTTCTGTAGTTATGTGAGGAAGTTTCCAATTACTGTTTACCCAGATATCACCCTGGGATAAATGAGAATTTGACAGTTAAGAAGCTATGTTACTATAACATGGCAAATATCTGGATAAAATATAAAAGTGGAAAATTTTTTTATTTTACATTTAATTTGTGAAATTTTTTATTCTGGTGAAATTTAAAATTTACAGAGAAGCTGCAAAAGTGGTACAAAGAACCACCACTAACCCTTTACAGATCCAGCAGTAGTTTATATTGTGTCTAGAAAGACGTTTTCTATCCATCTACCTACATACCTACCTAGCTACCTAACTACCTACCTATCATCATCTGTTTTTCTGGCCATTGGAGACTAAGTAAGAGACATCATGTCCCTTTACCTTTAAATACTTTGATGTTGATTTCCTAAGAACAGGAACTTTATTTTACATAACAGCAGAGTTGACAAAACAGGAAATGTAATATGAATACAATATTATTATCTAATCCATAGTCGAAAGTCATATTTCTCCAATACTCTGAAATAGGCTGCTAGTAGCTATGTTTTCCCAGTGCAGGGCCCCCCATTTAGATAATGTGTCTCCTTCGTCTCCTTAGTCTAGACCAATTCCTCAGCCTTTATTTGTCTTCATTTAACTGAATATTTTTGAAGGTTACAGGACAGCTATTTTGTCCAGCTTGTCTCAATTTGAGTTGGTCTCATGTGTCTTCAATGCTGAAATCAGGCTGTGCATTTTTGGCAGGAATGTCACTGAGTGACATTATGTCCTGCTCAGAGCATCATGTCAGTAGGTGCAAGATGTTGGTTTGTCTCAACACTGGTGTTGTCAATATTGTATTATTAATATTGACTAATGTATTATTAATATTGTTAATATTGACTAATCTTGTGATGTTCATCCACCACATTTTTCTCTTGTGAAGTTTACTATTCTTCATTTTGTAATTAACAGGTAATTAGTGGGGAGGTATTTTAGAGCATGTAAATATCCTGTTTCTCATATTTCATTCACTAGTTTTTAGTATCTATTTACCATTTTTAACTCTACCATTCCTTCTATACACATTATTAGGATCCCTACTGACAGAAATAATATTTTCTTCTCCACTAATAATTTATAAATATATCACTATAAGGTTTTGGATTCTTACGTCTCTCAATTCATTAGCATAATTTCTCTTAATGCCCAAAATGTCCCAGCGTTGAACAGTGGTAGTCCTTTTAAACTGGCTTCTGTTTCTTTTCCATGTGTCCCTATGATTCTTGGAGCATTTTCTTACGTTTTGGGGAAGTATGTGATTCTTTTCTCAGGTAACAAGGAAAGAATGATGAAGGGGAAAAATGCAAGTTCTGAAGGCTACTTTATTCTACTGGGTTTTTCACATTGGCCTCATCTGGAAGTAGTTCTCTTTGTGCTTATCTTGATGTTCTACTTGATGACATTGATAGGCAACCTTTTTATTATTGTCTTGTCATACCTGGACGCCCATCTCCACACTCCCATGTACTTCTTCCTCTCAAACCTCTCTTTTCTGGATCTCTGCTACACCACCAGCTCCATCCCTCAGTTGCTGGTCAATCTCTGGGGCCCAGAAAAGACCATCTCTTATGCCGGTTGCATGACTCAACTTTACTTTGCCCTTGCACTGGGAACCACAGAGTGTGTCCTCCTGGTGGTCATGTCCTATGACCGTTATGCAGCTGTCTGTAGACCCCTACATTACACCGTGCTCATGAACCCTCGTTTCTGCCACCTGTTGGCTGTGGCTTCCTGGGTCAGTGGCTTTACCAACTCAGCACTTCATTCCTCCTTTACCTTCTGGGTCCCCCTCTGTGGACATCACCAAGTGGACCATTTCTTCTGTGAAGTTCCAGCACTGCTGCGACTATCATGTGTTGATACCCGTGCTAATGAGCTGACCCTCCTGATCACAAGCTCCATTTTTGTTTTCATACCACTCATCCTGATTCTCAGCTCATATGTTGCCATTGCCCGTACTGTGCTGAGGTTGCAGTCATCAACCAGACTTCAGAGACTCTTTGGAACATGCGGAGCCCATCTTATGGTTGTGTGCCTCTTTTTCATTCCAATCTTGTGCATATATCTGCAGCCACCATCAGGAAGTTCTCAAGAACAAGGCAAGTTCATTGCCCTTTTTTATACTGTTGTCACACCTAGCCTCAACCCTCTAATCTACACTCTCAGAAACAAAGATGTAAGAGGGGCAGTAAGGAGACTAGTGGGACAGGAGAGGCCTGTGCACTCATGACCTTCACAGGACAACACAGTGCCTCCTCAGTAAGGACTTGTCTGCATACATCCATCGTCTTCTCTCCCATTTACTCACTCAGCACCAGTGGAGTGTGTGTCTCTCAGGACCACAGAGCTCTGACCCACAGATATGAATTAAACAGTCTGCCTAAATACTAATCACTCTCCAATGGAGAAAACATCCATGTAAAACAAAGATCAAAAATCAGTATTTTCCATGGTACAATAAATAAAACAAAGGTATCCTATCCTTAATTGAAATTAAGAAATAAAATTCCTGTAGAATGACGATATACCTAATTTTTAAAAACCTAGACTATTGTCTTATAATTTTTCCTTTTAAGGAAGAATTTGCTCTAAAATTTGTTTTCTATTTTTGGTTTAACTAAAGACATAGTGAAATATCTTAAATCTTTTCTGCAATCCTGTTATTCTTTTTGGAATTAATGTAGAGAGGAATTTTGGTCTGTATTCTTTAATACCCTATAGCAGCAGTAAGAAAATGAGTTTTATGAATTATAACAAGAAAGTCTCTGAAATACTGAAGTAAACATAAGCATATTGTGTTTCTTTCTCGAGGCAGTGGGAAGTGTATAAGAGGTGGAAATCACTTAAAGAGTTGTGGGATATAACCTGTAACGTAAGGGTCATTAAAGGCCAGGGATTATTAGAAGTGTTTGGGGCACATGGTTAGCCTGAGGAGCAGTAAGGAATATCTGAGGCAGACAGACTTCTAAGCTCTGGAAATGACTGCATGAATCCAATTGGTGTTTGAAAGAATTACCTGAAAATATAGTAGAAAAATTTTGTGATAAAAGCATATGGAACACACAGTAAAATGTCTATAAACATATAGATAATATAACAATCCCAAATGTTGCAAAACTATGAAGTAATTGGAGGTATCACACATTGTTTATGGAATATAAAATCATTCAATCATTTTGAAAAAAAAGCTTATGGAAAATGTTAGTTTTCTTTTTAGGCTTGATATAATTTGAATGTTTGAGATTAGAAAGTACATAATGAAAATCAACTTATATATTTTCCATATAAATAAATGTATTTATTTTATAAAAGTAGCAGTTTTGTTACCTATATGTTTGCCAACCATCTCCTTATGAAATAAGTGTGGTGTGTACATAACACTAAACTGGCAGCTGTATTATTCAGCTAGAGCAGATGAAGGACAATTCACTGTAAAGTAAAATCTTGAAATCTGAGTTTTGTATGGTAAACCAAATCTTATTTGTAGTTTTTGAGGCCTTTAAAGCTTAGATATGATGATTAAAACCTTATTTCCTAGATTATTAAGATGAAAAATACATCCCCAAACTTCCCCTCCATTTCCTCTGTGGCTGAAACTACCTTGTTAGTTTCTGTTGACTTTCTCTTCTCCTTTGTGTATCTGTGATCCTTCCTTTATGACCAACTAGGTATAAACAACAATATGGTGTATATTCACTTGTCCTTACCTACTGTCTAAGAAATGAAAAACCAAGAATCACCCATACAAATGAACTTTTAGTGAATAACTGTGACCACATATGGTGAACCATCACAAAGAAAAAAAACAAAAAACAAAACAAAACAAACTTTAAAAAACAAGAAAAATAGCTTGGTTCTTCAAATCGTTTTGCACTATGGAAATCTTACTATTTGGGTTGTCTTATGTAGTACCAGAGTGTCCCAGTATCTAACTTTAGTGTTTTTTTTTTTAATTTTTAATGTTTATTTATTTTTTAGAGAGAGAGAGAGGGAGAGGGAGAGAGACAGAGACAGAGACAGAGACAGAGACAGAGACTGAATGTGAGCAGGGGAGGAGCAGAGAGAGAGGAGACACAGAATCCTAAGCAGGCTCCAGGCTTTGAGCTATCATCACAGAGCCCAACGTGGGGCTCAAATTCACAAACTGCGAGATCATGACCTGAGCTATAGTTGGGCACTTGTCTAAGCTTAACTTGCATGTGGCAAAAACAGAGTAATGACAATAGATTTTTAGCTTTGGGGGTCTCTTTTAGGGTCACCAACACCCATGGGATCATCCCATTGCCAAGTCTAAACTTCAAACTAACTTTTGGAAAATTGGCATTTACACAGCATGCATGGATTTCGGCAATAGGCAACCTTCCTGAAGAACCAGCGATGGATCTGGCCTTCTCCCAGCTGCCATTGGTGGCCAAATCCACTGATGTGCCAGCTGCTGTTTGGCCCCAGGAAATCTCTCCCCCTCAGCCAGACAGGTGTCTCCCAGTCTTTTCCCACTTCATCTTATACTTGCTCCTGTGCAGAATACACACACGCCTGATTATGTCTCTGTTGTGCCTCAGCAGTACAGGATTACTAGCACAGGCACGCCATCCAGGTCATCACAGAAATCAGCTCTGGCTTATAGCAGGTGCATTCATTCTCGGTTCTTCTGTTGGCTTCAGGGTCATGTCTTCTGTATGTTTGACAAATATGGGGCTGGCGGGTCACTGGTTATGTCATGACAACATCAAGTGATTTCAAAAATAATAACAATTTCAAATTCACATTCATCCTGTTCTTATTATAATTTTACAAGCACAACAACAATAAGAACAACTTACATAAAAGTAAATAGTACGTACACTTACTGTAGACCTTCACTGGATTCCACAAATGTTAACACCTTACCCTGGGTGCGTTATCATTTTCTGTCTATAGTATTGTAATGTTAATATGCACTTTAAATATTTCTCTGCAATATATGGAGAATAATACACATACTTACGCCTAAGTGCTCATGGGAGTATTTCCTGAAGAAAAGATCTAATCCAGGATCACAAGTTGGATTTAGGTACTACATCTCTTACTGTGCTCTAATGTGGAAACATTTCTTAGTCTTCCTTGTCTTTAATGGGCCTAAAATTTTTGAAGAGTATAGACCATTTATTTAATATAATTATCTTTCAGTTAAAGTTTTACTTATGCATGATTACATTCAATTTATTCATTTATTGGCATGAATACCATAGAAGTGACATTGTGATATTAGTGATATTGGTGCCTGCCAGGAATTTTTTTCTTAAGTTTTTATTTAATTCCAGTAGGTTAACATACAATGTAATATTAGTTTCAGGTGTACAATACAATGAGTCAACACTTCCATATAACACCCAGTGCTCATTACAACAAGTGCCCTCCTTCATCCCCATCAGTTATTTAACCCATCCCCCTGCCCATCTCCCCTCTGGTAACCATCTGTTTGTTCTCTATTGTTAAGAGTCTGTTTTTTGTTTTTTTGTTTTTTTAGTTTCTCTCTCTCTCTCTCTTTCCTCTGCTTATTTGTTTCTTAAATTCCATGTATGAGTGAAATCATATGGTATTTGTCTTTCTCTGACTGTCTTATTTCACTAGGATAACACTATCTAGCCCCATTTATGTCACTGCAAATGGCAAGATTTTATTCTTTTTGATGGCTGAATAATATTCATTCAATATTCCATTGTATGTATATATACATATATTCTGTTATATATCATGTATGTACATATATATACATATATACGAATATGTATACACACACACACTACCTATACATACTACCTCTTTTTTATCTATTCATCTATTGATGGACACTTGGGCTGTCTTTTATAAAGTTATTATCTTTCTATTGGTAATTTATAAGTGTCTTGTGGGCAGATACATTAAAATTAGGTAGAATTCTGTTTTTGCTTAATTTTACATCCTAGTTTTACAATCAATCATCCATTATTAATTCCTCCAAGAAGCCATTATTACCATGGTGGTCACCAAAGTTTATTTTCAGAGTTTCATCATTTATTGTATATATATTTGGTGGTGTGATAGATTTAGCAGTGCCTCCTCCTTCTCTTTTGTCAGGGTGTCCACATCCTAATCCCTGACATCTGTGGTTGTATATTACTTACATGGCAAAAGGACTTTACAGATGTGAATAAATTAAGGATCTTCAGATTGGAAGATTATCCTGCATTATCTATGTGGGCTAATGTAATCACAAGGGTCCTTATAAGAGGGAGACAGGGGGTCAGAGATAAGAGGAAATACACTGCTGGCTTTGAGATGGGGGAAAGAGCCAACAACTGAGGCATGTAGGTGGCCTCTAGAAGGTGGAGAAGTCAAAGAGAGGACAAATGAATAAAATAAAAAAATGAAAGAAGAAAGCAGTATGGATGTTCCTCAACCAGTTAAAAATAGAACCCCTGTATGATCCACTTCAGGGAAAATATCCAAAGGAAGTTAAATCAGTATCTTGAGGAGATAATCAGCACTCCTATGTTCATGACAGCTTTATTCATTGTAGGTAAGACATGGAAATAACATGTGTCTATTGATGCATGAATGGATAAAGAAGATGCAATATATATATTTTTCATATATAAAATCATATATATTTTATATGTGTATATTTGTATATCATATACACAAAAATATAAATAATTATATATAAATTACATATACAACTTATATATAATCACATATATTACATATGTAAATATATGTATATAATTTACATATATATATACACGAAAAGGAATATTATCCAGCTACAAAAAGAAATTCTGTCATTTGTGACAACATGGAAAAACCTAGAGGACATTAGGCTAAGAATTACTAACCAGACAGAAAAACAAGTACTGTGTGATACCACTCATATGTGGAATCTAAAAATCAGAGTAGAATTTCTATAAACATACAGTAGTATGGTGGTTATCAGGGCCTGGGGCTGGATGGCAGGAACGGGGAGATGCTGGTCAAAGGGTACAAGACTTCAGCTGTACAACGAATAACTTCTTGGTATCAAATGCACTGCAAGGTGACTATAGTTAATAACATGTTTCATGCTTAAAATGTGTAAGACAGTAAACCTTAAGCATTCTCACCACGGACATACACACACTCACACACACAAGGTAAGTATATGAGGTGATGGATGTGTTAATTAACCAGATTTTTTGGTAAACATTTCACATTGTACACATATGTCAAATCATCACATTGCACACTTTAAATATATACAATTTTGTCAATTACATCTCAAGCTGAGAAACATGTTTTTTTCCTTTTCAAATTTTATTTAAATTCTAGTTAGTTAACATACAGTGCAGTACTGATTTCAGGAGTAGAATTCAGTAATTCATCTCTTTCATACAACACCCAGTGCTCATCACAGCAAGTGCCCTCCTTAGTACCCATCACCCATCTAGCCAATACCGCACCCCGCCTCCCTCCATCAACCCTCACTTGGAGCTCTGTATTTAAGAGTCTTTCATGGTTGTTTCCCTTTCTCCTCTCCCCCCACTTCCCATATATTCATCTGTTTGTTTTCTTAAATTTCACATATGTTAAAAAAGATGAATTCTCTATTTTAACTTTCAGGTTAATAGTATAAACACATAATCTGATCATTTAAGAAGGTCATATAAAATAACAGCCAAGAGGAGAATAGAAAAGAATACACAATCATTTATATTTGATATTCATTGTTAATGCAAAACCAAAGGGGCAGGATGGAAGGTATGTATTTTATCGATTACGGCCATTTTGGAGTAGGATTGTATAGAAGTATTGGTCTATAAAGTACTGTTTTTAATAAATGAACAGTTGACGTAATCTAAGTCATGGAATCAAAATGTAAGTTTGGGCAAAGAATTTGTCAAAAACTATAATTAGCATATTCAGTTTTCAGGTATGTTTACCAGATATTATATTAATAATAATGAATAATTCAGTAGTAACTGCCTGTTAAGAAGTTAGATCTATCTAATATGTTCAAAGGAGTGTCTCTGACATTAGGACACATGACAACACTTTATCAAACATTTTAAAAGGGATATATCTGATATTTTTCTCATACAGCTGTATAAAATCTACTTCAAATGAGATGTTTGGAAAGCACTTTGTATACTGTCAATTATTTAATAATTTAATGACTTTGTTGGATGTGTGTCTCAAATAGAAAAGGAAAGTATCTGGCCACTCCACAACATTCACTAATTTTATTTTATTTTTTTAGTTTATTTACTTTATTTTTCATTGAGTTATTATTGGCAAATAACTTGTGTAAGTATAAGATGTGCAATGTGTTCATTTGATATATTTATATATTATATAATTACCATCATAATGTTAGCTAACATCTTTATCATGCCACATAATTATAATTTCTTTTTTGTGGTGAGAACAGTTAAGATCTAGTCTCTTGGCAATTTTGAAGTTTATCATACTGTACTGTTGACTACAATTTCGATGCTGTGCATTAGAGAATATCTATGCTGTCCAGGACTTACTTATCTACTAGTTGTAAGTTGTAACCTTAAACACCATCTGCCCAGTTCTCCCACACCCAAGACCCTGAAAACCAGCATTCTACTCTTATGAATTTGGCTTTTCAAGATTACACATATAAGTGACATTTTATAGTGTTTGTCCTTCTATGCCTAACATTTCACTTAGCATAATCCCCTCAAGGTGCATCCATGTTGTTGCAAATGGCATAATTTGCTTCTTTCTCTTGGATGAATATTGTTATTTCTGTTCTTTTCATTTCTTTTCTTTTCTATTTTTTCTTTTCTTTCTTTCTTTCTCATCTATTTATCATCGATATTGAATATGTATTTTATATGTACATATAAACATATGTATACAGACACATATAACACACACATATATGTGTGTACGTGTGTGTATATATATAAGTGTATATATATGTGTGTATGTCTATATATCTATATCATCTATATCTATATCTATATCTATATCTATATCTATATCTATATAAACATTCATCTGTTGACAGACACTTAGGTTGTTTTCATACCTTGGCTATTATGAATAATGCTGTAAAAACATGAGAGTGCAGATATCCCTTTGACATCCTGTTCATGTCCTTTAGATATGTAACCGGAAGTGGGATTTCTGAATAAAATGGTATTTGTGTTTTTAATTTTTTGAGGAACCTCCTTACTCTATGTTTTCCACAGTGTCGGAACCAATTTACATTCCCACCAACAGCACACAAGGGCTCCGTTTTCTCCACATGTCACCAGCAGTTGTTATCTTTTGTATTCTTAATGATAACCATTCCAACATGTGTGTAGTGATGTCTCATTGTGATTTTGATACACAATTCCCTGATGATGAGTGACATTGAGGATCAATAGTGACATTGAGGATCAATATTAGGAATAAATCCACTTGAACATGGCAAATGATTCTTTTACTATACAGTTGATTTGATTTCTTGGTATCTTTTTTTTCTTTTAACTTTTTTTTATAATTTACCTCCAAATTAGCAACAATGATTTTAGGTGTGGATTCCTTAGTGACCCTTACTCATTTAGCCCATCCCCCCTCCCACAACCCCTCCAGTAACCCTCAGTTGGATCTCCATATTTATGAGTCTCTTCTGTTTTGTCCCCCTCCCTGTTTTTGTATTATTTTTGTTTCCCTTCCTTTATGTTCATCTGTCTTGTCTCTTAAAGTCCTCATATGAGTGAAGTCATATGATATTTGTCTTTCTCTGACTAATTTCACTTAGCATAATACTGTCCAGTTCCCTGAACATAGTTGCAAATGGCAAGATTTCATTCTTTTTGATTGCCAAGTAATACTCCATTGTATATTTGTACCACATCTTCTTCATCCACTCATCCATCAATGGACATTTGAGCTTTTTCCATACTTTGGCTATTGTTGATAGTGCTGTTATAAACATGGGGGTGCGTGTGTCCCTTTGAAACAACACACCTCTATCCCTTAGATATATACCTAGTAGTGGAATTGCTGGGTCATAGGGGAGTTCTATTTTTAGTTTTTTGAGGAACCTCCATACTGTTTTCTAGAGTGGCTGCACCAGCTTGCATTGCCACCAACAATGCAAAAGAGATCCTATTTCTCCGCATTGTCGCCAACATCTGTTGTTGCCTGAGTTGTTAATGTTAGCCATTCTGACAGGTGTGAGGTGATATCTCCTTGTGGTTTTGATTTGTATTTCCCTGATAATGAGTGATGTGGAACATTTTTTCATGTGTCGGTTGGCCATCTGGATATCTTCCTTGGAGAAGTGTCTGTTCATGTCTTTTGCCCATTTCTTCACTGGATTATTTGTTTTTTTGGGTGTTGAATTTGATAAGTTCTTTATAGATTTTTGGATACTAACCCTTTCTCTGATATGTCGTTTGCAAATATCTTCTCCCATCCTGCTGGTTGCCTTTTAGTTTTATTGATTGTTTCCTTTGCTTTGCAGAATCTTTTTATTTTGATGAGGTCCTAGTAGTTCATTTTTGCTTTTGTTTCCCTTGCCTCTGGAGACGTGTTGAGTAAGAAGTTGCTGCAGCCAAGATCAAAGAGTTTTTTGCCTGCTTTCTCCTCAAGGATTTTAATGGCTTCCTGTCTTATATTGAGGTCTTTCATCCATTTTGAGTTTATTTTTGTGTATGGTGTAAGAAAGTGGTCCAGGTTCATTCTTCTCCATGTCACTGTCCAGTTTTCCCAGCACCACTTGCTAAAGAGACTATCTTCAATCTATTGGATATTGTTTCTTGCTTTGTCAAGGATTAGTTGGCCATTGTTTGTAGGTCCATTTCTGGGTTCTCTATTCTGTTCCATTGATCTGAGTGTCTGTTCTGCTGCCAGTACCATACTGTCTTTATGGCTACAGCTTTGTAGTATAGCTTGAAGTCTGGGATTGTGATGCCTCCTGCTTTGGTTTTCTTTTTCAAGATTGCTTTGGCTCTTTGGGGTATTTTCTGTTTCCATACAAATTTTAGGATTATTTGTTCTAGCTCTGTGAAGAATGCTGGTGTTACTTTGATAGGGATTGTGTTGAATATGTAGGTTGCTTTGGGTGGTGTCGACATGTTAACAATATTTGTTCTTCCTATCTAGGAGCATGGAATCTTTTTCCATTTTTTTTGTGTCTTCTTCAATTTCTTTCATAAGCGTTCTATAGTTTTCAGTGTATAGATTTTTCACCTCTTTGGTTAGATTTATTCCTAGGTATTTTATGGTTTTTGGTGCAACTGTAAATGGGATCGATTCCTTGATTTCTCTTTCTGTGGCTTCATTGTTGGTGTATAGGAATGCAACCGATTTCTGTGTGTTGATTTTATATCCTGCAACTTTGCTGAATTCATGAATCAATTCTAGCAGTTTTTGGTGGAATTTTTAGGGTTTTCCATATAGAGTATCATGTCATTTGTGAAGAGTGAGAGTTTGACTTCCTCCTGGCCTATTTGGGTACATTTTATTTCTTTGTGTTGTCTGATTGCAGAGGCAAAGACTTCCAATACTATGTTGAATAACAGTGGCAAGAGTGGATATCCCTGCCTTGTTCCTGACCTTAGGGAGAAAGCTCTCAGTTTTTCCCCATTGAGAATTATATTAGTGTTGGGTCGTTCATATATAGCTTTTATGATATCAAGCTATGCTCCTTCTATCCCGACTTTCTTGAGGGTTTTTATCAAGAAAGGAAGCTGGATTTTGTCTAATGCTTTCTCTGCATCTATTGAGAGGATCATATGGTTCTTGTCCTTTCTTTTATTGATGTGATGAATCACGTTAATTGTTTTTCAGATATTGAACCAGCCCTGTATCCCAGGTATAAATCCTACTTGGTCATGGTGAATAATTTTTTTTTAATGTATTGTTGGATCCGGTTGGCTAATATCTTGTTGAGGATTTTTGCATCCATGTTCATCAGGGAAATTAGTCCATAGTTCTCGTTTTTAGTGGGGTCTCTGTCTGGTTTTGGAATCAAGGTAATGCTAGCTTCCCAGAAAGAGTTTGGAAGTTTTCCTTCTATTTCTATTTTTTTGGAACACCTTCAATAGAATAGGTGTTAACTCTGCCTTAAATGTTTGATAGAATTCCCCTGGAAACCCATCTGGGCCTGGACTCTTGGTTTTTGGCAGATTTTTGACTACTAATTTGATTTCCTTACTGGTTATGGGTCTGTTCAAATTTTCTATTTCTTCCTGTTTCAGTTTTGGTAGTGTATATGTTTCTAGGAATTTGTCCATTTCTTCCAGATTGCCCATTTTATTGGCATATAATTGCTCATAATATTCTCTTATTACTGTTTTTATTTCTGCTGTGTTGGTTGTGATCTCTCCTCTTTCATTCTTGATTTTATTTACTGGGGTCCTTTCCTTTTTCTTTTTGATCAAACTCATTAGTGGTTTATCAATTTTGTTAATTCTTTCAAAAAACCAGCTTCTGGTTTCATTGATCAATTCTACTGTTTTGTTTTCTTTTTTGGTTTCGATAGCATTAATTTCTGCTCTAATCTTTATTATATCCTGTATTCTGCTTGTTTGGCATTTTATTTGCTGTTCTTTTTCTAGCTCCTTAATGCGTAAAGTTAGGTTGTGTATCTGAGATCTCTCTTCCTTCTTTAGGAAGGCCTGGATTGCTATATAATTTCCTCTTATGACCGCCTTTGCTTCATCCCAGAGGTTTTGGGTTGTGGTGTTATCGTTTTCATTGACTTCCATATCCTTTTTAATTTCCTCTTTAACTTCTTGGTTAGCCCATTCATTCTTTAGTAGGATGTTCTTCCAATCTCCAAGTATTTGTTACCATCGCAAATTTTTTTCTTGTGGTTGATTTCGAGTTTCATAGCATTGTTGTCTGAAAATATGCACGGTATGATCTCGATCTTTTTGTACTTACTTATGGCTGATTTGTGTCCCAGTATATGGTCTATTCTCAGAACGCTCCATGTGCACTGGAGAAGAATGTATATGCTGCTACTTTAGGGTACATTGTTCTGAATATATCTGTGAAGTCCATCTGGTCCAGTGTGTCATTCAAAGCCATTGTTTCCTTGTTGATTTTTTTATTAGATGATGTGTCCATTGTTGTGAGTGGGGTGTTGAAGTCTCCTACTATTATGGTATTACTATCGATGAGTTTCTTTATGTGTGTGATTAATTGATTTACATATTTGGGTGCTACCACATTTGGTGCAAAAATGTTTACAATTGTTAGGTCTTCTTGGTGGATAGACCCTTGATTATGATATAATGCCCTTCTGCATCTCTTGATATGGTCTTTATTTTAAAGTCTAGATTGTCTGATATAAGTATGGCTACTCTGGCTTTCTTTTGTTGACCATTAGCCTGATAGATGGTTCTCCATCCCCTTATTTTCAATCTGTAGGTGTCTTTTAGGTCTAAAGTGGGTCTCTTGTAAAGAGCATATAGATGAATCTTGTTTTCTTATCCATTCTGTTACCCTATGTCTTTTGATTGGAGCATTGAGTCCATTGACATATAGAGTGAGTACTGAAAGATATGAATTTATTGCTATTATGTTGCTCATAGAGTTGGAGTTTCTGCTGGTGTTCTCTGGTCCTTTCTGATCTCTGTTGCTTTTGGTATTTATTTATATATATATTTTTCACCTTTTCTTCCCTCAGAAAGTTCCCCTTAAAATTTCTTGCAGGGCTGGTTTAGTAGTCATAAACTCCTTTACTTTTTGTTTGTCTGGGAAACTTTTTATCTCTCCTTCTATTTTGAATGACAGCCTTGCTGGATCAAGAATTCTTGGCTCCATATTTTTCTGATTCAGCACACTGAATATATCCTGTCATTCCTTTCTGGCCTGCCAAGTTTCTATGGGTAGGTCTGCTGCAAATCTGACCTGTTTTCCCTTGTAGGTTAGGGACTTTTTCCCCCTTGCTCCTTTCATGATTCTCTCCTTGCCTGAGTATTTTGTGAATTTGACTATGATACACCTTGTTGATGGTCTGTTTTTGTTGAATCTAATGGGGGGGAGTCCTCTGTGCTTCCTGGATTTTGATGTTTGAGTCATTCCCCAGGTTAGGAAAGTTTCCCACTATGATTTGCTCATATGACACTTTTACCCCTATTTCTCTCTGTTCCTCTTCTGGGACCCCTATGTTTCTGATGTTGTTCCTTTTTAATGAGTCACTGATTTCTCTAATTCTAAAATCGTGCTCTTTTGCCTTAATCTTTCTCTTTTTTTTCTGGTTCATTATTCTCTACATGTTTGTCCTCTATATTGCTGATTCTCTGTTCTGCCTCATACATCCTTGCCATCGCTGCATCCTTCCATATTGCAGCTCATTTATAGAATTTAATTTCATTGTGGCTATTTTTTACTTCTTTTATCTCTGCAGAAAGGGATTCTTATCTGTTTTGGACTCCAGCTAGTATTCTTATGGTTGTGATTCTAAATTCTGGTTCAGATATCTTGCTTGTATCTGTATTGGTTAAATCCCCAGCTGTCATTTCTTTGTGCTGTTTCTTTTGGGGTGAATTCCTTCGTTTTGTGATTTTGAAGGGAGAAAAGTAATTAATGAGGGAGAAAAACTAAAATTAAAAAAATTAAAATTAAAGTATTAGAATTAAAAAATTAAACACACACACACAAATCTAATAAATGATGCTATATCCTAGGTGTGTTTTGGTCTGGGTGTTGAAAGTGGTTTGACACATTACAGAAAAAAAATGAGGGGGGAGAGAAAAAAAGGAAATCATTTGAGAATTTGAAAAAATGATTACACAGAAGTAGACTAAAATGAGATGATGGAGGTAAAATAGAATTTGAAAAAAATATACACAGAAGTAAACAATATATATAAAAATTAAAGAAAAATATTTTTTAACAAGTTAAAAATAAAAATGAATTTTTTCTTTTTCTATATTCAAGAAATGAACAAGAGAAAAAAAGAGAAAAAATAAAAAAGGAAAAAAGGAATCGTTTTAAAATTTGAAAAAGTGAACACACTGTAGTAGACTAAAATAAAATGATGGAAGAAAATAGAATTTGAAAAATTTACATAAAAGCAAAAAATATAGTAACAAAATTAAATAAAAATATTTTAATAGAAATTTAATGTAAAAATGAAATTTTTGTCTTTCTGCATTCAAGAAAAAGAAAAAAATGAAAAAGTGAAAAAAGAAAAAAGAAAAAGAAAGAAAAAAAGGAAATTGTTTGAAAATTTGATAAGTTGAATACACTGAAGTAGACAAAAATAAAATGATGGAGGTAAAGTAAAATTTAAAAAAATTACACAAAAGTAAAAAAATATAGTAATAAAAATTAAAGAAAAATATTTCGATAAAAATTGAAAATAAAAACGAATTTTTTCTTTCTGTATTCAAGAAAAAGAAAAGAATTGCAAAAAAGAAAAAAGAAAAAAAAGAAAGAAAATTGAATAGATTAACCTGATAAAAGATGAAGTAGTACTGAAATTGCTTTGTTTTCCCCTAGAAGTCAGTCTATGTAGCTCTGTATAGTCCATAAATTAACCCCGGGGGTGAGACTTGTGTTCTTGAAGAGTGAAGTTGGCCCAGTTGGGTGGGGCTCAGTGTAACAGTTCTACTCTCTAGTAGATGGCGCTGCTAGCCTAATGGGGTTGATTGTTGCCGTGCTAGTAGGTGTGTATGCACATGCGCGGGAATGGTGAAAATGACTCCACCCAGCCCCCAGTCTGTTCTCCCGAATCAGCAATCTTGCATCCTTCCTCTGTCTTCAGCTTTTGTCCACTCACCGCTTTTTCACTCTCCGTGACCAGGCCCCAGGCAGTACTTCTCTCTCAAGTTTTGATCAGATGCGGCTGTTTTCCCCAGCAACTTACTTCCAAAGGACTGTGGCTTTGACCCTTCCCGCCCTTCTGTGGGAGGGTCTCACCAAGCAATGGCCGAATGCCTGCCTGCAGGCCGACCCTGCTGTTGCCGGTGCCCTGAGACTGCAGCCAGATGCCAGCCCGCCCCAGAAAAAGTTCATGAGATAGTGTAGCAGCAGCGTTTCAGGGATTATAGAAAACCACAACACACATCTGGCACCAGTCTTCACCCTTAATGACCTTGTTCCAGCACCAGCGAATGTGGCCATTTTCTGGGGTCTGCTGGGACCAGGTGGCTTCAACAGTCTCTACCAAATGTCCTTCCAGCAGTGGAACCGCTTTTCGCTGTGTGGTCTGAGAACCTCCTGGACCCCAGTCTGTTCCTGGGGATTCACCTTTCCCACCAGAGCACCACCAGGTATCGAGTTGTGGAGTTGCAGCCATTGCGCTCCCCTTGTTTACGGTCTTAATGGAATTTAAACCCTCTCCTTTCTCCTTTCTCCCTTTTTAGTTTAGTCCCTGCAGCTGTTTCCAATTTTCCACTTTCTTTCCAGCTGCTTTTGGGGAGGGGTGCTTCTTCCATATTCTCTCCCCACCCCCACTCTCCATCCTCTCTCTACTCACAACAGCACGTCCCTTCCTGCTCCTTCTAGCTCCCAAGTTCAGTTCTCCATGCTGTGTACCTACTGAATTCTGTGGTTCAGGTTGTGCAGATTGTGTGTCAATCCTCCAGTCAGTTTTTCTAGGTGTATAGGATGGTTTAGTGTTGGTCTAGTTTTATTTCATGGACGCGAGACACACAAAAAACTTCCATGCTCTTCCTCCATCTTCTAAACCACAATTTCTTTATCCATTCATGAGTTGATGGACATTTAGGCTCTTTCCATAATTTGGCTAATGTTGAAAGTGCTGTTATAAACATTGGGGTGCAAGTGCCCCTATACATCAGCACTCCTGGATCCCTTGGCTAAATTCCTAGCAGTGCTATTGCTGGGTCATAGGGTAGATCTATTTTTAATTTTTTTGAGGACCCTCCACATTGTTTTTCAGAGCGGCTGCACCAGTTTGCATTCCCACCAACAGTGAAAGAGAGATCCCGTTCTCCATATCCTCTCCAGCATCTATACTCTCCTGATTTGTTCATTTTAGCCACTCTGACTGGCTTGAGGTGATATCTGAGTGTGGTTTTGACTTGTATTTCCCTGATGAGGAGTGACATTATGCATCCTTTCATGTGCCTGTTACCCGTCTGGATGTCTTCTTTAGAAAAGTGTCTATTCATGTCTTCCGCCCATTTCTTGACTAGATTATTTATTTTTGGGGTGTGGAATTTGGTGAGTTCTCTATAGATTTTGGATACTAGCCCTTTGTTTGATATGTCATTTGCAAATATCTCTTCCCATTCCGTCAGTTGCCTTTTAGTTTTATTGATTATTTCCTTTGCAGTGCAGAAGATTTTTACCTTGATGAGGGCCCAATAGTACATTTTTGCTTTTAATTCCCTTTGGGGATGTGTCAAGTAAGAAATTCTTGCAGATGAGGTCAGAGAGGTTTTTTCCTGCTTTCTCCTCTGGGGTTTTAATGGTTTCCTGTCTCACATTCAGGTCCTTTATCCATTTTGAGTTTATTTTTGTGAATGGTGTAAGAAAGTGGTCTAATTTCATTCATCTGCATGTTGCTGTCCAGTTCTCCCAGCACCATTTGTTAAAGAGACTGTCTTTTTTCCCACTGGATATTCTTTCCTGCTTTGTCAAAGATTACTTGGCCATATTTTTTTGGTTCTAATTCTGGGGTTTCTATTCTATTTCATTGGTCTATGTGTCTGTTTTTGTGCCAATACCATGTCGTCTTGATGATTATAGCTTTGTAGTAGAGGCTAAAGCCTGGGATTGTGACACCTCCTGCTTTGGTCTTCTTCTTCAGTATTACTTTGGCTATTTGGGGTCTTTTGTGGTTCCATACAGATTTTAGGATTGTTTGTTCTAGCTTCAAGAAGAATGCTGGTGCAATTTTGATTGGGATTGCATTGAATGTGTAGATTTATTTGGGTAGTATTGACATTTTAACAATATTTCCTCTTCCAATCCATGAGCACGGAATATTTTTCCAATTTTGTATCTTCCTCAATTTCCTTCATAAGCTTTCTATACTTTTCAGCATACAGATCTTTTACATCTTTGGTTAAGTTTATTCCTAGGTATTTTACGATTCTTGGTGCAATTGTGAATGGGGTCAGTTTCTTATTTGTCTTTCTGTTGCTTCATTATATGTGTATAAGAATGCAACTGATTTCTGTACATGAATTTTGTATCCTGCAACTTTGCAGAATTCATTTATCAGTTCTAGCAGACTTTTGGTGGAGTCTATCGGGTTTCCCATGTAGAGTATCATGTCATGTGCAAAAAGTGAAAGCTTGACTTCATCTTTGCCAATTTGGATGCCTTTGATTTCCTTTTTTGTCTGATTGCTGATACTAGAACTTCCCACACTATGTTAAACAGCAGCGGTGAGAGTGGACATCCCTGTCATGTTGCTGATCTCATGGGAAAGCTCTCAGTGTTTCCCCACTGAGGATGATATTAGCTGTGGGCTTTTCATACATGGCTTTTGTAATGTTTAAGTATGTTCCTTCTATCCCTACTTTCTCGGGTTTTTATTAAAAAAGAATGCTGAATTTTGTCAAATGTTTTTTTCTGCATCTATTTACAGGATTATATGGCTCTTATCTTTTGTTTTATTAATGTGATGTATCACATTGGTTGATTTGCGAATGTTGAACCAGCCCTGCATCCCAGGAATGAATCCCACTTGATCATGGTGAATAATTCTTTTTATATGCTGTTGAATTCAATTTGCTAGTATCTTGTTGAGAATGTTTGCATCCATATTCATCATGGATATTGGCCTGTAGTTCTCTTTTTTTGCTGGGTCTCTGTCTGGTTTGGGAATCAAAGTAATGCTGGCTTCATAGAATGATGAGTCTAGAAGTTTCCCTTCCCTTTCTATTTTTTGGAACAGCTTGAGAAAGATAGGTATTATCTCTACTTTAAATGTCTTGTAGAATTCCCCAGGGAAGCCATCTGTTACTGGACTCTTATTTGTTGGGAGATTTTTGATAACTGATTCAATTTCTTTGCTTGTTATGGGTCTGTTTAAGTTTTCTATTTATTCCTGTTTGAGTTTTGGAAGTGTGTTGGTGCTTAGGAATTTGTCCATTTCTTCCAGGTTGTCCAGTTTTTTGGCATATAATTTTTAATAGTATCCCCTGATAATCACTTGTATTTCTGAGGGATTGGTTGTAATAATTCCATTTTCATTCAATGCTCCAACCAAAACACATAGGGTTTCAGAATGGATTAAAAAAACAAGACCTATCTATTTACTGTCTACAAAAGACTCATTTTAGACCTGAGGACATCTTCAGATTGAAAGTGAGGGGATGGAGAACTATCTATCATGCTACTGGAAGTCAAAAGAAAGCTGGGGTAGCCATACTTATATCAGACAAACTAGACTTTAAATTAAAGGCTTTAACAAGAGATGACAAAGGGCAATATATAATAATTACAGGGTCTAGCCACCAGGAAGAGCTAACAAGTATAAATGTCTATATGCCGAATACAGGAGCCCCAAATATGTAAAACGATTAATGATAAACATAAGCAACCTTATTGATAAGAATGTGGTAATTGCAGGGGACTTTAATACTCCACTTACAACAATGGATAAATCATCTAGACACAGAATCAATACAGAAACAAGGGCCCTGAATGATATATTGGATCAGATGGACTTGACAGATATATTTAGAACTTTGCATCCCAAAGGAACAGAATATACTTTCTTCTCGAATGCACATGGAACATTCTCCCAGGTAGATCACATAGTGGGTCACAAAACAGCCCTTCATAAGTATACAAGGATTGAGATCATACCATGCATACTTTCAGACCACAATGCGATGAAGCTTGAAATCAACCAGAGGAAAAAGTCTGGAAAACCTCCAAAAGCATGTAGGTTAAAGAACATCCTACTAAAAAATGAATGGGTTAACCAGGCAATTAGAGAAATTAAAAAAAATATATGGAAACAAATGAAAATGAAAACACAACAATCCAAACTTTTTGGGATGCAGCAAAAAACAGTCCTGAGAGGAAACTACATTGCAATCCAGGCGAACCTCAAGAAACAAGAAAAATCCCAAATACAAAATCTAACAGCACACCTAAATGAAATAGAAGCAGAACAGCAAAGACACCCCAAACTCAGCAGAAGAGAAATCATAAAGATCAGAGCAGAAATAAACAATGTAGAATCTTAAAAAACTGTAGAGCAGATCAAGAAAACCAAGTGTTGTTTTTTTGAAAAAATAAAAGTGATAAACCTCTAGCCAGGCTTCTCAAAAAGAAAAGCGAAATCACCCAAATAGATAAAATCATGAGAGAACTGGTTTCAACAAGAAAGTTTATTTTTCAATTCAGTCAGGACCAGAGTTTTGCCTATATCCACAAATTATTTTACATATTCCTTTCCTTTTAAGATAAGAGGCACATTGTAACAGCAAAATTATGTAGCTGAGTAAAGTAGTATTTTGGAAAGATTAACTGGATAACAATTTTTTAAATTTATACCATTCTTTCCTTTAGTGGTAAACTGTTCCACAGTATCTACAATCTTCTGTAAAATAAGATAGATCATAATTATGGTTATGAGGCATCCCACTGACAAGTTCTAGGTTACCTCACTAGTGAGTTAGTTGTTTGAGGGTAACATCACCTGTGTCATTACAAAGTACAGTTTTCGTATTCTGTATTTCATTAAATCCTCCAAGCCATCCTGCGAGGTGTCACACAAAACTCACAGCTTGAGAGTTTGTTTGGAGGTTCCAGCATGGAGCACGGCTACTCATATACCCTTGACAGAAGAACGGTCCTCCTCTATGGGGGGAAGGCCATCCTCTTTGACCCAGCGCACAGCTCCAGGAGGGATGCACATGGAGTGGCATGGGAGGGAGGGGACACCTGCCCACCCAGCCAGATCAGCCAAATCAACCCTGGAGATAGATGGGGTGACAGATGTTGCAGCCAGGACTCCCTGCACTTGTGGTGAGGAGCACCGAGTGTTGTATGGAAGTGATGAATCACTATAATGCACACCTGAAACAAATATCACACCCTATGTTAGCTATACTGGAATTTAAATAAAAACTTAAACAAATCATGGCTAAGATGTGAATGTTATCCTTTGATTACAAACAATTCCTAAATCAGAAGTGCACAGATAATAAAATAATAATAATTCCAAGTAATCCTTAAAAAGTCCTGTTTACTGAAAATTCCAGTAAGCATTTTGCATCCATGGAAGCATTTAGTGCTCCTTCCCAGGCCTTATGAGAAAGGAAATTTTAGTACCCAGATTTTAGAATGTTGTTAATCATTCATTTAGGATACTGTTAATCATCCAATGAAAGATTGTTGCAAATAACTAGGGAGGTTCTAAAGATCAAAAATCAATTCCTTAAATGATGTAGTATGATAATGAAACTATGATTTCAGAGATTCAAGATTCCAAAGAAAGCATCGGTAGTCTAGAGATGTTTCCTGAAAGGTGTTTCTCCTACACCTTATCTGACCTTGACATTTTTCAAGATGTGGCATGAGCACATTGTGTTAGGAACACATGTTGGCTTAAGTTGTTTTTCAGGTGAAAATCCTATGTTTTAGATGGGATATGATATAAAAGCATGGTATGAATAAATTTGATTGTTAAAATAAATATTCTAAAATTATGATCCACCCACATTATTGAATAATTGCACATTAAGATCCTTATTATCTATTCATGGTTATGCCCACCTGTTAGATTTTTCTGTCATGGAATACTGTTCAATTTTTTAAGGAGTAATTTCAAGCTTGAGCCTCTGTGAGTTCTTCAATAGTTAATTCTATCTAACTTTAAGGATTCAAGTATGTTTACAACAATTTTGCTAAATTCATATTATTTGGGATTTTGTTCACATTACTCATCTCAGAGGCTAGTTTTGTTTGTGATGGTGACCAGCCCGGGCCTCCTTTATTTCCTTAGATAATTCCCTACGAATACTATGGCAATGTTCTAATCGCTGAAATTCACTCTTGATAGAACTTTACAATTCTATCCTAGATTTATAATCTTCTCCATGTCATTCTCATGGTACTTAATTATTGTTAGCTCTTGGATCCATGATTTTTTGATCTTCATACTTCTGTTGACTTTTAATCACTGTTGTACTGCAGGATGCAGGATGTAAGCATGGATGCTTAAAGTCACATTAATAAAGCGACAGACTTCATTCCTTTTGACATTTCCTTTCTTTCTTCAATCACATTTTCATCCCAGTTTATTTTTTTCATACATCATCTTCATCACACACTGTTGGTGTGAGACCCTGAGAAGGATTGATTATCAAGAGAAATCTACTTGCATTCTACAGCCATGAAATTAGGTATTTCCCAGGTCTAGAAAAGATTTCCTGAAATGAAATGCTTTCTCTTTACTTATGTATATTAGGCACTGTGATGTACATGCATTCCCACCGTGCCTAAGAATGGGCACTTTAAAACAAGTGTCTTTTTACTCACCTTATTTTGATAAATATCACTTGATAAAAAAAATTGAGGAATACATGAATCTCCACACTTTCAGAGAAGGACAGAGAAACACAGATGAGTATCTAAGAATTGGCTTCAGAAATGTTTATTTTTCACTTGCAAAAATGCTGCTGAGGAGAAAACACTTGGGTTAGGAAGACAGTAGTACATAATATGGAGAATGCATTCTGGGTGTGTTATTTATAGTATGTGCTCCAGACTCTTGGGCATTGTTTTCAAACAGGCCATTTGTGTTTATCCCAGATGAGCTAACAGAGAAAGTTGCTTAGGAGGGGTCGCCATGGAAATGTTTCTTACTACGGTTAATTACCTACTGAACTGAGGGTGGTAGCAAGTCCTGTCTGTTGTTAGGTTTGTTTTAAAACAAACTCATTTAATTTCCCAACATAAACACTAATTTTAAATAGGATACAATTGGAATAAAGCAAGTTTGAAGAAATGATTCTGTGGGATTTAAATGTCAGTTTCTTTAGGATCTATGTTCATTTATAGAATATCCCTCATAGATTTTTTTAATATACAAGAGTTTGTCCACATTTTTATTGAAATTCCAGTTAACATACAGTGTAATGTTGGTTTCAGGTATCGAGTGTAGTGATTCATCACTGACATACAATACCCAATGCTCATCACAAGTGCCCTCTTTAATGCTCATCACCTATTTCACCCATCCCTCACCAACATCGCTTCTAATAATCATCTGTTTGTTCTCTATACTTGAGAGTCTGGTTCTTAGTTTGCCCCTCTCTCTGCCCCCATGTTCATTTCTTTTGTTTCTTATTCCAAAATATGACAAATCATATGGTATTTGTCTTTCTCTGATTGACTTATTTAGCTTACCATAATACATTCTAGCTCCATCCACATCGTTGCAAATGGCAAGATTTCATTCTTTTTGATAGTGGAGTAATATTCCATTGTGTGTGTGCGTGTGCGTGTGTGTGTGTGTGTGTGTGTGTACATACACACCACATTTTCTTTATCCATTCATCACCTGATGGGCACGTTGGATGCTTCAATTGTTTGCCTACTCTTGATAACGCTGCTATAAACATTGGGGTTCATGTATTCCTTTGAATTAGTATTCGTTCGTTCATGGTTAAATACCTATTAGTGCAATTGCTGGGTCATAGGGTTGTTCTATTTTTAACTTTTTGAGGAACCTCCATACTATTTTCTAGAGTGGCTGCCCCAGTTTGCATTCCCACCAATAGTGTAAGAGGGTTCCCCTTTCTCTGCATTCTTGCCAACACTTGTTATTCACTATGTTGTTAATTTCAGCTATTTGGAACAGTATGAGTGGATATCTCATTATAGTTTTGTTTTATTTGTTTGTTTTTAAATTTCATTTTATTTAAATTTCAGTTAACATGCAATACAATATTGGGTTCAGGAGTAGAATTCAGTGATTCATCACTTATATACAACACCCAGTGCTCATCACTGTTGTCCTCTTTAATGCCCATCACCCATCTAGCTCATTCCCCACCCACCTCCCTCCATCAACCCTTATTTTGTTCTCCATAATTAAGTCTCTTATGGTTTGTTTCACTCTCTTCTCTCTCCACTCCTCCCCCCCACCTTCCCATGTGTTCATCTGTTTTGATGAACAGCATTCTATACATTAACCCAATCTACATGGGTGAAATAATATGGTATTTGTGTTTTCTCTGACTTATTTTGCTTAGCATATTACATTCTAACTCCTTCCATATCACTGAAAATGGCAAGATTTCATTCTGTTTAATGGCTGGGTAGTATTCCTTTACATATATAAATAGTCACTTCTTTATTCATTCATCAAACGATGGACAGTAGGGCTCTCTCTACTTTGGCTATTGTTGAAAGTATTGCTATAAACATCAGGCTGCATGAGCCTGTTCAAATCTGTATTTTTTAATCGTTTGGGTAGATACCTAATAATGCAAATTCTCGATTGTAGGGTAGTTCTACACTAAGGTATTTAATGCATTTCAATTTATTTTTGTATCTGGTGTAAGAAAGTAGTCCAGTTTCATTGCTTTGTTTGCTGTTATCTAGTTTTCCCAGCACCATTTCTTCAGGACCCTGTCTTTTTTTTTCCATTGCATATTCTTTTCTGCTTTGTCAAAGATTAGTTGACCATATAGTTGTGGGATCATTCTGCGTTTTCTCACCTATTCCATTGATCTATGTGTCCATTATTATGGCAGTACCATACTGTGTTGATGATTACAGCTTTGTAATATAACTTGAAGTAGGGAATTGTGATGGCCCCAGCTTTGCTTTTTTCTTTCAACATTTCTTTGACTATTCTGGGTCTTTTGTGGCTGTATACAAATTTTAGAACTGTTTGTCCTAGCTCTGTGAAAAATGCTGGTGGTATTTTGATAGGGATTGCATTAAATGTGTAGATGCTTTAGGTAGTATTGACATTTTAAAAATATTTTTCTTCCATTCCATGGGCATGGAATATTTTTCCATTTATTTGTCTCATCTTCAATTTCATTCTTCAGTGTTCTATAGTTTTCAGAGTACTGATCTTTTACCTCTTTACTTAGGTTTATTCCTTGGTGTCTTATAATTTTTGGTGCAATTGTAAATGGGATAGATTCCTTGATTTCTCGTTCTGTGATTTTATTATGGTATATAGAAATGCAACCAGTTTCTGTACGTTGATTTTGTATCCCATGACTTTCCTGAATTCATGTATTAGTTCTAGCAAGTTTGGGGTGGAATATTTTGGGTGTTCTGCATAGAGTATCATGTCATCTGAAAATAGTGAAAGTTTGACTTCTTACTTGCCAATGTGGATACCCTCTCTTTATTTTTGTTGCCTGATTGCTGAGACCAGGACTTTTGGTACTGTGTTATAACAGTGGTGAGAGTGGACATCCATATCCTCTTCCTGACTGGAGAGGAAAAGCTCTCAGTTTTCTCCCATTGAGGATAATATTAGCTATGGGTTTTTCATATTTGGCTTTTATTATGTAGAGCTATGTTCTCTCTAACCCCACTTAATTGAAGGTTTTTATCATGATTTGTACTTTGTCAAATGATTTATCTGCAACTATTGACAGTATCATATGATTCTTATTCTTTGTTTTATTAATGTGGTGTATCATGTTGATTGATTTGCAAATTTGTACCACACTTGCAATCCAGGAATAAATCTCACATGATCATGGTGAATGATTCTTTTAATATACTGTTAGTTTTGATTTGCCACTATTTTGTGGAGAATTTTTGAATCTATATCCATCTGTGATAATGTTTGTTTTCAGTGGGGTTTTGTCTGGTTTTGGATCAATATAATGGTGACCTCATAGGATGAATTTAGATGTTTTACTGTTATTTCTGCTTTTTTGGAACAGATTGAGAATAGTTATTAATTCTTTGCTGAATGTTTGGTAGAATTTCTTTGTGAAGCCGTCTGGTACTGGACTTTTGTTTGCTGGGAGATTTTTCATTACTGATTCAATTTCCTGATTGGTTATCAGTCTGTACAAGTTTTCTATTTCTTCCTATTTCAGCTTTGGTAGTTTATATATTTCTAGGAATTTATCCATTTTTTCCACGTGGCCCAATTTATTGGCATATAGTTTTACATAATGTTCTCTTATAATTGTTTGAATTTCTCTGGTGTTGGTTGTTATTTCTCCCCTCTCATTTGTGATTTTATTATCGAGGTCCTTTGTCTTTTCTATTTTAGTTCATCTGGCTAAGGGTTTATCAATTTTATTATTTTTTTATTTTTCAAAGAACTTGCTTCTGGTTTCTCTGTTCAATTTTTTTTGTTTCTATATCATTTGCATGTGCTCAAATCTTGATTATTTTCCTTCTTCTGGTGGCCTTAGGCTTTTCTAACTGTTCTCCTACCTCATTTAGATGTATGGTTAGGATGTTTATTTCAGATTTTTTTTTTTTTTTTTTGCATTGTGAAGTAAATCTGTATTTCTATATATTTCACTCTTATGAATGCCTTGGCTGTATCCAATGGTTTTGGACTGTTTTGTTTACATTTTTTTCCACTTTTTCCCCCTTATTTTTTGAATATTTCTTCTTTGATTTTTGGCTGATACGTTCATTGTTTAGTAGCATGCAATTTAACCTCCATGTATTTGTGGTCTTTCCAATTTTTTTCTTGTGTTTGGCAACATATTATTTTAGCATTATGGTCAGAAATGATGTATGGTATGATCTCAGTCTCTCTGTACTTGTTGAGGTCTGATTTGTGACCTGGTATGTGATCTATTTTTGAGAATCTCCCATGTGCACATGAAAAGAATATGTTGCTGATTTATGATTAAATATTCTGAATATAACTGTTAAATCCATCTTTTCCAGTGTGTCATTCACAGATAAATTTTCCTTGTTGATTTTCTGCTTGAATGATGTGTCCATTGATGTAACGGGTGTTGAGTTCCATTGCTATTTTTATATCAGTGAGTTCCTCTATGTTTATTCTTATTTGTTTTATATATGTGGGTACTCCAAGGTTGGGTACATAAATATTTACAATTGCTAGATCTACATGATGGATAGTCCCCCTTTTTATGATATAGTGCCCTTCTTCATCTCATTACAGTCCCTGGCTTAAAATCTAGTTTGTCTGATGTACTTATTGCTACTTCAGCTTTCTTTTGACATCTATTTGTATGATCAATGTTTCTCTGTCACTTCACTTTCAATCTGCAGGTGTCTTTGTGTCTTAAGTGATTGTATTGAGGGAAACCTATAGCTGGGTCTTTTTTTAATCCATTTTAACACCCTGTGTCTTATAACTGGAGTGTTTAGTCTGCTTACATTCAGAGCAATTAGTGATAGACATGTATTGAGTGCCATTTTATTGCTTGTTTTGCTGTTGTTTCTGGAGATTTTCTCTGTTCCTTTTTAGTCTTTGTTGCTTTTGATCTTTTGTTTTTTCACCAAAGACTCCCCTTTTATACTTATTTCATGACTGGTTTAGTCACCATGAAATCCTTTACTTTTTGTTTCTCTGGTAAACTCTTTATCTCTCTATGCTGAATGAGACCCTTGCTGGATAGAATATTCATGGCTGAAGATTTTTCCATTTAGCATGCTGAATATATCATGTCACTCCCTTCTGGCTTGGCTACTTTCTGTGGAGAGATCTGCAGCTGATCTTATAGGTGTTCCCTTGTAAGGTAGTGATTCCTTCTGTCTTGCATTTTTCGGGGTCTTTTATTTATCTCTCTATATATTTTTGCAAATGTAACTACCATATGTCGTGGTGTTGGTCTACTTTGTTGATTTTTATGGGTCTCTGTGCTCCTGGATTTCTATGTCTGTTTCCTTCCCCTGATTAGGGAAGTTTTCAGCTATTATTTTCTCAAATAAACCTTCTGCCCCCTTTTTTCTCTCTTCTTTTTCTGGGATTCCTATGATACAATTGATGTTATGTTTGATAGAGTCCCTAAGTTTTCTAATTCTATTTTCATAATACATAATTCTTTCTCTCTTTTGTTCAGCTTCATTATTTTTCATTATTTTTTCTTCTATATTACATATTTGTTTCTGTGTTTCTTCCATCCTTGTGGTCATTATATCCATTTTGTTTCAAATCTCAATTATTGCACTTTTCATTTCTGACCACTTGTTTTCTAACTCTTGTATCTCTGCTATAAAGGCCTTCCTAAAATCCTCCATTCTTTTATCAAGCATAGCAAGGATCATTTTGATTGTTGCTTTTAATTCTCCATCAGGCATATTACTTATATGTCTTTCGACTGGAACTCTGGCTGTGACCTTTCTTGTTCTTTCCTTTAGGATGAATTCCTCTGTCCGCATTTTGTCTAAGTCTGTCTTCTTCTCTACGTTAGGAAAGCCTGTTCTGCTTTCTGCCCCTGAGAGTAATGGCTTTATGAAGAAGAGGTCATATAGTGTCCAGAGTAACACAGTGCACTTTGGGCTCTATCTCAGCCAAGCCTACTGTCCTTCAAACCCCAAACCTTAGGGACACCTTCATCCATTCATCAGTAGATGGACATTTGGGCTATGAAACAGGAAGTAATAGAAAATTTGAAGAGACCCATAACCAGCAAAGTAGTTGAATCAGTAATCTCCCAACCCACAAGAGCCTGGGACTGGATGGCTTCTCAGTGGAATTCTACCAAAACATTTTAAAAAAGTGCTAATACCTATTCTTTTAAAGATGTTCCAAAAAAAAAAAAAAAAAGAAAGAAACAGAATGAAAACTTCTAAACTCATTCTATGAAGCCACCATTACATTGATTCCAAAACCAGACAAAGACCCCTACTAAAAAGAATTGCAGATCAATTTCCCTGATTCACATGGATACAAAAATTCTCAACAGAATACTAGCAAATTGAATTCAACAACTTTTTGAAATAATTATTCTCTATAATACAGCGGGATTTATTCCTGGGCTGCAGGGCTGTGTCAATATCCAGAAACCAGTGAGCATGATACATCATATTAATAAAAGAAAGGAAAAGAATGACATGATCCTTTCAGTAGATAAATAAAAAGTATTTGATAAAATACAGCATCCTTTCTTGAAAAAAACCCTCAAGAAAGTTAGGATAGAAGGAACAACCTCAAGATCATAAAGGCCATATACAAAAGACCCGCAGCTCATATCATCCTCAATGGGGAGAAACTGAGAGCTTTCACCCTAAGGTCAGAAACATGACAGATATGTCCCCTTTCACTGTGAAAATATTGGAAGTCTTACTATCAGCAATCAGACAACATAAAGAAATAAAAGGCCTACAGATTGGCAAGGGAGAAGGCAAACTTTCACTCTTCGCAGTCGACATCATACTATTGTTGAAAACATGAAAGACTCTACCAAAAAACTGGTAGAACTGATACATGAATCCAGAAAAGTTGCAGGATATGAAATCAATGTACAGAAATCGGTTGCATTTCTATACACCAATAAGGTAGCAGCAGAAAGTGAAACAGAGGAATCTATCCCATTTACAATGGCATCCAAACCATGAAATACCTAGGAATAAACTTAACCAAAGGGGTGAAAATATATACCCTGAAAACTATAGAAACTTCATTAAAGAAATTGAAGAAACACAAAGAAATGGAAAAACATTACATGCTCACGGATTAGATGAACAAATATTGTTAAAATGTCAATACCACCCAAAGCAGTCTACACATTCCATGCATTCTCTATCAAAATAACAAGAGTATTCTTCACAGAGCTAGAATAAACAACCGTAAAAGTTGTATGGAACTAGATAAGACCATGAATAGCCAAAAACGTGTTGAAAAAGAAAACCAACGCTGGAGGCATCATAATTCCAGATTTTAACCTGTACTACAAAGCTGTAATAATCAAGACAGTATGGACCTGGGACAAAAATAGACACATAGATCAATGGGACAGAATAAAGAACCCAGAAATGAACCCACAAACATATGACCAACTAATCTTTGACAAAGCAGAAAAGAATGTCCAATAGAATAAAGACAGTCTCTTCACCAAATGGTGTTGGGAAAACTGGAGAGTGACATGTAGAAGAATGAACCTGGAACACTTTCTTACACCATAAACAGAAATAAACTCAAAATGGATGAAAGGCTTAAAAGTAAGACAGGAATCCATCAAAATCCTAGAGGATAAAACAGGCAGAAACCTCTTTGACCTTGGCCGCAGCAACTTCTTAATCAACACATCTTCAGAGGCAAGGGAAACAAAAGCAAAAGTGAACCATTGGGACCTCATCAAGATAAAAATCTTCTGCACAGTGAAGGAAGCAATCAGCAAAACTAAAAGGAAACCAACAAAATATGAGAAGATGTTTGCAAATAACATATCAGATAAAAGGTTAGTATCCAAAGTCTATAAAGAACTTATCAAATTCAATACCCAAAAACAAATAATCCCATGAAGAAATGGACAAAGCCATGAATAGACACTTTTCCAAAGAAGACATCCAGATAGCTAACAGACACATGAAAAAATATTCAACAACACTGATGGAAATACAAATCAAAACCACAATGAGATACCACTTCACATCTGTCAGAATGGCTAAAATGAACAACTCAGGCAACAACAGATGTGGCAAGGATGCAGAGAAAGAGGGACCCTTTTGCACTGTTCGTGGGAATGCAAACTGGTACAGCCATTCTGGGAAACAGTACGGAGGTTCCTCAACAAATCAAAAATAGAACTACCCTATGACCCAGCAATTGCACTACTAAGTATTTATCCAAAGGATACAAAAATGCTGATTTTCAGGGGCACTTGCACCCCAATATTTATAGCAAGATTACTGACAATAGCCAAAGTATGGAAAGAGCCCCAATGTCTGTTGACTGATGAATGGATAAAGAAGATGTGAGATACACACACACACACACACACACACACACACACACACACACACACACACTGGAATATTTCTCAGGAATCAAAAAACATTAAAATCTTTCCATTTGCAACAACGTGGATGGAACTAGGGTGTATTATGCTAAGCGAAATAAGTCAGTAGGAGAAAGACAAATATCATGATTTCACTCATATGTGGAATTTAAGAAACAAGATAAGTGTAGGGAAAGGTAAGCAAAAGTAAGATAAAAACAGAGAGGGAGGCAAACCATAAGAGACTCTTAAATACAGAGAACGAACTGAGCGTTGCTGGCACGTTGTTGGGTGGAGGGATGGGCTAAATGGGTGAAGGGCATTAAGGAGCATACTTGGGATGAGCACTCAGTGTTATATGTAAGTAATGAACCACTAAATTCTACTCTTAAAAGGTCTGCACAGCAAATGAAACAATCAGCAAAACTAACACAACTGGCAGAATGGGAGAAGATATTTGCAAATGATATATCTGACAAAGGCTAAGTACCCAAATCTACAATGAACTTACCAAATTCAACATCCAAAAAACAAATAATCTAGTGAAGAAATGGGCAACTTTTCCAACAGACACTTTTCCAAAGAATACATCCAGATGGCTAATAGACACATGAACAGGTCAGCATCATTCATTATCAGGGAAATACAAAGGAAAACCACAATGAAATACCATTTCACACCAGCCAGAATGGCTAAAATTAACAACTCAGGCAACAACAGATATCGGTGAGAATTCAGAGAAAGGGGAACCCCTTTGCACTATTGGTGGGAACGCAAACCGGTGCAGCCACTCTGGAAAACACTATGGAGTTTCCTCAAACAATGAAAAGTAGAGCTATACTACTACCCAACAATTGCACTACTAGGATTTTACCCAATGGATACCAAAATGCTGGTTAGAAAGGACACATGCACGCAATGATCATAGCAGCGCTACATAATAACCAAACTGTGGAAAGAGCCCAAGTGTCTATCTAATGTTTTTTCGATTTCAATAATTGTGGTCTTTGTGTCTGGTTTGTCCTTTTTTTTTTTTTTTTTTTTTGTTTCTTTCTTTATCTCTTTGCTAAGTGTCTCAGTGATGTTCTCCACACTTTTCTCAATACAGTGAGTATCTTTATTTTATTATCTTAAATTCTCTTTCAGACACATTATTTATGTCCGTTTCACTTAGGTCTCTTGCTGTGATTTTGTCTTGTTCTTTTATTTGGAACATACATCTCTGCCTTCTCATTTTGTCTAACTCTCTGTATCTGTTTCTTTGTGTTAGGAACATCAGCTATATGCTCTTGATAGTAATTTGCAAGGCACACACTTTTAGCAAGGTTTCTATGGTCCTCTTCTATATGGGATACACAGCCACTGCAGAGATTGGTCTGGCAGGGTCCACTCCACACAGCACACATGGGTGAGGTGCACAGTTTTAACAAGGTATGTGCATCCTCCCTAGGATTTCATGGGCCACAGATGCCACTAGACTGAGGCCCCACAAAGTGCACATTCAGGATACATGACATTGGCAAGGGTATTCTGGTGTATGGGATCTGCAGTGCCAGGACTGATGCAGACTTGTCTGGAGGGGCCAGGGTGTAGCATAAGTTAGTTGGGCAATGAATGCCAGAGTCACCATAGGTTCCTGAAGGTAGCCTTGGATCTATACTGGCAATGGGGGAGGATAATGGTACTCACCAGCTCCATTTTTTTTGGATACGTTCCACAACAAACCCTGAGATTAGTAAATAACTCCCTCACATCTGCCTCAAATGTTTCTCAAACTGCTGCTTCTATGCTGTATCTCGGAGGGCTGTTTGTTGTTTTAGGGGACTCAGTTAAGAATGAGGGACTCAGTTTCCTATTGGGGATTTTTAGGATGGGATCTTAGTTTCCTATCGCCCTCCAGGATCTTCCAAATCTAGACCCATTAATTTTCAAAGTTCTAGGCCTTAAGTCCCCTTGTTGTAAGAACTCACAACATTTGGCCCCTCTATTTTCAAATCCAAACATTATTGGGATGTGTTTTCCCCATGCAGGCTTCCAGGTGTAATAGTCTGTTTCTCTCCCCTCTCTTTGCCCACCAGTCCCTCCCTCTGGGGGCCAGGCCCTGGGGATTAGCTCCTGAGCATGTCTCAACTCTTCCTACCCTCATCAGTGTGGCTTCTTCTCTACGTTTAGTTGTGGAGTTTTTTTTCTGCCAGTCTTTGGGTCATTTTCTGGATTATTTACACTGATGTATTACCTAGTTGTATTTGTCATATGAGGTGAGTTTAGGGTCCTCCTACTTTTCCATACTCCCCCAGAAGTCCCTTAACTATAACCATTTTCTTACGTGAATTTTTTTCAGTAAAAGTTTTTATTTTAGAAAATAAAATAAATTATTTTATTTCTGAAATATGACCATGGCAAATAAATATAATTGAAGACACTCTATACCATGAAGGCTAAGAGAGACCCTACCAAGACACTAGGGTGTTGAGAGTTCTCCATTTGTATTTGATATATTGATCACACATTAGTATTAGCAAACATTATCAAGAGCTGTTCTGCATGAGGCATTTATGGCCAACAACAATCTTACAAAGTAGGCTTAAAGGTTAGAAAATTGTGGCTCAGAAAAGTTAAAGAAAATTCTAAGTATCATATCATTGGTAGGCACAAGAACCAGTGCTGACCCGCATCTATTGGTGACAAAGCCCACATTCTATGGCTGACCCTTGAACAACACAAGGTTTAGGGTACCTCCATGCAGCTGAAAATCCATGTGTAACATTTTTTGTTTAAATTTATTTTTTATTGATAATATTTGATATACAATATTAGGTTAGTTTCAGATATAAACAGTGAATCAACAATCCTATACATTACTCTGTGCTCACCTCAGTAAATATAGTCACCACCTGTCCCCATACATTACTATATTTTAGCTATATTCCCTATGTTTTTCTTTTCATCCTTGTGACATGTTATTTTATTTTTATTTTAGAGAAAGAGAGAGCAAGCAGAGGAGAGGAGCAGAGGGAGAGAGGGAGAGAGAGAAGGAGGGAGGGAGAGAGAGAGAGCAAGAGAGACAATCTTAAACAGATACCATGCTTAGTGCAGAGTCCAATGTGGGGCTCAATCCCATGACCCTGAGATAATGACCTGAGCTGAAATAAAAAGTTGGATGCTCAACTGACTTAGCCACCTAGGTGCCCCATGACTTGTTTTATGACAGAACTTTATAACTCTTAATCCCCTTCACCTATTTCACCCACTACTACTCCCGTCCCCTCTGGCAACTACCAGCTTGTTCTCTGTATTTAAGTTGTTTGTTTTGTTTGTTTGTTTGTTTGTTTGTTTGTTTTAGATTCCATATATAATCAACACATTTTTGTAGGTGTATAGCATTCTCTTATAAATTATATGTATTTATGAAATCTCTATGTACCTATTTTTCTACACTTAAAGATTTGCATTTTCTGAACTTGTCACTTTATACTATAGATCATTTAGATTAAAAATATTTCAGTATCTTTCTTTATATTCTTTATGAGAATGGAAATAGTGGATTAAAAAGTATTAGTATACACAGTACACATTCCTAAGTAGCTTTCAAAGGTATGCAACTGGTTGGACTTGGATTATAATAGAAAAGTAATTTTATGGGAAGGTTATGGAAGAGAAGTGTAGAAGCAGAAGCTGTACAAGGCTCCAAAGAAACATATGTGTCTGTTTTTCCTATCTTGGTTTCTTTTATGTCCTGTCAGATTTAATACTGAATATTCAATTATCCTCATAGCTATAAAGTTGCTTTTATTTTCTTATTTTCTTACTTTATAATTCCAAGGACTCATGGTTGGGAGACCTCATCACATCTCCATCTGCTTCAATGTCTCTCCACTGAAGAATCAGATCTTGAATGATGACAATAGATCACCACAACTCATACAAGTAGCAGCCCAGTTCAATTAGCTGGATGAGTGTCTCCTTCATAGAGCATTAACAGGGTTCATGGCTCATGGTCTACAGGGCTTGACTCAGTGATTGGATCTTTTTCTTCTGTATCAAGAAAGAAAGTCAGAAAGGTTTACAACCACTTGGAGTTGACAATAGTGTACACTATCCCAGGGCCAGTTTAACTCTCTCACCCTCTGTCACAATATAGACTGAAGAGGAACTAAGGTAGCTGCACATGTGGTGAGGCTCACACTGGTTGTCCACATCAAGCACATTGTACTAGTCAGACATATGAGCAGGAAGTGATTAATATGTGGGCGGTCTTGACAAGGCACATATACTCTTGATGGTGAATGAGAAACTATGAAGATTCAGGAGCCTGACATATCAATATGAGTTTTAGATGTTCACTGGTCTGGAGCATTATGGAGTATCCCTTCAGAGTATAAGACACTTTGTGGTTTTATGAATATCCTACCATTAAAAAGGAAGCAAAGTGCCTGGCAGGCTCACCTGTGTTTTGTAGTAAGCATATTTGACACTCTGAAATATGGCTCCACTCAATATGCTGGTAACACAGAAGCTCCCAACTTTGAATGGGCTCCAGGGGAGGTTTACATTGTAGTGCAGATCACCCTGAAATCTGAGGTACACATTTTTAAGACTTTATGGTAGTAGAGGTATAACTTCTGGAAAAAAAAAGACAAAATATAAGGAAAGAAAAAGGAAAGGAAAGAAAAAGAAAAAGAAAAAAAAAACATTGGGTGTATGGCAAGTTTATTGGAAAATCAAAACAAAACCCTTAGGGTTTTAGGAAAACCCTGGTGTTTGTATCATAGGATTATACACCTTTTGAAAAACAGCCCCTGCTGTGCTGCTATGTCCTGGTAAAGATAAAACACTTATTTAACATCAAATAACCATGCAACCAAAACTATACATTGAGAACTGGGCACTCTCTGACCCACCAACACATCACGTCAGTGAATACAGCAGCAATCATCATAAGACATTGGCATATCCAGGATTGGGCACAAGCAAGACCAGAGAGCAGGTGAAAAAGGTGTGAACCTGTAGCTCAGACCAAGCTCTCCATTAATTTGGCATAAACGTCTCTTTCTCACACTACAACGTTGCCTGCTCAGGGGAACACTTCTAACAAGCTAATGGAAGAGGAAAAGCCCACGTGGCCTTCACAAACAGATCAGTGTGGTATGTGTGTGCAAGTGAAAAAGGGATGAAAACTGAATTCTAATCCCACTCACGAGTGATTTGAAAGATAGTCGTGAGGGAAATCGCTTCCCATGGGCAGAGTTTGAAGTGGTACCTCATCCACTTTGTGTGGAAAGAGTAGTCTGAAGTAAGACCATGTATAAATCATGAGGAGTGATACATTACTTAGGAAGCTTTTCCTATGGCCAGAAGGAAATTAATAGAAAGATTTAGAATAAGGAAGTCTGGAACAGAGGTGTATGTATGGACATATGGTAGTGGGCATCTGAAGCATTTTGTTTCTTGTATCACATGTCACCACCCAAAAGATGGAGTCCACCATTGAAAGGAATTAAACAACCAGATTGGAAGTGTGATGACCAGCAGATGTCATCCAGCTTCTGTTATTTGCCTTTGTCCCTTCACCTACAGTGATGGTGCATGTGCGCATGAGTGAAGCAGCCATGGTAGCAGGGAGGGCCTCGATCTTTGTGAGGTTTATATCCCACTTTTGGACATGGATGTGATAGAATATTCAGAATTTCTGCAATTTCCTGCTTTTAGATCTGATTGGGATGTTGTCATGACTGCAAAGGAACATTTACATTCTGTGAGATATCAGGATGGTCAAGATTCCTACAGACAGAATTTTGTCAGAAAGTGAGTTAACACAACTCCAAGGATAGTGAATGTGTCCTATTGTTATTTCCACATACCTATAAATTGCCTCAGATTCTCTTTCCTAATGGGGATTGAAAATGATACATTCATGGGGTGCCTGGGTGGCTCAGTGGGTCTGATTCTTGATTTTGACTCACGTCATGATCTCACTGTTCGTGGGTCCAAGCCCCTCATCTGGCACTGACAGTGCAGAGCCTGCTTGGGATTCTCTCTCATGCCTTTCTGTTCTCCTCCTGTGCTCTCTGTCTCTCTCTTAAAATAAATAAAATAAACTTTATTTTTTTAATATATGAAATTTATTGTCAAATTGGTTTCCATACAACACCCAGTGCTCATCCCAACAGGTGCCCTCCTCAATACCCATCACCCACCCTCCCCTCCCTGCCACCCCCCATCAGCCCTCTGTTTGTTCTCAGTTTTTAAGAGTGGGAGAGAGCCAAAGCATAAGAGACTCTTAAAAATAAAATAAACTTTAAAAAAGAGTAAATTATGAAAAGAAAGAAAATGACACATTTGATCAACTACAGACTAGAGCCTAGAGTAATCTTTTCTGGTTAAGATTCTACAACGATTGCCCAGTGCAATTGGGGCAACCATTGTTAGGTCAAGATATTGCACTTTCATGTGCCTTAGCACCTCTGGTTTTTGTAGCTGGGAGTCATCATCCCTTTATTCTTCATCCTTTATGCTTCAAAGGCATTTTCTCCGGGATATAGTATTGTTTCTGATCGTGGCTGATAAAGGGCAGATTTTTTTATTTCAATTTTATTTCAATTCTAGTTAGTTAACATATATGATAACATTGGTTTCAGATTATATTCAGTGATTCACCACTTATACATAACACCCAGTGCTCGTCACAATAAGTGCCCTAATTAATACCAATCGTCTATTTAGTCCACCCCCTACCCACCTCCCTCTATCAACCCTGTTTGTTCTCTATAGTTAAGAGTCTCTTATGGTTTGTTTCCCTCTCTCTTTTTTCCTTTCCCCTATGTCCATCTGTTTTGTTTCTTAAATTCCATATATGAGTGAAAATATGGTATTTGTCTTTCTCTGACTTATTTTGCTTAGCATAGCATACTTTAGTTCCATCCACGTCACTGCAAATGGCAAGATTCCATTATTTTGTTTTTTTAATATAATTTATTGTCAGATTGGTTTTCATACAACAGCCAGTGCTCATCCCAACAAGTGCCCTCTTCAATGCCCATCACCCACCTTCCCCTCTTCCCCATCCCCCATCAGCCCTAAGTTTGTTTTCTGTATTTAAGAGTCTCTTATGGGTATTTTGATGGCTGGGTAATATATCACATATTTATCCATCCCTCGGTTGATGAACATTTGGGCTCCTCCCATAATTTGGCTATTGTTGGTAGTGCTGCTATAAACATTGGGGTGTAGGTGCCCCTGCAGTCAGTATTTTTGTGCCCTATGGGTAAACACCTTGTAGTGCATTTGCTGGGTCAGAGAGTCATTCTATGCTTAACTTTTTAAGGAACCTGAAAACTCTTTTTCTAGAATGGCTGCACCAGTTTGCATTCCCACCAATAGTGTAAGAGTGTCTCCATCTCCACATCCTCACTAGCATCTGTTGTCTCCTGCAATTTTACAGCATTTTCCTTGACTCTTACTCCATTAAAGCATTGATTAGGCAGTTCTTCCAGCTGCTGACTATATTTATCCCTATTATGCATAGAAGGACTGGAAAATATCTTTGGTAGACCCACAAATACACTGGACTAAGTACAAGTTGGCCTTAGGCCAGGACTCATTGACCTCCTGTCCTCTATAAGCCCCCACTCTGGCAACAGGTATGATGACATTTTTTGTGTTCTGTATGGTTTGTGTCAACTATGACTCCATATAATGGCATTCAAAATTTCGGTCCTAATGTTTGTCTTTACTCTTGTACAATTACTCTGGTAAATACCTACAGATTTTCTTGAGGAAATATCACATGGAATATTTCTTACATATCCTTGCATTGGCTTCCCAAAGTTCTTCCTTAAGGGACTGTCATTCCTTATAATTGTTAGCATCTAGGTCTGAGAATAGGCTTAGGTTGGAAACTGAGTGAAAGATGAATATATTTCCATCACAGCTCCCATCTCCATTTCACCAAATCTCAGTTTTTCCTAATAAACTCAAGCAACCTTCCAATTGTCCCTATACCAATTTCACCTCTGATAAGATTATAGTCCCTTAGCCATTACAATAGATCTTTGTAGAACAAGGCCCTCTTACTATTGATCCAGTCCCGCCATTCATTATATATTATATCTAACCAGCCCAGAAATAAACCTGCACCTAAATAGTCAACTGATCTATGACAAATGAGTCAAGAATATACAATGGGAAGAAGACAGTCTCTTCAATAAATGGTGTTGGGAAAACTGGACAGCTACTTGCAAAAGAATGAAACTGGACCACTCTCTGACACTACACACAAAAATAAGCTCAAAATGGACTGAAGACCTAAATGTGAGAACTGAAACCATAAAACTCCTAGAAGAGAACACAGGCAGTGATTTCCTTGACATCAGCCATAAAAATATTTTTCTAGATATGTCTCCTAAGATGAAGGAAATAAAATAAAAAATAGGGGCACCTGGGTGGCTCAGTCAGTTGAGCATCCAACTCTTGATTTCAGCTCAGGTCATGACCTCACGGTTTGTGGAATCGAGCTGTGTCAGGCTCCATGCTGAGAGTGCAGAGCCTGGGTTGGGATTCTCGCTCTCCCTCTCTCTCTACCCACCCATGGCTCACGCTCTCTCTCTCTCAAAATAAAATAAGCAAATTTTAAAAAATAAGCAAAAATAAACTATTGGGACTATATCAAAATAAAAAGCTTTTGTAAAGCAAAGGACTGTCAACAAAACAAGAAAGCAACCTCCTGAATGGGAAAAGATGTTTGAAACTGATATATCTAATTAGTAGTTACAAGCTAAAATATACAAAGATTTTATACAACTCAACACCAAAAATACTCCCAAATAACCTGATTTAAAAATGGGCAGAGGACCTGAAAGGATAATTTTCCAAAGAAGACATCCAGATGGTCAACAGGAAAATGAAAGATGTTTAATAGCACTCATCATTAGGGTAATGCAAGTCAAAAGCACAATGAGAGATCACCCTGCAGTGCCAGATGACTAAAATAAAAAAGACAAGAAATAACAAGTGTTGGTGAAGATGTAGAGAAAGAAGAACACTTACGCACTCTTCATGGGAATGTAAATTGGTACAGTTACTATTCAAAGCAGAATGGAGGTTCCTCAAAAAGTTAAAAATAGAATTATGAGTTATTCTATGATCCAGTTATACCACTATTGGGTATTTATACACAGAAGACAAAAACACTTACGTGAAAAAATATATGCACCCCTTCGTTATTGCAGATTTATTTAAAATAGCCAACATATGGAAGTGTCCCAAGTGTATATATACTGATGAATGTATTAAGAAACTATGGTATATATGTGCAATGAAATATTTAGCTATAAAAAGAATGGCATCTTGCCATTTGCAACAACATGGGTGGACCTAGAGGGTGTTATGCTAAGTGAAACAAGTCAGTCAGTGAAAGACAAATATCATACAATTTCACTTATATGTGGAATCTAAAACAAAACAAATGAACAAACACACAAACATATCTATAAATATGGAAAAGAAACTGATAGTTGTCAGAGGGAGAGGAAATGGGTGATGAGCAAAATGGGTGAAGGGTAGTAGGAGATACAGGGAATGAGTAAGTCACAGGGGGGAAAGGTACAATGTTGGAAATATAGTCAACAGAATTGTAATAACGTTGTGTAGTGGCAGAAGGTGGCTACATTTGTGGTGAGCACAGCATATTGTATAGGGATGTTGAATCACTGTGTTGTACACCTGAAATAATGTAACATAGTGCATCGATTATACTTTAAAAATCCCATATCTAACTGGCTTCTGGTAGTTAGGAACTGCCTTGTGGCTCCAGCTCACTTGGAATCTTGTTCTCCACATTCACAGTAGAGAGGCCAGTTCCCTGAAAGCATCTTGTCCTGTCAACACTGGACTACAGAGGACATAAAGCTTCTCAAAGACCCCTTGCCTTTTTAACTAGTATTTTCCATTGGGTGCCCTCTGAGACATCACAGGAGTTAGCTGATTGGTTCTCTGCTTGTACACTATAAATCCTTGCTAACCTTCTTAACTCTGCTGTGCTGCCTACTTCACTATTCTCTCAAGGCACCTGCAGCAACTCCATTGCATCCATTGAATGCAATTGTGTCAGAGTTGTAATAGGACATCTCTGTGGTATTAGAATTGGATCCAGAGTTCTTTTTCAGGAGTTTAATTGTTAAATCTTGGGAAAGAGTCCCTATACCTATAAGCTTTCTTACATTCAGCTTTCTAGTCTGATTCTCCCCTGAGTTCCTGATGGCATTTTTCATTGGATACTTTTTCCTGTTTTGTCAAAGATTGATTTGCCATACATTTTTGAGGCCATGTCTGGCTTCTCTCTTCTATCCCATTGATCTATGTGTCTGTTTTTGTGACAGTACCATAGTGTCTTGATGACACTGCTTGTAATACAACTGAAGGTCCATAATTGTGATGCCTCCAGCTTTTTTTTTTTCTTTTTCAACATTACTTTGTCTATTAGTGGTCTTTTCTGTTTCCTTGCAAATTTTAGGATTGTTTGTTATAGCTCTGTGAAGAATGCTGGTGTGATTTTGATAGGGATTGCACTGAATGTGTACATTGCTTTGAGTGTAACAATATTTGTTCTTCTGATCCATGACCATGGAATGTTTTTCCATTTCTTTGTGTCTTCTTCAATTTCATTCACAAGCTTTCCATACTTTTCAGTGTACAGACCTTTTACCTCTTTGGTTAGGTTTATTCCTAGTTATCTTATGGGTTTTGGTGCAATTGTAAATTGAATCCACTCCTTGATTTCTCTTTCTGCTGCTTTATTATTAGTGTATAGAAATGCAACTGATTTCTCTATATTGATTTTATATCCTGCGACTTTGCTGAATTCCTGTATCAGCTCTAGCAGTTTTCTGGTGGAGTTGTTTGGGTTTTCCACGGAGTGTATCCTGTCATCTATGAAGAGTGAAATTTTGACATTTTCTTTGCTTTGCCTTTTATTTTGCTTTGCTTTTATTTCCTCTTTGTATGTTTTTTATTTCTTTGTGTTGTTTGATTGCTGACGCTAGGACTTCCAACAATATGTTGAACACAGTGGTAACAGCAGACTTCCCAGTCATGTTCCTGATCTTAGGGGGAAAAATCTCAGATTTTTCCCATTGAGGATGATATTACTTGTAGGCCTTTCATATATGGCCTTTATTATATTGAGGTATGTTTCTTCTAACCCTACTTTCTTGAGGGTTCTTATTTTATCAAGAAAGGATACTGTATTTTGTGAAATACGTTTTCTGCATCCCTTGAAAGGATAATATGGTTCTTATCCTTTATTTTATTAATGTGACATATCACATTGATTGATTTGCTGATACTGACCCAGCCCTGCAGACCAGGAATAAATCCCATTTGAATATGGTTAATATATTTTTTAATGTACTTACTATTGAATTCAAATTGCTAGTATCTTGTTGAGAATTTTACATCCAAGTTCATCAGATATATTGGCCTGTAATTCTCCTTTCTTGTGGGATGTTTCTTGGTTTGGAAATCAGGTTAATGCTGTATCATAGAATGAGTTTGGAAGCTTTCTTTCCATTTCTATTTTTTGGAACAGTTTGACAACAGGTATTAACTCTTCTTTAAAATTCTGGTAGAATTCCCTTGAGAAGTCATATGGCCCAGGACTCTTACTTGTTGGGAGATTTTTTTTTTTAACCAATTCAATTTCTTTGCTGCTTATGGGCCTGTTCAGATCTTTTATTTCTCCCTGTTTCAGTTTTGGTAGTGTGTGAGTTTCTAGGAATTTGTCTATTTCTTCCATATTGCCTAGTTTGTTTGTTTCTTATTTATTTATTTATTTATTTATTTATTTATTTATTTATTTATTTTATTTTACATCCAAGTTAGTTAGTATATGGTGCAACAATGACTTCAGGAGTAGATTCCTTAATGTCCCTTACCCATGTATCCCATGCCCCCTCCCTCAACCCTTCTAGTAACCCTCTTTGTCCTCCGTATTTAAGTCTCTTATGTTTTGTCCTTCTACCTGTTTTTATATTATTTTTGCTTCCCTTCACTTATGTTGATCTGTTTTGTATCTTAAATCGCTCATATGAGTGAAATCATATATTTGTCTTTCTCTGAGTGACTAATTTCGCTTAGCACAATACCCTCTAGTTCTATTCATGTAGTTGCAAATGGCAGGATTTCATTCTTTTTGATTCCCAGGTAGTACTCAATTGTGTGTGTATGTGTACACACACACACACACACACACACACACACACACACCACATCTTATTTATCCATTCATCTATCGATGCACATTTGGGCTCTTACCATACTTTGGCTATTGTCGATAATGCTGCTATAAACATTGGAGTGCATGTGCCCCTTCGAAACAGCATACTTGTATCCCTTGGATAAATACCTCGTAGTGCAATTGCTGGATCTTAGGGTAGTTCTATACTGTTTTCTAGAGTGGCTGCACCACTTTGCATTCCCACCAACAGGGCAAAAGAGATCCTCTTTCTCTGCATCCTCACCATCTGTTGTTGCTTGAGTTGTTAATGATAGCCATTCTGACAGTTGTGAGGTGGTATTTTATTGTGGTTTTGATTTGTATTCCTTGATGATGAGTGATGTTGAGCATTTTTTCATGTGCCTTTTCGCCATCTCAGTGTCTTCTTTGGAGAAGTGTCTATTTATGAGTTTTGCCCATTTCTTCACTGGATTATTTGCTTTTTGGGTGTTGAATTTGATAAGTTCTTTATATATTTTGGAAAGATATCCAAAATCTGATATGTTATTTGCAAATATCTTCTTCCATTCAGTCAGTTGCCTTTTAGCTTTGCTGATTGTTTCCTTCACTGTGCAGAAGATTTTTATCTTGATGAGGTCCCAATAGTTTACTTTTGCTTTTGTGTCACTTGCCTCCGGAGATGTATTAAGAAGTTGCTGTGGCTGAGGTCAAATAAGTGTTTGCCTACTTTCTCCTCTAGGATTTTCATGGCTTCCAGTCTTACATTTAGGTCTTTCATCCATTTTGAGTTTATTTTTGTGTATGGTGTAAGAAAGTGGTCCAGATTCATTTTTCTGTATGTCGCTGTCCAGTTTTCCCAGCACCATTAGCTGAAGAGATTGTCTTTATTCCATTGGATATTCTTTCCTGCTTTGTCAAAGATTAGTTGGTCACACCTTTGTGGGTCCATATCTGGGTTCTCTACTCTGTTCCATTGATAAGAGTGTCTGTTTTTGTGCCAGTACCATACTGTCTTGATGATTACAGCTTTTTAAATACATCTTGAAATCCTGAAGAGTGATGCCTCCAGCTTCAGTTTTCTTTTTCAAGATTGCTTTGGCTATTAGGGGTATTTTATGATTTCATACAAATTTTAGAATAGTTTGTTCTACCTCTGTGAATAATGTTGGTGTTATTTTGATAAGGATTGTATTGAATGTGTAGATTGCTTTGGGTAGTATCGACATTTGAACGTTTGTTCTTCTAATCCAGGAGCATGGAATATTTTTTTAAAATTTTTTTGGTGTGTCTTCTTCAATTTCTTTCAAAGCTTTCTATAGTTTTCAGTGTATAGATTTTTCACTTATTTGGTTAGGTTTATTCCTAGGTGTTTTTTGTTCTTTTTTTGCAGTTGGAAATGGGATCAATTCCTTGATTTCTCTTTCTGTTGCTTCATTATTGGTATATAGAAATGCCATCAGTTTCTGCGCGCTGATTTTATGTCCTGCGACTTGCTGAATTCATGGATCCATTCTAGCAGTTTTTTAGTGTAAATCTGGGGTTCCATATAGAGTTTCATGTCATCATTTGTGTTGTCTTACTGCTGAGGCTAAGACTTCCAATACTATGTTGAATAACAGTGACGAGAGTGGATATCCCTGTCATATTCCTGACCTTAGGGGGAAGCTCTCAGTTTTTCGCAATTTAGGACGATATTATCATTGGGTCTTTCATATATGGTTTTTATGATCTCGAGGTATGATCCTTCTATCCCTACTTTATTGAGGGTTCTTATCAAGAAAAGATGCTGGGGGAGCCTGGATGGCTAAGTCGGTTAAGGGTCCAACTTCAGCTCAGGTAATGATTTCATGGTTCGTGAGTTTGAGCCCCACGTCAGGCTCTGTGCTGACAGCTGAGAGCCTGGAGCCTGCTTCAGTTTCTCTCTCTCTCTCTCTCTCTCTCTCCCCCTCCCCTGCTTGTGCTCTGTCTCTCTCTCTCGCTCTCAAAAATAAATATTAAAAAATTTAAAAAAAAAGAAAGGATGCTGTATTTTGTCAAATGTTTCTCTGCATCTACTGAGAGGATCGTGTTGTTCTTTTCCTTTCTTATATTGATGCAATGTATCACAATGATTGTTTGCAGATATTGAACCAGCTGTGCATCCCAGGTATAAATCCCACTTGATCGTGGTGAATATTTTTTTAATGTATTGTTGGATCCTGTTGGCTAGTATCTTGTTGAGGATTTTTGCATCTATGTTCATCAGGGAAATTGGTCTATAGTTCTCCTTTTTAGTGGGGTCTTCATCTGGTTTTGGAATCAAGGTAATGTTGGCTTCATAGAAAGAGTTTGGAAGTTTTCCTTCCATTTCTATTTTTTGGGACAGTTTCAAGAGAATAGGTGTTAACTCTTTAAATGTTTGGTAGAATTCCCCTGGAAAGCCATCTGGCCCTGGACTCTTGTTTTTGTGGGGTTTTTTTGGTGTGGTTTTTTTTTGTTTTTTTTTTTTTTTGTGGCGGGGGGAGATTTTTGATTACTAATTCGATTTCTTTACTGGTTACGGGTCTGTTCAAATATTCTATTTCTTCCTGTCTCAGTGTTGGTAGTACATATGTTTCTAGGAATTTGTCATTTCTTCCAGATGGCCCATTTTATTGGCTTATACTTGCTCATAATATTCTCTTATTATTGTTTGTATTTCTGCAGTGGTGGTTGTGATCTCTTCTCTTTCATTCTTGATTTTATTTATTTGGGTCCTTTTCTTGTACTTTTTGGTAAAACTGGCTAGGGGGCTATCAATTTTGTTAATTCTTTCAAATAACCAATTCCTGGTTTCATTGATATATTCTACTGGATTTTTTTGTTTGGTTTGGTTTCAATAGCATTGATTTCTGCTCTAATCTTTATTATTTCCTATATTCTGCTGGTTTTTGGTTGATTTGCTATTCTTTTAAGGTAAGGTTGTGTATCTGAGACCTTTCTTCCTTTAGGAAGTCCAGGATTGCTATACCCTTCCCTCTTATGAATGCCTTTGGTGCATCCCTGAGGTTTTGAGCTGTGGTGTTATCATTTTCATAGGTTTCCATGTAGTTTTTAAACTCCTCTTTAATTTCTTGGTTAGCCCATTTATTCTTTAGTAGGATGTTCTTTACTTTCCAAATATTTGTTATCTTTCCAAATTTTTTCTTGTGGTTGATTTCGAGTTTCATAGCATTATAGTCTGAAAATATGCCCGGTATGATCTCAATCTTTTTGTACTTGTTGTGGGCTGATTTGTGTCCCAGTATGTGATCTATTCTGGAGAATGTTCCATGTGCACTAGAGAAGAATGTGCATTCTGCTGCTTTGGGATAGAGTGTTCTGAATATATCTGTGAAGTCCATCTGGTCCACTGTGTCATTCAAAGCCATTGTTTCCTTGTTATTTTCTGTTTAGATGATCTCTCCATTATGGGAAGTGGGGTGTTGAAGTCCCCTACTATTATGGTATTATCAATGAGTTTCTTCTTTATGTTTGTGATTAATTGATTTATATATGTAGGTATGCCACGTTTGGAGCATAAATGTTTATAATTGTTAGGTCTTCTTGGTGTATAGACCCTTGATTATACTATAATGCCCTTCTTCATATCTTGTTATGGTCTTTATTTTATTTTATTTTTTAATATGAAATTTATTGTCAAATTGGTTTCCATACAACACCCAGTGCTCATCCCAAAAGGTGCCCTCCCTTTCCTCGCATCCCCCATCAACCCTCAGTTTGTTCTCAGTTTTTAAGAGTCTCTTATGCTTTGGCTCTCTCCCTCTCTAACCTCTTTTTTTTTTCTTTCCCTCCCCCATGGACTTCTGTTAAGTTTCTCAGGATCCACATAAGAGTGAAAACATATGGTATCTGTCTTTCTCTGTATTACTTATTTCACTTAGCATAACACTCTCCATCTAAATTGTCTGATATAAATATGGCTACTCCAACTTTCTTTTGGCAACCATTGGCATGATAGATGGTTTTCCAACCCGTATTTTCAATCTGAAGGTGTCATTAGGTCTAAAATGGGTCTCTTGTAAAAAGCATATAGATCAGTCTTGTTTTCTTATCCATTCTGTTACCCTATGTCTTTTGATTGGAGTGTGTAGACCATTGATGTAGAGTGAGTACTGAAAGACATGAATGTATTGCCATTATGTCACCTGTAGAGTTAGAGTTTCTGGTAGTGTTCTCTGGTCCTTTCTAGTCTTTGTTGCTTTTGGTCTTTTGGTTGTTGTTGGGTTTTTTTTTTTTTTTTTTCATCTTTTCTCCCCTCAGAGACTCCCCCTTAAAATTTCTTGCAAGGCTGGTTTAGTGGTCATGAACTCCTTTAATTTTTGTCTGGGAAACTTTTTATCTCTCCTTCTATTTTGAATGACAGCCTTGCTGGATAAAGAATTCTTGGCTGCATACTTTTCTGATTCAGCACTTTGAATATATCCTCCCATTCCTTTCTGGCCTGCCAAGTTTCTGTGGTTAGGCCTGATATGAACTTGATCTGTCTTCCCTTGTAAGATAAGGACTTTTCTTCTCCCTTGCTGCTTTCATGATTCTTTCTTTGCCTGAGTATTTTGTGAATTTGACTATGATATGCCTTGTTGATGGTCGGTTTTTGTTTAATCTAATGGGAGTTCTCTGTGTTTCCTGTATTTTGATGTCTGTGTCTTTGCCCAGGTAAAAGAGTTTTCTGCTATGATTTGGTCACATAAATTTTCTACCCCTTTTTCTCTCTCTTCATCTTCTGGGAATCTATGATTTTGATATTATTCCTTTTTAATGAGTCACTAAGTTCTCTAATTTTTATTTTGTGCTCTTTTGCCTTAGTCTCCCTCTTTTTTTTCTGCTTCATTATTCTCCAGAAGTTTGCCCTCTATTTCTCTGATTTGCTGCTCTGCCTCATCCAGCGTGGCCGCCATGGCATCCATTCGAGATTGCAGCTCAGTCAGAGCATTTTTAATTTCATCCCGAATAGATTTTACCTGTTTTATTTGCACAGAAAGGGATGCTGTGGTTTTTTTTCAACCCCAGCTAGTATTCTTATTATCATGATTCTCAATTCTGGTTGAGACATCTTGCTTGCATCTGTGTTGATTAAGTCTCTGGATGTCATTTCTTCCTGTTGTTTCCTTTGGGGTGATTTCCTTCATTTCATCATTTTGGAGGAAGAAAATAAATAAGGGGAAAAATAAAATTAAAAAAATTAAAAACAACACAAATCAAATAAAGGATGCTAGATCCTATATATATTTTTGTTTGATTCTTGAAAGAAGCTTGATAGATTAGAGAGAAAAGGGAAAGATAAGAAAAAGAAAGAAAAAGGAAAACATTTGAAAATTTGAAAAAAAAATGAATATAGTAAAATAGAATAAATGAATGATAAAAGTAAAATAGAATTTTAAAAATTTGCAAACAGTAAAAAATATAGTAGAAAAAAATTAAAAATCTTTTTAATACAAAAAGATTTTTTGTTTTTCTGTATTCAAGAGAAAAAAAGAAAAAGAAAAAAATTGAATAAAAGAACCAGCAAACAGAATGAAGTACGATTGAAATGACATCTGGTTTTCCATAGAAGTCAAGCTATGAAGCACTTTATAGTCTGTTAACTAAGCACATAAAGAGACTTGTGTTCTTTAAGAGTACTGTTGGCCCAGTTGGACAGAGCTTATTGTAACAGCTCCATTCTCCAACAGATTGTATCGCTTAGCTTACTGGGATGGATTGTTAGTTTCCTGTAGGTGTGTATGCACATGCATGGGAGGGGTGAAAATGGAGTCACCAGCTATCCAGTCCCTAGTATCAAAACTCTGCTCTTTCCACAACTGGCAATCAAGCACCTCTTCTTTCTCTCTGGCTTGTATCTACTCCCCGCTTCTACACTGTCTATAATCAAGCCATCAGGCGGCCATGTGGCACCTCCTTCCTGAGCTTTATCACAGATGCAGCTGTGTTTTCTAACCCCTCACTTGTGAGGGACTGAATCTTTGACCCCCTCAGACCCTCTGGGAGAGGGGCTCACTGAGCAATGACTGGATGCTGGCTGCACCCAGGAACATTCACTAGACAGCACTGCTGCCGATACCCAGAGACTGTGTCTGGGCACCAGCCCACCCCAGAAAAAGTTCACATGATCGTGTAGCAGCAGCATTTCAGGGATTATGGAAAAATCATAACACATATCTGGAGTCAGGCTTCGCCCTTAATGTCCTTGTTCCAGCACCAGCAAATGTGGTTGTTCTCTGGGGTCTGCTGGGACCTTTGCCTGTGGGGAGGCCACACAGTCTGTACCAAATATCCTCCCAGCCGGGGAACCACCTCTCCCTGTATGGCCTGAGGACACCGAGGACCTCCCTCTCTGCTCCTAGGAATTTTCCCTTCCCACCAGAGCACTATCAGGTATTGAGCTGCAGAGTTTCAGACTCTGTGCTCCACCATTTATAGAATCTTAATGGAATTTAAACCCTCTCCTTTGTCCTTTCTCCCTTTTTTGTTCAGTCCCTGTGGCTGTTTCCACTTTTCCACTTTCTCTCCAGCTACTTTCGGGCACAAGGGGTGCGTTTCCCGCACTCTCCCCCACTTACATCCTCTCTGCACAAGCAAAAACAGCTCCCTGCCCTCCACAGCTTCTCTCTCCCCCCAGTTCACCTCTCCGTGCCATGTACCTGCTGGGTTCTGTGGTTCAGGTTGTGCAGATTGTCATGTTAATCCTCAAATCAGTTTTCTAGGTGTACAAGATGGTTGAGTGTTGATCTGTCTGCATTTCAGGAAGAGATGCAAAAAACTTCCATGCTGTTCTGTCATCTCAGCCCCTGGGGTATGGTCGTTGATTTAAATTCTGGACCTAGCATAACATTTATATCTGTCTTGATTACATCCCTGGCTGTGATGTTTTTCTTTTGGGATGAATTCATTTGTTTTGACATTTTTCTGGTTTCTGTCTTCTTCTGTGTGTTAGGAAAGCCTGTTACCTTTCCTGTTCCTGCAAGTAATGGCTATATTAAGAAGAGGTCATATATGGTCCAGGGGCTGGCATTTCAGGAAGTGTTTCTCGTGTATGTTTTGTGCATTGTGCTGTTGTGTTTTGGCTGCTCTTTCCCTTAGGTCAGTCCACTGCAGTTTCTCCTTGCCTTCAGTGAGGAGTGTTTGGACCTTGTCCAGTGTGGTGAATTTTGACTAGGTATGCTTTGGCCAGCTTGTTAAAATAAGCCTGATCCTATTTCTACTAGAGCTGAAGCTTCTCAGCACCTTATAACCAGTAGTCTTGGTGGGTGTGGGGGTTTGTGCTGGTCTTCTGGGGGGGGGGTGTGTGTGGCTGCTGTTGTTGTGGCTTTCAGGCATACTTGCCCTAGGAAGAGACACCTGCAGAGCACATGGGGGCAGGGCTTGGTGTAACTGTCTCAAGGCTCCCACTGTGGGCATGAGGATGCTCACTGATGTGGTTTGTGCTCTTGGGTGGGGGCATAAAAATTGGTGTCACCGATGTTCTCTCCCAGAGAGGGGAGTTCCTGCCTGCTGCTGCCCAGGAAACCCTCACAAAAAAGTGAACACTCTCCCCTCATGTGTTCCAGGCTTCTCTGAGACCCCTGACTTCAGCCTGTGTCCAGACCATCTGCCTCTGGCAGTGAAGCACATCTGTGTTTTATCTCAGGCATGCCAGCAGAGTTTCAAACTCTATATTTTAGGGACCCAGTGAGGCATGGCACCTGTGCTCATCCTCTGGGGGAGGGTCTCATTGTGCTGGGGCTGGTTTTCCCCAGAAAGGCTGTCACAGGAGTGTACAGATACTTGGAGTTTAGAATAAAATGCAGTAAAAAGCCAGACTCCAGGTTTGCTGCCCTCAGCAGCTGTCTCTGCCCCTGTGCTAATGAATGGGGCAGCACAATGGTGTCAGCCGGCTCTTCTGTCCCCTGAGAGCTGGTGCTGCCTCTCCCAAATGCAATCCAAGAAAGGTAACTGTTTATTCCAGTGTGAACCCGTGAATCCTCAGTCCATGCTGTATGCTCTCAGGCCTCTACCTTCCTTCTCCATAGGAGCACAACTATGTTTCCTGTTCTCCCCAGCAGCCACTGTGCTGATTTCTACAGCTGCGGTCTTTGAACTCTGCTTGTTGTGAAAACTTGGGATAATCAACCTGTCTAGTTTTACCAGTCAGTGGTTTTGGGGAAATGTTTTTCTCATGCAATCCCCTGTGTAATGCACTCTCTCTGATCAGGTCTCCCTCCCCTCTTCAGTGCCTACAATTCTTTTCTTCCCATAGATGTACATTTTTTTTCTCTCAGTAATCAGACTGATTTCTTGGGTAATGAGAATCATTTGATATTTATCAAGCTGTGTTTGAGGGACAAGGCAAGGATAAGTTTCCCCTACAACTCACCATCTTAGCCTCAAACACATTGACAAAGAGATCTTAAAGGTCATGGCTAAAATGGCTTAAAGTCTTCTGTTTTTGTGGAGAAGATGTTTAAGGTTTTATTTGTCCCTGGAAGTAATCCTAAGAAGGCTGTGGTCTAGAGGTGGGACAGGAGAGCCATTTCAGCATGTATGTATGTAAATTTTATTTAAATCCAAGGTGGTTAACATGTAGTGTAATCATGGTTTCAGGAGTAGAATTCAGTGGTTCATCACTTCCATAAAACACCCAGTGCTCATAACAACGAGTTCCTTCCTTAATGCCCATCACTCAACTAGCCCATCTACCCACCCACCTTCCCTCTAGCAACCCTTAGTTTGTTCTGTGTATTTAAGAGTTTCTTATGGTTTGCCTCGCTCTTTGTTTTTATCTTGTTTTGGCTTCTATTCCCTTATGTTCACCTGTTGTGTTTCTTAAATTCTACGAGTGATATCATACGTTATTTCTCTTTCTCTTTCTGTCTTTTGCTTAGCATAATACACTCTAGTTCCATCCACGTTGCTGCAAATGACAAGATTTCATTCTTTTTGATGGCTAATATTCTATTGTATATGTGTGTGTGTGTGTGTGTATGTGTGCGTATATATATATATACACACACACATATATGTGTGGCTAAAATGGCTTAAAGTCTTCTGTTTTTGTATGTATGTATACACACACCACATCTTCTTTACCATTTGTATCCTTTGGATAAATACCTAGTAGTGCAATTGTTGAGTGGTAGGGTAGCTCTATTTTTAACTTATTGAGGAACTTCCACTGTTCTCCTCCATGGCTGCACCAGTTCACATGCCCACCAACACTGAAATAGGGTTCCCATTTGTCTGCATCCTTGCCAACATCTGTTGTTTCTTCTCTTGTTAATTTTAGCCATTCTGACCAGTGTGATGTGGTATCTCAGTGTGGTTTTGATTTGTATTTCTCTGATGATGAGTGATGTTGAGCATCTTTTCATGTGTCTGTTAGCCATCTGGATGTCTTCTTTGGAAGAGTGTCTATTCATGTCTTCTGCCCATTTCTTCAATGGATTATTTATTATTTGAGTGTTGAGTTTGATAATTTCTTTATAGAATTCGGGTAGTAACCCTTTATCCAATAAGTCATTTGCAAATATCTTCTCCCATTCTGTCAGTTGCCTTTTAGTTTTGTTGATTGTTTCCTTTGCTGTGCAGAAGGTTTTTTTTGTTTTTTGTTTTTTGTTTTCTTATCTTAATTGAGATCCCAGTGTTTCATTTGTGCTGTTTTTTTCCCTGGTCTCTGGAGACATGTCTAATAAGTTGCTGTGGCTAAGGACAAAGAGGTTGCTTCCTGTTTTCTACTTTAGGATTTTGATGCTTTCCTTGTCTTACATTTAGGTCTTTCACCCATTTTGAGTTTATTTTTATGCATTGTGTAAGAAAGTGATCAAGGTTCATTCTTCTGCATGTCACTGTCCAGTTTTTCAAGTGCCATTTACTAAAGAGACTGTCTTTTTTCCATTGGATATTCTCACCTGCTTTGTAGAAGATTAGTTGACCATACCTTTGTGGGTCCATTTCTGGTCTATTGAGCTATGTGTTTTTGTGCCAGTACCATACTGTATTGATCACTACAGCATTGTAATACAGCTTGAAGTCTGGAATTGTGATGTCTCTAAGTTTGGTTTTCTTTTTCAACATGGCTTTGGTTATTTGGGGTCTGTTCTCCCTAAAAAATTTAGAATTGTTTGTTATAGCTCTTAAAGAATTCTGGTGTTATTTTGATAGAGATTGCATTGAATGAGTGGATTGTTTTGGGTAGTGTTGACATTTTACCAATATTTGTTCTTCCAATCCATGAGCATGAAATTTGTTTTCTATGTTTTGGTGTTCTTTCACTTTCATAAACTTTCTGTAGTTTTCATACAAGACATCTTTTACCTCTCTGGTTGTTTATTCCTAGGTATCTTATGGTTTTTGGTGCAATTGTAAATGGGATCAATTCTTTGATATCTTTCTGCTGCTTCATAATTGGTATATAGAAATGCAACTAATTTCTGTACATTGATTTTATATACTACGACTTTGCTGATTTCATGTATCAGTTCTCATAGTTTTTTGGTGGAGTCTTTTGGGTTTTCCACATACAGTATCATGTTGTCTGCAAAGAGTGAAAGTTTGACTGCATACTAGCCAATTTGGATGCTTTTATTTCTTTTTGTTGTCTTATTGCTGAGGCTAGGACACTCAGTGGTATGTTGAACAGCACTGGTGAGAGTGGACATCCCTATCATGTTCCTGACCTTAGGGAGAAAGATTTCATTTTTTTCCCATTGAGGATGATATTAGTTGTGGGTGTTTTCTGTATGGTCTTTATGATATTGGGTTATGTTATACCTCATCCTTCTATCCCTACATTCTTGAGGGTTTTTATCAAGAAAGGATGCTGTATTTTGTCAAATACTTTTTCTGCAGCTATTGAGAGGATCATGTGGTTCTTATCCTTTCTTTTATTAATGTCATGTATCACATCAATTGAGTTGCGAATATTGAACCAGCCCTACAACCCAGGAATAAATTCCACTTGGTCGTGGTGAATAAATCTTTTAATGTATTGTTGGATCCAGTTTCCTAGTATCTTGTTGAGAATGTTTGCATCCATGTTCATTATGAAGATTGGTCTGTAGTTTTCCTTTTTAGTGAGGTCTATGTCTGGTTTTGGAATCAAGGTAATGATGGCCTCGTAGAAAAAGTTTGGAAGTTTCTCTTCCATTTCTATTTTTTTTTGGAACAGCTGTAAAAGAACAGGTGTTTACTCTTCTTTAAATTGCTGGCAGAATTCCCCTGGAAAGCCATCTGGCTCTGGATTCTTGTTTGTTGGGAGATTTTTGATTACTGATTCAATTTCTTTACTGATTATGGGTCTGTTCAAATTTTCTATTTTTTTTTTCCTGTTTCAGTGTTGGTAGTTTATATGTTTCTAGGAATTTGTCCATTTCTTCCAGATGGCCCAATCCGTTGGCATGTAATTGCTCTTAATATTCTTATCATTGTATTTCTGAGGTACTTGTGATTTCTTTCATTCATGATTTTATATATTTGGTTCCTTTCCTTTTTCTTTTTGTAAATCCAAAAGGATTTATCAATTTTGTTAATTTTTTTAAAGAACCAGCTCCTAGTATTGTTGATATGTTCTACTGTGGTGTTGTCGTTGTTGTTGTTGTTGTTGTTATCATTGATTTCTGCTCTAATCTTTGTTATTTCCCTCCTTCTGGCTTTCAGCTTTATTTGCTGTTCTTTTTCCAGCTCTTTGAAGTGTAAGGTTAGGTTGTGTATTTGATATCTTTCTTCCTTCCTTAGGAGGGCCTGGATTGCCATATACTTCCCTCTTATAACTGCCTTTGCTGCATCCCAGACCTTTTGCATTGTCGTGTTTTCATTTTCATTGACTTCCATGTACTTTTTCAATTCTTCATTAATTTCTTGGTTAACCTCTTCATTCATTCTTCTTCTTTAATCTCCAAATATTCATGGTCTTTCAATTTTTTTTGTGTGTGTGTGGCTAAAGTTAGTGTTGTGGTCTAAAAACATGCGTGGTATGCTGTCTTTGTGTACTTGTTGAGGACTGATCTGTGATCTAGTATGTGATCTATTCTGGAGAATGTTCCGTGTACACTTGAGAAAAATGTGTATTCTGATGCTCTGGTATGAAATGTTCTGAATATATCTGTGAAGTCCATCTGGTCCAGTGTGTCATTCAAAGTCATGGTTTCCTTGTTGGTTTTCCTTAGATGACCTATTTATTGATGTAAGTGGGGGGGGGGGGGTGGTAAAAATCACCTACTATTATTGTATTATTATCAATGTATTCTTTTATGTTTGTGATTGATTTATATATTTGGGTACTGTCATATAGGGGGCATAAATATTTATAATTGTTAGATCTTCTTGGTGGATAGACCCCTTAATTATAATGCCCTTCTTCATCTCTTGTGACAGTCTTTTAAAATCTAGTTTGATGTTTGGTTATTCTTTTTATGTCCACTAGCATTATAGATGGTTCTGTATCCCCTTATGTCCAATCTACAGGTGCCTTTAGGTATCAGATGAGTCTCTTGTAGGTAGGCAGCATATAGATGAATCTTGTTTTTTTTTTTTTTTTTCTTAATCCATTCTGATACCCTACATCTTTTGATAGGACCATTTAGTCTGTTGACATTTAGAGTGATTATTGAAAAATGTAAATTTAGCTCCATTTTGATACTCTCTGGTCATTGCCAGTCTTTGTTGCTTTTGGTCTTTTCTGTTTTGTTTCCACTCAGAGTACCCCTGAAAATTTCTTGCATGGCTGGTTTAGTGGTCTCAAACTCCTTTAGTTTTGTCTGGGAAACTCTCTCCTATTTTGAATGACAGCCTTTCTGGGTAAATAATTCTTAGTTGCATATTTTCCAATTCATTATGTTGTATATATACTGCCACTCCTTTTTGGCCTGCGAGGTTTCTGTGGACAGATCTTTTGCGAACCTGCTCTCTCTTTCCTTGTAGGTGAATGATTTTTCCCCTTTGCTTCTTTCATGATTCTTTCCTTGTCTGTGTATTTTGTGAATTTGACTATGATATGCCTTGATGATGGTACGTTTTTGTTGAATCTAATGGGAGTTTTCTGTGCTTCATGGATTTTGATTCTGTGCCCTTCCCTTATTAGGAAAGTTTTCAGCTATAATTTCCTCACATAAACCTCTGCCTTTTTTTCTGTCTCTCCATCTTCTGGGACTTCTTATGATGTGAATTTTATTCCTCTTTAATAAGTTACTGCGTTCTCTAAGTCTTATTATCTTTTGCCTTTGTTTCCCTCTTTTTGTGCCATCATTTTCATAATTTGACCTTCTATATCACTGATTTGCTGCTCAAAATTTACTGCAATTCAAAATTGCATCTCATTTATAACATTTTTAACTTCATCCTGACTAGGTTTTAGTTCATCTCTGCAAAAAGGGAGTCACTGGTTTCATCTATGCTCTTTACTTTTTTTTTCTATTTGACAATTTATAATTTTTAAAATTTAAATCCAAGCTAATTAACATATAGTATAATAATTTCAGTAGAATTTAGTGATTTATCACTTACATATAACACCCAGTGCTCATCCCAAGTGTCCTCCTTAATGCCCCTCAGCCATTTAGCCCTTTCCTTCACCCAACACCCTGCCAGCAACCCTTAGTTTGGTCTCTGTATTTGAGTCTCTTATTGTCTCCCTATTTTTATATTTTTTCTTCCCCTCCCCCCATTTAATTGTACCTTAAATTCCATGAGTGAAATTATAGATTCCATGTAGCACACTCTAGTTCCACCCACGTTGCTGCAAAAAAGAAGATTGCATTCTTTTGATCCCTGAGTAATATTGCATTGTGTGTGTGTGTGTGTGTACACCAGTCGACGGACATTTGGTCTCTTTTCATACTTTGGATATTGTCGATAGCGCTGGTATAAAGCATTGGGGTGCATGTGCCCCTTCAAATCATCTGTATCATTTGGATAAATACCTAGTAGTGCAATTTTTGGGTCATAGGGTAGCTTTAGTTGTAATTTTTTGAGGGACCTCCACTGTTCCCCACAGTGGATGAATTTCCACCAAAAGTGCAAAAGGGTTGTTCTTTTTTGCATCCTCGCCAACATCTGTTGTTGCCTGAGTTGTTAATCTTAGTTATTTTGACAGGTGTGAGGTGAGAGCATGTTGTTTAACCTCCATGTAGTTGTTGTCTTCCTTGTTTTTTGTTTTTGTGGTTGACATCAAGTTTTGTTGTGGTCGGAAAAGATGCATTGTCATAGACTCTGGGTCTAGAGTTCTTTCTTGTCTGGCAAGAAAGAGGGATGCAGGATTAAATGCAAGAGATGGGTAATGTCTGGGAAAAGACAAGAGCCCTGAATAAGCGTTCTTGCCCCATTTTTATTATAATCAGAAGGCTTACACACATGCTGATGGACATGCAACTCGTGGACGTGAGGGAAAGGGGGTCTTGAAGATATCCAGGGTTAGGGGTTTGGGTTAATACAAAGCAAAATCCTGGTGCCAGGTGGCTGCGCAAAAGGTTGTTTAAAGGAGACATGAGGTACCACCTCTGTTTATCTTAGCCGAGGGGATAAGGCAGAGCACATAACCTAAGGTTTAACTAGACACCTTTCTTTTGCTAATAAGCTCCACTGTGGGAGTATCACCCGCAGCACAGCGGTCTATAGCCCTGTTTACCTAGTTTGGTCCTTCCTTCCTGTGAAAGCAGATTTATGCTATAATACTAAATTGGGGGTGGGGGTGCTTTTGCCCTGAATACCTAATCTTGCTCACCTCATATATCTTTGTATTGGGGGCCTTTGCCCCCCTTCTCTATCCTTGTATGCCTAATCTTGTTTACCCAAACTTGGGTGTGAGCATCCTATGGCTTCATGATTCTTCATGCCTTGTTAACCCATCAGCGCAGGCTCGGGGAATTCCTAAGCTTATTCCCCACAATTCCCCCTTTTTTGTTTTTTTGTGGGGTTTTTTTTGGGGGGGGTTCTTCTAGTTTTGTGTTCAAGGGCTGTCATGACGAGCTCCAGGTCCTTCTTTTGCTCTTGGATGGTCTAACGGGTGATTCTACAAAGACATAAAAAGAGACATAGTAAAAGCATTCCACTTCTGAGAGTTATCCAGAATTTGAGATGGGTGCTGTGAGAAAGGATCTAGGTCATGCCACATTGCCCAAGAATCAGCCCATTCATTTTTAACCTGACCCTCTGCATATTGTAGCTGTTGGTGCAAAGTCATATCTGAATTTTCTATGTTGTCAGAGAGGTAGGAAGAAAAGACACTGTGAAGGTGTGTCTGGACAGCATCACAAGCTTGGTAGTGATTATAAGTAATGCCAGTCATGCAGATATGCTGGTAGTTATGGTCACAGGGCAGCTTAGAGTGGAGGAACAAAGCCTCCTGTGTCTTTCCAATAAATTCCACTGCAGACTTAAGAGCTTGAAGGTGGGCCAAAACTAGTTTATCAGTGGAAGTCTGGCTTATAAATTTTTTGGTAGTATTGACCATAAAATTATTAAGGGCATGGGCTGTCTAGATAGTATAACACAGCCTGATTCCAGCTACAGTAGCAGAGGCGATAATGCTTATTGCTGCTAGGATGCCCATGATTAGCAGGACAACAAATCCTTTTCACCTTACAGTAGAGTGCCAGTGATGAACAAGCTTGGAAACTGCCTAGTCCTGATAGATGCATATGGGGCTCAGAGCTATTAACAGGAACCCAGGCTAAGATATGCTAAGTACTAATAAAGAGGAAATATTTAATTGTGTGATGTTATCATTACTTATGCGGACAAAGCAGCCCTGGGAGGTAGAGATATTATAATTATTTTCTTGTTGTTGGATCTGTAAAGTGGAGGTAGCAAAGAGAACATAGGGAGAAGGAATACAAATAGTGATCTATGCAAATTGGTCATTGTGCAGGGAGGCCCAAGTTAGGTTAGTATGCTGATTTACATATTTTTTTGGGGGGGGGGCAGCTAACAGTACGAGTGAAGAAGGTAAGACCTAGCTTCCAAAGATTAACAAGCCACTTTTAATTTCCCTTTATGAGCAGAAATTATAGAGCCAAACCTCCATCTTTCCAAAAAATAGTCTCCCTACCAAACTGGTCAAAGGATATGGTCTTAGAATATTTTGTTTCAAGAAGTCCTCTAGGACCCCTGTCAGTCCAATTACCCCAGTGAAGATGATGCTCAGTCTCTCCATAACAGGTTGTCCAAGAAATATTATTCTGGGGGTGGTCTATTTGAGACTAGAGCAAGCTATAACATTAGGAGTGTGAGATAGGTTCGTTTTTTGAGGTATATCAAAGCTTGTAGCTGAGAAAAAGGTAAAATTGTCTGGTTTTGTAGAGGTTTTGGGCTGTACATACAAAAGCCAGTTGATTTTTAGTTTAAGACAAGCAGATAAGTTGCTAAATTTGGTAACATACATAGGAGGTGCTGAAGTAAGCCACCATCGAGGTCTTGGCATATAAGTCAATGTTCTTGTTCAGTTTGGAAGGGTGGGTTAAGGTTGGCTCCTCCTATTAATTTAGTGTCATTTTTGCTAATAAGAATATCCCAGTCTACAAGTGTTAAGCTGTGGACAACTGAGGGCAAGGAGTATAATTAGGGTTACCCATACCTAATTTTTGTCCATGATGGAGATCAAGGCCTTCAGGTGCGAGTCGGGGGTCTATGCAATATCACTGAGTTGTAAGAGGATGCTGGCCTGGTTAGACAGGCGTTTTAAGGCTTCCCTATGTTATATCAGGGGCAAGGACTTGGATTTGCAGAGTGGCTTCAGGATGAGGAGTCAATGAAGAGGCTTCTTCCATCTGGAAAAGGGGGCTGGTGGCCACTCACTCATAGTCAGTCTCTGGGAGTGTTGGTTCACTGGAAGATATCCTGGGAGTCTCCATGATGCCATGGTAAGGCTTCACCAACCGAAAGGGAATCCACAGAAGTCTGAAATCTGAAAGAACGCAAGCATATCCTCAACCCCAGGTGAGAAGTTTAGTGGGCCCAGTTCACATGGGCCGCTCTTTAGGGGTATTGCATAGCACCATAGGGTGAGAGGGTTTATCTTATTTTGAGGAATGTCACTCATCTGCAGTTAGTCCTTAAGAATTAATATTTAAAAAGTTAAGAGTAGGACAGGAGCCAACATGGAGGAGAAGAAGGGGCATCCATACTTCCCGTGTCTCTCAAACAAAGAAGTGCTAAAGCCAAAGGACTTTGAACCCCAAGAGTCTGGGAGGAAAAGAGGCCGAGTCTAAAAGGGAGACACCAAGACATCCTTGGCAGGCTATAGGACAGTGATTGCAAACTGGGGGAGATAAAACTGGCTGTGTAGGCACAGAAGGGAGGCATCCCCTTCTATGGAGAGACAAAGGGAAGAGAAAGAGTGGCTGGGGAATTGTAGGACTATATCTTGACAAGAGATAAACCTAGGACTGGGACTGAGAGGGATCCTATCTCTAACTGCGGGGCTTTCTTCAGACTGGGGCCAGCTGCCCTGTTTGTGCACCTGGGGAGGTGGGGAGCAGTCCACAGTAGGAGAAAGCGATCCCCTCCCTGGAGTGTTGCACAATAGGATGAAGCCTGCCTATGTCTGCCACCCCGGGGCCCAGTGGTTGGGGCGAGGGCACAGTAGGAGAAAGTGGCTCCCTCCCTGGAATACAGTGGTACAGGACAAAGCCTGCCTGCATCCGCCACCCCCAGGGCTAGGTGACAAGGTCAGCACAGTCCACAGTAGAAGGTGGTCCTCCCTGAAATGCGGCAGCACAGACAAAGCCATCAAGTACCACATATTGGGCCACACTGAGAGGGGCTTCCCCAATGCCAGAGAGCACAGAGCAGGACTTTGAATCCTAGACAAGGGCAGGGTCAGGGGAGTCAGTGGAGCAAGAAGGACCACCTCGTCTGCACCCACGGCACAGTGAGGATGACTCCAAAGGAGTCTGCTGGGTCCATGGAGAAGAGACTGGGGGATTGCCATTTCCCCCCCTTCCACCACCAAGGCAGGGCCTCAGGGATTGGTTTGGTCTGGGGCTCATAGTGGAGGCATCACCAGCCTACACCAACCCATGCCACTCCACACTGGGTATATGCTGGAGCTAATTGGATGCTGTGGAACCAGATGGTTCCATCATCCAGACCAGTGATGCTGCACAGCCTGGATTAATTCCAGAAAAATTCTTATTATTTAAATATATCCTCCCTTCTTATATCTTAACTCCTCTAGGCTGATTACTCTGGTTGATGGTTTTAGCAGACATATTTAATCCCTTCTCTTGCTAGATGTTCTACACCTCCTTCTATACTTTCCTTTGTCTCTCTCTGGAATAATCAAGCCATATAGTTTCTCTGGGTAACTTTGTCTTCATTTATTTTTTTTCCCCTGCCTCCTTCTTTATTTTCCTTTTCTCTCTCTGGATTAATTCTTTTAGTATCTCTGCCTCGTCAATGTTTATTTATTTTCTCTAGGTCCCCACTCCTGTCATTCCTCTCTTTGTACATGCTCTTCAATCAGCACTGCCTCCACCCTGTTCTTTACTTGTAGCTGGTTTTTTGCTTCTGGATAGTTTTTGTTTGTTTTATTTGTGAGTCTTTGTTTCCTATTGGTCTGTTTGTTTCCCTTTCAAGGGCTACTTCAAGGAACAAATCAAAGCTCACCTCGTGGAGGGTCCAAAACATCACTCCAAGTAGAGAAATAAAATAACAAAAGTCATAACAACGAGCAAGTAACACTGTCCACCAAACACCTCCTAAAGGGCCAAACCCTGGACAGTATATGATACCCCTTTAATATAGCAGTGCTTGCAGGTGCAGAGCTAATAACAAGCTTTTAAAACTCATAAGGGACAGAAAGCTAGCCAAAATGATGAAGTGGAAGAACTACCCTCAAAAGAAATCCCAGAAAGAAGTGACAGCTAAAGAATTGAACAAAAGAGATATAAGCAATACAACTGAACAAGAATTTAAAATAATAGTCCTAAGATTAATCGCTTGGCTTGAGAAAAGCATAGAGGACAGGAGAGAATCTATTGCTGCAGAGATCAAGGAACCAAAAATCAGTCATGATGAATTTAAAAATGCTATAAATGAAGTGCAAAATAAAATGGAGATGGAAAAAAAAGAAAAAAATGGAGGTGGCGACAGCGTGGATTGAAGAGGCAGCAGGGGAGAATAGGTGAATTAGAAGATAAAATTATGGAAAAAGGCAAAGCTGAGAAAAAGATTTAAAAAAAGAGTGTCAAGAGCGGAGAATCAGAGAACTAAGTGATGCAATCAAACAGAACAATATCCGTATCATAGGAATTCCAGAAAAAGAAGAAGAGATAGAAAAGGGCTGAAGGTGTACTTGAACAAGTTATAGCGGAGAACTTCCCGGATCTGGGGAAGGAAACTGAAATCCAGGAAGCACAGAGAACTCCCTTCAAATGTAACTTCAGGCAGTCTTCTGCATGACATATAATAGTGAACCTGGAAAAACACAAGGATAGAGAATTCTGAAAGCAGCTAGGGATAAATGAGCCTTAACATATAAAGATAGACACAGAAGGGTAGTAGAAGACCTATCTACTGAAACTTGGCAGGCCAGAAAGGAATGGCAGGAAATCTTCAAAGTGATGAAAAGAAAAAAATGTGCAGCCAAGAGTCCTTTATCCAGAAGGCTGTCATTCAGAATACAAGGAGACATAAAGGTTTTCCCAAACAAAAAATGAAGGAATTCATCACCACTAAACCAGACCTACAAGAGATCCTAAGGGGGACTCTGTAAGTGAAATGTTGCAAGGGTCACACAGTATCAGAGACATCATTACAAGCATGAAACATACAGGCATCACAATGATTCTAAACCTATATCTCACAATAATAACACTAAATATAAATGGACTCAATGCCCCAACCAAAAGACATAGGGTATCAGAATGGATTAAAAAAAAGAAAAGACCCTGAGGACATCTTCAGATTGAAAGTGAGGGGATGGAGAACTATCCATCATGCTACTGGAAGTCAAAAGAAACCTGGGGTGGTCATACTTATATAAGACAAACTAGACTTTAAATCAAAGGCTGTAACAAGAGATGATGAAGGGCATTATATGATAATTACAGGGTCTATCCATCATAAGAGCTAACAATTGTAAATGTCTCTGCACCGAATATGGGAGCCCCCAAATATATAAAACAATCACAAACATAAGCAATCTTATTCAAAGAATGTGGTAATTTCAGGGTACTTTAATACCCCATTTCCAACAATGGACAGATAATCTAGACACAGAATCAGTAAAGAAACAATGGCTATGAATGATACATTGGACCAGATGGACTTGATGAATATATTTAGAACATTGCATCCCAAAGCAGAATACATTTTCTTTTCCAGTGCACATGGAACATTCTCCAAGATACATCACATACTAGGTCACAAAACATCCCTCAATAAATATAAAAGAATTGAGATCATACCATGCACACTTTCAGATCACAATGCTATGAAACTTGAAATCAACCACAGGAAAAATTCTGGAAAACCTCCAAAAGCATGGAGGTTAAAGAACATTCTACTAAAGAACGAATGGGTCAACCAGGCAATTAGAGAAGAAATTAAAATATATATGGAAACAAATGCAAATGAAAGTATAAAATCTAAACCCTTTGGGATGCAGCAAAAGCAGTGCTAAGAGGAAAATATATTTCAATCCAGGGCTATCTCAAGAAACAAGAAAAATCCCAAGCACAAAATCTAAGAGCACACCTGAAGGAACTAGAAGCAGAACAGCAAAGACACCCCAAACCCAGCAGAAGAGAAATAATAAAGATCAGATCATAAACAAACAATATAAAATAAAAAAACCCAATATAACAGATCAATAAATCCAAGAGTTGGTGTTTTGAAAAAATAAACAAAATTGATTAACCTCTAGCTAGGATTCTCAAAAAGAAAAGAGAGAGGATCCAAATAGATGAAATCACAAATGAAAATGGATTTATTACAATCAATCCCTCAGAAATACAAGCAAATATCAGGAAATACTATGAAAAATTATATGCCAACAAACTGGACAACCTGGAAGAAATGGACAAATGTCTAAAGACCCACATAATACCAAGGAAGAAATAGAAAATTTGAAGAGACCAATATTAGTGAAAAATTGAATCAGTCATCAAAAATATCCCAACAAATAAGAGTCCTAGACCAGATGGCTTCCCTGGGGAATTCTACTAGACATTTAAAGCAGAGTTAATACCTATCCTTCTCAAGCTGTTCCAAAAAATAGAAAGGGAAGGAAAACTTCCAGACTCATTCTATGAAGCCAGCATTACTTTGATCCTAAACCAGACATAGACCAAGAAAAAAAGAGAACTACAGGCCAATATCCCTGATGAATATGGATGTAAAAATTCTCAACAAGATACTAGCAAATCGAATTCAACAGCATATAAAAAGAATTATTTACCATGATCAAGTGGGATTTATTCATGGGATGCAGGACTGGTTCAATATTCGCAAATCAATCAATGTGATGCATCATATTGATAAAAGAAAAGAACCATATGATCCTGTCAATCAATGCAGAAAATGCATTTGACAAATTCAGCATTCTTTTTTAATAAAAACCCTTGAGAAAGTCGGGATAGAAGGAACATACTTAAACATCATAAAAGCCATTTATGAAAAGCCCACAGCTAATATCATCCTCAAAGGGGAAAAACTGAGAGCTTTCCCCCTGAGATCAGGAACATGACAGGGATGTCCAGTCTCACTGCTGTTGTTTAACATAGGGTTGGAAGTCCTAGCATCAGCAATCAGACAAAAAATGAAGTAAAAGGCATCAAAGTTGGCAAAGATGAAGTCAATCTTTTATTTTTTGCAGATGACATGATATTCTATATGGAAAACCCGAAAGACTCTACCAAAAGGCTGCTAGAACTGATATACGAATTCATCAAAGTCGCAGGGTACAAAATTAATGTACAGAAATCGGTTGCATTTTTACACACCAATAATGAAGCAACAAGAAGAGAAATAAAGAAACTGATCCTATTCACAATTGCACCAAGGAACATAAAATACCTAGGTATAACCTAACCAAACATGTAAAAGATCTGTATGCTAAAAACTATAGAAAGCTTATGAAGGAAATTGAAGGAAATAGAAAGAAATGGAAAAACATTCCACGCTCATGGACTGAAAGAATAAATATTGTTAAAATGTCAATACTACCCGAAGCTATCTACACATTCAATGCAATCCCAATCAAAATTGCACCAGCATTTCTCAAAGCTAGAAAAAAACAATCCTAAAATTTGTATGGAACCACAAAAGACACCAAATAGCCAAAGTAATATTGAATAAGAAATCGAAAGTGGGAGGCATCACAATCCCAGACCTTAGCCTCTACTACAAAGCTGTAATCATCAAGACAGCATGGTATTGGCACAAAAACAGACACATAGACCAATGGAATAGAATAGAGACTCCAGAATTGGACCCAAAAAAGTATGGCCAACTAATCCTTGACAAAGCAGGAAAGAATATCTAATGGAAAAAAAGACAGTCTTTAACAAATGGTGGTGGGAAAACTGGACAGCAGCATGCAGAAGAACGAAACTGGACCACTTTCTTACACCATACACAAAAACAAACTCAAAATGGATGAAGGACCTGAATGTGAGACAGGAAACCATCAAAACCCTAGAGGAGAAAGCAGGAAAAAGCCTCTTTGACCTCAGCCACACCAATCTCTTACCCAACACTTCTCCAAAGGCCAGGGAATTAAAAGCAAAAATGAACTATTGGGACCTCATCAAGATAAAAAGTTTCTGCGCTTCAAAGGAAACAACCAACAAAACTAAAAGACAACCAATGGAATGGGAAAAGATATTTGCAAATGACATGTCAGACAAAGGCTAGTATCCAAAATCTATAAAGAACTCATCAAACTCCACACCCGAAAAACAAATAATCCAGTGAAGAAATGGGCAGAAAACATGGATACTTCTCTAAAGAAGACTTCCAGATGGCCAGCAGGCACATGAAAAGATGTTCAATATCGCTCCTCATCAGGGAAATACAAATCAAAACCACATTCAGATACCACCTCACGCCAGTCAGAGTGGCTAAAATGAACAAATCAGGAGACTATAGATGCTGGTGAGGATGTGGAGAAACGGGAACCCTCTTGCACTGGTGGTTGGAATGCAAACTGGTGCAGCTGCTCTGGAAAACAGTGTGGAGGTTCCTCAAAAAATTAACAATAGATCTACCCTATGACCCAGCAATAGCACTGCTAGGAATTTACCCAAGGGTTACAGGAGTACTGATGCATAGGGGCATTTGTACCCCAATGTTTATAGCAGCACTTTCAACAATAACCAGATAATGGAAAGAGCCTAAATGTCCATCAACTGATGAATGGATAAAGAAGTTGTGGTTTATATATACAATGGAATACTACATGGCAATGAGAAAGAATGAAATATGGCCTTTTGTAGCAACGTGGATGGAACTGGAGAGTGTTATGCTAAGTGAAATACGTCATACAGAGAAAGACAGATATCATATGTTTTCACTCCTATCTGGATCCTGAGAAACTTAACAGAAACCCTTGGGGGAGGGGAAGGAAAAAAAAAAAAGATTAGAGAGGGAGGGAGCCAAAACATAAGAGACTCTTAAAAACTGAGAATAAACTGAGGGTTTTTGGGGGGTGGGAGAGGGACATTGAGGAGAGTACCTGTTGGGATGAGCACTGGGTGTTGTATGGAAACCAATTTGACAATAAACTTCATAAAAATAAAAAAAATTAAAGAACACAGAAGACTTGAAATGTTAGAGAAATTAAAGACCTAAGTATGTGGAATAATATGTTGTCTTCATGGATTAAAAAAAAAAAAAAAGAAAAAAAAAGAAAAAGAAAAAAAAAAGAAAATCTACAAAGAACTCACCAAACTCCATACCAGAAAAACAATCCAGTGAAGAAATGAGACGACATGAACAGATACTCTTCTAAAGAAGACATCCAGATGGACAACAGGCACATGAAAAGATGCTCAACGTCATTCCTCATCAGAGAAATACAAATCAAAACCACACTCAGATACCACCTCATGCCAGTCAGAATGGCTAAAATGAACAAATCAGGAGACTATAGATGCTGGCGAGGATGTGGAGAAATGGGAACCTTCTTGCATTGCTGGTGGGAATGCAAAGTGGTGCAGCTGCTCTGGAAAACAGTGTGGAGGTTCCTCAAAAAATTAACAATAGATCTACCCTATGACCCAGCAATAGCACTGCTAGGAATTTACCCAAGGGATACAGGAGTGCTGATACATAGGGGCATTTGTATCCCAATGTTTATAGCAGCACTTCCAACCATAGCCAAATTATGGAAAGAGCCTAAATGTCATCATCTGACAAATGTATAAAGATGTGATTTAGATATACAATGGAGTACTACTTGGCAGTGAGAAAGAATGAAATCTGGCCATTTGCAGCAATGTGGATAGAACTGGAGGGTATTATGCTAAGTGAAATAAGCCAGGCAGAGAAAGACAGATACCATATATTTTCACTCATGTGTAGATCCTGAGAAACTTAACAGAAGACCACGGGGGAGGGGAAGGGGAAAAAAAAAGTTATAGAGAGGTAGAGAGGCAACCGTAAGAGACTTTTAAGGACTGAGAACAAACTGAGAGTTGATGGGAGGTGAGTGAGAGGGGAAAGTTGTGATGGGCATGGAGGAGGGCACTTGTTGGGATGAGGACTGGGTGTTGTATGGAAACCAACTTGACAATAAATTATATTGAAAAATAAATAAATCTGAAAAGTCATTGCCAAAAACAATAAAATAAAATAAAAAATAAAAGGGGCACCTAGTTGGCTCAGTCGGTTAAGCATCCAACTTCGTCTCAGGTCATGGATTCGTGGGTTCAAGCTCCGCATTGGGCTCTGTGCTGACAGCTCAGAGCCTGGAGCCTGTTTCAGATTCTGTCTCTCCCTCTCTCTCTGCCCCTCCCCCACTCACGCTCTGTCTCCCTCTGTCTCAAAAATAAATGAACATTAAAAAATTAAAAATAAAATAAAAATAAATAAAAAATTAAGAGTAATCCCAGCATGATCAAGAATGACCTGAGGTTGTGATGCTAACAACCAGAGGTATATTCTGCTTTTTGTTTTTTAACATGTTTTTGAGCATAATATATGCTCATTTTACAATTTTTTGCCTTTGTGGGTTATGAAGGAATGGGTAATTCCAACCAAGGCTTAACTAAAACAACCAAAAAGGGGTGTGTTGTCCTGTTGTTTTACCCTTTTGTTAAAATCATATATACTTACATAGTTATTTATTACTATTAACAAAAATGTATTTTTTCTGTGGTTGTTGTAGGATGCACTAATTTTATTTTGGCTCAGCAGTAGCTCACATATTGATCACTGGCCGTTGAGGGAGGGGGCCAAATTCAAGGTCCATTCCCCTGCCTTTCTCAACACCGTCCACATACATATGTTTCAGCCTAGTGAATATCCATTTTTGGCATATGATGGGCTAAGTTTAGTAAAATGGCTCCCATGTATCTTAGTAAAAGCTCTTTATACATCATTCCTCCCTCAAACGGCAGAGGCATCCATTCCTCTGCTAAACAAGAACAACACGAATGTGGTGGATTTGGAGACCAGTACTAAGGGCATTGCCATCATTTTCCTAGCCTTTGGACCAAAGGAGGAGGAATTCTAATCTTAACCCCATGTACTCTTAAAACCCATTTATTTTAACCTTAGTCCATCCTGAGCACACATAAAATTTCTTTTTAAAGATTTTCCTTCACAAACCCTCTACAACTTTTCTTTGCACTTAGATTTTGTCCCAAGCCATTTCTCTCCAAATAACCAGTCTCATTTAGGACAAAATTACATTTTGTTAAAGGAAAAATAAATATATTTCCATTTATTGTATCTTTCTTTCATATCTCCTACTTTCCAACATAGTTACTTTTCTTATTTTTATCAATTTAAACTACATTTATCAGAATTTTAACTCTTAGAAATGTTAGTCTCAAGTAAAAACTAAGTAGTGACCAATTGTGAATTTTCTGTTACATCAGAATATTTTTTAGGTGGTAGACTTATGAATCCATTAAGCATAAAGCATGTTTTTTAGTGGATTTAAATATTCTTAGTTTTTTTTGCCATAAGAAGTCAGAGCACAAATCTATGTTAAGTAAGCAATGCTTCAGCATTCCATTTGACTTGGAAGAGGCCTAAATGTCCGAAGAACTTAATTCAATTTATCATTTAAGCAAAACGTTAAAGTTTTAGGTTACCAAAGACCCTGAAAACTATCTTAACATTTACCCATGAAAACTATGATGCAAACAAAGTTAACCATTACTTTATGTCACCCTTTTGCTAACAGATTGGAACAGAGAATACATGAGTTTCTTTGACCTTCAGTAAATTTTAGCAGAATAAAGTTTTATAATTTAAAAGACATCCTATCTTAATAGTATTTCATCTGTGTTCCCTTAAAACTTTATCATTGTTAATTTTTTCCTGTGGAATCAGTGAGGAAATCTAAAGTCTAAGGGGATGTCTTTTCCTTTTTGACAACACGGGGAAGAGAAGCTGCTGCTGAGGCATTGAAGAGCCACATTTGCAGGCCGCACCCCAGGTGGTGAAGAAACAGGAGGAGGTTGGAAGAAAGGCAGAAAAAGTGAGGTGGAGCCAAGAGGCTGGAAATCAGACAAAGGCACGGAGGGCAGAGAAAACAGTTCACGTGGTCCGAAAGTCTGTCAGCTCAGGTAGATGAGCAGATACTGATTTTTGTTTTGTTTTGTTTTGGTTTGGTTTTCCACTAGTGGAATTAGGCAGTCTATATCAGGCCAGAGAAGACAGGGAAGTTCCCCGTAACAAAAGGAGTTTCAGCAGCTTCTTGGGAATATTCCTTAAAATTTCCATCCGAGGTAGACTAGCCAGGGAGAAGTGGCTCTAATCATCATAGTTCTTAATCCAGGAAATGAATGAGGGAGAAGCCCCCATATATAGTTAGAGTAACCAGAGTGTATAGGGATAAACAGTGAGAAAGAGAGTTAGAGTCCCCTATAGTAGGGATGGCCTGTGTAAAATGCACCGCACTATTTTAGTGCATTGTTTTAGTGCATTGTTTTACTAACAATGATTGGAAGCTGGGCTTGCTGCCTTGGTTGGGAATACTGCCCTGTGCCAGACAGCTGTTCAAAAGTCACCGGAAGCAGTGGCCGAGATCTGCATACTGTGAGCCACAGAAATATCATGAAACTCTTGGGTACAGACAGCATACTGGGCTGGGGTCAGAATGATGTCCATAGAGAGCCCCAGTCCCAGACACACATGAAATAAGTACCACAACTATTTTCTAAAATGCCAGTTGTAAAAGGGTTGTGATGGACCTACAGCTGAACTGATTTTTGCAATTCTTTTACTATTGGGAAGGGCAGACCTTCATGGACATATTGCCCATTTTGCCTGACAACAGTAAACAGCTGGAATTTACCAGCTTTTTAAGGGCTTCCTTAATGTACTTTTGCACTGGGGTGAGGACTTATCAGAGTTGGTCAGTGAGGTTTTTAGAGGCTCAATATCATCCCATCCTTTTGGGGGAGGGGGAGTATATTTTGGCTGTTAAGGCACCAGAGGCACAGCCTGATTATAGGGGGACCAAGGTTTGTCCTCATTTTTAGATAACTCTATGTCTTCATATACATTGTCCAAGCTCAAGGGGGAGAAGGGCAGTGTGGATGATGGACCAGGTGAGGATTACCTCAGGGGGGACATTAGCCTCTTCAAAATGCCTGGCCTTTAAGGCTTCTCAAAAAGAAAAGGGAGATGACCCAAATAGATAAAATCATGAATGAAAATGGAATTATTACAACCAATCCCTCAGAGATACAAACAATTATCAGGGAATACTATGAAAAATTATATGCCAACAAATTGGACAACCTGGAAGAAATGGACAAATTCCTAAACACCCACACTCTTCCAAAACTCAATCAGGAGGAAGTAGAAAGCTTGAACAGACCCATAACCAGCGAAGAAATTGAATCGGTTATCAAAAATCTCCCAACAAATAAGAGTCCAGGACCAGATGGCTCCCCAGGGGAGTTCTACCAGACGTTTAAAGCAGAGATAATACCTATCCTTCTCAAGCTATTCCAAGAAATAGAAAGGGAAGGAAAACTTCCAGACTCATTCTATGAAGCCAGTATTACTTTGATTCCTAAACCAGACAGAGACCCAGTAAAAAAAGAGAACTACAGGCCAATATCTCTGATGAATATGGATGCAAAAATTCTCAATAAGATACTAGCAAATCGAATTCAACAGCATATAGAAAGAATTATTCACCATGATCAAGTGGGATTCATTCCTGGGATGCAGGGCTGGTTCAACATTCGCAAATCGATCAACGTGATACATCACATTAACAAAAAAAAAGAGAAGAACCATATGATCCTGTCAATCGATGCAGAAAAGGCCTTTGACAAAATCCAGCACCCTTTCTTAATAAAAGCCCTTGAGAAAGTCGGGATAGAAGGAACATACTTAAAGATCATAAAAGCCATTTATGAAAAGCCCACAGCTAACATCATCCTCAACGGGGAAAAACTGAGAGCTTTTTCCCTGAGATCAGGAACACGACAGGGATGCCCACTCTCACCACTGTTGTTTAACATAGTGCTGGAAGTTCTGGCATCAGCAATCAGACAACAAAAGGAAATCAAAGGCATCAAAATTGGCAAAGATGAAGTCAAGCTTTCGCTTTTTGCAGATGACATGATATTATACATGGAAAATCTGATAGACTCCACCAAAAGTCTGCTAGAACTGATACATGAATTCAGCAAAGTTGCAGGATACAAAATCAATGTGCAGAAATCAGTTGCATTCTTATACACTAACAATGAAGCAACAGAAAGACAAAGAAACTGATCCCATTCACAATTGCACCAAGAAGTATAAAATACCTAGGAATAAATCTAACCAAAGATGTAAAAGATCTGTATGCTGAAAACTACAGAAAGCTTATGCAGGTAATTGAAGAAGATATAAACAAATGGAAAGACATTCCCTGCTCATGGATTGGAAGAATAAATATTGTCAAAATGTCAATACTACCCAAAGCTATCTACACATTCAATGCAATCCCAATCAAAATTGCACCAGCATTCTTCTCGAAACTAGAACAAGCAATCCTAAAATTCATATGGAACCACAAAAGGCCCCGAATAGCCAAAGTAATTTTGAAGAAGAAGACCAAAGCAGGAGGCATCACAATCCCAGACTTTAGCCTCTACTACAAAGCTGTCATCATCAAGACAGCATGGTATTGGCATAAAAACAGACACATAGACCAATGGAATAGAATAGAAACCCCAGAACTAGACCCACAAACGTATGGCCAACTCATCTTTGACAAAGCAGGAAAGAACATCCAATGGAAAAAAGACAGTCTATTTAACAAATGGTGCTGGGAGAACTGGACAGCAACATGCAGAAGGTTGAAACTAGACCACTTTCTCACACCATTCACAAAAATAAACTCAAAATGGATAAAGGACCTGAATGTGCGACAGGAAACCATCAAAACCTTAGAGGAGAAAGCAGGAAAAGACCTCTCTGACCTCAGCCGTAGCAATCTCTTACTCGGCACATCCCCAAAGGCAAGGGAATTAAAAGCAAAAGTGAACTACTGGGACCTTATGAAGATAAAAAGCTTCTGCACAGCAAAGGAAACAACCAACAAAACTAAAAGGCAACCCACGGAATGGGAAAAGATATTTGCAAATGACATATCGGACAAAGGGCTAGTGTCCAAAATCTATAAAGAGCTCATCAAACTCCACATCCGAAAAACAAATAACCCAGTGAAGAAATGGGCAGAAAACATGAATAGACACTTCTCTAAAGAAGACATCTGGATGGCCAACAGGCACATGAAAAGATGTTCAACGTCGCTCCTCATCAGGGAAATACAAATCAAAACCACACTCAGATATCACCTCACGCCAGTCAGAGTGGCCAAAATGAAGAAATCAGGAGACTATAGATGCTGGAGAGGATGTGGAGAAACAGGAACCCTCTTGCACTGTTGGTGGGAATGCAATTGGTGCAGCCACTCTGGAAAGCAGTGTGGAGGTTCCTCAGAAAATTAAAAATAGACCTACCCTATGACCCAGCAATAGCACTGCTAGGAATTTATCCAAGGGATACAGGAGTACTGATGCATAGGGGCACTTGTACCCCAATGTTTATAGCAGCACTCTCAACAATAGCCAAATTATGGAAAGAGCCTAAATGTCCATCAACTGATGAATGGATAAAGAAATTGTGGTTTATATACACAATGGAATACTACGTGGCAATGAGAAAAAATGAAATATGGCCTTTTGTAGCAACGTGGATGGAACTGGAGAGTGTGATGCTAAGTGAAATAAGCCATACAGAGAAAGACAGATACCATATGGTTTCACTCTTATGTGGATCCTGAGAAACGTAACAGAAACCCATGGGGGAGGGGAAGGAAAAAAAAAAGAGGTTAGAGTGGGAGAGAGCCAAAGCATAAGAGACTGTTAAAAACTGAGAACAAACTGAGGGTTGATGGGGGGTGGGAGGGAGGGCAGGGTGGGTGATGGGTATTGAGGAGGGCACCTTTTGGGATGAGCACTGGGTGTTGTATGGAAACCAATTTGACAGTAAATTTCATATATTAAAAAACAAAAACAAAAACAAAATGCCTGGCCTTTAATGTTTTCCTTACTCATTCCCACATGTCAAGATCATAAGTACCTTTTTCTGGGAACAAAGGGCAATTTTATTGGATACTCAGCAATAATTTAAGGAGAGCCTTATAATTTAGAGTCATCCCTACTTATCTTGCATACACCAAGCTCCACACTGCTAAACTCTGGTGGGACTGCTCTTCTCAGTCACACTTGACTCAGTTCAAATGCAGTGAGACCCTCGCCCAGAAGACCACAACAAACCCTGCCCACATAATGTCTGCTGACCAAGAGTTCTGCAGGGCCCAGTCCTGGTTGAGTTGGTGACAGGTCTCATTTCACAAGCAGACCATAGTACACTAGCTAAAGCTTACCACGTTCAGGCCATGGATCAGAAACTGGCCCACAGGAGGCAAGGAGAGCCTCTGAAAATAACTGACATTAAAGATGGAGCAGCCAGAACACAAGAGCAGACTGCACACAACACATACTGGAGACACATCCTAAAGCCCCAGGACATTATACAACGTCTTCTTCATAGGGCCATTACTCTCAGGAGCAGGAAATATAACAGGCTTTCCTAACACAGAGAAAAAGACAGAGATCTAGGCAAAATGCCATCATAGAGCATTTCATCACGAATGAAAGAACAAGATAAAGTCATAGAGATCCTAGTGAAAAGATACAAGTAATATTCCTGATGGAAAATTTACATCAATTATCATAAGGATACTCTCTGGGATTGAGAAAGGAATGGAAGACTTCAGGGAGTCCTTTACTGCAGATATAAAAGAGATAAAAAAAATAAGCAGTCAGAAATAAAAACTTCAATAAGTGAGATTTTAAACAGATTTGTTGCAACCAACACAAGGATGTAAGAAGCAATGGAACAAATAAGTGATCTAGAAGACAAAATAATGGAAAATAAAGAAAATGAAGAAAACAAAAAATAATTATGTGACATGAGATGAAAATATTCTCTATATGAGAATAGACTTAATACATCTGTATTACAGGAGTCCCAGAATAAGAAAAGAGAGAAAAGGAGACAGAAAATTTATATGAGGAAATAATAGCTGAAAACCTCCCTAAAATGGGGAATGAAACCCATATCCAAATTCAGGAATCACAGAGAACTCCCATCAAAAACAACATAAAAAGGCCAACAACAACACATATTGTAATTAAATTTGCAAAATATAGCAATAAAGACAAAGCCCTAAAAGCAACAAGACAAACAAAGTTCCTAACTTACAAGGGAAGACCCATAAGGCTGGCTTCAGGTCTGTCCTCAAAAACTTGTTAAGCCAGAAAGAGTTGGCCTGATATACTAAACATGCTGAATAGAAAAAATCTGCTGCCAGTAATACTCTCCAGCAAATCTATCATTCGGAAAGGAAGGAGAGAAAAAGATTTTCCCATAACAAACAAAAACTAAAGGATTTTATGACCACTAAACCAGCCTGAAAGAAATATTAAAGAGCACACTTTCAGTGGAAAGACCAAAAGTGATAAAGACAAGCAAGGACAGAGAAACTCTCCAGAAACAATGAAAAAAAAAAAAAAACAGGTAATAAAATGGCAGTAAATTCATATTTACCAATAATTACTGTGACTATAAATGGGCTAAATACTCCAATCAAAATACATTCAGTGTCAGAATGGATAAAAAAAATGAGACCCATCAATGGTGCCAACAAGAGACTCATTTTAGGCCTAAAGACCCCTGCAGATTGAAAGTGAGGTGATGGAGAAACATTCATCATGCACATGGAAGTCAAAAGAAAGCAAGAATAGCAATAGCTACATCAGACAAACTATATTTTAAACCAAAGAATGTAAAAAGTGAAGAGGAACACTATAGCATAATAAAATGGACTATCCAACAAGATCTAACAATTGTAAATATTTATGCCATCCACATAGAAGCACCCAAATATATAACACAATTAATAATAAGCATGAAGGAACTCATTGATAATAATACAATAGAAGGGGACTTGAACACCCCACTTATATCAATAAACAGATAATCTAAGCCAGAAATCAACAAGGAAATAATTGCTTGGAATGACACTACGGTCCAGATGGAGATAACAGATATGTTCAGAACATTTCATCCTAGGGCACCTGGATGGTTCATTTGGTTGAGTGTCCAACTTGGGCTCAGGTCATGATCTTGCAATTCATGAGTTTGAGCACCACATCAGACTCACTGCTGTCAGCCTGTCAGCACAGAGTCTGCTTTGGATCCTCTGTCCCCCTCTTGCTCCCCTTCCTCCACCTGCACTCTCACAAAAATAAATATTAAAAAAAAATTTTTTAAGAACATTTAATCCTAAAGCAGGAGAACCAAATTCTTTCCAAGTGCACATGAAACATTTTCCAGAGCAGATCACATATTGGGTCATGGATCAGCCCTCAACAAGTACAAAAAGATTGAGATCATACTATGTGTCTGTGGAGAATAAGTTTAGGTATTCCCTGAGCCTGCACTGATGGGTTAATAAGGCATAAAGAATCACAAAGCCATAGGATGCTCACACCCACGTTTGGTTAAACAAGATTAGGTGTATAAGGATAGAGAAGGGGGGCTAAGTCCCCTAGAATAAAGTGGGGGGGAGGGCAAAGGCCCCCAATACAAAGATATATGAGGTAAGCAAGATTAGGTATTCAGGAGAAAAGTGCCCCCCAATTTAGTACTACAGCAGAAAGCAGCTTTCGCAAAAAGGAAGGATCAAATTAGGTAAACAGGTAAATAGGGCTATAGACCGCTGCCCTGTGAGTGATACTGCCACGGTGGAGCTGATTAGCAAAAGAAAAGGTGCCTTGTTAAACCTGAGGTTACTTGCTCAGTCTTATCCCCTAGGCTAGCTAAGATAAACAGAGGTGGAGCCTCATGTCTTCCTGTAAAGAACCCTCTGCCCAGCCGCCAGGCACCAGGATGTTGTTTTGTATTAACCCAAACCCCTAACCCTGAATATCTTCAAGACCCCCTTTCCCTCACATTCATGAGTTAATGTTAACAGTTTCATTGTCTCTTTGTGCACATCCATCACCATGTTTGCAAGCCTTCTGATCCTAATAAAAACGGGGCAAGGACCCTTATTCAGGGCTCTTATCTTTTCCTGGACATTAATCATCTCTCACATTTAATCCGGCATCCTGCTTTCTTACTAGACAAGGAAGAACTCTAGACCCAGAGTTTACAACAGATGGTGACCCCCACATGACAGAAGGAAAGGGGACACAGGCCAACGTGGACAAGGAGCGACGTGGCCAGGAGGCAGTGCAACACAAGGACTGCAGGACATAACAGAACAATTAAGGAGCTCCAAGAAAAAATAAAAGAAAAAAACACACTGGGTACAGCCTCTACCTGATGAGGTAAGGGATAAAGCAAAACTATATAAGGATTCGCTGCTGTGAAACTTTTTGAGAGATTTATCATGGGAAACTCCCTAGCCCTTGAACAAGAGTGCTATATTTTAATTCTTCAGTCACTAGGAGAAACAGCAGAGACAACTCTAAATTATAAGGCTCTCCTTAAATTATTGCTGGCTGTCCAACAAAATTACCCTTGGTTACCAGAACAAGGAACTTATAATCTTGAAGTATGGGAACAAATAGAGAAAACATTGAAGGCCAGGCATTCAGAAGGGGCTAATGTCCCCCCCCCCACCCCGCCCGAGGTAATCCTCACCTGGTCCATTGTCCCCACTGCTACTCTCCCCTTGAGCTCAGACGATGTATACTATGGTATGCTTGTGAAATGAGACCTGTCACCAACTCAACCAGGACTGGGCCCTGCAGAACTCTTGGTCAGCAGACATTATGTGGGCAGGGTTTGTTCTGGTCTTCTGGGCAAGGGTCTCACTGCACTTGGACTGAGGTAAGTGTAACTGAGAAGAGAAGTCCCACCACAGCACAGCAGTGTGGGGCTTGGTGTATGCAAGATAAGCAGCCAGTGTGAATAGACATTTTTTACAGAAAGATGTACAGATGGCCAACAGGCACATGTAAAGATGTTCAAAATCACTGATCATCAAGGAAATGCAAATCAAAAGCACAACGAGACATCACTTTACAACTGTCACAATGGCTAAAATGAAAAGACAAGAAATAAATGTTGGCAAGGATATAGAGGAAAAGGAACCCTCCTGCACTATTGGTGGGAATGTAAATTGCTGCAGCCACTGTGGAAAACAGTACAGAGTTTCCTTGAACTATTAAAAATAGGAATAACATATGATCCAATAATTCCATTCCTGGATATTTACCTAAGAAAATGAAAACATTAATTCCAAAAGACATGTGCACCTTATGTATATTGCAGCATTATATACAATAGCCAAGATATGGAAGCAGCTTAAGTGTCCAGACAAATGTACAAGGAAGATATGGTATGTATATACAATAATTTATTAATCAGTCATGAAAAAGGATGATATCTTGCCTTCTGTGACAACATGGGTGAACACAAAATGTGTTATACCAAGTGAAATAAATGAGACTGAAAAAGACAAATACAATATGATTTCACTTATATGTTCAACCTGAAAAAAAAAGAATAAACAAACATCAGACCCATAAATACAGAGAACAGACTGTTGGTTGTCAGAAGGGAGGGGGCTAGGGGATGGGAAACGTAGATGAAGGGGCATTGGAGGTGCAGGCTTCCACTTCTGAATAAGTCACAAGTATAAAAGGTACAGCACAAGGAATATAGTCAATGATATTGTAATAGCATTTTGTGGTGACACGATGACTACATTTGTTGTAAACATAGATTAATGTACAGAGATGGTGACTCAGTATGATGTACACCTGAAACTAGTGTAACATTGTGTGTCAGTGTTAGTTAAAATACAAAACAATCTTGCAAAACTTAAATTTTTCCACCCATGAGTTTTCAGCACTGTAAATTACGGCATGAGTGTTTCAATTATTCTGAAGCCAAATCCACTGAGACACTGACAATAAGCACAAATATGTTATTCCCCTATTACAATATAAGTTTCATTAAAGCAAATTTTTATCTGTTATTGATCATTGTTATGTTTTGAAGCATCGACAAAAGTGACTAACACAATGGGCACTCAACAAATATTTTTTGACTGAATAAATAAGAGAATATTTTAACTTTTTCTTGCCATAATGATTTATTATTTGACCCAAACGAGGGACTATTTTTTATGTAGTCCATGTTAGGTGAGGTAAAAAGTCTATACTGTGCTAGGCTATTTTGGAAGAAATACATGGAGACAAAAGCCCTTTGGTTTCTTAAAAATCAAATTGGAAGGTGACCACTGCTTTTTTCCCTGTATAGAACTAGAAATATTCCTACTTTTACTAGAGCAAGAATCTGAAGAAACAATAGCCTGAGGAAAGTATAAATAAAAGAAAATTCTATCTTGACAAGGTAGATGAGTTTTCTTGGATTCTTTTAGTCCTGAGTCCATTTTCCACAACAAGGAAAATGCCAAATTTTTTCCTTCCATTTTTATGGCAAGAAGTAAATTAGAAAGTAGTATTCCCACTAGGGAATTTGTACAGTGTTTCTTGCCAAGAGATGTCCACTGAGGTTCGTTATCTGTATGAAGAAAATGTCCCACCACTTTATATAAAGAGAGATAATCATTCCTTAACGAATGTTATTTTACAGGAAAATTGGTTTCCAAATGTAAACATATTTGGGATTTTTCAAATCAAATACACAAATTATATTAGGGAGTTAGGATATGATGTGAAGCCACTGAACACAGACTATTCAATCCTTATCTCCAATTAACATTTAGTCCTGTTGGAAAGAAAAGATCAAGTTGGATTTGCAAGAACAGGGAGCATAAACATCAAATACCTGCAATAACGTAAGGTAGGTGTTGTATGTGGGTGGGAGTGATCTATTCAGCTTCATGATTTTATCTTTTTGTAATTCCATGTGAGTTGTGACCTCTCTCTGCTAAGTTCTGTACTAAACAATGTGTAAATAAATTGAAACCCTTAATAATGCAATATTATAATTTAAATCATTAAAACATGTCTCCTTTAATGACGAATGACATAGGGACACTGTTTGCATTAGTGGGCATTTCTATGAATTAAAATATATGTGTATTTGCATAAAAATCTTAATAAAATGAACCCCTGGATTCAAGCCACATGGTAGGAGTGATTCAGGGAATTGAAGAAAAAGCAATCTTTGTGAGGCATCTATCTGGTGGGGTAAATACACTGCTAGTATTTGTATGCAACCAGAACGAGGGCTAATGAATCAATATGGACTCACTAGGCACTACACTTCCTAAAAGTAACTACCACAACGTTAAGTATTACACTCAGTGTAGTCACAGATACTGGGTTAATTAATCCTCACAACACAGCTGGTAAGCAATGCAGAAAAGGCCAATGTGTTAACTATCCCAGTCGACAGGATCCCGGTTCTCTGATTTCACATCCTCTTTTCTACTACGACAGTGTTTTTCAAACTTCTTACCATGGCCAATAGCAAGATACACGTTTTATATCATAACCCACATCACACATCTACACATACACTCACACATGTAATGGAAACAAATACAGTAAATACACAAAGAAGCACTGAACTGCCAAATTTGTGATAGATTTCAACTCCTGGTGTGACAAGCATGAACCCACATTACATTGTACTTTTAAGCACTGATGCCTTGAATGTCTCATATCACCATGCAGTGGTATCAATTACTATTGGTCTCATTCTTCGAGTACTGAACCTGTGGCAAGGAACCATTTCCTTTAAGCTGCATGTTTCCTGTTGGGACAAAAGGTTTGTGCTGCAATAGTCAGTTTAGGATTTGGGGCATAGGCCCAAGGAACAGCGATGTATCTTGTTTCTATGCATTCAGACTGATTCTGTTGGAGCTCAGAACATCCTGAACTTCCCTAAATCACATCATGAATTCAAGCAGAGTGGTCTAAGGCCAGCAGATAGTGGATGAAAGAAATGAAGCCATGTGGTAAGTCAGCATGGCTGGTTCCTGAGAACCACTCCTCTGTTTTATTCTTTTCTCTGATATAAGAGCAATAGTGACTTTCCCCTTCCCTAATCACTTTTATAATAAAATTTGCTCCATTGCATTTCTTAGGCAAACACAAAGATTTGTTGCCCTTTCTTTTAGACACGCTACAAAATAATAATGTTTGGTATTGAGACTCATATTTTTTCATGATTACAAGTATCAAACGACTTCACTGGAGTTACACCACAGAGAAAATCTCTGCATAATTCACTCTATGCAAATGAATAAACTGACCCTCAGGAAACCCCATACTGAAATACGTGTCCTCACTTTGACTTGAATCCACCAACAAGAGAAATGACAGTCATGAATCCGGGCAATGCAAGCATTCCAAAGTTCTTCATCCTATTGGGTTTCTCTGATCATCCCTGGTTGGAAATGCCACTCTTCATAATGGTGCTTGTGGCTTACATCTGCACACTAGTGGGAAACATCTCCATTATTGTTGTGTCCAAGGTGGACCCTCATCTTGACAGCCCTATGTACTTCTTCCTTTCCAACCTCTCCTTTCTGGACCTGTGTTTTACCACAACCACCATCCCTCAGCTGCTGCTGAACCTCTGGGGCCCAGATAAGTCCATCAGCTATGGAGGCTGTGTGGCCCAGTTCTATTTGTTTCACTTCCTGGGAGCCACAGAATGCATCATCTTGGCAGTCATGTCCTTGGATCGGTACATAGCCATCTGCAAGCCCTTGAGGTACCCAGCTATCATGCATCAGAGACTCTGTGTGTCCCTAGTGGTCATGGCGTGGATAAGTGGCTTGGCTAACTCCTTGCTTCAGGCATCCCTCACTGTCCAACTGCCACTTTGTGGTAACAACAAGGTGGATGACTTCCTGTGTGAGATTCCAGTGATGATCAAGATGTCCTGTGTTGACACCACTTTCAATGTAACTATGCTCTCTGTCGTGGTGACATTATTTACCTTGATTCCTTTGTCTCTTATTCTTGTCTCCTATGGGTTCATTGTAGCTACAGTGCTCAGAATTCTTTCATCAACGGGAAAGAAGAAGGCCTTCAACACCTGTGGCTCTCATGTTATTGTTGTCTGTCTCTTCTATGGGCCAGTAATGTGCATTTATGTGCAACCTTTTGGTACTAACTCCCAGGACAAGAACAAACTCATGGCCCTGTTCTACAGTCTTCTGACTCCTATGCTTAACCCTTTTATCTATACTTTGAGGAACAAGGACATTAAAGGGGCAATAAGGAGACTTCTCCCATTGAGCCATCAGGGAAGAGAATAAGCACCACCATTTTATACTCCACACTCTCCATGTAGGACTCCAAAGAGCCCCTTCTCTAAATTACTTCTCAATTTTTCCTCCTCCAAAATGGTTAGTATCCCTCAGTAACTATCCAATCTACATGTATGTTTATTCACCACAGTGCTGTGATTGTTGGCCCTCATTTTGCAATGTGAACCCTAATTTCCATTTGCCTTCAATTTGCATGAGACCGAGTCCCTGTTTAAATCCTCTTAGTCCATCTAGGGATTCTACCTTAGGAATCTGAAAAGTATGCAATGAATAAATGTTCACTAACTGACTCATTCAACGTCAACCATTTATGTGTAATTTTATAAAAATAATGCAAGTAATATAAACCACAGTTATCCTTCTTACTATTATGGGATATGATATTATAAGTATGATTTGCTAATTAACTATTTTTATTGAAGTATAATTGATATAGAATGTTATATTAGTTTCAGGTATACAACATAGTGATTCAACAATCATATATGTTATCAAATGCTCACCATGGTAAATGCAGTCACCATCTTTCACCCTAGAACATTATTTATTACAATATTATTAACAATATTCCCTATGCTGTACTTTTCATCCTTGTGACTATTTTATAACAAGAAGTTTGTGTCTCTTAATCTCCTTCACCTAATTTGTCCATCTCCCTACCCCAACCCTTCTGGCAACAGTTTGTTCTCTGTATTTATGAGTCTATTTCTGTTTTTTGTTGTTGCTTGCTCACTTTTTATTTTTTTAGATTCCACATATAAGCAAAATCATATGGTATTTGTCTTTTTATTCCTGACTTATTTCACTTAGGATAATACTCTAATTTTCACACATGATGTTGCAAGGTTTTTTTTTTTTTCTTTTTTATGGCTGAGTACCATCCCATTGTGTCTGTGTGTGTATATATATATTCTTTATCCATTCATCTACATTGGATACTTGAGTTACTTCCATGTCTTGGCTATTGTTAATAATTCTGGAATAAACATAGGAAAGCATATATCTTTTGAATTAGTTTTTTTTTGTTTGTTTGTTTGTTTCTTGGGTAAATACCGAGACGTGGAATTACTGGGTTATATGGTATTTATATTTCTTTTTTTTTTTTTACTATTTAGATGCTTATTTTTGAGAGAGAGAGACACACAGAACATGAGAGGGAAGGGTCAGAGAGAGAGGGAGATATAGAATCTGAATCAGGCTGCAGGCTCCAAGTTGTCAGCACAGAGCCCTAAGCAGGGCTCAAACTCCAGGACCATGAGATCATGACCTGAGCTGAAGTCAGATGCTTCACTGAGTCACCCAGTCACCCCTCTATTTTAATTTTTTTAGGAATCTCCATACTGTCATCCATAGTGGTTGTACCGATTTAAATTGCCTCCAACAGAGCCAATCAAATCCCTAATGAATTACTGGCAAGACCAGATAGGATAATATCTCATACCATATAACTCAATCTTCAATCACACATTCACTGTCTGATCCTTTATAAATAACATAATTGAAAAAATAATATTTGACTCCTACTTTACTACATGTCTCCATGGGATTCCTTCCTTTTGAGTCTTTTTTAATGTTTATGTATTTTGAGGGAGAGAGCACAGCAGGGAAGGACAGAGAGAGAGAGAGAGAGAGAGAGAGAGATAGAGGGAGAGAGAGAGAATCCCAAGCAGGTTCCACGCTCAGCACAGAGCCTGATGTAGGGCTCAATCTCACGACTGTGAGATCTTGACCCATCTTGAAATCAAGAGTTAGCTGCTTAACCTACTAAGCCATCCAGGCGCCCACAGATATTTGACTGAAGTAACTATTTCCAGGTGTACAAAGGGAAACTTATGGACTCAAATCTGAGAGACTTCTATGCAGCCTCCTGGTGTTGAGAGTCGTGTAAACTTCGCTGGGGAGATAATTTTCCTAGCATGAGAATATTAGGTGTATTTGGTGCACTGAAAGGATGAACTAGTTCAATTATTTATAAATAAAGTATTAGATGTTAAGAAAGAACATGGGGGTGGTGGAAGATAACATGGGAAGAATGGAAAATAAATTGTCTATCACATCATCAATTCTGAGAAGTGATGAAGCAGAAAGATATATGATGATGTGGGAGGGGAATTCTATTGATTTTATCAGTAATATTAATTCATTATAACCTGTCATTTTTCATACTACTTTACTCCCTACCCTTACAAACTCTCATCTTTTAAATTATATTTGAGGTAAATTTATATTTTTCTAACAACTAAGTAGTTTTATGCAAGGTGTTCATACATCTGCACATCCTGGTGCATTTGTATGTTTCCACTATTCCCTTCCAAATGGCAAGAACAAAACCCACTGACTCATATTGTACAAGCCTCTAATATAGAGATATAAAATGATTACAATCACTAATTAATCAATCATTAATGTTTAATTCCTTTTCTATGCATTGCCACAAACTTTTCTCTGTAGACATGAATGGAAGGACACTATGATTATGCTGTTGTTGGAAACAAGGAAATACACTCTTTTTGGAGGCAGGATGATTCCCTGCCATGACCATGTGTCTGGTAAAAAAATATATATATATCTGATTTCACTATGTGAACCTCTTTCATAGTACTGGCCACTTGAAACTTTGCATTACTTTGGATGACTACTATCTCAAAACAAACAAACAAAAAAAACCATAAGGTCTTTTTATCTCACTTGGCAACCTAAGGAGTCAGTGCAATAGGAGCTAAAGAATAGGCTCTGAATAAATACTTTTTTTAAATGAATGAATGAATGAATGAATGAAAAGTATTATCTACAGCCTCATTACCCATGATTAAAACCTGTATTATAGACCCATGTAAAATGTGTCATGTACTAAACAATGTATAATAGCAGATGTGGTTAGTAGCTGATACTTAAGGAAATACTTCTCAAATTATCTTCTGGAATGGCTCCAGTAGATATGAACTGCACCCAGTTTATAAAAATTAATCCAGTGGTGCCTGGGTGGGTCTGTCAGTTGGGCATCTGACTTTGGCTCAGGTCATGATCTCGCAGTTTGTGAGTTGGAGCCCCCATCAGGCTCTGCGCTGACAGCTCGGAGCCTGGAGTCTGCAGCCTGCTTTGGATTCTGTGTCTCCCTCTCTGCCCCTTCCTTGTTCGTGTTCTGTCTCTCCCTATCTCTCAAAAATAAATAAACATTAAAACTTTTTTTTAATGAAAATTAAAAAAATAATCCATATTTAAACAAATTTGAGGAAAGCCATATATTATTCTTGGAGTTTGGAAAGAAAGTTAACATATTAAATGTGTGATAACTCCAAAGTACACAGTCACCTTGTTTAACACTTCTCAAGTATTTTTGTTCTGATTTTATTGGCTTCTTTTTGAGAGAAAATAACATATAGCACAGTTTGGGAAATAACTCACTAGAAAACTTGAATCTCAGAATAGAAGCAGAGATCATAGAGGAACTGAAGAAAGCAGAAAATCTCACCATTGCGGTATATGAATAAACAGACTCTTACAAAGTGTTTATTGGGTTTTGAAATAAAGTTGCCCATAATAGTCCCTTTATACCTCCCCAAGTGTCTGAAATCTCAATACTATTTATTCCTTTAGGATACCATGTTTGCAGTCAATTACTACATTTGCAACTTCAAATCAGTATGCACTAGACTAATTATTTCCTCTTAATTATGGTATAAATATAATAGCAGCTACACATAGGACATGATAATGTAGTTAACTGCACTATAGTTTAAATATTAAAATAAAGAATATGTTTCCCTTTTTACTGAATATTTTTCAGCTAAGAATGGAATTCTTTAATATGTAGCTATCATAATAAGCAGATGGTGCATACTTTTAGATGAAATGTACAAAAATATTAATATCGATATCTACATAAATTGTTTCTCAGCAAACATATTGAAAGACATTTTTGTCATGGATGTTTATATGTATCTCCATGTGACATGTGTGGGCACATTTGCTATAATTAGTCTAACCTGCCAGAGGGCTGCTGTTCAACCTTGATACACCTCAAAATCTTACCAAGCTTTTAAAAATCTCAAACTTGATTCCACTGCAGACTTCCTATATCAGAATTTGAGCAATCATGTCCAGAGAACTATTTTGAACATTTTTTTCAGTAGATCTTTATGTGCACCCAGAGTTCGTGAAGGCCATTGCAGGGAAAACATTTGAGATCTCCGGTAGGACAGAAGTCAGATAGGATCCGACTAATGGGAGAAATGTAGCCCAACACAAGAACCGTACATAATCTTTGTCATAGGTGTGAAGAATTATACATGCTGCAAGCTTCTACGAAAGAACTATAAACCCATTAGCTGATAAAAATAAAAATCACAACACTTGTCAAATGCTAAGTCAATGCAACAAGACTAAGCTGACACATTTGAAGAGACCTGACCTTTCCCTCTGAAGTAAATGTTATGCGAAAGTAGGGTAAGTACTTCAAACAATAGCGAAACTCACACTTATGTGCAACAAAAATTTTTAAAAACATGGTTTTATAAAACTAAAATATACTACAAAAACTGAGACATGAATAGTTACTGTTGATAACTGAAATATCAGTCTGGGGTAAGCCAATATAAGAAATATTTTAAAGCAAGAACAAAAATAAGAAAACTATAATACACCATGTGATAAAATAAAAGATGTGGAAATTGACAATAAAAGCAAGTGTGAACAATAGAAATGGTAGTTGAATTAAAGCAATATGTGGAGGAGTAATAATCCAGTAGAACATAGGAAAAATATCCCTGAGTTACAAATAATTATTTGGATGCACAGGATTAAAACAAAAATCTATGTTAACGCATAGTTAACCAAGGAAAAGACTGGACATGTCTTTGTGAACTCCTGAATTCTAAACATGAAGGAGATATCTTAAATGTATCCAAAAAGACTGGATGATATATTTACTTAGGTCAGACCATCCCTTTCTCTAAGAGTATCTAGAAAATCTGGATAAAATACCAAAAAAAAAAAAAAAACCACTAGAAAATATGCATGCTGTTTTGTAACATACTGAAAGAAATTGTAGACACTATGGTGTTCAGCACTTGAGGGGTTGACTGCCAGGGAAGGGAGGAACACTGAAGAGACAACACCTTTTTGAATCATATACCCTTCATAAAATTTGCCAATTCTTTACATGTGCATAGCAAAAGTTCGAGGAACTAGGCAAAAGCAGGCACTTAGGAGACATAGAAAGGGGAACAGGATTTTTTGGCAACCACAAAAACCTAAGGAGACAAAAACTGGGATTCAGGGCTCCCAGGGAAGCCAGGGTAAGGAGCTAAAACTCCAGGTAGACAAGCAAAATACTTGTCATGTTTCTGTATCATCCCTACATCAGAACTGGAAGTGGCTAAGAGGTTAAGAAACAGGATTTGCTATAAGACACCATATAACTAAAAGATAGGGAGAAAAGGAATAAACAATGTGCTCAAACTTAAATGGTCATCAACTTAATATAGACTGCTATTTGCACAAGAGTTATATAAAAACTAATGGTAACCATATATAAAAAACACTCATAAATATGCAAAGAATAAAGAGAAAGAAAACTAAATATATCACTAAAGAAAAGGAGCAAACCACAAAAGAGAGGACAAGGATCAAAGAAAAACTTTACAAACAACCATAAAACAAATAATAAAATGACAATAAATGCATATCTACCAATAATGTAGATACTGTGAATGTAAATGGACTAAATTCTCCACTCAAAAGACATAGGGTGACAGAATGGATTAAAAAAAAAGAAAAAACAAGATCCATCTGTATTTCCTAAGGGACCCACTTTAGACCTAAAGTCACCTGCAGATTGAGAGTAAAATGATGGAGATACATATATCATGTAGAGGGATGTCAAAGAAAGCTGAAGTTGCAATACTTATATCACACAAAAAAGATTTTAGGGGCGCCTGGGTGGCTCAGTCGGTTAAGCGGCCGACTTCACCTCAGGTCATGATCTCGCGGTCCATGAGTTCGAGCCCTGCGTCGGGCTCTGTGCTGACAGCTCAGAGCCTGGAGCCTGTTGCAGATTCTGTGTCTCCCTCTCTCTGATCCTCCCCCGTTCATGCTCTCTCTCTGTCTCAAAAATAAATAAATGTTTAAAAAATAATAAAAAAAGATTTTAAATACTGTAACAAGAGACAAAGAAGAACAATATATAAAAATAAAGGGAACAATACAACAGAAAGATATAACAATTATAAATATTTATGCATTTGACATGGCAGCACCCAAACATGACAGTTAATAACAAACATAAAGGAATTAATCAATAATAATACAGTAATAGTAGGAAAATTTAACACCCCACTTACATCAATGGACAAATAATTCAAACAGAAAATCAATAAAGTAATAGTGGCTTTGAATGACACACTGTACCAGACAAACTTAATATATTCAGAACATTTTATCCTAAAGCAGCAGAACACACATTCTTTCAAGGCAACATGGAAAATTCTCCAAAAGATGTTATATATTATGCCATAAAACTAGCTGCAACAAATTCAAGAATATCAAAGGCATCCCATGCATATTTTCTGGCCACATGCTATGAAACTTAAAGTCAACCACGGAAAAAAATCTGGAAAGAACACAAATACATGGAGGTTAATATACATGCTACTAAATAAAACATTGGACAACCAGGATATAAAAGAAGAAATAATTCACATAGAAGTGAATGAAAATGAAAATACAATGGTCCAAAAATTTGGGATGCAGAATAGGTGGTCATAAAAGGTAAATAAAAAGTAATACAGGCCTACCTCAAGAGGCAAGAAAAATCTCAAACAACCTAACCTCACACCTAAAAGAGCTAGAAAAAGAAAAACAAACAAAACCTAAAACCAGCAGAAGGAAGCAAATAATAAAAATTAGAGCAGAAACAATATAAAAACCAAAAGATAATAGAATGTAACAATGAAATCAGGAGCCTGAAAAAAAATCAATAAAATTAATAACCCCCTGGGGCGCCTGGGTGGCTCAGTCGGTTGGGCGTCCGGCTTCGGCTCAGGTCATGATCTCACAGTCCGTGGGTTCGAGCCCCACGTCGGGCTCTGTGCTGACAGCACAGAGCCTGGAGCCTGCTTCTGATTCTGTGTCTCCCTCTCTCTCTGCCCCTCCCCTGTTCATGCTCTGCCTCTCTCTGTCTCAAAAATAAATAAAAACATTGAAAATTTTTTAAATTAATAACCCCCTACCCATACTTAAAAAGAAAAACAAGAGAAAGACTCAAATAATTAAAATAATAAATGAGAGTGGAGAAATAACCAACACCACAAAAACACAAACTATAAGAGAATATTATTTTAAAAAAAGCTATATGTCAACAGATCAGACAGTCTGGAAGAAATAGATAATTTCCTAGAAATATATAAACTACCAAAACTGAAACAGGAAAAAATGGAAAACTTGAACAGACTGATAGCAGCAAAATAGTTGAATCAGTAATCAAAAATCTCCCAACAAAAATTGACGACCAGATGGCTTCACAGGGGAATTCTACCAAACATTTAAAGAAGAGCTAATACTATTCTTATCAAACTATTCCGAAGGAGAAGGAGAAGGAGAAGGAGAAGAAGAAGAAGGAGAAGAAGGAGAAGAAGGAGAAGGAGAAGGAGAAGGAGAAGAAGAAGAAGAAGAAGAAGAAGAAGAAAAGAAAAGAGAAAAGAAAAAAGAAAAGGAATTCAATCTATGAGGCCAACATTGCCCTGACAAACAAAACAAAACAAAACAGATAACTATTTCACTAAAAAAGAGAACTACAGGCCAATAACTTTGATGAACAGAGACACAAAAATTCTCAACAAAATACTAGCAAAATGAATTCAATAATATATTTTTAAAAAAAAATTATTAAGCAAGATCAAGTGGAATGTATTCCTGGGTTGCAAGTATGGTTCAATGTTCACAAATCAATGTGATATATCAATAAGAGAAAAGACAAGAACCATGTGATTATTTCAATAGATGCAGAAAAAAAAAACATTTGACAAAATATAATGCCCATTCGTAACAAAAACCCTCAATAAAGTAGGGATCAAGGGAACATACCTCAAAATCATAAAGGCCATATATAAAAAATCCACAGCTAATATTCTCAATGGGTAAAAACTGAGAGATTTTCCTCCAGAGTTAGGAACAAGGCAAGAATGTCCACTCTTATTTCATATAATACTAGAAGTCCTAGCCTCAGAAATCAGACAAAAAATAAAAAAATAAAAGAAATAAAACATCCACATCAGTAAAGAAGAAGTAAAACTTTTGTACTTGCAGATGACATGATACTTTATATAGAAAAGACTGAAGCCTCCACCAAAAAACTGCTAGAATGGTAAAGTCTTAGGGTACAAAATAAACACAAATCTGTTGCATCTTTAAAAAAGATTTTAATGTTTATTTATTTTGGGGAAAGAGAGAGAGAGAGACAGAGCATGAGCTGGGGAAGGGCAGAGAGAGAAAGGGGGACACAGAATCTGAAGCAGGTTCCAGTCTCCCAGCTATCAATGGGGCTCGAACTCACAAGCCATGAGATCATGACCTAAACCAAAGTCAGATGTTTAACTGACTAAGCCACCAAGGAGCCCCTGTTGCATCTTTATATAATGATGAAGTAGCTGAAAGAGAAATCAAGAAATCAATCCCATTTACAATTGTACCAAAAACCATGAGATACGTAGTAATAAACCTAAGCAAAGATACATCCAAGATCTGCAACTGAAAACTATACATAGCTTATGAAAGACATTGAAGAAGACACAAAGAAATGCAAAGATATTCCATGGTCATGGATTGAAAGAAAAAGTATTGTTAAAATGTCTATACTACCCAAAGCAACCTACACATTTAATGGAATCCCTATCAAAATACCACCAGCGTTTTTCAGAGTTAGAACAAACAATCCTAAAATTTGTATAGTGCTATGAAAGACCCCAAATGCCAAAGCACCCTTGAAAGAGAAAAGAAAAGCTGGAAACATCACAGTTCTGGACTTCAGGATGTATTACAAAGCTGTAATATTCAAAACAGTATGGTACTGTCATAAAAACAGACACATAGATCAATGGAGCAGGATAGAAAACCCAGAAATGAAACCACAACTACATGGTCAACTAGTCTTCAACAAAACAGGAAGGAATATTCAATGGGAAAAACAATAGTGTCTTCAACAAATGGTGTTGAGAAAACTGGACAGCAACATGGAAAAGAATGTATGGCATTCTTATACCATATACAAAAATAAATTCAAAATGAATTCAGTGTCTCACCTAAGTGTGAGACATAAAAAAATAAAAATCCTAGAGGAGGGAGAAGGGAGTTAATAAGAGGATCCCGGGCTTTCTTCATCCCTCAAACACAGCTGTCCTGGGTCAAATCACTTGGAACACTCAGGAAATGGACTGGCAGAAGGATCGACACATTGGAGGTAGAGAGCATGGCAGGTGCAAGGTGCGTGGAAATGAAATGGGGGAGAGAAAAACAGCAGTGCCACAGACAGAAGGCAACAATTTTCATGGAGAGAAAAAAGACAGACAAAGAGAGGGGTTTGAGAGAGCACGGCATTGGGTCACACAGGAGGGAAACCTTTCCAGATCATGGACTGGGGAGAGAGAGGTACTGAGTGTCACAGTAGTGTGTGAAGCTCAAGTTTTGTGGTTTTGGAAGTGTGCAACTTTATCCAGAGCTGAGCTTTGGCTTACACTCCTTGGGAGGAAGGAGCTGGCCATGAAGTGTATAGTGTGGTATAGGGATCTCTGGGGGTGCACTAGGAGAGAACAGTCCCCTTACTGGAGTACTTTTGGAAGAGGGTATGTTGCCCCTTCAAGGACAAAAGACCCCACAGGTGCCAGCGAAAGACTTTTAATTAGCAGGGGACAGAGGCACATGCAGAGGGCAGATAACTGCTGCTTTTCTCAGTGCTACACCATAGATTCTGAGCACCATACAGGCATGGGACTGTTTTCCTTGAAAAAGGACATTAGACACAGTGAGGAGAGGCTCTACTCCTAAGGTGGGGTATGGATTCACTCAGTGCTGGGTCCTATAAAAAATACGTGGAAGCCAATGAAAATAAAAACATGAATGTCCAGACCCTTTGGGATGCAGCAAAGGTAGTCCTAAAAAGGAGGTACATTGCAATACAGGCCTCTCTCAAGAAACAAGAAAGGTCCAAAATACACAACCTAACCTTACACCTAAACGAGCTAAAAAAGGAACACGAAAAAAAGCCTAAAGCCAGCAGAAGAAGAGAAATAATTAAGACTACTGCAGAAATAAATGATATAGAAACAAACAAACAAAAAACTCAGTAAAACAGATCAATGAAACTAAGAGCTGATTTTTGAAAGAATTAACAAAATTGGTAAACCCCAAGCTAGACTTTTCAAAAAGAAAAGAGAAAGGACCCAAATAGATAAAATCGCAAATGACAGAGGAGATATCACCACCAACACCACAGAAATATAAAAAATATATAAGATAATACAATGAAAAATTATATGCCAATGACCTGGGAAATCTGGAAGAAATGGACTAATTACTAGAAACTCACAAACTATCAAAACTGAACATGAAGGAATAGAAAATTTGAACAGGAATTTACCCAAGGGATACAGGAGTACTGATGCATAGGGGCACTTGTACCCCAATGTTTATAGCAGCACTCTCAACAATAGCCAAATTATGGAAAGAGCCTAAATGTCCATCAACTGATGAATGGATAAAGAAATTGTGGTTTATATACACAATGGAGTACTACGTGGCAATGAGAAAGAATGAAATATGGCCCTTTGTAGCAACATGGATGGAACTGGAGAGTGTTATGCTAAGTGAAATAAGCCATACAGAGAAAGACAGATACCATATGGTTTCACTCTTATGTGGATCCTGAGAAACTTAACAGAAACCCATGGGGGAGGGGAAGGAAAAAAAAGGGGGTTAGAGTGGAAGAGAGCCAAAGCATAAGAGAGTCTTAAAAACTGAGAACAAACTGAGGGTTGATGGGGGGTGGGAGGGAGGGGAGGGTGGGTGATGGTTATTGAGGAGGGCACCTTTTGGGATGAGTACTGGGTGTTGTATGGAAACCAATTTGACAATAAACTTCATATATTGGAAAAAAAAGAAAATTTGAACAGACCAATACCAGGAAAGAAATTAAATCAATAATAAAAAATCCCCCCCCCCCCAAAAAAACAGAATCCTGGGCCAGATGGCTTCCCAAGGGAATTATACCAGACATTTAAAGAAGAGTTCATACATATTCTTCTCAACTGTTCCAAAAAAAAGAAAAAGAAAAAAGAAATGGAAGGAAAACTTCCAAAATCATTTTATGAAGCCAGCATTACTTTGACTCCAAAACCAAAGACCTCAGTAAAGAGGAGAATTACAGGCCAATACCCCTAATGAAACTGGATGCAAAAATTCTCAACAAGAAATAGCAAATTGAATTCAACAGTACATTAAAATAATCATACACTATGATCAAGTGGGATTTATTACTGGGCTGCAGGACTCATTCAATATTCACAAAACAGTCAATTTAATACACCAAATTAAGAAAAGAAAGGATAAGAACCATATGATTCTTTCAATAGATGGAAAAAAAACATTTGATAAACTATAGCATCCACTCTTGACAAAAACCCACAACAAACTAGGGATATAAGGAACATACTTCAACATCATAATGACCATATATGAAAGACCCAGAGCTAATATCGACCTCAATGGGGAAAAACTACATCTTTCCCTTATGTTCAAGAACAAGACAAGGATGTGCATTCTCACCATTACTATTTAACATAGTACTGGAAGTCTTAGCCTCAGCAATCAGACAATAAAGGAAGAAAGAAAAGGCATCCAAATTGGCAAGGTAGAAGTGAAACTTTCACTATTTGCAGACAACATGGTAATTCATGTGGAAAATCTGAAAGACTCCACCAAAAAAAATTGCTAGAACTAATACATGAATTCAGCAAAGCTGCAGGATATCAATCAATGTGAAACAATCTGTTGCATTACTATACATCAATAATGAAGCAGCAGAAAAAGTAATTTAGGAATCAATCCTATTTGCAATTGTTTCAAACACAATAAGATTCCTAAGAATAAACCCAACCAAAGAGGTAAAATATCTTTTGCTCTGAAAACTACAGAACACTTATAAAATAAATTGAAGAGAGCACAAAGAAATGGAAAATAATTCCATGCTCATGCACTGGAAGAATAAGCATCATTAAAATATCTATACTACCCAGCAATCTACATATTTAATGCAATCCCTATCAAAATAACACCAGCGTTCTTCACAGAACTAGAACAAACAATTCTAGAATTTGTATGGAACCACACAAGCCAAAGCAATTCTGAAAAAAATAAAAACCAACCAGGAGGCACCAAAATTCCAGATTTCAGCTATATAACAAAGCTGTAGTCATCATGACAATATAGTGCTAGTGCAAAAACAGACAGACACGTAGATCAATGAAACAGAATAGAAAACTCAGAAATGGATCCACAGCTATATGGTCAACTAATCTTTGACAAAACAGGAAAGAGAATCCAATTGAAAAAAGACAGTTACTTCAACAAATGGTGTTGTCAAAACTGGATGGCAACATGCAGAAGAATGAAACTGGACCACTTTCTTACGCCACCCTCGAAAATAAATTTAAAACGAATGAAAGTCCTAAATGTGAGACAGGAAACAATCAAAATCCTACAGGGGAACACAGGAAATAACCTCTTTTACCTCACCAGAGGAAATTCTTACTATATACATCACCAGAGGCAAGGGAAACAAAAGCAAACATAAAATATTGGGACTTCATCAACCTAAAATCTTCTGTACAGTGAAGGAAAAAATCAACAAAACTAAAAGGCAGCTGATGGAACGGGAGAAGATATTTGCAAATGACATATCAGATAATAGGTTAGTAACCAAAATCTATAAAGAACTTCTCAAACTCAACACCCAAAAAACAAAGAATCCAGTGAAGAAATGGGCAAAAGACATGAATAGACACTTTTCCAAAGAAGACATACAAATGACTAACACACACATGAAAAAACATTCAATATCGCTGGTCATCAGAGAAATACAAATCAAAACTATAATGAGATACCACCTCACACCTGTCAGAATGGCTAAAATCAACACAAAGAAACAGCAGGTGTTGGTAAGGCTATAGAGAAAAAAGAACCTTCATCCACTGTTGGCAGGAATGCAAACTGGTCCAGTCACTGTGGAAAACAGTGTGGAAATTCCTCAAAAAGTTAAAAGTAGAACTATCCTATGATCCAGCAACTGAACTACTGGGTATTTACCTAAAAAATACAAAAATACTAATTCAAAGACATACATGCACCCTGATGTTTACAGCAGCATTGTCAACAACAGCCAAATTATGGAAATAGTTCAAGTGTCCATCCACTGAAGAAATGATACAGAAAATGTGGTGTATATATACAATGGATTATTATTCAGCCATAAAAATTTGAAATCTTGCCATTTGCAATGACATGGATGGAGCTAGAGAGTATTATGCTAAGTGATATAAGTCGGTCAAAGACAAATACCATACGATTTCATTCATATGTGGAATTTAAGAAACAAAATAAATGTGCAAAGGGAAAAAGAGAGAGACAAACTATGAAACAGACTCTTAACTATAGAGAACAGTCATGATTACCAATGGGGAGGTGGTTGGGTGGATGGTTTAAATAGATGATGAGGAATAAGGAGTGCACTTTTTGTGATGAGCACTCGGTGTTGTATGGAAGTGTGAATCACTATATTGTACACATGAAATTAATATTACACTGTATGTTAACTAACTGGAATTTAAATAAAAACTTCTTTTAAAAATGAAAAGACATTCCTTTTTTTAAAAATATTTAATTTTTTTTACTACTTTTTTATTTTTTAATTTTTAACTATTTCATTTGCCTTATTTCATTTTATTCTATTATGTAATATTTTTAGTTTTTAATATTTTCCTTCCTTCTTTCTTTTCTTTCTTTTCTTTCCCTTTTTTCTCTATTCTCTCAAGCTTCTTTGAACAAGCAGACCAAAACACACCTAGGATCTAGCTTCCTTTATTTGATTTTTTCTTTTGTTTTTAATTTTTAGTTTCCTATTTTATTAAGTTTTTTTCTTTCCCCAATATAACAAAAAGAAGGAACTCACCCCAAAAGAAAATTGGAAGAAATGACAGCCAGGAACTTAACACAGATATAAGCAAGATGTCTGAACTACAATTTAAAACCACGACAATAAGAAATTAGATGGGGTTGAAAAAAGCATAGAATCCTTTATGTGGAGATAGAAGAGGTAAATTAAAAGAATAAAGTTAAAGAAGAAGTTAAAGTTAAAGAAGAATAAAATTAAAAATGCTATAACCGAGATACAATCTTGAAAGGATGCCACCGTGGCAAGGATGGACAAAGCAGAGCAGCGAATCAGTGATACAGAAGATCAAATTATGGAGAATAATAAAGAAGAAAAAAAGAAGGAACGCGAAAAGATCACAATACAAGACTTAGAGAACTCAGTGACTTATTAAAAAGGAATAACATCCAAATAATAGGAGTTCCCAAAGATGAAGAAAGAGAAAAAGAGGCAGAACGTCTATGTGAGCAAATTATTGTGGTAAACTTTCCTAATCTGGGGAAGGATGCAGATTTTAAAATTCAAAAGCACAGAGAATTCCCATTAGATTCAACAAAAACCAACCATCAGCAAGGCATATCATAGTCAATTCAGAAAATACACGGATAAGGAAAGAATTATGAAAGCAGCAAAGGAAAAAAAGTCCTTAACCTGTAAGGGAAAACAGATAAAGTTCATAGCAAACATATCCAGAAACTTGTCAGGTCAGAAAGGAGTGGCAGGATATATTTGATGTGCTAAATCAGAAAAAAAAAAAAATGCAGGCAAGAATTCTTTATCCGGCAAAACTGTCATTAAAAGTAAGAGAGACAAAGAGTTTCCCAGGGGGAAAAAAAAAAACTAAAGGAGTTCATGACCACTAACTCATCCCCACAAGAAATTTTAAGGGGAACTCTTTGAGTGGAGAAAAGAGAAAACAAAACAAGGCCATATATGAGAGACCCATTCTTCTAGAGTGCACATGGAACATTCCCCAGAACAGATCGCATACTGGGTCAAAAATCAGCCTTCGACAGGTACAAAGAGATTGAAATCATTCCTTGAATATTTTCAGACTACAATGCTATGAAATTCAAAATCAACCAAAGGAAAAAAAATTGGAAATATCCGTTCATTTGATGCATAGAAAGCACTTGACAAAATACAGCATCCTTTCTTGATAAAAAGCCTCAAGAATATAGGGATAAGAAGAATCATACCTCGAGATCATAAAAGCCATATATGAAAGACCCACTGCTAATATCTTCTTCAATTGGGAAAAGATGAGAGCTTTTCCTCTAACGTTAGGAACAAGACAGGGATGTCCACTCTCGCCACTGTTATTCAACATAGTATTGGAAGTCTTAGCCTCAGCAGACAACACAAAGAAATAAAAGGCATCCAAATCAGCCAGGAGGAAGTCAAACTTCCACTCTTTGCAGATGACATGATACTCTATGTGGAAAACCAAAAAAAAAAAAAAAAAATCCACAAAAAAATGCCAGAACTGATACATGAATTCAGCAAAGTTGCAGGATATAACATCAATGTACAGAAATCAGTACAATTCCTATGCACCAATAATGAAACAGCAGAAAGAGAAATCAAGGAATAGATTCCATTCACAATTGCACCCAAACCCATAAAATACCTAGAAATAAACTTAACCAAAAAGATGAAAAATCTAAACACTGAAAACTATAAAAATCTTATGAAACAAACTGAAGAAGACAAACACAAAAAATGGAAAAAAACATTCCATGCTCATGGATTGGAAAAACAAATATTCTTAAAATATTGATACTACCCAAAGCAATATACATATTCAATGCAATCCCTATAAAAATAACACCAGCATTCTTCACAGAGTTAGAATAGTCGTAAGATTTGTATGGAACCAGAAAAAGCCCTAATAGCCAAAGCAATCCTGAAAAAGAAGAACAAAACTGGAGGCACCACAATTCCAGACTTTAATCTGTACTACCAAGATGTAGTTATCCAGACAATATGGTACTGGCACAAGAAGAGACAGATAGATCAATGGAACAGAATAGAACCCAGAAATGGACCCACAAACATATGGCCAACTAATCTTTGACAAAGAGGGAAGGAGTATCTAATGGAAAAAAAGACCGTTTCTTTGGCAAATAATGCTGGGAACACTGGAGAGCGATATGTAGAAGAATGAACCAAGGTGACATTCTTATACCATATACAAAAATTGGGGGAGTGCCGGAAGATGGCGGCGTAGGAGGACGCGGGGCTCACAGCGCGTCCTGCCGATCACTTAGATTCCACCTACACCTGCCTAAAGAACCCAGAAAACCGCCAGAGGATTAGCAGAAGGGAGTCTCCGGAGTCAAGCGCAGACGAGAGGCCCACGGAAGAGGGGAGGAAGGGCGGCGAGGCGGTGCGCGCTCCACGGACCGGCGGGAGGGAGCCGGGGCGGAGGGGCGGCTCGCCGGCCAAGCGGAGCCCCCGAGTCTGGCTGGCAAAAGCGGAGGGGCCGGACGGACTGTGTTCCGACAGCAAGCGCGACTTAGCGTCTGGGAGGTCATAAGTGAACAGCTCTGCTCGGAAAGCGGGAAGGCTGGAGGACAAAGGGAGGGAGAGCTGCTGAGCCCCCGGACGGCAGAGCTCAGCTTGGCGGGGAACAAAGGCGCTCGCCAGCGCCATCTCCCCCGCCCATCCCCCAGCCAAAATCCCAAAGGGAACCGGTTCCTGCCAGGGAACTTGCTCGCTCCGCGCAGACACCCAACTCTGTGCTTCTGCGGAGCCAAACCTCCTGCAGCGGATCTGACTCCCTCCCGCTGCCACAGGGCCCCTCCTGAAGTGGATCACCTAAGGAGAAGCGAGCTAAGCCTGCCCCTCCAGCCCCCGTGCACCTTGCCTACCCACCCCAGCTAATACGCCAGATCCCCAGCAACACAAGCCTGGCAGTGTGCAAGTAGCCCAGACGGGACACGCCACCCCACAGTGAATCCCGCCCCTAGGAGAGGGGAAGAGAAGGCACACACCAGTCTGACTGTGGCCCCAGCGGTGGGCTGGGGGCAGACATCGGGTCGGACTGCGGCCCCGCCCACTAACTCCAGTTATACACCACAGCACAGGGGAAGTGCCCTGCAGGTCCTCACCACGCCAGGGACTCTCCAAAATGACCAAACGGAAGAATTCCCCTCAGAAGAATCTCCAGGAAATAACAACAGCTAATGAACTGATCAAAAAGGATTTAAATAATATAACAGAAAGTGAATTTAGAATAATAGTCATAAAATTAATCGCTGGGCTTGAAAACAGTATACAGGACAGCAGAGAATCTCTTGCCACAAAGATCGAGGGACTAAGGAACAGTCACGAGGAGTTGAAAAACGCTTTAAACGAATTGCAAAACAAAATGGAATCCACGATGGCTCGGCTTGAAGAGGCAGAGGAGAGAATAGGTGAACTAGAAGATAAAGTTATGGAGAAAGAGGAAGCTGAAAGAAAGAGAGATAAAAAAATCCAGGAGTATGAGGGGAAAATTAGAGAACTAAGTGATACACTAAAAAAAAATAATATACGCATAATTGGTATCCCAGAGGAGGAAGAGAGAGGGAAGGGTGCTGAAGGGGTACTTGAACAAATTATAGCTGAGAACTTCCCTGAACTGGGGAAGGAAAAAGGCATTGAAATCCAAGAGGCACAGAGAACTCCCTTCAGACGTAACTTGAATCGATCTTCTGCACGACATATCATAGTGAAACTGGCAAAATACAAGGATAAAGAGAAAATTCTGAAAGCAGCAAGGGATAAACGTGCCCTCACATATAAAGGGAGACCTATAAGACTCGTGACTGATCTCTCCTTTGAAACTTGGCAGGCCAGAAAGGCTTGGCACGATATCTACAGTGTGCTAAACAGAAAAAATATGCAGCCGAGAATCCTGTATCCAGCAAGTCTGTCATTTAGAATAGAAGGAGAGATAAAGGTCTTCCCAAACAAACAAAAACTGAAGGAATTTGTCACCACGAAACCAGCCCTACAAGAGATCCTAAGGGGGATCCTGTGAGACAAAGTACCAGAGACATCACTACAAGCATAAAACATACAGACATCACAATGACTCTAAACCCATATCTTTCTATAATAACACTGAATGTAAATGGATTAAATGCGCCAACCAAAAGACATAGGGTATCTTATACCATATACAAAAATAAATTCAAAATGGATGAAATACCTATATGTGAAACAGGAAACCATCAAAATCCTACGTGAAAACACAAGCGACCGCTTTGACCTCAGCCAGAGGAACTTCTGCTAGACATGTCACCAAAAGCAAGGAAAACAAAAGCAAACGTAAACTATTGGGACTTCAAGATAAAAGGCTTCTGCACAGCAAAAGAAACGATCAACTAAACTAAAAGGCAGCCTACAGATTGGGAGAATTTATTTGCAAATGACATATAAGATAAAGGGTTAGTACCCAAAATCTTTAAAGAACTCGTCAAACTCAAAACCCAAAAAAACAAGTAATCCAGTGAAGAAATGGGTAAAAGACATGAACAGACATTTTTACAAAGATGGCACATGAAAAAACGGTATCTAAAAGATACATGAAAAAATGCTTAACATCACTCATCATCAGGGAAATACAAATCCAAACCACAATGAGATACCACCTTACACCTGTCAGAATGGCTAAAATTAACAACTCAGGAAACAACAGATGTTGGCAAGGTTGCAGAGAAAGAGGATCCCTTTTCCACTACTGGTGGGAATGCAAACCATTCTGGAAAACTGTATGGAGGTTCCTCAAAAAATTAAAAATAGAACTACCCTATGACCCAGGAATCACACTACTAGATATTTATCCAAAGGATACAGGACTGCTGTTCCAAAAGGGCACATGCACCCCAATGTTTGTAGCAGTGCTATCGACAATAGCCAAAGTATGGAAACAGTATAAATGTCCACCAACTGATGAATGGATAAAGAATATGTGGTATATATACACAATGGAATATTACTCAGCAATCAAAAGAATGAAATGTTAACATTTGCAACAATGTGGATAGAACTAGAGTGTATTGTGCTAAGTGAAATAAGTCAGAGAAAGACAAATATCATATGACTTCACTCATATGTGGAATTTAAGATACAAAACAGATGAACATAAGGGAAGGGAAGCAAAAATAATATAAAAACAGAGGGAGACAAACCATAAGAGACTCTTAAATACAGACAACAAACTGAGGGTTGATGGGGGTGGGGAAAATGGGTCATGGGCATTGAAGACACTTGTTTGTTATATGTAAGTGATGAATCACTAAATTCTATTCCTGTAAACATTGTTGCAATATATATTAACATGGATTTAATTTTTTTTTAATTTTTAAAAATGAAAAGGCAAAACAGTGAATAGAAGATATTTTAAATATGTCTGATAAGACATCAATATGCATATGATATAAAGAACTCATATAAACAACAATAAATAATCTGATTTAAAAGTTAAAAACCTTCAATAGACAATTTTTTAAAGAAGAAATACAGGGGCGCCTGGGTGGCTCAGTCGGTTGAGCAACTGACTTTGGCTTAGGTCATGATCTCACGGTTTGTGAGTTTGAGCCCCGCGTCAGGCTCTGTGCTGACAGCTCAGAGCCTGGAGCCTGCTTCTGATTCTGTGTTTCCCTCTCTCTCTGCCCCTCCCTCACTCATGCTCTGTCTCTCTCTGTCTCAGAAATAAACATTAAAAAAAATTTTTTAAAAAGAAAAAAAAGAAGACATACAGAAGGTCAACAAACAAATAAAACAATATTCAACTTCACTTAGTAGGGAAATGCAAATCGAATCCACAGTGAGCTATCACCTCATACCTTTCAGAATGGCTAGTAGAAAAGACAAGAAATAGCAAGTGTTGGTGAGGATATGGAGAAAGAGGAACCTCTTGCACTGTTGGTGGGAAGGCAAACTGGTGTAGCCACTCTGGACTACAGTATGGAGTTCCTCAAAAAAACAAAACATAGAATTAACACTGTAACAATTCCATTTCTGGGTATTTATCTTAAAAAATGAAACACTGATTTGAAAAGATTATACGCACTCCTCTGTTCATTGCAGCATAATTTACAATAGCCAAAATACGAAAGCAACCAAAGTATCTATCAAGAGATGAATGGATAAAGAATATACATATACACACATACACAATGAGATATTACTCAACCCATATAAAGAATGCAAACTTGTCATTTGTGCCAAGTGAAATAAGTTAGATGAATAAAGACAAATACCATAGGATTTCACCATATATTCCATATGTGGAATTTAAGAAGAAAGTCCAACAACAAAACAAAAACAGACTCTTAAAGATGGGGAACAAACTTACAGTTGTCAGAGGGAACAAGGGGGTGGATGGGTGAAATGGATGAAGAAGATTAAGAGGTACAAACTTTCCATTACAAAATAATTGTCATGTTGATGTAAAGTACAGCATAGACAATACAGTCAATTATATTGTAATAACTTTGTGTGGTGATATATTGCTACTAAGCTTACCATGATCATTTTGTAACATATACAAATGTTGAGTCATTATGTTATAAACCTGAAACAAATATAGCATTGTATGTTAACTATACTTCAATGAAAACAATATTAAAAATTTTAATTATTGCTGGTAATCATCTTGTCATATGCAATGTTTAATATTAAATCCCAAATACTCAAGTGTCCTTCAATTTTACACATCTACTCAAAGTTTTTGTTAATTATATTTTTGCATAGTGCACATTGCATTTCAATTTCATTGCAAATACTTTATCTGCTTTGTAAAATTATAAAATTGAGAATTAACATTGATGAACTGTTCAGTGTCTTAACATTTCAGCAAATATGTAGAGTGGCTCAACTCTGTGAAATTAGGGATACTATGTGTCATAAGTGATTATTTTTAGCAATGTAATGTTTTCCAACATCAATAAATTTTGCTTTAGTGAGACAATTGGGAATAAGCGAGTCCAAAAGAAGAAAGATCCTATTCTACTATGGCAACTGAAAAATAGGTGGGCAGTGAGAATGACCCCCTCCTTTTGATAAATGAATTGATAGACTGAGTACTTGCTAAAGGTTGGAGTTCTCCTGATAACTATATCATATCTGGAATGTTTGAAAAATACTTTGAAATCCAGGTATGTTTGGGGTTTTTTTTCCAGCAATCTCTGAGAGAGCAAATTTGAAAAGGTAACAGCAAGAAGTACTCTCCCAGTGAATCAATTAATTGATTGATTTTGGTCAGGAAAGTTAAAAATCAACTTTTCATCTACAATTTCTGTACCAGAAATGGATATTTTTTTAAACTTTTTTTTTAACGTTTATTTATTTTTGAGACAGAGAAAGACAGAGCATGAATGGGAGAGGGTCAGAGAGAGAGGGAGACACAGAATCCGAAACAGGCTCCAGGCTCTGAGCGGTCAGCACAGAGCCCGACGCGGGCCTCGAACTCATGGACCGTGAGATCATGACCTGAGCTGAAGTCGGACACCCAGCCGACTGAGCCACCCAGGCGCCCCATGGAATGGATCTTAAAATGACAAGATGACCTAGGGAAGTTAAGACCATGTTTTGAGTTCAAAGTCAAGTATCCCACTCTCCCCAGTGGATAGATTCAATGCAATCCGAGTCAATATATCCCAGCAAACTTCTTTCTTAATAATTACCAAAATTATTTTAAAATCTATTTGGAAAAGAAAAGAATAGTCAAGACAATCTTGAAAAACAATAATAAAATTGAGATCCTAAGCTGCATGTTTCAAGACTTTTTATAAAGCTACAGTATTCAAGACAATGTGGTAGTAGGACAGCATAAAGACTCCAGAAAGAGGCCAACATATAGATGGACAAGTAATATTCAACAAAGTCATCAAGGCAATTCAATGGGAATACAAATATCCCTTCAGCATATTGTGCTGAAACAACCAGGTAACTACATACAAAGGCAGACCCTCAAACTCTACCCCATAGAGAAAAATCAACTTGAGATGGGTCATGGACGTGAGTCTACAGAAGACCACAGAGAAGAATATCCTTGAGACTTTTGGGTAGGCAAAGATTTCCTTGAGAACACAAAGAAAAAGCCATTAAAAATGATAAATGGACTTCTTCATAACTTAAATCTTCCTTTCATCAAAATCACTATCAAGTCACTGAAATGGCAAGTCACAGAACTGGATAAAATATATTCAGTGCATACATATGCCCAAGGATTTGTAGCTAGCATATATAAAGAATTCCCTCAACTCAGTAATGAAAAGACAAACAATTTTTAGATTGGCAAATGAACAGACACTTCATGAAAGAAAATATACAAATGGCCAAGGAGGACATTAAACAGTGCTGAACACAATTGGTCATCAGGAAAGCTAGAAGTAAAACCATAATGAGATGCCACTACAGATTCACCAGAATTAATGAAGTTAAAAATCTAACATCACATGTTGGACTGTGCGTGGGGCAATCAGACCTCTCTTACAATGCTGGCATAGAAACAAGATGGCACAACCACTTTGGTAAACTGTTGTGCTTTTTTTTTTCAGTTTACTAAACAATTAAGCATACATTTGTCCCATGATCCAGCAATTCCACTATAAGTATTTATCCAAAAGAAATAAAAATATTTGTTCACCAAAAAAAAAAAAAAAAAATTGAACAAGAATGTTCACTATGTAGTGTACAATTCCAATTATACAACATTCCAGAAAGGGCAAAACTACAGAGACAGTGAAAGGATCACTGGTTGCCAGGAGCATGGTGGAGTAGACAGGAATAGAAAGAGGATAGTTAGGGCTGTGAAAATATTCTGTATGATGTTACAGTGATAGGTGTGTGTGTGTGTACACACACACACATATATATATACATATATATATACATATATATATATATATACACACACATGTATATATGTATACACACATGTATATATATATATATACATATATATATATACATGTGTGTATATATATATACACAAACAAAACATTTATACAAACCCATAGAACGTACAACACCAAGAGTGACCCTTAAGGTAAACCAAAGACTTTGGGCAGTTATAATGTGCCACTGTAAGTCCATCTTTGGTTGAAAATGTATCATTCTAGGGGCACCTGGGTGTCTCAGTCAGCTGGGTGTCTGACTTTGGCTCAGGTCATGAGCTCAGGGTTCATAAGTTCAAGCCCCACATCAGGCTCTGCACTGACAGTTCAGAGCCTGGAGCCTGCTTTGGATTCTGTGTCTCCCATTCTCTCTGCCCCTCCTTTGCTGGCACTCTCTCTCTCTGTCTTCCAAAAATAAAGAAACATCAAAAAAAATTTTAAAAAAGAAAATGTACCATTCTAGTGAGTAATGATGACAAGAGGGTGAATATGGGGTGCAAAGGGGTATATAAGTAATCTCTATACCTTACTGTTTTGTTGTAAACATTAAATTTATCTTAAAAGTGTCTTGAAAAAGAATGTTTATTTCAGCTCCATTTATAAAATCAAAATCAGGAAACACCCAGATGTTTTTCAATAGGATAAATTAACTGTGGCACATTTATGGAGTACGGAATATACTCAATCTCAAAAATATACTGGGGCACCTGGAAGGCTCAGTAAGTTAAGCGTCTGACTCTTGATTTTGGCTCAGGTCAGGATCTCATTGTTCGTGAGAACAAGCCCCACACTGGGCTCTGTGCTGACAGCTTGGGATTTTCTCTCTCCCTCTCTCTCTGACCCTCCCCTGCTTGTCCGTTCTCTCTCTCAAAATAAATAAATAAACTTTAAAAATATGCTAAGTGAAAGAAACCAAGCACAAAACAAACATAATGTAAATTTATATAATATTCTGGGACAGGTAAAACTAACTTATAATAACAGTGGTTATTGTTATGAGGGTTTTTTTTTTTTTTTTTGAGTGACTGAGGAGGATAATAGAACGTTCTGGGGTTAGTGGCAATATTCTGTCTTAATATGCATTTATCATAACTGATTGCATGATATATTTAATATCTCAATATTAACTATCCATAATTATGCCACAGGTAAAGAGTTAAAAATTGTGTCCTCACAGGAATATCATGTATCTTAGATGTGATACAAGACCAGACTCAAGATCACACAGAAGATATTTGCCAATGACATATTCAATAAAGGGTTAGTATCAAAAATATATAAAGAATTTATACAACTCATCACTAAACCCACAAAAAATCAAATTTAAAAATGGGCAGAAGACAGATATTTCTCCAAAGACACATGCATGGCAAACAGACACATGAAAAGGTGCTCAACATCACTTATCATCAGGGAAATGCAAATCAAAACCACAGTGAGATATCACCTCACACCTGTCAGAATGGCTAAAATCAAAAATACCAAGAAACCACAGGTGTTGGTGAGACTGTGGAGAAAAAGAACCTTTATGCACTGCTGGTGGGAATGCAAACTGGTGCAGCCACTCTGGAAAATGGTATGGAGGTTCCTTAAAAAACTAAAAATAGAGCTACCATATGATGGAGTAACTCCACTAGTGGCTATTTACCCCCAAAATACAAAAACATGAATTCAAAAAGATATAGAAGTCCCTATGTTTATTGCAGCATTATTTACAATAGCCAAATTATGGAAGCAACCTAAGTGCCTATTGACTGATGAATGGATAAAGATGTGATGTGTGTGTGTGTGTGTGTGTGTGTGTGTATAACATCCATAAAAAATATGAAATCTTGCCATTTGCAATGACATTAATGGAGCCAGAGGGTATGCTAAGTGAAATAAATCACAGAAAGACAAATACCCTATTATTCCACTCATATGTGGAATTTAAGAAAAAAAAAAGGAAAATAGAGACAAACCAAGAAACAGACTCTAAACTATAGAGAACAAACTGATGATTTCCAGAAGGGAGGTGGGTGGGAGGATGGGTTAAATATGTGATGGGCATTAAGGAGGGCACTTACTGTGATGAGCACCAGGTGTTGTATGGAAGTGTTGAATCAGTATATCATACACCTGAAATGAATGTAACACTGTATGTTAACTCTACTAGAATTAAACCTTTTTAAAGAGTGAAGGTAAAAAAAATAAATTAAAAAAGTTAAAATTTAAAAATAAAGATCCTACTTGGGACAGCTAAGAACTGACATAACTTCTTGGCTTCACATAGGTTTCCCTCACACTGTCTTTTATTTTCACCTTTGGCATTGAAATATATGTGGATTTCTGGCATTGGGGGAGCTCTGCATCATTATTTATTTCTCCTCAAACTCATCTGGCATCATCCTGTACAAATACCTGCATTTGGAACATACTGAGCATGACACAAGAACCATTTAGGCAAAGTTACTTCCAGACTTAGGAGCATGTTTAATTTACGTCTTCGTCTTGGATCCAAACATAGACCTCTGGAAACTTCAGAATCCTCACTCACAATTTCTACTCAATGACTTTATCTTCTGTTCTTTAAGGATTTTACATTTCTTCTACAGTTTAACAGCTATATCAATAGATGAAGCTTCCTTGGCACTGGCCCAACAAAAATGAGTAAGATGCCTCTGTCCACAAGTGACACAGACACATGCACCAATTTTGATAAAATTATCTAGGCAGTACACTGATAAAAGAGTAAGGTGCATTGAGGAGGGCATGATTCCTTTCATTACAATGAAGAATAGCAGGGAGGGGATAAGAGTTCTAACGTTTAAATTTGATTTTAAAGTATGAGCAAGATACTAACAAATACAGAAACCCAATAGCATCCAAAGGCAGATGGAATAGTCATTGGTGTCTATTGGTGGAATAATTATATGGTTGGTGGAGTATAGGCTATCTTGGTGAGGAAGAAAGGAAGCCAAAAGGCAAATATAATGCCAGCTGGTAAAAATCGGTGGATCCCATACTCACACATGTCCCCTGGCGAGCAGTGACTTTTTGCTCCCACTGTTCTTTTCAAATGAGGCTCTTATTGGATTCACCTGCTGACCACGTGAAAGGGGGCAGATAGTCATATAGTTTTTGTAACAGCCACACTCTAAGATGCTATTTCTTTCATATATATTTGAATTTCCATAGCAGCACACAGTAAAAGTGCAAACACACACACACACACACACACACACACACACACACACACACACACACGTGCACGCACCAGTGATGGCAGGTTGGAGACTAGTAGTGATAGGTGCCCACGACAGACTCGGACTTTTTTTATGCTTGCACATATAAGTTTATTTTTTAAATTTTTTTTATTACGTTTCTTTATTTTTTGATAGGCAGAGAGAGACAGAACATGAGTGGGGGAGGGGCAGAGAGAGAGGGAGACACAGAATCTGAAGCAGGTTCCAGGCTCTGAGTTGTCAGCCCAGAGTCCAACACGGGGCTCAAACCCATGAACCGTGAGATAATGACCTGAGTGGAAGTTGGACACTCAACCGACTAAGCCACCCAGGCACGCCATAAGTTATTTAAGTTTTTGTTTTAATCCCAGTTAGTCAACATACAGTATTACATTGATTCCAGGTGTACAATATAGTGATTCAAACTTCCATACATCACCCAGTGCTCATCATGACAAGTGCCTAATCACCTATTTCACCCTTTCCCCCACCTCTCCTCTGGTGACCATTGGTTTATTCACTGTAATTCAGCAGACTCTGGGACTTACTTGCATATGTCCACAGCCTGTCACACTGAACATTACAGAAACATGTATCCCTGTGTGAAGGGTTGGATTATAGGCTGATAGAGGCTGGTATATCCTCAGAGCTTATCATAGCAGCCATCAGAAGGTTTAGTCTGCCATCATGTACACACATGTGCCAGAACATGATGACATGACACCCCAGAAATATCAAAGGAACAAAATGCCTGAACTCCTAGCACTGCCTGCAGTTTTCTGAATAAGTCACTTACCTAATGAATTATTGGCTATTATCTAGAATGTCTATGAAGGAAGTGATCTTTCCTGACTTGTTCACCCTTATATAACAGTGCCTGGCTCTTAGTATATAGTCCATAAATATTTGTGATTAGATTAAAAAAGGATTTTGACAAATGAGTGCACAGCTACATCCACAGCACCTCTTATCACTGTTTCCTCAGCCATCTCCCAAAATGTAAACGTATCTTGGTCATTTATATTTTTTCCATGCTGTAATTCCCATAATGGAATCCCTTTCCTTTCCCCAGACACCTGCCTTTATCCCTCCAAAACTCTCCAGTGTACCACTGGGATGTCCTGTTCCGTAATTAGTAAACTCACCTCCATCCTCAATTATTTACTTGGCATTTTCTACACCTCCTGGCATTACCTGAGCTGAATTCCCCCTGAAGACACTATTTCATTCCCAGCTCCATAATGAGAAAATCATTCCATCTTCAGTGCCTCAGAATGTGGGGTTGAGCCAATTAGCTTTATTCTACTTCTAGATCTTTCTTCCCTTCTCTCTTATTCTTAAAATACACTGATTCATTTGAAGCTTCTGTCTCTTTGGCTGAGCAACTAGACAGGGCATTTACTATGTATGGTGTCAGCCTGCATCAGAATCACAGCATTAAAATGCCCAGTCAAGAACACAATCAGATGTTTTAAATCAGAAATTCTCGGTATTAAACCTGAGAATCTTAATTCTTAACAAGTGTAACATGGACTCTTATGAATCCTCAAGTTGGAGGAACTTTGTTCTTCCCTGTTTTGCTGTTGTCGTTTACTGGAATCTTAACCTCTGTCCTTTGTGCATTTACATCTGGCTCACAGTTTTCCTCTGCCCCCAAGACCTGCAACCACCCCAGCCTCCTTCAAAAGTAGGATAGACATTTTAACACGTTGGTATCCCTGCTTTCACCTCCAGGATAGTTACCACCTGTCAATCGTGTCACACCAGGAGCCCATCACACCCTGGGCTGCCCCCGCTCCACAGGCTCAGAGTGAACCCACAAAATAACTTCTGTCCTTGTAGTTTTCTTCTCAGTCACTTGCCTTATTCTTTGAAACTGAACAGAAGGATATAAAAATGATTTTATAAGTATTGTTCTTTTATAGACAGTGAGAAACCATGTTGCATCCTCGTAGAAATTGTGCTGTTACTTCAGAGCAGAAAATGAGAGGTTATAGGGCCTGATCCTAGTTCCACCTACATCAGAAATTGGCATCAGCTAAGGACTGAACACAGGTAATTAGGCAAACTACACAGCAAATTCAATAATTTATATTCATGATTTTGGTGAAAAAAAAAAACCCTAGAAGAATGGACTTTTATAAAGGAATAGTGAAAAAGCAGCAACAAATAGATCTTTGGTGGATGACATTCAAAAGTCAAAAAGCATGAACCATTGCAATCAGCCTGACACGGGAGCCAAAAGAACAAGTCTCTCTCCATTAAATAATGAAAGAATATTTCATTTAGTATCTGCATCCACCATTTGACCATACAGTCTGTAATGTTGATGATTTTATGTCTTATCTACGATTATATCCCCAGCATCTAAACATGTTAGATGTATAACAAGAAATGAATACATATCTACAAGATGAATGAATAATTGGATCTGATAAAAAGAAAGCCATTTCCAAGGATGTGGAGAAAGAGGAACCCTCTTGCAGGCTGGTGCATCCACTCTTGAAAACAGTATGGAGGTTCCTCAAAAAATTAAAAATAGAACTACCCTATGGCCCAGCAGTTGCACTACTAGGTTTTTATCCAAAGGTTACAGGTGTGATGTTTCCAAGGGCCACCTGCACCCCAATGTTTATAGCAGCACTACCAACAATAGTCAAAGTATAGGAAGAGCTCAAATGTCCATTGATGGGTGAATGGATAAAGAAAATTTTGGTGTACACACACACACACACACACACACACACACACACACACACACACAGTGGAGTATTACTCGACAATCAAAAAGAATGAAATCTTTCCATTTGCAACAACATGGATGGAGCTAGAGGGTATTAAGCTAAGTGAAATTTGTCAGAGAAAGACAAATATCACATGACTTCACTAATATGAGGCCTTTAAGACACAGAACAGATGAACATAAGGGAAGGGAAGCAAAAATAATAGAAAAACAGGGAGGGGGACAAAACAGAAGAGACTCTTAGATATGGAGAAGAAACAGAGGGATACTGGAGGGGTTGTGGGAGGGGGATGGGCTAAATGCGCAAGGACCATTAAGGAATCTACTCCTGAAATCATTGTTGCACTATATGGTAACTAATTTGGAGGCAAATTAAAAGAAAAATAATAATTAAAAAAAAAGAAAGCCATTTCATTACAACAGAGACTCAGAATGAACTAGAAACAGAAGTCTATTCCTGTAAGTGGGGGCTTGGTATGTCAGGGCTCAAACTAAGAACCTGGATCCAGAGACCAGTGAGTGTGGACTTCTCCTTGCTCAACACTTTGCACTGAGCAGCTTTGGGCACATGACACATCAGCAGTGGTCCTGCTGAGGTGATGAAGCAACAGTGACTCAGAACCAAGACCCACCAGGTCAGAGTACTAGATGCCTCAAAACTTTAGGACTTTTGCTAGACTAGACATTTGGATGAAAATTATGGTTGAGCTTGGAGGAAAATAGCAAAGAAAAAAATAAATGGCAAGGCACAAAACACATTCTTGTTCTTGTATTTTTCAAGTCTGTGTTTCTTTTGTCCCCCCAGTTCAACTGTATTGAGCATTCTTTAAGACAATGGTTATTAAATCTACTCATTTCTATACCATACTGTACCTCCGTCAGCACCCTGCAGAAAGTAAGGGCCTAATCAGCTAATGATGAATGAACCTGAAATCGCAGCTTTGAATGCAACACAGCTATTTCTCCCCTACTTTTTGGTGAGGAGGTAAAGCTTCAGCTTTTTGCGATGAGGTTATTCTCTCTTCTCAGGTTAAGCAAGAGACCAACATGTGCCAACTGCTTCAGTTATTCTGGGAATCCCAAGTCCTCCTCCCCAGTCTTATTAGTGCCCCCTTGACCTCCCTGTTCCTTAGAGTGTAGATGAGTGGATTAAGTGCTGGGGTTGCAACGGTGTAGAAAAGGGTGAGGAACTTGCCCTGTTCTTGAGCATAGCGGTTCTTGGGTTGGAGATAGACAGCTGTCACTGTGCCATAGAAGAGGGACACCACAAGAAGGTGAGAAGTGCAGGTGCTGAATGCCTTCCGCTGCCCTGCAGCTGACTTTATTCTCAGCACAGCCTTAGCAACAGCCCCGTATGAGGAAAGGATGATGACCAGGGGTAGCACCAGAAAAATGATACTAGCTATGCACATCTGGATTTCATTGTAGGTTGTGTCTGCACTGGAAGCCTGAATCAGGGCTGGGACTTCACACACAATGTCATCCACCCTGCGGTGGGAGCAGAAGGGTAACTGGAGGGTGGCAGGAGACTGGACCAGGGACTGAACCAGGCCAGCCCCCCATGCAAGGATGGCCAGCTGCAGACAAAATTTGGGGTGCATGATAGCAGTATATTGCAGCGGGTGACACACTGCCACATAGCGGTCCATAGCCATGACCACAAGAAGGACACATTCGGTGGCCCCAAGCCATAAGAAGACATAGAGTTGAAAAGCACAGCCAATGTAGCTGATGGTCTTCTCTGGACCCCAGAAATTAACTAACATCTGCGGAACACAGCTGCTGGTGAAAGAGAGGTCTAGCAGGGAAAGGTTGCAAAGAAAGAAATACATGGGAATGTGGAGTTTAGGGTCCTTTGAGGAAACAAGAATAATGACCATATTTCCTGCAAGAGTCAAACAATAAAAGATCAGAACAACCCAGAAGAGTATCTTCTCCAAATATGGCTTCTCAGAGAAGCCCAGGAGGATGAAATCACTGTGGCTGTCATTGCAAACTGTGATCATAGCTTCTGGAGCAGTCACCTTTTTGGGGGAATGGTTCAAAAGTAGTTGCTCAAAAGCCTGTGATGGTTCCAATACAGAAACAGGAAGACATGTTACTCCTTTCTACTCAAGGATGAGATTCTGCCTCCTATAGTGCAGGGAAAAATAAAAGATTCAGTGACTTATTCTAATCTTTGATACCCATTATTCATTATCTATTTCTATTCCTCTTACACATCTTCATATATGATTAGAAATCTGCATTATAAATATTGAGTTAAGTGCACATTACAAACCTACTAGTGAAAATCACTTTGCTAAATATTAAGAGAGCATTCTCTTTGCTCTCCAAAATTGCACATTTACAACATTCATCACACAGTTTTAAAAACTGTTAAACCATATCACCTTTCAGTCCTTTTCTCATTTCATTCTGTTTTTCTGTGTCTTTATATCTCAATTTATCTGAATATCCTCCTCCCTTGTTCCTCCGTCTCCTGTGTTTCACTCCCCTTTTTTCTTCCTTTCTCCTTCCCACCTTCTCTTGACTTCTGAGCTTGAATTCCTCCTCAGCCACTTTATGCTATGTAATCTTAAGACAATTGTTTAAAATTTTTATTCTTAGCTTGGTTCTTTCCTTATATTTTCTATTTGGAAAATAGAGGACAATCATAGAAACTACCTGTGTGTTTTGGAGGAATTAAATGTGAAAACACAAGGAAAATACTTTGAGAGGGAGAGTGTGTGTGCGTGTATTCCTGCCCCATAGTAACTGTATGATGTGTGTTAGCTACAATTATGATGATGACGATGATGACACTATTCAGATGTTTGTTCGAGATGAAAAACATCAAAATATATATGCAACATTTTGCAGAGAATGTAAGCGATATCATTAAGAAAAAAAGAAATATCCTATCTCTACATTATCTCCTTTCTAAAAGAAAAGTAATAGTACTCACTTATCCAACATTATAAATTAACTGTCTCTATATTACAGAGCACGCATATGCACATTTATTGTTCTTTCCTCAGCTTAAAACCCAATTACAACACAAGTTTGGAAAATCCACCATCTTTTATTCATTTATGCAGTGGATCAAAAGAGGTTTAGGAAATACTCATTTCACTCAATCACTGGCCTTTTTACTTAACATACTAGAGAAAAGGGCCCATGGCTCTCTTTGTCTTCCATAATTTCCGTGCTCCTTTTCCTGCTTCTCTGCTCCCAACGACCATACTATCTGTGTGGCATAACAGTGTGTCCTCACTCCAAGCCTGTTTATAGCCACCTTGTACATTTTCAGGGTTTCCATTTACAAGAACCTTTTGCCAGGGGAGTGCCCTAGCGTCACACACACACACACACACACACACACACACACACACACACACACACACAAAATAGGTTTTACAAATCTAAGCCCCGCAGGAATCCTTCGACTGAATGTTCATCCAAAAAATTTAGATTACTGGCTCCTTTCCTTCTTCCAAATCAATATGTGTAATAAAGTCTTACTTATGCCAACACTTAAATAAAAATATTCATTTTCTGACATATTTTCCATTTATCAAATACAGAGGAATTAAACTAAGTCATCAAAATTTTAATGATGGAATCCCAGATATGATTCTCACCTCTTTGTTTACAGTTTATTCCTTTTTTCCCATATTATTCCACAAAGAGTTGAGAAAATGTACCTATAATCAATGGATAGAGAGGAATTTTAAAAATTAGTGGTCCATAAATGAAATGGATATTAATGATCAGCAGCAGAGCAGCTATGGTTGTCTGGGTTCTTATTGTGTAACTGACAATTTGCCAAATGATTAGCTTATTTAACCCTCAAAAATTTTTTTTTCAGGTTATAAAACATGCTTGGTTCATCTTCTCATACTTTATCATACATTTCATCACTAAAAATAGCCCTAATAATGATAGGGCAAACTGGATAAAATGAAATGTCTGGAAATGCAGCTGAAAATGTTTAAAATCCTATAAATACATAATTTGGGGTCAAATGGACTGCTCAAGCCAGGATTCTAAGAGAAATCATGGCATGACCTGATATTTACAATCTATTGTATACTCATACCTTAGGGGTGAATTCTTGACCTTAGTTTAATACATCATACAATTATTTAGCTAAAGTTTTCACAGCAGTATTCTGGCCTTACTATTCCCTATCTGTTCCCTTATAGTGGATCATGTCCAACTTCAACCACACACTGCAAGTGGACCCATCAGTCAGCAGTGCCCATGTTCAGGGTAGTTCTCAAACACAGTATCACTCATGTCTCGTATTTTTATTTCACAGCTATGCATTTTACAAAATCCATATATCTTCTTCCAGTCTTGGTCCTCTTTTCTGTGCCCCTTTTCCTTTTTTTCTTTTTTTCTGTACAATCTTTGCAAAGTAGAGTTGAAATGTCAGTATTGTTGTTGTAAATCTGATACCTCATGTTGTAAATTTAATACTTCATGGAAGAATGCAGTTTGATGCTTCAAAGACTCTCAGAGTCTTGCAGATTTTCCCATCTTCAAAACCAAATAGCCTCCTATTCCATCCCATGACTTTCATCCACCTCCAGTAGCTGCTGGTTATGTTCTTTGTCTATTAAGATTGTTCCTCCTTCTCTGGTTTTCTGTTTTCAATAGGAATGCTTACATGTCTGTATCTATTTCTATCCTTATCTATAGATCTGTATCTCCATCCATCCATCTTATCTCTCTCAGTTCCTCTCTACCTTCTCATCATTGGAGATGTATGTTTTCTCCCTGGATCAACTATTCTTAAAAGTTCCTTGGGAGGGAGGAGATGGTCTTAGTTTAAGTAATACTTACTGTGCAAAAAAACAAGCATTCTCTTCATCCCTACTTCTGTTGGCATTGTCTTCTTCCTTCAGTTATCAATTTCCCCTGTGATTTTTTCCTTTAGCTCACCTCCTCTGCCTCTCAGAACAGTATCTGGAGTTTTTCTGAGAGCCAGTGTACCGTAATTCCTCTGATGACCAATGTGGAATACAATATTGACAATATTTCCATCTCACCTTCTAAGATAGGTGTCTCTGGTGCCAGTGTAGCTCACCTCCTCAGCCCACCTCTGATTTCAGCAGAGCTGCAATGAACAGTTCTGTGTCAACTCAGATTCACCCTGCAGTGACCCACCTTGAATGTGCTGTATACATCTTCCTGTCTGCCTCAAGTCCTTATCTGACACTGGGGGAATGCACCAGGCACAAAGACAAGTGCTGCCCAGAAACTCAGGAGATTTAATGACCCTAGGGGAAATCTTCAAATGAGGGAGGATGGTAGTTAGCGGGGAAATGTCCCAGCAACCCTTCCTTCTGGTGGAAGCATACCTCCTGGATGCTTTTCAGGAGGACCTGGGAGAACTGAGCTCCCACTGTGCACAACTTGGCTAGTACATACTTATGTTGGTTGGCTTTCCTATCTCTCACTCTGCTTCCATCACTCATTCTCCAGGAAATTAACTCTCAAATTAGGTACTTGAACCTAATTTCTTGTCTTGGGCTCTGCTTTCAGAGTACCTGAGCAGAGCTTCAACACAAGAATGCAGACTCTCAGAAGACACTTCAGGAGAGACATCACTCACAAGTCAACCTGCAACAAGGCACCATTAATATAGAGTAAATGGAATTGTGGCAACTCTTAGCTTCCTCTAACATCAGCATCACTAATGGTCTTATCTGGCATGGCTTGGGAGGAGGTATGGGTAGGAGAAGCAACATTGGATATATGGTACATCTAGCCCTTGAAAAACATGGGAGTAATGATAATTAGATTACTGTCAACTTTGCTGGTTTTCATTGACTGTATTGGGAGCCATAAAGAAAAACAGTAGCATAGTCCAGTCAGCCAATTATCAACTTAGGGCTGTGGTTCTCCAACTGCTGGTTACTCAGAGTTCCCGACTCCATAAGTCTGGGGTGAGGCCCAAGAATTGACATTTCTAATAGGGTCCCAGGTGATGATGATGCAGGTCCAGTGACACACTTTGATAAGCACTTACTTAAGGAATGTTTCAAAACCAAAATAGTTTTCATGGAAGCTTGGAAGGAGATTCTTATATACTACATAGGGAAGACTGTGGAAAATCAAATCTAGGAGTTTAATGTTAGGGTCACAGGGCTGAAAAGGTGACAAAATGCTGTCTCAATATACATTTTAGGCCAAAGCCAGACCCTAATGGGGAAGTAGTCAAACAATGAGACCTGGCATATAGGGTATCTGTTTAGCTGCACCTTAAAAACATGAACTTCTAGATTTCTCTGAACCTTTGAAACTGGTGGAAGCTGTCTCCCTCTTGGTAGAGGAGAGAAAGTTCTGATGCCTGGAGATCATGTAAAGATGATATAATCCTTCTCAAAATCTCTCATTGCCCTACTCAGCACCTCTGGAGCCATGACTATGGACCCTGCTATGAGAGGAAATAGCTTATCCTACATTCTGTAGAACTTGGCTAACATGTCATCAGGAAATTTTTCACTTTTATTTAAGTTCAACTTACTTGACATATAGTGTACTATTGGTTTCAAGAGTAGAGCCCAGTGATTCATTTCTTACATATAACACCCAGGGCTCACCCCAGCAAGTGCCTTTCTTAATGTCCATCTTCCATTTAGCCCTCCCCCCAACCCACCTCCCCTCCAGCAACCCTCAGTTTTGCCTATTTTTAAGACTCTCTGACATTTTTTTCTCCTTCTCTGTTTTTATATTATTTTTCCTTCCCTTCCCCTATGTTTAACTGTTTTGTTTCTTAAATTCCACATACAAGTGAAATCATATATTTGTCTTTATCTGCCTGACTTATGTCGCTTAGCATAATACACTCTAGTTCCATTCACATTGTTTCAAATGGTAAGATTTCATTCTTGTTGATCACTGAGTAATATTCCGTTGTATATATAAACCACATCTTCTTTATCCATTCATCAGTCAATGGACTTTGGGGTTCTTTCCATAATTTGGCTACTGTCAACAGTGATGCTATAAACATTGGGGTTCATGTACTCCTTCAAATCAGCATTTTTGTATCCTTTGCATAAATACCTAGCATTGTAATTGCTGGGTCATACAGTTGTTCTATTTTTAACATTTTGAGGAACTTCCATACCGTTTTTCCAGAGTTGCCACAGTTGCATTCCCATCAACAGTGCAACAGTGTTCTTTCTCTGCATCCTCACCAACATCTGTCATTTCCCCTAGAGTTCATTTTAGCCATTTTACATGTGTGGGTTGGTATCTCATTGTGGTTCTCATTTGCATTTCTCTGATGATGAATGATATTGAGCATCGTTTCATGTTTTTGTGAGCCATCTGATTGTCTTTTTTGGAAAAGTGTCTGTTCATGTCTTCTGCCTACTTCTACACTGGATTATTTGTTTTGTGGTTGTTGAGTGCTTAAGTTCTTTACGGGTTTTGGATACTAACCCTTTATCTGATATGTCACTTGCAAATATCTTCTCCCATTCCATCACTTATCTTTCAGTTTTGTTGATTGTTTTCCTCATTGTGCATAAGTTTTTTATCTTGATGAGGTCCCAATATGTCCTGTTTGCTTTTGTTTTGCTTGCCTTCGACAATGTGTCTAGTAAGAAGTTGCTGTGGTAGAAGTCAAAGAGGTTGTTGCCTGTATTCTAATGTAAGATTTGATGGTTTCCTGTCTCATATTTGGATCCTTCATTCATTCTAAATTTATTTTTCTGTATGGTGTAAAATAGTTGGCCAGTTTCATTCATCAGCATGTTGCTGTACAGTTTTCCCACCATCATTTGCTGAAGAGATCACAATCAACACCATAGAAATACAATTATAAGAGAGTACTATGAAAAATTATATGCCAAGAAACTAGGCAATCTTAGGTGTCAAGATGGCAGAACAGCATGGAAGTTTTTGGTGTCTCTCATCCCTGAAATGCAGCCAGATCAACACTAAACCATCCTGCACACCTAGAAAACTTATTTGATTATTAACACAACAATCTGCACAACCTGAACCAAAGAATTGGGCAGGTACATGACACAGAGAGGTGAACTGGAGGAGAGAGAAGCTGTGGAGGTCAGGGAGTTGCTTGTGGAGCAGTGGACAGAGACAGGGGGACAGTATGGGAAAAGCAACTCTCCAAAAGTAGCTGGACAGAAAGTGGAAAAGTGGAAAGAGCCACAGGGACTGAACAAAAAAGGGAGAAGGAAGAGGGTTTAAATTCCATCAATACTATAAACAGTGGAGCGCAGAGTCAAAAACTCCACAGCTCAATACATGGTGCTCTGATGGGAAGGGCAAATCCCCAGAAGCAGAGAGCAAGGTCCTTGGGGTCCTTGGACCACATGGGTAGAGGTAGTTACCCTGCTGGAAGGACATTTGGTAGAGGCTATGCAGTCAACCCACAGGCAAAGGTCCCAGTGGACCCTGGAGAACAACCACATTCACTGGTGGTGGAACAAGGACATTAAAGGTGAAGCCAGGTACCAGATGTGTGTTGTGATTTTCCATAATCCCTGAAATGCTGCTGCTACAAGATCACACAAACTTTTTCTGGGATAGACTGGCACCCAGCTACAGGCTCTGGGCATTGGCAACAGCACGGTCTGGTGAACATTCCTGGGGGTGGGCTGGCATCTGGCCATTGCTCAGTGAGACACTCCCCCAGAAGGTCTGAGCGGGTCAAAGTTGCAGTGCCACAGAGGTGAGTCCCTCAAAAGTCTCTCAGACTGGGTTGGGAAACACAGTCCCATGTGAGATAAAACTCATGAGGGAGGTGCTGCCTGGCTGCCTGACAGCTTGGTCACAGCCAGTATAGAAGGGGGGAGTGGATGGAAGCCAGAGACAAAGGAGGGATGCTTGATTGCTGGTCAGAGAGAGCACAGAGTTCTGATACTAGAGACTGGATAGCTGGGTGATGCCATTTTCACTCCTCCAGCACATGCACATACATGCTTACAAGCAACACAGTAATCCACCCCAGTAAGCTAACCAGTGCCATCTGTGGAGAACACAGCCATTACACTAAACCTTGCCCAACAGGGCCAACAGCATTCTGTACAAACATAAGTCTCTCCACCTGTTTAGTTTACAGATTAAGTGCTTCATCGCTTGAATTCTATGGGAAACCAGATGTAATTTCAATCGTACCTCACTCTGTTCACTGGTCCCTTAATTCAAATATTTTTTTCTTTTTTTTCTCCTCTTATTCTTGAAAACACCAGAGAAAAATATTTTTTTCTTTTCATTTTTTATTAAAAAGATTTTTAATTTTTTTCTACTATAGTTTTTGCTTTCTTATAAATGTTTTAACTTCTATTTTACTTCCATCATTTCATTTTATTCTATTTTACTGTATTCATTTTTTCAAACCTTTCTCTTTTTTCTGTTTTTCCTCTTTTTCTTTTTCTTTTGTTCCTTTTCTTATCTTTCCCTTTTTTTTTCTCTACTCCATCAATCTTCTTCAACAACCACACCAAAACATACCTAGGATCTAGCATCTTTTACTTGATTTCTTTGTGTTGTTTTAAATTTTTTTAATTTTAGTTTTTTAAATTTTATTAATGCCTTTTTTCCTCCAAAATGATGTAATAAAGCAATTAAACCCAAAGAAAGAACAGAAAGAAATGACAACCAGGGACTTAATCAACACATACACAAGGAAGATATCTGAACCAGAATTGAGAATTATGATTAGACTGCTAGCTGGGGTTGAAAATAGATTAGTATCCCTTTCTGTGGAGATAAAAGAAGCAAATGCTAATCAGGATGAAATAAAAAATGCTATAACTGAGCTTCATTCTCACATGTATGCCACAGCAGCCAAGGATGGATGAGGCACAGCAGTGAATCAGCAATATAGAGGACAAACTTATGGAGAATAATGTAGCAGAAAAAAGGAGGGAACCTAAGGCAAAAAAACATAAAATAAAAAGTAGAGAACTCAAGACTCATTAAAAAGGAATAACATCAGAATTATAGGGGTCACAGATGATGAAGAGAGAGAAAAAGAGGTAGAAAATTTATGTGACCAAATCATAGCAGAAAACTTTACTACCTGGGCAAAGACACAGACATCAAAACCCAAAAAGCACAGAGGACTCCCATTAGATTCGACAAAAACCAACCATCAACAAGGCATATCATGGTCAAATTCACAAAATACTCAGGCAAGGAAAGAATAATGAAAGCAGCAAGGGGAAAAAAAGTCCTTATCTTACAAGGGAAGACAGATCTGGTCCACAGCAGACCTATCCACAGAAACGTGGCAGGCCAGAAGGGAGTAGAAGGATATATTCAGTGTGCTGAATCAGAAAAAATATATCGCCATGAATTCTTTATCCAGCAAAGCTGTCATTCAAAATAGAAGAAACATAAAAAGTTTTCCAGACAAACAAAAATTAAAGGAGTCATGAATACTAAACTAGCCCTGCAAAACATATTAAGGGGACTCTCTGAAGGGAGAAAAGATGAAAAAAAAATTACCAAAAGCAATAAACACTAGAAAGGAACAGAGGACACTACCATAAACTCCAACTCTACCGGCGACATAATGGCAATAAATTCATATCTTTCAGTACTCACTCTAAACATCAATTGTCGGAGATTGTGGGAAGATGGCGGCATAGGAGGATGCAGGGCTCACCGTGCATCCTGCTGATCACTTAGATTCCACCTACACCTGCCTAAATAACCCAGAAAACCGCCAGAGGATTAGCAGAACGGAGTCTCCAGAGCCAAGCGCCGATGAGAGGCCCACAGAAGAGGATAGGAAGGGCGGCGAGGCGGTGCGCGCTCCAGGGACTGGCGGGAGGGAGTCGGGGTGGAGGGGCAGCCTGCCGGCCAAGCAGAGCCCCTGAGTCTGGCGTGCAAAAGCGGAGGGGCTGGACGGAGTGTGTTCTGACAGCAAGCAGGACTTAGCATCTGGGAGGTCATAAGTGAACAGCCCTGCTCAGAAAGCGGAGAGGCTGGAGGACAAAGGGAGGGAAAGTTGCTGAGCCCCCGGACGACAGAGCTCAGTTTGGCGGGGAACAAAGGCGCTCACCAGTGCCATCTCCCCCGCCCATCCCCCAGCCAAAATCCCAAAGGGAACCAGTTCCTGCCAGGGAACTTGCTGGCTCCACGTAAACACCCAACTCTGTGCTTCTGCAGAGCCAACCCTCCGGCAGAGGGTCTGACTCCCTCCCACTGCCACAGGGCCCCTCCTGAAGTGGATCACCTAAGGAGAAGTGAGCTAAGCCTGCCCCTCCTGCCCCCGTGCACCTTGCCTACCCACCCCAGCTAATATGCCAGATCCCCAGCACCACAAGCCTGGCAGTGTGCAAGTAGCCCAGATGGGCCACGTCACCCCACAGTGAATCCCGCCCCTAGGAGAGGGGAAGAGAAGGCACACAACAGTCTGACTGTGGCCCCATCGGTGGGCTTGGGGCAGACATCAGGAATGACTGCGGCCCCGCCCACCAACTCCAGTTATACACCACAGCACAGGGGAAGTGCCCTGCAGGTCCTCACCACTCCAGGGACTATCTAAAATGACCAAACGGAAGAATTCCCCTCAGAAGAATCTCCAGGATATAACAACAGCTAATGAACTGATCAAAAAGGATTTAAATAATATAACAGAAAGTGAATTTAGAATAGTCATAAAATTAATTGCTGGGCTAGAAAACAGTATAGAGGACAGCAGAGAATCTCTTGCTACAGAGATCAAGGAACTAAGGAACAGTCAGGAGCTGAAAAATGCTTTAAACGAAATGCAAAACAAAATGGAAACGACGACAGCTCAGATTGAAGAGGCAGAGGAGAGAATAGGTTAACTAGAAGATAAAGTTATGGAAAAGGAGGAAACTGAGAGAAAGAGAGATAAAAAAAAAACCAGGAGTATGAGGGGAAAATTAGAGAACTAAGTGATACACTAAAAAGAAATAATATACGCATAATTGGTATCCCAGAGGAGGAAGAGAGAGGGAAAGGTGCTGAAGGGGTACTTGAAGAAATAATAGCAGAGAACTTCCCTGAACTGCGGAAGGAAAAAGGCACTGAAATCCAAGAGGCAGAGAGAACTCCCTTCAGATGTAACTTGAATCGATCTTCTGCACGACATATCATAGTGAAACTGGCAAAATACAAAGATAAAGTGAAAATTCTGAAAGCAGCAAGCAAGGGATAAACGCGCTCTCACATATAAAGGGAGACCTATAAGACTCGTGACTGATCTCTCTTTTGAAACTTGGCAGGCCAGAAAGGCATGGCAGGAGATGTTCAATGTGATGAACAGAAAAAATATGCAGCCGAGAATCCTTTATCCAGCAAGTCTGTCATTTAGAATAGAAGGAGATAAAGGTCTTCCCAAACAGACAAAAACTGAAGGAATTCGTCACCACTAAACAAGCCCTACAAGAGATCCTAAGGGGGATCCTGTGAGACAAAGTACCAGAGACATCACTACAAGCATAAAACATACAGACATCACAATGACTCTAAACCCATATCTTTCTATAATAACACTGAATGTAAATGGACTAAATGCGCCAACCAAAAGACACAGGGTATCAGAATGGATAAAAAAACAAGACCCATCTATTTGCTGTCTACAAGAGACGCATTTTAGACCTGAGGACACCTTTAGATTGAGAGTGAGGGGATGGAGAACTATTTGTCATGCTACTGGAAGCCAAAAAAAAGCTGGAGTAGCCATACTTATATCAGACAAACTAGACTTTAAATTAAAGGCTGTAACAAGAAATGATGAAGGGCATTATATAATAATTACAGGGTCTATCCAACAGGAAGAGCTAACAGTTATAAATGTCTATGTGCCGAATACCAGAGCCCCCAAATATATAAAACAATTACTCATAAACATAAGCAACCTTATTGATAAGAAAGTGGTAATTTCAGGGGACTTTAATACCCCATTTACAACAATGGATGGATCATCTAGACACACAGTCAATAAAGAAACAAGGGCCCTGAATGATACATTGGATCAGATGGACTTGACAGATATATTTAGAACTCTGCATCCCAAAGCAACAGAATATACTTTCTTCTCGAGTGCACATGGAACATTCTCCAAGATAGATCATATACTGGGTCACAAAACAGCCCTTCATAAGTTTACAAGAATTGAAATTATACCATGCATACTTTCAGACCACAATGCTATGAAGCTTGAAATCAACCACAGGAAAAACTCTGGAAAACCTCCAAAAGAATGGAGGTTAAAGAACACCCTACTAAAGAATGAGTGGGTGAACCAGGCAATTAGAGAAGAAATCAAAAAATATATGGAAACAAACGAAAATGAAAATACAACAATCCAAACGCTTTGGGATGCAGCAAAGGCAGTCCTGAGAGGAAAATACATCGCAATCCAGACCTATCTCAAGAAACAAGAACAATCCCAAATACAAAATCTAACAGCACACCTAAAGGAAATAGAAGCAGAACAGCAAAGGCAGCCTAAACCCAGCAGCAGAAGAGAAATAATAAAGATCAGAGCAGAAATAAACAATATAGAATCTAAAAAAAACTGTAGAGCAGATCAACGAAACCAAGAGTTGGTTTTTTGAAAAAATAAACAAAATTGACAAACCTCTAGCCAGGCTTCTCAAAAAGAAAAGGGAAATGACCCAAACAGATAAAATCATGAATGAAAATGGAATTATTACAACCAATCCTTCAGAGATAAAAAAACAATTATCAGGGAATACTATGAAAAATTATATGCCAACAAATTGGACAACCTGGAAGAAATGGACAAATTCCTAAACACCCCCACGCTTCCAAAACTCAATCAGGAGGAAATAGAAAGCTTGAACAGACCCATAACCAGCAAAGAAATTGAATCAGTCATCAAAAATCTCCCAACAAATAAGAGTCCAGGACCAGATGGCTTCCCAGGGGAGTTCTACCAGACGTTTAAAGCAGAGATAATACCTATCCTTCTCAAGCTATTCCAAGAAATAGAAAGGGAAGGTAAACTTCCAGACTCATTCTATGAAGCCAGTATTACTTTGGTTCCTAAACCAGACAGAGACCCAGTAAAAAAAGAGAACTACAGGCCAATATCCCTGATGAATATGGATGCAAAAATTCTCAATAAGATACTAGCAAATCGAATTCAACGGCATATAAAAAGAATTATTCACCATGATCAAGTGGGATTCATTCCTGGGATGCAGGGCTGGTTCAACATTCGCAAATCAATCAACGTGATACATCACATTAACAAAAAAAAAAAAAAGAGAAGAACCATATGATCCTGTCAATCGATGCAAAAAAGGCCTTTGACAAAATCCAGCACCCTTTCTTAATAAAAACCCTTGAGAAAGTCGGGATAGAAGGAACATACTTAAAGATCATAAAAGCCATTTATCAAAAGCCCACAGCTAACATCATCCTCAATGGGGAAAAACTGAGAGCTTTTTCCCTGAGATCAGGAACACGACAGGGATGCCCACTGTCACTGCTGCTGTTTAATATAGTGCTGGAAGTTCTAGCATCAGCAATCAGACAACAAAAGGAAATCAAAGGCATCCAAATTGGCAAAGATGAAGTCAAGCTTTCGCTTTTTGCAGATGACATGATACTATACATGGAAAATCCGATAGACTCCACCAAAAGTCTTCTAGAACTGATACATGAATTCAGCAAAGTTGCAGCATACAAAATCAATGTACAGAAATCAGTTGCATTCTTATACACTAACAATGAAGCAACAGAGAGACAAATAAAGAAACTGATCCCATTCACAATTACACCAAGAAGCATAAAATTCCTAGGAATAAATCTAACCAAAGATGTAAAAGGTCTGTATGCAGAAAACTATAGAAACCTTATGAAGGTAATTGAAGAAGATATAAAGAAATGGAAAAAAGTTCCGTGCTGATGGATTGGAAGAATAAATGTTGTAAAAATGTCAATACTACCCAAAACTATCTACACATTCAACGCAATCCCAATCAAAATTGCACCAGCATTCTTCTCGAAACTAGAACAAGCAATCCTAAAATCATATGGAACCACAAAAGGCCCCGAATAGCCAAAGTAATTTTGAAGAAGAAGACCAAAGCAGGAGGCATCACAATCCCAGACTTTAGCTTCTACTACAAAGCTGTAATCATCAAGACAGCATGGTATTGGCACAAAAACAGACACATAGACCAATGGAATTGAATAGAAACCCCAGAACTAGACCCACAAACGTATGGCCAACTCATCTTTGACAAAGCAGGAAAGAACATCCAGTGGAAAAAAGACAGTCTCTTTAACAAATGGTGCTGGGAGAACTGGACAGCAACATGCAGAAGGTTGAAACTAGACCACTTTCTCACACCATTCACAAAAATAAACTCAAAATGGATAAAGGACCTGAATGTGAGACAGGAAACCATCAAAACCCTAGAGGAGAAAGCAGGAAAAGACCTCTCTGACCTCAGCCGTAGCAATCTCTTACTCGGCACATCCCCAAAGGCAAGGGAATTAAAAGCAAAAAGGAATTACTGGAACCTTATGAAGACAAAAAGCTTCTGCACAGCAAAGGAAACAACCAACAAAACTAAAAGGCAACCAACAGAATGGGAAAAGATATTTGCAAATGACATATCGGACAAAGGGCTAGTATCCAAAATCTATAAAGAGCTCACCAAACTCCACACCCGAAAAACAAATAACCCAGTGAAGAAATGGGCAGAAAACATGAATAGACACTTCTCTAAAGAAGACTCCGGATGGCCAACAGGCACATGAAAAGATGCTCAACGTCGCTCCTCATCAGGGAAATACAAATCAAAAGCACACTCAGATATCACCTCACGCCAGTCAGAGTGGCCAAAATGAACAAATCAGGAGACTATAGATGCTGGAGAGGATGTGGAGAAACAGGAACCCTCCTGCACTGTTGGTGGGAATGCAAATTGGTGCAGCCACTCTGGAAAACAGTGTGGAGTTTCCTCAGAAAATTAAAAATAGACCTACCCTGTGATCCAGCGATAGCACTGCTAGGAATTTACCCAAGGGATACAGGAGTGCTGATGCATAGGGGCACTTGTACCCCAACGTATATAGCAGCACTCTCAACAATAGCCAAATTATGGAAAGAGCCTAAATGTCCATCAACTGATGAATGGATAAAGAAATTGTGGTTTATATACACAATGGAGTACTACAGGGCAATGAGAAAGAATGAAATATGGTCCTTTGTAGCAACGTGGAAGGAACTGGAGAGTGTGATGCTAAGTGAAATAAGCTATATAGAGACAGACAGATACCATATGTTTTCACTTTTATGTGGATCCTGAGAAACTTAACAGAAACCCATGGGGGAGGGGAAGAAAAAAAAAAGAGGTTAGAGTGAGAGAGAGCCAAAGCATAAGAGACTGTTAAAAACTGAGAACAAACTGAGGGTTGATGGGGGGTGGGAGGGAGGGGAGGGTGGGTGATGGGTATTGAGGAGGGCACCTTTTGGGATGAGCACTGGGTTTTGTATGGAAACCAATTTGGCAATAAATTTCATATATTGAAAAAAAAATAAATAATAAATAATAAACATCAATTGTCAATACGTTCCACTCAAAAGACATACAGTAACAGAATGAATAAGAAAACAAGATCCATTTATATGCTGTTTACAACAGACCCATTATAGACCTAAACACACCTTCAGATTAAAAATAAGGGGATAGAAAACCATCTATCATACTAGTGGTTGCTAAAAGAAAGCCGGAGTAGCCATACTTATATCAGACAATCTAGATTTTAAAATAAAGACTGTAACAAGAGATGAAGAAGGGCATTATATCATAAGTAAGGGGTCTATCAACCAAGAAGACCTAACAATTGTAAACATTTATGCACCAAATATGGCACACACACATATGTAAATCAATTAATCACAAACATAAAAAAACTCATTGGTAATAATACCATAATAGTAAGAGACTTCAACACTCCACTTACAACCATGGACAGATCGTCTAAACAGACAACAAGGAAACAATGGCTTTGAATGACACACTGGACCGGATAGACTTCATGGATATATTCAGAACATTTTATGCTAAAGCAGCAGAATATACATTCTTCTCCAGTGCACGTGAAACGTTCTCCAGAATAGATCATATATGGGGACACAAATCAGCCCTCAACTAGTACTAAAAGATGGAGATCATACTATGCATATTTTCAGACCACAACGCTATGAAACTTGAAATCAACCACAAGAAAAAATTTGGAAGATAGAAAATACTTGGAGACTAAAGTACATCCTACTAAAGAATGAATGACTAACCAAGAAGTTAAAAGAGGAAATTAACAAGTTCATGGATGCCAAAGAAAATGATAACACCATAGCCCAAAAACTGTGGGACCCACCAAAGGTGGTCATAAGAGGGAGGTATATAGCAATCCAGGCCTTCCTAAAGAAGGAAGAAAGGCTCTTAGATATACAATCTAACCATACACCTCAAACAGCTGGAAAAAGAGCAGCAGATAAAAACCCAAAATAGCAGAATACAGGAAATAATAAAGATTAGAGCAGCAATCAATGCTATTGAAATAAAAAAAAAAAAGTAGAAGAAATCAATGAAAGCAGGAGCTGGTTCCTTGAAAGAATTAATAAATTTGAGAAACCCCTAGCCAGTTTGATCAAAAAGAAAATGGAAATGACCCAAATGAATAATCAAGAATGAAAGACGAGAGATCACAACCACCATTGCAGAAATACAAACAATAATATGAGAATATTATAAGCAATTATACGCCAATGAAATGGGCCATCTGGAAGAAATGGACAAATTCCAATAAACATCAACTACCAAAAATGAAACAGGAAGAAATAGGAAATTTGAAAAGACCCATAACCAGTAAAGAAATTAAATCAGTAACCAAAAATCTCCCAACAAAGAGTCCAGGGCTAGATGGCTTTCCAGGGGTGTTCTACCAAACATTTAAAGAAGAGTTAACACCTATTCTTTTGAAGCTGTTCCAAAAAATAGAAATAGAAGGAAAACTTCCAAACTCATTCCAAGAAGCCAGCATTACCTTGATTCTAAAACCTGAGAAACCCCACTAAAAACAATGATAGACCAATTTCCCTGATAAACACGGATGCAGAAATTCTCAACAAGATATTAGCCCACCAGATCCAATAATACATTAGAAGAATTATTCACCATGACCTAAATCCCAAGGATTTATACCTGGGATGCATGGCTGGTTCAATATCCTCAAACAATCAATGTGATATGTCATATCAATCAAACAAAGGACCAAAACCACATGATCCTCTCGGTAGATGCAGAGAAAGCATTTGACAAAATACAGCACCCTTTCTTGATACAAAACCCTCAAGAAAGTAGGGATAGAAGGATCATACCTCAAGATCATAAAAGCCATATATGAAAGACCCACCACTAATATCTTCCTCAATGGGAAAAAACAGAGCTTTCCCTTAAGGTCAGGAACATTACAGGGATGTCCACTCTTGCCACTGTTATTCAACATAATATTGGAAGTCTTAGCCTCAGCAATAAGACACCACAGAGGTAAAAGGCATCCAAATCAGCAAGGAGGAAGTCAAACTTGCACTCTAACCAGATGACATGACATGGAAATGTGGAAAACCCAAAAGATTACACCAAAAAACTGTGAGAACTGAACCATGAATTCAGCAAAGTTTCAGGATATAAAATCAATGCACAGAAATTGGTTGCATTCCTATACACCAATAATGAAGCAACAGAAAGAAATCAAGGAATCAATCCCATTTACAATTTGACCAAAAGCCATATAATACCTTGAAATAAACATAGGCTTTATGTAAACCAAGAGGTAAAAATCTTTAACCAAGAGGTGAATAAACTATACATTGAAAACTGTAGAAAGCTTATGAAAGAAATTGAAGAAGACACACAAAAAATGGAAAAAATATTCCATGCTCCTGGATTGGAAGAACAAACATTGTTAAAATGTCAATACTATCCAAAGCAATATATGCATTCAATGCAACCCCTATCAAAATAACAGCATCATTCTTCACAGAGCTAGAACAAACAATCCTATAATTTGTATGGAACCAGAAAAGACCCTGAATAGCCAAAGCAATCTTGAAAAAGAAAACCAAAGCTGGGGGCATCATACTCCTGGACTTCAAGATGTATTACAAAGCTCTAATCATCAAAACAGTATGGTACTGGCACAAAAACAGACACTCAGATCAATGGAACAGAATAGAGAACCCAGAAATGGACCTATAAACATATGGCCAACTAATCTTTGATAAAGCAGGAAAGAATATCCAATGGAAAAAGACAGTCTCTTCAGCAAATGGTGCTGGGGAAACTCGACAACAACATGCAGAAAAATGAACCTGGACCACTTCCTTACACCACACATAAAAATAAACTCAAAATGGATGAAAGACCTCAATGTAAGATAGGAAGCCATCAAAATCCTATTGGAGAAAGCAGGCAAAAACCTCTTTGACCTCAGCCACAGGAACTTCTTACTCAACACGTCTCTGGAGTCAAGGGAAACAAAAGCAAAAATGAAGTATTGGGACCTCATCAAAATAAAAAGCTTCTAAACATAAAAGGAAACAATCAATAAAAATAAAAGGCAACCAATGGAATGGGAGAAGATATTTGAAAATGACATTTCAGATAAAGGGTTAGTATCCAAAATCTATAAAGAACCTATCAAACTAAACACCCCAAAACAAATAATCCAGTGACGAAATGGGAAAAATTCATGAATAGACACTTCTCCAAAGAAGACATCTAGATGGTGAACAAACACATGAAAAAATGCTCAACATCACTCATTATCAGGGAAATACAAGTCAAATCCACAATGTAATACCACTTCACACCTGTCAGAAGGGCTAACATTAAAAACTCAGGCGACAACAGCTGTTGGCAAGAATGTAGAGAAAGAGGATCCCTTGCACTGTTGATGGTAACACAAATTGCTGCAGCTACTTTGGAAAACAGTATGGAGTTTCCTCAAAAAACTAAAAATAGAAGTACCCTACGACCCAGCAATTGCACTACTAGGTATTTACTGAAGGGATATAGGTGCACTTTTTTGAAGGGACACATGTAACCCAATGCTTATAGCAGTGCTATCGACAATAGCCAAAGTATGGAAAGAGCCCAAATGTCCATCAATGGATGAGTGGGTAAAGAAGATATGGTTTTATACACACACACACACACACACACACACACACACACACACACACAATGGAGTATTACTCAACAATCAAAAAGAATGAAATCTTGCCATTTGCAACTCTGTGGATGGAACTGGATTGTATTATGCTAAGTGAAATTAGTCACTCAGAGAAAGACACATATCACGACTTCACTCATATGAGTAATTTAAGATACAAAACAGATGAACATAACAGAGGGGAAGCAAAAATAATATAACAATAGGGAGGCGGACAAAACATAAAATACTCTTAAATATAGAGGACAAAAAGAGGTTTGGGTGAGGAGTTTCGGGAGGGGGGATGGTCTAAATAGGTAAGGGACATTAAGAAATCTATTCCTGAAATCATTGTTGCACCATATGCTAACTTGGATATAAATTAAACAATAAATAAATTAAAAAAATAAAATTAAAAATTAAAACACCCACACACAAAAATCAGCAATCATACGGATACTACCAGGACTTGATTAAAGCATAGAAGACACCAGGGATTCCCTTGCCACAGAGATAAAGATCTAAAAACTAGTCAGACCAAAATAAAAAATGCTATAATCGAAATGCAAAACCCACTGGATATAGTGACCACAAAGATAGAAGAAGCAGAGGAATGAATAAGTGATATGAAAGATAAAATTGTGGAAAATAATTAAGCTGAAAAGAAGAGGGAAAGAAAAATGTGGGATCATGAATGTAGACTTAGGGAACTTACCTACATCATAAAGCATAATAACATTCATATCATAGAAGTCCAAGAAGAACAAGACAGGGGAAAAGGGATAAAGGTTTATTTGAGCAAATTATAGCTGAAAGCTTCTCCAATCTGGGGAAGAAAACAGACATCCAAATCTGGAGGCACCAAGAACTCCCATCAAATTCAACTAAAGCAGGACAGCATAAAGATATATCTTACTAAAATGTGCAAAATACAAAGATGAGGGGGAAATATCCTAAAAATGGCAAGGAAAAAGAAATTCCTAACTTACAAGAGATGACAAACAAGGTTAGCATTGGACTTATTCACAGAAATTCAGCAGGCCAGAAGGGAGTGGCATGATGTATTACATGTGTTGAATGGGAAAATATGCAGCCAAAAACACTCTATCCAACAATGCTGTCACTCTGAATGGAAGGAGAGAGACAGAGTTTCCCAAACAAAAACTCGCATGTAATCCAAAGCACTTGCATAGCAAAGCTAATTTCCCCATTAAAATCATAGAAACTCAGATGATTGGTTCCACAACCCAAAAATGTTCATATAAAAATTATTACAACACTGTAATATAATACAAAATAATAAAATACAAAATATAAAGAAAAATAAACAAATTAATCTGCACTTACGTTTGAAATCTGCACTTACCTTCATGGATGGTGTGAGGGAGACAACAGAGAGGAGTGTTATTGCATAGGATGATTTTCACCATTACTAATGGAATCACTGTTGTCCCTGGGTCAATGGAATCTTTTTCTGCATGGTAGCCATTGTATATGCTTACATAGATGTTGACTACAGTACAGTATTAATAAACTCTTGTCATATACTGTATTTAATGTAACTGGCAATAAGGCAGCAGAGGAAAGGGCCTATATCTGCCCACAGCCTAACCTAGAATGAAGCAAAGCATTCCTAAGCTTACTCTTGGGTAGAAAAGCAAAACCTATCCATAGGTGCTTTGAAGTGATAAAAAAAAAAAAATTCACCAGTGCCAATTGCGCCCTTCCAATGTTCTGAAAAATCACTGACTTCTGCCAAACACCATGGCCTGAGACTGAGCATCTGAGCATGGGAGACAATTACCCACAATCCTGCAGCAAGAGATAGAAGAACTATTGGCTCAGTTGTGATCATGTGACATTTGGCATCATGTACTACTCACTGCAGGACATCACTCATTTATCAAGTTAAAATTTATTAGAAATGTTTGTTCATTTTGCAGAACACGCACAATACAAGTTACTCTCAATCCAAGATTTACACTACCTAAAATAGTTAATAACAAGGATAAAGGAACTAATCGATAGGAATGCAATAGGAGACTTTAACATACCACTAACATAAATTAACAGATCATCCAAACAGAAAATAAAGAAATAGTAGCTTTGAATGACACACTTGAGCACATGGATTTAACAGCTATGTTCAGAACATTCCATCATAAAAGAGCAAAATGCACATTCTATTCAAATTCACATGGAACATTTTCCAACATAGATCACATATTAGGTCACAAACAAGACTCAACAATTTTTTTAAAAAATGAAATCATACCGGGGCGCCTGGGTGGCGCAGTCGGTTAAGCGTCCGACTTCAGCCAGGTCACGATCTCGCGGTCTGTGAGTTCGAGCCCCGCGTCAGGCTCTGGGCTGATGGCTCGGAGCCTGGAGCCTGTTTCCGATTCTGTGTCTCCCTCTCTCTCTGCCCCTCCCCCGTTCATGCTCTGTCTCTCTCTGTCCCAAAAATAAATTAAAAAAAAACGTAAAAAAAAAAAAAAAAAAAATGAAATCATACCATGCATCTTTTCTGACCACAACACTATTAAATTAAAAACCAATCACAAGAGAAAAAATTCTGGAAAGACCAAACATACATGGAGGTTAAATAATGAATGAATCAACCAGGAAATCAAAGAAGAAATCAAAATGCACATGGAAATAAACAAAAATGAAAATACAATAGTCCAAAACCTTTCGGAAGTTTATGGCAACACAGGCCTACTTCAAGAGGCAAGAGAAATCTCAAATAAACAACTTAACCTTACACATAAAGGAGCTAGAAAAAGAACAACAAACAAAGCTGAAAAGCAACAGAAGAAAGTAAATAATAAAGATTAGAGCAGAAATAAATGATATAGAAACTTAAAAATCAATAGATCAATGAAACCAGGAACTGGTTCTCTGAAAAGATTAACAAAATTAATAAACCTCTAGCCAGACTTACCAGAGAGAGAGAGAGAGAGACAGAATTCAAACAAAAATTACCAATGAAAGAAGAGAAATAACCAACACCACAGAAATACAAAGAATTATAATACTATGAAAAATTACACGACAACAAATTGACAACCTAGAAGAAATGGATAAATTCCTAGAAACATATAAACTACCAAAACGGAAACAGGAAGAAATAGAAAACTTAAATAGACTGATAACCACCAATGAAATTCAATCAGCAATCAAAAACCTCCCAAAAAACAAAAGTCCAGTACCAGACGGCTTCACAGGCAAATTCCACCAAATATTTAATGAAGAGTTAATATCCATTCTACTCGAACTACTCCAAAAATAAAACAAAAAGGAAACCTTCCAAATTCACTCCATCAAGCGAGAATCACACTGACACCAAAATCAGATAAAGATACCACAAAAAAAGAGAGAACTGCAGGGCAATATCTCTGATGAACATAGAAGCAAAAATCCTCAACAAAACACTTGCAAACATAATCCAACAATATAATAAAACAAATCATTCACCACAATAAAGTGGGACTTATTCCCAAGATTCAATAGTGGTTCAGTATTTTCAAATCAGTGTGATAGGTCACATCAATAAAAGAAAGAATAAAAATGATATGATCCTCTCAAATGCAGAAAAAGCATTTGGCAAGATGACGTCCATTCATGTTAAAAAAAAAAACTCTCAACAAAGTAGATTTAGAGGGAACACACCTCTATTTAGAGGGAACAAAGGACACATATGAAAAATGCACAGTGACATGGGAAAAAACTGAGAGCCTTCCCCCTGAGGTCAGGAACAAGACAAGGGTGTCCATTCTCACCAAATTTATTCAACATACTAACTGGAAGTTCTTGCCTCAGCAATTAGACCACAAAAATAAAATGCATCTAAATTGTTAAAAAAAAAAAAACAAGTAAAACTGTCAGTATTTGCAGATGACATGATGTTACATACAGAAAACCCTAAAGACTAAAAAAAAAAAACAAAAAAAACAAAAAAACAAACAAACAAAAAAACTACTAGAACTGATAAATAAATTCAGTAAAATCACAGGACACAAAATGAATGTGTATAAACCTGTTGCATTTCTATATACTAATGATGAAGCAGCAGAGAGAGAAATTAAGAAAACAATACTATTTACAATTGCACCAAAAATAATAAAACCTAGCAATAAACCTAACCAAGAAAGTGAAAGACCTGTACTTGGAAAACTATAAAACATTGTGAAAGAAATTGAAGAAGACACACACAAAAAAAATGAAAAGACATCCCACGCTTATGGACTGGAAGAACAAACATTGTTAAAATGTCCATACTACCCAAAGCAATCCACACATTTAATGCAGTACCTATCAAAATACCAACAGAATTTTTCACACAACTAGAACAAACAATTCTAAAATTATGTGCAACCACAAAAGACTCCAAATAGCTATCACGATTTTGAAAAACAAAAGCAAAGCAGGAATTATCACAATTCCAGATTTCAAGTTATATTATGAAACTGTAGTGATCAAAACAGTATGGTACTGGGACAAAAATAGGCAGAGATCAATGGAACAAAATATAAAACCAAGAAATGAATCCACAATTATGTGGTCAATTTATCTTCAACAAAGAAGAAAATAATACGCAATGGGAAAAAGACAATCTCTTCAACAAATAGTGTTGGGAAAACTGGACAGCAACATGCAAAAGAATGAAACTGGACCACTTTCTTATACCAAACTCAAAATGAATTAAGAACCTAAATGTGAGACCTGAAAACCTAGAAATCCTTCAAGAGAGCACAGGTAGTAATGTCTCTGACATTAGCCATAGCAACGTTTTTCTAGATATGCCTTGTGAAAACCAAAAATTAACTATTGGGACTACATCAAAATAAAAATCTGTGCAGCAAAGGAAATAATCAAGAAAATTAAAAGGTAGAATACAGAATGGGAGAAGATATTTGAAAATGACATATCTGATAAAGGGTTAGTAACCAAAATATGTAAAGAAATTATACAGCTCAACGCCACAAAACAAATAATCCAGTTGAAAAATGGGCAGAGCAAATGAACATTTATCCACAGAAGACATCCAGATGGCAAAGAGACACATGAAAAGATGCACAACCATAATCATCATCATGAATGCAGATCACAACTACAATGAAATATCATTATCACAACTGTCAGAATGGCTAAAATTAAAAAAGAAAGAGTAGGAAGAAACAGTAAGTGTTGACAAGGATGTGGAGAAAGGGGAACACACCTACACTGTTCATGGGAATGCAAACTGCTGCAGTCACTCTGGAAGACAGTATGGCGGTTCGTCAAAGAGTGAAAAATAGAACCCTAAAATCCAGTAATAGCACCAGTGGGTATTTACCCAAAGAATACGAAAACACTAACTTGAAGGAATATATACATCCCTGTTTATTTATAATAGCCAAATTATAGAAGCAGCCCAAGTGTTGACTGGAAGATGAATGGATAAAGATGTATATATATAATGGAATATTACTCACCATAAAAAGAATGAAATATTTTAATCATTTGTAATGGCATGGATGGAGCTAGAGAGTATTATACTAAGCAAAATAAGTCAGTGAAAGAAAGACAAATATCACATTATTTCACTCATATGTGGAATTTAAGAAACAAAGCAAATAAACAAAGGAAGAAAAAAGAGACAAACCAAAAACAGAGTCTTAACTACACAAAACAAAGTGACAGTTACCAGAAGGGAGGTGGGTGGGGGAACAGGTGAATTAAGTGAAGGGGATTAAGAGTACACTTATCCTGATGATCGTGGAGTTGAATCACTATATTGTGCACCCAAAATACTATAATACATATGTTAACTACCATGGAATTTAAAAAAATAAAATAAAAAAGCCTAGAACATCAATCACTATTCTTTCTGCACTGATATAAATAAAAAAGTTATGTTTATTGAAACTAGACTTAATTTTCAAACAAATTAGTCTTACTATGGTTACTGATGATAGAAATGTGAGTAACTGTTGAGAAGAAAAAATATGTTTCCACTGTGGCTATAATACATACTTTTGCATGTTAGATTCTATTTCTGTTCATTGTTTTTGAGGTTTTGTTTTGTACCCATACACTAGACTAGACCCTGAGTTCTCCTAAAGTCTCCAATGTCATCCTACAACCCTCCAAGCTAACATTTCCAATTTCTTCCATCATTTTGACTTGAAGCCCCTTGAATGTTCAAACTGCCTTTTCCTGAGGCCTTGAAAACTGAATATAAATGAAATGCTGTAAACATCAGAGATATCAACAAAAAGCTCATCTTGAGATGATCTCTAAGACTGTTGCTATGTGTGCCACTCATAAAGATCACCAGAAATAGCCCCACTGCAAACCAAAAATCTCTCTCTGCATGCCATTTCCCCTTTACTCCATCCAAACATGCTTCAACATGGACATCTAGAATTCTTGATGGCTACCCTCAGAACTCATAAAATGGTTTATAACATGCTCCACTCATTATCCATTATGTTCTTTTATTTCCATGGAAATTCCTCTTATTCCTGATTATTGAGCCATAGGCCTAACTTGGGAACACATCAGCCTCACCACCTACTGAAATGAATGTAACCAAACTAGACCATTGTCAGGATGAAGAATGGTTCTGTGAGATAAAATATATGATCACCTCAGCTTTTAGGATGTGAAGGCTCAGAGATACATTTATATGCAGGGTGCATGCCTCCCTTTCCTGGATACAGGATGCAAGCCAGGATTGCCTCATAGAGGACACTGGAGGCCATAAGTGGTCTCATGTTGAGATCACTACTCAGCAGTTCTCAAGAAACAAAGATATCTGGTGGATACTGGAGCTGGACATACTCTAATACAGGGTGACCCTCACAAGGTTTCTGGCACTGTCATTGCCATAGATGGTTATAGAGAAGAAATAATTATTGTCAGGAAGGTCCTTTGACACTGGAAATATGGCATTCTGCCCCACCCACACTGAGAACATAAGGTTTATATCTCTCCAAGACCACAACATATGGGGCATAGATATTCTCCAAGGTCAAATTCTGCAAACTTCTATTGGTGAACTCCACCTCTGGGTTCCAGTGATCAAACCAGTGCTGAAGGGAAATGGGAGCTGGGTGCCAGTAAGTCCTCTACACCTATGAAGAGTGGGGACTGTCAAACAATATGGGTTGCCTGGGGGGCATAAGAAGACAGGTGAAACTATCCAAAAACTACACCATGTGACTACCATAAGCACCATCCCTGATAGTTTCAAGAGCCCCATACACCAATAAACAGCCAGATGGCTCATGGCAGATGATGGTAGTCAACAGACAATTGAACAAGGTAGGATCCCCTCCCATTCCATGAGGCTGGACTCAACATTGACACCATCTCTAATACCTTGCTCATGGTCCTAGGAGTGTACCATGCTGTGCTGGACTTAGCAAATGCCTCTTCAGTATATCCCCAGTTACTGAGTCACAAGATCAATTTGCCTTTAGGTGGGAGGGGGTAACAATGGGCCCATCGAGTGCTTCCCCAAAGTTACCTCCAGAGCCCCACCACATGTCATGGCATCATAGCCTGAGTCTTGTCCCTGTTGTACATCCCAGCATCAGTAAAACAGGTCCCTTATGTTGATGATATAATGTTAACATGTGAAGTTTGACTCTGCTGCATGTTTGTCCTGCAATCTTTTTGTAGAATTTGTGAGGGAGAGAATGGGCAGTGAAGCCATAAGAAACTCAAGGCTCAAACACTACCATAAAGTTTTGGGAGCAGTCTGGTTGGATAAAAACGTGTTATCCCAAATGCTATAATTGATAAGGTGCACAACTACTCAACCATTAAGAATGTGAACAAAATTCAAGACTTCATAGGGACTTGTAGTCTTTAGAGGACTTTTTTTTTCTTCACCCAGCACAGTGCCTCTGTCCTTTATAGCACCTGGTAAAGAGCAAGCCTGTAGAGGACAGGGGAGCAAAACAGCAAACCATTTTTGAGAAGGGAAAACAACTAGTGAAGAAGGTTGTAGCCTTGGGCACCTTTCAAGCAGGGCTACCATCTGAATTAGATGTGTCTGTGACTCCAGATGTTATGGGCTGCCAGCGTGGCATAAACAAGAGAGTACCCCTAGGATTTTGGTCTCAGCTCTGGAAAGGGACAGAAGGCTGATAAAACCCCATCGAGCACCAGTGCTTAGCAATATACACAGCACTTATCCAAGTACAGCCTCTCACTAAGGAAGAGCACATTGTGGTAAGAACTTCCCTGACTGTCCAAGTATTGAGTGAGAATGTGTTTAATCAGTCCACCTCTGCCATATCTTTTTTTTTTTTTTTTAATTTTTTTTTTTCAACGTTTTTTATTTATTTTTGGGACAGAGAGAGACAGAGCATGAACGGGGGAGGGGCAGAGAGAGAGGGAGACACAGAATCGGAAACAGGCTCCAGGCTCCGAGCCATCAGCCCAGAGCCTGACGCGGGGCTCGAACTCACGGACCGCGAGATCGTGACCTGGCTGAAGTCGGACGCTTAACCGAGTGCGCCACCCAGGCGCCCCTCTGCCATATCTTAAATACTCATTGTGATGAACGGCCATGCCAGCTTTTAGTAGAAGAGCAACCTGTCTACCAGCCCACTATTTCTAGAAATGTGGGTGCCACTAGGGCCTCTAGAGTATGTAGATCCTCTAGATATCCTGGCCCTTGTTCCTGGAGCATCGGTTTTAGCTTGTAGAGAGGGAGTGAAGGAAATTCTGGCTGATGCTTGGTGTACAGATCGATCCTCTACCTCGACTGTGGTCACTACTCAGCCAACACTGACACCATCTGGATAGAAAGAAACAAGTACAAACCACAGCAGTCAGTTCAGCCAGCGCTAAACTCAGAGCTTCTTGATGGGTGATCACTCATGAGCCCTGGCTGATAACCCACTGCACTACAGTGAAGCTCTTCTAAATGAATGAACCCGGTGGCATGGACAATGGCATCCAAGGGTTGGATGATCATGAATAAGTTCATTGGGGTCAGGATATGTAGAAAGACCTTGGGGTCCAGCTGTAAGAGCTTGAGGTAGTCTTCATTGTTATTCAAATAACTGCTCAAAAGGGCACTGACAATTCCAAGCAATCAGGAAGCAGATGCCCTAGCTGTGGTATGAGCCCTAGCAATGGACTCTTCAGTAGATACAACAGACTGTCTGCAAAGACCAGTGTGCATCCAGTTCCTGGATGGGGTGGCATATTGCCATGGTTGGTAGGTTGTGATTGAAGTACAGGCACTTGGTTAATGCAATAATACCACATCCTGAGTGTTTTCAACAATGCAAAAGGAAATTACCAAAGGAGTCTAAGACCATCCACTGAAGTTCCCAACCATAGTGGAATAGGCAAATTGATTGTACTGCCCACCCCTCCTCTAAGTGAGAGTTCTAAATATACCTTAGTTTGTGTGGACACTGCATGTAGCTAACCCAGGGTTTCCTCTGTCACCATGCAAGCCAATCTGCTACCACTAGAGGATTAGATAGGCTGAGTACCCTTGTATGGATATCCTCACTGAATAGACAGTGATCAGAAGGCTCACATTTGAAAGATCATAATGTGCAAGATAGGGGAAAAGAATGTGGCAGTGAATGGAGGCTCTATCTTTCCTATAACCCACAAATAGAAAAGTTGGTAGGAAGTAAAAATGGAGTATTAAAGCAGATTAAATTACTAACAGCTAAAACCACCTTGGTCAGGTGAACTAAAGTACTGTCTAGATCTTAATACATTCAATTGGTCAACCAGTATGGCCTGTTGCTCCAAATTCAGATGGGAAACCCCAGCTGAGGCACCCAATACTGTAAAGGTACAAAAGTTGTAGTACATAGCCATTTCTCTGACTCCTGACTCTCAGGATCCACACACTATGCTGCTGGAAGTAACAAGCCCATAACACCTGGAAAGGAGTTAAGTCCTAAAATTTTCAGTGGTGAAGTCCCTCCAGGACAGGTGAGTTATTACACATCCCCTGGATGAGGAGACACCATTCAATCCCACTGTCTTGCTGCAGTGCAGTCACCTAATGAAGCACACTGTACCTGGAATGAAAAACACACCATCAAAAGAGGGGAGGGGTGCCTGGGTGGCTCAGTCGGTTGAGCATCAGCCATCAGCTCAGGTCATAATCTCACAGTCCATGAGTTCGAGCACCACGTCAGGCTCTGTGCTGACAGCTCAGAGCCTGGAGCCTGCTTCGGATTCTGTGTCTCCCTCTCTCTCTGCCCCTCCCCTGCTTGCACTCTGTCTCTGTCTCTCAAAAATAAATAAACGTCTAAAAATTCTTTTTAAAAAGAGGGGAGAAGGTGGGAATTCTGGTCTGCCATATCTGGCCCACAGTCCACATCGTCATGCCTGACAGGCCTGCTTCCCATGGTCAATATGGTTGGCTTGCACAGCCTGGCCAAATTCCTAATGACAGAGCTACATTAACATGTAAAGATACTGCAGAAAGCATCATTTTTATAGCAGAGGAAGACCTCCCCTTGCAAGCTCTTGCTAAATATCTGTCTTTTTGACCTCAGACTTCTGCTCTTGTGGTGTCCAATCACAGGAAGGTTACCTGGAGTATATACCTTTTTATAGTAGGCTCGCTCATTTGCCATACAAGGAAATCAATCCAACCGCTGAGTATGTGGACAGCTTCTCTCTCTAGCTCTTTGGGATTGCCATGGTGGGTATTGCCCCTCCAGGGGAAAAATTGGAAGGCATTAAGCCAGAACAAGATAACATCAGTACTCTTGATTCATCTGATATTATCAATAGTATATCAATAACATTGAACATGGGTATTTTTCCCTGTCAAATTTTATAAAGGTAATCCATCCAATAGCTCACTGTAAAGTCCTAGAAAGACTACCAGCAGAGTCACAGAGGTGGCTATGCTTAGATTAGGAATGGGTTTATGTGGTTTACTCCAGATCATGGACCTTTAAGCATCCAGTCACCCCTATGTTGGGAACAGAAACATCACTCTCCACAAAATCAACCCAGTTGTGCCAGAAACATGGAATGGATACCACTGGAACTGCAGCCATCCTTCACTATGAAGGGACAGCAACTGGTTGGCAATGACTTGGCCACACCACCCAGGTACTTATTAGGTAGCCCTAAATGGGGCCCTTTAGTTTTGTGGCACAAATCCTTGGCTATGGCTCCCACCTGGGTGGTTTGTCCATGGTTCCTGGGCTTTCCTTGGACACAGGGGATAACTTCATGGAAGCAGTGATGAGCACCCTCTCCTTGAGACCAAAAGGGCATACTCTGTCTTCGATTGGTACGGTCGGTCATTTAGCTCCTGTCTTTGTTTCCTGCATTGGCTTTGCAGACATTGCAGCATGGGTAGCCCTTGTGAAGTTCAGTCATTAAGCCTTGAAGGCTACCCAAAAAACCTGTCCTTATTGAACACTGAAATGTCTCTAATGAGAAAAGTTGTCCTACAAAACACAATGGCCTTAGATATCATTTCTGCTTGGTGAGGAGACCTCTGGGCCATTATCCAAGCTTAGTGATGTGTGTTCATGCCTGATAAGTATACTTATAGTTCATATTTCTTAAATCACATAAGGACACAGTGAGTGCCCTGAGTGATCTGAACTCTAGCCTTGGGGATCATGGGCCTCTCAGTGGAAAAAAAATGGCACTCCTTTTGGAAATCATTGCCTTAATGTGTACTTTCTCTTGCATGTGCCTGTGTTATTGCTGTAACCTCTTCCTCCAGCACAGCCAGACAGCTGCCACAGGAGCCATCTCCATGCTAGTGAAAGCTCAGGGCACACGCAGAAGAAAGACTGATGTGAGATTGTAAGAGACCGCCACGGGGGTTGGAGTTTGGAACAAGTCATCGAAAGGATATGACCACTACTTGCCATAACCTGGACCCAGGCAATCAGAGGCTCAACACCCTCCCTTGTCCTTGGAATGTGGGTTTTGCTTGACTTCCCTGTTCCCAGAGTCTGTTCCAAGAATTTGGCCATGAGATGGTGATTTGATATTGAGACTACCTGGATAGTATAACTTACTGAACTCAGTTAACACCTCTATATAAACCTCCAGGATATGGCAGGCAGGTATGGAGACCTACTCTTTGCTGCTGCCTAAGTTGTCTTCCCTCACTTATTATACCTGCTATGTACCAATCTGAAGTGGCCTGACCCTTTGTTTGGTCTCTACTTTCCCTCAGAATAGAGACCAGGTTTGGATCACTTCTGGGAAGCCCTTCAAAAGCTTGCAAATCAACAGTCACTGATTAGATCACTAAAAACAGACCCAAGGACATTATGTCCAGACTTTAACAGAAAAAGGATACTTGGGAAACAGCACTTAACACAAATCATCCTTGGTGATATATATCAGTCTTCAATTTTATTTATATATTATATAAATATATAAATATATATATATATTATATAAATATATAGTAAATATATAAATATGTTTTAGGACCAATCTCAAACACAGATGCCACATTAGCCGTCAGTGCTGAGTACACAGATGGATAATATAAATATATAGTAAATATGTAAATTTGTTTTAGAACCAATCTCACTTAAACACAAATGCCACACTAGCTGTCAGTGTCGAGTACACAGATGGATAAAGCCAGCAGTGTGCTGCAAAGTATAAATGTACTTCACATGGAAGTAAGTAAACAAAGCAAAGAAAATTCCACATAAAACATTTGGAGAAATCATTAAAAAATGAAATACTGATAGACGACGTGAAACAATGTGGACGGACAACTGTTGCAGTCAAGATGGTGGATGTCAGCAATACTCTCAGAACAGCTCTAATCTTGGGGGCAGTCCTGGTTGAGACACCAGACAACCAGCCAGAATGAAGCCTATACCGCACATCCCCATGACTGTGGTTCCCTGGTTCAGTGTGAAACTGAGTATTGGCACTTGAAGGAAGAAACAGGACATTGGCTTAAAACCTGTTTGTGGTTCCCCAATATCAAATGAGACAGTGGAGGAAGCCTACAGGCCACAGAAAGACCCCTTAAAGGAAAAAAAAAAAAACATGTTCCTAAGGATATGTTGGTAGAATGGAATGAAAATACCTTTGTAACTCTTAGATCTATGGCTATACCTATGATACAAGTACTTATAAACATCACCTTGACCCTCCCCAACCAGTTACATAGAACACAGGGGCTTGGACCAGGATAGTAGAGGCTTGGAGCCAAGCCTCAGCCTAACCTATTGGAGTCAGAAGAGGAAAAAAGGAGACAACATGATAGAATGTGTACAACTAGAACAGGCCATGAATGTGACGTGAGAAGGAAATGATATTATTTGAGGTTAGAGAAGATAAAGGAATTGTTAAAATAACCAGAGAGATACTTCACATTGATCTCCAAAAGTTAATCTAATAAATGTGAGCCATACGTTTACAGAAGTGAAGACAATGAAGGAACATTTGGAAGTTGATAAGAAAGTAAACCAACTCCAGGAACTGAAAACAGAGCAAAACCCTGCATCCTCTAAAATACTGGCAGCCTAGATTCTGACGTTAAGTCCACTGAACACATGCGATGGTGCTGCACAAGCCAGGGTCTCTGGGAGCCTTCTAACAATGACCTTTACTTGGAAACATCAGTGACAAAAAGTTACACTGTTGTAAGAAGTTACCTTTCAATCATTTGGCAACTGCATATGGTACTGTTAGGCCCTACTGTGGATTAGTGTGTGAGTCACAAGGCACATTGTTGTGTATTGGTCTCACACAATTTCAAACCATTTATAGCAAAGCCCAAAAAAATTGTTTTTAGGAGTAAAGATATTTTTGTATAAGAATGCAGCAAGTTGTGTCTGGATGGCATCGTCTCATCTGCTCTCACCCCAAAAAACTCAGGAGCCCAGTGGCTGGGGGCTCCCCTTTAAAGACATAGGAAGAAACCACTGTGACAGGAGACACGTAGACTATAAATACATACAGTTAGGAGACTGAGAGTGTTCTGTCTGACTAAGGCTACAATTTGCTCATCTAATATATCACTCAAAAACAACATGGAAAAATTAGCTACTGCCACAGAAAAGGAGCCTCGTTTAGAGGCAGTGGTAAAAGCCGTGCAATGGCCCCTCTGGGAAGGAATCCTGCCATCAGCACCCAACCCTCCTTCCCTAGAAATGAGCTCCAGCAACACCAAACTTGTACTGTGACTCTGGCAGCTGGGAGTCAGATCTCAGTTGGCTAAGGTGTCTCTCCAGGTACTGATTTCCTATAAAAATACACCGAAACTACTTTGAACTTTATTTCTTTCTTCTCCCCTTGCCTGGAACTACACTATGGTTAACCTAGCATTGATTTGTGAAATTACTGCTATAATGGGAAGTTAAAAAGCATTAATTAGTTAGAGATACTTGCACAGTGAGCCAGTATGAAAGACACTGTTGGCAAGTAAGCCCTACAAACCCAGCAGACTTCAGGGAGCATATGTGCATTTGTGGAGGGTAGGGCAGGGGGTTCGGCAGATGCAGGAACCCACAAGAGTCTGCTGCTGTGTCCTGACCTCCCCCTACATTGCCCTGCTCCAGGTCCCTGCTCCCCTGACCTGTGGGGCTCACACATGGGCACTCATCCGTCAACTGCCTGTGCACAGCTGGGCCCCTCTCCAAATACCTATGCATTGCTTCATACACAGAGGGAGACCACCCCTGAAATTACTTTTGAGGCAGCCACGGAAATGGGTGAGAGTCATTACAATACGTACTTACTGTTTTTGAAGTCCCAGCTTTTGTAGCAAACGAGATCCCAGGAGTTTCTTATTGAAGACACCCTGGTCAGCAAGCTGGAATCAGTCCTAACAAGCTTTCCAGATTGCTCTGCCTTCAGAGGGAATATTCAAATTTGTGTAGATTGCACTTGGAAATAGGCACGTGCCATGTACCCCACCAGGCTACTCTTGTGAACCTGCCTCTCAAGACACTTGCCCCATACCAGACCCCTGACTAAACCCACCTGTGTGGTGGTAGCTGCTCTGGAAGCACCCCATCAGCTCATAGAGCACAGCTGGGCACTATCTGAGCCTGTGGAGTTTCGGTTGGTCCTTAACCACATTCATAACCTCCAGGCCAGAGGGAGCCCACCACTCGAATTCTTGCTTGCATGAACCTTTCCAGTTGCCAAGCTCAGTCCCTACTTGGAATGGCTGCCTGGTGGTCCCAGGCTTAGCAGTCATCAAGGCTCTCAGGTGTCTCTCAGTGAAGGATATTCCTGCAGCCAACAAGCCGTGCCCTGGCAAATCAGTGCAGACTCCTCCACTACACCTTCAGAGGGACTATGCCCCGATACGTAGGAGATCACTTGAAATGGGTACATGCACGGAAACCCCGACAGCCCAGTCTGAGACCCAGAACCTCAAGGGACTTGCCCTGTTCTAAGTCGCTGGCTACACAATCCCCCATGGCTTTCCCATGCAGGAGATGTACCTACCCACTCGCCAATGGCAGTGGGGTCCTCCAGGACTGTACAGAACAAACCGGTCCTGAACCACCTGCCTAGCCAGCGGTCCGCTGGGATCAAAACCCCGCCAGTACTTCTGAGCAGCAGCTTCAAACTGGCGACAACCAGCCCCAGTCTGTGGACTGGCCGCATGAGCAAGTCCCCACCTTTCCCAGAGCTCAAGGCGCCAGGTGTCTCTTATTGAAGGGCAACACGGTCCGTGGACTCAGACCCACCTGGCAAACTGTCCGCTTTCCCTCAGCTCAGGCTTCAAGGGAAATACATGAGCTTGGGTAGGTTCAGACTTGCAAATAAGTTTATGTGCCACCACAGCCCACCTGGAGACCCGTCACACCCATCACCTGCCACATCCCAGGTCCTTGCTCCCCGGACACAGGAAGCTCTCTAAAGTGCAAAACACGCTAAGTCAGCCAGGTGAGGCCCTCCGAGCTAGTGGGGATTCAGGTCAGTATGAATCACTCCATCAGCCTCCGGATAAAAAAGGCATCCTCCCTCCCACAATGCTTCTCAGGTGACAGGTGACAGGTTAAAATGGTAAAGTCAGTCCCCACCGCCTGATGTGGTCCTGGGCTTACCAAGAATCAAGGTTCCCGAGTATCTCTTAGAGAAGAACCTGGTGGAGGGGATAGAGCAGTCCGTGGCGGGTGGTGGGTGGGGGCGGAGCTTTGAGTGGTGAGTGATCAGTGGTGCGTGGTGGGCGAGGGCGGAGCCATCTGTGGTGGATGGTGGGTGGAGCTCTCCGTAGTGGGTGAAAGGTGGGGGCAGAGGCGTCGTGGTGGGTGGGGAGGTGGGGGTGGAGCTCCCCATGGTGGGTGGGGGGTGGGGGCAGAGCCGTCTGCATTACACAGATTCCAAAACTCCCACCTTCCTGAGCCCACTGATTCCTTATTCCACAAGGTACCAGGAAACTTCCAGCTTGTCAACATTATTGACTACAGACTGTCCTTAAGTACAAGCTTCAGTCAGCCGATGCAGAAGACAGCCAATTCATCATATCCTGTGCTCTGGATGATGGCACCAATGCCCTTAAATTCAGATGATTCAGGTGTTATGTTTCATATGATGTAACATCATTCCCATGTGTGCCTTCAAACTTTTGCTAATACAAACAGTAAGTAAACACCATCATTTTAGAATAGAATACAGCATTCTCATGAAGCAATACTTGAATGTGTAAAATGACTCTGTTTTGTCACTATAATTGACCCTGATGATTGGCCAAGTATTTTCTGTTTGCATTTATTTTGTATTTTCAACTGTTTCTCTTTTTTTAACTTTTAGTTAACATACAGTGGAATATTGGTTTCAGGAGTAGAATCCAATCATTCATCACTTACATACAACACCCAGAGCTCATCCCAACAAGTGCCCTCCTGATACCCATTACCTACCTAGCCCATGCCCCACCTCCCTCCCTCCATCAACCCTCAGTTTGTTCTCTACCATCAAGAGTCTATTATGCTTTGTTTCACTGTCTTCTCTTTTCTTCCTCCCTTCCCATATGTTCATCTGTTGTGTTTCTTAAATTCCACATATGAGTGAAATCATATGGTATTTGACTTTCTCTGATTGACTTATTTTGCTTAGCATAATACATTGTACTTCATCCATGTCATTGGAAATGGCAAGATTGCATTCCTTTTGATGGCTCAGTCATATTCCATTGTATATATATACCACATCTTCTTTATCCATTCATCAGTGAATGGATATTTGGGCTCTCTCCATAGTTTGGCTATTGTTGATAATGCTGCTATAAACATTGAGGTGTATTTACCCTCTTTGAATTCATATTTTTGTATGCTTTGGGTAAATATCTAATGGTGCAATTACTGGATCACAGGGTAGTTCCATGTTTGGTTTCTTGAAGACCTCCATACTGCTCTCCAGAGTGGCTGCATTAGTTTGCATTCACACCAACAGCAAGAGGGCTCCCCTTTCACCACACCCTCACCAACATCTGTTTTTCCTGTGTTAGTTCTAGCCATTCTGACAGGTGTGAGGTGGTATCTCATCATGGTTTGATTTGTATTTCCCTGATGATGAGTGATATTGAGCATCTTTTCATGTATCTGTTTTCCACCTGGATGCCTTCCTTGGAAAGTTGTGTGTTCATGTCTTCTGCCCATTTCTTAACTGGGTTATTTGTGTTTTGAGTATTGAGTTTGAGAAGTTCTTCATAGATTTTGGATACTAACCCTTTACTAGATATGTCATTTGTAAATATCTTCTCCCATTCCGTAAGCTGCCTTTTAGTTTTGTTTATTATTGCCTTCAGGGTGCAGAAGATTTTATCTTGATGAAATCCCAATAGTTCATGTTTGCTTTGGTTTCCCTTGCCGCCGGAGATGTTATCAAGTAAGAAGTTACTCCAGCTGAGGCCAAAGAGGCTGCTATCTGTGTGCTCCACTAGAATTTTCATGGTTTCCTGTCTCACATTTAGGCCTTTCATCCATTTTGAATTTATTTTTGAGTATGGTGTAAGAACATGGTCCAGTTTCATACCTGCACATGTTGCCATCCAGTTTTTCCAATACCATTTGTTGAAGAGACTTTTTTCCATTGGATATTCTTTCCTGCTTTGTTGAAGATGACTTAACCATATAGTTGTGGGTCAATTTCTGGGTTTTCTATTCTATTCCATTGATCTATGTGTCTGTTTTTGTGACAGTTACCATACTGTCTTAATGGCTACAGCTTTGTAGTATAGCTTGCAATCTGGAATTGTGACACCTCCAGTTTTTTCTTTTTCAGGATTGCTTTGACTATTCAGGGTCTTTTGTAGTTCTATACAAATTTTAGAATTTTTTGTGCTAGCTCTATGAAGAATGCTAATGGTATTTTGATAGGGATTGCATTGAATGTGTAGACTGCTTTTCATAGTATAGGCATTTTAATGACACTTGTTCTTCCAATCCATGAGCATGGATTTTTTTGTCCATTTCTTTGCATCCTCTTCAATTTCTTTCATAAACTTTCTATAGTTTTCAGAGTATAGATCTTTTAACTCCTTAGTTAGGTTTATTCCTAAATATCTTATTGTTTTTGGTGCAACTGTAAATGTGATTGATTCCTTCATTTATTTTTCTGATGCCTCATTATTGGTGTATAGAAATGCAACCAATTTCTGTACATTGATTTTATACCCTGTGACTTTGCGGCATTCATGTAGTAGCTGTAGCAATTTTTTGGTGGATTCTTTCTGGTTTTCTACATAGAGTATAGTGTTATCTGCAAATATTTTTTTATAATTGAAGTATAGTGAACACATGAAGTATGGTGAACACAATATAGTCTTTCAATAACTCTATATGCTATGCTACATTCACCACAAGTGTAGGTACCATCTTTCACTACACAACACTATTATGATACCCCTGACTGTATTCTTGTGCCGTATCTTTTATTCTTGTGACTTATTCATTGTATTCCTGGAAGCCTGTATATCCCACTCCCTTTCACTCATTTTGCCCATCCGCCACCCCTCTCTCTTCTGACAACAGTTTGTTCACTGTATTTATGGGTCTGTTTCAGCTTTTTTTTTTTTGCTTTACTTTTTTACATTCCACATGTAAGTGAAATCATATGGTATTTATCTTTCTCTGTCTGATTTATTTCATTTAGCATAACCCTGAACTTAAGTATATTTTTATGTATTGTCCATTTGGATATGTGATTGTTGTGTTAGATTTTCTGTTTTTTTCTTTTTGATTTGTAGGAATTTTTTGTATAGTCTGGATGGAAATTCTTTCCTTGAGACAGCCAGCCAGACACACACACACACACACACACACACACACACACACACACACGGAGTGGCTCTCTTAATGGAACTTTTCACAAAGGTATGGTCTTAATTTTACTATATTTCAATTTAGTCAAATTTTTCTATTATGGTTAAAAGTTTCTGTCTTATTTAATAGATCTTTTCCTATTCAAAATTCATGAATAATATCATTAAAATCCATCTTGTTTTACTTATATCTATAATCAAGTTGAAATTGATTCTTATGTATAAGTTTAAGTATCTTTTCTCCCACAAGGACGTCAGTTGATCTGGAGCTACGTATTGAAAGACTGTCCTCTCCCTCCTGCACTACGGGGCACAAGAGTCATTAATTGGTTGGCTGTCTATGTGTTGGAGCTCCTTCTGGACTCCATATTATCCTATTGGTCGAGTTGTTTAGCCTCCTCCTCAAATATGTTAGATGGAAACTTAATCATCATCAAGATACAGAACTTGTTTATATTCCAAGTTTGCTAAGAGCCTTTGCTTTCCAGTAAATGAATGTTGAAATGCTTTACTGAATCTATGGAAATAACTTTATTGTTTTTACTTTCATTTTGTTAATATTATGGATTATACTAACAGAATCATGTGGTGATTGATTTTCAATGTTACTCCAATCTTGCATAGTGGGAGTAAACCCACTTGACTGACATGTTAACCTTTATTTCTGGATTCGATTTCTTAATCTTTTGTTAGGGATGTTTACATCTATGTTCATGAAAGATATTGAAAAAAATTCCCTTCATTTTCTTTCTTTTTCCTTTTTTTAATTTTGTAATATCCCTGTAACATTTTGAAGTCAAGTTTATGCTGACCTTATAAAAAAGAGCTAATAAACACATTATTTATTTTTCCATGTATTGTTTTCTTACTACAAATTAATGAAAAAGATTAATGTACCTGCTGTAATGAACTCAGAAATTTGAAATCAAGGATGATTTGTTAGCCGTGTTATAATATCAAACTCTGCATCCAATTTATTCTCACATTTTATTTTGACAGGCTAAGTTTGAGAAAGTCCTGATTCAGGCAGAAAACAGCTACAAGTAGAAATATATTTTAGCCAGTTTACATAATATATTAAGATTCTTTTAAAGTAAATAGACATGGCAGGAACATTTAAGATCTGAACAGAAATGATTTTGTCTTCACATGAACAAATTGTAGAGTCAGTGTAAAAACTTATAGTTAGAACATTAACTTTTTTCTTTTTGTTAAAGTGTCATGATAATTTAAAGATATCTGATAAATTATAACTTGAATCCAGTTTGGTAGAGTCTTCCCTCCTTCCCCTCACAGTACAATGCTTGGACTCCATAGAGCCTGCTCTCTGGCTGCAGGTGGGGATGACTGATCAAAGGTGATAACTGGTGACTTTGAGAGACATACTTGGTTTAGAATCAACCCTTGGCAATTTGGGACATTGATGCTAAAATGTAAGCAACATTTTAGGTATAATTTTCACTTTTAGGTGATGAGTACTACTAAAATAATTTGGCAATGATTTGTATGTTACACAGGACCAATTTCTTAATTGGAAACTTCTCATAAAAAGATATTAGTGTCCTGTTGTTTCCAAGGAACATTTTTCTTTTCCAATCAGCCTCTTCATGGCCCCCTTGAACTCCTTATTCCTTAGTGTGTAGATCAGGGGGTTCAAGCTGGGAGTAACAATGGAATAAAAGATACTGAGAAGTTTACCTTCATCCTGAGATGGACTGTTTCCTGGCTGGATGTACATGTAGATAACAGTCCCATAGAAGATGGACACCACAATGAGGTGGGAGGAACAGGTCCCAAACGCTTTCTGTCTCCCTGCTGCAGATTTGATCTTCAACACAGCTATAGCAATGAAGCCATAAGAAACTAGAATGAGAAGGAGTGGTGTGAGGAAAATAAAAAAACATAATGCAAATAAGGTTTCCTCCATGGCTGTGGTGTCCACACATGCAATCTTCACCATTGCAGATATTTCACAAAAATAGTGATCCAAATGGTGGTTCCCACATCGGGGAAGACTCATGGCATAGGGTGAAAGTATCATGCAATTAGTAACACCAACTCCCCAGGTCATGGCCACCAGGGTTCGACAGAGTTGGGGATTCATAATGGTCATGTAGTGCAGAGGCTTGCAGACAGCATTGAATCGGTCATAAGACATCACAGCCAGAAGCATACATTCGACTGTGCATAGTGTCACATCAGTGAAAAGTTGAAAGGCACAGCCACCAAAAGAGATTTTTTTGTCTTTACCCCAGACATTGACCAACATCTGTGGGACTATATTTGTGATATAACAGAGATCCAAGATGGCCAAATTCCTAAGGAAGAAGTACATGGGGGTCTGGAGATGTTCATCCAGTAACGGCAGCAGGATGATGGCCATGTTTCCCATCAAGGCAATGGTGTAGAAGAGAAAGACAACCCCAGAGATGATCATCTCCAGCTGTGGCTGCCCTGGGAATCCAAGGAGTATAAATCCACCAAAGTGGCTATTGTTGACCATTTTCCTATTTCTTAATATCAGCTGTGACAATAAAACATTAACATATTGGAAGCGAGTGTGTTTATAAACAATATTAGTGGAATTATAGCTGGCAAGAAACGTATCATATAATCAAATAACACATCAGTATTTACATCTCATTGAGTGTTTGTTCTGTTTATCCAATTAGGTCTAGAATTTATCCCAGGGCGACCTGTCTACTAGATCCCTACTCTCAGTTTTCTGTCGGCTTCTATGCCATGGCTAAAACCTGCAAAATACCATAGGAAAAGCCTGATGAAAGGCTGATGAAATCCAGTGGACTTCTCTTTATTAATCGGGGTGCTGGGAAGGGGGTTTGGACTCTGTGACCACTCATTGTCTCTTTCATTCAAGGGTTCATAGAAAACACAGGTTTCATACCTCTAATACCCCTTTTCTATTACTTAAACTGCATGGGCTCAGTTTGGGTCTCCATTTTCACTCTGCTACGTAAATTTTCTGACTTTATATCTTAAACTTTCTTAAGTTTATGTATTTATTTTTGAGAGACAGAGACAGCATGAGCAGGGGAGGGGCAGAGAGAGAGGGAGAGAGAACGAATCCCAAGCAGGCTCCATGCTATCAGCACAGAGCCCTAAGCGGGGCTTGAGCACAAAACCATGAGATCATGACGTGAGCCAAAACCAAGAGTTGGACAGTTAACTGACAGAGCCACCCAGGTGACCAACTGACTTTAGATTTTAAAGTCAAACTTTTTTCTTTCATCTCAAAACTTGGGTTTCCAAATGCTATTTGCCCTTCCCCACATGGTCCCAGAACAGCATTCCTCCCACTTTCCCTTCAGATGCCATTTTTCATCTGAACTTTGTATCCACCATGCACCACTTCCTGTTTCCATCTCTTCATTTTACATTCAATCTCTGATATTCATTTGTGTCCTTCCTCTCATCCTACAAGAACTTCCATTCTATGACTCATACATATGAAATGTTAAAACACCTCAGGAGGGGGAGCTGTGTTATTTTTGTGTTCATATTTCATGACTCCCCTCAGGATCGGCACAGAGAAAACGTCCATGAATATGTGAGATTTGTTAAAAGAAACTTTGCTGATCACATCTGACTCTTTCCTTTCATACCTAAAAAAAAGTGGTGTCTTTGTAAAAACTCAAGCAGGAACTGTGGAAAACTATATAGGTTCCTCAAAAAAAATTGAAATTAAAATTAGCATACAATACAGTAATGTCTCTACTGAGCTATCCAATGAAAATGAACTCACTAACTAAAAGGGATATATGAACCCACATGTTTATTGCAGTATTATTTACAATAGCTGAGATATGGAAGCAACCTGTGTCCATCGGCTGATGGATGGAGAAATGGTATGTGTGTATATATACATACACATACATATATATACACACACATACACATATAAATAGTACTCAGCGATCAAAAAGAACAAAATCTGGTCATTTGCAAAGAGGTAGATGGAGCTAGAGTTTATATCCTAAACCAAATAAACCAGTGAAAGAAAAACACCACATGATTTCACACGTATGTGAAATTTAAGAAACAAAACAAATGAACAAAGAAAAAAGGAAACAAAAACCAAGACTTTTAACTATAGAAAACAAACTGCTGATCAACAGAGGGGAGATGGGGGGTGGAGGAGATAGGTGAAATAGGTGATGGAGATTAAGAGTGTACTTATTGTGATGAACCTGGAGAAAGATAGAAAATTACTGAATCATTATATTGTACACCTGAACTAGCATAAAACTGTGACTTAATTATACTTTACCAAAGAAAAAAAAAAAGGCTCAACCCAAATATTCAACTAAAACAGGTCTCTCCCGAGGTGGGTGGGAGGCTGGAGGAAAAGATGATGGGTATTGGGAGGGCACTTGTGATGAGCACTGGGTGCTGTATAGGTGGAATCACTAAATTGTAGACCTGAAACAAATATTGCATGTAGGTTAACTGGAATTTAAATAAAATCTTAATAATAAAAATAAAAAAAATAAACAATGTCTCTCATGCACAGAAATGAATTCCTAGCTTCCAAACCAGTGGTCTTTTCCACGTTATTTTTCTTCCTGAATTCTCAGTGGCAGGTTAGTGCCCCCATGTCAGCGTTGCCCTTTGCCTTCCCAAAGACACCACCTAGCTGCCCTCCTGACCCCCCCACCCAGGGCACCCTCCCTGCTAGCTCTGTCCCCAGAGTGTTCTAACGGGCTCTCCTTTCTCCCCTTCCTCCTGTGTCACAAGGCTTCCCTTACCAATTTTTCATAGAAAACTAACAGCCTAGGTCTTCTGGCCCTCTCATCCTTTGCACCTCAGATTTTAAATTTTAGCTAATTTTTCGGCATTTGTACTGACTTTGATAACAGTAACTTCCCATACCACATGTACACAAAATTGAATTTATTACGTTACCTCGTAAAACAAACGTTAACTCTTTCTTTCACAGACATGAACTTTTTATGTATATAGCGGTGTTATAAACTACTTCCTAGGGTCTTAAAAATGTTTGTTAAAATGAATTTATGAACTCTGGGGGTGAAATTAAAAACACAAATATTCATTTTCATTTCTAGTGTACATTTCATTACATGTGATTAAACATGTCTCGGACTTTGAAGGACAGAAAATTCATATAAAAGCCAGAAGCTTCTTTTGTACATTTCTTTGAGAATTTTGTAAACTAATTTAAATACAACATGATTTTTAAAGTAGGGAATGTTTCTTTCTCTCTTCACCTAAATAACACTGAGAATGTAATTATTCTTTACTTACAAGATTTCTCCCACTTGCCATGGGGATCATACAGGAGCCACTCCTGTTCCTGTGCAAGGAGAATCATCCTATTTATATGACTGAGAAGAGAAACCTGCAGTGTGAAAGATGACAGGTCATTTCCCCAAAGAGCAATGATGAAATGTGTTGAGTCTGGGAAGACCTTAGGGATGCTGGGTTATCTCATTAGCAATTAAGGTATATTGTAAATTACCCAGGGAAAATCATTTTTAAAAAACCCCAGGAGTTTCCATAGTTAACTGACTCATTTTCAACTCTGCATGGAAATTACAACCATCATTTATTTGAAGTACTATTAATATAAGACCAAATGAATAACTATGCTTTGCAATTCAAAATACACTTCTGTGTCTGGTTTCATCAATGAAATACTTCTACTGATGGTGTTATTACTGCAGTTTCTGTGCAAGAAATTCATGTGTCCAGAACTTACAGATTGTCACAAGGCAACATAGGCAATGATGAGACATTTAACCCACATATAATCATGATTGTAAGTTTTATTTTTTCTGTCACATTTGCTTTTGTTTAACTTAAACTTTCAAATATATTTCAATAACAATGAAATTTCTGACTTCTACAAAGAAGGGCGCCTTTAGCAATAGTGCCCCTGACAGTTTGTCCTGGAGTCACAACCATGGATGGAAGAGGTGAGAGGTTATGGTGGTGATTATTTGATAGAGTTATGTTATGCCTAGAAGCCATAATTTGTTATTTAAACTTTGGCTTGTTATTCCCATTAAGGACACACTGGCCGATTAACACTCCCTGGAAACTGACATTTTATAGATACGTAATCCCGCAAAATTTCAGCAGTTTTTATTGTTGAATAGCTTGGAAATAGGATCAGAGAGTGTAAGTCTTGTCAATGACCCTAGAGATTATTTATAAGGATAGGCCAAAACTCTAGCATTAGCGTTGTGAGAATCATTACTTCCTCTCCTCCTCTGAGAAATCAACTCAAAACAATAAGGATGATAATAAAGGGGAAATGCAGCTTTATTTAAGCAGCTGAGCTCTGAAACATGGATCCTAAAATAGAAAACTATTCCAGGGTTAGTGAAGGTCAGACAGTGGAATATGCAGAAGAAAGGATGCCTCCTACTTTGAGAAGCTGACGGAGGTAAGCTAAGGGGCCTCCTGAACATGAGGCAGGATGGAGCATATCAGGGGATGGTTCTTATATCCATCTGGACTTCTGGAAGAACCACACAGGACACCACTGAGACAGACCTTCTGAAGAATATTTTCTCTTGTTATGTATGTGGCAAGGAGAGGGACTGTGAACAGACGGTGAGCAGGAATTGTGAGTTCACATCACAACACGACAGCCTAAAATCTCCCTTATGTGTGTGACCCTGGGTCTGAAGGAACATTCTCAAGCTCAAAGCATAGACTTTGCTCCTTCCCAACACAAATATTCTGAAATGGGTGGTCCAGGAAAAAAAATTTCAGGTTGAATGTAGTAATAAGAAATGAGTTCCATATTTCTAAAATAATAATAATAATAATACCCAATGGGCATGAAAGGGTCAAGAGAGAAGCAAATAGCAGATGAGGAGGGGCACTCACCTCACTCACTATTTTTTTTAATGTTTATTTATTTTTGAAAGAGACCATGAATAGGGGAGGGGCAGAGAGAGAGGATGACACAGAATCCGAAGCAGGCTCCAGGCTCTGAGCTGTCAGCACAGAGCCCAACACAGTGCTCGAACGCACGAACTGCGAGATCCTGACCTGAGCTGAAATCAGACACTTAACCAATTGAGCCACCCAGGTCCCATCACTTCATTCCTTCAGTGTTACACACGGAAGATGAAGTTACAGGATCACATTTCACTTAAAAAGAAAAACATCGGGAAATAATTAGCTCTGTGGAACTAGAAGACAGCTCAGAAATATAAGAACTCATAAAATACATGGTGTAAGAGATGAGCAGTAATGGAGTTTAGCCGAGGGAACAAAAATGGGGAAGAAAACAACAGAAATGAAATAAAATTTTGAAACACAGAATATAGACTTGGCTGAATAAATCTTACAGGAAAATGAGGTCAAGATTAAGAAGCTGAATAAAATTAAAATAAAATGAACAAGATGTTCAAAATATTAGCAAGAAAAATATGGTTATTAAAGTTTACCAAGGATATTATGTATATGTTCAATTGGAATTCATGTATAAATATCACTAAAACAGTGAAGCAAAGGAAAGATGTGTCTAGAAACTAAAAAAAGATCAGTGTTTTGAAGTTACTCAAATTCAATGAACTATTAGTTGATTAGGGAAAATTACCAGCCATCTACAAAAGAGATCCTATGGTATGTGGCAAGAAAAACATATCACGACCAAGTTGTACTTATTCCAGGAAAGCAAGGAAGCACTTAATGTTTAAAATCAGGTAATATGATTCACCACATAAGTGAATAAAATCAGATAAAAAAATCATATAGAAGATGGGGTGCCTAGGTGGCTCAGTTAGTTTGGCATCCAACTTTGGCTCAGGTCACAATCTCACAGTTTGTGAGTTCAAGCCCCATGTCGGGCTCTGTGCTGACAGCTCAGAGCCTGGAGCCTGCTTTGGATTCTGTGTCTCCCTCTCTCTGTTCCTCCCCTGCAGCCACTCTGTCTCTCTCTCTCAAAAAAAAAAAAAAAATAAATAAAAGTTAAAAAAATCTTTTAATCATATAGAAGAAAATATGATAAAATTCAGCACCTTATAAAAATCTATTTTTTATATTACTCAGCAATCAAAAAGAGTGAAATCTTGTCATTTCCAACAACGTGAATGGAACTGGAGGGTATTATGCTAAGCGAAATAAGTCAGAGAAAGACAAATATCTTATGATTTCACTCGTGGAATTTAAGAAACATAACAGATGAACATGGGGGGAAGGGATGGAAAAATAAGATAAAAACAGAGGGAGACAAACCATAAGAAACTTAAATACAGAGAACAAAGAGGGTTGCCGGATGGGTGTGGGGTGGGAGTATGGGCTAAATGGGCGAAGGACAATAAGGAGGGCACTTGTGATGAGTACTAGGTGTGTATGTAAGTGATGAATCACTGAGTTCTTCTCCTGAAATAAATACTATACTGTATGTTAACTAACTTGAATTTAAATAAATAAATTATTAAAAATATTTTTAAAAAAGAAAACAGGGCCACCTGGGTGGCTCAGTAGGTTGAGCATCCGACTTCGGCTCAGGTCACAATCTCACAGTTTGTGAGTTTGAGCCCCACGTCTGGCTCTGTGCTGACAGCTCAGAGCCTGGAGCCCACTTCTGCTTCTGTGTCTCCCTCTCTCTCTGCCCCTAACCCACTCGCATTCTGTCTCTGTCTCTCTCAGAAATAAATAAACATTAAAAGAAATTAAAAAAAAAAAAGAAAGAAAACAGTCTTTAACACAAACCTGTAGCAAACCATTAAACTCAGAGGTGAAATAGGGGATGCCGTCCTCCCTGTCAGTGAGCAGGACAGTTTCTGACACTTCCAGCCAAAATTCTGCTGGGAACCCAGCCAGTACAGTAAGAGAAAAGAAAACTAAAAAGGGGGAGCAGAGTGCCTGAGTGGCTCAGTAGGTTGAGTGTCCAGCTTCAGCTCAGGTCATGATCTCTCACCATTTGTGGGTTCGAGCCCTGCGTGGGGCTCTGTGCTGACAGCTCAGAGCCTGGAGCCTGTTTCAGATTTTGTGTCTCCATCTCTCTCTGCCCCTCCCCCACTTGTGCTCTGTCTCTATCAAAAATAAATAAATGTAATAAAAAATTTTTGAAAAAAAAAGAAAACTAAAAAGGAAGTTTCAGAAAGGAAGAAATAATTTGTCATTATTTTCAGATTGTGTGATAAAATACACAAAAATCTCTAAAAGGATATACAAATAAATTAGAATTAATAATTTGGCTAGCAAATTCATTGGATACCAGGTCAATATACCAAAAAAAAAAAAAAAAACCCCACAAAACATATTTTTATACAGTGGCAACAACCAACTAAAAATTTTTTTAAAAAAATACCATTTACTACCATTTACAACAGGATCAGAAACATTCAATGCCTAGCAATAAATCTTTGTAAAATGCATGCAGGGGCCCTCCAGAAAAACTGCACACATTAATGAGATAGAAGGAGGGGACGTCATGGTCATGGGCTAGAGGACCCTGCACTGAAAGATCACAATATCAATCTTGAGTTCTTTTAGATTATAGAAAATGAGGCAACTCCACTCACTTCATGAATCTAACATAACTTAGATACTAAAACCAGAAAAGAACTTTATAGAAATGGAAAATTACACGTCTATAGCACTTATGAGTTTTGGTAAAAAAACAAAACTGTCAACAAAAGTAACAAACTGAATGTATAAACTAAGATAATAATTCTGGTCCAAGTTAGGCCTACTCTGTGAAGGTAAAGTTTGTATAACCATAGAAATCATCAATAAATATAATTTACAACATAATAAAGCAAAGCCGAAAAAATCACATGGTCTTCACAACAGACACAGAAAAATACTTCATAAAATTTCATATTTATGACAAAAATAAAATAATCTTAGAATGTAAGGAGTGTAAAAAAATAACAGCTGATAAAAAGTGGCAAGATAAAACACATCACATTTATTATATAGTAATAGTGAAATAATCAAAACTCTCCCTTTGACATTAGGAACTACATAAGCAATGTCACACATACTACGTTCATCATTTGCAGGGCAAGATAGTACTATAAATTGAGTAGAAAAATTAAAATCACATAACTCGAAAAGGTACAAGTAAAACTTCACATAATATTGATGAATATTGGTGTATCGGTCACTTTTTACACATAATAATGGTGTATATGTGGACAATCTAAAATAATCTCTGGATAAATTAGGAGCCTCAGTAAGTATGTTGGGTAAAATGTGAATACAGGGTCAATATTGAAATCAATTTTGCTTGAACAGCCATTGTTAAAAAACAAAATTAAAAATTTTAAAGATACAACCTGCAATAGAATAAAAACGCATCAAATATCTAGGAAAAAAATCATAAAAAGAGCTTTGGAATGTATACATGTGGATATTAATACATATGTAATTATAGGTTATTAAAAACTACAATCTTTATGAACAGGAGAGATAAATTATTACTTTCTATTCAGAATATCACAGTTGTGGAAATAAATGAAGTACTGAAATGCTTAGACATGCATAAATCATGAAAATGTGATGTTATTCATATGAAGGAAGTCAGGCACAACAGAATTTATTTACATAAAAAATTTTAAATATCCAAGTTATACTATATTCCTGGGAGATGCATACCTAGGTAAATCATCCATAAAACAAAGGAAGACAATGGAATCCACACATTGAGAATCATGGTTCTTCCAGGGGAGGAGGGCAGGATTATGGGCAGGTATTAGACATGGAATGAATTGTTATAGCCATCTTTTTTAACCTCTTTGGTGTGAATGGGATTTTGTGACAGATGTGAGGACCCTGACATGGTCGGAAATGGAGCCAGAGGAAGTGATACTGGATACTGAACCAGAAATAAAGAGGAAGTCATCAAAAAGTCTTAGCCTCAAGCTTCAGTCTGATAATACAGCTCTCAATGGTCTCTACATATCAATATTTATCTTTCTTCTTAAATATGGAAAGGATACAGTCTGACCAAAATGATGGAGAAATAACTAAAAAACAAACAACATTGTAGCGAAAGGCAAATATGAGAGGTCACTTCAGTGGCCATGAATCACCTTCCCATGTGCTAGTTTTTCCCCAAGTTGAGAAAAGAGTATTTCTACTCTGCACACAGAGTAGGGAGTTAATACAGTTCAAACAGGTGCTGTGGTAAGATCTCCATGCTGGCCCTAAAAATAATCAGTAAAAAAGACCAAGTGGGAAAGTGAAAAGTGATAATATCTTAACAACAGTCACTGGAATGTGACATAACAAGTTTTTCTTTTTGTGCTCAAAGAATTGGGTTGTTTGTTGAGTAATTATATAGACAGAGGAAGATGTCAGAGGAAAGACATTTTCAGTGTAATTAGCATCACCTCACTTTTAAGATAAGTGGTAGCTGTAGCTGGAACTCATGGTCTTCTTGGTTTATTAGTGGTCTCACGGTTGTCCTCGCACTGGAGATCACCCTATGTGGAGATATTCCTAGAATGCTGGAGGCGAAGACATCCCAAACCTGGGTGTGACGAGAACAGCTTTTAACCCCCTTGACATCCTGACAATATTTACTTAGCATAATGAAGGGAGAAGATTAGAGTTTAATTGATGAATGTCAATATAATTGGGACATGTGTCCTCTGAAAGAATCAGTGCATAATTTAATCAATCTCTAGTGTTGGCATCTCAGTTTAAGAATTTATTTTAAATATGGACTTTGGGGGCAACTGGGTGGCTCAGTCAGTGAAGCAACGAACTCTGGATTTCAGGTTGGGTCATGATCCCAGGGTCATGAGATTGAGCCCTGCATCAGGCTCAGTGCTAACAGTGCAGATCCTGCTTGGGAATCTCTTTCTCTCTCCCTCTCTCTGCCCCTACCCTGCTCATGCCTGTGCACATGCACACTCACTCTCTCTCTAAATAAACATTTTAACATAAATAAATATGGATTTCTGTACATTGGATTTTATCATAATTATTATCGTATGTATTTAGAGTACCCTCTGTCTCTCAGCTGATGACTACAAAATATCTTGTCTACATTTAATGGACTTCAGGTGAACATTTCCATATTGGAAATTGCTGGGAGTAAGAATCATTGTCCTGTTGTTTCCAAGGAACGTTTTTCTTTTCCAATCAGCCTCTTCATGGCCCCCTTGAACTCCTTATTCCTTAGTGTGTAGATCAGGGGGTTCAAGCTGGGAGTAACAATGGAATAAAAGATACTGAGAAGTTTACCTTCATCCTGAGATGGACTGTTTCCTGGCTGGATGTACATGTAGATAACAGTCCCATAGAAGATGGACACCACAATGAGGTGGGAGGAACAGGTCCCAAATGCTTTCTGTCTCCCTGCTGCAGATTTGATCTTCAACACAGCTATAGCAATGAAGCCATAAGAAACCAGAATGAGAAGAAGGGGAACAAGAACTATAATCAGGCACATAGCAAATGTGGTTTCCTCCATGGCTGTGGTGTCCACACACGCAATCTTGATCATTGCAGACATTTCACAAAAAAAGTGATCCAAATGGTGGTTCCCACATCGGGGAAGACTCACGGCATAGGGTGAAAGTATCATGCAATTAGTAACACCAACTCCCCAGGTCATGGCCACCAAGGTTCGACAGAGTTGGGGGTTCATAATGGTCATGTAGTGCAGAGGCTTGCAGACAGCATTGAATCGGTCATAAGACATCACAGCCAGAAGGATACATTCCACTGAGCACAGTACCATATCAATGAAAAGTTGAAGGACACAGCCACCAAACGTAATTCTCTTGTCTTTGCCCCAGATATTGGCCAACATCTGTGGGACTATATTTGTGGTATAACAGAGATCCAAGATGGCCAAATTCCTAAGGAAGAAGTACATGGGGGTCTGGAGATGGTCATCTAGGAAAGAAAGCAGGACGATGGCCATATTTCCCATCAAGGCAATGGTGTAGAAGAGAAAGACAACCCCAGAGATGATCATCTCCAGCTGTGGCTGCCCCTGGAATCCTAGGAGTGTAAATCCACCAAAGTGGCTGTCATTGACCATTGTTTTCTTTTTTGTCAATAGCAATTCTAAAGATGGAATAATCAATAATGAGTATATTCAAAACCCTTATAGCCAGATTCAAATCAGGCATTACATTGATGATATGGATAAATGTTTTATTATAAAACATATCATTTTCATTGCTTCAGATAATGTAAATTTTTATTGGTTCAGATAATGTAAATTTTAAGCTCTGATGGACAATTGTAATGGGCTATTGTATAGTTTTCTTTTTTGAACATCAAACAAAATGTCCAAATGTGAATTATAATATAAAAATTTATTGATAAAACTAGTAATCTGTATCTCTACCACTAGAGTATATAAAAGAGAACTCTGTTTGATTTAATGTCATTAAATGTCTTTTAATGTGGCTAGTTCTTTACTGGGGAATTTTCTTTGTGTCAATAATAGCAGCAGTGCATACTGAAGAATTTAAATCAGTAACTTTATGTTTAATCTTTTAAAATACAATTATTTTAATTTTGATTCCACTAAGGAACAAAATCACATGAATATCAAATAGAACAGTAATTTCCAACCCTGTCTAAACAAAAAAAAAATTTTTGGAGATATTTTCAAATAAAGAGATTCCTTGATGCAGTCACTATGGAAAATAGGATGGAAGTTCCTCAAAAAATTAAAAAAGAAAACAACAACCATACGATCCAGCAATTCCACTTTCGTGCATTTATCCAAAGTACATGAAAATGCTCACTCATTCACTGCAGCACTATTCACAACAGTCAAGTCATAGAAGCAAACTAAGTGTCCATTGATGGAGGAATGGATAAAGACACTGGTGCATAGACACAATGGAATACGTCAGTCCTAGAGAGGTGAGCACGGTGCCTACAGTCCATAATGCTACACTGCATACTTGAAAACTGCTGAGAGAGTAGGTCTTTAGAGTTCTCATCACAAGAAAAATACATAAAATACATTCTGTACAGAGATCTCTGTAATACTATTGGAAAAAATTCATAATCATCGACAGAGCCCTCCAAGTATTTGACTGTGGGTCTTGTTTGAGACTTGTATTTATCCTAGCATTAATTCTAAGCGGTCATATAATAACTAAACATTTACGATATTGGTTATGCCTTTAATATGTCACAATTCTTATGGAGTCTGACATGAGACTTTTAAATTATAAATGCTTGAAATGAAAAAAAAAAGTGCCCAGGCACTGCCCCAAGTCCCACGTGGGGTAAGTTTCCCGAGCGGAGAACCACTGGTCTAACCTGTGGCTGGTGTGAGCCTGAATCCCACTCTGTCCTTCCAGATTTTTATTCTCAAATTCTGCCATTTCCTTCTAAGAGTCAAATTTATCCCTTTGATTCAAATTTCTCTGTATTGCCACCTATCTTCTACCACTTATTTTTTCTCAGATCCAGAAATTGATTTATTTTATTACAAAAATTATTTGACCTCCTGTACTATTGACTCCATTATTTACAGTCTCCTAAAGTCTGGTTATTCATACTTTTATGTCTTTCTTGATTTTATACAGGTTTTCTACCACTCACTTATACTTTGGCTTTCGTCCATACAATGACTCACTCCTGGCACACTTCCAGTCAGAATTTTGAGCCACATGAAGCCGTGTTATTTCATAGCTGTATTCTCAGTGACTAACCCCAGGTTTAGGCACAGAGACTGGCAATACATAAAAGCCACAGTAACAGTAAATCTGTGTTCCTCACCCTTTGCCTTTATTAAACTCTGAAAGAGAAGTTTCTTCTTAAAATTACAAGCACAAACTTTCAAAAAAGCAATCTGGCTTCTCTCATGTACCATATATTAAAAATATCATCTTAAAGACAAAGTGGCCCTAATTTTTTTTAATGTTTCTTTATTTTTGAGAGAGTGAAACAGAGCAGGAGCCGGGGAGCGGCAGAGAGAGAGGGGGACACAGAATCCAAATCAAGCTCCAGGCTTTGAGCTGTCAGCACAGAGCCTGACATGGGCTCAAACCCACGAACTGGGAGATCATGACCTAAGCCAAAGTCTGAAACTTAATGGACTGAGCCACCCAGGCACCCACCAAAGTGGCCCTAATTTCTAAAACCAGTGTCTTTTCTCAATTATCTTAGCCACTTGGGTTTACCTTTGCCCTGCAAAAACAGTAACCAAAACTTAACTTCTAAAATAACTCTACTCTCCTCCAAGATAGTACAACCCCTTTTCTTACCATTATCACTTTATCACTCTCTTTACCTCTTCCCTTCACTTCGTCTTCTCATCCATTTCTCCTTCCCTCCACCTGTGTTCACACCATCTTCTGCTTCTCTCCTGTTTCATGGATCTTCACTCCTGAGGTTTCACTTTCTCACTGGGGACTGATGATCGGCCGTGGGTCTCTGCTTGCCCAGCTCCCCCCAGCAGCAGATTCCACAGCCATACACAGGTTCACGTCATCACCAGGAGCAAATGTACAGCTAATGTCACGCATCATGGTTCTAACTGAGATCTTCATTTTCACTCTCCAACAAATCCACTGCCCCTTTCACTGTGGCACACACTTAGTTTATTAGACGTATGATCCCTAAAGTGCACCTAGTAGGCTCTTAATACATGCTTGTTAACACAGAAGGTGGCGTACAGACACAGGAGTAGAGAGGTAAAACCATTTCCACTTAACAGATAGTGACCTAGAGATTATTAGATGTCCTACATGGTAGAGAAAACTAGAACTAAAAGGTTATATGCAAATTATTTTGATGTTGAGGAACTTCTAGTAATACTACCCAAGACAACCTAATTTCTCGCCCACTTACCCTAATTCAGTTGAGTAAACTTTTCAGTGCTGGTAATTCAGGCAAGAAAAACTTAGAAGAGAAACTTTCTTTTTCTGAAGTACAAGATGAATATTCTTCTTTATAACTAAATAGAGCAGATATATCCCTAGACTATCTCCACTTTTGCCCAATTATCACCGTGACTTTTGTGCTGGCGGAAGGAGGCTGTGCTGCCTCTCACCACCCCATTCACTGGCCCGATTAATGAGGCACGTTCATGTCCTCCTATGGAAAATAACCCAGCAAGGAGACACAGCTGTGCTATGAATGATAACTAAGTAGTTTTCCCCTAAGAGCAATGGTGTAACACCTGGGGATACTGAATCTCTCCTAAGCAATTTGTATTGATAATTGCTCAGAAACACAAAGTCAAAACAAAAACAATTCTCCCTGAAGGGAAGTTATCAGTGTCCAAAGTCAGCTACTTTTCTTAATTTTAGACTGAGATTAAAATCATCATTACTATTACTTGTATTATATATCAGGCTAGTATGAGTGAAAATAATTATAAGAGTTTTGTATTGTGCTTTGTTATACACAATCTGCAATACAATATAGTTCAATATACAATATACAACACATTTTTGTATATTACGTCTTAGTGATCCTTAAGGCCTTGAGTGGACATTATTACTCTTTTTATGTGGCTGTAAATTGCGTATCATACAAGTCTTGTGACAAGCACAGGATGACGAATAATAAACAAAACAGTGTGGTCTGCATCTTCTGAATCTACAATTTTTTTTTAATTGAACATATCTTCTTATAAATGATCTAAAGTTTTGAAATAAATTTAGCTGGCAAATACATTTATAATTTCAGCATGGAACATAAGTTAATGCCCCCTCAGCAATCTACCAAAAGAGTAAGAGGAGAAAGAAACGTAATGGGTATAAAAGTAACATGGAGGGATGCCTGGGTGGCTTAGTTGGTTAAGCATCCAAGTTCAGCTCAGGTCATCTCATAGTTTGTGGGTTCAAGCCCCACATCAGGCTCTGTGCTGACGGCTCAGAGCCTGGAGCCTGCTTTGGATTCTGTGCTTCTCTCTTCCCCTCCCTGCTCATGCTCTCTCTCAAAAATAAATAAAAGTTAAAAAAAATTTTAACTAAATCACAGCAGTAATGACTTGATAGATGTAAACCTAGAAACATAGCTTAGAATTTAGAAATGTTGCCTCTTGATGCCTCTTGCACTGTTGGTGGGAATGCAAACTGGTGCAGCCGCTCTGGGGAAGAGTATGGAGGTTCCTCAAAAAGTTAAAAATAGAACCTCCCTAGGATCCAGCAATTGCACTACTAGGTATTCATACAAAAGGATAGAAAAATGCTGATTCATAGGGGCACCTGCACCCCAATGTTTATAGCAGCACTATCAATAGTCAAAATATGGAAAGAGCCCAAATGTCCATCGGCTGATGAATGGATAAAAAAATGTGGTATACACATATATGCACACACACACACACACACACACACACACACACACACACACATACACAATGGAATATTACTCAGTGATCAAAAAGAGTGAAATCTTGCCATTTGCAATGATGTGGATGAAGCTAGAGAGTATAATGCTAAGTGAAATAAGTCAGTCAGAGAAAGACAAATGCCATACAATTTCACTCATGTGGAATTTAAGAAACACGACAGATGAGTATATAGGAAGGGAGAAAAGAGAGAGGGAAATAAACCAAGACAGACTCTTAATGACAGATAACAGAGTTGATGGAGGGTGGGGGATGGGCTAGATGGGTGATGAGTATTAAGGAGGACACTTGTTGGGATGAGCACTGGGTGTCGTAGGTAAGTGACGAATTACTGTATTCTACTCCTGAATCCAATATTGCACAATACGTTAACCAAAATTTAAATAAAAGTTTGAAAATAAAAGGAAAAATAAATGTTGTGATTCATGTTATATAATGTAACCCCTTGTAACTACCACTAGACATGGGTTACAAAAAATATTTTGGCTAGTTTCCCTTGCTGGGAGATTTATTTTATAGGAACATAGAGCATCAGTTCACTAATGATCTTGGAGATTGATCATCAATGACAGCAAACATTTCAATGTTCTTATGGTTGAATAAAATGTCTTTCCTGTTCCCCTCTTAGAAAGAGACCCAAAACTAATAAGGAGAATAGAAGCACAATAATCTAAAATATACTTGAAAACCAGAATCATTAAATAACGGTCCCAGACACGAGAAGGACCAAAGCAAGGGCTTAAGATAGAGTATGTCCATCACTTCTGAGCTCAAAATGGACTGAAAAAGCCAGCTTCCTCCAAACAAGTGGCTGGCTTGAAGAAAAGACAGCCTCTTGTTTCAACAACAGGAATGGGGAATGAAGGCTGGCAATGTTAATCGTCCTGCATCTCTGTGTGGAGTCTCAGAAAAGCAGAAATAGGAGTCATGGAGATAACTTACTTTTGATTCTACAGAGTAAATTGCATAAAAAAATTAGGAGCCTGACTCTACAACAAGATAAACAGAGGCTTCCTTTTTTGTTATATTTTGAATTTTTAAATTCAGCATATCAATTTCTTAAAAAAAAACTTGCTGAGATTTTCATTATAAATTAGTATAAAAATCATGGACATCTTAATATCGAGTTTTCCAATAATGAGTATGGTAGGTCTTACCTTTTAGCCTTTGTCACTTTCCCTCCCCATCCTTTGTGGTCGTCAGTGTAGGGGTCTGTGGTTGGTCGAAAGGCAGTCCCCCAAGAACGCTCACTGAGAATCTGCGAATGTGATCTTGGAGAGGGTGTCTTAGTGCTCCAGGGCTGCCATAAGAAAACACCACACACTGGATGGTTTAGACAATGGGATGAACCCTACTTAATCATGGTCTATCACCCCCTTTAATCTGCAGTAATGTATTTATTGATGTATAGTTGACACACAATGTGATGTTGGCTTCAGGCATACAACATAGGATTCAACAATTCTACACATGCAATGCTCACCATGGCAAGTTAATCACTGTCTGTCACCATACAACATTATTACAATTTTATTCACTATGTTCTCTATGCTTCACTTTTCATTCCTGTGACTTATTTATTTTATAACTGGAAGTTTGTGCCTTTAATATTCTTCACCTATTTTTCCCACCCCCGTCCCTACTCTTTTGGCAATTACCAGTTTGTTCTCTGTATTTATGAGTCTGTTTCTGGTGGTAATGTTGTTGGTTCATTTGCTTTGTTTTGTTGTGTCTAGATTCCACATGTGAGTGAAATCATATGGTATTTGTCTTTCTCTGACTGACATATTTCACTTTGTATACACCTTCTAGGCCCATCCATGTTGTCATTAATGGCAAGATCTCATCTGTGTTTATAGCTGAGTAATATTACATTGTGTATCTATACCACATTTTTATCCACTCAGTCTGTTAATATTTTGATGAGGATTTTGGCATTTGTGTTCATGAAAGACGCTGGTCTGTAATTTTCTTTTCATTGTATGTCACTGTCATGTTCTTCTATCAGGATTCTATTGACCTCACTAAATGAGTTAGCAAGCACTGTCTCTCTATATTTTTAAACAGCTTATTTGAGATTGGTATTATTTCCTTTATAATGTTTGGTGGGATTTACTGATGAAATCGTCTGGGCTTGGAGGTTTCTTTGAGAAAGTTCATGGTGGACGCTGTGATGATGCCCCTTGAGGAACAAAGGACTTATTTCTTCAGCGTCTGAGGATGTTTTCAGCTGTTATGTCTCATAACAAGGGCTGCCCCACCAAGGGCTGCCTTAGCTGAAAACCTGCCTTCTCAGGGCCACATGCTCCTAGTGACTGGTTGGCTGGGGATAAAGCCCCTGCCCACCTGAGCCATCTCCGGAGAGTTCTGCAGACCAAGACTGTCTCCAGAACCTTCTGCAAGGCCACTAAGGCCCCCTTTGACTCTGAGTCCTGGCTGTACTTCTTGCTGTCCCCAATCCCGCTTCCTTCCTTTCTGTTCCATGGACATTAACCCCAAGGGCACTCTCTTCACAACCTGTAGCTCGTGTTCTCGTCTCATTGGCTTCCTGGAAAATCCAAACAGAGCAAGATACTGGATAACAATTTCATTCCTTAGTATACACAGGGCCATTTAAACCTTGCTATTTCTTCTTAGGTGAATTCTGATAGTATTATTTTTAATGTTTTTTGTTTGTTTGTTTAGAGAGAGCACAAGCAGGGGATGGGCAGAGAGGAAGATATATATCTAGATATAGATAGATAGATAGATAGATAGAGATATATTTCAATTAGTTCAAGTTGATGGACAGTGGTTTTCAGATACATTTTATACCATTATGATTTTTTGTCTAGTTCTATTCATTATTGAGAGAGATGTGTTGATATCTCCACCTGTGTTTGCACATTTTTCTATTTGCCCTTTAACATGTCCAACTTTTGCTTCGTGAATTTGAGGCTCTGTTATCAGTTGCACACTCATTTATGACTATTGTGGATTCATGTTTTGGTAATTTAATCTCTGTGTAATGTCCCACATGTAGGACTTCTTGTCTTGAGATCTACTTTGTTTGATGTCAATATCAGGCCAGCTTTCTGTCTTGTGTTTGCCAACACTTTTACTTTCCATTTATCTGTGATTTTATATTTAATGTGCATTTCTCTGAAAACAGGATATAGATGGGTCTGGTCATTTATTAAACATAACAATCTCTTCCTTTAGTTTGGGGTGATTTTCCATTTTAATATAAAGTAACTTACAGTGTGATTGGGTTTGAGCCTACAGTTTTATTGTTTTCTCTTTGCCCTGTCTATTCTGCTTTTGTTCAGTTCATCCTTTGCTGCCTTCTTTAACATTTCTTCTCCTTTACTAACTTCTTAAACTACTCTGTATCTTTTTTTTGAAGTTGTTTTAGTAGTTAAAAGACATTTTAATCTATCAGAGGACATCATCAAACAATTTTTTTCTAACCAGAAACAACGTAAGAAACCTACAGCAATAAATTCCATCTGTCCTGCTCCTTGCTGGCCCCTTACTGTCATTCAATACCAGCTGAACACTACACAACACACTCCCATTATTTTTGTTTTAAAAAATCATCTTTGAGTCTGGAAGGCTTATTGAACTCTTCTTGTGGTGGTCTTCTCCTGCGGATGAATTTTTAATTTTAAAATATCTGAGACACCCTCAAATTCCCTTCATTTTGAAGAATATGTTCACTGAATATAATACTGTAGGTCGATAGCTTTTTCTAGCATCTGAAAGACGACATTTTATTATCAGTGTTTCTCATGGTAAAGTCACTCATCGTCATTATGACTACTACCCTCTACTCAGTGTTTACTTTTGCCTGGTTTCTTCTAGGTTTTTTTTTTTTTTAATTTTTTTTTAATGTTTATTTATTTTTGAGACAGAGAGAGACAGAGCATGAATGGGGTAGGGTCAGAGAGAGGGAGACACAGAATCTGAAACAGGCTCCAGGCTCTGAGCTGTCACCACAGAGCCCGACACGGGGCTCCAACTCACGCGAGATCACGCGAGATCCTGACCTGAGCCGAAGTCGGCCGCTTAACCGACTGAGCCACCCAGGCACCCCTCTTCTAGGCTTTTCTAATTGCCTTTGGTTTACCATCAATATAGTGGCTACATGTGATTTTATTTGTATTCATCTTGCTTTGGGTTTGGTGAGTTTTGTTTTTTTCTTCAGTTTGTGGTGCTATTGTTCATCAATTTTGTAAAAGTCCAAGATAATGGACTAAATCAAACAATCTCTCCAGCTCTTTACTTCTCTTGGCACATTTGGGGCTTCAATTATTTATATGCTGGAAGAGTTAGTACCCTATGGAATATGTATGCTCTGCTTTATGTTTTTTGATATTGCATTTTTCATATCTAACATTTTCACTTGCTTCTTTTGCATAATGCTCATCTCTCTGCTGAAGCTTCTCATTTGTTCATGGTCTTCCTTTACCACAAAAATTTTGAATGTAATCATTATAGTTTTTTAAAAGCCCCTGTCTGATCATTCTAATGGCAAGGACATCTGTGGGTGTGCCTCTTTTGGGTGGTTCCCCTGATTACTTTTCTTGCTTGCTAATGTGACTTATAATTTGAAACTTTATTTTATGCTGGGCATTATGTCAGCTTGGGATACTATCACAAAATACTACATAATGGGTGGCTTAAACAACAAACATTTATTTCTTGAGGTTTTGGGCACTGGGAAGTCGAAGATCAGGGTCCTGGCAGATTCAGTGCCTGCCTCCTGGCTTGGGGCGGCTGTCTTCTGCTGTGTCCTCACATGGCAGAGAGAGGGGGCTGTAGACTTCGCTTCTTACAAGGACACTAATGCCATCATGGGGCTTCACCCTCAGGACCTTATCTAAAGCTAATGACCCCCCTACACACACACACACACACACACACACACACACACACACACACTTCCTAATACAATCCCTTTGGGGGTTAGATTTTAGTTAACAGCCAATTAACAGGCCCAGAGGTCATTGGATGAAAAAAAACCTCAGTCTCCTTGAGGAAAGACTAGAGACATTACCATAATTATGTATACAACTCTACCTTTAGCCTTGGCATTTTACAGGGTACAACGGGAAAAGGGAAACATATTCATCGAATATAGACTATTGCAGAAAGAAAGGTAAGAGGTAAGAGGTGCCCCCTCTCCACCACTTCTAAATAATAAACTGAAGCTCCAGGGCAATCACAGACATTGCTACCATTAAAGGTTGGAAAATTCAGACAGTAATTCCTATCACATTAGCATTCAATCCACCTTTTCCATTTCTTACAGCTTCCTTCAGTTTGTTTTTCATCAATATCTTAATGTTTTTCCATGCACAGAACTTTCATCTCTTTGGTTGAATTTATTCCTAAATATTTTACTGTTTGTGGGGCTGTTGTAAGTGGGATTGCTCTGTTAATTTCTCTCTCAGATAGTTCTTGTTAGTGTTGAGAAATATAGCTGATTTCTGCATGTTGACTTTGTATTCTGCAACTTTGCTGAATTCATTTATTAGTGCTAACAGATTTTTTATGGAGTCTTTAGTGTATACTATATATATATATATATATATATATATATATATATACACACACACATATGTATATATATATGTGTGTATATATATGTGTGTGTATATATATATCTGCATATATATATATATATGCAGATATATATATATCTGCAAACAGAGACAATTTCACTTCTTCCTTTCCTGTTTTGAATCCTTTTATTTATTTTTCTTGCCTAATTGCTCTGGCTAATACTTTACATACTATGTTGAATACAAGTGGTGAGAGAGGTACCCTTGTCTTGTTTCTGTTCTTAAAGGAAACACTTTTAGCTTTCATCACAGAGTACGAGGTTAGCTGTAGGCTTGGCATATATGGTCTTCATTACGATGAGGTATGTCTCTCCATATCTAACTGGATGAGAGTTTTTAATCATGAAAGGATGTCAAATTTTGCTAAATGCTTTTTCTGTACCTAATGAGATGAACAGAGGAATTTTAGCCTCCATCCTGTTACTGTGGTGCACCACCTCTATGGATTTGTGTGTTGCTGAAGCATCCTTGCGCCGCACAGATAAATCCCATTTGACCATTGATCCCATTTGATCCTTTTACAGCAGCTTCCCTTAATCTGTGGTTTTGCCTTGTGCAGTTTCACTTACCTGTAGGCAGCCATGGTGTGAAAGCAGGTGATCTTCCTCTGATGTATATCGTCAGAAGGTCAGTAGTAGCCTAATGCTACATCACAGAGCCTGTGTCCTTCACCTCCTTCATCTCATGTCGTGGGCATTTTATCATCTCACTGCATCACAAAGAGAAGGGTGAGTACAGCACAATAAGATATACTGAGAGAGAAGGATCACATTCACATAACTTTAGTTACAGTATATTATTATTATTGTTCTATGTTATTATTACTCATTATTGTTAATCTCCTACTGTGCCTAATTTATAAAATGACTTTATCATAGGTATGTATCAGAAAAACATAGTATATATAGGATTTCATCCTATCTGGGATTCCAGGCATCTCCTGGGGGTCTTGGAACGTATCTCCTGTATATAGGGGGATACTGTTAGAATTTTGAAATCACTAATTAATTTGATATTGTTCATAGGTTCATAGTTTCCCATAATTCACATTGGCTTCATTACTACAGTGCTTTTATTTTCTTCTTTCTCTTCTTTTTTTTTATATGAAATTTATTGTCAAATTGGTTTCCATACAACACCCAGGCTCATCCCAACAGGTGCCCTCCTAAATGCACATCACACACTTTCCCCTCCCTCCCACCCCCCATCAACCCTCAGTTTGTTCTCGGTTTTTAAGAGTCTCTTATGGTTTGCCTCCCTCCCTCTCTTTATTTTTCCCCCCTCCCCTCCACATGGTCTTCTGTTAAGTTTATCAGGACACACACAAGAGTGAAAACATATGGTATCTGTCTTTCTCTGTATGACTTATCTCACTTAGCATAACACTCTCCAGTTCCATCCACGTTGCTACAAAAGGCCGTATTTCATTCTTTCTCATTGCTAAGTAGTATTCCATTGTATATGTAAACCACAACTTCTTTATCCATTCATCAGTTGATGGACATTTAGGCTCTTTCCATAATTTGGCTATTGTTGAAAGTGCTGCTATAAACATTGGGGTACAAATGCCTCTATGCATCAGCACTCCTGTATCCCTTGGATAAATTCCTAGAAGTGCTATTCCTGGGTCATAGAGTACATCTATTTTTAATTTTTGAGGAACATCCACACTGTTTTCCAGAGCAGCTGCACCAGTTTGCATTCCCACCAACAGTGCAGGAGGGTTCCCATTTCTCCACATCCTCTCCAGCATCTATAGTCTCCTGATTTGTTCATTTTAGCCACTCTGACTGGCGTGAGGTGGTATCTGAGTATGGTTTTGATTTGTATTTCCCTGATGAAGAGTGATGTTGAGCATCTTTTCATGTGCCTGTTGGCCATCTGGAAGTCTTCATTAGAGAAGTGTCTATTCATGTCTTCTACCCATTTCTTCACTGGATTATTTGTTTTCAGATGTGGAGTTTGGTGAGCTCTTTATAGATTTTGGATACTAGCCCTTTGTCCAGTATGTCATTTGCAAATATCTTTTCCCATTCCATCGGTTGCCTTTTAGTTTTGTTGATTGTTTCCTTTGCAGTGCAGAAGCTTTGTATCTTCATGCGGTCACAGCAGTTCATTTTTGTCTTTAATTCTCTTGCCTTTGGAGATGTGCCAAGTAAGAAATTGCTGCGGCTGAGGTCATAGAGGATTTTTCCTGCTTTCTCCTCTAGAGTTTTTATGGTTTCCTGTCACACATTCAGGTCCTTTTTCCATTTTGAGTTTATTTTTTGTGAATGGTGTAACAAAGTGGTCTAGTTTCACTCCTCTGCATGTTGCTGTCCAGTTCTCCCAGCACCATTTGTTAAAGAGACTGTCTTCTTTCCCTTGGATGTTCTTTCCTGCTTTGTCAAAGATTAGTTGGCCATACTTTTGTGGGTCCAATTCTGGAGTCTCTATTTTATTCCATTGGTCTATGTGTCTGTTTTTGTGCCAATACCATGCTGTCTTGATGATTACAGCTTTGTAATAGAGGCTAAAGTCTGGATTGTGATGCCTCCCGCTTTGGTCTTCTTCACTATTACTTTGGCTATTCAGGGTCTATTGTGGTTTCATACAAATTTTAGGATTGCTTGTTCTAGCTTTGAGAAGAATGCTGGTGCAATTCTGATTGGGATTGCATTGAATATGTAGATTGATTTGGGTAGTATTGACATTTTAACAATATTTCTTCTTCTAACCCATGAGCACAGAATGTTTTTTCCATTTCTTTGTATCTTCTTCAATTTCCTTCATAAACTTTCTATAGTTTTCTGCATACAGATCTTTTACATCTTTGGTTAGGTTTATTTCTAGGTATTTTATGCTTCTTGGTGCAATTGTGAATGGGATCAGTTTCTTTATTTGTCTTTCTGTTGCTTCATTATTAGCGTATAAGAATGCAACTGATTTCTGTACATTGATTTTGTATCCTGCGACTTTGCTGAACTCATGTATCAGTTCTAGCAGACTTTTGATGGAGTCCATCGGGTTTCCCTTGTAGAATATCATGTCATCTGCAAAAAGTGAAAGCTTGACTTCATCTTTGCCAATTTGGATGCCTTTGATTTCCTTTTGTTGTCTGATTGCTGATGCTAGAACTTCAAATGCTATGTTAAACAAGAGCAATGAGAGTGGACATCCCTGTCGAGTTCCTGATCTCAGAGGGAAGTTCTGAGTTTTTCCCCATTGAGGATGATATTAGCTGTGGGCTTTTGATAAATAGTTTTTATGATGTTTAAGTATGTTCCTTCTATCCCGACTTTCTTGAGGGTTTTTATTAAGAAAGGATGCTGAATTTTGTCAAGTGCTTTTTCTGCATTGATTGAAAGGATCACATGGTTCTTATCTTTTCTTTTATTAATGTGATGCATCACATTGATTGATTTGTGAATGTTGAACCAGCCCTGCAGCCCAGGAATGAATCTCACCTGATCATGGTGAATAATTCTTTTTACATGCTGTTGAATTCGATTTGCTAGTATCTTGTTGATAATTTTTGCATCCATATTCATCATGGATATTGGCCTGTAGTTCTCTTTTTTTGCTGGGTCTCTGTCTGGTTTGGGAATCAAAGTAATGCTGGCTTCATAGAATGAGTCTTGAAGTTTTCCTTCCCTTTCTATTTTTTGGAACAGCTTGAGAAGGATAGGTATTATCTCTGCTTTAAATGTCTGGTAGAATTCCCCAGGGAAGCCATCTGTTACTGGACTCTTATTTGTTGGGAGATTTTTGATAACTGATTCAATTTCTTCACTGGTTATGGGTCTGTTCAAGTTTTCTCTTTCTTCCTGTTTGAGTTTTGGAAGTGTGTGGTTGCTTAGGAATTTGTCCATTTCTTCCAGGTTGTCCAGTTTGTTGGCATATAATTTTTCATAGTATTCCCTGATAATTGCTTGTATTTCTGAGGGATTGGATGTAATAATTCCATTTTCATTCATGATTTTATCTATATGGGTCATCTCCCTTTTCTTTTTGAGAAGCCTGGCTAGAGGTTTATCAATTTTGTTTATTTTTTCAAAAAACCAACTCTTGGTTTCATTGATCTGCTTTACAGTTTTTGTAGATTCTATATTATTTATTTCTTCTCTGATCTTGATTTTTTCTCTTCTTCTGCTGGGTTTGTGGTGTCTTTGCTGTTCTGCTTCTACTTCATTTAGGTGTGCTGTTAGATTTTGTATTTGGGATTTTTCTTGTTTCTGGAGATAGGCCTGGATTGTAATGTATTTTCCTCTCAGGACTGCCTTCGCTGCATCCCAAAGCGTTTGGATTGTTGCATTTTCATTTCCTTCCATATATTTTTTAATTTCTTCTCTAATTGTCTGGTTGACCCATGCACTCTTTAGTAGGGTGTTCTTTAACCTCCATGCTTTTGGACGTTTTCCAGATTTTTTCCTGTGGTTGATTTCAAGCTTCATAGCATTGTGGTCTGAAAGTGTGCATAGTATGACCTCAATTCTTTTATACTTATGAAGGGCTGTTTTGTGACCCAGTATGTGATCTATCTTGGAGAATGTTCCATGTGCGCTCAAGAAAAAAGTATAATCTGTTGCTTTGGGATGCAGAGTTCTAAATATATCTGTCAAGTCCATCTGATCCAATGTATCATTCAGGGCCCTTGTTTCTTTATTGATCCTGTGTCTAGATGATCTATCCATTATTGTAAATGGGGTATTAAAGTCCCCTGCAATTACCACATTCTTATCAATAAGGTTGCTTATGTTTGTGATTGTTTTATATAGTTGGGGGCTCCCGTATTTGGCGCATAGACATTTATAATTATTAGCTCTTCCTGATGGATAGACCCTGTAATTATGATATAATCCCCTTCTTCATCCCTTGTTACAGCCTTTAAATTAAAGTCTAGTTTGTCTGATATAAGTATGGCTACCCCAGGTTTTTTTTTTTTTAATTCCAGTAGCATGATAGATAGTTCTCCATCCCCTCACTTTCAATCTGAAGGTGTCCTCTGGTCTAAAATGAGTCTCTTGCAGACAGCAAATGGATGTGTCTTGTTTTTTTATCCATTCTGATACCCTATGTCTTTTGGTTGGAGCATTTAGTCCATTTACATTCAGTGTTATTTTTGAAAGAATAGGGTCTAGAGTCATCGTGTATCTGTAGGTTTCATGCTTATAGTGATGTCTCTGGTATTTTGTGGTCCTTGCAACATTTCACTCACAGAATCCCCCTTGGGATCTCTTGTAGGGCTGGTTTAGTGGTGATGAATTCCTTCAGTTTTTGTTTGTTTGGAAAAATCTCTATCTCTCCTTCTATTCTGAATGACAGACTTGCTAGATAAAGGATTCTTGGCTGCATATTTTTTTTCTGTTCATCACACTGAAAATTTCCTGCCATTCCTTTCTGGCCTGCCAAGTTTCAGTAGATAGGTCTGCTATTACCCTTATGTGTCTACCTTTGTATGTTAGGGACCATTTATCCCTAGCTGCTTTCAAAATTCTCTCTTTATCCTTGTATTTTGCCAGTTTCACTATGATATGTCATGCAGAAGATTGATTCAAGTTATGTCTTAAGGGAGTTCTCTGTGTCTCTTGGATTTCAATGCCTTTTTCCTTCCTCAGATCAGGGAAGTTCTCAGCTATGATTTGTTCAAATACACTTTCAGCCCCTTTCTCTCTCTTCTTCTGGAATTCTTATGCTATGGATATTATTCCATTTGATTGCATCACTTAGTTCTCTAAATTCTCCCCTCATACTCCTGGATTTTTTTTATCTCTCTTTTTCTCAGCTTCCTATTTTTCCATAATTTTATCTTCTAATTCACCTATTCTCCCCTCTGCCTCTTGAATCTGTGCTGTAGTCACCTCCATTTTATTTTGCACCTCATTTATAGCATTTTAAAATTCCTCATGACTATTTTTTAGTCCTTTGATCTCTGTAGCAATAGATTCTCTTCTGTCCTCTCTGCTTTTTTCAAGCCCAGCGATTAATTTTATGACTATTATTCTAAATTCTTGTTCCATTATATTTCTTAAATCAGTTTTAATCAATTCGTTAGCTGTCCCTACTTCCTAGAGTTTATTTTGAGGAGAATTCTTCCGTTTCATCGCTTTGGGTAGTCCCTGTGGTAGCTCCAAACTGCAGGGCACTTCCCCTGGGCTGTCCAGAATAACTTGTGTTGGTGGGCGGAGCCACAGTTAGACCCAATGTCTGCCCCCAGCCCACCACTGGGGCAACATTCAGACTGGTGTGTACCTTATCTTCCCCTCTCCCAGGGGCAGAACTCACTGTGGAGTGGTTGGCCCCTATCTGGGCTGCTTGCACACTGCCAGTCTTGTGGTACTGCTTCAATGGGATCTGGCCAGGGCGTATTAGAGGGGTGGATCTGCAAGGTGCACCGGGGCGGGGCGGGGGTGGGGGCGGGGGCGGGGGTGGGGGGGAGGTGGGGAGAGGCAGGCTTAGGCTTAGCTTGCTTTGCCATGGGTGGTCCCCTGCAGGAGCTGCCCTGCAGCACTGGGAGGGAGGCAGTCCCATGAGAGGGATGGATCCACAGAAGCACAGCGTTGGGCATTTGTGCAGTGCAAGCAAGTTGAGTGGCAGGAACTGGTTCCCACTGGAATTTCGGCTGGGGTATGGGAGGGGGAGATGACGCTTGCCAGTGCCTTTGTTCCCCTGCCAAGCTCTGTCTTTCCAGGACTCAACCACTCTCTGTCCCAGCGTCCTCTTGCCCTCCTCGCTCTCCGAGAGCAGAGCTGTTGACTTTTAACATTCCAAATGTTAAGTATCGCTGGCTGTGGGAACTCACGAAGTCTACCCCTCCACTTTTTGCAAGCCAGACTCGGGGGCTCTACCTTGCTGGGCAGGCTGCCCCTCCACCACCCCGGGTCCCTCCCACCAGTCCGTGTAGTGCATACCACCTCTCTGCCCTTCCCACCCTCTTCCCTGGACCTCTTGTCTAAGCTTGGTTCCAGAGAGTCCATTCTGCTGGTCTTCTGGCAGTTTTCTGGGTTATTTAGGCAGATGTGGGTGTAATCTAAGCGATCAGCAGGACACGGTGAGCCCAGCGTCCTCCTATGCTGCCATCTTCCTCTCTTTTTCTTTCTTTCTTCTTTCTTTCTCCTTTCCTGACTGGTTTTTTCATATGATCTGTCTTACAGCATATAGATTTTTTTTCTTCTGCTTGATCATTTCTGCTATTTTTTCATTTCATTAATTGTAATACTCAGCTTCAGCAATTTTATTTGGTTCTTTTTTATGATTTCTGTCTCTGTTGAATCTCTCATTTTGTTCATGTATTTTTTCCAATTTCATTGTATTGTTTAACTCTGTTCTCTTGTAGCTCACTGAGCTTCCTTAAAACAATTATTGTGAATACTCTGTCAGGCAGTTCATATATCTCCACTTCTTTGAGGTTGGTCACTGGAAAATTATTGTTCTCCTTTGGTGGTGTCACGATCCTTTGATGTTTCCTACTGCTTAAAGTCTGGTGTTTCTGTCTTTGCATTTGAAGAAGCAGTCACTTCCTCCAGTCCTTACTCACTGGCTTTGAGAGAGAGAGACCTTCATTGGTCAATCTAGCCAGGTATTATGAGGCTCTCAGAACATTTCTGTGGATGCTTCCACTCTTTACTTCCTGTTCTCCCTTGGCAGGTACACAATTCTTAAGATTGTATGTCTTCTTTTTGTGGTCAATCCCACAAAAGCATGCTGAGTGCTGATAACCTCCTGTTTGTTTTCCCTGGGCTGGTGCCCTGAAATGCTCATGTTTGTGAACCTTCTCTCAAATCAACAGAGTCAGGCTGGCTTTCTGTGCTTCCTTGCTAGCCATCTGCAAAGGTCACACTCATCATCCATGGGAGTGTGATCTGGGAGTTGGCCATGGGGTGTGCAAGGGCTGTGCTTGAGGTATATAGAGCATTAGGGATACCCAGGGGTCAGTTTGGGGGCTCTGCAGATGAGGAAAGATGAATACTGAAATATACACACATGACATAAATGATGTTTGGGATTTGTTCAAAAATAAGTATTGACGTGGTTAAGGGTTATAAATTAGACAAATTGGGCCATCTATTGATACTTGTTAGAAGCTCTCTGATGGATACATCAGATCTATTCTGATTATTCTCTTATATTTGCTTATCTTTAAAAATTCCCAGTAAAAGTTAAGACAACTCTATTAAAAGAGTGAAAATATTAGTTACAGAATTGGAGAAAATATTTCTAGTGAATTTATTTTGTAAGTACATGTATCTAGAATATATAAAGAGCTCCTAGAAATCAGTAAGACAAAGATAAAATCTTATAGAAAAAAATGGATAAAAGAACAGACATTTTACAAAAGAGGGTATATAAATGGCTAATTTGAAAAGTTGTTCATCCTTTCAGTCATTTGGGAAATGAAAATTAAATCATAATAAGATACCCCTTTCATGCCAAATAGAAAGGATACTGTTTTCAAAAGCTGATGTTACCAATTGAAGAGGCTATGAATGGTAGAAATGAATGTTTATAAATGCTGGTGGGAGAATAAATTATCTTGACTACTTCAGAAACTGGTCAGCAGTTTGTACTAAAAATAAATAATCTCAATACCATCTAGGCCAGAAATTTTACTCCTAGGTATATACCCAAAGAAATGTATAAATTTGTTCACTGAAAGACATGTACAACTGGATATATCCATATTGTAATACCTACCAATACAACTTTCCAAATATAGTAAGAATAAATAGATTGTATCATATTCAAAAATATAGAAGCATACAGCAATATGAATCAATGAACTAATGGTACATGTAAAAACATAGGTGAATCTTGCAAACACCATGCTGAGATACAAAATAGTATATACCAGATGAATTCAATTATGTAAATTTCAAAACAAAGCAAATATGACTTATAATTTCAATAATAAAATCATGTTGGAGGGGATAGTGACTTGGATGAGCCACACAGGGAACTTTTGACTTGGTAGATATATTCTCTCCTGCCTCTTTGTGTGCTTACAGGAGTATTTATACTCTTAAAATTCATTGATCAAAATTCATTGAGCTACACTTAGGAGTTTTACATTTTTCTGCATGTATAATTCAATGGGAAAAATGTAACAAGAAAGGTCAAATCACCCATGACAACCAAAAAAATTCCTTTTATATTGTTGCCAAAGGGCCAACCCCCTAATATATAAAGAGCTCCCCAAAATCAAGAAGAAAAATATTTACAAGCTAATAGTGAAATGGGCAGCAGCATCTTCAAGTATGGGCAGATATTTCACAAATGGTTAAATGGCCTTTAAATATATAAAAAGAATATCAGTCTCATTCAAAATAAAAAATGCAAAATAAAATGGCAATAAGATACCATTTCTCAACTATCAGTTTGAAAAAGAAATCCAACTAACTAAAAATAAATGAATAAAAATAAACACACATATCTTTAAAAAAATAAAATAGAGTATTTACAGCCCAGAAAAGAAAGAAAGAAAGAGAAACAAAATCCCAAAAGTTGACAATATACTATATTGGTGAGGCTCTAGGGAGAAGTAAATGATGTATTTCATCTTAAGCTCTAGTGAAAAAATAACTCGCACAAAGTAAACATTAAATATTCACTTTAAGATTTACAAGTTAGGTATGTATAACTACTGAGAGGGACTATGGATTTAAAATTCAATCCAGAGAATATATTTTTTCCTACAATTCTCAGCCCTCAAGGAAGCATTGATTCCTTGTGGAAAAAAATAACTATTTCAATAAAATGACCCTAAGAAAGTTATAGTTGGATCTGAAATTTTCCTTGAAGCTGGAAAGTAGCTTAAGTGTTCATAAATATAGAGGTAGAAAAAAATCTGGGGAAGAGCTAACTCTGAAATGCAGGATTTATTCTATAGGAAGGAGAACCAAATGGCAGAATTCAGGAGGATTCATTTGCTTTGTAAACCACTTATGATACTACTTTTTAATATTTTCCCCATGGCCCAAACTCCTTTCTCCATGAGTTTTGCTTAATTGCAAATGGGAGATTGGTTCCCTAATGTCAAAATTTCTAGCCCCAATCCTATAGTCACATTTCCTGAGGATTAAAAGACAGAGAGACCCCAGGTACCCCTGTAATATTTCAAATGGTGGAGAAGACAAGGAGATTTCGGGGAGTGAAACATGACTTTGGACAATGCCACAAACCCAAGAGATAAGGGCACGAGGAACATCAGAGACACTTTCAGAGCACAAGGAGCCTCAGTTCTGAGAGAGGGAAATTACTTTTACTGGTTATGCTCTCCTTGACCTTAGAAACTGAAATTTTTCCTTACTGGAGGTCATTTCGACAACAATGGGTTTGTCTTAGGGAAACAGGCTACAGAGTACAGCAGAGGGGAGGGATGATCATGGCATGTGGATTAAAAATAATTTAGGAATAAAACTTATTTAGAGTAAAAGAAAAAGAATAGTGATATTCAAATATTTAAGTAACAAGAGTAAAGTAAGGTGCTGAGTTTAAGTTGGACAATTTTTTTTTTTTTAATTTTGGGATTGCTACTTATGGGAAGGTCTAACGACAGTAGTGGGAAATTATGCTGGGCAATTCTCTGGAAGCATGAGTGATCTCTTCCCCCAAAACAATGTAGACTTGGTAAGACATCTGCTTAGAGGTTTGGGAAATGACCTCAATAATCAAGTGGATGAACCCCTATTTACCAAGGAACCATATTACTGCATGTATGTGATTAGCAACCTGGAAATGATTACCAGTGGTTTAGGGACACTACAAACTCATTTTAGTGACACAATAGTCCAGGAAGTTTGCTGGCATGCACGGTATTATTACACCCATTAGGCATCATAAATGATACAAAGAGATACACTTTTTTTTCAGGACCATTTTAATCATGCCTCTTGGTCACCGCTCCTATTCTACTAAAGATAAGAAAAGAAAAAACATTTCACACTATTTGACACTAAGAAATTATGCACTTAAAAATATACTTTATACTAAGACAGCTTGAGGAAAATGCACTTCAAATGATTGTTGTGAGGTATTTATTTAATGTAATTTAGATGAATTAGGATGTAAACATATTTCTGAATACATCTTCATGATTCTTAGTCTTTGAAATCTGTCTCTTGTATTATTATAAAAGTTCTTTTTAACAATTATTGTTTCCAGGAAATGTCATTAAAATCAAAATTTTCCTTTTCCTTCCTTTCTTCCTTCCTCCCTGTCTCTCCTTCTCTTTCTTTCTTTCAAAAAGAGTAGTGAATAATATCCTTTGAAGGTGTGGACATTACAACTGGCTCAGACTAAATTTTGAATTGGGTGAAACTGGGCTTTGGAGACTTCATTTCTATTTTCACTGCCTTTCTTCCTTCAGGTCAACTTGTCTGGGTCTCAAAACTTCTCTGCACCATCGGAAGGTAGGACCCCGCCCCATACTCAGAAGCTTTTATAGGCTATGCGATAACTTCTCTTTTCCCTCCTATCAAACAAATCACAATATGAGTGGTGAATGATGTATCTATGGGAACAGTGTACATTTTATCAGGATAATAATTTAACCCAAAGTACCTAAACTTTCATTATTCCTTCCTGCCTATAAAATAATTCTGCATATTTGTACTATGGATATGATTAATTATAAATAAATTGATGACCAAAGTATTTTAGTGGTCATGGGGAGATACGTGCCACAATAAAAACAATTAGGATTTAAATCCTTTATTCTATCCACCTCTGTGCTGTTTTACATCAACTCATTGAATCTCCCTAACAACCCTCATATGAAAATTACCTGAGTCAATTGTTCAAGGACAGTAAACTAATAGTATAAAAACAGAATATATGCGGCCTCTACTCTCAGTGACTGCCTCTTTGAATGATTTAATCAATACTCTGGAGTGAGAACATTTAAAGCACAAAATCAGTAGATTGTATAGCAGTGAAAAAATTAATAACAAGCACCAGGAGTTCTAACATATACAATAGCAAGACCATGGCATATAGCTCGGCAAGGACTATTCAGTATAACCAGAACAAAGTAGGATTACACAGGGCTGCTCCTTGGGCCAGGTGCCTTGTTTAACATCCAGTGTTTACTGGCTAATTGTAAAAAGAACGCCTAATCACTGAATAAAATTTGGAAATGCAGAACACAATTATATAATGAAAACTATTAATAATCCCAAAGTCACAGATAATCTAAATTATCATTCTTGTAGTGTTTTCCAATGCTTTTGTATGCTTACATTTACATATATTTCAGCAATATTTGGAAAATATTTCATATTTTATATTATTCCTGCCCATACACTAAGACATTGTAAGCATCATGAATAGGTATTACATATTTAAAATTAATTTTATTGACTATGTAATAATCTAATCAATGGATACATGATCTTTGACATTTCTCTGTTCTGAAACATCAAGCTTATTTTTTCTAATTTTCCCATTATGTACATATAGCAATGATGTTTATCCTAGCATGTAAATATTTTTGTGCATTTAGTCATACATCTAGAATGTTTTCTTAAGGAGGGGCTCCTGGGTGGCTCATTTGGTTAAGCGTCCGATTTTGGCACAGGTCATGATCTCATGGTTTGTGGGTTCGAGCCCTGTTGTCAGGCTCTGTGCTGACAGCTCAGAGCCTGGAGCCTGCTTCAGATTCTGTGTCTCCCTCTCTCTCCCCCTCCCCTGTTTGCACTCTCTTTCTCTCAAGAATAAATAAATATTAAAAAATTTTAAAAAAAAGAAGTTACCCTCTCTAAAAATTAAAGTGTTTATAAAAGCCCTTCACTCACGGAATCACTTCTTGACTGACAATTATTATCTTAATAGTAATACTTATATTTATGTGCTGCATTGTACGTTGCTCAAAGTTTGAGTACAACATTCCTGAATTATATATTTGCTTGATACATAAGGAAAATGAAGCACATGCCCAGCATGTGTGTGTGTATGTGCAAGGTCATATATTTGGTAATTATCACATCCAGGACTCACACTGGAGAATCTATATAATGTTCTTCACAGCTCTGTCCATTGTGTAATCACAGTTTCCAGAAAACAGAAGATTATATTATACTGAAGCTTTATTACAGGACAGCCTGTTTTGAAAATCTTTGTACTTGGAGGTGTGGCTTAATGGAAGGAACAGTGAGGCCATCAATGAATACCACACTTTTTTTAGTTCATGATATTTGATACAAATATAAAAGTGCTTTTGACATAAGTAAACTAAGTGAAAATGTTTGTGCTATTAGTCCTAGCTGTGTTAACTCCTACTAATTACCCTTTGGCTAAATATCATGATAAATTAATTCCATGAGTGCATTACCTTGGGTCCTTGGGGTTTTAGCCATATTGACTTAATTACCAGGAGAAGAAAGGAGAATTTACCTTCACTGATAGTGACTTTCAAGGGTGGTAATTTTACATGCTATAATAGAAATCCATTAAAAATCAGCAAGAAAAATGAATTGAAAGGAATTAAGTTAGAAAAAATTGAGTAAATTAGACATTTATTGAAGCTCCAATGTTTCGGTTTCTCCCAATCCTAACAGATATGATACCTTCTTTCTGTAACAAATAATTAGTAATGCCTCTTTACTATCTTGATCTTTGCAATACTCCCACTTAGCAAACTAAATGAAGATCAAGGATTAAAACATGGTTGTTAAAAAAAAACAAAAACAAAACAAAACATGGTTAAGATACAGATATGTAATTGTTAATTCTCATTATTCTTGCTGAAGTTATAAAACGCAGTATGTTAATTATTTTCTCTGTTTCACATCCCCTGCCCAGCTTCTGTGTTGCTTGTAAGTCCACAAGCCAGCATCAGGTTCTAACCACAGGATCACAAAGCTCCCAGGATTCTGACTGTGTTGTTTCTGGCAAGTAGTGTTCCAGAAATGGGAAGATTCAACAACACCTTTTCTCACCCCGATGGCTTTGTTCTGGTGGGCTTCTCTGAATGGCCCAGACTAGAAATGGTTCTTTTTGTGGCTGTCTCCACCTTCTACATAATGACCCTCCTCGGAAATTCAGCCATCATTTTCTTGTCACACCTTGATCCCAGACTCCACACACCCATGTATTTCTTTCTGGCTAATCTCTCTTTCTTGGACCTCTGCTACACTACCTCCACTGTTCCGCAGATGCTGGTCAACATACAGAGCCACCGCAGAAACATCAGCTACACGGGATGCATAGCTCAGCTTTTCGTCTTCCTTGGCTTAGGATCCACTGAATGCATACTTCTCTCAATAATGGCCTTTGATCGTTATGTCGCTATCTGCCGGCCTCTCCATTACATAGTTATCATGAACTCGAGGTTTTGCCAACAAATGGCAGCGGTGGCTTGGGGAACAGGTTTCAGTAACTCCTTGGTGCAAACAGTGTTAACTTTCTTGTTACCTCGCTGTGGTCAATATCGGGTAGAAAATTTCTTTTGTGAGGTACCTGCTATGCTTCAATTATCATGTGTTGATACACGGACCAACGAAGTCGAGATGTATGCAGCTGTGGTGATCATAAAAGTTATCCCTGTGGGATTAATTCTGTTCTCTTACATCAACATTGTCAGAGCAGTGGTTGGGATCCAATCTACTGAGGGTCGCAAGAAGGCCTTCAACACATGTGGGTCTCATCTGCTGGTGGTCGTTATGTTCTATGGCTCAGCTATCAGTGGTTATGCATATATGGTGCCCAAGAGCAATTCAGCCAAACTGAAGGGCAAGCTTCTTGCTCTCTTTTATGGACTTGTAACTCCAATGCTTAACCCTCTTATCTACACCTTGAGAAACAGGGATGTGAAGGGAGCAGTAAAGAAGCTACTGGGGAGAGAAGAGGAGGGGTGGAGCACGGCTTAGGAGAAGGTGGTTCCTTGCAATTCGTGTTCCTCACTCCCAGAATGCCTGCCATGGACACCATCACCACGGTCCCAATAACAGTGGCTGCCTGTTATTCCTATTACCTTTGTATTTCAGAGGAAATAAAATGCTGACTATTCTCCCCCTAAAATAATGAAAGAGCTCTAAAAATAGATAATGAATATTCACAGATTTTAGTAAAGTATTGCATTTGTCACCATGCTGTCTTTTCCAATGAAGTCTTAAAATTAATAACTAAGTAAGTTTTCTTATCACATGGCACACTAAAACTGATGATTAAGGGGCTAATCTTGAGACTTGTTTAAAAAACAGGAAGAGGACTGTCTGAAATAACTACATTATGCCACAAAATTAGAAGAATGCCCTTATACTCAAGAGGGAACTTCATTTCCTCCACCCATATTTTCTTGTGTTGTCAGTATAGCTGTTGTACCTCTGAACTCATTTTAGTCAATATTAGAATGCAGCATCCTCAGAGAGCCACGTCCATGCTATGAGCATTGACACAGTTCTGGAAAAAAAAGGCGTGGATGTATAGAGAGCTCTCTGCAAGACCTCTGCCTGTTTGTTCATTTATCCGACCCTTCTAGCAGCCTCTTTTAGCATATTTTAAAAATTCAACATGTTCTCATATGGAAGTTTTTCCTCATGGCCAATATACAGACAACATGTATATCTCTCAGCAATGGCTTTTGATCTGAAAACACTTGTTTCCCAATCAGTATAAATTTTATTTTTGGTGCTCAATCATGTTTATCAGCATTCTCAGCAGGCAAAATAGAAAAATAGACATTTTTCTCCAAAATGAAAAGCAAGAAAGCATAGAAGTTCTGCACACAGAATAGATATCCCCAATGCCATGTGTTTAAGGTTTTTTTTTTTTTTAATTCTGGTTAGCTAACGTACAGTGTAATAGTTCCAGGTGTAGAATCTAGTGATAGAACACTTCCATACATCACCCAGTGCCCATCACGACACATGCCCTCCTTAATCCCCATCACCTGTTTCCCCCATCCCCCACCCAAAGTTCCCTCTGGTCACCGGAAGTTTGTTCTCTATAGTTGAGAGTCTGTTTCTTGGTTTGCCTCTCTCTCCCCAGTTCCGGTTTCATAGATTCTACATTTTATGTAACCATTGCTGGATGAAAGGCCTACCTCGAGGCAAGGATGTGTAGGCTTGACACAACCAAATATCTCGCATGTACTATGAAAACAGCCCAAACATCGAAAGAACATTCCTACTATCAATACGTCTTATTAAATTTCAATTACTTCTCTTCCTATCTTCTTGTGCAAGTTATGGTTTCACATTTGGAACAGAGGGGAAAAAATGACCACATCTTCATCTGGGTAAATTTACAGCAGAAGAATATGAAAAAGCATCTACTCTCAAAACTGTAATGTACAAGTTATTTTATTAGTGGCAACACACAGTGGTCCTTTCTACCTATGTCTGAGCAGTGGGTATATAGTTCAATTCTCCTGATGAGTAATAAAAATGAGCTGTTTGAAGATGTGACAAAATTTCTGACATCTTTTTCTATAAAGACTTCATTTTTGGAGGAGTAGATTTAGATCTACAGCAAAACTGAGAGATTCAGAGAGACCCCCTCCCATGCCCCTGCCCCTCTGCACACAGCCTTCCCCACTATCTACACCAGAGGGGACATTTGTTATAATTGATGGACCCACACTGACACATCATTATCACCCAAAGTCCATTATTTACATGAGGGTTCACTCTCAGTGTCCATTCTGTGGGTTTAAGATAAATACACAATGACATGTACCCACCATTATAGTATCATACAGAGTGTTTTCACTGCCCGAAACGTCCTCCGTGCTCTACCTGTTCATCCCTCCCTCTCCCAACGCCAGGCAAACACTGAACTCTTTACTGTCTCCATAGTTTTGCCTTTTCCAGAATGTCATACAGTTGGAATCATTATGGTATATAGCCTTTTCAGGTCAGCTTTTTTTCACTTAATATGCATTTAAGTTCCTCAATGTCTTTTTACGGCTGGATAGCTCCTTTCTTTTTAAAAAGTGATGAATCATATTCCACTGTGTGGATGGACCACAGTTTATTTATTGATTCACCTACTGAAGCACATCTTGGTCCTTGCTTCCATGATTTTTCAATTACGAATCCAGCTATGATAAACATCCATGAGCAGGTTTTTGTGAGAACATACATTTTCAACCACTTTGGGTAAATACTAAGGAGTGTGACTGCTGGACCACACGGTAAGAGTATGTTTAGTTTTGTGAGAAACCACCAAACTGTCTCCCAAAGTGGCTGCGCCATTTTGCATACCCACCAGGAATGAATGAGCGTTCCTATTGTTCCACATCGTCACACACACTTGGTGTTGTTTGTGTTCTGGATTCGGGTCATGCTCATTGGTATATAGTAGTATCTCACTGCTGCCTTAATTTGCATTTACATAATGACGTATGATGTGGAGCATCTGTTCATACGCTACTCTAACATCTGTTCCTTGCTGAGGTTAAGGTTGTGGGTGCACTTGTTAATGAGGTTGTTTGTTTTCTTAATGTTGAGTTTTAATAGCTTTTTGTATATGTTGGATACCAGTCCTTTATCAGGTATGTCTTTTGCAAACATTTTCTCCCAGTCTGTGGCTTGCCTTCTCATTCTCTTGGTCTGTCATTCCTCTTCTATCCCAATATAAATTTCCTCATTTTTTCTAATATGTATATGCTTGTGTGTGTGCCCTATGTACAGGTGTTGTATTTCAGAAGTGTATACAGGATGAGAAATCACGTTTCAGACATTACAGACATTGTATTCCCAATCCTCTCTAAGGGATCATTACTATCCACCCTCCCTAAGCATTTACGTATCTTATGTTGTTTGTGACTTCATAGAGGGGGTAGGGAGTAGGTTTTGTGATTGACTCTTGGTTTTTCAAATACACTGATCTTTTCTGGATTCTATCTTTATGTAAATAAAGTTGGTATTCAAGTTGTTTGGCAGAATTAAAAAGAAAAGTTAGTGGGTTTTACCCCCATTTACAGGCCTGATATGTATCACATGCAGAAAGGTAAGGGCTACCGAGCAGTGTCTTTTCTGATAGTCTGTTGTGACCTCAGGGTGTAAGAGGTGCAGGATGGAGTATTTCAAAGGATCTTGTGTGTGCATGGTCCCGAACTTTTAGGCTTCATTTCTTGGTCACATATGGTAACTATAACCCTGGGAAATTTCCATTAAAATGGTTGGTTCTTCAATTTTGTTGAATTTTTTTAAGCATAAGGGACCTTCCCTTCTTCTGAGACTTTTACAGCTACCCTTTATCAGATGAAGAAAGTTCTCTTCTATTGTTGGTAATGCTAGGTGCGTCTTTATGTTAACGTGAATGGATGCTGTATTTTATACAGCTTTTACTGTCTAAAGAGAAAACAAAGACTTCTACATCTATTGAAATGATTACATAATTTTCCCTTGTTAGTTTTTCTAATATAATATATTCTGTTAACTGACTTTTTAACATTAAAAAGAACTCTGAATTCCTACAATAAAATCAACTTTGTTATAGTCTGTTTTCCTTTTTATAAATTGCTAGATTAAAAATGCTAATTATTAGCTGGAATTTTAGATTATGCTCATGAGGGAGACAGGCTTGCAACTTTACCTTCTAATCGAAGTCAGAGGATTTGGAATACTTGATATCAAGATTTAGTATAAAGAGACAGCAATTATGGTCTCTTATGGGTGTAGGAATACACACAGAAAACAGTGAAGTACAGTAGAGAAACAGACCCACATGAACCTGGACGTTAGGTTTATAAAGAACTTGGCAGTGGAGAGGGGGCATGGCGATATTTAATAAGATAAATAGTACTTTGTCTATCCACATAAAATAAATATTGACACTTTGCCTCAGAAACTACTTCCCCATAGAGTTTAGATATTATAAATTTGAATGGCAAAATATTAAACCATCTGGGAAAATAACCCTGAAGAATATGATCATGATCTTGGGGTCGGCAAAAGTTTAAAAAAACCTAATGCATAAGTAGCACTAACTATAAAGGCAGTGACTGATAAATTAGACCACATTAATTCTAGAAACTTCTGCTAATCACAAGATACCGTTAAGAAAGTGAAAAGGCAAACAACAGAGTGAGAGAAGATGTTTATAATACAACTTCAAAAGCTAGACCGGAATATATAAATAGTTATAAATCAAGAAGAAAAAGACAAATGACCTAATGAAAAATGTCCTGAAGTGCTTCACAAAAAATGAAATGACCGATCAATATACAAAAAGATATTCACCTACATTAGTCACCAAGGAAATGCAAATTAAACTCACAGTTCAATACCGCCGCATGCTTACAGGGTTACCTAAACTAAAACAGACTGATAGTTCCAAGTGTTGGCAAAACGTGAATAGATGGAATTCTCATCCATGGCTGGTGGGAGTCTAAGTGGCTCGTCCATCTTGGAAACCAGTAGGCAGTGCACCTACTAAAGCCTAGTGTATGCATATCTTAGTACCCAGGAATTCTGCTGCTACAGATACTCAGAAAATAGCTCAACTAAAATGCTTATGCAAACAGTATTAATAATAAAACCAAATAGAAATTGCCAACTATTCATCAGTAGTAAAGTAGATCAATAAAATTGTAATATATCCATATATATAATACTATACGCAACGAAACAAAGCCTCGCTACCTGCAACATCCCAGGTGAATCTCAGAAACAAGTCAGATGGAAAGATTAGTACTACATGTTTGGACGCACGAAAATTTCAAAAACAGGTAAAACAAACTTTGTAGACATCTGGATGATGATTACCTTTGGGGAGGAATGTGGAAACAGCAAATGGGATGGATATGAGGGGGTCTGGAGGTGGGGTAACATTCTAGATTTCCATTTGGAAGTGGTTGAATGTGTTTTGTTCTCACTTTGTGGTAATTCAGTTAGGTTTAGTGTTTTCTTCATTATGCATGTTATACTTTATAAAACAATTAAGAATCCACGTCAAATGGGATAAGCTGATAGTATGCTGTTACTTGTAAAACAAACAGGATGCCTTTGCATTTCAAGAGGAATATTTTCATTATCTCCCTCTTTATGAAGACAAGGAATACTGATCTGTTTGCTAAAAAAAAAAGTCTTATTTATAAAAATTGAAAATTGTATCAACTCTTGTGCACATTAGATCCATAAAAGTAATAGAACATGATTTAAAATAGAAACCAAAGCGTTCATGTACAACAAAAGAAATAAAGACGTGCCACTAAATATCATTAGATCACTCCAGAATCCTCACTGATGAGAAATCCTAGTAGTGACCTGATTCCCTTTGAACTTGGTGAGATATCCTTCTGTGCTCATGTCCCTTAACATAGTGACATTGGTTTCCATCAGTTTTTTATTAAAAGATGAGCTGGCTTAAGGTTTGGGAAATACTAAATCTTGATTTACACAGCTCTACAAAACCCTCATTTTCCTGAATCAATTTGTCCAATTTGCAATGACTTGACTTCTCTTACCTAAGGAGGCGTGAAGGAGCACTGATTACAGTTCTTTCATCATTTAAAGACTTTAGCAAACCAAAGAAGGCTGAATGTGAGAGAGCAGGGGTTCAGTTTCTTTTCATTTTTGTTAACACCAATACAATTTTGTTACAATACAATACAATTTTGTTAACACCAAAAATATCTGTTGGAGAACCTGGGATGCTACGATACACTTTAGCACACAAACTCCATTTTGCACACCGACAATTATTGGGCCTGCCCTGAATCTACATTTTAAAAAGTCAGAGTGTTGGGGAGAGGAACAGAGTCCTGAGCTTCAGGCTGGGAACACTCACAGTCGTACAGACACAACGCACAGAGAAGATTCAGCAAAAGTCAGAGAGACAGAAGACTAAACCTCTCACCCTGGGACTCCCGGGGCAGAAAACAGCCCTGCTAGACAGACAAGGGTCCTCACACAAGTAAGCACACGCACTTACACACCGAACGAATCAGATTCACCCTTCGCCTGGCTGCGGCCGGATTCCCAAGATCTGTCACTGGACAGAAATCACGTAACACTCGAAATGTAAAGGTCACGACTGAAAATCCGGTCTGCTGGCACCACGGCGGACACGACTGGCTGTGCACCATCAAAACATCAACGGAACGCTAACTTGGCAAAGACTCAGGTGTACATGCAAGACCTAACACAGCTCAACCGGGAAACTCACCAGAACAGACTCGGGAGGGTGGCTGCAGCCGAGGAGGTCCCCTGCAGACCACCTGTTTCCGTTGGTCCAGCGTGGGGTCCAGGGGCGAGGCATCGCAGGGACCTCCAGGGATGCACTGCTAATTAGCTCAAAGACGTCCAGCTAATCAACGGCACACTATTTATACCGGAGATCAATCAGGGGACTGATTTAACTCGGCAAGGCCAACACTTACAGAAGAGAAAGGGCTGAGACCCGAGCAGGTTCACTGGGGACATTCTGGACTGGTCACATCTGCACTGCAGGTCAACAACTGGCTGGCAGGTGACACAGGTGTGTGTCAGGAGACGCAGCAGAGAGACGGCAGGAAGCAGTGTCCGCTGCCTGTGGGTCTGGTCCTGCAGCCGGCAGCCAAGGTCCTCTGATTCAGGCTCCCTGTGCCCAGTCTTCAGCGCGAACCTGGCCAGGTCCGTGCCCTGCGACAAGCCAGCGTGAAGACGCGGTTGACCCGCTTTGAGACGGGAGGTAGGGTGTGCGCGCATGCGTGTACGTGCGCGTGCGTCCTGTGTGTCCTTGTGCATGCGCGCGAGTCCTGTGGGTGCGTGAGCACGAGTGCGCGCGTCCTGTGAGTGTGCGTGCATCGTGTGCATGCGTGTGCGCGTGTCTGTGTGCGTGGGCAAGAGTGTCACGTGTGTGTTGTGTGTCGTACGTGGGGGAGCTGTGCACATTCAGGAGGGGGGTAATGATACAAAACTCACAGAGAGCATATGGTGACATAAATGGACATATACAAGTGGGGATTAATTATTGCCCAGTTCTTCCAGCTTGTGTTGTCTTTTTCCTGGAGATCCACCGTGTTTCGTCAACGGCATCTTGTAAGATTATGAGTAAAATAAAGAGATTTTGCCTAAACAAACGTCTTCGCCCCCCTTCTAGCAGTCGTCCACAGAAACTAGCAAATCAGGGTCAGGCAGTTTTTGAAAAAGATCCACATAATTATTCAGTACCCTACCCTGACACGTGCATTTGTCAACATCGTGCTAACGCAGGCTTCGCGGAAACAGCGTAATACTGGTTTCAGGTGTACTATGTAGTGACCCGTCACCTACAACCCCTGATGCTCCGCCCGGTGTCCTCCTCCATCCCCATCAGCCCTTTCCCCATCCACCCCTCCCCTCTGGTGGCCGCCAGGGTGCTCTCTAGAGTTCAGAGTCTGTTTTATGGTTTGCCCTCTCTGTCTCTTTTTTCCCCCTATGTTTATCTGCTTGCTTCTTAAATTCCACACATGACTGAAACCATTTTGCTTAGCCTAACACCCTCTGGCTCCATCCAAATGGATATGTTTTGAATAAACTGATAACCTTCGCTCATTCTACTAAACTGCTTTCCTCTCCATTTCTCCTTCCCTCATAAAATTGCTTATTTGAAACATATATTTAAGCATAAAGCTATATAATTACATATAACAATGCTAATTAAAAAGCCAAATATGAACAAATAAAAACTAAGTAACTAGTAGTGTGTATTACTATTCCTGGAATAAGTATCTTTTTTCCTTGGAGAGCATATTACTTGGGACACTTTAAGGATTTGAATGCGTTATGTTAGAGGCTCTGCTGCTACGTACAACTCCTACTTAGCAGTGCACACACCCGCGTATTTTAGGGGAAAGACCATGCTAGCACTTCTCCCAGACAGGCTGTGCACCTGTGCCAAAACATTCTGTAGCTCTGAACACCTGCCTTTATTTTCTTCTCTCGTCCCTTCACTTCCAGCCAGGTCTCCTTCCACAAAACTCTCCCTTTTAACTCAACTTGCTACTAACTTCCTTAGCATTCTTCCAGTGCTAAGGCCATTTAATGATACTTAAAGTAATGTCCTTCGATTAAAAAGCTCTAACAGGGGCGCCTGGGTGGCTCAGTCGGTTGAGCGTCCGACTTCAGCTCAGGTCACGATCTCACAGTCCGTGAGTTCGAGCCTCGTGTCGGGCTCTGGGCTGATGGCTCGGAGCTTGGAGCCTGCTTCTGATTCTGTGTCTCCCTCTCTCTCTGCCCCTTCCCCGTTCATGCTCTGTCTTTCTCTGTCTCAAAAATAAATAAACGTTAAAAAAAAATTTTTTTTAAAAAAAAAGCTCTAACAAGCACATTTGCTCCTTCGTGCTGACAGATGGAGAGGGGCAAAGTCCTGTGTCCAGGATAGAAAGTCCACAGAATCCCAGCAGCTTTCCTCACCTTACCCGAACCACCTGCTTGAGAGGTTACCACTGAATCTGGGGCGCATAGTGAAAGATTCCCAAACACCTGTGCCTTCTTAACAAATACAAGTTTATACATCTCACACAATGAAGTCCACTTTGTCCAGAATTCGCGTCTCTCTGGCCTTCTATTCCAACGTCCCCCAGCTTTGGAGTTGTCCTTTGTGTGCAAGGTGTAAGCCAGGCTGAAGCGGACGTCATACTGGGCTCCCAGGCCGCAGGATGGACAGAGAGGGGCAAAGCAGGGCAGTCTCCCTCCCTTTCAGGAAACCTCTTGGTCATACCAACCTGCCTCTGTTCGCATCTTCTCGGCCAGAGTTAGGTGTGGGTGCACCTCACTGCAAGAGAAGCTGAGAAAAGTTCCTGAACTAGAGCATTTGCCACAAATAAAGTCTGTATTCTGTTACTAAGGGGGAGAATGTTGGAGAGGACAGCTGTCTCGTCCTGTATGGATAAACCTAATAAAAACCCCTTGGCTCTGTGTTCGAATTAGGGAGTGATCACTGTAGGAGAACTACATTTTAATCACATTCAAGCTGTCAGGTTCTAATTCAGGAGGACTTAAAGCAAAGAGTACAAACCAGAATGTATACTTGGGACAGTAAGCTCTTGTGTGGGGTTCCCATGAACACGTTCTCACTTCACCTGAGAGGGCTCCAACCAGGAGAATTTTCTACCTAAATGACACTTTCTCCTTTCCTATGTCTCCTTGCCTTTGTATCATGACAATAATAGGGACATAGTACCTTACCCACTTTTCTGTAGCATTTAAATAAGAAGCATTCAGTACCTTACAGTTTTTTCCTGTAAAACTGTATTTACAGTTTTATTTATTTATCTATCCTAATATATATCCTTTGACTTTTGATGATTTTATTATTACCTTTGATAGAAAAAAGTAGACACTTTGTCAAACTCATGTGTAACAAGATTACTATGATTTATTAATTTGAGTTTTTTATAATAGTTGGAATAAATATTAACTGCATCGATGTAATATGACATGAATGTTACTTATGTAGTTTTCATAATTGTTTTTCATGAGTTTTGTTCAATCAGACAAAAAATTGAAATCTTAATATTTTATACTAATAGAGTTGTCAAAGATTTGGTTGCAACAGTGCATTTCATGGAATTCATATCATGCTTTGTACACAGACTGGGGTAGCAGTTACCCATAATATAGCTTTCATTATAACTATTGATTTTTTTTTGTCTTTTACTTTTATTTCTTTTACCCTGTTAGCATTTACCAACACATAGAGGAATTGCCCCCTGACAATTCCTGAGAGGCAGAATCACACTGCTCCCTGAGAGTCTCCAGTGAAAAGAAATCTGCCTCCTTGGGGAGGAAGAAGGCTAAGGATCCAGAGCCAGAAGAATCCAAATATAACTGTTCAAGCTCTGTTGTTTTCCAGGAAGGAGGAAGGCTCAACTATATCATCATGTAATTGACACAGCCTTGTGTGCATTCGTAGGGGGCAGCGGGAGCGTGGAGGGCATTGCTGGAGGGACATGATCCCATGAGACACAGAGGTGTCCTGAGAGCTGGGAGGTGCTGAGCACAATCCAAGCCTCTGGATGAACAGTCTTAGAGGATCCACAGACTTACAGCCTCTGGATTTTGAGAGGTTGTAAGGGGAGGGTGCAGAGGAAACCAGGCAGTGGCCATAACCACCTGGTCTTTCCCCCAAACGTTATGATTAAAGGAATGTGGCATAAGTGGATGTTTCCAGAAGAGAGGCTGTAGGAGATAGTGGCTTAAAGTGTGGAAACAGAGAGCCAGCACCTGCAGCATTTTCCTTCTGAGCACTATTTAATCAGCTATTTCCTCCATCTCCAGAGAGTGGAACAGTCTACCCAATTTGCCAGTATTCCTGTCATAAAATTGCTGTGAGTTGTTCTAAATTAAATCCTTCATAGGAAATGGAAATACCTTATTGTTGGGGAATGAACTACCTAGATTGTCCTGTACACGTTAACCCAATCAAATGACAAAATGGTTTCTGCTGCATTATTTTAAGGCATCACCTCAGGTCCTCGAAGAAGCGACTACAGGGAAATTGTGGAAAGCAACGGGTAACCACCTCTGTAATCCGTAACGAGCCATTTACATAGGTTGTATCTACTATGCAGACATTTTAGAAATGAAAACTTCATTATAATGAACATTAATACTTCTGAGTGTTTCTTGTATGCCAGGCACTGTGCTGTTTCAGATACAGTGTCTAATAATGTATAACAAGTTTTCCTTTGGTTGATTGGAAAAAAGAAATATTTTGTTATGAAAACGGAGATTAATAAGAGAATGAATCAGTCAAGGAACATTTCTCATTATGTGGAGATGACCCAATCATCTCGTGCTGGGTTATTTCCAAAGCAGAAGTCTATAGAGAGTGTTTGTCTTGGCTTTTAGGGCTGAGCATGAAAATCACCTTATTTCCCTCCTACTTCTCATACATCCACCTATCACTGAAAGTCCATGTCGAAGTGTAAACCTTCAGAATCTTGCCAGTGTCCAAGGGCCACTTAATCTGATCACATGGAATAGGAATCTATAAGTAGAATTTATCACGGGGCATGAAACTTGGATATCTTTAGGTTATATGATGTTACTATCTGCTTGATCACCCCCTTCATAAGTTACTCTTATAGACTGATAATAATATAGTTATATATTATATGGCATATATTTATTTTGTGTATGTTACAATTTAACAATAGAGAATAACAACAGAAAATAGTCCGTGCAGTGTCCTAGGAGTTCATTCATTGTTTCAGAAGGCAAGAGATTTTAATGCTGATTAATTGCATTTTCATGGCCATTTCTTACTTTTTATTCATGGCCTGCCTCCACAGTGTTTGCATTTTTAACTCAAAACAACTTAGCAAGAAAGATAGGAAGGCTTCGTCATCCTTCCTTCACGTGAAAATGATGAATCAGAAACTTGAAGTCAAGAAAAGGTGTCAGGTGAGAGCAGAAGCGACGTTCACACTCGGCTGCTGTACTAGCTGGAGGCCCTTTCTGCTTCCACTTCTTCACTGGCTGCACAGCAGTGATCGGTGTACGTAAGGCTGGTCTCCACCACATGGGCCTCAGGTCCCCAGACTAAGGCCAACACAGTAAATCCCGAAAACAGCAGGATTTGTGATTTAAAAAATCGGATTTTACCTGCTTCAGTATCAGGCCAAGTGACAGAGAGGGAGGGAAAAGAGACTGACTGCATTTGGTTGTACCCTCACCTCCAGTGAGTCCTGTGCATTCATTGTTATATGATTCAGTATTTATTTCCAGGCAGAGTGCCATTCTTTGTTCAACAGTTAGAAACGTTCACAGACCTTTGCTGCCTCTGTTAGCCTGTTTCTCCAACTGTCTCTGAACTTGTGAGGTTTTAAAATGTCCTTATCATAGGATGACTTTTTTGTTCATACTGGGAGGCCAAAGCACAACAGCTGCCATAGCACACATTAGGCCGTGTGAGCGGCCCCACTGCGTGCCGTCCACCCCCAGCATTGCCCGACTCCTAGCCCCAAAACAGGCCCAGCATTTCCTGTCTGCTGTCCAAACGGGGTGGGACATTTAGGAAAGGAGACCATCAGGATGTCACTGCTTGAGAAGGAGTCAGACGTTGTCCTTCTCTGCCGGGGACTTTCCACCTGGTCCCTCCATCGGCACCACTCAGGAAACTGCTGTCTTCCCAATATGAGGGAAGATGTGCAGGGTAAGAGGCCTGTGCACGTGTCTAACTGACAAATGGACTGACACCTTCTCCACAGGCAGAGTTTTCTGTCTGTAGACCCTGACTGAAGAGTCAGGAAATTCAAGAAAATGTTTTGGGTAAAAACAAACAAAGATAAGTACGTCATTGTCTGTTTTTGTTGCCTCAGGCTTCACTGAATTGTGTGCTTTCATGGGAAACATAGATGTTAAAAACAATTTCAATGCAGGAAAAAGGTTTATAAATGCTTTAATATCTGTATAAGTACATTATAATAGACTACTTGATGTGGGAGCCCCTGTCATTACGCAGAGTTGTTATTTCTTATTTCCCAGTTTTAGATCAGCTCACTTGTTCCCATCCTTAACTTTGGGCCTTTTGCATAGCTCCGTGGACACCCAAATTAGTAGATTAAAACGATCCACAACATAACTATTTTTTCTCAGGACATAACACTCAGGAGGCATCTTTATGTGTGTATGGATGTGTGTGTGTTTTCTGCTGTTCCTCTTTCCATCACGGCAGGTGCACAGCAAAACATGACATGGGGATGAAGAAGAGGCAGGAGAAATGACCAGGGATGGATGAAAATCCCACAAGAGGGAGTGTGTGTGAAGGTAAATCTATGGTGACAAACACCACAGTGTACCCGGACACAGCCGCTGCCATGGCCGATGCTTACTGCGCATTGAACCACTTTCTAGATGCTTTCATGGGAATTAACTCAACCTCATAGCAACCCTGTTAGGGACATACCACTGTCACCTCCTTTTACAAATGGGCAAATTGAGGAACAGATAGTTCCAGGAAATGTTGACTTTGACCCAGCCCTAGATGGCTGCATTAGGATTTGAACCCAGATAGAATAGCTCCAAAACACTCGTGATTACTATGCTACTCGGTGTGGATTGGAATGTGTGTTTCTGTGTGTGGGTGTACGTGTGTATGCAAGAACGCACATTTTTGTGCTAGGTTTTCGTGAGTGGACCTCATGTTCTTGTCTATCCACAATAACGTGCAACCTCAGGAAGCACTTTTGTGTTACATGTGCCAGCATCACACGTTACTGTGCGATAAACAGTGATGTGTTATGAACAAATGTACAAACGGGATCTCAGGTGACGCTAGAGCAGATAGAGTCCAGGCCGACAGGCATGCGACCTCCCTGCTCTCCCGCCCCTGGGATGGCAGACCTGGCTTGGAGCTTTGACTCATGACGTTTCCAAAGAACAACCCAAAGTGCAGGACGTCCACAAACGGAACGAGGGCTATTTTGCCGGGAGTTGATGTTCCTAGATTGAGAGAAAGGTGACAGTCACATTTGGGACATTTGAAGAAGATGAGATTTATCATAGCTAGCCTCAGAAAACAGACTCAGCACCCGTGGGCAGAAAAGTAAAGCTGAGTGTTCAAGCTTTTCCTCATTACACGAGAACTTATTCGTTAGTAAGTGTGGTGCGTGTAAGAGGTAAGTAAATACAATTAGTTTCTTTTAAATGTTTATTTATTTATTTGAGACAGAGAGAGAGCAGAGGGGGGGCAGAGAAAGACAGAGAATCCTAAGCAGGATCTGCACTGTCAGTGCAGAGCCCAACGCAGAGCTCGAACTCACGAACTGTGAGATCATGACCTGAGCCTAAATCAAGGGTCAGACACTTAACCGACTGAGCCACCCAGGCATCCTGATAAATACAATTCTGCACTCCGTGTCTGTGTCCAAGGCTCCACTCAGGAAGAAATGAGCAGTTGCCTTGGAGGCGTGTGAGTCACCAGGTGGTGGGAACACACGCAGGGACATGTCCACACCCGCTGTGGGGACAGGGCAGAGCAGGAGTGAGGAAGAAGTTTCCAGAGAGGAGAAGATGCATCCTGCAGCCTGAACGCAGTGGGCGGTCCACTTCACTGACTGTCCACTTCACTGGGTGGACAGTCAGGGCGGCAGAGGTCAAGTCCCTGCGAGAAAATCAGCACAAAGGAAACACGTGCAAGAAAGGCACACTCTAAAAGGTGCGAGTGCGTGTGGTTCGATAGGACAGTCACAGGAGGCCTCTGGCTAAGGGGCAAACGTCTCTGTCATAGTCACTGAGCCAATCCATGGGTTTGCATGAATGACGTTAATAAGACATCTGAATTGTAACTTGAAGGCAGTGCTCAGTTAGCAAAGAATTCTGTGACAGGGAAAGCCCGGCAGATGAGAAGAATCACCAGGAGAGTAGTCTGTTGCCTCAATGCAGTGAACGCAGCATGCAGTGTAGACGTGGTGTAGAGTGGGTACGGGCTCCTGCTGTTCCCACAGAGCCCCCAGGACACGCTGGCTTTAATTCTCTGCAGTACAGCGGTTATTTATTTACTGAATAGCTATTTAACCTCTACTTTCTTTCACTGAATAAGCCCCATTTGGAAAGAAATGGGTTGTTGTCTTTCATTGTTGAATCTCAGGACTTGCAGCAGGAAAGGCAGAATCTCTGTGCTCGGTAAACACGTGCTGAGTAAGTGTATGAAGGACTCAGTGACAACAGAAACGGGGAAAAGGAAGGATCGGTACAGAGGACCTTTGGTGGTATCTGAAGACTGATTAACAGACTGCATGAAGACAGAAATGAGCTGGAGTTAACTTTGTCTCCAACATCATGCTTGGTGACCAGGTGTATTTTTTTTTTTTACCAGAAATAACCTTTTATTCAATAGGATACAATAAAATGTATAAGAACATTGGAAACCACTCACCTGCCTCTGGCCCCATAAAATACTTTTGATAAAGCTCAGTGATTAAATGTATGGGAACTCCATGAATAAAACAGAAGGAAATTTGTGCTGTGCTCTTGGATGGCCAGAGAAGATTCTGCTAAGAGCAAATCTTCACTAATTAGTTTATAAGTTAGACTTTTTTTTAAAATAGTTTATTTATTTCTAAATTTACATCCAAGTTAGCATATAGTGCAACATTGATTTCAGGAGTTGATTCCTTAGTGCCCCTTACCCATTTAGCCCATCCTCCCTTCCACGCCCTCTCCAGTAACCCTCTGTTTGTTCTCCATATTTAAGAGTCTCTTATGTTTTTGTCCCCCTCCCTGTTTTTATATTATTTTTGCTTCTCTTCCCTTACATTCATCTGCTTTGTCTCTTAAAGTCCTCATATGAGTGAAGTCATATGATTTTTGTCTTTCTCTAATTTCACTTAGCATAATACCCTCCAGTTCCATCCATGTAGTTGCAAATGGCAAGACTTCATTCTTTTTGATTGCCAAGAAATACTCCATTGTATATATATACCACATCTTCTTTACCCATTCATCCGTTGATGGACATTTGGGCTCTTTCCATGCTTTGGCTATTGTTGATAGTGCTGCTGTAAACATTGGGGTGCATGTGCCCCTTCGAAACAGCACACCTGTACCCCTTGGATAAATACCTAGTAGTGCAATTCCTGGGTCAGACTAGATGAAGACAGAAATGGGCTGGAGTTAATGTTTGTTGTCAATGTCATGCTTGGTGACCAGGTGCATTTTTTAGCAGATCAGCTGGCATTGTGAACACAGAGTAGGATTGGTTCTTAAAGGCATGAGGGTGAGTGTAACTTCCAAACTTTTTGAGTTTTAGATTTGCAGGTAAGAAATGTACCTACCTGGCGTACTAGCACTCTTTAGAGGTAGATTTGCATTTATATTGAACGAATCCTTGCCTGCTGACCCCTTCCCAGGTCATGAACCTCAGCTGTTCCCAGTGGCAGGATAACAGCGAGTCCGTCAAGCACTTTGCATTCGCCAAGTTCTCTGCCGCTGCCGAGCAGTGCTTGCTTCTATTCACCCTCATCCTGCTCATGTTCCTCGCCTCCCTGACGGGCAACGCTCTCATAGCCCTGGCCATCTGCACCAACCCCACCCTCCACACGCCCATGTACTTCTTCCTGGCCAACCTGTCTCTCTTGGAGATTGGCTACACGTGTTCGGTCATACCCAAGATGCTTCAGAGCCTTGTGAGTGAGGCCCGGGGCATCTCCCGCGAGGGGTGTGCCACACAGATGTTCTTCTTCACGCTGTTCGCCATCAGTGAGTGCTGTCTTCTGGCGGCCATGGCTTTTGACCGCTACATGGCCATATGCTCCCCACTACACTATGCGACACGAATGAGCCGTGGGCTATGTGCCCAGCTGGCCGTGGTTTCCTGGGCAGTGGGTTGTGTGGTAGGCTTGGGCCAGACCAACTATATTTTCTCCTTGAACTTCTGTGGCCCCTGTGAAATAGACCACTTCTTCTGCGACCTCCCCCCTATCCTGGCTCTTGCCTGCGGGGATACATCCCGTAACGAGGCCGCGGTCTTTGTTGTAGCCGTTCTTTGCATTTCCAGCCCTTTTCTACTGATCATCGCTTCCTATGGCAGAATCCTAGCTGCCGTGCTGATCATGCCCTCACCTGAAGGCCGCCGGAAAGCTCTGTCCACCTGCTCTTCCCACCTGCTTGTAGTGACGCTCTTCTACGGCTCAGGGTCTGTCACCTACCTGAGGCCCAAGGCCAGCCATTCGCCAGGAACAGATAAGCTCCTAGCTCTCTTCTACACAGCGGTAACCTCCATGCTCAACCCCATCATCTACAGTTTGCGGAACAAGGAGGTCAAGGCAGCTCTCTGGAGAACCCTCTGGAAAAAAGCTTTAACTCGCGGGTAGGTACCGAAGGACTGTGCAGATCTGCTCTTTGAAAAGATGCACACACAACCCAAGAGGAAAGAAACATACACTGTGAGCCCTGTAGCCTGTGTAAGGACCTTCTGTGATAACACTCTGAGCCCTGCAGCCTGTGTAAGGACCTTCTGTGATAACACTCTGAGCCCTGCAGCCTGTGTAAGGACCTTCTGTGATAACACTCTGAGCCCTGCAGCCTGTGTAAGGACCTTCTGTGATAATACTCTGAGCCCTGCAGCCTGTGTAAGGACCTTCTGTGATAACACTGTGAGCCCTGCTCACAGTCCTGTGACCTTCACAGTACAGAAGGTCCTGTGTTAGGACCTTCTGTGATAACAGTGGCTGCAATTTTGGAGACATCTCTGTACTCACAGCCTAAGTTCTGATTGCCAAATTCTGGAAGGAAGTTGGCTACCAAAAATTTTTAATATGTGAGTCCAACACTAGACAGGTTTTCCAAAATATGTTAGTCTAGACTTAGTGTATAAATTGCCAGATTATATCTCAGAAGTCTGGCAAATTCTCATTCTGCAGTCTTAGTCATTTTCCAGTCCCCGAGGGTCCCATCTGACTCTCTGCCCTAGTCCCTGGGGAAAGTGTTCCCACATATGTCTGCCCCACATGACTCTCAAATCCCTAATAACTCCATGAAACACATTATTTCCTTCCATAAAAAATGTTTTAAGCATTCCAACTGTAATTATTGTTACATGACATGGAATTAATTCTTTCTGTGAGTTGCGTGTACTATAAAATATGTAAGCATGCAAAAAAAGAAAGCAAACACGTTTCAGAACATTAAAAGAAAAAAGTGGGAAATTTTTATCAGTCTCCATGGTGAAAATGCTTTTAAAAAGAGAATCATATTTAAATTATAGGATAGAAAGATAAAAATGAACTAAACATAATTAACATAAACAACTTAAAAGATTTTTATATAATTTACAAAATTTGCATATGTACAGATGAATTCTGGCTCCTTATGCTTGGAAATGAGCCACACACTATTCTCTCAAAGGAAATGAACATGGTCACAACACAGTAGCTGCAGGCGCCTGGAGAGGCATTGCCTGAGGCACCAACACCCAGCCCTCACAGGTGCTGGGATGCAGGAGGGTTTGCTAACAACTCAGGCAGCAGCTGTCATAGGACCAAGAGTAGCTGTGTGACCCAATCAGTGTGCACGATGACTAGTCCTGGGTGTGATGTAAATGTGGTCCCTGGTTAGCAGCACTGTATTGTACCTTTGACATGTGCAGAGAGGGCAAATCTGAAGTGCTCTCACCACACACACAATCTCTATTTGAGGTGATGGGTGTGTCAATAACTCAGTTGTGCTAATGCTTCATCACCTTGTGCACCTTAAATACATGCAGTTTTGCTTGTCAGTTAGTGGTAAAAGAAAAAAAGAATGTGCTAATGTGATAACTCTATCAGGGGACAATAGTCATGTCCACTAATGACCAAGATGTGTTTTCCAGATATCCCTACTTTACCAAAAACTGTCCAATTAATTCACACATAATGCATTGTGGTTCATATTTAGACATGTGCATAGTAATTGACAATGGGAATAATCAGAACAAGCAAAACTAACTGGGGAACAATTATGCTATGGAATAGGCAGAAATTATAGGCAGGCATTAGAAATGATGACCAATCCAGAAAAAAGAGTGATTATTAAAGCAAGTTAAAAACGATTTGTATACCATGACCATTTTTGTTTAGTTTTATAAATCTGAACGGATTATAATGGGATGTTCACAGTAGAATCTCCAGGCGTTCATGTTGCAGATGTTTTTCTTATCCTTGTTTCTAAGGTTTCTTCAATAAATATGTAATGCATGTAGAATACAGATACTAAAATATTTAAATGTAGACCTTTTGTTAAAACAAATATAATACATGCTTTTCAGAGCAAATTTATAAAATATATAAAAGTGTAAAATTGAAAATTTAATCCATTTATCTTCCTCGAATGCAGCCAATGTAAACATTTGGCTTATTTTATTTTAGCCTTTTTCTTTCCACTAATCACACACACACACACACACACACACACACACACACACACACTCAAGTCCCTTCCCATGAAAGATTATGTTATGAAAACATATATATGTTGTTTTGAAAGCAGTTGAATATATAAAAAGTACCAAAAATGCATCTTCTAGAACACTTAATGTTTGTTTTAAATATCTACATGGTCACGAATTAACTTACCCTCAGTATTTTCTCTACTGCATGTTCCTGAATTTTAGTTATAGGGAGACATTCTTTACTAACTCTGCTCCTCCAAGCCTGTGCCATGTGGTGTTGGGGAGACTCTGGAGTGCACTTTCCTCTGCACCAGCACAGACAGCGCCACCAACCATAATGACAACCACGTTTACCGAACTCTGAGTGTATAAAAGGGCAGTTTAAGCTCACTCCATGTGACCTTAAAAACCACCCTTGTGCTACTGTCCTCAGTCTACACGCCTGGAGGCCAGGAGCAGAGGCTGGAACGTCTCATCTCCAAAGTGAGCAAGGACCAGTGTGGGGCACCAGCCATGACTTCCAGGAAGGTTCATTCCCATTAGTTCTGATTCCCTGCATTCTCTGTCCCTGAGATAAATAAAGTGCAAGTGAAAAGACCAAACAATACCAGAGAGTGTCCACTGGGAAGGGACAAATACGCTGTTCAGGTTTCTTTCTAATTTGTGAGAGTTTTTCAGAGGGGTGATTTTATTTTTCTTTGTGAAATCCTCTCCTTTGGTTTGAATCAGCATATGTGATGTAAACAGTAACTTTTGATTTATATTTAAGAGTAACCCCTATACCCTACGACCCAGCAATCACACTACTACGTATTTACCCAAAGGGTACAAAAATGCTGATTTGAAGGGGCACATACATCCCAATGTTTATAGCAGCATTACCAACAATAGCCAAATTACAGAAAGAGACCAAATGTCCAATGACTGATGAATGAATAAAGAACATACGGTATACGTACACAATGGAATATTACTAGGCGATCAAAAAGCATGAAATTTTGCCATTTGAAATGATGTGGATGAAACTAGAGGGCATTACGCTAAGTGAAATAAGTCAGAGAAAGAGAGATACCATATGATTCCACTCATGTGGAATTTGAGAAACAAAACAGATGAAGATACGGAAGAAAATAAAGAAGAGAGGGAAACAAACTACAAGAGACTCATAATGATACATAACAAATTGAGGGTTGCTAGAGGGGAGGTGGGGGGAGATGGGCTAGATGGTGATGCGTACTAAGGAGGGCACTTGCTGGGATGAGCACTGGGTCTTGTATGTAAGTGAGGAATCACTGAATTCTACTCCTGAAGTTAATATTGCACTGTATGTTAACTAACTAAAATTTAAATAAAAAGACAAAAAAAAAAAAAGAGAGAGAGAAAGAGAGATTCCCAAACACCTATGCTTGTTATCTTTAAATCACACACATAAATTGTTTACCTCCTATTTACATAAAAACACAGTCAGCAGTATGTTCTGAGAGCAAAATTCTCAAATAGATTTTTAGAATGAGCTACAGTTTATCTCATTCAATAATAGATGAACCAGCAGAAGATAAGACAGGTAGCCCAGGGCTTAATGACAAGGAAATCTAGGCAGAGAGACAGTTTGAAAAGGAATTTATTAATTGTCTCACTCTTGGAGTTATTGTCTATACCAAGTTACAAAATCAGAGCATGCCATCACCTCTTCTAGGTTAACCTGTCTCCTTGCAGAATGCAAACCACAGGTCGGTTTGCAAACTCTAAGCCATGGGCCAAATCTGCCTACTGCCTATTTGTGTACATGAGGCTCAGTGGAGACGCCCCCAGCCCCCTCACCAACACGCGGTTCAGGGGCTGTACCTGCAGAGTTCAGTGTTTGCAGATGCCTGGTACCTGCCCTCCGCCGGAAACGTCCACACATGAGAAACACCAACAAAATGCAAGGGGTGGAAGTTTTTGGATCCTGATTGGAACAAACCAAAGACAAAAACCATTTAAGAAAATCTGAACATGGGCTGACGGATTATGGTAAGCAAATACTGTTCGTTTTCTTTCTATATTATTGTTTGCAATGATACAATGCCTGAGATTTACTTTTAAAAACTACAGCAAAACAAAATGAAAAAACAAAAACTGTGGGAGGAAATATTTGAAACAAAATTGGCGTGATGTTGATAATTGCTAATGTGGACTTGGATGTTGGTGGGTTATCTTATCCTCTCTTACCTCCGTGTACTATGTTTGAAATGTTCATATGTGAAAAACAGTAATCCTTTGTCCAGTATGTGTTACTGATTTCTATCTTGATTTCATATTTCTCAAAATAAATGCTCATGTGCCTTTAAGCTTTTGGAATGTGTTCAGACTTGCTGTATTATTCAATATTTGGTCAACATGTTGTGAATGTTCTGTGTATGCTTCAAAAACGCTCGTATAAACTCATTGGCTTGAGTGTCCTCTCTGCACGTCTGAGGTGATTTTTGTTGTGTTAACTATATTCCCTGTGTATCACTCATGTTTGTGTGTCTTTCTACCAGTGATTCACCCAACTCCGCTGTGGATTTCTCTCTTTCCTTTGCTACTTGTCCGATTTGGCTTCATACCTTGAAGCTATGTTACAGGAGATGTGTGAATCTTGGAGTGTTATAATTTCCAGGCTGATTAAATATTTTAGCATGATGAAAAGTCCTTCCTTATTACTGGTAATCACTCTTCCCTTAAAGTTTCTGTCATGTGATATTAGCATGTTTCAACTTCCTACTGTCTACCGTCACAGGGTATGTCTTTTTTTAACCTTTACCCTGCATCTTATATGTAGTTTTTATCTTAGTCTCTAAAAAAAATGCACTCTGGGGGCACTTGGCTGGCTCAGTGGGTGGACCATCTGACTCTTGACCTCAGGGTCATGAGTTCAAGCCCCACGTTGGGCATGGCGCCTACTTAAAAAAAAATTTAATTAAAAAACAGTACTCTGAAAATATTTTTATTTATTTGGACAGTTTGGGCCATTTACATTTATATAATTTATACATATAGTTTATATAATGTACTTTATATACAAATTTATATAATTCATACCCATAATTTAAATAATATAATTCATATAATTGCTGGAGTTGGTGGCTACTATTTTTCTATGCAGCTTCTATTCGTCCAATTTATTGCTTGCCTTTTCTTCTACTGCGTTTATGTTTTTATAATTAATCAAATAGTTTTATTATAACACTTGCCTCACCTTCAAGCTTGTTGGCATTACATTAAAGTCTTATTCTTTTAGTGGCTTAGACATTACAAGATACATCTTTGATCTGTCATAGGCTGAATTAAGTTATTATTTTTACCAATTTGTTTTCCCCATGAAATGATTTTGAGTGATTTCTCATTTATGCTATTAAATTAAAACAACAAGCCTTAAGACAGAGCCAAATCTTTCAGAGCTACCAGGTGAAAATGACAAACCAATGATTCTAAAGGATTTTTCTCAGATTATATTTACTGATGCCATATAGTAAAATAAGAAATCAATAACAAAGTGATAGTCAAAAAAATAAAATAGATAGCATTAACAAAATCATAGTCAACATCCCATGAGTTTAGAGTCCAAAAACCACATTCCTAAATAAGTTCAAGTTACAGAATAAATAAAAATTAAAATTAAAAGGCATTTATAGCTAAATTTCAAAATATGTATGGAAACGTGTGTATTGCAGCAGTACTCAAAGAGAATTTATGGATTTAAATGCATTTATTGGTAAATTGGAAGAACAGAGGCTAAACATTCAAAATACCAAAATAAGGGGAGAACAACAAAATAAACCAAAGAAAATAGAATAAAGGAGATAATAAAGCTAAAAGGAGAAATGAATGAAGTAGAACACTAATACAACAATTAAATAGATTTGACCAATAAAATAATAAGCTGGTTCTTTGATAAAACTAATAAAATGGTAAACCTCTGGCTATTTACATGAGTAAGTATCATTAAGATAAAAAATGACACAGTATAAAACGGATTTAATGCCACAACACACCATTTCAGGAAGAATGTTGAGCCGATAACTTAAAAATCTAAATGTAATGAATAATTTTCTACAGAAAAATATAAATTGTCAAAATTCCCAGGAAGGAAAAAGCCTGAGTAGAACAGTATATTTTTTTTAATGAGCTCAGGATTACTAATGTCCCACAGTGTACCCTCAGCATCACAAGGCTGGATCTGTTCTGTGTGACTTCTAGAAAACTCAAAGAACCATTAATTCCAGGTTTATTTAATCTCTTCCAAATTTAATAAGAAATAGAAAGTTGCCCCACTGATTTTATGAGACTAGTAAAATTTTTATGCATAAACAGAACACAGGTGACATAAGAAAATGATATTATTGGCCAATCTCCATTATAAACTCAAGTACAGTTTTACATTTTACAAAATTTTTATAAAAATTCTCAAAAGACATTTTGAATATAGAAGGAATATTCTAAAAACAATACATTACAGACAAAGCCAGCTTATTCCAGGAACACAGATATTATTTCAAGGTAGAAAATCTATTGACACAGGAAGTATGTAATAGATTATAATAGGAGAAAAACAATGCAATCTTCTCAACAGTTGCATGCGGAAACAATGGATACTTTCAGCATTTTAGCTGGGCACAGTTTCTGGCATTCAAATCTGGCTACATTGTGGGTTGAATAGAGGATAAGCAATGAGGTTCTCATACAGTCAAGGTGGGGTTGTCAATCAATATGGTTACCTGCGGAAATCTTTGCCATATCAGCGGATTTCTGTAGTTTCTAATGGGCATCTCCTTTACCTGAAGGCTTCCACATGTAGTTATTGACCACACAGAATCATTCCCACAAAAGTAGGTAAAAACTGGCATCTACACACAAGAATGTTTGTTGCAGCATGGTTAGAAAGAGTAAAAAACTTGAAACAATATAAATATTCTTAATAAAATGAGATACATGCACACAATTAAATAATCTGAATATCTTTGTAACTAGTTCTTAAACTAGTGTAAGTGATACATGTAGTTTAATATTATTTATGTAAATTTAAAACCATTAATATCTATATATTTTTACTTTAAAGTATTTTTAAATGTTTTTGGATAAACGTACACAAACTAATAATCATGAATACCTCTAGGTATGACTGCTAAAAATGTAGAAAATATATAGAAAATATTAAATTTTTTAATCTTATTGGGGATGTAAGTATACCATTTTTATTAGTGCTTTCATTTATTGTCTATTTGAAATTATAACATTTTAAATGATTTGGGTAATCATACTGCTGATTAGGTATTTGGCTGTCCTAATCCATCTATAAAAATATTTTATTTAAATCTGACCACAATTAATCCAATTGCCATCAAATGTCAATCAAATTCTATCATATAAACAGAAAAATAGAAGCACCAGTTTGTATAAACAACACCTAAGGCACCTTATCAATGTCTTCTTAGTAGATCATGTTTTTTCTCCTCCAATGAGGTCATTTTTTTTTAAATCATTCCATTCAACTTACTATATTCAGCTAGAGTTACTTATCTGTATTAAAATAATTACTTAGGATTAATCTCTGTTAAAAGCATTTATTTTTAAGACCACATTTATAAAACAATAACACATTGTAAGTATGTTGAAGTAGTCTCTAGAATTAAAGCCAATAAGGATTTTGATAATATTTTATAAATCGATAACTATTATGAATATAGGGAAAGCATGGCCAATATTTTCACACTTTAAAATTTACCCAGATTTTCAGCTGTGTTATTAGAATAGATAAAAACTTCATATTCAATATGAAGAAAAAAAATTTACAAATTCTATGAAATTACAATATCTGTGAAAGGGAATGTTATAATGGCAAAGACAAACACTTTTATGTATAAATAAATCTGCTTACTTTTGGGAGATTTAAATATTCACACTTAATGACAATATTTCAAATTGTGTTTATTTGCCCTCAATTCAGGTATAGCACCAAGGGGTCAATCAAGAGATTGGGGGCTGCTCTGTGGTAACAAGAGACGTGTAGTAGAGAAACAGTCACGTTGGTCGTTCTCCTTGGAGACTTTCTCTGTGGCTGGGAGAGATCAGAATGGTCCCGGGTGCATGGAATCCCAGGCGCCCTGCTGAATATGTGAGAACCAACAACCCCTGCTAAGACAAACCGTCAGGTAGCTGTGGGTGTGCAGGGCCCTAACCGGCCGGCGAGCTGCAGACGCAGCCCCTGCTGCAGAGCCCTGTCCTCAGCTAGACCCACCTGGCAGCCGTGACCAGCACGAGCTGGAGCTGGCTTCTGTCTGCTCATGGCGATAGTTCGTTACCAGAGCAATAACTCCGGGATTCCTGGAAGTATGATTCATGTGCACATACCCCTGCCTCTAAACGTGTTCATGTATACACAGAATCTTTACAAATTAGCCAGAAAAAGACATATAACAGTTCGGGAAAGGAGGATGAAAAGAAGGGCTTAGGATAGTAACTTCAGGATGCCATTGAAAGGAAATGTCACACCTGTTTTACTGCGGAGCCGAAGCTGTGACCCTTAGACGCGGGATGTGTAAGTCCTCGGCACCTGGGGAATGGCTGAGTACGTGTCGCGGTTCTCCCTGATGTGGGTCCCTCCACAGAAGTCTCCTCAGAGCCCACTTAACCTCCTTGTTTCTCAGCGTGTAGATGAGAGGATTAAGCGAGGGCGTCACTACAGTATAGAAGAGGGTGAGGAATTTACTGTGGTTCTGCGCGTACTCGCTCTTGGGTTGGATGTAGACAGAAATTATAGTCCCGAAGAACAAAACCACAACCAGCAGGTGGGACCCGCAGGTCCCAAACGCTTTCCTCCTGCCTTCCGTGGACCTGATTCTCAGCACGCTCCTGGCGATGCAGCCATAGGAGACCAGAATCAGCCCCAGCGGTATGACCACATAGAGGACGATGGCTATGGAGAGCTCGTTCTCCAGGAAGGTGGTGTTCACACAGGCAATTTTAATCAGGGCGGGCTCCTCACACATGAAATCATCCACCCTGTGGTGGTTGCAGAGAGGCAGCTGGAAGACGAGGATGGTCTGAAGCGTGGACTCCACAAAACCACTGCTCCAGGCCACAGCTGCAAGCTGCCGGAGCAGCCTGGGGTGCATGATGACGCCGTAGTGCAGGGGGCGGCAGACGGCATTGAAGCGGTCGTAAAAGCCATCACCGTCAGAAGGATGCACTCGGTGGAGCCCAGCCCCAGCGCCACGTAGAGCTGGAGCACACAGCCCGTGTAGCTGATGGTCTTCTCGGGGCCCCTGAGATGCACCAGCATCTGTGGGACAATGCTCGTCGTGAAGCAGAGGTCCAGGAAGGACAGATTCGACAGGAAGAAGTACATGGGCGTGTGCAGCTTGGGGTTCAAGAAGGAGACCAGGATGATGGCTGTGTTCCCCACCAGCGTCAGTACATATATGATGGAGATGGCCACAAGGAGGACCTTCTCCAGCCCGGGCTGCTCAGAGAAGCCCAGCAAGATAAACCCTGCCGGGTTGCTAGAATTTGTCCCTCTCATTCCTCCCTACCTGAGAGTCACCTTTCTTTGTCATTCCTGTTTTATTCCTGCGGGAAGAAAATCAGGTCTCATAACCACTGGAAAAATAACAAAGTGAGTGAAATGAGCATTTGGACACTGGAATTAGAGAAACGACAGACAAAGATAAAATTATGCAAACTAACAAATATAATAGGTTGACTTGTTATCCGGAAAGAAAGACAAATATATTCCGTCATGAAAATACTAAATGCATTGAAAGGAAATATACAAACACAGGAGAGACATTAGAAGCATATACTGAACCAGATTTGAGATTTATATACCAAACCACCTGAGGATTAAAATACACAGGCCATCAATGCACACACTGTGAAAAAGCAGAGAAATTGAAAAGGTGATTGGTTTATATAGCTAGACATGTGCTAGACAATATATGTAACAGGTAAGTTGAAAGATCCATGTGGTGAGCAAGGGTCTGAGAGAAGGTACACAGAGTTGGAGACACATAGAATTTTTATACAGGAGCAATGAGACATGGTTATCATTCATATTCATTGTGTTTCTATGAAGCAAATAATTACTGACCTGATAATAGCATTAAGCAAAACTTCTGTGATCTCCCTATTTGAGTCATAGGTCTACTGTCTTCACGAACATTGCTGTCTAGGAAAGTCTAATTCACAGTCCCCAACAAGCACACTCTCTCCCCAGTGGGTCCTAAGTCCACACGCTTTAATATGCTTTCACTACAAGAGCATCTGAATTCAGTCATCTAATGCAATCCACTGACATTTCATAGAGTAAATGGTGTAAAATGCATCAGTGTCCTTCATGCTATGAGCCTGCAGAGATCAGGAAGTGCAGTTAGGAACATCCGTCCCTCTGAATGCTTGGCCCTAGCGCTTCCAAATGACTGGGCAGATGGATGACCTGTGGGTCAAATCTAAACAGGTTTCTTACGATAAAAAAACAAAAATATCCAATGAAAATTCTCTTCAGTATCCTGACCAGAAAATATAACCGTATTTCTAAGAGCCCTCGGCCATTATAACCGATCTTAGGCAATCGTCATATAATCCACTTTAAGGAGAATAAGTTGTTTATTTTCCTCAGTATCCATGGCAATCATCAGCTGCAGTTTGAACTCTGGTTGAGTGAAACTGCTGTGTTTTGGGTGAGTTCAACCCTCCTTCCAGAATTGAAACAAAGGAAGGAAACTAATTGAAACAAAGGAAGTAGTCACTGTGTTTACCATATGTCCCTGTGACCACGTGGTTTGGTGGTGAAGTAAAACCCTGAATTGTGTGGTACAGAATTGACTTTGGTTTAGCTGCTAGGTTTCCTCCCCCAAACTGTGAAGAGGGAAAGCTTGGGGCTGCTGGGTCTACAAGAAACACAGTGCGTGGGGGGCCCACTTGGCCCGATGTAACTCTACATCACCACGATTTTGTCCTGGGATATTTCTGCTCCAAGAATAACCCACATTTTCCCAGGTGAGTCCATACTGAAACTCTCTTTTCACATTTCTGTGAACCAAGATGCCAATGAGGGGATTTATGTCTGCAAAGAGAAGGAGAGAGTCAATTTTCCATGACTAAAAATATAGTGGATGTTGGGACACATGAAAACCTCATCCTGTTCGCTGCTAAAGGGAACCAGCTCTGGATGGCCTGGACTTTTAAAATAAACTTCCTTTATTTTTTTCCACACATGAGAAAAACAGCCCTACCTTCCAGGAAGAATGTCAATCCAGAAGCTGTTGGAGGCTGTGATGAAAAGTTCAGTCTTGATCAGAGTTCTGGGACAGACAGCGGGGAATCTGCGTGTGGGCAGCCTATAAGCTGTGATCTCTTGGCTCAATCACCCTGCAGGTGGATGGAGGTTGGCGAGTTCACTCCTCACACATTGCTGGAGCTCCTTCCCAGGCAGCGTCCCGTCTATATCACAGGGAGACTCCCGTCTCTGGAGAGAGAAGGGCCTTAGAGGCTTGCACTTCTGTGTCACTGGGAGGCAATCAATCCTATGCCACTGTCTGAACATACACACATGCACGTACACATGCACTTTGCTGTGAAGGTGTCTGTAACCGGCCCTCTGCTATCATGGTAGCCTCCCATCATGAGCTCTGAGATGGAGGGGCAGTGAGAAGAGTCTTCCACTCTAGGCATCGTGGAGTTTGCCAGCCAGAAAGGCCACGCACCTGCTTCCATCATGTGAGGTGCTGTCTCCTTGCTTCCAACAGTAAAATGCAAGAGAAGAGACATAAACTGGAGGTGAAGGAATCAGAACTTGAAGATTTGGATAATCCTCATTCATCTCAGAAGAAGACAGGATCACATCAGCAGAGACACTGATAAATTGGACCAACGGGCACAGAGATGAAAAAAAGAAGGCAAGGTTGTCAGACTCCTGGGTTTCTACAGGCTGGGAAATGGGGCAATGTGGCTGTGAACGTGTTTTCTCCTTCAAGAAAAGTGAAGAATGACCCTGAAGACAAATCAGGGCTCGGGGGGGCTGCCCGGAGGAGGGGGACACAGCTGTCCCCTGTGCAGCCTCAAAGGGTGGGAGCAGCTCCGTGGTGGACGCTGCCCAGTCAGGGGTCAGCACGGCAGACACAGGGCCAGCACGATGCCCTGTGGACATGGAGGTCAGAGCTCATGACAAAGAGGATTACTGCAGAGCCTTAAAATTGCAAGGAGTGTGTCTCCTGTTTTCTGGGCACTCGGGCTCTGCAAAAGGTGCACATAAACCATCTTCGAGGCCACGGAGAAACCGATACCAGGAAACTGTCTCCTTAGCCAGCAATGGTGTTGCTCCTGGCGACGGGGTTGATTTATAATGGCATTTGGAACATGTGGATTTTGTTCATGCCATGGTTCCATGGACATGATTGCTATTAAAAATAAATCCTAAACATTTGACCAAAATAATAATGATAACAGTGTAGAAACTATGCTACTCTCTGGAGGTGATGGAAATACCTGCTTTGTGCTCGCCCTGGGTCTTAGTACTTATTGAAAGGGTTGAAATAAGAGTTCTAATCATCAAAAGTAAAAACATCAATCTGGGAGAAATTGGCATTTCATGTTAAACATTATTAGGAATATACAGAATATGAGAATATTCCAGCCAAGACCCGCCTTCCCCGGCCGGTGCCCTAGACGGCCCAGCCCAGACCTGCCTTCTTTGGCCTGTGCCCTGGATGGCCCAGCTCTACTGTGCAGGGTGGTGTTGGCTGAGCAGCCTGGGCTCTGCACGATGTGACTCAGTGTGCAGGCCAGCACGTACAGCCGCCTGACCCTGGAGGCGCTTTCGTGCCCGAGTGCCCCAGGCCAGTCAGGGTCCTCACCTGCACTACTGTGGTGACAGTGGCCCCTAATTTACAAGTTGTTGTGACAAGGAAATGTGACATTAGCCCAAGGCCACTTGCATATTAATAGAACCACCAGTAAGAATTCTACCTGTAACCACACACATGCTTCCAAACCTCTGGGCACTTAGACCTTCGTCACCCATTTAACATTCAACCTCAGGCTTTCAATCACGTCTAAGGCCACTCTTCCTGCTAATTCCCCCAGCCCTGGATAACCTCTGCACGGTGCGGGGAAGCCCCACACATGCACGGGGTCCCAGCAGCACCCCTCACCCTCCTCACCTGCCGTCGCCCTAATTCACATGCTCTCCCTGCTCTAACGCAAGTGGTGAAGGCCTGGCCTGGGCTGCAGTCAGATGGGCAGTGTGGTCTGAAGGTCAGAGGTCATGACCTCTGCTGTGCCATGGTCCTTCAGCTTTACAGCAGAGCCCACCCACCCACCCACCCCAGGAGCTTGGCAGTCACCCTCCAGCCCAGGATCACAGCCACACTTCTAAAGTCTCCAAGCTGTTTCTTTCAGATCTTATTTTTTCTCCATAAGTCTGATTATTCTGTAAGAATTATTTTCCATACATGACCCCACTACTCTCACTGAAATGGTGCCTAATGATTAACAAATAAAGTTCCAGGTTCTCCACCATTTTGACCTAATTTATCTCTCCTACAACATGCCCTATTTATCCTATGATCAGCTTGTTCAGTTAATATTTAAACACTCAGAAGTTTCTGAATATCTTTTCCTTTTATTGAGGTTATGAACCACACACCACATCTAGTTCTCAAAATCTCACCAAACCTCATCCTTGGATGAAAAAACTTGGAGACTTTAGAAGTGTGGCCTTGATCCTGGGCTGATTGCCCATGACCTCATCCTCTGAACTGCCCAGTCATCTTTCATGTGCTAATCAGTGGATTTGTGAGAAGAAAGAATCTTCCAAGGAACTCAAGGTCTCAGTTATAGCTAGGGGAGAGACTCTGGGAAGTTGCAGAAAGTTCCTAGGGGATGAAAGGACCCATTACAAAAGGACTCCTGTGATTCTTATTGCAATTGTGAACGGGATCAGTTTATTTGTCTTTCTGTTGCTTCATTATTGGTGTATAAAAATGCAACTGATAAGAGACTGTTAAAAACTGAGAACAAACTGAGGGTTGATGGGGGGTGGGAGGGAGGGGAGGGTGGGTGATGGGTATTGAGGAGGGCACCTTTTGGGATGAGCACTGGGTGTTGTATGGAAACCAATTTGACAATAAATTTCACATATTAAAAAAAAAGATAATATCCAGTAATGGCAAAGATTAATAAAAATGGAATAATCTAAAAAAAAATAAATAAATAAATAAAAATAAAAATGCAACTGATTTCTGTACATTGATTTTGTATCCTGCAACTTTGCTGAATTCATGTATCAGTTCTAGCAGGCTTTTGGTGGAGTCTATCGGGTTTTCCAAGTATAATATCACGTCATCTGCAAAAAGTGAAAGCTTGACTTCATCTTTGCCAATTTGGATGCCTTTGATTTCCTTTTGTTGTCTGATTGCTGATGCTAGAACTTCCAACACTATGTTAAACAACAGTGGTGAGAGTGGATATCCCTGTCGTGTTCCTGATCTCAGGGGGAAAGCTCTCAGTTTTTCCCCATTGAGGATGATAATAGCTGTGGGCTTTTGATAAAAAGCTTTTATGATGTTTAAGTATGTTCCTTCTATCCCGACGTTCTTGAGGGTTTTTATTAAGAAAGATGCTGGATTTTGTCAAAAGCTTTTTCTGCATTGATTGAAAGGATCATCTGGTTCTTTTCTTTTATTAATGTGATGTATCATGTTGATTGATTTGCAAATATTGAACCAGCCCTGCAGCCCTGGAATGAATCCCACTTGATCATGGTGAATAATTCTTTTTACATGCTGTTGAATTCGATTTGCTAGTATCTTGTTGAGAATTTTTGCATCCATATTCACCTAGGAATAAACCTAACCAAAGATGTAAAAGATATGTATGCAGAAAACTATAGAAAGCTTATGAAGGAAACTGAAGATACAAAGAAATGGAAAAGCATTCTGTGCTTATGGATTAGAAGAATAAATATTGTTAAAATGTCAATAGTATCCAAAGCAATCTACACATTCAATGCAATCCCAATCAAAATTGCACCAGCATTCTTCTTGAAGCTAGAACAAGCAATCCTAAAATTTGTATGGAACCACAAAAGACACCAAATAGCCAAAGTAATTTTGAAGAAGACCAAAGCGGGAGGCATCACAATCCAGACTTTAGCCTCTACTATAAAGCTGTAATCATCAAGACAGCATGGTATTGGCACAAAAACAGACACATAGACCAATGGAATAGAATAGACACTTCAGAATTGGACCCACAAAAGTATGGCCAACTAATCTTTGACAAAGCAGGAAAGAATATCCAATGGGAAAAAAAGACAGTCTCTTTAACAAATGGTGCTGGGAGAAACGGACAGCAACATGCAGAAGAATGAAACTAGACCACCTTCTTACACCATTCACAAAAATAAACTCAAAATGGATAAAGGACCTGAATGTGAGACAGGAAACCATCAAAACCCTAGAGGAGAAAGCAGGAAAAAAATCTCTCTGACCTCAGCCACAGCAATTTCTTACTTGACACATCTCCAAAGGCAAGGAAATTAAAAGCAAAAATGAACTATTGGGACCTTATGAAGATAAAAAGCTTCTGCACTGCAAAGGAAATAAACAATAAAACTAAAAGGCACCTGATGGAATGGGGGAAGATATTTGCAAATGCCATATCAGACAAAGGGCTAGTATTCAAAATCTATAAAGAACTCACCAAACTCCACTCCTGAAAAACAAAGAACCCAGTGAAGAAATGGGCAGAAAACATGAATAGACACTTCTCTAAAGAAGACATCCAGATGGCCAACAGACACATGAAAAGATGCTCAACGTCGCTCCTTACCAGGGAAATACAAATCAAAACCACACTCAGATATCACCTCGTGCCAGTCAGAGTGGCTAAAATGAACAAATCAGGAGACTATAGATGCTGGAGAGGATGTGGAGAAATGGGAACCCTCCTGCACTGTTGGCGGGAATGCAAATTGGTGCAGCCACTCTGGAAAACAGTGTGGATGTTCCTCAAAAAATTAACAATAGATCTACCCTATGACCCAGTAATAGCACTGCTAGGAATTTACCCAAGGGATACAGGAGTGCTGATGCATAGGGGCACTTGTACCCCAATGTTTATAGCAGCACCTTCAACAATAGCCAAATTATGGAAAGAGCCTAAATGTCCTTCAACTGATGAATGGATAAAGAAGCTGTGGTTTATATATACAATGGAATACTACTTGGTAATGAGAAAGAATGAAATCTGTTCATTTGTAGCAACATGGATGGACGTGGAGAGTATTATGCTAAGTGAGATAAGTCAGACAGAGAAAGACAGATACCATATGTTTTCACTCTTATGTGGATCCTGAGAAACTTAACAGAAGACCATGGGGGAGGGGAAGGAAGAAAAAAGTTAGGGAGGGAGGGAGCCAAACCATAAGAGACTCTTAAAAACTGAGAATAAACTGAGGGTTGATGGGGGACAGGAGGGAGGGAAAAGTAGGTGATGGGCATTGAGAAGGGTACCTGTTGGGATGAGAACTGGGTGTTGTATGGAAACCAATTTGACAATAAATTTCATGTTTAAAAAAAAAAGAAGAAGAAGGACTCCTGTGCTTTGTGAAGGAGGTTGGACTCTCCTGTGAACTGGCAGCACATCTTGTATTTTGTAAGATCACAGACTCTGGAGTCAGATCAGCGTAGGTTCCAGAACCTGGGCAAGATATTTCTCCTCTAGAAGATAAGGTTTCCTCATCTTTACTGAGTGGAACAATAGTGCCAGTGAGTGATACGTGAAATGACGTGTGTAACGTGCTTGGTGGGGAGCCTGGCACCCAGCAGAGCTCAATCCACACTTACCTGCTGATGTGGTGAAGGTGAGACCAGTGTGTGGGCGCAATGAAAACAGGTCTTAGTGCCTCACCCTTCCTGCCTGCCATGTGCTGGCTCTCTCCCCCCTGGACTCCATCTTTACAATGTCCCATGATCTTTGTGGTCATTTTTAAGTGGTAAAAATGCCCACGTTTAAGTAATAAAATATTCTCATGTCTGTGATTGAAGTGTCTGCCGTCAGGCCTGGTCCAGCTCGAGAACTTGCAGGGGAATTGAGAGCTATGAGGGTCTCTGTCTCCACCTTGTGTGTGCTACTCTTGCCTTAGGCACGGGCTGTGAACTTGCCAGTGGAAAACTGCAGAGGGAAAAGGACACGGGCGACAGCAAAGTTTACTCCATAGCTAAAGGCTGTTTCATTCAGCTTCTCACATTTATGTATTTGGGGGCACTTACTGTAAATCCATTCATCATGTTCACTGAACAGTCAATATCTACCGCTTTCTCCCACTCCGTTAATTCCAGGCCAGAATGCTTGGCTTCCCCTGAAAGTCCTTCTGGAGCCTTCCTCTCCCTCTGCCAGCCTGTCAGGGGTGTGGACACCAGTCAGGCTGTGACCCTGAGAGACACAGATGGCAGAGCCCCTCACTGAACTTAAGAGACATATGAATGGGGCACGAGGGGCTCAGTCGCTTAGGCGTCCAACTTCAGCTCAGGTTGTGATCTCGCGGTCCGTGAGTTCGAGCCCCGCGTTGGGGCTGACAGCTCAGATCCTGGACCCTGCCTCGGGTTCTGTGTCTCCAACTCTCTCTACCCCTTCCCCACTCACGCTCTGTCTCTCTCTCTCTCTCTCAAAAATAAACATTAAAGAAATTTTTAAAAAGGAAGAATGAGTATGTATAGATGGGAATTGACAGTGAAAGGGGATGGGCAGAGGTATGAGCGTGCCCATGTGTTTGTGCTCAGCAGTATGTATATGCGTTACTGGGGGTGCATTTATTAGAATTAGAAAGTATACATGTAAACTAGTGTGTTCCTTCGGGCCCTTTTATATTGTTGTTATAGTATCACTTCCTTTCACTCTTTTGAAAGACCATTCTGCACCTGTGCTGCTGTTGGATGCCCAGACCCAGATCTGCAAGTATATTGTCACATGCTATGTTACATGAACATAAGGGTTAATCATTGAGAATGACTTAATATATTTTACTTTCATGATTATTTTCCACAAGTAACAAAACAATTTCAAGATGTGCAGTTATTATGAGGGAAGAATTGTGAAGCCTGAGGACATGTGCCCATTTGTCTTAAACATGACACACAGTGATGGTCTTTGGAAATATGCTTTGTCTCAGTGAGTGTATTTTGAACATTTTCATTTACAACTGGACTTTCAGAAAGCCCATTACAAATCTCGGCCTCTTTAATCTTCTGGAAGGTAAAACATCTATGCCGAGGCCACTAACTTACACGCCACCAGGGAACCTCCTCTCCCTGACCCTTATCCCCATGTTGAGATTCAGCTACCCGGTCATCAACATGCAGGCCCAGAAGCTGACTCCTTCCTCAACACCATGCACCAGAACAGGCCAGGAGGTTGGGTTGTTTTTTTTTTTAATTTGAACATGTTAAGATATTTTTATTATTTATTTACTTAACTTGAGTATATTTGACACACAATGCTACACTGGTTTCAGGTGTACAAGTGATTGGACAAGCTAATACATTATCCTGTGCTGCCCCAATGCATCACGGTTACAGCATCACTGTATGTTCTAAATGCAAATACCATACGATTTCACTCATGCATGGAATTTAAGAAACCCAACGAATAAACATAGGGGGAAAAGAGAGAGGCAAACCAGGAAACAGACTCTTACCCACGGAGAACACAGTGATGGGAGGTGGGAGGATGGGGGAACAGGTGATGGGGATGAAGAGGGCACTGGTCCTGAGGAGCACCAGGTGCTGCATGTGTGAAATCACTGTGTGCTACACCTGAAACTAGTGCTAACGCATGTTAACTGAAATTTAAAAAAATCTTGGAAGAAGAAAATAAATAAATGCATCACGTGAATTTATATTAATAAGCTAGTGGACTAAAAGAGTTAACTAGTCCGTGAAAGAAATACTTTTGAAATTATGTGTGCATAATGATTACACATTTAGAACACAGATATAAATGATTAAACATTTAGAACATAGATATAAATGTTTATTACTTCCAAGAGCCAAATGTTTGCCATTTTCTAGGAAAAAGAACCACTAAAATCTCCAGAAGCTGACTGTCGTTTACATAACAAATACCCTTGGGGAAAGGGGTTCTGCCGGCAGCTCAGTGGGTTGAGTGTCAGACTCTGGGTTTCAGCTCAGGTCACGATCTCATGGTTCTGGGATCGGCCAGGCAGGGCCCGGGCCGCCCCCCAACCCCCCCCCCCCCCCCCCCCCACCGCGTGGGGCTCAGAGCTTTCAGCTCGGGATTGAGTCTCTGTCTCCTCGCTCTCTGCCCCGCCCCCACACTCGCGCTGTCTCTCAAAATAAATAAGCTCCAAAAAAAAAAAATCCTTGAGGAGAAAAATCACTTCAAAATTATGGTCGAGGAGCTGAAACGGTATTTACGTACATGAAACATCAATGTCGCCGAATCCTCATTTATATGGTTTCTCAAAAGCCACAGACTGAGCGCATCGCATCCTTCTAACAGTTCTTTCTCTCTTATTTACCTGTTTGTGTGATACATTTCACCTCGGCTCCTGACACTCACGTCTCAGGAAAACTGCTTCGCGACGAGCCTCCGGAGCCCTTCTGGTCCACCCGCTCTGGCTTCTGCGGGACCCCGCGGTCCCCCACCACTGAGACTTCTCTGCAGACGGCCCTCCCTCCTGCCCGCAGCGCCACCTGTGCCGGCGCGTTTCTCCGCGTGCCCAACGACCCGTCCCAGCTGCTCCTGCTTTCCACCCTCCCCACCGATACGCCAACAATTCCGGACCACCACCATCTCTAACAACAATCTCCTCTTTATCACAGGAAAAGCTTCCATTCACCTTGTGGTGCCCCGTAGACAGATTGGATCAGAGAATCTGGATTTTAACTGCAAGGCTTCCTTTCTGAGCCTGTGGGATTTTTATTGAAGTGTTTGTTTTTGTTTTTTGTTTTTTGGGTTTTTTTTTTGTCTGAGTTCACTCGTGCGCAGGAAAAGAATGAGCTTATTAAGTCGGGTCAGGGTGAAAAGGGGTGTACGTTTGTGTGGCCAGCTGCGGGAGGCCCCACTGCCCAGGCTCCTTGGTTGCAGATCCTGATTGACTTAGGTAAACGACCGTTTGGGGCATCATGTCCTTCTCAAGCTGCACTTTTAACTCCACTCCTGTTTTCACCGAAAGAGAGCAAACCCGTGACAGTCTAGACCCCCCTCCTTCAGTAAACGCAGAGCCCGGGCCCGCTCTCTCGGGGACAGCGAGGGACAGTGACTTGTTTCTGATGGCCGTGGCTATAGGCATCTTGCGGTCAGAGGAACCATAAGCCCCTTCCGACCACAATATTGGTTATTGATAGGCTGAGACCAGCACAAAACAATAGGAAAAGGACCTGGAAAGGAGTGATCGATAAATATCAGTTAACAGCTCTTCAGTCTTGTACTCTCCTCCTATTTGGATCCAATATGTGCTTATTATTTTCAATTGTTCTAACACGAATTCTTACCTAGTCAGTAATTACATGCCCACTTATGCTTACATCTGAATGGAAAATCAATCACCCGAAAATATGGGTAAATTAATCCTTTTTTGGGTCTTTATAATATGGAAAAAAAACATGACTTATTTTTTCTCTGCATACTTATAGAAAGTGTGACACACATCATTTTTTTTTAATGCTTATTTATTTTGAGGGAGAGTGTGAGTGGGGGAGGAGCAGAGAGGAGAGAATCCCAAGCAGGCTCCACACTCAGCAAGGAGCCTGACCCAGGGCTCGAACATACGACCCTGGGATCATGACCTGAGCCAAAATCAAGAGTCGGATGTTCAACCGACTGAGCGAGTGGGTGCCCCTATTTGTTTTTTTCTTTTTGACACAAGGCTTTCATGGTGGTAACTGAGCTGAAGCTGTCATTGCCAAAAGGCATCTAGTCTATTCATTGTGTTTGGAATTACTCTCCACAGGAAACTGTGCTACTATTAACCTGGCCAACAATGAATTTAAAGTAGTTGACCTATGAAATAAAAATATCCTCCCCAATGTTTCCTGAATAAATACAAGCTGAAATGTAGCCATTGGCAAATGGCTATCACTGTTTGCAAGCAACATAAAATATTCTTATAAAATACATTTCTTCATTTGTGAAATAGTTAAAAGGTCATAATAGATACAAAATAAGACAAGAAGGCAAGTACACTGAATGCCTGTGTGTTTGAGAGATTCATAACAAAGCATAGACCTCCTGACCAGTGCCTAACATTTGGAAGAAAGACATAAAACTGCAAATACAAGGAATAAAAGAATCACTTTTCAGGCAAAAATGACCTGGACACACTGAGGACCAGACCAGACAGCATCATCTCTGAATGATGGAAGTCAGGTCACTGGCTCCCAGTGATATACATCAGGAATAAAAATGATACTACATACTACGTTTTTATAACTGTACAAATCTTTGTTGAATAAAAAGTTGAGATGCATTTTTTGAGCTTAGCACACATTTTTCTATTGTTTTATCCTCATAGGCAGCAACATAAACATTTTTAAAAGAGAGTTCTGATTAGGCACAGTAAATTGAACAAAAATGTTGATTCCCATTCCTTTCTAAACATCATAAAAATTACATTACATAAAAGCTGATGTGAATCTATAAGGACAAGCAGGCTGGAGAGGGACCGACAGCCAAGAACAGATGGATAAACTTTTGGAAGATGTGAGACGAGAAGGATGGGATGAAGCCAAGGAAGGGGGGTAAAGCTGCTCTCAGAGGACTGGCGAGGCAGCTGGTAGGAGCCAGAACTGGAGCCTCAGGGCTGCCTGGGGAGCAGGCAGGTGTCAGCAGGATGCTCAAGACAGAAGGGTTTAGAAATGTGCCCTAATGTTTATAGCAGCACTTTCAACAATAGCCAAATTATGGAAAGAGCCTGAATGTCTATCAACTGATGAATGGATAAAGATGTGGTTTATATATACAATGGAATACTACTTGGCAATGAGAAAGAATGAAGTCCTGCCATTTTCAGCAATGTGGATGGAACTGGAAAGTATTATGCTGAGTGAGTGAAATAAGTCAGTGAGAGAAGGACAGATATCATATGTTTTCACTCACATGTGGAAGTTGAGAAACTTAACAGAAGACCGTGGGGGAGGGGAAAGGGAAAAATAATTTCAAACAGAGAGGGAGGCAAACCATAAGAGACTCTTAAATACAGAGAACACACTGAGGGTTAATGCGAGGGTGGGGGAGAAGGGAAAGTGGGTGATGGGCATTGAGGAGGGCACCTACTGGGATGAGCACTGGGTGTTGTATGGAAGCCACTTGGCAATAAATTATATTAAATAAAGAAATAAAGAAATGTGCCCAGCAGGTGGTTTGTGACAAGATAGAGAAGACAGAGGCTGACAGGTGTCCTGTGTGGACAATCACATTGTTTCACTCGCACTGTGCCTTCTGCTGCCCCAAAGGTGTGATAGAAGGAGAAATAAAGGCTAATGTAAAGGAGATAGGAGCAAAAATCTATGCTGAATGTTCATTTTGGTGGCTCGCCCTGAGGAGTATAGATTGGCAATGCTCAATAGCTTGGAAGAAGAAAATTTAGATCAAATTTGGGAGCATTTGTCTTGCTCCCTGTCTAGGTGGCTATGATCTTGGGCACGTTCTTTGATTTTTCTGAGTTTGGGGACTGCCATCAGCTAAATAGGAATAGTTAAAATGTGCTTCCCTAATTTATACAGTGGCTATGATTACCAAATGAATTAACAAATATCTTATGTTTATTAAATACCTTGTATGATAAACATGAGTTAGAATGAAGAGCCATTATGAGAGAGAAACACGTAAAAATCATTTTAGAAAGATGAATTTTGTGACTGAATGAAGTTCTTATTTTTCTCAGAATAGTGACCATATGTAAGGAGTAATTTTACCTAATTCATAATCGATATTATAAAAATCATCTGAACGACCACTAAGACCAGGTCTTATTGGAATGGATTTAATTTCCTCTGAGGTGACTTTGTGAACTTGCCCAAAGTTTGTACTTGGTTGGAAACTTTATCTTGGTTGCTTCTGAGGTTGTCTCACTCGCTGGTCCCTCTGGCTCTTCTGTCCCGGGCGTGTTGGTGGCAGACGTTAATTATGCTGAGTCTCAGAGGCTTACATGGAATCACAGCATGCAGACTCAGGGGAAAGCGCTGCGGGGGGCTGCGGGGCCTGGGGATGGCCATAACTGGGAGCCGGTGCCTTGACCCTTCAGTAGGTGAGGGGAGCGGGGTTGACGCTGCACAGAGCCCAAAGGAAACCCAGACAGCAGACCAGGGTCTGGGAGTCACGTCTGAGCCTGAGGTCAGTCTTCCCCAACAGCCCCTCTCTGTCCCAAGCAAACAACCTGATAGATTTTACAGCCCAGCACCAGGTCAACAACGCAACGGTTTGGGGAGGGAAGGAGAGTCAAAATCAGAGGGAACCTTGCTTTGCTGCTCCATACAGTTGGGGAAGGAAGCATTCAGGAATAGAACTGTAGAGTAAAAAAATAAATAATTAAAAAATATTGATTTCACGGCCACTGACATTTTTGTTTGCGAAAACAATGTTATTAAGAAAAGTGTATTGGGGTGCCTGGGTGGCTCAGTTGCTTGAGCCTCCGACTTCGGCTCAGGTCATGATCTCGCAGTTCATGAGTTCGAGCCCCGTGTCGGGCTCTGTGCTGACAGCTCAGAGCCTGGAGCCTGTTTCAGATTCTGTGTCTCCCTCTCTCTCTCTCTCTCTCTCTCTCTCTGCCCTCTCCCACTCCTGTTCTCTCTCTCTCTCTCTCTCTCTCTCAAAAATGAATAAACATTTAAAAAAAAGAAGAAAGAAAAGTGTACTGATGTAGGATTCAAATCATATATTATTCAAATCTTTGCTTCTAAATTTACCAGATTTATGTGCTTGGGCAAGTCCTGTAGCCTCTTGGTGCCTGAGTTTTCTCTGTTCTATCATTTAAAAAAGTATTCTTACTTTAGGGGATTATTATGAGAACAAATGAAACATACATGTGAGGAGGGCTTATTATATGCACAAAATCGATTATATATACATACACAAAACTTATATACATTTATATATTATGGAAAGTTAGATACGAACATTCTGGTATTTGCAGATCCTTGTTATACATTATTCTGTTATAAGGAAAGCTATGGAGAAATGCAATTGTTTCCTATTAGTGTTGTTTACCTTTGGGACCTTGTATTTTCATTTAAATATGGTAAGATGTGCCTTTTCCCCACTCCTCTAGACTGAAATTGTGATTTACATTACAAAGTTTGTAGATAATAAGGTACTGACTTCGTGTGGGAACCAACTGAGATCAGAAAGGCCCACGATTCAAACAAATCCAAGACTGTTTAGAACAAGGGAATCCAGTACATGGCATCCAGGCATGGCATCAGGCCGTAGGGACGATTCGTAGACATCACATTAAGAAGAAATATCTGAAGTGAATCACAGGAGAAATGAACACCAAAATATGGCAATAAAACACTTACAGTGTTTGCATTATGAGTAATGAGGGCATATTTCACTCTGCCCTGGCTTCTTGGTCAGGGAGTAGAGAAGCAGCTGGTGTATCTAGTTCTGCAGTGATGAAATATCAGCGAGACCCACTGAGGCCATGAGTGAAAGGAAATCATAATGTCAAGATGCTGGAGTGATCTAACCCACCACAACCCCAGAGGGAAGCATTTCAGAGCTTCAGGCTTTAACTGAATTCCAATTAATTAAAAGGTGGGAAATACCCATCGTCTAAACTTGCGTGTAGAAGTCACACCCTTACTCTTAGAGAGTACGTATTAAGTCCAGTCGGAAAAGGGGCCAGGTACTAAAACAGGGATATAAGTATATACACACACATATATATAGGTATATGCACATAAAATAAAATGTATTGTGTGTCACAGGAGAATTACAAATACACTGTTCTGGAGGGTCAGTAAAGAGGGTGGGGCATACTTAGGAACCTTTTTAACCTGAGATGATGCTCACAGGACAGAAAGCAGTGGGTGTTCCCACAAAGTGGGAAGGAGAAGTGGGCTGGATTATGGGTACGTCCGGATGGCTGGAGCCCTCGAGTCTAAGGCTGTGTTGTGATATAGTGTGTGGAGATTCACTGAAGAATTCTGAGCTGTGCATGGTCCGGTCTGAACTAAGGAAAGACTTCTCCAAACGTGCTGGGTCTCTATGAAGATGAGAACTTGTAAGTGGGGAGACCAGCTGGACAGCTAGAGACTATGGAACATGGAACTATATTCTGTGTCTGCTGTGATATGTTTGAGTAGATACAGATTTCATGGATCGATGTGACAGACAGTGTGAAGGAAGAACTGGTCCCACTTGACAGCCTGGGACACAGGCAATTGCAATTCACAGATAAGGGTTCTGCTCTGGGCACTGAAAGAATTGTGGTTCTGTCCATAAAAAACAGACGCTGTGAGTGCGAGAAGGAGTCAGGTCTGGATTTAGTGATTCTGAGGTCTGGGCTTGAAGCAGACACGTTTCCCTGCTTTCTGTTGCCTTCTGTTATTCCCCTCTGTCTGATTTCATAACCCAGTGACAGCAGCATAGGACCCAGCCACGCAGGCACACGGATCCCACCAGTGGGGGGCAAGAGGAGAAGGAGGAACAGAGGGGTTCCAGAGTTGTCCTCCTGACCCATCACCCACTGATTGCAAATATCACATACTCTGTGTACAGAAGTTAAGAAAATTCCAGTACGTTAGGGAATTCATGAGTAGGGAAAGAAATAATAACTATTAATAGCTACTGAATTATCAACATATGAAAAGAATTGAGTTACATGTGCCATTTACACTGTATCACTCTGTCCTATGAGAAAATTATGGTCCTTCTAAAGCTGAGAAATTGAACCACAAAAAAAGATGATGTGACATCTCCAAAGTCACACTCCTGCAAAATGGAATGGTCAGGTTTGAAGCAAGAAGGAAAATGCCTTTTATAAAATAACTAGAGAGAAATACAACACGAATTTGCCATAAATGGGAGCAAAACTGAAAGGAATTTAGGATTTTAGGGAATGGAAAAAGTACTCATTGGATTTTTTTTTTAATTTTTTTTTTAACGTTTTTATTTTTGAGACAGAGAGAGACAAAGCATGAATGGGGGAGGGTCAGAGAGAGGGAAACACAGAATCCGAAACAGGCTCCAGGCTCTGAGCCGTCAGCACAGAGCCCAACGCGGGGCTTGAACTCACGGAGCGCGAGATCATGACCTGAGCCGAAGTCGGCCGCTCAACCGACTGAGCCACCCAGGCGCCCCTCATTGGATTTTTTTTTTTAATTCCGCTATAGTTAACATGCAGTGTAATATAGTTTCAAGTCTACAACAGAGTGACTCAACATTTGCATACAACATCCAGTGCTCCTCACAAGTGCCCTCCTTAATGCCCATCATCCATCTAGCCCATCCCCCACCCGCCTCCCTCCATCAACCCTCACTTTGTTCTTTGTAAGTTAAGAGTCTGTTTCCTAGTTTGTCTTTTTTTTTTCCTTTTGCTCATTTGTTTTGTGTCTTAAATTCCATATATGAGTGAAATCATATGGTATTTGTCTTTCTCTGAGTGACTTATTTTGCTTACATTCTACTCTCTAGCTCCATGCACATCATCCAATTGTTGCATAATAAAGAGCTGTGTGATCTGGATGGGAAGGTGCAGGTGCACCAGGAGGCAGGAATGTGTGACAGTGAGTGAGAGAGGAGAATAAGGTTGGGGGGGGGGGGTAAATTTAAATGGCTATCCTGAAGGCCTAGAAATTCATATTTAGCCGTGAAACTCAGGGAGCCAAACATCTGAACCTCTTTCTGGATGCCTCCCTCAGAGGTAAAACTTGCCTCACATTTATCCAGATATTTTTCAAGTAACATTTTTTTCAGCAAGCGAGGTTTTGAGGATTGTTTTGTGTGTATATCATCCTGTTTGAACTTTTTGTTTCTTCCCTCTATTTAAAAATTTTCTGAATAGGATGAGCATTAGGTTGGGAAGGGGTGAGCCGCGTCCTAAAAGTGCAAACTCCCATAACGCAAAATCTGTGCAGGGCAGTTCCCAGGAAGACTGTGACCGGGTCAGTCTAAGGAAGGTCATCACCTGCTGACCCTCAAGCTGACCTCTGTTTGACTTGTATTTGGGAAGCTCCACCTCCTCCCCACTCTGCTTTAATCTGTACTCCATTGTTGTCGTTAAATATTCATAACGTGTACAGGTGATGGAAGTTCTATGAAACTTTTTGGAAGATACAAAATCCCGAAAGGGGTGAGTAGCTAACCAGACAGCACCCACAAGGGAAGCCACACTTCCTATTTTGCTGGTGCTCTCCTTATTCCTCTCTCAAGGATCTTTCAGTGGTACATTGGCAATGTTGACTCAACGTGTCACCATAATCAAGGTGCAGGTGCAGATCACAGCAGAAATGGGAAGCCCAGCTCACCACCTCTTGTCCCTACTTCTCAGCAGCTCCCTCTTACCACTGACACCCGTGCCTGGCAGTGGGCACTTAGAGGTTCCAGCTAGCACTTCACCTGTCCGTGACAACATGTGGATCAACAATCAGAGCTCTCGAGATGACTTCATCTTACTGGGATTCTCTGACCGCCCCTGGCTGGAGACGCCACTCTTTATAATCTTTCTGGTGGCCTACATCTTTGCCCTATTTGGGAATGTGTCCATTATCCTTGTTTCCCGCCTAGACCCCCAGCTTGACAGTCCCATGTACTTTTTTGTCTCTAATCTGTCTCTACTGGACCTCTGCTATACTACCAGCACCGTGCCACAGATGTTAGTCAACCTTAGGGGACCAGAAAAGACCATTAGCTATGGTGGCTGTGTGGCCCAACTCTACATTTTCTTGGCCTTGGGTTCTACTGAATGCATACTTCTAGCCATCATGGCCTTGGATCGCTATACTGCTGTTTGCAAGCCCCTGCGCTACCCAGTCATCATGAGTCACAGACGCTGCATCCACATGGCCACTGGGACCTGGATCAGTGGCTTTGCCAACTCCCTTGTCCAGTCCACCCTCACCGTGGTGGTCCCACGGTGTGGACACAGGGTGGTGGACCATTTCTTCTGTGAAGTTCCTGCTCTTTTGAAACTAGCGTGTGCTGATACTCATGTGAATGAGGCTGAGCTCAACGTGCTGGGGGCGCTGCTGCTTCTGGTGCCCCTCACCCTCATCCTGGGCACCTATGTGCTCATTGCTCGGGCAGTAATGAGGATCCGCTCTGCTGAAAGTCGCTGGAAGGCCTTCAATACCTGTGCTTCACACCTGCTGGTCGTGTCCCTCTTCTACTTCACAGCCATCAGTATGTATGTCCAGCCTCCCTCTAGCTACTCTCATGACAGGGGGAAGATCATGGCTCTCTTCTATGGGATTGTCACCCCCACACTCAATCCATTTATCTACACACTGAGGAACAAGGACGTGAAAGCTGCCCTGGGAAGGGCACTGACCAAGGAGTTCTGGGACAAAACAGGATGATCTCTGGAAAGGAGACCCACAAAGCAAGGAGGGATGTGTCAGCCTTTCAGGGAAGATTCTGGGCATGAAGTTAGGAGACAATGCTGCATCATGTGTCATGAAGTTCACAGATGGAGCAGGACCAGAAAGGAGCAATAAGTCTGGGTGACCTCAGAGCTGTTTTCCACTTATGAGAACACCTGTCTTACAATACGAATCCCATAAGGTCATGTCACCTTCCTCCCCAACCTTGGCTACTAGTTAACCCTAACTGCTGGCTAACTTAGTTTCAGAGGGGAAATTGGTGCAATAACTAGGCAAAAATATATTTAGAAAATATAGAAAATATATTTGGCCTGCATTATTTCTAAATGAATCCCCCCAAAATTAGAAATAATCATGTATTTAAAAAAACAACAACCATGCCACTGCCATCTTGAGTCGACTTTAATCAACTCATATTGACACCATGCAGTCATCCTCTGGCATTTGGTGACCAACTGTGTCACCCATGAGGGCCTTGGACCCAAAAGCAAGTGAACACAAGAGGCATTGAGGTCAAAAGCATCTAAAATAGAAATATGCAAAGGGAAAAATCCATGAAAAAATTTAGAGTCAGTGAATTTAAGTACACATTATTTTGGTCTGAAACCCAAGTCAGTCTTTGTTATGATAAACAACAATGAGGTCATGGTCAATGAAACAGAAGTTACTCAGGGCCAAGAGACAAAACAAAGCACAGTGAACAGTGGGAAATATTCTAAGTCAAGAAACTGTACTAGTGACTAGAGAGTTTGACAAAGTAGCTTCTTTCACCATGTGAACGTGTCCTGCTTCAGTGTGGGAGTTAGGGGAATACGATGTTGAATGCAAAGCCTTAGTTCATCTATCAGACTTATTTTTTTAAAAATGTTGTATAACTCCTGACTATAAATTGTTTCACACATACATTTTAGTCAAAATAGAGTGAATTCAGCAAAAACTCAATGCTATTGCCTAAAGTGAAAATCAAATCTCACATTTCATGAATGGGTATATATACCCCCTCAACGGAGTCATGTGTGCCTTTAGGGGACAAAATTCATCATCTTTGACTACAGTTCCTTTGCCACTAAAAAGGGGTGCTAACATTTGCCTTAATTCAAAGGTGTGTGAAATTATGTTCTTCACAGGACATTGACTTTAATATTTAATATTGTAACTCTGTTTCCTATAAACTAAATCTAGATAATTTTTTTAAAGTTTATTATTTTTGAGAGAGAAAGACAGACAGAGCATGAGCAGGGGAGGGGCAGAGAGACAGGGAGACACAGAATCCGAAGCAGGCTCCAGGCTCTGAGCTGTCAGCACAGAGCCTGACACAGGGTTCGAACTCATGGACCGCAAGATCATGACCTGAGCCAAAGTTAGACGCTTAACTGACTGAGCCACCCAGGTGCCCCAAGCAAATCTAGATAATAAAAATTTAATTCTAAATTCATAGAGCTCTAATGCATTTTCAGTTTGAAGATTTATAAAATCATGGACTAAGCACTTATTCTGACTTATCAATACAATTTCTATGTCATTGTCTCCCTTTTAATACACATTATTGAGCTTTCTGTATAAAATTATCCTTTCCAAAGTCTACCCATCCATAAATACATTTAATAATTTTTACTTATTTCATTTCAGTTCTTTGTAGTTATTTTACACTAATGGATCAGAGTCCCTTAATAATATACACTCCAAGGTCTTAATCAACATGAATAATTTTCTGAGAATCCTTCAGTGTATTTTACAAGGTTCTTTAATTTGGGGAAATAAATACACTGACTGACTGAATTCTAGAATCTGGATTAAACTGGTATATGGCTGGGAACATTAAGGATGTATCAGGTTCAATATCCTGTCAGAGATTCTGAAAATTTGGAATTGCAAATGTTAATGATAACACAAAACATGCATAAAATCTCTCCCTGGAGATAAAATACTCTAGTAAATGGAGATTACCACATGCCATGGAGTACTTCCTAGGACCCTCCTCCCTCTCCCCCTCCCACATATCAGCATCAATCCTGCCATGGGGTATTTCCTTGGACCCTCCTCCTTCCCCTCCCCACATATCACCATCAATCCTGCCATGGGTATTTCCTAGGACCCTCCCCCTCCCCACATATCAGCATCAATCCTGGACATTTCTAGCATAGCATATTAAGCTTCATTAAAAAAACAATTCACAACCCTAAGGGCTGTGTCCTGCAGTGGCTTCTGTTTGAACACTTTATTGTGTTCACTGCCTGTCAGGAGACCTCCTTCCCAAACCCCCCTGTAATATTCATATTTTAATGCCTTACATATCTGCAGATTTCTTTACAATGCTTTTGCATGATAAACATTTAGTAAATACACTAACGTAATTAGGTCAAGATATGGCTCTTTTTTCCCTCCCCGATGCCCACTGCACTAACCCCCTTCCTGAAGGGACAGTGTGAGGCTCTGCTCCTGTTAATGATGTACCATGAACACATCACTGTCCGTGGCCCAGCTGTAAGTCAGATGAAGGTGGAACAGGGAGGAAAAAGCTTTTGCAAAATAAAGGCTCCTGGTTATACAAGGGAAAGACAGTCTGTTACCTCAATGTTTCTCCTTGGTTTCTTTAAACCACTAAAAAACTTTTTGGTTGCAGCGTTTCTCGAATTCATGATTCATTTTAACATGGAACCTCAAATCAATACTATCTAAAATATAAAATGTATCCTAGTATGTATTAAGAAAAAATGTTTATGGGATTAATTTATTAATTCTAGTAAAGCGGTATATCTCTCAGAGGGTATTTGAAGTCACTAGGCAAAAATGCTACATCTTCTTGGGTTTGTTAGTTTTGTTTAAAGGTCTAGATAGACTTAAAAATAACTGAACATTAAAACAACTATTTTGTATTGAAATGATCAGGGATATATTATTGTGTGAAAGTTGCATACATTTTTAAACAAAAACATGGGTTTTCAAAAATATTTAGTGCTGATGTGAGAGGCTGTCCCCAAACCCTAGGGATATATTTTGATTTATCTTCAGTATTATAGATATAGTAGAGCAAAACCCTAAGATTTAAGCAAAAAAAGAACTCAATAGCTACTTGCCATTTGCAACTAAGTGGATGGAAATAGAGAGTATTATGCTAAGGGAAATTAGTCAGAGAAAGACAAATATCATATGACTTCACTCATATGAGGACTTTAAAATACAAAACAGATGAACATAAGGGAAGGGAAGCAAAAATAATATAAAAACAGGGAGGGGGCAAAACATAAAGGACTCTTAAATATAGAGAACAAACAGAGGGTGACTGGAGGGATGGGGGGAGATGGGCTAAATGGATAAGGGGGCTTAGGAAATCTACTCCTGAAATCACTGTTGCACCATATGCTAACTTGGATGTATTTAAAAAAAATAAATTTAAAAAAAGAACTGAATATTTAATTTTACAAATGTAATTAATACTTCTTCATGAATTCTGCCTGGTATTTTACAAGTTTATTTATTTAAATACATCACTAAGTGAATTATCGTATGTGTATTGCCAAGCAGGCAAATCAATTTGGTGCAGGGTTAAAATCAAGATTAAAAAAGAAATCTTTTTAACATTCATGAAAGTATTACTGAAACATTAGTGAATTGGTTAAATATTATATTGTAAAATTTTGCAAGTATCAGTAAGTCATTAAATAGAAAAATGCTTTGTGATATAGAAAGAACAGCAGGCGAGCACATTCAATAGGTAAAAATATTTACGACAAAACAAAGTCATATTATTGTTTTTACGGAAGGAGAACTAGACACTTCCCAACAGAGTCAGGAACAAATCAAGGTTTCCCTTTGACCACAATCTTTATTACTGTTTTGGATTAACCACCTGCTATAGACTGAATGCTTGTGTCCTTCCAAAATTCACACGTGGAACTTACTCTCCATGCGTTAGTATTTGTATGTGAGTTTCGGGAGCTGATTGGGTGGAGAGGGGGAGACTGTGGATGGGCTCAGAGCCCCCTGGTCCCTCCTCCCATGAGCAAAGAGCACAGTGAACACGGCTGTCTGTGAACCAGGAGGCCCACACCACACAAGGGTCTCCTGGCTGCTTGACGTTGGAACTGCCAGACTCCACAACTGTGATAGATTTCTGTTCTGGATAAGCCACAGCCTATCGTATTTTGTTATAGCAGCCAAACAGAATAAGAATAAAAGAACACCCATTGCCTTAAAAGAATTAGATTATTAAAAATGCGTAAACATTATAAAACAAGGAAGGCAGTGGCATTTTAATTAACTGTTCCAATAGTGAGGTTTCACTTATGTTGAAAATGTTCATTCCTTTACTCAGTGAATAGTTATTGATGTCACATGTATGTAAGCCACTGAACTAGAAGAGGCAATCTGAAGTGAATAAGACATTGGCCCGTTCTCAAAGAGTACAAATCTAGAAGAAAACAGAGATGTGAATAAATAAGGACACAAAGCTGAGAGTCTAGAAAGACTCTAAAAGGTAAAGGCTGTAAAGGGTGAGAGACGACGTTGTGAAACAGAGACAATCATCTCTGGATCCTGCAGAGGGCCAGTGTCCAGCTGAGTGTCCACAGCACGGCGGTCGGCACGAGCCCGCAGGAAACCGTCCAGGCTGAGGGAGTGGAGGACACGGTCCCCGAGCTTACACAAGGGCTGGGGACGCTGTGACTTCCCCGCAGCCAGACTTAAACGTAAGGATCATGGACACTGGGGTCGGCGCCCCAAAGCCCCAGCCGGGGCAGTAATCACCGTCAGCCATTCGCAACGGCCCTGGTCTCACCTAACAAATCCTCAAAAGAGCCAGCAGTATCAGATCGTTTCCGAGTAACTTCCAGAAAAAAGATGAAGACCTTTTATAGGGATATAAATATATCTACCTTCTAATTACATCGGGACCACGTGACTCGGGGAAATCAAATGTGAGTGTAAGTAATAAGTGTCTTCAAAATTCCTGTCTTCTGGGGGCGGGGCGCGCTTCCGGGCTGCGGGTAACTGACGCCAGTCCCTTAGGGCCGCTGCGGCGCGCAGAACCTGGGCGCCGAGAGAGGCCTGGCCCCGCGTGGGGTCCAGCCTGCGCGGCTGCCGCCGGGGAGCCTGAAGCGCGGGGCCACACACGCAGGGCCCAGCTATTTAGGCCGTGAGCGGCCGCGGCCTTGGCGGCGAGGCCTCCCAGGTGCCGGCTGGGGCGCTAAGGAGCGGAGCGCAGGCTGGGCCCGGGCCGCGGGCGGGATCAGAGGCGGCGGGGCTGGGGCGCCTCCGGTGGCTCAGTGGGTTAAGCGTCCGACTTCGGCTCAGGTCATGATATCGCGGTTTGTGAGCTTGAGCCCTGCGTGGGGCTGTGTGCTGACAGCTCGGAGCCTGGAGCCTGCTTCGGATTGTGTGTCTCCGTCTCTCTCTGCCCCTGCCCCACCTGTGCTCTGTCTCTCTCTATCAAAAATAAAATAAAATGTAAAAAATATATATATTTAAAAATATATTAAAAAAAAAAAAATTGGTCGACGGTCCTGCTCGCGCGTGGAGAAGGAGGCAGCCTCGGCGGCGGCTGTTTTCCTAGAGAAAGAGAGCTTCGTTCTGTCCTTCTCTTCTGCCTCTGATGCAGAATTTGATGCTGTGGTTGGATATTTAGAGGACATTATCATGGATGACGAGTTCCAGTTATTGCAGAGGAATTTCATGAACAAGTACTACCAGGAGTTTGAAGACACAGAAGAGAATAAACTCACCTACACACCTATTTTTAAGGAATATATTTCTTCGGTAGAAAAGTATATTCAAGAACAGCTGCTGGAGCGGATTCCTGGATTTAGCATGGCACCTTTCACCACAACTTTGCAGCACCATAACAATGAAGTGGCTGCTGACCTACTTGACATGCTGCTCACGTTCACACATTTTCTGGCTTTGAAGGAAATGTTTCTGGACTACAGAGCAGAAAAAGAAGGCCGGGGACTGGATTTAAGCAGTGGTTTGGTGGTGACTTCATTGTGCAAATCATCCCCCGTGCCAGCTTCCCAGAATGATCTGCGGCACTAGGGCCTACCACCAGGCAACGATATCTTTCTGGACGTCGCCAGCCCCACAGACTGGAAGAGGCTTTGGCTATGCGACAGAATACATCTTGGAAAGACTGGCTCTGTTCCACAACTCTTCACTGACGTTAAGTATTGGTGGGTCAGAAGACAGTCTTCTGACCCTCCTAGGCCCCTGAAGCACCTTGTGTTCAGTAATCCTAGCACTCCTCCCCAAGTAGGCCCCTCGCTCTGGCCTGAGTCAGGCTCCTCTGGAGCAAGCCTGAGGCCCGCATTCCCCCAGGGACCCCTTCCCCAGCATAAATGTTGGTAGGTCAGCAGCATTTGGAAGAACCCACCAACTCCAGCCCTCTTTGGCTCCGCATGTCCATCAGGCTTTTTGTGTGCTCACAGCTTCCTGTATGCATCAGTTTCGGTCCTGCAGCCTCAGAGGGGTTTTTACCTGTGTGGGAACATTTCTCTAGGGTGTTCCTTGAGCTGGCTGTCCTCTGCAGCAGCTCCCATCCCAGCTAGTCCTGGCCGTAGGAATAACTGAGAGATGCCCCTGACCTGAAGCTACATGTGAAAATCACTTCCTTGTCTTGCACTCGGCAGTCCCTGCATCACTCTGTCTTCTGCTGGTCCTGATGTAGTCTGTTTCCAGAATTCTTTTAAGCATTTTTAGAAAACTATTTTTATAGATGAATACTCAGGCTAACCTAGTGGCTATAATCTCGGAGCTTCCATGATTACCTACTTAAAGATCAAAGTATTATATACTGTGTGCTTTTTAGCTATTATCACTATCAAAGCAAAGATGCTTTCTACGTTGGTGTACCTAGTTTACTGGCCCCAATGAGTGTGTGTTTATGCTGGAAGTAGGCTAAAAGGTCTCCCTTTCTTACAGCATGTTAAGTGTTCGTACAGGTTTGCTAAAACGCTTTCTGTTTGTTAGGTTTTCTGTTGGAGTAGGGACTCTGCAGTTCCTTCCTCCTGTTAAAATCTCCCTACCAAGGCAGTGTTCCGCTGGGCTGGCTCAGCATGAGGAGGAGAGAGCAAACAGCTTTAATAGTCATATGTATGCTTTGATTTAGCACAATGTTTCATAGAAATTACCAGAAAACATGATGTCACATCTCTAGAAAGAAAAGACATAGTATTTCAATTCTCAATGTGTACCTTCCATATTTTTTTAAGTAAAAATAAGACTATACTTATAAAAAAAATCCTGTCTTCTGGAAAACAGTGTGGAGGTTACTCAAAAAATTAAAAATAGAACTATCCTACGACCCAGCAATACCACTGCTAGGAATTTACCCAAGGGATACAGGAGTGCTGATGCATAGGGGCACTTGTACCCCAATGTTTATAGCAGCACTTTCAACAATAGTCAAATTATGGAAAGAGCCTGAATGTCCATCAACTGACGAAGAGATAAAGAAGATGTGGTTTATATATACAATGGAATACTACTTGGCAATAAGAAAGAATGAAATCTGGCCATTTGCAGCAACATGGATAGAACTAGAAGGTATTATGCTAAGTGAAATAAGTCATACAGAGAAAGAAAGTACCATATGTTTTCACTCTTATGTGGATCTTCAGAAACTTAACAGAAGACCATGGGGGAGGGGAGGGGGGTAAGTTACAGAGAAAGAGGGAGGCAAACCATAAGAGACTCTTGGATACTGAGAACAAACTGAGGGTTGATGGGGGGTGGGGGAGAGGGGAGGGTGGGTGATGGGCATTGAGGAGGGCACCTGTTGGGATGAGCACTGTGTGTTGAGAAACCAATTTCTCAAAAATTATATTAAAAAAATAAAATAAAACTCCTGTCTTTCCCCTACTTCTGGCACTTCTCCTGGGCCTCAGCAACCTTGCAGGTCACATTCTGAGAGGTCTGGATCACCTGGTTATTGGAAAGAATGAGACACTGATTTCCAAAGTCATATTTTATATGAATAAAAAATGTAGTATTTGGGTCTAAATTACTGAGTTGGGATTGTTACTGCAGCTAGCCCTAACCTCCCTTGAACAATACAGGTACAGCACACATAAAATCCCAAAAGTAAGGTAAGCATTATTGTGAAAAAGTGTTTAAACTTGATACCTGGAATAAATACCACAATTAGGTAAAATACCAGTATTCCCATTATACCCCACGTACACCTATAAGAAGTGCAAACCAATTTTGCTTGTGTGACACTTTACACTGATAGCCATGTTTATAAACGTAAGCCAACACATGATTTTCTGAGTTCGGTTTAGCAAGTAAAAAACCCTTAAAGTTTTTGTGTAAATCCACGGCGTGGTTGGTGGGAGGGTACATGAAGGAGAAAACGCTCAAACCAGCAAGCAAGCCAAAGTAGCATTCCTCATGTTAACTGAATCACACAATAAGTCCAGATACCCTCCATCCCCACCCAGTTAGGATCTATTTCTCTTGTGCTGAGAACTTGTAAGATCTACTCTTCAGATAGGTGGGAAGAGGGCAGTGGAGCAGGAAGGCCCTGGGCTGGCCTCACCCACGAACACAACTACAGTAACTCAATCATTCTGAACACCCCAAAACCAACCTGAAGACTGTCAGGACAAGCTCCACAACCTAAGGTAGAGAAGAGGCCACAGCCAAGAAGGTAGGAATGCCCAGATGCAGTTTGGGAGAGAAATGGACCTTGGCCGCTGGGATGGGGAGGGAGCTGAGGTCGAGGTCAAGGAGAAGGGCAAGGGAGGGGGTGGGGAATGATGAATCTCCCTAGCAACCATCCAGCAGGGCTAGAGGGGCTGGATCTCCTGACTTCTGGCCACAGCAGGAATTCAAGCCTGGAATGTTAAAGGAGGAAGCTGGGATCAGCCTGAGGGCACTGCCTTGCGCTTGGAGACACAGAAGGACAAACAGCCCAGGGACAGCGAGGAGGAAGCAATCTGAGAAGCTCCTGGGGTGCAGAGAGGGGAGGTTATTTGCTCATCTCTGTGCACATCCCAGAGAGGCAGCATTCTCAGAAAGACCCCACTAGGAACAGGACTTGGCCGGAGCCATTTCCCTCCTGTGGCCACCAGCAGCCAACACTCACCACCTAACTGGCTTCTGACCGGTGTGAGGTGATATTTCACTGTAATTTTGACTGATGAATGGATAAAGATGTGGAATATATATATATATATATATATATATATATATATATATACACACACACACACACACAATATATTACTCATTCATCAAAAGGGATGAAATGGTGCCATTTACAATTGACATGGATGGAGGTAGAGAGTATTATGCTAAGCGAAACAAGTCAGGGAAAGATGAATACCGCATGATTTCACTCATACGTGGAGTTTAAGAAACAAAACAGATGATCATAGAAAAACAGAAAGAGACAAACCAGGAAACAGATTCTTAACTGTAGAGAACAAACCAACCAATGGTTAACAGAGGGGAGACCGTGGGGGATGGGTGAATGGGGATCAAGGAGGGTGAAAGGGCGGGCCTAGGCAGGCTGACTCCATCTTGTTCCGTGTCCTTCACCTTGACCACGCCTCCTCCCCTTGATTAACCTCCCGCTCACCTGCCTAACAGGACTGAGACCCTTCCCCAGCCAATCGGCTGAGGCCACAGCCATTACCTCACCAACTGCCCCTAGGCCCCAATAAAACCTTTGTCCTTTAGAAACTGGCTCTCTCTCCCCGGTATGTCACCGCTGTGTCGGTGCAGGTAGGGGATTGAGCTCGGGCTAGCTCGAATAAAGGCTCTTTTGCTTTTACAGCGGACTCGGCTCTCTGGCAGTCTTTGGGGATCACAAATTCTGGGCATAACAGAGGGCACTTGTGATGAGCACTGGATATTGTGTGTAAATACTGAATCAATAAATTGCACACCTGAAATTAATATTACACTGTACTTTAACTGGAGTTAATTTTTTTTTAATATTTATTTATTTTTGAGAGAGAGAGACGGAGCATGAGCCAGGGAGGGGCAGAAAGAGGAAGACACAGCATCTAAAGCAGGCTCCAGGCTCTGAGCTGCCAGCACAGAGCCCGACGTGGGGCTTGAACCTACAAACTGAAAGATCCTGACCTGGGACAAAGTCGGACGCTTAACCAACTGAGCCACCCAGGTGCTCCTTAACTAACTGGAGTTTAAATAAAAACTTTTTAAAAATGGTCAGAATGAAATCTTGCCATTTGCAACTACATGGATGGAACTGGAGGGTATTATACTAAGTGAAATTAGAGAAAGACAAAAATCATATGGCTTCACTCATATGAGGACTTTAAGAGACAAAACAGATGAACATAAGGAAAGGGAAACAAAAATAATATAAAAACAGGGAGGGGGACAAAACAAAAGAGACTGATAAATATGGAGAACAAACTTAGGGTTGGTGGAGGGTTTGTGGGAGGGGGGATGGTCTAAATGGGTAAGGGGTATTAAGGAATCTACTGAAATCATTGCTTCATTATATACTAATTTGGATGTAAATTTTAAAAAATAAAAAATAAAGTTAAATAAAAAAATGGTCAGAAGACATGAATAGACATTTTTCCAAAGAAATCCAGATGGCTAACAGACACATGAAAAGATGCTCAACACCACTCCTCATCAGGGAAATACAAATCAAAACCATGATGAGATACCACCTCACACCAGTCAGAATGGCTAACATTGACAATTCAGGCAACAACAGGTGTTGGTAAGGATGTGGAGAAAGGGGAACCTTCTTGCACTGTTGGTGGGAATGCAAACTGGTGCAGTCACTCTAGAAAATAAGAGTATGGAGGTACCTCAAAAATTTCAAATTTAAAATTTAAATTTTTAAATTTAAGTGATTTGATATATGCGTATATTGTGAAACGATCAGACAATAACTCTAGATACCGTCCACCCCCACACACAGTTAGGATCTATTTTTCCAACTACCCTATGACCCAGCAATTGCACTACTAGGTATTTACCCAAAGAATACAAAAACACTAATTCAAAGTGGTACATGCACACTGATGTTTATAGCAGCATTATCAACAATAGCCAAATTATGAAAACAGTCCAGTGTTAATCAACTGATGAATGGATAAAGAATATGTGGTATGTATACACCCCCCCCCACACACACACAATGGACTATTACTCAGCCATGAAAAAGAATGAAGTCTTGCCATTTGCAGCAATGTGGATGAAACTAGAGTGTATTATGCTAAGTGAAATAAGTCAGTCAGAGAAAGATAAATACCCTATGATTCCACTCATATGTGGAATTTAAGAAACAAAACAAATGAGCAAAGGGGAAAAACAGAGAGACAAACCAAGAAAAGACTTACCTATACAGAACACACTGATAGTCACCAGAGGGAGGTGGGAGGGGAAAAAGAGAAATGTCATGGGGATGAAGGAGGGTATAGAGCACTGGGTGTTGTTTGCAAGTGTTGAATCACCATGTTGTACGCCTGAAACTAATATTACACTGTATGTTAACTGGAATTAAAATTAAAACTTACAAAAATCTACTCTAGTAGCAACTTTCAAATATCTATTATTGTTAAGTATAGTCACCATGCTGTACAAGGCATTCCCAGAACTTACTTGTCTTAAACCCGAAGTTTGTATCCTTTGATGACCTTCACCCATTTTGCCCAGGCCCGTCTCTCCACCTGTGTTAACCACCAATCTGTTCTCTGTAAATATGAGTTCCTTTTTGTTTAGATCACACAGTATTTGTCTATCTCTATATGACTTATTTACCTGACAACCATTTTTAGTATTGAAAATATAGGTCCCTTCTGAGCTGTTCAGTAATTTGAATAAATGACAGCTAATCACTTTTGCTGCAAACACACTCCTTTTTCTACAATCTTCTTAAAGTTTTCAATTCTGGAATGATTCAGTTTTGGTTTGATGAGGACAATAGATATTTTAGATTTTTTTTTTTTTTTGAGTTTTTATTTTGGCAGTCATTGGATGCTTTTAACATGTATTTATGGGATTTACCCATTCTTTAAACAAGAAAAGACACCCACCCACCTCTCCAATTTCTATGTGCTTTTGTACATGAGATATATTTTATTATTTTGTCCTATTTGAACTATACCATGATTTTCTTGGAATTAGCCCACTAATTAATATGTTGACATGCTTGGATTCTCTAATATTGATTTTACCTTCTTTCGATAATCATCTACCACTCTCATCCAAAGCTTTAATGAAAACATTGATCAGATCACAATAAAAACCTGTATTAAAATAGAAGATAGTCTTCTGAAAACTTAATTTCAGAGATCTCTTTTTGATTACTTTGATTACTTTTTGATCACTTTATTGTTCATGAAAACGTTATAAAAACAGGTGAGATGCTCCCAGAGACACTTCCTGAGGTACTGAAGCAGGACTATAATTAATGATCTGGACTCAAAACCAAGCCTGCTGGTTTATAACTTTTAAAATTCAATTTCTTAATATTAAAAATAGGGGAACTTAGAGCTATTTTTAAGTGGTGGTCAAATGGAATATAAGTGACATTGAAATTTTGATATTTAGGAGTAGCTGGAAGATTTAGAAATTTTTAATTTCTTTTACCGTTGAGAAAGTAGATCCAACTTTGGCTCAGGTCGTGATCTCACAGTCTGTGAGTTCGAGCCCCATGTCGGGCTCTGTGCTGACAGCTCAGAGCCTGGAGCCTGCTTCGGATCCTGTGTCTCCTCCTTCTGCACCTCTCCTGCTTGCACTCTGTCTGTCTCTCTCTCTCTCAAAAATAAATAAACATATAAAACAAACAAAAAAAATGAAAGTAGATTTCATTAATGTTCATATTGCAATAAAAAATGCCTTTCCTACAATGATAGGAATTTGAAAACTGAATACATAGGTCTTTAGTTGAAAATTACTCATTTATGTGATTGTTATAATGGGACCCAGATGATCAGGTTCAGAGTTATTTTAGAAAAGATAGTGTTTAGATGAGGTTTAAACTCAGTGAGCTCTGAATATTGCTTTAATGCTAAGATACTTGATTCTATTATTATGTATAAGTGTATACAAACAAATAATTGCTAAATATTTCCTTTTTCTTTTTTTTTCTTTTTTACTGTTTATTTATTTTTGAGAGAGAGAGAAGAAAAAGAGACAGCATGAGCTGGGGAGGGACAGAGAGAGAGGGAGACACAGAATCCAAAGCAGACTCCAGGTTCTGAGTAGTCAGCACAGAGGTGGATGCGGGGCTTGAACCCATGAACTGTGAGATCATAACCTGAGCCGAAGTTGGATGCTCAACCGACTGAGCCACCCAGGCACCCCAGTATACCCTTTTTCTAAATGAGGCCCTTATGAGCAGGCATGATTTTATTGATGACCACTAAATTGAAATTGTTAATAGAAAGTTGAATTGAAATAGAAATTGAATTAATGAAAAAATACCATTTTCTAGAGAAATCTAAGTCTGACCTTATACTATAGAAAATAAGTTATACACATTATGCATTTTTCCCTCCCTGGAAGGCACAGGCTACAAGATACAGTTAAGCTAAGATGGTAATTAATTACTTTCCACTGAGGCAATCCCTTGGGGGGCCACTCCATTAAGCCCCACGCTCTGAACTGTGTTTACCTGAAACACCACCCTCGCCGAGCAGACCTGCTCCCTGGTACCTGGGCCGCACTCGATTCTTTTCAGTTTCAATGGGCTTTGGGAGAAGTTAAAATGTCCCTGGGTCTATGCCCTCTGTTCAGCCTCTTATGAAAGCATCTCAGTGCTTTCCTGGCCTGAACATTTCAGAGACCAGGCTACCAACTTGGCTTTTAAAACAAAGATGCTCAGTTTTAGGATTAATTGAGATTTGCTCCTACTGACCAAGACCAACTCTGGTGAGTGCAACTTCTCCATATTTTACGAAATGTATAGCCATCCTCCTGAGGAGAATGGTCACGATGTCTGTGTTTCCTCTCACATCTCATTCATGTTCTGAACCTCGTTCATGTTCAGACACCTATGAAACCTCCAAAATAGATCTAGCAAATCCACAAATGATCTTCAAAATGGCCAATTCAATGTGCTTTTGTTGTTATTTTAAATTTCCTTTCTTAAACATATGATCCTATCATATAGTTTCTTCTAAAACATTTCTCTTCCATTGGCTCTGTGAGGCCACTCACTGCTGGTTTTCTCCTTCCTCTGTGACTGTCTTCCTCAGCCCCTGGCTCCTCTCATGCATATCTCTTGAAATTTGACGGTATCTGAACATCATCCTCAGCCCTATTTTCTGTCTTTTTTTTCCCCTAAAAATATTCTTATAAGTGCCTTTCAAAGGAGCTAGGTTCACTGCTTTTCTACACTGATGGTGTTTTCAGTTCTAGATCCTCATATTCGACCTCAAGCTCAGCACACAATCACCTCAGACTGGGTCTTTCTCATCAGGGTCACCTCCTCTCCCAACCACCTCCCTGTCTGTATCTGTTTTGGAGAATAGCACAACATCTTTTCTCTGTACGTCCATCACATCAGGTTTTATCTGCCCATTTTCTCTTGTACTTGTCACTTCTTGTCACACTTACAGATCAGTTCAAACCTTCACCATCTCTGGCAATATTTCATTTTTCAATCTTACATCCTGCTAATCCAACATCCATGCTGTTGCCAGAATGCTTTCTAATAATTAGTTTCAGCAAGTTCTCAAAATAAATTACAGCAAAACAAAAAGGTACTACCTCAGTGATTTTCAACCTCTTTCCATTGGGTAGGGATTAATCAATGTAATAAACCACAGTATCTGATGGACTAATTCAAGCAACTTGATAAACTGTATAGAATTGAAATCAACCAAGTATATACCCAGTTAAATAAATATTTACTTAGTGCTTCTATGTTAGGTACCATTATCAAAGGTGGAGAAATGGACAGAGATGGTGAAGAAATTGCCTTCTTGACCAAGAAACTCACTGAAGGTGAATTGACCTTTCAACAAATCCACAGATTTTTAAAAAGAAGTAGAAATCGGTGGAGTAAACTCTGATACACAGAATGGTTTTATGATTCTACAGTATCACCTTTAACATAAAATGTGACACCAGCCAATCCCCCTAACAATTATGTTATATGTGGTATTAAGGTTTTGTTTGTTTGATTGATTATTTTTAGAAATGGGCACTCACTAGCTAATATATTTCATGTCCTGGAGAAAAAGAAAAGTAAATGTTTACTCTTATTGGAGAAGTCACAATAGAGATAATACTGGAAAGCATTCTGCCTACAATGTAGTAAGAACTAAATACTTCTTCAAATTTTTTTAAGTTATCTATTCATTCAGAGAGAGACAGTGAGAGATTGCGAGCAGGGGAGGAATAGAGAGAGAGGAAGAGAGAGAGAATTCCAAGCAGGTTCCTCACTGGCAGAGTGTAGCCCTATGTGGGGCTCAAACTCACAAACTGTGAGATCATGACCTGAGCCGAGATCAAGAACCAGGCGCTTAAACGACTGAGCCACCCAGTGCCCCAGAACTCAATATTTTTTAGAAAACCTCATTATTTGTTCAAACGAACCTGATTGGACATATCCAAATCCAAATCATCCTAAGGTTTTAAAAATTAAAAGGACAAGGCACCATCAGACAGTTGTGATATCTATCAAGTTCCAAACCTCAGAATTCAATGCTTAGTTTCAGTGGCATCTGCATGTGACAATTTTGAGGTTTATTTCACTGTTTGAGCTTGCTCTGGGAAGTTCATTCCAACCAAGTTTCATATTTTAAAAATGTTGAGAGCCTCTCAGAGGCAAGGAATATGACTGTTTTTAGAGTGAACAGCTCCCCTACGTTTGCCTCTGGTCTGTTCTTAGATCCACTTACAAGGTGGTACCAACAATTTAATTTTAGATGGTTAACAAAAGAAATGTTACTACCTTACTGTAATACTAAGGTATCATAATAAGATGCAATAATACTAGTACAATCTTCAATGACTATGTTGAGTGGAAAGATTTCATCGTCTCTGTCAGTTTCACACCTTTAACAATCCAAACTCTGCTCCAGAAAATTCTGATGACTTTTTTCAAGCTATGTGATGCCATTGGTCACCCTTAGAGCTTCTGTTTCTGAATAATGAGTAAAGGTTTTTCTTTTTTTTTAATATATGAAATTTATTGTCAAATTGGTTTCCATACAACACCCAGTGCTCATCCCAAAAGGTGCCCTCCTCAATAACCATCACCCACCCTTCCCTCCCTCCCACCCCCCATCAACCCTCAGTTTGTTCTCAGTTTTTAAGAGTCTCTTATGCTTTGGCTCTCTCCCACTCTAACTTCTTTTTTTTTCTTCCCTCCCCCACCATGGGTTTCTGTTAAGTTTCTCAGGATCCACATAAGAGTGAAAACATATGGTATCTGTAGTAAAGGTTTTTCTAAATGAAGTGTTACCTAATCACTACGGGGATACGTTTGTCTTGATTTCGGTAGGTCTATGTTGGGTGCACTGTTAACCTGACATGCAGATATACTAAATATGATACATTCTTTCTACTGTTGTTTGGCTTCCTAGACAGTCATACTTGCTACGTTCAGTGTGACCATGGCCAATTTGACCTCCATGAGTGGATTCCTCCTCATGGGGTTTTCTGAAAACCAAAAGCTTCAGATTTTATATGCATTGCTGTTTTTGGTGACATACCTGATGGCCTTGACAGGAAACCTCCTCATCATCACCGTGACCACCTTGGACCATCGCCTTCAGTCCCCCATGTATTACTTTTTGAAGCACCTCTCTGTCCTAGACCTCTGTTTCATCTCTGTCACAGTGCCTCAGTCCATTGCAAATTCACTTATGAACAGCGGTTACATTTCACTTGGTCAGTGCATCCTTCAGGTTTTCTTCTTCATAGCTCTGGCCTCATCAGAAGTGGCCATCCTCACCGTGATGTCTTATGACCGGTATGTCGCCATCTGTCGGCCCCTGCAGTATGAGACCATTATGGACCCCCGCACTTGTAGGCACGCCGTGGCAGCTGTGTGGCTTGCTGGGGGCTTCTCTGGGCTCATGCATACTGCTGTGAACTTCTCCATACCTCTCTGTGGGGAGAGAGTCATTTACCAGTTCTTCTGTGACATTCCTCAGATGCTGAAACTAGCTTGTTCTCATGAATTCGTCAATGAGATTGCAGTGGCTGCCTTCACAACTTCGGCAGCATTCATCTGCCTGGTGTCCATTGTGCTCTCCTATGTCCACATCTTCTCTGCCGTGCTGAGGATCCCATCAGCAGAGGGCCGGACCAAGGTCTTCGCCACCTGCCTACCACACCTGTTTGTAGTCACCTTCTTCCTCTCCACAGCAGGTTTTGAGTTTCTGCGGCCCCCTTCTGGCTCCCAATCAGCTATGGACCTCATGTTTTCCATATTCTACACGGTGATACCACCCACACTCAATCCAGTTATCTACAGTTTACGCAATGAAGCCATGAAGGCCGCTCTGAGGAAGGTGCTGTCAAAAGGAGAATTTTCCCCGAGAAAGATGTATTTAAAAGCCATTTTTAAATTCTAAAGAACCATACAAATAAAAGTTATTGTCATTAGGTTTCAGATTGTAAAAGGGTAGGTCTGATTTCCACCCTTCCAATGTTTCTATTCTTCATATTCTGCTCAAAATCTGAGTAAGATATTATGCTTCTCAGGATAGTGGCCTTCTTTCCTCCAATTCAAGAGTTATTTTAAGGCATCTTTTAGGATTTTTTTCTGAAATAAAACAGAAAGGGCAATGAGTTTAGGGCCTGGCCGGCATCATCTGAAGGTGATTTCTAACAGATAGGCTCCAGACTGCTGGCACATAGGCTGACTGTGTTTATGGGGGCACGTTCCTGGTATAGTTCTTGGTATACATGTGTGCTTGCTGGTGTGCCTCCAAGTTTCTTACCTCTGTCAAGTTTCTACATTAATTCCCCTTCCTATTAAGCTTTTCAATAGCTTTTCCTACAATTCTTTCAGTCCCTAATAAATGTCGGTTTCATTGTACATGGGTTTCTTTTAACTCCTTTAGACAACTCTTCTAGCTATGCTACATTGTCCCCATTCGATCAATTAGGACACTAAATTTAGAAAAGATTGGTTTCTTGAGACTTCTCAAATAAAAAGCTGTGGGTGCCTGGGGGGCTCAGTCAGGTAAGCATCTGAGTTTGGCTCAGGTCATGATCTCATGCTTGGTGAGTTTGAGACCCACATCAGGCTCACTGTTTTCAGTGCAGAACCCACTTCAGATCCTCTGTCCCCTCTCTGCCCCTCCCCTGCTCTCTCTCTCTTTCTCTCTCTCTCTCCGTCATGCGCACATGCACTCTGTCTCTCAAAAAAAAAATAAATAAACATTGGGGCACCTGGGTGGCTCAGTCAGTTGAGCGTCCAACTTCAGCTCAGATCATGATCTCGCGGTCCATGAGTTCGAGCCCCGTGTCGAGCTGTGTGCTGACAGCTCGGAGCCTGGAGCCTGCTTCTGATTCAGTGTCTCCCTCTCTCTCTGCCCCTCCCCCACTCATGCTCTGTCTCTCTGTCTCAGAAATAAACATTAAAAAAAAAGACTTTCAAAAAAAATAAACATTTAAAAAAAGGGTAGTAAAGCTGTGATTGAAACTAATATTAGTCTGACTCAAAGCTTGTTCATTTGCATCTACTTGCAAATGCTTCCCAGCATGTGTGTCTATGTGTATAAACATAGAAACAGAAGCACATAGTACTGTAATTCAGTACTGCTTTTCCATTACTAGAGATGTTTGCATTAATGTATTTCTTATTCTGATCCATAGAAGAGCTTGACAAGATGTTTTTACAGAGTAAGGCAGGGAGGCCTCCTGGGTCCATGAAACACAACAAGGATGAGGAACGGGGAACAGCTCCAACCTATAAGCATGAGTCCCAGGCCTTGTGGGTCCAAGGTCTGACTCCTTCTGGGGTAGGAGGCTGTGTAACCTTCTCCATGAAGGGCTAATAAATCACAAGAGGACAATACTGCACTGGTTCCCAGGTTTGCTGAAGTGAACTAAAGTACACTGAGAACAGTGGGGATGAGCGATTGCTGAATAATGGGGAATGTTTTTTACATGGCTGTTTGGATTAATGCTTCTGTTCATAGTAACCTACACATGCATGTACACACATGAAGATTGTTTTGTTGTTTGTTTTTAAAGGTCATGCATTTTATTTCTCTTCAAGTATGAAGCTGAAATTGAGGACAAAATCTCTCTCAGTGTCATATTTTGCAGTCTTAAAGCTTGGTCCACAGTGGTTCCTCTATCTCTAGATGTGCATTAATATGTATATGTATGTGTGTGTGTGTATATATATATATATATATATATATATATATATATAGTTTAAACAGGTTGCATATTATTTGTAAATAATTCCATAATGAGGACAAAGAAAAATTTTAAAGTAAACCATCAACCCATTGGAATGGATATTGTATTATCTGTGACTATACTTCTAGATATTTTTCTTTTTTTAATTTTTTTTTTTTATTTTTGAAAGAGAGAGAGCAGGGGAAGGGCAGAGAGAGAGGGAGGCAGAGGATCCAAAGTCGGCTGTCTGCACTGACAGCAGAGAGTCTGATGTGGGGCTTGAACTCATGAACCACGAGATCATGACCTGAGCCGAAATCAGATGCTTAACCGACTGGGCCACCCAGGTGCCCCTAGACATTTAAAAAAAAAAAAAATTAACGTTTATTTATTTTTGAGACAGAGAGAGACAGAGCATGAACGGGGAAGGGTCACAGAGAGAGGGAGACACAGAATCCGAAACAGGATCCAGGCTCTGAGCAGTCAGCACAGAGCCCGACGCGGGGCTTGAACTCAGGGACCACGAGACCGTGACCTGAGCCGAAGTCGGACGCCCAACTGACTGAGCCACCCAGGTGCCGCTAGATATTTTTCTATTTATGTGTATACATGTGTGAACATTATATTGCACTGTAATACCACTTTACATACGGTTGATAAATTCCCATTATGAAATAACATCATTCTAGAGAAATACGTAAAATCATTTCAATGGCCGTGCGCTGTATTTAACCCATCCCCTTTTGAAAATGTTTCTTTTTGTCATTATTCTAAACAACACATTGGTGAATATCTTCATCCAGGCATGTCTTTTATACATATGTAATGAATTCTTCAGGCTACACGCCTAGCAGTAGAATTGCCTCTTTACTCTCCCACCTCCTGCATGTGTTCAATACATCGTTGAATCTCCTTGGATGTCCACTGGTCTTCTGCTTTATCTCCTCTAAAGCAGAGAAACTTCTATGTATTTATGTACATATTCTATGTACTTCTATGTACATAATTCTATGTATTCAATTTCATAGAGTAGTTTTTATTCTCACAGAAAATATTTATTGCTTTAAAATTTTATTTAAATAATATTTAAAATTTATAGGTCACCAGGGTGGCTCAGTCAGTTGAGCGTCTGACTTCAGTGCAGGTAATGATCTCACAGTTGGTGGGTTCAAGCCCTGCACTGGACTCTGTGTTGACAGCTCAGAGCCTGGAGCCTGCTTCGGATTCTGCTCTCTCTCTGCTCCTCTCTTGCTTACATTCTGTCTCTCAAAAATGAATAAATGTTTTTTAAAAATTTTTTAAATATTTATTTTTTAAATTTAATTTGATTTAATAATTATTAATTTTATTTAATTAAATTTACTTATGTGGAATGTCTTTTTTCTTACAGAGGATTTTTTTTTACTTCTCAAGGGAAAGAGAAGAAATGGTATCAAACAAAAATAATTACTATTTGTAGAATTTCATATTTTGTTGAATGAGATCATTTTGAGCTAGATTTAAGAGGAAAATATTCCTGGGGCCTCAACCAAACTCTCAGATGAGGAATTCATTATTTGTAAAGAATGGCCCCATGTAAATGAGATAAACCACCCAGAGACTGCCAATCAAGAAGAAAAGAAAATGGTTACAGATAACTGACATGAAGATTGTTGATATTATAAGGTTAATCAATAATCAGGTTATCACTGGTAGTTTGTCCAATTTATTTTTGTTCACTTATTCATTTTTTTCTTTATTCTTCATTTTTTATCTCCATAAATAGCTCTTTTGCCTACCTTATTGCTCAATACAGATCACTGAATATTCCCTTTCACTCAGGCCCCATACTGCACCAAAATGCTACTGATCACATCTTCTGTGTCTGCGGACATCTTTTTGGCCCAGGTAACATTATCCTGGGCTGGTGCACTGGAGGAGACTCATAACTGATTCCTACAAATCTTCTATTTTGATTACAATACAACTTCAATTTTGAATACAATACACTTTGATTCTTTTTTACATTTTTCATCAACTTTTTTATGGTAAAATTTATATGAAGGTTATTACACTTCAAGTGTATAAATCAATGAACACTGACAACACCCACAATCAAGATACAAAACATTTCCATCACCCCAAAAAGATTCGTGTGTATCTGGAGTCCTTCCTCCTTCTGCCCTCTACTGCAAGAAGTCACTAATCCACTTTTTGTCATTAAACGTTGGTATTTAACATGTATTAAATGTATTAAACATTTGTTTGCATTTTCTAGAATTTTTGCAAGTGAAATCATATGCACTCTTTGATGTTAAGCCTCTTTTGCTGAGCATAATGGTCTTGTGATTTACCCATCTAGTTGAGTTCTGGGCTGTGTTCTGTGAAATAGATATGCTACTATGCTTTGTTATTCATTCACAATCCATGAGCAATTGGGTCTGGGGTATCAGTTGCAGTTTGGAGTACATAAATAAAGCTTTTATAAATATTTCTATAAGTTTCTTCACACTCATATTTAATTCTGAGTAAATATTTAGGAGTGCAATGGCTGAATTCATAATGTACATGCTTGCTAAATTTTACAAAAAAATTGTCACAGATTTCCAGAATACTGTGCTGTATTACATTCCCCAGATAAAACATGCCAGCAATGTGTGAGTGTTCCAGTTGCTCTACGTTCACACCAACATTAGTATTGTCATTCTCTTTAACTTTTTAGCTTTTAGAATATGCATTAAGCAATAAAATAAAATATGCATTTAGTAGCATATCAATACGGTTTTAATGTGTTTCCTTAATAACTAATGAGGTTGAGCATTTTTTCATGGGCTTCTCAGCCACTTACGCATTACGTATCTTGAACTTGGAAGTGTTTGTTCAAATCTTTTGCCCATTTTTAAGTGGATTTTTGGTCTTTTTGTCATTGATAAAAAGATATCATGTATCTACAAAAGTACATAAGATCTATACAGCATGGGATATTGTGGGGATCCTTAATTTTTTTAATTTTTATAGCAGTGATATTTTACCTCAAGAGATTAAACATGTTTACCATATTTCCTTCTCCATATTATCCGTGTTAATTTTCAACATTTTACACTTTATTAATTGTGTAAACTCTTACACACATGAGTATTCTGTGTTTTATGATGGCAACAGCCACTTTCTCGGTCCCCTCTTTAAGTCCATTTTTTCTAAGTGTATTTCTTTGCAAATATTATATCAAATAAGTTGAATATGAGTTTTTAAATGTAGCAACAAAACTTGTCTAGGTTAGTAAGAGATAGCCTTCAATGACTACTAATCCAATATTTTTTCTCCTCAAATATTAGACTATTCAATCCATCTTCAGTAATGTGTAAACTATCTGTCTATATATTAGATTATATATATATGTGTCTCTCTCTATATATATAGAGAGAGAGAGGGAGAGAGTTTACATGTTATTATATTATATATTATGTAATATATAACTATTTAACATATAATATATATAACATAATATATAACATGTAAATGACATATATTTATATTATATCCTATATTATATATTAAACATTATATTATATTTATATAATATATTTATATATAAAATAAAATATATATTAAATACATCATATATTTTATAATCTCTATAAAATATATATTTTAGAGAGAGAGAACATGTGTGCAGGTGGAGAAGGGGCAGAGAGAGAGGGAGAGAGAGAATCCCAAGCAGGCCATGTGCCATCAGTGCAGAACCTGATGTGGGACTCTATTCCACAACCCTGGGATCATGACCTGAGCCAAAATCAAGAATCAGATGCTCAACAGACTGAGCCACCCAGGTGCCCCTAAACTATATTTTTTCCTTTTAAGTTGTACACCAAATATGTTAACACAATTTATGAAATTTTCTTTCATTGACTTATTTTATTAATGATGCTACCTAGTTACAAAAAGGACATATTATTTTTTTTAGGTTTATTTATTTTGAGAGAGAGAGTGCACACGCACAAAAGTGGGGGAGGGGCAGAGAGCGAAGGAGAGAGAATCCAAAGCAGGCTCTACGCTGTCAGAGCAGAGCCCAATGTGGGGCTCAAACTCACCAACCATGAGATCATGACCTGGGCCAAAATCAAGAGTCGGATGCCTAACCGACTGAGCCACCCAGGCACCCAGAACGTATCAATTTTTATCTCTTTTCCTATGCTTTCAAATATTTTTTATTAATCTGTATTTATATACTTCTGGTAGTTAAGTAATACTGCATTATCATTCGCTGTCATAATTTGGGCCATAGAGTCCTTCTTTTATCTGTAAGGTATTTTTATTACATTGTATTCTTCTTTTGAACCTCTTAATTCATTTCAATAAATATTGCATTTGTCTTTGAAGTAATTCAATGATTCATAATTTATAGACTAATCTTGGAATAATGCTCTGCAATAGTTTCTTTTTACTAAGAAATATTAAAGGTTTATTGTTTACACTGAAGAAAATTTTGCTGATTCTCTTCATGAAAGTAACCCACATTTTTCAGTCGACTGGCTTTATGATTTGGTATTTGTGTGGTTGCTAGAAGCCTGGCTCACGGTCTATTCATGTCAGACATGCACCGCAGACACCAAGCATCACTGAACGCTACCACGGATTGCAGGGATTCCCATGTCACTACTGCTATCTCCCAAGGCAGAGGACAAACACTCACTTTCCGGGTATTCCTCATGGCTTGGATGCAGGCACAGGATCTAAGTTCTAAGGTTAGACTGTCCAGCCTGAGACCTCAGCCTGAAGAAGCAGGTGCCATGTGGCTTGTGGCTCTGCCGAGGCTGGTGGCCAAATGCCCACTTTGGGGAGAGTGATGGAGTCTGGAATCTGTCCCAGATCCCACAGGGCACATGTGTCCCAGCCCCGCAGAGCCAACACTGTGCCGTCCCCCTCACTGCCTGGGCTCCTGTCCCCACACTGGATTATCAGGGGGACTCTGGGACATAGCTAAGTATAGCCAGGACTGGTTCTGTGTGTTACAACTAAGAAATTTAGGAAATATAACTGTTAAGGAGGAATACACTGATTCTTAAACTTTAAACTTAAATCTAGCCACTCGCTTAATTTCTAATAATTCCAAGAGTAATAGCTGATTTTGTGTGTTTTCTATATAAATTCTATTAAAGTCTAGAAGTGGCTTATAAGAATCAGGTGGCTAAGCTAAGGCCTTTGAGCCTCAGTTCCCAGCCCTAAGTGAATCTGTGGCCCCCTCACAGTGATGCTGTGCCAGATGCCGTATCAGAGGCAGGGCTGGCCAGGCACCTGCACTGGTCACTGCGAAGCTGAAGCTGGGGTTGCGCCCTCTTAGTGCCGTCCACAGAGCAGAAGCCAGACATGTGACCAGTGTTTAGGTAGGGCTCGGGTTGAGCGATGCATGACGGAGTAAGAGAAGGGCAGGAAGGTCAGGTTCAGCACAGAAAATGGTCCATGTGGCTTTTCTCCCAGATACTTTGGCTACCCAAGCCTGGACATGGATGGGAGACTGCCTGGGAATATAGGGTGCTGTAGCCTCATGCCTCCCATCATTGCCCTCTCCTGATGCTATCACCCAAGTGAGGCTCCTCCAGACACCTCCTGCCTCTTTCCCTTCCTGCCTCCAACCCCCAAACTCCACCTACCCACTGCAGTCCCTGTGGCCATCTTTATCCCCCTACCACTTGGTGGGCAGACAACGGCATCCCACCCTTTCCCCTTTGCAGCCTTAACAACACCCAGAGCCAACCAGAGGCTCCCTATAACCTCTTCCCCGTGGCATCCTGGGAGCCCCAAGCAATTCACTTGGTACCCCAACCATCTAAGCCCTGGGCTGAGTCTCCAACTGATGCCAGCACAGCCCTTTCTTTCATGACACTCAGGCTGCTTTTGCAAGGGACAGACATCCTCCCCCTAGAGCAACAATGCCTGTGTTGTCCCAATATGAAACTGTACGTTCCTCAAGAGGTTTTATTGAAGAGAGAGAAGTTGAGGCACAGCCTCAGGCTGATGGGGGAAGGATGGATGTCAAGGACGCCTTCAGAAGTGGAGTCATTGCAGGGGATACACCGGAGCGTGTGGCAGAGGTGGACTTGGGGCTTGAGAATGGGCCTTTGGGGCTTCCCCCAAAGAGAGGGACTTCAGGAAGAGGAGGCAATGGTGATGCCAGAGAGAATGTTTCTGAGATACACACTCTGAGGTGCAGGGGGAGTCACTGGCAGAGTGTGCTGAGTCAAGATGCACATAGACAACAAAGTGTGACAGATAGGGTCAGAGGTCATGTCCCACTAGACACAGAGAGCAGTCACCGTGAAAGGGGCCTGACGACACGGAGGCAGTTCATTAACTGTAGTCATCAAGGTGGAGAGCCCACTGTGCTCATGCCACACCCTCCTCATCATCAGCAGAGTGCTGGGACAAGGGAGGACCCTCAGTAACCATGTGCTGACTAGACCCCAAATGACCTCTGTTTCAGTTTGAATCACTGGAATAGAATTTACTGAATTCAAGCGCCTGGTGACCAGGTACAGGTTAATTAGCTATGAAAGTGAAACCTAGCACTACCAATGAAAGCAAAATTCCTATGCAAGGCAAAGCTCAGAATCCAGTCCAAAAAGCAAGACTCTCCACATGCAGTCCATCTTGACCTCAGGGCCTTTGTACTTGGTGTTCTCCCAGATTTAAATATATGTACACTGCACTGTCTACTCCCCAAATGCCTTCAGGCATTTCTCAAACTCCCTTACTGACTTCACTTTTCTTCATGGGACAAATCACCCCCTGGGTTTCGAACAAGTAGGTTTTACTTATTTGTTACTGTCATCTTGCTAATCTGTATGAGAATGGAGAAGCCCCTCCCCTCCCCCAGCTTCACCTCTGTAGTGCCCTGGTATCTGGAAAAGCCTGGCACACAGTAGGTCTAGGTGAATGTGCACCAGGTGAGGGAGCACAGAGCTTGAAGTTGGGACATCTAGGTGTCATGGAGCATTGCCCCAGATTAGAGGAAGGGCAACTTGGTGAAGATTTTGTTGTAGAGAGTTCTCCTTGTGTTAGCTAGGAGACAATGAGAACTGACTCCAATAGGAAGCCTGAAAGCAATCAGTAGGAGGATGGAGAAAAAACAAAACTAGGGAAGGAATCTGTTTTGTTTTGCCAGACCAGCACTTCCAGCCAAGGGGAAGCCCAGCGAGGTGTCTACCTGACAGCCCTAAATATGAGCCAGTATGAGCAGTTGGGAGGTTGAGGACCTGCACAGAACACCGGCCTGAGTTGTCCTGAAGTTACCTTTAGCTCATTATAAAACTAAGAGCTCCTCCTGTGGGCGGAGATATCCACCATCCCGGGATACAGGATGCAGGCAGTAGCATATGCTGACAGGCTGGGCATCACAGCTGAACCTGTAAGCTCCCTGTGCCTTGTCCCCTAATGCACTGCATAAAAGCTTCCTGTACTAACCTCTCAGGGACACAGTCTTTTGAGAGTTTTCTCCCTGTGTCCTTAGTTGTAACAAGTAATAAAGAGTTCTTTGCTTTCAAAAATAAATAAATAAATAAATAAATAAATAAATAAATAAATAAAAAATAAACAGAATAATCCATCTTTCAAACGTAATTCTTATTCAGAAGCAAGGTAGATCTGGGAATACTCTGTGCAAACAAAGTGAGTGTGTGTCTTTGTGAAGTAATATTTTCAATGTCTTAATGAATTTTGCTCTTTTTATCCTAAGAATAAATTATTTTGCCCTTGGAGTACCATGGAGATTAAAAGCAAGGACTTACCTGAGATTGCCAGGGTTCAAACGCTGGCTCCTCTGCTTGCTAGTCACATGAGTGTTGGTGGTTTCTTACACTTTCAAAGTCTCGGTCTCTCTACCTGTAGAATAGGGTTCCTAACAGGGACTTATGACTTGGCAGAGCTTGCTAAATGTTAACCCATGTAGGACATTTAGAACAGTACTTGATAATAAGTGCCTAATAAGGGGGAATTAATCTGTCTATACCTCCATAAGGTTGTGGCGGTGACAGAATTTATAACAGAAAAGAGAAAGATGAACAAAAAGATCAAATCCCGAAGCAGGATGAGAGCTTTATAAATCAGCTACTGACATGATTATTCCCTGATCCCCCTTCAGAGAATCAGCAACCACATTGGACGTACTCACTTCATGAGGCTCTGTCTCCTGCAAACAGAGACGACCGCTTGCCAGTAATGCTCAAGTGACTTCAGGAAGGAGGAGACATAACAGGGAAAGGCAGAGAAATCGCCTGCACATTATCTAATCCAAGACACTATGACCTGAAGAAGGGAGGGGGAGGACTGAAGAGATCCCTGAGATCATATGCATTCCCCTGCTATGGCCTTTCTGGGATGAAATCCCAGGGAGGAAATGTCCTGTAATTCAGGAGTACTGAGAGTGGAATTTGGTGTGTCCCATCAAGGAAGGAGCCACATCAAAGTAAACCAGGCTGAACCACATGCTTAGGTCCAGGGCCTCTGATGTCTACTTGTCTGCACTGCCCTCAAACCACAGAGGACATCAGAACCACCGCACTGGACACAGGTAACCGGCAAGGAAGACATCATCCAAGACCACTGCACTGTGGGACTCAGCCTGAGCTCAACTCAACTGAAGCAAACGGCTGGAGACTGAAGGCCATCTGTTTGCTAACTGGCTCTACCACCTGGAAAAGTGAACTTTCTTGCATCTTCTCAACAAGAGATCGTTTTAGAACTTGGAGCAAAGCGCCTGTGCACAGTGGACTCCTGCCCTCCCACAGACACTGGGAGATAGGAAAGGTATCTTCCTTGATGACTACACCTTTGTGGGATGTCTCCCTGGTCTTTGGTGAAGACATTCCTGGATTGTACAACTCTCAGGAAAATTTACAAAGATTTTTATCTCAAAGGAGCAGAGAAAGAGTCTACAATTACAAATCTTCTAAAGTAAATGCTCTGCGAAAAAGCAAGTCAGGGGTCCCGACTCAGGAAGAAGCCCGTCTCAACCTCAGTCAAGCTGAGGGAATGTTAAGACTGTTTTGGCCACCAGGTCTGATTAAGCCAAGAGTGGTAAATTTGTGATTATTCCAACAGCAGACATTATCTGGCAGTACCAACAGGTTAAGTAGCAACGCATCCAGGTTTTCCCAAAGATGTTTTTTGAAAGCCAGAGAAAGGATACCACTTGCAAAATGAAACTTCATCCCTTAACCTGGCACACCTACGTTTCCTTCCTTCATACCTTGGATGCAGGTTAAGAAGGGAAACCGGACGAATGGGTGCCTCTTGGAGGGACTAAATATTTTTATGTAAAAGTGAGACTGGATGTTACCTAAAGGGACTATTTGAATTATCAGTTTAGACTGAAATTAAACTGGGTTTGACATTCAGTTAATTAGTGTGCCTGATGAGGGCTCAGCAGAAAGACAAGACCCACTGTGGACAAGGGGTGACATTGTGCATTTCGTCTACCATTTCCAAGATGTGACGTTAAATTCTACATACGCTCACTGCTTGCTTCTGGGGAATAATTTACTTCATGGCTGGTTTTGTGCCCTGTTATCATATTCTACCAGGACCTTTGCATCACATAATACCCTCCAGGTACCTTGGGCATTTAACCTACTTTGACCTCAGGTCTGTATCAAGTACATCACCACAAGCCCCATATTCCTGTCTACTGATGCTTCAGCAACCATGCTTTCACCCTGGATTTCACACTTGGCTCACTCTCCAATACCTGCTTCTCAAATAAGGCACTGGAGGGGAAAAAGGAATGGATAAAACAAACACCTCTGCTCCCTAACTCAACGTTCCCAGACCCTAGCCCAGACCTCTCCCCACTTAGTTGTTAATTACCTATTTAAACTCTTTCAGTAGATATTTCTGATATAGCTTAGATTATAATGAATTTATGTGGTGGGGGCAATCAGTTTCAAAAATTCAGAGAGGAACGGAAAAATAAGGGATTATAACTGGAGCACCTCAGAATTAAATGCAGTTACAAAGAAAAGAGGAGCATGGGGGTGGGCAAAATAGGGGAAGGGGATTAAGAGGAACAAACCTCCAGCTATAAAACAGATAAGTCACGGGGTTGGAAAGCACAGCATCCGGAATGCAGCCAATGATATTGTCAGAACATTGTAGGGTAACAGGCGGTGACTGCACTTAACAGCGGTGAGCACTGAGAGATGTAGTCATCAAATCACTGTGTTGTGCACCTGAAACTAATGCGAGACTGTACATCAACTGTACATCAATACAATTTCTAAAAATGTCTAATTAAAATTGTATATATTTAAGGTGTACAAAAGGATGATTTGATGTACTTGATTGTTACAATCAAGCTAACATATTAACTCCTCACATAGTAACCTTTTTTATGTATGTCACAAATGTACCTAAATGTCACTCTCTGAGCCAAAGCATAAGAGACTCTTAAAAACTGAGAACAAACTGAGGGTTGATGGGGGGTGGGAGGGAGGGCAGGGTGGGTGATGGGTATTGAGGAGGGCACCTTTTGGGATGAGCACTGGGTGTTGTATGGAAACCAATTTGACAGTAAATTTCATATATTAAAAAATAAAAAAAAATAATTAAAAAAAAAAAAAAAAGAAATTCGCAGGCTTAAACAATATAGTTCCTGAGGAAAATGTTAAAAAATGTCAAAAGCCTCTATGGAGGAGCCTGGTCAGATGCTAATCCTTAATAAGGATTATCTAATTGAAGGAATTAAATAAAAGGACACAACAGACATTTCAACTAACAGTTGTAATCATATGTTTAAGTAAAGGTAACCTATGGGTTGGGTGAGGTATATAATGAATTTATGATTTGATTATTAAGTCTTTATGTTACAAATTTTGTCAGGTGGCTTTCCTCCAAATATACCAGTACACTTATACAAATTTCTAAAGGATCTCAATATTAAACTTTTAAAAATACTAATTTATCTTCAATTTATAGAAAAAAAAAGAATCCATGTATTCTTTTCCATGTATTGAAATACGAAAAGAGAGAAAACAAAGCTGATTTTCATGATATTTTTCAAGAATGTTAAAAGCCACAAAGGTAAAATAATAATAAAAATATCCTAGTAAAAAAAAAAAAAACAAAAAAAAAAAACTAAATGTCACTCTCTTAGCAAAAAAATAAAAAAGTAAAACAAAATAAACTAAAATCTACTCTCTTAACATATTTCTGGTGTCCAATATAGTATTATTAAGTATGGTCAATATGCTTGTACATTAGGTTTCTAGACTTATCCATTGTATGAAGCAAATTATTGGCAGTAATTTACCTACCTGTAAGTTTCCGCCTTTGGTTGATAACGTCCCAATTTCCCCCACCTCCTCAGTCCCTGTTACCACCATTCCACTTACTGCTCTGAGTTTCAGTTTGAATTTATTTATTTTTTTTAAGATTCCACATATAAATGAGATCATACAGCATTTGTCTTCCTCTGTCTGGCTTATTTCACTTAACATCACGTCCTCCATATTCACCCATGTGGTTGCAAATTGCAAGGTTTCTTTCTTTCTTGTAGCTGAATAACATAGAATTAATTTTATAACCTAGTAATTTTAGGGTTTGTTGATGCCATTAATGGCCAAAGAGAAGCAGGGAACAAATTAAATCTCTAATTGCAATGTCTTTTTTTTTTTTAATGTTTATTTATTTTTGAGAGAGACAGAGACACAGCATGAGTGGGTGAGGGGCAGGGAGACAGAAAGGGAGACACAGAATTAGAAGCAGAGTCCAGGCTCTGAGCTGTCAGCATAGAGCCGGACGTGGGACTCAAATTCATAGAACTGTGAGATCGTGACCAGAGCTGAAGTCAGATGCTTAACCGACTGAGCCACCCAGGCGCCCCTAATTGGAATGTCTTAAATTCACTTTTAAGCATATTATATTTGTTATATATATTATATATATATTTGTTGACAAAATAGTGGTCAAAATCCTTTTTAAATGTGACTTCTAGAGATCTTTTTTTTAAATTTATTTATTTAAATTCAAGTCAGTTAACATACAGTGTAGTCTTGGCTTCGGAAGTAGAACCCAGTGATTCATCACTTACATATAAATCCTAACAAGTGCCCTTCTTAGTACACATCACCCATCTAGCCCATCCCCACCCACCTCACCCCCAGCAACTCTCAGCCTGTTCTCTGTATATAAGGGTCTCTCTGTTTTTATCTTATTTTTCCTGCCTTCCCCTATGTTCATCTGATGGGATTAGAGTACATTATGCTAAGTGAAATAAGTCAGGCAGAGAAAGACAAATACCATAACAATTTCACTCGTATGTGGAATGTAATCTTTCTTATACTACACTTAAGGAAAGCAAGATTCACACACTTCCCCATTTCCTTCTCTGTCGATCTCTCAGGTAAGAAGACACATCAACAGCCTCTGTCTGCTTCAGTGTCCTGATGCAGGTCCCCATCAGAACTCCTGCTGACACTGCCAAGTTTGGGACAAACAGAAACCGTCTGTTTGTCTCTTCTACCCCCCCCCCCCCAATTATTTTGTGATGAAGTTTGGTTTCTCCCAGAGCAGATACTAGGAGGAGAATTTGTGTGTCATCAGCTGACCTGGGAAGTAACCCAGGGAATGTTGTATGGGGGGCGGGGGGGTGGGTACAGGGAAAAGAAGGACTTGGGTGAAGGTGACAATAATGAGAAGGTGACCAGTACAGAGAAGAGGGCTCAGTGCGTCCGCAGGGACTGGAGGACACAACGCACATCTGTGCCTCAGAGTTACCCCCCAAAGGGCCAGGAAACTGGGTGCTTGTCTACCAACAACTGGGAGTCCCTGGAGGTAACCATTGGTGATCAGTGCTGTGCGGCTTGAATTTTGAGCTCTGGGCAAGTACAGCGCATTCTAACCATGAGAGGAAGCTCTCGGCAAAGACACGTGGCTGGAAGCCAAGCTCTGTCCGTGAGATGGCAAGTGCCATGGCACACGGAGAGCGCATGAGTGTGTCTTCCAATGGGAATCCCGTAGAAAGAAAGAGGCTGATACAACAAAGTTACAAGTAAACGTCAGCTCTGTTTCTCCCACACCTATTGGAAAACTTATGGAAAAATAAATCAAGTGAAAATTAGGAAAAGCACAAAACAACTATCAAAAACTATGAAAGGAGACGTAGATACCATGTAGCTCTGCAGCAAATATTTAAAACTAAATAAGGCAGATACAGCTGAGCGACTGACCTAACCCTTCTGCTGTAAGCAATATGAAATGGGAAAAACAAATAGGGCCACTGTTTTCAGAATTTGGACAACAGGCAGGACAGGACATTAACCCTGGAAACAAACAACAAAACACACATGTGGGGGCATTTAGTCAGGATTCTCCACAGAAACAGAGCCAGTGGGATATGTCTCATCTCCATACCTTCTATACACACACATGTTGTCTATATGTACACACAGACACACGTGTATGAGAGAGACAGAGACACAGAGGCACTGAGAGAGATTTTAAGGAACTGGCTCATGTGATTGTGCCTTTAGCTGATTGGATGAAGCCCACTCACATTATGCAGAGTAATCTGCTTTACTTAAAGTCAACTGATTGTAAATGTTAACCACATAACTAAAAAATGCCCTTATATTCTGCCCCTCCCCCTCTTGTGCTCTGTCTCTCTCTCAAAAAAAAATGCCCTATAGCAACATCTAGACTAGCGTTTGACCAACCAGCCACTGGAGTCTCAAGCTGACACATAAAATTGACCATAACAATGAGCCTCACAGTCACTTGGTTTTCTGCTGAAAGACCCTCCCCAGGCAGTGGTGCAGAAAAGTAGACCTGAAACAAAGCACAGAGGGCTCTTGAGCTTAGGAGGCAGAGACCTGAAATATCAGCAAGGAAATGAGAATCATAAAAAAAGAACCAAATTGAAATTCTAGAACTGGGAAGTACGTTATCAGAAAAGAAACATTCAGTACATAGGTTCACCCCGTTTAGGAAGATCAATGAACTTGAATACAGATTATTAGAAATCACCAAATTAAAAAAAAAACAATGAGAGGGGCGCCTGGGTGTCTCAGTCGGTTAAGCGGCCCACTTCGGCTCAGGTCATGATCTCACGGTCCGTGAGTTCGAGCCCCGCGTTGGGCTCTGTGCTGACAGCTCAGAGCCTGGAGCCTGTTTCAGATTCTGTGTCTCCCTCTCTCTGACCCTCCCCCGTTCATGCTCTGTCTCTCTTTGTCTCAAAAATAAATAAACGTTAAAAAAAATTAAAAAAGAAAAACAAAACAATGAGAGAAGTCACTGAATCAAGAACAGAGAGCAACTGGTAAAACAGCAGCCCCTCTGAAGGCAGCTCAGACGTCCATCCACACAGGTGGACAAAGGAAGGTACAGCCACTGGATGGGTACAACCTAGCACCAAAAACGGTTAGAGCTACTAACACGACAAGTGAATGTCACGGGTATTAGGCTGAAAGAAAGGAGCTATGAGCAGGGTGTCGGTACGGGGTGGGGGAGAAAACGGTGGCGATGGGATGTCCCGGCGTTGCCATGGACCTCCTGCAGGATGCTGGAGCACCTGTACGGGATGACAGCACTAGTGAGAGCCAACATGCTGTCGTGGGTGGAGGAGGGCGTCCCTGTGGTGGGGGGACATCTGCACAGGAGGGTGGCCACCGTGGCATGTTCTCCCCCTCGTGGTTTCTGGGACGTCTGGGATGAGGTCTTGAATGTATAGTCCAGCTTAGTAATTTGTCCACTCTGCTGAACCCATCAACCGAGTCCTTTCTTAACCAGTTACACTTTCCAGACAAACTATAACGGTTCTTCTCGGTACATGCCTGGTTTTGCTTCACACAAGCAATATTCTCACTACCTTGAACATATCTCACTACCTTGAACATCCTATCTTAAATTATTTTATTTTCTGCTCCTTAATTCTGTCTCATCTGCTCTAAATCACTCGTCTTTCTTGTTAGTGGCTTCATTTCTCAGATATTTTATCATCTGCTTCGGGGAATCATCCCTCTGGATGGTGCTGTCTTGGCCGGTCATGTGCTTGGGGAGGACGTTTTACGCCCCTGCTGGATGTGGGTCATGGTGGGTGACCCAAGGGAGGGAGCGCCTAGCCAACAGTGCTCGCCGACCCTCTGACCTGCTGTTTCTCACCCTCGGGGACCCCGCAGTACCTCTTGCTCCCCTCCCGCTTCCCTCAGAGCTGCCTCCTCCTCTTCATCACCCCACCCCCGGGTTTGCAAAAGAAGAGAAGACACGGAAGCCCAGGACCCGCCTCTGTCAGCTTCCATCCACACCCGGCCCCGCTGCTGCCCGCACTGTACCGCCAATCTGACCCAGCCCGGACTTCCTTGCAGTTGGAAAAAAGGTTGTTAGTGATCAGCCAAACTCACTTAGTAAACGATTTTCAAAAAGGCTTAAGTGAAAGCTGTCCTCCAATGAGGAGAGGACTCAGATATTACACTCGGATTATTCTCCAGAATCTTCCCGCTGCCTTTCCCTCCCCAAACCACTACCCTGTACACTCGAAACCATTTTCTGCCTTCCCAAGAATCTGTCTTTGACTGAATTTTCTGAGATCTGCACTACCACCCCCCCCCCCCCCCCCCCCGCCCTTTGCTGGCGTCTAGGTAATTGGGCTCAAGAGAAGATGCCGGCGACTACATTACTTTGCCCCCTTACTCAGGAGGGAAAAGATAACACTGTGGCCAGTTCTCTGTACTCAGCATGTTTGTGGTAGGAGTTTTCTTTCTGATCTGTAAGTCCATGAACATAAAAACTCAGATCTCTGGAACATATAAAATAACCTATATATAATAATCCCATTTCAAATGCAAATGCCATAAAATACTGGATAGATCTCTTTTTTTCAAATTTATTTATCCTTCTTTGTTCCAACGTAATAACAACAATGTCCAATGGATATTTTTATATTCCAGTCTCTGCTAATTCTCTTTCCTTACTGGCTCTTACTCCTGCTTTAACTCTGATCCCGTCTCCCTTATGTAACCTACGTGCAGCGCTGTTTGGAACCAGAAGTAGTACATGCAGGACGCTCGGCACAGTGCCTGTTAAGAGACTCCGTCCACAACTGACACTCAGAAACGATAGTGTGTTCTTTCCTCCCCTGTCCTCCTTCTCCCTCTCTTGTTTTGGCTAAAAGCCATCCCAATGGTCCTTGAGCAGCTGCACTCACATGACATCGTGAAGTGCATTAGTTACTCTGTGTTCGTGCTCCTTCATGGGTCCTGTGCTCTTGGCAGGGGACCTGCTCACACGAGTCATGGGCCCCATGCGATTGGCAGGGGACCTGCTCACATGGGAGAAATTCTTTCTTTTCAATGCAGAGCCACTGGGGAACTAGTCACATCCTCATTACACATCTCAGAGCTTCCTGCCACCGACAACTTCCTTGCTCACCTGCCCACATCTCCCTCTGGTCCTACACCAGACTGTAAATCAGAATACCTCACCCAACGCAGAGGACTGTGAACACAGTATCGTAGTACGGATCTCTCTTCCATCACTAACACCTTGGAGAGTTTTGACTTCCACTCTCCACAGGGTGGCATGAAAGAAACTGTGCCTTGAGGTCAGTTAGTGCAAACAATGGTCAACCCCTAGGTGGGTGCCAAGGGTCTACCCATCAAAGTAGTTGTCTCTGGTTTAATAAGCATCCAGGACAGACAGTCTGTCACTTACTCTTGGGACACAGGGGAAAGTGGAGGAAGGGGACCATGTGATAACTGATTTTTTTTTAATTTATTTATTTTTTTAATATATGAAATTTACTGTCAAATTGGTTTCCATACAACACCCAGTGCTCATCCCAAAAGGTGCCCTCCTCAATACCCATCACCCACCCTCCCCTCCCTCCCACCCCCCATCAACCCTCAGTTTGTTCTCAGTTTTTAACAGTCTCTTATGCTTTGGCTCTCTCCCACTCTAACTTCTTTTTTTTTTTTTTTTTCCTTCCCCTCCCCCATGGGTTTCTGTTACGTTTCTCAGGATCCACATAAGAGTGAAACCATATGGTATCTGTCTTTCTCTGTATGGCTTATTTCACTTAGCATCACACTCTCCAGTTCCATCCACGTTGCTACAAAAGGCCATATTTCATTTTTTCTCATTGCCACGTAGTATTCCATTGTGTATATAAATCACAATTTCTTTATCCATTCATCAGTTGATGGACATTTAGGCTCTTTCCATAATTTGGCTATTGTTGAGAGTGCTGCTATAAACATTGGGGTACAAGTGCCCCTATGCATCAGTACTCCTGTATCCCTTGGATAAATTCCTAGCAGTGCTATTGCTGGGTCATAGGGTAGGTCTATTTTTAATTTTCTGAGGAACCTCCATACTGCTTTCCAGAGCGGCTGCACCAATTTGCATTCCCACCAACAGTGCAAGAGGGTTCCCATTTCTCCACATCCTCTCCAGCATCTATAGTCTCCTGATTTGTTCATTTTGGCCACTCTGACTGGCATGAGGTGATATCTGAGTGTGGTTTTGATTTGTATTTCCCTGATAAGGAGCGACGTTGAGCATCTTTTCATGTGCCTGTTGGCCATCCAGATGTCTTCTTTAGAGAAGTGTCTATTCATGTTTTCTGCCCATTTCTTCACTGGGTTATTTGTTTTTCAGGTGTGGAGTTTGGTGAGCTCTTTATAGATTTTGGATACTAGCCCTTTGTCCGATATGTCATTTGCAAATATCTTTTCCCATTCCGTGGGTTGCCTTTTAGTTTTGTTGGTTGTTTCCTTTGCTGTGCAGAAGCTTTTTATCTTCATAAGGTCCCAGTAATTCACTTTTGCTTTTAATTCCCTTGCCTTTGGGGATGTGCCGAGTAAGAGATTGCTACGGCTGAGGTCAGAGAGGTCTTTTCCTGCTTTCTCCTCTAAGGTTTTGATGGTTTCCTGTCTCACATTCAGGTCCTTTATCCATTTTGAGTTTATTTTTGTGAATGGTGTGAGAAAGTGGTCTAGTTTCAACCTTCTGCATGTTGCTGTCCAGTTCTCCCAGCACCATTTGTTAAAGAGACTGTCTTTTTTCCATTGGATGTTCTTTCCTGCTTTGTCAAAATGAGTTGGCCATACGTTTGTGGGTCTAGTTCTGGGGTTTCTATTCTATTCCATTGGTCTATGTGTCTGTTTTTATGCCAATACCATGCTGTCTTGATGATGACAGCTTTGTAGTAGAGGCTAAAGTCTGGGATTGTGATGCCTCCTGCTTTGGTCTTCTTCCAAATTACTTTGGCTATTCGGGGCCTTTTGTGGTTCCATATGAATTTTAGGATTGCTTGTTCTAGTTTCCAGAAGAATGCTGGTGCAATTTTGATTGGGATTGCATTGAATGTGTAGATAGCTTTGGGTAGTATTGACATTTTGACAATATTTATTCTTCCAATCCATGAGCAGGGAATGTCTTTCCATTTCTTTAAATCTTCTTCAATTACCTGCATAAGCTTTCTATAGTTTTCAGCATACAGATCTTTTACATATTTGGTTAGATTTATTCCTAGGTATTTTATGCTTCTTGGTGCAATTGTGAATGGGATCAGTTTCTTTCTTTGTCTTTCTGTTGCTTCATTGTTAGTGTATAAGAATGCAACTGATTTCTGTACATTGATTTTGTATCCTGCAACTTTGCTGAATTCATGTATCAGTTCTAGCAGACTTTTGGTGGAGTCTATCGGATTTTCCATGTATAATATCATGTCATCTGCAAAAAGCGAAAGCTTGACTTCATCTTTGCCAATTTTGATGCCTTTGATTTCCTTTTGTTGTCTGATTGCTGATGCTAGAACTTCCAGCACTATGTTAAACAACAGCGGTGAGAGTGGTCATCCCTGTCGTGTTCCTGATCTCAGGGAAAAAGCTCTCAGTTTTTCCCCGTTGAGGATGATGTTAGCTGTGGGCTTTTCATAAATGGCTTTTATGATCTTTAAGTATGTCCCTTCTATCCCGACTTTCTCAAGGGTTTTTATTAAGAAAAGGTGCTGGATTTTGTCAAAGGCTTTTTCTGCATCGATTGACAGGATCATATGGTTCTTCTCTTTTTTGTGTGTTAATGTGATGTATCACGTTGATCGATTTGCGAATGTTGAACCGGCCCTGCATCCCAGGAATGAATCCCACTTGATCATGGTGAATAATTCTTTTTATATGCCATTGAATTCGATTTGCTAGTATCTTATTGAGAATGTTTGCATCCATATTCATCAGAGATATTGGCCTGTAGTTCTCTTTTTTTACTGGGTCTCTGTCTGGTTTAGGAATCAAAGTAATACTGGCTTCATAGAATGAGTCTGGAAGTTTTCCTTCCCTTTCTATTTCTTGGAATAGCTTGAGAAGGATAGGTATTATCTCTGCTTTAAACGTCTGGTAGAACGCTCCTGGAAAGCCATCTGGTCCTGGACTCTTATTTGTTGGGAGATTTTTGATAACCGATTCAATTTCTTCGCTGGTTATAGGTCTGTTCAAGCTTTCTATTTCCTCCTGATTGAGTTTTGGAAGAGTGTGGGTGTTTAGGAATTTGTCCATTTCTTCCAGGTTGTCCAATTTGTTGGCATATAATTTTTCATAGTATTCCCTGATAATTGTTTGTATCTCTGAGGGATTGGTTGTAATAATTCCATTTTCATTCATGATTTTATCTATTTGGGTCATCTCCCTTTTCTTTTTGAGAAGCCTGGCTAGAGGTTTGTCAATTTTGTTTATTTTTTCAAAAAACCAACTCTTGTTTCGTTGATCTGCTTTACCGTTTTTTTAGATTCTATATTGTTTATTTCTGCTCTGATCTTTATTATTTCTCTTCTTCTGCTGGGTTTAGGCTGCCTTTGCTGTTCTGCTTCTATTTCCTTTAGGTGTACTATTAGATTTTGTATTTGGGATTTTTCTTGTTTCTTGAGATAGGCCTGGATTGCGATGTATTTTCCTCTCAGGACTGCCTTCGCTGCATCCCAAAGCGTTTGGATTGTTGTAGTTTCATTTTCGTTTGTTTCCATATATTTTTTGATTTCTTCTCTAATTGCCTGGTTGACCCACTCATTCATTAGTAGGGTGTTCTTTAACCTCCATGCTTTTGGAGGTTTTCCAGACTTTTTCCTGTGGTTGATTTCAAGCTTCATAGCATTGTGGTCTGAAAGTATGCATGGTATAATTTCAATTCTTGTAAACTTATGAAGGGCTGTTTTGTGACCCAGTATATGATCTATCTTGGAGAATGTTCCATGTGCACTCGAGAAGAAAGTATATTCTGTTGCTTTGGGATGCAGAGTTCTAAATATATCTGTCAAGTCCATCTGGTCCAATGTATCATTCAGGGCCCTTGTTTCTTTATTGACCGTGTGTCTAGATGATCTATCCATTTCTGTAAGTGGGGTGTTAAAGTCCCCTGCAATGACCACATTCTTATCAATAAGGTTGCTTATGTTTATGAGTAATTGTTTTATATATTTGGGGGCTCCTGTATTTGGCGCGTAGACATTTATAATTGTTAGCTCTTCCTGATGGATAGACCCTGTGATTATTATATAATGCCCTTCTTCATCTCTTGTTACAGCCTTTAATTTAAAGTCTAGTTTGTCTGATATAAGTATGGCTACTCCAGCTTCTTTTGGCTTCTAGTAGCATGATAAATAGTTCTCCATCCCCTCACTCTCAATCTAAAGGTGTCCTCAGATCTAAAATGAGTCTCTTGTAGACAGCAAATAGATGGGTCTTGTTTTTTTATCCATTCTGATACCCTATGTCTTTTGGTTGGTGCATTTAATCCATTTACATTCAGTGTTATTATAGAAAGATACAGGTTTAGAGTCATTGTGATGTCTGTATGTTTTATGCTTGTAGTGATGTCTCTGGTACTTTGTCTCACAGGATCCCCCTTAGGATCTCTTGTAGGGCTGGTTTCGTGGTGACAAATTCCTTCAGTTTTTGTTTGTTTGGGAAGACCTTTATCTCTCCTTCTATTCTAAATGACAGACTTGCTGGATAAAGGATTCTCGGCTGCATATTTTTTCTGTTTAGCACACTGTAGATATCGTGCCAAGCCTTTCTGGCCTGCCAAGTTTCAAAGGAGAGATCAGTCACGAGTCTTATAGGTCTCCCTTTATATGTGAGGGCACGTTTATCCCTTGCTGCTTTCAGAATTTTCTCTTTATCCTTGTATTTTGCCAGTTTCACTATGATATGTCGTGCCGAAGATCGATTCAAGTTACGTCTGAAGGGAGTTCTCTGTGCCTCTTGGATATCAATGCCTTTTTCCTTCCCCAGGTCAGGGAAGTTCTCAGCTATTATTTCTTCAAGTACCCCTTCAGCACCTTTCCCTCTCTCTTCCTCCTCTGGGATACCAATTATGCGTATATTATTTCTTTTTAGTGTATCACTTAGTTCTCTAATTTTCCCCTCATACTCCTGGATTTTTTATCTCTCTTTCTCTCAGTTTCCTCCTTTTCCATAACTTTATCTTCTAGTTCACCTATTCTCTCCTCTGCCTCTTCAAGCCGAGCTATCGTGGTTTCCATTTTGTTTTGCATTTCGTTTAAAGCGTTTTTCAGCTCCTCGTGACTGTTCCTTAGTCCCTCGATCTTTGTGGCAAGAGATTCTCTGCTGTCCTGTATACTGTTTTCAAGCCCAGCGATTAATTTTATGACTATTATTCTAAATTCACTTTCTGTTATATTATTTAAATCCTTTTTGATCAGTTCATTAGCTGTTGTTATTTCCTGGAGATTCTTCTGAGGGGAATTCTTCCGTTTGGTCATTTCGGATAGTCCCTGGAGTGGTGGGGGCCTGCAGGGCCCTTCCCCTGTGCTGTGGTGTATAACTGGAGTTGGTGGGCGGGGCCGCAGTCAGACCTGATGTCTGCCCCCAGCCCACCGCTGGGGCCACGGTCAGACTGGTGTGTGCCTTCTCTTCCCCTCTCCTAGGGGCGGGATTCACTGTGGGGTGGCGTGGCCCGTCTGGGCTACTTGCACACTGCCAGGCTTGTGTTGCTGGGGATCTGGCGTATTAGCTGGGGTGGGTAGGCAAGGTGCACGGGGGCGGGAGGGGCAGGCTTAGCTCGCTTCTCCTTAGGTGATCCACTTCAGGAGGGGCCCTGTGGCAGCGGGAGGGAGTCAGATCCGCTGCCGGAGGTTTGGCTCCGCAGAAGCACAGAGTTGGGTGTTTGCGCGGAGCGAGCAAGTTCCCTGGCAGGAACCGGTTCCCTTTGGGATTTTGGCTGGGGGATGGGCGGGGGAGATGGCGCTGGCGCCTTTGTTCCCCGCCAAGCTGAGCTCTGCCGTCCGGGGGCTCAGCAGCTCTCCCTCCCTTTGTCCTCCAGCCTTCCCGCTTTCCGAGCAGAGCTGCTCACTTCTGACCTCCCAGACGCTGAGTCGCGCTTGCTGTGGGAACACAGTCCGTCCGGCCCCTCCGCTTTTGCCAGCCAGACTCGGGGGCTCCGCTTGGCCGGCGAGCCGCCCCTCCGCCCCGGCTCCCTCCCGCCGGTCCGTGGAGCGCGCACCGCCTCGCCGCCCTTCCTCCCCTCTTCCGTGGGCCTCTCGTCTGCGCTTGACTCCGGAGACTCCCTTCTGCTAATCCTCTGGCGGTTTTCTGGGTTCTTTAGGCAGGTGTAGGTGGAATCTCAGTGATCGGCAGGACGCGCGGTGAGCCCAGCGTCCTCCTACGCCGCCATCTTCCCTGCTACACTTGAATCTTTTTGTGATAACTGATTTTTAAAACACTGTGTACCATTGTATGGAAACCAATTTTACAATAAATTTCATATTAAAAAAATTTTTTTAAATAAAATAAAATAAAATAAAATAAAATAAAATAAAATAAACACTGTATACCAAACCTAACAAGATATAAGACAATTTCTAGTCTCTGAAAAGTGATGTTGACGTTCATTTCTCCAGGAGTTTTGAGGAAGACACCTGATCTTCTCTGGGAGGGCAGTCTTGTTTCCCTTTCCATGTGCTGAACTGGTTGATCAACGCCCCATAGCTGCTCTGTGCAGTCTTCTCTGAACTCAAATATTCCAACTCAAAATCCAGTATTTTGTCACGAAGTCGTTATGACCTAAAGAAGCTCCCACAAGGTTTAAACGAGTGGATTCACATTAGGATGACACATATATAAGGGCACACACACACAGGGGCACATGTGCACACACACACACACGGGGGCACGACTATTTGACTTGAAGGCAGTCACACACGTGCACACACACATATGGGGGCACGACTATTTGTCTGACTTGAAGGTGGTCACACACGTGCACACCCATATGGGGGCACACGTGTACACACACATATGGGGGCACGACTATTTGCCTGACTTGAAGGCGGTCACACACATGCACATACACACGGGGGCACACATGCACACACACATATGGGGGCACGATTATTTGTCTGAATTGAAGGCAGTCACACACGTGCACACACACATATGGGGGGGCACACATGCACACACACATATGGGGGCACAACTATTTGCCTGACTTGAAGGCGGTCACACACGTGCACACACACATATGGGGGCATGACTATTTGTCTGACTTGAAGGCGGTCACACACGTGCACACACACATATGGGGGCACGACTATTTGTCTGACTTGAAGGCGGTCACACACGTGCACACACACACATGTGGGAGCAGTTCCCAGGCTTCTCTTCCCCTTGTATTCTTGCTCTTTTGTTGGTGTGAAATGCTGTGATTCTTTCCCCTATTAGTCAAATATTTCACCAGCCCTATTAAACTGTTTTCTTGTGAAACTGTCAAAAGCAATAATCCCTTTTTAATATAAAACATAGAGCATAGTAATATAGTTTGTTTGAAGACAGAAATCAGTATTCCTTGGAACACATCAGAAATGGCATTAATGAAATGTATCCTAGACAAGTAAGATAAACAGTAACAATCAGCAGTTATTTCTATGCAGGGGACTGGGAAGTTCCTGGTAGCAACTTCGCTCACGTGAGTCACATATTGTGTAAAATAATTTGCTAACCTGTGTCAGTCACGTGTGTGGTGTGTGAGACTGAGTGGGGGGAGGAGAGTCTGTTCCCTAGCTGGTCATGACCCAGGCTGCACACTGACCCTGCCAGACCCCCATCTAATCATCACTGCCCCAGGCACTTATTCTGCTCAGACGCTCAGAGTAAATATTTTACAGTGAAAAGATTCAAACTGTGGTAAAGGTCATAAGAGAATGAAGGAGGATTAGTAACAATTGTTGTTTGTATTTATTATACACACAAGAAGAAATGGGTTCAAGTCAACATCCCATCCTTTACCTAGCAGGTGACCAGGGGTTGCCATAGGCTAGGGCAAGATTTTTAAGCTTTCTGTGGCTCAGTTTCACCATAACGCCAATGTGTACCTCAAGTATTGTTGTGAGATTATATATATATATATGTATATATAAAGCATCAGGAACGGTACCTGTCACACAACAAACATACTACAAATGAAAGATTTCTTATTATTACATATCAAGGTCTTTCTGGTACAGATGTAATTGACACAGCATTGTGTCCATAAGGTGTAAACTTGTTGCTTCAATACCTTTATATATTGTAATACGATTACTTCTGTATTTCTCTTTAACACCACTATCAGGTCACATAACTAGCATTTCTCTTTTGTGCTGAGAACAGTTAAGATATAGTCTCCTTTGAGTTCTTGACATAATTTATCAGTAACACGCACTTCCTATTTTTTGAACGAGGAGACGGAGACCCTGAGAGTTAAGCAACATGCAGTCACAAACCTAGGGAAGAGTGAAGCCAACCTTTAAACAAATATGCATTTTGAGGCAAAAAAATCATGCTCTCTTCTCTCAATGGCTTAAATCTATTTTGTCTGAGAAAAAATTTTATTCTATACCTTCTTTAACTGCAAATAAATGCTGAAAAGCAATTTCCATGTGCTTTAAAAAGGAGCATTCCAGAGTAGGTGTTCAGGCACAGGAGACAAACCATGACAGCACCACCCCATCACAGGTACTTAGTAGACAGAGAGATTTCAGGCGTTTGGCTGATCTGTTATATGATGGAGACATGGCCTTTGGGTTACAGCTGTCAACCCAGAATGCAAAGCAACAACCACCACGTGACAACGTGGGATCTTGAGGACATTGTACACGTGGGGCAGTGCTGCTCATGCTGGATTTTGTCCTCAGGGACAATGTCTGCAGATGGGTTTACTTGCTCCTTGAGGGGGTGTTCCTGACATTGAGTGTGCAGAGAACAAGAATGCTTCTGAACATCTCACATGCCTGGAAAAGCCCCCAAACAGGGAACTATCCAGTCTAGGTTCAGTGTGAAAGAACCTACAAAAGGTCATCAGGGATGTTGTTGAGAAGCCCTGTCATAGATGCACTGTGGCTCAAGGAAGCCCCTACAAGACAAAGCTGGTCAAAATGCTGGCCCAGTTTTATCCTCCACATCGGGATATTACAGCTGCACATGGAAGTGAGTTGTGGGTGGACAAGACCACGCTGATCACTCATCATCACGTATAAAGGACTGCAGAGCAGATATGGGAAGGAAAGTCACCCCACTCACTGCAGAGCATTGACCTGACAGGCTGCTCCTATCCCTGCTGCCTCCTGAAGTAGGCTTCGCCCTCACCACTTCAACAAAAACTTCCTGGTCAAGGCCAATAATACTTCTCTGCATTTAGTGAATTTCATGGTTGAATCTGATTTCTCAACAATTAAAATCCTTGTTCTTGTTGGCCCTGAAGTAAAAGAGTTTGTGGAAGAGTGGCTGGAAGTAGGAGCATGAAGTGAACCGACCTGGTCTAAAGGGATACGTTTCCCCTGTGACACTAGGTGAGATCACAGCCAAGAGAGAGTGGTGGGAACAGAGAACTGAGTCTTGTGATTCCTGAAGGGAACAGGGCAGTGGGGACCACTCAGAGTGAATTCCACCTCTTGTACAGGACACCAGAGTGCATGCCTGTGGACTTGTCTCCTGATTCTCTAGACTCTATGACACAAGACAGAGTGGGCTGTTGGTGGGGGGTGGGTTTTGGGGAGCATAGCGGGAGGGTAAGTATGCTGGGTGCTGGAAGTCAGAGGAAGGGCCAATGCTGTCTCCTCTCACTGTCCTTTCTGACCCCCACCATCATGGATTCAGCCCCACAGGGCAGCAGTGCAGTCTGGGGGAGGCTGAAGGCTCAGATAAAGTGGAAGTTAAGAATCTGAAGGCATCTTTGAAGCCAAGGAATGAGAAAGAAGTCACAGGAAAGGCTACTTATTATTGACTCCACTTTTACACTATTTATAGGGTTATGTTCTCACAAATGTGGAATTGTAGGGACAGGAGCAGATCTGTGGTTACAGAGGCTGGCTGGGGGAGAGGGTTTACTAGAAAGGAAGAGGGATGGGTTTGGGGTGATGGAACTGTTATATGACTTGACTATGGCTATGGATACACAAAACATATAGTCAGAGGGTAAAAAATATTGCATGTAAATTATACATTAATAAAAATTTTGGAAAAGGAGAAGTGGAAGAAAAGGAACAGGCAATTAATTGTACAAGCTTGGTGGAGATCAAGCATGGTGCCACAAAGAGAAGACATGGCTGTGTGTAGAAGTACGGGCAGCTGGACATGGAGATCTCATAAAGCCCTTTGGTCACCTCCTTTGGAAAGTCTTTCCAGAACCTTTCTTTTGTTTTTGTGACACTTTTCATACCAACTGTTAAACTTACTACATTGTATTCTGATTACCTGGTAGATATGTCAATTCTCCTCCTTATATGATGGATTATTGGAAGATGGGAATTAAGACCTGACTTCTACCTGGTTGTGGGTCCTGAGGTCCACCAGGTACCATGATGCCTCATACTAAGTTGGTGGCCAACAGCAATTTCAAGGGGAATAATAAGTGAAAGAGGTAAGGGAGGCTGAGGTTAGTGTGGAAGCTAGACAATCTACCTGGATACTGACCATGACAGTGTGATGGCCAGTGTGGTCACTCAATTATCTGCACAGACACCCTGGCAATGGTCAAAGTTGGTGGTGCTAGGAGGTAATCACGGGTGCAGGTGCATAAGGTTCAGTGAGAGTAGGGACGTGGCTGGAAGGTATGTAGGTGATCAAAACAAGAGGCAGAACTTTTTGTGTGATGGGGAAGAATCAGGAAAAAAATAAGGAACTTAGAGAATGAACAGTGAAAGAGAAGGAGAAGCTTTGAACTGAGGACGATAAGAGAAACAGTACATGAGAGAAAACCTGCCCGTTAACACACAGATCATCATGAAAAGGTAGTGGTCAGTATTAGGGACTTTTTTCATAATATTGCTAGAGTTCTCTGGAAGTGTATCAATGATGAAATGATTCAAAGGGAAACAACTCAAGTGGAATAAGAATGACCTTGTGGAAAGGTAAAGAAAAAATGTCATGTTGCCTGTTTTTATTTTTCTCCATGTAGAACTTCCACAAATGAAAACACCTGCTTTCCTTCCAAATTATACATTTTGAAAAAAAAATAATTATACATTTTGCTCTTAGAGACGGATGCTTTTTCAAAGATGCAGTTATATTTTGGGTTGAATATAGGAAAATAATAACTCCTTACTCATAAAGGGGAATTGATTAGGAATTTGAAATTTTTCAGCTGTTTTGGTAAAAGGAAGATATAATTTCACCTTGATTTCCATAGCAGTCATTGAGAAAGCACTGCATAAATTATTTATATGCCAAATCATGGTTTCCATGCACTACTGTAATAGTATTTCTTTAAAACCACTTGTGTGTGGGGAGAGTTAAGATGGTGGAGAAGTAGGAGAATGCTGGGCATTCCTTGTCCCACAAACGCAGTTATATTGAGGTCCAATCACTTGGAACACCCAGGAAATCAATCTGTAGAGGAACAGAAAGATCTTCAAGGTTGGAAGGAGACAGTGTGGCAGGTATGAGGTGCCTGGATGTGAATTGGGGGAGAGAAAAACCAGTGGTGCTGTGGAGGAGAGGGAACTCTTTCCATGGAGAGACAAAAGGGAGAGAAAGAGAGAGCGCTTGTGAAAGTGCAGTGTTGGGTTCACAGAGGAGTAAAACCTCTCTGGACCAAGGACTAGGGAGCAAGAAGTACTGAGTATCAGATTTTGTTTTGAAAACAGCGTTTGGAGCTGAAACTGTGAGATTTTGGAAGTGTGTGACTTTCTTCATTGCTGAGCTACAGTTTGCACTCCTGGGCAGGAGAAAAGAGCTGGCCCTGGAGTGCATAGTGTGGTGTATGATATCTGGGATGCACTAGAGAAAACAGTCCCCATCCTGGAGTACTTTTGGAAGAGGATACATTGCCTCTCCAAGGACAAAAGAGCCTGCAGGTGCCATCAAGGGCCTTTCATCAGCAGGGGACAGAGGCACGTACAGAGGAGAGATAACCTGGTTGTGTTTTTCTCAGTGCTATGCCAGAGATTCCAAACACTGCTGCAGGCACAGGACTGTTTTTCTGGGACTAAAGACATCAAACACAGTGAACATCCTACTAAAGAATGAATAAGTTAACCAGGAAATTAAAAGAGAAATCAAAAATATGTGAAAGCAAATGAAAATGAAAACACGACAGTCCAAACCCTTTGGGATGCAGCAAAGGCAGTCCTAAGAGGAAAGTATATTCCAATTCAGACCTAACTCAAGAAGCAAGAAAAGTCCCATGTACACAACCTAATCTTATACCTAAAGGAGCTAGAAAAGGAGCAGCAAATAAAGGCCAAGCCAGAAGAAGGGAAATAATACCAATTAGAGCAGAAATAAATGATACAGAATCCAAAAAAAAACAAAACCAAAAAAGTAGAACAGATCAATGAAAGAGCTAATTCTTTGAAAGAATAAACAAAACTAATAAACTCCTAGCCAGACTAATCAAAAAGAAGAGAGGACCCAAATAGATAAAATTATGAATGAAAGAGGAGATATCACAACCAACACAACAGAAATACAAACAATTATTAAAGAATACTATGAAAAAATACATGCCAACAAACTGAACAATCTGGAAGAAATAGACAAATTCCTAGAAACATACAAACTATCAAAACTGAAACAGGAAGAAATAGAAAATTTGAATAGACCCATAACCAGCAAAGAAATGGAATCAGTTGTCAAAAATCTCCCAACAAACAAGAGTCCTGGGCCGGATGGCTTCCCAGGGGAATTCTACCAGACATTTAAAGAAGAGTTAATACCTATTCTCCTCAAAAACTTCCAAAAAGTATAAATGGAAGGAAAGCTTCCAAATTCATTCCATGAAGCTAGCGATACCTTGATTCCCAAACCAAACAAAGACCACACTAAACAGGAGAATTGCAGACCAATATCCCTTATGAAACTGGATGCAAAAATTCTCAACAAGATATGAGAAAATTGAATTTAACAGTACATTAGAAGAATTATTCACCATGATCAAGTGGGATTTATTCCTGGGCTACAGGGGTGATTCAATATCCACAAACCAATCAACATGACATATCACATTAATAAAAGAAAGGATAAGAACCTTATAAACCTGTCAATAGATGTAGAAAAAGATATGACAAAAGACAGCATCCATTCTTGATAAAAACCCTCAACAAAGTAGGGATAGATGGAACATACTTTAACATCATAAAGGCCATATAGAAAAGGCACACAGCTAATATCCTTGATGGGGAAAAACTGAGAGCCTTTCCACTACAGTCAGGAACAGGACAACAGGAACAGGAACAGCAAGGAAGAAGTCAAACTTTCACTATTTGTAGATGACATACTTTATGTAGAGAACCTGAAAGATTCCACCAAAAATTTATTAGAACTAATACATGAATTCAGCAAAGTTGTAGAATATAAAATCAACATGCCAAAATCAGTTGTATTTCTATACACTGATAATGTATAATGAAGCAGCAGAAAAAGAAATCAAAGAATCTATCCCATTTACCACTGACCCAAAAGTAAGATACCTAGGGATAAACCTAACTGAAGAACTAAAAGACCTGTCCTCTGAAAACTATAGAACACTTATAAAGAAATTGAAGAGGACACAAAGAAATGGAAAACCATCTCACGTGTATGGATTGGAAGAACATACATTGTTAAAATGTCAATACTTCTATTTTTTAATTTTTTTAATGTTTTATTTATTTTTAAGACAGAGAGAGCAGAGCATGACTGGGGATGGGGAAGAGAGAGAGGGAGACACAGAATCTGAAGCAGGCTCCAGGCTCCGAGCTGTCAGCACAGAGCCCAAAGTGGGGCTCAAACTCACGAACTGTGAGATCATGACCTGAGCTGAAGTCGGTTGCTCAACCGACTGAGCCACCCAGGTGCCCCAAAATGTCAATACTTCTAAAAGCAATCTACACATTTAATGCAATACCTATCAAAATACCACCAGCATTCTTCACAAGCTAGAACAAACAATCCTAAAATTTATGGAACCATGAAAGACCCCAAATAGCCAAAGCAATCCTGAAAAAGAAAAAACTGGAGGAATCACGATTCTAGATTTCAAGCTCTACTGCAAAGTTGTAATAACCAAGATAGTATGGTATTGGCACAAAAAACAGACATATAGATCAATGGAATAGAACAGAGACTCCAGAATTGGACCCACAACTATACGGTCAACTCATCTTCAACAAAACAGGAAAGAATATACAATGCAAAAGACAGTCTCTTCAACAACTCGATGGTGACATGCAGAAGAATGAAACTGGACCACTCTCTTACACCATACGCAAAAATAAATTCAAAATGGATGAACGACCTAAATGTGAGACAAGAAACTATCAAATCCTAGAGGAGAACACATGCAGCAACATCTTGGAAATCAGCCAGAGCAACTTGTTACAAGACACATCACCAGAGGCATGGAAACAAAAGCAAACATGAACTACTGGGACCTCATCAACATAAAAACTTCTGGACAGTGAAGGAAACAATCAACAAAACTAAAAGGAAGCCTAAGGAATGGGAGAAGATATTTGCAAATGACATATAGATAAAGGGTTAGTATCCAAAATCTATAAAGAACTATCAAACTCAAGACCCAAAAAACAAATAACCCAGTTAAGAAAAGGGCAGAAGACATGAATAGACACCTTTCTAAAGAAGACATCCAGATGGATAACAGACACATGAAAAAATGCTCAACATCACTCATCATCAGGGAAATACAAATCAAAACCATGATGAGATACCACCTCACATCTGTCAGAATGGCTAAAATTAACAACTCAGGCAACCACAGATGTTGGTGAGGATGCAAAGAGGAACCCTCTTGTACTGTTGGGAATGAAAATGGGTGCAGCCACTCTGGAAAACAGTATGGAGTTTCCTCAACAAATGAAAAATAGAACTACACTATGATCCAGTAAGTGAACTATTAGGTATTTACGCAAAAGATCAAACATACTGATTCAAAGGGACACACACACCCCAATGTTTATAGCAGTACTATTGACAAAGGCCAAATTATGGAAAGAGCCTAAACGTCCATCAATTAACAAATGGATAAGGAAGATGTGGAATATTACTCAGCGATCAAAAAGAATGAAATTCTGCCATTTGCAATGATGTGGATGGAACTAGAGTGTATTATGCTAAGCAAAATAAGTCAGAGAAAGATACCATGTGGGTTTACTCATCTGTGGAATTTAATAAACAAATGAATATATGGAAAGGGTGGGGGGAGAGGTGAGAGGGGAAAAAACCACAAGAGATTCATAATCATAGAGAACAAACTGAGGGTTGGTGGAGGGATGTGGGTGGGGGGTGAGCTATATGGGGTATGGACATTGAGGAGGGCACTTGTTATGATGGGCACTGGGTGTTGTATGTAAGTGATGAATCACTGAATTCTACTCCTGAAACCAATATCTCACTGTATGTTAGCTACCTAAAATTCATATTAAAAAAGTAAAAAGTAAAGAAATAAACTCTTTTCTAAACCATTTCATAAAATAAAAAAGGAGATCATTTTGTATCAGATGCTTCCTTCAGATAATAAAGAGAAAATGTCATGTTTCCCCCAAGATATGTTTAACCGGATCATAAAATTAACTTTCACACATCAAATTCTGTTAGGGTGATTCCTGGCAGGATCAAACTAAGGCACAGATCACTGGAACCTGTGCTGCATATTGATATAATTATTCCAAAAGGAGGATTAAGGTGAGGTTTTCTAAAACAGACAATCTTTGAGCAGACAAGAGAGAAACATTATGGTTGTGTGAACTGGTGTTTTGAAGATCTTCACTCAAATTTCACTTGATTGTATTTTCAAACGAAAAATTGCAGTACTGTTCTGCATAACATTGTTTGAAAATGCACAGGGGTCCTGGATTTGGGGTCAGGTCCCTGCACTCATGACCCATGCTTCTACCTGATGTGTATTCTCATCTGATATGAATTTGCAGTTGGATCTGAGTAAGGCTGGAAGGGGACAATCATGGGAATAGTTCTGAGATGTGAGACTAAAGAAAAAAGTGTGTTTCTTTAAGTAAAAAATTAGTTTCCAAATCAGCCTTAAAGCAGGATTTAACCATTGGTGATATTTTTGTGTATATATATAAACATTCAAATATGTTAATAAAAGTCAGTAAGTTGGTGGTTTAATTAGAACTTTGAATATAGTGGGTCGTTGTCACAATGATTGAGTTCATCAGAATAATTAATGGAATGAAATAAGTGAATAAGTGAATGAAGGGTTGCATGGATACACAGAGATGATATGAACAAGGACCAGATCTCCTTCATTCTGGGTATTGAAGATCTTAGAGAAAAACAAACACTCAAGCTTTCTTGTAGTGTCTTCCTTTCCAATCATAAGAACGCTTTCCACGTCACAGCGGAGGGTGTGTTGTGTGCAGTTACTGATCTCTCCTTTCCCTGAGGAGGCCTTAGACTTGGAAGAAAGTTCGTGCCAATGTTGTTGGCTAAGTGGCCTGCCCCAGAGGCCTCTTCCAGGAGTCAAATTGGGAAGATGTTAAAACCGTGAGGAAAACTGAATTAGAAGGGCCAATGGCCAAGCAAAGTCAGCTGCTGGGAAACAACCTTGGACACAGTTGGAATGCATGCCTTGATGAGGCGTCTTGCTCTTCAGGGATAAACAATTACATACTTACTGACTTTGTGAAAACATTCACAACATTTTAATAATATAATTATCTGTACGCTTTCCAATGAGCCCCCAAGTGACCTTGGTAAAACAAGATCTTGCTTGACAACAGCAATTTCCAAGGAGACCATTTTAATTGCTTGGAAACTCAAACGGATAGCTTTAGCAGTTGCTGTTTGCTCTGTTGAAATGGGTGGGCTCCTTTCTGGTACAGGTCCTGATGAGCACACAGATTGAATACAGATTAGCAGTTTCCATGATCTGGAGTCTCAGAAAGAAGATAAACACTGTCCAGGTCTCCAGAGCTACTCTAGTTACCTACTGTCTGTATCAGAAGAAAGAATTCAGACTCCCAAATTTCAAATCCTTCTTTGTTTTGTGATTAAGTGAACTGGAATAATCTGATGAAATGCTCCAAACAGAGTGATTCAATCCCTCATTTTTCTTTTCACCTATTTCACGAAAACGATAAACCATGCAGCTAAGTCTCAATGTAGCATGTACATCAGTTAAGAGTACAGCTTTTAAAGCTAGATTCTTTGAGTTTCAATTGTTAGATAAGTGACCTCAGAAAGCTTGTTAGCAATTCTGTGGCTCAACTGCTTATCTGTAAAATGGTAGTAATAGTATCTCTCTATGTGGCTGGTGTGAAATTCAAGTAGGTTAATATATGCTTATCCTATTAAATAGTTACACATAATCTTTCTACCACCCAAAAAACAATATGTTATTTTCTACAGTTACTTAGTTCTAATATTATTTTTGCAATTATGTTTTTAAAAATTACACTATTTATTGTACAGAAAAAAAATGAAATTAAGAGGGACACCTGGGTGACTCAGTCAGTTAAGTGTCTGACTATTAATTTCAGTTCAGGTCATGATCTCACGGTTTGTGGGTTCAAGCTCTGCAGTGGGCTCTGTGCTGACAGCGTGAAGCCTGCTTGGTATTCTCTCTCTCTCTCTCTCTCTCTCAAAATAGATAAATTTTAAAAAAACTTTAAAAAATGAAATTAAGAAAACCACAATGATCTTGACTAAGATTGTACTGGTAGCAGTAATGCCCGACCTCAGACTCCAATCTTTTGACAAGAAGTCTGAGGACACTTCCGGCACCTCACAGCTATTTCCATGCCCAGCCATAATTGCTGCTACAGCCAATTCTTCCAGTGCTGCCAGGGTTGAAACAGAATGGAAAGGTGCATCTGGAAAAAAATAAGCATTGACTATTTTGTTTCACTTAATGTTAATCAAATTTCAAAATATAGGATCAGGTTCACGGTCTGGCAGCACAAGCCCACTCACCCCATCTCTTCCACTAAATGCTGAGAAAAAAAAATACCTGAAATTTGAGAAGCTACTAAGATAGCTAAAAACTAAATATTAACAGGTGGGTTAGGGAAGAATACTAGAATTCAAAGAACTACCAAATTGGCAGTGTTAACCATATTTTCCTCCAGAATTCCCAATCTGAGTTCAACACAATCAGAAACAGAAGTAACACAGCACCACTGCCCAGTCAGAGAAAGTTCTAGAAGCCCTCTGTCTCTGGCTCAAGGAGGTGAAGAGCAATTCCTAATGCTGACAAGGAGGAATACCAAAAGCTCTCCTAGTCCAGGCTCTTGAGAGAACATAACCAATAGGAAGAATAGAGAGAAATTCATTTAAATCTCTGGCAGGCTGGACTCCCAGGGAGAGCTGAGGCTGCAGACCAAGCCTCCCATGACAGCTGAAGTTACAAATGAGCCCGTCCTGATGTGATGCCTAGCCCATTCTGTGGCAGCAGTGGGAACAGCATCCACAAGAGTAAAATTTCTGATAGAGGGGAAGCAACCTCCCCACCCCTCGCACCGGCGCCAGCACCCCTCCTCCCTCGCACTGCACCGGCTGTCCGGCGAGAGCGGAGCCAGCCCCCCATGCACCTGCGGTCCTGCAAGAGCAGAGCCAGCCCCCTCGCACTGGCGGTCCCCGCGAGAGCTCTGCTGATGTTCTCTCTTCCTGCTGCTCCTCAAGCCAAGTGTAGTGGAGGAAGTTCACGGCAGAGCAGGGTAATTAGAGGTCTAGATCTCCATCCAGAGGACCAAAACGGGACCCCACAGAATCAGATATTACAGGGAGATAAAAGAGAGAGAACAAGTTTTGCCTGTGTGAATCTGATACTAAATAGCAGAGCAAAAACTTGGAGAAGTAAACTTGATGGGACACTCAGTGGGACTGATCTGAAGAACACTTACAGTTTTGAAGATTGAACCAACATTACAACCATAGCCCAGAGAGGTGGGCTGGAACCCAAGGCTTGAACTGACCTGGAATAATTGCCTGCTAAGGCATCTGTACTCTCCTAGGATTGAAACAAGACCCAGAGTCTTGTTTGTAATATTCAAACCAGTTAGAATATAATCCAAAATATTCAGCATACAAAGAACAAAAGAATCTCAACTTCCAGGGAAAGACAATCAACAGATGCCAATACTGAGAAGACAGAGATGTTGGACTATCTGACAAAGAATTTAAAGCAGATGTAAAGATGCTTAAGCAAGCAATTGAAAACACTCATAAAAAATATGGAGTAATAGAGTGTCTTAGCAAAAAGTAGAAAAGACAAATGGGAATTTTAGAACTGAACTACAATCACGAAAATAAATACTGTTGGATGGACTCAGTGGCAGAATGGAGATGAAAAAACAGAGGGAATAAACTTAAATTTGGGTCAGCAAAAATGATCCAACATGAGGAAAAGACAGAAAATACTAGGAAAAAATTAACAGAGTATTGGAAATCTGTGAGACAATAACAAAAGGTGGCATTTCTGTCACCAGAGTCCTGGTAGGAAGGAAAAAAAATGTGTGATATTGAAAAAAATATATTGGAATAAATAATAATGAAAAAATTCCTAAGTTTGGTAAAAGATATGATTCTACAGATTCAAGAAGCTGAGACAACTCTAAACAAGATTAATGCTCCCAAAACAATCTACAACCAGAAATAATAATGAAAATTAAAGAGGAGATACTATAAACAGCCAGACAAAAACAAAAGATCAACTATAGACTAGTGATTTGAATAACTGCAGATTACTCAATAGAAACTATGAAGGCCAGGGGTACCTGGGTGGCTCTGTTGGTTAAGTGTCTGACTTCAGGTCAGGTCATAATCTCATAGTTCATGAGTTCAAGCCTGGTGTCAGGCTCTGTGTTGACCAGAGCCTGGAGACTTCTTCAGATTTTGTGTCTCCCTCTCTCTCTACCTTTCCTCCACTTGCTTTCCCTCTCTCTCAAAAAAATAAACTTAAAAAAAAAGTTAGAAACAATGAAGACCAGAAGAAAGTGGAATGATTGTACAGTGCTTTTCCTTAAGGAATGATACCAGATAAAAATATTCTCAGATGAGTGAAAACCCAAAGGGGTGATATCCACAAGAACGTCACTGAAAGACTTACTAAAGGAAGTTATTCAGACAGAAGGGAAATAATACCAGAGGAAATTTGTAAAATCAGGAGTGAAGGAAGGGAACAGCAATAGTAAACATAGTAGGTTATCTTTCTTCTACAAAGTTTAAAGAATTCTCTTGATCAAAGAGAAAGTCTCAAGGGAAATCAATGAATACTTGAATCAGATCAAAATTGAAATGTAATTGTAAGATGTGTGAAATGTAGCTCAGGTTGTGCTTAAATGTTTCTATTAGAAAATAAGGAAGTTCTCAAATTAATAATTTAAACTTCAACCTTAAGAAAATGGAAAAAGAATAGGAAAGGAACCCAAATCATGTAGATGAATGAAAATAAGAAAGAATAGTAATCAATGAAATTGAAAAGAGAAAAGCAAGATAGAAAAATCAATGTAACCAAATGCTAGTTCTTTAAAAAATAATTAAAATAATAGGCCTCTAGCAATACTGACAAAGAAAACTAAAGGGAAGATAGAAATTAGAAATATAAATAATAAAATATCAGAAGCAAAAGATGTCAGCTCTTACCATTTCTATTCAACATTTTACTGATGGTCTTAGTGCAAAAAAGGGAAAAAAAGGTTGAAAAGGAAGAAGTAAAACTTTCTTTATATTTGAAACATAATGTTGCCATAAAAATGCCTTTGGAATCTACCAAAACAAAACAAAACCTACCTGAAATATGCTGTGACGTAACTCAATCAGAAGAAGACAAATACCATACAATTTCACTCATATGTGGAATTTAAGAAACAAAACAGAAGATATGGAGAGGGGGAAGAGAAATGAGAAGGGAAATAAACCACAAGAGGCTCTTAACAGAGAACAAACTGAAGGTTGATGGAAGAAGGTGTGGGGGGGAGGGGCTAGATGGGGAATGGACGTTAAGGAGGGCACCTGTTCGGATGAGAACTAGCTGTTGCATGTAAGTGATGGATCACTGGACTCTATTCCTGAAGCCATACTGCACTGTATGTTGCTAACAAGAAATAAAAAGACAAGACAAGAAGGAAAGGAAGGAAGGAAGAAGGAAGGAAGGAAGGAAGGAAGGAAGGAAGAAGGAAGGAAGGAAGGAAGGAAGGAAGGAAGGAAGGAAGGAAGAGGAAAAGGAAGAAAGGCAGACACTAGTAAGAAAAGAATACGGTCACTAAGGCTTCATTGTGTCAGCTGGTCACCCTCTGTCCCCAGGCTGCAGTGAACTTGTAGGTTGAGTTTCAGTACAGACAGCTGCTGGGAAAAGCTAATTATCTGATACAAGAATATTGGTTACAGGTGAGTGAAAGTTACATCTCAAAAGAAGGGATCGGTGGCTTCCACCTTCTCCCCAACTCCTTCACGGCCCCTTTGATGTCCTTATTCCTCAGTGTGTAAATTACAGGGTTTAGCATGGGGGCAATGACACTGTATAACACAGAGATTAGTCTGTCTTTCTCCAGTGAGTATGTTGAGATGGGCCGCACGTATGTGAAGATGGCGCTGCCGTAGTACAGAAGGACAATGACCAGGTGCGAGGCACAGGTGGCAAATGCCTTTTGCCTCCCCTCTGAGGAGCGGGTCCTCAAGATGGTAGAGATAATATAGAGGTAGGAGAGGATGATACCCAAGAAAGGAGCCCACCCGATGAAGACCCCAATGGACAGCAATGCCAACTCATTGACAGAAGTGTCCCCACAAGACAACAGCAGCAAAGGGGGGATGTCACAGAAGAAATACTGAATCTGGTTGTTGCCACAGAAGGGCAGGTGGAAGGTCAGTGCTGTGTGCACCACTGAGTTGAGGAAACCCCCAGTCCAACACGAGGCGGCTAAGCGGCCATACTGGGCCCTGTTCATAATCACTGAGTACCGTAGAGGTTTGCAGATTGCAATGTAACGGTCATACGCCATGGCTGCCAGGAGGAGACACTCTGATCCCACAAAGAAAATAAATGCAAAAAGCTGTGCCATGCAACCCAAATAGGAAATGCTCTTCTTCGCTGACAGGAGATGCACCATCATCTGGGGGACGTTGGTGGTGGTGTAGCAGATGTCAAGAAAGGCCAAATTCCTCAGAAAATGATACATGGGGGTGTGTAGATGTGGATCAGCCACAGTCACCAGGATAATGAAGATATTTCCTCCCAAAGTACAGATATAGGTCAGAAAGAAGATGGTGAAAAGTAAAAATTGTAAATCAGTTAGATCAGAGAATCCCAAAATGATGAATTCAGACAGAACTGTTTGATTCTTTCCTTCCATGCCGCTGCCTGGTTTCCTTTTGGGGATTGGGCAAAAAGAAACACTGACTGCAGTAATCATGTACTGCAGCAGCAATGGTCTGCAAAACAAGAGAAGAGTGTTACAGAGGACAGTCATCCCAATGACTTCAGATTCCAGCCCAGAACGGCAGCGTCCTCCAGAGCTCAAACCTACCACTACACACAGACATAAGTGTATCCAGTGTTTCCCTTGTAAATAAAACCTCAAACATACACAACACAGGCAACATTTAATTAGAAAAAAACACCATAAGGGGCACCATACATCCTAAGAGCCCTGTGTTAACAGTAACGGGTCAGGTCCACCTGCATCGTCTCAGTGAGCTGTGAACACAGTGTGTGCAAGTCTCCAGACAAAACCCTTCATTTCTCCACTAAAACCCTTTACTGGTGATTTGGGTTGTGTCCTCCTAAGCAATTTTCGGTGCATAAATATTTTTTTAAAACATTTATTTATTTTGAGAGACGGAGACAGAGCATGAGTGGGTGAGGGGCAGAGAGAGGGACATAGAATCCAAAGCAGGCTCCAGGCTCTGAGCTTTCAGCACAGAGCCTGATGCGGGGCTCAAACCCATAACCTTGAGATCGTGACCTGAGCCGAAGTCAGACACCTACCCAACTGAGCCACCCAGGCGGCCCACGGTGCATAAATATTTAAAACAAGGCTCAGACGCTCTGGAAAGCAGTGTGGAGGTTCCTCAGAAAATTAAAAATAGACCTACCCTATGACCCAGCAAGCGCACTGCTAGGAATTTACCCAAGGGATACAGGAGTGCTGATGCATAGGGGCACTTGTACCCCAGTGTTTATAGCAGCACTCTCAACAATAGCCAAATTATGGAAAGAGCCTAAATGTCCATCAACTGATGAATGGATAAAGAAATTGTGGTTTATATACACAATGGAATACTACGTGGCAATGAGAAAAAATGAAATATGGCCTTTTGTAGCAACGTGGATGGAACTGGAGAGTGTGATGCTAAGTGAAATAAGCCATACAGAGAAAGACAGATACCATATGGTTTCACTCTTATGTGGATCCTGAGAAACTTAACAGAAACCCATGGGGGAAGGGAAGGAAAAAAAAAAAAAAGAGGTTAGAGTGGGAGAGAGCCAAAGCATAAGAGACTCTTAAAAACTGAGAACAAACTGAGGGTTGATGGGGGGGTGGGAGGGAGGGGAGGGTGGGTGATGGGTATTGAGGAGGGCACCTTTTGGGATGAGCACTGGGTGTTGTATGGAAACCAATTTGACAATAAAATTCATATATTAAATAAATAAATAAATAAATAAATAAATAAGAAAAAAAAATAAAACAAGGCTCAGAAAGTACATGTTCTAACCTGCTTTTTCCTCAAACGCCATATTGTCATGATTTCCCAGGAGTACAAATATTCTCCCGAATCATGATATTTGAGTTATATACAGGTCTTCATATGAATACAGCAAACTTTTCATATACCCCCCCTTATCAATGGATATTTATATTGTTTTCTTTATTTAATTTGTTATGATAAGTTTTAGTAATAAGCACACTGAATTAGAATACCTGAATTGTGGGTTAGGTTACCTATATTTTAAAAAACTTTCCAAGAGATTCATTCCAATAAATTAGAGACTGAGTGATCTGAAAATTTGAAGAGCCATTTGGCTAATGCAGGATTCAGCGTCCATACGGACAGTCACCACAGGAGCCACGTGGAGGGGGTCTTGTGTCCATGTGGACAGTCACAGCAGGACCCACACGGAGGGGGCACTCGTATCCACACGGACAGTCACGTTCCAGTTTCTAGATGAAAACACTGAGTCTCAGCGAAATAAATGTCTGGCAGAGTTATATAGCCATTGGGTGGAGAAGAAAGACAGTTTTATCTTTCTCGAGCTAATAATATACTTTCAACTGAGTGTCTAAAAATTAATTTCCCTTAACTGATGAGAATAGAATGTTCTCTAAAAATACTTTTAATATGGTTTATATTCATACACTTGGATTGTTTTCATTAGTTTCAAACTTTTTATGGCTTATATCTCTATTAATGGTGATATACTATCTGTAGTGTCTTGATGATTGAATCTAACTGGTACTAATCATCTGGTCTTTTACTTGAATATGTTTATTTGAACACTGGCTCTCAGTAGAGTTGTTATTTCCTGGCCCAGCTGTACATTAATTTAATGTTTGTAATCATGCTATTAAAGAATACTGTTCTAGACTTTGTCAGTTAATAAAAGCCCTTGGTAAAATTCAAATGGTTACACAAAGAATCCCTTAGTTCAAAAGGCTCAAGTTCTAATTCAAGAATTAGTTTTGCAGTCTGATATCAGAAGCAAATTATAGGATCTAAAGAGAGAAGTAAACTGTTTAGGAATGAAGGGGGTACTGGGTCTTTATTCAAACAGCACTGCTTCGGCCATCCTGTGCCCGCGTGCCAGGTTGCTGGTGCTGTTGTTTTCACTGCAGGCTCGTCTCCCTGTGAACTACTCTGGACATTTCCAGAAGAGTGATAACACGCCAGATAAAGGCTTAAATTTCCCTGAAGTCTCCAGGACAACTTTGTTCCATCAACAAAAGAATCCCTAAGCCCTGGTCCCTAGTCTGTCCTTTCTCTCATCCCTAAACTCTGCCTACACTTATTTTTGTAGCCCTGCCTCCTACTTCTGAGGATAAATTAGACCAACCTGCTAGGCTAACCCACCCTGCTCATTTTATTCAACAACTATGTTTTGAGAAACTACTCTCTGCCGGTCCTGGTGGTTTGTGCTAAAAATGAAAAGATGAACAAAGCGGAATTTGACCATACCTTCAGGAGAATGCATATTGGGGTTAAAAATTTAGCAAAGAGTTTTTTTAAAAATATAGTAAAAACTGTAATAATTGATTTAAAGGAAAACAGCATAAGGTCCACCCTGGTCCAGAGATGTCATCAAAAAACTTCCCTGAGAAAACATGGATTGAAATGTCAGGTATGAGCAGGGGTTAGGCAGGTCAAGGTGACTTGGGTGTGACGTCTGGAGGCTGGAGGCAGCATGAAGCTGGGAGGCCCAGGAGCCCAGAATGAGGGGGAGGGCCAGGAGGGCCAGGAGGCGCTCTGGTGGGGTTGGAGTCATTCAGGATCTAACGGCAGAAGGAGAATAATTCAGGGACCAGAGATGTCCATGTTCCGGAAGGCCCTTCTGGCCGCTGAATGGACAATGGACTGGAAGGGGGAGTAGTGGACAGAACAAGGTCACTGTTTCAGTTGTCCAGATAGGAGGTGATAGTATTTCAGACTATAGTGGTAAGGACTGAGTCAGAGGGAAAAGAGGCAGTGGAGGTATATTAGGAGACACAATTTGTGAATTTGGGATACAAAGTGAGGAAGACAGTGAATTAGGAACAATAATCGCCATGGACATACATGGACTGACCAGTGGCTCCACAAGCCTTAAAGCCTCCCATTCTGACACCAAACACAAAAGCCCATGAAATAGCACATCATGCCCATGTTACAAGTCCACATTTAAAAAAAATAAGCTTCAGAGAGATTAAATAATTTGCCTAAAGTTACGCAGATATACATTTCAGTTAGCGACCTTGAGGACTGTGCTGTGCTGACCTAGGTTCCTGGTTTGAGCGGCTACATGGGTGGCAGGGTCAGTGACCAGCACAGGGAAAGCTGGAAGGGGCCTGGCTCCAAGGGAAAATCGTGGGTTCAGTGTCAGCTGTGTGGTGTTTGAGGAAACTTTGAGATAATGCACGGAAATACGTCAGAGAAATAGTGATTGTCTTGGACAAAAGGAAAAGTGGTCCTAGAGAGACAAGCTCTAACAGGTCAGTATGACACGGTTGGTGTGGATGGGACAGCAGGGAGCAGGGAGTGAGCACTGGCTTCCAGAACTCATGGGCTGGATAAAGCAGCAGCAAACCGGGACGGGGAGGAAGGAGGAGAAAGACAGGAAGAAATACAGGCAGTTCCTTGATTTCAGTTAATGCATGACAACGGCACTGCCATCACAGGACCAACTTTCCTGCCAGACCAGCCTTCGAGGAAGGTTTCCCTGCTGGAAACCCACGTCCCACACAGCACAGGTCTAGGGAGGGAACAGGAGTCAGCAGACAGAGGGGCTCGCACCACCCCAGCCCCTTCCCCAGGTCTTCTTCTCCCTCACCACCCTGTCATCTGGGTCCCCAGGCTTGTCTGCCCCACAATCATCTGGTCCCCCAACCATGCCCTTCCCAGCCCCATGTGCTGGTGAGCTGTCCTGCAGGGGCGGGTGACATAATTCACACAGTGCTCCGTCCTGACAGGACCACCTGGAAACCACAGTATCTTTTCTTTAGTTTTTCAGGATCCACCCTTTTCATCATTTGCATCTACTGAGCCCAGCTGTCCTTCCTCCTGCCCCCTTTCTATCCGCCAATCTTCATTTCCTCAAAGCTCAGCTCAAAGATGACTGTTTCCTTCCACTGAAAATTATGTTTCCCCCTTCCTGGGAACTACGGGCTTCTGTTTAGATCTCAACTACCCCCTGAGTGTATTTGTGTGACTTATGTCATCTACGTGGCCATAATCCTGGGGGACACTTGTCCTGTTTCACTCATCTGTTTCCTCACAGGTTACTTGGGGACGCAGTGGATCACCACTGTGGGAATGCCAGGCGCTCCAGCAGAATTTCCAAGAAAAAAAAAAAAGAGAGAGAGAGAGTTCCTTCTCTTCCTTACACATTCATAAAGCTGTAGAACTTAGAAAAAATGTTTCACATCTGCCAAATCATTTTATTCCCATATAGTCATGAGTTATTGTTGAGGAAACTAAAAATGACAGAAGATAACTAATGCTTTTAAGCTCACACAGTTAGCAAACTAGAAAAAAAAAAGAATTACCCTTCCTCCAAATCTGGAACAATGTCCCCCAGGTGGCACTCAAGTCACTTTACAGGTGACACCGTGGGTGTGGATCGGCCCCAGCACAGACGAGACCACGGGTCATAATTCTCCAGGTGGAGCACAGATATTTCACACAGACTTACAGGAAAACATCTCTTCCCTCTCTTATCCAAGACGAAGAAATCTAGTATAATACAAGAAAAAAATAAATGTTTCCAGGGGTTCACAGCACGCCAAGGCCTCAAGGATGGCCACTGAGGACCCATAAAGAATTGCCCTCAGAAAATCCATGAGAAAGTCCCGACTCCCTTGCTTCCTTCTAACGGACTCGGTGCGTCTTCATTAGACAGAGTTCTCAAAACAGGAACCTTAGAAATACAGTGTTAACTGGCCAGGATTATCGAAGTATATTATCCAATCCCTTACTTACAACTGATTTCACACAGCAAACACAGAAACTGCTGAGCACTGCAAGGGCCTCAGAAATAATACCCAGCCCGCAGGGACACGTGAGAGAGTCTGCTTGTGATGAACCCAGGCAGTGCGTGTTTCTGACACTTGTCCACAGCACATGGCACTTTAGTCTCTTCTCTATTTTCGCAGAATAAAGACAGTACCTTTTATTTAATAAGGAGGCAGCAAACCAGTAGAGGGACCTTCTGAGTGATACCAAGTCACCCGAAAGGAAAGAAGCCCCTGGTTCGCACACAGTCAGCCTCCGTCCTCCCTGGGCTCATCACACTCCCCTTTCCACCCTCTGTCACCCCAGAGCAAGGCATGGGGGAGCGCGTCTTCAACAGAAGAGGAGATCCAGCTGGGGAATTGGAGAACACTTACTCGCCCGTGATGGAAAACATGCCAAAGGCGTGAAGGTTACCGTTCAGACTCAGAATGTGCCATGGAGCTGCTTTTATGAGAACAAGGAGTGGCGACAATGATGGCCCCCGGAGACCGAATGAGGGGTCTCGTACCTGAGCGTCTCCTCGGTCCCCGAGGGCCAGTGCAGCTCGCGGGAGCGGATGCGCAAGCCTGTGACCCTTGATGCAGAAGATCCCGTATCTTGCGGGGCCCCTTCCAGAGCCTTGGAGAGACACCACCCGGACCTCTGGGCACAAGTCCTGAGACACACTCGCGGTGATTCCTGCCGCGGAGGCTCCATCCAGCAGCTCTGCTTCCGTCATAGCCCTGCTTCAGGATATCTCATGAGGAATCGGAACTGCTCCTCTTGGCCCCAGCTGACCAGTGAGAAGTTTCTTGCATCCCTTCCCCACCAGCCGAGGATATGCAGCTCGCTACTTCCTTGTCACTTTGCCACAGCGCAGAATATCAGCCTCGGGCACTAAAATCCCAGGCAGATGATACAATCTTTTTCTCTGCTGATTTAAGGAGAAGCAGCCTCATTCCCTTCTGGAGCTGGGGAGGCTTATATAGCACACCCAGTCTCACCAAGGAAAGTTAACACACAGATTAACTCTGCAGCCACTGAATCAGTTCTTTATTTTTTTTTTAACATTTATTTTATTTTTGAGACAGAGAGAGACAGAGCATGAATGGGGGAGGGTCAGAGAGAGGGAGACACAGAATCTGAAACAGGCTCCAGGCTGTCAGCACAGAGCCCGACGCGGGGCTTGAACTCATGGACCGCGAGATCATGACCTGAGCCGAAGTCGGCCGCTTAACCGACTGAGCCACCCAGGCGCCCCGTGAATCAGTTCTTTAAATATCCACTTCTTTGCAAGTTGTGCAAAAGTTGGTGATGTAGAACCTTACTTTTGGTAGATTTGCTCGTTGGCTTTGAGATCCCAGCGGAAACAGAGACGTCATACCCTAACATCTTGTAAGACACACAGCACATTGTGCTAAAAAGCTTTTTTAATAAAATTGATTGAGGAACAAAAATGTCTGGAGACCACTTCTCCCTCCCAATCCACATGTTATGATGTTAAGCCATTTTCAAAGCAATTTAGTTCCTGACACCACCATGATGACTGTAGAATATAATCCCATCATTCAGAAATCTGTCCCATCACTATGCATCACACACTTTATCACTCTGGGAAGCTAGAGACCATCATCTGGCCCGGACGCACCTCGTGCAAAGGGGAGTGCCCTGACAGCACAGTGAAGCTTTCAGGAAAGTGTAAATTGCACAGAATTGGTCTTCACAACGCTACCATTTCCCCCAGAGATACGTGTGCCGTCCACAGCAGCACACCAGGCTCGGTACACGTCCTTGTTGTGACCTGCCTTACTCAGGTCACCAGCAGTCTTGAACATCTCCGTGAAGACATTGCTTCCTCAGCCATTCGGTTTTCTCTCCTCTCAACCTGCCTCTGTTTATCCTTCCTACATATTCTTGATTAAGTTTCCCACCTTTTCTTATTCCCTTGTAGGACTTCCTTATTTGTACAGGACATCATCAGCCACTTATAAATCTTAGTGTTTGCAAATAACTTCTGGTAATCCACCATCTGTGTGTTAACTGTATAATGTCTTTAATAGAAGACAAACCTTTGACTGGGTCACGATAAAATCTGTGATTTCTCAGGTTTACGGGTTGTGCATTTTGAGGCTTGTTTAGGAAGTTTTTCCTCATGCGAGGTCACAAATATATTCTCTTATACTTTTATATTAACTTCATAGTTTTCAAATTTAAATTTTTGTTTTTAACCCATTCTTCTTACACAGTTCATCTTTTTTTACAGACTGGAAGTTAGAAATCTAATTTTAGTTTTCTGCATTCAGTGATCTGGTTTTTCCCAAGTCCTCCCAAACTTTCTCCATTTGTTGTAGTTCCATGATTAGTATACATTCTGTCTCCACGCAGATATCTGGCTGTCTCTGAGATCTCTGCCCCACGGGACTTTTGTTTCTGAACCAAGAACATGATTTTCTATTAATAGGCCTTATAATATGTCTTACTGTCAGGTTGGACAATTCTTCCTTTAATTTTTTTTTCATATTCAAAAATTACCCTCATACAATATTTAGAAGTTTAAGTTCATTGTATCAACTTATAAATTATGTAGGAGAAAACTGACATATTTTAATGTGTCTCTAGTCAAAGACACATAATAACTTAATTTATGTAAATATTTTTTAAAGTTTTAATTAGATTCCAGTTAGTTAACATACAATGTAATATCAGTTTCAGGTATAGAATTTAGTGATTCAACACTTCTATACAACACTCAGTGCTCATCCCAGCAAGTGCTCTCCTTAATCTCCATCACCTATTTCATCCCACCCCCTACCTCCCCTCTGGAAACCACCAGTGTGTTCTCTGTAGTTAAGAGTCTCTTTCTTGGTTTCTCTCTTTTTCCCACTTTGCTTGTTTCTTTTGTTTCTTAAATTCCAGATATGAGTGAAATCTTGTGGTATTTGCCTTTCTCTGAGTTTTTTCATTTAGCATAATATACTCCAGTTCCATCTACATTGTGGAAAAGATTCCATTCTTTTTCAACACCAAGTAATATTCCATCATATATCTAATGGAATACACACACACACACACACACACACACACACACACACACACCATGTCTTCTTTATCCATTCATCAGTCAATGGGCATTTGGGCTCTTTCCATAATTTGGCTGTTGTCGGTAGTGCTGCTATAAACATTGGAGTGCCTGTGCCCCTCAAACAGGCACTCCTATATCCTTTGGATAAATATCTGGTAGTGCAATTGCTGTGTTGTTGGATAGTTCTATATTTAATTTTTTGAGGAAGCTCCACACTGTTCTCCAGAGTGGCTGTATCAGTTTGCATTCCCATCAGCAGTGCAAAAGGGTTCCTCTTTCTCCACATCCTTGCTAACATCTGTTGTTGTTTGAGTTGTTAATTTTAGCCACTCTGACAGGTGTGAGGTGGTATCTCATCCTGGTTTTGATTTGTATTTCCATGATGAGTGATTTTGAGCATTTTTTCATGTTTCTGTTAGCCATCTGGATGTCTTCTTTGGAAAAGTGTCTGTTCATGTCTTCTGCCCATTTCTTAACTGGATATTTATTTTTTGGGTGTTGAGTTTGGTAAGTTCTTTATAGATTTTGTATACTAACCCTTTATCAGATTTGCTATTTGCAAATATCTTCTCCTATTCCATCGGTTGCATTTCAGTTTTCATTGTTAATTTGCTGTGCAGAAGCTTTTTATCATGATGAGGTCCCAATAGTTAATGTTTGCTTTTGTTTCCCTTGCCTCACAAGAACTATCTAATAAAGCTGTTGTGGCTGAGATCAAAGAAGTTACTGCCTATTTTCTCCTCCAAGATTTTGATGGTTTCCTCTCTCACATTAGGTCTTCCATCCATTTTGAATTTATTTTTGTGTATGGTGTAAAAAAAACTGGTTCATTTTTATTCCTTTTATACAAATCTTTCCTCATGCCAGTTCAAACAATTTAATACTTTGTCCATAGAGTTCTATGTATCTCTAATAAATTAATTCTGTATGCTATATAGATTTTATTGCTAATATCAGTTGCATCTTCTCTCTACTATATCATTATCCAGAAATTTTGGTGAACTCTCTTCTTAGTCTATTGATTCTCTTTGATTTCTAGAGAGTTCATGGCACATATAAAGTCTCATCTCTTTTTAATCATTACATAACATGTTTCTGGATCTCGCCTGATAGGATGGACTAATATTGGCAAAGAAACAGCAATGGTAGTGGACATCCTCACCCTACAGGAAAGCATCTGTAGTTTCTCCATTACAGGTGATTGCTCTGGTTTGTTCACATATAACACTTAGTAACTGTGTGAAATTCCCTTTTATTATTACTTTGGTAGAGTTTTGGAGTCATAAACACATGCTGACCTTTATCAAATGCTTTTTGTGTGACAAGTAAAACAACTATAACTTTTGTTCTTTGCAGGCTCTTGATGTGTTGATTGACACTGACAGATTCTAATGTTGAGCACAGATCCCCTCTGCTGAAGTATTACTCTCATTAGAAAGTGAGCCATCCTCTCTCTCCAGAGCAGCCAGAGGCCAGTGACTGACTGACCTAGGGTGGCAAAGGCTGGCTCCCTGCCTTGATGTGAAACTGATGCTACCATGAAATTCGTATGCAGGTCTCCTCAGGGACAAGACCAATGCTTGCATCACCCTTGCTTAGCTTTCCTACTCTGCCTTGCCTCCCTCACTCCACTCCTGCTAAGAGCTCACGTCAGAATCTGCTTCTGGGAGCCTGACTGAAGATGGTGTATGGGAAGGAGCCAAGATGCGGAACAGCATGGAAGCTTTTTGTCTGTCTCATGTCCATGAAATACAGCCAGACCAACACTGAACCATCCTACACACCTAGAAAACTGATTGCAGGATTAACACAACAATCTGCACAACCTGAACCACAGAATTCAGCAGGTATGCAGCATGGAGAGCTGAACTTGAGGAGCGAGAAGCCACGAAAGGTAGGGAACTACTTTTGCAGGTGGAGAGAGGACGGAGACTGGGGGGTGGGAGAAGGAGCATATGGGAAAGGCACCCATCCCCGAAAACAGCTGGAGAGAAAGTGGAAAACTGGAAACAGCTGCAGGGACTAAACTAAAGAGGGACAAAGGAGAACGGAGAAATGAGAGGGTTTAAATTCCATTAAGACTGTAAACAAGGGGAGGACAAAGGAGGCAATTCCACAGCTCGATACCTGGAGGTGCTCTGGTGGGAAGGGTGAATCCCCAGGAACAGAGTGGGGTCCGGGAGGATATGGGGCCACACGGGGTAAAGCATTCCACTGCTGGAAGGACATTTGGTAGAGACTGTTGAAGCCACCTGGTCCCAGCAGACCCTCGAAGGCGGCCACATTTGCTGGTGCTGGGGCAAGGTAGTTAAGGGTGAAGCCTGGTGCCTGATGTGTGTTGTGATTTTCCATAATCCCTGAAACACTGACGCTACACTGTCTCGTGAACATTTTCTGGGATGGGCTGGCACCTGGCTGCAGTCTCGGGGCACCGGCAACAATCCAGGGTGTACCCTGGGTGCAGCCGATATTTGGCAATTGCTCACTCAGCCATTGCTCAGTGAGACCCTCCCACAGAGGGGCAGAATGGGTCAAAGCCGCAGCCCTTCAGAAGTAAGGGGCTGGGGAAAATAGCCACATCTGAGACAAAACTTGGGAGAGAGGTACTACCTGGGGCCTGGTCACAGACAGTGAAAATGCGGGAAGTGTATGAGAGCTGAAGACAGAGGATGGGTGTGCGATTGCCAATCAGGGAGAACAGACTGGGTAGCAGGGTGGCACCATTTTCACCACTCCCACACATGCGCATACACACCTACGAGCACTGCAACAATCCACTCCAGTGGTCTAGCAGGGCCATAGAGTAGAAAGCAGAGCTGTTACACTGAGCCCTGTCCAAATGGGCCAACTTCACTCTTCAAGAACACAAGTCTCACTGCCGGCTTAATTTATGGACTATAAAGAGCTACGTAGACTGACTTCTAGGGGAAAAAGAAACAATTTCAGTCCTACATCAATCTGTTAGCAGGTTCATCTATTCAATTTTCTTTATTTTTTTTCTTTTTCTCTTTTACAATTCTTTTCTTTTTCTTGAATACAGAAAGAGAAAAAATTCATTTTTATTTTCAAATTTATTAAAATATCTTTCTTTAATTTTATTACTATATTTTTTACTTTTGTGTAAATTTTTACAACTTCTACTTTACTTCCATCATTTTATTTTAGTCTACTTCAGTGTATTCACCTTTTCAAATTTTCAAACAATTTCCTTTTTTTTTTCTTTTCCTTTCTTTTTCCTTTTTTCTCTTTTCCGTTTCCTTTCTTTTCGTGAATACAGAAAGAGAAAAACTTCATTTTTACTTTCAATTTCTATTAAAAATATTATTTAATTTTCATTACTATATTTTTTGCTTTTATGTAATTTTTTTTAAATTCTAATTTACTTCCATCATTCTATTTTAGTCTACTACAATGTATTCACTTTTTTAAATTTTCAAACGATTTCTCTTTTCTTTTTTTATCATTTTCTCTTTTTCGTTTATTTTCTTTTTTTCCTAAATACAGAAAAAGAAAAATTCACATTTATTAACTTTTATTTAAAATGTTTTCCTTTAATTTTTTTCTACTATGTTCTTTACTTTTGTGTATATTTTTTCAAGTTCTATTTTATCCCCATAATCACATTTTAGTCTACTTCAGGGTATTCATTTTTTCAAATTCTCAAATGATTTTCTTTTGTTTTTTTCTCTGCCTCCATTTTTTTTTCTCTAATCTATGAAACCACTTTTACCACCCAGACCAAAACACACCTAGGATCTAGCATCATCTATTTGATTTGTGTGTGTGTGTGTGTGTGTGTGTGTGTGTGTTTAATTTTTAATTTTAATATTTTTTAATTTTATTTTTTTAATTTCAATTTTTCTACCTCATTAATTCCTTTTCTCCCTTCAAAATGACAAAACGAAGGAATTCACCCCAAAAGAAAGAGCATGAAGAAACGACAGCCAGGGATTTAACCAACACAGACACAAGCAAGATGTCTAAACCAGAATTTAGAATCCTGAAAATAAGAATACTAGCTGGAGTCGAAAATAGACTAGAATCCCTTTCTGCAGAGATAAAAGAAGTCAAAAATAGCCACAATGAAATTAAAAATGCTATAACTGAGCTGCAATCACAGATGGATGCAGCAGCAGCAGCAAGGATGGACGAGGCAGAGCAGAGAATCAACGATATAGAGGACAAACTTGTAGAGAATAATGAAGCAGAAAAAAAGAGGGAGATTAAGGCAAAAAGGCACGATTTAAGAATTAGAAAAATCAGTGACTCATTAAAAAGGAACAACATCAGAATCATAGGGGTCCCAGAGGAGGAAGACAGAGAAATAGGGGTAGAAGGGTTATGTGAGCAAATCATAGCAGAAAACTTTCCTAACCTGGGGAAAGACACAGACATCAAAATCCAGGAAGCACAGAGGACCCCCATTAGATTCAACAAAAACCGACATCAACAAGGCATATCAGAGTCAAGTTCACAAAATACTCGGGCAAGGAGAGAATCATGAAAGCAGCAAGGGAAAAAAAGTCCCTAACCTACAAGGGAAGACAGATCAGGTTTGCAGCAGACCTATCCACAGAAACTTGGCAGGCCAGAAAGGAGTGGCAGGATATATTCAGTGTGCTGAATCAGAAAAATAGACAGCCAAGAATTCTTTATCCAGTAAGGCTGTCATTCAAAACAGAAGAAGAGATAAAAAAAGTTTCCCAGACAAACAAAAATTAAAGGAGTTTGTGACCACTAAACCAGCCCTGCAAGAAATTTTAAGGGGGGATTTCTGAGGGGAGAAAAGATGAAAAGAAAAAAAAATTATATATATATATATATATATATATATATATATATATATATATATACACATGTACATATACATAAATAAATAAATATCAAAAGCAACAAAAGATTAGAAAGGACCAGAAAACACCACCAGAAACTCCAACTCTACAAGCATCATAATGGCAATAAATTCATATCTTTCAGTACTCACTCTAAACATCAATGGACTCAATCCTCCAATCAAAAGACATATGGTAACAGAATGGATAAGAAAACAAGATCCACCTATATGCTGTTTACAAGAGACCCACTTTAGACCTAAAGACACCTTCAGATTGAAAATAAGGGGATGGGGAACCATCTATCATGCTAATGGTCAACAAAAGAGAGCTGGAGTAGCCATACTTATATCAGACAATCTAGACTTTAAAATAAAGACCATATCAAGAGATGCAGAAGGGCATTATATCATAATCAAGGGGTCTACAGACCAAGAAGACCTAACAATTGTAAGCATTTCTGTGCCAAATGTGGCAGCACCCAAATATATAAATCAATTAATCACAAACATAAAGAAACTCATTGATAGTAATACCATTATAGAAGGAGACTTCAACACCCCACTCACAACAATGGACACATCATCTAATCAAAAAATCAACAAGGAAACAATGGCTTTGAATGACACACTGGACCAGATGGACTTCACAGATATATTCAGAACATTTCATCCTAAAGCAGCAGAATATACATTCTTTTCCAGTGCACATGGAACGTTCTCCAGAATAGACCATATACTGGGACACAAATCAGCCCTAAGTAAGTACAAAAAGATCGAGATCATACCGTGCATATTTTCAAACTACAATGTATGAAACTCAAAATCAACCACAAGAAAAAATTTGGAAAGGTAGGAAATACTTGGAGACTGAAGACTATCCCACTAAAGAATGAATGGGCTAACCAAGCAGTTAAAGAGGAAATGAAAAAGTATATGGAAGTCAATGAAAACAATAACACCACAACCCAAAACCTCTGGGATGCAGCAAAGGCGGTCATAAGAGGAAAGTATATAGCAATCCAGGCCTTCCTAAAGAAGGAAGAGAGATCTCAGATACACAACCTAACCTTATGCCTTAAGGAGCTGGAAAAAGAACAAATAAAACGCAAACAAGCAGAAGACAGGAAATAATACACATTCAAGCAGAAATTAATGCTATCGAAACTAAAAAAACAGTAGAACAGATCAATGAAACCAGAAGCTGGTTCTTTGAAAGAATTAACAAAATTGATAAACCACTAGCCAGTTTGATCAAGAAGAAAAAGGAAAGGACCCAAATAAATAAAATCAAGAATGAAAGAGGAGAAATCACAAACAACACAACAGAAATAAAAACAATAATAAGAGAATATTATGAGCAATTATATGCCAATGAAATGGGCAATCTGGAAGAAATGGACAAATTCCTAGAAACATATACACTACCAAAAGTGAAACAGGAAGAAATAGAAAATTTGAACAGACCCATAAACAGTAAGGAAATCGAATTAGTAATAAAAAACCTACCAAAAAAACAAGAGTCCAGGGCCAGATGGCTTTCCAGGGGAATTCTACCAAACATTTAAGGAAGAGTTAACACCTATTCTCTTGAAGGTGTTCCAAAAAAATAGAAATAGAAGGAAAACTTCCAAACTCTTTCTGGGAAGCTAGCATTACCTTGATTCCAAAACCAGACAGAGACCCCACTAAAAACGAGAACTGTAGACCAATTTCCCTGATGAACATGGATGCAAAAATCCTCAACAAGATATTAGCCAACCAGATCCAACAATACATTAAAAAAATTATTCACCATGACCAAGAGGGATTTATACCTGGGATTCAGGGCTGGTTCAATATCCACAAAACAATTAACGAGATTCATCACATCAAAAAGAAAGGACAAGAACCCTATGATCTTCTCAATAGATGCAGAGAAAGCATTTGACAAAATACAGCACCCTTGCTTGATAAAAACCCTCAAGAAAGTAGGGATAGAAGGATCATACCTCGAGATCATAAAAGCCATATATGAACGACCCAACGCTAATATCATCCTCAATGGGGAAAAACTGAGAGCTTTCCCCCTAAGGTCAGAACAAGACAGGGATGTCCATTCTCGCCACTGATATTCAACATAGTTTTGGAAGTCTTAGCCTCTGCAATCAGACAACACAAAGAAATAAAAGGCATCCAAGTCAGCCAGGAGGAGGTCAAATTTTCACTCTTTGCAGATGACATGATAACTCTATATGGAAAACCCTAAGATCCCACCAAAAAAAAAAAAAAAACCTGCTAGAATTGATTCATGAATTCAGCAAAGTTGCAGGATATAAAATCAATGCACAGAAATCGGTTGCATTCCTATACATCAACAATGAAGTGATAGAAAGAGAAATCAAGGAATCTATCCCATTTACATGCACCAACAACCAGAAAATACCTAGGAATAAATCTAACCAAAGAGGTGAAAAATCTATACACTGAAAACTATAGAAAGCTTATGAAAGAAATGGAAGAAGACACAAAACAATGGAAAAACATTCCATGCTCCTGGGTAGGAAGAACAAATAATATTAAAATGTTGATACTACCCAAAGCAATCTACATATTCAACGCAATCACCATCAAAGTAACACCAGCATTCTTCACAGAGCTAGAACAAATAATCCTAAAATTTGTATGGAACCAGAAAAGACCCCAAATAGTCAAAGCAATCTGGGAAAAAAACAACAACAAAGCAGGAGGCATCACAATCCCAGACTTTAAGCTATACTAAAAAGCTATAATCATCAAGACAGTATGGTACTGGCACAAGAACAGACACTCAGATCTATGGAACAGAATAGAGAACCCAGAAATGGACCCACAAACGTACGACCAACTAACCTTTGACAAAGCAGGAAAGAATATCCAATGGAATAAAGACAATCTCTTCAGCAAGTGGTGCTGGGAAAGCTGGACAGTGGCATGCAGAAGAATGAACCTGGACATCTTTCTTACACCATACACACACACAAAAAAAATTCAAAATGGATGAAAGACCTCACTGTAAGACAAGAAGCCATCCAAATCCTCAAGGAGAAAGCAGGCAAAAACTTCTTTGATCTTGGCTGCAGCAACTTACTAAATATGTCTCCAGAAGCAAGTGAAACAAAAGCAAAAATGAACTATTGGGACCTCATGAAAATCACAAGTTTCTGCACAACAAAGGAAACAGTCAGCAAAACTAAAAGGCACCCGACAGAATGGGAGAAGATATTTGCAAATGACATATCAGATAAAGGGTTAGTATCCAAAGTCTATAAAGAACTTACCAAACTCAACACCAAAAAAACAAATAATCCAGTGAAGAAATGGGCAAAAGACATGAATAGACACTTCTCCAAGGAAGACATCCAGATGGCCAACAGACACAGGAAAAGATGCTCTACATCACTCATCATCAGGGAAATACAAATCAAAACCACAATGAGATACCACCGCACACCTGTCAGAATGGCTAACATTAACAACTCAGGCAACAACAGATGTTGGTGAGGATGCAGAGAAAGAGGATCTCTTTTGCACTGTTGGTGGCAATGCAAGCTGGTGCGGCCATACTGGAAAACAGTATGGAGGTTTCTCAAAAAACTAAAAATAGAACTACCCTACAACCCAGCGATTACACTACTAGGCATTTATCTACAGGATACAGGTGTGCTGTTTTGAAGGGACACATGCATCCCAGCGATGTTCACAGCAGCACTATCAACAATAGCCAAAGTATGGAAAGAGCCCAAATGTCCATCGATGGATGAATGGATAAAGAAAATGTGGTATATGTATACAATGGAGTATTACTCAACAAGCAAAAAGAATGAAATCTTGCCATTTGCAACTGTGTGGATAGAACTGGAGGGTATTATGCTAAGTGAAATTAGTCAGAGAAAGACAAAAATCATGACTTCACTCACATGAGGACTTTGAGACAAAACAGATGAACATAAGGGAAGGGAAACAAAAATAATATAAAAACAGGGAGGGGGACAAAACAGAAGAGACAAAAATATGGAGAACAAACTGAGGGTTGCTGGAGGGGTCATGGGAGGGGGGGTGGGTTAAATGGGTAAGGGGTATTAAGGTATCTACTCCTGAAATCATTGTTTCACTATATGCTAACTAATTTGGATGTAAATTTAAAAAACATTAAATTAAATTAAAAATAATAATAATAAATAAACATTAAAAAAATAGATGGTGTATGGTATGTGCTGGAAGGTTGGCTTGTGCATGCACACCCTGAATGTATTACTCATGACCTTGAAAATGTAGACATCCTGACCTCTCTCTATAGTCCCGTGAAGCAGAATGTGCAGTACTGCTGTTCAGCATTCAAGGTCAGGGTCTGCAGGTGTGTCCAGCCCAGAGGGTCTCCTTTGTAACCATGAGTGAATGAGTGGCCAGACTTGATCCCCTGGGGGTGCTGGTCATGTGAGGAGAGGACAATCTACAGATGGCTGCTGGGCTAAGTTGCTATGCTATAAAAGTTTGCTGTACGTAGATCCCAGCAGCCTGATGTTTTGTCCAGCCAGCTGCTCCTGAACTTCCTGCACAAAAGTTCCCCCAATACACCTGGGTCTCCTCACTGTCTGAGTTTTCTCTTTGGCTTCACCAGACCATCTCCCGCCCTAAGTACAGAGTCTGCTGGGATGCAGTTAAACATGATAACATTCTATATCCAAGACTAAGAACAAATTCCAGAAATCTCATCCTTATCCTGTGGTTTGACAATTAACACAAAGTCCCCTGATCCCCCCAAGTCAATACCTAGGGCCTCTTGGTCTCATGAGCCCACTGTGTTCTTCTCCTCAAGTATCATTTGGCATTAGTGTAGACCACAATGTTAACACAGCATGTCTCTTTGGGCAGAGCCTGATCTTTGTTACTGGAGGAGCAAAGGACAATACAAAGAAGATAGAAGTCACAGCTCCTGCCCTTGGAAAGTTTGATCAATAATGAGCAGACAGACACAGCAGAAAGCAGCAGCATCTATGAAAAACATAGGCAATACTAAAGTGCAATTATATAGACACAGAAAAATGTCTGATTTGATTAAAGTGACTTAAGTCCGGCATCTCTGCATAGAGTTTGTTAACTTACATTTAAGGGCTAACCATGGATATGTAGGCTGAAAGTCTAGAAATTTTCGCTTTCATGGAATTGATATTCAGTTAAATGATTTTTGGTGAATCCAACCACTTTCCCATCACAACTCATCCAATGCATTACTTTGGCCCTGATTAACATAAAATGTCCTTCTACAAATTAATACATTTAGAAAAAAATTAAAGAATCATATAATTTGCCACACAGCATATAACTGGCTCTAACACCCAGTGAGGACTTGAGGATCCTGGCAGCTGGCCACATGAGCCCAGAGATGGCTGAGCTGTGGCTGACACATCTTTATTGCAGCTGGCTGATTCCCAGGCAGTCAGCTAAGCTGTACTCAGATTTTTGATCCCTAAAAATCTTGAGGTTAATAACCATTTCTTATTTTAAGCTGCTAAATTTTAGGGTAACATGTTACTCATGAGTATAACTAATAAAAGTAACATTCGAATCTCTTTTTTAAATTTGAAAAATCTACAATCGAAGGAAGCCATGTTAACCCAGAAAAATTAGTACAGATATAGTTGGCAACTTATGTAATATATATTGTACATATTTACAAAGTGCATAATTAAGGAACAGTTTGTGTGGAAGGTACATGCTCAGCTGTGCCCTAAATGCTTCATAAGAAAATCAACAAATTCAGGGGCACCTGGGTGGCTCAGTCCAGCATCAACTCTTGGTTTAGGCTCAGGTCATGATCTCATGGTTCATGGGATCGAGCCCCATGTCGGGCTCTGCACTAACAGTGTGGAGCCTGCTTGGGATTCTCTCTCTCCTTCTCTCTGCCCCTCCCCTGCTTGTGCTCTCTCTCTTTCTCTCTCTCTCAAAATAAATAAATAAATGTAATTTTTTTTTGAAAAAGCAAAGAGAAAAAAAATTACACAAAAGAATGTTGTTCGTCTCAAATGGAAGTAAAAGCTGGAGAATTACATAAAAGCCAGTAGTATAAATATTTAAGGCATCTAAGTTCACGGGGAAGATAACGCCAAAAGAAACCGTGGGTGGCTGAGGAAGGAGCCATGTCTCAGACTCTCGCATTCCCTCTCTCTCTCTCTCTCCCCCTCTCCCTCTCTCAAAAATAAATAAACATTAAAAAATTGTAAACATGTAGCTAGTGGATAAGCTTGGAACATGAAATTGTAGACTTAGTAATACATGGCCATTTGTATTACCACAAATTTTATTTTTTTTATTTTTTCCCACACAAATTTTATTTTATTTTCAGATATCACAAAAATACTGAGACTTCGAATTGAATCTATACAAATTGGGGGGAAGGTGACATCATTAAATATTTCAATGCATAATATGGTTTATCTCTCCATTTTTATATTTTTAATTTACTCTCAATAATATTTTAGACCTTTTCCCCTTAGATTTTCAAATAATTTTTGAATAATTGCTTACCTAATCTTTAAAAATGTTGTGTGTTTTATTTTATTTTAATTCACTCGTTAGGATCTTCAGTATAATGTAGAACAGAAGTATTGTTAGCAGAAATCCTTCCCTTTCAAAATTTCACTATCAAAAACCATGTATTCTGTGGGTATTATGTAGAGATTTTCTATCAGTTTAGGGAGGTTCTCTCTTAGTCCTAGATTTCCATGAATTGTGGTTTTTTATAATGAATAAACATTGGATTTATCGCATGCTTTTTCTATGCATCCACATAATATATCACACTGATGGAGTGTTACTATTAAATCAACTTTAAATACCTGAAGGAAGGCAATGTTAGCCACAATGTGTATTTTCACTGGAATCGATGTGATCCTATTTTGTTCAGGATTTTCACTTTGATGTTCCTGGTTGATATAGGCCTGCAAGTTCTATTTCTTGTACTATTATTGCTGGTTTTTACATGAATGTTCTAATAGTTTCATTGAATGCTTAACAGATACTTCTTACTTTTTCTATTCTATGGAAGACTTGGTAAGATTGGCATAATTTTATTTTATTTTTTATGGAATTTGCCAATAAAACCATCTAATAAAACCATCCAGGAAAACCACCTGATTTTTCTTACAGGAAAGTTACAATTACAGAGTGAATTCATCCAAAGCTCTATGATGAATGCATGACTCCAGCTTTTTTATTCTTGTGTCAACTTTGGTAAGTTAGGTTGTTTGTTTATGCAAATTTTCAAAAGAGTTGACATAAAGTTGTTCATAACAGTGCCTTATATTTTTCAATTGGGGGAAAAGAGCAATTATAATTTGGAAATGACATAAATTTGTTTTTTTTTTTTTAATTTTTTAATGTTTATTTATTTTTGAGAGAGAGAGAGACAGACAGAGCATGAGTTGGGGAGGGACAGGCAGAGAGGGAGACACACAGAATCCGAGGCAGGCTCCAGGCTCTGAGCTATCAGCGCAGAGCCCAAAGCAAAGCTCAAACTCATGGACCATGAGATCATGACAAGCTGAGTTCGGACGCTTAACCAACTGAGTCACCCAGGAGCCCCTAAATTTCAGTTTCTTGTTGTTCAGTGCAGATGATGCTAGCCTAACATGGGGTAGGCACACCAGACAAGCTTAAAAATCACCAGTAGTGATAAATGCACACCGAGATGTAAAGAAACCACTATACAAAAATTTTGACATTCATTTTTCCCTCAGATCCTAAACTACATTTGTTTCATTTATTTTTAATGAACCAGATATGAAATTTTATACTAACAAATTAACTCATTTGAATAAGTTTTTTTTTCATTTTCAAATAAAACTGCCCAACAAGGCACAATTGTTAAATGTGGGCATGACTGTTAGTGCGAATGAAAATTGGTGCAGCCACTCTGGAAAACAGTGTGGACGTTCCTTAAAAAATTAAAAATAGACCTACCCTATGACCCAGCAATAGCACTGCTAGGAATTGACCCAAGGGATACAGAAGTACTGATGCATAGGGGCACTTGTACCCCAGTGTTTATAGCAGCACTCTCAACAATAGCCAAATTATGGAAAGAGCCTAAATGTCCATCAACTGATGAATGGATAAAGAAATTGTGGTTTATATACACAATGGAATACTACGTGGCAATGGGAAAGAACGAAGTATGGCCCTTTGTAGCAACGTGGATGGAACTGGAGAGTGTGATGCTAAGTGAAATAAGCCATACAGAGAAAGACAGATACCATATGGTTTCACTCTTATGTGGATCCTGAGAAACTTAACAGAAACCCATGGGGGAGGGGAAGAAAAAAAAAGAGGTTAGAGTGGAAGAGAGCCAAAGCATAAGAGACTCTTAAAAACTGAGAACAAACTGAGGGTTGATGGGGGGTGGGAGGGAGGGCAGGGTGGGTGATGGGTATTGAGGAGGGCACCTTTTGGGATGAGCACTGGGTGTTGTATGGAAACCAATTTGACAATAAACTTCATATATTGAAAATAAATAAATAAATAAATGTGGGCATGAAAAACGGGCCAGCTCAACAGTGTAATATTTATTGGCAAACATGATTTTAAAGAGTCCACTACATGCTTTCTTATATTTAAAGCTGTGTAAGACTCATTTTAGCTTGATCAGTTGGGGACAGGGCACCAGTCAAATAATTCATGAAGCTAGCTTGTGTGTTTGGAATGAAATTATTTTGTAAGAGGTAAGTAAAAGATTGAATTTTATCCTAATGGGAAGGAGGATGAGTTGAAAATACTTTATTTCCAAACCATCATCTCTATTAATTCTTCATTCCAGACTTCTGCATTTCCATCAGTCTCTGCCTGTGTGATGATTCCACCATCTTCTTCCAGCAGTAACACTTCCCCTAAGCTTGTCAGTGTGAGATGTGACTCTGCCTTGGTGCCGTCTAACCATTATCGGCCTTGTTGAAAAACTCAGAGTTACCTGTGGATCTGCCTTTACACTCTGTGTCTTTCATTTTTATAATCATCATGGTAAAATTTCTGGCAAATCAGTGGTACATTGATTTCTTTCATTACATCTTGTATTTCTTCTGGGTGCCAACTGAGAGAAGGTAGGAAAGCCCCCACTTCCTTTGTTGTAACAACACTGTCGCCATTTTTGAGAGATGGATTCTTCTGTTTGGTCACAGATCAGCCGCCATATGTGCAGAGGAAAGACAAGGGGTCAGACAAGTTCAGGGGGTTGAGTACCTGTGTGTATACCCCTGCTACTGCTGGGCACACTATTGCCACCCTGGAAGCAACCTGCATGTTCCTTATGTGAGCAGAAGCATTCTTCATTCCTGATATTGATTATCCTGACTTCCCTCACTATCACTGATCAATCTTGCCATGGATTGTAAATTTTATTAGCTTTTTTTAAAAATTTGAGTACAGTTGATACGCAATGTTCCATTATTGTGAGGTGCACAGCATGGTGATTGACAGGCTCACACATGATGCTGTGTCCACCACCTGTCTCCAGACATCACTGTTACAGCATCACGCACACATTCCCTACCCTGTGCCTTTTACCCTGTGACTTATTCATTCCTAACTGGATGTCTGAAAAAACCAACACTTCACTTTAATTGTTAGTATTTTTATTCTTATATTCATTCTTTCAAATTTTCTACCTTCTTTAGGTTTGATTTCCTCTTCCTGTCTAACACATTGAGATGGATATTTACATCATACATTTTTGGTTTTTCCTCAATTCTAATATATGTATGTAAGGCTATAAATTCCTCATGAGCACACCCATAACAGAATCCAGTAACTTGAAATGTCATTTATCTCTCATTCCAAAATGTTTCCTAATTTCCAATGCAATATTATATTAACCCATGCATTGTTTAGAAATGTAGCCCTTAATTCCTAAGTAAATATTTTATTTTTGTTGTTGATGACTAACTTAACATATTGAATGCCTTCAATTCTCTGAGTTTGTTAAAACTTTTAATTGTCTAATGTATAGTCAATTTTTACAAATATTCCACTTGCCTTTTGAAAAACACATACTCTGAAACATTGAATTTAATGTCCTATGATGATCATGATGAACTCATCTGTAATTATAGTTCAAATTTTAATCTTTACTCGTTTTAGTCTGCTTGTCTTAACAGTTACTGAGTGAAATGTAACATTTTCACCATGTAATTGTAAATCTATGTATATTCGATATTGGTGTTGTAGATTGTTTATATATTTTGAAGCCACTTAAAAACAGGAGCATACAACTTTAGAATTGTTTCATTTTACAGATGAATTAATACACATTGATTTTTAGTGATCCTCTTTATCCCTGGGCATGAATAAAGGTTATCCAGAGAATCAGAACAGAGTGTGTGTGTGTGTGTGTGTGTGTGTGTGTGTGTGTGTGTTATTATTTTATATGTCTCTATCATCTATCTATCCTGTCACCTATCTACCCATCTATCTATCATCTATCTATTGATAATCTATCACCTCTATAACTATCATCTATCTATCTATCCATCAAGAAATTTTTCATAAGGAATTGGCCAGTGTCATGACGGAGGCCATCGAGTCCACAACCTGCACCCAGTTCAAGTCTGACAGCCAGCAGTTTGCACGGATATCCCCATTCAATGGCTCTCAAGCAGGAGAAGTCTATTGCTTAGGAAGAGTCAGCCTTTTGTTCTTTTCAGACCTTCAGCTGGTTACATGAGGCCCACCCACATTACAGATGTCAGTCTACTTTACAAGTCTACCAATTTAAATGTGAATCTCATACAAAAACACCTTCATAGAAACATCCAGCATAGACACTTTGTCGGAGGTTCCGGATGATGGCGGCGAGGGAGGACGCGGGGCTCACAGCGCGTCCTGCCGATCACTTAGATTCCACCTACACCTGCCTAAAGAACCCAGAAAACCGCCAGAGGATTAGCAGAAGGGAGTCTCCGGAGTCAAGCGCAGACGAGAGGCCCACGGAAGAGGGGAGGAAGGGCGGCGAGGCGGTGCGCGCTCCACGGACCGGCGGGAGGGAGCCGGGGCGGAGGGGCGGCTCGCCGGCCAAGCGGATCCCCCGAGTCTGGCTGGCAAAAGCGGAGGGGCCGGACGGACTGTGTTCCCACAGCAAGCGCGACTCAGCGTCTGGGAGGTCAGAAGTGAACAGCTCTGCTCGGAAAGCGGGAAGGCTGGAGGACAGAGGGAGGGAGAGCTGCCGAGCCCCCGGACGGCAGAGCTCAGCTTGGCGGGGAACAAAGGCGCCAGCGCCATCTCCCCCGCCCACCCCCCAGCCAAAATCCCAAAGGGAACCGGTTCCTGCCAGGGAACTTGCTCGCTCCGCGCAAACACCCAACTCTGTGCTTCTGCGGAGCCAAACCTCCGGCAGCGGATCTGACTCCCTCCCGCTGCCACAGGGCCCCTCCTGAAGTGGATCACCTAAGGAGAAGCGAGCTAAGCCTGCCCCTCCAGCCCCCGTGCACCTTGCCTACCCACCCCAGCTAATACACCAGATCCCCAGCAACACAAGCCTGGCAGTGTGCAAGTAGCCCAGACGGGCCACGCCACCCCACAGGGAATCCCGCCCCTAGGAGAGGGGAAGAGAAGGCACACACCAGTCTGACCGTGGCCCCAGCGGTGGGCTGGGGGCAGACATCGGGTCGGACTGCGGCCCCGCCCACTAACTCCAGTTATACACCACAGCACAGGGGAAGTGCCCTGCAGGTCCTCACCACGCCAGGGACTCTCCAAAATGACCAAACGGAAGAATTCCCCTCAGAAGAATCTCCAGGAAATAACAACAGCTAATGAACTGATCAAAAACGATTTAAATAATATAACAGAAAGTGAATTTAGAATAATAGTCATAAAATTAATCGCTGGGCTTGAAAACAGTATACAGGACAGCAGAGAATCTCTTGCCACAAAGATCGAGGGACTAAGGAACAGTCACGAGGAGCTGAAAAACCTTTAAACGAAATGCAAAACAAAATGGAAACCACGATGGCTCGGCTTGAAGAGGCAGAGGAGAGAATAGGTGAACTAGAAGATAAAGTTATGGAGAAAGAGGAAGCTGAAAGAAAGAGAGATAAAAAAATCCAGGAGTATGAGGGGAAAATTAGAGAACTAAGTGATACACTAAAAAAAAATAATATACGCATAATTGGTATCCCAGAGGAGGAAGAGAGAGGGAAGGGTGCTGAAGGGGTACTTGAACAAATTATAGCTGAGAACTTCCCTGAACTGGGGAAGGAAAAAGGCATTGAAATCCAAGAGGCACAGAGAACTCCCTTCAGACGTAACTTGAATCGATCTTCGGCACGACATATCATAGTGAAACTGGCAAAATACAAGGATAAAGAGAAAATTCTGAAAGCAGCAAGGGATAAACGTGCCCTCACATATAAAGGGAGACCTATAAGACTCGTGACTGATCTCTCCTTTGAAACTTGGCAGGCCAGAAAGGCTTGGCACGATATCTACAGTGTGCTAAACAGAAAAAATATGCAGCCGAGAATCCTTTATCCAGCAAGTCTGTCATTTAGAATAGAAGGAGAGATAAAGGTCTTCCCAAACAAACAAAAACTGAAGGAATTTGTCACCACGAAACCAGCCCTACAAGAGATCCTAAGGGGGATCCTGTGAGACAAAGTACCAGAGACATCACTACAAGCATAAAACATACAGACATCACAATGACTCTAAACCCATATCTTTCTATAATAACACTGAATGTAAATGGATTAAATGCGCCAACTAAAAGACATAGGGTATCAGAATGGATAAAAAAACAAGACCCATCTATTTGCTGTCTACAAGAGACTCATTTTAGATCTGAGGACACCTTTAGATTGAGAGTGAGGGGATGGAGAACTATCTATCATGCTCCTGGAAGCCAAAAGAAAGCTGGAGTAGCCATACTTATATCAGACAAACTAGACTTTAAATTAAAGGCTGTAACAAGAGATGAAGAAGGGCATTATATAATAATCACAGGGTCTATCCACCAGGAAGAGCTAACTATTATAAATGTCTATGCGCCAAATACCCGAGCCCCCAGATATATAAAACAATTACTCATAAACATAAGCAACCTTATTGATAAGAATGTGGTCATTGCAGGGGACTTTAACACCCCACTTACAGAAATGGATAGATCATCTAGACACACAGTCAATAAAGAAACAAGGGCCCTGAATGATACATTGGATCAGATGGACTTGACAGATATATTTAGAACTCTGCATCCCAAAGCAACAGAATATACTTTCTTCTCGAGTGCACATGGAACATTCTCCAAGATAGGTCATATACTGGGTCACAAAACAGCCCTTCATAAGTTTACAAGAATTGAAATTATACCATGCATACTTTCAGACCACAATGCTATGAAGCTTGAAATCAACCACAGGAAAAAGTCTGGAAAACCTCCAAAAGCATGGAGGTTAAAGAACACCCTACTAACGAATGAGTGGGTCAACCAGGCAATTAGAGAAGAAATTAAAATATATATGGAAACAAATGAAAATGAAACTACAACAATCCAAACGCTTTGGGATGCAGCGAAGGCAGTCCTGAGAGGAAAATACATTGCAATCCAGGCCTATCTCAAGAAACAAGAAAAATCCCAAATACAAAATCTAACAGCACACCTAAAGGAAATAGAAGCAGAAGAGCAAAGGCAGCCTAAACCCAGCAGAAGAAGAGAAATAATAAAGATCAGAGCAGAAATAAACAATATAGAATCTAAAAAAACTGTAGAGCAGATCAACGAAACCAAGAGTTGGTTTTTTGAAAAAATAAACAAAATTGACAAACCTCTAGCCAGGCTTCACAAAAAGAAAAGGGAGATGACCCAAATAGATAAAATCATGAATGAAAATGGAATGATTACAACCAATCCCTCAGAGATACAAACAATTATCAGGGAATACTATGAAAAATTATATGCCAGCAAATTGGACAACCTGGAAGAAATGGACAAATTTCTAAACACCCACACTCTTCCAAAACTCAATCAAGAGGAAACAGAAAGCTTGAACAGACCCATAACCAGCGAAGAAATTGAATCGGTTATCAAAAATCTCCCAACAAATAAGAGTCCAGGACCAGATGGCTTCCCAGGGGAGTTCTACCAGACATTTAAAGCAGAGATAATACCTATCCTTCTCAAGCTATTCCAAGAAATAGAAAGGGAAGGAAAACTTCCAGACTCATTCTATGAAGCCAGTATTACTTTGATTCCTAAACCAGACAGAGACCCAGTAAAAAAAAGAGAACTACAGGCCAATATCCCTGATGAATATGGATGCAAAAATTCTTAATAAGATACTAGCAAATCGAATTCAACAGCATATAAAAAGAATTATTCACCATGATCAAGTGGGATTCATTCCTGGGATGCAGGGCTGGTTCAACATTCGCAAATCGATCAACGTGATGCATCACATTAACAAAAAAAAAGAGAAGAACCATATGATCCTGTCAATCGATGCAGAAAAGGCCTTTGACAAAATCCAGCACCTTTCTTAATAAAAACCCTTGAGAAAGTCGGGATAGAAGGAACATACTTAAAGATCATAAAGGCCATTTATGAAAAGCCCACAGCTAACATCATCCTCAACGGGGAAAAACTGAGAGCTTTTTCCCTGAGATCAGGAACACGACAGGGATGCCCACTGTCACCGCTGCTGTTTAATATAGTGCTGGAAGTTCTAGCATCAGCAATCAGACAACAAAAGGAAATCAAAGGCATCAAAATTGGCAAAGATGAAGTCAAGCTTTCGCTTTTTGCAGATGACATGATATTATACATGGAAAATCCGATAGACTCCACCAAAAGTCTGCTAGAACTGATACATGAATTCAGCAAAGTTGCAGGATACAAAATCAACGTGCAGAAATCAGTTGCATTCTTATACACTAACAATGAAGCAACAGAAAGACAAATGAAGAAACTGATCCCATTCACAATTGCACCAAGAAGCATAAAATACCTAGGAATAAATCTAACCAAAGATGTAAAAGATCTGTATGCTGAAAACTATAGAAAGCTTATGAAGGTAATTGAAGAAGATATAAAGAAATGGAAAGACATTCCCTGCTCATGGATTGGAAGAATAAATATTGTCAAAATGTCAATACTACCCAAAGCTATCTACACATTCAATGCAATCCCAATCAAAATTGCACCAGCATTCTTCTCGAAACTGGAACAAGCAATCCTAAAATTCATATGGAACCACAAAAGGCCCCGAATAGCCAAAGTAATTTTGAAGAAGAAGACCAAAGCAGGAGGCATCACAATCCCAGACTTTAGCCTCTACTACAAAGCTGTCATCATCAAGACAGCATGGTATTGGCATAAAAACAGACACATAGACCAATGGAATAGAATAGAAACCCCAGAACTAGACCCACAAACGTATGGCCAACTCATCTTTGACAAAGCAGGAAAGAACATCCAATGGAAAAAAGACAGTCTCTTTAACAAATGGTGCTGGGAGAACTGGACAGCAACATGCAGAAGGTTGAAACTAGACCACTTTCTCACACCATTCACAAAAATAAACTCAAAATGGATAAAGGACCTGAATGTGAGACAGGAAACCATCAAAACCTTAGAGGAGAAAGCAGGAAAAGACCTCTCTGACCTCAGCCGTAGCAATCTCTTACTCGGCACATCCCCAAAGGCAAGGGAATTAAAAGCAAAAGTGAATTACTGGGACCTTATGAAGATAAAAAGCTTCTGCACAGCAAAGGAAACAACCAACAAAACTAAAAGGCAACCAACAGAATGGGAAAAGATAGTTGCAAATGACACATCGGACAAAGGGCTAGTATCCAAAATCTATAAAGAGCTCATCAAACTCCACACCCGAAAAACAAATAACCCAGTGAAGAAATGGGCAGAAAACATGAATAGACACTTCTCTAAAGAAGACATCCGGATGGCCAACAGGCACATGAAAAGATGTTCAACGTCGCTCCTTATCAGGGAAATACAAATCAAAACCACACTCAGATATCACCTCACGCCAGTCAGAGTGGCCAAAATGAAGAAATCAGGAGACTATAGATGCTGGAGAGGATGTGGAGAAACAGGAACCCTCTTGCACTGTTGGTGGGAATGCAAATTGGTGCAGCCGCTCTGGAAAGCAGTGTGGAGGTTCCTCAGAAAATTAAAAATAGACCTACCCTATGACCCAGCAATAGCACTGCTAGGAATTTATCCAAGGGATACAGGAGTACTGATGCATAGGGGCACTTGTACCCCAATGTTTATAGCGGCACTCTCAACAATAGCCAAATTATGGAAAGAGCCTAAATGTCCATCAACTGATGAATGGATAAAGAAATTGTGGTTTATATACACAATGGAATACTACGTGGCAATGAGAAAAAATGAAATATGGCCTTTTGTAGCAACATGGATGGAACTGGAGAGTGTGATGCTAAGTGAAATAAGCCATACAGAGAAAGACAGATACCATATGGTTTCACTCTTATGTGGATCCTGAGAAACTTAACAGAAACCCATGGGGGAAGGGAAGGAAAAAAAAAAAAAAGAGGTTAGAGTGGGAGAGAGCCAAAGCATAAGAGACTGTTAAAAACTGAGAACAAACTGAGGGTTGATGGGGGGTGGGAGGGAGGGGAGGGTGGGTGATGGGTATTGAGGAGGGCACCTTTTGGGATGAGCACTGGGTGTTGTATGGAAACCAATTTGACAGTAAATTTCATATATTAAAAAATAAAAAAAATAAAAAAAATAAAAAAAAAAGAAACATCCAGCATATTTGGATATTTTGCCAGCTATCTGAGAAAACCATGGCCCAGTCAAGTTGACACATAAAAATAACCATCACATTCTGATAATACCATTTTCCTAAAAATTGTGTTCTGCTATAAATATAGATATACAACATTTCCTTTTGTTAATATTTGCATGATATAACTTTCATTTTCTTTTACATTTAGCTTTTCTGCACCTTTCTGTTTGGGATGATGTAGCTCTTGTAAGCAACATCAACTTGTCAGGGATTTTTTCCTACCAGCCTGACACTCTGGCCTTTTAACTGAAGTATGTCATCCATTTAAGTTTAAAGTAAGAACTGGTATTTGGGAGTTTAAATCTACTATCTCATTTTGTATTTTCTTTCTGTCCCTTGTCCTATGTCCTTTTCTTTCCTTTGTTCCTCTCTTTTTATAGACTTTGAATTATTTACAACTTTTATCAATTTAGAAGCTATACATTCTTTACCTGGTCATTGGTGGTTATGCCTTAAACAAAAAATCGCATCCTTGGTTGATAAAACTCAGTTGTTAGTTGGTATTTTACCCCCCTCCAGCACAATACTTTGGGACCTTCTAATTCCACTTACCTTCTCCCAACAGGAGAAGGCTATTGCTGTAACGGATATTAATTCTATAAGTAATTCAACCTTCACAGCATATTACCTTTATTATTTTATGCAGTACATATTCATTTAGATTTACCAATATATTTAAATTCTTGATTCTCTCATCCTACTTAGAAACCATCCACTTGTGTTCATTTTCTGCCCTGTTTGCTACTAGTGAGATGTCAACTTGTATTTATCTGAAATTGTCTTTATTTAACTTTCATTTTTGAGAATACTGCATTATGTAGAAAATTCTAGGATTCTAGTTCTTTTTTTTCACCCACTGAAGGTATTATTTTCCTCTCTTAAAAATAATCTAGTCTGTTGTTACTGTTGAAAAAATCATCTTTCAATCTTCCTATGGTTCTTTTGCAGGTTATTGTTCTTGTTTTTAAGTTTTCTTTTGCCACACTCTTCTTCAATCTCAAGATAATATGTTTGTGTATAGAATTTATTATTTGTCATGCCTGGGTTTACTTGGGCTTTTTAAGAAGGGATTAATGTTTTCAAGTTTGGAATATTTTTAAGTTTATTTATTTTTGAGACAGAGAGAGAGAGAGAGAGAGAGAGAGAGCAGGGGAGGGGAAGAGAGAGAGAGAGAGACACAGAATCCAAAGCAGGATCCAGGCTCTGAGCTGTCAACATGAGTCTGGCACGGGGCTTGAACTCACAAAAACTATGAGATCATGATCTGAGCAGAAGTTGGACACTTAACAAACTGAGCCACCCAGGTACCCCCAGTTTGGCATATTTTTAACCACCATCTTCAAATTTTGCTTAAGGCATGTTCTTTGTTCCGTGTGCAGTACATTCTTTGCGCTTTGTTCTCGGTGACATCCAGTTCCTTGAGTTTTGCTACAGCTATGTCTAATCTGCTATTAAATCCATCTGCTCAGCTCCTAATTTGAGTTCTTAAAATTTTCCTTTCTGGGATTTCTAGTGTTTCTTGTCGTTGTGGTTATTTGTTTGTTTTCCAAATCTGAAATTTTATTTTTTATGGTTTCTAATTCCCTGAATTACTAAATTCTGGAAATGTTCTCCATGAACATTGTATGTTTTTCATATAGTCTGTGGGAGTACAGAGGACAGGAGAGATAAAGTAGGGCAAGAGCAGTGCGTGCTGAATGCAGCACGTGCTGAACACAGTACCTGCTCAACCAAGGGAACACAAGACGTGCTGGAAGAAGCAGAAGGGTTTTTCTTTCCAGGATGAAATGCTCAGGTTACTAAGGAAGGTTGAGTCCACCTTTACCCCTTACTTTGCCCCGTGCATTCTTCGTGAGTTTGCCAATGTATATGCATAGACACTCACATAGTTAAGTCATGGTATGTCTCACATGATATATTAACTTATGTTTCTCCTTTCATTTCCACATACTATTGTTCACTCCCCAATAAATACAAGAGAGCTACCCAGCCCTCTCTTGCTTAAGGAAGTTTTTCTTGGTGCAGTCCCTCCAGCCTCTCATCATTTCAAACCATCTCGACTCTGAGTAATGCTTTCAGTCTTGTGTCGCACCAAGCAGTGTGACAATAGTCTGTGGCCAGTTGTTCAATAAATACTAATAACTGAGGTTAGGTTTCTGTTGTCCATTTTCATGCTGATTGTTTTCATTTTTTCTTATCTACTCATACATCTACTTATCCCTGATTTCTTTTTGTTAGTGGACAGTATGATGACATCACTTTCCAGTAATACACTATCAGGTATTCACCTGAATATTGAAGTCCTAGTCTGATCTGAGGATATTATATTTTGTTGAATGCATTTTCTTTATTCGCTGAGATGAACGTACAGTTTTAAACCTTCATTCTGTTAATGTGGTGCATCACATTTACTGATTTGTGTATTTTGAACCACCCTTTCAGTCCAGGGATTGATCCCATTTAATAATGCTGTATGATCCTTTACAAATGCTGTTGAATCCCATTTTCTAGTATTTTACTGAGGAAATCCCTGTATTTATCAGGGATATTGGCCTGTAACTTGTTTGGCTTTGGTTGAGGTTAATGCTTGCCCGTGAAATGAGTTTTGAAGTGTTCCCTTCTCTTAGAATAATTTGAGGAGGAATGACTTCTTATTTAAGTGTTTGACAGAAATCTGTAGAGCTGATTGATCTTTTGGGGGAGGGTTTTAACCCTGCTGTAATCTCCTTACTCATCATTGATCTGTTCAGATTAGGGTGTGTTTTTAGGAATTTTTTCATTTTTTTCTAAGCTATCCAAAGTGAACAACTGTTCATAAGTCTCTGTGTATTTTTGTGGTATCGAGCTTGTCTCCCCTTTAATTTATACTTGTATTTATTTGAATCTTCTCTTTCTTGGTTTATCTAGGTAAAGGATTGTCAACTTTTGGTTACATTTTCAAAACCCAAAGTTGTTTTGATGACTTTTATGTTCTCGTTAGCGTCTGTCATTTACAGCTGACCTTGGACAACATGGGGCTTAGGAGCACAAACATGTAAATTTTGACTACCCCAAAACTTAACTGAGCAAACTACATAGGAAAGCATAGGAATAATTTTACCTGCCTCATCCCATTACACATCCAGAGCAGCTTGATGCTAAGAAGGATCACCTCAGAGACATTTCACCACTTGGGGAAAAAAGAAGAACCCCCAAGAATCTGTCCTGTGTCCCCCCTTTGGCCCATCCATCATTGGAGCTGCACTGCCATCTGCTACTGCTCTGTACATTTCTGATAAGCTGTTAATATCCAACATGGATAAAGAACTCAGAGAACTGGAGATCCTATGATCCATTTTCCATTACCATCAACCCACACAAGTCAGATGCCCTTAATTTTCATTTCAACCTTGCTGCCTGGTATAGCATCTTGTCTGATGGATACTCTGTTAATTACATATCTAAGGAAATGTGGTGTTTCTACCCATTAAGAATTGGTTAGTTATAATAGGTCAATATCAACATACACCCTTCTTCCATCTTTTCAGTCTAATCAGGACCTCAGTGGATTGTATGATGCCCATCTGCATTCATTGGGGGGGGGGGGGGACCTTCTTGGCTCAGCTTCTCAGCTTACCAGGTCAGACACTTATCTCTTTCAGAAGCACCCTCACACAGACACACCAAGAAATAACATTCTACCAGCTCTCTGGGCATCCCTTAGCCCAGTCAGGTTGACACATAAAAATAACCATCACAATGTTCAAAGTGTACAGTGCCAACCAAAGAAGGTTGCTTGGCCATGGTATCCTTTTTATTAAGGTTCTGTTATACAGGTGTGACTGACAGAACCACTGGCCACGTAGCTGAGCTCAGCCTCCAGCCTCCTTCTTCTCTGGAAGTCAGGTTTGTATCACCATGACTCAAAGCTGCAAACCTCTAGCCATATGGTTGGTGTTTCTGGCAGGACCAGCCCCATCCTGAAGCTGTCTTGGGGCCCATATAAGGTCATCTTATGAGCATAAGCCCAGGTGTGATCCAAGTGGTTTATGAATAACAAAGACACTGTGTCACTTGGAGAATTCTGAGAGTTTTAGAAGCTCTATTTCAGAAACTCAGGACAGAGAGCACATAAATTCTTTATTATATCATATGTGCCCATCCCATTTGCTCCTCATCCTTCCTACCTCCTTTTAGTTCTCAATCCCATACTATTATCCTTACGTGTTTACTTACGGGTTTGCTTGTTGGGTGGTCCCCATTACACTAAACTGATTTTCACAAGACTGTGGAGTTTTTCTCACTCCTGTGTTTTCTGCCCCTACTACATTGTCTGATATAACATACGCTCAATGACCATTTCTTAAGTAAATCAGTGAATAAATACTGAACCAAGAATGATTATACATAAATAAGTGCAGAACACAGTGACAAGTGCTACAAATCCCTGAGAGAAAAACAAATCAAGTAGACCATTCACCACAACGAAGGGATGACTCTTAATGGACATCAGACGTCCGCCCTGTTAGTCCCAGAGGTGCTCCTGGCAGTCTTTCAACAAAACTTCCTCCTGAAGATCTTCTTCAGAGCCAACCACACTTCCTTATTCCTAAGAGTGTATATCAGTGGGTTCAGCACTGGGGTGACTGCGCTGTATATAACAGCCACCATCCGATCCTGAACCATGGAAGTGGCTGAGGCTGGACGGATGTATGTGAAGCCCACAGGCCCATAGAAAAGACACAGCACCATGAAGTGTGAAGCACATGTGGACAGAGCCTTGTGAAGTGTGCTGCAGGACTGATGCTCAAACAGAAGGAAACCAACGACATAGAGGTAGGAGAGAAGAGTCAGGAAGAAGGCACCCATGGAAATCCCACCTGTGATGATGGAAATAAGCCATTGATTGACCTGCGTGTCACCACAGGCCAGTTCCAGGAGAGGCTTCACATCACAGAAGAAGTGGTGGAGTTTCAGAGAGTGGCAGAAGTTCAGGCGTGCAGTCAGGACAGAATGCATCAGAGCATAAAGGAAGCTGGTGAGCCAGGCTACGGCAGCCAAGAGGACACACACCTGGTGGTTCATGAGCATGGCATAGTGAAGTGGGTAGCAGATGGCCACGAATCGGTCAAAGCCCATAATGGCCAGCAAGATGGCCTCAGAACAGCCCAGAAAGTGGAAGAAGTGTAGCTGAGTGATGCAGCCTAGGAAAGATATGACCCTGCGAGTGGACAAGAGGGTTAGAAGCAGCTTGGGCAGTGTCACTGAAGAATAGCAGATGTCCAGACAAGAAAGGTTTCCCAGGAAGAAATACATGGGGGAGTGGAGTTTGGGCTCCAAAATAATGATCACCAATATAGCTCCATTTCCAACCAAGCTTATCAAGTAAATGATTAAGAAAAGCACAAAGAAGAAAGGCTGCAGATCCTGAACACTGGTCAGGCCAAGTAAGAGAAACTCACTCACTGTAGTGACGTTCTCCATTGCCTGGGGAGCAAATGTAACAATAACAGTGAGTTAATTTTTCTGAATTTTTAATTTTACATGATGGATGTTAAGTAAGGCAAGATTACTATTTGGAAGACCCTAGGAGTGAGCTACAATGTAAAGAATATTTAGGGGCAGTAAAGCTAAATTTACTTACAATAAAATTGAAGATTAACATACCTCATAAATTCATATGTAGTAAAATGACATTAGATTAATAAAAGCAGCTATAAAGAGAACTTTTTAAAGTAGGAGATGTGAGACATGACCATAACCTCACAAATATATTAGAATCCAAGGTTGGGCAAATTTAAGACACACAAGTAAGGGGAATTGTTGAGCTTATAATTCCAGGTTCTGGAAGCAATGCAGATATAGCCTTGTGAGGATTTTTTCCCTCTTCTTCTAAGATACATAAAAGCCCCAGGAAACCAGCACCTTCCTGACCACCCAAACCTTCAGTAAAATTAAGAGATGCAAAGCCCAGAAACTTCAAATATTGTGTAAGGAGAGGATAAAAACACACAATTAGGATCAGTAATCACAAGATTGAAGCCTGGCAGTGGGGCTGTTGATGTAGAGAAAAACTGGAAATAGTGAGAAGTCCTAACAGTGGGAGAACTTTGAATATACCCCAAATATTTTAGCCCAAAAAGAAAAGTGCTCCACACTTAGCAGGAATTTCTACAAGGGAAAAAAATTAGAAGAAGGCAAAGCATAAACCCTGAGGAAGAGAGAAAAGGCACAGGAAGTATAAGAACAAAGAAACCCTTGCTGTTTGTAAAATAAAATAATCACCACCCTGTTAACTGAAAAGTGGGCCCTTGACCTAAGGAATTGGAAAAACTTATACTTACCCACCCACACTGAGAGTCTCCTGCTGATTACTGGTTCAAAATATCATAGTCCAATGTAAGCTCCCAACTTCAAAAAGTGACAGAACTAGTGAAGACAGTCAAATCCACCACAGAATAAGAAGCTTTAACATACCTCTCCGTATGCAGACAGAAGAATTAGCCAAGAAGTCAGTAAGAATATAAACATCTGAACAACATCATTTACAAGTTTGATTAACATATATAGAACACTTAACCCAACAAGAAAAAATTTATACACACACAAGCAGAGAAAACACAAACTAAGAGAATTCATCACTACACTAAATATACCCTAAAAGAAGTTCTTGAGGAAGAAGTAAGGGATACTAGACAGAGGAATGGAAATGCAGAAAGAGACTGAGAACTGCAGAATGGGTGCACATCTGGGCACACACAAGGGAAAACAGACTCCAGACAGGTGAGAAATACTATATAAAGCAAGAGTGATTATGACCTGTGGATGTTCAAACTGTATAGAGTACAATGCATGAATGAAAAACAAGAAAAGAATTAAAATTATTTTCACACATAACATTTAAAAAATCAAGCATAGGTTGAGTCTTTACCAGAAAAAAAAAATGGCTGGCTCTGTTGGTGGAATGTGCAACTCTTGATCTTGGGGTCGTGAGGTCGTGAGCTTGAGCCCTGCATTGAAGGTAGAGATTACTTTAAAAAAAAATCTTTAAAAAAAAAAAAGCTTCAAAATTTTCAAAAGATGGAACCATCCAAAGACTGTTCTTTGACTATGGTGGGATTAGAAAACACTAAAAAGATATCTAGAAACTCACTAAATGCTTCAAGTTAGGCAATACACACCAAGTAATTCACAGATAAAAGGAGAAATAGGCATTAGAAAATATTTTTAAGTGAACGATAATGAAGATAAGACATATCAAAGCTCTTGTTCTTCAGCTAAAGGAAGAAATAGAGGGGAGTTTTTGGCCTTGGATTCATATGCTAGAAAAGAAAAAAATATTGAAAACCAATACCTTAAACTTTCATTTTAAGAAGCCAGATGGATAAAGGAAGGATACTAGCAACCCAAGTCTGAAGAAAGTAGAAGGAAAGGAATAATAAAAATTATAACATGAATCATAGAAAAGAGCACAACAGAGCAAAGTCAATGAAATAAAAACCTAGAAGTTTGAAAAGATTAGTGAAAGTCAATGTCCAATGTAAAAGTCATCGTGAACACCTTCATGCCAATGAACTTAACAATGCAGATGTAACTTACAAATGAATTCAAACCAAAAGTGGATTACAAAACTTCCAGTAACAAAGAGGAAATGTGATTGATAACTCTATAGGAAACCAGAGCTGCTATTTAAAATCTTCCCCAAAAGGAAACACCAAGTCCATATTGCACGGGCGAATTCTACCAAATAGTTAAGAAAGAAATAATAGCGACTCACACAAATTCTTCCAAATAAAGAAAAGGGTGAAACGCCTCAACTTCCTTTAGAAGGCAGCATAACTTTGAATATCAACACTTTGAAAAGGACTGAACAGAAAATTGCAACCTCCTGTGTTTCATGAACACAGGTGCAGAGTCCCTTTCTTCCTGTCTGCTTGGTGATCCTGGGTGTGAAGCCACCTCCTCGGGCATCTGGGTTATTGCTCCAGTCTTTCTACTCTTGCCCAACCCGCCATTCTCAGCAGCATCCAGGAGTACTCTGCTAAATATAAGCCTAATGCGCTACACCGTCTAGTGATTCCCATCTTATCAGAGTAAACATTCAAAGTCAGTACACTAACCTGAGTCTATTTCCACTGCCCTTGTGAGTGTTCAGCTGCCCCGGCTCACTGCTGTTCCTGGAACACACCAATCACACTCAGTTCAGGGTCCAGGCACAGCTGTCCGGGTCTGGGCACTCTTACACTTGTGAAATCTGCATAACTAATCCCCACACCTCTTAGTCTTTGCCCCACAGGCACTCCCTCAATGTAGATTGCTCTGATTGCCCTGTGTTAATTTACCAAAAAATGAGAAAAGCGTACTGTGTCATTCTTCCCTGCTATGGTGTCACCAATGGCACTCGTCCTACACTGGTACATTGGATTTTATCATACATGTTGTCTTTCATCCTCAACTTAACTATAAGCTCCAAAAGCAAACAAACAAATAAACAAACAAAAACTATTGTCCATTTTATTCACTATTGCACCCCCCAGCATCTAGAACTGGAAATTTTTTTGTTTTTGGTGCTGTCTCTATATTGATTGAATTAACTAGTAGATTATTATTACCAGTTCAGTGTTTGTCAACGATTAAAATTACCCCAAAGAGGTCAGATCTGTGCTTTACTAAGTCCAGTAATCTACAATATACCTGCAGTATTCCCCTGAATGTGATGCTATGTCACAAAGGACTCCTCCACTTTATCAGAGCCCCCAGCAACACAGAAAGTCAGGAATGGATATTTGCAATCAAGTAAATGGTTTTTAACCACGTAAGGCCAGTTGTTGTTTTAGCAAATCACCTTTATCATAAACTGACTTCAAGGACACTAGTGATTCTTAGTGATTATTTAGCATCAGTAAACAGTTTTAAATTTTAAATAATTATATGATTAGCGAAAGGACACAAAAGTCAAGGGGCTGTTTTCCATGGATGTGGACAATAGGAGAAATATTCTAACTGGAATTATTAGTAGCAGAGGGAAGAGGGTTCATCTCAGGAATCACATATGTGATTGAAGGACATTGTAACCAGGATAAACATCAGGGATTTGAGATGTACCCATGTGAAAACACATGATTATACTATAGTTCTGAAAATTATTTTCCTTTTTCCTGAATGGTCACACCATCCATCCTCCACTAACAATAATACTACTGCAAAGTTATGTAACTATCTGACACAAGGTGCAATGTAGCACTCTAATGCTAGGACTAGAACCTGCCACATACATTAAGACATTACTCAGTTAATTCTTTTCTTTCTCCCTCACTTCCTTCTTCCCTTTATCTTCTCTCTTTGTAAAACACACACTAAGAAATTCTATCAAAACATACACCTATACTTGATAACAATCTACTCTGAAAAACACTGTAACAAAAAAAGTAAAAAATACACACACAAATTGATTAGGGAGTTTGAAGCTTCGCAGCTGATGACTTGTTCTGGGAGCCACCTAGTGTGTCCCACTCTGATTTTCACAGCCTATATTCAAAGAGTTCCCAGTTATCCCCACCCACACCTTCCAGGCACCCTGACCCAACATCAGAAAACCATTCTCTCAGCCACTTTGCCCTGTACTTCTCTCTGCACGTACCTTACAATGACATAATGTCTGCTCAGAATTCAGAGATCAGATGTCTCTCTGGTTAAATTATCAGAGACAGTTCTGGCTGCTCAAAACTTCTTATGTCCATTTTTATTACAAACAGCTTATATCTAAAAGATTGAATCTCAGCAAATTTCATCTCTCATTCTAACCAGAGAACAAACAGACTAAATCTTGGAAAACCTCCCCAGTGGCATCCTGGGAATTAATGTCTTGGGGTTTTTCTCTCCAAAGACTTATTCTCTCCATATTTCTATTCCCATAAATATCAATTTATGTGGGGGGGGGGAGGGAGGTGGTGTGATTATGAAGCCACTACATTGATTTTTTTTTAATGGCAAAATGCATACGGGGTAAGAAGATTTAAGTAACTGCTGCCCTAGCATCATACACCATGGAGACTAGAAAACAGTGGAACTACAATTTTAAAATGTTGGCAGAAAAAAAAATTGTCAACTCAGAATTCTATATCTGGTCAAAATATTCTTTAAAAATGAAGGCGAATTGAAACATTTTCACTTAAAAGAACATTAAAAGGGTCCATCACCGAGAGACCTGTGATAAAACAAAGCTGAAGGATGTACTTCAAGCTAAATGGGCACATGTCCCGGTGCAAACTTGAACTTCCAGGAAGAAATGAAGAGCAACAGAAATGATAAATATGGAGTAACTATGAAAGACACTTTTCTGTGAAAAATTGAGTCCTTTTCCTCTAAGATTAGGAACAAGAGAAGGATACCCACTCTCACCACTTCTCTCCAACATAGTACTTGATGTTGTAGCCAGAACAATTAGGCAAGAAAAAGAAATAAAAGGCACCCAAATAAGAAAGGAAGCTGTATAATTGTTTCTCTGCACAGATGACATGATCTTGTAAAGCAAAACAAAACAAAACAAAACAGACCTACAATGCCACCCACAAAAAAAGTGTTAGGATTAATAAATGAATTCAATAAACTTGCAGGATACAAAATCAACATACAAAAATAAGTTGTGCTTCTGTACACTAATAAGAAACTATCTGAAAAAGAAATTAAGAAAACAATCACATTTACAATGGTAAAAGAATAAAATACTCAGCAATATATTTAACCAAGGAGATGAAAGATCTGCACACTAAATACTATAAAACATTGACAAGAGAAATGGAAGAAGAGACATAAATGGAGAAATATCCCATGTTCATGCTTTGGAAAAACAAATAATATTAAAATACTCATACTACACAGAATGATATATAGATTCAACGTAATCCCTATTAGAAATCCAATGGCATTTTTTAAAGGAATAGAAAAAATAATCCTAGAATTCATATGAAATCAAAACAGACTCTTAAGAGTCAAACTGATATTGAGAAATAAAACCAAAGCTAGAGGTGCCATACTTCCTGATTTCAAATTACATTACAAAGCTCTTGCAAACACCACGGTGTGGTAGTGGCATAAGAACAGACCCATAGATCAATGGAACAGAATAGAGTGCCCAGAAATAAACCCACACATACATGGTCAACTAATCTTCTACCAAGAATAAAAGCAAATGAGTAAAGGACAGTCTCTGAAATAAAATTGCTGGGAAAACTGGATCTCCACATATAATTGAATGGAGTTGGATCCATGTCTTATACCATATACAAAAATCAACTCAAAATGGATTGAAATTTAAACACAAAACCTAAAACCATAAAATTGCTACTAGAAAAATAGGGGAAACCCCCTTGACATTGGCCTTGGAAATTATTTTTTTGGATGTGACACCAAAGCACAAAAAAACAAAAGCAAAACTAAACAAGTGGGACTATGTTGAACTAAAAAGCTTCTACCCAGCAAAGGAGACAATCAAGAAAAGGAAGAGGCAACCTACAGAGCAGGAGAAAATATGTGCAAATCCTGTATATGATAAGGGGTTAATATCCGAACGATATAAGGTATCCCTACAACCCAGTAGCAAAAAAAAAAATTAAAAATTAGCAAAGGACTTGAATAGACATTTTTTTTCAGAGAAGACATACAAATGACCCACAGGTATATGATAAGCTATCTAATCTACTAACCATCAGGAAAATGCAAATCAAACCAGACTGAAATATCACCTCACATCTGAATTAAAATCCATGCAATTGCCTTTCTTTATAGATGTATGTTGTGTTCCCTGTTTTAAATTTAAATAGCATGTGAACCAAATATTTTATAATTTTTAAAAAAATAAGATATTTTTGTCCTTCTGAATTTTATTGTGTGTACAAGGCTGTTTTTATAAAAATGTGTCCCAACCTAAGAAGCACAGAAGCATCAGATCATACAAAGTAGAGTTATTTTCAGGGGCACCTGGGGGGCTCCAGTCACTTAAGTGTCTGACTTCTGCTCAGGTCATCATCTCAGGGTTTTACAAACCCTGAGCCTACATCAGGCTCTCTGCTGTCAATACAAAGCCTGTTTAGGATCCTCTGCCTCCCTCTCTCTCTGGCCCTCTGCCACTCGCATGTGTGTGTTCTCTCGCTTTCAAAAATAAACATTTTTTTACGTTAAAAAGAAGTAGAGTTATTTACAGAGATTCCTTAAAGAAGATGGGAACATGCCACATATTTAGAGGTGAAGAATACAGACAAGAGTATAGAGACTATGGCATGGTCTTTTCCAAATGGAGATAAATCAGAATTTGTTCTACACAGTCAGCAAAAAATCTGAAATGTCCCTTCAGAGCTGAACTTAAGAGAACCCATTTCATACTGATGTACACATTTCTGTGGAGGTCTACATCCCTCAGGCATAATGCAGAATTTAAGATGTTTATTAAATTGCTGTCCAAATTGAAGTGAATGAGTCATTTTATGGAAACTAAATTAAGACATAATTATTTGTGTAGTCTCAATAGAAAAATGTATTGGCAGTGATGAAAACAAGGAGAACTTCTACATCCTTAGAAAATTTTCTCAAGATTTTGAAAGCACAGTGAAAATAAGAAGGAAGGTGACAAAAGAAAATGACTTTGAGACAAATGTAGCAAGAACCAGAAATGCAGGCCAACAGATAGTCCACCATAGGACAAAAGCAAAATGGAAGAACAGTAGAGTAACTAAAGAATATATTTGACACAGATGTTAAATAATCAAAAATCATGTACATGTGGAGACAAGCATTATATTTGTAGTTATATCCATGAGCTTCAAATTAACTTTTTAAACTATTTAGAAAAAGTTTCAAACATACAGAAAAGACACAAGTGTTTCAAGAATAGGAAGGGGACAAAAATATATAGTAACCCTTTACTTTGCCCCTTTGTTTAATCATTGAAATTAACTTTTAATTAGAAATGTTGGCAAGAAGCAATGAGATTGTATCACTAAGAAGCTAATTTTCTATTATTAATCATCACAGAAAAGTAAACACTACAGTTCAAGGGAAATGAAATGTGAAGGTTGCAACCTTTTCTCCCACCGCTTTCAAGGCCTTTCTGATGTCCTTATTCTTCAAAGTACAGATGACAGGATTTAACATGGGAGTGACAACACTGCAGAGGACAGAGACCAGCTGGTCTCTCTCCAGCGACCATGTTGAGACGGGCCACACGTATGTGAAGATGGCACTACCGTAGTACAGAAGGACAATGACCAGGTGCGAGGCACAGGTAGAAAATACCTTTTGCCTCTCCTCTGAGGAGCGGATCCTCAAGATAGCAGAGATAATATAGAAGTAGGAAAGGATGATAGCCAAGAAAGGAGCCCACCCAATGAAGACCGCAATGGACAGCAATGCCAAATCATTGACGGAAGTGCCCCCACAAGACAACATCAGCAAAGGGGAGATGTCACAGAAGAAATACTGAATCTGGTTGTTGCCCCAGAAGGGCAGGTAGAAGGTCAGAAGTGTGCACTCCCTTGTTGAGGAACCCCCAGTCCAGCATGAGGTGGCTAACCGGCCATACAGGGCTCTGTTCATAATCACTGAGTACTGTAGAGGTTTGCAGATTGCAATGTAACGGTCATACGCCATGGCCCCCAGGAGGAGACACTCTGATCCTTCTAAGAAAATACATGCAAACAGTTGTGCCCCACATCCCCCATAGGACATGCTCTTCTTCTCTGACAGGAGATGCACCGTCATCTGGGGGACGTTGGTGGTGGTGTAGCAGATGTCAAGAAAGGCCAAATTCCTCAGAAAATGATATATGGGGGTGTGTAGATGTGGATCAGCCACAGACACCAGGATAATGAAGATATTTCCTCCCAAAGTACAGATATGGGTCAGAAAGAAGACAGTGAAGAGTAAAAATTGTGAATCATTTAGGTTGGAGAATCCCAAGATAATGAATTTGAACAGAGTTTGGTTTTATCTTTCTTCCTCTTGAGAATGAGAAGCCTACAAATTGTGTTATTCAAATGGTGCAAGAGTGAAATCTGCAAAACAAGAAAATATAGCTTGATAGGTAAAACACTCATCATCTCTATCAGCATAAACACTGAGCATTTAGCATCCACAACAAATCACAGAGGCATGCAACAATCATCACCAGAAACCCCCATACTCAAAATTTCCTATGAGACATCTCTCTTCAGGACATTAGGAACATCTTTACAAAAATAAGTAAATATTTAAAAGCCCACATGGGAAGTGGCAGGCCCCTTTCCTCGCTCTCCACCATGTCCTGGAGATGGTTGGTGAATATCCATCAGACAGTTTGTATGAGCTGTGGGGTCATTTGAGTCTCTTCCTGAGAAGCTTCCTTGTCCTTCTTATCCTCTTAATCCTTCATGTCACTGAGTGCTAATTTTTTGTATATACCTTTCCAACATTTTCCTATGCACATACATTCAAAATAGAGATAAGATTATAGTTTTGTATCCTACAGCATATTATGACATTCCTCCTGTCATTAACACTCTTCTACAATATGGTTTCTAATGGCCACATTTACATCCATCATATGGATGCACCAGACTTGCATAGAGCCAAACATTCATGACCCAAATAAATTAAGTATTATAATAATGATTGCAGCATATTATGACTCAGAGAGGAAATACGAAATAAAACACTGAGTAAAGTAAATAATGCTTGGTATAGGGTTGGTGCTCATAAAATCAAAATCCATTGGTCTTTCCCATTCCTAAATTTCTCCAGATCCATGAAAAGTTTGAATTACTCTGATTCAAATGTTGGAATTTATAAGCATTCACACACAAAATAAAGGAGAATGTTAAACCTGGATTTCTTAGATGTAAGATAAAACTTTGTTTACACTACATACTTAAAATTGTCAAAATAATAAACAGTAAAAAAACTGGGTAGGATATTTGTTTTCAAGGAAACAAAGTAGATTCTAAAATGATCATTGGTGGGGCGCCTGGGTGGCGCAGTCGGTTAGGCGTCCGACTTCAGCCAGGTCACGATCTCGCAGTCCGTGAGTTCGAGCCCCGCGTCGGGCTCTGGGCTGATGGCTCGGAGCCTGGAGCCTGTTTCCGATTCTGTGTCTCCCTCTCTCTCTCTGCCCCTCCCCCGTTCATGCTCTGTCTCTCTCTGTCCCAAAAATAAATAAAAAACGTTGAAAAAAAAATTTAAACTGCATCAGGTGGGAGCAGTCAGATCTGTCTGGATTTGCCCCCCAGGCCACAGTAGGGCAAGGAAGAAAAAATAAAAATAAAAATAAATAAAATGATCATTGGTAATTCAAGGCCAAATAATAAATTTTATTTGGCTTTTTATTTGTAATTGTTTAGTTTTTTTTTCCTAAGTTAACCAAACTATTTGTTTCCATAACACACACTATAAACAATTGAAGGCAGGAAGAACATCATAAGAAATATTGTTGAAATTGAGGTTCAGTGAGAGGAATCAATATGGCAGAGCAGCATGGAGACCTTGAGCTGCTCTTGTCCCTGAGACACAGCTATATCAACACCAAACCATTTTGTACACCTAGGAAACTGATCTGAGGATTAACACAACAATCTACATAACTTGAGCCGCAGAACTTGGCAGGTATGTGGTGTAGAGAGGTGAACTGGGGAGAGAAAAGCCGTGGAAGGTAGGGAGTTTTTTTTGCAGAGAGAGGACAGAGAAAGAAAAAGGAAAGGGGAGAGTGTGGTGCATCAATCATGCAAGAAAAACACCCCCCTGAAAGAAGTTGGGGAGACATTGAGAGAAAGAGTGAAAACAGTCATAGGGGACTGAACAAGAAATCTGTTTCCCAAAACCAGAGACAGGAAAGAAAAGAGAGGATTTCAATACCACCAGGATTCTATAAACAATGGAATCTGAAGTTTCAGAGCTCAGTGCCTGGTGGTGCTCTGGTGAGGAAGCAGGGTGAATCCCCAGGAGCAGATAGCAGGGTCTTAAGGGTCTGTATGCCACAAGGGGAGAAGTGGTTCCCCTGCTTGGAGAGCACCTGGTAGAGGCCATATGGTCTCCCCACAGGCAAAGGTCCTGAGAATGGCCACATTTACTGGTATCAGGACAAAGATACCAGAGTGTGGTGAAACCTGGTGCCAACTGTGTGTGGTGATTTGCCAAAATCTCTGAACCTCTGCTGCTGTGCGATCTCATGAACATTTTCTGGGGGGAGCCAGCACCAAGCCATTGCTCAGCGAGACCCTCCCCCAGAGACTAAGCACAGGTCTAAGCCACAGGTGTCTCTGAAGTGTGGAGTTTTGAAACAACCCCATCTGAGAACTCTGGCAGGCAGCTTGGACATGGACAGGGTAGAGGCGAGGAGCGGATGGAGGCCTGAGACAAAGGAGGGGTGCTTGATCACAGGTGGGTGAGAGTTCGAAGTTCCTATGACAGAGACTAAGGACCTGGGTGAAGCCATTACCACGTCTCCTACACACACACATGCACATACACACACATGCATGCCACACTGGCCACTCCGGTAAGCTAAGCAGTACCACATGGTGGAGAACGCAGCCATTATACCAAGTCCCACCCAACTGCACCCTCCAAGCACATCCCCTAGGAGACCAGCACAAGTCACACCACCTGCTTAGGGTATGGACTACAGAGTGCCTCATAGTTTCAGTTCTAGAGGAAACTAGATGTAATTTCATTCAGGTTTCACTCTGTTTGCTGGTTCATATATTAGTTCACTTTCTTTGCTTCTGTTTATGCTTTGTTTTCTTTTTTCTTTCTTTTTTTCCTCTTGGTTGAGTACAGAAAGAGAAAAATTTATTTTGATTTACTATTTTTTACTTTATTTTTAATTTTATAAATTTTTTATTCTATTTCATTTTATCTTATTTTATTCAGTTATATATACTTTTTTAATTTTTAAATATTTGTTACCTTTTTTTCCCTTTCCCTTTTTTCTCTATTCTATCAAGCTTCTTTCAACAAGCGGAGTAAAACACACCTAGGATATAGCTTTCTTTATTTAATTTTTTGGTTTTTTTAAATTCTTTTAATTTTTATCTTTTCTTTTATTGATTTTTTATTTCCCCAAAATGTCAAAATGAAGCAATTCACCCCAAGAGAAAGAACAGAAAGAAATGGCAGCCAGAGAATTCATCAACACAGATATAAGCAAGATGTCTGATATAGAATTAAACCACAATTATAAGAATACTAGCCGAGCTTGACAAAAGCATAGAAAATAGCAGAGAATCCCTACTACAGAGTTAAAAGAAGTAAATTCTCACTAGGCCAAAATTAAAAATGCTATAACTGGGATGCAATCTCAAATGGATGCTATGACAGCAAGGGTGGACAAAGCAGAGAAGTGAATCAGCGATATAAAGGATAAAGTTATGGAGAACAATGAATCAGAAGAAAAGTGTGAAGCAAAGGCCAAAGATAACTATACAAGACTTAGAGCACTAAGTGACTTATTAAAAAGGAATAACATCTGAATCATAGGAGTCCCAGAAGATGAAGAGAGAGAAAAAGGGGCAGAAGGTTTATGTGAGCAAATTATAGCTGAAAACTTTCCTAATCTGAGGAAGGACGCAGACATCAAAATTGAGGAAGGACAGAGAACTCCCATTAGATTCAACAAAAATGACCATCACCAAGTATATCATAGTCAAATTCACAAATTACACACACACACACACACACACACACACACACACACACACACAGAAAGAAAGAATCATGAAAGCAGCAAGAGTAAAAAAGTCCTTAACCTGCAAGGGAAGACAAATAGGTTCACAGCAGACCTATCCACAGAAACTTGGCAGGCCAGAAAGGAGTGGCAGGATATACTCAACATGCTGAATCAGAAAAATGTTATCCAGCAAGGCTATCATTCAGAATAGAAGGAGAGGTAAAGAGTTTCCCAAACAAACAAAAACCAAAGGAGTTTGTGACCACTAAACCAGCCCTGCAAGAAATTTTAAGGGGGATTCTTAAGTGGAGAAAAGGCAAAACAAAATAAAAAAGACAAAAAGCAACAAAAACTAAAAAGAACCAGAAACACCAAGTCTACAGGCAACACAATGGCACTAAATTCATCTTTCAGTATTCACTCTAAATTTAAAAGTTTTTAATATTTTTTTATTATTTATTTTTGAAAGAGGGAGGGAATGTGACTGGGGGAAAGGCAGAGAGCCTCCGAAGGAGGCTTCAGGCTCTGAGATATCAACATAGAACCTGATGTGGGGATCAAACATACGAGCTGTGAGATCATGAGCTGAGCCAAAGTCCAACACTTAATCAATTGAGCCATCCAGGGGCCCCTTTCAGTACTCACTCTGAATGTAAATGGACTAAGTGCTCCAAACAAAAGACACAGGGTATCAGAATGATTAAGAAAACAAGACCTATCTATATGCTGCCTACAAGAGACTCATTTTAGATTTAAAGACACCTGCAGATTGAAAATAAAGGGATGGAGAACCATCTATCACACTAATGGTCATCAAAAGAAAGCTAGAGTAGCCATACTTATATAAGACAAATTAGATTTTAAAACAAAGTCTGTAAAAAGAGATGGAGAAAGCATTATATCATAATTAAAGGGTCTACCCAAAAGAAGACCTAATTGTGAATATTTATGCTCCCAATGTAGAGGAACCCAAATATAAAAATCAGTTAATCACAAACATAAAGAAACTCATTGACAATAATACCATAATAGTAGGGAATTTCAACACCCCACTTACAACAATGGACAGATAATCTAAACAGCAAACCAACAAGGAACAATGGCTTTTATACAGGATGGACTTAACAGATATACTCAGAACAGTTCATCCTAAAGCATCAGAATACACATTTTTCTCGAGTACACATGGAATATTCTCCAGAATAGCTCACATAATGGGTCACAAATCAGTGTTCAGCAAGTACAAAAACATAGAGATCATACCATGCATACTTTCAAACCACAACATTATGAAACTCAAAATCAACCACAAGAAAAAATTTAGAAAGACCATGAATACTTGGCGATTAAAGAATATTCTACTAAAGAATGAATGGGTTAGCCAAGGAATTAAAGAGGAAATTAAAAAGTCCATGGAAAAAAATAAATGAAAACACGACAGTCCAAAACCTCTGAGATGCAGCAAATGCAGTCATAAGAGGGAAGTATATAGCAATCCAGGCATTCCTAAAAAAGGAAGAAAGGTCTCGGATATAGAACCTAACCTTACACCTAAAGGAGCTGGAAAAAGAACAGCAAATACAACCCAAAACCAGCAGAAGGGAAATAATAAAGATTATAGCAGAAATCAATGATATCAAAAAAATAAATAAAACAACAAAACAAAACAAAACAAAAAATAGTAGAACAGATCAATGAAACCAGGAGCTGGTTCTTTAAAAGAATTAGCAAAATGATAACCCCCTTGCCAGAATAACCAAAAAGAAAAAGGAAAGGACCCAAATAAATAAAATCAAGAAAGAAAGAGGAGAGATCACAACCAACACAGCAGAAATAAAAATAGTAATAAGAGAATATTATGAGCAACTAAATGCCAACAATTTGGGCAATCTGGAAGAAATGGACAAATTTCCAGAAACATATAAACTACCAAAACTGAAACAAGAAGAAACAGAAAATTTGAACACACCCATACCAGTAAAGAAATTGAATCAGTAATCAAAAATCTCCAAACAAACAATAGTCCAGGGCCAAATGGCTGCCCAGGGGAATTCTACCAGATGTTTAAAGAAGAATTAATACCTATAGTTTTGAAGCTGTTTCAAAAAATAGAAATGGAAGGAAAACTTCCAAATTCTATGAAGCCAGCATTACCTTGAATCCAAAATCAGACAAAGACACCACTAAAAAGACAATTACAGACCAATGTCCCTGATAAAAATCGATGCAAGAATCCTCAACAAGATATTAGCAAACTGGATCCAACAATACTTAAAAGAATTATTCACCACAATAAAACCAGATTTATTTCTTGGATGCAAGGTGGGTTCAATATTTATAAATCAATCAATGTGTTACATAACATTAATACAAGTAAAGACAAAAACCACATGATCCTCTCAATAGATGCAGAAAAAGAACTTAACAAAATACAGCATCCTCGTGTGATAAAAACCCTCAAGAAAGTAGGAATAAAAGGAACATACCTCAATATCATAAAGGCCATATATGAAAGAGCCATAGTTAATATCATTGTCAATGTGGAAAAACTGAGAGCTTTCCCCATATGGTCAGGAACATGAAAGGGATGTCCACATTCATCACTATGATTCAACATTGTGTTTGTAAGTCCTAGCCTCTGCAACCAGACAACAAAAAGAAATAAAAGGCATCCAAATTGGCAAGGAGGAATTTGAACCTTCACTCTTCGCAAATGACATGATACTCTATGTGGAAAACCCAAAAAACTCCACCAAAAAACTGGAGAAATGACATGAATTCATCAGTTTCAGCATATAGAATCCACATACAGAAATTGGTTACATTTCTATACACCATTAATGAAGCAGCAGAAAGAGAAATCAAGGAATTTATCCCATTTAAAATTGTATCCAAAACAATAAAATATTTAGGAATAAATCTAACCAAAGAAGTGAAAAATCTATACACTGAGAACTACAGAAAGCTTATGAAATAAATTGAAGAAGACACCAAGAAATGGAAAAACATTCCATGCTCATGGATTGAAAGAACAAATATTGTTAAAATGTCGATACTACCCAAAGCAATCTACACATTCAATGCAATCCCAATCAAAATAACACCAGCATTCTTCATAGAACAAACAATCCTAAAATTTGTATCAAACCAGAAATTACCTTGAATAGTCAAAGTAATGTTGAAAAAGAAAACGAAAGCTGGAGGCATCACTATTCCAAACTTTGACCTGTATTACAAAGCTATAGTTTTCAAGACAGTATGGTACTGGCACAAAAACAGATCAGATCAATGGAACAGGATAGAAAACCCGGAAATGGACCCACAAACCTATGCCCAACTAATCTTTGACAAAGCAGGAAAGAATATACAATGAAAAAAAAGACAGTTTCTTTAGTAAATGATGCTGGGAAAACTGGACAGCAACATGCAGAATGAATCTGGACCACTTTCTTACACCATACACAAAAATAAACTCAAAATGGATGAAAGACCTAAACATAAGACAGGAAACCATCCATATTCTGGAGGAGAAAACAGACAACAACCTCTTTGACCTCAGCCACAGCAACTTCTTACTTCACATGTTTCTGGAGGCAAGGGAAACAAAAGCAAAAATGAACTATTGGGACCTCATCAAGAAAAATGGTTCTGCACAGTGAAGGAAACAATTAGCAATACTAAAAGGCAGCAACCAACAGAATGGGAGAAGATACTTGCAAATGACATATCAGATAAAGGGTTAGTATCCAAAACCTATAAAGAACTTAGCAAACTCTACACCCCCAAAAAACAAATAATCCAGTGAAGAAATGGGCAGAAGACATGAACAGACACTTTTCCAAAGAAGACATCCAGATTGCTAACAGACACATGAAAAGACATTCATCATCACTCATCATCAGGGAAATACAAATCAAAACCACAATGAGATACCACCTCACACCTGTCAGAATGGCTAAAATTAACAATTCAGGAAATGACAGATGTTGGTGAGGATGCAGAGAAAGGGGACCCCCCCCCCTCTTGCACTGCTGGTGGTAATGCAAACTGGTGTAGCCAGTCTGGAAAACAGTATGGAGGTTCCTCAAAAAACTAAAAATAGAACTACCCTATGACTCAGTAATTGCACTACTAGGTGTTTATCCAAAGGATACAAAAATGCTGGTTCTAAGGGGCACATGTACCCTAATGTTTATAGCAGTGCTATCAACAATAGCCAAAGTATTATGGGGCTCTGTGCTGACATTGTGGAGCCTGCTTGGGATCTTTTATGTCTTCCTCTCTCTCTGCCCCTCCTATACTCATGCTGTCTCTCTCTCTCTCTCTCTCTCTCTCAAAATAAATAAGTAAAACTTAAAAACAATAAGAAATTTACATAATGTGTCCAGATACACGGTAAATAAATATCAAGTGCCTTTTAATATATCAGAAATTAGTCAGGAAATATGATTTTTAAAATAACACTTTGACAATAGCAACCACATACAAAATAGACCCTAAAATAATGTCATAAAAATGTGTATGGCCTACATATGCCATACATGACAAACTTTGATCAAAGTGACAAAAGTTTACCAAAGAAGGCTTGAATAAATGAAGAAATACATCCTCTTTGTGGATGGAAAGTCTTAATTATATAGAAATGCCAGTTGTACCCCCACATTAATAAATACATTTCACACAGACACACACACACACACAGACAATAACCAAAGAATGGAAAAAGTCCAAATGTCCATCTACTGATGAATAGACAAAGAAGATGTGATATATATACACAGTGGACTATTACTCAGTGATGAAAAAGAATGAAATCTTGCCATTTGGAAGAATGTAGGTGGAACTAGAGTATATTATGCTAAGCAAAATAAGTCAGTCAGATAAATACAAACATCATGATTTCATTCACATGTGTAATTTAAGAAACAAACAATATAAACATAGGGGAAGGTGAGCAAAAATAAGATAAAAACAGAGAGGGAGGCAAACCATAAAAGACTCTTAGAGAACAAATTGAGGGTTGCTGGAGGGGAGGTGGCAGGGGATGGGCTAAATGGGTGATGGTCATTAGGGAGGCCACCTGTTGGGATGAGCACTGGGTGTCATATGTAAGTGATGAATCACTAAATTCTATCCCTGAAATCATTATTACACTACATGGTTAACATAACTTGGATTTAAATTTAAAAAAGAAATTTGAAAAAACAAATTAATATTAGGTCTGATAGTCTTGTGTTTTAAAATTATGGGACAATAAAAAACACAATGAATCAATATGAATTATTTTATTTCTACTTAACTTCATGGATGCCATGCATTGTTTAAGTGTTATGAAAAATAAGCTTTTTATAAAGGAAATCTCTCATGAGTTAATCTACAGGGGACAGTGCTTGGCTGAATTCCATCTCATTGGAGAACTGAATGGACAATAAAGAAACAGCAATCCCAAAGCTCTGGCCCAGAGCTAAAGAAAGGTAAAAACTGGTTTCCAGAATTTCTATCAATATTAAAATGACATATCTCATCTGAATTCATTTACACAACAAATTTTCCTTTGCATCATCTGAATGTTCTGTCCTGTATACAAACAAGAAACTACCATCTTGAAAGAATCCCATTGTGAGAAGTCTTTTGGTGGTAATCACTAATCAGTGATTTCTCTAGGACAAACAGCACTGCACTCATCACCTGAAAAAAAAACAAAGGAGGCAGAAATCCTAGCAAACCTTGTCTCTACACTTCCACATGGTGTACTCCCTCCACCCCTTCCCACACTGAACTGTATGTGCTAACCTGTGGCTGTGTGTGCAGTCGGCCAGCATTCAGAATGCTGGGCATCATGCTTGGTGCTGGAACTCAACAACATACCTGGACCAGCTTTCGTGGACCACCTTTCACAAGCAGAATCTGTACTTCCAGTTTAGAAGGAGGTTTAAAAGTCCTTTAGTCTGGCCACTGGAATACCCTGCACAATTATTTTCTAGGTGATAATCCAGCCTAAGATTGAGCTCTGCATGGATGGAGCACACCTAGTGCTAGAAAGGGTGTGGGTCACTGGCTTTAATCTCCATCGCTGGCAGGACAGCTGAGCTCAGGCACCTCCAGCTCCTAGCTGTGTGAACACTAACAAGTTATAACCTTCTCCTCCTGAGGGAAAATAACAATACCTTCCTCAAAATAAAATTGTGAGCATTGAGTGAAGTGATGCATTGAGCCCCTAAGGAAGTGTAGAGTACATCATTATAACAAGAAATGGTAGACATTACTATTTCTGTTGTTATGTCATGTATTTGGTCCTACGTCCGCCCTTGGAAACCACAGGTAAAGTTTGCTCCCTCTTCTATATAAAAGACTTGACTGCGTGAAACAGTGACTCTCCAGACTACACTGGTACATTTCATTTCTTTGCTTTTCATATAATATGGACTTGATAACAGTCATTTAGGTGCTAGCAAGTCAGTGTGCCCTACCATCCAGTAGGATTTTGTCCTTTCACTGTCATGGACTGAGAGACTTCTCTCGTTAAAAGAACTCAGAAAGTCAGCATCACAGATGAAGCAAACACCTCTCCTGCAGTGATCAAATTAGCTGCTAAAGGAAGCTTCACAGTTTACGTGTGCTTGGGCTGCCCCCACCCCAAGCGAGGACACAACCTTGTCTGCCTCCCTAAAATAGAGCTCCATGAAATCCTTAATTTCTTATCTTCCCAACTGTTACCTACAGTTTTCCAAAAGCTATAGTTGAAGAAGATCATAAATCTATGAGTTAAGAGAAAAGAAGAGAAGCAGTAGGAAGGGGAACAAGGAGAAGAAAACCAATACTTGCCTGTAGTAGAACAGAAAGTACAGGAGTAGATGTCAAAACTCAAATCCCTGACCCCTATATGACACTGCTTTTCCTTTGCCTTCAGAATTTATGTTCAAGAAAATCCTGCTGAGGTTCCTTGAATTAATTTTATTAATATGGTAGGATTTCCCACACACACACAATTTCTCTTTTAATTTAAACTCTTAGCTTATTCCCTATGGTTTCATTTCTTAGACTGAAATTTTGTCTTCCATGGTCTGCATTCATGCAGATTGATGGCTGTTTTTCAGATAAAGTGACGAGGAAGTTTCATGTAAGTAGGAGGCCTTTGTGATAGCTGTCATCACAATTCAACTCATAAGCACTAGTGAGGAGCTGAACTCCCATGTATCCCTCTCTGAGAACCAGATTTCGCAGTTTAGGCAAAATTATGCATTTCATTTATTTAGAATAAGAACTTTCATAATAATATAGATCTAAGATATGTAAGCTATTACTTGACAGACATGAACCTGTCCGTGTTGGTTCATTGACACTGACTGACAATGAGATCAACGGGAAAAGCAAAGGCCTGACGTGTCATCAGTTCAATATTTTATAGTGTCTCTACCATGTGCTGTGCACTATTCTATGTGCTGGGGAGACATTAGCGAACAAAACAAGCAAGCATCTCTACTCCCATACAGTTTACATTATGGGGAGAGAAGATAGATAATGAATAAATAAATTATATAGTATGTTAGAAAGTAGACTAGGATCAGGGAAACTGGGAATGTTGGATGTAGTTTATAGCATAAACTAGGGTCACCAGAATAAGTCTCATTGAAAAATGACATTAAGCAAAGACATGAAGGAAATGAAGGGTTGGGGAGAAATGGACTGTGTTCAAGGTAAGGAAGCAGGGGGAGCAATGCAGCCAAAGAAGGAGAATGGCTGGTGGAATTCAGTCCTAACAAGGAGGTTGATGGAGCTATTTCAGAGCTAGTGGAGAAGAGTGTAGGAGGAGAGGATGTTATCAGAGAGTTAATAGGAGTACAAATCATACTGGATCTCCCATGCCATTGTAAAAACTTTGGCTTTTTCTTCAGAAAATACTTTCAGATTTCCCACTAATAAGTATCTCTGGGAATAAGTCTCTGAGGTCAAGAAAGCTTCCTTCTTCAGCCCAGCCACTTGTAGTCCCAAGAGAAATGCAGATTAATAATGTTCATCTCCCAAGCTGTATCTTCTCTACCTTCAGACACAGTATCACCAATGCAGTCAAAGGGTCTGGATCCTCTAGAATGTCATACTTTCTCAGTAAGATCATTGGGGAGAATACATATTTTTAAGGGCAACACTCATGGGGTGGAGATGAGGGAATCTAGGTGGTAAATATGGAAGGTAGCACCTGACAGAGTAAGGGGCTCAGATTTCAGAGAGGAACATAGTTGATGGAAACTCTGTCCTTGGGTCCAGATCTGTACTTGTTTCCAAAGCAGTATGTCAATCAGTCCCATTGTAAGAAATACCTTATGTGGTAAAGCTACCAACAGACATTTATAAGGACATATCTGGCAGGAAGTTAAATAGATGAGTCTAGAGGGTTGAAAAGATGGTGGAATTGAAAACACACTTTAGGAGCTATGTTTTTATAGATATTTAAAGCCTGGAACTGGAAGAAAGAGGCCAGAAGAGGCCCAAAAGTGAATAAGAAGACAGAGGAGGAGTCAACCAAGGAAGCTAAGAGAGAGTTCATCAGTGATAGCAATGGCAGAGCGTGGCAGGTCCTGGGAGCAAGGGGAAGAATGCATTTGGAGTAAGAAAAGAGGAATCAACCATTCTAAATCTTGCTGAGAGGTCAAGTAACTTAAGGACTGAGGACTGAGTGTTGGTATACATGAGAGTATTTTCAGTGGCATGATTAGGGCAAAAGCATGATTGAGATTTCAAAAGAGCATGGGCCATAATGGACAGTGAGTGATGGAGGCAATTAACTTTTTGAAGGATTTGCCATAAAGCATAGAAAAGTAGAGGAATAGTTGCAGAAGGCTGTGGGGACAGGTTAGTTTATTAGGGATATCATCCATCTGAGGCTAAGGTTTTAGATGGCTGAGACCTCACAATTTTAGATAGTTAGGATCTTACATATTTTAGATGCCCAAATATTATTCAGATAACCCAAGATGAACTGGGATATCTGAGATTCAACATGAACTATATATTTTCCAGAAGAATTACTCAAAGTGGCTATAGTAGCACTGAGATTATTCAAGCAAAATCATCAAGAAGATCCAACCCGGGGAAAGATATGGAAACATTGAGAGGTATGGCCATATCTGGACAAAAGATGTGCTGTTTGTAACAGAAAAAAGAGTAAGGGAAGACTTAATCTTGTAAGAGAAGGACATCTTCCAGTTTTCATTTTTTTAAAAAGAGTTGAAAAAAATAGAAAAACTCATATAAGTATGGAGAATAGGATGCCCCACATTTTGAATTCAATTCAGCAGACAGGCAGGGTCAGCATTGCCTGAGGTTTGAGTGAGACAGAAATGCAAATTCTCATGTTTCACTCCAAAACTAAAGACAGTCTCTGGGGTGGAGCCCAGAAACCTGTGACTTACCTGGCTCTCCAGGTGACCCTTAACCATGTGACAGTTTCAGAAACTCAAGTCTCAAGTACATAAAAAATGTTCTACATAAAGAGGGAAAAGATTTGTCCCTTTACACTAGACCACTCATCTATCAGAATACTTTATGATTAGTAGAAACAAGGAGGTAATTAGCACATACACAGAAAATGAAAAGGACACTGTAGCAAACACTTAGAGAGCAGTCATGAAGCAATCATCTTGAAACAGACCATACGCTCAGATGTGGGCTGGTGCTATACAGAACTACTAAAAAGAAAACATCATTTCTACTCCCAAGGTATTTACAATTGTTAAGAGAAAATATGTCATAAAAAGTAGAAAACACCTTAAGACAATACCCACTTAAGGGCTAGATCATCCTGTTTATATATTTCAAAAGATATAAAATAATGAGTGTTAGAATACTTGAGAAATGTGGTGGTGAAGGCAGTACATTTTCCACTGAGACCTGGAGATATTTGGACAAGAAGGAAAGACATCAGGAGAGAAGAGGCCTGGGGCTTTACGTCAAGGAAAGGACATGTAAGAAGGTAGAAGTGACCACGAGGTGGGCGGCCCAGGAGAGAGGGCACCGGGTGCTGGTGAGCAGTGGGAGCCCTGTTTTATAGGTGGGAGGGTCCTGCTGTGGAAGTTCTTGATAAGCAGGCACAGATGGACAGATGTGATGCAGTAGGAAATGAGATGTTAGAGGAGCCTGAGCATGGCAGGGCCGGGCCCAGTGCAGATGCTTTCAGCATGAATCACAGCAATCAGAGGGGGAGGTAAGGTGCTGATGGAATAAGCTGGGAGTGAGCTGACAGAAGTCCATAGAAGGTAACTGTGAAGATGGGGAAGACAGAAAGGAGCAAGACTTTGTAAGAAAATAAGTGTCAGAGCCCTTGGTCTGGATTTGCAGGATGAAGGAAGCAGATGCATCAATGTTTTCAGCCCACATCCTAGGAGGATACTGGAAGAAAGAACTTTTATTCACAAAGTGTTGACATGGAAGGGAACCACTTGGGAAGGACAGCATATTGCCCTCTCTGGCCTTCACTCTCCAATAATTAATATACTTGTTCACTTTGAGGCAAACTCAGTCTTTCATATGACAAACACTGGGCATTCAACAGAGAAGACAACTAGATGCGGTCTCTGCCACAAGGCACCGTCTGGTCTTAAGATGACTCCACCATCAACTAAATACCTTCAATAAATATTTACACAAGATGAATGTGATTACACCTCCTACATCACAACTGTAGTGAATGCTACAAAGATGCTATCACACGAAATAAAAGGTAGGTTTGGTTTAATCAAAGAAGCAAAGGAAATCTCCCAAAGAAAGTTACCAACCGCTTTGAGGTAGGGAGATGAGCACAGGGACTCAGGGAAGGGAGGCCACGCAGCTGGGGTGGCAGGGAGCAGAAAATGCGTGATTCAAGGTGAAGTTGGTGAGATGCCACAAGCTCAATAAAAACTGAGCTCTGTAGGACATGGTTGGAATTTCTGAATTTTCAGAATACCAATGTCCTCCAGACACTTATTTGTAAACAAGGAAGTGATATAATCAGATTTTCTTTTTTGACAAGATTTTGGCTGCGCTGTGGAGAACACACTGGTGGGGCAAGGGTGGGCATATTAAACTCTTTAGAGGCTCACTGTGCTTCAGTCACGACTGTGTAGATGGGCAGGAGCATTTACTGAGCTCCCACTGTGTGCGAAGCCCTAAACTAAGAGATGCAGCCTCTGCCTTCAAAGACTCATGCTTTTGGGGCGCCTGGGTGGCGCAGTCGGTTAAGCGTCCGACTTCAGCCAGGTCACGATCTCGCGGTCCGTGAGTTCGAGCCCCGCGTCAGGCTCTGGGCTGATGGCTCGGAGCCTGGAGCCTGTTTCCGATTCTGTGTCTCCTTCTCTCTCTGCCCTTACCCCGTTCATGCTCTGTCTCTCTCTGTCCCAAAAATAAATAAAAAACGTTGAAAAAAAATTAAAAAAAAAAACAAAAAACAAAGACTCATGCTTTTGTGATACAGATTCACAAACAAGTATTTCTACCATCCCACAATCCCAGTTTCTCTTTTACATGCAAAGAACTCCAGGAAGCCTCGCTGTTCCCTGCCTTCTCTCATCTCTGTGTCTCACACTGTGACCCTTTTTGACGTCCAGCTCTTGTACCTCCCATTGCTGTTCTAGGTTTTCGCTCATTCTCCATATCGATTGTTCAGGGGAACCCACTGGCAAGAGACAGGGTCCAGCGTTCTGTCTTCCTCGGCTCCCGATAGTGAGCAGCTCCCCCTCATGATGGCCCCTCTCTTACAGCACACCAGGACCTAGAATGAACTGCAGCAGGACCCCGGACTTTGTCCTGGCAGGGCTGTCCAGGGGCCCAGGGAACAGGCCAGTCCTCTTTGGTGTCTTCCTAGTACTCTACCTGGTAAGCCTCTTAGGAAACGCGCTCCTTCTGCTGGCCATCGGAGCTGACGTGCGCCTCCACACTCCCATGTACTTCTTCCTCAGCCAGCTCTCCCTGGTGGATCTCTGCTTCACTTCCACCACAGCCCCCAAAATGCTTGAGGATCTATGGACCAGCCACGGATCCATCTCTTTCTCTGGATGTCTGTCCCAATTATATTTCTTTGCTGTTTTTGCTGATATGGACAGCCTGCTTTTGACTGCCATGGCTATCGACCGCTATGCTTCCATCTGCCATCCTCTGCACTACCCACTGCTAATGACACCTTGTAGATGTGGGCTGCTGGTGGGTGGGTTGTGGGGGGTGGCCCATTTTGTCTCTCTGGTGCACATCTTGTTTCTATCCCAGTTGTATTTCTATACTAACCAAGAGATTCCCCACTTTTTCTGTGATTTGGGTCCACTTTTTCGTCTTTCTTGCTCAGATACCCACCCTAATGAGATCCTAATGATGCTTCTGACCGGATTGTTAGGAATTGGCCCTCTCCTCTGCATCATAAGCTCTTATACCCATATCTTCCAGGCTGTGGCTAGGGTTCCATCGGCACAGGGGAAAAAGAAAGCCCTGGCCACATGCAGCTCCCACCTCTCCATGGTCATCCTCTTCTACAGCACAGTCTTTGCCACCTACCTGAAGCCACCATCAACCTCTCGCTCTGTGGGGGCGCTGGCTGCTGCTGTCATGTATACCCTGGTAACTCCCACTCTCAACCCTTTCATTTATAGTCTGAGAAACAAGGATGTGAAGAGTTCACTGAAAAGGGTTCTGGGCATAGAGGGTTCATGGGATTATGACTAATCCCCATAAACAAGCACTTTGGAGAAAATCACTCTCCATATCATATTTACAGAGCAAGTCAGTTAACACTAAGGCTGGAATGGAGCATTACATAGTCTAGGGGAAAGAACACTGAACTAGAAGTAAAGAGAACTAAAATCTAGTCCCACCCCAGGGCGGGGGGTGGGGAGGTTGTTTCTTTCTTTCTTTCTCTAGATAGATATAATGGTAAGGATCTTCATTATTAATCTGTTGATAGAAATGGCAATGATAAAAAAATGGCAGTAGGGATGGCAACAGATGATCAATTTTTGATAGTATTAGTGTTAGAAAGCAATTTAAAGAACAGTTAATCCAAGATAGATAGATAAATAGATAGACAGATAAATGCTTATATGAATACAGCATTTTTCTTTCTCTGAATGTCTACCCTTCAGCTGGATACTGGCTGCCACTGAACAACAGCATATTGAGGGTAATACACACACACATACAACATAATAAAATATATATATTTAGGTATATTATATAGATATGCTATACCTAAAGGGGTTTTCCCCATATAAGTTTTATTCATGACTTTAGTTCTGTAAAAATAAAGTTGTCTACAAATTAGTCAATGAATAGATTCTTCTTTCTCTCATAGACGGTCATGGTTGCTGCAGAGAAAGGGTTATTACATCATGTGATAAGAGATGACACTCTAGGGGTGCCTGGGTGACTCAGTCAGTTGAGCATATGACTTCAACTCAGGTCATGATCTCACAGTTCATGAATCCGAGCCTCATGTCGGGCTCAGTGCTGAGAGCTCAGAACCTAGAGCCTGCTTCAGATTCTGTGTCTTCCTCTCTCTCTATTCCTACCCCGGTCACACTCTGTCTCCCTCTCTCAAAAATAAATTAACATTAAAAAAAGAGAGAGAATACACTCCAGTTCAGTCACTATGACATGTCCGCTGGTCTCTCTCTACATACCATGCACGACGTTAAGGCAGAGAATACATGTTACATCTCTTTGTGGTGCTCCTGTGATCATGTGGTTGCACGTTATGCATTGTGTAGTGCCTGATGATTAATTCTGTTCAGAAGAACAACTCAAGCTACAATGGATTAGAAAGAACCCTAAATTGGGAAGACTAAACTTGACATTCTCAGGCTGGGGTTTCTGTTCAGCGATGCAGATGACCAATTCTTAGCCTGGACTTACTTCCTGGATCATCTAGAAGTCAATCCTGTGTTTTCATATCCAACCTAATGACCTGTCATGGCATATATTCAGAAGTTATTTTGAAATGAATGAATAGACAATCTGAGTTCACATCCCTTCTGGCTTCCCAAGCAGTTTCTCCTGGTCCCCAGGATCTGTGAATACAGGCTTTTTTCTTTCCCTGAATTTCCCCCCTTCACCAGGATATTAGATGACACTGAACAATAACTTATCAGAGGAAAGCCAACCACTGGATGTTGTGAAGGTGAACAACAGAGGTCAAAAGTCCACTAAAGGATCAGGAAGCCAGTAAGGGTAACAATAATCCAGGGAATCAGTAGTAAAATGTAACACCAAGTTCATTCAGTGCTTAATTGGAGGACATATTATAGGATTCCTGAGAACCAGAACCAAAGCTGAAATCTGGCCTGGGAATATTAAGTGAAGATAAAGGAGAATAGATGGATACAGAGAAACTTTACATCATAAGAATTGGTTTCTGAGAGCTAATAGAACCCCCTTTCTGAACTGTCTTTTGATTGTTATTGATAGTATATAACCTTGGCTAAAGGTAAGATGGGAAGAATAGAATTATGTCTCCTAAATTAAAAAACAAAACAAAACAAAACACAGACATATGACTTGTGTACCTTCCTCCATGAGTTGTGCATTGGTAAAGATCCACACTTGTGACCAGGGATTTTGGAACAAGGAGTTGACAGTAGCTGTCACTAGTCACTTCTCATGCCTGTCCAGCACCACAGCACCCATTACTATCCACCACCATCATTTCCCTCGTTACCTTTCAACAAAATATAAGCTAATTCTACACCATCTATTGAGCAATTTACTATGAAGAAGTTATTGTGAGAAGCACTGAAAAGGGTGATCCACTGGCACCACTGAACCTTAGATAGAGGTGCACTGTTTATTATCATAACAGTCTAGTAAAGTGTTTTCCAGAGCTCTTCCGGAGCTATTTTGGTCAGTCTGTAGTTGCTTATTGTTTCTGTTGTGTTTTGGCGGGGCTGAGCATTGGGACCATCTAGCCCTCCATCTAACTGACATTATACCTTTTCTTTACATTGTATAAAAGAATATCCTATGTGATATAACGTATAATGTATTGACCTCGTTTTAATGATGAATATTTTTAATATTTCCATTTTTAGAGGCACTCCAAAGAAAGGAACCTTCAAAAGTTGTAAATCAAGGTTAAATTGATGTCCTGATAATGTCAGTACTACTATATTTATCCATCCAAGTGTTAATTGTAACTCTGCATGCCTAAGTTTCCTCTGAGGCTTCCTTTTCTATGTGTTCAGTTTAGGTTAAGTATATATCAATAAGAATTGTTCTCCCTTAAAAGAACTTAATGCATTCCCAAATCCCCAACTAGGAATCCCAGATAAAATTCACTACTTCACTACAAAATATGTTCCCTCCTTATTCCTTCATTGAGCAAGATCTCATCTGCTCTGCCTCAGATAATGAGAACACAGAAGTCTCCTTGCAATGCCTCTCCCATGCTGTGTTCGAACCTGTGCAAAGGGAAACACATTCAATCCTCACTTTCTGTGATCTGATGGCATAATACAGTACTAATCCAGAATCATTTGTCCAGAACAGGCAAATAGAACAGTGAAACTCCACATCTACAGGCTGGAAGGTTAAGAATCTCACGATCAGAGACAGCTCAAGGATACACACTAAATTATCCTTAAAGGTTTTATGTTAAATAATAAGAAATTATTGGATTTGAGGACAAAAGACAGTTAAATATTAACATTACATACGGTTCAACCTATACATGGGCACAGATTATGCTAAATGTTTCATTCTAACTACAGCCATATGCTGAGTCTCTAACTGTTTTGAAAAGAATTCTTAGAAAATGTGATCTTTTAGGAATTATTTCAGTGAGTGCTCTTCCATAAACCACCTGCCCCATTTCCAGGGCATTAGCATTTACTAAAGTTTTCCATCAGGCTTCTCTTCTTTGGCAATCTGAAAGCGACTTTGTAGCATCCTCAAAGAAAAGGTTTCTGTGAAGCAGCAAATCCTAATCTCTGAGTGTCCCGACTTCTTCAAGCTGAGTTCCCTTTACATGAAAAACATAAATGCCAGACCTTGCTTTCATGAATTTTCAGAATGAAAAGACCTGAGGTATTCTTTCAGTTTGGGTGTCATATATCTATTCCTAATAATTTTCCACCCTAAAGCCTGAGGCACACCTTGTTAAAAGTGTGGGGCCCACCCACACAGCCTTTGCAGATACATCTGGGCTGCCTGTCCTGGCAGCAGTCCTCCAGGTCTCAATTAGCAAGTACAACACTGTATATCTTCTTAAAATACACCACACATCCGCCAGGGACCAAACACTATCCAAAACAGGAAAAGAGAGCCACTGCAGACAACTGAATTGAAGGAAAAAGAGCCAATAATGCAACAGAGCACATGGAACTCACACCAGAGACACTCCATGGAAGTGCCAGCTCCTGGGAAACAGGAAACACTGCACTGCGGGCACTTCAGGACTTCCTCATAAGGTAAGTGCCTACAAGAGCAGGAAATGCTTTGACTTTACTAACATACAGAAATAGACACAGAAAGTTAGAAAAAAATGAGATGACAGAAAAATAGATCCCAAATGAAAGAATAGAAGCAAACCACAGCAAAATATCTAAGCAAAATAGATACAAGGAATATGCCTGATAGATAATTTACAGTAATGCTCATAAAGATACTCACTGGACAGGGTGGGAGCCAAGAAGGTGTAACAGCATGGAAGTTTTTTGTGTGTCTCGCGTCCATGAAATGCAGCCAGACCAACACTAAACCATCCTACACACCTAGAAAAGTGATCTGAGGATTAACACAACAAACTGCACAACCTGAACCACAGAATTCGGCAGGTACACGGCGAAGAGAGGTGAAGTGGGGGAGAGAGAAGCTGAGGCAGGCAGGAAGGTGCTTTTGCATGCAGAGATAGGACGGAGATGGTGGGAGAATACGGAAAAGCACGCATCCCCAAAAGCAGCTGGAGAGAAAGTGGAAAATTGGAAACAGCCACAGGGACTAAGCTAAAAAGGGAGAAAGGAGAAAGGAGAAAAGAGACGGTTTAAATTCCATTAAGACCATAAACAGGGAGAGTGCAGAGTCTGCAACACCACAGCTCGATACCTGGTGGTGCTCTGGTGGGAAGGGTGAAGCCCCAGGAGCAGAGTGGGGTCTGGGAGGTTCTCAGGCCACACAGGGAGAAGCAGTTCCACTGCTGGAAGGCCATTTGGTAGAGACTGTTGAAGCCACCTGGTCCCAGCAGACCCCAAAGAATGCCCACATTTGCTGGTACTGGAACAAGGTCTTTAAGGGTGAAGCCTGGTGCCAGATGTGTGTTGTGATTTTTCCATAATCCTTGAAATGCTGCTACTACACTATCTCGCAAACTTTTTTGGGGGTGGGCTGGCACCTGGCTGCTGTGTTGCATCCACACGACTCCTGAAACAATGCTACGGGCACCAGTGACAGTCACAACAAAGTTTATTACAATGAGAGGCAAGGCCGACCGATTGGGACCAACACTCTTGATAAGCATGTGGCCTCAAACAGCCGGGGTACAGAGTTTTTAAAGCCGATCACATCGTTTTATCATTATCTGGGAACAGAACAGAGAAACAGTTCCCAGATTAGTTAGAAACAGTTGCCAGATGAGTCAGAAACAGTTATTGAATGAGGTGATTATTTTAGACTTTCTGCCGCTAAGTTGCAACCAGTGGATCTGCTTGACCTTGTCTTTGATACTTTTTTTGAGCTTTTGTTTCCTTCATTGATAAAGCCTGATTCACAACAGTATGAAGTATGATTTACAAGAGTAAAAGCAAGGCTGTTATCTTTTGACCTTCAGTGTCAAAACAAAGTTGTTATTTTTCAAGCTAAGTGTTAGCCTTACAGTACAATTTAACCCTTATAGCAGGCTTGGGGCACTGGCAGCAGCAGGGACCAGCAAACGTTCCTGGGTGTGGCCAGCATTCAGCCATTGATTGGTGAGAGCCTCCCACAGAGGGGCTGAACGGGTCCAAGCCAGAGTCCTTAAGAAGTAAGGTGCCAAGGAGGAGCCAAGATGGCGGAACAGCATGGAAGTTTTTTGTGTGTCTCGCGTGTGAAGCTTTTTGTGTGTCTCTTTTGTGTGAAGCTTTTTGTGTGTCTCACGAAGAGCTGAACTTGGGGAACAAGAAGCCATGAAAGGTAGGGAACCCCTTTTGTGGGAGGAGAGAGGCCAGAGACTGGGAAGGGGGGAGCATAGAGGAAAAACACGCATCCCCAAAGCAGCTGGAGAGAAAGTAGGAAATTGGAAACAGCCACAGGAACTAAACCAAAAAGGGAGAAAGGAGAAAGGAGAGGGTTTAAATTTCATTAATACAGTAAACAAGGGGAGCACAAAGGCTGCAACTCCGCAGCTCGATACCTGGTGGTGCTCTGGTGGGAAAGGTGAATCCCCAAGAACAGAGTGGGGTCTGGGAGGTTCTCAGGCCACACGGGGAAAAGCGGTTCCACTGCTGGAAGGACGTTTGGTAGACACTGTTGAAGCCACCTGGTCCCAGCAGACCCCAGAAGGTGGCCACATTCGCTGGTGCTGGGGCAAGGTCATTAAGGGTGAAGCCTGGTGCCTGATGTGTGTTGTGATTTTCATAATCCCTAAAACGCTGCTGCCACACTGTCTTGCGAACATTTTCTGGGAAGGGTTGCCACCTGGCTGCAGTCTCGGGGCACCGGCAACAGCAGGGTCCAGTGGGCATTCCTGGGTGCAGCCGACATTCGGCCATTGTTCATTCGGCCATTGCTCGATGAGACCCTCCCACAGAGGGGCAGACCGGGTCAAAGCCTCAGTCCTTCAGAAGTAAGGGGCTGGGAAAAACAGCCGCATCTGAGACAAAACTTGGGAGAGAGGTACTGCCTGGGGCCTGGTCACAGAGAGTGAAAACACGGGGAATGGACGAGAGCTGAAGACAGGACAGATGCATGATTGCTGCTCTGGGAGAACAGACTGGGTAGCTGGGTGGCGCCATTTTCACCATTCCCGCGCATGCGCACCTACAAGCGCTGCAACAATCCACCCCCGTAGGCTAGCAGCACCACCTAGGGGAGAGTGGAGAGATTACACGGAGCCCTACCCAACTGGGCCAAATTTGCTCTTCAAGAACACAAGTCTCACCGCCAGCTTAATTTATTGACTATGAAGAGCTACATAGACTGACTTCTAGGGGAAAAGGAAGCAATTTCAGTCCTACTTCAATCTGTTAGCAGGTTCATCTATTCAATTTCTTTCTTTTTTTCTTCTCTTTTTCCTTTTTCTCTTTTACACTTCTTTTCTTTTTCTTGAATACAGAAAGAGAAGCAACTCATTTTTATTTTCAATTTTCATTAAAAATATATGTCTTTAATTTTTATTACTATATTTTTTACTTACATGTAAATTTTTTCAAATTCTAGTTTACTTCCATCATTTTATTTTAGTCTACCTCAGTGTACTCACTTTTTCAAATTTTCAAACATTTTTCTTTTTTTTCTTTTTTTCTTTCTTTTTCTTTTTTCTTTTTCCTTTCTTTACTTTTTCTTGAATACATAAAGAGAAAAGCTTCATTTTTACTTTCAATTTCTTTTAAAAATATTTTTATTTAATTTTTATTATCATATACTTTTTTCTTTTATGTAATTTTTTTTTCAAATTCTATCTTACTCCCATCATTTTATTTCAGTCTACTACAGTGTATTCACTTTTTCAAATTTTCAAACGATTTCTTTTTTCATTTTTTTCTTTTTTATCTTTTTTTCTTTTTCATTTCTTTTCATTTTTCTTAAATACAGAAAATGAAAAAAATCATGTTTCCTTTTAATTTTTATTAAAAATATTTTTCTTTCATTTTTTTCTCCTATATTCTCTAATTTTGGGTATATTTTTTCAAATTCTATTTTACCCACATCATCTCATTTTAGTCTACCTTAGTGTATTCATTTTTTCAAATTCTCAAACGATTTCCTCTTTTTTCTCCCCCCCCCCCTTTTTTTTTCATTTCTCTAATCTGTCAAACTACTTTCAACACCCAGACCAAAACACACCTAGGATCTAGCATCATCTATTCGACTTGTGTGTGTGCTTCTAATTTTTAATTTTAATGTTTTTAAATTTTAATTTCTGTAATTTCAACTTTTCTACCACATTAACTCCTTTTCTGCCTTCAAAATGACAAAGTGAAGGAATTCACCCCAAAAGAAAGAGCCTGAAGACACGACAGCCAGGGATTCAACCAACACATATACAAGCAAGATGTCTGAACCAGAATTTAAAATCCTGATAATAAGAATACTAGCTGGAGTCGAAAATAGATTAGAATCCCTTTCTACAGAGATAAAAGAAGTCAAAAATAGCCACAATGAAATTAAAAGTGCTATAACTGAGCTGCAATTATGGATGGATGCAGCAGCAGCAAGGATGGATGAGGCAGAACAGAGAATCAGCCATATAGAAAACAAACTTATACAGAATAATGAAGCAGAAAAAAAGAGGGAGATTGAGGCAAAAGAGCACGAGTTAAGAATTAGAGAAATCAGTGACTCATTAAAAAGGAACAACATCAGAATCATAGGGGTCCCAGAGGAGGAAGAGAGAGAAATATGGGTAGAAGGGTTATGTGAGCTAATCATAGCAGAAAACTTTCCTAACCTGGGGAAAGACACAGACATCAAAACCCAGGAAGCACAGAGGACTCCCATTAGATTCAACAAAAAGCGACCATCTACAAGGCATATCATAGTCAAATTCACAAAATATTCGGGCAAGGAGAGAATCATGAAAGCAGCAAGGGAAAAAAAGTCCCTAACCTACAATGGAAGACAGATCAGGTTTGCAGCAGACCTATCCACAGAAACTTGGCAGGCCAGAAAGGAGTGGTGGGATATATTCAGTGTGCTGAATCAGAAAAATAGGCAGCCAAGAATTCTTTATCCAGCAAGGCTGTCATTCAAAAGATAAAGAGTAATAAAAAGTTTCCCAGACAAATAAAAATTAAAGGAGTTTGTGACCACTAAACCAGCCCTGCAAGAAATTTTAAGGGGGACTCTCTGAGGGGAGAAAAAATGAAAAAAAAAAAATACACACACACACACACACACACACACACACACACACACACATACATACATACACATACACACCAAAAGCAACAAAAGATTAGAAAGGACGAGAGAACACCACCAGAAACTCCACCTCTACAAACATCATAATGGCAATAGATTCATATCCTTCAGTACTCATTCTAAACGACAATGGACTCAATGCTCCAATCAAAAGACATAGGGTAACAGAATAGATAAGAAAACAAGATCCATCTATATGCTGTTTACAAGAGACCCACTTTAGACCTAAAGACACCTACAGATTGAAAATAAGGGGATGGAGAACCATCTATCATGCTAATGTTCAACAAAAGAAACCTGGAGTGGCCATACTTACATAAGACAATCTAAACTTCATTTTTTGTATTTTTTTCATTTTTAATGTTTTTTAATCTAGATTTTAAAATAAAGACTGTATCAAGAGATGCAGAAGGGCATTATATCATAATCAAGGGGTCTATCCACCAAGAAGACCTAACAATTGTAAACATTTATGTGCCAAAAGTGAGAGCACACAAATATATAAATCAACCACACACATAAAGAAACTCATCGATAGTAATACCATAATAGTAGGAGACTTCAACACCCCACTCACAACAATGGACACATCATCTAATAAAAAAATCAACAAGGAAACAATGGCTTTGAATGACACACTGGACCAGATGGACTTCAGAGATATATTCAGAACATTTCATCCTAAAGCAGCAGAATATACATTCTTCTCCAGTGCACATGGAACGTTCTCCAGAATAGACCATATACTGGGACACAAATCAGCCCTAAGTAAGTACAAAAAGATCGAGATCATACCATGCATATTTTCAGACCACAATGCTATGAAACTCAAATGAACCACAAAAAAATTTGGAAAAGTAGGAAATACTTGGAGACTGACATCCTACTAAAGAATGAATGGGCTAACCAAGCAGTTGAAGAGGAAATGAAAAAGTACATGGAAGTCAATGAAATTGACACCACCACAACCCAAAACCTCTGGGACAGAGTAAAGGCCATCATAAGAGGAAAGTATATAGCAATCCAGGCCTTCCTAAAGAAGGAAGAAAGATCTGAGATACACAACCTAACCTTACGCCTTAAGGAGCTGGAAAAAGAACAGCAAATAAAACCCAAAAACAGCAGAAGACAGGAAATAATAAAGATTAGAGCAGAAATTAATGCTATTGAAACCAAAAAACAAACAAACAAAAAACAGTAGAACAGATCAATGAAACCAGAAGCTGGTTCTTTGAAAGAATTAACAAAATTGATAAACCACTAGCCAGTTTGATCAAGAAGAAAAAGGAAAAGACCCAAATAAGTAAAATCAAGAATGAAAGAGGAGAAATCACAAACAACACAACAGAAATAAAAACAATAATAAGAGAATATTATGAGCAATTATATGCCAATAAAATGGGCAATCTGGAAGAAATGGACAAATTCCTATAAATGTATACACTACCAAAACTGAAACAGGAAGAAATAGAAAATTTGAACAGACCCATAACCAGTAAGGAAATCAAATTAGTGATCAAAAATCTCTCAAAAAACAAGAGTCCAGGGCCAGACAGCTTTCCAGGGGAATTCTACCAAACATTTAAGGAAGAGTTAAAACCTATTCTCTTGAAGGTGTTCCAAAAAATAGAAATGGAAGAAAAACATCCAAACTCTTTCTAGAAGCCAGCATTACCTTGATTCCAAAACCAGACAGAGACCCCACTAAAAAGGAGAACTATAGACCAATTTCCCTGATTAACATGGATGCAAAAATCCTCAACAAGATATTAGCCAACCAGATCCAACAATACATTAAAAAAAATTATTCACCACAACCAAGTGGGATTTATACCTGGGATGCAGGGCTGGTTCAATATCCACAAAACAATTAACGAGATTCATCACATCAATAAAAGAAAGGACAAGAACCCTATGATCCTCTCAATAGATGCAGAGGAAGCATTTAACAAAATACAACATCCTTTCTTGATAAAAGCCCTCAAGAAAGTAGGGATAGAAAGATCATACCTCGAGATCATAAAAGCCGTATATGAACGACCCAACACTAATATCCTCAATGGGGAAAAACTGAGAGCTTCCCCCCTAAGGTCAGGGACAAGACAGGGATGTCCACTCTCGCCACTGTTACTCAACATAGTATTGGAAGTCTTAGCCTCTGCAATCAGACAACACAAAGAAATGAAAGGCATCCAAACCGACCAGGAGGAGGTCAAATTTTCATAGTAACCATCAAGACAGTATGGTACTGGCACAAGAACAGACACTCAGATCAATGGAACAGAATAGAGAACCCAGAAATGGACCCACAAACGTATGACCAACTAATCTTTGACAAAGCAGGAAAGAATATCCAATGGAATAAAGACAATCTCTTCAGCAAGTGGTGCTGGGAAAGCTGGACAGTGACATGCAGAAGAATGAACCTGGACATCTTTCTTACACCATACACAAAAATAAACTCAAAATGGATGAAAGACCTAAACGTAAGACAGGAAGCCATCAAAATCCTCAAGGAAAATGCAGGCAAAAACCTCTTTGATCATGGCCGCAGCAATTTCTTACTCAACACGTCTCCAGAGGCAAGGGAAACAAAAGCAAAAATGAACTACTGGGACCTCATCAAAATAAAAAGCTTCTGCACAGTGAAGGAAACAATCAGCAAAACTAAAAGGCAACCGACAGAATGGGAGAAGATATTTGCAAATGACATATCAGATAAAGGGTTAGTATCCAAAGTCTATAAAGAACTTACCAAACTCAACACCAAAAAAACCAAATAATCCAGTGAAGAAATGGGCAAAAGACATGAATAGACACTTCTCCAAGGAAGACATCCAGATGGCCAACGGACACAGGAAAAGATGCTTTACGTCACTCATCATCAGGGAAATACAAATCAAAACCATAATGAGATACCACCGCACACCTGTCAGAATGGCTAACATTAACAACTCAGGCAACAACAGATGTTGGTGAGGATGCGGAGAAAGAAGATCTCTTTTGCATTGTTGGTGGCAATGCAAGCTGGTGCGGCCATTCTGGAAAACAGCATGGAGGTTCCTCAAAAAACTAAAAATAGAACTACCCTACAACCCAGCAATTGCACTACTAGGCATTTATCCACGGGAAACAGGTGTGCTGTTTCAAAGGGACACATGCACCCCCATGTTCATAGCAGCACTATCAACAATAGCCAAAGTATGGAAAGAGCCCAAATGTCCATAGATGGATGAATGAATAAAGAAGATGTGGTATATATATATACACAATGAAGTATTACTCAGCAATCAAAAAGAATGAAATCCTGCCATTTGCAACTGTGTGGATAGAACTGGAGGGTATTATGCTAAGTGAAATTAGTCAGTCAGAGAAAGACAGATATCATATGACTTTGCTCATATGAGGACTTTAAGAGACAAAACATATGAACATAAGGGAAGGGAAATGAAAATAATATAAAAACAGGGAGGGGGACAAAACATAAGAGACTCATACATATGGAGTACAAACTGAGGGTTAATGGAGGGGTTATGGGAGGGGGGGTTGGCTAAATGGGTAAGGGCATTAAGGAATCTACTCCTGAAATCATTGTTGTACTATATGGTAATTAATTTGGATGTAATTTTAAAAAATAATAATAATAACATAAAAGCAAAAAAAAAAGAATTAATCTAATTCTATTTCATGTCAGGAGAAGGGAGGAGGCAGAAAGGAAAATGAAAGACAATTTTTTCCTTGATTTCTCTAAAGTATACGGGTAGTATATGTGAAATACAGAAAGAAACATACAAAAGTAAATTCTGGAATAAAATACATAAATGAATTCTGGAATGGCTTTGCAAAAAATAAAAATTAAAAAATTAATTAATCTTTGAAAAGCAGGAAAGAACATCCAATGGGGAAAACACAGTAACTTCAAAAAATGCTTTTTAGAAAATTGGACGGCTATACACAAGAGAAGGAAAGTAGGCCACATTCTTACACCATACACAAAAATAAATTCAAAAGGCATTAAAGACCTAAATATGAGGCCTGAAACCGTAAAGGTCCTAGAACAGAAGACAGGCAGTAATTATTCTGACATCAGCTGTAGCAGTTTCTTACTAGATATGTCTTCTGAGGCAAGGGAAATAAGAGAAAATATAAACTATTGGGACATCATCAAAATAAAAAGCTTCTGCACAGTAAAGAAAAAAAATCAACAAAACTAAAAGACAACCTATGGAATGGAAGAAGATATTTGAAAATGACATATCTGATAAAGGAATTGTGTCCAAAATATATAAAGAACTTACAAAACTCAACACCTAGGGATGCCTGTATAGCTCAGTTAGTTAAGTGCCAACTTCGACTCAGGTCATGATCTCGTGGTTCATGAGTTCAAGCCCCATGTCAGGCTTTGTGTTGACAGTTCAGAGCCTGGAGCCTGCTCGGATCCTGTGTCTCCTCTCCCTTCCCCTCCCCTGCTCTTGCTCTGTCTCTCTCTCTCAAAAATAAAAATAAACATTAAAAAAATTATAAAACTCAACACCCAAAACACATATAAAACAACCTAAAAATGGGCAGCAAATATGAACATACATTTCTCCAAAGAAGACATCCAGATGGCCAATAAACACATGGAAAGATGGTCAACACTACTCAAAATCAAGGAATACAAATCAAAACTACGATGAGATATGACTTCACATCTGTCAGAATGGCTAAAATTAATGACACAGGAAAAACAGATGTTGGCCAGGTTGCAGACAAAGAGAACCCTTTTGCACTGTTGGTGGGAATGCAAACTGGTGCAGCCACTCTGGGAAACAGTATGGAGTTTCCTCAAATAGTTAAAAATACAACTACCCTATTATCCAGTAATCACACTTTTATTCCAGAAATTTTTAAAAGCACTAATTCAAAGAAATACATGCACACCTATACTTATAGCCAACATTATTTACAAGAGCCAAATTATGGAAACAGCATCTTTCTGTAGTGGGTAGGCTTTTGTCTATTACACACCCTTTCACTACAATTTCACCTTTCAAGATTCCTGGCTTTACCCGAGTATCTCCTTTTAACTCATTACATGTGATGACCTTAGCTTTGTCTTCTATAAACAAAGTTGCCTAGAACATTGAAATCACTTGGGAAGTAATCAAAGGTCCTCATTTTTATATTTTATTTTTTAAATATAATTTATTGTCAAATTGGCTTGCATACAACACCCAGTTCTCATCCCAACAAGTGCCCTCCTCAATGCCCATCACCCACTTTTCCCTCTCCCCCACACCCCATCAACCCTCAGTTTGTTCTCTGTATTTAAGAATCTCTTATGGTTTGCCTCTCTCCTTCTCTGTTTGTAACTATTTTTCCCCCTTCCCATCCCCCATAGTCTTCTGTTAACTTTCTTAAGATCTACATATGAGTGAAAACATATGATATCTGTCTTTCTCTGACTGAATTATTTCACTTAGCATAATACCCTCCAGTTCCATCCACATTGCTGCAAATGGCATGATTTTATTCTTTCTCATTGCCATTGTATATATAAACCACATCGTCTTTATCCATTCATCAGTTGATGGACATTTAGACTCTTTCCATAATTTGGCTATTGTTGAAAGCACTGCTATAAACATTGGGGTACATGCGTTCCTATGAATCAGCACTCCTGTATCACTTGGGTAAATTCCTAGCAGTGCTATTGCTGGGTCATAGGGTAGTTCTATTTTTAATTTTTGAGGAATCTCCACACTGTTTTCCAGCTTCAAGACATTTTTAAAAAGAACATTCTATAAGATAAGAAGACCTAAAAGAAAACAATATTAATTAATATATAGTTTGTTCAATGGGGGAAAAGTGGAAGAATAGGTCATGTATAGGAGGGAACTTGGAATTTTATGGAGCTGGTATCACATTTGTGAAGAAAGGATCACTAGTGTGTCTGCAGAGACACAAAGTAGAGCCAGGGCTGGCTGATACTCTCACAGCATGTAAACAGTCTATAGTTCCATGTTGAATAACAGTGGTGAGAGTGGACATCCCTGCTGTGTACCCAACCTTAGGGGTACAGCTCACAGTTTTTCCACATTGAGAATGATATTAGCTGTGGGTCTTTTGTATATGGCCTTTATGATCTTGAGTTATGTTCTTCTGTCCCTACTTACTGGAGGTTTTTATCAAGAAAGAATGCTGTGTTTTCTCAAATGTTTTTCTTGCATCTATTGAGAGAACCATATGGTTCTTATTCTCTTTTCTCATTGTGGTGCACCACAGTGATTGATTTGCTAATATTGAACAAGCCCTGCATCCCAGGAATAAATCCCACTTGATTGTGGTGAATAATTCTTTTAATGTACTCTTGAATTCAATTAGCTGTATAGAGTTCAGAACTTTTGCGTCGATGTTCAAAAGGGATATTGCTCTGTGGTTCTCCTTTTTAGTGGGGTCTTTGTCTGCTTTTGGAATCAAGGTATTTCTGGCCTCATAGAATTAGTTTGGAAGTTTTCCTTCCATTTCTATTTTTTGGAACAGTTTCAAAACTATAGGTATTAATTCTTCCTTAAATGTCTGGTAGAATTCCCCTGGGAGGCCATTTGGCCCTGGACTCTTGTTTGTTTGGAGATTTTTGATTACTAATTCAATTTCTTTACCAACTATGAATCTGTTCAAACTTTCTATTTTTTCCTGTTTAAGTTTCAGTAGTCTATATGTTTCTATGAATTTATCCATCTCTTCCAGATTTCCCAAATTGTTGACATTAATTGCTCATAATATTCTCTTACCATTTTTTTGTATTTCTGTGGTGTTGGTTGTGATCTATCCTCTTTCATTCGTGATTTCATCTATTTGGGTTCTATTTTCTTTTGAGAAGACTGGCTAGGGGGTTATCAGTTTTGTTAATTCTTTCAAAAAATTTCCTAGTTTTGTTTATCTCTTCTACTATTATTTTGATTTCCATGTCATTTATTTCAGCTTTAATCTTTATTATTTCCCTCCTTCTGCTGGTTTTTGCCCTTTATTTGTTGTTCTTTTTCCAGCTTCTTTAGATGTAAGGTTAGGTTGTACATTTGAGACTTTTGTTCCTTCTTGAGGAAGATCTGAATTGCTATATACTTCCTTCTTATAACTGCTTTTGCTGCAGCCCAGAGGTTGGGGACTATGGCATTTTCATTTTCATTGGGAACAATGGAACTCAAGATAGTAACACCCAAGAGGAATTGTCTTGAATTGCAAGTATGGGAAAATACCCTGTTTATTCTCACAGCGATCATGCTCACACCCAGGGGACACTCTCTCCGTGTTTATATGTCTAAGGTCTGTGGCTCCTGAGAGGCAGGGAGAATTTCAGAAGGAGACAAAGACATTTCTGAACATGAAGAGCTCATGCTGCAATCCCAATATGAACAGTCACTTCAAATATCTTTCCTTCCATTTACAGCTGTTGGGAGTGTAAACCTGCAAAGCTGGGCAGGCTGTGAATCCGACAATCAGGTAAGAGAATGCCTAAAGACTCGGGCTGAGAGGACCCCATATTTTCTGTATGCTTGTTTATATGCAACTAAGTGCCCAGATCTAGAGCTGGTTTCCTATATTATGATGGATTCCTGATTGCATTTGTGGATTGTGAAGGCTCTTTATACACTTTTATTGCCATATCTCATTCACACCTCAGGAGGCCTGGTTCTCTAAATATTCCCCAGAGTAAATATGTAATCTCTCAGCATTAAAACTGCAGTGAAATAAATGACTGAGTAAGGACAAGTCTGATTAGAAATTGTCTTTAAATGTTAGAAAAAGGTTTCTTCCTCAAATGAATTTTTGATCCAATTTTGTTTGGTGAGTCAGAGAACCCAAAATGATATCTGCCATAGCATTTGTATCTTACACAGGAGAGGTAGGATTAACAGTGTGAAAAAATACTGTCAAAGAAAGCTAGTCTGACCTGCATGAAGCCAGCCTTTTACAGATGTACAGCACAGATCAGGTATGTTCTCTAAATTCCTTCAACTCTACAGCCTAGAATCCCCCAGGCTATGGAGAAGTACTGCCTCATCAACCCACTCCTTTATTCCTCTCACATCAAATCTTTCTATTCTCCTCTCAGGGATTTCCCAAGCTTAGAAAAAAATCCCCTTTTTGTAGGAGGCACTCCATGTCTGCATCGCCATTCAGATTTCCTTCCATTGTTTTCATTCTCTCCTTGTCTATGTTCCTTAATTAAAAACCCTTCAGGGGCTTTCTTACAAGGTCTGGAGGTAGCAGTCTGGACGCCCATTAAAGTTTTATCAGACGGTAGATGTGCACAGCCAGAGAAGATGGTAGGTTGGCTACGTGCTCTGAGTCTCTGGGAGAAAGAAACATATTAATGACAATCAAATAAGGGGAAAAAATGGCGGACCAATGTCCCATAACCAACAGTTCACCATAATATCTAATAGTCTAATGAGGCAAATCCTATAAAAGGAACGATGTTGAAACTGTGTAAAACAATAATGCTCAACCTCAAGGTAGCATTGTGTAGACAGGAAAATCCTCAGCTGCAAAGTCTCTGATTCTCAACAGGGGTACGCTCCATAGAGTAATTCATCCTTTCTCTTAAGCGATGCTGAATCAAACCTCAGTCACTGCATTTCTCCTCCTGGGAGTCACAGACATCCAAGCACTGCAGCCTTATCTCTTCGTGGTTTTCCTTGCAATTTACGTGGTCATTGTGGTTGGCAATGGAGCAGTCGTCCTGGTTGTCATCTCTGATCCAAGACTCCATTTACCCATGTATTTCTTCCTGGGAAATCTGTCGTGTCTAGATATCTGCTACTCCACGGTGACACTGCCAAAGATGCTGGAGAACTTCTTCTCTACACACAAGGCAATTTCCTTCTTGGGATGCATAACCCAGCTTCACTTCTTCCACTTCCTGGGCAGCACGGAGGCCATGCTGTTGGCCGTGATGGCCTTTGACCGCTTTGTGGCCATCTGCAGGCCACTGCATTACTCTGTCATCATGAATTACCAGCTCTGTACCCAGATGGCTGTCACAGTCTGGACCATTGGTTTTTTCCATGCCCTGTTGCACTCCATGATGACCTCTCGCTTGAACTTCTGTGGTTCTCATCAGATCCATCACTTCTTCTGTGATGTCAAGCCTTTGCTGGAGTTGGCCTGCGGGAACACGGAGCTCAACCAGTGGCTTCTCAACACGGTTACCGGGACCATTGCCATGGGCCCCTTCTTCCTAACACTTCTCTCCTACTTCACCATAATCATCTCTCTTTTCTCCAAGACCCACTCCTGTAGTGCGCTCCACAAAGCACTGTCCACGTGTGCCTCTCACTTCATGGTGGTCATTGTTTTCTATGCTCCTGTTGTCTTTACTTACATATCTCTTGCCTCAGGCAGCTCCATGCAGGACCAGGTCGCTGCCATCATGTACACTGTGGTCACTCCTATGCTGAACCCACTGATCTATACACTGAGGAACAAGGACGTGAAGGCTGCCTTGAATAGGATCTTCAGAAGGAGGGATGACCTGAGCAAATTCAGAGCACACTTCTAAGAAAGGAATCAACAGGAGATGATAAAGTTGGTGTGTGAGGTTAGACTGCTTCTCAGATCATGTACAATATGTGTAATAGGTGGAGCTGTCCAAAGATAAATGAGAAAGTCCATCCTGATTGTGTTAAATAAAGCATTCCTAGGTACCATAATGGAAACATGAACCCAATGGACACCAGCCATAGAATCCTAATGTTCAATTTGTGTTCAGGATATGAGTTCATAAAAATGATTTTAATGTATTTTTATGGATTCTCTAATGACATCAGGGATAGAAATATGCCTATATACTCATATATTAGGTACATGAATGCTACTTATGGCTCTTTGTGTGGCCCATCTACTTAACATATTTTATGTGAGAAAAAAAAAATTCTTATATTGTTACATTTTGAGGATGAATTTTGAGCCACATTTACTGAATAGGATAAGAAATGGTAATTCTCAGGGGCACCTGGGTGGCTCAGTTGGTTAAGCCTCCGACTTCAGATCTGGTCATGATCTCACAGTTTGTGAGTTCAAGGCCTGCGTCGGGCTCTGTGCTAACAGCTCAGAGCCTGGTGCCTGCTGCGAACTCTGTGTGTGTGTGTGTGTGTGTGTGTGTGTGTGTGTGTGTGTGTCTCTTTCTTCCCCTCCCTTGCTCGCACCTTGTCTTTCTTTCTCTCAAAAATAAATAAACATTAAAAAAATTTTTTTAAAGAAATGGTAATTCACAAATGAGTTAAAGGAATTTTTAGTCAGTATGTATCTCCCTAAGCAGGAGGCAAGTAAGTGATTAAAACAAATGATTTAAGCACTAATAAACATGGACAAATTAGCCAATGTTTATCTAATGAGTTTTGGAAACGTTATCTCTAGAGATGTCTTAAAGTCAACTGGAAAAACTGTAATTGAATACTGTTAAATATTACCGAAAGTGGAGACGGACTGGAAAAAAAATCTCAAAATCCCTCCCTAGCTAATCAGTATATTATTTTTCCCTCAATCTTTGGACACAAGAAATGATGAGTTTCAAAAACCTACCTATTTTTCTATTTTATTTTCCTATTTCTATGCTTTCTTCATAGATGATAAATGATACCATACATTGTAACACTGGGGAAAAGTTCAGAATTCATCAAAATGTTGTCTGTTTTCCCTACTTGTCACCAAACCCATACATAGTGAAAGATACTATGTCATAATTGTATGAATTGAGGCATTTCTGGAGCTAATGTCAGGAAGCACTATATTCCCTACTTTCTAAGTCTTGGGAGTGGATACTGGGCCTGAAGGATGGCAGGGGCAGCATTTTTGACTAGAGATGCAGATAAAGACTATGACAGGCCTTTATGAGCTCAGGGACTGACTGTTCAAATTCTCTGCATCCACTTTTGTGAACACAAACAATGTGGTTTGATCTCATCCACTGTTTTTGGTCCCCCAATTCTACTTTTGTTTATAAAAAAAAAGTAAAATGTGTCTGTGGAGAAGGCATCTTCTACCCTGAACTGTCTCAGCCCCTCATTTCTGTTGATCAGAATTGTTTACAAAATCCAAGCTCCACACAGGCCATGAACGAGAGAAGAACACATCATTATCTGGTTTGCTACTGCTGCCTAACACACTAGCATCCCCAAACACAGAAGCTGAAGACACCTATACCAGTCAATTGCATTCTTCTGAGGCTCAGGAACTGGGAAGAACAGAGCAGGGCAGGGCTGGTTCTCCTCGATCATGCTTGTGCCGTGGCTGAGCTGACGTGAGCATCCTCGCGTGGAAGAGCTGAGAGCTGGCAAAGTCTCTGTCTGGGTCTCCCTTGGTCCGCTCTCTCCATGTGGCTGTTCTGTGCTTTTGCAGCATGGAGGCCTCAGGCTTGACACTCTACGGGGGGGCCAACAGACCACGGCAAAAGCTGCCAGTCATCTCTCCAACAAACCCAAGAACCAGTATTGACGTCACCTCTGTCACCTTGGACAAAATAGACACAGGCCAACCAAACTTCAGAAAGAGGAAATCCCCACCTTTAACTGGAAAGAATATCAAAAAATTTTGTGGACATCCTTAATCCACCATAGTCCCAACTCTGTCTACCAATAATTAACATTGTCCCCACATACTTTCTCTCCCTCCGAATGATCTTAAAATCTCTTCCCATTACAACATCAGTCAGAATCTACATCTTTTCACCTACACTGGGTCAAGGTATACACGGGGCTTGTTGGGTACAGTTCCTCAAATATGGTTCTTTTTGATCTAAAGAACTTCAAATTAAAGGATCAATTTATCTGCCCTAGGTAGAGACAGACATAGATTTAGGTATATTATAGAATACTTTTCAGTTGTGCAAAAAAGAGGAAGTGCTGGCATTTGTGACAATGTGGACAGACCTTCAGGGTATAATGCAAATGAAATAAGTCAGTCAGAGAAAGATAAATACCATATCTTTCACTTATATGTGGAATCTGAAAACACAAAATAAAGAAAAACAAACAAACAGACAGACAGACAGACACATAAACAAAGAGAACAAACTGGTGTTTGCCAGAGGGCAGGGAGGTGGGTGGAAGGGTGCAATAGGAGAAGGGGATTAAGGGATACAAACTCCCAATTATAGAGAAAATAAATCACAGAGATTTAAAGTACAGTAGAAGGAATACAGCCAACAATATTATAATAACTTCATATGGTGACATATAGTAACTGCAATAATCGTGGTAGGAAATTCCATAATGCATATATATGTTGAATCACAGTGTGATTTCACAGCATGAAAGGTATGAGGTACATAGAAGTGAATTGGGGGAGAAAAAAAAGGCAGTTCCTCGGAGGTAGGGGAGCCCATTCCGGGGAGAGACAAAGGGGAGAGAAAGTGAGAGGGGTTGAAAAGGTGTTGCATTGAGGTCGTACCAGAAGAAAACCTCTCTGGATACACACTGGGGAGTGAGAAGTACTGAGTGTCCCGTTTGTTTGTTTGTTTGTTTGTTTGTTTGTTTGTTTGTTTGTTTGTTTTACAGTATGTGGAGCTCAAATTCTGAAATTTTGGAAGTGGGTGACTTTCTCAGGAGAGGAATTGTGGTGTGTGCTCCTGGGGAGAAGGGAGTGGGCCCGGAGTGCATAGTGTGGTGTAGCAATCTCTGGGGTGAACCAGAAGAGAACAGTCCCCTTCCTGGAGTGCTTGAGAAGAGGGTATATTGCCTCATCAGGGAAAAAGACCCTGCAAGTGCCAGTAAAAAGTCTTTCATCAGCAGGGGACAGAGACTCACCCAGAAGGAATATAACCTTTTCTGCATTTAGCGGTGCTATACCACAGATTCCGTGCAATGCACAGTTGTAGGACAGTTTTTCAGGGACAAAGGACTTCACATAGCATGGAGAGTCTCTACTCCAAGGTAGAGAAGCAGGTCCATGCAGTGCAAGGTCCTTTAAAACTTCAAATTGTGAATCCCAGCTTTGCACCAAAGAACGCACGAAAGCTCTGGTGTAGGGTGAGCTATTGGCCCTCGTTATTATGTGAACGCTGGCTGAACAGCAGGGGTCGACATCCCCAATCCAAGGAAGAGAGATTGGGTTGGGCCATTTTCCCCCAAACACCAAAATGGTGGCACTTCAGAGAGCATCACAACGACCCCCAGTGCAGGCAGGACCTGCTTAGACAAAACCCCATCCCTTTGTGCCTGGCAACTGTTTATTCACTGGGGCAGGGCAGACTGAGTCATCAGGCCTCTCCTTCAGACCAACACGGCCACACCTCACATGCACCAAGTAAACTAAAAAGACAATGCATCAAAATGACACCTGCAGTTCTCCCGGAGACAGAACCATGCTTACATTTTGTTCTTTTTTTTTTTTTTTTTTTTTTTCAATTCTTCTTTTTTACTTCTGTAATCAGCCTCATAATTTCTTGTCTTTTTTTTTTCAATTTCTTTTCTACTTTTTGGGGACCTCAGGCTTCATTACTCTTTTCTATTTCTTTCTTCTCTCTCTCTCTCTCTCTCTCTCTCTCTCTCTCTCTCTTTTTCTTTTCATTGTCTTTGAAATCAACCTTATAGGTTTTTTTTGATTCTCTGGGGGTTTTCTTGTTGCCTTTCTTATTCTCTTTTTTAGGGGACCAGCATTTTTTCCCTTTATCCAGGCCCACCTAGTTAAAGCTCCAAACACTCCCCACAGCAAGCAAGGAGGAGCTCTGCAGAGAACTGACCAGTGGGAAAGAGTAGCCAAAACGCAACAGCAGAAGGCATACAGCATACACCAGAAACACTCTCTGAAGTGCGAGGCCCTAGACAGCATATGACCCCTTTTTACTATTGCACTACTCTCAGGTGCAGGAAACATAACAAAGCTTTTAAAACACATGAGACAGAAATTTAGCCAAAAGGACAAGAGGGAGGAATTCTCCCCAAAAGAAAGGTCAAGAGTAAGTCACAGTCATTAACTTGCTCAAAACAGATATAAGCAATAGATCTGAACAAGAATTTAAAACACTCATATGACTACTAGCTGGTCTTGAGTAAAGCATAAAAGACACCAGAGAAACACTTGCTGCAGAGACCAAAGACCTAAGACTAGTCAGGATGAAATAAAAAATGCTATAACTGACAGGCAATACTGACTAGATACAGTCACCATGAGGACTGAAAGAGCAGAGCAGACACAGGTGATACAGAATATAAAATTATGGAAAACAATGAAACTGAAATGAAGAGGAAAGGAAACTATTAGATCATGAGGGAAGACTTAGAGAACTTAGTGATTTCATGAAATAAAACAATATCCATATCTTACAGGTCTCGTTAGAAGAGCAGAAAAAGGGGACAGAAAATTTATTTGAACAGATTATAGCTGAGAAGGGAGTGGCAGGAAATATTCAATGTGCTGAATAAGAAAAATATGCAGCCAAGAATTCTTTATCCAGCAAGGCTGTCATTCAAAATAGGAGAGAGAGTTTCCCAGACAAAAAAGATAATAATAATAATAATGATGATGATGATGATAAGGGAGTTTGTGACCACTAAAACTGCCCTAAAAGAATTTTTAAAAGGTCTTTCTGAGTGGAAAAAAAGAAGAGGAAAAAAAAAAAGACCAAAACAACAAAGACTACAACAGACAGAAAACATCACCAGAAACACCAACTCTACAGGTAACACAGTGGCACTAAATTCATATCTTTCTATAATCAATCTGCATGTAAATGGACTAAATACTCCAATTAAAGACATAGAATGGATTAAAAAAAAAAAAACAAGATGCATCTATATGCTGTCTACAAGAGACTCACTTTATAACTAAGGACATCTGCACATTGAAAGTGAGGGGATGGAGAACCATCCATCATGTTAATGGACATCAAAGGAAAGCTGGAATAGTCAAACCTATATCAGACAAACCAGACTTTAATTTTTTTTAATGTTTCTATATTTATTTTGAGGGAGAGAGAGCACAAGCAGAGGGGTGGGGCAGAGAGACGGGGGAGACACAATCTGAAGCAGGCTCCAGGCTTTGAGCTGTCAGCACAGAGCCCAGTGTGGGGTTCAAACCCACGGACTGTAAGATCATGACCCCAGCTGAAGTCAGATGCCCAATCAACTGGGCCACCCAGGAGCCTAAAACAAACAAGATTTTAAAACAACTGTAACAAGAGATGAAGAAGGGCAATAGATCATAATTAAGGGGACTATCCAGCAAGAAGATCTGACAATTATAAATATTTATGTCTCCAACTTGGTACACCTAAATATATAAATCAATTAATCACAAACATAAAGAAACTCATTGATAATAATACGAAAATGTAGGGACCTTAATACCACACTTACATCAATGGACAGAATATCTAAGCAGATAACCAACAAAGAAACAATGCCTTTGAATGACCTATTGAGCCAGATGGACTTAACATATATAATCAGAACATTTCATCCTAAAGCAGCAGAATACAATTCTTCTCAAGGGCACATGGATAGATGACATACTGGGTCACAAATCAGCCCTCAACAGGTATAAAAAGATCAAGATCATACCATGCATTTTTTAAGAACACAGTGCTATGAAACTTGAGATCAACCACAAGTAAAAAATTGGAAACAAGCCCTCAAATACATGGAGGTTAAACAACATTCCACTAAAGAATGAATAGGTTACTTAGGAAATTAAAGAAGAAATTTAAAAAATACGTGGTAGCATATGAAAATGAAAACACAACAGTCCAAATTCTTGGGATACATCAAAGGCAGTCCTAAGAGGAAAGTATACTGCAATTCAGGCCCATATCAAGAAGAAACAAAGGTTCCAAATACACAACCTAACATTAAATATAAAGGAGCTAGAAAAGGAGCAGCAAATAAAGCCTAAAGCCAGCAGGAAAAGGGAACAATAAAGATTAGAGCATAGGGGCGCCTGGGTGGCGCAGTCGGTTAAGCGTCCGACTTCAGCCAGGTCACGATCTCGCGGTCCGTGAGTTCGAGCCCCGCGTCAGGCTCTGGGCTGATGGCTCGGAGCCTGGAGCCTGTTTCCGATTCTGTGTCTCCCTCTCTCTCTCTGCCCCTCCCCCGTTCATGCTCTGTCTCTCTCTGTCCCAAAAATAAATTAAAAAAAAAAAAAAAAAAAAAAACGTTGAAAAAAAAGATTAGAGCATAAATGAATGATACACAACAAATAAAAGAAATAGTAGAACAAATCAATGAAACTAAGTGCAGGTTCTTTAAAAGAATTTTAAAAATTGATAAACCCCTAGCAACACTTATCAAAAAGAAAAAAGGGAGAAAATCCAAATAGATAAAATCATGAATAAAAGAGGAGAGATCACAACCAACACCACAGAAATACAAGAAATTAGAATAATATGAAAATTTAGATGCCAACAAACTAGGCAGTCTGGAAGAAATGGAAATGAATTTCTAGAAAATGATGCAACACCAAAACTCAAACAGGAAGTAATAGAAAACCTTACCATAACAAGTAAAGAAGTTGAATTGGTTATTAAAAATCTCCCAACAAACAAGAGTCGTGGGCCAGATGGCTTCCTGGGGTATTATTACCAGACAGTCAAAAAATAGTTCATACCTATTCTGCTCAAACTGTTACAAATATAGAAATGGAAGAAAAGCTTCCAAACTCATTCTATGAGGCCAGCATTACCTTGATTCAAAAATCAGACGAAGACCCCACTAAAAAATAGAATTATAGGCCAATACCCCTGATGAAACTGTATGCAAAAATTTTCAAGATACTAGCAAATCAATTCCAACAGACCATCAAAAGAATTATTCATCATAATCAAGTAGGGTTTATTCCTGGTAAGCAGGGATGGTTCAATATTTGCAAATCTACACCACATTAATAAAAGCAAGGAAAAGAATCATATGATCTTTTCAATAGATGCAGAAAAAGCATTTGACAAATACAGCATCTTTCTTGATTAAAAAAAAAAAAAAAAACACCTCAAGAAAGTAGGGATACAAGGAACATACCTCAACAACATAAAAGGCAATATAGCAAAGACCTAGATCTAATATCATCCTCATAGGGGAAAAGTTCTCCAGATGAGAAACATGACAGGTATGTTCACTCTCACCATTGGTGTTCAAAAATGTACTGGAAATCCTAACCTCAGCAATCAGGCAACAAAAAGAAATAAAAGGCATCCAAATCAGCAATGAAGAAGTCAACTTTCACTCTTTGCAAATGACATGATACTCTACTTGGAAAACCCTAAAGACTCCACCAAAAAACTGCTAGAACTGATACGTTAATTCAGCAAAATCGCAGGATATAAAATCAATGTACATAAACTGGTTGTATTTCTAAACACCAATGGTGAAGAAGCAGAAAGAGAAAGTAAGAAATTGATCCCATTGCCAATTGCACAAAACCCATGAGATGCAGAGGAATAACCTAACCAAAGAGGTACAAGATGTGTATGCTGAAAACTATAGAAGCTTATGAAAAATTGAAAACACAAATAAGTGGAAAACATTCCTTGTTCGTAGATTGGAAGAACAAATATTGTTAAAATGTCAATACTGCCCAAAGCAAGCTACACAGTCAATGAAATCCCTATCAATATAACACTAGAATTCTTCACAGAGCTAGAACAATCTTAAAATTTGTATCAAACCAGAAAAGACCCCAAATAGCCAAAGAAATGTTAAAAAAAGAAACCAAAGCTGGAAGCTTCACAATTCCAGACTTCAAGCTATATTACAAAACAGTAATCATCAAAAAAGTTTGGTACTGGCACAAGAACAGACACATAGATCAATGGAACAGAATAGAGAACCCAGAAATGGACCAACAAGTATATGATCAACTTTTCTTGACAAAACAGGAAAGAATATCCAATGGAAAAAGAGACAGTCTCTACAACAAATGGTGTTGGGAAAACGAGACGTGATAGACAGAAGAATGAAACTGGACCACTTTCTTACATCATAATCAAAAGTATTTCAGAAATCCTAAAAAACCTAAAAGTGAGTCAGGAAACCACCAAAATCCTAGAGGAGAAAATATAAAGGAACTCTTTGGCATCAGCCACAACAGCTTCCTACTCGACATGTCTCCAGAGGTTGGGATCTCATCAAGATAAAAGGCTTCTTCACAGCAAAGGAAACAATCAATAAAACTGAAAGGCAAATGATGAAATGGGAGAAGACATTTGCAAATGACATATCAGATAAAGGGCAAGTATCCAAAATCTATAAACAACTTACCAAACTCAACACCACCCAAAAAAACAAATAATCCAGTGAAGAAATGGGCAAAAGACATGAACAGACACGTTTCAAAAGACATCCAGATGACTAACAGACACATGAAAAGATGCTCAACATCATCATCAGAGAAATACAAATCGAAACCACAATGAGATACCACCTCACACCTGTCAGAATGGCTAAAATTAACAACTCAGGAAATGACAGATGTTGGCAAGGATGCCGAGAAAGGGGAAACACTTATGCATGTTAGTGGAAACGAAAAATGGTGAAGCCACTCTGGAAGAGAGTATGGGGGTTCCTCAAAAAATTAGAAATAGAACTACCCAGCAATTACACTGCTAGGTATTAACCCAAAGGATACAAAAATGCTGATTCAAAGGGGCCCGTGCACCCCAACAGTTACAGCACCACTATTGACAATAGCCAAATTATGGAAAGAACCCAAATGTCCATCAATTTTGAATGGGTAAAGAAGATGTGGTTTATATATACAATAGAATACTACTCGATGATCAAAAAGAATGAAACTTTGCCACTTGCAACAATGTGGATGAAACTGGAGTATATTACGCTAAGCAAATCAGAGAAATACATACACCATATCATCTGACTTATATGTGGAATTTAAGAAACAAAACAGGTGAGCATAGGGGAAGGAAAGGAAAAATAAGGAGGAATGCGTGGGTGGCTCAGTTGATTGGGCATCCGACTTCAGCTCAGATCATGATCTCATAGCTCCTGAGTTCAAGCCCCACATCAGAGTCTCTACTGTCAGCACAGTCACTGCTTTGGACCCTCTGTCTCCTTCACTCTCTCTCACTCTCTCTCTCTCTCTATCTCTCTGCTGCTCCCCAGCTCATTCTCTCTCTCTCTCTCAAATAAATAAGTAAGCTTTAAAAAAAGAGAGAGGGAAACAATTCATAAGAGACTCTTATATACAGAAAACAAACTGAGGGCTGTTGGAAGGGAGCTTTGTAAGGGGGTTGGCTATAATGGGTGGTGGGCATCAAGGAGGACACTTGTTGGGATGAGCACTGGATGTTGTATGTAAGTGATGAATCACTAGGTTCTACTCCTCAAACCAATACCACAATGTATGTTAACTAACTTGAATTTAAATGAATACATTAAAATACCAAAAAAAAAAAAAAACTTACTGAGAATTTCAAGATGATAAAAAAGCTTTAAATGAGGTGCACAGCCCTGTGTGGGGGCTCCAGTCACATGCACATGAAGCTGACCATATAATAAAAGAATATTGAAGACAATTTCATTTTGACTCGAGAAGAAAAATGACTTATAAACAAGACCTCAGAGAGACAAAACATAAAGAGAAAATGTACCGGTCATGACTTCATCAAAATATCATATTTCTAGACATCTGTGGGAACTGTAGATAAAATTGATGCGGGTGGTATTTTGAAAGGATGGAGACCACACTGCAGTTAGCTGTAGAACGGGACCCTTAGTTTGAACACGAGTCGCACAATTTATTGTAAAGCAGGAACATTTAATGGCAGTGAAATAAGCTGACAGTACACTCTGAGCATTTTCTCCACACGCAAGTGTCAACAATGTGAGACAAGGGAAGCATTCATAAACTGCACGGTGGTGGTCATTCCAATACATACATGGAAGTAAAATCACACCGTACACTTGAAACATATACAACTGTACTTGTCAATGATTCCTCAGTAACACTGAGGGGGAAACAGAAAAATTACATAAATCCTTTGAGCTCCTGTTATATTGAAAAGTAAATGTGATATCAGTACATCCCTCACTGAATGTTTGGAAAAATTAAATGATCATTTCATGTAAGAAACTCAAAACAATAGCTTCCACAATTAGAACATGATAAATGTTATTTCCATTCTATTTTTAACATATGCTTGAATGAGGAATATTTTTAAGTTTTTTTTTTTTTTTTTTTTTTATATTGAGAGACAGAGAAAGAATGTGAGCACAGGAAGGGGAGAGAATGAGGAGAGAGCAAGAATCCAAAGCAGGCTTCCTGTGTGGGCCCAGAACCCAATGTCAGGCTCCATCTCACAAACCATGAGTAAGCTACCTGAGCCAAAATCAACAGTTGGCTGGTTATCTGAATGGCCCACCAAAGTACGCCCTGAAAGAGGAATTTTTATCGTCATAAATATATAATGCATTCGTGCAAAGCAACAATAATGGATCTCAACACAAAGATGGACAGGGTACATGGTGTTTATAACTGTTATAAGAAAGTTTGCATGGATGTCAGATTGCATATATTCCTGGGATGAGGCTCACAGAATATTCTCACATAAAGGTTGCAGCAACAAGAGAGGATACACAAGGAGAGACCAGCCTCATTCCTTAGAGAAAGATGTGAGCCTTAGGATGTCTATTTTAAACAAATTTAACGCTATTACCAACAATGAAGAATCTAATTTGGAATAAATAAAAGCAATCCTACTTCTCCTTGTTCCTCTGTCTTGTTTTCCACAGGACCATAGTAAAAATTATGTAGAATGTTAAAGATTATCATCATCTGTACAGGTCAATGGAACATAACTGGCCTCCATTACTTCCAAACATTACCAAATTTCTTTCATTTTCTCACAAAGTTTTTCAGGGAAGTACCCATGATGAAAAAGGAAGAAAATGTAATTGCACTAAGAAAACAGAGGAGGCCCCTGACAATTGTGCTGTCCACAATTCTGCAAATAAGGAGGAAAAAGAAAAAAGAAAAATTTACGTCAGTGGGGAAAACAAAAAAAAGATGGAACTCAAGATAGCAACACCCAAGAGGAATTGTCTTGAATTGCAAGTATGGGAAAATACCCTGTTTATTCTCACAGCGATCATGCTCACACCCAGGGGACACTCTCTCCGTGTTTATATGCCTAAGGTCTGTGGCTCCTGAGAGGCAGGAAGAATGTCAGAAGGAGACAAAGACGTTTCTGAACATGAAGAGCTCATGCTGCAGTCTCAATACAAACAGTCACTTCAAATATCTTCCTGCCATTCTCAGCTGTTGAGAGTGTAAACCTGAGAAGCTGGGCAGGCTGTGAATCCGACAATCAGGTAAGAGAATGACTTAGGACTCGGGCTGAGAGGACCCCATATTTTCTGCATGCTTGTTTACATGCAAGTAAGCGCCCGATCTAGAGCTGGTTTCCTATTTTATGATGGATTCCTGATTGCATTTGTGGATTGGGAAGGCTCTTCATACACTTTTATTGCCATATCTCATTCTCAACTCAGCAGGCCTGGTTCTCTAAATATTCTCCAGAGTAAATATGTAATCTCTCAGCATTAAAACTGCAGTGAAATAAATGACTGAGTAAGGACAAGTCTGATTAGAAATTGTCTTTAAATGTTAGAAAAAGGTTTCTTCCCCAAATGAATTTTTGATCCAATTTTGTTTGGTGAGTCAGAGAACCCAAAATGATATTTGCCATAGCATTTGTATCTTACACAGGAGAGGTAGGATTAACAGTGTGCAAAACATACTGTCAAAGAAAGCTACTCTGACCTACATGAAGCCAGCCTTTTACAGAGGTACAGCACAGATCGGGTATGTTCTCTAAATTTTCTCCAGCTCTAAGGACTAGAAACCCCTTCAGGCTATGGAGAAATACTTCCTGATCAACCCACTCCTTTATTCCTCTCACATTAAATCTTTCTATTCTCCTCTCAGGGATTTCCCAAACTTAGAAAGATGTGCCTTTTTAAAAATGTTTACTTATTTTTGAGACAGAGCAGGAGGGAGACAGAGTATGAGGGAGAGAGAGAGAGAGAGAGACACAGAATCTGAAGCAGGCTCCAGGCTTTGAGCTGTCAGCACAGAGCCCCACATGGGACTTGAACTCACAAGCCATGAGATCATGACCTGACCAAAGTTGGATCCCAACCAACTGAGCCACCCAGGCGCCCAAGATTTGCCTTTTTACAAGAGGCAATCCCACACCTGGATATTAATTCAGACCTCCTTGCATTGGTGTCATTCTTCCCTTGTCTATTTTTCTTAATTAAAAATCCTTCAGGTGCTTTCTTACAATGCCTGGATACAGCAGTCTGGGCAAGTAGTTAATTAGAGTTCATTAGAACCCCCATTAGAGTTCATTAAGGAGATGAGAGGACACTTGTATCAGAAGGTAGATGTGCACAGCCAGAGAAGATGGTAGGTTGGCTACGTGCTCTGAGTCTCTGGGAGAAAGAAACATATTAATGACAAATCAAATGAGGGGGAAAAATGGTGGACCAATGGCCCATAACCAACAGTTCACCTTAATATCTAATAGTCTAATGAGGCAAATCCTATAAAAGGTCTGATGTGGGAACTGTGTAAAACAACAATGCTCTCCCTCAAAGTACCATTGTGTAGACGGGAAAATCCTCCACTACAAAGTCTCTGATTCTCAACAGGGGTACGCTCCAGAGAGTAATTCATCCTTTCTCTTAAGCGATGCTGAATCAAACCTCAGTCACTGCATTTCTCCTCCTGGGAGTCACAGACATCCAAGCACTGCAGCCTTATCTCTTCGTGGTTTTCCTTGCAATTTACGTGGTCAGTGTGGTTGGCAATGGAGCAGTCGTCCTGGTTGTCGTCTCTGATCCAAGACTCCATTTACCCATGTATTTCTTCCTGGGAAATCTGTCGTGTCTAGATATCTGCTACTCCACGGTGACACTGCCAAAGATGCTGGAGAACTTCTTCTCTACACACAAGGCAATTTCCTTCTTGGGATGCATAACCCAGCTTCACTTCTTCCACTTCCTGGGCAGCACGGAGGCCATGCTGTTGGCCGTGATGGCCTTTGACCGCTTTGTGGCCATCTGCAGGCCACTGCATTACTCTGTCATCATGAATTACCAGCTCTGTACCCAGATGGCTGTCACAGTCTGGACCATTGGTTTTTTCCATGCCCTGTTGCACTCCATGATGACCTCTCGCTTGAACTTCTGTGGTTCTCATCAGATCCATCACTTCTTCTGTGATGTCAAGCCTTTGCTGGAGTTGGCCTGCGGGAACACGGAGCTCAACCAGTGGCTTCTCAACACGGTTACCGGGACCATTGCCATGGGCCCCTTCTTCCTAACACTTCTCTCCTACTTCTCCATAATCATCTCTCTTTTCTCCAAGACCCACTCCTGTAGTGCGCTCCGCAAAGCACTGTCCACGTGTGCCTCTCACTTCATGGTGGTCATTCTTCTCTATGCTCCTGTTATCTTCACTTACATATCTCCTACCTCAGGCAGCTCCATGGACCAGGACCAGGTCGCTGCCATCATGTACACTGTGGTCACTCCTATGCTGAACCCACTGATCTATACACTGAGGAACAAGGACGTGAAGGCTGCCTTGAGTAGTGTCTTCAGTAGGAGGGGCGACCTGAACACATCTAGAGCACACTTCTAAGACAGGAAGCAATAGGCGATGATAAAGTTGGTGTGTGAGGTTAGACTGCTTCTCAGATCATGTACAATATGTATAACAGGTCGAGCTGTCCAAAGAAAAGATAAATGGGAAGTCCAGCCTGATTGTGTTAACCAAAGCATGACTAGGTAACATAATGGAAACATGAACCCATCGGACACCAACCATGGAATCCTAATGTTCAATTTGTGTTTGGAATATCAGTTAATGAAACTTATTTTTTTTATGTATTCTTATGGATTCTCTAAAGAAGTCAGGAATAGAAATATGCCTATATTAACTGTATGTCAGTACACAAATACTACCCAGGGATGTTTATCTTTTTTTCTTTTTAAGTTTTTATATATACTGAGAGAGAGACAGAGAGAGAGACACAGAGCTTGAGGAGGGGAGAGGCAATGAGGCGGAGACAGAATCTGAAGCATGCTACAGGCTCTGAGTTGTCAGCACAGAGCCTGATGCGGGGCTTGAACATAGGAACAGTGGGATCATGACCTGAGTGGAAGTCAGAGTCTTAATGGATTGAACCACCCAGGTGCCCCAGGGCTATTTATCTTTGTGGTCCTTCTCAGTTAATGTATTTAAATGTGAGCAATAAAATTCTTATCCTGTTATATTTTGAGGAGTTGAATTTAACCACTGATAATAAGAAATGGTAATTTACAAATGAGTTAAGAGGAAGCTTCAACCAGTACATCATGACTTCTTTTTTCCCTAACCTAGAGACAAGTAAGTTATTAAAACAAATGATTTAAGCACTAACTGACAGGGAGAAAATAGACAATTGTTTATCTAAAGTGTTGTGGTTCCTCTATCTCCAGAGATTTTTTAAAGTCAACTAGATAAACTGTACAGGATGGCTATTAAACATTGTTGAAAGTGGGGACGGAATGAAATTAAAATTTCTGAATCCCTCACTAGCTAATCAGCTGGTAATTTTTCCCTCAGTGTTTGCTCATGGAAAATATTGAGTTTCAAAACACTTTTTTTTTTTTTTTTGGTTTTACTATTTCTATGACAATTTCCAGTGACTGTTATGATGCAATATGACATAATACTGATGAAATGTGCAGAATTTATCAAAATGTTGTCTTGTTTTCCTTACTTGTCACCAAACCCAAATGTAACAAAAACAACTAAGTCATAATTGCTGAGACATTTCTGGAGCTAATGTCGGGAGGCACTGTGTTCCCCATTTGCTGAATCCCGGGGGTGGTTTCTGTGCATGAGGGATGGTGGGAGAAGCATTTATGACTATTTATAGATGCAGGTGAAGACTGTGATAGGCCTTTATGAGCTCAGGGACTGACTGTTCAAATTCTCTGCATCCACTTTTGTGAACACAAACAGTGTGGTTTGATCTCATCCCTGTTTTTAGTCCCTCAATTCTACTTTTGTTTAGAAAAAAAAATAAAATGTGTCTGTGGAGAAGGCATTTCTACCCTGAACTGTCTCCAGCCCATCATTTCTGTTGATCAGAATTGTTTACAAAATCCAAGCTCCACGCAGGCCGTGAACCAGAGAAGAACACGTCATTATCTGGTTGGCTACTGCTGCATAACACACTAGCATCCCCAAACACAGAAGCTGAAGACACCTATACCAGGAAGTTGCATTCTTCTGAGGCTCAGGAATTGGCAAGAACACGGCAGGGCAGGGCTGGTTCTCCTCGATCATGCTTGTGCCGTGGCTGAGCTGACGTGAGCATCCTCGCGTGGAAGAGCTGAGAGCTGGCAAAGTCTCTGTCTGGGTCTCCCTTGGTCCGCTCTCTCCAAATGGCTGTTCTGTGCTTTTGCAGCATGGAGGCCTCAGGCTTGACACTCTACGGGGGGGCCAACAGACCACGGCAAAAGCTGCCAGTCATCTCTCCAACAAACCCAAGAACCAGTATTGACATCACCTGTACTATTCTCTCTTGGACAAAATGGTCACAGGCCTAACAAACTTTATAGAGAAGAAATCCCTACCTTTCATGGGAAAGAACATCAAAAAAAATTTTTGTGGACATCTTTAATCCACTCTAGTCCAACTCTAATAATTAACATTGTCTCCACATACAAATCACACTTACTCTCCCTCCAAATAATACTAAAATCTCATCCCGTTGCAGTATTAGTCAGAGTCTATGTCTTTTCACCTACATTGGGTCAAGGTACAGATGAGGCTTGTTGGGTCCAGTTTCTCAAGCTTCGTTCCTTTTTATCTCAAGAACTTCAAACCGATGTGTCCAATTATCTGCCTTAGGTAGACACAGACATACATTTGGGTACGTTATGGAATGTTTTTCCGTCGTGAGAAAAAAAGGAAATCTCACCATTTGTGAGAATACAGATGGACCTTGAAGCTCCTTGCTAAATGAAATAAGTCAGGCAGAGAAAGACAAATACCATATATTTCACTTATACGTGGAATCTAAAAACGGAAAACAAAGAACTGAAACACAAACTGAAAGAGACTCATAGCCACAGAGAACAAACTGGTGGTTGCCAGAGGGCAGGAAGGTGGGTGGATGGGTGCAATAGAAGAAGGGGATTAAGGATACAAACTTCCAGTATAAAACAAATAAATCACAGAGGTTAAAAGTACAGCAGAGGGAATATAGTCAATCATATTTAATAATGTTGTATAGTGACTATACTAACTGTGGTAAACATTCCAAAATGTATATAAATGTTGAATCACAGCGTGACTCCACAACAGCATGAAATGAATGAGGTATGTGGAAGTGAATTGTGAGGGAGAAAAATGGCAGTGCCTTGGAAGGGAGGGAACCCATTCCATGGAGAGACAAAAGGGAGAGAAAGAGAGAGGGGTTGAGAAAGTGCAGCAGTGAGTTCACACCAGAGCAAAACCTCTCCAGACCACACACTGGGGAGCGACAAATACTGAGTGTCCCAGTTCTTTTTTGCAAACAACTGTGGAGCTCAAATTCTGAGGTTTTTAAAGTGGGTGACTTTCTCAGGAGCTGAGCCGTGGTACGTGCTCCTGGGGAGAGGGGAGCTGGCCCCGGAGTGCACAGTGTGGTGTAGGGATCACCAAAGAGAACTGGGAGAGAACAGTCCCCCTCCTGGAGTGCCTGAGAAAAGGGTATGTTGCCTCCCCATGGACAAAAGACCTGAAAGTGCTACTAAAATGTCTTTCATCAGCAGGGGACAGAGGCACATGCAGAGGGAACATAAAATTTTCTGTGTTTAGTGGTACTACACCATAGATCCCCTGCACTGTGCAGGCGTGGAACAGTTTTCCAGGGACAAAGGACTTCGTGCAGTGAGGAGAATCTCTATTCCAGTGGAGAGAAACGGGTCTGTGCGGTGCAAGGTCCTTTAAAACTTGAAATAATGAATCCCAGCTCCACGTCAAAGAAACAACATAGGGGAATTGTGGTGCAGGGTGAACTGAAGGCTCTCGCTATTCTGTGAAGGCTTTCTGAAGGCTCTCCGGTCTAGTACCGGAGATTGGTGTGGCACCATTTTCCCCACAAAACCAAAAGGGTGGAACTTCAGAGTGCAGCACAGTAACCCCATGGAGGTAGGACCCACCTACCCAACACCACCCCTCTCCTTTCCAGGTGCCTGCTAACTGCTTATTTACTGTGGCAGGACTGAGTCTGAGCCAACGCTGCCAGCATCTATCCAGAACGGCACGGGCAGGACCCCACATGCACCAAGTGCGCTACGAATAGTGAGTCAAAATGACACCTGCAGTTATGGTGGAGATATGACCATCCTTACCTTTTTTCTTTTTTTTTTCTTTCTTATTTTTACTTTTGTAATCATGCTCATAATTTCTTGTTTGTTATTTATTTGCTTTTCTATATTTTGTACAATGAGCTTTATTCTTTTCTATTTCTTTCTTTTTTCTTGACTTCTTTTGTTTTTTACTTTTGTTTTCTGTGGAATCAGCCTTATAATTTTCTGATTATCTGGTTGGTTGTTTTCTTTAGGTTTTTCGGTGTGTGTGTGTGTGTGTGTGTGTGTGTGTGTGTATGTGTGTGTGTGTGTGTGTGTGTGTGTGTGTGTGTGTGTTCCCTTTCTTGTTTTCTTTTTTTAGGGGATGAAGGTTTCTTTATTTTTCCCTTTTTCCACACTTGTTATGAAAACCAAAGCAAAGCACATCTAGTTAAAGTTCCAAACACCCCCCACTGCAAGCAAGGAAGATCTCTGTACAAGGCTGACCAATGGGAAGGAGCAGCCAAAACACAACAGCAGAGAGCACACAGCATACACCAAGAACACTTCCTAAAGGACAGGTCCTGGACAGTATATGATCATTTTTAATATAATAGTACACTAGGGGAGAAAACATAACAAGCTTTTAAAACATGCAAGACAAAAACATGGCCAAAATGACAAGACAGAAGTATTCACCCCAAAACACAGGTCAAAAATAAATCACAGCAAGGGACTTGCTCAAAACAGATATAAATAATATATCTGAACAGAAATTTAGAAGAACAGTCATAAGACCACTAACTCAGCTTAAAAAAAGCATAGAAAACACCAGAGAATCCTTTGCTGCAGATCAAAGACCTAGGAATAATCAGGATAAATTTTTAAAATGCTATAACAGTATAGAGGTCCCTCAAAAAACTACAAATAGCGCTTCATAGTTTCACTTCTAGAGGAAACTGGATTTAATTTCAATTCTATTTCATTCTATTTGCAAGTCCATCTATTCATTTTTTTCCTTTTTCTTCATGAATACAGAAAAAGAAAAAAAATTATTTTCCGTTTTAACAAAAAAAATTTTTGTTTTTTTCTCCTACATTTTTCACTTTTTTGTAAACTTTTAAAATTCTATTTTACTTCCATCATTTCATTTTCTTTCTTGTATACACTTTTTTTTAATTTTCAAACACTTTCCTTATTTTTTTCTATCCTTTTTTTCTCTATTCGTCAAGCTTCTTTCAACAACGTGAACAAAACATATCTAAGATCTAGTATCCTTTATTTGGTTTTTTTTTGTGTTGTTATTAATTTTTATTTTCATTTTTTTTACTTTTAAATTCCTTTTCTTCCTTGAAAACGATAAAATGAAGGAATTCACCCCAAAAGAAAGAAAAGGAAGCAATGACAGAAAGGGACTTAGTCAACAAAGATACAAGCCAGATGTCTGAACCAGAACTTAGAATCCAATCGTAAGAATACTAGCTGGGGTTGAGAATACAAAAGAATCCCTTTCTGCAGAAATAAAAGAAATAAAACGTAGTCAGAATGAAATAAAAAATGTTGTAACTGAGCTGCAATCTCAAATGTATGCCACAGCAGAAAGGATGACTGAGACAGAGGAGCGAATCCATATATTTTTTAATTTCTTCTCTAATTGCCTGGTTGACCCACTCATTCGTTAGTAGGGTGTTCTTTAACCTCCATGCTTTTGGAGGTTTTCCAGACTTTTTCCTGTGGTTGATTTCAAGCTTCATAGCATTGTGGTCTGAAAGTATGCATGGTATAATTTCAATTCTTGTAAACTTATGAAGGGCTGTTTTGTGACCCAGTATATGATCTATCTTGGAGAATGTTCCATGTGCACTCGAGAAGAAAGTATATTCTGTTGCTTTGGGATGCAGAGTTCTAAATATATCTGTCAAGTCCATCTGGTCCAATGTATCATTCAGGGCCCTTGTTTCTTTATTGACCGTGTGTCTAGATGATCTATCCATTTCTGTAAGTGGGGTGTTAAAGACCCCTGCAATTACCACATTCTTATCAATAAGGTTGCTTATGTTTATGAGTAATTGTTTTATATATTTGGGGGCTCCGGTATTCGGCGCATAGACATTTATAATTGTTAGCTCTTCCTGATGGATAGACCCTGTAATTATTATATAATGCCCTTCTTCATCTCCTGTTACAGCCTTTAATTTAAAGTCTAGTTTGTCTGATATAAGTATGGCTACTCCAGCTTTCTTTTAGCTTCCAGTAGCATGATAAATAGTTCTCCATCCCCTCACTCTCAATCTAAAGGTGTCCTCAGATCTAAAATGAGTCTCTTGTAGACAGCAAATAGATGGGTCTTGTTTTTTTATCCATTCTGATACCCTATGTCTTTTGGTTGGCGCATTTAATCCATTTACATTCAGTGTTATTATAGAAAGATACGGGTTTAGAGTCATTGTGATGTCTGTATGTTTTATGCTTGTAGTGATGTCTCTGGTACTTTGTCTCACAGGATCCCCCTTAGGATCTCTTGTAGGGCTGGTTTCGTGGTGACAAATTCCTTCAGTTTTTGTTTGTTTGGGAAGACCTTTATCTCTCCTTCTATTCTAAATGACAGACTTGCTGGATAAAGGATTCGCAGCTGCATATTTTTTCTGTTTAGCACACTGAAGATATCGTGCCAGTCCTTTCTGGCCTGCCAAGTTTCAAAAGAGAGATCAGTCACAAGTCTTATAGGTCTCCCTTTATATGTGAGGGCACGTTTATCCCTTGCTGCTTTCAGAATTTTCTCTTTATCCTTGTATTTTGCCAGTTTCACTATGATATGTCGTGCAGAAGATCGATTCAAGTTACGTCTGAAGGGAGTTCTCTGTGCCTCTTGGATTTCAATGCCTTTTTCCTTCCCCAGTTCAGGGAAGTTCTCAGCTATAATTTCTTCAAGTACCCCTTCAGCACCTTTCCCTCTCTCTTCCTCCTCTGGGATACCAATTATGCGTATATTATTTCTTTTTAGTGTATCACTTAGTTCTCTAATTTTCCCCTCATACTCCTGGATTTTTTATCTCTCTTTCTCTCAGCTTCCTCTTTTTCCATAATTTTATCTTCTAGTTCACCTATTCTCTTCTCTGCCTCTTCAATCCAAGCCGTCGTCATTTCCATTTTGCTTTGCATTTCGTTTAAAGCGTTTTTCAGCTCCTCGTGACTGTTCCTGAGTCCCTTGATCTCTGTAGCAAGAGATTTTTGCTGTCCTCTATACTGTTTTCAAGCCCAGCGATTAATTTTATGACTATTATTCTAAATTCACTTTCTGTTATATTATTTAAATCCTTTTTGATCAGTTCATTAGCTGTTGTTATTTCCTGGAGATTCTTCTGAGGGCAATTCTTCCGTTTGGTCATTCTGGATAGTCCCTGGAGTGGTGAGGACCCGCAGGGCACTTCCCCTGTGCTGTGGTGTATAACTGGAGTTAGTGGGCGGGGCCGCAGTCCGACCCGATGTCTGCCCCCAGCCCACTGCTGGGGCCACGGTCAGACTGGTGTGTGCCTTCTCTTCCCCTCTCCTAGGGGCGGGATTCACTGTGGGGTGGCGTGTCCCGTCTGGGCTACTTGCACACGGCCAGGCTTGTGTTGCTGGGGATCTGGCGTATTAGCTGGGGTGGGTAGGCAAGGTGCACGGGGGCTGGAGGGGCAGGCTTAGCTCGCTTCTCCTTAGGTGATCCACTTCAGGAGGAGCCCTGTGGCAGCGGGAGGGAGTCAGATCCGCTGCCGGAGGTTTGGCTCCGCAGAAGCACAGAGTTGGGTGTTTGCGCGGAGCCAGCAAGTTCTCTGGCAGGAACTGGTTCCCTTTGGGATTTTGGCTGGGGGATGGGCGGGGGAGATGGCGCTGGCGAGGCCTTTGTTCCCCGCCAAGCTGAGCTCTGCCATCCGGGGGCTCAGCAGCTCTCCCTCCCTTTGTCCTCCAGCCTTCCCGCTTTCCGAGCAGAGCTGTTAACTTATGACCTCCCAGACGCTGAGTCGCGCTTGCTGTCGGAACACAGTCCGTCCGGCCCCTCCGCTTTTGCCAGCCAGACTCGGGGGCTCCGCTTGGCCGGCGAGCCGCCCCTCCGCCCCGGCTCCCTCCCGCCGGTCCGTGGAGCGCGCACCGCCTCGCCGCCCTTCCTACCCTCTTCCGTGGGCCTCTCGTCTGCGCTTGACTCCGGAGACTCCCTTCTGCTAATCCTCTGGCGGTTTTCTGGGTTCTTTAGGCAGGTGTAGGTGGAATCTAAGTGATCAGCATGACGTGCGGTGAGCCCAGCGTCCTCCTACGCCGCCATCTTCCAGAGGAGCGAATCAAGTGACACAGAAGACAAACTTATGGAGAAAAATGAAGCAGAAAAAAAGAGGGACACTAAGGCAAAAGAGCACAATATAAAATTAGAGAACTCAGTGACTCATTAAAAAAGGAATAACATCCAAATCATAGGGGTCCCAGGAGATGAAGAGAGAGAAAAGGGCATAGAAGGTTTATGTCAACAAAATAGAGTAGAAAACTCTCCTAACCTGGGGAAAGACACAGACATCAAAATCCAGGAAGCACAGAGAACTCCCATTAGATTCAAAAAAAACGACCATCAACAAAGCATATTATACTGAAATTCACAAAATACTCAGCCTAGGAAAGAATTATGAAAGCAGCAAGGGAAAAAAAAAAAGTCCTTAAACTATAAGAGAAGACAGATCAGGTTTGCAGCAGACCTATTCCCATGAACTTGGCAAGCTAGAAAGGAGTGGCAGGATATATCCACTGTGCTAAATCAGAAAACTATGCAGCCAAGAATTCTTTATCCAGCAAGGTTATCATTCAAAATAGAAGGAGAGGTAAAAAGTTTCCCAGACAAATAAAAATTACATGAGTTTGTGACCACTAAACCAGCCCTGCAAGAAATTTTAAGGGGGGGTTTATGAGGCAACAAAAGATGAAAAAATAAAAATAAAAAAGACCAAAAGCAACAAAGACTGTAAAGGACCAGAGAACACCGCCATAAGTTCCAATCTACAGGCAACATAATAGCAATCAATTCACACCTTTCAGGACTCACTCTAAATATCAATGGACTAAACGCTCCAATCAAAAGACATAGGATAAAAAAGACATAGGATAACAGAATGGATAAGAAAACAAGACCCATCTATATGCTGTTTACAAGAGACCCATTTTAGATCTAAATGCACCTACGGATTGAAAGTAAGGGATGGATAACCATCCATCATGCTAATCACTCCAAAAGAAAGCCAGAGTAGCCATACTTTTGTCAGAAAAATCTAGATTTTAAAATAAACACTGTAACAAGAGATGAGGAAGGGCATTATATCGTAATTAAGGGTTCTATCCAATAAGAAGATCTAACAATTGTAAAAATTTATGCTCCAAAAGTGGCAGTGGCCAAATATATAAATCGATTAATCACAAACATAAAGAAACTCAATAGTAATACCATAATAGGAGGGTATTTCAACACCCCACTTACAACAATGGACAGATCATCTAAACAGAAAATCAACAAGGAAATAATAGCTTTGAATGACACACTGGACCACATGGACTTCACAGATATATTCAGAACATTTCATCCTAAAGCAGAATACATATTCTTCTCCAGTGCACATGGAACATTCTCCAAAATAGGTCACATACTGGGACACAAAACAGTCCTCAAGAAGTACCAAAGATCGAGATCATACTGTGCATATTTTCAGACCACAACGCTATGAAACTCGAAATCAAACATAAGAAAAAATTTGGAAAGAAAACAAATACTTGGAGACTAAACAACATCCTACTAAGGAATGAATGACTAACCAGGAAGTTAAAGAGGAAATTAAAAAGTACATGGAAGCCAAAGGCAATGATAACACCACAGCCTAAAACCTCTGGGATGCAGCAAAGATGGTCATAAGAGGGAAGTATATACCAATCGAGGCCATCCTAAAGAAGAAAGAAAGGTCGCAGATATACAACCTAACCATACACCTCAAACACCTGGCAAAAAAACAGCAAATAAAACCCCAAACCAGCAGAAGACATGAAATAATAAAGATTAAAGCAGAAATCAATACTATTAAAAAAAAAAAAAAAACAGTAGAAGGGATCAATCAAACCAGGAGCTGGTTCTTTCAAAGAATTAACAAAAATTGATAAACCCCTAGCCAGTTTGATCAAAAAGAAAAAGGGAAGGACCCAAATAAATAAAATCAAGAAGGAAAGAAGAGAGATTACAACCAACACTGCAGAAACACAAACAATAATAGGAGAATATTATAAGAAATTATACACCAAAAAAATTAGCAATCTGGAAAAAATGGACAAATTCCTAGAAACATAAACTACCAAAACTGAAACAAAAAGAAATAGAAAAGTGGAACAGACCCATACCAGTAAAGGAATCGAATCAGTAATCAAAAATCTCCCAACAAGCAAGAGTCCAGGGCCAGATAGCTTTCCAGAGGAATTCTACCAAACATTTAAAGAGTTAACACACCTATTCTTTTGGGGCTGTTTCAAAAAATAGACATGGAAGGAAACTCATTCTATGAGGCCAGCATTACCTTGATTCCAAAGCCGGACAGAGACCCCACTAAAACGGAGAACTACAGACCAATTTCCCTAATTAACATGGAGGCAAGAATCCTTAACAAGTTACTAGCCAACCGGATCCAACAATACATTAAAAGAATTATTCACAATGACCAAGTGGGATCTATGCCTGGGATGCAGGGCTGGTTCAATATCCACAAAACAATCAATGTGATACATCACATTAATAAAAGAAAGGACAAGAACCACGTGATCCTCTCAATAGATGCAGAGAAAGCATTGGACAAAATACAGCATCTTTTCTTGATAAAAACCCTCAAGAAAGTACAGTTAGAAGGATCGTACCTCAAGATCATAAAGCCATATATGAAAGACCCACCACTAATATCTTCATCAAAAACTGAGAGCTTTCCCTGTAAGGTCAGGAACACGACAGGGATGCCCACTGTCACCACTGTTATTCAACATAGTATTGGAAATCCTAGCCTCAGCAGTCAGACAACACAAAGGAATAAAAGTCATCCAAATAGGCAAGGAGGAATTCAGACTTGCACTCTTCACAGACGACATGATACTCCACGGAAAACCCAAAATACCCCACTAAAAAAAAAAAAAAAAAAACTGCTAGAGTGGATCCATGAATTTAGCAAAGTCATAGGATATAAAATCAATGCATAGAAATCAGTTGCATTCCTACACACCATAATGAAGCAACAGAAAGAGAAATCAAGGAATTGACCCCATTGACAATTGAACCAAAAACCATAAAATACCTAGGAATAAATCTAACCAAAGAGATGAAAAATCTATAAACTTAAACCTATAGAAAGCTTTGAAATAAATTGAAGACACTAAAAAATGGAAAAATATTCCATGCTCCTGGATTGTAGAACAAATTTTGTTAAAATGTCAATGCTACCGAAAATAATCTATGTACTCAATGCAATACCTATCAAAATAACACCAGCATTCTTCACAGAGCTAGAAAAAACAATCCTAAAGGTTGTATCAAACTAGAAAAGACTCTGAATAGCCAAAGCAATCTTGAAAAAGAAAATGAAAGCAGGAGGCATCACAATCCTGGACGTCAAGATGTATTAGAAAGCTGCAATCAAGACAGTATGGTATTGGCAAAAAAACAGACACTCAGATCAATGGAGCAGAATAGAGAACCCAGAAATGGACCCACAAACATATGGCCAACTACTTTTGTCAAAGAAAGAAAGAATATCCAATGGAATAAAGACAGTCTCTTCAGCAAGTGGTGCTGGGAAAACTTGACAGTGACAAGCAGAAAAATGAACCTGGACCACTTTGGTACACCAGACACAAAAATAAATTTAAAATAGATGAAACGCCTAAACGTAAGACAGGAAGACATCAAAATCCAAGAAAAGAAAGCAGGCAAAAACATCTTTGACCTTGGCTGCAGCAACTTCTTACTCAACACATCTCCAGAGGCAAGGGAAACAAAAGCAAAAATGAACTATTGGGACCTCATCAAATAAAAAGGTTCTGCACAGCAAGGGAAACAATCAGCAAAACCTAAAGGCAACCAACAGAACGGGAGAAGATATTTGCAAATGACATATCAGATAAAGGGTTAGTATCCAAAATATATAAAGAACTTATCAAACTCAACTCCCAAAAAACAAATAACCCAGTTAAGAAAACAGCAGAAGACATAAATAGATACTTCTTCAAAGAAGACATCCAGATGACTAACAGACTCATGAAAAAATATTCAACATCACTCATCATAAAGGGAAATACAAACTAAACCCACAATGAGATACCACCTCACACCAGTCAGAATGACTGAAATTAACAACTCAGGCAACAACAGATGTTGGCAAGGATGTGGAGAAAGAGGATCCCTTTTGCACTGCTGGTGAGAATGCAGACTGGTGCATCCGCTCTGGAAAACAGTATGGAGGTTCCTCAAAAAATTAAAAACAGAACTATCCAATGACCCAGTAATTGTATTACTAGGTATTTATCAAAGGGATATCGGTGTGCTGTTCCAAAGGAACACATTCACCCCAAGGTTTTTGCAGCTGTATAGACAATAGCCAATGTGTGGAAAGAGCACAAAGCCCACCAACAGATGAATGGATAAAGAAGATGTGGTATATATACACAATGGAGTATTACTAGGCAATGAAAAAGAATGAAATCTTGCTATTTGCAGCTATGTGGATGGGACTAGAGGGTATTATGCTAAATGAAATTAGTCACTCAGAGAAACACATATATCATATGAGTTCAGTCATATGAGGAATTTAAGATACAAAACAGAGGAACATAAGGGATGGGAAGCAAAAATAATATAAAAAGAGGGTGGGGGGCAAAACGTAAGAGACTCTTACATATAGAGAACGAACAGAGGGTTGTTGGAGGAGTTGTGGGGGTGGGGGCAGGCTACATGGGTAAGGGGCATTAAGGAAGACATTTGTTGGGAGGAGCACTGGGTGTTATAAACAGAGGATGAATCACTGGAATCTACTCCTGAAATCATTGTCACACTATATGCTAACTACGTTGGATGTAAATTTAATTAATTAATTAATTAATTAATTAAAATATATATAGGTGCAATTGTAAGAATGGTACTGTCAAATTGCCTTCCATAAATATTGGAGGGCAATTCCTACCAGAAATATATGAATGCCTTTGTCATTGTCTTGCCAATATGTCAACCTTTGATATTTGTCAAGCTGATAGCTGAAAAATAGTATTTAATTTTATTTTTAACTTACATTTCCCTTAGTAGGAAGTTTTAAAAATTTTCATGTTTAAGACACATTTGTATTTTTATTTTTTGTGAATTGTTTACTCATAAATTACGTTGATTCTTAAAAAACAAACAAAAAACTACAACTAGAACGACCCTATCACCCAGCAAATGCAACACTAGGTATTTATCCTAAGGATACAAAAATGCTACTTCAATGGGGTAATTGCACCCCAATGTTTATAGCAGCACTACCAACAATAGCCAAATTATGGCAAGAACCCAAAAGTCCATCGAATGTCGAGTGAATAAAGAAGATGTGGTATATATATATGCAAGGGAATATTACTTGGCGATCCAAAAGAATGAAATCTTGCCATTTGCAACAAGGTGGATGGAATTAGAGGGTATTATATTAAGCAAACTAAGTCAGAGAAAGACGAACATCATATGATTTCACTCATAAGTAGGGTTTCAGGGTAAAATGGTGACCATATGGGAAGGAAAAAAAATAGAAAGGGAAACACACGACAAGAGACTCTTAATGATAGAGGACAAACTGAGGGTTGCTGGAGGGGAGGTTTGTGGAGGTATGGGCTAATTGGGCAAGGGGCATAAAGGATGGCACTTGTTAGGCTGAGCACTGGGTGTTGTATACAGGTGATGAATCACTAAATTCTACTCCTGAAATCATTATTACACTGTATGTTAACTAACTTCTATTTAAATAAATATAAAATAAAAATCAGAGAGGGAGGCAAACCATAAAAGACTCTTAACTACAGTAACAAACTGAGGAGGTGGGTAGGGGATGGGCTAAATGGGGGATGGGAATTAAGGAGGTTACTTGTTGGGATGAGCACCGTGTATTATATGTAAGTGATGTATCACTGGGTTCTACTCATGAAACCAACACTACACTGTATGTTAACAAACTTGAATTTAAATGAATACATTAAAATATATTTTAAAAAAAACAAAGTTACTGAGAATTTCAAGATGATAAGAAAAAAGCTTTAAATGTGTGGGGACTGCAGTCACATGCCCATGAAGCTGACCATATAATAAAAGAATATTGAGGACAATTTTGTTTTGACTTGAGGAGGAAAATGACTTATAAACAAGACCTCAGAGAGACAAAACATAAAGATAAATGTGCTAGGCATGACTTCATCAAAATATCATATTTCTAGACATCTGTGGAACTGCAGATAAAATTGAGGTGGGCGGTATTTTGAAAGAATGGACCGCACTGTAGTTAGCTGCAGAACTGGACTCTTAGTTTGAACACCAGTCACACAATTTATTACAAAGCAGGAACATTCAATGGCAGTGAAATAAGCTGACAGTACACTCTGAGCATTCTCTCCACACTCAAGTGTCAACAATGTGAGACAAGGGAAGCATTCATGATATTCATGGCGGTGGTCATCCCACCACATATATATATGAAAGTCAAATCACACTGTACACTTGAAACATATACAACTATACTTGTCAATGATTCCTCAGTAACATGGGGGGGAACAGCAAAATTACTTAAATCATTTGAGCTCCCCTTTTCTTATAACTAGGAATGATTTTAGTACTTCTCATGCTGGGTGTTTGGAAGAAAAAAATGAGCTAATGCCTGTAAGGAACTCAGAAAAACGAGCACAGAGTTAAGTGTTTTTTCCATTCTATTTATAGCATATACTTGAACAAGGAATATTATTTTTAAGTTTATTTGTTTATTTTGAAAGAGAGAGAAAGAACATGAGCATGGGGAGGGCAGAGAGAGAGGAGAGAGAGAATCGAAAGTGGGCTTTGATCTGTTAGTGTAGAACTCAAAGCAGGGCTCCATCTCACAAATTATGAGTTAGGGACCTCAGTCAAATTCAAGAGACAATTGCTTTCACAAATACACACAGGCATTCTTTGAACAAGGAATTTTTAACGTGTGAGACATACAATGAATTCCTTCAAAGCAACAATAATGGATCTCAACACAAAGCCGGGCAGGGTACATGGTGTTTATAACTGTTATAAGAAAGTTTGCATGGATGTCAGATTGCATGTATTCCTGGGAAGAGGCTCACAGAATATTCTCACATAAAGGTTGCAGCAAGAAGTGAGGACACACAAGGAGAGACCAGCCTCATTCCTTAGAGAAAGATGTGAGCCTTGGGATGTCTATTTTAAACAAACAAATTTAACGCTATTGCCAACAATGAAGAATCTAATTTGGAATAAATAAAAGCAATCCTACTTCTCCTTGTTCCTCTGTCTTGTTTTCCACAGGACCATAGTAAAAATTATGTGGAATGTTAAAGATTATCATCATCAGTACAGGTCAATGGAACACAACTGGCCTCCATTCCTTACCAAACATTGCCAATTTTTTTTTCAATTTTTCACAGTTGTTTTTTTTAATTTTTTTAACGTTTATTTATTTTTGAGACAGAGAGAGACAGAGCACGAACGGGAGAGGGTCAGAGAGAAAGGGAGACACAGAATCCCAAGCAGACTCCAGGCTCCAAGCTGTCAGCGCAGAGCCTGAGGCGGGGCTCGAACTCACGGACCGCGAGATCATGACCTGAGCCGAAGTCGGATGCTTAACGGACGGAGCCACCCAGGCGCCCCTCTCACAAAGTTTTTCAGGGAAGTACCCACGAAGACAAAGGAAGAAAAGGTAGTTGAACTAAGAAAACATAGGAGGCCCCTGACAATTGTGCTGTCCACAATTCTGCAAATAACGAAGAAACATAGAAAAGAAAAACTTGGAGCAGTGGGGGCAAAAAAAAAAAAAAAAAAAAAAAAGATGGAACTCAAGATAGCAACACCCAAGAGGAATTGTCTTGAATTGCAAGTATGGGAAAATACCCTGTTTATTCTCACAGCGATCATGCTCACACCCAGGGGACACTCTCTCCGTGTTTATATGCCTAAGGTCTGTGGCTCCTGAGAGGCAGGGAGAATTTCAGAAGGAGACAAAGACATTTCTGAACATGAAGAGCTCATGCTGCAATCCCAATACGAACAGTCACTTCAAATATCTTCCTGCCATTCTCAGCTGTTGGGAGTGTAAACCTGAAAAGCTGGGCAGGCTGTGAATCCGACAATCAGGTAAGAGAATGCCTTAGGACTCGGGCTGAGAGGACCCCATATTTTCTGCATGCTTGTTTATATGCAAGTAAGCGCCCAGATCTAGAGCTGGTTTCCTATTTTATGATGGATTCCTGATTGCATTTGTGGATTGGGAAGGCTCTTCATACACTTTTATTGCCATATCTCATTCTCAACTCAGCAGGCCTGGTTCTCTAAATATTCTCCAGAGTAAATATGTAATCTCTCAGCATTAAAACTGCAGTGAAATAAATGACTGAGTAAGGACAAGTCTGATTAGAAATTGTCTTTAAATGTTAGAAAAAGGTTTCTTCCCCAAGTGAATTTTTGATCCAATTTTGTTTGGTGAGTCAGAGAACCCAAAATGATATTTGCCATAACATTTGTATCTTACATAGGAAAGGTAGGATTAACAGTGTGCAAAACATACTGTCAAAGAAAGCTACTCTGACCTGTATGGAGCCAGCCTTTCATGGAGGCACAGCACAGATCGGGTATGTTCTCTAAATTCCTTCACCTCTATGGCCTAGAATCCTCCAAGCTATGGAGAAGTACTGCCTCATCAACCCACTCCTTTATTCCTCTCACATCAAATCTTTCTATTCTCCTCTCAGGGATTTCCCAAGCTTAGAAAAAAAAATTCCCCTTTTTGTAGGAGGCACCCCATGTCTGCATCTCCATTCAGATTTCCTTCCATTGTTTTCATTCTCTCCTTGTCTATATTCCTTAGTTAAAACTCTTCAGGGGCTTTCTTACAAGGTCTGGAGGTAGCAGTCTGGATGCCCATTAAAGTTTTATCAGAAGGTAGATGTGCACAGCCAGAGAAGATGGTAGGTTGGCTACGTGCTCTGAGTCTCTGGGAGAAAGAGACATATTAATGACAATCAAATAAGGGGAAAAAATGGTGGACCAATGGCCCATAACCAACAGTTCACCATAATATCTAATAGTCTAATGAGGCAAATCCTATAAAAGGTCTGATGTGGGAACTGTGTAAAACAACAATGCTCTCCCTCAAAGTACCATTGTGTAGACGGGAAAATCCTCCACTACAAAGTCTCTGATTCTCAACAGGGGTACGCTCCAGAGAGTAATTCATCCTTTCTCTTAAGCGATGCTGAATCAAACCTCAGTCACTGCATTTCTCCTCCTGGGAGTCACAGACATCCAAGCACTGCAGCCTTATCTCTTCGTGGTTTTCCTTGCAATTTACGTGGTCAGTGTGGTTGGCAATGGAGCAGTCGTCCTGGTTGTCGTCTCTGATCCAAGACTCCATTTACCCATGTATTTCTTCCTGGGAAATCTGTCGTGTCTAGATATCTGCTACTCCACGGTGACACTGCCAAAGATGCTGGAGAACTTCTTCTCTACACACAAGGCAATTTCCTTCTTGGGATGCATAACCCAGCTTCACTTCTTCCACTTCCTGGGCAGCACGGAGGCCATGCTGTTGGCCGTGATGGCCTTTGACCGCTTTGTGGCCATCTGCAGGCCACTGCATTACTCTGTCATCATGAATTACCAGCTCTGTACCCAGATGGCTGTCACAGTCTGGACCATTGGTTTTTTCCATGCCCTGTTGCACTCCATGATGACCTCTCGCTTGAACTTCTGTGGTTCTCATCAGATCCATCACTTCTTCTGTGATGTCAAGCCTTTGCTGGAGTTGGCCTGCGGGAACACGGAGCTCAACCAGTGGCTTCTCAACACGGTTACCGGGACCATTGCCATGGGCCCCTTCTTCCTAACACTTCTCTCCTACTTCTCCATAATCATCTCTCTTTTCTCCAAGACCCACTCCTGTAGTGCGCTCCGCAAAGCACTGTCCACGTGTGCCTCTCACTTCATGGTGGTCATTCTTCTCTATGCTCCTGTTATCTTCACTTACATATCTCCTACCTCAGGCAGCTCCATGGACCAGGACCAGGTCGCTGCCATCATGTACACTGTGGTCACTCCTATGCTGAACCCACTGATCTATACACTGAGGAACAAGGACGTGAAGGCTGCCTTGAGTAGTGTCTTCAGTAGGAGGGGCGACCTGAACACATCTAGAGCACACTTCTAAGACAGGAAGCAATAGGCGATGATAAAGTTGGTGTGTGAGGTTAGACTGCTTCTCAGATCATGTACAATATGTATAACAGGTCGAGCTGTCCAAAGAAAAGATAAATGGGAAAATCTAGCCTGATTATGTTAAATAAAGCATGCCTAGGTAGCGTAATGGAAACATGAACCCATGGGACACCAGCCATAGAATCCTCATGTTCAATTTGTTTTCAGGATGTCAGTTCTAAAACTGATTTATGTATTCTTATGAATTCCCTAATAAAATCAAGGATAGAAATACGTCTATATTACCCATATATTGGGTACATGACTACTACTTAGAGCTGTTTATCTGTGTAGTTCTTCTAAGTTAATGTATTTTAACGTGAGGAATAAAATTCTTATCCTGTTTTATTTTGAGGTATTGAATTTGAACCACAGTTAATAGGATGAGCAATGGTAATTTACAAAAGAATTAAAGGAATTTTTAATCAGTATGTATCCCTCTAAGCAGGAGGCAAGTAAGTGGTTAAAACAAATGATTTAAGCACTGATAAACATGGATAAATTAGCCAATGGTTTTTCTAATGAGTTTTGGAACCTCTATCTCCAGTGATGTTTTTAAGTCAACTGGACAAATGATAAAGGAATGCTCTTAAATATTTCTGAGTGTGGGAACAGACTAGAAAAAAAAAAAAAAACTCAGAATCCCTCTCTAGCTAATTAGTATTTTATTTTTACCACAATCTTAGTCACAACAAAGGATGAGTTTCAAAACCCTACCTATTTTTCTATTTTCTTTTCTTATTTCTATGATTTTTTCACAGATTATAAATAATGCCGTATGATGTAATACCGGGGAAACGTTCAGAATTCATCAAAATGTTGTGTTTTCTTTACTTGTCACCAAGCCAATACATAGCAAAAGACACTAAGTCATAATTGCTGAGGCATTTCTGGAGCCAATGTTGGGAGGCACTATGTTCCCTACTTTCTAAGTCCTGGGAGCGGCCACTGGGCCTGGGGGATGGTGGGAGAAGCATTTATGACCCTATAGAGATGCAGATAAAGACTGTGACTGGCTTGTATGAGCTCAGGGACTGACTGTTCAAATTCTCTGCATCCACTTTTGTGAACACAAACAATGTGGTTTGACCTCATCCACTGTTTTTGGTCCCCCAATTCTACTTTTGTTTATTAAAAAAAATAAAATGTGTCTGTGGAGAAGGCATTTCTACCCTGAACTGTCTCCAGCCCATCATTTCTGTTGATCAGAATTGTTTACAAAATCCAAGCTCCACGCAGGCCGTGAACCAAAGAAGAACACGTCATTATCTGGTTGGCTACTGCTGCATAACACACTAGCATCCCCAAACACAGAAGCTGAAGACACCTATGCCAGGAAGTTGCATTCTTCTGAGGCTCAGGAATTGGCAAGAACACGGCAGGGAAGGGCTGGTTCTCCTTGATCATGTTTGTGCCGTGGCTGAGCTGACGTGAGCATCCTCGCGTGGAAGAGCTGAGAGCTGGCAAAGTCTCTGTCTGGGTCTCCCTTGGTCCGCTCTCTCCAAGTGGCTGTTCTGTGCTTTTGCAGCATGGAGGCCTCAGGCTTGACACTCTACGTGGGGGCCAACAGACCACGGCAAAAGCTGCCAGTCATCTCTCCAACAAACCCAAGAACCAGTATTGACATCACTTGTACTATTCTCTCTTGGACAAAATAGTCACAGGCCTAACAAATCAGGAAGAGGAAATCCCCACCTTTAACTGGAAAAAACAAGAAATATTTTGCAGATATTCTTAATCCACCATAGTCCTAATTCTGACTTCTAATAATTAACATTGTCCCCACATACTTACCCTCCCTCCAAATAATCCTAAAATCTCTTCCCATTACAACATCAGTCAGAATCTATGTCTTTTCACCTACATTGGGTCATGGTATAGATGGGGCTTTTCGGGTACAGTTCCTCAAGTATGTTTGCTTTTGATCTAAAGAACTTCAAACTAAAGGGTCAAATTATCTGCCCTAGATAGAGACAGACATAGATTTAGGAATATTATAGAATATTTTTCACTTGTGAGAAAAAGAGGAAATGCTGGCATTTGTGACAATGTGGATACACCTTCAGGGTATAATGCCAAATGAAATAAGTCAGTCAGAGAAAGATAAATACCATATCTTTCACTTATGTGTGGAATCTGAAAACACAAGATAAAGAAAAACAAACAAACAGACAGACATACACATAAACAAAGAGAACAAACTGGTGTTTGCCAGAGGGCAGGGAGGTGGGTGGAAGGGTGCAATAGGAGAAGGGGATTAAGGGATACAAACTCCCAATTATAGAGAAAATAAATCACAGAGATTTAAAGTACAGTAGAAGGAATACAGTCAACAATATTATAATAACTTCATATGGTGACATATAGTAACTGCAATAATCGTGGTAGGAAATTCCATAACGCATATATATGTTGAATCACAGTGTAATTCCACAGCGTGAAAGGTATGAGGTGCATGGAAATAAACTGAGGGAGAAAAAACAGCAGTGCTTTGGAGGGGAGGGAACCCATTCTGTGGAGAGACAAAGGGGAGAGAAAGTGAGAGGGGTTGAGAAAGTGTTGCATTTAGTTCATACTAGAAGAAAACCTCTCTGGACACACACTGGGGAGTGAGAAGTACTGGGTGTCCCAGTTCTTTTTTTGCAGTATGTGGACTTCAAATTCTGAGATTTTGGAAGTGGGTGACTTTCTCAGGAGCGGAGCTGTGGCGTCTGCTCCTGGGGAGAAGGAGACTGGCTCATAGTGCATAGTGTGGTGTAGCAATCTCTGGGGTGAAGCGGAAAAGAGCAGTCCTCTTCCTGGAGTGCTTGGAAAGAGGGTATATTGCCTCACCAAGGACAAAAGGCTCTGCAAGTGCCAGTAAAAGGTCTTTCATCAGAAGGGGACAGAGGCTCACCTTGGAGGAAAATAACCTTTGCTGCATTTAGCAGTGCTACCCCCAAATATTCCATGCAATGCACAGGTGTGGGACAGTTTTTCAGGGACAAAGGAATTCATATAGTGTGGACAGTCTCTACTCCAAGGTAGAGAAGTGTGTCCGTGCAGTGCAAGGTCCTTTAAAACTTCAAATATTGAATCCCAGCTGTACAGGTAACACAATGGCACTAAATTCATATCTATCTATAATCACTCTGCATGTAAATGGACTAAATACTCCAATTAAAGACATAGGGTTGAATGGATGAAAAAACAAAAACAACATGCATCTATATGCTGCCTACAAGAGACTCACTTTAGCCCTAAGGACATCTGCAGATTGAAAGTGAGGGGATGGAGAACCATCCATCATGCTAAGGACAACAAAAGAAATTTGGAGTAGCCATATCTGTATCAGAAAAAACAGACCTTATTTTTTTTTAATGTTTCTATATTAATTTTTGAGAGAGAAGGAGCACAAGCAGAGGGGTGGGACAGAAAGAGAGACACACAGAAATTGAAGCAGGCTCCAGGCTTTGAGCTGTCAGCACAGAGCCCAATGTGAGGTTCAAACCCACGGACTGTAAGATCATGACCCCAGCTGAAGTCAGATGCCCAATCAACTGGGCCACCCAGGAGCCTAAAACAAACAAGATTTTAAAACAACTGTAACAAGAGATGAAGAAGGGCATTAGATCATAATTAAGGGGACTATCCAGCAAGAAGATCTGACAATTATAAATATTTATGTCTCCAACTTGGTACACCTAAATATATAAATCAATTAATCACAAACATAAAGAAACTCATTGATAATAATACAAAAAAGTAGGGACCTTAATACCACACTTACATCAACGGACAGAATATCTAAGCAGATAACCAACAAAGAAACAATGCCTTTGAATGACCTATTGAGCCAGATGGACTTAACATATATATTCAGAACATTTCATCCTAAAGCAGCAGAATACAATTCTTCTCAAGGGCACATGGATAGATCACATACTGGGCCACAAATCAGCCCTCAATAGGTACAAAAAGATCAAGATCATACTATGCATTTTTTAAGAATACAGTACTATGAATCTTGAGATCAACCACAAGTAAAAAATTGGAAACAAGCCCTTAAATACATGGAGGTTAAACAACATCCCACTAAAGAATGAATAGGTTACTTAGGAAATTAAAGAAGAAATTAAAAAAATACATGGTAGCAAATGAAAATGAAAACACAACCGTCCAAACCCTTGGGATACCTCAAAGGCAGTCCTAAGAGGAAAGTATACTGCAATTCAGGCCCATATCAAGAAGCAAGAAAGGTCCCAAATACACAACCTAACATTACATCTAAAGGAGCTAGAAAAGGAGCACCAAATGAAGTCTAGAGTCAGCAGAAAAAGGGAAACAATAAAGATTAGAGCAGAAATAAGTGATATACATCAAACAAAAAGAAATATAACAGATAAATGAAACTAAATGCTGCTTCATTAAAAGAATAAAATTGATAAACCTCTAGTCAACTTTTCAAAAAGAAAAAAAAGAACACAAATAGATAAAATCACAAATAAAAGAGGAGAGATCACAACCAGCACAGCAGAACAAGCAATCATAAGAGAACACTATGAAAATTTAGATGCCAATAAACTACGCAGTCTGGAAGAAATGGACAAATTTCTAGAAACTCATACAACACCAAAACTCAAACAGGAAAAAATAGAAAATTTGAAGGGACCCATAATCAGTAAATAAATTGAACTGGTTATCAAAAATCACCCAACAAACAAGAGTCCTGGGCCAGATGGCTTCCCAGGGTATTTCTACAAGACACTTAAAAAAGGGTTCACACCCATGGTGGAACAGCATGGAAGGTTTTTGTTTTTGTTTTTGTTTTTTGCCATCTCTCATCCCTAACATGCAGCCAGATCAACACTAAACCATCTTCCACACCTAGAAAACTGATATGAGGATTCACACACAATCTGCACAACCTGAACCACAGATCTTGGCAGGTACGCAGCACAGAGAGGTGAACTGGGGGAGAGAGAAGCCATAGAGGGCAAGGAGCTGTTTTTGCTTGTGGAGAGAGGACACAGACTAGGGGGAGAATACAGGAAAAGTACCCCCCACCCAAAGCAGCTGGAGAGAAAGTGGAAAAGAGGAAACAGCTGCAGGGAATGACCTAAAAATGGAGAAAGGAGAAAGTAGAGGGTTTAAATTCCAGTAAGAATCTATAAACAGGGGGAGCGCAGAGACTGAAACTCCACAGCTTGATACCTGGCAGTACTCTGGTGGGAAGGGCAAATCCCCAGGAGGAGGGTGGAGTCCAGGGGTTTTCAGGTCACATGGGGAGAGGCAGTTCCCCTGCTGGGAGGACACTGGGTAGAGGCTGCGCAGTCACCCCACAGGAAAAGGTCCCAGCAGACCCCAGAGAACATCCACATTCGCTTGTGCTGGAACAAGGTTGTTAAGGGTGAATCCTGGTGCCAGATTTGTATTGTGATTTATTATAAACACTGAAACACTACTGCTACACAATGACGTGAACTTTTTCTGGGGCGGGCAGACACCCAGTCACAATCTCCGGGCATTAGCAATAGCATGGTCCTGTGAACATTCCTGGGGCAGGCCACACATGGCCATTGCTCAGTGAAACCCTGTTCTACAGGATTTAAGTGGGCAAAAGCCTCAGTCACTCAGAAGTGAGGGGTTGGGAATCACAGCTGCATCTGAGATAAAACTCAGGAGGGAGATGCCGTGTGTCAGCCTTATGGTTTGATCACGAATAGTGCAGAAGCAGGGAGAGACAGAAGCCAGAGACAAAGGAGGGGTGCTTGACTGCCGGTCAGGGAGAGCACAGAGTTCTGATACTAGAGACTGGATAGCTGGGTGATGCCATTTCACCCCTCCTGTGCATGTGCATACCTGCCTACAAGCACCACAAAATTCCACCCCAGTAAGCTAAGCAATGCCATCTAGTGGAGAATGGAGCCTTTACACTAAGCCCCACCCAACTGGGCCAACTGCGCTCTTGAGGAACAAAACAAGTCAACCCACCTGCAGTTTTATTCAGACTATGAACCTCTTCATAGTTTGACTTCTAGGGGAAACCAGAGGTAATTTCAATAATATTTCATTCTCTTCACAGGTCCATCTATATATTTTTTTCTTTTTCTTTTCTCATTCTTGAATACAGAATGAGAAAAAATTATTTTTATTTTCCATTTTAATAAAAAAGATTTTTCTATAATTTTTCTACTATAGTTTTTACATTATTGTAATTTTTTAAAATTCTATCTACTATCATTTCATTTTATTCTATTTTATTGCATTCATTTTTCAAATTTTCAAAAGTTTTCTTTTTCTCTTTTTTCTTTTCTATCTGTCCCTTTTTTCTCTAATCTATCAAGTTTCCTTCGACAACCAGACCAAACACACCTAGGATCCATCCTTTGATTTTTTTGTGTGTTTTTAATTTTTTTTTTACTGTTTTCTTTCCCTTTCTTTCTTCAAAATGATAAAACAAAGGAATTCACCCCAAAAGAAAGAACAAGAGAAAATGACAACCAATGACTTTATCAAAAAAGATACAAGCAAGATGTCTGAACCAGAATTTAGAATCACAATAGTAAGAATACTAGCTAGGGTTGAAAATGTATTAGAATCCCTTTCTGCAGAGATAAAAGTAAAAGCTACTCAGAATGAAATAAAAAATGCCATAACTAGCTGCATTTTCAAGTGGGTGCCACAGCGGCAGGGATGGATGAAACAGGAGCGAATCAGTGATAGAGAAGACAAACTTATGGAGAATAATGAAGCAGGAAAAAAAGAGGCACAGTAAGGCAAAAGAGCACAATATAAAATTAGAGAACTCAGTGACTCATTAAAAAAGGAATAATATCTGAATCATAGGGGTCCCAGGAGATGAAGAGAGAGAAAAGGGTGTAGAAGGTTTATGTGAACAAATCATAGTAGAAAACTTTGCTAACCTGGGGAAAGAACAGACCTCAAAATCCAGGAAACACAGAGGACTCCCATTAGATTCAACAAAAACCAACCATCAACAAGGCATATCATAGTCAAATTCACAAAATACTAAGGCTAGCAAAAAATCATGAAGCATAAAGGGAAAAGGAGTCCTTAAACTACAAGTGAAGACAGATTAGGTTTGCAGCAGACCTATCCACAGACTCTACACATGCCAGAAAGCAGCGGCAGGATATAGTCAATGTACTGAATCAGAAAAAATGTAAAACCAAGAATTCTTTATCCAGGCAGACTGTCATTCAAAATACAAGAAGAGATGTAAAAAAAAAAAAAAAAACAGTTTCTCAAACAAATAAAAATTAAAGGAGTTAATGACCACTAATCCAGCCCTGCAAGAAATTTTAAGGGTGACTCTATGAGGGGAGAAAAGATGAAAAATAAAAATAAAAAGAGGGGCGCCTGGGTGGCTCAGTTGGATGGACATCCAACTTCAGCTCAGGTCATGATCTCACAGTCCGTGAGTTCGAGCCCCACGTCAGGCTCTGTGCTGACAGTTCAGAGTGTGGAGCCTGCTTCAGATTCTGTGTCTCCCTCTCTCTCTGCCCCTCCCCTGCTCATGCTCTGTGTCTCTCTGTCTCAAAAATAAATAAAAACATTTTAAAAATTTTTAATAAAAAATAAATAAAAAGACCAAAAGCAACAAAGAATATAAAGGACCAGAGAAGACCACCAAAAACTCAAAACCTACAGGTAACATAATGGCAATAAATTCATATCGTTCAGGACTCACTCTAAACATCAGTGGACTGAACACTCCAAGCAAAAGACATAGGATAACAGAATTGATAAGAAAATAAGACCCATCTTTATGCTGTTTACAAGATACCCGTTTTAGACCTAAAGACACTTACAGATTGAAAGTAAGGGGATGGAGAACCATCTTTCATGATAATGACTTCCAAAACAAAGCCAGAGTAGCCATACTTTTGTCAAAGAATCTAGATTTTAAAAGAAAGACTATAACAAGAGATGAGGAAGGGCATTATATCATAATTAAGGGGTCAATCCACCAAGAAGATCTAACAATTGTAAACACTTATGCTCCAAACATGAGACACCAAAACATATAAATCACTTAATCAAAACCATAAACTCACTGACAATAATGCCATAACAGTAGGGGTCTCAACACCCCACTTATAGCACTGGACAGATCATCTAAACAACAAGGAAATAATGGGTTTGAATGACACACTGGGCCAGAAGGACTTCACAGATATATTCAGAATATTTCATCCTAAAGCAGAATACACATTCTTCTCGAGTGCACATGAAACATTCTCCACAATAGATCACATACTGGGACACAAATAAGCCCTCAACAAGTACTAAAAGATCGATATCATACCATGCATATTTTCAGACCAAAACGCCATTAAACTCGAAATCAAACCACAAGAAAAAATTTAGAAAGATAAAATACTGGGAGACTAAAGAACATCCTACTAAAGAATGAATGACTAACTAAGAAGTTAAAGAGGAAATTAAAAAGTACATGGAAGTCAATGGAAATGACAGCCCAAAACCTAGGGGACACAAAAAGTTGGTCATAAGAGGTAAACATATAGCAATCTGGGCCTTCCTATAGAAGGAATAAAGATTTCAAATACACAACCTAACCTTACATCTTAAAAGCTGGAAAAAGAACAGCAAATAAAACGCCAAACCAGTAGAAGACAGGAAATAATAAAGATTAGAGCAGAAATCAATGCTATTTTAAAAAACAACAAACGGTAGAATGGATCAATGAAACCAGAAGTTGGTTCTTTGAAAGAATTAACAAAATTGATAAACCTCTAGCCAGTTTGACCAAAAAGAAAAAGGGAAGGACCCAAATAAATAAAATCAAGAAGGAAAGAAGAGAGATTACAACCAACACTGCAGAAACACAAACAATAATAGGAGAATATTATGAGAAATTATACACCAAAAAAATTAGCAATCTGGAAGAAATGGACAAATTCCTGGAAACATATAAACGACCAAACCTGAAACAAAAAGAAATAGAAAAGTGGAACAGACCCATACCAGTAAAGGAATCAAATCAGTAATCAAAAATCTCCCAACAAACAAGAGTCCAGGGCCAGATAGCTTTCCAGGGGAATTCTACCAAACATTTAAAGAAGAGCTAACACCTATTATTTTGGAGCTGTTTCAAAAAATAGACATGGGAGGAAACTCATTTTACAAGGCCAGCATTACCTTGATTCCAAAGCCGGACAGAGACCCCACTAAAAAGGAGAACTACAGACCAATTTCCCTGATGGATGCAAGAATCCTTAAGTTACTAGCCAACTGGATCCAACAATACATTAAAAGAATTATTCACAATGACCAAGTGGGATTTATGCCTGGGATGCAGGGCTGGTTCAATATCCACAAAATAATCAATGTGATACATCACATTAATAAAAGAAAGGACAAGAACCACATGATCCTCTCAATAGATGCAGAGAAAGCATTGGACAAAATACAGCATCTTTTCTTGATAAAAACCCTCAAGAAAGTACAGTTAGAAGGGTATCTCAAGATCATAAAGCCATATATGAAAGACCCACCACTAATATCTTCATCAAAAACTGAGAACTTTCCCTGTAAGGTCAGGAACGTGACAGGGATGCCCATTCTCACCACTGTTATTCAACATAGTATTGGAAATCCTAGCCTCAGCAGTCAGACAACACAAAGGAATAAAAGGCATCCAAATAGTCAAGGAGGAATTCAGACTTGCACTCTTCGCAGATGACATGATACTCTATGGAAAACCCAAAAGATCCCACTAAAAAAAAAACAAAAAACTGCTAGAGTGGATCCATGAATTCAGCAAAGTCATAGGATATAAAATCAATGCACACAGGTTCTGGAAGATGGCGGCGTAGGAGGACGCGGGGCTCACCGCACGTCATGCTGATCACTTAGATTCCACCTACACCTGCCTAAAGAACCCAGAAAACCGCCAGAGGATTAGCAGAACGGAGTCTCCGGAGTCAAGCGCAGACGAGAGGCCCACGGAAGAGGGGAGGAAGGGCGGCGAGGCGGTGCGCGCTCCACGGACCGGCGGGAGGGAGCCGGGGCGGAGGGGCGGCTCGCCGGCCAAGCGGAGCCCCCGAGTCTGGCTGGCAAAAGCGGAGGGGCCGGACGGACTGTGTTCCGACAGCAAGCGCGACTCAGCGTCTGGGAGGTCAGAAGTGAACAGCTCTGCTCGGAAAGCGGGAAGGCTGGAGGACAGAGGGAGGGAGAGCTGCCGAGCCCCCGGACGGCAGAGCTCAGCTTGGCGGGGAACGAAGGCGCCGGCGCCATCTCCCCCGCCCATCCCCCAGCCAAAATCCCAAAGGGAACCGGTTCCTGCCAGGGAACTTGCTCGCTCCGCGCAAACACCCAACTCTGTGCTTCTGCGGAGCCAAACCTCCGGCAGCGGATCTGACTCCCTCCCGCTGCCACAGGGCCCCTCCTGAAGTGGATCACCTAAGGAGAAGCGAGCTAAGCCTGCCCCTCCTGCCCCCGTGCACCTTGCCTACCCACCCCAGCTAATACGCCAGATCCCCAGCAACACAAGCCTGGCAGTGTGCAAGTAGCCCAGATGGGCCACGCCACCCCACAGTGAATCCCGCCCCTAGGAGAGGGGAAGAGAAGGCACACACCAGTCTGACTGTGGCCCCAGCGGTGGGCTGGGGGCAGACATCGGGTCGGACTGCGGCCCCGCCCACTAACTCCAGTTATACACCAGAGCACAGGGGAAGTGCACTGCAGGTCCTCACCACGCCAGGGACTCTCCAAAATGACCAAACGGAAGAATTCCCCTCAGAAGAATCTCCAGGAAATAACAACAGCTAATGAACTGATCAAAAAGGATTTAAAAAATATAACAGAAAGTGAATTTAGAATAATAGTCATAAAATTAATCGCTGGGCTTGAAAACAGTATACAGGACAGCAGAGAATCTCTTGCCACAAAGATCGAGGGACTCAGGAACAGTCACGAGGAGCTGAAAAACGCTTTAAATGAAATGCAAAACAAAATGGAATCCACGATGGCTCGGCTTGAAGAGGCAGAGGAGAGAATAGGTGAACTAGAAGATAAAGTTATGGAGAAAGAGGAAGCTGAAAGAAAGAGAGATAAAAAAATCCAGGAGTATGAGGGGAAAATTAGAGAACTAAGTGATACACTAAAAAAAAATAATATACGCATAATTGGTATCCCAGAGGAGGAAGAGAGAGGGAAAGGTGCTGAAGGGGTACTTGAACAAATTATAGCTGAGAACTTCCCTGAACTGGGGAAGGAAAAAGGCATTGAAATCCAAGAGGCACAGAGAACTCCCTTCAGACGTAACTTGAATCGATCTTCTGCACGACATATCATAGTGAAACTGGCAAAATACAAGGATAAAGAGAAAATTCTGAAAGCAGCAAGGGATAAACGTGCCCTCACATATAAAGGGAGACCTATAAGACTCGTGACTGATCTCTCCTTTGAAACTTGGCAGGCCAGAAAGGCTTGGCACGATATCTACAGTGTGCTAAACAGAAAAAATATGCAGCCGAGAATCCTTTATCCAGCAAGTCTGTCATTTAGAATAGAAGGAGAGATAAAGGTCTTCCCAAACAAACAAAAACTGAAGGAATTTGTCACCACGAAACCAGCCCTACAAGAGATCCTAAGGGGGATCCTGTGAGACAAAGTACCAGAGACATCACTACAAGCATAAAACATACAGACATCACAATGACTCTAAACCCATATCTTTCTATAATAACACTGAATGTAAATGGATTAAATGCGCCAACTAAAAGACATAGGGTATCAGAATGGATAAAAAAGCAAGACCCATCTATTTGCTGTCTACAAGAGACTCATTTTAGATCTGAGGACACCTTTAGATTGAGAGTGAGGGGATGGAGAACTATCTATCATGCTCCTGGAAGCCAAAAGAAAGCTGGAGTAGCCATACTTATATCAGACAAACTAGACTTTAAATTAAAGGCTGTAACAAGAGATGAAGAAGGGCATTATATAATAATCACAGGGTCTATCCACCAGGAAGAGCTAACTATTATAAATGTCTATGCGCCAAATACCCGAGCCCCCAGATATATAAAACAATTACTCATAAACATAAGCAACCTTATTGATAAGAATGTGGTCATTGCAGGGGACTTTAACACCCCACTTACAGAAATGGATAGATCATCTAGACACACAGTCAATAAAGAAACAAGGGCCCTGAATGATACATTGGATCAGATGGACTTGACAGATATATTTAGAACTCTGCATCCCAAAGCAACAGAATATACTTTCTTCTCGAGTGCACATGGAACATTCTCCAAGATAGATCATATACTGGGTCACAAAACAGCCCTTCATAAGTTTACAAGAATTGAAATTATACCATGCATACTTTCAGACCACAATGCTATGAAGCTTGAAATCAACCACAGGAAAAAGTCTGGAAAACCTCCAAAAGCATGGAGCTTAAAGAACACCCTACTAACGAATGAGTGGGTCAACCAGGCAATTAGAGAAGAAATTAAAATATACATGGAAACAAACGAAAATGAAAATACAACAATCCAAACGCTTTGGGATGCAGCGAAGGCAGTCCTGAGAGGAAAATACATTGCAATCCAGGCCTATCTCAGGAAACAAGAAAAATCCCAAATACAAAATCTAACAGCACACCTAAAGGAAATAGAAGCAGAACAGCAAAGGCAGCCTAAACCCAGCAGAAGAAGAGAAATAATAAAGATCAGAGCAGAAATAAACAATATAGAATCTAAAAAAACTGTAGAGCAGATCAACGAAACCAAGAGTTGGTTTTTTGAAAAAATAAACAAAATTGACAAACCTCTAGCCAGGCTTCTCAAAAAGAAAAGGGAGATGACCCAAATAGATAAAATCATGAATGAAAATGGAATGATTACAACCAATCCCTCAGAGATACAAACAATTATCAGGGAATACTATGAAAAATTATATGCCAGCAAATTGGACAACCTGGAAGAAATGGACAAATTTCTAAACACCCACACTCTTCCAAAACTCAATCAGGAGGAAATAGAAAGCTTGAACAGACCCATAACCAGCGAAGAAATTGAATCGGTTATCAAAAATCTCCCAACAAATAAGAGTCCAGGACCAGATGGCTTCCCAGGGGAGTTCTACCAGACGTTTAAAGCAGAGATAATACCTATCCTTCTCAAGCTATTCCAAGAAATAGAAAGGGAAGGAAAACTTCCAGACTCATTCTATGAAGCCAGTATTACTTTGATTCCTAAACCAGACAGAGACCCAGTAAAAAAAGAGAACTACAGGCCAATATCCCTGATGAATATGGATGCAAAAATTCTTAATAAGATACTAGCAAATCGAATTCAACAGCATATAAAAAGAATTATTCACCATGATCAAGTGGGATTCATTCCTGGGATGCAGGGCTGGTTCAACATTCGCAAATCGATCAACGTGATACATCACATTAACAAAAAAAAAGAGAAGAACCATATGATCCTGTCAATCGATGCAGAAAAGGCCTTTGACAAAATCCAGCACCCTTTCTTAATAAAAACCCTTGAGAAAGTCGGGATAGAAGGAACATACTTAAAGATCATAAAGGCCATTTATGAAAAGCCCACAGCTAACATCATCCTCAATGGGGAAAAACTGAGAGCTTTTTCCCTGAGATCAGGAACACGACAGGGATGCCCACTGTCACCGCTCTTGTTTAACATAGTGCTGGAAGTTCTAGCATCAGCAATCAGACAACAAAAGGAAATCAAAGGCATCAAAATTGGCAAAGATGAAGTCAAGCTTTCGCTTTTTGCAGATGACATGATATTATACATGGAAAATCTGATAGACTCCACCAAAAGTCTGCTAGAACTGATCCATGAATTCAGCAAAGTTGCAGGATACAAAATCAATGTGCAGAAATCAGTTGCATTCTTATACACTAACAATGAAGCAACAGAAAGACAAATGAAGAAACTGATCCCATTCACAATTGCACCAAGAAGCATAAAATACCTAGGAATAAATCTAACCAAAGATGTAAAAGATCTGTATGCTGAAAACTATAGAAAGCTTATGCAGGTAATTGAAGAAGATATAAAGAAATGGAAAGACATTCCCTGCTCATGGATCGGAAGAATAAATATTGTCAAAATGTCAATACTACCCAAAGCTATCTACACATTCAATGCAATCCCAATCAAAATTGCACCAGCATTCTTCTCGAAACTAGAACAAGCAATCCTAAAATTCATATGGAACCACAAAAGGCCCCGAATAGCCAAAATAATTTTGAAGAAGAAGACCAAAGCAGGAGGCATCACAATCCCAGACTTTAGCCTCTACTACAAAGCTGTCATCATCAAGTCAGCATGGTATTGGCATAAAAACAGACACATAGACCAATGGAATAGAATAGAAACCCCAGAACTAGACCCACAAACGTATGGCCAACTCATCTTTGACAAAGCAGGAAAGAACATCCAATGGAAAAAAGACAGTCTCTTTAACAAATGGTGCTGGGAGAACTGGACAGCAACATGCAGAAGGTTGAAACTAGACCACTTTCTCACACCATTCACAAAAATAAACTCAAAATGGATAAAGGACCTGAATGTGAGACAGGAAACCATCAAAACCTTAGAGGAGAAAGCAGGAAAAGACCTCTCTGACCTCAGCCGTAGCAATCTCTTACTCGGCACATCCCCAAAGGCAAGGGAGTTAAAAGCAAAAGTGAATTACTGGGACCTTATGAAGATAAAAAGCTTCTGCACAGCAAAGGAAACAACCAACAAAACTAAAAGGCAACCAACGGAATGGGAAAAGATATTTGCAAATGACACAACGGACAAAGGGCTAGTATCCAAAATCTATAAAGAGCTCATCAAACTCCACACCCGAAAAACAAATAACCCAGTGAAGAAATGGGCAGAAAACATGAATAGACACTTCTCTAAAGAAGACATCCGGATGGCCAACAGGCACATGAAAAGATGTTCAACGTCGCTCCTTATCAGGGAAATACAAATCAAAACCACACTCAGATATCACCTCACGCCAGTCAGAGTGGCCAAAATGAAGAAATCAGGAGACTATAGATGCTGGAGAGGATGTGGAGAAACGGGAACCCTCTTGCACTGTTGGTGGGAATGCAAATTGGTGCAGCCGCTCTGGAAAGCAGTGTGGAGGTTCCTCAGAAAATTAAAAATAGACCTACCCTATGACCCAGCAATAGCACTGCTAGGAATTTACCCAAGGGATACAGGAGTACTGATGCATAGGGGCACCTGTACCCCAATGTTTATAGCGGCACTCTCAACAATAGCCAAATTATGGAAAGAGCCTAAATGTCCATCAACTGATGAATGGATAAAGAAATTGTGGTTTATATACACAATGGAATACTACGTGGCAATGAGAAAAAATGAAATATGGCCTTTTGTAGCAACATGGATGGAACTGGAGAGTGTGATGCTAAGTGAAATAAGCCATACAGAGAAAGACAGATACCATATGGTTTCACTCTTATGTGGATCCTGAGAAACATAACAGAAACCCATGGGGGAGGGGAAGGAGAAAAAAAAAAAAAAAAAAAAAAAAAGAGGCTAGAGTGGGAGAGAGCCAAAGCATAAGAGACTGTTAAAAACTGAGAACAAACTGAGGGTTGATGGGGGGTGGGAGGGAGGGCAGGGTGGGAGGGAGGGCAGGGTGGGTGATGGGTATTGAGGAGGGCACCTTTTGGGATGAGCACTGGGTGTTGTATGGAAACCAATTTGACAGGAAATTTCATATATTAAAAAAAAAAAAAAGAAAAAAAAAATAAAAACTTAATTTAAATAAAAAAAAAAATAAATAAAAAAAAAAAATAAATAAAATCAATGCACAGAAATCAGTTGCATTTCTACACACCATAATGAAGCAACAGAAAGAGAAATCAAGGAATTGACCCCATTGACAATTGAACCAAAACCATAAAATACCTAGGAATAAATCTAACCAAAGAGGTGAAAAATCTATAAACTGAAAACTATAGAAAGCTTTGAAATAAATTGAAAACACCAAAAAATGGAAAAATATTCCATGCTCCTCAATTGGAAGAACAAATTTTGTTTAATATCACTACTACCCAAAGAAATCTATATATTCAAAGCAATCACTGTCAAAATAACACCAGCATTCTTCACAGAGCTAGAACAAACAATCCTAAAAGTTGTATGGAACCACAAAAGACCCCAAATAGCCAAAGTATTCATGAAAAAGAAAACAAAAGCTGAAGGCATCACAATCCCAGACACCAAGACATATTACAAAGCTGTAATCATCAAGACAGTATGGTATTGATACAAAAACAGACATTCAGATCAATGGAATAGAACAGAGAACCCAGAGATGGACCCACAAATGTATGGCCAACTAATCTTTGACAAAGCAGGAAGAATATCCAATAGAATAAAGACAGTCTCTTCAGCAAGTGGTGCTGGGAAAACTGGACAGTGACACACAGAAGAATGAACCTGGACCACTTTCTTACACCATACACAAAAATAAACTCAAAATGGATGAAACACCTAAAGAAAGCCTTCAAAATCCTAGAGGAGAAAGCAGACAAAAACCTCTGACCTCAGCTGCACCAACTTCTCACTCAACATGTCTCTGAGGGAAAGGAAAGCAAGAGCAAAAATGAACTATTGGAACCTCATAAAAATAAAAAACTTCTTCACAGCGAAGGAAACAATCAGCAAAAGTAAAAGGCAACCGACAGAATGGGAGAACATATTTGCAAATGACATATCAGATAAACGGTTAGTATCCAAAATATATAAAGAACTTATCGAACTCAACACCCCTCAAAAGAACAAATAATCCAGGGAAGAAATGGGCAAAAGACATGAATAGACACCTCCAAAGACATCCAGATGGCTAACAGACACATAAGAAAATGCTCAACATCACTCATCATCAGGGAAATACAAATCAAAACCACACTGAGATACCACCTCACACCTGTCAGAATGGCTAACATAACAACTCAGGCAACAACAGATATTGGCAAGGATGTGGAGAGAGAAGATCTCTTTTGCACTGCTGGTGGGAATGCAGACTAGTTGCATCCGCTCTGGAAAACAGTATGGAGGTTCCTCAAAAAATTAAAAATAGAACTACCCTATGATGTAGCAATTGCACTATTAGGTATTTATCCAAGGGATACAGGTGTGATGTTTCAAAGGAGCACATGCACCCCAATGTATATAGCACCACCATCAACAATGGCCAAAGTATGCAAAGAGCCAAAATGTCCTCTGATAGATGAATGGATAAAGAAGATGTGGTATATATATATACAATGGAGTATTACTCAGCAATAAAAAAGAATGAAATCTTGCCATTTGCAACAATGTGGATGGAACTAGAGGGCATTATGCTAAGCAAAATTAGTCAGAGGAAGACAAATATCATATGACTTCACTCATATGAGGAATTTGAGATACAAAACCGATGAACATATGGGAAGGGAAGCAAAAATAATATAAAAACAGAAAGGGGGACAAAACATAAGAGACTCTTAAATACAGAGGACAAACTGAGGGTGGCTGGAGGGGTTGTGAGTGGGGGGGATGGGCTAAATGAATAAGAGGCATTAAGGATGACACTTGTTGGAATGAGTACTGGGTGTTATACATAGGGGATGAATCACTGTTATCTACTCCTGAAATCATTGTTGTACTATATGCTAGTGAACTTGGATGTAAATTTAAAAATAAAATAATTAAAAATTTAAAATATGAAACATATACAAATATACTTGTCAATTATTCCTCAATAACACTGGGGGAAACAGCCAAATTACTTAAATCCTTTTAGCTGCCATTATCTTGTAAAGTAAATATGATGTTAGTTCATCCCTCCCTGGATATTTGGAAGAAATAAATGAGTATTTGCACATAAGGAACTCAGAACAATAGTTTCTACAATGAGATTATTTTTATTTCTATAATATGTTTAGCATATGCTTGAACAAGGAATATTTTTCTGAAGTTTATTTGTTTATTTTGAAAGAGAGGAAAGAAAGTGAGTACAGGAAGGGGAGAGAGAGAGTAGAGAGCGAGAATCCAAAGCAGGCTTCCTGTGTGGGTCCGGAGCCCATTGCCCGGCTCCATCCACAAACCATAAGTAAGCTACCTGAGCCAAAATCAAGAGCCGGCTGCTTATCTGAAGGGCCCACCCAGGCACACCCTGAAAGAGGAATTTTTATCGTGATTAATATACAATGCATTCGTGCAAAGCAACAATAATGGATCTCAACACAAAGATGGACAGGGTACATGGTGTTTATAACTGTTATAAGAAAGTTTGTATGGATGTCAAATTGCATATATTCCTGGGAAGAGGCTCACAGAATATTCTCACATAAAGGTTGCAGCAACAAGAGAGGATACACAAGGAGAGACCAGCCTCATCCCTTAGAGAAAGATGTGAGCCTTGGGATGTCTATTTTAAACAAACAAATTTAACACTATTACCAACAATGAAGAATCTAATTTGGAATAAATAAAAGCAATCCTACTTCTCCTTGTTCCTCTGTCTTGTTTTCCACAGGACCATAGTAAAAATTATGTAGAATGTTAAAGATTATCATCATCTGTACAGGTCAATGGAACACAACTGGCCTCCATTCCTTACCAAACATTGCCAGGTTTTTTTTTCAGTTTTTCAGTTTTTTTTTTTTATTTTTTTTAACGTTTATTTATTTTTCAGACAGAGAGAGACAGAGCATGAACAGGGAAGGGTCAGAGAGAGAGAGAAACACAAAGTCCAAAACAGGCTCCAGGCTCCAAGCTGTCAGCACAGAGCCTGACGTGGGACTCGAACTCACCTACCGTGAGATCACGACCTGAGCCGAAGTCGGATGCTTCACTGATGGAGCCACCCAGGCACCCCTCTCACAAAGTTTTTCAGGGAAGTTCCCATGATGACAAGGCAAGAAAAGGTAATTGAACTAAGAAAACATAGAAGGCCCCTGACAATCCTGCTGTCCATGACTCTGCAAATAAGGAAGAAACATAGAAACGAAAAACTTGGAGCAGTGGGGGCAAAAAAAAAAAAAAAAAGATGGAACTCAAGATAGCAACACCCAAGAGGAATTGTCTTGAATTGCAAGTATGGGAAAATACCCTGTTTATTCTCACAGCGATCATGCTCACACCCAGGGGACACTCTCTCCGTGTTTATATGCCTAAGGTCTGTGGCTCCTGAGAGGCAGGGAGAATGTCAGAAGGAGACAAAGACATTTCTGAACATGAAGAGCTCATGCTGCAATCCCAATACGAACAGTCACTTCAAATATCTTCCTGCCATTCTCAGCTGTTGGGAGTGTAAACCTGAAAAGCTGGGCAGGCTGTGAATCCGACAATCAGGTAAGAGAATGACTTAGGACTCGGGCTGAGAGGACCCCATATTTTCTGCATGCTTGTTTACATGCAAGTAAGCGCCCGATCTAGAGCTGGTTTCCTATTTTATGATGGATTCCTCATTGCATTTGTGGATTGTGAAGGCTCTTTATATACTTTTATTGCCATATACATTCTGAATTCAGCATGCCTGGTTTCCTAATTTTTCTCCAGATAAATATGCAATCTCTCACTATTAAAAGTGCAGTGAAATAAATCACTGATAAGAACAAGTCTGATTGGAAATTTTCCTTAAATATTAGACAGAGGTCTCTTCCCTAAATGGATTTTTGATACAATTTAGTTTGATGAGTCAGAGAACTCAAAATGATATTTGCCATATCATATATATCTTACACAGGAGAGGTAGGATTAACACTGTGCAGAACACACATGGTCATCAAAGCAAACTACTCTGACCTGCATGGAGCCAGCCTTTCACAGAGGCCCAGCACAGATTGGGTATATTCTCTAAATTCCTCCATCTCTATGGCCTAGAATCCCACAGGCTATGGAGAAGTGGTCTCTCATTAACCCACTCCAATTCCTCTCACATCAAATCTTTCTATGCTCCTCTAGGGATTTCCCCCAAACTTAGAAAGATGTGCCTTTTTAAAAATTTTTTTAATGTGTATTTCTTTTTGAGACACAGAGAGACACAGTGAGAGTGGGGGAGGGGTAGAGAGAGAGGAAGGCACAGAATCTGAAGCAAGCTCCAGGCTCTGAGTGGTAGACAGAGCCCCACATGGGACTTGAACTCACAAGCCATGAGATCATGACCTGAGCCAAAGTCGGACCCCAACCAACTGAGCCACCCAGGCGCCCAAGATTTGCCTTTTTACAAGAGGTAATCCCACACCTGGATTTTAATTCAGACCTCCTTGCATTGGTGTCATTCTTCCCTTGTCTATTTTTCTTAATTAAAAATCCTTCAGGTGCTTTCTTACAATGCCTGGATACAGCAGTCTGGGCAAGTAGTTAATTAGAGTTCATTAGAACCCCCATTAGAGTTCATTAAGGAGATGAGAGGACACTTGTATCAGAAGGTAGATGTGCACAGCCAGAGAAGATGGTAGGTTGGCTACGTGCTCTGAGTCTCTGGGAGAAAGAAACATATTAATGACAAATCAAATGAGGGGGAAAAATGGTGGACCAATGGCCCATAACCAACAGTTCACCTTAATATCTAATAGTCTAATGAGGCAAATCCTATAAAAGGTCTGATGTGGGAACTGTGTAAAACAACAATGCTCTCCCTCAAAGTACCATTGTGTAGACGGGAAAATCCTCCACTACAAAGTCTCTGATTCTCAACAGAGGTACACTCCAGAGAGTAATTCATCCTTTCTCTTAAGCGATGCTGAATCAAACCTCAGTCACTGCATTTCTCCTCCTGGGAGTCACAGACATCCAAGCACTGCAGCCTTATCTCTTCGTGGTTTTCCTTGCAATTTACGTGGTCAGTGTGGTTGGCAATGGAGCAGTCCTCCTGGTTGTCGTCTCTGATCCAAGACTCCATTTACCCATGTATTTCTTCCTGGGAAATCTGTCGTGTCTAGATATCTGCTACTCCACGGTGACACTGCCAAAGATGCTGGAGAACTTCTTCTCTACACACAAGGCAATTTCCTTCTTGGGATGCATAACCCAGCTTCACTTCTTCCACTTCCTGGGCAGCACGGAGGCCATGCTGTTGGCCGTGATGGCCTTTGACCGCTTTGTGGCCATCTGCAGGCCACTGCATTACTCTGTCATCATGAATTACCAGCTCTGTACCCAGATGGCTGTCACAGTCTGGACCATTGGTTTTTTCCATGCCCTGTTGCACTCCATGATGACCTCTCGCTTGAACTTCTGTGGTTCTCATCAGATCCATCACTTCTTCTGTGATGTCAAGCCTTTGCTGGAGTTGGCCTGCGGGAACACGGAGCTCAACCAGTGGCTTCTCAACACGGTTACCGGGACCATTGCCATGGGCCCCTTCTTCCTAACACTTCTCTCCTACTTCTCCATAATCATCTCCCTTTTCTCCAAGACCCACTCCTGTAGTGCGCTCCGCAAAGCACTGTCCACGTGTGCCTCTCACTTCATGGTGGTGATTCTTCTCTATGTTCCTGTTATCTTCATTTACATATCTCCTACCTCAGGCAGCTCCATGGACCAGGACCAGGTCGCTGCCATCATGTACACTGTGGTCACTCCTATGCTGAACCCACTGATCTATACACTGAGGAACAAGGACGTGAAGGCTGCCTTGAGTAGTGTCTTCAGTAGGAGGGGCGACCTGAACACATCTAGAGCACACTTCTAAGACAGGAAGCAATAGGCGATGATGAAGTTGGTGTGTGAGGTTAGACTGCTTCTGAGATCATGTACAATATGTGTAACAGGTGTAGTCTGAAGAAAAGATAAATGAGAAAGTCCAGATTGTGTTAAATAATGCATTGTTAGGTAGCAAAATGGAAACCTGAACCCATGGGACATCAGCCATAGAATCCTAATGTTCGGTTTTTGTTCAGGATATCACTTCATAAAACTGATTTTTTATGTATTCTTATGGATTCTCTAATGACATCAGGGATAGAAATATGCCTATATCACTCACATATTGGGTACATGAATACTACTTAGGGCTGTTTATCTGTGTGCTTCTTCTAAGTTAATGTATTCTAAGGTGAGCAATAAAATTCTTATACTGTTATATTTTGAGGAATTGAATTTGAACATTTAATAGGATAAGAAATGGTAATTCATATATGAGAATGAGTTAAGAGGAATTTTTAACCATTACGTTATGATTTCTTTTTTCCCTAAGCTGGAGGCAAATAAATGATTAAAACAAATGATTTAAGCACTAATTGACAGGGATAAAATAGCCAATGGTTTACCTAAGTGCTGTGGATCCTTTATCTCCAGAGATTTTTTTAAAGTCAACCGGATGAATGGTAAAAGAGTCCTGTTAAATCTTGTTGAAAGTGGGGACAGAATGAAATTAAAATCTCAGAGTCCCTCTCTAGCTACTTAATAGGTAATTTTTCCCTCAGTGTTTGGTCATGGAAAATGTTGAGTTTCAAAATACTTCCTATTTTTTGTTTGGTTTTACTATTTCTATGATAATTTCCAGTGACTGTTATGATGCAATGTGACATAATACTGATGAAATGTGCAAAATTTATCAAAATGTTGTCTTGTTTTCCTTACTTGTCACCAAACCCAAATGTAATGAAAGCAACTAAATCATAATTGCTGAGACATTTCTGGAGCTAATGTCGGGAGGCACTGTGTTCCCCATTTTCTGAATCCCGGGGGTGGTTTCTGTGCATGAGGGATGGTGGGAGAAGCATTTATGACTATTTATAGATGCAGGTGAAGACTGTGATAGGCCTTTATGAGCTCAGGGACTGACTGTTCAAATTCTCTGCATCCACTTTTGTGAACACAAACAGTGTGGTTTGATCTCATCCCTGTTTTTAGTCCCTCAATTCTACTTTTGTTTATAAAAAAAAAATAAAATGTGTCTGTGGAGAAGACATTTCTACCCTGAACTGTCTCAGCCCCTCATTTCTGTTGATCAGAATTGTTTACAAAATCCAAGCTCCACGCAGGCCGTGAACCAGAGAAGAACACGTCATTATCTGGTTGGCTACTGCTGCATAACACACTAGCATCCCCAAACACAGAAGCTGAAGACACCTATGCCAGGAAGTTGCATTCTTCTGAGGCTCAGGAATTGGCAAGAACACGGCAGGGCAGGGCTGGTTCTCCTCGATCATGCTTGTGCCGTGGCTGAGCTGACGTGAGCATCCTCGCGTGGAAGAGCTGAGAGCTGGCAAAGTCTCTGTCTGGGTCTCCCTTGGTCCGCTCTCTCCAAATGGCTGTTCTGTGCTTTTGCAGCATGGAGGCCTCAGGCTTGACACTCTACGTGGGGGCCAACAGACCACGGCAAAAGCTGCCAGTCATCTCTCCAACAAACCCAAGAACCAGTATTGACATCACCTGTACTATTCTCTCTTGGACAAAATGGTCACAGGCCTAACAAACTTTATAGAGAAGAAATCCCTACCTTTCATGGGAAAGAACATCAAAAAAATTTTGTGGACATCTTTAATCCACTCTAGTCCAACTCTAATAATTAACATTGTCCCCACATACAAATCACACTTATTCTCCCTCCAAATAATACTAAAATCTCATCCCGTTGCAGTATTAGTCAGAGTCTATGTCTTTTCACCTACATTGGGTCAAGGTACAGATGAGGCTTGTTGGGTCCAGTTTCTCAAGCTTGGTTCCTTTTTATCTCAAGAACTTCAAACTGATGCATCCAGTTATCTGCCCTAGGTAGACACAGACATACATTTGGGTTTATATATGGAATATTTTTCAGTCGTGAGAAAAAAAGGAAATCCTGCCATTTGTGACTATGTGAATAGACCTGGAGGATATAATGCTAAATGAAATAAGTCAGATAAAGACAAATACCATATTATTTTTTTATTTGTATAATTTAAGAAGCCAAACAAATGAACAAACAAAGAGAAGAAAAGACAAAAAACAGACTCTTAGGTACAGAAAATGAGCTGGTAGTTGACAGAGGGGATGTGGGTAGGAGATGGTGGAAATTGGTGAAAATGATTAAGAGTACACTAATCCTCCCAAAATAAAATTAAAAAAAAAAGAGTATACTTATCCTGATGAGCACTGAGTCATTTATAGAATTGTTCAATCATTATACTGTACACCTGAAACTAATATAGCACTATGTGTTAATTAATCATAATTTTCCAAAGGGAATTATGCTTAAAGAATTAAGTAATTTTAGGCATACATCATGAATGGATTGTAAAATTATTAGGTGAGGGGAGCCCGGGTAACATTTGGTTGAGCATCCAACTTCGGCTCAGGTCATGATCTTGCAGTTTGCAGTTCAAACCCTGCATCGGGCTCTGTGCTGACAGCTTGGAGCCTGGAGCCTGCTTCAGATTCTGTGTCTCCCTCTCTCTGCCCCTCCCCTGTTTGCTCACTCTCTCTCTGTCTCTCTCAAAAATAAATAAAAACATTAAAAAATAAAATTATAATATAATATAACATAACAAATAAACTAATATAATATGGTTAAAGATGATTGGAAATTGAATAATACATGGAACAGACTGACACCACCTGACCCCACTGGTCAATAATATAAATAGCATCACTAAAAGTAGGACAAGCACTGTCTCATGAGATGCTATAACAGAAATAAAACAGCAACTTTGAGATATTCTGCCTCAAAGTTATCAAAGATCTAATCAAGCTTCTATCTCAGTATCAGTTTTGTAGTTTAAGTGCTAACAGGTTTTTTTATTATAATGTAGGTGCCTGACATTAAGCTTTTTGTTGCTGAGACATCCATTTCAAAGTTAGCCACCTGGAATAAACATATCGCCAAATACATAACTACATAAGGAGCAGAGCGCCCCACCCATGCAGTTCCCCTTTGAGAGAGCCCTGGTGACATAGACAGCTGGTCACTCGAGTGACCCATGCAGTTCCCCTTTGAGAGAGCCCTGGTGACACAATTAGCTGATCACTTGAGTGACCCATGCAGTTCCCCTTTGAGAGAACCCTGGTGACATAGACAGCTGGTCACTCGAGTGACCCATGCAGTTCCCCTTTGAGAGAGCCCTGGTGACACAAATAGCTGATCACTTGAGTGACCCATGCAGTTCCCCTTTGAGAGAACCCTGGTGACATAGACAGCTGGTCACTCGAGTGACCCATGCAGTTTCCCTTTGAGAGAACCCTGGTGACATAGACAGCTGGTCACTCGAGTGACCCTGCTTTTCCCTTCCCGTGCTTTAATTACTGCTCTTATGTTTTAACTTCAGCAAAGAAGAGTAAATGCCCAATACCCTAGACACTCCTCCCCTGATCCCAACACAGGCAGAGCCCCAGGCCCCTGTGCTCTCTCCCTTTCCCCAAGCCCTGTGTGGCCTGAGCAGTACTGTGTACCCACAGGACTGAGTGATAAATCTTGCCTTTTCAAAGCTCCCTGATGGTTGTTGCTGGAGTGTGTCTTGCAATTATAATAACAATCATAACAGGTGGTCTAGCCACAACATTGACTCCCAACAGGGAAATGTCAATGAGGGCCCAGGAGAGTGCCCCAGCCATTCCTAGCTGAATGTATCACTCAACAGGTGGAGACCAATCAAAATGAGTCTATATAGGATATAGGAATAGAAGTTAAGACTATAAATAAGCAGTAAGTCTAATTTAGAATATGGAACACGTATAGGACAGACAATCAGATTTCTCCAGTAGGTCAATGACATGATAAAAGGGGGGGGGGGGGGGGGGGCGGGGTGCTATGAAATAAGGGAATAAGAAACATAAAACAAGATACATTGTAAGAACCTTTCTCAAATCCTAAGTCTAAGAATTTACTGAAAGACAACTGGAAAAATTGAACATGGCTTGTGTATTAAATGACATTGAGGAGATTCTGATCATAGTGTAAGTGTCATAATGGCACTGTCAGTGTGTCTGTTTTTGTTAATTTATATTCTAGTTAACAACAGTGTAGTCTTGGCTTCAGAAGTAGAAGCCGGTGATTCATCACTTACATATGACACCCAGTGCTCATCCTAACAAGTGCCCTCCTAATACCTGTCACCCTTTTGGCCCGCCCCCACCCACCACCCTCCATAACCCTCGGTTTGTTCTCTTGCTGTGGTTTGGTCCTGTTACTTTTGAGACATATTTCTCTCGCGCCTCACCTTTTCTAACTCTACCTGTGTCTGTCTCTGTGTGTTAGAGAAGGCAGTTATGTCTCTTGTTCTTGACGGTAATGGCCTTATGAAGAAAAGGTCTTGAAATGCCCTGCAGTGCTGTGTCCTCTTTGCCCAGGACCTGGCACTTCAGGGAGTGTCTCTGTCGTGTTCTTTTCTGCTTTCCCCTTCAGTTCAGTTATCTGCAGTGGCCTTTTTTCCTATGTGGGTAGTGTTTGGTCCCTGCCAGGTGTGGGTGGGTATTAACAGGTACACATTGGTGGTGTGCTTGCTAATTGACATCTGTGGACGCCACTGCCAGGATGGCCAACTTAAGGGGATCTGCAATGGGCATATGAGTGGGTCCCTCATTTTTAATAAGGTGCACCTCGGGCTTCTGTTGCCACAGTGCGTCCCCCGCCACAGCAACCAAGACTGAGGCCCCACACAAGGTGAAGGTCAGGAGATAAAGTGCTTGTGAGGTTTGCTTTGGTGTTCTGGGGGAGGAGCCTGCAGTTCTGGGACTGAGGCAAGTGTGACTGGAAAGGCTGGATCGGGAAGCACGTGGGGGTGGGGCTTGGTGCCAGCAAGTTAGGAAGCAAGTGTGGAGGCAGTGTTGGTTCCCACAAGTGGCCACGTACTTATGCATGGGTGTGGGGGAGGGAAATAACACTGGCCAGTTCCTTTGTTCCTGGAGGAGTCTTTTTGAGATCCATATCTCTCCAAACATGCTCTGTGATGAGTAAATCCTCCTGTCTCTCCTGGTGTTTTTCAAACTACCGGCTCTATGCTATATCTGCTAGAGCTCTTTGTTGTGCTGTAGCTTTAAGGGCTCAGACTCTGCTTCCTAATGCCTTCAGGGCTCTCCCAGAGACAGGCAGGCTGATTTTAAGAATTCCAGGCTGTAAGTCCAGGCTGTTTGTGAGACCTCATGAAATTTGACTCCTCTGGCTTTCAAAGCCAAATGTTTTGGGGGTTCATCTTCCCTGTGCAGGTCCCCAGTGGGATCATCTGTTTTTTGACCTTCACCGTGCTCTTGGTTTCTTCTGGTCCACAGATGGCCACAGTCCTTTTAGGTCTCAAATTGCATCTCTGCCTTTCCAACCTTCTTCCTTGTGGCCTTTTCTCTACCCTTGGTTGTGGAGTTTGTTCTGCCAGTCATTGGGTCTTTTTCTGGGATATTTAAGCTGATGTGAGTGTTATCTCATTGTATCTGTGCATTGAGATGAGTTTAGAATCCTGACAATCTACCATCTTCTCAGCCTCACCCATAAAGACATTTTAAAAAACATTCAGGCCTCGGGTGCCTGAGTGATTCAGTTGGTCAAGCATCTGACTTCAGCTCAGGTCATGATCTCGCAGTTTGTGAGTTTGAGCCCCATGTCGGGCTGACAGCTCGGGACCTGGAGCCAGCCTCTGATTCTGCATCTCCCTCTCTCTCTCTTTCCGCCACTCCACTTCTCATGCTCTGGCTCTCTCTCTCTCTCAAAAATTAATATACATTAAAAAAAAATTAAAAAAACACATTCAGTCCTATCCAAAGGAGCAAGAAAGGCCCCAAATACACAACCTAATCTTGCACCTAAAGGAGCTAGAAAAGGAGCAGCAAATAAAGCCCAAAGCCAGCAGAATAAGGGAAATACTAAAGACTACAGTGGAAATAAATGGTATAGAATCCAAAAAAAAAAAAAAAAAAAAAACAATAGAACAGATCAATGAATCGAAGAGCTGGTTTTTTGTTTATTTGTTTGTTTTTTCATGTTTATTTACTTTTGAGAGAGAGACAGAGAGAGAGTGCAAGCAGGGGAGGGGCAGAGAGAGAAAGAGGAAGACACGGAATCTGAAGCAGGCTCCAGGCTATGAGCCATCAGCACAGAGCGCAACACGGGGCTTGAACTCACAGACCGTGAGATCATGAGCTGAGCCAAAGTTGGATGCTTAAATGACTGAGCCACCCAGGCGTCCCTAAGAGCTGTTTTTTTTGAAAGAATAAACAAAATTGATAACCCCCTAGCCAGACTTCTTAAAAAGAAAAGAGAGAGGACCCAAATAAATAAAATCATGAATAAAAGAGGAGAGATCACAACCAACACCACAGAAATACAATTATAAGAGAATACCATGAAAAATTATACGCCAACAAACTGGACAATCTGGAAGAAATGGACAAACATCCAGGCACTAACACAGTACCAAAAATCAAACAGGAAAAAATAGAAAATTTGAACAGGCCCATAACAAGCAAAAAAAAAATTAACTTAGTTTTTTTTATTTTTATTTTTTTAACATTCATTTATTTTTGAGAGAGAAAATAGGCAAGAGAGAGTGCAAGCAGGGGAGGGGAAGAGAGGGAGGGAGACACAAGATCTGAAGCAGGCTCCAGTCTCTGAGCTGTCAGCACAGAGCCTGATGCGGGGCTTGAACCCACAAACTGCGAGATCATGACCTGAGCCGAAGTCGGATGCTCAACCGACTGAGCCACCCATGTGCCCCAAAATCGACTCGGTTTTTAAAAGTATCCCCATAAGTAAAAGTCCTGGGCCAGATGGTTTCCCAGGGGAATGCTTCTAGACATTTAATGAAGAATTAATACCTATTCTCCTCAAACTGTTCCAAAGAATAGAAATGGAAGGAAAGCTTCCAAATTTATTCTATGAAACCAGCATTACCTTGATTCCTAAACCAGACAAAGACCTCGCTAAAAGGAGAAATACAGGCCAATTTTTGATGAACATGGATGCACAAATTCTCAACAAGATATTATCAAATCGAATCTAACAGTACATTAAAAGAACTATTCACCACGATCAAGTGGGATTCGTTTCTGGGCTGCAGGGCTGGTTGAAGATTTGCAAATCAATCAACATGATACACCATATTAATAAAAGAAGGGATAGGAACCATATGATCCTTTCAATAGATGCAGAAAAAGCATTTGACAAAATACAGAGTCTTTCTTGATAAAAACCCTCAAGTGCTCGCTTCGGCAGCACATATACTAAAATTGGAACGATAAAAACCCTCAAGAAAGTAGGGATAGAAGGAACATGCCTCAAGATCATAGAAGTAGTATATGAAAGACCCACAGCTAATATCATCCTCAATGGGGAAAAACTGAGAACTTTCCCCCTAAGATCAGGAACATGGCAGGGATGTCCACTCTCACCAGTGTTGTGCAACATAGTACTGGAAGTCCTACCCTCAGCAATCAGGCAACAAAAAGAAGTAAAAGGCATACAAATCAGCAAGGAAGAAGTCAAACTTTCACTCTTCACAAATAACCTGATACTCTACCTGGAAAACCCAAAGACTCTACAAAAGAACTGCTAGAACTGATACATGAATTCAGCAAAGTCACAGGATATAAAATCAATGTACAGAGATCAGTTGCATTTCTATACAATGAAGCAGCAGAAAGACATATCAGAGAATTGATCCCATTTATAATTGCACTAAAAACTATAAGATGCCTAGGAATAAACCTAAGGAGGTAAAAGATGTGTATGCTGAAAACTATAGAAAGTTCATGAACAAAATTGAAGAAGACACGGAAAAACATGCCATGCTTATGGATTGGAAGAACAAATATTGTTAAAATGTTGCTGCTACCCAAAGCAATCTACACATTCAATGCAAGCCCTATCAAAACAACACCAGCATTCTTCACAGAGCTAGAACAAACAATCTAAAATTTTTATGGGGACACAAAAGACCCCTAATAGACAAAATAATGTTGAAAAAGAAAACAAAAGCTGGAGACATCACAATTCCAGACTTCAAACTCTATTACAAAGCTGTAATCATCAAGACAGTATGATATTGGCAAAAAATAGACACACAGATCAATGGAATAGGATAAAGAACCCAGAAATGGACCAACAAATATATGGCCAACTAACCTTGAGAAAGAAGAAAAGAATATCCAATGGAAAAAACAAAAACAAAACAATCTCTTTCAGAAATGGTGCTGGGAGAACTGGACAGCGACATGCAAAAGAATGAAACTGCACCACTTTCTTACACCATACACAAAAAATAAATGGATGAAAGACATATGTAAGACAGGAAACCATCAAAATCCTATGGGAGAAAACAGGCAGTACCTCTGTAGCCTCAGCCACAGCAACTTCCTACTAGACATGTCTCTGGAGGCAAGGGAAATAAAAATAAAAATGAATTATTGAGACCTCAACAAGAGCAAAACAGACTTAAGTAATATGCCTGATATAAAATTTAAGTAATTATCATAAAGATACTCATTGGACTTGAGAAAGAAGCTGAGGACATCAGTGAGTCCCTTAACAAGGAGATAAAAAAAAAAAACAGAGGTGAAAAACACAATAAATGAAATAAAAATACTCTTGAGGGAATAAATAACAGCCTAGATGAAGCAGAGGAATGAATTAATGATCTGGAAGACAGAGTAATGGATAGTAATCAAGCAAAAGAGAGAAAAAATTATGCAAATAGACTTAGGGAACTCAGTGACTCCATCAAGCATAATAACGTCAATATTATAAGAATCCCAGAAGAAGAAAAGAAAAGGGGGCAGAAAAAATTTTTTAAGAAATAATAGCTTAAAACTTCCTTCTGGGGGTAAGAAACAGAAATCCAGATCCAAAAAACTGACCCAATGATGTCCATGCCAAGACACACAGTAATTAAAATGGCAAAAAGTAGTTAAAAGAGAGAATTTTAAAAGCAGCAGGAGAAAAGAAATCAGTTATATACAAAGGAAATCCCATAAGGTTATCAGAGGATTTTTCAGCAGAAATTCTGCAAACCAGAACGGATTAGCATGACATATTCAAAGTGCTGAATGGAAAAAATCTGCAGCCAAATATACTCTATCAAGCAAGGCTATCATTCAGATATGGAAGGAGAGATAAAAACTTTCTCAGACAAACAAAAACAAAAGAAGCTTGTGACCACTAAACCAGCCCTGCAAGAAATATTAAAGAGGAATCTCTGAGTGGAAACATCATAAATGAGAGTATGAAAAATAAATATATCTATAAAAATCAGTCAAAACATTCACAAAATAAAAGGATGTTAACATATGACACCATATACCTAAAATGGGGGTGGGGTGGAGTAAAGAATGCATTCAAACTTAAGCAACCATCAGTTTAATACAGACTATTATATGCAGAAGATGTTATATACAAACCTAATAGTAATGACAAATCAAAAGGCACTTAAAGATAAGCAAAGAATAAACAGAAAAGAATTCAAGAATATCACTAAAGAAAACCAGTAAACCATGAAAGAGAGCAAGAGAAGAAAAGGCCAGAGAAAAACTATAGAAACAACCACAAAACAAGAAACAAAATGGCAATAAATAGACATCTATCAATAATTACTTTGAATGTAAATGAACTAAACACACCAATCAAAGGACATAGGTTAACAGAATTGATTTTTTTTTAACTTATCTATATGCTTCCTACAAGAGATGCATTTCAGAATTAAACACACCTGAAGATTGAAAGTGAGGGGATGGGGAAACATTTATCATCCAAATGGGTCTCAAAAGAAAGCTGGGGTAGCAATACTTATACCAGAAAAAAACAGACTTTAAACCAAAGACTGTAACAAGAGACAAAGAAGGATAATACATAATAATAATTGGATTATTACAATCCAACAAGAAGATAAAATAATTATAAATATTTATGGACCCAACATGAGGGCACTCAAACACATACAATTAATAACAAGCATAAAGGAAATAGTCGATAGTAATACAGTAATAGTAGGGGACTTTAACACATCAATGGACAGATTATCCAAATGGAAAATCAACATGAGAACAATGGCTTTGAAAGACATACTAGACCAGATGGATTTAACAAATTTATTCGAAACATTCCATTGTAACACAGCAGAATATACATTCTTACCACATGCACATGAAATGAACACTCTCTAGAACAGATCACATATTAGGCCACAAGAGAAGTCTCAACAAATTCAAAAAGATCAGTCATACCATGCATCTTTTCTGATCACAACACTCTGAAACTAGAAATCAACCGCAAGAAAAATTCTGGAAAGACCATGAATACATTGAGGCCAAATAACATGTTACTAAACAGTGAATGGGTCAACCAAGAAATCAAAGAAGAAATCAAAAGTACATGGAAACAAATAGAAATGAAAACACAATGCTCCAAAACTTTTGGGATGCAGCAAAAAGTGGCTAAGAGGGAAGTTTAGACCAACACAGGTCTACCTCAAGAAACAAGAAAAAGTTCAAATAAACAACCTCATCTTACACTTAAAGGAGAAATAAATACATAGATAGATAGATAGATAGAAGATAGATAGATAGATAGATAGATAGATAGATAGATGATAGATAGGGGCGCCTGGGTGGCTCAGTCAGTTGAGCGTCCAACTTCCGCTTAGGTCATGATCTCACGGTCCATGAGTTTGAGCCCCGCGTTGGGCTCTGTGCTGACTGCCTGGAGCCTGCTTCAGATTCTGTGTCTCCCTCTCTCTCTGACCCTCCCTCATTCATGCTCTGTCTCAAAAATAAATAAATGTTAAATAAATAAATAAGTAAATAAATAAATAAATAAATAAATAAAACAAAATAAGACAAAACCCAAAACCTGCAGAAGGAAGGAAATAATAAAGATTAGAGCAGAAATAAATGGTATAGGCCCTGAAAAAAAACAATAGAACAGATCAATAAAATCAGGAGTTGGTTCACTGAAAAAATAGCAAAATTGATAAGCCTCTAGCTACACTCATCAAGGAAAAAAGAGAAGGGACTTAAATAAGTAAAATCACAAATGAGAGGAAATTAACAACCATCACCACAGAAATACAAACAATTGTAAGATTGTATTATGAAAAATTATATGCCAACAAATCGGAAAACCCAGAAAAAAAAATAGCTAAATTCCTAGAAACATATAAACTACCAAAACTGAAAAGAAGAAATAGAAAATTTGAACAGATCAATTACTAGTAAGGAAATTGAATCAGTATTTTTAAAACTCCTAACAAACAAAAGTCCAGTACCAGACAGCTTCACAGAGGAATTCTACCAAACATTTAAAGAAGAGTTACTGCTATCACCCATCATCAGAGAAATACAAATCAGAACCACAATGAGATACCAATTCACGCCTGTCAGAATGGCTAAAATGAACAACTCAGGAAACAACAGATGTTAGTGCGTACATGGAGAAAGGGGAACTCTCTTACACTACTGGCAGGAATGCAAACTGGCAAAGCCACTGTGGGAAACAGTATGGAGGTTCCTCAAAAAGTTAAAAATAGAACTACCCTATGACCCAGCAATTGCACTACTACGTATTTACCAAAAGAATGTGAAAACACTAATTCAAAGAATACATACACCCCTATTTTTATTGCAGCATTGTTTATAATAGCCAAATTATGGAAGCAGCCCAAGTGTCCGTCAACTGATTAATGGATAAAGAAGATGTGGTATACATACACAATGGAATATTACTCCACCATAAAAAGTATGACATTTTTCCATTTGTAATGACAAGGATGAAACTAGAGAGTGTAATGCTAAGCAAAATAAGTCAGTCAGAGAAAGACAAATACCCTATGATTTCACCCATGTGTGGAATTTAAGAAACAAAACAAATGAGCACCAGGAAAAAGAGAGAGGCAAACCACGAAACAGATGCTCAACTACAGAAAACAAACTGATGGTCACCAGAAAGGAGGTGGGTGGTGGGATGGGGGAAACAGGTGATGGGTATCAAGGAGTGCACATGTTGTGACGAGCACCGGGTGTTATATGGAAGTACTGAATCACTTCAGTGTGCTCCTGAAACTAATATTACGTGGTATGGTAACTATATGGAATTGAAGTTAAAACAATTTAAAAATGCCTTTATCAAAGAGCACACAGAATATTTGTATGTGGAATATGTACTTATACAATGCACACAACTGAAAGTCGCTTGAAAATCCTGCAGAAAAAAAGGAGCCATTGACTCCAAAAAGGAGTCATTGAAATAGGGTTGACAAATGTAGATAATGAAGCTGGATGATGGCTACATGGGGTTATTAGAATCTTCTCACTACTTTCATATATGTTTAAAATTTTCTACAATAAAAAAACTTAAAAAAAAGCAAATGCATTCACCTTTAAATGTTAAAAAATAGTGTACACCCTTAGACTGGGCAGTTTAAGTCCTAAGGATTTATTATAGGAAAATCTGGATGTAAACTATGTTTGCATGGTGAAAGAATTGCATACAACTAAAAAATCCCATAAGCGAAGATTAAACAAGCCACGTTTAACCATCCTAAAAGCCCAGAAGAATGAATAACTACATACTCATTGAAAAGAAAGATGTTTAAGACATAGTGTCTAGTGAAAAACCAGATTGCAATTTCACAATCCAAGTTGTTTTACACATATGTGTGTGTATACACACATGCACACACACACACACGTACACACCTATTACAAGTAGCCAATATTTTTGCTTTCTGTTTCTGTGTATCTACTTTCTATATCAAATATTCATAGCCTATTTTAAAAAGAATAATAAAAGATAAATGTAAATTTTAAGCCAACACTTGAAATTGGTGCTCATTTTTAGAGTAACTACAGAATGTTTTACAGAGAGAAAGGTCAAATAGAACAAAGTTCTTCCTCCCCAACCAGTCCTGAAGGACACCCCAATGGAGACATGCAAAGTCCAAATAAAATCCTCACCACCATTCTCCCTCAACTGAGTGTTTTGGTGAGCTTAACGTACAGAAGTCTCCGCAACGCATGATGAACCTCCTTGTTCCTCAGGGTGTAGATCACAGGATTGAGAAGAGGGGTGACCACAGTGTAGAGCAGGGCGAAGACCTTGGAGACAAGTTGGGAGCGGACAGCAGAGGGTGCAATGTACAAGACCATGAGAGTTCCATAGAAGGTGGACACCACCACAAGGTGGGAGGAGCAGGTGGAGAAAACCTTTCGCCTCTGGGCCCCAGCAGGGACTTTGAGCACAGTTACCACGATCCGGGCATAGGATGTCAGAATCAGCCCGAAGGGGACAGTGAGGCAGACCACAGACAGAATGAATGTTGTCATCTGGGCCACACTGGGATCCGAGCAGGCCAGGCCCATCAAGGGCATGAAGTCACAGTAAAAGTGGTCAATGTGGTTGGGGCCACAGAACCTCAGCTGGCCCATTAGGGCCACAACCAGTCCATCTACCATGAAGCCAGAGAGCCAAGCTATGACCACCAGCCCCAAGCACCCCCTGGGTCCCATCAGGAGTGGGTAGCGGAGTGGATAGCAGATTGCCAGGTAGCGATCATAGGCCATGACAGCCAGCATGAAGCACTCAGCCGTGGCTAGAGAACCGAAGATAAAGAACTGCAGCAAGCAACCAGCCACAGAGATGGCCGCTTCCTGCAAGAAGCCCTCTAGCATTTTGGGCACCACTGTGGAGGTGTAGAGGATCTCCAGGAAGGACAGGTTAGCCAGGAAGAAATACATGGGTGTGTGGAGCCTCCGTGAGCTAACCACCGCCACGACGATCAGCACATTCCCCATGACAATGGACACGTAGACAATGGTGAGCACAACAAAGAAAACGAGACGCAGCTCAGCTACATCATGGAAACCAAGGAGGACAAATTCAGTGATAGTCTGGTTTTCTAGAGCAACCATTTCCATGGGGATCGTCCAAGTTCCTGCCTGACAGAGATTAAGGGAGAGATTTTAGTGCATCTCTGTCTCCAACACCAACTCCAAGACAAGGAAGGCTACAGCGAAAAGATGAGGGTGAGTCTCCCGCACAAATGTCCCTTGCACATCCTGATCTGTCCCCCTATAGTGGCTTCCTCCTGCAACTCTGTTCCCCCGACCGTCCTTAACTGTGTATGTTCTTCATGGCTCAGGAGAGTTCGTCCAAACACAAGCGTAGTCTTCAGGACCATTTACCCTATTAATTCAACCCAGTGTTTCTGTGACACAATGAATCCACCAGCCTCATGTGTAGAGCCAGCCACACAGTCGTCCTCCTGAACAGCAGACTAATACCCTCCAAATGCCTGTGAGACACTCCCTACCCTCAGCTCAAAATCAGCAGGATCAAACACAAATCCTCATATCTTTCCCAGCCACAACCAACTGGGCAGGTAGTGTGAAATTCTGCTTTGATCCCAAGCTTACCATATCATTGCCATTTCAGCTGAATGCCCTCTCCCATTCCCAACCTCCAGTCGGTAAAATCCCACTGGTTGTTCCTTGGAAAGTTCTTACACATTCCCTCCTCCCCACACACCAACTTCACAGCCTCTTCATGACTCTCTTAGCAGTCACCTCTGTGTGATCTTAGCAGTTACAACTGTGTGGACTCCTTGTCCCCTCTCGTGTATCGAAACAATCTTCTTTAGATCCTGGTTTCATCAAGTCATTCAAGGTTTTATAGGGGAAATGTGATAAATGTGGGAACAGAGGGACCAAATGCAGAGGGAGTGGAGGGGGCATGACAGTCCAGCCAGGGAAGGTGGTTGTAGGCTCAGTCTTGAAGTACAGGGAAGAGCTGGTCAGGCAACAGGTGCTGAAGATTCTAGGTCAAATAAAACCATTCCATACACTCAACAGCTTACCATCTTGTGGAGAAAACGGACACATCAACAAATAATTGCAATAGGCTAAAAGAGAGCTCATGAATCCAACCTGCAAGAAACCCTCCTGGGTGGAAATAACCCTGGACTGATGGGATTGCTAAGGAGAAAGGAAGGTGTGGAGTGAGGGCATTTCAGGTAAAAGGAAAATGAAGAGTAGAAACTGAGGCAAGAAACAGCACACAGTGTGAGGAGGGGAAGAGGGTGTCAGGGAGAAAGCAACCAAGGGCAATTAAAAGAAATTCACTTCTGAAGAAGCGTTAGGATTGAGGCAAAGAGTGTGGAAGGTAGGGATGCAGATGTGGGCCCAGACCAGAGCATGGGGGTCCTGTCCTGTTGTGAGGAGAGCTGGGGCTTTGTCCTGTAGGCAGAAGGGAACACAGAGGTGACACGGTCCACCTGCACCTGGCTGGTACTGAGGAAGCTGGGCCCAAGGCAGCTGGAGTGGGGGAAGGGCGATTCCACATCCCAGCTGCATCCTGGGGAGCAGGTGCACTGCTTTGAGGTGACCATTCATTGCTCTGTTATCTGCACTCTCTCCTCCATGGAAATCTCTCCTCTGTGCAAAGACTGCCAGCTCATCTATCACAGATATTAGTATTTATATCCACACTCAACAAAGTTCTCAACAAAGTTGAAGGCTCGGTAAACCCTGATGTTTAAAACTGCCTGTCCCACAACCAAAGCCCACATGAAGTGATTAGGGGGGTTTTGTGCTCCATGGACCTAGGAACCCCAGAGGTTCTGTTAATGTCTATTCCCTACCCTCCGTGTCAGTGCTCTTCCTTGGGGTCCAAATTTGACCTTCCTCTGGACCTCCTGTAGCCCCTAGATTATTTATACATCCCAAACCCACTCTGAGGCTGGGGTTCTTTCTACACACTGGTCTCTCAGAAGTAGAGGCAGGCCAGGACCTCCAATAATAAATAGCTCCCCACTATCACCACCCCAGAAATCAGCACCAGAACTTGATCATACTGACTCAGCCATTTATCCCTACAGTGACAAGATTTGCATTCCTACAGATTCCACTCATTCACTCTCCAGATCGTAAATGAAACGCAATCCTTCTTTCCTAGGGCGGCACTGAGCCAGCTGAAACCAGAGAGAGGTGTAGTGGAGGCTAGCATGTTGAGGACAAACATAAGGTTAACGATCTTGCTGTGAAACCAACATGTACCTATTACAATCTATTTCATGACTTTGTCCAAAGGAACAAGGTATTATTTTCCTCACTCCAACTATGTGGGAGAGGCTACTTCAGGGAAGGCAGACTGAGGGCGGGAGCAAGTCAGAGAGCACAGCAGCTGAGGGTGGGAGCAAGTACAAGAGAGTACAGCAGCTGCAGCACCCAGAGCACATGTCCCCGGGTGGCAACCTCTAGGGCACCATCAAGACCTCAATGTTGGCAAAATCAAGCCCCCCACACCCACAATATGAGAAGACAGCAAACATATTACAGTGTCCTGGGGCACCACTTACCTTCATTATACCAGGGAACAAATGCTAAACAATGCTGACTTACCCAGGGATGTGGTTAGAGGGTGAAAACAAAGGGTGAGATATGAATATTAAGGGAAACTCAGGGGATAAGCCATTTTCAAAAGAAGCCAAGATGCTGTGACTCAGGACACAGGAGCTAGTCAGCCTGGAGCCAAAGAAAATTTCCACTTTCCATCCCCAGAGGAACACCTAATTTAAATAAATGTGTGTGTGGTCACAGAATCTGCTGGAAGCGTTCCTGGAAACATGGATGTATCCTATTGCTGCATCCACATGACTCCTGAAACAGAATGCTACGGGCACCAGTGACAGTCACAGCAAAGTTTATTGCAACGAGAGGCAAGGCCAACCGATCGGGACCAACATTTTTGATCAGAGTGCAGCCTCGAACAGCCGGGGTACAGAGTTTTTATAGCCGACCACATCGTCTTATCACCTGGGAACAGAACAAAGAAATAGTTCCCAGATGAGGTGGAAACAGTTCCCGGATGGGGTGATTATTTTAGACTTTCTGCTGTTAAATCGCAACCAGTTGATCTCCTTGACCCTGCCTCTGGCGCCACTTTTCTTTGAACTTTTGTTCCCTTAATTGGTGAAGCCTAATTTACAAGAGTATGAAGTGTAATTTACAAGAGTAAAGCAAGGCTGTTATCTCTTAACCTTCAGTGTCAAAACAAAGCTGTTCTCTCTCAAGCTATAGGTTAGCCCTACACTACAATTTAACCCTTATACTATCTCCCAAACCAGATTGTTCTCAGTACTGTTTTAAAAGCTCATTCACGGGGCGCCTGGGTGGCTCAGTCGGTTGAGCCTCCGACTTCAGCTCAGGTCACGATCTCACGGTTCGTGAGTTCGAGCCCCGTGTCGGGCTCTGGGCTGATGGCTCAGAGCCTGGAGCCTGCTTCTGATTCGGTGTCGTGAAAATGAGTTTTATATCATAAGAGAACCCTGGCTTTTCAGACCACCACGTTCCAGCCCTGTTTTTCAAGGGGTTAGGGGACTGGGGGTGCAATAGGAAAGCCAAGGAGTGTGGGTTGTACACAAGGCCACCTGCAGGAGAGGCCACAGCCCCTCAGAAGCAGAGAGGGGCCACTGAGTAGGGAAGGAGCTCAATTTTGTGCTCCAAGACTGCTTTCTAACTGGGACGGAAATGAATATAGTGTAAAATATCTACTGTTTCTCTGAAAAACACGCAATCACAGACTCAACCCTGTACAGATACAAGTCATAACCGGGAGTCCTCAGTTAAAACTATCACCATTTATGGAAATGCAAACTGTGAGTTTTAATTTATCTTTAGAAAATGAGGAAAATTTATCCTCATATATTTTACAGTGTGTGCTAATCTTGTTATTTTTATAAACATAAAACAAATTAATTAAATTTTAATTTAGTTTGAATTTTTAATTTGTTAACTCTTTAAATCTCTTCGGCATTTACTCCATAATAAAGCAGAAAATATACTAATTTTTTTTTTTTAAGAAGACAGCGTGACTTTGGGCATATCTCAGTTATCCCACAAGAAAGAGGATAAATTTCCATCATGAGCAAAATTGGGGTAAAGACCCCAGTCCACCTCCAGGAGACAAGGAGATGAGCTGGGTGCACAGGGAAGACTGAAAACCTGCGTTCTAAGATCCCAACGACAGAAGCTGCAACAACACGATTCTGAAGGAAGACCATGGGATTTCCTCAAAGGCCTTTGAAAAAGAGTTTTTGACTCTGGGTTAATGGAAAGGTCTTATTGGTTAGTGGAGAAAACTGCAAACACCAATTCTTTAGCTTTCTAAAAGCATCTGTGAACCAAGCTGCAAAGAATTCTACAAAAACAGGGAGCTCACCTGAATAGCAATCCCACAGGAAAGCCGTGAAGAGAAGGAAGCCTAAGATGTGCTGAGGGCCTGGGAACCCTGGCGCCTCCCGCCCTGGGTATTCTCCCTCCCACTCTCCCTCCTGGAGCTCACGCTGAAGCCAAGAAGGGCTCTCATTAGGACCAGCTCCCGGGCGGTGCCCTCTCCCCCCTCCATCGCCTCTGCCAGATCCTAGTCCTGGTCTTACCACTGGAAAGCTGACAATTGCCTGAGGGGAGAGCCCCTGAGAGCCAATTACAGATTTCCTGGAGAGCAGCCCTAAATGAACACCAAAGACCAGCCTCCTGAGACACTAGTTTCTTTCCAGAGGAATCTCCTGAACGGTTGGCTTGACCAGACATGGAGCGGAAACCAGGAATCCCCGCGGGGACTGATGGTCTCCCCACAGCAGCTCAGGCTGTTGCACAGAACTCGCGAAGTTCCCCTGAGTTCTCCACTCATCCCTCCACAAGTTCCCAACAGCTCCCAAAGGGGTCCTCCCTCCCATGCCACCTCCAGGCCGATCATCCCAGACAGCTGACCCTTGAACAGATGTGGGGGTCAGAGTCACTGACCCCCCAGGGAGCCCAAAACCCACATATAACTTTGACTCCCCCCAAATTTAGTTACTAATAACCTACTGCTGACCAGAAGCCTCACCAACAACATACGCTATTAGCACATATTCTGTATGTTATACGTATTATATATGGTGTTCTTACAGTAAGAAAATGCTATTAAAATCATAAGGAAGAAAAAATACATATACAGGTCTGTGTTTTGTTTAGTAAAAAAAAATCTGCATATAAGTGCCCGTGTTGTTCAAGAGTCAACTGTGTTTTAGTAGAGATAACCCTTAAGAGTGTTTTGTGTGGATCAAAGCCAAGGCTGGGCTTGCTTTCAGGGAGGGAATCTCTCATGTTGCTACAAAGTAACGTCCAAATACAACAGTCCTGCAATCTGTCAAAGGGTGACCTTGCTTCAAAATTATGCACCCCTGGCTTGCTGACCCACGTCCCTCAGTCTGTAGCAGAAATAACCTACTTCCCTTGAGGTTTGCAGACCACTGGCCTTGGGGAGTGAAGGGCCACACCTTCACAGAGGATATGGCCTGACCGCACCGGAAAACAGCTGCAGCGGGTGCCAGAGTCTGTTCAGGGTCATGTCCACCCGTGACTACCCACCCAGCCACCTTTTCCTCCCAAATGCAGCCCCCTCCCTTTCCCCCATGTCTCCCCCTTTAATGTCTCCAGCTTCCCCAGAACAGGGAAGATGACCTTTGAGACATTAGTCCACCATCTTCCCAGGCTGCTGGCCCTCTGAGTAAAGAGATCTTTCCTTTCCCACCATCTCTTGTCTCCAAGTATTGATTTTTGAGCAGCGAGCAGCCAATCTGAGCAGGGAACCAATTCTCAGTAACACAAAGTTTATATGGCCTTTCAATAACCTCTGTGCGGAAAGCCTGCCCTATATATCTACTGTTTTATAAGCAGTACACACCCATGAGGTACATAAAGGTTATTGACCTTAAACATTACCAGCTAAAACAGGTTTATTTGGGATGAGTGGAGAATTGCGATTCAGGACATGAAAGTCATCACATTTTGAAATCTCAACACCTAGGAGAGTTCTCCACACCCGAGAACCTGGCATGTGAACCCAGACGAACCCGAATTCAGTCAGGACTCCCAAACTCTATCCCCGCAAAGCACAGACTTAAAGGGTCTCGTCATGGTCCGGATTCGGGAACACATCATGTCTTGGGCATTTTATACTCTCCCATCAGTGCCTATATGCTATATGTTTCTCATGCTGTTTTCGTGGTTGACTTAAGGGACACTAATCATCGTGAACAAAACAATTTGTACATAATCCAAACTGAAGGAAGTTCACAACCGCTGACAGTCATTTCATGACCCTGACGTCCAACAAGTCTGCTCCAATGATGAAGTTGATGGGCAAACATCACTTCAGACAGGAGTCAAGTTTACCATGGAGAGTCTGAATCATCTTACTCTGAGAGGTTTTCACAAACATTTTTGTCAAAATACTTTCTATTGTCCAGACTATAATCCCATGATGGGAAGCAAAGATCATTTGTGGCAGTAGATGTGGGTATCATCCTAGTAAGAGATTTATCCTGGGCCAGAAAATGAGGCCCCCAAAATTGGGTGTGATATTAGCAAGAAAAATATATTTCTCCCTTCTTTGGTGTGCTGGGGTCAGCTTGGCCCAGCCTGGGAGATGTGAAAAGGTCATGAGCAGTCAGAGACGTGGTATCTATACTGTTGGCCAGAAGAATTACCATGGACAAGGACATTCAGGTACATGGGGGACAGTATGATAGCAAATAGTTACCTGCATCATATTTAGCTCCCATTAAACTACAGCTACAGCAGATTCTCCTATAGCTACAACTTGATCTGAGCTGCACAAAGGATTCCAAAATGGCCTGTTCCCTTGTTTGGGGCCAGCAGTCACTTTCCCCACAGCCAGGGTGGGGAAGGAGAGACCAACCATGCAGAGAATGTCTAAGCAGAGGGAGGCAGTCAGCACCATCACAGAGCAGGATTGTGAAGGCACGGGGAGGGACTGGGCAGGAAGGACCAGAGAAGCCCGGTCCTGAACACATCTTGCCAACTCTCAGAATGGACTATGGGGTAGTTCAAGGTGGGGTTAATATCAGGCTCAAGCCTGACAACTTACATCATTGCTGTTTTGGTCACATATACACCCCACTTTGCATCAGTAATTCCACTTGGAAAAGAAGTGCACATTCCCATAGGGCCCCATGTCCCTAGGATATCTCACAAGCCAGAGCTCAGTACCATTGCCTGAGCAGTAGTCCCCTGGCCCCATGCATGGCACCTTACACAACTTCTATCCAAGAAGCTTTTAACAACAGTGTCTCTTGGACCTAACTGGAAATACTGTCTTATCCCATACCTTCCACAGCTTCTTGAGATTAACAATTCATTTTCTTTATTTTTTTAAGTTTATTTCTTTATTTTAATGAGGGAGAGGACAGAGAGAAGCCCAAGTAGGCTCCACACTGTCAGTACAGAGCCCGATGTAGAGCTCAAACTCATGAACTCTCTCTCTGCCCCTCCCCCACTCGTGCCATGTCTCTGTCTCTCAAAAATAAGTAAACATCAAAAAAAAAAAAAAAAACACCATATTAATCATAAATCTGATTAACAGGTAATAGTGAAAAAATGCAAGTTAATAAATGAGAAAGAAGTCATAAACCACATATGTAGAAAAGACTTATTTTTATTATTATTATTTATTACACTTGGTAAAACTCTAAAAGTAATTTTGAAAATATAGATGTGATGGATAACTTTCTGTATTATTATATCTGTATAATCTGTATAATAGTACAATTTCTGTGAAATATAACTAGAAAATTTGAACAAGGATCCTGGAAAAGTTAAATCAATCTCAACTGGGAAGATGAAGATCTATCACCAATAATAATAATGATAATGATAATAATAATAATAATAATAATACAACACTAATAACAGAAAGCTTCACAGAGTTAGCTAAGCATTAAAAATAGATGACTCAAATTATTTAAATTAATTTAAGGCATAGAAAAAGAAAATTCCATAATTGATTCTATAAAGTCAATATCACCTACATGTGCAAACCTGATAAAGAATTTTTTAATTTTTTAATGTTTATTTACATTTGAGAGAGAGACAGAGACACAACAGGATAGGGGCAGAGAGAAAGGGAGACACAGAATCTGAAGCAGGTTTCAGGCTCTGAGCTGTCAGCACAGAGCCCAACGCAGGGCTCAAACTCATGAACCATGAGATCATGACCTGAGCCAAAGTGCGACACTGAACCGACTGAGCCACCCAGGCCCCCAAGATTTTTTTAATGTACATAAATCTCACTTGTGAACATATAAAATGTTTGTAAGTTTAGAAGTTAAATGTTTATAAAATAAAATTTTTATTGAAAAAACTAGCAGGGTATCAAAAGAATGCATCATGACCAAATGAATTCAGGATATCAAAAAATCTTTCAACATAAGAATTACATCAACAAAGAAGAGTGCCATATGATATCAATGGATGCAAAAAATTAGACAAAATGTTTGTCATTAGACAAAATTCACAGGTCACTTATCCAATAAAACCTTGAAGTACAATAGCAATGAGAGTAGCCTACTTAATGATGATAATGTTATTGACCTAAAAATGTGAATCTCAATGGTAAAATGCTAAAAGATATTTCCATTACAATTGGACTTCTTGCCTACAACTACTGCCAATATTACCAATATTGCTATAAAAGTTTAACAAATGCAGTAAGAAAAAGATAATCAGTATGATATTTGGAGAAAATATAAACTTAATTGTAGTCTGATACTATTATTTTTCACTGGATTTTATAATTAGAAAGCTTAAAGGTTTATTGGAAATGCTAGAATTAAGTGCCTTTGGCAGATGTTTGGATATAAGATAAATATACAAACTAATTGCTCTGTGTTTTTCCTCGGAACCAGTCAGAAGCAAAATGAGGGAGGATACCATTCAAATTTCAAATGAAAACGTTGAAAATTTAAGGAAAAGTGAAACACCTATCTAAAAAATACTGTGAAATTATTAAAACCCATTTGGACAAATGAAAAGATATACTCTGTTCCTGAGGAGAACACTTAATACAACAGAAATATAAGTTCTCCAAAGTTAACATATATTTAATACAAAAAAAAAAAAAAATCCCAAGTCAGATACTTTAAAATTGGACAAAATAATAGTAAAATATGCCTAGAGTACTGTTCTCAGGAAATTCAAGAGAATTGTACAAAAGAGAACAGAGGGAGAGGAGAGCTTGACATAACAGATAATAGAGTATACTATACATTTACATAGTCTACAAGAGACTCACTTTATTTTTTTAATATGAAATTTATTGTCAAATTGGTTTCCATAGAACACCCAGTGCTCATCCCAACAGGTGCCCTCCTCAATGCCTATCACCCACTTTCCCCTCCCTCCCACCCCCCATCAACTCTCAGTTTACTGTCAGTTTTTAAGAGTCTCTTATGGTTTGGCTCCCTCCCTCTCTAACTCTTTTTTTCCCTTCCCCTCCCCCATGGCCTTCTGTTAAGTTTCTCAGGATCCACATAAGAGTGAAAACATATGGTATCTGTCTTTCTCTGTATGACTTATTTCACTTAGCATAACACTCTCCAGTTCCATCCACATTGCTACAAAAGGCCATATTTCATTCTTTCTCATTGCCAATTAGTATTCCATTGTATATATAAACCACAACTTCTTTATCCATTCATCGGTTGATGGACATTTAGCCTCTTTCCACAATTTGGCTATTGTTGAAAGTGCTGCTATAAACATTGGGGTACAAGTGCCCCTATGCATCAGCACTCCTGTATCCCTTGGGTAAATTCCTAGCAGTGCTATTGCTGGGTCATAGAAGAGACTCACTTTAGATTTAAAGATGCATAGAAGCTGAAAGTAAAGGAATGAGAAAGATATTTCATGAAAATGGTAATCAAAAGAAAATAAATGTAGCTACACCTACATCAGACAAAATAGACTTTAAGTCAAAAACTGTCTCAATAGACAAAGAAGGCCATTATATAATGATGAAAGGGTCAATTCAACAGGAAAACATAACAATTATAAATATACTAGCACCCAACATCAGAGCACCTAAATATGTAAAGCAAATATTGACAGATCTGAAGGGAGAAATAGACAACAATACAATATTGTGGGGGACTTCATTACCCTACTTTCAACAATGAATAAGTTGGGGCACCTGGGTGACTCAGTTAAGTGTCCAACTTTGGGTTAGGTCATGATCTCACAGTTCAGGAGTTCAAGCCCCACGTTGGGCTCTGTGCTGACAGCTCAGAGCCTGGAGACTGCTTCCGATCCTGTGTTGTTCTCTCTCTGCCCCTCCCCCACTCATGCTCTGTCTCTCTCTCTCTCAAAAATAAATAAACATTTAAAAATTTTAAAAAAGAAAACAATGGATAAGTTTGGGGGGCCGGGCCCCGGTGCCAGGCTGAGACCGGGTCGAGGAATGTTCCCTGTTGACTCAAGCCAACCCGGTGGTTCCCCCTCCCATTCCCCCACTCTCAAGGGCATACGAAAGCCTTGTCAAGGCTGAGAAAGTTAATTCCTGAAGCCTGTGGTCTGCAGGTGTTGGCAGTAATGCTACCTCTCTTTTTCTACCCCGAGTCAGATAGAAACAAACATGGGAATTGTGTTTTGCTAGCAATCTTATCAACAAGGTCTTGTGACCTGTCTGGAAAATGCAAGAAACACAGAACTAAATGTTTTGGTGGGCAGCAATTATGTGAAACCTGTTTATTCTTAGAATGACCTAACCCATAAGAGTCTGGTTATAAAAGATTGTGTACAGCAACAATAAAGCCGTCACTTGGGCCATCAGCCCAGGGGACCCTCCTGTTCCCAAACTTTCTCTTCTCTCTTTTTTTCTTGCATTCCCCTACCCTCAGGACCCTAACCTCGGTGTTTGTCGCTCCGGCCGCGACAGATAAGTCATCCAGATAGGAAATCAGTAAGGAAACACTAGACTTGAACTATACATTAGATCACGCAAACAAACACATACAGATCATTCTATCCAATAGCAGAAGAATATGCATTCATCCCAAATGCACATAGAACATTCTCCAGTATAGATTCCACTATAGATAACACAAAACAAGTGTTAACAAATTTAAGAAGATTTAGAATTTTTTTAATGTTTATTTGTTTTGAGAGAGAGACAGAGTGCAAGCAGGAAAGGGGCAGAGAGAGAGGGAGACACAGAATCAGAAGCAGGCTCCAGGCTCTGAGCTGTCAGCACAGAGCCCAATGCAGGGCTTGAACTCACGAACCATGAGATCATGACCAGAGCTGAAGTTGTACACTGAACTGACTGAGCCACCCAGGTGCCCCTAAATTTAATAAGATTTAAATAATTTCAAGGGTTTTTCTCACCCCAATATAATGAAACTGGACATCAAAAAGAGCAAGAAAATGGAAAAAATTACAACTACACAGAAGCTAAAAATTTTTTTTAAAGTAGGCCCTACACCCAGTGCAGGACTTGAACTAACAACCCCCAGATCAAGAGTCACACACTCCACCAACTGAGCCAGTGGGCACCCCTAAAAAACATAATCTTTAACAACATTAGGTCAAACAGGAAATCAGAAGGGAACTTAAAAAGTATCTTAAGACAAATGAAAAGAGAAACACAACACACCAAAACATAACTGATGCAGCAAAATCCATACTAGGAGGGGAAATTATAGCAATAAACATCTACATTAAAAAAGAAAGAGCTCAGGGGGGCCTGGGTGGCTCAATCGGTTAGGCATCCGACTTCAGCTCAGGTCATGATCTCATGGTTTGTGAGTTGGAGCCCCGTGTGGGGCTCTGTGCTGACAGCTCAGAGCCTGGAGCCTGCTTTGGATTCTCTGTCTCCTTCTCTCTCTGCCCCTCCCTGACTTGTGCTGTCTCTCTCTGTCTCTCAAAAATAAATAAATGTAAAAAAAATTTTAGTAAAAAATAAATAAAATAAAATAAAATAAAATAAAATAAAATAAAATAAAATAAAAAAGGGAAGAGCTCAAACAACCAAACCTTAAACTAGAAAAAGAACAAACAAAGCACAAATTTAGCAGAAGGCAGGAAATAATAAAGATTAGAACACAAATAAATCAAATTAAGAATTTGTAGCAATAGAAAAATTCAATAAAACTAATAAGTGGTGTTTTCAAAATATAAAATCAACAAGCATTTACCTAGACAAACTAAAAAAGAAAAGAGGGAAGACTCAAAATCAGAAATGAAAGAAGAGACATTACAATGAATGTCTCAGGGAAAAAAAGAATCATAAGGAAATATTATGGATAATTATATGCCAACAAGCTGGATAATCTAGAAGACTGAATATATTCCTAGAAATATCTAGCCTGCCAAAACTGAATCAAGAAAAACCAGAAAACCTGAAAAGACCAATAACCAATAAGAAGATTGGATCAGTAATCAAAACATCCCAAAAGAGAAAAGCTCAGGACTAATTGGACTCATGGGTAAATTCTACCATTCAAAGAAGAATTAAACCAATCCTGTTTAAATTCTTTCAAAAAATAGAAGAGAGAATAATTTCAAACTTATTTTATGAGACCAGCTTTACCATGATACCAAAACCAGAAAGACACTACAGGAAAAGCATAGGCCAACATCACTGGTGAACATAAATGCAAAAATCCTCAACAAAACACTAGCAAACCAAGCTCAACAGCACACTAAAAGGATCTTACACCATAACCAAGCAAGATTTATACCTGAGATGCAAGGAAGTTTCAACACACACAAATTAATCAAAGTGATTCACCCCATTAACAAAATGAAAGAAAAAGAAACCACATGATCATCTCAATAGATGCAGAAAACATTTTTGAAAAAAAATTCAGCATCCGGTTGTGATTAAAAATGAACAATATAGGGGTGCCTGGGTGGCTTGGTCGGTTGAGCATCCGACTCTTGATTTCAGCTCAGGTCATGATCTCAGCGTCATAAGATCAAGCCCCTTGTCAGGCTCTGCACTGAGTGTGGAGCCTGCTGAGGAGTCTGTCTGTCTGTCTCTCTCTCTCTCTGCCCCTCTCCCACCATCTCTAAAAAAATAAAAACTTTATTTTTTTAATGTTTATTTATTTTTGAGAGACAGAGACAGAGCGCAAGCATGGGAGTGGCAGAGAGAGAAGGAGACACAGAATCTGAGCTGTCAGCACAGAGCCAGACTTGGGGCTCAAACCCATGAACCATGAGATTACGACCTAAGCCAAAGTTGGATACTTAACCAACTGAGCCACCCAGGTGCCACAAAAAATAAAAACTTTTAAAAACTCAACAAAATAGAATTAGAAGGAACATAGTTCAACACAATTAAGATGACAATAATAGTAATAAAGGCTTTATATGAAAACCCCCTGGCTGGTATTGTAATCAATTGTGAAAAATGGAAAACTTTTCCTCTAAGATCTGGAACAAGGCAAGGATGCCCATTCTCACCACCTCATTAAACACAGAAATGGAAGTCACGGCCAGAGCAATTAAACAAGAAAAAGAGGTAGAAGTCATCCAAATCCATAAGAAAGTACAATTATGTCTGCAGATAATGTGATTATATGTGTATAAAACCCTAAAGGTAACCTGTAAGAACTAACAAAGGAACGAAGGTGCAGGGTACAAAACCAACATACAAAAATCACTAGTATTTTTATACACAATGACTATCTGAAAGGAAATAAGAAAATAATCCCACCTAAAATAACATCAAAAACAAAAATACTCAGGAATAAATTTAACCCAGGAAGTGAAAGATCTGTACAATTAAAACTATAAAACACTGAAAGAAATTTTTTTTTTAATTTTTTTTTTCAACGTTTTTTATTTATTTTTGGGACAGAGAGAGACAGAGCATGAATGGGGGAGGGGCAGAGAGAGTGGGAGACACAGAATCGGAAACAGGCTCCAGGCTCCGAGCCATCAGCCCAGAGCCTGACGCGGGGCTCGAACTCACGGACGGCGAGATCGTGACCTGGCTGAAGTCGGACGCTTAACCGACTGCGCCACCCAGGCGCCCCGGGACTACATCAAACTGACAAGCTTTTGCACACAAAATAAGCAATTAACATGAAAGGCAACCTACGGAATGGGGGAAAATATTTGCAAACAATATATCAGATAAGGAGTTAGTTTCCAAGATATGTAAGGAACCCATACAACAGCAATAAAACAACCAACCTGATTTTAAAAACAAGCATAGGATCTGAACAGGTGTTTTTTTCCAGAGAAGACATACAGATGGCCAAGAGGTATATGAAAAGGTGGTCAACATAACAAATCACAGGGAAATGCAAATCAAAACTACAATGAGATGTCAGCTCACACCTGCTAAGATGCTATTATCAAAAAGACAAAAGTAACAAGTGTTGGAGAGGATGTGGAGCAAAGAAAATTGTTGTAGATTGTCAGTGGGAATGTCAACTGGTACAGTTATTATGGAAAATGGTATGAAGGTTTCTCAAAAATTAACAATAGAACTAACATGATCGAGCAATCCCACTTCTGGATCTACATCCAAACAAAATGAAAACAGGATCTCAAAGAGATATCTGCATTCCCACGCTCACTGCAGTATATTCATAGTTGCTAAGATATGGGAACAGCCTATGTGTGAACAGCTGAATATATATATACTTTTATATTGTTTATGTGTATACTGTATATGTGTGTATATATAGTACATATGTGTGTACATATGTCTATACATACTGCATATGTGCAAATGTGCATTTATACATGTGCGTATATATGTCTATACGTAGTGCATATGTGCACATGTATATTTATGTAAATACATACATAATGGAATATTGTTCAGCCTTAAAAAAGAAGCAGTTCCTGCCATTTGTCACAATATGGATAAACCTGGAGTACTTTATGCTAAGTGAAAGAAGCCAAACACAGAAAGACAAATACTGCACGATTTATGTTATATGGAGCCAGTAGTGGTCAGACTCATAAAAGCAGAAAGTAGAGTAGAGCTTTCTAGGGGCTGGGGCGGGAGACATGGGGAGATGTTGGCCAACGGCTACGAAGTTCTAGTTTACGCGAGGTGAGTGTGTTTGGGAGCTCCAGGGCACAGCACTGTAACTATGGCTAAAATATTGTATTCTATACTTGAAATTTTCTAAGGGGTAGATGTTAAGTATTCTTATGGCAACAAAGAAAAGAGGCTAATTATGTGAGGTAAAGGATACATTAATTAGCTTGATTTCGGTGATTATTTCATAATTTACACGTATACGAAATCATCAACTCATATCCCTTATATACACATAATTTTTATGGGTCAATTATATCTCAACATTCTACAGAACTATTTTTAAAAAATAGAAACTATTTAAAAAAGAACTATTAAAAAAGAACAATTTTAAAAAAGGACTATTTTAAAATAGAGAACTATTGGGGAGGAGCCAAGATGGCGGAACAGCATGGAAGTTTTTGTGTGTCTCGCGTCCATGAAATACAGCCAGACCAACACTGAACCATCCTACACTCCTAGAAAACTGATTGGAGGATTAACGCAACAATCTGCACAACCTGAACCACAGAATTCAGCAGGTACGCAGCGCGGAGAGCTGAAGGTGGGGAGCAAGAAGCCGTGAAAGGTAGGGAACCCCTTTCACAGGCAGAGAGAGGATGGAGACTGGGGAGAGGGGGAGAATACAGGAATAGCACCCCTCCCCAAAAGCAGCTAGAGAGAAGGGGGAAAATTGGAAACAGCTGCAGGGACTAAACTAAAAAGGGACAGAGCAGAAAGGAGAGGATTTATATTCCATTAAGACCGTAAACAAGGGGAGCGCAAAGGCTGCAACTCCGCAGCTCGATACCTGGCGGTGCTCTAGTGGGAAGGGTGAATCCCCAGGAGCAGAGTGGGGTCCGGGAGGTTCTCAGGCCACACAGGGAAAAGCGGTTCCACTGCTGGAAGGACATTTGGTAGAGACTGTTGAAGCCACCTGGTCCCAGCAGACCCTGGAGGGCAGCCACATTCACTGGTGCTGGGTCAAGGTAGTTAAGGGTGAAGCCTCGTGCCTGATGTGTGTTGTGATTTTCCATAATCCCTGAAATGCTGCTGCTACACTGTCTCGTGAACTTTTTCTGGGGTGGACTGGCACCTGGCCACAGTCTTGGGGCGCCGGGAACAGCAGGGTCCAGCAGGCGTTCCTGGGTGCAGCTGACATTCGGCCATTGCTCATTCAGCCATTGCTTGGTGAGACCCTCCCACAGAGGGGCAGAATGGGTCAAAGCCAAAGTCCTTCAGAAGTAAAGGACCGGGGAAAACAGCCACATCTGAGACAAAACTTGAGAGAGAGGTACTGCCTGGAGCCTGGTCACGAGAAAGGAAAAAGCGGGGAGCGACAAGAGCTGAAGACAGAGGACAAGTATGCGATTGCTGATCTGGGAGAACAGACTGGGTAGCTGGGTGGCACCATTTTCACCGCTCGCATGCATGCGCATACGCACCAACGAGCACTGCAACAATCCACCCCAGTAAGCTAACAGTGCCATCTAGTGGAGAGCAGAGCTGTTACACTGAGCCCTGCCCGACTGGGCCAACTTCACTCTTCAAGAACACAAGTCTCACCGCCAGCTTAATTTATGGACTATGAAGAGTTACATAGACTGACTTCTAGGGGAAAAGGAAGCAATTTCATTCATACTTCAATCTGAGAGCAGGTTCATGATCTCACGACTTGTGGGTTCAAGCCCCACATCGGGCTCTGTGCTGACAGCTCAGAACCTGGAGCCTGCTTCTGCTTCTGTGTCTCCCTCTCTCTCTGCCCCAACCCACTCGCATTCTGTCCCTGTCTCTCTCAAAAATAAACATAATTTTTTTTTTATAAAAAGAAAGAAAAAAAGAAATTTTAAGGGGGATTTCTGAGGGGAGAAAAGATAAATACACACAAACACACACACACACACACACACACACACACACACACACACACCAAAAGCAACAAAACATTAGAAACGACCAGAGAACACCACCATAAACTCCAACTCTACAAGCATCATAATGGCAATAAATTCTTATCTTTCAGTACTCAATCTAAATGTAAATGGACTCAATGCTCCAATCAAAAGACATAGGGTAACAGAATGGATAAGAAAACAAGACCCATCTATATGCTGTTTACAAGAGACCCACTTTAGACCTAAAGACACCTTCAGATTGAGAGTAAGGGGATGGAGAAACATCTATCATGCTAATAGTCAATAAAAGAAAGCCAGAGTAGCCATACTTATATCAGACAATCTAGACTTTAAAATAAAGACTGTATCAAGAGATGCAGAAGGGCATTATATCATAATCAAGGGGTCTTATCCACCAAGAAGACCTAACAATTGTAAACATTTTTGCACCAAATGTGGTAGCACCCAAATATATAAGTAAATAAATAATAAATAAAATAGAGAACGATTTTTAAAAAAAGAAAATGTAAATTGTCACCACTTTGAAAAAGTATATAAATATCTACTTAAGCTAAAAAAAATACACATATTCTTTGGGGCGCCTGGGTGATGATTCAGTTGGTTAAGCATTTGACTCTTGGTTTCTGCTCAGGTGATGATCTCACAGTGACAATCTGACAGTCTTAAGATTGAGTCTGGTGTCAACCTCCACACTGGGTGTGGAGCCAACGAAATATTCTCTCTCCCATTTCTCTCTCTCAAAATAAATAAATAAACTTATTAAATGTATATATTCATACATAAAAATCAGTATGAATAAGGATATTTGCTGAAGCATTATTTATAACTGGTAATGCCCAATCACAGTGAATGATCAATAGGGAAATGAAATAATACAAAACAGATAAATACATACATACATACACAATAGTCCAAGGGACTCCAAAAGATTCCTACAGGGTGTTGCCAAGGAAGAAAATCGAAATACAAAGAGTATATATAACAACTTCATATTTTTGTTTAAACAAATACCAAAACATTTGTGCGATGGGAGAGAGCAGAGAAGATAAATAAAAGGATTCAAGACTGCTCACGGGAATTGCTTCAGCTGCAAAGACAGCTTCCTTAGAGGAAGGCTTGGAGAAGGGAGGAGTCATCAAAAAGTAGAAGGAAATGAAAACACAGCATTTAAAGATGTTTGTGGATGGGTGTGTGTTTGCCTTTATGTGTCAAAGATCTGTACGTACACATTTATATATCAAAATGAAAACTAAATGGTTTAAAAAGATTGTAGCATTTTAGTCTATAAAAGCAGAAACTATAACATAAAATAACACAACTAAGAGCAAATGTATATTACATAAATAGGTATAAATGGGCTGCACTCACGCATTGGAGGAAAAAGATTTTAGATGGGATCACTAAACAAATGTCAGTTCTGTTTAAAAGAGACAGATCTAAAACAAAGTGATTCATCAAGACTGGAAATTTTTAAATGTTCAAATGTACACTAGGCACATGAAATAACAAAAATCACAGGAATCGCTTCCATTGTCAGATGACGTTACTTCATATATATAAAAAATAGTAAATGGCAGAAAAATATTAAACGGCATTCATAACGCTAGTAGATAAAATTTACAATGAAGATACAGCAAAGATAAATATTTGTGTCCCAAATAATAAGTATCAATGTTCATAAAGCAAAAAGCACAGGAAACAAGAAGTAAATATAGATTAAGTTTCCAAGTCTTCTAAGGCTGTGGAAAAGCCATAATACAATCTACGTATGTAATTAATAATAGTAGTAGAGCCACTGAGAAAATATATACTTGACACAGAGCTCTGTTTTCTTCTGTGTGGGTGTCCACGAGACACTGGCACCCAAGGACCGTGTTACATCACACGGGTTACATCACACAGACCACTCTCAGTTGGAAAGACAGAGAGGGAGCAAAGGAAACAGGGAAAGAAAGGAGGAAAGCGTAGACAACTGTGTGGGATGTCAAGTCAGCTTGGGGAAGACGGTGGGTCATCCGCGCCCACAGCAGAGTCCCTGTGACTGACAGTAAATTGTCCCTACTAAGCAACGGGGGTGTCGGATTGCCTGCAATCACAGTGGCACATTCTCCAAAACCAAACCGGCAGAACAGTGCGCACATCCTCGTCGGATAAGAGCAGGGGGGGCAGGGGGAAAGGGACGGAAATCCGTGGAACAGGTGACGGCCTACACACACACATGCATTCGCCTGTTTGGATCAGCCGCTCAAAGCTTCAGTAAGCGTGACACTTTGCCCTTAAGTACGTCGCTACGGTTAAGTATCACACTGAGGGAATTGAACATTGATACGACAATATAAAATCCGCATTCAATTTTCCCAGTTGTTCCAAAGTCTTTTAAAGCTATTTTGTTGTGGGTTTTTTTGCTGTTGTTTTGTTACCCACGATCCAACAAGGATCCTGAATTATATTTTATGGTCATGTTTTTTAGTCTTCAATTTAGAAGAGCATCCCCTGGGCCTTTGTCTTGTCCTTTACAGACATTGGTATTTTTGAAGCACATGTCAGCTGTCTTATAGAAGGTGCCACAGTCTGGGTCACAGTCTGATTGTTTCCTTATAATTATACTCAAGTTAAACATCTCTGCAAAGAATACTACATGGGTCTCACTGAGAGAGCGTTCACGTGGGCATGTGTCCACGTGGAGTATTTTCCACTCTGCTCCTTGGGGCATGCATGCCACCACCCTCCTTAGAGGGCCACACACCAGGGACAGAAAACTAATGGACAAAAAGGAAACTGGATCCCTGAGCACTTGTCGAGTCAGAGAAACCACACCACTCTGAATACAACACTTCAGACGCTCAAGTGAAAGGCAAATACATTTTCATCCTCTGGAGCAACTGATATTTTTATCACTTTAGACAAACCGAATAAAGGGGGCAGATACTATGGATTTGGAAGGAAACTAAGTAGGGGATCTGGTATAAGTAAACTTTGAACTTCTAGTTACATGAGCCAATAAATGAACTGATTGTCTCAGCCAGTTTGAGTTTGGTGCTTATGTAATGATTGTTACATGTCTTGAAAACATCTTATCTGACACACACGCTTTATCGTATCTGTGAAAATGTGTAAGAATATAGAACAAACCAAACAATATGCTGAAATAATAGTGTAAATAATGTTCTTGTATAATAAATTAAAAGAGCAAAACAAGAAAAATTAGGGATAGTTTTCCAAGAAAATGGCATTTATCAGCTCACTAAGGTCAAAAGTGTTTATTTCTCTTTTACATTCTTAGTGCTTTCTACAATGACTGAAATATATAAGGGACTCTGACTGGGTTATCAAATGAGTTGATTACTGAATTATAGCTATAGAAACAAGATTGATAGAAATGCATTATTTTCATAAGTGTGTTAAGACATCTATAGTAACAGAAAGAAGAAAATCATGAAGAAAGAGAAGAAAATATCTCTGGTTGAACCAGAATATCTCTGAAATGTTCTGGACAGGTCACACTCTACTCTTCCCAATCTAAGAGACAGACTCCAAAACAACAGATTTAATTGTTTATGTGAAGAGTTCTCCCCATTGGAAAGTCAAATGCTTGGAGACTCAGGTCCTCAGAGACTCTTAAAAGACAGCACGGAGGGATCCACAGTGGGAAGAAAGAAGGAAATAAGTCATCAAATACCATCTGCCTTTATCACTGCCTATTTCTCCAAATAGAAAGACAACATTTAGATAATGTCTCCTGGAGGCCAGTAAGGTGGAATGAGCCAAGGACTCCATACCTGCAGAATAACAGCGTGTGAACTTGCATTTTTAATATTCGATCTTGAATGTGGTTATCTTCTTGCAGAGAATTTGGATTTATGCATCTATTTGACTATCTCTGGCGTTTATATTTTTATGTTAAATGTGTTTTCACTTTCATTGTTATTTGTAGTGATATTTGCATTGTGTAAACATGATTTATTTTTGACCTTAGATGCACCTAGAGCGTGAAAATATTGCGCTATTTATTTTTCTGTGCTGTATTTAGAAATTTAATGTTAGTGTGTGAGTTTGTGGACTTTATGTGTGTGGTTTAAGGACCTGAGGATGTGCTATGGTATAACGGGGTGAGTTTTAGAGGCTGTCAAATGCAGAAATAAACAACCAAGAAGACCTTCTTATCTCCTTCCTGGGCACCTTTTTAAACTAAGGAGCCCCTCACTTGTTGGGATAGCGATTTACCGGCCTCCAGGAGTTTAAAGGAGATGGCCTCTCAAATTCCCTTCCTCTCCTTGCAAAGCATGAAATTTGTTTAAAGGCAAAATGATAAAGGAAAAATAAGAGAGAGAGAAAGAGGAGGTGAGTGGATCTGGTAACTAAAAAGAGAGCTGGAAAAATTTCTAGAAGAGGTGAAAATTGGGTCAGAGACGATACACACTGTGAGGAAAGTAAAGAGAAACCAAGTGAAAGAAGGAAAGAAAAAGAAAGAGAAGGACCCGAGTGGGAAAAGAACACAGGGGAAGGTCCCGACAGAACAAATTCTGGCTTTGAGGAGGAGGACGCCTGCCCGCAAGCCCCACGGAACAGGAGGAAGGGCTGGGTGGCAGGCTCAGCGCTCAGCCCTGGGGAAGCTGAGGCAGGACCGCGTGGGTCCCACCAAATGCAGGGACCTGCAGAGGTGAGTTTAGCCAGCCAGGCTGGCAGCACTGAGCCCTCCAAAGGGAGCAAGGCTGACGTGGGCAAGGGAGTGCTGCCCCAAAGGGCGGGGACACTGGGAGAACGGGCATCCAGAGGCCACCTGTGTCCACGTCACGATTCCGTGGCTGCCCCTGCCTTGAGCTGTGAGCAGGATGGGCACGAACACCTCCCTGATGGCCAGGTTCAGCCCCGTGGGCTTCTCCCACCTGGCCCACCTGCAGGGCTGGCTCTTCTTCCTCTTCCTGGGTGTCTACCTGTTCACCGTGGCCAACGACCTATTCATAGTGGTTGTCGTGTCGGCGACACCACCCCGCAGTCCCCCATGTACTTCTTCTTGCGCATGCTGTCAGCCCTGGAGATTGGCGCCACATCGGTCACCCTGCCCCTGCTGCCCCACCGCCTCCTCACAGGCCAGCGCCACGTGCCCCACATGGGCTACACTCTCTACATGTTCTTCCTCTTCCTCAGGGCCACGGAGTGCTGTCTCCTGGTGGCCACAGCCTATGACTGCTACGCAGCCATCTGCAAACCCCTTGGCTACCCTCTCCTGCTGAGCCACAGGGTGTGCCTCCAGCTGACAGGGGCCGCGTGGGCCTGTGGAGCGATGCTGGGCCTGAGCCACACCTCCTTCATCTTCTCCCTGCCCTTCTGCAGCCCCGACGCCAGCCTACACTTCCGGGTTCTTCTTGCCCTGTTTGCCAGGTGCAAAAACCCACCACAGATATGGAAGATGACAACTATAAATTACCCTTCCCACTTGCATTCAGCGCTCAGATCTTTGGAGAAACGGTCTCCTCTGAGCCCGTCGGTGTTAAATAAATCTCCAATCCACCAAGTTCTCCAAGTGCTGCTTGGTTTTTCCACCAGCGTTCCAGTCTGGTTGCGAAACATACTTGGTTCCCTGACCGGGAAACCCAATTGTGCTGGTCTATTGTTGCCACTGGCTTGGGAGAACAGCGAGGCAGTGACGGAATGAAGGATCACAAGGGAGAGGGCCCACCTTGCCTGAATTTCGGCAGTCTCCTTCTCGGTTGCCTCGGGCCGGCCCCTGCTCCGCCACTCCCACCGGACTCAAGGAGACTTGGCAGGTGAGGACCAGGACCCGACGTCAGAACTGGTAAGGCTGGAGCCCAATCTAGTCAGGCCCACTCGCAAGAGTGGAAGGGGGACCTGATCACTCCCCGAGACTTCAGAAGTCTCACAGGTAGGAATTCTGTGGAAGGAAATATAATAACCTCTGGTGTGTGTGTGTTGAATGTGCGGCTCGGCCAGGCTTGCCAGTCGAATTCGAGTCTGTAGCTCCACGGACGGGCACCCTTAAAGTCCCCCAAAATTTACAGAGTCTGAATGGGCTCTCCTGTGTCATGGTAAGAGTGTAAGGTCTAAGGTGGTATCGGGTCAGATTCCGACCACAAGTCACAAAGCTGAGTCCGCTAAGACCAAACCTCACCTAAAGTTTCCCTCGGGAACGCGACCAGAGGAGTATCTGATTGGTCCTCTCATCTGAGGGGATACCCTCCCTTTGTCTGTCTTTGCGACACCAAACACAAGAGAGGAATTAATAATGGGATCAAAACAGAGTAAGCCTACGATTTTAGAGGTCATACTCAAAAATTTTAAAAAGGGCTTTTCAGATGATTACAGGGTGAAAATGATACCCAGGAAGTTAAGGACCTTTTGTGAACTAGAATGGCCCCTATTCAATGTAGGATGGCCCCTAGAAGGGACATTAGATACTCAAATAGTGCTGTGGGTTTGGCTAATAGTCACTGGGAACCCGGGCCACCCTGATCAATTCCCATACATTGACTCCTGGCTTGAAATTGCCCAAAATCCCCCACCTTGGGTGTGATTCATCATTAGCAAATAGAGCCAGGCAAAGGTTTTAGCCACTTTATGTGGAGGCTCACCCAAGAAGCCAAAGAAGCAACCCACCGCTCTCCTAGTGTTTGCAAGAAACCCGGAGGAAGATCCCCTCTTTCCGCCACCTTATGACTCACCGGGCTCCCTCCCTACTGCCCCTGAGCTTGAAACTCCTCCCCCGTCTGTCTCTTCTCCCCTCCTGGACCCAGAGAACCCTCCCTGACAAGGACCAGCAGCCAGATTGCACCCTTGGCCACGCACAGGCACTCTCCACATGTCAGTCCAGATCCGCCGGTACCAAGAGGCTCTCCTCCGGGGCATCAGAGCAGGGGCTGAGAAGCCCAGAGTTAAGAAGGCCAACTCAGAGGAACCCTCAACCTGGTGAAGTGATCCAGATCCAGTCAACCCGCTTAAACTGACCCTCAAAAAGACACTGGCCCCTGAGACCTCCACCCCTGCTCCAGCCACACCCGGAAGCTGGCTGGCCTGCACATGGCAGAAGCTTGAGGACTCAATGTGTGGACTGAGCCCAGGGGTTCGGATGCAACTCTGCCAGCCCTTGCCCCTTACTGGTGTCATCGCCCTGATCTTGCTTCTTGCTGTTGGGCCAAAAGAGACGGCACCAACAAGCTGGACGTGGAACGGATGGCAGACTCCCTGGGAACCCGACAAAGCCAAATCAACTCCCTGGCAGCAGTGTGCCTCCAAAATAGGCGAGCCCTCGACCTCCTCACTTCAGAAAAAGGAGGGACTTGCATCTTTCTGGGGGAGGAATGTTGCTATTTTGTAAACCAATCAGGAAGAGTCAGGACTAAGGTTAAGGAACTCAAGGAAAGAATTCAACGTAGACAACAGGAAAACATCAGTCAATGGAGAGGACGGGATCTCACAGACTGGGCATCCTGGCTCCCTTCGCTGGCAGGGCCCCTTCTTTCCATAATTTTCCTTGTGACCATCGGCCCCTGTATACTAAATACCCTGGTACATTTTATTGAAAACACTGTTGCTCGCCAAACTACAGCTTTCCAAGAGTACCAACCTGTAAAACTGAAAGGTGATGCCTAGTCAAAGTTTTTTTTAAGGCATCAAAGTGGGTAATGTTGGAGAAATGAATAAAGTCTTACACCATAAGATGGCCGATGAGACTAAAACAAGCTCTGGTCTCTGACTTAGAGACCCCTCTTCCAGGTTCTTCTTGTCCTGTTTGTCGCACACACGAAAACCCCCACAGATATGGAAGCTGATGACTATAAATTACCCTTCTCCCCTTCATTCGTAGCTCAGATCTTTGGAGATACGGTCTCCTCTGAGCCCGCTGATGTTAAATAAATCTCCAATCCACCAAGATCTCTGAGTGCTGCTTGGTGTTTCCACCTGAGTCACAGCCTGGTTCCGTAACAGTATTTTCTATTCCACCATTTTCTTTGTTCGGTCTACCTCAGCCTTATTTAGTGCAGTTCACGGAAGGCACATTAAAGCCTTTCAGGAACAAGGCCTGCATGCAAATCACAGCACAGAGCCTGCTGAGTGGGGAAAACCCTGGGTTAAGACGGAAGACCTGGCTGCCACCCACACCGTGCCACAGATGACGCTCAGGACCTGCCATGTTCTGCTGCCATAATGTCTCTGGTTTTCAACTTCCTCAATGAACCACATGGGCCTCGCGCCAGGTTCAGCCCCACTCTTCTACACCCCAGGAGTTTCTCTTTCTTGTGGCTGATTTTCTTACAAAGAACCAAAAAGATTATGTTCAATGCTCCTTGTCCACCATCCCTACCAAGTGATCTTGAACTACGGTAATCCCAGCCAAATATAAGCATGGTCACTTGGTTGCCATGGAGACCAGTCAAAATAGGCAGCAAGTTTCTAAATTCAAAACTATGACACTGGATCTAAAACAAGTCAAGTGGAAAAGTTTCTGTTTATTTACAAAGATATTTCCAGCAAGAGGGCAGACAAGCCTGGTTCACCAGAAGAAAGGGAACAGAGAGGATGAAGGGACCTTTAGTGGCCCACATCTACCTTCCTCCAATGCCGCGGCGCTAAGAGAGCAAATGATCGCGGCTCCCAGGATGCAGTGTGCTCTCCGCCTGGCCTGTCTGGTCCACACTCATCATGTGCTCCAGCTGTGTGGAGGCAGCCAGCATGGGACCCAGAAAGCCTCGGCCAAGGCATCTTGTCTCACCCAGGACCGTCAGCTCCTTGTCTGTTAGAAGCCAGCCCCAGCCACACACAGCTTTGCAAACTAGTGCACCAAAAACAGTAACACAACTGCCTGACCGGATGCCTTAAATGCGCCCAAAAAGACTCATAAAAGCTGTTCCCTTCAGATCACAGACGATTTCTTGCTTTAGGAGTTTCCGAGAAAGTACATTACCTGAGTCCTTTACCATTTACATCTTGAGGGAGCGTTCTAACAGCAAGGCATCACAGGACTTGGAATCCACACAGGGCCAGGGAATGATGGCAGACAGGCCAAATGCAAAACAGAAGGGTCTCACAGGTGGAAAGGTGTGTAAGTCCGACCTTGTGCCCCAGTCAACAACAGGATACCTACAAAAACAGACACTCAGATCAATGGAACAGAATAGAGAGCCCAGAAGTGGACCCACAAACATATGACCAACTAATCTTTGACAAAGCAGGAAAGAATACCCAATGGAATAAAGACACTCTCTTCAGCAAATAGTACTGGGGAAACTGGACAGCGACATATAAAAGAATAAACCTGGACCATTTTCTTACACCAGACACAAAAATAAACTCAAAGTGGATGAAGCGCCTCAGTGTAAGACAGGAAGCCATCAAAATCCTTGAGGAGAAAGCGGGCAAAAACCTCTTTGACCTCAGCCTCAGCAACTTCTTACTCAACACGTCTCCGGAGGCAAGGGAAACAAAAGTAAAAATGAACTATTGGGACCTCATCAAAATAAAAAGCTTCTGCACAGCGAAGGAAACAATCAGCAAAACTAAAAGGCAACTAACAGAATGAGAGAAGATATTTGCAAATGATGCAGTGTGGGGGTAATGGTGGGGTTCAGGGTTTTGGAGCTGATGGCCAAGAAAGAATTTTTAAGATGTCTTTGGTGCAAAAAGGTGGTTTTATTAAAGCATGGGGATGGGACCCATAGGCAGTAAAGTCTAGTGGAAGTTTCCAGTGAGACTTTCATAAGCCGAAGAAGACTCACAGGACACTGGAGGCCTAGCTATTGTCAAGGTAGGGTGGTTTTTCTCTCTAGCAAAGTATTAGCATTAAGACAGTACGGGGTTCCTGGAGGGATGGTTTACTCTGCCAGCCTCAAGTATCTGTCAATGGGCTGCAGGTTATAAGGAAACAGTTCTACCTGCCATTTCCTTCTGCCTTTGTTCCCACATCACTGTGGAGGAGAGGGTGATGTTGGGGCTCCAGGAAACGGAGTCTATAGGTTTCTGGAGATTAGACAATGGATAAGATTGCCTTTTCTTGTAATTTGCTAAGACATTAGTAAACTGATGTAGACTCACGTCCTGCAGGACTGAAATCTCTAGTTACCATTTGTTTTCCCCTTTGTTCCTGGGCAGCCAGGAGAGCCTGAGGAATGCCACACATCCCACTTGGCTGGGGGGGGGGGGGGGGGGGGGGTCGGGGGAGGGGTGTCCAGGATGTCAGCTTGCCTTAGCTCCCTCATCACAAATGACATATCTGATAGAGCGATTCCAAAATACATAAAAAAAACTTATAAAACTGAACACCCAAAAAACAATCCAATTTAAAAATGGGCAGAACAAATGATATGAAAATACTAATTTGAGGGGACATATGCACCATAATGTTTATAGCAGGCTATCAACAGTAGCCAAACACTGGAAACAGCCCAGTGTCCAACAACGGACGAACAGGTAAATACATGGTATATTTATACAATGGAGTATTACTCAGCAATCAGGAGGAATGAAATTGTGTCATTTGCAGCGACACGGGTGGAAATGGAGGGTTTTATGCTACGTGAAATAAGTCAGGCAGAGAAAGAGAGATACCATATCATTTCACTCGTATGTGGAATCTGAGATACAAATCACACACGGGGAGTGGGGAAAGAGGAAAACCAAGAAACAAATCTAAACTCTAGAGAGAACAGACTGAGGCCTGCTGGAGGGGTGGTGGGAGGGGGGTGGGGTGACTGATGGGCATTAAGGGGGGCATCTGCTGTGATGAGCACTGGTTGTTGTGTGTACGTGATGGGTCAGTATGTTTACACCTGACGCTAACATTACACTGTATGGTAACTACACTGGAAACCAAAATTTAAAAATTAAAAATAAATGTAAAAAGAATAGGATGCCTCCTGGGGACAGGCCTGCCTCCCCTCATTTGCTAGCCCCTCCCTGAGCCCCCCCCCCTCAGGGAGCAGGTGACAGACCCCACTGTTCTGCAGCCTGAGCACAGTTTATCTTAATGGGGTGGGAATCTGCAGTCCGGGGGCTATAGCGCAACCCTGCTGGCCTTTCATGGTACCTGACAGTGGTTCTCAAAATGCAGTGTGCACCAGCAGCAACAGCATCGCCCGGGAACATAGAATTTTAACCCCTCGGGTGCTGCCGCAGACCCACTAAACCAGGAATTCTGTGGGTAAAACCCAGCTCACTTTCTGAAACCCCTTCGCTAGACCTTAGCTCAAGGGACAGTTGCTACAGGATTTCAGACCCCAGATCCGCCCTCCAACACTGGAGAAGACGCTGTTGTGTCTGGGCCACACGCTGGCACAGGGTCCCCAAATCCCGACACTTGGGCAGGAATTGGCGGGCTCCTGAGGGGTCAGGAGTCAGAACGCTGAAGTACAAGTATCTGTAAACAGTAGCTTTAACCCAAGTCCCACAGACAGCCTGTGGGGTCATTCGCCCCGAGGGAGAAATGCTGGCTTCCGGTAGCCACAAGTTTAAAACGAACTTTCTTCTTCCCCTGAAGCAGTTTACTGAACGTTGTAGCTGGTGCACAAGGAGGCAAGGGCACCAGGTCCGGGCCAGGGACCAGGCGGTGGCCTCCGAACCTCTGACTTTGCAGGAGGCCACCAAACCCATAGCTCAGCACTTCCTGCCTCTCTTGAGCTGAGCCGTCAGGTGCCCACAGGTGGGTGGGCCACCACCACCCGCCTTTCCTCTGTGTGTGACCAAACTGCCCCTTCTTGGCTAAATTTCTTTTTTTTTTTTTTTTAATTTTTTTTTTCAACGTTTTTTATTTATTTTTGGGACAGAGAGAGACAGAGCATGAACGGGGGAGGGGTAGAGAGAGAGGCAGACACAGAATCGGAAACAGGCTCCAGGCTCCGAGCCATCAGCCCAGAGCCTGACGCGGGGCTCGAACTCACCGACCGCGAGATCATGACCTGAGCCGAAGTCGGACGCTCAACCGACTGCGCCACCCAGGCACCCCTCTTGGCTAAATTTCTAATCGGCACTCCCACCACTTCTGGCCCTAAGGACACACCCTGAAGAAAGTCAGAGAAAGTTCCATCCCCAATGCCTGGACCCCTCCTTAACCTCACCCATGAGGCAGAGCAGGGGATCCGTGAGCCACTAGGGAGGGGGCACGAAACCCTAGGAAACAGCGCAAGTTGGAGGAGGAAACTGTAAAAGGGTCCCCACCCCACCCACCCCCTGCCCCGCCGGCGCCCCAGCTGCATGTCTGCTCCCACATAATGCTGGGGACCCAGCGCCAGGGATCAGGTCCCTGCTCTGGGGTCACCCGCGCTCCTGCGGAGGCTGCAACACATCTGAAAGGACAGGGGGGCACAGGCCCAATTCCCAGACACCCTACCTGCGCCCCCCGGTGTGTGCTTGACAGCAAGCTGGTCCTCAGAAACGGTGACCCCTGATGGCCAGCAGGTCCCCGGACACGGTGACCCCCGACTGCCAGCAGGTCCCTGGACACGGTGACCCCCCGACGGGAAGCAGATCCCAGAAACGGTGACTCTGACAGCCAGCAAGCCCCCGGAAACGGTGACCCCTGACGGTGAGCAGGTACCCGGAAACGGAAACGGAGACCACGGAAAATCCGCAGGAGCGGATCCTGCTCAACCCTATGCACCTCCAGATCCTCCCTCGGCGAACCCCACCGAGAAAGGAGGGGGCGCCTCTGCCAGCTCCCACCAGGAGCCTAGGGCTTGGGTCCCGGGCCTGGCCACGGCCCTGAGTATCACCCCGGGCCACCGCCGCCCGTGCAATTTCTCATGCGTGACACCGGGTGGGCTGCGAGCAGGCGGGGCGCAGCGACCTGACAGAAGCTCAGGACACCGGCTCGAGGGGGCGGGGCGCGGGGAGGGAGAGGAGCGCAAGAGGGGGGCACCGAGAGCAGCGGGGCGCGGGAGCTGGTCACACAGCAAACCGGCCACTCTGTCCTGCTGCCTGTCGCCCAGAACTGCAAATAACTCCCTTCTTCCGTGACTCGTGTCTACAAGGACGGCCAATTGTTAAACATCAATAGTGCTTTTTGAGAAAGGCAATCCAAATATCTAATTTATCCTCAGCCACTCCTTCAGATGGGCAAGGGAGGGAAATTCTGTTCCCTTAACAGATGAGGTCACCAACGGACCAAGTTAAGACAAGCTGAGACTGGAGTCTCATTACCCTGATTCTGCAGGTGTCCCATTAATACCAGATTCTATTTTGGATTCCTCTCCCTCAGCACTGCCCCCATCATTCTGATGACCCCATGACTGCATGCAATTTGACTGCAAATTAACGTTTGGTTTCCTCTTGGAGGAACATCAATCTTGATGTCAACCGTAGCCAAAATTAGTCTCTGGCTCTGTACTCCATCCTACATTTGCAGAGAGATCACACAATCATTAAAGCGGTCACCAATTAAATTCATAAGAGAGTTAAACCAGAATAATGGCAGAAAAGTAAAAGCACAGTAATTTACATAATAAAAGACTCACACGGGAATTTTAAGGTTGGTTGAGGCAAGAGACAAGATAACCAGAAGGACCTAGTTGTGTGTGTGTGTGTGGGGGGGGGGGGGGGGGGGGGGGAGGGTGCCTCCAGAGGCTCAATCAACTTTCATCAAATGTTAGAAAAGAAGAAAGGGTTGCTTTGTCTCTGGAGGGGTCCTGGAAGACCACAGGGGTTTAGCAGGGCATACTTACCACCTCATTATGAGGTATAACTCTTTTTGTAAAAAAGAGAAAGAAAAAGATCAGTGGTGGCAGGGACTGTTGGAGGGAGGGATGAAGAGGCAGACACAGAGGATGTGTAGGGCAGTGAAACTCATCTGTATGATGCTATAGTGGTAGCTACAAGTCATTACACATTTGTCAAAACCCACGGAATGGACACAAAGTGAGCCCCGCTGTGCACCGTGGACTTGGGAGATTATGACAAACGCACGGAATGGACACAAAGTGAGCCCCGCTGTGCACCGTGGACTTTGAAGATTATGATGTGCAGGTCCATCAGTGGTAACAAACATACGGTCTGGTGTAGTATTGATCATGCGTGAAGGCAATGCGTGTGGGGGCAGGAGGTATATGCGAAGTCTTTGTACTTTCTGCTCAATTTTGCTGTGAACTTAGCCCTGCTCTAAAAAAAAAAAAAAAAAAAGTCCATTTAAAGGGGAAGAGAAAAAAAGTCAAAAATTTTGCCCTAAATCCATTTATTCTAAATGACAGTCTTGCAATCTTCCCTTTTCTTATTGCCAAAACTCTCTAATCTTTATATAAGTAAATGCTCAAAGAAGTATTTCAAGATACCAATCACTTAATATTTTCTCCTAATTTTCTCACAACTGAGCGTTCCTTTCCAACACACACACACACATGCACACACACACAAATGACCCTCTTTCTTACCGCTTATCCCGCATACACCCCACCACACACATTTCCCTGTAATGATGATTCCCTCCTGTCAAGTAATCCTCCTATTGGAGTCCACGATTGGTAATTCTCCCGATAATTAACATCAAGCGGTACAGCATGGGAGTGTCCCTTGCCAGCCTCAGCCTCACTCCACCTTAGTGAGGTTTTCCCTTATTAAATTTCACAAAGGGAAGGGGGAATCCATACAAATTGCGTGGATCAGGAATGTGGTTCTAGTAGGTGTGACGGGGGGACAGGGATGAGGGCAGTTTTGCTTCTTTGGATGCTCCATGCTCCAATAAATATAGTAACAGTAATAGCAAAAGTAAATGCTTCTCTGCACATCACTGTCTGCCTGCTGATTTCTCCATGATGATCCAGAAAAGCAGACATATATCCATATTCTTCTTCACCCCACAACTGCACACAACCCTTCACCACCTTCCTACGGTTGAGAGCTTCATTGAGCAGGACAAGCCCTCACCACCTTCTCATCCGTCAGCTAATCCTTACTTCCCAAGTCAATCAAAATATAGCAGCAACTATTCTAACGGCCAAGAACTGGAAACTCTCCCAAAGTCCTCCAATAGGAAAGCAGATTTTATAAAAGCAGGATTTCCATACAGTGGAATAACCAGCAGTAAGAGGAATGACTTACACAGTGTGGACGACTCCCATAAGCATGATACTAAGTAAGGTGGCTGCAAGAGAGCACAATAAACATTAAAAATTTTTTTTAAAAAAACTGGAATATTAGGGGTGCCTGGGTGGCTCAGTCAGTTGACCGTCCGACTTTGGTTCAGATCATGATCTTGTGGTTTGTGAGTTCGACCCCACGTCAGGTTCTGAGCCATCAGCACAGAGCCTGGAGCCTGCTTCAGATTCTGTGTCTCCCTCTCTCTTTGCCCCTCCCCCACTAAATTCCCCCTCCCTGGTCTCTCTCTCAAAAGTAAACATTTAAAAGATGTTTAAGAAAAATTTGACTTTTTAGAACAACACCTCTAGCACCATTGGGCCATAAGCCTGAATGTGATCTCCCACCTGAACACATCTCCAATATGACCCCAGCACTACAAAATTATCTTGAGATCAGGATCAGGATTCGTGTGTACTTTTTATCTGCCACAGCCTCTAGTAAATGAGAGCCTGGCTTGTTTAAATAAATTAAAAAAAAAAAAAAAAAACACCAAGGTTCTCAGAATTGGTGGGATTTGGGTTGAAATCCTGATAAGTATTTACCAACAGTGTGACCTTCGGCCAGTGATTTAACCTCAACCACCCTCCTATCTTAGTCTACAGTTAGGACTATTGCCTAACCGGCAGGAGAATGAAGCCCAGAGACATAAACTCACATAGCAGTTCTCCCCCTACCTGGTGCGGACCTCTCTGAACACCTTCCCGACTTAGGAAATAGGGCCTATAAGAGTGAGCACTTACCAAACACCTATTCTGTGCCACACTGTTCCAGGAGCTTTACATGTTTAACTGCTTCACCAATTCTACTCTCAAGTGAGGACACTGGGCCACAGACACATTAGATTGCTGGGCTAGGAAATGGCAGAGCCTGGACGGAAGCTCAGGCAGTCTGACACACCAACCCTCGTTCTTAATCACACGAATACCTGTTCTGCCTAATGAGGATAAAAACATGATGTTCTGTTGGGGGTGGGGGGGGAGGTTTTTTCTTTTCGTGAAAAACTAAAAAATCAGGGGATTATGATTTTTAAATTAGGAACAGTCAATATGAAGTTTGCAGTAAGTTACCTATATAACAATACCTGTCAGGAAACTTGCCAAAGAAAGATTTATGTGCACCTTTTAGCCATCACCTCAACCACTGTAGTTTCTGCACCATTAGGAAATGTGATTCAGCACCACTTTTCAGGATTGAAAGGCTTCTATCTCCCCTTTTCATTTGTTTGAAAAGTACTTCTTGCAGTTAGAGCCAGGGGGATAAGCCAGGAGCCCCAGAGGTCATCTGGCTACATGAAAACCCTGAGGCAGGCAAAGAGAAATGTGTGACTTCTCCACATCAACCAGTCAAATGGGCCAAAGGCTATTATGTCTGGTGGGACCCGGGTCTCCCGACTTCTAGCTTGGTGTTGTTATCCTGACACGTGGCTTTGTGGTTTAAAGACTGGTAAAGCACGGTAATCACACCAGATAGAAGCAGGAGGGGTATGAACATGGGAGCCCAGAAGAGAGATTCACCACAGATTAGCACTCAGGAGTCAGCAGTTAATGGCTGTATTAACAGAAGCAGAGCCCCTGAAAGAAAGGTGATAAATGGTGATATATAAGTCTAATCTACCAAGTGTTGGTTATACCAAGTCTGGGGTATTGCACTTATTCTTAGGCACTACAGATTTTCCAAGAAGGAGAGGGAGACTGGGGCGGGGCGGGGGGGGGGGGGGATTTGTCTTCAAATATCTGGAGAACTATTCTAACCCCTAGTAAGTTTGATCAAAAAGAAAAAGGAAAGGAGCCATACAAATAAAATCAGAAGTGAAACAGGAGAGATCACAACCAACACAGTGGAAATACAAACAATAATAAGAGAATATTATGAGAATTATACACCAATAAACTGGGCAATCTGGAAGAAATGGACAAATTCCTGTAAACATAGAAACTACCCAAACCGAAACAGGAGGAAATAGAAAACTTGAACAGACCCATAACCAGCAAAGGAATCAAATTAGTAATCAAAAATCTTCCAGAAAAACAAGACTCCAGGGCTGGATGGCTTTCCAGGGGAATTCTACCAAACATTTAAAGAAGAATTAACACCTAGTGTCTTGAAACTTTTACAAAATATAGAAATAGAAGGAAAACTTCCAAACTCTTTCTATGAAGCCAGCATTACCTTGGTTACAAAACCAGATAAAGACCCCACTAAAAAGGAGGACTATAGACCAATTTCCCTGATGAACATGGATGCAAAAATCCTCAACAAGATACTAGCCAACCAGATCCACAATACATTAAAATAATTATTCACCACGACCAAGTGGGATTTATTCCTGGAATGCAGGCTAGCACAATATCCGCAAATCAATCAATGTGAAAAAGGAGAAGAACCACAGGATCCTGGGAAACTGTCATAAGGGAGGGAGTTCAGAACCACACCCCCCTAGAGAACTGTCGTGCGGGAAGGAGGTCAGATCCACACCATCCTCAAGAACTGTCGTACGGGAGGGAGATCAGACCCACAGGATCCTAGAAAACGGTCGTAAGGGAGGGAGTTCAGACCCACAGGATCCTGGGGAACTGTCATACGGGAGGGAGATCAGATCCACGGGATCCTGGAGAACTGTGGTCGGGAGGAAGTCGGATTTCCACTCTGGCTCTTAGGAGCCCTTTGAGAAGCGGGGTAACCCAGGGAAGCAGCTGAAAAGCAGCGCCTGGGGAAATGAGACAGGCCACAAGTCCCACACGGTCACTCACTAGCTATGACCCTGGGACAATGTCACCTTTCCGACCCTGAGTCTGTGTCCAGTGAGTGAGGTTCTTTGTTCCAGGAAGCAGGTGGCAAACACACCAGCTAAAGGGCACCAAGCCTCGCCTCCCACACTATGGCCCTCACCACCGGGCTCCGCGCGCCGGGATGTCCTCGTGCAGCCACGGCGTCACCTCGCGCGTGGAGTCCCACCCCCAACACCCCGGGGGCTCCCCTGTCAGCGCAGCCACAGCGCGGGAGCGCTTCCTCCTGCGGGGTCGCCCCCCCCCCTCCCCGCGTCGTCCCGACCCCGGAGGGCTACCGGACGCTCGTGCAACCGCCGGTGCGCGACCTGCACCTGCAGACGCACGCGCACGCGTGCGACCTCAGGTGTCACCCGCGCTGCTGGATGCGGGCTTCACGGCGAGCGTGGCGCCCCTGCTGCGGCCGCTTTGCGCGACTGTGCCCGCGCGCCCCCAGCTGGCGGCGACGGTGCGGGACGCGGGGAGGGGCGGGGGCAGGCGGGACACGAGGCCGCCGGCCCCGCCCGCTGCACCTCCCCACCTCCCCGCGCCCCTCCCCGCGGCGCCCCCGCCCCTTCCCGCCCCTCCCCGCTCCCCCCCCCTCCCCGCCTCCCTCGTCCCCCTCCCCGCCCCTCCCCGCCTTCCCGCACCGGTACCGCACGCAGGCAGGAACCTCGTGGGTGCGTGTGCCCCGCCCGCCGCCCGCCTCCACCCGCAGGCCGCCCGCGCCTCTACCACCGGGTTCGCTTTGCTCCTACCGGGCGGTCCAGCCGGCCCCCAACCCGCTAGTGTCCACGCTGGGGAAGGAGGAAGTGAGGGGGCGGCGAGGAAGCCCTGGGAAGTCTGGGGAGGGGGCGGGCCCGGGGGTGGGGATGGCCACCGGGAAGGCGGTCTGCGGGTTCCCTGTGCGAACCTGCAAGTGCCCTAGGTCGGACGGGGCGGGGCGATCCTGAGCCCCTGAGGTCCGGGAGTGTTCGGGGCAGCCCCTCCATCCTCGTTTTCACGGTTCAGACAGGGGAGAGTGGCCTTCGGGCGGAGGCAGAGAGAAGGCGGGATTGGGGGAGGACGTTCCCCATCCTCCGGGCACTGTGACCGCCCTTGCCAGGGTCAGGTATCACCGGACGGGTCACGCCCACCCGCTCCCACTCGGACGGCACACCATGAAAAGACCCCACGCTGTCTGGCGTCAGGGAGGCCCCCAAATTGACCGGGAAATCGTACACTCTACCTGCAGGAGACCCCGTCCGAAAACAGGATCCCCGGTTGCCCATCTTGGGAAACCAGACCAACCTAATGCCCACCAGGAGCATTGGACCCCTAAGTGTACCAAGCAGCGGGACAGGGGGACAGGGGGACAGGGGGACAGGGAGTGAGTGAGCGGGGGAGGTGGAGGAAGGGGCCCCGCGCTCCCCGGAGAGGGCCAGGCCCCAGTGACGGTAACGGTGATGGAGGCAGACCACACCTTCCAGAAACCCCTGCCCCAAGGACCTCCCACTGGAGACACAAAACCTCTGGGTCCTGAGGAAAGTATTTTCCCGTGCTCACCATCTTCCCCAGAAATGAGAACAGTTTGGTTACCGAACGTAAAGAGTAAGAAGGGACACAGTGCCAGGTGACATTTCATACCAAACAGCTTTAAATAGGGACACAGGATATACTTTAATTTGAATTTCTAAATTCTTTATTAACAAGATTGTAATCATATCAGAGTACTTCATTTATGATGAATCATTTCAGTGTTCTCTGTAAGTAGAAATTCAGTTTGGTTCAGCATATGGTGTGATATTACAGATGAAACATATCGATGGAAACACAGAAATCAGTAGAACATGGATCCCATTCTAAAACTTACACTAACTTGCTGGACAAAAGAGGAAACAGCAGTGTCTCTATAAATCGGAGGGGGCCAAGGAAAGATTCAACTGCAAGCTGGCTTTGATGCTGTCTCTACAGTGCCTTAAAGATTTATGTTCTGCTGGAGTCACATGCACAATCTTGCCACCTAATCAATTATGTGAGATCCAGGAAGGTGGGAATTAGAAAGCAGAGTTTTTCTGCAGCCCTTCCTCCCCACTTAACCCCACATCTTCTCTATCTTTCCCATTAATTTGGGGAAATCATCAAAGGATGTGGGTGGTGAGTAAGGGCTAGCAGTAGCTCTTCTGCTCCTGGATCACCCACCCATGATGTGGTCACCCCACCCCCCCCCCACCAGATACAGTAGGTCGTCATGAAGAGTAAACTGCCCCTTTTTTTAAAATTTTTTTAACATTTGTATTTATTTTTGAGACAGAGAGAGAGAGAGAAAGCATGAACAGGGGAGGGTCAGAGAAAAGAGGGAGACACAGAATCCGAAACAGGCTCCAGGCTCCGAGCTGTCAGCACAGAGCCCGATGCGGGGCTCGAACCCATGGACCGCGAGATCATGACCTGAGCCGAAGTCAGACGCTTAACCGACTGAGCCACCCAGGCACCCCTAAACTGCCCCTTTTGGTGCCATACTCCCCCATGGTCTTCCCATCTTCCAGCTTCTTGCCATTGCAAACCACAGTCTGTTTCTCAAGCAGGCACTACAGCCGTCTTGCTCTCAATCATCTGTCTCACCTGGGCCACCGAACTGGACCTTCGCACCTGGAGGAGATGCCTCTGCCCCTCATCACCAATCTCCACCAGAAACAGGGACAGCTACTCGTCACTGGGCTTCACCACCTTTAGAGTGAGGTGGATGGTCGTCTGCCTGTCGATGCCATAAGATGACAGCTTTCTCTGGGGCTTGAGAGTCTTGGATCCCAGCAGAAGGACCTGGTCCTGCACAGGGACGTTGGTCTGAGCCCGGACATATTCAGTGATCTTCTTCACTCTGTTGTCCAAGTTAGCAGTGAGGGTCATTGATGCCCATTCCTCAGAACAGACCTCCACCTGGACAATGAAAGCCAAGCGACCCGGCATCAAGGTGCCCGGAATGCCTGCAGCCTTTGCACCACTTGTCCCCTCTCTGACCCATCCGGCTGGCCCTCCGGCTCCTTCACAACAAGCTGTGGCCCTCCCTGTCTTGGAACTTCTCGTTTGGAATTTCCAGCTTAGAACCCAAGAAAATCAATCGTATTCCTTTACAGCCATACCTCTTCTTCATCCCAACGTCATTGATGGTTTCCCACATTACTTGCCTCACTCCTATCCATGTAGTTTGTCAAAGGTCGGAACTAAATACAATTACAAAGCATCCAAAGATATATACCAGACTCTAAAAACAACTCCCAAGAGAATTCCCAAGACTTGGTGGCCTCAGGGGTTACTCCCAGCACTGCCCTCCAGGACTACCTTACAAGGAAACCCTGGCTAGGATGCCTATTCTCTGTAGAATTGTTTTATTTTTTAAATGTCCCATGGCCTTATAATAATAACTCAGTGTGTTATGTGCCTTGTTCATCTGTATTTCCTGTGTTTTGATATATGCCTGTTGTAGAATACAATCTCCTCCTGTAATTAGACTAGGGCCTCACTCACAGGAGGTAGGGCCAGGTCTAAGTCCTACTTGAATAATCTAAAACTGGGCAAGCTTACCCTGTGTCATTACCAGCAAGCCTGGGAGGCCCTCCCTCCTGCTCCACTCAAACTCATCTTCCCCGTCTGGATGCCACAGACATTTCTTCTGGACTGGGGCCCCTCCGTGCCAAGCTCTTATCCTAGCTCTCTTCACGGTGCACATACTCTTTACAAGATAATGTATCAGGTCTTTAACAGCTGGGGATAAATGAGTTTTGTGAACCGCTCTTCTGGGAGGAGAAGGAAGTTTAAGAGCCCAGGACCCCTAAACACAATAAAAGTGAAAGGGCTTGCATGGTTTCAAATCTTGGCAGCCCCGTTGAGCACAAGGCCCACTCACACCTCCCACCACCCTCCCCTAAGCAGCCTGTCAGATCTGACACAGAAGAGAACCCAGGAGTCAAGAGAACCTCTTCTACTTCCAGAATCTTCCTTCACCTCCGTAGATATCGGTGCCTGGTGCATCCCTGCAAGATGGCTTCCCAGCTCCTCCCAGCTCCATCCCTCCTGCACTCCTGAGCCCCGTCCCGCCCCACCTCTCCCCAACCCCACCATCAAGCCCCAACTCATACAGAGGCAGGAAGCACCAGATGCCATGTCTGCAGTCAAGGGACCAGAAGCAGGAGGCTGAGGAAAAAGAGCCTTGTGTCTGGCTTGTATGCATAGGCTGGGTTGGAAATCCCCTGCCTGAGCCACTGTGTCTGTACCCTTTGTTCTCAAATGATCTCATTAATTTTCTTTCACCTTTGCTACAGTGGAGTCGGTAAACAAAGAGTACTGTCTGATCAAGCACTTTGTTCTCTGCCAAAGCATCTACCCTCCTGTTCCAAACACAGGATGGTCCTTCTCTGTTGAGAATTCTCCCTGCTTCACAACCACACCCCTGGTCCTGACCTCTGGATCCGGAAAGGCTGGCCAGGGTCGCTGAGGAGTGATGTGACCAGAGCAGCCTGTTCACACCAGCCTGGCAGAGGGAACCAGGTCTCCAGAAGACACAGGATGAGTCTCCTGCATGGGTGGAAGACAAGGCTGCAGTCCCAGGGAGCCACCTGCTACGTGCGCTCCAGCAGGTGCGTTCGCCTCCTCAGATGTTTGTTTTCCAGCCTTAACATGAGATGGTTGGACAGAATTTCTAAGTTCTTCCAAGCTCAGAAAACTGTTCATAAAGTGTTCTTCACAAAGAACTTTAGGTTCCTGGGTCGTGAGCTCTCTAACCTTCTTCCCATCCTGCCCCAGAACCTGCAAGCCAAATCCAGTACTTAAAACAATCCTAGACCAACAATCAAGTGCTGAGCCCACCTTCCACACACCAGAACACCACATATCCGCTGTCACATCACAGCACTGTTTCCCCACCTTTCCGCTGGACATTACCTACTCCCTGTGCGCTGTGACCTCCCAGAATCTCCCAGGAAGCTGTTGCTTCCTCCCTGGCTCTGCAGGGAGGATTTGGATTGAGACAAAGAGGGCGTGCACAGGCTGTGTGCCCTCAGGGAATTGACTTGACTACTCTGATCCTCCTAACATCCCAAAGGAACCACTACCCGCTCCCAAACTCAGGACAGTGCCACAAAAGCCGTTCTCAAAACACCATTTATTAAAAGTACTCCCAATGTTTTCCAAATAAAAATTCCCTAAATATGTCAAGTTATCATCTTTTTTGCTGTACTTTCAGTGGCCATTCACTCACGGAGAGATGTGAAATGGTCCCATTTTACCGCAGGAGTCTCCAACCTGCAGAACTTGAATTTACAGAAGCGCCTGTGTAGGGTCATGGGATCCAAGACCAACTAAATATTTTAAAAAACTCAACGTAAATCAAGTTCTTCTACTTGAAGCTCTTACTGGTCAATAAAATTGGAGGAAGACTGAGATCATCCGCCTGCAGGGCTGCACCTGCATCCGGCGTCCAATAGGATCCGGGCATCCTGAAGCGTCAGCAGTAGCCGAGCAGAAAACACCCGATCAGGTTGCGGGAGGCTGGAGCCAGCGTTGCAAGAAGAGGTTAGAAGCCGGGAAGCCATCTCCGTCGTGTTTGCGCAAAGCATCTGAGCCCCTCCCCTCCTCCCACCTTGGCCTCGGGACCCGGACCCCTGGTTTGAGCCTCTCCGCTCCCCTCCTCCCTTTGGCCTCTGGAGAGGACCCCTGGTCTGAGTCCCACCCCTCCTCCCACCTTGGCCTCGGACCCGGACCCCTCGTCTGAGCTCCTCCCCTCCCCTCCTCCCACCTTGGCCTCCAGACCGGACCCCTCGTCTGAGCCCACCCCTCCTCTCACCTTGGCCTCGGGACTGGAACCCTCGTCTGAGCTCCTCCCCTCCCCTCCTCCCACCTTGGCCTCCAGACCGGACCCCTAGTCTGAGCCTCTCCGCTCCCCTCCTCCCTTTGGCCTCTGGACCGGACCCCTGGTCTGAGTACCTCCCCTCCTCCCACCTTGGCCTCCAGACCGGACCCCTAGTCTGAGCCCACCCCTCCTCTCACCTTGGCCTCGACCCGGACCCCTCGTCTGAGCCCCTCCCCTCCCCTCCTCCCACCTTGGCCTCCAGACCGGACCCCTCGTCTGAGCCCACCCCTCCTCTCACCTTGGCCTCGACCCGGACCCCTCGTCTGAGCCCCTCCCCTCCCCTCCTCCCACCTTGGCCTCCAGACCGGACCCCTAGTCTGAGCCCACCCCTCCTCCCACCTTGGCCTTGGACCGGACCCCTGGTCTGAGCCTCTCCGCTCGCCTCCTCCCTTTGGCCTCTGGACCGGACCCCTGGTCTGAGTCCCTCCCCTCCTCCCACCTTGGCCTCCAGACCGGACCCCTAGTCTGAGCCCACCCCTCCTCTCACTTTGGCCTCGGGACTGGACCCCTCGTCTGAGCTCCTCCCCTCCCCTCCTCCCACCTTGGCCTCCAGACCGGACCCCTAGTCTGAGCCCACCCCTCCTCTCACCTTGGCCTCGGACCCGGACCCCTCGTCTGAGCCTCTCCGCTCCTCACACCTGGACCTCACACCCGGACAGAGATCAGGTGTTGAAAGCTGCTTACCATTCGCGCCTTCTCATGCTTCCCTCTCAGCCCTTCCCGCCTGGGCAGGCTACACCATGTTGGGGCCCATGTCTCCTTTCTCGGAAAAGCTCCTGCAGGGGGGCCCAGGACGAGGTTTCTTGGGAACAGAGTCTGTCGAGCCGCGGACCTGCCCGTCTAGGTGCGCCCGTGCACCGTCCGCGTTCCCTGCAGATGCCCCGACACCAGGTCAGGGAGCATGCCTTTCCTTCTGGCCCGCCCCTCGGCCTCAGGGATTTACACAGATCAACCTGTGAGCAGCACCTCCTCCAGGAAGCCCTCTCTAACTCCCTTCCTATGCTGGGCCATGGGCCCATCCTCTATCCAGTCATACGCCTTCCTTGAGCCCCTCGGAACAAGCTTCTCCAGCAATAAGACCACCTGCTTACTTGTCTGTCACCCCCACTAAACAGTAGGAATCTTGGGGGCCATGACTGTGTCTTGACTGACCTGTATCTTCAGCACTTCGTGGGCATCTGTCTGGTGCAGTAAATACTTGATATTTACCAACGGCATGAGGACTTACGAGATTTCAGGAACTCCAGGAGACATTTGTAAATGCACCTCATTCCCTGTTTCCACTTTCTATGGGGTAAATGTTGGTACCCCTCCAGCTCCATTGATAAGAAGGGAACTCACCCACAGTCTTACTAGTAGCTGCTGGCAAGCAAGACTGGAGATGCAAATCTCTACTGCCTTCCTTCCAATCTTCTCCCAGAACAAAGGAAAGGGGGAGTGCGCGGTGTGCGTGCCCTGGCATTACAGGAAGGGCACAAGTCAGGGAAGGAACAGGGCAGAGAAGGAGGCTGGCGAGGAATGAGCTCGAGCTCGAGCTCGGGTCTGTATGCAGATGGAGCGTCCTATGTGGTGGGCCCTGCCTGGACCTCCGGGCAGCGGTCAGCAGAGAGCCTGCGAGAGCAGACGTCAGAGCCTGGAGGAGGACAGCCCCCCACCCGAACACTGGTGGTGGGGGTGGGGATAGTTTACAGGGGTTGCTGTCACACCCGCCTCAGCCATAGGGGAGTCACCCAGGGGAGCTGGGGATTTGCAGCTCGGAGCCACTGCAAGGGCAAGCCTGGGATTTCCCTAAGAAAAACTGATTCAGGGGATTCCTTACCCAGACAGGGTTGGATTCCAAGATGCACTGTGCTTTCTAGGAATCCAAATAACAAACCTGGACTCTGATCTCTCTCCACATAGTTCCCTTCCATGCCACGGCCCAGGCTGTGCCCTGTGCCCTTCTGCTGGCCACAGGGAGGATTTCTTCCCAGGACCTGACCTTGTCCTTGCTTCCTAGCACAGTAGAAATCTGAAGCTTTTTCCCTCTGTCATAATAATTTTTTTCAGACTCAGAAAGATTCCTTTTCATTTGTCATAGATTCTGGGTCTGGAGTTCTCTCTTGCCCAGCAAGAAAGCGGTACGCAGGATTGAAATGCGAGAGAGGCTCCTGTCCTGGAGAAGACAAGAGCCCCAAGTCAGGGTCCTTGCTCCATTTTTATCAGGATCAGGCTTACAAGCATGATGGGCTGACGGGTGTGCACAAAGAGACAATGAAACCGTGAACGTTTACTCATGGGCGTGGGGGAAAGGGAGTTTTGAAGATATATGTGTTAGGGGTTTGAGTCAACACAAAACAAAATTCTGGTGGCACCACCTCTGTTTACCTAAACTGACCTGGGGACAAGAAAGACAGAGCAAGCTACCTCAGGGTCAACAAGGCACCTTTCTCTTTCTAATTAGCTCCACTCTGGGCAACTTCACCCCACAGCAGTCTAAAGTCCTGTTTTTCCTGTTTACCTAATTTGGTCCTTCCTTCCTGTGAAAGCAGCTTTCTGCTATTGGACTAAATTGGAATACCTAGTCTTGTTTACCTAATCTTGTATATTTTTATCCTGAGATTTCCTATTCCTACACCTTTGTATAGGGGCTTTGCCCCGTTTACCTAATTTTGTTTACCAAATCTTGTTTACCCAAACTTGGGGGTGTTCATCCTATGGCTTTCTAATTCTTTATGCCTTGTTAACCCATTGGTGCAAGCTCAGGGAATTCCTAAACTTATTCCCCACAGCCCTTCAAACAGATTCAGAAAATCAGCCAAGGTAAAATGTCATGTGACAGAGGTCTTACCAGCTCATAAAACGAAGGTGTCAGACACACACACGTACAACCGGTACAACCAGCCAGTGTGACTCCCTCAAAAACCAGGCAGGTCGGTGTCGGTGCCGGTGCCGGGCGGGTCACTAGGCAGGTCACTGCCATCAGAGAAGAGGCCCCTCCTGTGTGTTTTCTGGTGTCCCAGGGGGCATGTGGAAAATGGCTCAGAGAGCTAGAATACCACTTCAGAAATGCCAACCAAACTCCATCACAAAGTTCCTGAGAATTTTCATTTATTTATGATTGGAAAAATAATTCATCCACTCTCATGAAGGACAATGTGGAAATACTTACAAATGTAAGTCTTTATTTCTGGATTTTTCCATCATAGTCCATTGATTTGTATGTCTCCCTTTATGTCACTACTACACTGTCTTTATTACTCAAGCTTCATAATAAGTTTAAAATCAAAGTATAATTTCACCACCTTTTTATTTTTTACAAAGTGTTTTTGGCTATTCTTAGTCCTTTGTATCTAAGATTAGCCTGTCAGTTTCAAAGGAAAGAAAGAAAGAAGGAAGGAAGAAAGAAAGAAAGAAAGAAAGAAGAAAGAAAGAAAAGAATCCTGCTTTTTTTAATAGGTATTGTATCCATAGAGAAATTTGAGGAGAGTATCCACTTTTACATTTTCTTCTGGAATTTTTTTTAATTTTCTTATTTATTTTTAAACTTACATCCAAATTAGTTAGCATAGAGTGCTACAATGATTTCAAGAGTAGATTCCTTAGTACCCCTTACCCATTTAGCCCATCCCCCCTCCCAGAACCCCTCCAGTAACCCTCAGTTTGTTCTCCATATTTATGAATCTCTTCTGTTTTGTCCCCCTCCCTGTTTTTATATTATTTTTATTTCCCTTCCCTTATGTTCATCTGTTTTGTCCCGTGAAGTCCTCAAATGAGTGAAGTCATATGATGTTTGTCTTTCTCTGACTGACTAATTTCATTTAACATAATACCCTCCAGTTCAATCCACGTACTTGCAAATAGTAAGATTTCATTCTTTTTGATTGCCAAGTAATACTCCATTGTGTGTGTGTGTGTGTGTATATATATATATATATATATATGTATACACAATATATACATTGTGTGTATATATATATACATATGTGTGTATATATGTGTGTGTGTATATATATATATACATATATACATATATATGTATATATACCACATCTTCTTTATCCATTCATCCATCGATGGACATTTGGGCTCCTTCCATACTTTGGCTATTGTCGATAGTGCTGCTATAAACATTGGGGTGCATGTGTCCCTTTGAAACAGCACACCTGTATCCCTTGGATAAATACCTAATAGTGTAATGCTAGGTCATAGAGTAGTTCTATTTTTAGTTTTTTGAGGAACCTGCATACTGTTTTCCAGAGTGGCTACACCAGCTTGCATTCTCATCAGCAGTGCAAAAGATATCTTCTTTCTTCCCATCCTCGCCAACATCTGTCCTTGCCCGAGTTGTTAATGTTAGCCATTCTGACAGGTGTAAGGTGGTATCTCACTGCGGTTTTGATTTGTATTTCTCTGATGATGAGTGAAGTTGAGCATTTTTTGATGTGTCAGTTGGCCATCTGGATGTCTTCTTTGGAAAAGTGTCTATTCATGTCTTCTGCCCATTTCTTCACTGGATTATTTGTTTTTTGGCTGTTGAGTTTGATAAGTTCTTTGTAGATTTTGGATACTAACCCTTTATCTGATATGTCATTTGCAAATATCTTCTCCCATTCTGTCGGTTGCCTTTTAGTTTTGCTGATTGTTTCCTTCACTGTGCAGAAGCTTTTATTTTGATGAGGACCCAGTAGTTCATTTTTGCTTTCGTTTCCCTTGCCTCCGGAGACGTGTTGAGTAAGAAGTTGCTGTGGGCAAGATCAAAGAGGTTTTTGCCTGCTTTCTCCTCGAGGATTTTGATGGCTTCCTGTCTTACATTGAGGTCTCTCATCCATTTTGAGTTTATTTTTGTGTATGGTGTAAGAAAGTGGTCCAGATTCATTCTTCTGCATGTCGCTGTCCAGTTTTCCCAGCACCACTTGCTGAAGAGACTGTCTTTATTCCATTGGATATTCTTTCCTGCTTTGTCAAAGACTAGTTGGCCATACATTTGTGGGTCCATTTCTGGGTTCTCAGTTCTGTTACATTGATTGAGTGTCTGTTCTTGTGCCAGTACCATACTGTCTTGACGATTGCAGCTTTGTAATGCATCTTGACATCCAGGATTGTGATGCCTCCTGCTTTTGTTTTCTTTTTCAAGATCGCTTTGGCTATTTGGGGTCTTTTCTGGTTCCGTACAAATTTGAGGATTATTTGTTCTAACTCTGTGAAGAATGCTGGTGTTATTTTGATGGGGATTGCATTCAATATGTAGATTGCTTTGGGTAGTATCAACATTTTAACAATATTTGTTCTTCCTATGCAGGAGCATGGGATCTTTTCCCATTTTTTGGTGTCAATTCAGTTTCTTCCATAAATTTTCTACTGTTTTTAGTGTATAGATTTTTCACCTCTTGGGTTAGATTTATTCCTAGGTTTTTGGAGCAATTGTAAATAGCATCAATTCCTTGATCTCTCTGTTGCTTCATTGATGTTGTATAGGAATGCAACCGATTTCTGTGCATTGATTTTATATCCTCCAACTTTGCTGAATTCATGAATCAGTTCTAGCAGTTTTTTGGTGGAATCTTTATGGTTTTCCATATAGAGTATCATGTCATCTGCAAAGAGTGAGAATTTGACTTCCTCCTGGCTATTTGAGTGCCTTTTATTTCTTTGTGTTGTCTGATTGCAGAGGCTAAGACTTTCAAAACTATGTTGAATAACAGTGGTGAGAGTGGACATCCCTGTCTCATTCCTGACCTTAGGGGGAAAGCTCTCGGTTTTTCCCCATTGAGGATGATATTAGCATGGGTCGTTCATATATGGCTTTTATGATCTCGAGGTATGCTCCTGTTATCCCGACTTTCTTCAGGGTTTTTATCAAGAAAGGATGCTGTATTTTGTCAAATGCTTTCTCTGCATCTATTGAGAGGATCATATGGTTCTTGTCCTTTTTTTATTGATGAGATGAATCACATTAATTGTTTTGTGGATATTGAACCAGCCCTGCATCCCAGGTATAAATCCCACTTGGTTATGGTGAATAATTTTTTTAATGTATTGTTGGATCTGGTTGGCTAATATCTTGTTGAAGATTTTTGCATCCATGTTCATCAGGGAAATTGGTCTATAGTTCTCCTTTTTAGTGGGGTCTCTGGTTTTGGAATCAAGGTAATGCTGGCTTCATAGAAAGTGTTTGGAAGTTTTCCTTCCATTTCTATTTTTTGGAACACCTTCAAGAGAATGGGTGTTAACTCTTCCTTAAATGTTTGGTAGAATTCCCCTGGAAAGCCATCTGGCCCTGGACTCTTGTTTTTTGTCAGATTTTTTGTTACTAATTCGATTTCCTTACTGGTTATGGGTCTGTTCAAATTTTCTATTTCTTTCTGTTTCAGTTTTGGTAGTGTATATGTTTTTAGGAATTTGTCCATTTCTTCCAGATTGTCTATATTATTGGCATACAGTTGCTCATAATGTTCTGTTATTACTGTTTTTATTTCTGCTGTGTTGGTTGTGATCTCTCCTTTTCATTTTTGATTTTATTTATTTGGGTCCTTTCCTTTTTCTTCTTGATCAAACTGGCTAGTGGTTTATCAATTTTGTTAATTCTTTCAAAGAACCAGCTTCTGGTTTCATTGATCTGTTCTATTGTTTTTTGGGGTTTTTGTTTGTTTGTTTGTTTGTTTTGATAGCATTAATTTCTGCTCTAATCTTTATTATTTCCTGTCTTCTGGTGGTTTTGGGTTTTATTTGCTGTTCTTTTTCCAGCTCCTTAAGGTGTAAGGTTAGGTTGTGTATATGAGATCTTTCTTCCTTATTTAGGAAGGCCTGGATTGCTATATGCTTTCCTCTTATGGCCACCTTTGCTGCATACCAGAGGTTTTGGGTTGTGGTGTTATCATTTGCATTGACTTCCATATACTTTTTAATTTCCTCTGTAACTTCTTGGTTAGCCCATTCATACTAGGATGTTCTTCCAATCTCCAAGTATTTGTTACCTTTCCAAATTTTACTTGTGGTTAATTTCGAGTTTCATAGCGTTGTGGTCTGAAAATATGCATGGTATGATCTCAATCTGTTTGTATTTACTTAGGGCTGATTTGTGTCCCACTACATGGTCTATTCTGGAGAACGTTCCATGTGCACTGGAGAAGAATGTATATTCTGCTGCTTTAGGATGAAATGTTCTGAATATATCTGTGAAGTCCATCTGGTCCAGTGTGTCATTCAAAGCCATTGTTTCCTTGTTGATTTTTTGATTAGATGATCTGTCCATTGCTGTGAGTGGGGTGTTGAAGTCTCCCACTATACTAGTATTTCTATCAATGAGTTCCTTTATGTTTGTGATTGACTTATACATTTGGGTGCTACCCCATTTGACACATAAATGTTTACAATTGTTAGGGGTTTTTGGTGGATAGACCCCTTGATTATGATATAATGCCCTTCTGCATCTCTTGATACAGTCTTTATTTTAAAGTCTAAATTGTCTGATATAAGTATGGCTACCCCGGCTTTCTTTTGTTGACCATTAACATGATAGATGGTTCTCCATCCCCTTACCTTCAATCTGAAGGTGTCTTTAGGTCTAAAGTGGGTCTCTTGTAAACAGCATATAGATGGATCCTGTTTCTTATCCATTCTGTTACCCTATGTCTTTTGATTGAAGCATTGAGTCCATTGATGTTTAGAGTGAGTACTGAAAGATATGAATACATTACCATTACGTTGCTTGTAGAGTTGGAGTTTCTGGTGGTGTTCTCTGGGCCTTTATAATCTTTGTTGCTTTTGGTATTTATTTATTTATTTTAATTTTTTCATCTTTTCTCCCCTCAGAGAGTCCCCCTTAAAATCTTGCAGTGCTGGTTTAGTGATCACTAACTCTTTTAATTTTTGTTTGGGAAACTTTTTTTTTTTTTTTTGGGAAACTTTTTATATCTCCTTCTATTCTGAATGACAGCCTTGCTGGATAAAGAATTCTTGGCTGCATATTTTTCTGATACAGCACATTGAATGTATCCTGCCACTCCTTTCTGGCCTGTCAAGTTTCTGTGGATAGGTCTGCTGCAAACCTGATCTGTCTTCCCTTGTAGGTTTGGAAACAGCCATAGGGACTAAACTAAGAAGGGAGAAAGGAGAAAGGAGAGGGATTAAATTCCATTAAGACTCTATAAACAGGGTGGGGCGCAGAGTCTGCAACTCCACAGCTTGATACCTGGAGGTGCTCTGGTGGGAAGGGCAAATCCCCACTGCTGGGAAGACATTTGGTAGAGGCTGTGAGGCAACCTGGGCCCAGCAGACCCCAGAGAACAGCCACATTCGCTGGTGCGGAAACAAGGTCTGCTTCGGTTTCCTCCTGTTAAAGACAGGGGCACGTAGGGTAGGAGGGTGATTAGAGGCAAGCTGGTGAAGATCTGGCCACCAGCTAGGTTGGGGGAGACAGAGCCTCCGTTTGAAGGGCTGGCCAATTTCTGTGGTGTAGACATTCCCGCCGTGGCTGGCCCACCCTTCTCACCAAATTCCCCGCACTGGCACACGACACGGGCCTGGTGGGAAGCTGTAGCGACCCTGCGAAGACCAGAGACCACTGTGCCCGAAGGTCCAGTACCCTTGGCGTCCACGTGGAGACACCGGTTAAGAGTTTGTCGTCACCGCAGCAGAGGGGAGTTTCAGTGCACCTGAGGGTAAGTGGGAAGTGTGCTCTCCTGGGAGAGGGTAGTTTGGACACGCCCTCAATAGCAGAGTCCGGATCCCACTGCGCTGGCACCTGTGGCCTAGTGACCTCAGCCAAGTTTCTTAACCTCTAAAACAATTTACTTCTTGGTAGAAGTGGAATAAGAGGATCTTCTCTGCAGGGTTTCTGTGAGAACTGGGTGGGTGGGCCGCTTGAGACACAAAGGAAGGACTGAGCACACAGCAGATATGTAGCAAGTAGGGATCTCTGGGCTCCCACTCACTCCTCTCAGTGGGCTCCCCAGCCCAGGCCCTGGCTCCCAGCGCAGTGCTCACACTCGTGGGGCCAAAGAAATGAGGAAATGCAAAAACCACTAGACGAATGTGAGGGGAGAAGAGCCAGGAACAAAATGGTAGATGAGAGATAGTGGAGAAGACAAAGATTGGGGGAGGAAAGACAAGGTCCCTAAGGGAGAGGCCACCTAAAGAGATTGAGGAAGAAGAAAGGGGAGCATGGAGAGGCCAAGAGGATGAGGATGAGGATGAGGAGTTCAGAAATGAAAATGAGTTGATTAGGACAATGGCTGGTGGGGGACAACAGAGGCGGGGCTACCATTCAGGGTACAGGACTTGTGAGTCACAAAGAAGTAAAGGGGGTGACTGCCCATTGTCAAGTTCTTCTCTGCCAGGAGATGCTCTGGAGTTGAGGACATTGGTTGCACACCTGGTGAACATATAAACCATGAAGTTGCACGCTTTAAATGGCAAATGTATAAATATATCTCCACAGAAGAAAACAAAGGAATGGTTCATTAGAGATTCAGCGTGGTGTTTGCATCTGGGGCGTGGGCACACTTGGAACATTTGCTCAGCTCTGTAACCTAGTTGCTGGTTGACTTTCTTACTCACTGAACTGTAGACATGTGCTTACTCACACTTTCTTGAATATATAAAAATATGGAAAAAAATAAAATATGTCCTATAAGAATGATGACAGAAAAAGAAGAAAACCAAGTATGATACAGAAACAGAAACATCCAGAAGATGTACAGCAGGCTGGGAACCAGTGTGAGGAGATGTGGAGGCTGCCCTGCCCTCCCCCTCCCTGAGTGTGGAGGTCACCCAAGGCCAGGAACCCCTGAGTACCTGTCTCTCAACTGCCCCTAGCTACAGCCTCCTGCCCCATCTCTGAGTCAGCCTTCTATGCCCCAATACTCCTCTTTTCTACAGAAGAAACAGTCACCTCCTCTAGGAAGCTTTCCCTGATATATCCACCCAAAGTGGTCTTTCACCTTATTACAGACCCTATTCCCTCATTCACTCAGTATGTTGGAATTATTGACCTTTATATTTTTCAAAATGTTTATTCATTTATTTTTGTAAGGGGAGGAGTGGGAGTGAGGGGCAGAGAGAGAGGGAGACAGAGAATCCCAAGTGCCCTGGTATTACTGACCTTTAGAGCTTGGGGTCTCATCAAGATAAAACGCTTCTGCACAGCAAAGGAAACAATCAACAAAATAAAAGGCAACCAACAGAATGGGAGAAGATATTTGCAAATGACATATCAGATAAAGGGTTGGTATCCAAAATCTATAAAGAACTTATCAAACTTAACACCCAAGAAACAAATAATTCAGTGAAGTGGGCAAAAGACATGAATAGACATTTCTCTAAAGAAGACATCCAGATGGCCAACCAACACATGAAGAAAATGCTCAACATCACTCCTCATCAGGGAAATACAAATCAAGACCACAATGAGTTACCACCTCACACCTGTCAGAATGGCTAAAATTAACCACTCAGGCAACAACAGATAATGGTGAGGATGTGGAGAAAGAGGAACCCTCTTGCACTGTTGGTGGGAATGCAAACTGGTGCAGCCACTCTGGAAAACAGTGGGGAGGTTCCTCAAAAAATTAAAAATAGACCTACCCTATGACCCAGCAATAGCACTGCTAGGAATTGACCCAAGGGATACAGGAGTGCTGATGCATAGGGGCACTTGTACCCCAATGTTTATAGCAGCACTTTCAACCATAGCCAAATTATGGAAAGAGCCTAAATGTCCATCAACTGATGAATGCATAAAGAAGTTGTGGTTTATAAATACAATGGAATACTACTTGGCAATGAGAAAGAATGAAATCTGGCCATTTGCAGCAACGTGGATGGACCTGGAGTGTATTATGCTGAGTGAAACAAGTCAGTGAGAGAAAGATATCATATGTTTTCACTCATATGTGGATCTTGAGAAACTTAACAGAAGACCATGGGGGAGGGGGCAAAATAGTTACAAACAGAGAGAGAGGGAGACAAACCATAAGAGACTCTTGGATACAGAGAACAAACTGAGGGTTCATGGGGGTGGGGGAGAGGGAAGAGAGGGCAAAGTGGGTGATGGGCAGGGAGGAGGGCACCCTTTGGGATGAGCACTGGGTATTGTATGGAAGCCATGAACCACGGTAATCTATGCCAAAAACCAAGAGCACACTTTACACACTGTATGTTAGCCAATTTGACAATAAATTATAATTTTTAAAAAGCTTGGAGTCTTTGATAATGTTTCTATATTAATGACGATCTAAATGTGCTTGTGGCTTGCGTCCTGCCTGTGAGCATCTCAGGGCAGTGACAGACCCGTCTGTGAACCGGATCGTTAGCCGCAAAGGGAAGACCTTTCTCCTAGATACAACCTCAGTCCCTGACGAACCCCCTCTCCCCCCCTCAACCCCTGCAAGGAGGACGCATGGATTATAAGCAGCCCCACAAAATTCCTCTGACAAATAGAGAAATGATCCACTCCACAGACATAGCTTATAACCCGAAAATCCACTCAAAACACACATGACTTTGCTGGTTCTTCTGGCAAATGCGCAGGGAGGACACAGCTCCCCCAGCAGCACTCAGAGCACAGGGGCGCCAAGGGCACGCAGTGCTGGAAATTTCCACTAGCCTCCTTCACCCGCAGCCCGCCAGCCCCAGGCCCCGTTCGAAGTTCCACCTCTCCTTCGGGACGCCCCCTCCCGCCGCCCCCTCCCTGTGCCCCTCCTCCGAGATGCCTCACCACCGTGCGCTCTCCTCCGGGATGCCCGCTCCCCCACCTCCGCGCGCCCCTCCTCCAGGACGCCCCACCGACCTGGTGCACCTGCCAGACCAGGTGAGTTCCGTCCAGTCGGGACAGGAACCGGCCGCGCCAGCAAGAGCTCCCCGGGGGACTTCTCTGCACACCCAGGGCCCAAAGGAACCCCCTGTGCAGACCCAGGGGGGCAGCACCCGCATCATCCTGCTGTCAGTGCAGGCCCCCAGGCTGCACGCCCTGAACCTCTCCTTAGATCTATGCTTCAGCGCAAGCTGCACCGCCCAGATGCGGCCCACCTCGGGCGAATACCACCAGCCTCCTGGGCTGCCCGTTCCTGGGGACCACGGAGTGCGTCGTCCTCACACTGATGGCCTTTGACCGCTACGTGGCCGTCCGCTGGCCCCTGCACCATGCTACCCCTGCCTGAGCCAGCAGCTGGCGGCCACCACCTGGGCCACTGGCCTGGTGGAGTCAGCGGTCCTGACACCACCCCCTCTCCGTCTGCTCTTGTGTCCCCACGGGCAGGTGGGTGATATTTTTGTGTGAGGTCCCGGCTCTGATTGCACTGTCCCGCGGAAACGCCACTTACGGTGAGATGCAGCTGGCTGTTGTGGTCCCTCACTGCCCCTGCCCGAGCAGTGCTCAGGTCAAGTCTGCCACAGGGTGGAAGAAGGCATTCCGGATGCACCCCTCCCACCTCGCGGTGGTCACCCTCTTACGACTCAGTCATTACTGTCTACCTGCAGCCCCCAAATCCCGACGTTCAGCAAAGGGGCAAGTTGTCCAGTCTCTGCTATGCGGCAGGCACTCCAGCACTTAACAACCCTCTTGTTCACACCCTGAGGAACAGAGGGGTAAAGGGGGCACTTGGGACGCTGCTTGGGAGGCACAGGGACCCAAGGGAGTGCTGAGAGCTGCCTGGGTGCTTTCCAGTCCCCAGGGAATCAACCTGCCTCTGTGGGGATGCCTTGTGCCCCACACCACGCCCTCCTCACCCAGGGCGCCACAGGGGTGGGCACTAGCTGTGTGTGTGTGTGCGTGCACACACGCGTGCCTGTGTGTGCGCCCTGCGTGTGTCCGTCTGTGTGTGCGTGTCAGTCCGTGTGCGTGTGTCTGTGTGCGTGTGTCTGTCTTTGTGTGCATGTCCGTCTGTGTGCGTGTGCATCTGTGTGTGTCCATCTCTCTGTGTGCGTGTCTGTGTGTACGTGTCCATCTGTGTGTGCATCTCCGTCTGTGTGTGTGTCCGTCTGTGTGTGCATGTATGTGTGTGCATGTCCATCTATGTGTCTGTGTCTGTCCATCTATGTGTCTGTGTATGCATGTCCATCTGTGTGTCTGTCTGTGTGTGCGTGTATGTGTGTGCGTGTCCGTCTATGTGTCTGTCTGTGTCTGTCCATAAATGTATCTGTGTGTGCATGTCCATCTGTGTGTCTGTGTGTGTATCTCCGTCTGTGTATGTGTGTCCATCTGTGTGTGCTTGTAATCATGTGCGTGTCCATCTATGTGTCTGTCTTGTGTCTGTCCATCGATGTGTCTGTGTGTGCATGTCCATCTGTGTGTGTGTGTGTGTCTGTGCGTCTCCGTCTGTGTGTGTGTCCATCTGTGTGTGCGTGTCTGTGTCTGTCCATAAATGTATCTGTGTGTGCATGTCCATCTGTGTGTCTGTGTGTGTCCGTCTGTGTCTGTCCATCTACGTGTGTGTGCATGTCCATCTGTGTGTCTATGTGTGCATCTCCGTCTGTGTGTGTGTCCATCTGTGTGTGCATGTATGTGTGTGCATGTCCATCTATGTGTCTGTGTCTGTCCATCTATGTGTCTGTGTATGCATGTCCATCTGTGTGTGCGTGTATGTGTGTGCGTGTCCGTCTATGTGTCTGTCTGTGTCTGTCCATCTGTGTGTGTGTCTGTGCGTCTCCATCTGTGTGTGTGTCCATCTGTGTGTGCATGTATGTGTGTGCGTGTCCATCTATGTGTCTGTCAGTGTCTGTCCATAAATGTATCTGTGTGTGTGTGTCCGTCCATGTGTCCGTCTGTGTGTGTGTCCATCTGTGTGCATGTGTCTGTCTGTGTGCATGTCTGTCTGTCGTGTCCGTCTGTGCGCCATGTGTGTAAGGTACAGATGGAAAATCTGCTCAGAAGGCACACACCTCCATGTGAGGTGAGACTATAGGAACCATCATGTATCCGTCCTCTTTCCTTTCTTCCTGAACTGTCCCCATCTCCACACCATGTGCCTGGATCACCGGTCACATCACTGCTTCACCCCCACATCTGATCCCTGCCACATCATTTTGCTTCTCCCTCAAGTTGTTTCCACTTCTTTATGTGTGTTTGATATTTTCCATCCATTTCACCCTCTCTGTTCTGACAGCAGAACAGGGGAGCCTCAAGCTCTGAAACCAGCCCAGGAACACGCAGCTGACACCTAAGACCCAGGCCCCGCAACCTCTCAAAGGCACTCAAATGTCACAGCCTCCTTAGGCCTGGGGCCAGATGAAGCCCATACGCCAAGCGGGGATGGTCACCTGGGCACCTGCACCCCGCCCCCAATGCCCATGGGTTACCTGGGCACCAGCATTTCTCCCCGCCCCACCCCCCACCCCCCCCCCCCCCGGAGTCCACAGATCGCCTGGGCACCAGCGTTTCTTCCCAAGCATCCAGGGGTCACCTGGGCGCCTGCATTTCTCCCCCGCCCCCCCCCCCTTCTCCTCCCCAACCCCGCCCGGGGCCACGGGTCACCTGGGTACCTGTATTCCCCACCCCACACCCACACCCCCACCCCCGCCACTCCCAGTGCCCAAGGGCCCTGCCCGGATCCGCAGGCCAACCTGCAGAACCCCCAGAGCCCTGGCCGCGCGGAGGCACGGGACCGTTTGCACAACGCGGGCTCTGGCGCCCTCTGCCGGCTTCACTCGGCACTGCGCCTGACGTCGGGGGAGGGACTTACCTACCTGAGGAAAAGTGTGTACAATACACATACCCGTACACATTTCAGGTACCATTTAAAGTAATTTACACATATTAACGCATCAGTCCCTGTCACAACACCACGAAGCAGATACTAGCTTTTTCAGATGCACAAACTAAGAAAGATATTTTGGGGCGCCTGGATGGCTCAGTCATTTGAGCATCCAACTATTGATTTCCACTCAGGTCATGATCTCAGGGTTCATGAGATCGAGTCCACCATCAGGCTCTTCGCTGATGATGCAGAATCTGCTTGGAATTCTCTCTCTCCCCCTCTCTGTCCCTCCCCTGCTCACTCTCTCCCTCTCTCTCTGCCCCTCCCTGCTTACTCTCTGCCCCTCCCTGCTCATTCTCTCCCTCTCTCTGCCCCTCCCCTGCTCACTCTCTCCCCTTCTCTGCTCACTCTCTCTCTCTCTCCCTCTCAAAATAAATAAAAATAAGCCTTAAAAAAAAAAAAAAAGTAAGACACAGTTTAAGTAGCAGCTGAAGAAGTTCAGTGATTGGTACCCAGGTGGGTGGACTCAAATCTGTGTTGTTAACCCTGTGTTTTGGTACAAACAGTGCCTCTTTAGCCCAGTTAGGAAGTCTCAGCCTTTCAGCAAACTTTGAGGAAATCATCCCAATCTAGAAATCTGATTTTCCACGTGAAGGAGGTTTCCTCCTGGGAATGGGAGTTTATCACATGCCTCAAAGCTGCTGGAAGTTGTGTTACAGCTCATGGTTTGTGTTCCTGGCTCACACACACCTCCACCCCTGGATTTCAGGCTCTCAGAAGGCAAGGACTGAAATGTTGCAGAAAATTGGCACCCAATTAATTCTATAAATGAGCAAAGGATTAAATAAATAAATATCTACAAAAAAATGTGTAAAGCTTTCTGGAAGATCCTAATCCCACAGATGTGGTCTCTTAGCTTTTCCATGGCAATGGCAATTCCAAGTTCTCTTTGGTACACGCTGATAAGAAAAAGAAAAATCCTATGTTTATTCTAGTCCCAACACAAAGTGGCTTTGGCTGAACATGCACAGAACAGCTGTGTTAACTCTCTCCATCCTCCTCTTTCCAGCCATCCGTCCAGAGTAATTTATTGTCTCCTCCACCTCATGTTAGCCTATGTCCTGATCTCAATGTAGATCCCCCCCATCTTATATTAATGTCCCAATCTCATCCCCACAAGTAATGTTGACCTTAATTCCACTTTTCAAATCGCTTAGGTAATTTCTTTTTCCCATGACCACGTCTGCCCTCTTCCTCTCACTGGCATCTGGAAACGTCCAGTCTTTCTGCCTCTTTATCAGCTCCGTTCACACGGAGGCCCTGGTGTGGAAATATGACAGAGAATTAAATGAAGCAGTCTAAGAAACTTTTAATGAAACCTGATTTGTTGAATAAATGCTTTAACACAGGCTTAAAACTAGCATCTCATTCTGAATTAATTCTATGTGTAAAGTTATCTACTAGAAACTTCAGGAGAAAATCTCTACTAAGATTAGTCAACCACAATCCAGAGAAGCCGGAGAAGATACAGATGCTCAGAGGCATATTTCTAGCCTGATTAAGCACCACACAAGTGACTTCAAGGCTCTTGGCCTTAGTAAAAACTGCCATTTTACCAGCACAAGAAAAAAAGAGAATTACAATCTGGGACAAACAGGTAGGCAAGTCCAGGGGACAGAGGAGAGAGCACACATTTTAAGGACAAAAGGGATGAGGTGGATGAGAAAATGTTGGGTTCAGAGCGAATGGTCAAGAAAGACTTCTTTTTAAAGCACAACTTCCCTAGAACTTAATGTAGTTGGCTTTTTTCTTCTTTACTTTTTTTAACGTTTGTTTTTGAGAGAGAAACAGAGCATGAGTGGGGGAAGGGCAGAGAGAGAGGGAGACAGAACCTGAAGGAGCTGTCAGCACAGAGACTGACACGGGGCTTGGACCCATGCGCCATGAGATCATGACCTGAGCTGAAGTCAGACGCTTAACCGAGTCACCCAGGCGCCTCCAGGATTCTTGAGGCATCTTCAGTGTAAAAACATGGTTTTATTAAAGCACAGGAACAGGACCCATGGGCAGGAAGAGCTGCACTAGGGTTGTAAGGAGGGACTGATTATATGGTCTTAGTGGGGATAAGTCTGTAAGGGATTTGGGAGCAAGGTTCCCAGGACTTTGAAGGGATAGCTCCTGTTAGGAAAAGGTCATTGACTACAGAGTAGTAAAATCTCAGTTATGAGACCCTCCAGATGTGTATCAGGGGCTATAAGCTTGGAGGATGATTGCCGGCATATACCTTGGGGCAGTTGAGATCAAGGAAGTTCTCAAAGGGATTGTTAAAGGATCCTGGGGGTTGAGATAATGTTACATTAAAGTTTTGACATCAAGGCAGCTGAGCTCCCAGAAGAAGGTCACTGTGCGTGTCTCAAGGACTTGTCAATGGGCTGCAAGTTGCAAAGAAAATTAATTATTTTCTTTTGTCTTTGTTCCCCACATCACGTTGAGAAGGCTGTTATGAGCTAACAGTCCACTGGAGTAAACTGGGAACTTGGGAGTGTGGTGGCTTCTCAGTGCCTGAGCTGTTGGGGGAGGGGGGCTCCTGCTGGAGTAGCTGAATGGTTTCCACCTGCAAGGTCAAGCCCCCCTCTTCCTATCAGGTCTGCATTTGACCAGCGGTGCTGGGCCTGAAGCGCCCCTTGCCGGCCTCTGGACTCCATTGTGGTGAGATTTCCGTTACTAATTTTCAAAGGCAAACAAGAGATCCAGGGAACCCAGAATAAAACAACAAAGTGTATGAGTGCTTGGGTGCCCGGGAAGCAGAGGATTCTTCTGAGAGGTTTGAACCACGGCAGAGGGTGCAAAATTAATAGGAGATATTCACTGCTTTACTGTGTGCAAAGAGCTAACGCATGTTGTGCATGATGGTGGGAAGATGTGGGAGGAGTTACATCAGGGACCTGAATGATTAAGGAGGAAGGTGGACATTATTTTAGGAATGCATGGAAGCTACTGAATTGGGAAAAACTGGGAAGTGGGACCCTTACAAATGCTTGAAGCCTGTACGACTTAGGTCCCACGGGGACAGGCACTTAGCCATCCACCTGGTACAATGCTTGAGCCAGAAGTATTTACGGGTGTCATTCAAGAACCTCAGGGTTTTAGTTGCAAATTCAAGTCTGGCCACTGGTTCCCTTCTGAGGCACCCACTGGGTAGGTAAGACACTAACGATGGCAGGGGTGGGGCAAGCTGAGGGCCAGGCACAAGCTAGCACCCTCCCCCCCTCCACCGATGGGATACGTGCAACATTCCTCAGCTTGCACCCCGCCCCTCAGGTGGGATGTGTGTGCTATTCCTCAGACAGCGCCACCCCCGAGGTGGGATGTGTGCGATATTCCTCAGGTTCTCCTGCTGCCCAAGGAGGAAGAACAGAAAACAAATAGTTAAACTGATATCGTCTCCATCAGTTTATAAACATCTCAGTGATATCAGGGGAAAAGGGCAATCTTATCAGTAGCGTAATCTCCAGGAACTCCCACTGTCTCATGTTGATGCTTTGCCAGGCGGAAAACAACCTTAGCCTGAAGACAGCCAGGCCTCCAGCAAGGAGTCTTCGTTAGCATATGGAAATCCCTTTAAGAAAATTCGTCTTTACTTTACCTCCCCCAGCTCTGTAGCATGTAACCAGTCACTCTTCACAACCCCAGTGCAGCTCTTCCTGCGCATGGGTCCGGTCCTCGTGCTTTTATTATTTTGTAATCACCTTTTTGCACCGAAGACGCCTTCAAGAATTCTTTGTTGGCCATCAGCTGCCAATCCTACCATCGCCCCAAAACCATGCATGGGGCCCAGCTCCCACTGCATCGCAGAGCCAGGCTTCCCGTTTCTCCCATGCAGAATCAACCCCTCACTCCTGAAGGGCACCAGAACCCACAGCCGAAATAGGCCTCTTTAGCATACGGATTATTTCGAGCCAAGGCCGTTGAGGACCAGCGATGCAGGAAAAGCGCTAAGCAAAGGCAGGCACAGGTCCCTTTGCATCTGGGAGGATGCCTCCCTCCCTGAATTCCAAGGGTACTCCACAACTTTGATCAATGAAGTCATTGACTTAAATCTGCAAAACAAGCCTGTCTGTGCAGTCTGCTTTCATGCCTTCCCTGACTTCCTCCCCCAACGGGCTCAGAAGCCCAAGCCCCTTGCCCTTAGTGCAGCCTAGAATGGGCACTAGCGAGCTCCTAGGTCACTATGAGCATGATGCAGTCACTGTGGGAAAACGTTTGTCATTCTCTGTAAGCCTGTCTCCCGCTAGCTGGAGACCTGGAGATGGGTAGAGGAAAAAGAGGATTTTTCTTCCCCCTGTCCCCACCGCTCTCCACACACCGGGAGGGAACATTCCACCAGCCCACCCTCAAAGCCTCAGCACGTTCACGGCAGCGGCTGCCGCCACCGGAGCCCGAGTTTATCTTCCAGGAGAGTCTCTAGTGTCTCCTATCTTACTCCACAGGCCATACGGGGGGGCTGCCATATTGGTGACGGGTTTTGAACATCACAACTGTTTGGGGATGAGTTGTGGGGGGGGGGGGACCCTTTCTCTGATTTTCCCTTATGTTATTGGACCATGAAGTGCAAAGAATTCCCTGCTCCAAAAGCCTGAGTGAACAAACCAAAAGGCAGCAGTCCAGAGGGGCCCGAGGTCACAAGGACCACGGCGGCAACCAGCATTGTCAGAAAGAGCCAGTGAGGGACTCCGGCTGGCCCTGAAGCATCCAGAAGGCAAGGTCTAACAAGAGGCTGCACGATCCATCAGCTTGGGGTGCAGACAAGCAGTATGAGGAGGTGCCGTGAACCGTCTCTGGAGGACGCGGACCACACACAGCAAGGGATGGGTCACTCTTTCCAAAGGCAGCTTCAACAGCACATTTATCCTGTCCCATGAACATTTTTACAGTGTGGCATTCATTCCAGGACGTGGGGCCTGTGTTTCTGGCACTTGAACGTGCAAGGCCTTGGGACGGCCTGGACCAATGGGACGTGGCAGAAGTGACACCATGTGACTTTCAAGGCTGTGCCAGAAAAAAGACAGCTTCAACCTGGCCGGCTGTCTGCTCCCGGGTCTCCCAGGATGCACACCTTTGGAGCCCAGCCACCACGTCATGAGCAATCCCAGGCCACATGGAGAGGCCACGCCTAGGGCTCCACCAGACCACCCAGCTGAGGTCTCCACTGATGGACATCACCCATCTTTGGGCCCTTCTGACGACCTCAGCCCCCAGCCTTCAGCTGTCTCCAGTATCTCCCCACTCTCCCCTGTGTGAGCTCCTGACCCACAGAAGCCGGAGATCAACAATTACTCGTATTTTAAGGTGCTGTTTTAGGGCAACAGGTTGTGCAGCAACGAACGCCAGTACGAGGAGTCTGGCTGCTGGCTCTACTCATTAGCAGAGTGACCCCGGACCCCAGACCAGGGCCACGCTCTGCCCGAGCCGCAGTGTCCTCGCCAGATGAGGGTCTCGAGAGCACAACGCCTTCCTTACGGTCTGTCCTGAGCCTCAGAGCTGTCACCTACAGACCTGCCTACCTCCTTTCTGCCTCCACCTACACCCTCACTCATTAGAGAACGTGCACCCAGAGGAGCTCCTGCCCACGTGTTCCCAGTCAGAACTTGTTTGTAGAAACACCACCAACATGGCATAGAGCTCTCCCGAAATTCTCTGATAGTGGGTGCCCAGGCGGGAAGCACAGTGCAGCCAGGTGGGCAGTCCAAAGCCCAGGGCACTCCAAGCTCAGCTCCAAGGTCACACGCCTGTGGGAGAATCCATTCCCACAGAGGCAGGGCTGGAAGCACCTGGCTCTTCCAACTTCCTTCCAGCAGGGCATCTGCTCAGCTGGTTTCCTGATTCCCACAGCGTTTAGCTCACCCTCGACCTCTGCAGAGCTGTGCAAAAGACATCTGAGGCAGCAATAATGGTCTTCTAGGGTCTACCCTGGGGCTGGAACAGCACATTTTGCACACCACAGGCTCGCCTACCGCACAGGCTTCTTGCCTTTCCCTGAGAAGGAGCCGCCGTGGGAGCAGGGGAACTTGCAGTGAGTGCAAATGGCCTGCAGTGAATAATCACAGTGGACTGGTGTTCAACCATCGCTCTGGGACTTAACCCACAGGAGCTCTCCTGGGACTTCAGAAAGGCCTTCCGAACAGGACGATGAAGTGAGCGGACCACCCAGGCCTCCAATCTTCCACAAAAATGTGAGCATTGCTTTAAACAAACAGTACCAAAGGGAAACACAAAAGCTGAGCTGCAAAGAATCACTTCACTCAGACAACTCAGGGAATCATTCCCTCCTCTCAGAGAACTCAAGAAATCACCTGCTCCTCTCAGAGAACTCGGGGAATCACCCGCTCCTCTCAGAGAACTCCAGAAATCATCCACTGCTCTCAGAGATCTCAGAGACCTCACAGCGAAATTATCCGCTCCTCTCAGAGATCTCGGGAACCACTCACTCCTCTCAGAGAACTCGAGGAATCATTCCCTCCTCTCAGAGAACTTGAGGAATCAACTGCTTCTCTCAGAGAACTCCAGAAATCAGCCGCTCCTCTCAGAGATCTCAGAGACCTCAGAGCGGAATTATCCACTCCTCTCAGAGATCTCGGGAACCACTCACTCCTCTCAAAGAACTCGAGGAATCATTCCCTCCTCTCAGAGAACTCGAGGAGTCAGGAGTCCCCAGGTTTCCTTGCCCTAATGGACCACTCAGTACTTTCTGTTCTCCGACAGCAGTTTCCTTGCCAGCTGCTCAGGGTTCTCAGAGACTGAAGGCAGGGGGTGCTCAGGGGCCGCTAGGCCCAAGGTCACCAGCACCCGCCATTCTTCTGTGGTGCTTGATCCCTAGGAGGGAGGGTCCTCGCGTCTTCTCAGGCGTGTGCCCCAGGCTCCAGTGAGCACCCGGCACTGTCACACACGTCCTTGAACAGCAGCGACAGCGCCTGGCACTCACCAGCATCCTCCGCGGGCCAAGGACCACTCCAGGCCGCGGTCCTGGCACCACTGGACAAAGGGCCGAGTGATGGTGGTGGGCAGGACGAGGCAAGGAGCTCCAGGCACCTTTCCGCAAGTGGTGGTAACGGACGCTCCGCCGCGACTCCAGAGCCCCCACAGTTACGCGCTAAAGTATCACTGACTGGTCGCGGCCCAATCCTGTCCTGCTTTGAGAGGCCCTCAGTGGACCAACAAAACCTTCCTTCCACCCCTCTGCTGTGGGGCCTTTTCACCAGCATGGAGCCCCCCGAGTTCCCCTCCTGGGACTGAAGCCCAGTGTGTTCTCAGTAAGGGATGAGCTGATGAGTCACACTGTGCACTGGTTTATTGAGATTGGGGGAGATCCCTCCCCAAGAGACACCACAGTGTGAAGGGGATGTCACCTCCTGCCCGGAGTTCCGTCTGTCCACCCGGGGAGCCTTCCTTTGGTTGGGATTCTCAACCATCACCTACAGGACACAGCCTCCCAACCTGCCCCCACTTCTTCTCCCTTAAATCCCCCCAGAAAAACGCACGACCAGAGGGAGCAGTTCTGGAAAGAAAGACTGTAAGGCCTGGGGAGGGTGAACATAAGCAGGGGGGCAAGGGGAAGGGGTGACATGAGCAGAGGGGGAAGGGAAGGGGGGACATGAATGGGTGGGGGGGGGGAGAGTTGAGGGGAGGAGGAGGGGGAAGGAGGGGGGCAGAGGAGGGGGGACATGAGCATGGGGGAGGAGGGGAGACATGAGCGGGGGAGGGGGGCAGGGAGAGGGGAGTTGAGGGGAAGAGGAGGGGGACATGAGAGGGGGCAGTTGAAGGAAGGAGGAGGGGGGAGGAGGGGACAGGAGAGGGGGGACATGAGGGGGGCAGTTGAGGGAAGGAGGAGGGGGAGGAGGGGGCAGGGGAGGGGGGACATGGGGGGCAAGGGGAGGGGGGAGTTGAGGGGAGGAGGAGAGGGGTGGGGGGGCAGAAGAGGAGGGGACATGAGCAGGGGGGCGGGGAAGGGGGGACATGAGCAGGGGGACAGGGGAGGGGGGACATGCGGGGGAGGGGGGACATGAGCAGGGGTCAGGGGGAGGGGGAGTTAAGGGAGGGAAGAGGGGTAGAAGGGGGACAGGGAGGAGGGAACATGAGCAGGGGGTGGGGAAGAGAAGGGGAGACATGAGAGGGGGTGGGGAAAGGAGTGTACATGAGCTGGGGATGGGGGGGAATTTCGGGCAGAAACCAAGTGAGTGGGAACTGGGGACAAGGGCATCACCTCGTGCAGGGTGGGCACCTATAGCTCTGCTGGGAGGGTGCCATGATTTCCAGGTGCAGAGGGGGAGGTACCCAGGTACCACGAGCACGCAGGGAATGCGTCTGGATACACACGGATGTGCCCCACTGGGAAAGACCCGCCTCAGCTACACATGCACACGGGCCAGGAGAGCTTCGGGGTAGCAAGGACACGTGATCCCGGGGGGAGGAGACAGCACCTGTGCAGAGCAGGTGTGGGCCAGCATGAGCACGCGCAGGTTGAGGCGGGAAGAATGAGCGCCAGGAGGAGGCAAAATTCAAGAAGGACAAACCTGGTGTTAGGGGTGAGGGGTGGACCCGGGGAAGGAGATTACACGAGGGTGGTAGTAGGTGAGGGTGTGGCAGGAGAGGAGTGCAGAGGTGGGCGGGGCGGAAGGGAGGGAGTATCAGGAGGTGGGCGGGGACAGGGCTGAGGTTGGGGGTGGGGGGGGCCAGGAAGGCGCGAAGCGGAGGGAGCACCAGGAGGTGGGCCCAGGCAGGCCAGGCAGAGGTGGGTGTGGGCAGGGCAGATGTGGGCGGGAGCAGGGGGAGGGAGCATGGAGAAGTGGGCGGGGACAGGGCGGAGGTGGGCGGGCAGGCAGGGTGGACCGGGTGGGGGGCGCAGCGGCGAGGCACAGAGGGGACAGCGGAGTCCAGTGGACGCAATTTGGTGAGGACACAAGAGACACCGCCAGTTCCCAGAGTCGGAGAGTCCGAGAGGCCACCCGGCCTCACAGAGGGGGGACTTCGTCCCGGCCCTCCCCTTCCCTCCCCCCTCCCAGCCTCACTTGTACAGCAAATGAACCCGGCTCCCGTCACAGCTGAGCCGGTCAGGGGGCTCATGGGGCCCCCTGGGCAGGCCCCCAGAGGGGTCTGGGGGCGTCGGGGGGTGGCGCCGCGGGCGGAGCTGCTGCCGGGACCGGAGCTGGTGGCGCAGCTCAGAGACGCGCTCCTCCTTCTGTGGGAAGAGGACGGGAGAAGGGGGAGTGAGGAGCGAAGCCGGGGTGGGGGGGGGGGGGGGCGGGGGGCGGGTGGTTGGGCAGGGACGCAGAGGCAACAGTGGACAGAGGAATGGAGAGTCAGGAAAGAGTGCACAAGGGGGGCGGGGGGGGGGGGGGGGAAGGGCAGGGACGAGAAGGGACCAGAGAAGTGAGGACCAGGGACGGGAGGGACGGTCCGTGAGCCCCCACCGCGCACCTCGGCAATGATCTTCTCCAGCTCCCGGTTCTCCTTCTCCAGCAGCCGGGACTTCTCCTCGTCGTTGTTGTTGGTGGAGGACCCCGTCTTCATGGTGTCCTGAGCCTCTGACTGCCACTCGCCGCGGGTGACCAGCCGGCGCACCTGGGAGGCCAGTGTGGGGGGTGTGGGGTGCTGGAGCGGGGCGGAGGGGGGGAGGCCAGGAGGGGGGCAGGGGGACAGGGAGCAGAGACCCAGGATGAAGGCGGGTTCGGCCAGAAGGGGGGGGGGGGGAGCCTGACCTTGGGCACGAACAGTACCACCAGAGTGATGTAGGAGGAGAACACTATGGCGAGGGACGCGAAGGCAAAGGCGGCGTCCTGCTGGCTGGACAAGATCATGGTGACGGGGGCGGTGATGAGGCACAGGACCTGTGGGCGAAGGAGCTTGGGACCTCCGGGCTCTCCTCCCCCAGGACAGCCCATGAGGACACATGCTGGCACAGCTGCCCTGCCATAAGGGCCCAAACGTGAGGCCACCCTCTTGGGCTCTAGGTCAGCCCCTGCCTCTCCTGCTACCATTACACACATTCAGTCCCCAAGTGTCCCACACCTGGTGGCAAGCCGACCTGGCCAGGGAACCACACACAAGCCATCTAACCTTTCTGCTTCCTCGCCCGTGTAGTGGGGACAGTACCGTGTGCCTCATGGGCGGTCACAGGAAGATTAATGAGACAGTGTCTGCAGCGTGCTTTACCAACTGTAAAGTGCTTGGCAAACCTGGGGCATTAAAAACTATTTAAGACTTGCACCCACTGACCCCAGGCAGCCCCTGGGGTCAGGGCCAGGTGCTGCGGCTCACCGCCACATTGTAGATGGCCATGCCCACGGCCCTGTGGTCGTTGATCTTCTCGGTGGACACGCTCTTAGTCTCATAGGCAAGAAAGATGCCCAGCAGCAGTAGCAGCCCCTTGTAACCATAGAAAATGCCTAGAACAGCAGGAATCGGTCACATGGGCAACAAGCCCTCCAAGCGTCCACCCCTGCGTCCACTCTCCGCCCACACCCCCCACCTACTGCAAACAGGGCTCCCCTCCCATCGGCCCCTCTGACCTAGCACAGCCATCTCTGTGCATCCCCCAATCTGACCACCTGACCACCTCCTCCTGGGACACAAGTGGATGACTGCTGACAGCAGCTATCCACCAGCCCCGGGGCCACACAATGTCTCACCCCCTCACCCTCCAGGCTGAGGGTAAGTTTTACCCTTTGTGGTAAAACCGCAAGACCAGAGCAATGTTCAGGAGGCCAAAAGGGGCCTGCCCCAGGCCCTCACAGCTCTGGTCTTCCTATAGGGAGCAGACCAGACGGAAGGGGTCAGGCCATCCCCCCTGGTCCCTCTGCCACACCCCTGCTTTAGCCCCCCGCTCCTCCTGGAAACAGTCCAACTCTCCCCCATCCCCAGAAAGGATCAGTGCAATGACACAGAGGAGGACACTCTTCTTCCGAAGACCCTTGTCCCCACCAGCCCGCTGTCCCTGCCCCACCCCCTCCCCCACAGCCCACACACCGAGCCACGTATTCATCTTCTTGGAGCTGCAGTGCTCCAGCTGGGGCAGGATGGACACATCAATGTCTTCCTTCGGCTCCTCCTTGGCAAAAGTCTAGTAGAGAAATTGGGCCACCAGAAAGATGGCAGTCACCCTCCCCGCCCACCCCTGCCCCCCCTTTTCTAGGAGACCAGGCCCCGTGCTAGGCCCAGGGGTGTTTTCGTGAACCCCAGCTTTCCACATGCCTGGAAGGTCTACACATCCCTCCTGGCTCCCCACTACTCGCTCTCATCAAGGAACCTCGGGGCACCGGAGCACGATGCTGGACAGCGCTCTCCCACGAGTGGCTGCACGCCTCCAGACCGTACTCAGCCCAGACACCAGCGAGCCCCACTCGGCCCTGGCCGCAGTACCTCCTCCCAACCTGTACCTCAATGGTTCGATGCAGGGGGTCCACAATCTGCCAGATGGCGAGAGTGACCACATCCATGCCCACCAGCAAGCCCACCGTGGCATACAGCTTCCAGGGCTCCAGCGTCTGCACAAACAGAGCACAGGCCAGTCGCAAGAAGCCCTCTAGGCCCCGGGAGCCAAGGACCTGAGGGCCGAGGAACGGCAAGCAGCTCACCTTCCTCCACTCCTTCTTCTCCTCCTTCTTCGTGAAGACCGTATGCACCCACCAGATCTTAGTGAACATGGAGCCGTAGCCCAGACTGAACCCCAGACCCAGGAGCCAGAGGCGGGCCTGGCACAGGACGAGAGAGCAGGGCAGTGTGGGGCAGAGCCTCGTGAGGGAACAGGGGTACAGCCGGTGGGGATGGGGGTGTGGAGGGCCAGCAAGGGAGTCCCTGCCTTCAGCAACGTCCTCCCATCCAGCAGGGTGACCGGCCACAGTCTCCTGGGGTTACTGGCCAGTTGGGCGGGTTACAGCCCCAGACCCTCCACAACACAGCCCCACCCACCTCTGCAGGCCCATCTACGGGCCTTTGCTCCCCCTGCTCCAGCCACACTGACGTGCCCGCCTGAGATGCTGGCTCTTCTAACCCTGCAAACCACGTGAGTGACCACCTTTATCTCTCCAGCTGATAAAGCCCAGTGTCCTTTGATATTCAAATGCCACCCCTGCTGGGGTCCAGCCATGTCCTGAGCTGCTTCCTCTCTGCTTCCACAGCACTCTGTGCAGACACCCCTCCTAGAGCCCCCTCTGTCTACCTCTCCCACTGCTTTCTGGTTTTACTGGGGACATACAGCCTCTGGCAGGGTGCACGTGCACAGCTGCAGGGTCGGGACGGGCACACAAGGAGGCGTGAGGAGGGCAGGGAAAGAAGGACTATTTCCCACCAGCATAACAGAACTACAGAAGCCAGCCTTTCCCCACAGCCCAGGACCTGCCATGCCCCGAATACCAAGAACGTCCTCCCTGCCCCCACTCCCTGCTGTTAGTTCAGGTCTCCGAACCACAACCAAGGCCACCCTGGGAACCCAGTTCCTTCTCTCAGCCCCACACAAGCTGCCATTGTTCAAGGGCTCTTTGCGCAGACCCTCCTTCACCCTCAACACCTCCCCTCTTGTCCATGAGGCCATGGCAACCTTGGAACCGACAAGAGAGCCACACAGTGAGAAGGTCTGGAGAACAGAAAGAAGGAATGGGGCCAGGCAGGGACCACAGGGGTGGCATTAGGGGGACAGGGACAGTCGAGGAACGGCAGGGACCACGGCCTTCTGGGCCGGGCTCCTGGGCTGGGCGGGGGGGGGGGGGGAGGGAGGACAGCTTCCTCCTGCAGGGTGTCCACCCCACATCCTCCTTACCTGACAGACAAAGGGGAACTGGCTTCTGCCAATGTGGTAGCCGTCCAGCCCGAGGGGGAAGACGGCAGCCAGTGCCAGGGCACAACCCACAGCAGTCAGATTGTTCAGGTGGGGCTGGGAGTTCTGGATGTAGCTAGGGGCAGAGGTGGGGGTTGGGGGGGGGGGGAAGAGTGGAATTAACCTCTTCTCCTGGGGGGTCAGCTCCTCAGTGCCGCCAGGGCCTGACCCAAGCTCGGCCACGGGCAAGGGTGCATGGTGCAGCCTGGGAGACAAGGCCGCATGGGCGGGGGCTGGCACAGAGCTGCGGGGAGCTCCCCAGCCCAGGACACCACCTGCACACACTGTGTCCCCTGGCCCCAGAGGCTCTTGGTGTCCAGACAGCTGCTTTGGGGCTGGGATGGGGGGTTTCCAGGCCAGTGGCCACTGGGAATGCATTAGAGTGAAAGCATCCACCGCCCAAGGCCTCCGGAGGGTCTTATCCTTGGTCCCTCGGGAGGGGAGGGCATGCCCGCTGTCTGGGAGGGGCAGACAGAACAAGGAAGTGTCAGGAAAGAGACTTACCGGACATGAGAGTTGTAGATGTTAAAAGACAGACAGACCACAGCCAGGACAATGCCCAGGCTGGACAGAACAGAGACGGAGATGAAGAGTTTCTGGGACATGAAGCGAAATGTCTTGATGACCAGGGTCTGGTCAGCCGGGGGGGCCCCTCCTGCATGGCATGGGGGGTAAGAGGGGTCTGGTCAGCTGGGGGTCCCTCCTGCATGGAACTGCAGGGGGGGGGGATCTGGTCAGCTGAGGACCCCTCCTGCATGAAACTGGGGGGGGTTCTGGCCAGGTGGGTGGCCCCTTCTGCATGGCATGAAGGGTAAGAGGGGTCTGGTCCCTCCTGCATGGAACTAGGGGAGGGGTCTGGCCAGCTGAGGACCCCTCCTGCATGGCACTGGGGTGTTCTGGTCAGGTGGGGGGGGGGTCCCTCCTGCATGGAAATGGGGGGTCTGGCCAGGTGGGGGGGTCCCTCCTGCATAGCACTGGGGGGGGCACGGGGGACAAGGAATGAAGATGGGGCAGGTGACACTGTCTCTAGTCGTGAGGACATGGGGACCCTCGCTGCCCTGGACCGGGGCCCCTCCAGTGCCCACTCCCTGCCGCAGGGGGTCAGGAAGCAGTCAGAAGTGAGGGGTGGAGCTACAGACCCAGATGTATCACCAAAGCCCTAGTCTGTTTCTGTCATTGTCTGTTCCGTGTGTTTTTCTGTCTGTTTTGCAGCAAAGGAAAGTGGGTGGGAAAGAAGGGTTGACAGAGATAAACCTCACGAGGTCTCTTATGACTCAAATCAAAAGCTGCAAAAGACAGCTGTAGAATCATAAATCCAGAAACTTCAAAGTATCCAGGCTGGTCTCCTCACCTTAGGAAAACACTGATCTGTGATTTTTACCCCTCGTAGGGTGATATACCCAAAGGTGTTTTCTGGTTATTAATAGGGGAAGCTCAAATGTGTCATCGAGTTCACAGGGGAAAAAACGAAAAAAAGAAAAAAACCAATTTCAATTTGTTTCGCTTTAAAAAGAAAAGTGTAATTTAGGCCGTGCAGCATTTATAGCAGCACAGAACACTGTCCTAAATTCAAATTATGAAGAAATGTCAGCTCACCAGCAGTGCTGGGAATCTCTAGATCCCAGCTGGGTAGGGCAGCTGTCCCCACCTCGGTCCCTCCTTTTATCCACCTTGAGTGTCTTTCCTATTTCTGATCATTTAGCCCACAAAGCACACAAAGAGTAATTGTTTCCTTTTTCCCTTTAAAAAGCACATGTCATTGGAAGAGAATTACATGAGGTTTCAAAGCCTCTCCTATAGTTTAAGTTTTCCTGACAGAGATGAAGAGGCCATTGTCGGCCTCAAGTAGCTGGTTCAGAGACAGCAAGGCACCAGAAGCTGGTAAACCCAGACGGGGTTTCCTGGCTGCCCCCTGTGCACCCCCACCCCTAACCCTCATACCTGAGCAATGTCCTATCCATACCAGTGCATTGCTACCAACCACCTGCCCCTCCCCAAATACACAGCTCCCCTAGCCGTGTCCGAACCTGGGCCCCCGCCCCCAGACCATGTACCCCACATTCTAGCCTCAGGCACCTGCCACCCCCTTCACCCCTGTTCACATGCACAAGGCTCTCCCTCAACTGCTCAGAGGCACTGAAGGAAAACATCAGCAGGGCCCTGCTTACCAATCCACTTGTCCGTTTTGGACCAGGAAAGGTCATCCTTGGTGCTGTCATAGTAGCCAATCTTCTTGTAGCTTCCACCTGGATGGGGACAAGGCAGGGGGGTGGGGTGGGGGTTGAGGGCCCAGCCCGGGCACCAGCTTCCCAGGGTTCTACTTCACCCTGAGCCCCTCAAGGGCACCTGGGAGGACCCGGGGGCTGCCTGCACCAGCAATCTGACCGAAAGCAGTACAGGATGGGCCCCAACACAACATACATACAGAAGAACACCTTCTACGTCTAAATGGTCCGCCGCCGTGCAGCAGCCTCACACCTCTCACTGCGGATGTCTCGCACGTCGATTCTGGCTTCTAAAGCTTTCAACATCCCTACTCATTCTCCCTCTCATGACAGACAGAATCACAGGATCTATTTTCCCAGTGGCTTTCATTTTAATTTTAGACATTTCTCTTCTGTTGGCTTGGGTTCTAATTCCTTGGAAAGTTGCATCTGCCTCTTTAAAGACCCACAAGACAAGACGGAATGCAGCATGCAGCTCCTAAGATTCCTGCTCCACATCTGGTTATGAACAGCTTCCTTCAGAAGCCAGCGCACCGCCCTCCAGCAGGGGTGGGAGGAGGGGGGGAGGAAAGGGGGAGGAGGATGGGGGAGGGGAGGGAAAGTGGGGGAGGGGAGGAGGGTGGGGGATGGGAGGTAGAGGGGGGAGGTGGTTCGAAGGAGGAGGATGGGAGGTGGGGGGAGGGGAAGAGGGGGATGGAGGGTGTTTGGGGGGGATGGGGTGGGGAAAGGCGGGTTTTGGGGGGATGGGGTGGGACGCGGGGAGGAGGAGGGGGGTGAGGATAGGGTGTGGAGGAGGAAAGGGGGGTGGGAGATGGGAGGAGGGGGATGGGGGGCAGGAGAGAAAGAAACTTCCCTCCGAAGGCCACACAATGGCTCTCTTGCAGGGGCTCTAGGAAGCTGGTTGGGGTGTGAACAGTTCAGCTCACAGAAACCTGGCAAATACACACATACATGTGGTAAATTATAAGAAAATGCAATCTAGAAAAACCAAACTATGACCACCACACAAAAATTAGGATGCTTGTTTATATAGCAGGGAAATTCAATAGGTTGGTTCCTTTACAAATGGTCTCTGCCAGATGTGGCTTTCCTTGAGTTGTGGGTAAGTGACCAACAAGGCGTTAGCCCCTCGTTGGCAAGCCACCCAAGGGAAATTCCTGAAATTAAATGGGAAGCCACTGGGGAAAGACGGGCTTTCACTTTGCCTGCCCCTCTCCAACTCCTGAAAACCCACTGTCCCTCAGCTTTTCACTGCTCTCATACTATAAGAGCTTGACAGGCAGTTAGAGGAGAGCAGCCAGCGGTGGGAGGCCCCTAGGTCATTGAGTCTTACCCCAGGCAGTGACCCCAAACAGCTGGCCCCTGCCCCCTGCGCTCACCCTGCAGCTGCTCGATGAGAGTCCAGGCCATCCGGGAGCCGCTGGCATCGAAGACCACATGGCCCTGAGGGAGGGAAACAGGCGGAGGCAGACAGAGGTGATAAAAGCAAGAGCGAAAAGAGACTCAGGGACTCTCTGGATCCTTATGCTTTGATGTAACTGAGCCTCTGAATGAAGTCTATTTCTGGCATTTGCCTGCATATAGGACGTACCCCAGATGCCCATACCCTAGATTTCAGACACATTATTCTGTTGAAAAGAAGCTTCACCCATGGGATCTGAGTGAGAAAGAACCCCAGGTAGAGCACCGGAGACCCGGCCCCTGGCTGTGTGACCTGGGTAGTCACGAAATCCTTCTGGACACTAATTTCCCCACTCTGAAAGGAACAGGAGACAACCCATCCGACTATTTCCTCCTCTAACGTTCTACGATTCTCATCTATGAATTCCTACACTGGAAAGAAATGAGGGAGAGGTGGAAACAAAAGGAATACACCACTTTTCCTTCTAGTCTCTTATGGGTTCTTCTGGTTTGGGGGTCCCTACCCCCCAACCCAAGACCCATTATTGCAGAGACTGACGTGCACATCCAGGAGGAGGACGCTGTGTCTGTGGGAGGGTGGGGAGTGTGAAGGAGGTCACTGTAACTCACAGAGACGCCCTCGAAGGACGAGGAGTTCATCGCCCGGTAGATTTGGTCAGTAATGGTCTGGTTGTTATAGTTGAAGTCCTCCAGGCGCACCCCCGAACGGCCACCCCCTCCGGACGTCTTGTTCAGAGCCAGCGCCAAGGCCCAGATGGCGTCGTAGGCCAGCGGCGCCTCCTGGAACCCACCGGTCTCCTCGGGGTGTCTCTTGAGTCGCTTGGTCAGCTTCTCCACAAACTCCTGGGATGTCTGCGGAGGGAGGGAGGGGAGAAAGGGTTGGCGCAGGAGGGGGTGGGGGCACGGCTTCTGATTCTGGCTCCAGAACTTCTGCTGAACGGATGGTTTGTGCTCATGACAGATCGAGCGCACGGACCTTCGAAATCTAACCATGCCCCTGTATCTCTTAGATCAGCCGGTGAGCTGGGTCCAGGGGCTCAGCGTGCCCGGCCACTAGCTCAGAATGGGAACAGAACGTCTGAGGAACAGTCACTCTGCAGAACGAATGGCAAGAGAAAGGAGACGTGGACGACCTTCTCTCGCGCTCAGACCCAGCACCTGACAGCTCCTCCAGTTCGGAAACACCCTAGATGAGGTTCCTGCAGAGCCCTCCTCACTGGACTCACCAGGCAGGAAGGGGACTCTTCAGTGTGCTACCTGCCTTACCGTCCTCACGGGCCTTCAGCTCACAGCCCCCTGAAGGGTGTTCGAGAGACTGAGAGCCCAGAAGCAACCTTCATGTGTTTGAGGTCCAATACTCAGCCCCTACCCACACCCTCCCCACCCTCAACCTCTTTCCTCCAGAAGCTAAGGAGAATGAGATAGCTCCTGTAACTGTCAGGAGATGAATAAAGAGCCCTAAATTTCTGTACCTGGCAATGACCTCATTTGGCTAAATAACCATAGGTCAGTTGCTCAAGTTTTTGGAAATGTCTACCACGTAATGGAGAAAAATCACATCTGTCCTCTGTTACCTCCCAGAGGCCACACAAGGAAATGCCCAGAGGCTACCTCTTGGCAAAGCACAAGTAATACACAGGGCACCTCAGAACTCTGTTAGATCTGGAATGTACTAACATCCTCAGACTCTAAGGAAGAAATGAATGATGAAGTATAAATAAAAATCTGTTTCCCATGCCCTGCCCGCTTTTCTTTCTATTCAACTTTCTGAAGATACAGGAGTGGGAGGTGCAAGGGGCAGGCAGTGTGGTACAGGGGAAACTGCCTCTAAAAACAGGCCAGGACCAAGTTCCATCCGTCTGCACACCCTCAGCACCCAGCCCTGTGCCCAGCACACCATGGACAAGCAGTAAATGTATCCTGGATTAGGGCAGCAAAAAATACCCCACATGTAATTCTAATGGGAGATACATGTCATTGTACATTTGCCCAAACCCACAGAATATACACCCCCAAAAGCAAGCCCTTGTGTAAACTATGGGCTTTGGGCGATAATGTATCAATGTTGATTCATCAACTATAGGCACTCTGGTGGGAATGTTGATAATGGGGGAAGATGTGCACATATGGATTCAGGAAGTATATTCTTCTCAATTCTGCTGTGAACTTGAATTACTCTAAAAAAAAAAATAAAGTATTTTTAAAAATGTCCATTGGCACTTTTCCAAAGAAGACATCCAGATGGCCAACAGACACATGAAAAGATACTCAACATCACTCATCATCAGGGAAATACAAATCAAAACACAATGAGGTACCACCTCACACCTGTCAGAATGGCTAACATTAACAACTCAGGCAACAACAGATGTTGGCGAGGGTGTAGAGAAAGGGGAACCCTCTTGCACCGCTGGTGGGAATGCAAACTGGTGCAGCCACTCTGGAAAACAGTGTGGACATTTCTCAAAAAATGAAAAATAGAACTGCCCTACGACCCAGCAATTGCACTACTAGGTATTTATCCAAGGGATACAGGTGTGCTGTTTTGAAGGGACACATGCACCCCAATGTTTATAGCAGCCCTATTGACAGTAGCCAAAGTGTGGAAAGAGCCCAAATGTTCATCAATGGATGAATGGATAAAGAAGATGTGGTGTATATATATAATGGAATATCACTCAGCCATCCAAAAGAAGAAATCTTGCCATTTGCATAATGTGGATGGAGCTAGAGAGTATTATGATAAATGAACTAAGTCTGAGAAAGGCAAATATCATATGATTTCACTCAGATGTGGGATATAAGAAACAAAACAGATAAATGTATGGTGGGGGGAACAAGAGGAGAGAGGGAAACAAACCACAAGAGACTCTTAATGACAGAGAACAAACTGAGGTTGATGGAGGGAGGGTTAGGGGGATGGGCATTAAGGAGGGGACTTGTTGGGATGAGCACCAGGTGTTGTATGTAAGTGATGAATCACAGAGTTCTCCTGAAACCAATATTTCACTGTATGTTAACTAACTAGAATGTAAGTACAATTTTGGAAGAAAACAAAATAATAAAAACAACTTGAAAAAATAAAAAATAAAACTAAAAATGTCCACTGGTGGGGGCCCTGGGTGGCTCAGTCGGTTAAGCATCCGACTCTGGTTTCAGCTCAGGTCATGATCTCAGGGTTTGTGAGTTTGAACCCCACGTCGGGATTCTCTCTCCCTCCCTCCCTCTCTCTCTCTGCCCCTCCCCTGCTCACACCCTCTCTCCTGTCTGTCAAAATAAATAAATAAGTAAACTTTAAAAAAAATGTCCATTGGATAGATCTCAATTCCAACTGACCCATCTACCTGCTGTGTAACCTCAAATGACTTATTAAACCCCACTAGTTGGATATTCAACTTTTTTTTAAGTGGTCTTCAAGCTCAGTGAAGATCCCAACATGGGACTTGACCTCATGATCAAGACCTGAGCTGAGATCAAGAGTTAAACACTTAACCCACTGAGCCACACAGGCGCCCCCTGGTTATTCAACTTTAAAATGGGCATAATACTATCTCGAATAGTTATTATATAAAATAACAATATATATAAAATACAGGGTATAAAGTAAGTTGCAGTTTCTCTTTGTGAATCTCCTTGTCTCTTAATCTCACTGTTGTCACTGATACTCAGATCTATAATCAGGCTCAGCATTTCAGGACCTGTATCCCCAACTGTCTCTGAGGCATTTGTAACTATACGATCAGTAATCCAAAATTAAAAATATCTAAGACTAAGCTCAATTTTTCTTCACTCCCAACACTTCCCAATACATGAGACTGAAGCTTTAGAATCACCTTGGGCTCTTTCAAATCATGAAGTCCTCTCAATTCTTCTATTGAAATGTTTCATTAATAACCATCAGCCCCTATGGGGCACCTGGGTGGCTCAGTCAGTTAAGCGGCCGACTTCGGCTCAGGTCATGATTTCACGGTCCGTGAGTTCAAGGCCCATGTCGGGCTCTGTGCTGACAGCTCAGAGCCTGGAGCCCGTTTCAGATTCTGTGTCTCCCTCTCTCTCTGCCCCTCCCCTGTTCATGCTCTGTCTCTCTCTGTCTCAAAAATAAATTAAAAAACGTTAAAAAAAAAATTAAAAAGGGGCGCCTGGGTGGCTCAGTCGGTTAAGCAGCCGACTTCGGCTCGGGTCATGATCTCGCAGTCCATGAGTTCGAGCCCCGCGTCGGGCTCTGTGCTGACAGCTCAGAGCCGGGAGCCTGTTTTGGATTCTGTGTCCCCCTCTCTCTGACCCTCCCCCATTCATGCTCTGTCTCTCTCTGTCTCAAAGATAAATAAACGTTAAAAAAAATTAAAAAAAAAATAACCATCAGTCCCTACACTGAAAAATGTTAATAATGATAGCTAACATTTCTATCTCCTTACAATGTACTAGGTATTTTCTAACATATTTATAAGGTATTTGTAAGGTGTATATATAAATTTATTTAATCCTCAAATAATCTAATGAGGTTTATTGCCCATTTTAGAGATAAAGAAACAGTCACAGAAAAGTTAAACTTGCCAGAAGTTATACCGCACAGCAGGGCTGGGATTCAAGGCCAGGCAGGCTGGCATCAAAGTCCTTACTCTTGGGGTGACTGGGTAGTTCAGTCAGTTAAGAGTCCAACTTTGGCTCAGGTCAAGATCTCACGGTTTGTGGGTTCGAGCCTCGCGTCGGTCTCTGTGCTGTCAGCTCAGAGCCTGGCGCCTGCTTTGGATTCTGTGTCTCCCTGTCTCTGCTCCTCCTCCGCTCTCTCTTTCTCTCTCTATCTTTCAAAATAAATAAATAAAAACTTAAACAAAAAACAAATGTGATGGAGGGGCGCCTGGGTGGCGCAGTCGGTTGAGTGTCCGACTTTGGCTCAGGTCACGATCTCACAGTTTGTGAGTTCGAGCCCTGCATCGTTCTCTGTGCTGACAGCTCAGAGCCTGGAGCCTGCTTCAGACTCTGTGTCTCCCTCTCTCTCTGCCCCTTCCCCTGCTCACACTCTGTCTCTGTCTCTCTCTCAAAACTAAACATTAAAAAAATTTTTTTTAAAGTAGGGAAAAGCTGATAACAAACCTGGAAACAATCTCAGTGTTCAGCAGTGGGGAGTGTCCAGACCCACCATGATACATTATACAATGTTAGTTTAAAAGAGATAATTTAGGGGCGCCTGGATGGCTCAGTTGGTTAAGCGTCCGACTTTGGCTCATGTCACGATCTCACGGTTCGTGAGTTCGAGCCCTGCATCGGTCTCTGTGCTGACGCTTGGAGCCTGGAGCCTGATTTGGATTCTGTGTCTCCTTCTCTCTCTGCCCCTCCCCACCTCCCCATCTTGCTCTCTATCTCCCTCTATCAAAAATAAATAAACATTAAAAAATAAAATCTTAAAAAAACACAAAGAAACAAAGTCCATAGTCCTCCTAACCACCTTGCATCACGTCTGCATGTGGACATGCCCCCTCCGAGAGCACCTGCCCAGCAGACAGCCGCTAAGCTGAGACTTTCTGAGTCATCCTCAGACTCAAAGTCTATCCAATCTCCAGTTCAAGGTAAACACTGGATCAGGAAAATACCCAGATGGAAAGGGATTCATCTGCTAGGAATGGGGTCCCCCCTGAACACATCTTCACAATTTCTGCTGGCTCCAGGTCACTTGACAAACACACTTGACTACAGGGGGCATCCCCCCCCCCCCCCCCCCGACTAAAGTTACCAAAAAAAATGTTTCCCCTTGGGTCAACAGAGATATAGTTGCAAATGTTCAAGTAGAAACATTACTAGGCAGCTCAAGGAGAGGCAAACAGCAAAACTTCTACAACCCGTAGAAATTAATAATCAAGTATAACTTCATGACCCTAATTTGCACCAGCCCTTCTGTTACAGCCCTTTCCGGCGCCTGTCACTGACCTAAAGGGTGTGTCCTGGGGCAGCTTTTGATTTTGTATTGTACCAAGATCTGATGAGACCTCTACCCCAAGAGACAGAATCTTATCCCCAGGTACAGCCACCTCCCCACTGCCCCTCTAGCCCCAGAACTGCAATATTTCCCCAAAACTACTCCAACCTACTGTCCTAAAGTATGTTTCTCAACATATGCAGAAAAAGGATTCAATAAAAAGGATATCCATTCACAATAAAATCCCTTGGCATTAAGAAAAATAAAAATAAAAATAAAAATAAATAAACCAGGGTTTCGCAATCTCTGCACTGTTGACATTTGGATCAGGATAATTCTTTGCTGTGGGGACTGATCTGTGCCTCTTCGGATGTTTAGAAGCATCCCTGGCTTACCCATCAGAAGCCAGTCGTGACAACCAAACTTATCCCTAGATATTGCAACCTTTGGAAAACTACTGCTCGAGCCAACAGTCCTCAAGATGTGGTCTCCAACCAACAGCACCAACATCTCCAGGGCACTGGTTAGAGATGTAGGTTCCCAGGTCCACCTCAGACCCGCTGAATCCGAACTTCCAAAGGAAGAGCCCAGTAATGTGTGTCCTAATAACCCTACAGGAAGGTGAAGCTTGAGAGTCAGTGCCCTTAAGTGACAGCCATCCTTATGGGCCAGAGGCAGCTCTGCTTTTCTCAGTCAGCATGGCTCTGGCCCCTGGGTCCAGCCTGTGCTTCTGGTCCACTCTCCTGGTCCCTGCTTGATTCATCCACCATCTCTTCCCATCAGTGGTTCAGGCTGCTTCTACCCCTGGAAAATCTTGGCTGGTCCACTTGGTGTTTCAAGCTATGAAGCAGACCTCCCGTCACCAGAACAAAGGCTATGGCCTCAAAGGCAGGCACTACCTCTCTCTAGAGACCAAGAGCCAGAAAGACACCCTCTCGCTCATTGAGTTCCAGAGCCCAGATGTCCCTATTCTCTGCCAGGGACTCCACTGTTGCCTGCTGTGGGGCAGAAGCTGGGACGGGCAGGGCCTGGGCTCTAGGCACCAGCTCCAGTACTCCCCAGGTTCTCTCCAGGTTCCCCAGGATGGCTCACTGCTCAGGTGCTCTGCTGGAAAGTGATCCCTGGGAATTTCCCCGGACAGAGTCCACAACTGGAGTCCACACAACACAACCCTCTGCTAGAACAGACTGACTGGACCTTCTTCCTCCCCTGCTCCAAAACTGTCACCAGCTCAGGTGTTAGCCAATAAAGGCACAGAGTCTTTAGTCAGCATTCATGGTTTTCCATGGAGGGTGATGGCGCAGAGGGCCTGGGGTCAGACTCCAACAGGGGCCAACTCTGGCCTCGCGACTCAGCAGGGACAGGGCTGGAGGGTGATGGGGCAGAGGGGTCTGGGGTCAGACTCCAACAGGGGCCAGATCTGGCCTCACGACTCAGCAGGGACAGGGCCGGAGGGTGATGGGGCAGAGGGGTCTGGGGTCAGACTCCAATAGGGGTCAACTCCGGCCTCACAGCTCAGCAGGGACAGGGCCCCTAGTCCAAGTCACTTAACCTCTTTGCATCAGTTTCCTGGTCCATAGAACAGAATTAAAACCCTAATCAGAGCATTAGTGGGAGGATCACTGAAATCATGTACCTAAGCTCCTGGTTTACTACACAAAAGCATTTTCACTGAACCTTTGTTTTGATGAGATATTTGGGACTTTACAACCATGAATTTGCCCCTGGCATGCTTTCCAAAACAGGTACCCCAGACCTGGAGCTACCCCTGGGAGTAATAAGTAGGCATGCAGATTGCCCTGTAAGCTGGCTCAAGACGCCCATGGTCCTTGGGGTATAGCACTGAGAGGAAAGGAGCAGGTGCCCCTCCCGCGGGGCCACCCCAGCCTTCCCAACCAGAGCATGTGCCTCCCAGCTCTAGGTCCGCCACTATCCGTTATCCGGAAGTAACTGACTTCAGAACTCCCTTTTATATCTGAAATTCTAAAAGGGAATCATTGAAACAACATCAGGAACCAAGCTAATTGAGTATCAATCAGGAGTGAATATTAAGCAAGTTCAAAGGGCCCGGAAGTCACTAAGAGAATAAAAGGCGTTTCAGCTCAGGAACAGCTCTGCCGAGGTGCCTGCGTATACAGCATCTATATTATCATTAACGCCTCTCCTTCACTTGACTTCTTGCCAACTGCTCCTTGTTGCCATGGTAACAGCCCTTCCACTCAGGTGGGCCTAGTGAACTTGCCCCTCCCATCTCTCCTTCCCGCTCCCCTGCCCTGCCAGGCTCCCTCAGTCCTCGCCCCTGCCCAGGGGATGGCTTCTAGGTCCCCATTCTCACCATGTTGGAGATGCTGCGGGTATTGGCCGGGTTCAGCATGACGATCTCAGTGGTGATGTGGCCTTCCACAGCCTCCGTCATCTCGTCCACTGTGCAGTTGATGGACGGGTCGTAGATCTTGAACCAATTGTCAGCATACCAGCCGATGAGGAACCAGACGTACTTCTTCCCGAAAAGCCGCTCCTTGTACACCTGAATGCAGAGGAGGAGGGAGGCTGGGCCCTTCTTTCTCTTTTTCTTTTATTTCCCTTGACACTCTCCAGCCTCTTGGGAATCAGAGAAGAGCAGAGAATTGAAAGGAGGAATCTACAAGTCTCGGAGGGAGTGGGAAAGACTCGACGATTCCTCCTTCTAAGCTCCTCCCCAGCTAATCAGGAAAGATGGGACTCGGGCTCCTGCAGAAGCACAGAGGGTACAAAACTGAGATCTGGAGAAAGTGCTGTGTGTGAGAAGCCAAGATGGGAGGCAGAGTCAACAGACAGGAGCATCATATTACTCCTCATCTCACAGCATCTGCTATCAACCTGATCAGAGATGCAAACAGGAGACCCCACAACACACCCAACATACAGAGCCCACCCAGACCCCTGCCTCTTCTGATTCCAACTCTACCTCACAAAAAACTTTCCGGGCTTCGGTCTCATAGAACAGTCCCACGATGATCCGGGCATCCTGGCGCTGCAGAGTGGACAGAAACAGCTGCTGAGGGAGGCCTGGAAACAGCCAGCTGCTGAGGGAGGCCTGGAAACAGCCAGCTGCTGCCACGGCATTCATCCCCTGCCCCAGAGTGCTTAATGCAGGGTTCTGCTGGAGGGGTAGCATAGAAATGTCACTGGACAATGGAAATTAACCTCCCCAGGAGATGCTGCTATCTCGCAGAATCAAAATTCTGTGATGCGATAGAGATGTTAGCTGGGGGGGTGGAGGGGAGGGGAAAGTGGGTGATGGGCATTGAGGAGGGCACTTGTTGGGATGAGCAGTGGGTGTTATATGGAAACCAATTTGACAATAAATTATATTCATAAAAAAAAGAGATGTTAGCTAGCATGGATTGTAATCATATTGCAACATATCAATGTATCATCACAGCTTATATAATATTACACATCAATTATATGCAACCCATTATATATATATATATATATACATATACATACATATATATAAATGTATCAGATCAACTCGTTGCAGGCTGCAAGCTTACACGATGTTATACACTAATTATATCCCAACAACCTGCCTGTCTGGTTCTCCTCTCCAGCCCACCACTGTCCCCCCAACCCGGTCCCTCTGTAGGCTGAGCCCACCACTCCCAACCACCCCACCTTAAGGTTTTTGACAGGCACAGCTGGATCTGAGAAGAAACTCTGGCGGAAAGTAATCTCGATTCCAGCCTCCTTCACTCGTTCCTCTAGGTCGTCCAGAGTCTTGGGTGGGAATAAGAAAAAATGGAGAAAGCACAGGTGCACAGTGGCATAAAGACCGGAGATGCTACCTGGGGATCATACACTCTGAAGTGGAGGAACCGCAGTTCTGACCCTTCCTTCAATGGCATCTGCCCCAGGGTGGGAAGAGCTCAAAGGAAAGCAGCTGGGGTCTCAGGGATGGTCCTCCATGGGAAGGTACTTACGAGCCCCTCGCAAGGATCTGTGTCCTGGGAGGTCACCCTATCCCCCCACCCCCACCCCCCGCCAATCCCTACCAAGCAGCAAACATGGGGGAGAGCAGAACAGAGGAATCGGGGAAAGATGAGACAGGGTCTGGTGTGCACACGATGGTCTCAACCTCAAGAGGCAAGTGGGCAGACAAAAGGATCACAGAAGAATGTCCTGGTCACTGAGAGAAAGGCAGGGGAGGATTGAAGGGCTGCTGAACATGAGGGCGGGTGGATGATCCAAAGACCAGAATAAAAGGAGGGGCTGCCTCCGTCAGGTTCAGAGCCCTGAGCTTCCTCTTTTCCACCCGTGCTGTTCCGGAGACGTCTTCTGCCTCTCCTGTCCCTCCTTCTCCGTTCCCACTCACACCTGCCACCCCGAGTGTCTCTGGATTTGCTGCCTTTCTGGGTTCTTCTCTCACATTCTCTCTCTCATCTCATCTGAACTGTGGAGTGAACCTACTTTATTAGAAGTGGGTCATTTGGGTCTGTCTGGGGAAGAGAACATCAAAGGAAAAAAATGTCCTAAAACTAAGAAGTTGGAAAGAATCTTGAAAACTCAGCTCTGCTTATTCCTCTGGCTACAGAAAGAACATGCACTTAACCCAGTCAGAATGTGTCTGCTTTTGATAAAGAAACAGGATCTTCTCCCCAAAAGGGATCCTGGCCACACGTCTCCACTGGCATGTGGAAAATGCGCTCTCACCGAGGTGAAGACCTCAGTGGTCTGCTGGATGGTGGCGATCTTCCTCCAGCCCCACTTCTCAAAGAGCTTCACCCGGGTGGGATTGTGGAGTGTGGCCGACGGATGAGTTCGAAAGAACGTAGGGAAACGCTGCCGGTTGGACAGGGCCGGTGAGCTGGAGCCGTAGGAAAGCTGAGGGACAGACACAGCGCGGGGCACGCTCACGCTCCAGGCTCCCAGGAGAGGGGACCCTCACAGACCCACCGCCTGGCACAGGTGCCTGTTCCCTGATCTGACTTCACCTCCGTCTGACAAGAAGCTAAGTCAGCTGCAGCTATCAGCCCCCTGCTGCCAGGAGGCCCCGAAGGACCAGGAGTCCTGCACCTGGGTTCCTCCACAGCCCTCTTACATGCTGTCCACCCCTGTTCAGCTCCCACCTTCTGAAACCCCCCCACCCCCACCTACCACAATGAGGTTCCACATCCTGGCGGCCTCGGCCACAAGTGTGGAGACAGAACTGCAGCCAGGCATGAGGATGATCTTGATGGGGTCATTGTAGAGCAGCTCGTACAGGTACTTGGTGGCTTGGCCTGGGTCACACTGGATGGGAGGGGGTAAGCGTGGGTTCTCCCGGTGCCCCCCCGCCCCACATCTCCAACAATCTAGTCACTCCTCGAGGACCCATCCCACCACTGGACCCTTGTGTGCTTTTACCATTTTCTCCTGCCTACCCTCTCCTGCATGCACCTCCATCCGTGTTCATGCAGACACAATCTTCCCTCCCTTCAGCCCCTGCTCAGACATCCCCAGCCTCACTTCCTCTAGCACCCCTGTCCCTTTTCCCCTGTGTCTCTGCTCCAAATCTCTGTGAGTCTGCAGGAATGTGAATAAACTCTCCCCAAGTCCACAGACAGGCTCCTCAAACATGGCATGAAAATTCCTCCCTCGCCTCTCCCCACCGTCCATTTTCCCCTGGCTCTTCCCTTTCCAGGGCTAGAGATAAACAAACAAGAGAGAACAGGGAGCAGGACCACTAGGGGGTCCTGCTGGGCGATCCCTCCCCTCCTGCTGGGCTCTGACATTTGACGGGTCCATTAGAAAAAGAAGCCTTGGAGGGGGGGCGGGCGGCAGAGGGAGAAACAGGTGAGGAAAGAACTGGGAGAATAAATAGAAAAGGACTCTTAACAAACCGGGTGTTTTTAGGGGTGCGTGAAGGGGAGGCAGAGAGCTGGGGAGGGCAGGGGTGCTGGGAGGACAGCACGTGGGGAGGAAGAGCCCCATGGTCTCCCCCTGCCTGTTCCCCTCCTGCTGAAGTTTGACATTTCAGAAGCCGCTGGAGCCCCAAAGGAAGCAGAGAAGAAATGGAAGCCAGTGGGAAGCCAGGGCAGAGGAGAAACAGGAGGCACAGGGGACTGGGGGGGGGGGGGGGGATGGAAAAGGGGGGGCCGGCAGTGAGCAAATAAGGAAGGCCCCCTAGAGCTGCTCGCTTCCCACTGAGGCCTGACATTTGAGACCCTGTGGGAAGCTGGAGCAGGGAGCCAGGTGGGGCAGGAAGAACAACACTTCCCCCCCCCCCCCGCTAGGAGGGGCTTCTCCGGCAGGCCCCACCATCCTGAACTGTCTCAGGGGGTCACTGCAGATCCTACCCCAGCCCATCGCAAAGCCCCTGGGTGCCCCCCCTCCTGGCTTGAAGGAAGGGTAGACAGGAACACGGACATACCAGAGCATACACACAGGGCCACTAGCCCTGCCCCACGTCTCTTCCTCCGCTTCTCCTTCCTCCCCTACCTGCTCTCAAACCCTTTCCCTCCACACCCTGCTCCTCACTGCAGATTCCCTCCGTGTGATGCCCACCCCCTCCCCCATAGACTTCCTCTCAGCCTCCCCTCCGCTCTCTTCTGCAAAGGATCCGGATTTGCAGGCAGGAAACCACAGGAAAGCACACATTCCTGTTAGTCTGCTTTCCTTGTGCCTTCTCTCAGGGCCCCCCCCCCCACCTGCTTCCCAGCACCTCTGGGGAGTCACCTCTCATGGTAGAAGAGTCTGAGCCCACATCCAGACCTCCTGGTGACCCCAGTCATGACACCTGCACCCAGCCCTCCCAGGCTCCCGCCCCAGACTCCCGCCTCCAGCAGCCCTGACCCTCTGCCCTAACTCCTAATTCTTTTCCAGCTCCCTGCTGTCCCTCCACAGGCATCCTGGGGTCATCTACCTAGGCCTCCTGCATGACAGGATTTCGTGCTCATTCCGGACCAGACAGTTAGAATATGTGTTTGAAACAAACTCCTCTACCATGGAGAAGTTTAAGAGCCCCTCCCCAAGTGTCAGGAGGGATCTGAGTCCCCTCCCCAAGCTAACAGTCCCCATGCACCCCACCTTCAACCTCATTCCTGCCCCCTCGTCCCACACAAACCCATTTCTAGGTGCAGATGGCTGTTGGAAGAGTGACAATAAATCCTGAGTCCAGCCAGGTGTAAGATGACCGTTTCGTCACCTCTGCACTCCACGGTCCCCCAGTCCCTCGCGTTTCCAGGGCCACACGTCAGACAGGATAAATCTGAGGCCGGAAGCCACATCCTTCCCCACGTTCCCAATTACTCAAATGGGACATAGGGTGGGGAAGGAAACTCATGGCCGACCCAAATTTTCTCACCTTCCGCCTTCCTCTGGTCCCCGCCTCCCTAACCCTTCGAGCTGGTCCTTCCTCACATCTTAGAGGCCACAGTGCTGAACGGAGGAGCCACTCTAGACCCAAGTTCCACAGGAGCCCAAGGACTGATCTTCACCCCGGCCCTCCTGCTTGCCCCCTCCCCCACTGCCCTTCTTGCTGGTTCTCTCTCCTGCCGGTTCCCAGACTCCCTCTATCCCTAGGCTCTTGTGCGGGCTCCCTGCAGACCGCTAACCCAGTTCGTTGCCCATCTCCCAACCGTTAGCCCCTCCCCAAGCACAACACGCAGTGTAACCCACAACCCAGGAACCCTCAACCCGGTTCTGGTGGAGAATGTGCAGAAACCTGGTGGAGCTCACCGCTACCTGGCTGTTTCGTTGTGATACATACACGAGAGCACGCAAGTCCCTCAAAATTTCGCTTATTCAGTCCCCATTCCTCCCAGCTCCAACCTGCTGTCAAGATTTACCTCGTTACCATGGAAAACGTGAGCCGGCCTCAGCTCCTGCCTGGGACACCTCCTCCACCCCTCCACCCACCCCAGGAGGTAACGAACTCCCCAGAGGGTCAGGGTCAGCTGGTGCCCTACACCCATCCCCAGTTCCCCCACCCCCGCCCCCACGTCCAGGGGTCCTGGGGAGCGGAAGGGTCACGCTCCCAGCACGACCCACCTCCTAACCCCCTGACCCTCATCTTGAACCTCCAGCCCCTCTGACTCTCCCCAGGCTCCCACACCCCAGCCCACCTCCCTCCAGTCACACGTGGGAGGGGTCCACTTCGCCATCCCAGCGGTCACCCAGGCCAAGGCGCCGGGCTGGCCTCCTGCCCCGCTGTCCCCTTGCCCCTGTCCCCCTGCCCCCTGCCTCGTGTCCCCTGCCCCTGTCCCCCTGCCCCTGTCCCCCTGCCCCTGCCCCCTGTCCCCTGCCCCCCCTACCCCTGCCCCTGCCCCCTCTCCGCCCCCGCCAGGACTACCTTGCTGTCGTGGTGGATGAGCTTGAGCTCGTAGTCCGGCAGGATGTCCCTGCGGCTGTTGACGTCCTCCAGCGCCATCTCCACCGCGGGCTGGCAGGCCTGGCCCCCCGGCCAGCCCCCGCTCATGGGGAACAGCGCCCCGATGTACACTGCGCGCCGCTCTGAGGAGGGGTGCGGGGGGACCCGCGGGTGAGGCCGCGGGAGGTGAGGGGAGTGGGAGGCCCACGCAGGGGCCACCCCCGCCGCCATCACCACCAGGAGCGGCAGCGGCCACCCCGCCCGGGGAGAGGGGACCCCCGGGCCCATGGCGTGGGGAGGGGGGGGGGGGGCTGCTTGGTGGGGAGGAGCTCAGGGGGGACACTTTTCCCGGGGAGGGCTGCTGAGGGGGTGTCGAGGCGGCGCCTCCATCCCGGGTTTCGGAGGGCGCAGGGGGCCGGAGCCCCCAGGACGCGCGGAGGGCTGGCTCCCCGTGGCCCCCGCGGCTCCCGCCACCGCCGCTGCCGTGGCCACCGCGGACTCTCCTCGCGGACTGACCGACCGACCGAGGGGAGGAGGAGACGGACGGCTGGGAGGGGGCCCTGACGTCACGGACGGCGCGCGGCGGCTGGGGGAGGGGCGGAGGGAGGCGCGCGCGCGTGGGAACGCCGGGGGAGGGGCGGGGAGGGGAGGGGCGGCGGACGCGACCCCCGCGGGACGCCAGGGAGGGGCGAGGAGGGGAGGGGAGGGGGCGTGCCGGGAGGGGAGAGGGGGGTGGAGAACCGGGGCGAGAACGGGGGTGTGGACGGACGGGCGGATGGATGGGACGGGGGCGGCCGGGGGGGACAGGACGCGAAGGACCTGGGATCCGAGGAGGGAGAGGGAGGGGTGGGGAGGGCAGGGGCGGGGGTGCGGGGTCTGGGGGGGGAGGGGGGCAAGGCCTGGCCCTGAGACGCGTGCGCGTGGCTGGCGGGGGCGCCTGGAGAAAGCCCGGGGAGGTCGGGGGGAGCCCCGCGGGGAGGAATTGGGGGGCCCCGCCGGGCTCTGCCCTCCGGGAGGAGCGGAGTGGGGAGGAGGCGGAGCCGAGCGCTGGGCACCGAGCGGGGAGTCGGGAGGGACCGCAGCCTCGCAGAAAACCGGGACTGGAGGCAGAAACCAGGTAGGAAGGAGGGGCCGGCCGCAGACGGGGGCGGGGGGCGAGAAGGACGGGCCCCCACCGCCTGGGGTGCAGGGGCGCGAGTGGGGGTTCGGGGGTGCAGTGCGCGAGAGGAGGGCTGTCATCTCACCTGAGTGCGGCGTTCGATTCACTGGCAGCAGGAAAGACGGGGATCAGAGAAGAGTTACCACCGGCTCCCGGCTTCCCCGGCCTGAGCCCAGCCCCCTCCCACACCTGTCCATGCCGGGAGGCCCGCGTGCAGCAGAAGCCTGCGTCTCTGAGGGGGGGGGAAGGGTGCCTGGGGATAAGAGCAAGGTGGGGCTGTGGGTCAGGACCTGTTGGTTTTCTTCTTTCATTGTTCATAGGACAACAGAATTTGAGACAGGACATGGGCAGATTCTCGCTTTGTGGAGCCTAAATATTATAAAATTCAGGGGCCTCTCTTTAAGAAGAAAAAACTGCAAATTACAAATACAATTGATTTTAAACTGTTGCTGTTAAAATCTTACTTTTGCATTTTTTACAAAAAGCTATGACCGTGTGAACACATTACTAGAGCACAGGACGAGACCCTGGATAGGATTCCCAGTTTCCAGAATGGAGTGGTAAGGTATAAGCAGAGCAATGACATTAGGGGATGAAGCCAGGCCAGGACCTCCAGAGAGTCTGCAAAAGTGGGGGACGCACGAGGGCGGCCTGAATCCCGGGGACAAGAGTGCAGGGGCAGAATCTGGGTGCCCAGGACAGGGGGCATTCTGCTGAATGAAATGACAGAGTAGGTGTTGGACACAAGACTGAGTGCCCTGGGGAAGGACGGAGGTTGTCGCAGACCCTCCTTTTCCCCTCCCCCATCCCCGGGTCATCCTTTAGTGCTCTGACAGTTCTGCCCCCAACTTTAAGTCTTTTTAAATTTCACCCTGATAACTTTCCACCCCAGATATTCTTTCCAATCTTAGTGTTTTTTCTAAGTATGACATGATTTATTTCTGAGTCTTTACAATAATCCAGTTATATAACAAATGGAAAGGAATCAATTGTAGAAGAGGGTTATGCCTAGAAAGTTCTAAGTTTAGAGATAGGCTAGGGGAAACTGCAGTATTTAAACCTTAAGAAAGGTGATGGAGGGTGAGATTCATAACGGAAAAGAGAACATGTAGAACTGGGAGCAGGGAGGAGATCTCTAAAGAGGAAGGTAGAGGAAGGGGGCCCCAGCGTAGGCGAAGTGGACACTGATGCTGCAGAAGGGGGCTGGAGAGAGGCAGGCGAGGGCAAGAGTTGGGTTTTCACCTCCACTTCCCCAAAGCCCCCACCCCCATTTTGCATGGCACCCCTTCCCTTCCCGCCATCCCTTCCACCCCGCTCCCAACCTCTGGCACGCGTCCTCAGCTGCATGCAGGCAGCCGGTCCCCTCACCCTGGCAGTGGGGCTTGGGAGCACTCCACTGGCCCTGACTACAGATGCTGCGGGAGCTGCCCACCAGATGGAAGTCAGGGTCACACCGGAAATCCACCCGGGCTCCGTCCAGAGCGGGGAGGTCCCCACCCGTCAGGAAAACCTTCCCGTTTTCCAGGGCCAAGTATGACTTGGAGCAGATTCGGACTGTGGAGAGACACGAAAAGGAAAAGAGAGGCAAGTTGGGGAAGGGGGCCCCAAGCACCCCACTCTTCAGGAAATCAGATGTGCAAGGGGTTTGGCTCTCTGGCGTCCTCTCCTCCCTTAACCCTGGAAGCATCCACACACCACCCAAGGAAAGGGAAAAGGCGTTTCCATCCATGGTAGGAACCTGAGGTGGAGCTGTAGGTGCACAGAAGGGAATCTTTTCAAAGTCAGCGGCAGTGGGCGGTTCCCTGGCTTGGAGAGTGCGGATGTGTAACTTTAGATGCACAATTGGATTTACCTTTCTTATTATAGTTGGTTTACAGTAATGTCAAACTGGGTTTCGCTTCGTGGGTATATGGCCTCTGCGTTGGAGACAGAGGTATTCAAGACTGCAGTGAAACCATTTTACGAGGGTTTTTGCACAATCTGCCACTAGTCCTCAAAGAGAAGAACTCACAGGCAAGATGAATAATCAAGTTATTTTGTCAAGTGGTCAGTGGCCTATGCAGGGAGGATGAGATGAGGTGATGTGTGGGCTGCTGACTTTACTGCCTCCAAGTGCGGCAGGGAAGTCCCTCTTACATGGTGTGAGCTCTGTAAATGTCCTTGTGAATTGTGACAGTGGTTGAAAGTGCTGACCTAAGCAATAATGCTAAGTGTGAGGCAGGCCGAGGAATGATCTAGAAGAGAAGAGGGGCTTGGGGATGCTACTCACCGCAGCGGCTGGGAGTGTCCATGTCTGTCCAGGAGCCGTTGGCCAGGCACTTGCGGACCTTGGGCCCCACCACCTCGCGCTCCCCCCGGCACACGTACTCGATCTCATAGTCCACGGGCAGGAAGTTGATCGCCTTCACCTGGTCCCGAGTCAGGCCCCTGTACCTGATGCCCCCTTCCCAGGGCGGGTGTATGATCTGGCACCCTGAGGGGTGAGTGGAAGGCGTCAGAGAGGAATGGCGGGGAGGGGAGGGACAGAGGGCGTGGTCAGCGGGCAGGTGGCGGGCCCAGGGGAGCAGCTGCGGTGCCAGAGGGTGGGGGTCGGGACGGGTACAGAACCCGGGACTAAAGGAGAGAGAGCTCTGCGAGCTCGCCAGTGAGGAAGGAAGGGTGCAGGTTGGGGGTGATGGGCAGAATTAAGAAATGGTGAAGGGGTACACTGTGCCGGCGAGCTTGGTAAAACAGACTGGAGGAGGATTTTTGAGCGAATTAGGCTGAGAGGGCAGGGGGGCCTTAGGCTCCCTGGGCAGCAGTGTAGGCAAGGAAAGAGGGGTGCGGTTGGGCTCATCATGCAGGGTCCCCGAAAGGTGGCCTATGCAGCAGTTTGGGGCAGACAAGAGGGGGCGCTGGGTCACAGGCGGGGGTGATGGAAAGGAGGTCAGGGATGTCACAGTGGGTCCGGCGGACGGGACAGGAATGGGGACCAGAAAAAGGGAGGGGGAGGGGCAGGGAGAGGGGGAAGGGGATGGGGGTGCCCGAGGTCGCCGGCGAAGGTGCACCTTCGGAGGTGGCGTTGGGGGTCTGCGCCCCGCCCGCGCCCGGGGGGCGGAGGAAGAGCGGCGCCAGCGGCAGCAGCAGCAGCAGCAGCAGCAGCATCTGAGTGACAGGAGGCCGTGAGGGCCGGACCCCCGCCGGCCTGGCCCAACCCGGGAGGCCCGCCCGGCCTCGCCCGCCCGGCCTCCCGGGGCCCGGACCCGGCCCCGACCCGGCTCCTCCCGCCGACGAGACGCGCGCCCGGCGGAGGAGGCGGGGGCGGAGCCCCGCGCGGGGTGGGGTGGGGTGGGGGGGGAGGAGAGAGCGCCGGTCCCCACCCTCCTCCTGCCTCCCTCGGCCCCCCACCCTCCCGGGACTCCACCTCTCGGCCCCCGCGCCCCGGCCCGGCCCTCCCCCGCGCGCCCCTCGCGGAGCCCGGCTGCCGGCCCGGCTCTTACCTCTGCGCCCGGCCGGGCTCCCCGGCTCCGCGGCTCCCCGGCTCCCCGGGCCTGCAGGCCCCAGGCCCGGCAGCTCCTCCCGCTCCCCTCCGGTCTCCCCGACCGTCCCCTCCGCCCGGCCCTCCTCCCGGCGAATCCGCGCTCCGGCCCGGGTCGCCCTGCCCTCGCGCTCCCCCAAACCCCACCCCGGTCTCTGCTTCCCGGGGCGGCGGCGGCCGCGGGAGCGGGAGCCGGGAGCGAAGGAGGCGGCGCCGGGGACCGGGGGAGGCTCCGGGCGGAGGGAAGAAGGAGGGTGCGGAGCCGGCAGGGCAGGGGGGGAGGGCGGGGGAGCCCGAGGAGCGGGCGCCTCCCACAAGCAGAGCCCCGGGAGCCGCCCCGGATCCCGGCCCCGCCCTGGACCGCCCCCGGCGCCGGGGGGTAGGGGGCTCGGGCGCGCACGCACCCCGGGCGGGGGGCCGGCGGGCGGGCCTCGGGGCGCCGGGGCGGGCTGGGGGAGGGGGGTGGGGGGACGAGGGGCCGCGAGCCGCAGGCGGGGACGCAGGGATGCAGGGTTGCAGGTGGAGGAGGCGGCCCCGGATCGCGGTGAGAGGAGGGAGGCGGGGGCCGCGAGGGGAGGAGGAGAGCCAGGCAGGTGGGAGGGAAGGAGAGCTGAGGTCAGAGCGGGAAGGGCGGAGGAGAAGGGGGGCGGGGGGAGGGGGGGTGAAGGCCGGGCGACCTGAGAGGCCCCCGAGGCCCAGCAGCTTAGCCTGGCTGTCCTGGGAAGGCCCCTCGGAGAAAGGGCTGGAAGCTAGAGCCGGGGAGAGGAGCACCCTGAGAGAAGCTGAGGCGGCGGGAGCAAACAAGGGATATAGGGGGGCCTCCAGCGGAGCCGGGCCCAGTGGCCTGTCTACTCCAGCGGGGCCCAGCGGCACCCTGTCTACTCCAGTGGGGCCCCAGGCCCAGTGTTTCCTGAATGATGGAGAGGCACAGGCCTCGGGACCAGCCCGTGGCCGTGGCCTTTGTGCAGTGGTGAAGGCTGTGTGTGCGTGTGTGTGTATGTGTGTGCATGTGTGTGTGTGAGCATGTGTTCATGGTCGTATGAACGTGCGTGTTCGTGTGTGCGCACGCATGTGCGCGTGTGGTTGTGTTCGTATGCGTGTGTTCGTGTGCCTGCACGTGTGTTTATGTGTGTGCACGTGCGTGTGTGTGCATGGGAGTGAGTGTGGGCTGCTCGAGGAGACGGAATTCCTAATGGGGGACAAGCAAACAGCATGTAACTGATCTGACCTGAGGGTCTCATCCTTTAGCCCTTTTTATAGCAGGTATCTTCCAACTAATCTTTTACTGTGCAGAATTGAAATTCATAGATGATACAACCTACCTACATACAGAACTTAAACATCAACGTGCTTCCCTGTCCATACCATAGAGGAGAAATGGCAAAGAATAATTTGTGATAAAATAACATAAACATGTTTACGTGTGACTGTTGAGGCCCCACCACACTGGCCACACCTGTCCACACAAGCACACGCGGACGCAGGTGCTGAGGCAGTGACTCACCTACCTCCAGCATGTTGCCATCGATGAAGTGATTTAAGGAAATGTTGGACAACTCTTGGTACCAAAGTGAACCTTCCCTAGATTTACACAGAACTGTAATTGTATTCCTAGAAAGTTCATTGTATATTAATACCATTTTTTAAACACTATTAATTTCCAGGCTCAGATAATTAAACACAGGTTTTCACCTACATGAATGTCCTAGGGGACATTTGGGAATCTGGATGAGGGACAATTTATTGTGCCCGCTATGTTTGGAAGAATATCTTATTCCCCTGCCCTGCTCATAACTGCCAACAATGGCCCCTCATCACTGTAAGCACAAAAGAAAACACCACAGATTGTTTTTTGATGTTCTCTAGGGAGTGTTTGAGACCCTTTGAGCTAGAAGTTGGGCAGAAGGGAGGAAGAGAGTGGGGCAGGATTTCTAACCACTCAAAGCAATAGACACCCTCCTCAGTGTGGCCTGATGTCCTCTCAGCAGGTGGAACCAAAAAATGTGGGTGTCGACTGAAATAAAGTTACTGACCCCAGGACAACATGTGGATGAGGAATTTCCTAGACTGCTTTGAAAAGAAGAGTTTCCTGTCTGCCTGGTCTGAAGGCTACTTCAGCTGTCTGGCCAGCAGAGCACCCTCTCTCTGTGCTTCTGTGTGGTCCTGGCAAAGCTGATGCCCAGGAGGACACCCCTCCCAGACCCATCATGGCCTCTCTGGAGGGGTGAATCTGCATAGGCACCCTCTCAGGAGCCCCCAAAGGAGTTCTCAAAGCCCTCATCTAAACCTTCACTCTGGCAGCTTCTCTCTGGCTTCCCTGAAGTCCTGACCCCTTTGCTGGTCTGAGTTGAGGGGGACAGAAGGGTGGAGTGCCCCCCTGGAAAAGAGCAGTCTGTGATTCGGTGAAATTGAACATTATTTTGGTGTTATTTATCGCCACGCTGCTGGTGCTAAATCAGAAAAGGAAACACCTTTAATGTCCATATCACAGAGTATTGGTTTAGTACATTGGAATGTATTCATTCCATGTTTAAAACAGCAATCAATGATATTGGGAAAATATGAGAATTTGAGGCAGGGAGACAGAATACAAAATTTGTACAGTTGTGGTATATATGTGTTTAAAAGCTGGAAGAAAATACATCAAGGGGCACCTGGCTGGCTCAGTCAGAAAAGCAAGTGACTCTTGATCTTGGGGTCATGAGTTTGAGATCCACGTTGGGTGTAGAGGTGACTTAAATAAATAAAACTTAAAAAAATGTATCAAAATGTTAGCAGTAATTGCCTCTGGGGCCATGAATGATTGGGCACCTTTTTTTCTTGACGTTTGTTATTAAATTTTAGTTCCAATGTTTTACAAGTGTTACCTTTACAATCCTTTTTTAAGCTTTCTTTTTAACTGCCCTCAGGACTCTGAAACTGCTCACCTTTTTCCACCAGCACCTGCAACTGCATCCTCCGGTGTCACTGCCCAGATTCGCCAGGACACTTACCAAAGGCCACCCCCCACCAGTACCCAACGCCCATCCACTCCTCTTCCTTCCACAAGCACCAAACTCCTCTCCTCCAGGGAGGACACACTCAATCCCGTCCCCTCTGCTTTGCGCCCTTGCTGACATGTCCTCCTTTTACAGTTTCTGACCATCTCTGACTCCTGAGAACGGGGCCAGTCTTCCTGTTCATGTTATTTCTCATGCTCCCAGCTCCTTTCCTGTCTTCCGCCTCAACTTCTGCCTGGCATGGAGAGCATAGAGCCCAGAACTTAACACCCCACACACCCCTCAAACATATTAGCCCAAGTAACCCAATTCACTCATGGTCTGCTGGGCGCTACGTGCCCTCAGTGGGCATCTAACTTAATTCTCACCCAGCCATGCAAAGTAGGTATAACGTCCTTCTTTTGGAGCCCAGTAAGCTGCAATTTGAGGACAGTAAGTACGAATCAGAGGTCACCGGCTATGCAGTTGACAGAGCCAATAGTGGAAACACTTAGTGCGGTTCCAAATTCTTTCCAGTGTCAGGAGATTTGGTTTCAAGGCCCTCCTCTTAGCCAACGTCCACAGCAGGGCGTTCCTTATCAGAGGTCGTGCAGCATCTCAGTTTGCCATCCGAATTAGCAGCGGGTGGCGGGTATGCAAGGGGGGTGTTCATGTCCACCTGCCCTTCCTCTTGCGTTGGGGTGAAAGTCCTGGCCTCAGGGAAGCCCTTATGTCCTACGCAGCTCTTGTGATTTAGAAAAGCGTATGGGGCAAAGGCTTAAAATTCAAACATTTACATTGCCAGGCTTCACCCTGGTGTTTCAGTGACGGCTTGAACCTTCCTCCATACTCCGCACCGACCGCCAGGTCTTTCTTGTTGGACCCTTCCCATCGTGTTCCATTTCCATGTCCTCCCTCCTCCTCTAATGGGACAGTCTCACAGAGCTGTGGGGCCTGGAGAGGGCAGGGGCGGGGGTAACCATTCTTTAACACATCTCCACTGCTCCCCACACAGTTCTCTCTCACTGTATGTTCTTGACACTGCTGGCCTTGGTGCTTTTGAGCCAGGAGAAGGAAACAGGAAAATTATAAGGTCATTTCTATTATGTCTTTACAGGCACATCCAGGTGAATGGAGCGTGGAGCTCAAAAAATTTCAGTGAAATAAAAAAGGGCCACACACCTCTCCACCCCTGCTTCCCACAAGGTGCTCTGGGTCAGGGGCAGCTGTCTCCCAGGTGCTCTGAGCCAACAGCCAGATTACAAAGCTGACAGTGGGGTGCCTGGGGAACTCAGTCGGTTAAGCATCTGGTTTCGGCTCAGATCATGATCTCACAGTTCAGAGGTCACGATTTCCTGGTTGGTGGGTTCTAGACCCGCGTCAGGCTCTGTGCTGACAGATCAGAGCCTGGAGCCTGCTTTGGATTCTGTGTCTCCCTCTCTCTCTGCGCCCTGCCCCCCAAATAAATATTTTAAAAAGTTTTTTAAAAAGCTGACACTGCCCATTGCTTCTGTAAATAATTCCTTCGTAAGGGAGCCTTTCTGTAATAAGCAGATGAACACGAGGTGCTAAAATGCTACATTAGCCTAAACAACAAACAGGAAAATAATTAGCTTGTCTGTCCCTCCTTCTACAGGGTATACGTGGTCAGGTTAACAGATGTAGAAAAGATTCAGTTCTCACAGACACATTTAGTGAGTATTTCTACTCCTGGAACAAGAGACTCAGATTTTCAAGGATTTCAACGCAAACATATTTACTAAACTGTGTTTAGTTAAATATATGTAATTGAGTATATACCAGATATGAATATACATAAATTCATAGCAATCCAAAAAGCATATGTATCATAATGCATGTATGCTTTTGGGCATTTGGTCGGTGGGGTGTGTGTTCATTTCGCTGCAAACTATTTCTCTCCCATTATGTCCAGTTCAGGATCCGATAATGACTGTTCATTTATCCAGAGAACACTAGCACAATACTGAATAATACTAAGAGAAGAAGACACATCTCCACGGTTTTCTATTAGAAGCTACAGAACGTGGAGGACTCTGTTATTTGACACGTGTTGCAGGTGTAACATCCGTAATAAAGTACAATCTTGTTTCTGCAGTAAAATACATGACTATTAACATTAGGTGCAGTAAATAAAGACCATAAATAGCTTCACATCTGGTCTTGCCACCAAATGAGTTAGAAACAATTTTTTTTTCTTATTTTTGGAGCACTGTGGATTTTAGAAGTACAGAAAAGGATGTGTGGAGGTGAGTGCACAAACATGAAAAAATATTTACAAATAGATGTTTTAGGAGTCAAATGAACAAATCTGAGGCAACAGACTAGGATTCTATTCATGGAAATCCCATAAAAACACGAGTTTTATTGAAGTATTATTGAAAGTTTTATTGAAAAACACAAGTGTTGTTGAAGGCATGACCTGCACTGAACAGCATAAAGTAACTGAATAAACCAAAGAGGTAAAAGAGGTAAAAGATCTGTACACTGAAAACTACAGAAAGCTTATGAAAGACATTGAAGACGACACCGAGAAATGGAAAAACATCCCGCGCTCCTGGGTTGGGAGAACAAATATTGTTGAAATGTAGATACTACCCAAAGCAATCTACACATTCAGTGCAATCCCAGTCAAAATAACACCAGCTTTCTCCACAGAGCTAGAACAATCCTAAAGTTTGTATGGAACCAGAAAAGACCCTGAATAGCCAAAGGAATCCTGAAAAAGAAAACCAAAGCAGGAGGCATCACAATCCCAGTCTTCAAGCTGTATTACAAAGCTGTAATCATCAAGACAGTAAGGTACTGGCACAAAAACAGACACTCAGATCGATGGAACAGAATCGAGAACCCAGAAATGGACCCACAAATGTATGGCCAACTAATCTTTGACAAAGCAGGAAAGAATATCTAATGGAATAAAGACAGTCTCTTCAGCAAGTGGTGCTGGGAAAACTGGACAGCAACATGCAGAAGAATGAACCTGGACCACTTTCTTACACCATACACAAAAATTAACTCAAAGTGGATGAAAGACCTAACTGTGAGACAGGAAACCATTAAAACCCTAGAGGAGAAAACAGGCAACAACCTTTTTGGCCTCGGCCACAGCAACTTCTTACTCAACTTGTCTCCAAAGGCAAGGGAAATAAAAGCAAAAATGAACTATTGGGACCTCATCAAGATAAAAAATCTTCTGTTCTGCAAGGAAAACAATCAATAAAACTAAAAGGCAACGAATGGAATGGGAGAAGATATTTGCAAATGACATATCAGATAAAGAGTTAGTAGCCAAAATCTATAAAGAGCTTCTCAAACTCAACCCCCAAAAAAACAAATAATCCAGGGAAGAAATGAGCAAAAGACATGAACAGACACTTCTCCAAAGAAGACATCCAGATGGCTCACAGATACATGAAAAGATGCTCAACATCGCTCATCATCAGGGAAATACTAATTAAAACCACAATGAGATACCACCCCACACCAGTCAGAATGGCTAGCTAACATTAACAACTCAGGCAACGACAGATGTTGGCGAGGATGTGGAGAAAGAGGAACCCTCTTGCACTGCTGGTGGGAATGCAAACTGGTGCAGCTGCTCTGGAAAACAGTGTGTAGGTTCCTCAAAAAATTAAAAGTAGAACTACCCTATGACCCAGCAATTGCACTACTAGGTATTTATCCAAAGGATACAGGAGTGCTGATTCGAAGGGACACATGCATCCCAATGTTCACAGCAGCACTATCAACAATAGCCAAAGTATGGAAAGAGCCCAAATGTCCATCGATGGATGAATGGATAAAGAAGATGTGGTTTATATATATACAATGGAATATTACTCTGCCATCAAAAAGAATGAAATCTTGCCATTTGCAACAACGTGAATGGAACTAGAATATGTTAGGCTAAGTGAAATAAGTCTGTCACAGAAAGACAAATATATGATTTCACTTATATGCGGAATTTAAGAAACACAACAGATGAACATAGGGGAATGAAAGGAAAAATAAGATATTAAGATAAAACCAGGGAGGGAGGCAAACCATAAGAGACTCTTAAATACAAAGAACAGGGTTGTTGGAGGGGAGGCGGATGTAGAAATGGGCTGGATGGGTGATGGGTACTCAGGAGGGTACTTGTGATGAGCACTGGATGTCATATGTAAGTGATGAATCAGTAAATTCTACTCCTGAAACCAATATATCACTGTATATTAATTAGCTTGGATTTAAATTAAAAAAAAAAAAAAAAAGCAAGTATAACCCTGTTACAGTGGGTGGGATGGGGCTGCCCCATCCAGGGACCAAAATGGACAATTCAATCTGAGCAGAAAGGGAAGTCTGGAACAGATGTGAAGCTGGTTCTGCTATCATATCAGAGTCTGAAGGCCAACATGACTCAGACACACCTTTGGATGCTTCAGTGTTTATTACGCTTCGATCAGAGCAGAAACACACTACCTTAGTGGTGCATAACCTACAAGCAGTTCACATTACCTCCCTTAATCCTTCCAGCTGTCCCTGTGTGGTGTGCTATTATTTTGATCCATTTTCAGAAGAGAAAACTACATCTCAGAAAGGTGGCTGAGCCAGCCCCAGGTCACCCAGCCAACTCCAGCACAGCTGGGGCTGCAGCCTAGATCCCTGGACCTCCTCCTTGTCACTCATGGTGCTACAGCCACACTGGCCTGATTGCATTCTTGAACTGGTCCAGATACTCTCCGCCCAGGAAGCAAGCAGCCCGGACATGCCCTCTTTGGCCTGCACACCCCATGCCACCTTCACCTCTTTAAACTTAAACATCATCTGCAGAGAAGCCTCCCCTGAATTGCCCAGACTGACCTAGGCCCCGCCCCACCCTGCAGGTGCTCTCCCAGCTCACGACCTTCGCCATGCAAAACACTCATCTCAGCGGCCACTTTTTTAAAAATTATGGAGCCATTTATTTAATGATACGCCTTCCTGAGCAGCCCTCAAGTTCCACGGGAGTCGGGACCCTGAGCGTCGTGCTCATTTTCTCCCCCCACAGGAGCTGTACAGCACCTGCTGCCTGGTTTGAAGCTCAAGGGAAGATCAATCAACAAAACATCTGACTCAAACCTCAGCTGTCACCCCACTCACTTCGTGGAATTATGTCACCACTTCTCAAGCCTGGTCTCTACTGTTTGTCAAAGATCTCCTAGGCATTGGTGAAGTGAGATACTTTCTTCCAGGGGACACATCCTCCACACATTTAAATCCTACCACTACGAGCCTGCGGCAGCTCTACAGGGTCGATGTCTGGTGCATGCACAAGTTCTTGTCCACGGGGCAGCACTAGCGGTGGTTAGTGGGCCACATCGGGCTGTCAGCACAGTGAGATGTCACCAGCAAGATTGTCCTGCTGCTCGTAAGACAGTGTCTTTCCTAAGACCAGCCTCCCTGGTCTTACCCCCAAGATCCTGCTATGAAACTGGGGCAAAGGTGGAGAATTTCCAGCTGTGTCTAGAGGAAACTTTTACTCTGTCTGGATAATCATAAGTAGGATGTGGGAAGAGACAAGAGAAAGAAAGAAAGAAAGAAAGAAAGAAAGAAAGAAAGAAAGAAAGAAAGAAAGAAAGAGGAAGGAAGGCAGGTTAAGAGCCGATGGGCCCCAAAAAAAGGGTTGGTGGCCCTATTGTCACTGATTGTTGTCAAGCAGCCAGCACTAAACAGTTATGAGACTCAAACAAGGTCAAGAGCTCTGGAAGCCTGAAGCATTGCCAAGTATTAGTACTTAAAATTGTATTACGGGAGGGGGCACCTGGGGGGCTCAGTCGGTTGGGTGTCCGACTTCGACTCAGGTCATGATCTCACGGTTCATGGGTTCGAGTCCCACGTGAGGCTCTGCGCTGACAGCTCGGAGCCTGCCTGGTGCCTGCTTCCGATTCTGTGTCTCCCTCTCTCTCTGCCCCTCCCCTGCTCATGCTCTGTCTCTCTCTCAAAAATAAACATTAAAATAAGAAATTTAAAAACTTGTATTACGGGAGAGAAGTGGGTTTGAGAATGATTCTCTTACAGAATGAGAATGGGTTTGTGTATCATGTGATAAAGGTAGGAGGCACTCGCGAACGTCGTGTCCTTGGTTTAGAAACAGAAACATGGAGTTTTTCTGCTTTCCCAGCCCACAGCGGGTCCTTTCTTGCCACCCTCCACTAGGAACTTTCTGGAAAGCCCCAGGTGTGGGCAGTGGTAAGTTCAGAGGCACTGCCTCCTCTCACGGCAGAGGCTGCAGACTACATTGCTGTCGGTCCTGAACCCACCAGGAAGTGCCTGTCTGTGCTTCACCCTCCTCACTCTTGAACCGGGGATAATAACAGACTCTCCTGGAGTTGTAGGGATTAACTGAGATAATCACACGTGTGCAAGTTTCTAGCTCACGAATGGGTGACTCCCTTTACAACCCTAAATCCCCCTCGGACACGTCTCAGCCCAGCCCCCTGACCGTGGATGCCAGGCCTCACGATGGACAGGATGGGCTTCTTATGTATTCTTCCGGAGATAGACTATGGCTGTGTAAACAAATAAGTTTCCCCTTTATGACACAATAGTAGCATCCTATAGTTGAGGGGGTATTCCGTATCGATACTCAGGGGGCTCCCCCTTGCCTCATTATACCTAAATAATATTCCACTGGCTGGCTGGCTCAGAGATAATTTATGCAGTCCACTTTTGATAGACCCTGACATGTTTATAGCCTTCTGCAATTACAAACAATACTGCATTGAATAACTTTGTTGTACATGTATCATTTCCCACATGTGGGAGTCTCTCTGTGGAATCACTTCCTATGCAGTAAAACTGGGTGAATTGTGTATGCATTCACCAATTGTGTATGGCATTGCCAAACTAAATCCAAACGGAACTCTTGGGGCACCCAGCTGGCTCAGTGAGAGGAGCACGAGACTGTTGATATTGGGGTTGTGAGTTTGAGCCCTATGTTGCGTGTAGAGATTACTTACAAATAAATAAACTTAAGGGATGCCTGCTGGCTCAGTCAGTTAAGCATCTGACTCTTGCTTTCAGCTCAGGTAATGATCTCATGGTTAGTGAGATCAAACCCAGCCATCGGGCTCTGCACTGACAGCACAGAACCTGCTTGGGATTCTCTCTCTCTCTCTCTCTCTCTCTCTCCCGCTCTTCTCCCCTCACTCTCTCCCTCTAAAATAAAAAAAAAATTTTTTAACTTAAAAAGGGGTGCCTGAGTGGCTCAGTCGGTTAAGTTCCCAACTCTTGATTTTGGCTTGGGCCATGATTTCACTGTTGGTGGGATTGAGCCCTGCGCTGGACTCTGCACTGACAGTGTGGAGCCTGCTTGGGATTCTGTCTCCTCTCTCTCTGCCCCTCTCCTGCTCATGCATGTCTTCTCTTTTTCTCTCAAAATAAATATATAAACTTTAAAAATATATATATTTTTAAAGTATAAAATAAATATATAAACTTTAAAAAAATAAAAATAAATAAACTTAAAAATATATAAATATATATATATATATATTTATCAAGGGGGAAGTCTTGGCTGACAAAGAGAACATTGTCAAGAGGTCTGCTCGGAAAGATGAAAACAAAGGATTCAGAATGCTTTTCCTACAGATGTGCTGACATTGCTGGCAAGTGGCCCATAAGAAAGTCCTATTATTGGTCGATATCTCCCATAGCTACCATTGAAAGTATTACAGGTACATAAAGGAAACTTGGTTGGCTGAAGTTTTGTTTGTTTTTCACAAGAAGACAAGCTGTCAGCCTTCATAATCTTTGCAGTCTGGTAAGGTAGTTTTAAAGCTGGAATCCAGGAAGATGGAAAAATAAATCCATGCTTTCATTTTATTATGTAAAAAGCAAAACAGGGGCGCCTGGGTGGCTCAGTCGGTTAAGCGGCCAACTTCAGCTCAGGCCATGATCTTGCGGTCCGTGAGTTCGAGCCCCGCGTCAGGCTCTGGGCTGATGGCTCAGAGCCTGGAGCCTGTTTCAGATTCTGTGTCTCCCTCTCTCCGACCCTCCCCCGTTCATTGTCTGTTTCTCTCTGTCTCAAAAATCAATAAACATTAAAAAAAAATTTAAAAAGCAAAACAGATACATATATTCTCTTTTTTAATTTTTTTAATGTTTATTTTTGAGACAGAGAGACATAGTGCGAGTGGAGAGGGGCAGAGAGAGAGGGAGACACAGAATCTGAAGCCGGCTCCAGGCTCCGAGCTGTCAGCACAGAGCCAGACATGGGGCTTAAACTAGCAAACCATGAGATCATGACCTGAGCTGAAGTCGGTGGCTTAACCGACTGAGCCACCCAGGCGCCCCCAGCTACAGCTACTCTTATGGCCACTAACTAAAATATCAAGTCTCCTTAGTAGTGGAGCAAAGGTGGAGTTATTCAGATGCTGAAGCACATGGTGCTGACTAGTAGAGGAAGTTACAATTTAAAATGTTTGGTTAATAACAAAAATGAAATGAATTCTGCATAAATTTAGCTTTGTTGCTAGAAACCTCTCCAAACAGCTTTCAGGTCGGGACAAATAATGAAAAGGTATAGAAACCAACACAAAAACTATACAAACGGTAGAGAAAAGGTGGAGGACCGGTAGGTCATGGTTCCCAGTACAGCACCTGAGTGTCCCCACGCAGCAGTGTCTGGAAAAGGACACTGGTCCGTAGCCTGCGGCCCAGGCCTCCAGGTCTGGCCGGCCTTGGGCTCCTCACGACTCCTGTGGCCTCGGGTTCATCATCTCAATACAGGTAGTTGATCCACTTACGTCGTGTGTTACTGTGAGGGACAAATACTATCATGGAAAATGTTCTGAGGTTAAAAACTCCACATGGGGGCGCCTGGGTGGCTCAGTCGGTTAAGCGCCGACTTCGGCTCAGGTCACGATCTCGCGGTCCGTGAGTTCGAGCCCCGCATTGGGCCCCTGTGCTGACAGCTCAGAGCCCGGAGCCTGTTTCAGATTCTGTGTCTCCCTCTCTCTGACCCTCCCCCATTCATGCTCTGTCTCTCTCTGTCTCAAAAATAAATAAACGTTTAAAAAAAAAATTAAAAAAAAAAACTCCACATGAACGTAAGTTAGTATTTCCTGCATTGATTGGCATCCGATATCCGTGTCACACACGATCAGGTCCTTAAACTGAGTTCACCGATGGAGCACTGTCTCAGTAAGTATAAACCGTGTGCAGCTTTGGCGAATGCCTGGGTGCTCCCAGCTCCGGCTCCTCCCCGCGGACTTCTGGCCGAGTCCCCCGCCAGAGCAGTAATTCCGCGCGACCACCAGATGGCGCTCGTTACCAGACGAGCCTGAGGTCCCTTCAGAACTTGAGCATTTTCCCTAAGGAGCTTTTGTTCAGGTTTGCTCTTTTTGTTGTTTGTTTGTTTGTTTGTTTGTTTGTTTGTTTGTTTAGGTTTCTTCATTTTGTAACTGAAAAAACAATCATTATTATAAAGACCATGTGGTGACTGTGAAAATATACCAAACAGTGTAAGAAACAACAAGGAAATCTCCCGTCTCTGGGAAGGCTCCTAAGCGGTGTCCTTCCCTGGTTTGAATGCAATAGTGTGTAGCCCCGCTGGCTGCTTGAAATCACCCCAAAAGTACAACCAGACCAACACAAAGCCACTGTGCCCACGTCTACCCGCCCCAGACACCCACGCATCCACATCCGGCTCCCTGCTCACCAAGTTTAAGGCCATAACCCCTTCGTCGCTTGCTGGCTTCTTACTGAGGCCTCATCCTTCCAGAGGGAATAGCATTACCAGACTGGCTGAGCCGGCTGGACTTCAGGGTGTTAGCAGGTCAGTAACTGAATCAACAGTTTCAACAAGCATATGAAACATCTTGCAGGCAAATATATTAACATATAGTTTGCACACACACACACACACAATGTTTTTTTCTGGGATAAAACTGTAACGACGTTTGCCTCCTTTATCCAGCGACTTAGCAATAGCAACTACTCCCCGTGCGGCCAAGAACCAACAGCAAAGGGGAGCCAAAACCCTGCTTGGTCATAAGGTTCATTCAACAAAAGGACACAGTTTAATTCAATTTGATTTGGCTCAAGTTTTTATTTTTTTAAATGTTTAGTTATTTATTTTCAGAAAGAAAGAGCACGAGCTAGGAGAGGGAGAGAGAGAGGGAGCAGACTTCACACTGTCAGAGCAGAGCCCTATGTGGGGCTCGAGCTCACGAACCGTGACGTCATGACCCGAGCCGAAATCAAGAGTTGGATGCTTAACTGACCGAGCCACCCAGGTGCCCCTTAGCTCAAGTTTTTAAAGTCCGGACCCCAGTTTTCTCATTCGGCACTCAGAGGGTCCCCGAGCGCCCCAGCCTGGGCACTGTGGGTGCAGAAGCACCAGTGACCTCTGGCACGTACACACTGTCACTGGTGGGGAAAACCAATGTGTCCCCTTCCGGGAGCAGGAGGGAAGATGGCGCTGAAGCAGCACTCATTTCCTGGACCTGAGGGTCTTGGAAGCTGTGCAAATGGCCAGTGAACAGGGAGCAGGGAGGGGAGGAGACCCTGGTTCAGTGACCTACGGTGTGCCTGGCCCCTGAAAGGCAGCAAATCCATTTCCTCCCCCTCACGATTGCTACCTCCAGGCCCGCAGACACCTGAAGCCCCTCATCCGCACACAAAGCCTTTAATCCAGAATTCAAGATCCAAAGTCAACAACAGTAACATCTGAGTTAACACACTGGTATGATCTAGATCAAGTACAAGGGTAAATATTGAGCTGGTGGGCTACAGTGCGGGAAGTGTGCCCACAGCCTGAGAGGGAGGAGAACACAGGCGCTGGGGGCCCAGGCTGGCGTCCACTTTGTCATTCATTCTTTCCACACGCTCCCTCTACTGCGAAGCCTGCACCTGCACCTGGGAGGGAGCAGGGGAAACACGAGAAACCTGCCCTCCCGGCCCAACTTCCCCGGCACAGGCCCTGCACAGCGGTGCTGCTGTGGTCCTAACGGCGCCAGACACAGGCCAAGCACCTCACGGCCCTGTGTCATTTACTCCTCACGGCAGGCCATGAGGTGGGCGGGATAATCCCCAGTCACGGGTAGAGACACTGAGGCTGGACTTTGCACCTGACCGCTCAGATGCGAGCTTCCGCCCATCTTCCTCTAGGTGAAGACGCTGGAAGGGGACCCCGTGGGCAGAGCCCCACCCCCCACCCCCCACCCCCGAATGCCAACTGCCCCTCCACCCAGGTTCCTCTGCTGGGAAAGCCTGTGATGGCCAGGCAGCGAGGTGACGGGCAGAACGACAGGTGCCCCGTTCCAGACGCCCAGCAGCGCGTTTGCCCAGCGTCGGGGAGGCACGTGGGGACCAGCGGGCCCTGGGCATCTGGGTGCGGCCGGGCCGGTGCACAACCTGCAGGCCCGACCGCAACGGGGAGACCAGCGCGCCGCTGCACCTGCGCCGGGCCCCGCCTCCTCTGCCCCGCCCCCAGAGACCCGGCAACCAATTGTTGGCGGCGGCTTCGTGACGTCCCTGTTGCCCTGCAAACCGGGGGGCGCGTCCGGGCCTTCCCCTGCGGATCCTGCAGGGATGCGGGAGAAAAGGGAGGGGCCAGGGGAGCTGAAAGAAGCCAAGGGGCGGGGGGGGGGGGGGGGGGGGGGCGACATCGGTACAAACGGTGCGTATATTCTTGCAGGACCACAGGTTACCTGGGCTTGGCCGTCCGGCGGCGGGAAGGACGGGGAGCTGGCCCCAGCGCCCCGGGGCAGAGAAGATTCCTCGTGGTCCTGAGCCGCAGTCCGCCTTCGAGGCCTTGCACCGGCTGTGCTGCCCCGCGAGGACGCACGACACGGCTCCGTGCCGCCTGCGCGGACCGCGCACGACCGTTTGGTCAAACCCGAGCTGCGTGCGTGCCCGCCGCACCCAAGTGCCTCCCCCGATTGGTAACAAGCTGGACGCCTTTCTGCACGAAAGAGGGAAACATTGCTGCGTTCCAGAATGGTAGCGGGGAAGACACAGACGTGGGGAAACGATGTGGATGGTTACAACGTAACGCCCTGGCAGAGGACTGCTGTCCGCGCCTTCCTCCGCCTTTTCAGCACTCAGGTGAACACACCTGGCCGCACCACAGCGCGCGTGCGCACAGGTTCCCGGCGCGCGCTCCCGGATGAGCTGTGCGGGGCCAGTGCTCTCCTGCCCCCAGCCTGCCTCTGACACACCTGGTTACATGGGCCCAAGTGAGACCTGGGTCTGTCAGTCACCGAGTCTCCGGGGACTCTGCAGACCAACTTCAACACAAATACCATGGAAGCTGGGCCACAAGGGTGGGGAAAAAAATGTCAAATTCCTCTTGGTATTTACAGCACTAGAGGGTCGCAGAAGGACGGTCGCCGCAGGGTGAACACAGCGCCGTTCACAGGGAGGTGCACGTAACTCCCAGCGCTCCTGCGTGGACGTGGTCATGCCCCCACTGACGACGGCGAAGCTGAGACACAGTGGGTACCCTGGGACAACAGAGACACTGCGTGCAATTTCCCAGTGTTTATTAAAATGGCAAACGCACAGGCTCCACTCGTGCGCAAGGCACTGAGGTCCGTGAGCACATGGCCAGGACGCTCACACCACCCCGTGCTTAGCAGGAGACCCCTCCGGCTCCTCCTGCTCTGTGTCATCACCTTGAAGTTCCTAACAGTCTTATCTCTCAATCTGTGTTTTGTAAGTGAAGTCCGAGGAGACTGCGCTGGGGGCCCGGAGCCCAGGCTCCAGGTTGTTCTTGCCCTTCAGTTGTCCCCGCATCCACAGGAGAGCCTCCCAGGCCCCCAGGAGACACCCTCTGTGCTGCGCGTTCCCAGGAGGGGCCGGGCAAAGAGGAAAGGAAGGGTCAGGCAGGCACACCCGTCAGGGCAAGTCTGAGGTGGGGCCTCAGGACGCGTGAAGGGCTGCCCTCAGCCCCTAAGTATCTGTTCCCTGAAAGAATGTGATGTTAAATAACAAAAACAAAAACATGCCACCAAGACGCATCAAGGGTGAACCCACACAACAAAGGAGAGTCCTTCCCTGGTGTTTGGACAAGGAGCCTCAGAGTTCCACTTTGTGTGGGGACGCTCACATTACGTCGCTGGCCCTGGCAGACCAATATCCAAATTATACGTCAGAGCACAATGAAAACGGAGTCGCGATACTCACTGACTTGTGCTCCCAGGTGACATATGACCAGAATATAGCCTCAGGGTGATTGGAATGTGACATACATGAAAGCAAGAGCCTTGTCTGTCTTGCTGAAACTTGTATTATGAAACCCTAATATGAAGCGTGACACAGAGGGTTTTTTCTATGAAATATTTGTTCATTTATATTAATTGAATACATTTTACTGTAACCCAATAAAATAGACACTTAAAAAGCTGAAATAACCTAAATGTTCTGGGAAAGGTGAGTTTGATACATCCATGCAATTGAATACTTGTAGCTGTAGGGCATGAGTTTGTTCTTCAGGAACTTGTATGGAAAGATCTCTGAGATAAATTGTTACCATTCATGGAGCACCTGGCTGCCGGAGTTGGTAGAGCATGGGACTCTTGATCTTGGGGTAGTGAGTTCAAGCGCCATGTTGGGCATGTGGGGAAGGGGAACAAGGTGGTTCTGGATGGCTGGAGGCGGGGAGAGGTTTTCGAGGTATGTTATTTTGTACCTTTGGATTTTGAAACAAACGCTTATGAATAACCAAATAAACAAGAATTAATACTTGGAAGACCCGAGAGAGCTCGGGTATGTATTAATGTGGCATTACACATTGCTCAGCAAACACAAGGAGCAGAGCAGTGCATCTAGGGTCCTTCGTGTAGGATACACGTTTACATACTGTACACGTGGTCCGGAGGACTTTACAGCGCACGGCGTTCCTAGACATCCACGTATCGAGTGCTGCGTGTTTCGCCTGCAGACAGCAGCTTGCTTCACACACACAGATGCTGTATTTAGGGTGTGTTCCTGCACACGTGACCGTGGACCCGGCCTGTTAGCAAACATGGGGAGAGGTGCAGATTGAATGGAAATACTGCGGAGAGATGCACACAAAAACAACCCGAGGATGCCTGTGAGGTCACATAATGTGTGCTGCGCAAACTCAGGGAAGGTGACAGTTAAGTGCTGAGAGGAATGCCCGGCTCTGACCAACACAGGGCGGCTTCACCTCACGGGCCTGATGCCCCCACACCCACACTTCTGCAAATGGCGACACTACTGGCCTCCTTTCTGCCGGTGGCCCCTCCCCTTGTTGAGGTCACCTCTGCCCCAAGACCCCGTCGTCCACGGGATAGCTGCCCAGCTCCAGGACCTCAGGTAGTCGAGGGCTCGCAGGTGAGTGAGGTGACGTGACTGGCTTTGGGATAGAAAACCCGGCTCGGGGGCGCCTGGGTGGCTCAGTCGGTTAAGCGTCCGACTTCGGCTCAGGTCATGATCTCACGGTCCATGGGTTCAAGCCCCGCGTCGGGCTCTGTGCTGACAGCTCAGAGCCTGGAGCCTGTTTCAGATTCTGTGTCTCCCTCTCTCTGTGACCCTCCCCCGTTCATGCTCTGTCTCTCTCTGTCTCAAAAATAAATAAACGTTTAAAAAAAAAGAAAAGAAAAGAAAACCCGGCTCGACGCCAGCCCGAGGTGCGTGACCCTGAGCACCTCACTTAACTTGGGTGCTTCCATTTCCTCATCTGTGAAGACAAGTGATAATAATCTAACATTGTGTTACTGTTGTAAGGGTCGGATGCATTAACACATGGAAACCACTCAGGGCACCACCACGTGGAGGCGTTCGGTAAGGGTTTTGTGGTGTTTGCTGTTAGTTCTCCAAAGGGCTTCGATGGCCCAGCTTCTCTGCTCTCCAGACCCTGCAGCCCACCTGATCTCCCGCCCAGCTTTGACAGCGGGTGATTTCAGGCACCCCGCGACCCCAAGCCCCGCCCTGGGAATGAGCTTGGGCTCAGCTCTCCCTCCTGGATGTGCAGGAGGCAGAGCATTGTTGCAGGATACTTTGGTTTCAGAAAGGGAGAACCCCACTGAGGAGGCAGTGGGGCAAGCACAGAGGCTGCTCTTCCCATCTGACTCACCCCTGCAACCCTGGACTCTCACGCCCCCCCCCCCAGCCCCAGAGCAGCCCAATCCAGCCGCCTTGCAGTGGGAAGGGACCCAGCCTCCCCCACCCCCTACCAGTCTGTTCTCCCAGCTCCTGGGGCTCACCTCCCACAAAACCAGAAAGCGGTGCTGCCCAATATAACTTTTAAAAAAATTTTTTTTAACGTTTATTTATTTTTGACACAGAGAGAGACAGAGCATGAACGGGGAGGGTCAGAGAGAGGGAGACACAGAATCTGAAACAGACTCCAGGCTCTGAGCCATCAGCCCAGAGCCCGACGCGGGGCTCGAACTCACGGACCGCGAGATCGTGACCTGAGCCGAAGTCGGATGCTCAACCGACTGAGCCACCCAGGCGCCCCAATTGAGTGTTTATTTTAGAGAGAGAGAGAGAGAGAGAGAGAGAGGAAGACAGAGCGTGAGTGGGGGAGGGGCAGAGGGGGAGGGAGACACAGAATCCGAAGCAGGCTCCAGGCTCCGAGCTGTCAGCACAGAGCCTGACACGGGGCTCGAACTCGAGAACCGCAAGATGGTGACCTGAGCTGAAGTCGGATGCTCAACCAAAGGAGCCATCCAGGCGCCCCCAATATAACTTTTTGTGATGATGGAAATTGTCCCTATTTGTGCTATCCGATGTGTTAGCCACTAGCTGCATGTGTGAAACAAGGCTAGTGAATCAGGGAATTGAATTTTAAATTTTATTCCATTTTAATTCGAATGACCACTTGTGGCTAGTGATTACTGTATTGGACAGCATGGCTTTGAACTGTCCCTCCTGACCTTTTTTTCTTATTTGGTGAGCCAGCCTTGCTTCAAGATTGGCAAATATGTTTTTCAAATTTGGTGACTGATGTGGAAATGTTGGGGTGAGGAGTGAACAGTCCAGAAAGAAAAAAAGAAGATGGTTTCATAAAAGCACGAGGACAGGACCCGTAGGCGGTTGGGGGGTTGTGAGGAGTGACACGTTACATACCCTCGGGTTGGGAGGGGGTCAGGGACAGCGTGAGTCTGTAAGGAATTTGGGAGCAAGGTTCCCAGGGCCTTGAGGGGCTAGCTGCTGTTAGGTCACTGACTACAGTGGAGCGAAACCTGGGTCCTGAGACCCTTCCGCTGTGTATCAGCAGCCATAAGCCTGGAGGATGATTGCAGGCATATACCTTGGGGGGGGGGGGGGGGGGGTGGAGGTAAAGGAGGTTCCCAAAGGAATTTTATATGTCAAAGTGGATGTTGGCTGATGTCCAGCTAAGGCTGCCTTTTGCCTCCAGCAAAGTGGGAACCTGGGGGCCGCTGAGCTTGCAGAGGAAGGTGGCTGTTTCAAGTACTTGTCTGTCGCTGGGCTGCAATTGTAAGGAAGTTTAATTTTTTTCCTCTTGTTTTTGTTCTCCAATCAGTGATGATACTAGTTTCACCCTTCAGTGAGCAGCTGCTTCTGAGGGTAAGGAGAAAGGTGTATTTCCATTCAACGTCTCCCCTTTCCCCAGTGGCACAGAGGCCATCAGAGCATGATGCCAAGCCTGGGGGACGGGTCCTGGGCGGCTACGCTGACTGCCGGCCACCGACCTCCACGAACTTCCTTCTTCCACATTGGCCTCTCTGAGCTCAGGCCGCCTTCATGGCGCTCGTTCATGACCTTCTAAAACATATTCTCTGGGAATGGGTCGGGCACACACCTGAGAGTGAGGCAGGAGCTTGGGTTTGTGTCGGAGAGAGGAGCTGAGAGGGCAGGGAGAGAGGCCTGGCCGTGACCTCATGAGACAGCAGAAATGTCCTTCCTTTTCCAAAAGCCAACGATAACCCTCTGCCCCTGCTGGCCAGGAAGAGGGGGCTTGCAGGAGCCTCACTGGGCCGCGGACAAGCGTCTGTGGCGGGAGGGGCAGGCGGAGGCCCAGTACCAGGCAGCCTCTGCTCCGCGGCTCGGAGGGGGTGGGGAAGGCTGACCCTGGCGTCCCCCGGTCAGTAGCCCTTTTGTGTAAGTGCCTGGCAGGGGCGACTCCGGGGCTGCTCCCGGCCGCCCGGGTCCTCCCCTCGGGCTCTGTCAGAGGAAGGGGACACCACTCTGCAGGGGCTCTCTGTCCCCAGTCACAGTGCAGATGGCAAGCGCATGGAGCTCCCCTCCACCCAGCCTTCCCTCCCTCCTCCTCCTCCTCCTCCTCCAGCTGTCCTTCAGCTACGCAGGTAAGAGTTCTCTTTATTTCTGGGGAGATCCAGGGAGACCAACAGCAGAACGTCTGCTTTCCCGGGGCTCACCTCCTTCAGTCACCCTCACGTTGTCCAGCGCGGCCGTGCTGACCCGGCCCCCTCCCTGGAAAGCCTCGCTGGCCGGCTGCAGCTTCAGAAGCGACCCCAGACCCCACAGCACGGCCTTCACTCGGGCCTTCCTTGACCTCTTTGTGACCCAACTTTCCAGCTGGGGTCTCTTGCCGACCGAACGGGCAGACACTGGTAACAGCTCCTGGATTGCTGTCCAGGCACGATGAGGTATATCACACAGTAGTTCCCGTCCCCTGGGAAATCTTTGCCGGTGTCCAGAGGCATGACGTTGTCGTGCTCGAGAACCCTCCTGCACACATTTGAGCGCTGGCCGGGGTTTACAGTGGAGCCCGGCTGTCCTGGGCCGGCAGAGATAGAGAAACAGAAGATAGACGCGTGACCTCAGGGAGCCGCCAACAGGGAGGCCCAGTCCTGCTCTCCCTGGCCAAGTCCTTGCGTGTGTCGTGGAGGAAGCAGCAGCTGGGAGGCTGGCTGACACCTTCCAAGGGAAGAGGTTTGGGAGCGTGGGCTGAGGCACAGACTGGAGGGAGGCCGTGGAACCAGCTCCGGGCACAGGGTGTGGACAAGGACGCAGGACCGAGGGGCAGTGCCGGGGGGGGGGGGGGGGAGGCAAACCCTCCAGGGGAGAGTGGGGACGGCTTGGTTTGGTTCAAACAGGGGGCTCCCCACCCCCCTCCTGAGAGGGAAGCCGCAAGGTGCTGGGCCACTGCCCGCGACGGGACCCACAGGCCAGGCTCGAGAGTCCATGATGCCCATGCCAGCAGGAGGGTGACCACACGCCAGAACGTCCCTCCCGGCCGGGGCCCCTCAGGGCTCCTCTGTAGGTCGCGGCTCCCTGCTTCCAGAATCCCACGTAAAAGCCGGCGTCTCCCCTCAGTGCTGCAGAGGGGCCCCCCGAGACTGGCCCGTGCGTCACGGTTCCCTCTGACACCCACTCTCCTCTCTTGGGTGTCTTGGACAGGACAGTTCAGGGTCATAGGACCCGGCCACCCCATCCGGGCTCTGGTGGGGGATGAAGCAGAGCTGCCGTGCCGCATGCACCCGGGGAAGAACGCCACGGGCATGGAGGTGGGGTGGTACCGGCCCCCCTTCTCCAGGGTGGTCCATCTCTACCGCAACGGCCGGGATCAGGACGCCGAGCAGGCCCCCGAGTACCGGGGGCGGACGGAGCTGCTGAAGGACAACATGGGCGAGGGCAAGGTGACCCTCAGGATCCGGAAGGTCAGGTTCTCAGATGAAGGAGGCTTCACCTGCTTCTTCCGGGACCATTCCTACCAGGAGGAGGCCGCGATGGAGCTCAAAGTGGAGGGTGAGTGGTGCTCCGACCGCCGGGGCGGGGACTCCAGTCCTCCTCCCAGCTGACATGAGATCCCCCAACCAAGCACCTCAGTCCCGGGACAGGCATCACGTGCCTGGGAGGCTCAGTCGGATATGCGTCCGACTCTTGACTTGGGCTCAAGTCACGATCTCACGGTTTGTGAGTTCAAGCCCCAAGTCCGGCTCTCCGCGGACAGCACGGAGCCTGCTTGGGAGTCTCTCTCTCTCTCTCTCTCTCTCTCTCCCTCTCTCTCTTTCTGTTCCTCCCCCTCTCACTCTGTCTCTGTGTCTCTCAAAATAATAACTGAATAAACCTGAAAGAAAGGAAAAGAAAATACTGTTTCAGGACCACGCGGCTGGCTTTGAGGCCATTACGTACGTACATTGCTTGAATGATACAAGCAAAGCTACGATATGTAGGAAACAAACGCAGGACCTCATGGTTTGAGTGTAGATGTAGATACAGATGTATTGCAGTAAGATAAGAGAGAAAACCCATAAGAAAGTTCAGGGAATGTGGTTCACTTTGGGGGATGAGGGGAGAGGAGGGAGAACACAGTGAGATGCAAGCAAAGGGGAGACCATAATTTTCCACGTGATCATATTTATGCACCCGAATAAAAGAGCTTCTAGTATGTGGGTATGCAGAGAGAAAATTTAAGGAGTTTTTTTAAGTTTATTTATTTATTTTGAGAGAGACAGAGACAGCACAAGTTGGCGAGGGGCAGAGAGAAAGAGAGAGAATCCCAAGCAGGATCCGTGCTGTCAGCACAGAGCCCAACCTGGGGTTTCATCCCGCAAACTGTGAGTTCACCACCTGAGCCAAAATCATGAGTTGGATGCTTTACCAACCAAACCACTCAGGCACCCCTAAAGAAAAGTCTTTTAAAGGCCCTTTTGAAAACTTTTTTTAATGTTTATTTTTGAGAGGGACAGCAACAGAGTGTGAGCAGGGGAGGGGCACAGAGAGAGGGAGACACAGAGTCTGAAGCAGGCTCCAGGATCCCAGCTGTCAGCACAGAGCCCAACGCAGAGCTTGAACTCACAAACCATGAGATCGTGACCTGAGCCGAAGTCAGACGTTTAACCAACTGAGCCACCCAGGCGCCCCTAAAGAAAAGTTTTTTAGATAAAGAAAACCCAAAATAAAAAGCCTGAGAAATAGAGGCAGCAAAATCCAAAATAATTCATTTCTGATTATTTCGTGCCACCAAATGGGATTGTGAATAATCTGGAAGCTGGTCCGAGTGTTTGGAATGTTTTCCTGCATTTGTTATAAACAAAGGCGTCATTCCTAACGAGTCAAAATGACCAAACCCCAGTAGAATGAATCCCTCAGTGGATGTGTTTGTGGTGTTTCCTCAGACAAGGAACATCACTGAAAACCCCATGCTTGGCAAACGTGGTCCAGGTGGATAAGCAAACGAAGTGAGCGCGACTCCAGGAAGTGACGGCCGTGCCTTGAGCGCGACCCCTCCTCAGAGCCTCCTCTCCCCTGTTTGTATGACGGGTGACTCGGCATTTATTCTCTGGCGTTATCACAGGCTGGTGAAGACGTGGACAGGGTGAGGCAGAGAGAGAGGGGGCTTTCCTGTTGAAGAACAAAAATGTTTCAAGGGCCCGCGCTTCAGGCCCTTCCCCTCCTCCCCACCGGCTCTTCAGACAATCGTTTACTTTTGTGTGCTGTGCCGGGACCAGGAGGTGGCATTGTATGCACGATAACAAAGCACTGTTTCTGGAGAAGAGGCAGGGATGTGAAGATGGCTTTGTGAGCCACAGATTGTTGTGCACACAGCTGGTCTACTGGGGGGGGTTGTACCTGCAGGGAAGGGGAGTCTGCTGCCTTCCATCCTTCCCCCTCTTGTCTGCCTCCCCCACAGGAAAGGAAGGATGAAAACAAGAGAGAGAATGGGGGTGAGAAAGGAAGGAAGGGAGGGAGGGAGAGAGAAAGAAAGAAAGAAGAGAAAGAAAGGGAAAGAAGAGAAAGAAAGAAAGAAAGAAAAGAAAAGAAAGAAAGAGAGAGAAGGGGGTGAGAAAGGAAGGAATGGAGGGAGAAAGAAAGAAGAAAGAAGAGAAAGAAAGGGAAGGAAGAGAAAGAAGAAAGAAAAGAAAGAGAGAAGGGGATGAGAAAGGAAGGGAGGGTGGAGGGAGAAAGAAAGAAAGAAGAAAGAAGAGAAAGAAAGGGAAGGAAGAGAAAGAAAGAGAGAAAGACAGACAGAAAGAAAGAAGAGAAAGAAAGGGAAGAGAAAGAAGAAAAGAAAGAGAGAGAAGGGGATGAGAAAGGAAGGGAGGGAGAAAGAAAGAAGAAAGAAGAGAAAGAAAGGGAAGGAAGAGAAAGAAAGAGAAAAAGACAGGAAAGAAAGAAAGAAAAAGAAAGAAAGAAAGAAAGAAAAGAAGGGAAAGGAGAGAAACCAAAACCGCCTCGGGGGAGAAAGTTTTCCTTTGATCCTCTCATTCCAGCCCCCTCTCCCAGCCCAGAGTCCACAGGCCTCGGAGTCTAAAAAAAGACTGATTTACAAGTAAATGCGGGCCGCCTGCCTCGCCTGGGGAGCCAGGAATCTGAGAACCTAGGACTGAAAGGAAACCCCCTCCTTCTCCAGCCTTTTATCTCTTTCCAGCTTTATTTTCTTCTTGTCATTTTTGGTGGTTTTACTACTTGTCTCTGACCCTGTCTTTGAACTCTCCAGTGTTGAAAGTCGGGGGCACACGAAGCAGACAAATACTGCAGTGACCGCACCACCTTTCGGCAAGAATCGGCCGGCTTCCCACGACCCCACTCAGCCCCGCTCCCCAGGCGGATCCTAGGCGGTTCCTAGGCGGCATTATCAGCCCGTGGCTAACGGCTCGGGAATGTAGGAGAATGAGTAGGGGAGCAGCACGTGATGTGACTCGGGTCGTGAGCCCCACGTGCAGGTGGAGTTCACCTGGGGAAAACTATCACTCGAATGAAAGATAAATCAATACTCTTATCATATCTTCTAAAACTAACAAAAATTCCTTTATATCATCAATACCCACTCTGTGCTCGGATTCCCCCGACTGCCTCACAAACATATTTTCATGTTGCTTAGTTTGAGTCCGACCCCAACGGATGCACCGCTCGCCTGTGTCCTGTGGGGTCTCCCACACCGTTCATCACGTGGTCTGCCTGCACTTCTTGTGAACCAGGGAAGTTCACTCCGATTCCGGTTCGATTTTTCAGGCATTCATAGAGTCCTTACTGCTTCACTTCAGAAAGGCTGGTGTCACTCCCTTTCCTCTGTCTGTGGTTCTAACCCTGTGGGAAGGGACAGAGGTGGGCAAAGCACGAGCTGCTAACTAAATCACTGCAGCTGGCTGCTGGTGAGAACTTTGAGAGACGGACTGGTACTTCCTTCTGGTCAGCGTAGCAATACGTGCCAGCCTAACCTGCAGCTCCAAGGGTTTTGTTCCTAAGAAGCCTCCTGGACCAGCTGCCTGCGGTGACTTAGCCCCTACCTTTGACAGCAGGGTCTTTATCTGGCCCCCCAGAGGGGGTCGCAAGGAGAAAAGGGCTGGACCCCAGCCGGGCACACTGAGATCAGTCCGGCCCAAAGGGTCCCAAGGATCAAGATCCCAGGAAGGAAATGGTAGGTGGGAGCCAGAGGCCGGCCCTCCTACGGTCCTACCACATCCCTACTCATAAACCCTGTGGATGCTACTTTCTCAAACACTCCACAAGACGGGTTCTTAACCTTTCTCTATGTCACCCCCGCGGCCTCGAGGCCCGGCCCCGAGTCTTAGCTCGTTCTCAGAACTCTGCGACTGGCCTAGGGAACAGCCCTGCCAATCAGCAGCCCTTCCTGGAAGAAACCTGCCTTTCCTTTGAGGCCAAGCTCAGCTCTGCCATCTTCCTTGACCCCGGGAGACGCTTGTTCCTGGCCCGCTGGACGCACGCAGGCGCCGTGCTGGTGTTGGGCGTGCAGCCTGGTTCTGCCTTTCAGATCCCTTCTACTGGATCAACCCCGGGGTGCTGGTCCTGATGGCTGTCCTCCCCGTGCTCCTCCTGCAGATCTCGCTGGGCCTCGTCTACCTCTGCCTGCAGCACAGACTGAGAGGTACAGGCTGCACGGTGGGCTGTTGGGACCCTTCCCTGAACCCAGCTGGCCTCTAGAGCTTGGTTGACGGATGTGTGGTTTTGAGTGAGTTCTGGGTTCAAAACTCCACGATGACAAGTTTTACGTCTTGCCCGGTGCTTTCGTTTGTGTAACAGGACCTTGCATTTCCTTCTGAGGTAGGCCCGATGTAGGACGGCCCATTTTACAGAGGACGCACTGAGGCCCGGACAGGTTCGGTATTTACTGAGGCTGACCGCCTTGTAGGGGGCAGAGCTGGCCTCACCCGAACCACACCGGGAGACTGAGCTGCAGGGTTGGACGGGTCTGTGTCTGGAGGAGGGTTAGTAAGGACCCGCCACGTACTAGGTGCTCAAAACACTTCCTCCTCCTTCTCCGTCCCACACTGTCTGAGAAGTCCCTTTGTGCCCCGAGGGTCCGTGCAGAGCCTTCTCCTCCAGGTGTCCTCAAAGCCAACACACAGGACCCTGTCCCCCATCCCACCCCTGGGGAGGGCACGCTGGCAGCAGCAATGAAGGGGTCCTCTGTCCCCTTGAATTCGCCTGGGTACCCGGTGACCTCCATTCACGTGGCAGAGCAGGACCAGCCCGGGGTGGAAGCCGCCCGTCCACCCCAGGGGATATTGTGATGCAAAGCATGCAGTTGGGACCCCGCCTCTAAGTGCCAGTCCTCCTGAAGGTTTCCTTCCTCCCGTCCCCATTCAGACAGGAAGTGGCTTTAGATTTACAAAGTGACAGCCCGGAGGGCCCAAGAGGCCTCGGAACGGAGAACCTTCCTTCCGGGGGAGGGTCGACAGTGAAGCCAGGGCCCCCCCCCTCCCCGGCTGCCAGGGGCGAAAGGGGCCCCGTCCAATGCCAGCGCCGGCACTAAAAATGCTGCCTTTCTCTGTTTTAGGAAAACTTCGGGCAGAGATAGGTGAGTTTCAGTCTCGCTCCATCTGCCACCCCTCCCTCTGTTTTGGCCACTTTCTCTGATACCCTCCCGGTGCCCCCTTCACACGGAAAGGCTGTGGCATTTAAATTGCGCCAACTTGGCTTCCCCAACCTGCTGTCAGCCGGGGTGGAGGCAGTCCCTCCCTGTGTCACTAGAAACAGTTTTAAGTAACACAGGCTCATGTGTTCCCTTTCAGAGAATCTCCACCGGACTTTCGGTAAGTGCTGGGGCCCCGATTCCCCGGGTCACCCGGGTGATAAGAGGCCTGGCTCCTGGCCGGCCTCCTGTCCGCCCTCTGCCTCTCCTTCTCTCTCTGCGTAAGTCACATCTGTCTGCATGTAGGATTGGTGCTGACAGCAAATTCTTCTGTTCCGTTTCTGTCCCAAACGTGCTAATAGCCTTCCGTGCTAACCCGTTCTGTAGGAATCGCAGGGACTTTCTGCACATCACTTCCCTTTTCAGACATTACAGAGGGGAGGTAAGCCGATCTTTCGTACCTACACTTGAGGTCTAGTCGGGGAGGCGACAGAACTGACTGGAGAACAAGGTACTTACGTGTCACTGCCTGAGCTCACACGGTGGAAATGAGCTTTCCAGAGCACAGAACAAGCAACCGTACCTGACGGCTTCGGGAGACAGAAGCCACCAAGGCCTGACAGAACGCTGGCCCCTCAAGAACAGTCTCTGTCCTTTGTGTCCACTGCAGGCTGCCCAGGGCCTCGGGAGAGCGCCCGCAACAGAAGGGCCCAAACAGTAGTTGTGTGGACGTTGCAGAAATTGGAAGATGCCACAAGCAAAGCACAGGGCCCTGCTCTGAGCAGCCTTCCCGGCCGCGAGCGGGCAATCCCAGCATACAGGGCATCGCATCAGCGTGCAGGCCACACACACACACATGCACACACAGACACGCCTTTGCAACCCAAACAGGGAGGACCAAGATCTTTGTTTTGTAGGATTCATGCAGATTCTTTCTGTCCTGTGAATCTCCTCAGCATTCTGGCAAAGTCTAATGGACCCTTTTCCAGAAAAATGTTTTTAAACGTACACATAAACCATAACACAGAGGACTGCAAAGAGAACCACTGAATTGAAATACAGGGATCAAAATGTAAACACATTTGCATTTAGTAACATGTGATCTGTAATATAGTAATGAGTGTTTCTTTAAATAACAAAAATGCTTTAAATAAGAATGTAGCAGCAGGTCTAATAAGTTACAATTTCAAAACATTGACAAACATTTTGAGAATTCAGCAACAACCCCAATAGGAATGAAAGTCATCTGTGGTTTCCACCGGCGATAAAGGCACAGGTACTGCTGATGACATACTGCTTTTCTCCCCCAAGTTCACAAATGCTCTGAGCTCTCTGCAGACCCCTGTGGGTTCCTGGAGCCCAGGTTGAGAATGCTGACAATGAAAGGAGTGCGGGTGGGTGGGGCTCAAGGGACACACAGTCGTTAATCCCATTTGTTCTGTGACCCACCCAGACCCGCACTTCCTGAGGGTGCCCTGCTGGAAGATCACCCTGTTCACGCTGGTGCCGGTGCTCGGACCCCTGCTTGCCCTGGTCATCTGCTACAACTGGCTGCATCGGAGACTGGCAGGTGCACAGGGCCACAAGGGTGACCAGAGCAATGGGGCACCAGGTCATCCCCGAACAGGGAAATGGTGGGACCAGGGCTTAAGATGCAGGGAACCGGATTTTGTCCCCCCTGTGTCCCCAAGGCCAACCCCAGGCTCCTCAGGGACTATGTGGGGAGGGGGCCCGTCATCTTCCACCGGTCACCCATTTCTCTCTCTCTTTTTTCAGGGCAATTTCTTGAAGAGCTAAGTAAGTTTTCTTCCTTTCTTCCTTTTGTAAGCTGAGAACCAAAGGCCAGGAAGGCAGAAAAAGGAAGTGGGGGCAGCTGAGCGACCCCAAGGGGGAGGAAGGGGCCTCTCCCACGCACTGCCCAATTCCCACACTGTCCAGCAGCCACCTGGCACCTCACCTCCAAGACCAACCATGGAGGAGAGAGGCTTCGCCAGGGCTTTCCCTGTCCTCGGGTTTAATGGGTTGGTGATCGTAACCACTGACAGATTTTCAAGTCACTGTCTCCTCTTTCCAGGAAACCCCTTCTGAGCTGGACTGGCCCATGGGCCGGCCCTCAGGATGAGGATCCCCCATGTTGAACACTCATTGGCCTCCTCGCTGCAGGGACTTTCCAATCTGCGTTTCCAGGAATGCTCGGAGTTGCCAATGGGATTGCGTTTCCTTCTGTCGTGGCCTTTCTGTCCCCTCGTCTCTCCTGTCCTGTCTTCCGTCTGGAAGCCCCCTCTGGCCACAGCCAGGCGGGCGCTCCTCTCCCCGATGAGGTCACCTGAGCTGGACAGCGACACAGGCAGCAGGCTCTCAGCCTCGGACTGTGACCAGGACCCCCCTGTTGCACATTCCAGTGCTCTAACCTCGAAAATGGTGGTTGTTTCTTCCAAGATGCCAGTCCTGAGGGGCAGGGCAGAGAGGTGGAGGGCTGCGGGAAGGGGCAGGAAGGGCCCAAACCATGAGAGCTGAGTGAGCGAGCTGCTGGAGACCCTGGGGAGCCCGGACGTGGCCCGCAGCCCCCTTCCCTCCCGTCCGTCAGAGCCTCCACTGTTTTCTGCAACAATTACTACTTGATGGTCTGTCAGACACAAAGAAACAAGCAGGTGCTAAGTAATGATAATACAGGTTTCCGTGAACCACTGCTCACCCCTGTTCCTTTCTGCATTTCCCTCATGACCCCTCACCCCTTCCTGTGCCCGGAGGTCAGGACTAGGAAACGCAGGCGCACAGAACGGCTTCTTCTTCATGTCCCGAGACCCTCACGGCCTCACTTGCTTTCTCGGCTCTGCACCCCCTCTCCCCTCCCCCCTGCCCTCTCCTGGGGGCCCAGGGCCCAGATCCCGGGGCACAACCGGCTCCTTTCCTGCCAAAGGGGAGGTGTCTCGGAAGAAGCCAAGCCACTGGGCCAGGATCGCCCGGCATGCGTGGGGGCTGCCCAGACATGGGTCCTTGCCTTTGGAAGCCCCCCAGTGGCCCACGAGGCCCTCCTTGTCCCCGAAGCAGACGTCACAGACGGGGCAGCGGTACACCTGCTGCCTCCAGTGCGTGTGCTGGTGTCTGGCCAGCCCCGACAGGGACCCGAAGGCCTTGCCACAGCGGAAGCAGCAGCGTGGCTCGGAGACGTGGGCCTTGTGGTGGCTGGATGGAGAGGCTCTCCCGCTCAGCATCGGAGCGCAGTGAGGGCCAGAGGAGACCTGGAGTCCTGAAGGCTTCGCTGGGGCTCTGGTGTCAGGCTCTTGGGTCCCGGTCTCAGGCCCCGGGGTTGCCGTGGCCGGTGCCTGAGGCTTCACAGCGATCGCCTGCTTCCTGTCTGTAGGTGGCTGGGTCTGAGCTACAGGACCCTTGGTTGCAAATACAGGTTTTCGGGTCCTGGCCGCGGGCTCCCGGCTGCTCGCCTGGCTCCTGTCCAGGGGCTCCCAAGACAGAGTGCTGGAACCTGGAGGGCTCACAACATGCTTCCAGTCCCTGGCCACCGGCTTCTGGTTTTGGTGGGTCTTCTGGTGGCGTTTGAGCTCAGACTGGTCCCGGAAGCCCTTTCCACAGAGGGCACAGGAGTGGGGCCGGTAGCCCAGGTGCACACGGCGGTGACGGCTCAGCCCCGAGGCGTCGCAGTAGGTCTTGTCACAGAGCGGGCAGCAGAAGGGCCTCTCCCCCAGGTGCATGCGCCTGTGGTAGCTGAGGTCCCTGGGGTTCCGGAACGACCTCCCACACTGGCTGCAGCTGTTAGTCTTGTGGGGATTGTGCACAAACTGGTGGCTGTGCAGGTTGGAGCGCTTCCTGAAAGTCCTGCCACACACGTGGCAGGGGAACGGTGGCCCGGCCTGGGGGGCTGAACACCCAGGGGCCCTGGGCCTGGAACCCACGGGGGCACAGGGTCGTCCTGAGCCTTTGCAAGCAAGGGGGACCTCCTCATCTCTGCCCCTGCTGCTTGGACTCCCTTCTGGAAGCTCCTGCTTCCTGCTTCCTGCAGTGGGGGGGGGGGGGGGTGGGGCAGGTTAACAAGACCCACTCACCAGAGGGCCCCTGGCCCGCCCTCCCTCCCTCTCCTAGTCCGGGCCTCACAGGCTAGAGCCAGAGCAGACCCCTGGGTTTCCAAATTCAAAGCAAATAAAAATTTTAAAGTGGAATCTTCCAGTAAGATCAGAGATCAGAACTTTGGGCTACACCTACATTTCTGGAAATCCACTTTCCAGAAGCTCCCACTGACTCCTATAGGTGACCTCATGTGTCATATAAACGGGGACACCAAAGTGAAGGGTGGTGCCCTCACTACTCAAGCTGGGATGGGAGGCGCGAGCCGGAGCATGCGGTCAGCACAAGTGTCCGCTGCGTGAGCTCAGCACCGAGCTCATGTCCCTTCCTGTCTGCTCTCTCGGAAGGAGCGTAAGCAGTCTGTGTATGGCCCAATCCTAGAGACTCCAGATGCTCGCTTGTCCCAAACAGTTTAGGTATTCCTCCGGAGCCACGGGCGTGAGCGAATGGCCCCAGCTCTCCTGGAAGGATGCGGGCTGGGGGAGGGTGCCTGAGCCCTGGCGCCCTGGGTCAGCTTCCCAGCCACCCAGGGCATGTCCTGGCCCCTACCTTCCTCCCGCCTTCGCCTTCGCCACACTTACCTGAAGGGAGGCCTTCTCCATTTGGGGGCTGGAGCTGGAGCTCAGTCCTCCACTGTTCTTCTTCAAGCTTCGTGACCAGATCTGGGTTAGACAGAAAGATGCCGACTTGGGGGTGGGAAGGAGAGAAGGTTGAGGCCCCAGGCCTGGCCCTTTCCTATCCAATGGGAACAACAGGCTACCTCCTTCCACATCCTTGGTTTAAGGACCACAATGTGGGACACTTAGGTGAGGAGGAGACCCCTAGCAAAGTCCCCGGCACACGACAGGAGCAACTCAGTCAACACTGCTCAGATAAATGGGTACATTTTCCAACTGTGATCAAGTTACAAGTATTATCTTTGCCTTCATAAAGGCTTTTATTTCTTCTTTTACCCCAAGCTTAGTGACTTACACCTTTCACACCTGTAAGGTAAGGAAGATATGGGGTCAGTAAAGCCAACTGGGAGCTGCCTGCTGAGGGAAACCAGATGTCCCAAGAGCCCTGTGAGCCCCAGGCTCTCACCTACAGACATCAGGTTTCTGACGGTCTCTGACATAACGTCCTGGTACAGGGCCCTCTGACTGGCATCTAGATACATCCACTCCTCCTGGGTGAAGTTCACTGCCACGTCCTCAAAGGTGACTGGCTTCTGGAAGAGCAGGAGAGACTCAGGGAGTCTGTAATGAGACAGGCATCCAAGGATGCGGCTTAAAAACTGAGGGAAGGGGAATGCCCACTGGCTCAGTCAGGAGAGTGGGTGACTCTTGATTTTGGGGTTCTGGGTTTGCACCACATACTGGGTGCAGAGATATCTTAAAAAAAAAAAAAGAAAGAAACAAAACCATGGAAGGGGGGCAGAAATAGGAAAAGACCAACGCAAAGCCAGCAACATTGATCTAACAGAAAGGAAGGCGGGGCCCTGGGTGGCTCAGTGGGTTGTGTGTCCGACTCTTGATTTTGGCCCAGGTCATGATCTTATAGTTGGTGAGATCAGTCCCCACGTCAGGCTCTGCACTGACAGTGAGGAGCCTGCTTGGGATTCTCTCTCTCCTCTCTTTCTGCCCCTCCTCTGCTCAGGTGCACATGCTCTCTTATGCTCTCTCTCTCAATATATATATATATATATATATATATAGAGAGAGAGAGAGAGAGAGAGGGAGAGAGAGAGGCGAGAGGGAGAGAATAGAGAGGAGGGAAGAAAAGATGTGTGTGTGTGGGGGTGGGGTAGGGGGCACATACGCTGAATATACAAAAAAAGCGAACGTAGACAAAAAGGGCCGTCACTCCCCGATTTCTAGGAAGGGCTCCTGGGTGGGGTGGAGGCTCGGACAGTCTGAAACTCCACTGGACCACAGACGGGGACCACAGATGGAGACCACAGACTGGGGACAGACGGAAGTACTCCAGGGTGCGGGACAGCCCCGCCCTCCCCACCTGGGGGTCCTCACCTGCACCCACGCCCTCCACCTGTACTCTCTCCGTGCGGCTTCCTGCTGGGCGTCTTCCTCCACCCGAGGGAGCAGTTTCTGCACACACTGGATGGGCTTCTCCATGGTGTCTGTTTCCGGCTCTCTCCCCTCCTGGCCCGGCCCCCCAGGCTGGCCGCACTCCTTCCCGGGGCTTTTGGTCTCCGGGAAACGCAGCAGATGGAGGGGCTCTGCAGACGCCTCCGGCTTCGGCATGGCTTCTCCAAGGCCAAGGTCTCTGCCCCGAGGGGCTGTCGTCCGGTGTGAAGTCCCCTCTTTCACAACGCAGCACACCTTTGGTTCAGGCTTCAGAGGCCGGTCACCAGGGCTCAGCCACCAGCGTCCAGGGACACCAGGCTGAGGCTCCGAAGACACCGGCCCTCGGTTCCTGCTCCGAGCCACTGGCTGGTGCCCACCTCTAGGAACCTGCGGTCAGAGGGAAAGAAGACGAGGCAGCAAGAGGGGAACTGAGTGACCACAGCGTCTTCTCTGGACCACAGGACCCTCTCCACACGGCCGGGATGTGACAATCACCCACGCTAAGGAACCTGAATCCCAGAGGTGCCTGCAAGCTTGGCCCCAGCACAGTTGTGTTGGAAGCCTCTGCACCACTGAGGAAATGGTTCCCGGGCAGCACAAGCTCTGGATGGGTCACAAACCTCTTGTGCAAGCCCCCGGCCCCCAGTTCCCCTCCACCCACCCCCCGACTGCGCCCTTGGCCCAGCAGAGCCCACCGGCAAGGCCTGGCTTCCCTGCGCTGCATGAGCGGTGGGAACAGCATCTGCTGCGGTTCAGGGAAGAGGCCCCCTGATCGGCCCAGCACTGACCACATCCACACCCTCGGAGGGGAAGGAGGCCGGCTGGGGGAGGCTCAGCACACCTCGCGGCCCGGGTCCTGCCCTCCCAGGAGGCAGATCCCCCGAGGGAAGTGTCGCCAGCTCCCTATCCCCAGGCTTCACCCTGTCTCTCTCTCGACCCCCAAACCGTTGTCTGTCCCACAGCAATTCTGCCAGCGACCCAAACCCGGACTCACCCGCCAAGCTACAGCTGGTGAGCTTTGGGCCCTTGAGGCCTCGAGGCAGGCAGAGCCCCTGCACGCGCCCCCCCCCCCCCCAACTGCACTTGTTCCCCCACCGCCCGCCCCTGCATGCGCCCCCAGCTCGGCCCTCCAGAACCCTTTCCGGCCCTTGCCCAGCCCTGCGACCTCGGGGTGAAGCCTCCCACCAGCGGGGAACAACACAGAAGGCTCAGCGCCATGTGGCACAGCATGTCCCCTTAACTCCCCCCGGCGGGGGCTGAGGAGGTCCCCCCATCCACCCAGACCGCACTGAGCAGGCCCTGATGCCCCAGCACCGCGGGCCACACCCGGACACCCAGGTTTCCCCTGGGGTCCCCGCGGTGCGGAGCTCCTCCAGGGTGAGGGGCGCGATGCCCGCCGGCCCGCTGAGGTCTGGGCAGACGAGTGAGGGACAGAGACCCCGCATGTGCCTCTATCCACGCGGGCTCCACACCCCCCCGCCCCACTCACCCACCGCGCACTGGGGACGGGGACTCCAGGGCGTGGGGCGCCCCCGAGCCCGCCGCCCTGCTCCCCCAGCCAGGCTCCACAAGCCCACGGCCCGGTGGCCCAGCCAAGGTCAAGGGTTCACCGTCTGAGAAGCCAGAAAGGAAGAGAGCCCGCCCCCTCAGCAGCCCACCCTCCCACCCGCAGTCACCGTTGGTCCCACCCAGCACCGGGACCTCGCCTCATTCCCAACCTTCCTTTGCTCTTGAAAAAAGAGGATTAAATGATCTCTGATTAAAACTCACAACCTCCAACCACCATCTAGAGCCCAAAGGAGAAAAACGAGACCCACAGGCCGCCAGAAGGAGAGGTGCAAACACAGGTAAACAGCATCATAGAAAAATGAAGGCCAGGTGCCTGGAGGCTCAGTGGGGCTGAACATCCGATCTGGGCTCAGGTTGTGATCTCTAGCCTGTGAGTTCAAGCCCCCAGTAGCACTCTGTGCCGACAGCTCGGAGCCCAGAGCCTGCTTCGGAATCTGTGTCTCCCTCTCTCTCTGCCCCTCTCCTGCTTGCACTCTGAATCTCTCTCTCTCAAAAATAAATGAACATTAAAAAGATTTTTAAATAATAAAATAAAAAGAACAATGATGGCAAAGGGCAAATCACACACGGGGACTTCAACGCTGGAGCCCGGGGAGCAGAGGACCCTGTGGCGTGGGACTCTGCTGGCCTGGGCCACTTACCCTGACTCAGTTCAACCTTCTCAAGTGGTATCTCTCTTTTTTGCAATCAGTCCAACAGATACCACATTTATTTTCTCCACTCGATTGGCACTTATTCCATTTTGTATTACTATCATCTTTTATGTTTCACATCGGCACGGGCTTTACAAAGTACTTTTGTAAACATGGCCTCCTCCACTGAATCCTTAAAACATCCCCTTAGGTAGACTAGTTACTCTGGCTGTACAGGTGAGAAAGGGTCCCAAAGCCCGCCTGCCGCTGCACTGGGGCCTGAAAGCAGACGCTTTGCTCCCGGTCTCCAGGGCCAGCACTGTGTGGCTGGCAGGCGCCCAGCCTTAAATCTCTTCCAGGAGCCCCTGGGCACACACCATCCCAGTCTGCCTGCAGAGTCAGATAGGCTGCTGGGGGTGGGGGCTGGGCGGGAGGGAAAGTGGGAGGGGCTCCTGCGGACTTGCCGCCATCCTGAGGCCAGGGGAAGGGCTGCCTAGGGTGCTTTCCATTAAGCCTGAGAAAACAAAAGCAGCCTTTCAATAGACAGTATCTGACCCTGCACGTGCACAGACATGCCTCTCTTTCCTTGCTCGAATCCCAGCCCTGGTTACACGTCACCTCATTTGGAAAACAAGGCAGCTGGAACCCAGACCATAGTTTGCCACTTTGATCTGATCCTCAAGTCTTTGGGGGTCAGCAAGGAGACAAGGGAATGAATGAATAGGGAGTTCGTGCCGTGCGTGTATTCAACACGCACTGGACCACAGGTTTGGGGAGGGGGTTGGGAGAACCCTAGTCTTGGTCACCAGCAGCACTCAGTGCTGTGGACGCTCAATTGAGTAGCAGGAGTGTATAACCTGGACAGAGAGCAGCACCGGATGCACCATGATGAGAAGAAACCAGGTAGGGGAAACCAAGTTAGCTCTGCTGACAGAGGCAGAGGAACATTCTGAAATGTGGGGAGGGGTGGGACAGGGGCAACAGCAATGTGGAACAAGACAGGACGCAGACACTGAGGTTCAACAGGTGTGGAGAGAAGGACTGGGAGGAGGACTGGAATTGGGGCCACCTCTGTGCATGGAGCCTGGGGCCTGGGTTTGGTACAACTGAAGGCTGACGAGAAGGGAACAAGGGAGAAACCCTTCTGCTTCTCATCTGTGTGGTTCCAAACACCAACACAAACCCTTGAGCTGAGCACCAGCCTGGTGACGCAGACCCTGGTCTGGAATCTAGCAACAACCAGGACGCCATTTTGGTAGCCGCCTTTGAGGATTTAGTGGAGGCCATGTTTACAAACAGATTTTGCAAACTGTAAAAGCCCGTGCCGACTTCCTGGTTCTCGGTCTATAACCACTGCCCGACCTCCTCGTTCACACACAGGCAATAAAGTGAAAGACCTCTGCACCGATCTAGCAAGCTGTGGCAAGCACTCTGCCAATGGAGCCACTGTTGGGGAAGCTCATCCAGAGGACGTGACCAATGGCTGACCAGAGAGCAGGCCCTGGGCAATCAGAGGGTCCTCACTTGCTCCCTGTCCTTGGGATGCACTCACAAGGGGGGGCTGTTTCAGGGACACAGTCTTGAGGGAGCAGGTGGTGTTGACACCACGTGGATTGAATACATGACCAAACCCAGTCAAGGTCTCTATATAAACTTTTAGATTCTGGTGGACAGGTGTGTGACCACCCAATACTAAGTTCATATGTGAGTCCCTTGCTTATTAAAACTGCCACCTACCAACCTGGAGTGGCCTGCCTTTTTCTTCAGTCACTCCTTGCCCTCCATGTATGGTGGCCTGTTTCAGATCCCACTCCCCACCCCCACCCCGCCGAGGAAAATTCCTGAGGTTTCAAACCAACAGCAACAAGTCTCTGTGACTGAGGATCTTGCTGACAAAGGCTCTAACCCAACAGTGGCACCCTCAGTTTTGGACCCACCACCTTCCTGACATGGTCACTGGATACATTCCTTTTGAAAGGAAGATTCACTTTGTTATTGGGCTCCTGTTAAAACTAAACACCTGACCCAAGGAAGCTTGGACATTTTGGCTTCATAGTCACATTTGCGGGTTGGTCAACTTGGACTCAACTTCTCACCAAGTGGGAGGGATCTGATAAGCCCTGCTTGTCACAGGGGGATGGTACATTTAGGGGTGCAGCTGGCCTGGCCCAAATGTCTCAGTTCTACGTGGAAAAGTGGCAGATGTCCCTTTGGGGAGGATTTATCCCCCAGTCTGCCATCTGAAGCAAAGTGCTGGCTCAGCAGCGCTCTCAGGCCACCGGACCTGGACCACTGGGGTTCAGTGAAGCTAGAACCCAGTGCTGGCTCTGGCTGATGCAGACATTCAGCCTCAGAGCCAGTTACTCACAGCCGGACATGGAGGCTGTCATTCTACTTGGGGGGCAGAACTCAGGGCCATTGTCATGGCTCTCACCAACAGATCAGCCTTCCTGTAATTCTACTGACCCTTGGGCTGTGCCAATGGCCTAGCTATTCGGTCGGGCACTTGGAAAGCTACGCTGGTTACAAATCTCTCCTTGGAGAGAGAAATAAAGCCAACTGCTGACCTAACATCTGAGGAGCCTGTTGTCTGATGAGACGGGCCTGGAATCAATGTGCTGAGGGAGAATCACCCCCATTGCTGCCTGGATCCATCATCATCCCGGATGCAGCAAGACGTGCACCATCATCGACTGGGCACGAAGTAAAGGGTCAGGATCTGATTTGGACTTGTGACTATTGCATTTGTCTCGCAAGGAGGGAGGCCACATAGCAAGGGGCATTTTCCACACCTGCTCCTGGCAGATGGAATTGATTGGATCTCTGACCTTCTCTGAGAGCAGTGGTGCCTCACCACTGCTGACACTTTTTTAGGGTACATGTTTCTTTTCTGGTCCAATCAACCTACTCCAGCAATAGCACTGTGGCCCTTGAAACTAATCTGCCTCATGTTTTGGCTTTTCATACCATTTTTAGTCTGACAATGGTGTGCTTTTTATTGTAAAGCCTCTTGACAGTGGGCTGATACTCAAGGTAATTAGTGGATCTTTCATGCTTCCTACCACACCATTCACAGGCTGAACAGCCTTCTCAAAAGTTGACTGAAAGGGATGTTTTTTAGTCTTTTCCCCTCACCTCCTCCTAGTCTGCCTTAGTAAGGCAGCTTTGGTCTCCCTGTGCTGCTATCCCCCAAAAGCATAATCTCGTCTTGGCTACTTCCTGAGTAATGATCCGGACAGGTTATATAGACCGGTTTTGGAAATTCCTGGACACGATGCTTCTTTCTTTTCCCTCACAGCCTAATGACACCCCCAGGCTGGCCAGGCTGGTACCTCCCCTTGGCAGCAGCCCAGCCAAAAGAGGGAGGGGAGGCGCTAAGAGATTCAAACTTATTCTGGCTCAGTACTAGGATTCTGGGATTTACTTGGTCCTAGATTATAAGGGTAATGACCGCTTGATTGAATACATTGCTCACTAAGTCCCAAGGCCCCCACACACATAATGGATTTCCATACATTTTATAAAAATGTTCTTGTTTTGGGGCGCCTGGGTGGCTCAGGCAGTTGAGTGTCCAACTTCAGCTCAGGTCATATCTCACAGCTTGTGGGTTTGAGCTCCGCATTGGGCTCTATGCTGACCGGTCACAGGCTGGAGCCTGCTTCAGAGTCTGTGTCTCTCTCTCTGCCCCTCCCCTGCTCATGTTCTCTCTCTCTCTCTCAAAAATAAATAAACATTAAAAAAAAAAAATGTTCTTGTTTCTCCTGTTGAAACAGGAAAGGATTCTGATTGGTGCCACTCAGGTCACATGCCAACCACTATAGCCGACCACTGGCTACACTGATGTCAATCACTATTACAAGAGAGTAGGGTGGTACAGTTGGCTGGGACTGGGGGGAAGCAACTGTGTAAGACAAGGAGGGTGGGATTTCGCTTACCAGAAAAAGAGAGCTTGGACAAGCAAAAAGGGACAGACCCCCACACTTACAGAACACAACTTTACATGTATAAAATATGTATATAAACATAAAAGAATATCTGGATATGTTACATGTGCATCCCAGAAAGTTTGAGAAATATCTATTGGCTAAATTTCTTCTTCCTGTCAACAAAATTCTATGTCAATATGGATTGACACAGATATGGAGACTTTAGATAGTTCATTCTTAACTAAGTCAGGATATATTAATCACCCTGGGTTCAAGAAGTGTTCATGATTAAATGAAAAAATTGTTTGATGCATGGCAGACACTTAATAAGTGTTATATCTCCCCTGCACCACTATCCTTCTAGTCTCTATGATGTTACCAACAAAAACATGATTTTTGATAGGTGAGGTACAGCTTACTCACTATTTGATTTGGCAGTAGGTAACAGGTAAATTTTAGAAAGCCTATGCTAGCACGGCATTGCTGACCTACTTACCATCCTCCACGAGAGGTAAGATGTACCCTTGTTCGGCCTTATTCTGTTTTGTGATGCTAACGCAATGGAAGGCTTTATAATCAGACCCACATAAAACAACACGCCAATCTTGTAAACCTTACATCCTGAAGCACTTTAACCTCATGGCTAAAGTCACTATCAGACATGCTTCAATGAGTTCAAAGTCTTATTTCATATACCTGACTCAGTAGGAGGGTTATTGTAATTGTCTGCTTTGTCTCCTGCCCCTGTAACCTTACAACCTGTTTCTGTTTTGGGCTTCCTTAACCCTCAACTATTGGTTGCCCATCCCTGGTGGAATCCAAGATGGCAGTTCAGTTTTGTCAACCTTTCTACTCTTAGTCTGGTCTCTTATCCTGAGTATTCCAACTGTTCACTTATCTGGTTCCTTTGGCCCCAACTCTGGTTCCTTGAATGGGCTCCCCTGGTTCCCTGCCCATCTCCTATTCCTCAGGATTATTGATTTCCTTGCCCTCCTGTTTCCTAAGGACGGGATTCCAGCACTCAAGGTGTCGATGCTCCTTCCATGCTGTCTTTGCTGCCAATGCCTGTCAGGTCTTGTGTCTGTTGTTGGCACCTTCCCTTTTTTCCACTCCACCCTTAAATGTCCATTGAATTTAGCTGCATGGAGCTCTTTGATGACTCAGTGAAAGGGGGCCTGGAGAAGTGATGGGCAGAGAGGCCAGAATGCAGGCAGCTGATACAGACTTTTTAAGGGATGTGGCTTTGAAGGACTGCAAAGGACTAGCACAGCTGACTTAGATGGGAGAGAGCTGCGGGTACCTATAGGTCACTCAGAGTGATCCAGTTGGGAGGGAGCAGTCAGATATAGAGGGAGAGAGAAAGAAGAGGTGATAGCCTGAGGTTGTGGGGACGCAGAGATGCCATTTTCCACTGTGAGAACAGAGAGAGAGAGAGAGAGAGCAACAGTGAGCGGAAAAAGAGAATGAGCACATACACGAAAAGATGCAGAAACAAGAGTTGGCAGGTATGCTTACTGCCTTGGCTCTAGTCTCTTGTAAGGCCCAGTGGTTTGAGAGACTTTAAAAATTTAAGATACTTTCTACAGACTTTTTTTTTTTTCTTTATACTCACCCAAGTAAGTTTCTAAGGCTTGCAAGCAAGAAAATTTGACCATGACATTGCTGATCTCAACTCATCAAAATTTTCAGCATTCTTTTTTTAAAGTTTCTATTTACTTATTTTGAGGGGGGTAAAGGGCAGAGAGAGGGAGAGAGAGAGAATCCCAAGCAGGCTCCTCACTGTCAGCACAGAGCCCGATGTGGGGCTTAATCCCATGAACTGTGAGATAATGACCTGAGCCAAAATCAAGAGGTGGACGCTTAACCAACTGGGCCACCCAGGTGCCTCCAGCATTATTTTTTTAAAGTGTGAGTATGGTTGACACACGATGGTACATTAGTTTCAGATGTACAACACATGATTCAACAACCCTATGCCTTCTGCTGTGCTCACCACAAACGCAGCCACCATTGGTCACCATACAATGCTATTACCATAGTCTTGACCATATTCCCTGTGCTTTCATCCATGTGACCAACATTATTTCTACAGGGCAGACTCTTGACCTGAGCTTATTATAAGAAACTCCAGAGTCCCTAGTATACTTGGAACCCACCACTCAAGACTTGTTTTTTCTGTCTCTAAACAGCTCACCTGGCCTCCTGCTACACACAGAAAATAAGCCCTGTGAAGGAAACACCTTTCTTCACATATGTGTATTTTTTCCCTGTGCCTTACCTCCTTGGAATTTCTGCCACATCTGCATGGGGAAAACTTGGGGGGAAAACAGTATCAGCTGGGGGTACTCCTCCAGTAACAAGTTTCCTGGTTTTCTTATCTTCTTGAGATACAACTTATCAATCCATCTGATGCATTTGTCGGGCGTCTTTGGTTTTGGAGAGAAATTATCACTGTAAAAACGTAATCACGTGGAGAACCCTAACAGTTTGCAACTACACCGTTTGCACACAGCCACCAAGTCTGCTGCTTGGGCTAAACTTACCCAAGTATTGGAAAATACCAACATTCACAAACTATTCAGTGGCCCTCTCTTGGCAATTGCTCGTCAACTCAGAAATCATGAGGGTACGGTGATCAAAGGCCACCTCCCCAAGACCTGACTCCACCGGTCTTCCTTGTTCTCCCAACAAAATGCATGCTTCTGCCACTTTCTGAAGGCTTGCATTAGGCTGCTTCACTGTTACCAAAGTCCTGTAAGTACAAGTAGTGACTGTTTTCATAAAGGCCAAAATCCTCTTCAGGTTTTTTTCAGTTAGGGAGAACAAGTGCTCACGCAGGTCTTTTGTAAAAACCAAGTGGTGTGACAGGAGCATTTGGAAAACAGGGCTTACTCTTTGTTTATGTCATGTCAGCTGATGTAGGTTCCGCAGCAATGCTCTCGGCTGGGAGGGGACGCCTGCATCCTTTGTGCAAGGGATCACCCCATAATGACAGTGGAGTGGGGCACATGTGCAAGGGACCGGGGAGGCTTCTCAACCAGCTGCACTTTAGATCCACGTGGGGCTGGTTACCATCAGAGATGTACCAGTACACATCCCTATCAACTTTTTTTTTTTCCTGGCTCCAGCCTGTTTTCTGGTGACTTCTCCTTTGAATACTTCTGGCTGGATGAGAACTGTACTCTCATGCCTTTTTGTGCCAACAGCTATATTCTTTGTGACATTTCCTGATCCATTTTCATCTTGTTAAAACTCAACTTTTCCCCTCAATTTCCAAGCCCATTTTTTTAAATGTTTATTTATTTTGGGGGCGGGGGAGAGGCAGAGAGACACAGAATCTGAATCAGGCTTTAGGCTCCGAGCTGTCAACACAGAGCCCGACACGGGGCTTGAAGTCACAAACTGTGAGATCATGACCTGAGCAGAAGTTGGACGCTTAACTAATGACTGAGCCACCCAGGTGCCCCTCCAACCCTATTTTAATGAAGTGTGGATGCCAGTGATATCAGCACAAACACTGAATGGCAGATTCTTAATGCTATTGTATTAATTCAGTAATCTCCACGTTCTTTTGCCCATCCTTGTTCTTCTGCACGTCCCAACTGAGCCGGACTGCTGCTGCACAATCCCCACCTGTCCAGACAGGGAAGCTCTTCCTGGCTGCAGGCACCGCGCTAGCCTTCACCCAGATCCACTCACGTGTGGGTCCTGTGCACCTGCTGTTCCCTGGGCCCACGTGCTCTTTCTCATCTGCTTATCAAACTTCTCCCCTTCAGCACGAGCGTCCACCTATTCCGTAAAGCTGTAAAGCTTCACGAAGGGGCTCTTTAGCTCTAGTCCAAAGGGCCAGGCAGTCCTTCTTCACAGTTTCTGAGGCACTTAGATGTTTCTATTAGCTTTATTACTTCTGTACTAGGACTATCGATCTCCATCTGGACCATGAGATTGCAAGCTCACACGATGAGGAGGACCCTGCCCTACCCACCCTTCCATCAGTCAGTCAGCACAGTGTGGACTAACAAGATTCAGTACGTGTGGAATGAATCAGTCAATGGGCCTCCAGTGTCTCGCATCTCCTCTGAAGCCACGGAGTGCTCAGGGCCGGAAAGCTGGACTGCTGTCCCACAGACAACAGAGAACTGCTAGAGGTCCTGACCAGTGTCTCCAGGGATGTGAGCTCCCTGTCCTCCTCCTCTGGGAACCCTTTTATCCAGACTTCAGTGAAACTTTATGATGATGCCAGGTGCCTTCAGAAGAGAAAATGGGGGTGACCTTGTCTGGAAAGCATCAAAGATAGTTCTGGAGAGGGGATAAATAAAATCATGAATGTTACTGAAGGGTATTAAAAAACAAATTAAGGTATTTTAGTACCTCAAATAAAATGTAAGAACAAAGAAAGACTATGTTAATGCACGGACAGGACCTAAGAAGGTAGAGTGGCACATCATCAACTGTTCCTGTATTTGGGGGCTTGGCCCTCTTGGACACAGCTGTTTCCAGCAGTTAACAAATGTCCTTCCTTCTTTCAACACATATTTGAACAGACTCTACAGAACAGGCCTGCGGGCACAAAACCAGTGGAATGAAAACAAGCCCCAGGAACAGGCTTGTCATGTGAAGGTCCCACAACCTAGATGCCCTGGAGATTCCTGCACACTGTGCCCCAGAAACACGCTTAAAGAAAATGTTTACAGAAGTACTATTTGTAGAATAAAAAACACAAAAACAGGGGCGCCTGGGTGGCTCACTTGGTTGAGCGTCCGACTCTTGATTTCAGCTCAAGTCATGATCTCTTGGTTCATGGAACTGAGCCCAGGTCGGGCTCCACACTGACCTTGGGGAGGCTGCTTGGGCTTCTCTCTCTACCCCTCCCCCACTCACTCTCTCTCAAATAAACGTGAAAAACCCCCACAAAACCAAAAATTGGAAATGACCTCAACAATACAGCAGGTAATTAAGATGTGGTATATTCATGTCATGGAATGAACTACCCAAGAAGTATACACTTAGATGGTGGAGATTCAGGGAACAGACCGTGTAGAGCTCGTGAGGCTCGTGGAGATGAGTCACTCTGACGCACCCCCAGCACCAGGAGACTGGGGAGGGGAGGAGGACAACCAAGGAGCCTCAGAAGGGAAACCAGTGAGGCTGGAGAAAACCCAGGAGACATGTTATCCAGGAAGTCATGCAAATCAGAGGCGCCTGGGGGCTCAGTCCGTTGGGTATCTGACTTCTGCTCAGGTCATGATCTCGCAGTTGGTGAGTTTAAGCACCACGTGGGACACTGTGCTGATAGCTCGGAGCCTGGCGCCTGCTTGGGATTCTGTGTCTCCCTCTCCCTCTGCCTCTTCCCTGTTCATGCTCTGTCTCTTTCAAAAATAAATAAATGTTAAAAATTTTTAAAAGACGTGCTTCAAAGAGGAAAAAAAGAAAGGAAATGAAATAGTGTTTCACATCAACATGGGTGAATTAAAAAATATTACTGAACAAAAGTAAATTATATAATTTTCATCTATATACATGCCATAAACAGGTAACTATGCACAATTATGTCAGTTAGGAATACATACATAGATGACGAAAACTATAGAAAGGTGTTAATTACCACAAAATTCAGGACAGTGACTGCCTCTAGGGATGAGGGAGGGGTGTAAAGGGGAGCACAGGGGGTTCCAGGTCTCAGCCTCAGCAGTGGGTGCCTGGACATAGACATTTTCATTTGTATATTCATTTTGTACTGAGAAGACGAAAGAATACGGAAGAAAAGCATTAAGTGTGACTCATGATTCATGGTTGCTTGGGGCAAAGATGGTTGTTCACACACCGTTCAAGGAGATGAAAGGTGAGTTATGAGGTAGACGTGGCGGAGTCAGGTCTGGCCAAACTGAGCCCTCTTACCGACTTTTACTCTGAGATGGATGAGCCGTGAAAGTGCCTTGCAATCACCAGCTGCTTTTACACTAGATTTGGAGGAGAAAGAGGGAGGCCGACCTCACCGTGGCTAGCACTGAAAACCTTCATGGTAAACAATCCCTTACAGTTATGTATTTCTTTAAATGTTTATTTATTTTGAGCGAGAGAGAGAGAGAGAGAGAGAGAGAGAACGGGGAGGGGCAGAGAGAAAATCCCAAGCAGTCTCCACGCTGTCAGCGCAGAGCCCAACGTGAGGCTCAATCCTATGAACTGTGAGATCCTGACCTGAACCGAAAACAAGAGTTGGACACTTAAGCAACCAACTGAGCCACCAGGTGTCCCTGGATTTTTTTTTTTTTGTTTTTTGTTTTTTTTAATTTTTTTTTTCAACGTTTTTTATTTTATTTTTGGGACAGAGAGAGACAGAGCATGAACGGGGGAGGGGCAGAGAGAGAGGGAGACACAGAATCGGAAACAGGCTCCAGGCTCCGAGCCATCAGCCCAGAGCCTGACGCGGGGCTCAAACTCACGGACAGCGAGATCGTGACCTGGCTGAAGTCAGACGCTTAACCGACTGCGCCACCCAGGCGCCCCCTTTTTTTTTTGTTTTTAAGTAATCTGTACACCCAACGTGGGGCTCGAACTCATGACCCTGAGATCAAGAGTCACCTGCTCCACTGACTGAGCCAGCCAGGTGCCCCTACAGTTGTGTACCAGGTTGCTTTTCAGTCCCACTCAACTCAAAGGACTTACCCTAGCCCTACTGATTGGGGTTTCTAAGTTGGACAATACACCCTGTTACAAGGCTGAGGGTCCGCCACTGGGACATGGTGACGCAAGGCCAGAAAAGGCGAGGGCAGTGTGCAGGAGGCACAGCTGGGAGGTGGCTATCATGCTGAGGAGCAGCAGTGCAGGACAGCCCCATCACTGAGGGATGCATGCAGCAGGCACAGGAGGGGGGCATCAGGACCCCCACAGCCGAAGGGTGACACTCCCCACGGTGTGCATTTTCCATGTCTCTGATTCTCTACTCACCACCTCTGAACCCCTACTTTCCCAACTTTTAGGTATCTGGGAAGAAAATGAACTGAAAATGAAATCAATAAATTTCATTCTGCTTGGCTACCGAAATTCCCACTAAATGCATAAATTTGTTTTCTGAGTTATCAATGAGTGTTCGAGGACATCTGTTTGAGAGAGAGTTTGCTTTACCTCTGAGTGGATCCAATGCTGGGAAGATGTTGCTTTCATGGCCACGTGTGGAGCTGGAGGCAACCTGAGAAACCACTCCCCTCCCATGGGCTCCCTCCTTGCTCAGCTGGGCTTGGCCAGGTGCCCTCCTTTGCACAGGGCCTGTGCACGCCTCCAGCATCACCCAGGCCACGTTGTGAGTGGGGAGTGGTCTATGCCATTACTCGTGAACCAATCAAGGGCAGGGATCTCTTTTCATTCACTCCCAGTAACTAATAATACCTGGCATATAGGAGGCTGTCAGAATTAAGTTCCTCAAACAAACAAAACTGTAGGGCCCCATTAGTGGCTCCCTGATAAAATTATGAATGTGAAATCAAAGACCCAACACTGACCTTCAGCAGTCTCATCAGGACACCCGTCAAGGGCTGGGGCAGGGGCAAGGTGGGAGGTGTCTGAGAACAACCCCTCACTCAGATCATTGACCAACCACCCAACACAGGAGAAAAACAACATCAGAGGATTAGCAACCTGAGCAGAGAGGCCAACTAAAAACAGCCAGGTTTCAAGTCCAGAACCATGTGATACAGATGTGATCTCACCCAACTCTGGGGAGAGATGGGAAATAGTTCAAAAAACAAAGTCCACTTCGGAGACATGATTTTATTCTAAAAGCGCTGAAACTTGACTAGTCTTTTATTTTTCCCACTTGGCTTCTCAAAAAGGGCGGCATAGTTAGGAATTCTCTTTGATGTGGTTTTACGGCAGTATTCCCTTCTTCTCTATTCTTTTCCACGAGAACATTCACTTTGATCCGACTTCTACTGCATGGCTGCAGGAGTGGATATGCAGTGATGCTTTCAAACTCCTTCACCTCTCTCTTTGCTCTCCTGTGCCTCCCATGGGTCAGCGGCGGGTTCTGGCCTTTTCTCAAGACTCCCTCCTTGAGTCTCTGTTTTCCCAGCTCTCTGCCCCGCAGCATGCGTTCCTGGTGACCTTTAATTTGTACCTGCTCCCTCTGGCTCACTTGCTTTCTCCTCTGTGCGCTCAGGATGCTGTGCTCCTCTGGCACAATTCTGGGGAAGGTGGTTTCACCAGGAGCCTGTAGTAATGGCCTACATGTCTTATTCTTAACCTCTCTGACCTGACCTGATCTCTGGATGTGACTTTCTGTGTGTCCCCCCTCCCTCGCAGGAACCAAATAATACCGTTTTTGTCTCACCACGCTTTGGGTTGTTTCCCCCTTCAATTTCTTCTTCATTTCACACCCTGTCTCTTGTTCCCTCATTTCCACTATTCTTTTATTATAGTAAGACTCTGTTTTGGCAAGCCAGTAGTCATGAGAAAGAGCTTGCTCCCTACACAGTGTCTCGTACTCCTCCTGGTATTTCTGAGTTATCAGTTGTCTTGTCGCTGTTGTATGCACACCACCCAGACTCTGTCAAAGTGAGGTAGAGGATTTCATAATGGGACCATCTTTTTACTCTGAACACATTTAAACAGGAGCATACCCTCATTACTGACAGCCAGAAAAGATATGTGGGTGTAATAATTGTGATTTCTACTCCCATCACTCCTAGGTGAACCCATGAGCTCTGAAAGTTAAATTACCCCACCAAAATCAGTAACTAGTGCTTTAAAAATATAGTATTGGGTGCTTTCAACATAGTATTTTGTTTTGCAAGCATAGATATAGTGAAACACATCTGCCAGTGTAGACAGGGGTCACCTGGGCAGGGTTTTAAACCCAAGGTTCCTTCTCCTAGTAGTTCCAAGCCATATGACGTGAAGATTACTTACCAAGATTTTCTTCTCCAGTGGGGACAGCTGACCTGTAGCAATCCTGGGGTCTGTAGACATTTTAGCCCAGGACAATCTGGAAGATAAAAAGGCAGAGGCAGATTGGCTCGTAAGCAGTGTCAGAACATATCTACTCACTTACTGACTGAACCAAAAAACCGAAGTGTTTTGGTCAAGGCCAAGGGCATGTCCCCCCAGAAAGAGAAAACCTGCTAAGAGGCAGGGCTACTCCAGGGCCATATCCTCCATGGGAAACCATTGCATCCCTGTGATGGAGAATTTAATAAGAGCATAAAATCTTCTCATAGAAACAAAAGGCACACATGTCCTGTGGATTCCACGTGAGCCACTCTGAGTCTCGAATCTGGGACTGGGAGAGGGAAGAGACCCGCTCCTTGGTGAGGCGCTGCACAGGCACATCTCCGCTGGACGGCTCAGTGTCCCAGCCGCCCTCTCTGGGGACAGTCCCACACCGCAGGGTCAGGAGTCTGTTCTCTTTCCGCAGTTTCTCCGTCCGGGCCCTCTCCGCCTCTATCAGCACATACAGCATCTCTGCCTTCCAACCTTTTGTTCTGAAACTCTGTTCTCATCTGATTGCCCACCCCTCCACCTGCCGGCCTTACACTGCCACTCATCCTTCACCCCAGATCCATTATGAGACCATTCCCCATTGAACCCGTTTAGGATAGGAATTTGGGGTGACTTTTTGTAATTGGTCAGGCTGATGGCTACACAAGGCTGCCAACGTTTCATGTGTCATCCCTGGTCTGAATCACTATGAGGTCGTAGTGGAGCCACTGGGGGTGTCTGGCACATCACCTCTGTGCCTCTGTTTGTGTTATTTATGGTAAAGAGCATGGGCTCTGAAGCCTGCCCAAGCTGTTTGAGCCCTAATTCCACGGCTTCTGAGGTGTGTGACTCAGGGCAAGTAGCCATCTCTAAGTCAGGTTCCTCATCTATAAAATGGAGATGTAAGACAAAAACCTGCTTCTCAGGGGTCATAAAGAACAAATGTGGTTTAGATGGAAGAGGCTCACACAATGCTTGACATATGGTGAGTCCCTATAAGATGGCAGTCGTCTCTCTTCCACAGGTCAAGCCCTGGCTCTCTAGAAAGTCTTTCTGGATGATTCTATGTAACAGTGATTTTGCCTTCTGAACACTTAACATTTTCTACTTCTACGATTCATTTGAAAACCAATCGGGGTTTACACTGTGACACCCATATTCCTGTATCATTTTTAACATTTTCATGCTGAAATTTAGGCTCTTAAAGAGTGGTAACTACAATTTATATCTACAAACACAATGTGGCTATATTATTGTAATGAATCTGGTATCAAACATTGGATCTCCCTGACCTCTTAGGCACATTCCTGTTTGCCTAGAAATACCTTTTTATATTGTTTTAATTTAACTTTTAGGTAACATACATTGCAATGACCCATGTTGATATTTTAAAAATATGACCACCTGACTTACTTCTCCATATACAGAATCTAGCACAGCACCTAACATGAGTATGTGATCCCAAGTGCTCAAAATGATCTGTTGATTGATCATCCCTGTCACATGACATGGGCATCTTCCTCTCTTACATTCCCTGTACTGCCGTATCTCCCTTTTCACTGGGACACTTGCTAGTCTCCCTTAAGGTGTACAAGCACTTCCGTGTCCTGTGCTGGTCCTTGACTCGCACTCTGCCCTCCCAGTACTCGGACTGCATTCTAATATTTGTGCTCCTGATGGTCAGATAATAGTCTGCAACTTTGCAGCCCAGCCTTGGCCTAAAGACTGGGCGTAAGTGCCTCATCGATGAGGTTGTGCTGGCAAAGGGCCACGCCTCACAACACTGGCACATGAGGACAGTATTCAGCTCACGGTGGTTGGGCACTGAACACTGGTCAAAGTGAAAAGGGAGAGAGAGAGGGGAAGAGCTCATTTCGATGTCCATTTCCAAAGGACACACACAGAAACTGCCTACATAATGGGCTCAGCACCAGACCCCCTTAAGACCACGTGACAGCCAGGTAAGTGAAATTATGGGGCCTGTCCTGTTCAGCAGCTTGCTCCGAGTTTCAATCCCTTCACTACTGTGTGTTTCCATTACTGCAGAAAACGGTGGAGCGGGGCGCCTCCCAAGGAGGGAACCACAGCTCGTCTCCTCCAGAAGGTACAGTGGTGGCTCCACCACTCCATATGTAAAGGACTCGGCACCAGCTTGGCTGGGCTGGTGGGGCTGGGAGGGAAGTAGGACCGCCAACGAGAGGCCGTCCCTTCAGGATCACGAGTTTCTACTTTAGACTGTAGGTTACAGACGAATGAAAACAGGTCGGTCTTCTGTGTTTTAACTCACGTATTACGGAAATGTCTACTGTGTACCCAGTGGACGCCGGCAATTCGCAGTTGGCTGGACAGGAGTCGGAGGCCCCGGTGGAGGTGGGTCCCAGACCCGAAGTCAGCCTACGGCATGGGGAAACGCTACCCACGGCCGTGGCCTCACCTGGGAGGCGTGTCAGGACCTGTCCCGCTTCCCCAGATCCACCCGCAGCACCTCCTGCGCCTCAAGAAACCCGCTCACTCCTCCTCGGGCCCAGGGCAGCCCCCGAGGCGGGCGTGCGGGGCTGGAGGCCCCGGGAGCGCAGGAACCTGACGGTCCGGACTCCGAGCTGAGCTTTCATCCTCAGCGCAGCCGCAAGAGGAAAATTCCGGCTCTAGGGCCGCACAGTCCCAAGAAATCAGTATTCGGGAAGGCTCCTTCGTTTTTCAGGGGCAGCGCCCCAACGATTGGTCCAAGAAAACAACTATCCCAGGACTGGATCCTCAGCGGGGGAGCGACCGGAGGTGCAACGCTCATTACCCAGTTTCCCTCCGAACCCGCAGAACCAGGGGGAAGGCAGCGCCCCTGAGCCCTCCGCAGACGTCCTGCTCCGGCTCCGGGAACCTCCGGCCACAGCCGCGCTCACCTATGACGTCACAGCTAATGGCGCCTGCAGCTGGGTCGCGGACAGGCCGGTCGCGGTCGCGCTCACTTATGACGTCACAACCAATGGCGCTCGCCTCGCGTTGCGCGACGCGCTTTGCGCAGTCGCGGTCGGGCGGAGAGGAGGAGGGCTCGGTGGAGGGCACCGGCGAGGCCCGCCCACGTCCAGGGACCGACAGGGAGACCGGCGGGGAGACCGGCCGCTAGCGCGCGCACAGACCCCTACCTCGTGTGGCTCATGGACTCTGGGCGCTCCCGCTCCCACTTCCAGTCGGACCTGGACTTCTGTCCGGACTGCGGCTCCATCCTGCCCCTGCCCGGGGTTGAGGACACGGTCACCTGTATCCGCTGTGGCTTTTCCGTCGACGTGCGAGGTGAGGGGCTGGCGCGCGGCGGCCGGAGCCTGCGGGCGCGGGGAGTGGGGTCAGCGCCCCCTCCCCGCCCATGTCCACAACCCGTTCTCACTGCGCGCAGACTTCGAGCAGAAGGTGGTCAGGACCACGTTTGTGTTCCACAAGGTGGGGACGGCGGTGCCCGTGGCGGCGGACGAGGGGCCTGAGTTCCAGGGGCCCGTGGTAAGTAACCGACGTCGCGGACTGGCCCCACGAGGAGCGCGGGGAGGAAATGCAGGCGTGAGCGCAGAGATCGGGACCCAGATCCCGGAGAGGGAAGCGGGGTGTCTGCAGCAGCAGCGTGTGGTATGAGGACCGTGGGCTCTGGTTCCGGGTGGGCCCCCCAGGACCCCCTGACACGCCCGTGCTGACCCGCCAGGTGGACCGGCGCTGCTCGCGATGCGGCCACGAGGGAATGGCCTACCACACCCGGCAGATGCGCTCAGCCGACGAAGGGCAGACCGTCTTCTACACCTGCACCAGCTGCAGGTGCGTGTCCTGCTGCCTTCTGCCCCTTCTCTGTTCGCTAACCACATTGATGCGCTGATCTGCTCCCTGTGCGGGATAAACCGTTAGTTTCTCTGTTCCCATCCCTTATTTCTGTACAGTTCAGGTAATAGGGGGATTTGTGGGGTTTTATTTTTGAAAATTACATTTCTCTTAGCCTTTTTATAGCCAGTGAACTAACCCTTTTGAGATATGTAAAAGCAAAAGGAAAACTGGAAGGCGAGTATTGCTCGCATGTTTTGTTGGAATTTCCTCTACACTCGAGTTAGTTTTCCTTTTCTGAGCATTAATCGCGTGTGCCTTCAGTCCTTCGTCTTTGGTGTTCTGTAGTTTCACCAGAGTATATCAGGATGTGCTTTCTTTTCTTGATCCTGTGCTGGACTTTCTAAAACAGGATTATTTTCCTCCGTCATCCTTGGAAAATTATTAGCCATTATCTCACTAAATGTCGCTTTTACCCCATGTTCTCAACTTTCACATTCTAGAGCTCTAATCAGTTTATTAAGCCCCCTTCTGTGTTTCATTTTTTCCCATCCCTTTTCTCGTCATGCTGCCTCTGGGTTAATTCTTACAGCCTCCTACAGTTCACTAACTCTGTCTTCAGTTTATTCCAATTATTGTTACTTAAATTTTTTTTTTGAGTTCTACTTCATTATTTTTCAAATATATTCTGTCATAATTAATAATTCCCAATTTCTAAATCATACTTTATTTATTTTTAAAATTTTATTTTAGAGCGCAAGTGGGAGAGAGGGGGGCAGAGGGACAGAGGGAATCTCAAGCAGGCTCCATGCTCAGCGCAGAGCCCAATACAGGGCTTGATCCCATGACCCTGAGATCATGCCCTCAGCCGAAATCAAGAGTCAGATGCTCCAGTTAATACGTCCCGCTTTTGATTTCAGCTTAGGTCGTGATCTCAGGGTTCCAGACTTCCAGCCCCATGTTGGGATCTGTGTGCAGAGCCTGCTTATGATTCTCTCTGTCTGCCCCTCCCCCACCTTGCTCTCTCTCAAACTAAACAAATAAACTTAAAAGAAGAGATGCTCCACCCAACCTTAGGAAGTGCTTCTAAGATTTTATTTTTAAGTGAGCTCTACACCCAATATGGGGCTCAAACTCAGAACCCTGAGATCAAGAGTGACATGCACCTGGAATCAGCTAGCCAGGTGCCCCATTTGTTCACTTTTTTTTTTTTAGTTGTTTATTTTTGAAAGAGAGAGTGTGAGCAGAGGAGGGGCAGAGAGAGAGGGAGACAGAGTCCCAAGCAGGCTCCACGCTGTCAACTGAGCCTGATGCTCAACCGACTGAGCCACCCAGGTGTCCCTCCTCCTTTGATCTTTTAATTGAATGTCTTGTCTTATGCTGGAGCCTCTTCTTTTGCTCAAATATAATGACTCCTTTCTTTCTCCATAGGTTTCAGGAGAAAGAAGACTCTTGATTTTTTTTTCTGGGCGACTCAGCGATCCCTCCCTCTTCTCTTCCTTGGAAGGTGACGGATATTGGGTTCTTAGATCCCTTGTCCATCCTAGGTGCAATGGTTTGCTCCCATAGGACATTATTATGTGTCATTGTCCCCAGAGTACACTTACTCTATTTTTCCTTATTAAAGTTATATTTTTTTATATAAGCCAGACATCTGTATGTTATTTATAGTATGTCTTGTTCTGACAGGAATTTAAATGAACTTACAGAGATATATTTGTTCTTTCAGTGAGTATATGAGCTACAAAAAATAATATAAATTAGAACAAGAAAGAAAAAAAAAGAGCCAAGAATGGGACTAATATAAAAAAGTAATTATAAGTCTTCCATCACTAAATGTATTTGGTTCCTGACTTTAGGGAAACAAATGTAGGAGTTGGGAGAGTGGGATATTCAACAGGTAACTTAACCAAATCTCTTGACATGTGAATTTGGACAACAAAACATCTGTTACCAAGGGACACCAGTATGTACTTGGTACCAATGGACACTTTGAAAATTGTTTTGTTATTGCCCTTGAGATAAATGTAATACATATTCATCGTAATCATATATAGAGAGGCAAAAAGAAAAGAGTATTTTTTTTGTGAATCCCACTGCACAGAGATACTGTCTTTTTTAATGGGCTTTACTATACATGCTGAGTTGTATCTTGATTTTTATCAGTTTGAACCAAAAACTTGTAGTCCAAACACAACATATTCAGATTTACTCTGGAAATCTGTATTTTTGCATTCCTTGGCTTAAAGGATGATCAAAGGGTGATAGTAACCATGATTACCTTGTAATTGTGTGGCCTTTATATGTTTAGGGCTCTCAAACTTACCCTGTCTTGTTGTTTTTAATTTTTTTTTTAAAGTTTATTTTTGAGAGAGAAACAGTGTGACTAGGGGAGGGGCAGAGAGAGGGAGACACAGAATCAGAAGCAGGCTCCAGGCTCCGAGCTATCAGCACAGAGCCCAATTTGAGGCTCAAACTCACCAACCATGAGATCATGACCTGAGCCGAAGTCAGACACTTAGCCGACTGAGCCACCCAGGTGCCCCTACCCTGTCTTGTTTGACCCCCATAGCAAGTTGGAGGGATGTGCAGGGCAGACTTTACTGTGCATCTGAACTTTCCCACCTCACTTCTGAAATCTGAAACAAATCTGTTTTATCTACCCCATTTTAAGCCTCCCCTGGCCCATAACACCAACTGGGTAAGGTCCAAGTTTCTGAGCAACATACAGGACCTCCTGCATAAGCGCACCTACCTGCCAAGCCTCACCTGATAACTCCTCTTACATCCCAAGCAACGCAAAACTGCGTTCTCTTCAGCGCACACACTGAATTTGTAAACAGCTCTCTACCAAACAAAAAGCCATTTGCCGCCTTCCAGTTCCTTTTACCCCTCTTTGCTTCCTTAGAAACATGCACCTGTTTCTATCATCACACAAACTTACGACCATTTCTGTGCTTGATCGTACTCCCCTCCACCCCAGAGAGCGTGCTGGCAAGAAGTAAGTAAATTCAGTTTCACAGAAGAGATTAGTATCTTTCAGTGTCTAAGATGTTAGTCCTACAGCTTCCCCATCAGGGCTTCCCCATCAGGCTGGGAGCTGTAAGGCCGAACACAGAGCCAGCAACAATCCCAGTTGAAGGCCCCATTAAGGACCTTGCCCCAACACCTGCACACACAGGGCGACCGCCAGAACCCATTCTTTTATTTACTTTATTTTTTAAGGTTTATTTATATTGAGAGAGAAGTTCACACAAGGTCTGCACTGTGAGTGCGGAGCCCCACGAAAGACTCCATCCCACGATCCTGGGATCATGACCCAACTGGTAATCAAGGGTCTGGTGCTCCAGGACTGAGCCACTCAGGTGCCCCCCACCCCACAACCCATTCGTGATCGAGTGCTTCTGCCTGCTCCTGGGGCCCAATTCTCCATTTCCAGAGTCAAGGAAACGGAAGACCGGCTCAGGCGGGGTGGTTACTGCCGCCAGGACAGATGTTCTCGCCTGCACCTGCACCCCCATCCCGTACCCCCAACCCCACTGCACCGGGGGCCGCACCCCTATCCCGCATCCCCACACCCGCGCTGCGGCGCCACACGGGCTCTGCCCTTCCGGACCGCCCCTCGCTGCGCTTGCGCCCCGCCGCCCACGCGCCACACCCGCAGTGACGCCTCTTCCGCCAAGTCAGTGGTTCCTGCTGGCGGCGCCTGCGCACTGTCACGTTACGGCGGAACTAATCCGGCGACGCCTGCGCTTAGACGCGTGCAGTGCCGTGGAAGGGAGAAGGGGAACTACGGAGTGCGTCACACCCGGAAGCAGCGGGCCGGAAGTGGGGTTGGACAGGTTCTCCCCAGGGGTGGGGAAACGGAGGCCCAGGAGGAGGGGGAAAAAAGAAGGTGGAGGATCCTGGCTGCCACCCTGAGTCCGGCCCGGCCCGCTTAGAACCCTGAGACACAGAGAAAAGGAAGGGCGTGTCGTCCCCCTTCCTCCCCTCCTCCCTGTCCTCAGCCTTAGCCATGGCCGAGGCAGGGGCCGGGCTGAGTGAGACCGTCACTGAGACAACGGTTACCGTGACAACCGAGCCCGTGAGAAAGGCGGGGGGGGGGGGGGCGGTGATACCGGGAGGGAGGGGATAGGGATGTGGGCCGAGTGGGGTCGGATACCTGGGCCGGGGACAGTCGCCAGTACTGGGGCTTTGGGCAGCGGCAGAGATGCTGCCGGAGGCTACTCAGGCGACACGTGACAGAGAGTTAGAGTCGGGGCGCAGGAGCTGCTGCGCGCGGGCGGGGCTGGAGACCCAGGGACCGGAGCTCGGGGTGTCGGGTTGGGGGGTGCGGGGGGAACGAAGGGCTCCATGCGAAGGCTTGGCTGCAGGCAGGCTGGCCGCCAGCACAGCTGCCAGCACGTGTTTGTGCAAGGGGTGGGCGTGAAGGGAGGTGCAGGGGTCGCGGGAAGGAGAAGGGCGAGATGGGAGGACTGTTGACAAATAGAGACACAAGTAGCCTGCCTGCAAGAACGGGTTGAGTTGCTTTCAGAAAGAGAGGGTGTAGTCGTTACCCCCGGGTTATGGGGGGACGCGTGGGTACGAGGGGGTAGGTAGGTAAGAAGAGGGGAGCGCCGGGCTTGAGGATGGGAGAGATCAGGACGTGGTTCTTTCTCTATGGGAGTCAAGGGTTAGGTACTGGGGACTGAGGAGATCGTGCTCAGGTACTAATACCACCGAGGAGGATTTGGGGAGGAAGATGGAGAAACAGCGAGGATTATGTTTTCCTTTGAAGACTTGCTGGGACCTTCCCTAGGTTAGGAACTGTGTCTTCCCCACGTCCTAGCAGTTGTCACAACCCCCCAAGGGTCTCCTTGAGGTCAGAGACCTGCTCCAGTTGCCCTTTCCCTGCACTCAGCTCCTCTGTTGGTCTGTCTGGGGCACTGACTGAACCAGGCCCCCGGGAGGGAGCTGGGCAGGTCAGGAGGAGGGAGCTAGCTGTGTCTGTCCGTCCTTCTTAACCTTCCAGGAGAACCGGAGCCTGACCATCAAACTACGGAAGCGGAAGCCAGAGAAGAAGGTAGAATGGACGAGTGACACTGTGGACAACGAGCACATGGGACGCCGCTCATCAAAGTGTGAGTGTTTCCCTCTTCCATCTGCTCACACCTGCCCACACCTGCCCCCAGGCCTGTCTGCCACCTGCTCACACCTGCTCACACCTGCCCCCAGGGGTGTCTGCCACCTGCTCACACCTGCCCCCAGGCCTGTTGCTGCCACCTGCTCACACCTGCCCCCAGGCCTGTCTGCCACCTGCTCACACCTGCTCACACCTGCCCACAGGGGTGTCTGCCACCTGCTCACACCTGCCCCCAGGCCTGTCTGCCACCTGCTCACACCTGCTCACACCTGCCCACAGACCTGTCTGCCACCTGCTCACACCTGCCCCCAGGCCTGTCTGCCACCTGCTCACACCTGCCCCCAGGCCTGTCTGCCACCTGCTCACACCTGCCCCCAGGCCTGTTGCTGCCACCTGCTCACACCTGCCCACAGGCCTGTCTGCCACCTGCTCACACCTGCCCCCAGGCCTGTTGCTGCCACCTTCTCATACCGGCTCACATCTGCCCACAGGCCTCTCTGCCACCTGCTCACACCTGCCCCCAGGCCTGTTGCTGCCACCTGCTCACACCTGCCCCCAGGCCTGTCTGCCACCTGCTCACACCTGCTCACACCTGCCCCCAGGTCTGTCTGCCACCTGCTCACACCTGCCCACAGGTCTGTCTGCCACCTGCTCACACCTGCCCCCAGGCCTGTCTGCCACCTGCTCACACCTGCTCACACCTGCCCACAGGTCTGTCTGCCACCTGCTCACACCTGCCCACAGGCCTGTCTGCCACCTGCTCACACCTGCTCACACCTGCCTACAGGTCTGTCTGCCACCTGCTCACACCTGCCCACAGGCCTGTCTGCCACCTGCTCACACCTGCCCCCAGGCCTGTTGCTGCCACCTTCTCATAACGGCTCACATCTGCCCACAGGCTTCTCTGCCACCTGCTCACACCTGCCCCCAGGCCTGTCTGCCACCTGCTCACACCTGCCCCCAGGCCTGTTGCTGCCACCTGCTCACACCTGCCCCCAGGCCTGTCTGCCACCTGCTCACACCTGCTCACACCTACCCCCAGGTCTGTCTGCCACCTGCTCACACCTGCCCACAGGTCTGTCTGCCACCTGCTCACACCTGCCCCCAGGCCTGTCTGCCACCTGCTCACACCTGCCACAGGTCTGTCTGCCACCTGCTCACACCTGCCCCCAGGCCTGTCTGCCACCTGCTCACACCTGCTCACACCTGCCCAGGGGCCTGTCACTGCCACCTGCTCACACCTGCCCCCAGGCCTGTTGCTGCCACCTTCTCATACCGGCTCACATCTGCCCACAGGCCTCTCTGCCACCTGCTCACACCTGCCCCCAGGCCTGTTGCTGCCACCTGCTCACACCTGCCCACAGGCCTGTCTGCCACCTGCTCACACCTGCCCCCAGGCCTGTTGCTGCCACCTTCTCATACCGGCTCACATCTGCCCACAGGCCTCTCTGCCACCTGCTCACACCTGCCCCCAGGCCTGTCGGCCACCTGCTCACACCTGCCCCCAGGCCTGTTGCTGCCACCTGCCCACACCTGCCCCCAGGCCTGTCTGCCACCTGCTCACACCTGCCCCCAGGCCTGTCTGCCACCTGCTCACACCTGCTCACACCTGCCCACAGGCCTGTCTGCCACCTGCTCACACCTGCCACAGGTCTGTCTGCCACCTGCTCACACCTGCCCACAGGCCTCTCTGCCACCTGCTCACACCTGCCCCCAGGCCTGTCTGCCACCTGCTCACACCTGCTCACACCTGCCCCCAGGCCTGTTGCTGCCACCTGCTCACACCTGCTCACACCTGCCCCCAGGCCTGTTGCTGCCACTTGCTCACACCTGCCCACAGGTCTATCTGCCACCTGCTCACACCTACCCACAGGCCTGTTGCTGCCACCTTCTCATACCGGCTCACATCTCCCCACAGACCTGTCTGCCACCTGCTCACACCTGCTCACACCTACCCACAGGCCCATCTGCCACCTTCTCACACCTGCCCACAGCCTGTCACTGTCTACTTCTCACACCTGTTCACACCTGCCCAGGGGCCTGTCACTGCCTCGATGATTCCAGGCATCAGGGACATGAGGCTAAGACTGGAGGAAAAGGGAGGGAGGGCTTGTCCTGGGACAGACCAGGGCCTGAAATCAGGAGGCATCAGCGGGCAGAAGCGGGGCTTTAGACCCTCGCCAACACGAGGAGGGTTTGGGGGCCTGAGTCCCCAGGGGGTGGGCCTGGGGAAGCTGGGTCTTGGCATGGTGGAAGCAGTTGTTACTGAGATCTGGTGGGTGAGGGACTGACTGTATCTTAACTTTTGTCCCTTTTTTACTGGGCTCCTCCCTCCAAATCCAGGCTGCTGTATTTATGAGAAACCTCGGGCCTTTGGCGAGAGCTCCACTGAGAGCGATGAGGAAGAAGAAGAGGGCTGTGGTCATACACACTGTGTACGGGGCCACCGCAAGGGACGGCGTCGTGCAACCCCAGGACCGAGCCCCAGCACCCCTCCCCAGCCTCCTGACCCCTCCCAGCCTCCTCCAGGGCCAATGCAGCACTAAATTCCTCTCTGCCCCACCATTCCTGTGTCTGTCTGGCCCTGAATGTATTCATGTGGCTACTTGGGGACTAAACCCCTTCTCCAGCCCCCTCCTGCCCTCTCCTCTGCCTGACGGAGGGAGGAGGAGAGGAGGGTGAACAGAGATCCTGAAATTCTGACTTGCTGCTATTCCAGAACCCAGGCTTCTGGGTTCTCCCAGCCCTCATTTCTCCTTTCGGTCCTCATCCTCTGCTCTCCTGGGATCCAGGCGTCTTGGTTCCAGTCTCTTCCCTTTGTTCTCACTGCCAAACTGCCTGTCCTGGGATCCAGGTCTCTTGGCCCCTTGCATTCTCTATTTGAGTCCCAAACACTTAAATTGGGTTTTCAGCAGTCCCAGCTTTCACTGCCAGGGTCCCAGTTAGATTCCGGGCAATCTTGCCCTAGCTATGCTTGTTAATCCTGGCTTGGAGCTCTTCCAGTAATGTATTTATATAAGCCTGTGGGATGTGTGGGCTCCCAACCCTACCCCCTCATGCCCTCCAGAGGGGCTGGGAGAGAGAGAGGTCTTTGCTTTATCACCTTTAATGGAAAAGGACATAGTGATGGCCTCTCCTCACCCTTCTCACGTGATACAGGATCTGACAAAGCTGGCTTGGGGATTGGCCACTTAGAGCCAGCCTTCTCCTGCATCTTGTGGCTTCAGAGACATCCAGCTTTGTCCCAGGGACCTGGGTCCCTGGGAGAGGAAGCGAAAGGGAGGGAGCAAAGAGATGGGGATACGTCCCCTACACTACACTCTTACCCCTTCCTTCCTAGGCTTTAATGTTTCTGCCAGCCCAGATACCCAGCTCCCAGCCCTCCCCACTCCTTACTGGGATCTTGAGATCATTTCCTAGGCCTCTTGCCATGCACAGTTGCAGAGATGAGTCAAATCATACCACCACTGAGATCTCATTTATTGCCACAGATGCACAAAATAAATAACCCAACATCTCAAAAAGTGTTAAATATGGGCCCATTTATACATATGGGGAGAGATGAGATGCTGTGTACAGGGATGGTTTTGGGGTGTTTGGGCCAACACCCCCTGCTGAGGAGAGGAAAGGGAGGTAGCAGCCTTGGCTTACTGTGTGTGCAGGGGGGAGTTAGGAAGGTTCCTAACGGGACAAGGCTGTGAGCAAAGGAAGCAGTCACCATGGAGTAGAGCTGGCCTGCCCCCTCCCCAGCACGGCATAGAGCTCCATGGAGGACCCTGAGACCCAGGCCAGAGTCTGGTGAATAAACCCCAGATTGGGCAGGGAAGTCGGAACCCTGGCCCGAGGAGAAGGCACTGGGCCCTCTGAGACCAGCAGAGGCAGGGGTGGGAGGGGAACGCTTGGCTAGCGGGGCCTCTGCGTAATGGACACCACCGTTGCCCAGTATTGGGGGGCAGGGCCTGTTCCCCCAGCTCAGGTCCAGGGTAGCAGGCAGCCGTGGAGAGGCAGGTGGCAAGCGTCCCAGAGGGAGGGGCAGGAATCCGGAGGCCAGCCAAGATCTTCCTGCTTGGGAGAAAAGAGACAGTGTGGCTGGGTGGGGGTCTGTGTGGACGCGGCGGCCCCCCCCCCGGCACGGGCAGGGGGAGGGGGCTCAGCCCTCTGCCGGCACGATGCGCAGCGGGGCGCGGGCGTCACGCGTGCAGAGCAGCGGGAAGACGCGCTGCCCCAGCGGCCCGGGCGCCTGGAAGGCGAAGAGCAGATCGAGCGAGCGCCCGTCGTAGAAGGCCACTCGGCCGCGCTCCCAGTCCACGTCCACGCGGATGCGCCGCGGCGGGGGTCCCGCGCCGCCCACCGGGGTGGGCTCGGGCTCCGTGAGCGCCCACAGGCGGCCGGCGCGGCCCTCCACGGCCCACACGGCCCCCGCCGGGCACAGCCCCACGCGGCCCTTGCGCCGCACCGACTCGCCGGCCGCGCCCACGGCGTAGCGGGCTTCGCCGCTGTCCTGGTCCCCGTCCTCCTGGTCCCCGGCGGCGGCCGCGGTCTCCACCTCCCAGCAGTGCCGGCCAGCCCCGAAGCCCTGCGCGCCCAGCACCGCCGGGAGCTGGTCGAAGCGCGCGGGGCCGTCGGGGGGCGCGGGCGTCCCCGGCGGGGCCAGCTGGACGCTGCGGCGGTCCGCTGAGATGAGCAGCTGGCGGTGTGCGGTGCCCGGGTCCAGGGTCAGGTCGGCTGCGGAGGGGAAGAGGGGGGCCGGGTCAGGTTCTGCGCAGCAGAGGGCACCAAAGAGGCCTCCCAACCGCTCCAGAGGCAGCTGTGGGGCCAGAGCGGGAGGAGACAAGCGCCGCAGGGACCGGCCGCTTCCGTAGAACCGTCCTGGAGAAGCCCTGGCCGGCCTGGCGAAGGCGGCACAGGGCGGAGATCATGGAGAGGCTGCTTGGGTTGGGGGCTGGGAGAAGAGTGGGGCTGATCCAACTTCCAGGGAGGAGTGAGGACCGATACCGCATCTACTGTGGTGGTGGCGGGGCGTGGGAGCTGGGTCAGCAGGATGCGGAAGGAAGGTGGCCCTGAGGAGGAGGACTGGCAGGGGGTGCTGGGACCCCAGGCAAAAGTGGGAGTGGCCTGGGGCAGAGGAGGAGAGAGAAACAATCCCGGCCCTGTGTGTATGGTTTGCTTTTGAGGAAAGGTTTCTGGATTGGGGTGCTAGAAGTATCCTGGGTTGTGGGGGATGGTAGGTAACAGGAGGGTGGGACACCTTTCCTGGCAGGCTTTTTTTTTTTTTTTTTTAAAGAGTTCTTTTGTAGGTAATGTCTACACCCTATGTGGGGCTAGAGCTCACAACCGGAAGATCAAGAGTTGCATGCTCAAAAAAAAGAGGGGGGGGGGGCGCCTGGTTGATGGCTCAGTCAGTTGAGTGGCTGACTCTTGATTTCAGCTTAGGTCATGATCCCAGGGTCGTGGGATCAAGCCCTGAATCCGTCAGGCTCTGCACTGAATGTGAAGCCTGCTTGAGGTTTATTCTCTCTCTCTTCCCCTCTACCCCTCCCCCCCAAAAACTGAAAACAAAACAAAACAAAAAAGAGTTGCATGCTCTATCAACTGAGCCAGACAGGTTCCTCTTTGGCTGGCAGCTTTGGTAGCAAGCCAGGAGCCCCCCCACCCCCCGGGGGGGCTGCAGAGAAGGTCCAGAGCCCCAGGGGCAGAAACAGAGCAAGAGTGGTGGAAGCAGCTGACTTTCCAGGGTCGCGACAGATAAGAGGGGGGAATTGCTGGAATATGAAGAACTGAGGATTGACGTTGAGGGTCGAATTATGTTCCTCCCGAAAAGAAATGTTGTAGACTCTCAGGACCTCAGAATGTGAACTTAGTTGGAAACAGAGTCTTTACAGAGGTAATTAAGTTAAAACGAGGTCATTAGGGCAGGCCCTGGCCCAATGTGACTGGTGTCTTTACAAAAAGAGCAAGTTTGGACCCAGAGATGGATGAGCACAGAAGGAAAACAATGAGAAGACAACAGAGAGGACATCTGAGGGGGAAGGCTGGGAGAGAGGCAGGGCCGTGGAAGGAGCCCATCCCACCAACACCAGCCTCGACTCCCAGAGCTGACACGGTGGGTTTCTGTGGTCCAGCCCCTCAGCGTGTGCTGCTTAGTGCTGCCTCAGGGAAGTCCCACAGACCCCAGAAGAGACTCGATCTTGTCTGAGAGGGAAGACTGTCACTCAGTGCATCCCTCCCTCCCCCCTTACCCGTCAGTCTGTGCAGCATGTTTTTGACCACTGGATAATCTTCGGGGACGTCGTCGTCTGAGTTAGATGACTTGGGTGTTGGGGCGTCAAGTCTGGACAGATGAGGGAGAAGGGTCAGGAAGTCCGTAGGTAGACACCCTCTGCCCTCTGACGCCCCCACCCCGACCTCACTGACATCTCTGGGGCCCGGAAAAGCTGTGTGTGAGTGAGGACAGAGAGGTGAGCCCATGGAAGAGGTGACGGATGTGGCAGCTGGTGGTAGAAAGGAAGGAGCAGTAAAGCGGAACTCACCTCCTCCATGTCTTCCTCGTGTCCTGGGATGGGCAGAAGAGAACATGGATGTGAGCTCTGGGCTCGTCCTTGGGCAGCCCTCCCTATCCGCCCCTCCCTCAGGTAGCTGGGACTCGGTTGGTGAGCCCCGGCACCTCTCACAGTGACCCCTTCACCCCTGGGCTCCCCCTTTCCTCAGTCTTCCCTTGTCCTTTCATGGCCCTCCTTCCTCTCCATCACCACCCACCGCCCTCCTCCCCTTCCCCAGCTTCATCCACACCTGGGACTTGCCCCCTTCACCCTTCAGAGTCCCCAGCCTCATTCTGTGTCTCCTAATCTACCTTCCTGAGGGTGTCCCTCTCCTTCATCACTCTGACCAAACCCCCGAGCCCTGGGGCCAAGAGTTGGTGTATAAAAGCCTTGTAATAAAGCTGCTTCCCCTGTTGCCATAAAAGCCCAGTGGCGTTTATTGGGCCCTTGGCTTTGTGTCTCTACCCTGGCCTAGGCGGCAGCTGGACTCCAATGTGTCCCAGGAGGCCCAGCAGCTCGGGACACCGCGCTGGATGCCCTCCAAACACCGGGAACTCCCCTCCTCCCTCACTGTCCAGTGGGGATGACTGGAGCTGCCCAGTGTGGTGGCGAAGGGAGGGGCAATTTGCCTAATCACGCCAATTACACCTGGACTAATTAGGTCTATGTAGACTTCAAAGTGTGGAAGCAAGACCTGAGACCGGCTAGGCTGCTGGGGAGAAGCCAGTCAGGAGTCCCGGACGCCTGGGGGTCGGGCAGGGAGTAGGGGCAGGGAAGGTTAGGGTTAGGGCTAGGGTTAGGGTTAGGGGAGGGGCCCGGCCGGAGGCCGGGCTGCAGGCTCACGGGCCCCGCCTCCGCCGTCGCCTCTCCGGGCCAGGGGCTCTGGGAGGAGCGGAGCAGGACGCTCACCAACAGCACGGCGAACGCTGCCCTGCCTCCACTGATGGCCCCTGGCCGCCCTCCTCTCTGCTCCGGCTTCTCGCGTCCCGCCCCCCCCCCCCCCCACCAGACCCCGCCTTCCCCCTCCCTCCCGCGTCCTCCCCCAGGTTGGTTCCGACACCCCCCGTCCCCCTCCCAAGACCCCGCCGTCCCCCTCGCGCCCTCCCCAGGCTGTTTCCCACCCCCGCCGTCTCCCCCCAGACCCCGCCGTCCCCCTCCCCCGAGACCCCGCCGTCCCCCTCCCAAGACCCCGCCGTCCCCCTCGCGCCCTCCCTCAGGCTGTTTCCCACCCCCGCTGTCCCCCCAGACCTCACAGTCCCCCTCCTCTCAGACCCCGCCCCCTCCGCACTTCCCGCGCTCCGCGTTCAGTCTCCTTTCCTCTGCGTGCCTGAGACCCGCTCCCCTCTTGCTTCCCCACGTACTGCTGTCACCCCGCCCCGTTGCTCGGCCCCCACAGCCCCAGGGCGCGCCCCCGGCCCCGCCTCACCTCTCCGCGCGGGTCCAGGCAGCCCATGGTGGGGATGCGGCCCCCCCTGCGCCTCCCCGCGCGGGCGCCCGCCTCGGCCAGCTTGTCGCGCAGTCCCCGGCTGATGCGCACCTCCACCGCCAGCCGCACGTTAGACCTCAGGCTGCGGCGGGGGCACGGCTGGCCGCAGCTGGGGCAGGCGGGAGCGGGCGCCGGGTCGCCGGCGGCCGGAGGGGCGCCCCAGCGGCGGGCCAGGCACGCGCGGCAGAAGCTGTGCTCGCACGCCAGCAGCACCGGGTCCTCGAAGGGGCCCCCGCACAGCGGGCACGTCGCCAGCTGCTCCAGACGCTGCACCAGCCCCGGGCCCAGCTCGGGCGCCTCCATGGGAAGCGCGACCCCCGCCCGCGGGCCGCGCCTGCTGCGAGCCGAGCGCGGGGCCCTGTCCCCGCCCGGCGCATGAACCTTCGGGCGCGCTGTGGCCCCTCTCCGAGCAGTGGCGGCCTCCGCCGCCCTCCCCGCCGCGCCAGGCTTTATAGGGAGGAGGAGGCCCCCGCGGCAGGTAAACACCGGGCCTTGCGCAACAGCTCACCTGGTTCTCCAGCTTCCCAGCTCGGGTCTGGGGGAGGAGGGCGGGGGACGCGTGCGCCCAGGTCCTAGGGGCGAGCAGGTGCTCGGGAGGGGGCGCTCTGGGGGCAAGTCCGCACCGTGGGGGCGGGGGTCGCCTCCTTGTCACCCCTCCGGCGCCCCAATCTCACCTCCGCCCCGGGCCTGTGCTCAGCCGGTGGGCAGAGCGCCCGGGCTCGCTTTCGGCGTGTGCGCCCACATCGCCGGGGTGTGAGTCACTCCAGGCGGCCGGCACACCCACTTCCCCGGAGTTGGAGGCGGGAGCGAGGATCCAGGCCTCGGTCTGGTGTGTGCTGTCACTCCTGGTGAGTCTTTCCTTTCCTCCCCGCTTGCTGCCTTACCTATTAAGGGCTTAAGAACCATCTGAAGCTGTGGGGTAAGGGAGTGGGAGCAGGCGCCCCCGCTCAGGTCTCCGGGAGTCAGTTCTACGTCTGGCTGGGCCTCCCCTACTACTACTCTCTCCCCACCTGTCTCTAGTTCTTTCTCTCAGTTTTTCCCGGTGTGGGTTTTTATTTCCACTTTTCACCCTTCTTTGGGGTGTACCTAGGGTTCATCTATTTCAAGTCTCTTGGTAAACAGCGGCCCAGAGAGGTGGCCTTGCCAAGGTCACAAAGGCCGGCAATAAGCAGAAGTGGGGCCGTAGCCAGCCCTGATCTGTGCCCTAGTTGTGACGCCCCGCTGCCTCTGTTTTATTTGAGATCCCCAAAACCTCCCCTCTGCTTTCCAAAATCTTCCCTCTGATCTTTCCTCTCCCTCCCCTCTTATCCATCTCCTGGCTCTTCCCTCCTCTCTCTTCCCACGCCCTCCACCTGCTAGTTCCTCTGCTGCTCTCACGGGAGGCCTGTCTGTCTGCCTGCCCTGCAGGGTTTGTGGGGAAGTAAACATCTGTCCACGAGTGTGCTCGCACACACTGTTGTACAGACCTGTCTGCTCACCCATCACGTCCAAGTTCCCCACGGACAGAGGCGTTCACATAATGCAGAGGCCACAGATGTACCCAGTCTCAGACACACTGAATACCACTGGGGTGGACACCGAGGGTTTCTCAGGGACACAGAGACGTACTCAAAGAAAACACGCAAAGAGACGCTGTCATTAGTTTCATTGTCAATAAGAACAATGCGGCAGCCGTAGGTCTTTGGGGAGCAGCAGCTCTAAGACAAACATAATAAAGATCGGGCAGCCCTTGAGGCACCCTTCTCCCCACCTCTGCTCCACACTTACCGGGGAGACACTCAAATTGGACACCGTGATAAACCCTCACAAATAAACACATGTGTATTTATCTTGGAACAAAGCTCTCAGCTCAGTGCTCATAAGACCTACAGCTACAGATACGACCCAAACCTGTTTTGTAAAACGGGCTTTCATGCTGTGGAAGATGGAGTCACAGTCCCCCGAGATGTCCGCGTCTTAATTCCTGGAACCTGTAAATCTGTTACCTTCCAGGGCAAAGGGGAATTAAGTTTGCAGATGGACTTAGGGTTGCTGATCACTTGGGTTCGAAACAGGGAGATTTCTCTAGATTATCCACAGGGGTTCAAGGTCCACAACATCCTTAAAGGCAGAGGACAGAAGCAGGAGAGAACAACCAGCGAGAGACGTGTGAGAAGCACTCAGCCTAACACTGTTGACTTTGAACACTGAGGAAAGGGCTGCATGTAGAGGAAGCGGACGGCCCCTCGGAGCCGGAAAAGGAAGGCAATGGACTCCAGGAGGCCTCCAGTCCTGCTGGTGGCTTGATTTTCTCCCAGTAGGACCCACTTTCGACTTCTGAACTGCAGGACTGTGAGGTAAGGGTGCGCGGTTTGCGTTTGTGATCATTTGTTACGGCAGGCTCTGCTTCCCCTGTCCCACAAATCTCTGACCCTTTGGGACTCTCTGCACCTGTTTGTTTTCGCCCCTTCACTCTGTCACATGTTCTGGAGTTCCCTGTGTCTCTTGGTGTTCTTGTCCATTCTCTTTCTGTCTTCCTTCGATCGCTTCATCTTCTTGGTTCCGTCCCCACCTCAGGGCCTTTCAGACATTGGGTCCTTTCCAGATCTGGGCCTGGAGAGGTGGGGAAATGGCACGCGGGCGTGTTCAGAGAGCTGGCGTTCACAGCGCAAGTGCCTGCTGCGGCCTGCAAGGTCTGCTCTGCAGTTCTGTTCATGCCCACGTGAGAATGACCTGGGCAGCTTTTAGGGTCCCGATGTCCAGGAGACACCGCAGGTCAACTGTACAGAATCTCTGTGGATGGGGGGGAGGAGGCAGGCATCAGGAGTTTTGAAAGCTTTCCAGGAGATCCCAATGTTTAGGCACGTGGTGACCCCACAGTGTGACCCGATGAGGGTGAAGTGTGCAGATGGACCTACCCTCCCCAAATCAGCCCCCATTTCGCTGTGCTAGACGCAGGGCTCACGTTGTTTGCTCCCTGAGATACGCGGGCTGATCTCCCCGCCAGGTGTGTGCACTTGCTCGGGCCCCACTTCCTCCAGAGCTGGACGAGGCTGTGTCCGTCTTGTCATCCAGGGCTCAAGCCACATGGAACACTTCAAGAGAGGACGTCTTTCCCCATTGTGTCTCAAGTTGCTTTCCTCATCTTTACCCAGATGTACTGTCTTTGTGGTATTTATCACCATCTGAAATGGTCTGCTTATCTGTTTCGAGCTGTTTCTGTCCAATAGAAGGTAGTTTTATAGGAACAGGAACCTAGCCTTTATTATGTTCACCATGCTTTCCCTGAACCTGGAACGGTGCCTGGCACTCAGCAGGTCTCAATAAATAGAGAGTAGAACCTTGACTGCGAGTATCTTGTTCTGCAAGACAAGCAAACATTTCTGATAAGTTTTAACTTGATAAACGAGCGATGTCTTGCAATACAAGTAGTACGAGATGTGGAATGTCACATGATCAACACTGAGCCAATGTTCTCTCTCTCTCTCTCCCTCTCCCTCCCCTCCCCAGGTTGTGGGTGATCCTCTCCCATGCTCGGATGCTCAGTCTCAGGCCGAGGTGTTTGGCAGAAATCAGTGATTTTTCAGCACGTTGGAAGGTGCCCATAACTGGCACTAGTGTATTTTTTGTTACTTCCAAGCACCTGTGGACAGTCCTTTGCTTTTCCAGAAAAGTGAGCTTAGGAATGCTTTGCTTCATTCTAGGTCAGGCTGCCTGCAGATGTAGACCCTTTCCTCTGCTGCCTCGTCGCCGGTTACATTAAATACAGTATATGACAAGAGTTTATCAACACTGCACTGTAGTCAACATCCGTGCGAGCGTATACAATGGCCCCCATGCAGAGAAAGATTCCATTGAGCCAACAGGTGGCATTGGTTCTGTCAGTGATAGTGAAAGTCTTCCTACACAAGAACCCTCCTCTCTCTTGCCTCCCTCACACCAGCCGTGAAAGTTTTCAAAGGGAAGTGCAGGTTAATTTGTTTATTTTTCTTTATATTTTCTTGATTTTTTTGTATTATATTACAATATTGTAGTCATTTTTATATGAATATTTCTGGGTTGTGGAGTGAGTCATCTGAGTTTCCATTATTTCTTTTGGGGAAATTCACTTGGATACACAAGTGCTTTCGATTACAAGCATAGTTGTGAACAAATTATACTCGCAAACCAAGGTTTTACTATATACCCAGCCATTGAACTGCCTGCCGCCACTTGGGCAAACTGAAGTGTCTTCTAGCAGACTCTGCTTAGACCTTCTAAATGTGCACAATATTCTTATCCTTGGTCAGTAATCATTGCACACTGGCAGGGGCCAGGCATGGTGCTGGGGGACACCCACATAGTATGTGGCATGGCATTCAGCCTGTGCTCCGGAAGCTCATGGTCTAGTCATCCCATGCCTTCTAGAAACAAATGTCAGGGACTCCTGCTAACAGTGCTTCTGCTCAGCCTCTATCCGGTGCTCCCCATGAGCCCACACCTAGTGGCTCCCAGACATATAGTGCAGGGGTGGACATTTGGAGACGGGCATTGCCGGGAAATGTCTCACTTCTCAAGGCTTTCTCCCTCCCCTGCCAGAATCCCTAACAACTCTGCCCGAACCCTCTGATCCCTGTTCTGGGCTCATTCTACCTCCAGAGAGCTACATGGGTGGAGGTGACCCTTGGTATGTGCTGGGTTGGCTTTGTGGGCCGACTGACAGCGACTGGATCCCGCCTCCCTCATACCAGTCCCCACCCCTTTCCAGCTGCTTCCAGGAGGTCTCCCCTCTCACTGTGGAAAGTGAGAACCTACACTGGGAGGTGGTGGAGGTGGGGCAGGCCTTAGCCCATCTGCTACTTTCTTTCTCTTCTGCTTCTTTCTCATTTCGTTTATTCTTCAGCCTGGCTCTCCTCCATTTCCATGACATCCCCATCCCGTCAAAGAGTTCACAAGTCTTTAGGAGGTGTTAAGGCGGAGAGAGGTGTTTGGGAGATGGAGGACCAGACAGTCCAGGTCTTTGCCCTCAGGGAATGTGACAAGGCAGATGAAGCTTTGTCCCTCATCCACCAGAATCCACCACTGCCGAGTTGGGGAGTGTGACGGTGCACAAAGGTGTACCCATCATCCACCCAGAGCTGTCATTACTGAGTTGTAAAGGTGGACTGAGGATTATGTTGACAGGTTGTAGGATGAGTGGGAATGATTTCAGGAAGGCCTCCTGGAGGCCGTGACTTGTAAACAAAGGGCAGGTGGGTTGAGTGGGAAAGAAATGGAAAAGCCTGAACCAAAATCCTGAAGCATCTTTGGGGAGAAAACTGGAGAAAGAGATCTCAGGGGATAAGAAGCCTAATTAAGGCAGCACCGTTCTTTCTCAGGCCTCACTCACTGTGCCCTGTTGCCCAAGACTTCCTTCCATGTCGGTTGCTTCTGTAAGGACTTGTGTTTTTTGTTTTTTTGTTTTTTTTAAAGACTCTGCTGTTTACAATGTGCAGCCGTCCCAAGAATTGCTGCACATACTCTGGGGAGACAGCCCTGATGGGGAGGGGGCTCGAGGCAGAAAGAGGATGAAGATTCCAGCAGATCAACCTGATACTCATGGACATGACCCCGGTTGCAAGGCCGTCACCCTCCCAGCCCGCGCTCTGTAGCAGCTTGGGGCTGAGAGGATGACTCAGATTCCTGGGGTTAAGGATTTGCTTTCTGGTAGAGCTGCTGAAATTCAGACCCACTGCCTCCTCCCCTGTGTTCTTTCCCTGAGGCGTCATGTCCTCTCTTCTGAGACTTGATTTTCTCTATCCTGTTCCCCTCCTTGAAGCCCCTGCTCAGGGCTAATGGTGCCTGTTGGGGGGGGGTGGTTCCTCCCTCACCTTTATCCTGGATGCTCATTTGTTCTCTGTCCTTCTGACCACCCCTCCCCCCCCCCCCACACACAGCAATGTCACTTTATCCACCCTTTAAACTGCCCTGCAACATTCCATACTCATTCTTCCCTCCAGTGTGTCCCCAGACCTCCTCATCCCGCCGCCCCCCCCCCCCCGCCCCCAGCAGAGTCCCCTTAGGGGCCATGCATTTGCTCCTGCATTCAGGTGGGCTCCCAGCAAGCACTTGCCGAGTCCAGCACTGTGCTGGGAACTCTGGTACAGGGTGAGCAGACCAGTCATGGTCCCTTGTCCTCTGGCAAATTAGATTCTGTTGGGAAAGACTAACCATAAGCAAGTAAACAAATAAATGAACAAGATAATTATAGATGTGATAAGTGCTTTGAAGAATATAAAGCGGGTAATATAAGAGGAATTAAGTGGAGGAGGTGTGCACGACTTTGACAGGGTGTTAGAAAATGCTTCTCTGAGGGGTGATGTGTGAGCCAAGCTCTGGGTGGTGAGAGGGAGCCCCCAGGCTGGGGGGCAGGGGGACAGTTCTTAATGCTCTGGGTGTGACCAGTGGTGTGGTAGGAGGTGCACAGGCCCTGACAGGTGACAGGCACTGGGCTGTGTTCTAAGAGCCAGGATTACAGGGTCAGTCTGTGCATTCACAGACCCAGCAGCCTTCACCTCCCTTCCTGCTGTAAGTCTGGTCCTCCTCTGCCCCCTCACATTCGGGATGAGAATCCGTTTCCATGTCCACCCCCCGCAGCGAGAACAAGCCTTCCAAACAGATGATTTCCTATGCTGTGCCGGGCACCAGATGCAGCTAACTGGCTTCTGTTCTCACACTTTGAGGTCACAGAATCCCAGATGGGTAGAGCGTTAGAACTGACAGGGATGTTATCACCACGTAGCCTAACGCTTACATTGCAGATGAGAAAACTGGGGTCCACAGGGGTGACTGTGCTCATCCAGGGTAGCTGGGGTGCGAGTGGGCCAGCCCTTCTAGTCCCCATCCCTCAAGAGTGCAGGAAGGTTGCTGCCTGTCTCTTCTACACTCATTTCAAATAAAGAGGTGCTCACTGACCACTCTTGTACGTTCAGGGTGAGGCCCTGCTTGACCAGGAGTAGAAGGAGCGAATGATGAGGTCCAGGCACACTAACACTGATGTATGACAATCAGCATGATGGCCACAGCCTGTGGACAGCAAGAGAGACACCAGACAGTCATGTGCATGTCCACACAGTGCCGTGAAGGGAGCTGCAGGTGCTGAGGACCAGGTCAGGGAGCAGAAACTACTCTCTGTCTGGTCTGGTCGGTGGCAAGGGATTCAATACAAGGAACCACGTGGTAAGAGAATCATGGAAAGGCCTGGAAGGTCACAAGGCTCTAGCTGGACTCTTGGTTTCAAGGTCAGTCAGTCAGAAGCACTCCCAGAAGCACTGCCCCCACTCCCACGTGTCTGCTGGAGCTCGGTCACCTCATCTGCTATAGGAGGGGGGCCTCCCTCACTCTTGCCTCTTGAATCTCATACAACTACATCCAACTGGGGAAACCCTAGCTGCAAAAGTTTCTGAGAAGTAGAGTTTGTTTTACTTTCCAACCTCTCCAAATAGAAGGGGAGGGACATCATTCCACATATCTAGAGTTGCCAGATAAAATATGGGACGTCCAGGGGCACCTGGGTGACTCAGTTAAATGTCCGATTTCAGCTCAAGTCATGATCTCGCAGTCCCTAAGTTCGAGCCCTGCATCAGGCTCTGTGTTGACAGCTCAGAGTCTGGAGCCTGCTTTGGATTCTGTGTCTCCCTCTCTCTGCCCCTCCCCTGCTCATGCTCTGTCTCTCTCTGTCTCAAAAATAAATAAAAACATTAATATATATATGGGATGTCCAGCTAAATATGAATTTCAGATAAACAATGAATTCTCTTAGCATCAATATCTCCCAAATACTGTATGGGGAATACTTATACTAAAAAATGATTGATTATTTATCTGGGATTTAGATTTAAGTAGATGTCTTATGTTTCTGTTTGCTGAATCTGGTGAGCCCACAAAGACCTGGCACAGGGCTCTGGTTTAGATGGGGGTGTTGAGGAAGGCCTCTCTGGGGAGCCAACGTTCAAGAGGAGACCGGAGAGATGAATAGAAGTTCATCAGGCACAGAGAGGAGGGAAGGGCATTCCAGGGGCAGAGAACAGCTTTACAAAGACTCTGAGGAAAGGGCCAGTGGGGGCCAATTTAAGGGAAGCTGGTATATGGTGAGCTGCAGGTGAAGGTAGTGCCAGTAGATGAAGACTCAGGCAGAGACCAGACCACACAGGGTCTCCAGTTAGAAGGAGCTGAATGAGACAGGTGTGGAATAAGAGTGACCCAGGGCCTCTGCAAGCCAGTGGTGGCCCCCAGAGTCTTGTGGGTTGGTTGTCCTGAAGAAAGAACGTGCTCCAATGATCTAGGTGACAGGCGGTGACCCTGGAAAGGAGCAGGCCAGGTTCAAGTGTTTTGTAGATGGAAGCACCATCCTGGTCACTGGGGTTCAGGGGAATCAAGGGTGAGTTCCTGGCTCTGGGAATGGACTAGGTTCATGCAAAGTGAGCTTTGGGTGTTGACATGGGACTGCAGAAGAGGAGGCCAGGACAGAGGGACACCAGGGCACCTCCTCTGGGTCTCTCTATAGAGCACCCCCTCCCCTGCACTTACCTGCTCGGTCCTTCTCTCCCTCCCTAGGTGTCCGCGCCTCCACCTTATCTGCTTTCCTATTCTTGCTCTCCCTCTGCTTGTCCTCATCCCATTTCCTGGACAGAATCAAGCTCAGTCAGTGCGGTGGACGGAGTGTAGAAGCCAGAAACGGAAAGCTTTCCCACAGCCCTGTGGTCCACAGTTTCCCAGCGGACGTAAGCCATTAAATCTCTTCCTGGTTCCAGGAAGGACTAAGGCTGGACTCAGGCAGCCAGGGAGGTTGGAGACATCCTCTAGCAGATGGGAAACCCATCAGTCCAGACCCCTCATTTTGGATCTTTGCCCATTGTGACTAAACTAGGTAAGATCCTGCCCAGTGTGGAGGAACACACACCCTATGCAGAAACAGTGGGATTTCCAAGATTTGACTCACTTCTTGTCAGTTTTGTGATTATAGAGTGGAGACATTTATATTGATGTCAGAGACTTGTTTTAATGATCAAAGGAAATCATTTGTATTCATTTATTCAACAGATATTTATGAAGCCTCGGCAATGTTTCAGAGACTTTGTTGGGAGCTGGGGCCTCAGAGAGGATGAGGCAGACAAGAATGTGCCCTCATAGGGATTCCATTCTGATGGGGAAGACAGGTCGATAAAAATGGGAAATGCCTGACAGGAAGCTGGGAAGGAAGGGAGGGAGTAGTGTGTAGGTGGGTCTGGGTTACAGTTTCAGCGGGTGGTATTTGAGCAAGGATTTGAGGAAGGTGAAGGGATTGGCCAGGCACTAGGAGAAAAGTGGTGCCGATTGAGGGAGAGGTGGGGCAAAGGGCCTGAGGCAACTCTGTCGTGGGTGGGATGTAGCCTGAAGGCCTGGTGGCTGGAGCTGGAAGGAGGGATCCCTGGGGCCGGGTGGGGGTGGGGGGGGGTGGGGTTGGCGGGGGGGTGGGCAGGGTCTCGAGGACTCTGGCTCCAGGGGAGGCGAGCCTGGCTCAGGAGGCAGATGGCAGGAAGAGGCAGCTGGTGTGGGTGGAGGCAGAGGGGCAGGAGGTGGGATGTGGGAGCAGGGAAGGGCCCCTTGACTGAGGGCACTGCCGGGGCGGCGTGGTGGGTCGTCGGGGGTCAAGTGTGAACTGTCAGCGCCCAGTAAACACGTGCCATCGTGAGCCAAGGAAGACCAGTCTTCACCGCCTCTTCATTCTTGGGTCTCACTAACCACTCCCGAAGCGTGTGTGACAGTGTCACAAGGAAGAGACTGGGCCAGAGGGTGGGGCCTCAGTGCTTCTGCCCCCAGCTGACCCCAGGGACATGGAGGCACAGAGAGTAGGGGCAGGGGCCATGAGTCAGAGACATCAGGCGGAACTGGCAGGGGAAACCAGGAGGGAGGCAGCCGCAGAGGGTGACCCAGAAAAACTAACCGAGCTGGAGGGGCCCCACGTGACACGCTGTCCCTCCTCTTCCCGGGTGACCTGTCACCAAAACATCACTGGCATGCTGCTGGCACCCGGCCTGCCAATTAGTGCAGGCGCCTCTCCCTCTGACTTCCTGAGGAGCCTCGACGCACCCCGCAGCCCTCCACCCGGCCCTGCACGCCCCACCCGCCCGCGGGTCTGGGGGCAGCTGGCCCGGTCCTGCGGCCCCTCCTGGAGCCCCTCCCGGTGCTGAGCGTCCTCGAAATCCAAATTCGGGCTGCGAGGAGGACGCTCCTGCGCTGCCGCGTCCCGCGCCCGGCTGGGGGTGGGGGGTGGCGGAGGGAGGGGGGACTCAGGAGGGGTTTTAACCAGGCGTGCAGGTTCACCCCACCTAAGAGGGCGGGAGCTGCAGACAAGTGGGCCCTGAATCAGGGCGCGGCAGGGCTCACCGGACTGGATGGACAGACCCGGACCGCCTGTACAGGGACGGTGGGGGACAGGGTGGAGACAGGGACCTCGGACCGCCTGCACCGGGACGGTGGGGGAGAGTGGGGGAGAGTGGGGGACCCTGGACCGCCAGCACGGGGGACAGTGGGGGATGGGGTGCAGACAGGGACCCTGGACCACCTACACTGGGGACGGTGGGGGACCGTGTTTGACCTGGTGGAGGCAGGGACCCCGGACCACCTGAACCGGGACCGTGGGGGATGGGGTGGGGGCAGGGACCCCGGACCACCTGGACCACCTACACTGGGGACGTGTTGGACAGGCTGGAGACAGGGATCCCGGACGCCTGCTCCGGGCCACTGGGGGCCCAAGGGGTTGCCCAGGGTTCTGTGCTGCGAGTGGGGGGCGGGCAGCATTCCCGCAGGAAGTGACGAGTCTGGTCCTGGAGGAAGGGAGATATTCCCCCAGTGGGTGGCAGGACAGGGTGTGAGAGGGCTTTGGGATGAGACCCAGCAAGGAGGGTGTGTGAACTGGGATGTGAAGCTGTGATGGCCTTAGTGAGGGGGTAGGGGGCCTTAGGACTAGCGTCCGTCCTGGGTGTCTGTCCTTTGTGCTGGAGGAATAGGAACTCGAGGGAAGGAAGCAGACATTCCCTGTGTGTTCCCACGTGCCGGGAAGCATGCAGAGTGCTTTTGCATAGTTACCGAATCTAATTCATGCAGCAGTTAAACACAAGGAAGACCTATTTGACACGAGATAATTTCTAAGACCCATGTTTAGAAGACAAGCAAGTGCAGAATTGTTTTGTGCTCTGAGCTGCCATCCGTATTAAAGACACACGCACACGGGGAGGATTTTGTCGAGGGAGCAGGGAGCATGGAGTTGGGAAGGTCCAGGAGGTGTGTCTGCAGCCCTCGGGCAACTCAGCAAGCTGAGATCCGGGGTGTAGTGAGGCCGGGGGTCCTGCCCCCTGCCCTGGGCTGCAGCTCAGACGAATGCTGAGCTGCTCCTTCTAAACTTAATGTTGGCCCGGCTCTCCTGGGTGAGGTTCAGAGGTGGTCTGGCTGCAGGGGTAGTGTGGGAGGGGGGAGAGAGGCAGGGAGGTGGGGGGCTACACCCGCTGGGCTGTGGGAATGGACTGGAGGAAGGGGGAGGAAGGGAGGGTGTGGTCCGCTCTGAGGGAGGGGTGGGCAGCGGGTCTCCATGGGGCTGGTGGGAAAACCAGGAACACAGAACACCAGTTATTTTTCAGGATGTGAATCAAAGTTACACATGCACATAGAAAGTCCACTAACTAGAGGGGCCAAGGAGAAAAACTAGCAGCCCACCCCCATCTCCACCACTGTAGCTCTTAGTTGATTTTGCTTTGTGGGGTTTGCCTGTGTGTCTGTAAATGCTGTAAATGGTCTTGCAATTGTAGCATTATCTATTGATTAGTTTTAATGAAAACGACAGCCTTTATTGTTAACCACCAACCTCTCTCGGGTCCACAAACAGACCTCTTCATCATCTCCACCACACTCATTTTATAGCTATTTCAGTAATACACATATGTATACTCACACATATTTCCATCATATCTCCATATGTACACAGATAGCTATGTAAATGCACAAATATCCTGAGGGACCACATCAAACACGGATTCAGGGAGACAGTGGCTGAAAGAGACTTTCATTCTACATGTCTGGTGTAAATTCTTTATAAATGAATGTATACATTAATTGCTTGTTCAGTAAAGAAACAAAACCAGAAAATGAATCCATACAGCATAGTAAAAAGTAGTTATTACCCACAGTTTACAGATGCAAAAACAGAAGCCCAGAGACTTAAGTCATTTGTTCAAGATCTTAAAGCAAGTGCAACTGGCAGAACCCAGATCTAACCCTCCAGGAAGAGGAGGAGGAGAACAAGGTCTGGGGCAGGAGAGCCCTGGTGCTGGGGTGGGAGGGGAGGGGGGCAGGAGAGCCCTGGCGCTGGCGGGGGGGCGGGTAGGGGGGCAGGAGAACCCTGGCGCTGGGGGGTGGCGTAGGGGAGGGGGACAGGAGAGCCCTGGCGCTGGGTGGGGGGGCAGGAACCCCAACTGAAGAGACCCCAGCTCTGGCAGAGAGGGAGAGTGCAGGAGGCAGTCACCAGAAGTGCTGATCTGAAGGAGGCGCGAGAGCTCCCAGATGGAGAAGAATCGCTAACAGGGAGAAGCTCTGGACTGGAGGACGAAAGGTCACGGTCCGTGTCCTTAGACAGCATCCCCAGAGACCTCAGGTGCCGGGCATCCGCAGTGAGTCACTGGATCCCAGAAACTGGTGGCAAGGGTGAGGTCATCACCCCAAAAGGCAGGGAGCAGAGACAACAAGGCCCTTGGGGGCCGGGGAGCTGAGCCTGTCTGGTCAGAGGCCACTGTCACAAAACCAACAAAGAATTCATATCTAATAGGTTTTCCTCGGGGCTCAAATGAGTAGCTGTGGGAGTCATTTGGGAGGCTGTGATACCAGGCAGGATGACAAAGAAAGCATTCTGGCCAAGAGGACCGGCTGCCTGCAGAGTTTCTGCCCTGGGAGAATGGGAGACGTCTGCAGAGCAAAAATCCTGCCCAGGTTACAGCCAAGGCAGCTGGCCTCCCTGCTCACAGCCTCCCCTGTCCCCTGTCCCCTGTCCCCTCCCATGGCTGTGGTGGTGCTGACCAAGACGGCTGAATGCAGAGGGCCTGGGTTGGGGGTCAGACACTTTGCAGATTCACTTGAGACTTGCTCTACTGGAAAGGTGTTTTACCTTGAAAGGAACTCCTCACGGACACGCACACACCCCAGCCGGCCCGTATTCATCCTTTCCTTGCTCCCCACTGAGGAGGAACAGAGGAGCCCCGCCTGACAAGTCCCAACAAAGCCTGGATCCTACAGCCCTGTTGAGGAGGAAGACTCTCCTGTGCCCTTGAAGGTCCTCTGGCTGGACTGAGTCAAACTGACCTGAGACAGATTAACAGGAGAAAACGAAATTCAATCGTGTGCAATAGGCTTCCACACAGACATTCAAACTTCAACGACAGTGAGGCAACATGGAGCTTCTGTGAGCTAAGTTGGGGGTCAGGGTCTGAGGATACAAGGCGGGGAAGGACCTCACAGGAAGGTGGCAGATATTTGGAAAACCAAAGTTTGCCTTCTCAAGCAGATAAGTTTCTGAGATAAAGGGGAGTCTCAAACTCTCCTTTCCCATGTAAATTTAGGCAGGTGAGGACCAGGAAGAGAGCTTTTCCTGGATTTTGCTGCGTTTTGATGACTTTTAACTCAAAATAATGTTCGTTCGTGCCTCAGCAGCCCACCTAGTGGCAGCCTGCCCTTGGCCCCAGCACTGGAGAGATGTGGTCCAGTTGCCTGTGCTGTGCGTTCTGTCTTGCCACTAGGAAAAATAAGCCCAGCTTGTTTAACTACGGGTGTGTTTCTGAGGTCTTTGGCGAGAGGACATTGGTAACATCCTGGGTTCTGTTCTTCATTCTTGCCCTCTGGGATCCACGTGGAGGGTCTGGACCTAGGCCATGTGGGCGAAGATGGCCAGAAGTGCTGTCACAAGGGACAGAACCAGTTATGTATTCACTCAACAAGTATTTATGGGCCACCCACACACACCACAGACGGTTCCAGGTGCCAAGGACAAGAGGCAAATAAAGTGGGAGTCCTGATTTTGGGGGAACCTCTCAGATGGTTGTGATTCATGGAGATAGTGTGGTGATTGAGGTAAGGCCTGGGGGCTGCTACATGCTCACGAGGAGGTGCCCCTGAGCCGGTGGTCCAGTCAACAACCCTAGCGGGATGTCAGGAAAGGCTTTCTGGGGACAATCTTGTGAGAAGGGACAAGAGCTGGTCAGGGAGACAGCACACAGCATGGGGAGCGGGCACTGTCACATACAGTCGATCTTTTTTTGTTTTGTTTTGTTTTTAAAATTATTTTATTTATTTTTTTAGAGAGACAGAAAGAGTGAGTAGGGGAGGGGCAGAGGGGTGGGTGGAGAAAGAATCCCAAGCAGACTCCACACTGTTAGTGTGAAACCTGGTGGGGGGCTTGAACTCACGATCCATGAGATCATGACCTGAGCCGAAACCAAGAGTCGGACGCTTAACCGACTGAGCCACCCAGGCACCCAACAGTCAATTTTACTTGAGTGAAATCTAGGAGGCCAGTTGGGGGGAGGTCCAAAGTCAAATGCACAAGACAAGGCACATACGGAAAAGACCGGTTTTCATCTCTTCCATCTGCCATTTCCTCCTCCCATAGGTAACTGTTTGTTAGCCTTTCGATTATATTTCCACATATAAAAAAATAAGTGATGAGGGATCGTGGGGAGAGCTGAGGGCAGAGTGCAGGCTAACAGCACCCCCTCCCTCCCAAGGTGGGACATGTGTGATATTCCTTGGACACTCCCAGCTACCCAAGAACAGGAAAGGACACACACACACACACACACACACACACACACACACACACAAATGATTAAACTGATAAGAGTCTCCACCAGTTTACCAGGAAAAGGCAATCCCATCACAGCCTGAAGTCCAGGAACCCCCTACTATCTTAATGTTGATGCTTTGCTAGAGGGAGAAACAACCTTAGCTTGACCATAGCTAGGCCACCGGTAAGTCTTGAGCTTGTGAAAGTCTCTTTGGAAACTTCCCTTTTGACTTTACCTCCCCCAAGTCCATGGCGTATAACCAGCCCTTCTACACGACCCCAGTGCAGCTCTCCCTGCCCGCGGGTCCTGTCCCGCGCTTTAATCAAATCACCTTTTTGCAGCAAAGACGTCTTCAACAATTCTTTCTTGGCTGTCAGCTCCAAACCCCTCGAACCCTCCATCAACCCAAAACCTCATCAATAAGTATAAGCAAACAAATATGTATATTTACATCTACCTAGGGATCTCCCCCCCCCCCCCCCACCTAGTTTGTTTCTTTTTCCACTTACTATATCCTGGGGGTCATCCTAGAATAAAGCATAGATACTCTTCATTTGCAAACTGGATAGCCAGGGAGGGGCAGCTCAGCCGATTGGCCTGGAGAGATCTTGTTCAGCGTCAGATCCTCAGCAAGGTGGAGATCCAGGTGGGCCAAAGCTGCGTTCAGTGTGGCATGGGGACCTGGGGAAAGGAGGTGGAGGAGGAGAAAGCGAGGCCCGGGTCTGCTGTCCAGTCCTCTGCCTGCCAATCAACCAGAATGCGGCAGGATGCTCTCTCTGGGGCGGTGTCTTCACCCGTAACCCCGATTTCCATTTGGGTGGCGTCCAGCCTGCGCAGTCCTATTACAAGACATGCTGCAATGAATGTGTGGAGTCTTCGTGCATTTCAGGCTTTCCTGTCGACACAGGCATCGTGGGGAAAAGGGGATCGGAAGGACGAAGGAAAATTTAAGGCCGGTCAGACGTCAGGCCTGGCCGGGGAAGCGGGAAGAGTGTAAGCTCCCTTAAGGGGCTCCCGCAAGCCTGGCTTCCACCCTGCCAGCTATGGCACATCCGGAAGTGAGGGGACCGCGGGGAGGAGGAGGAGAAATAACCCTAAGGCTCAGGGCTTGGGGACACCTCGAAACAGGAGCCCGCGAACGGGAAGGAGCAGATGCAAGGCCGCCTCCCCGCGCGGGTGATCCGCCCGGACGCCCCGGGAGATTCCCGGAGGGCAGGCCAGGGCGGGAACCTGGGACCCCGGGGCTCCAGCACCAGGAAGCCCCGCCCAGAGCCAGCCAGAGACCACGCCCACCATGCAGGTCCCGCCCCCGGCCCTCGGAGCTCCGCCTCCCCATCTTGGGGCGGGAGAGCAGGGGCGGGCCTCGCGCGGGGTCGACAGGTGCATCCGAGACGCGCGAGGACGGAGGTCCTGAGCCACTGTCTTCAGACCCTGGGAACTGACGCGGTCCGGGCGAGTCGAGGTCGCTCCCAGAGTTCTGGGGGCCGCGGCATGAGGAGGGGGAGAACTAGAGAAGCCCTGGGTCCAGTGGTCCAGTACCCTGCCTCCGAGCTGCAGCCGGGAGGGGCTCTCCCTTCCCAGTCACGCCCCTCCCCCTCCTTGACATCAGTCCCTAAGTTCATCACGGACGGAGGGAGCTCCCTGCTGGTGGGGGGTTCGTTCCAGCGCCCAGAGCTGACCTGTCTCCTGTCTTCTGTTCCTTCCCCTTTTCCGGGAATCCCTGATTCGCACACGGAACACGACATCTGGGGCTCAGACTTCCTGAACCCCAGTACTTTTCCAAGGTGGAGCCCCTCAGAGACAGGGATGCGTGCAGGGCGGTGCGTCCGCCACTCGGCCGCGCGCGCGGTGATTGCGTTTGAGCGCGGAGTCCGCGTCTACGTCCACCTTCCTCAGGGCTTGAGTGGCGGGGCTGCAGCCTGGGTTAGGGCGTAGGAACGGGGCCTCATTGTGCCTCCTGCAACGACCTCACGCCCTCTCGCTGCAGCCCCAGGCCCGGCTCCACTGCCGCTTGGTAAATCACTGTTTGAACAGAGTGGAACAGAGAGGACTCAGCCCTGAGGATTTGGCTAAGCCACCGGGGCGCACCACCGCCCAAGCAGGGGGGGAGAGCCGGGGTCGTCTTTCCCCGCTGCGCTCAGGCCCACCCGGGTCCCTGCTCCCTCCGGGCTCCGCAGCCCCGGCTACTCCCAACCCCCGCACACCCGGGTCCCCGCTCCGAGTCCTCACGCCCGCCCGGGCTCCGCAGCCTCGGCTTGTTCCTCCCCTCTACCCCCCACACTCCCTGTGCCCGAGCCCCCTCCCCGAAGGAGCAGGGCTGGAGGGGTGGTCTTCCCGGCAAGGGAGGCCCACAGGAGAGGACGGAACGGGGACTTGAGAGGTGGGGTTTGGTGAGAAGGAAAGGAGGAAAGAGAGGTCGGTGGGAGCAAAGCGGTAGAAATGCTCCAGTGCGGGGAAAGTGCCGCTGAGCTCCACACGCAGCGCGAGGGACGGAGGTTTCCCGTCTCCGATGGCGGGACTGTCTCCGATGGCTTCGGCAAAAGCTGCTGTTCTGGTGGGTCTCCGTGCCCTGAGCTGTCCTGACTTCACACCCGGAGGGCCTTGTCCAGAAACCCAGCACGTGGCTGAGAGCCACTAATTCTACGGACTCGGAGCTGCCCGCCCCTCCTCCTTGTCCCGCCTTCTCCTCTCTTATCCCAGAGTGAAGGAGTAAATTTATAATTTTCTCGTAAAGTTTGGGATTAGTCACTGTTTGGGGAGTTGCTTAAGTTTCAAATAATAAAGCATATCCGTGTGCCCGTTCTTCCCAGCTGGCTGAGGAAAGCGCACGCACCCAAATCTGGCTTTCCCGGGATCCTCGAGACAGTTCTTTCCGGTTGCCCTTCGCACTTTCCCCAAATGGCAGAGACAACCACCAGCCCCCAACGCACAGCTCCTGATGTGGTTTCTTCACACTTTTGAAGAATCTGCCTTTCTCTTTCTTCCTATCAGCGCGGATGCGTCTGTGGGGAGAGCTGAAATGAGAGGAGACAGTCCCAAGAGGCTGAGCGGGGCACCCAGGACGGGGTAGCAGGGCCATGATTTGCAAAGCTGTGGGCAAATGGGAGCTTGATTTCTCTTCCTTTCGCTCTTAGTGGACCAAGAAGGTAGACAACACTGAGAGATGTCTTCTCTGCTTCTCTGAGTTACCTGTCTAGCCCAGCACTGTCCAGTAGAAATACAATGTAGGCCACAAATATCATTTAGAATGTTTAGTAGTTATGTCAACATAAAGTAAAAAGAAACCGGTTTTAAAATGAAAACCGGGCACCTAGGTGTCTCAGTTCTAAATGTCCGACTTCGATTCATGTCATGATCTCATGGTTCGTGGGTTCAAGCCCTGTGTCCGGCTCTGTGCTGACAGCTAAGAGCCTGGAGCCTGCTTTGGATTCTGTGTCTCCCTCTCTCTCTGCCACTCCCCACTTGTGCTCTCTCTCTCTCTCTCTCTCTCTCTCTCTTTCTCTCAAAGATGAATAAACATTAAAAATTTTTAATAAAATTAATTTTAATCCTTTAAAAATTTATTTTCAGTAATCTCTACACCTAGTGTAGGGCTCAAACCCATGACCCCGAGATCAAGAGTTGCATGCTCTTCTGACTGAGCCAGCCAGGAGCCCTAAAATTAGTTTTAGTTATATATACTATGTAACCCAATATTTAAAAAATATTGTCATTTCTACAGAGTGAGAAATCATTGTTATATTTTACATTCTAGTTCATACTAATTCTTGTGAAATCTAATGTGCATTCTTCACTAACAGCACACTTGAATTTGGACTGGCCGCGTGTCAAGCACCCACCTGCAATTGTGGCTAGCGGCCACCCAGCTGGTCAGCAGGGACTGGTCCCTTCCTCACCATCTGATAACCAGTGAGAAAGTGCTGAGGACAGAAGTGCTTGGGGGCCTCACGCTGTAGCTTCAAAAGAAGTGGCTAGGAGTGGGGTGTGGTGAGAGAGGGTCCCACCCCTAAAGCCTGGAGGGCAGTCCATGTGGGGCCCCGGACATCCATGGGGGACCACTTTGCCTATAAGGTCCAGCCTCCCCACCCCCACCCCCGCTGGGTTCCCATCCCCCATCAGGGAGCATGGTGCCTGCAAAGTCCAGCAACCCCTTCCCCCCATTTCCCATCCCCCATCAAGGAAAACAACCCTCAGACTAGGGGTTGTGGAGCCTGGACCAGGTGACATCACACCTGGAGGGTGGGCAGAAAAACAAACCTGCGTGTCTTGGAGCCTACCGCACCCCCCCCCCCCAAGTGTGAAGTGGCAGCAGCATCGCCCTGGCCGTCCTTTTCCTCAGGCACGTGGGAAGGCTTTTTTGATATTTCCAGGGAGAAAACCGTCCAGCTGAGCTGGCTCCGGGCTTACACCAGCACAGTCCTTACAGATATTGAACTGGTTACACACCCAGACTAGTTTTTAAAAAAACATCTGACCAAACATCCAAGGCCCAAGGCATCCGCTTCTGTTCTGGCTGATTTCTGTTTTCCTGCAAGGCTGGAAGAGGGATTTCCCCAGATTGTCAGTGACTTTGACTGTATTTTCTCTCTTTCTGTGGGAAGAGACAGAGCTCTGGTGTGCAGCAAGGACGCACATGTCACTTGCTGGAGATCACACGGTCCCCGTCGAGGGTCCTGGGAAGGCAGGGCCCAGCTCCTCTCTGGTCCCCCAAGAGCCACCTGCCCAGGCAAGGGCGCCTCTGTGGCTCTCACAGGAGTCAGAGAGGCAGACAAATACAACATGATGGAGACAGTATGTAAGAATGCCTGAAAGGAAGCAAGGGTGCACCCGGCAGAAAGCTTGGCTTCAGGAGCGCCTGTCATTATTACCAGCACATAGGAATTACGGGCCAGTTTCTGTGGGTTTCCAGAGGAATCCCCTAGAGGAAGATGAATGGAGGAGACAGCCTCTTCCTTACCTGTGCTCCAGGCTCTCTGTGATAGAGACTGAGTTTTTCTCCAGATCACAGGAACAAGGTGTTAAAGTGAAAGCCTTTGTTCCTAGGAAGGTGTGGCTAAGCTGGAGGGTGAGATCAGGGGATGGGGCGCAGGGGAGGGGAACGCCTGGGCAACAGGGGTCCTGGGTGGGGAGGGAGTTGGAGGTCAGGGGGCCAGTGCTAGCGATGTGGGCCCATGAGGTGGGGTGCAGGGAGATGGAGAAGGGGGCCAGGAGCCATCCAGGTGAGCAGGAGCCGTGTAGGAGCTGCAGAAAAATAGGGAATTCTCTCTAGCAACCAGCCTACTTGCTGTTATGTTCAGCTTAGGTGCCCCTTACCCCCCCCCCCCCCCCCCAGTATCTGCCTGCCATGTAGGGGACGTTGTGAGGGAGGAGAGTGCACTGGAGGGCCAGCATCCTGCACAAGCCACCTCTCCTGTTCCAGAAGAGAGACTGGCAGTACTGGTCTGATGGCTTCGAGGAGGAAGTGCTGGCCCTGGGGTAGGGGGCAGTAGAGGGGGAGCCCCCCGCCCCTCCACCCACCTGAGAAGATGTGCCAGCGGGAAAGGGCTGAATGCTGGGGACCAGGTAGGGGTTCGGCATCCAGGGTGGACTCTGTCTCTGGGACTGGACCCGAGGCAGCACTGGGGCTGGGTCCGCACGACCCTCTGGGGACAAAGAGATGGATTTCTGGACTGGTGACAGTGGGGGGCGAATTCTAGAGGGTTCCCAGCTTGATTTGTGCGTCAGGGTGGTGGCCGAGAGCCTGAACTCTCGAAGGCGTGGTTGCTGTGATGTGGAAGCAGATTTGTAATGTCGCGGAATTTTCAGTAACCACCAAAACTGACTCAGTGCCACCCACACACGTCTCCACTAAAGGCAAGCGTACTGATCGGGTAGGACTATATGTAGCTGCAATCATTGGATCTGGATTGAGGTCCGCTGGTGTAAAATATATACCAGGTTTCAAAGACTCGGTACCAAAAAAAAACCCCGAGGGGCGCCTGGGTGGCTCAGTCGGTCAAGCGGCCGACTTCGGCTCAGGGCATGATGTCGCGGTCCGTGAGCTCGAGCCCCACGTCGGGCTCTGTGCTGACAGCTCAGAGCCTGGAGCCTGTTTCAGATTCTGTGTCTCCCTCTCTCTGACCCTCCCCCGTTCATGCTCTGTCTCTCTGTCTCAAAAATAAATAAATGTTAAAAAAAATTTTCAAAAAAAACCCCCGAGATGCTAAAATATTTCATTAATATCTTAAAAATATTGGTTAACTGGTTGAAATGGTAATATTTTGGATATATTAGATTAAATGAAATATTTTATTACAATTAATTTGGCCTGTTTCTTTTTTATCTTTTTAATGTGGCTACTAGAAAAAAAATGTTAAATCACATGTGTGGCTTGCAATATAATTCTAAATTACATACATGGCTTGCAATATATTCCTAAATTATATATGTGGTGCTCATTCTACTTGTAAATTGCACACACGGCTCACATATATCTCCTGGGCTGGGAGGGCAGACAGCTGTCCTGCCAGGTGGCCAGAGCTCCCGCCTGTGACCAGGGCTCTCCCAGGAGCAGTGGGCTGGCAGCCAGCCCTTCTGGGCCTTCAGGGAGTCAGTCAGCTTCCTGACAGGGCTCAGCTGCTCCCGTGAAATTACTAGTCTCTTTCCCTTCGCTGCCTCCTGAGCCAGCCAGTTCACCCTGACAGGCGGACATTCTCCTGCCTTAGGACCTGGTGCCTGACAGGCGGACATTCTCCTGCCTTAGGACCTGGTGCCTGACAGGCGGACATTCTCCTGCCTTAGGACCTGGTGCCTGACAGGCGGACATTCTCCTCCCTTAGGACCTGATGTGGCAGCCGCTTGTGTCCTGTGACAATTGCTTGCTTCGCGGGTTCTGGCTGGGCCTGTGCTCAAGGAAGCCGGACACTCAGCAGACGAAGGGGTGGCCTCACAGCTCCCTCCAGTGCATGGGTTCCATTTTCCGATTGCATTGAGTTTGCACTGGGGACCATGCCCATCAGTGTGCTGGGGCGGACCTAGAGGGAAGGAAAGGCGAGGAGGAGGAGGAAGTCATTAAAGGACTTGTTGTGTGCTCGGTTTTACTTTTAGGTTGTTTATATTTTATGATTTTCGCCTTTGAGGACCTCAGTACCCAGTACTTAGTATCTAAGGGTCTAGTGCTCACATTTCCAGAGGATTTTCAGTTTGTAATCTACTTTCCCACAAACCCACAAACCCCCGGTAAAGAGGCTGGTGGGTTTACAGCATCCTCATTTTCTAATGGGGGAGCCTCTCTCTAGTTAGTGGGGAGCTGTGAGGGGCACAGCTGGGTCCTAACGATGGTATTTCTGATTCTATGGCTGGCACCGGTATTCCTGGGTGGAGGAGACTGAGGCAGGAATACAAGACTGGATGTGGAAGGAGCTATACCCTGACCCACTCAGCCACCATTCTCTCTGCCCCTCCCAGCCTGCCCCTCCAACACCGCATCCCGTCCCGGTCTCTGAGTGTCCATTAGGGGGCTTTTCCTAAGTGGCCAGTGGGACAAGGGAGCCCCTGGGACAGGGAGACAGGGGGACCCACAGCCAGTTCTTCTACCGTGAAGACCTTAATCCTCTCACCTTCTTTGGACGGTGGCTTTTTCCTTTTCCTGAAAGTCCTTGAACCTGTGACATCGGCCCTGTGGGGAGAGAGTTTGGCAGGTGTGCCTGGAGCTCTCTGGGCTTCATTGCAGCGTCTGACCTCCCAGGATGGTGCTGAGCCTCACCAGGGGGAGTCCGGGGCCATTGTTAGCAGAGCCCCCTTGACCCACAGGCGACGAATGTTGTCAATTGTAACTAATTCGTTATGGCTAATGTTTGGACGGTGCTTTGGGATTACTTGGAACCTCCACAAACTGTCCTCATTTATCACACCAACAATCTGGAAGGTTGCTCTGGCCCCACGTGCAGGGTGAGGTGCTCCACTCTCGGGGAGGTGAAGCGATTCCATGAAGGTCACACGGTGAACTCAGGAATCTGAACTCGAGCCCAAACCTTCTGACTCAAAATTCCACGTCCTTCCCATTCTCCATTATGCCTTGATTTCAACAGGTCTCAGTTGTCTAAACTCTGACCTGTGAGCCGTGGAACCTTGGTCTGATGGGGGTTGGGGAAGGGTTCACTGGCTTTCCTGTAACACTGGCTGCTTCTACCCAAACTGTGTGGTCCTTGGACACGGCACACCTAACAGAGGAGCTTCTGGTGTTTGCCCAGAGCCTGTTCCCCCAGCCCTGGGGGCAGTCTGCCTTCCTTGGGGATTTCCCTCCTTCCCTACTGAGGGTCTGCGCCCCATTTTTGGTTTGGTCTGTGTTTCCTCCTGCTTCTCAGCACTTCGCTGATCCCCACTGCCCTCCCATGTGGCGTGTCTGGAGGAGGAAAATAGCAGCCTCACCAACCCTTCTCCTGCCCTCTGTGTTGAGGGAAAAGGGCCCCAATCAGAGCAAGAGCCAGAAGCCGAGGCTTTCAGAGATATTATGAAAAGGGAGAGAGAGAAGAGACATTTGTTTTCTTTGAGGTTTAACTAAAGCATCTTAACATCTGTATAATATTTGAGACTCACCATAACTTCTGGCCCCTGGAGGCAGAATTTAACTTTTAGACAGGTTTTGCTTGACTGGTATCATGATTTTAAAACTAATGATAATTTGAGGGGTGCCTGGGTGGCTCAATCAGTTAAGCTTCCCACTTCAGCTCAGGTCATGATCTCACAGTCTGTGAGTTCAAGCCCCGTGTCGAGCTCTGTGCTGGCAGTGTGGAGCCTGGAGCCTGCTTTGGATTTTGTGCCTCCCTCACTCTCTGCTCCTTCTCTGCTCATGCTCTGTCTCTCTCTGTCTCTCTCTCTCTCTCTCTCTCTCTCTCAAAAATAGATAAATGCTAAAAAAATTTTTAACAAAAAATAAATAAAATAAAAATAAAAATAATAATAATTTGGGGGGCCACGAAGGCCCGGTCCATTCAGCGTCAGACTCTTGATCTCGGTTCAGGCTGTGAACTCAGGGTCGTGAGTTCGAGCCTCATGTTGGTTCACACATTGGGTGTAAAGCCACTTAAAAAAATAAATAAAAATAACGATAATTTAAGTGCCTTTAGAGAAGGTGGCTATTTTCCTCATGACTCCCTATTACCTCTTGTCTGCCCAGGCCCTGAAGGCATTTGACTTTTTTTCTCCAGCTTTATTGATATAATTGACATATTATATCCTCTAAGTTTAAGGTGCACAACGTTACGATTTGATACACGCATATATTGTGAAATGTTTATGACAGATTAATTAATGTTCTTCACCTCACATAATTAGCATTTTGTTATCGTTATGGTCAGAACCCTAACAATGTACTCTTGCAGCAACTTTCAGGTATAAGGTAGATATTGTTGGCTACACTCACCAGCTATACACACATCCCTGGAATTTACTCATCTTCTTTTCTTTTCTTTCTTTTTTTTTTTTAGTGTTTATTTAGTTTTGAGAGAGAGAGACCGACAGACTACGAGGGGGGAGGGGCAGAGAGAGAGGGAGACACAGAATCCAAAGCAGGCTCCAGGCTCTGAGCTGTCAGCACAGAGCCCGATGCGGGGCTCTAACCCATGAACGGTAAGATCATGGCCCGAGCCAAAGTCAGACGCGCAACCGACTGAGTCACCCAGGTGCCCCCACCCATCTTCTAATGGGAGGATTGTACCTCCCCACCGACATCTTCCCATCCCCCAGCCCCCACTCCCAGCCACCAACCACTGCCTCTCTGTTTCTCCAAGTGTGATGTTTTTAGGCTCCACATCCAAGTGAGACCATACGGGATTTCTCTTTCTTTGTCTGAAATTTCGCTCAGCACAAAGCCCTCAAGTTCCATCTACGTTGTTGCAAATGGCAGGGTTTCCTTCTTTTTTAAACTGGCTGAATAATATTCACATATACACACGCATGTAGGTCATTTTTTTCGAGAGTTCTGTACATTTTGCAGTGCTCACCGCTCTAGGTATAGTCACCGTGTGTCACCACACAACGTTTTTATGGTGTCATTCACTATGTTCCCCGTGCTGTACTTCTCGTCCCTGTGACCCACTTACTTTATAACTGGGAGTTTGTGCTTCATAATCCCCTTCACATTTTGTCCATCCCCCCACCTCCCTCCTCACTGGCAACCACGAGTTTGTTCTCTGTATTTACGAGTATGCTTCTGTTTGTTTTGTTTTTACAGCGTGTAAGTGAAGTCATATGGTGTTAGTATTTCTCTGACTCCTTTCACTTGATGTGATACCCCTAGGTTCATCCCTGTTGCTGCAAATGGCAAGATCTCATCTTTTTAGTGGCGGGGTAACATTCCATCAGACACACGGCATCTTCTTTATCCACTCATCTGTCGTGGACACTGGGCTGCTTCCGTATCTTTGCTATTGTGAATGATGCTGCAGTAAACGTAAGAGTGCGTATGTCTTTTCCAATGACTGTTTTCATTTTCCTAGGGTAAATACTCAGCAGTGGAATTACTGGATTGTATGGTGTTTCTATTTTTAATTCTGTGAGGCACCCCTGTATAGTTTTCCACACTGCCTCCCGCCAACATGGGAGTCTCCTGTAGGCAGCATTGATCACTGGGTCTTATTTATTGATCCAGTAATGCCACTCTGGGCCTTTTGATTGAATAATTTAATCTGTTTCCATTTAAAATGATTGTTGATAGATAAGGAGTTAGTATTCCCATCTTGTTAATTGCTTTTTGGCTGCTTGATAGCTCCCCTTTCCCTGTCTTGCTTCCTTCCTCTGTAAACCGATGATTTTCCACAGTGGTACACTCTATTCCCTTCCCTACTACAAGTTTTTGTTCTGTGGCTACACTTAGGCTCACTTGAAACATCTTATAGATGTAACAGTGTAGTCTGTTTCATCTTATAATATCAACTTATTTTTGATATTTTTTAAAAATAACAACTTATTTTTGTTCACATACAAAACTCTACCCTTTACTCCCCCCTTCTATGTTTTTTGATGTCACATTTTGCATATTTTAATATTGTGTATCCATTAATCAGTTACTGTAGTTCTAGTTATTCTTTAATACTTTTGTCCTTTTTAAAATTTTTTTAAAAATTTTCTTTTTAATTTTTTAAAAATTTATATCCAAATTAGTTAGCATATAGTGCAACATTGATTTCAGGAGCACAGAGCCTGATGCAGGGCTCGAACTCACAATGCGGGGTTTGAACTCACAAATCATGAGATTATGACCTGAGCGGAAGTCAGACAGTCGACTGAGCCACCCAGGTACCCCAATACTTTTGTCCTTTAGGGGCACCTGGGTGGCTCAGTTGGTTAAGCATCAGACTCTTGGTTTAGACTCAGGTCATGATCTCACAGTTTGTGGGATCCAGCCTCATATCAGGCTCTGTGCTGACAGTGTGGAGCCTGCTTGGGATTCTTTCTCTTCTCTTTCTTCTCCACCCCAACTTGTGCTCTCTGTCAAAATAGATAAACTTAGAAAATAATACTTTTGTCTTTTAACCTTTATGCTGGCGGTAAGTGGTGAACACACCGCTGTTACATTGTGAGGATATTCTGAATCTGACTGTGTCTGCATCTTTCCCAGTGTGCTGTACGCTTTCATATGTCTTCATGTTACTCACTAGTGGTCCTTCCTTTCTGCCCTGGGGGACAAAGCCTCTGGTCGAAAACCTCGGTTCTGTATTTATTCATATGGCAGGTCTCAAACAGTAACAAGCGTGAGGTCATTTATAGACATCTACAAACACACCAAGCACTGCATAGGGCCGTGGTTTCATGTGTATGTGACGGAGGCACAGGTGCATGCCCAGGCAGGCACATGCTCAGTGCGCAGGTGCGTTTCCTCTTGGGGACAGAGGGAGAGGAGCAGAGCCTCCAATTTATCTCTAACATTTCATTTTATTTGACAAAAATCTAAAGCAAATTTGGCAAATGTTTACATTTGTTAATTCTAGCCTATGGTTACAAGGGTGCTTATTACTATTTTCTATTCTTCTCCATATTTTTTTCCAAAATAAAACAATTTAGTTAAAAAAGAAAAAACATAAGAAATGAATACAGGATATAAATATATATTCAAAGCAATTCTTAAATTTTAAAATAAAGAAGTAGTTCAAACTCCCTACTACTCAGGAAAATACAAACAATGAGATATAGACATAATAATGAGATAAAACTTTGCACTCCCCAGATTGGCAATTTTTTTTCTAAACTTCCAAAGCTGTTAAGGGTGTGGGGGGAAAAGGGCCCTTCATACATTGCTGGTAGGAATGTGAACGGTCACTGTCTTATATCAGAAAGCATGAAGGCGAGTGATATAAAATGCAATCAACTGGCAACGAGAAAGCATGTTATCGGAAAAGTGAAATGTAAGCCAGATTCCAAAAAGGGTTTCAGACTCCAGGTAAGTCAAGGACTGTGGAGTAGTAATAAGGTAAGAGGACAGAGACTCCCTGCACCTGGTTTCCCTAGGAGAGAGAGATTGTGCTTAGCTAAAAATAGGAATTAGAAATTGAAATAAATAAAAACATCTCTGTTTAAAATACCTTGATGATTAAAATGACTTGGTAGATTGAGTGAGGTTATCATATGACCCCGCTTAACAGGAGTACAAAGGTTAAAGTCCTCTACAAAAACCAGGCCTGTTAAAACAAACAACAGAGAAAAACAACCCTAAAAATAAATGCATGGAGTAATGAAGTCCATTTGTAAGTAATAGTTAATGCATGCTATACAACATGGGCCTGAATTGCTCACAAACAAGATCAATCATGCGATTAAAAAAAATCCAACAAAATGTGACATTCCTTTTACTCCCTTGAGAGACCCATTAAAAGATATGAGCATAAACGTAGGGGCGGCTGGGCCAGTGCAGGTGGGGAGACCTCCTGGCAGGCTCCCTCTTGCTGGGAGAAACCCCCAGCTGCCTGAACCCCCTGCCCCAGGTGCAGGAGTGGGGCGGGGGGTGAGGGGGAGAATCCAGAGAGACCTCGTCCTCACTTGACTCATTTGTTCATTTTTATTTTTTTTTCAGTTTTTAAAATTAAGTGTTTTATTCTAATTCCAGTTAGTTAACATAGTGTTATGTTATGTAATATTAGTTTCAGGTATACAATACAGTGATTCCACATGTCCATACAACACCCAGTGCTCATCACCGGAGCATCCTTAATCCCCATCACCCATTCCCCCCCATCCCCCCACCTCCCCCCTGGTCACCACCAGTATGTTCTCTGCAGTTAAGGGTCTGTTTCTTGGTTTGCCTCTCTCTCTTTTTTTCCCTTTGCTCATTTGTTTTGTTTCTTAAATTCCCCCTATGAGTGAAATCATAAGAGTTAGTATCTAAAATATGTTAAGAACTTATACAACTCAATACCTAAAACCCAAATAATCCAATTAAAAATGGGCAGAAGATGGGGCACTTGGGTGGCTCAGTCGGTTAAGCATCCGACTTCAGCTCAGGTCATGATCTCGCAGTTTGTGGGTTCGAGCCCCGTGTCGGGCTCTGTGCTGACAGCTAGGAGCCTGGAGCCTGCTTTGGATTCTGTGTCTCCCTCTCTCTCTGCCCCTCCCCTGCTTGCACTGTGTCTCTGTCCGTCTCAAAAATAAATAAACATAAAAATTTTTAAAAATGGGCAGAAGACATGAACAGATATTTCTCCAAAGAAGGAATATAGTGTTTCAATCATTGGATTGGCCTACGTGAGGGCCTGGTTAATTAATTTCGTGTGTCAATTTAGCCAAACTTCAGTACCCAGATATTTGGTCAAGGCTAGTGTAGATGCTGCTGTGAAGATACATTTAGGTGAGTAAAGCAGATGAGCCTCCCTAGTGTGGGTGGGCTTCATCAATCAGTTGAGGTTCCCCTGGAAAAGAGAATTCTGCCTCCAGGCGCTACATCAACGGGTCCTGGGGGCTCCACCTGCCGGCCGGCCCCACGGAATTCCAGCCTGCCAGCCCCACAGTGGTATGAGCCAGTCTTCTAAAAGCTCTCTCTATGCATCCTGTTGGCTCTGTCTCTCCGGAGAACCTGAACACAGTCTGCCTACCCTCCATAATTATGCTATTTGTGCAATATATGACATCAGAGAAAAGTGGTCAGAAATATAAATATGATTGCAGCTGAGGATCTAAACAGACCCCTGTCAGAAGACATCGGACTGGTTTAGCTTTTCGTACCACAGAATTGCTGTGCCCGGATCCCAGCACAGAGACCTTTGTAATTCCCCACTCTGAGAGCCACATCTTGACAAAGACACCCACAGACTGGACCGCCTTCCAGGAGGAACCCAGGACAGTAGCTGGAAAATCCTGTGGCGGGAGGTGTTAGCAGAGGGGACTCAGGTGTGCAGGACACCTGCCTTCTGAACGCTAGGCTGGTGCCGAGGCCTGCCTCTCCCACGGCCTCCACACTTCAGATCTTTTTGGGCTGAAATGCACCTGGTGAAGCCCTAACCCTACTACTTCTCCATGCAGCTGCCGTCTGGAGGCATAGTAACACCGCCAGGGTGGGCTCTAATCTGGTCTGACTGGTGTCCTCACGAGCGAGGATTAGGACACAGAGATATCAGAGATGCCCCGTACAGAGCAAAGTCCATGTGAGGACATAGCAAGAAACTGGACAGTGGCAAGCCAAGGGGAGGGGCCCCAAACCACACTGATCATGGACTTGTAACCCCCACGGCTGTGAGACAGTAAGTATGCCGCTTGCACCGCCCAGACTAACTCCTGTATGGCTCGGGAGCCATCCTCTGTCTCACCCCCAGCTCTGAGTTCCCAGGTCCTCGCCAGCGTGTGTGTGTGTGTGGGGAGGGGTTCTCCCCACCTCTTGCGCCTCCCTCCAGACACATCACAAACTCTCCATGCAGGCAACTTCACGACCCTCAGGTGGGCGGGACCCTGGCAATCTCTCTGGGCTGCGTGCCGGCAGCTCGTGAGAACATTCAGAGAGAATGACTGTGCACCTGATCACAGGTGTTCAGCATTCCCACGTGCCAGACGCAGTTCTAAGCACTGGTGACATCACCCACCAGGGACAGCCAGACTGGGCTAACCAGACGCCATGCACGTTAGAAGATAGTACGGATCATGGAAGAAAGGTAGAGCAGGAGGGGGTAGGAGGTAGGGGCCCAGTTTTCAGTAGAGCGTGAATCAGGCCCAGCGGGTACTAACTACGCGACACCCTGCGGACAGTTAAGAGTCAGATGTCACAGCTGTCCCTGCTGCTTGGCGGGTGCACAGCTAACCTACACTCTTCTGTCCTGTCCATGTATATTGCAGTTAGCACACTTGCTTTTACAACTAGACAAACCCTCAATATTACCGAAAAACCAAATCACCTCCTATTTCCTCCAGGATGGAGTCTGAAGTTCTGCTGGTGTTTACAGGCCACCCGGGGCCCCTGCCTCCACCTGAACTCCCTCTCAGGACACACTACCTTCTCCAGTCAGACAGATATTCTGGACCCACATTTGCCAAGTAGGTTTGCCAGATCTTGCGCATAAAAGCACAGAATGCCCAGCTAGATCTGAATTTCAGGTAATAGTGCAATTATTTGAGACACACTTATACTAAAAAATTATCTGAAGTTCAAGTTTATCTGAGCATCCTCTCTGTATTTTATCTGGTGACACTAAGTAATCTTCCTTCCCCATCGGCTGGAGTCATCTTCTCCATCTTCCTGAATCTTAGACAAGCTTCTCTGCACGGTTGCCTGGGGGTGGGGTGGGCATGGGGGTAGTTAGGGGGCCTCTCCTGACCTTGGCCTGGGACTTTCCTGTACATAAAGAATGCATCTTGGATCAGACGCCGCTGACCCTGGAGAGTCAGGTAAAAAGGTCAGTGTTTCCAAAGGGTCTGAAATTCTCCCCGGAAAAGAAACTCTTCCAGCTATCTTGAGGTCAAATGTCATTTGTCAATTTTTTTTAACCCAAGTGTCAAAATTTACATTTTATTGGTTTGCTTTACATGTTGGATAATTTAGGGGGGCTTTTAAAATGGACAGCTTCTGTTGCAAACAAGAATGCCTCCCTGTTTGTCTAGCTTACTCTTCAAAAAAATTTTTTACTGTTTATTTTTGAGACAGAGCATGAGCAGGGGAGGGGCAGGGAGAGAGGGAGACACAGAATCCAAAGCAGGCTCCAAGCTCTGAGCTGTCAGCACAGAGCCTGATGCGGGCTCAAACTCACAAACTGTGAGATCATGACTTGAGCCAAAGTTGGATGCGTAACTGCCCAAGCCACCCTGGCGCCCCTGTCTGGCTTATTCTTGGCTTCACAGTGTCCTGGTACCCCATTCATTAGCTCCCTAGGGACCTGATTGCCCCTTGCTGCTAGTCCCAGGTCAGTTTCATGGTCCAGTTTATGAAATCAACTTAAGACTTTCTGCTGAGTCTGCAGGGGCAGGCTGACCCTCCCCCTCCCCCTCCCCGGTCTCCAGCGGTATCTCTGGCCAAGGTAGCACGGGACAGCTGCTGGCCCTGGCTGCCCAGACACTCCCAACTTAACATCCTGCATCACACCAAAACGTGGGAAAGGTGGCCCGGCAGCTGTCACAGGTGGGGAGGCAGCCACACACCACACACAGGGTGGCAGTGTAACCCTGCCCAGAGCCCAGTCCTGGGAAAGTTCTCCCTTTAACACTGAGCATAAAGGTTCTCACAAGACCTTGTTTCCCCATCTGGCCATTGCCAGCACCCAAGCTAGTGCAAAATCGCTAATTTTTGTTGCTATATTAAACTGAGACATTTTATAGAGGCTTTGTGTGTGCAGGTGACAAAAATCTTCAGGCTATATTCTTAGGTAAAAATACAACAGTGTTTACTGTGCAAATTTTCCTTAATAAAAGGGAGAAATACAAATATATACTTGATTCACCCCTTTTATAAAGACACAATGAGAGGACACACAGGAAACTAATAAACGTGTTTCCCTGTGGGGCAGGGAGTGGGTCATGGCAGAGGTGTGAACAGAGACGGGGTGGTTGTAAATTTTTTGATGTACATCTTTTCATGTACTAATTTTTTAAAACATTTAAAAAGTATTTAGAGAGAGAGAGACAGAGGGAGAGAGGAGGGAAGCGCAGAGAGAGGGAGAGAATCCCAAGCAGCCTCTGTGCTGTCAGTGCAGAGCCCAATGTGGGGCTTGAACCCATGAACTGTGATATCACGACCTGAGCCAAAATCAAGAGTTGGTCACTTAACTGACTCAACCACCCAGGCGCCCCTTGTGTATTAATGTTTGAATCAAGTGAATGTATATAACCTTTTAAAAATTAAATTACATCGTAAAAATTACATTGCATATTTCACTTTTTTGGTTATATCATTTTGTCGTGAGAGAAGCTGAACTGGAAATAGTCAGCGACTCTCTCCACGAGGCTGTGATCTTTCCAATTCCTGGTCACAGATGCACCAGCAAGGCCACCACACCCCATTCCCATGACTGTATGACTGTCGTGCCCAGCACCGCCTCAGTCTTGCTCCCCTCGCTAAATCTGCTGTGCATCTTGTTGTAATTCCTAGTTCTCTGCTGGATCTTTCCAGCTTGGCCTTTATGTCCTCCAATATAGCACCGTCCGTGTCCAGTGACCCCAATGTCTTAAGTCCTCTGCGGGTCTCCTTTCTTCTCTCATTTCTGCTTCCCGTCCTGCTGGTCTCTTCCCCTCTGGGGCCCGGTGATTTCCACCTGTGAGCTAGATATGTGAAAACGTATCTGTATAAATACTAGGCCTACCACACTGTTCGTTTCTTCCCGGAAAGATGTCGTTTTTGACACTGGCAGTCTAGAGTCGCCTTAAACAAGTTCAACACGACATTTTAGGGCCTGAGACTTCACTTCTAGCTCCTTCAAAGGCTGCCGAAAATACAGCTCGGGAAGTCCACAACCTGCAGAACCAGCAAATGTCCCAGAAGCAGCCCCAAGCGCCCGGCTCACCTCTACAGTGCCCTTTCCTTCCCCAAACTTTCCATTTTTGGAGTACTCTGAAAATATTTTATCCAGATTCTTTAGTTGTCTGCACTTACAGGAAGCGGGAGGTGCTCAGCGCACCCCTGGCGGCCGGCGGAAACGGAAACGCTTCTGATCCAGGCCTCGGTTTTCGGGCGCTTTGTCCTCCTGTGGAGCTTCCTTTGGAAAACCTGTTTTCTTCAGTAGTCAAGTCCGCAGGGACTTTCCTTGTGCACGCCTATAGCCCCACCCCCACCCCGCACCCCCGTCAGGGCTGGGACTCATTTCTTGCTTCCAGAAGAGCTGGGCTCGGAGATGTCCTCCTTCCCAGGCTCAGTGCATAGGCTGGAACCCAAGAATTCTAGCTTCGGTGCAACACCAGCATAAGGGGATGCCCTGTGGCACCAGGGCCCCTGATAGGTCTCAGTTTGCAGACCAGGACGCGACGCGGAGATGGGAGCTGAGCCAGCTCTAGAGGCAGAAAGAGGAGCCAAACAGGACACACGCAGTGGTGCTAATGATGCATTAAAAACCTGTAAGTGAACAAAGATTTCCGCGGGCTCCGCGTCTGAGCAAAGCTTTTCCATTCCATCGGTTTGGACCCCACGGTTCCTAGAGCTCTTGATAAATGGGCCAGAACCGGGGTGAGTTGAAAGGCTGAGGTCCGGCAGGGCAAAGTTCAGAGGCCGGTTTCTGAGGCTGCCTCTCTTGTGGGAAATCAAGTGTTAATCTTTTCCAGAGTCACTTACGGAACTTGCTTGGTGACCACCCTCAGGGCGCTGGGGGGCGAGTCTCTCCGTCTGGAGGGTCGAGACCCAGCTTCACAGGCCTGCGGTGTCGGGCGGGCCGGGGGCTGCTGGCCCGTCCGGTGAGCGGCCGAGTGTAGGGTGGCCGGGTGGCCGTGGTCGGGTGCCGTCTGTCGTTGGGGGGCTAAGGTCGGGTGGCAGTTGGGAACGTTGGGGTTGTTAGGGCACGGACCGCGGTTGGGCGCGCGCGGGAATGAGCCCGGAGCGCGCCCTCCGCGCGTAGGGGACTGAGTGCGTTTAAAAAAACACAGCGGATTTGGGGGCAATCCTGACTGTATTGCCCCACTTTCAGTGGAGGTAGAGCGTTGCCTGGAACTTGGCAGGTGCGCGGGTAGGACGGAAATCTGCGGGGAGCGCGGGCCGGATCGTGGTGCTGGGGGCGCACCTGCCTCTGCGGACCCGCCACCTGCCGCCGCACCTGCTGCAGCATCTGCCTCTGCGCACCCCCACGGCACCTACCCGGCCGCGCGGACCCCGCCCCCAGTTCTGCGTTAGGGCCTCGAGTCCGCGGTGCTGGCTGCGTGACACTCACCATCTCCCGACCGTCGTTGGGGCGGGGGGCGCCCCAGGTTTGTGCGCTGGAGCTGACACATCGTTGGGCCCTTTCCAGAAAAAGGATCCAAAAATGAGAATATGTAAAATTAGGAGCTAAAGTACATATTTACTCGCAATGACGACAAATTACAAATATTAAAAAGCTGACCACAAACATCAAAGCATCCACAAAAATGCTTCTAACTGCCGACCATGCCTATATTTTCTGTATATTTTTAACGCTATGCCTTTCGATTCCATCTTTATTTAACAACAGTTTTGTAATACATTTTCCCTGACGATTTCACATAGAAATATCTGAAATGTAATTTCATGTTATGCTCGTCTGTAGGCTGGACGTGGGCCTGACAGCCCCCAGGACTAAGACTATATGGTTCCCCTGGTTGAACTAGACATTTGGTGAGAAATGTCATCAGGCTTTGCATCCCTGATAATTATCCTGCAAATACATGTATATTTTATGAGACTTTTGTAATCATGGTTTTTAAAATTTAAATTCCAGTATAGTCAACAGTGTAGTATCAGTGTCAGGTGTACAATGTAGTGTGATTCCACACGTCCACCCATCACCCAGTGCTCCTCACAACAGGTGCATCCTTCTTCCTCATCACCCACCTCCTCTCTGGGAACCACCAGTATGTTCTCTGCAGTTAAGGGTCTGTTTCTTGGTTTGTCTCTCTCTCTCTTTTTCCTTTGCTCATTTGTTTTGTTTCTTAAATACTGTACCTGAGTGAAATAATATGGTATTTGTCTATCCTGCAAATATATCAAAGCCTGGAAATTAGTACATGATTCTGTCTTTCTCTTCCTCCTTCCCTTCCTCCCCCTTCCCTTCCTCCCCCTTCCCTCCCTCCCTTCCTCCCTCCCTCCCTTCCTTCCTTCTCTTCCTTCCTTCCTTCCTTCCTTCCTTCCTTCCTTCCTTCTCTTCCTTCCTTCCTTCCTTCTCTTCCTTCTTTCCTTCCTTCCTTCCTTCTCTTCCTTCCTTCCTTCCTTCCTTCCTTCCTTCCTTCTCTTCCTTCCTTCCTTCTCTTCCTTCCTTCCTTCCTTCCTTCTCTTCCTTCCTTTCTTTCTTCCTTCCTTCCTTCCTTCCTTCCTTCCTTCCTTCTCCCCCTCCCTACCTCCTTTAGTGGTTATTTTTATCCTATTCAATTTTTTTATCACAAAAGTTACATATTCTTGGTGATACATTCAGACAACACTGTAAGGTGTGAAGTAAAAAAAAAAAAAAATCTTCCTGTTTCCCGGAAGTAACCATTGTTAGTTTTTTGTGTATCATCCTTCCAGAAAATTGTGTGTGTGAATCTACTCTTTGGAACACACACACACACACACACACACACACACACACACGGATTTTCTAATTTTTTTTCTAACTCATTTTTGTCATCTAAAAGTACATGTTGGAGGGGTGTCTGGGTAGCTCAGTGAGTGTCTGACTTTGGCTCAGGTCATGATCTCACAGTTCGTGGGTTCGAGTCCCATGTCGGGCTCTGTGCTGACAGCTTGAAGCCTGGAGCCTGCTTTGCATTCTGTGTCTCCCGCTCTCTCTGCCCCTCCCCTGCTCGTGCTACCTCTCTCTCTCTCTCTCAAAAAATAAATAAAACATTAATAAAATTAAAAAATAAAATAAAAACTAAAAGTACGTGTTGGATATTTTCCCATTTTTCTATTAGTACATAAAGATGAATTCTTATGAATTCTTTTTCAACAACCACATGGTATTCACTTCTATGAGTGAACCACGAATTGGCAGACCTTGAGTTATTTCCAGGTTACTGCTTTGTTTTGCGATCACATGGAATGTTTCAGTGAATGTCCTCCAACGTACGTCTTGGAACGTCCAGGATACATTTTGGTGACAATGTGATGTAACTTCCAAGTTCTGATCATTTTTTCCCACCACCTTTTCTCAAATAACCCAGAGTTCCCCACTGATTTGAATGCCAGCCTCACAGTATGCTTTATATTTATATAAATGTGCATATTTTCTCAACTCTTCTCCTCTGTTCTTCTGTCTGTTCCTGCCTGTGTGCCAAACCATCTAAACACTGAATCTTTGTAATGTTTTAATGTCAGGTGGGTCTTAGAACCCTCAGGAGACTCTTGTTTTTTAGAATTTTCGTGGATATACATTGTGCTTATTTTTCCCATTAGTTTTAGCATGATTTTTACAAACCTGCCCACCCTCCAGCCCCAATCCAGTGAGCACTTGCTTGGATGGAAAATTGACGTATTTTCACTATTGTGCCTTTCTTTTTTTTTTTTTTAATTTTTTTTAACGTTTATTTATTTTTGAGACAGAGAGAGACAGAGCATGAATGGGGGAGGGGCAGAGAGAAAGGGAGACACAGAATCCAAGCAGGCTCCAGGCTCTGAGCCATCAACCCAGAGCCCGACTCCCCCCCTCTCCCCCTCTCCCCCTCTCCCCCTCTCCCCATCAACCCAGAGAAGGAGAAGGAGAAGCCATCAACCCAGAGCTCGAACTCATGGACCGCGAGATCATGACCTGAGTTGAAGTCAGACACTTAACCTACTGAGCCACCCAGGCGCCCCACTATTGTGCCTTTCTATCCAATAGTGAAAGATGAATATCCAAAACCTTTTGCACACTTGACTTGTTGAGAACATGTTATAATTTAGGGTGAGGAGTCCAGATTGCAGGTGAAGGTGGAGAAATCATGCAGAAGCCTGAGGCCAGGTCTCAGCTGCCGACACTATTTCCCGTCCGTGCAGAGCACAGGGAGACCTCTCCCACCTACTGACCAGCCCGGTGCAGGATGGAAAATCTGTTCGCTCACCAGTGGCCCTTTCAGCTCCGTGCTGTGTGCAGCGTGCCGTGCTGGTGTAGGAAGTGCAGACATGATTCAGAATCCTCGCCCTCAGGGTGCCTTTACATTAGGACAGGAAGCCTGAAGTAAATAAAAATGTTTGTTCACTTGCGAAAGACAAATAAGTTCCTAAAGTGTGTTAAAAATGACACCATATTCTGGGAATAGAGTGAACAAGACAGATGCCGTCCCTGCTGCTGGGGCCCTTGCAGCTTGGGGAGGGAGACAGACACAAAAGCTAGTGTTTTTTGAGCTATGAGGAAAGCAGACAGGGGTCTGAGATGGAGTCATGGGTGACCCACATTAGCACGGTTGGTGAGGGCCTCCTGGAGAAGGTGACTCCCAGCTGAGACCTAGAAGAAAAGCCGACCAATGGGAAGACCAGGCGTGTGTGCAAGTCCGGAAAAGCCTTGTTGTATTTGAAGAATTCGTAATTAGAGTTTGAATTTACAGGATGTCCCAATAGCACGGGTGTGGATGAAGGAAGGAGAAGGAACAGAGAGCAGGTGAGAAGGAAGCATCGGGTCATGTAGGACAAGTTGAGTGTAAGCTGGGTGTTAGATTTGCAGTTGGGTATGAGACGCAGGTCTCCAGAGAGCCTGGGGTAGAGTCCCCAGGACCCAGCACAGGATCCACCAAATGAAGTGCAAATTCAAGGAAATTGATGTGATATTCCCAAAGAGTGTCTAGGGAGGAAGAGCCTGCAGGATGAGGTCTTGAGAAGAGTTCCAGATGCTGAGAGAGAGAGAGAGAGAGAGAGAGAGAAGAAGGAGAAGGAGAAGGAGAAGGGGAAAGGAGAGAGAGGGAAGAGAGAGAGAGGGTAGATGTGGCAGAGTGGGTCGGACAATGCTGAGTGCCAGGCAAGGGCAGGAGAGGGTCAGCGTGGGGGTTGTTCTGGAACAAGGTACGCGTGAAGGGTTCGCCTCCTTAGTGCAGCAGGGACAGTGTTTGCGGTGTGGGGTGTGCAAGGTGTGCAGAGCAAGGAGGAGGATGTGTGTGTAGCTGAGGGAAGAGACGCCAGGGAGGAGTGAAGGAGGACTGGCAGGTGTATGGACCCCAGTGTGAGCTGTGAAACCAGGGATTCCGTGTGTTCATAAGGCCAAGTGAGGACGGTTTGTCCAGGGATGGGCTTGTCTGGAAGGGGCAGCCGCAGAGGCGGGATAAGGGATCCCAGCAGGGCCTGGCTGTTTGTGGGCGTCCTTGCACAATCCTGAAATCAGGCTTCACTGTGACTCTCACCTGTCTCTGTTTCTTTGAATGACGTTTTGTAAATTAAACAGAGACGGTGACCGCTTCCCTGTGCGGTGTCCGTGCTTGCTGGAGCCCTTGACGGCCGCCGGACTGTGAATATTGTTGGTGAGGCTTTAATCTCCAGGTCGACACACGGTCTGCACTTCACCCTGAAACCAGGGCACCGATGTTACGTGACTGCATCAAAGTAGTTTGTCTTTCGGGTAACAAACTGTATTTGCTATGTCTAACTTCCATTCTTCTTATTCTGTTTATTTCTTTTCTGTTTTATTGCGTTCTGGGGGCAAAAATTTTAGAAATTTGTATTTAAATCAGTTCTATTCTTTTAAAAAATGTCATCACCGTGTCCTATCCAGAAATTTATCTCAATGATTATACTGTTCTGTTTCATTTCATTTTAGAGATTAGTCAACTCTTGGGTTATTTGGAATCCAACACACTGTGTTATGTGACTTCATGTTAATTCTTCTTTGTTCTGGTTTCCAGCTGTCCCCGAATCGTTTCTGCAATAGTGGGTCTTTTCCACATCCATAGTTTGGCATAAACTAAGTTTTTATAGTAGCAGGATATATTTTTTTGTTCCAGCCTGTTGATGATTTTTTTTTCTGTTCTGAAGTGATTATGTAGTTTTGATAATTGTTGCTTTATGGCATTTAAAAAAATCCAGCAGCATCTTTTCGTGTACTCATCCTTCGTAGATGGCTTCCCAGCAGAGGAGTTTTCTGACGCGGGCTGGCAGGTTCACAGAGAGACCCTCACTGCAACTGGCTCTGCATTAACCTGTTTGCATCAAGAATTATGACTTTTGAGGCCTCGTTTCACCTTTGCAACTAATAGCAGGGTATGTTGTGAAGCGTTTTCCTTTACGTTTCTGAATCCGATGTTAAATTGCCTTTATTTAAACCTTATATTGGCAGTACGTGTATATCTTATAAGGTTTATTTTTAGGCAGTTGGTGTTTGCAGATTCAAATGAGAGTCTGTTAAGCTTGTATTTCCCGGAAGCTAATTTCCTGACATTTTTCTAGACGCACGACTCTGTGGGCATCGTCAGGTTTCTTCATCAACACCTTTTCCCTCATAAAACGTAATGAGTGATTTCATTCTTTTAAAATTTTTTTTTGTGTTTATTTATATTTGAGAGAGAGAGAGACAGAGTGTGAGCAGGGGAGGGGCAGAGAGAGAGAATCCGAAGCAGGCTCCAGGCTCTGAGCTGTCGGCCCACAGCCCAACTCGGAGCTTGAACATCTGAACCATGAGATCATGATCTGAGCCAAAGTTGGACGCTTAACTGAGCCACCCAGGTGTCCCCATGGGTGATTGCATTCTCATCCATATGTTGGGACACTTTTGGCCTCATAAGGAGCATACTCTTTTTTTAAAAAAATGTTTAATGTTTATTTATTTTTGAGACAGAGAGAGACAGAGCATGAACGGGGGAGGGTCAGAGAGAGAAGGAGACACAGAATCCGAAGCAAGCTCCAGGCTCCGAGCTGTCAGCACAGAGCCGGATGCGGGGCTCGAACTCATGGACTGTGAGATCATGACCTGAGCCGAAGTTGGACGCTCAACCAACTGAGCCACCCAGGCTCCCCAGGAGCATACTCTTTGGAAGTTGGTAGTTTGTTTTGGCTAGTGTATCAGGGAAATGTACCTTTGGTCTGTTAACCACTTCTTCTGTTACACATTTTGTGAGTAAACCTTTTGGGAAGGAGGTTCAGTGTTGCTAGGTTCTCATTTTTCATTACTATTCAAGGCCCTTTTCAGTCAGTTTTTTACTGTGAAGCCACATTTTATCTGATATCTGGTAGGATCACAAACCTTTAAAAAATATTCAATGTGACAAAAGAGGTGTAGCACTAATTCCTATATTTCAATCTGTCCTTTTCTCTCTGAGGTATTTTTAGGAAAACAAACATTTGTACAATTTTGATTTTGATTTTTTTAAGTTTATTTATTTTGAGAGTGAGTGAGTGAGCAGGGAGGGGCCAAGGGAGAGAGAATCCCAAGCAGCCTCCTCACTGTCAGTGCAGAGCCTGATGCAAGGCTTGAACTCATGAACCGTGAGATGGTGACCTGAGCTGAAATTAAGAGTCAGATGCTTAACTGACTGAGCCACCCAGGTGCCCTCAATTTTGATTTTTAATTATAATGAATGCTTATTCATGTGACATTCACCCACTAAATATTTATTTTTCTTTTTAAAATTTATTTATTTAATTTCAAGTTAAATAGAGTGGTATTGGTTTCTGAAGCAGAACCTAGCGATTCACCACTTAAGTATTACTTTAATGTAAAAATTGGATGGTTCCATTTAAAAAAAAGAGAACTTTGCCATATCCATTTGAACATTATAAATGGTAGATCTATATTATCTTTGATTATTTCATGCATTTATCTTTATTACTATCTTTGCTTCCTGTTTTCATTCATACAGTGTTTGTACGTGACGTCAGACTCTATTAAATTTAAAGTGCACCAGGAGGAGAGACTGTGGCTTTTTGACCTGGACCTTGGGGACAGTCAGGCGTGATTCCAACAGGGAGGGGCAGATAGTGCTCCTGGCGGAGGGAAGGTGAGGCCACAAGAGTGTGTTCAGGCAGTGCACACAGTTCCTGTGGTTGGTGGGGAAGCACTGGGAACGGACGTGGGGGCAGGCAGGTCCCCGAGAGCCAGGCCGTGGGGTTAGGAGCTCTGGCTTATCTTTGGTAACGAGAGGCCCTTTGGAAGAGAGGATAACTCGGGTCGAGATGAAAATGGGACTGAGGTGTCAGGGACGATGGCAGCAGATGATGAGTCCAGGGACAGAAATACGGAGACCGCACAGCACAGCAGTGGGGGCGATGGCCTGACCGATCTGAGCCCCCCATGGTGCCTGAGAGACTTAGCTCTCGGCTGGAAACATGGGGTTGACAGTTTGGGGAATCAGGATGAAAATGGAGGGCATAGGCTGGAGATAGAGAAGCCTTAGGGAAGCAGCCCAGGAAAGCCTCCTTTCCCGGAAAGGTGAAGAAGGAGCTGGGCACTGCTGGGGGGATGGGCGTGTGGGGGCAACCGGGTGGGACAGGGGACAGTCACCTCCATGAGTGGGGAGGCCTGGGAAGGAGCCCCCGGGGCCCTCATTCCCGGGGAGCCCGTGACCTTTGAGGCAGAGGCTTTGAAAGAGCGTCTGAGGAGGTGAGGCCCAGAAGGTGGGCTGTGAGGGTGGCCAGGGGAAGGTCTGTCGGCTTGCCGGAGCTTTCTATTCACACGGACCCCTCCCCGCCCACCTCAGCTCCGCTCTGCCATCCGCGGGTGACACCCAGTAACATCCCGGTCACCTCTGCCCACTGCCATTTTCCGTCTCCCTGTTTGGACGTCTCTGCCGACCTCTGGCCCTTGACCTGGATTTCACCCACAGACTCGGGCCGAAGTCACCTCTGAACTCCCACCCCCACCCGCACATCCCTTCTTCACCAACGCAATGAGAGTTTACAAGAAGAAATGAGGCCAAAAAAAAAAAAAACAGTAAAGATAAAAGACATTCCTCATAAACAGGCGACAGGAACAAAAGAATCTAAAATCTATTTTTCTGACCTCGGTGGGAGGATGTGGTAAATGAAGCCACACTCTTCAGTTAGCAGCACACCCTTATCTCCAGCCCACAACTGTCGTCTTGTTTTACTTGTTTTTCTGCTTAATTACCGTCCCCTGCCCGTGGCAACTCTTTGCTGGATTTTTATTTGTAGGTGGCTTGGAAAAGTGTACTTTTGCGTGGCGTGCTGAATTCACAAAATACTGCCATAGGCTCACCTATCTCTTGTGTTTCCACTCTGCACACTATTAGGGTCAGCCCACGTTCTGCGTGTCACATGGTCCCCGTGTCCACGAGCATCTGTCACCTTGCCCTCCCCCGTTCCCAGGGCTGGGCTGGACATGAACCCATGTCCCTGGTACCACAGTGATGCTGCCGTGAGCCTAGGAGCTCCCGGGACATCTACCCAGAAACCAGCCCCTGGGGCACAGAGGAAGGTGTGTGCAGGGCAGTGCCCTCACCAGCACAGCTGTGCCCAGCCTGCTGGGTGGTCCATATGTCACAGATGTGTCCCCACGTCCCCCGTTATTCAGCTGTCTGCTCTTTGTTAGTTTTGTTGTGTTAGTTCCCATCTGTCTAATCACTGGTGAGTCTGCGTGTCCATTCACACGCACGTGGGCATTTCCGGGCGCTCCTCTGTGATTTAACTACTCGTGTTCTTTGCAAACTTTTCTGTCGGGTTCCTGCCTTCTTACTGATTTGTAGGCTTTCCTTTTTATATTCCACACCTGAGTCTCTTTGGCTTCAGACGTGTGGGTATCATCTCTCAGCCTGGCCTTTCCCGGTTAGCTTTGTCCCTGCTGTTGTCACTGGACCGCAGTATTGAATGCTGATGTAATCAAATGACTCCTTCATAGTTTGTGCTTTTGGGGTTCCTTTTCAGACATCTTTCCCTACCCTCAGGCCACAGTTTGTTCTCTAACATTATTTTCTACAAACGTTAAGAGTTTCACTTTTACACTTGGGTCTTTAACCTGTCTAGACGCTACCTTCACATATGGCTCCAGGGAGGAACTGGCTGGATGTTTCTCTATTGTTGGAAGCCAGTTTTCACAACATGGTCTTGTCCGGATTCTGTCACTTCTCTCACTGATTTATGTCCTAAATTCAACCTCCTTTGTAAACATAGGTCTGTCTGCAAGCTCTGCCTTCTTCTGTTTTCTGTGTGATCTTGTCCCAGTACCATACAGCATTACCACCACGGTTTTGTGGGTCTTCTGTGCCTTTGGTAACCGATCTAAAAAGGGTTACGAAAAGCATGTTTCCAGAGCCCTCAGCGACACCCCCACCTTCTCCTTCTCCTTTAATTCTTAAAGGCCTATGTCGATATCAGCACCAGATTTCTTCATTTTTGTTTATCAAAAACCTGGAAGCAAACTTTTTTAGGAACAGAAACCATTGAGTATGTCCCAAGCTTCAGGGACACAGGGACCCAACGAGATGCTGATTTAAGATTCAGACAGAGGCTGAGCCTCCTCAGGCTGTGGGTCTGTGTCCCACAGAGGCCCTGGTGTACCATCGCCAGGACTGGGGCGGCAGGGGGTACCTGGCACCAGAGGCTGCACAACTGCTAAGTCAGTCCTGCAAGACTGGCTTCCCTGGGGTGAAGAGTCTCGGGAATCAGCATATGGCATTTAGATGTTGGGAGAATAACACCCTGAGTCAAGGGGAAAATGTTCTGTTACTATGTTCTCTTTGTGTAGTAAACACTTTAAAAAATTACCCACTGCTTTTTCACACTGTCCTCCCCTCAGTGAGCTCTGCTCCCTTCACCCTACTGTCCTCCACTCAGTGAGCTCTGGTCCTCTCACCCCACCATCTTTCCTTCAGTGAGCTCTGGTCCTCTCACCCCAAGCTTGGCGCCTCTAGGACTCTCTGGTTTTGGGCAGAATTTTATTCTTCCTCATCCCGGGCTCAGGGCCCCCATATCTGCCCCCTCCAGCAACCTGTCTCTCTGGGGCTGACACACAGGTGTGCACATCTCTCTAGAAGTGGTTCCACCATAGGAAACTGAAGCTAGGAAAAGTTATGGCGGAACATCATTGGCTAAGGGCACAGGAAGAGGAGAGACTGTCTGCAGGTCCGGTGAAGTTCGTGGAGTCTGGGGAAGGGCCCCCTCCAAGCATCAGTAGCGGGGGGTCTGGCTCCCTGTTCTGGCCCCTGTGTGTCTCTGGAGCAGCCTGGTGTGTGTGTTGGGAGGGGTGCTGTCCTGGGGCTTGCTGGCTGTGAGACTTGGGTCACATCATGCCCTCTGACCCTCATGTGGTGTCTAAGCATTTAAGGTAAACCTCTCTGACTCTTGCATGGCATGGAGTGGGGGCAGGGAGTAGGGGACCTGGGGCAGGGGCCTGAGAAGGCTCTGGTGTGGATGTTCAGAAAAGAGAGGGGACAGTGACTTGGCAGGAAGCTGTAGGAGTCAGAGGAACAGGAGACCTGGAATCAGGGAACAGGACGTTAGCCAAGAGCAGCCCTGCAGGTGACAGCTGAGAACACCTGCATCATGGTTAGGATTAATGTCACACAGAATTGTCCACAAATATCCCACCAGGGCTGGGAAGAGGCTGGAGGCCTCAGGGTCTCACTCTCCCTGCAGGTGACTGCCCGGCTCTCTGTCCTCTACTGGCCCGACCAGCAGAGGCACGGCCAGGCCAGCCTGTGGGGTGAGGGATGATAATTCATTGCTCATCAGGTTCTCCTGGAAATTCAAAGTGGGACCATGATGAACATGTCACTAGGCACCGGAGGAGCCGTAGCGGAAGAAAGCAGAGCACGCAGCCACGTATTGGAGCAAGTGTGGGGACACGTCCTGCTGAGTGGCCCCAGGGTCGCCCTGTCTCTGGGCCTCGTGTCCTGTTCTAGCAGTTCCAGACACACAAATGCAGTATTGGGTGGTGGCCCTGAGCGTGGACGTGGAGCCACATCACCTGAGCCCTAGTGTGCGCCATGGGATGTGCCTGCTTGCCCTTAGCCACCTGCTCGTCGGGGACGGTTGTCAGCCGACCCTGCAGGGTTGTGGTGAGAGTCAGCATATAAAATACTCAATGTGGTGACAGGCCAGAGGGAGGGCTGCGTGTGTCTGCTATTATTATTATTAGCAGTTTAAAATCTCTAGTCCTTGCTCTGAGGCCTGGTTTTGTGCTCCCAGCTCCCCGGCCGTACCTTCCCATGAGGCCTGGGGTGGAAAATCCCATTTTCCTTATCTGCATGTCTGTTTTCCTAGTATTCTGAACTAACTTGAGAGAGCCTCCATTCTTGGTCGTGGAGTGGAGTGTAAGTTGTGAAAACTCAGGTGCAGACCTGTGGGGTCCTGGAGGAGGTGATGCGGAGCATCAGCCCTTCAAGGGGGGACCCCGAGAGCAGATCTGTGACTAGCAGAGCACGGAGCTTCACCGAGTCACCGTGTTTCAGGATCTACCCTCTTCCCCTGCACGGACACCACCCTCCAGGTCAGGTAAGCGTCACCAGCAGGGGTGAGGGGCGGATCGGCGGCGTGAGCGTTTTCACGCACGAGTGGTTGTGTTTCTCAGCATGAGAAATATGTCCTGTCGTCCTGAGTCCCAGTCGTCGTGTGGACTGTGGCCGCACCGACGCGCTCACTGGGACCCACCGCACCTGTCTCGGAACAAGGCGGTGCCGTGTAGGGGTTAAGACCCGTTAGTCAGACGTGGATTACGGCCCTGGGAGCACCACCTCTGCTGCACACACAGCCCAAACTCACCAGGCCTCGGCTTCCTTCCCTTGAAGAGAGGACACGAAGGGGATGCGCCTTGTGGAGTGGCCAAGGTTAGGGGGCGTGACGCGTGTCAGGCCCCCCGCAGGTGCGGACCCCGCTAACACCAGTAAAAATAAACAGAAAAACACAATCCGCTTTCTGGTGGAACCCCGGGTGTTGGGGTTTTGGATGTGTATTATCATCATACAGAGACTTGTTATGTGTCCGTTGTTTTGAATTTTTTTTTTTTCAACGTTTTTTTTTTTTTTTTTTTTTTTTAATTTATTTTTGGGACAGAGAGAGACATAGCATGAACGGGGGAGGGGCAGAGAGAGAGGGAGACACAGAATCAGAAACAGGCTCCAGGCTCCGAGCCATCAGCCCAGAGCCTGACGCGGGGCTCGAACTCATGGACCGTGAGATCGTGACCTGGCTGAAGTCGGACGCTTAACCGACTGCGCCACCCAGGCGCCCCTGTGTCCGTTGTTTTGAATATACAACACTTTATATGAAACACTATGAATGCGCCCGGAGGGAGCCATCAGTCCCCCCGCAGTTCCAGCTCCCGGTGCCCTCGCCTCTTCCACCTGCCGACCTGGGCGCCAGTGAGGAGGTGGCCCACCATTTAGTTGGTGTGGAAGCAGAGCGAACACAGATAACACTAAGAGGTTGTGGTGAGGGCTATGTCCAGGCAGAAAGGAAGACAGTGACCAAAATGCATGAAGGCAATGCTTTTATTGCACACAGGAGTTAACATTCCACCCGGGGCGACTGAAGTCCTTCTCCACACTCTAGTGCTCGTGCCCGTCCCAGGTCCGCACCGGACGGCATCCCCCGTACCACGCGGCCCCACGCGGCCTGGTCTCTCCTGGCGTCCTGCACGTGCCCTTCCCTGAGCTGGCTCCCTCCTCTCCCCCTGATGCCTGGAGCTGCGTGAACTCTGGTGCAGTTTACCCAGCACCCCGCCCCCCCCCACCTGCTATTCTGCACCCCTGCATCTTGGCTCCACAGCTAAGCCTCACCCCTGCCCACCCTTTCCAGGCCCCAGGTGGCGATCAGCAGAGTGGAGTAAGATTCTCTGCAGGGGAATGTAGGGTCCGTGGGTTATGGCCTCGCCTCCCAGCAAGGCCCACACCTTGGTCTCAGGCGAAAGAGCCCCCCCGGCGGAGGGAGGCCTCAGTGGCGTCAGGGTCTCACAAGGACCGCGGCCCAATATGGCCCAGGGCCACCAGTCAGCCATCCCTCCTTCCCCCTCTGAACACACTCATCTCTCAGAGCCGTCCTTTCCAGAAAGCCCTCCCGGGGGGCCAGGCCCCATCCTCTGAGCTCCCCAACTGCCAGGGCGGCCCGTCCCCAGCCTCCATCACTCCCTTGTCCTCTGTCTGGTGTGTGTTCCTTCAGATACTGAAGTTTTTCCTTTTCCTTTTCAGACCGCCAGGGGTTGCCATCCTGCCTGGTTCACGGTCAGCACACACTAAATGATTCTGGAGGGTGCGAGGGAACGAACCCGATGTTTTTGGGAGAAGACGTGACGTAGGCCTGTGCCCTGCCTGCGATCACACAGCCGGTTGGTCTCAGGCTGGGGTAGGGCTCCAGACCTGGGACTCGCCAGGGTCCGCCCCCCGCATGCACTGGCGTCTGCTGGGGGTCCCACAGAGAGGTGGGTCAGCAGACTGCAGGGCACTCCCCTGGTCCTTGCAAAGTCCTCAGCCGACACATTTCTGTTCCCCCTGGTGAGCCTGGACTTGGAGGAGGGCGGCCGTGCCCTCTCAGGAACTCAGGGAGAAGCTGGAGCCTCGGCCCCAGAGCCCGAAGAAGGGGAGGACCTTCTGGGTGAAGGAGGCAGTGAAGGTGTAGATGGGCTGCTGGCTGACAGCGTTGGCGAAAGTCACCCAGCCCACCTCGTAGTCCAGGGACACCCGCACCTGCCGGGGCTGCTCCTCCAGGGCCAGCCGCGTGGGGAAGGAGCCCAGAGCAGAGACGAAGCCCCAGGCCAGCCTCACGGCCCACACGCCCTCCTCGGGCCGCTGCCTCAGCTCCCCCTTCCGCCGCACATCCTCACGGGCCACACCCACCGTGCAGCTGCCCCCGTGGGCCAGGTCCAGCTTTACCAGCCACGTGTGCCGCCCCCCCGTGAAGCCACCGCGGGCCAGGACGCAGGTGGCCCGGTCGAAACGCTCCGGGTTGTCCGGCGAGCTCTGCCATTTGTAGGAGAACTGAGCCCGCTGGTGGTCCTCAGACAGCAGGAGCTTCGGGTGCGAGGTCTGGGGGTCCAGAGAGAGGCACGCTGCGGGGAAAGCCCGGAGGGACAGAGATGGCCGCTCACTCAGCACCTCCAGAGAAGACCTGAAAGCCCTCCCTCCCACCTGCTGGAGTCACTGTGCACATCAGGCACAGCAGTGTGTGTGTCACCGGGTCACTTGTTAATTGTAGAACCAGATCAGAGTCCCCTCATCCGGGAAGCCTTCCCTGATACACCTTGTCCCAGTCCCATATAACCTTTCTCCCCCCTCTCCTCACGTGTGGGCAGGGGACTCTGGCCGTGCCCAGCGTAGAGCCCTGCAAAATTTTCCGTTTCGATTTCAGATTCCCCACGCCCTCCCGTTCTGACACCCGCTGCTCACCTGGCTCATAGTCCAACTCGAAGCAGAGTTTCTCTGTAGAGAGGACACGAAACAGGATGAGATTCCCTTAGTCTCACAAAACCACAGAACATTTCACAAAGAGGAAACTGAGCCCCAGAGAGAGAAGGGACAAAGGTTTAGTGGTTCAAAACCTGGCCTCAGATCCCTGCAGCGCTTGCCAAAGCCTGACTGCGACTCGGACGGCCGAGGACATGGGCTCCTAGCAGGATCCCAGGGTGAGGTCGTGGGTCACCGCCCTTGCCCTGGGTGGACCTCACTGAGCTCAGGACATGTGAGGTGCTCCGGAAACGTCTACTCCAAGAGCAGATAAGGGGTTAATTTATTTCTTGTTTTCCTTGTAAATGATTTCTGGAATAGGCAACGGCCAGCCTTTGATTAGGGTAAAATGCTCTTCATTGCCAGCCCTCTGGGCGGACTTGTAGGATGGACTGAGTGCAGGCCTCTTCCGGGCGGGCCATTCAGAGACCAGGGGCAGCGTTCCTGAGGTCCTGTGGGTGTGGGCTGAGAGCCACAGGCCTGACCCGCTTCTGAGCATTCACACCTTTTCTCGTCACCACAACCTTTCTGGGGTCTCCCACCCATGTGCCCGGCCGTGTGGGAGGAAGGGGAGGGAGACAGGTCAGCCACGCAGGGCAGAGAGAAATAGTGCTGCTGGTTATTAATGAACAGCGTTCAGCATCAAAACCTTATGCAGAGGAGCCTGCATGGCTCAGTCAGCTGAGCCTCTGACGCTCATGGTTTGTGAGATCGAGACCCACGTCGGGCTCGGAGCTGACATCTTGGAGCCCGCTTGGGATTCTCTCTCCCCCCCTCTCTGCCCCTCCCCCGCTTTCTCTCTCCCTGTCTCTCTCTCAAAATAAATACATAAGCTTTATATAAGAAAAACTTATGCAGGGCACCTGTGTGGCTCAGTCAGTTAAGTGTCCGACTTCGGCTCAGGTCATGACCTTGCAGCTGGTGACTTCAAGCGCCACGTCAGGCTCTGTGCTGGTAGCTGGGAGCCTGGAGCCTGCTTTGGATTCTGTGTCTCCCTTTCCCTCTGCCCCTCCCCCACTAGTGTTCTGTCTTCCTCTCTCTCAAAAATAAACATCAAGAAAAATTAAAAAAAAACTTATCATGCATTACAAATGCCTCTTTTTTAAAGTATTGAGAATGACAGGTTTTGTTAACCATTATTTTTTATAGTGGTTAATGCCAATAGATCAGATTTATTTAATTATTTTTCAGATCAGTTAAATCTTTTCAGAAATCTTCATCTTCATTATCTCCTCTCATTGTCACGTTATCCTGACAAGCATATTTTATTTTTAATTTTTTAACGTTTATTTATTATCGAGAGACCGAGAGAGACAGAGCATGAGCAGGAGAGGGGCAGAGAGGGGGAGACACAGACTCTGAAGCAGGCTCCAGGCTCTGAGCTGTCAGCACAGAGCCCCACGCGGGGCTCAAACTCACGGACCGTGAGATCATGACCTGAGCCGAAGTCGGACGCTTAACCGACTGAGCCGCCCAGGTGCCGCTGACGAGCATATTTTATAAAGATGTGCGGATAAGACAGGAGAGGGGTATAAGCCTTGCCAGACATCACTCGAGCATGGGGCAGGGCACACGGAGGGCATTCCCAGCCCAGGCTTCACGGGTCCTCTTACCCAGAAACAGCTTCACCTCCCTCTGCAGTGGGACGGCCTGCTGCGGGAAGTCCCGAATCCTCTGGCCCAGCTCGGGGGACACAGCCTCTGGTCTCCGGCACTTCCTGGTCTCACATCTAGGGGCACACGAAGGTCGGGATTTGGGAATCGTCCCCCATGGCAATGTCCCCAGACTCAGCCAGCTGCCTGACGACCAGGCGTGAAGGTGCAGTTCCCATGGGCAGAGCTTCTTCCTCTGGGATGGACCCCACTACCTACTCTCGGCAGCTGCGTGTGGACATGTATTTGAGGGCTTTCGCCCCTGACGTGAGGGTGCCGTGTGCAGACATGGGGTGAAGCGTGCTTGTGCGCAAGCGGGAGTGGGGAGGGCAGCCCACGACTCACCTGAGCAGAGTACTTCTGATGTCCTGCGAGAAAGAGGGGAGAGATCAGTCCCCACTTCCTTATACCCAGAAAAGACAAATACCGTGTTCCCCGGTAGGCAAAGGGCCCCCGATCCCAGAGTCACAGAGCTTTAGGGTTTACAAGGCATCAGGATCCCAGACACCAAGCCCTGTATCTTATGGATCCATGCAGTTAAGCGACCTGGCTGCCGGCTGGAGGTGCTTTCTCAGCACCCCCAGCAGGGAGCCGCGTGTCTTCCCTCCTGTGTGCAGAAGTGAAATGCACCGGGAAGAACTTCCGGACCGGTGGGGGTGACATGGCACAGGATGCCCTGGAAAGAGCTCCTGGTAACTGCAAAGCACTCGATGCTTAGTGCCACGTCCAGCCGCACTTTCCTGTTGGACCCTCACAAACCACCCGAGAGGTCAGCACGAACAGAGCTCTCCCTGCCGATGGGCAGTGGGATGAACAGTCAAAGGCCTGTGAGGGAGGGGGTGCAGGTGCAGGGGTTCAGGGCCGAGCACGTGGGACCAGGCCTTACCGTCAGGAGCCCTCGCGCTGGCCTCTCATTCTTCTCCTCCAGTTCTGAGATCAGGCTGCCAAAGCGGCACATCTCCTCACTGACCAGCACGTCGAACTCCTCCCGTTGCCTCAAGATGTCCGCATCCAGCGCCTCCAGCTGGGCCAGGAGGACGCTTTGCTGTTCCTCCAGGAACTGGCTCAGATACGCAAACTCGAAAATCACTTTCTGCCTCTTGGTGGCCACCTGCGACTGAAGGGGCAGGAGGAGAGGCCAGGGGGGTCATTTCTCTTCCTTCTTTCCCTTCCTCAGCTTTCTTTTCCTTCCTTGGTTCACTGCCTTCTCCCTCTGGCCCAGGTTCATGCCCTCCGGGGTTTGGTGGAAAATCAGAGCCCCAACCCTCAGGTCCCTAGACAGTACGGCATCCCTCCCACGGCTGCACTGATCCCCCAGCATGGCTGTGGCCCCGTCCGCCGGGGCTTCTACGTGCACACGTGGCTGAGGGGAGGTGATGAGGAGGTGATGGGGGCGCCCAATCCCCTGCCCTTCACAACGCGCACCCTATGCACGGCACTGAGCTCATTATACACACAGTCTCATTCGGTTCTATGGCAATTCCATGAGGTCATGACGACTTTAATCTCACAGGAAGATAAATTCGGGACAGAGATTTGCACGAGGGAGTCAGGGTTCACACGTAGAGTGACTTGGAAGCCCTCCGTGCCAGGCCACCTGGGTCCGGACGGAGGAAAGGGGTCTGGGAAGGGACACGGACCTACCAGCAGGACTTGGGTCCTCTGGTTTTCTCTTGCCTGGATTCTTTGAATCTCTTCTCTCTCTTTTCTTAGACACTCAAGACACTTCTGTATCTGCTCCTGGAGAGAAAGAGCATGAACCATTTACGACGGAAACATCGACTTGTAAAGAGGGGTCATCCCATCCAACCCCCTGCCTCCAGTAATGAAGCAGCCTGAGGGAAGTCATCCAACCCCCTGCCTCCAGGGGTTGGTGGCCTGAGGGGTCTTTTTCTTCTTGCTTCGCTTTCCAAGAATTGTGATCGAAGATGTCCTCTTCACGTGTGCCAGCACCCTCTGTGCCTTGGTTTCCCCCCCCCCCCCCCGAGCCTTCCTGTCTTCAGGATAAGCACCCCGACTTTTTTCGTCTTTGGTAAGCTGTCTGTGGGACTGTCCTGAGCTCGACAAGTCCTTCTTTGAAAGTATTCCCACTTTTGGGGCGCCTGGGTGGCGCAGTCGGTTAAGCGTCCGACTTCAGCCAGGTCACGATCTCGCGGTCCGTGAGTTCGAGCCCCGCGTCGGGCTCTGGGCTGATGGCTCGGAACCTGGAGCCTGTTTCCGATTCTGTGTCTCCTTCTCTCTCTGCCCCTCCCCCGTTCATGCTCTGTCTCTCTCTGTCCCAAAAATAAATAAAAAACGTTGAAAAAAAAAATTAAAAAAAAAAAAAAAAAAAAAAAGAAAGTATTCCCACTTTCTCCCTGATCTTGAGGAAACGAATTCAAACAACTTTTTCTTGTGAATACAGTCAATTTCCTGCGTATGATTCCGGAAGGGAGAGGAAACTCGGCTGATGGGAAAATAGTCCGTAATTGTTTTAAACATTGCTTGCTCTAGAACAGAGTTAGGTAGAGGTACGCACACGTAGGCGTACGTTCGGAAGTACAGTTGGGACCCTCACCGTCCAATGCGTGCAGACACCCACGTTTGCTGAAACACAGTGTGTGAGTGACTCAGAGGTGCTCAGATTTAATGAAAGATAAAGCTGCACCCCACATAGACGTTTACCCAACCTGCGTGCAAACATTCATTTACTCACAGACACGACCACTCCCACAGTACGCTTACACACTCAGTCAGCCGCCCCCGCCTTCCCACGCGCATTGGTGAACACGCAAACACTCCTGCCTGTTCCGTACTGTTTGGGCCTCATCCCCTCACATACAAACCCTGTGTCCTGAGGCCCTGTGTGCAGACACACACTCTCACGTCATGGCCACTCCGTCGCTCAGTGCACGTTCACCGAGCCACATGTCGGCCGTGAGTGAACGACTCAGAACGTGCGGACGCACAAACACCGACCCTGCACCCGGAGCTGCCTGCATGCTGACAGAGTGGGGGAGACAGACTCCTACCCGGTAGGGCCCGGCTGCGTCCTCCAGGAAGCGCACGGTGTGGGCCCGGTGCGCCCAGGCCTCGCGGCACAGCACGCACAGCTGTGTCTCATCATCCTCGCAGAAGAAGTAGATCTTCTCCCCGTGCTCCTGGCACACGTCCTCCTCGTCCAGGCCCGGCGTGGGCGCCAGCCTGAGGCGCTCGATGTTGTCCACCACGCTGGCCAGCTGCCAGTTGGGCCGCAAGCCCGCCGGGCGGAAGGGCTGCTTGCAGAGCGGGCAGGCGAGGGACTCCTCTGGCTCCGGGCCCGGGACCTCACAGTAGCGGGTCAGGCAGCTGCGGCAGAAGTTGTGGCCGCAGTCGATGGTGACCGGCTCCCTGAGGGTGCCTTGGCAGATGGGGCAGCTGACCTCATCCACCAGACTGCTCACAGAGGCGGCCGAGGCCATGGTGCTGCTGTGCCCACTCGCTCCTCAAGGTCGCCCTCTCTGCTTGGCTGGGGAAGCGGTCAGGACACACGGGCACATCTCACACACGCACGGGCACCCTCATGGTCACCTGCACACACACGTGCCCAGAGGCAAGGCATCCGCCTACACGCCCGGGGTCTTCTGTCCCTGTCCCAAAGCCACAGATGCGACGGTCCAAGACAGACGGACAAGCAGCAGAGGAGAGGGGGGACGAAGAGCCCGCAGCTCCAGAGGTGACCCCAGTTACTCTCTGGGCTGGTGTCCGCGGCCTGGGGCTCAGCGTTCCCTCCTGTTCATCCACACGCACGTCAGTGCTGCTATCTCGGCCGCCCACACTTGACAGATAGGTCCCTCCTTTGGGGGTGGGAGGGAGACTGAGTCAGAGAGCAGAGATGCCAGCCCAGCCCCTGCAACGTGGCCAGCTGTGCCCAGGGAGATTACAGGTATCAGCGGGCCCAGGGCAAGCAGTGGGCAGGCAGGGGGTGTCGGGACCCAGATAAGGCGGTGCTCAGGGGAACGCAGCCCAGACGGCTTCCCCAGTGATGCCCCCAGCGGCCTGCCACAGGCTTCCAAGGAGGCTGCACCAAACCCCCCGTGGGGGAGACAGAGAAAAAGAGCAGCAGCCAGCACTCATTTATGGTGACTGCACACCCCACACTCTTACCCCCCAGCCCTATGACACCCATGCTGTCAGCGTGGAGCTTGGGCAAAGCTGGGTTATTCTTGCCCAAGGCAGCAGGAGGAAGGTGGACGGCCGTAATATGCACTCAGAGCTGTGTGTCCCGCATAGAAATACAGCGTGAGCCACAGATGCAAGCAAACTTCCTTAGTAGCCATATTCTAAAAAGTGAAATTAATTTTAATGTTTTGTTAACCCCAAATACTATCATTTCAACATGCGATTGGTCTAAAGATAAGAAATGAGAGATTTTGTGTTCTTTCTAACTGGTGCTAAGTCTTTGAAATCGGGGTGTATTTTACACTGTGGCACATCTCAGCTGGTACTGGCCACACTTCCAGGCCCGGCCATCGCAGGGGACTGAGGGCTGCACCCTCCGGAGGGGGAAGGGGTGAACAGTCCGTGTGACAATGGGAGTTTTCTTTGGTTTTATCCAAGGATGCAAGGGATCGGATGAAGAACCATGGTTGTTTGACTGTCACCTGGGCCTGGGGCTCAGGAGGAGCACCTGTCTGGAGGCCAGGAGAGGAGGCTGGGAGAGGAGGCCAGGAAAGGAGGCTGGGAGAGGAGGCTGGCACTGGAGGCCAGGAGAGGAGGCCGGGAGAGGAGGCTGGGAGAGGAGGCTGGGAGAGGAGGCTAGGAGAGGAGGCTGGGAGAGGAGGCTGGGAGAGGAGGCTGGGACTGGAGGCCAGGAGAGGAGGCCAGGAAAGGAGTCTGGGAGAGGAGGCTGGGAGAGGAGGCTGGGACTGGGGGCCGGGAGAGGAGGCTGGGAGAGGAGGCTGGGACTGGGGGCCAGGAGAGGAGGCCGGGAAACGAGGCTGGGAGAGGAGGCCGGGAAAAGAGGCTGGGAGAGGAGGCTGGGAGAGGAGGCTAGGACTGGAGGCCGGGAGAGGAGGACGGGAGAGGAGGCTGGGAGAGGAGGCCGGGAAACGAGGCTGGGAGAGGAGGCTGGGAGAGGAGGCCAGGAGAGGAGGCCGGGAGAGGAGGCTGGGAGAGGAGGCCAGGAGAGGAGGCCGGGAGAGGAGGCTGGGAGAGGAGGCCAGGAAAGGAGGCCCAAACTGGAGGCTAGGACTGATCCCAGCCCCATAGCTTCCCAGCTTCGTAACTTCACATGTCTTCTTCGTAAAAAGAGAGTAATCATCCCTGTCCCAAAGGGTTGGTATTAGATTGGACACAATAATATGAAAATACTAAGCCAACACAAATGTCTGCTACCTTTGGGGCTGGGTTTTGTAACTTTTATCAATACAAATCATTCGTATTGCAGTTTCTCGCCTTCTCTCACCTGAAGTTAGAAAGTAAAATTGAAGCACAACGTGACCCAGTGTCATCCTGTTGGGGACACTGGCTCTGGGGCTGGCAGGGCGCACAAGCCAAGGAGGCCAGCCTGGGCAGAGGAGGGGCCCCCGAGAGCACCTCGTGCCCCAGGATGGACTTTGCCGCCCCGGACACACCTCAGAGCCAGAGGTTTATGGCTCCCACCTGCTCTGCTGGACAGGAAGTGGAGTCTCTTCCCAGGTCTCTCCACCCTCCGTGGTCCAGGGAGTGGTTCCAGGAAACCGTGCTCGGCTCCCCAGCCCAGGAACAGAGAGCAGGCTGACCAGGCTGGGAAATGCTGGGTGATTCGAGCCATGCTGGAGTTTGAACCCACTCAGCTGATGGGTGGTTCCGGGGAAGCACACGTGGCTTCCCTGTCTCAGCCTCCCGTGGTCTTCCCTCAGTGACTCACGCAAACGTGACTCATCTTGGGGAAGGACATTCGTGTGGCCTGAGGCAGAGGCCTCAGTGGACAGGCTGGGGAAGGCACCGTGATGCCCTCAGCCCCTTCCCACGAGGAGGCCACCAGTCCGGCCTGCAAGAGGCCCCACAAAGGGCCTGTGGACACACCTCCTGCTGGCCGTGCCTCATCTGCCCTCTGGGATGGGGGCCCAGCCCTCCTGCAAGGTCCTGCTGTGTCCATGGTGCAAGGAGGAGGGGCACACAGACCCTGTCACAGTCCCCGTGCCGCTGGGCACTCTGGAGGAGATGCATTGTGAGGAACACGGGGAGAAGGTATGCTTCTTCTGCGGACATGATGCTCAGCTCCTGTGCACGCGCTGTCGAGAGGGCCCCTCCCACCACACCCACGCCGTGGGCTTCCTGGACGGGGCCTGCCAGCCCAACCAGGTAAGAAGCACGGCTTTACCTCGGGCCTTTGGGGGTGGGACAGTGTCTGGTCACACGTAGTGGAGGGAACGGGATAGGGGTCCAGGTTAAGGCCCTGGCTGGCACATCAGGGGACTCCAGCGTAGGGACACGGGGGACACTTCCAGATGGAGAGGGCCATGGGTCACTTGGATGTGTGGCTGTTCACAGTCTTGCAGGAACTTCAACTCCAGCCTCAGAGGCCCCTCGGTGATGGATGCCAAGAACCGTAAGCATGAGTTGGCTGCCCTTGGGACAATCCACCCACTGGGTGCAGGCTGAGCCAGGCCTCCCGGGACCCAGACTGGAGACTTCGCAAAGCCCTGGCTGCTGGACTCGGAGGGATGAGGCGGGAGGGGCCAGCAAGGGCGACTGGCAGGCAGGGCTCCTCCCTGTGAGAGCGGGCATGACCTGGCCCATCCAGTCTCAGGGAGGCTGCCCCCTCTGTCTGCCTCCAGATCTCTCCCACCATCCAGTCACCAGGTCTGCAAGCGATTTCTCAGAGGCACCTCTTGGGTCTTTAACTCGGCCTCATCCCCACAACCGCCACGAAATCCAGGCCCTCAGTGCTTCACCCAGACATTGGACGGCCTCGGACGTGCTCCCTGCCTCCACTCTCTCTGTCTCCGATCACCCTCCAACCCTCCACGAGGTACATCTTCCGCAAACGCACAGCAGACCACGTTGCTCCCCTGCTCAAAACCCTCCTGTGGCTCCCTCGTGCCCCTCATCTCCCAGCCGCCCCTCCCAGGACCTGAGCATCCAGCTGGACTGGCGGCTGGGCGCCTGCTCCTTCCTGCTTCCGGCTCCTTCTCACGTAGCTACTTCCTTCGACACTGCTCTCTCTCCCCCAACTCCTTTTTAAACCATTTCAGCAATTTCCACGTGTGCAGTCCAGGGACACATAGTACACTCCACCTCTCTAGACCCACTGTACGTGCTTTCTGTCTCTGAGATCCCCCCCTGTGCCCTTTGTGTTCCCACCTCGGCTGCCAGTTTCGTCGTGACTGACTCATCTCAGGTGCTGGTCTGTTCAGGTCAGCCCTTTCCACTGCTGAATCCCTCAGTGGTCAGCCGTGTGCCTGGGACCCAGCAGACAACTTGTATCTGTGAGTTAAGCCACCCCTTTCTGCCCATTCTTCTCCCCACAGGACGGTGTCAGGACTCAGTTGGAAGCCCTGAGGGTGGAGGGAGAAGAGATTGAGGACATAAAGAGTCGGGAAGACCAGAAGTTCCAAATGCTTCTGGTAAAGAGCGTCTGGGCACCTTGTCTTCTGGGGGTTTTCTTAGCAGACTGGGGGCCTGGCAGGTGAGAAGAGGCAAACTGTTCTCATTCACTTCCCTATGTGTGCACAAGGGCATTTGGGGTCAAGGTTTTGGAGTCCCAGAGCATCACAGCTGGAAATGGTTCTGACGACTTCTAGCCCAAGATCCACTTATCATCCACTTTACAGAGCAGAAAGCTGAGGTCCAGGAAAGTGATGCTCCCAAGGCCACACAGCAAAGCCCACGTTCATGCTGACATGGCTGTAGAACCTTGGCCCTCAGCAACCCTTCCCATCCCAGTCTCAGTGCCTGAAAGCATCGCCTTCAGATGGGAAGCTTGGGGCCAGGAAGTGTATACAAGGGTCTGCTCTCTAGTCTGGCCGTGAGGCTGACCCTAGACCATGAGGGTGTCCCTGGGCATGGTAGGTGAATGGTGGGGCTCCCTGCTCCCAGCTACATGGTTATTTATCCAAGACGAAAGCTGCAGTATGAGAATTTCTGGTACCCTGACCAAGAGACAAGTTTTGGGACAGGAAGGGATCTCCAGCATCCTTGTGCCCCCCTCAGAGTGTGCCCCACAGGAGGCAATGTCGGAGGCTAAGACCAATGCCACACACTCTGCGTTGCCTGTAACCTCACTTGCTTCGCTTGCGTGGCTCTCCGATTAATGACTACTGCCATCTCCCCTGGGCCCTAGGGGAGGTGGGGTGAGGTTAGTGTGAAAGTTCAGTGTGGCTCGGAGGATATAACATGTATGACAGGTAGAATCTCCAGGTAGGACAAGAACAGAGCCCTCATCACGTTAAGTTTACCCTGAGACCCATCATATTATACGAGAGACTTAGTTAGTCCTTATCACTCTTAACAGTAAGAATACCGATGACCCTCCTGGAACCCAGCTTCTGAGCTTCCTCCTGGCCACGTCTGTATTTTTGCCTCTCACAGACTCACATCGAAATCAGGAAGCAGCAGGTAGAAGCCGTGTTTGAGAAGTTGCAGCAGGAGCTGAGGGAACAGCGGGGCCTCCTGCTGGCCAGGCTGAGGGGGCTGGAGGTGCAGGTCTGCGAGGAGCGAGAAGACTACATCTCCAAGTTCTCTGAGGAGGTTGCCAGGCACAGAGCCGAGGCCAAGGAGCTGGAGAACTGCCAGCAGCTGGCAAGTGTCCTGCTACATGTGGGGGGCTCTCCACAACCTGCCTCGTGGGATGGGAGAGGGATTGCTCATGCAGGGACAGCAGCTGAGGTTGGGAGATGCTGCAGAGGGGCAGGAGAGGGGAGCAGAGGTCTTCTGCTAGGAGGGACCGGTAGCTGTCGGGTTTCTTCAGCCCAGAGACGCTACAGAGGGGCAGACCCCGGAAGGCTGGATGACTTGACCCCGCACTGCGGTCGTGTCAAAGACTCTGGAATCAGCCGTTCTTGGGTTTGAGGGCAGGCTCTTCCAGCCGTGTGGCCTCAGCGAGCCTTGCGCCCGCCTAAACATGGGGATAACAGTAGCACCTCCTTCCTAGAGCTCCTGCAAAGACGATAAACAATCCGTGCCAAATGCCTCACATGGTCCTGGTTCACAGAGAGAACTCCATGGTGGCGTCTGTTTCGATGGTCCTCACGTTACCCTGTGTCACATCAGGTTCGGCTGGTAACTCAAGGCCTGGACCCTGTTCTCCACCATCTCTCAATCACTGGAGGCAGAACACGCTCCCAAGATGAGGCTAAGACAAAGAAGTGAGCTTGAATGATCTGGCCAGAGTCCCACATTAGTAGGGAGGCATGGTGCAAAAGAATAGTCTGATGGGCAGGTAATTAGACACACAGAACTTTCTTCAAGAGGAGAACTTTGAGCCAATGCGTTAAGAAGAACGGATGTGCAGGCTCTCCGGCGGGAAGGACCTGAGGACACTGAATGCATGTTCTTTTTCTTTTGTAGGATGTGGGCGTCAGCCAGAGCAGGTAGGGCCTCCTCCCAGTCCTGCTTCCTTCACACATGGGGTGTATACTTTGTATCCGTCACCTGTGTCCGCTGGGCATGGACACTGGGGGGCACTCTGACCTCGCCCTCCAGCGGGCTGCGCGGAAACACAAAACTGCTTTGGCAGACACACACACAGGCAGCCTCCACTCAAAGGTTTGTGTCCTAAGAGTTCATTTTTAAAACTGATTGTTTGGTATCAGGGACACATTTTCCCCTTAAAAGTGAAGAAACAAACAATAATCAGGTTTTTAGGCTGATCCAGGAACATCCATTTAATTCCCGAAATTATTAGTACTCGAGGCAGTAGTAAACACCACGTAAAACGTAATTCTGAGGGGAATATCTTCTATCAAATACAGTCAGCACGGAACGTGGAAAGACCGGCAGCCTGCCTTCAATCATTTCCCCCCTCAACTGCCCCATTTCCTTCAGAATTTACAAACACTACTCTCAAGGGGCAGCTGCTGGAATTGTGAATATTAGCTCCTGTCCCTTCCTCTGCTCCAAGTGCCTGCGCCTTCCCGGTGCTCTGCTAGGGAGCAGCTGTCACAGCCATGGGTCATGCATCCACAGGGGGCTGAACCCCGGGGGGTCTACCCTGGGGGCCCATGAGCCAAGAAGCATCTCCAAACATACTTTTCAAGTTGTGTTAGAGATTCCGATCTAGATGGGCTTTGCAGGCCTTCCGGTCTGCGGAGGAAGCTGAGACCAGGAAGTGGGGGAAGGGGTTTGGGGGGTTGAGGGGTTGGGGGAGGGGGGAGGGGCGCTGTCGAGGTCATGCAGCGGGTGACCCGCAAGGACACATTTTCTTCCATCCCACTGTTCTCCCCCATCCCCTTCCCCTGGTAATGAGCAGCACACAAGTCACAGAGGAGTGTAAGCGCCTTCTCCCTTTCCTAGTGACCCTGTACTGCCCTCTAGAGGCAAACAGGGTAACGACCTCTTGCAGCCGCCACAAGCCCCAAACATTCTCCTAAAGGACCTTCCTCTAATTCTGGAGGAACTGGTTGTAGGTGTGAGAAGACTTTTGTGAGTCCAGAGACCATTTCTCCTGCCCTTGTCAAGAAGATCCGAGACGTTCACAGGAAAACCCTGCCCCTCCCAGAGATGCTGAGGACCTTCTCAGGTAAAGGGGAAGGGGTAACAGATTTCCCCATGCTGTTCCCTCCCCCCTCCACCGCTTGCCCTTCTGCCCACCCCCCCATCCCTCTCCACCTTCCCCTGCCTTCCAAGCCTGGCTCCAGTTGTCTTCCGCCCAAGCCTTCCCTTAGTGACCCTGGCTCTGCTCAGAGGGACCGTTCCTCAGAGATCTTCTCTCCCCAGGGACATGCACTGGCAGGTGGGGGCTGCTCCTGTGCCATTAGAGCACAGCAGGAGGCACGGGGCAGATGCCTTCTCCTCCTTCCCCACGGGGTCCCCAGGTCTGCCCTGGGGAGTACCTGTAAGAGATGGCAAGTCACATACCTTTCTATTTCTGCTTCGCTCAGAGAGCCTGGTGCATCATCTGGAAACAGACTCAGGTAAACAGCTGGGGGTTTCGGGAGCCTTTCTCTCATCCACCCACTCAACCCAAGGCAGCAAACAGAGCAATTAAATACACCAAGTCTGGAGCTTGGTTACTGGGCTCTCTGCTCCAGCTCTCGCTGGGTATGAGGCATCCCGCAAGCCATTAAGCCTCTTTGTTCCAGTCTCTTCACTGGAAATGGAAAGAGACAATGGAAAACACACTGGTTCTAGCCCCATAGGTAGCCACCAGGTAAATGAGGCAGTAGATGCAAAAGCCTTAGTGTAGCACCTGGCACATAGTGAGGGCTCAATATTTGTTACTTGTGTAGGCATTATTTCCCCCCAAATATTTATGAAGTTCTTGGTTGTGTGTGTGTGTGTGTGTGTGTGTGTGTGTGTGTGTGTAATGCCCGGCACTGTGCCAGACTCTGCTGACTTGAACAGATACTGTATAATTTAAAACCTAGCATTTACTTTGAGATGGGTGCTTAAAGAAGAAACTATTTACACAAATATCACCACATTCTGCTTCTCACACTTAATGTGCAAGAAAAACCACCCGGGGGATCTTGTTAAAATGCAGATTCTGGTTCAGTAGGGATGGGGCCCAAGATTCTGCATCAAAAAAAAAAAAAAAAAGTTTATTTATTTATTTTGAGAGAAAGCAGGGGAGGAGAAAAGAGAGAGGGAGAGGGAGAGAGAGATCCCAAGCAGGCTCCACAATGTCAGTGCAGAGCCTGATGTGGGGCTTGATCCCAGGGCCCTATGAGATCATGACCTGGGCTAAAACCAAGAGTCAGACGCCTAACCGAATGAGCCACCCAGGCACCCCCAGGATTCTGCACTTTTACAAGCCCCCTGGCGAGGCCGTTCAGGGGCTGCACTTTGAAAACCAAAATCTCACAGCTGAGCAGCACTTGCGTGTTGGGTAGCATTGCTCCCGCCTCGGTCCTTACAGAACAGAAGGGGAAGCCGAGGCTCAGGACAGAAAGGCGCTGGCGGGTGGCACCTACTGGAGCGCTTTTTGCCCCGCCCCGAGCGGCGCATGCGCCCCAGGGCTCCCCTCCACGCCCTGCTCTCCTCCCCCCAGGGGCCGGGACCCGGGACCCTCCGGCCGCCAGCTGGAGCACGGCCCTCTCCGAGGACAGGAAGCCGACGAGGTTCACCCGGGACCAGCAGGACCTGCCTCACTGCCCCTGGAGCTCCGAGGGCGTCCCCTTGGCGCTCGGCTGCCCCGGCGCCACCTCCGGGCGCCCCCGCGGGCACGTGCAAGTGCAGCCCAGAGCCCGCCGGTAGGCGGTGGGCGTGGCGGGCGCGTGGGCGGGCAGCAAGGCGGGGGGTGGCGGTGGCGGTGGGAGCGCCTGAGCTCGGCCGCGCGCTCACCGGCACCAGGCCTCCAGGGCTTCGCACCCGCTGCACCCAGCGCGCAAGTGCCCTGCCCCGTCCCGCCCGCCGCGGAGCGCGACCCCGCCTTCGCCACCTCCTTCGGTCGGTCGGAGCTGTCTGGGAAACAGGCCCCTGCCAGAATGAAGGGCCGAGGGGGGAGTCCGAGGGGCGCTGGGGCGGAGAGCGGCCGAGCTTTCGGGAGCCCAGGGGCTGCTCCCGGACACACGCACGGCTCGGGGAGTCAGCGCGAGTTTGAAAAACGAAACCAAACACCAGTACAATAGAAACTGCCAAAGCTTCAAAATAACCGTCGTGGGGAAAAACAACGTCCTTGGGCCTGCATTAATTTGTTCCGTTGACATGCGCGCAGACATGCTCCCGTCTTTGCGGGGCGCAGGGTGGACCCAGACTGCCTTCGGTTCTGACATTCGGGTCGTTTCTTTCTCGTAGAGGGCGTCCTGATACAGCGTAGGACGAACCAGCCAGACGCTGAAAACTTGAAAGGCAACGGAATCTGTGACCGCGACACAAGCCTGTCCCTCCTTGTAACTCCGAGTTTCCTGATTTACCAGACCCCACTGTTCAATAAAGTGACATTTGCTTTCAGGTCCAACTGACCTCTCAAATGTGTATTATCATCCCCGTTCCTGTTGGATGATGAGGCTTTGTCTCACTTCCCCTGCACTCAACTCGTGTTCTGGGCAGGCCAGGCGTTTTGGCCGCGTATGAAGTTGAGAACACAAATGAGCTGCTTACACTGTATTTCCACGTCTAGTGCTGCTACTCTCACGGTGAGTGTCCAGTGATTTAGGCTGTGGGTATGCATCTAGGGAGGCCCTGGGCCAAAATTAAATTGCCCTGCATAAGGAAGAAAGTAGGATTCAGAGGCTTCAGGGGAAAGTTGAGTCTGAGGACTGGAGCTGCCTCGAGGGAAAGAATCCACTTGGTGGCCCCACTGGAAAATCTGAAAATATTTGTGTTGCAATGTTTGTGATGTAAAACCGGCCTTTATCGTCTGCACAGGAGCCTCAGCCTAGTTGACCTTGGGCTCGATGCTTCTGGAAGCCTTGCTGGGCTCCGGGAATCTGGAATGTGAGAGGCTGAGCACTGTTCACTACCGGGCAGGAGGCAAACAGAGACTCCACAAAACAAGTGTGTGGCTGCTGGTTTACGTGAGGAGCTGTCACACACCGGGACGTGCCCCTGAGGACCAGGGCGGCCCAGGTGGAGTCTTTCCAAAGCCCAAGAACAGTAATTACAGCAGGCAGGATGTGACAGACACCCAGGCCAGAGCACTGCCTCTGTGCCCTGGTCGTGCTCCGCAGGCTTGCTGGCTTTCCTCATGCCGTTTTCCCCACGCATCTCCGTTCTTTCCTTTTCCTTGGACCCCAGTGCATACAGCTGACTCAGTCATACTCCATGGTTCCGGGTGCAAAACCGTGCAGGGTCTTCTTGTTTTATTTATACTTTCTCCCCTGTCTCCAAGTCCCATTCCCATTCTCTTCACCCCGTGAGCAGTGGCTCTCGAATGTTCTCACATACCATCGTATACAGAGGGGTCCTTGCACACACAAGTAGTACAGGATTGTTTCTTCCTTCTTTAAACCTAGTACCACGGTTTTAAGATCTAGTCATGTTGCTGTATATACATCTAGTTTATGGCTTCTAATCGCTGAATAGTATTCTGTAGAACACGTCAACCACGTTTACTTTGCTTTCTTTTGGCAAAGAATGTCTGGGTTACCTCCGTCTGCCTGTGACAATGAGCAACATTGATGATGAACAGCCTCATGCTTTTCCCTTGTGAACCTAAGATATACCCCAGGAGGGGATGGCTGGCGTTTGCACACTTAATTTCCTTAAGTACCACCAGATTGCTCCCCAAGATTGCTGTACCCACTTATACTTCTGCTGGAGGGGCACAGAGGTTCCTGCTTCCCAGCCCCCCCCCCCCCACACAAATGGGTGCCATCAAACTTGCTCATTTCTGCAAATCTGATGACTGTAAACTGATAACGTATTTTTAAAATGTTTGTGTTTTTCTTCCTGTAAAGTGTGCGTTTCTTCTGGACTTTTCTATGCTGTTTCCCTATCTTTCAGGTTCCCCTCTTCCTTTCATTGACTTCCAAGAATCTCTTACATAGTTTAGATGTTAATCTCTTGCTCATCTTAGGCTTGAAAATACCACTCATTTATTAACTTTGCTGGTGGTGTTACTAATTAGATAGAAATCCTGAACTTTCATGATAAATTTAATAAATTTTCACTTTGTGATTTATGTTTTTGAGATCTTTTTCACCACCACAAGATCATGTGTGTGTTTATATATATTTTTATATTTATATATTTATTTTTTATATATATATTTATATTTAATATATAAACTAGTTTTATAACTTACTGTGCACATGGAATCTTTAGTTTATCTGGAGTTAGGAGGACGCCACCTTTCTCCATAGAGTAAGCCAGTTCTTCCAACTCCGTTTACTTAAATAATGCATCTTAGTCCTACTGACCAGTAGGGCCACTTCTGCTACACCAGCTTCCCATGAATGAAAGAGCTGTTTCTGAGTTTTCTACTCTGTTGTCTCAATCTATTTGTCTTCTCCTGGGCCAGTTCATGCTGTTTTTTATTGCGACAACCTTGTAGTGCAAGTTAACGTCTAATAGGACGGCTCTACCCCCTTTAGCTTCTTTTTCAGATATATCTCAGTTACCTGTAGACATTTATGCTTCCATATGAACTTAGAATCAATTTGTCAGATTCTTTAAAAAAATGCTGGTGCTCTTTTAACAGAACTTACATTGGCATTGATTGAAATTTTATTGAATTGGAGGATTGAGGGAAATTAACTTGGAGAAAATGGACATTGTCATCCTATCCATAAACGTGTTCTCTCCCTCCAGCTGTTTGGATCTTGTTTTGTGTCTTTAATGGGATTTTGAGATTTTCTCCAGAGAACAGTTTGGCAACATCTAGTAACATGCCTGTCCTTTGACCCGGAAACTTTCCCTCGAGAGAAACGTTCACACAAATGTGCAATGAAACACCTCATGATGGTTTGTCACAGCACAGTTTATTTATTTATTTATTTTATTTTTTTAAATATATGAAATTTATTGTCAAATTGGTTTCCATACAACACCCAGTGCTCATCCCAAAAGGTGCCCTCCTCAATACCCATCACCCACCCTTCCCTCCCTCCCACCCCCCATCAGCCCTCAGTTTGTTCTCAGTTTTTAAGAGTCTCTTATACAGCACAGTTTAAATTACAGAACAGATAATCAGCTGTGGTCTATTCATATAATACAGTACCATACAACAGTGAAAATGAATGAATCATAGCTACACGAATCTGTATGGATACACTTCAAAAGCACACCTGGGCACACACCAAACCCAGCCAGTGGGTCTTTCTGGTCAGGAAGGCAGGCGGTTTGTGATTGGAAAAGGACTGTGCACACAGGGCCTCTCAGCTGTATGTGTAATGTTTTATTTTCTGGGGGGTGGGGGGGGAACTAGATCATGTTCATCAAGGGATAAGAGTTTGATGGAGTTGAGTGGTGACTATTCCTTAGGTTACTTAGAACACTTTTCTGCAGATCTGAAATGCTTCATAAGGAAAACCAAAACTTGCTTTTCCTAAAACTTGTACCTTTTGGGGAAGCTATGATATTTACAAGGCTCACATTGCTATTATAAAACTTTCCTTTAAAAAATTATAATTTGTCTTGGTTATTGCTGATATGAAGGAACAATATTGATTTTGATAATCATTTTAGTAATTTTGCCACGTTCTTATGAATTCTAATAGTTTGTTAATTCATAGGGTCACTTACATAGAAAATCGTTACTATTTTATCATCTGAAAATAAATTTTGACTCTTTCCTTCTAATCTGTGTAACTCTTACTGCCATTTTGCACCCTGCTGTGTGGGCAGGGGACCTGCAACATGCTGCTGAGTGGTGTTAACAGAGTCCACCCTTGGTCCCTTTTTAACATGAGAATGAGCTCTCTAAGCTTTCTCCGTTAAGTATACTGACTGTGGATTTCTTGGTAGAGAGCCTTCATCAAGTTAAAGAGTGGTTTTCTATTCCTGGTTTTCTTAGAGTTTTTCAAATAATACCTGGGGTTTAAGCTTTATCAAATACCTCTTTTCACGTTTTGAGATAAGCGTTGTGATTTTTCTGTCTGTCCATGGATGTGGTCATCCCACGTCAGATCTTCTGATGTTAGGCTATCATTGCCTGTCAGAGGTGAACTCTATGTGATAACAGTGTAGCCCATTGTTGAAGTGTTTCACAATCACATACACATTCTTTAACCTGCGCAGGACCCTCTGGGCTGAGCTGCCACCATCTACCCGCCCCTCCCCTGCCCTGCTTTGCAAACTTTAGTGTTTAAACTAAACACTTTAGTGTTGACTTGTTCAAGTGCAAGTTCTGATTCACAGGTATAAGGAGGACTCTACTCTAGTTAGGGCTTTAGATCACAGCTGTCACCGGCAGACCTAAACTTCAAATCCCGAACTCCTGAGAGGCTTTGGTCGTCTCTGTACTGACTTTTATGCCAGATTGCAAGTCACTAGCCTGTGAGTGTCCGGTGACCCTTGAAAATGACCTCAGGGCTGATCATGTGGCCGGCAGGACCTGGTATGGTTCATAGCCCTTTGGCTTGGTTATTATGAGTTCAAATCCTAGCTCAGCCAGAAGCAAGTTACTTAATTTTTCTGAATCTTAGTCTCCTCATGTGAAGAAGAGATCAAAATCCCTATTCTATAGGATTATTGTGTGGTTTACATGGATTGATACGTGTAATATGATACTGGAACCCAATCCCAAAGTAGGTACATGGGTTTTCCTGACACCAGCTCCAATTATCTTGACCCCAGCTGGGTGTCCCCCAATTCAGCCCAATTCTGACACTATCTACCCAGATTGCACAGGGTAAGTCAGTGCTAATAGACTGTCCTCCACTGCAGACGCCAATCACAAACCCCGGTTGACACCTATGCTTCTGACTCACTGGCTGTAAATCAGAAGTTCCCAGGGTACCTGGTGGCTCAGTTGGTTAGGCTTCCGACTTCAGCTCAGGTCATGGTCTCGCAGTATGTGAGTTCAAGCCCTGCGTCGGGCTCTGTGCTGACAGCTAGGAGCCTGGAGCCTGCTTCAGATTCTGTGTCTCCCTTTCACTGCCCTTCCCCCGAAGCTCTCTGTTTCTCTCTCTCTCTCTCTCTCTCAAAAATAAACATTAGAAAAAAAAAGAAGTTCCTATGACCCTCTCCTTGGGCTCAATTAATTTTCTAGAGTGGCTCATAGAACTCAGGAAACCTGTTCACTCACTAGATTATTGATTTATTGCAAAGGATATTAAAAGATCTGAATCAACAGCCAGATGAAGAGCTGTATGTCAGGTCTCAAACAAAGGGACTTCTGTCTTTGTGAAGCTTGGGGACCAGTATGGTAGCACGTGGGAGCATAACTGATTAGATCACCGGCCATCAGGGACTGGAGTCAGCTTCCAGCCCCTCCCCTCCGCTCCCCAGAAATGAGGTTGCTTCCTGATTCATGGTTCTTCCCTCTGGCAACCAGCTCTCTTCCTTACATGCTTCCCAAAAGTCCCTCATTAACAGAAGCCCACTTGTGGAGGAAAGGGGCCTGTTATCAACCACAGGACACCCATTTCTCCTTTACGACTCTGAAGAGATTTCAGAAACTGAGCATAAGAGAGCCACCATTGTAGCAAAAGATGGCTCAGGAAATTGCAAGGTTTGGGGAGCTGTGAGCCAGGAACTGTGGACAAAGACCAAATATATATGAGAACTATATCTTGGTTGTATGACTGAATCGCATTATCACAACATGTAACGGGCTTGGTACCGTGTTTGGCATTTAGTAAGCATTTAATGCTGGTGTTTGGACTTGGGACAAATTCTTCTAGGACGAGACCCTGCCAGGAGGCTCAGTGAGTGGTCTTCAGAGTCAGGGTCAAACTGGTGTGAACCTTTAAATGTGCACCAAAAAGGACGTATTTAGGAGCAGGGAGATCTCCACTTATCCATTCTTTTTCTCACATGTAACTGAAAAGTCTGTGGTCAAAATAAAAAATCTGGCCTAAATTAGTCCAGGCAACACTCCAGACGGAGAGAACTGGGTAGCAGAGCTCACAGCCCCACGGAGGAAGGAGAGAATGGGGCCAGGGGTGGCTATGCCCAACTTTCCTGTGTCTCTGGGTCTGGTTATGTCCTGAATTCAAAGAGCGGTGCGGCTTCACTGACTGAGAGTCATAACAGGGAATTAAAAACGTACTCAAACCTACAGAAGAGCAAAACCATTATAGTGAGAACTGCTGTGTACATTACCTTTGGTTTGGACTATGTGGCCTTTGCCAGTGAGTATTATCTTTGTATATTCTCTCCTTCCCGCCCCCTTCAGAAGGAGGACACAGAGCTAATTATCCTCATGACAATAAAGCCATTGCCACCAGTGTCATCTGCTCACAGAAGTCTCTTTGTATAGATTCCTGAGAGTGGCTGGGTGCCCCCGAGAAGCATGCAGAAGTGACGGTGAGTATGCACACAAACCAGGGTGCCTGCCTGGGGATGTGAGGGCCCTGCTCCAGGCTTGATGATTCAACCTCAGGGATGGATCCTCCCATCTGCCCAGGGCCTAACAACTAGAGGATCCCTCCCATCTGTGAGTCTTAATGCCTATCATGGAGCTGTGCACTTTAGGGCCTGAGGAGTGGGCCTCTACCCCCTAAAGTGCCACCTTGCTTCTCCTAGGACTGGGGACCAAGTTCATGCACTTTCACCCAGGTCCCCTGGCGAAGCAATGACCTCATACCTTTGTGCTCAGTGGAAACCATGGGCTCTAGAAACAGGGAGACCCTGGTTCAAATCCTGACTCACGTTTTACTGGTGTGAGCTTAGGGAGGTTTACTTAATCTCCCTAAACTTCTACTCTCCTTGTCTGAAAACTAGGAACAAATGCCTACGTTAGGGTTGTAATAAGGAGGGAATGAGACGATACATGTGCAATGAGAAATGCAGATTTTTCCTTCTATGGAGAGAAGCATGCAGCTTTTCCCTACCGTGAGTCTCCATCCTACTCACATGTAACAACTCACTTCTGGCCACCAGGTGTGTGGAGACTTCTCCCTGCATCAAACAATTCTGTGCGACACCAGCTGGGTGTCCTATAATTTAACTCAATTCTGATCCTCTCCACCTGGAGACAGCATCAGATCCCACAGGTTAGGGGAGGGCTCAGTCCCGCAAGACTGTCCCTCCACCCCCACTTCAGATGCTGAGATTATCACCTGTGCTTCTGACTGACCACTCCTTGGGTCCCATTAATTTGCTAGAGTGGCTCACAGAACTCGGATAAACACTGATTTGTTTGCTAGTTTATTTAGGGACTTGATAAAGGGTTCATATGAACAGCCAGATGAACAGACACAGGGAATGCATGGGGTCCTGAGCATGGGAGCTTCTGTCCCCATGGACTTGGGGTGCAGCACCCTCCAGGTGTGGGTGTATTCACCAGCCTGGAAGCTTCCTCAACCCTGTACTACTGGGTTTTATGGAGACTCCCTCATGCGGGTAGGATGAATTATTAACTCCATTTCCAGTCCTTCTTCCCTTTCTGGAGAGTACGGGATGGGTCGAGGATTCCAAGCTTCTAATCATGGTTTGGCCTTTCTGGTGACCAGCCCCCACCCAGAAGCCCACCCAGAGTCCCCTCATCAGAACAAGAGGTGCTCCTAATGCTCTTTGCACTTAGGAAATTGCGAGGGTTTTAGGAGCTCTGCGCCAGGAACTGGGGGCAGAGACCTATACATATGTGTCTTACTATCTCACCACACGTGATGGTGCTGGGCACACTGCCTGGCTCAGGGTAAGACTCGGCGATGCTGCTGCTGCTGCTGACAATGTTGTCTGGCAGCTCAGAACCGGTAAACATGAGCAAACATAAAGAAGCATTAATTCTATAGACCAGCGGTAACAGGGACTACTTGGAGGCATTCAAAACAAAGAGTGCACACGACTGTTTTCAGGTAAGTTACACATCAAAGTGTGAGGGAAATGCTGTAAAACGTTTACAAGGTAAGACAGGAGAATATCCCCAGGACCTGGGGGTAAGGGAAGATCTCGTAAGACCAGTAAGTAAATAAGTGAATAAAGCACCACAAACGTACAGATCTATCAATTCCCCAGCATTACAGTTAAGAACTTCTGATCATGACAGCCGATGAGAGTGAAGAGGTCAGTCATAAACTAGGAAAAGACACGGACTATATACATGTAACTGACAAAAGACTAGGATCCAGAGTAATAAAAACTGCACGTCAAGATGCAAGAGAACTGCAGAGAAACATACAAAAGACGTGAGCAGGCAGAACCCAGAGAGGAAACCCAAAGCCACCATCTTTAGCAAACCAGGAAGCGCAAACGACAACCACAGTGAGATTGTTACACCTGCCGCTGGGCACAGGCTTCCAGGGCTGATGCTACCAAACACGAAGAGCAGTGAGGAAGTTCAGATACCAGCGTGAGTATGAACTAATGCAACCACTTCCAAAACCACTTTGGCATCACCTTGGTAAAGCCAACATACACCTGGTAAGGAAAACATACCACATTATGGCCCAAATTCCACTTATGTGTATATCCAGATAAGCCCTTGCATATACATCCGGAGGGATGCAGAAATATACTTAGCGGCAGTGGTTTTTTATTTTATTTTATTTTTATTTTTGAGAGAGAGAGAGACAGAGCCTGAGCAGGGGAGGGACAGAGAGAGGGAGACACAGAATCTGAAGCAGGCTCCAGGCTCTGAGCTGTCAGCACAGAGTGGAACGCGGGGCTTGAACCCACGAACTGCAAGATCATGACCTGAGCCGAAGTCAGACACTTAACCGAGTGAGCCACCAAGGCGCCTTTTTTTTGTTTGTTTGTTTTGTCTTGAGAGAGGAAGACAGGGTGTAAGTGAGCGAGGGGTAGAGAGAGAAAGAGAGAGAGGGAGACAGAGAGTCTCACAAGGAGGGGGGGAGAGAAAGTGGGGCTCACACAGGGCTCCTGTTTTACCAGAAATGGGGCTCCAGCTCACCCAACGCAGGGCTCGAACTCACAAACTTGCAAGATCATGACCTGAGCGAAAGTCAGGTGCCCACTTAGCAGCACTGTTGTCACAGTGCGAGACTTGAAACAACACAGATGTGGGACAAAGCTGTGAATAATACCATCATGTAGATGAAGGTGTGTTCCCAGTTAAAACTTTCCAAGGTCTTCTGTTGCTGGAAGGACAGAGGGACATTGATATGCTTTATTTTTTGTTAATTCAAGTATGCATGTAAAGTTTTACAGATAAAGAGAAAGAAAATATGTAACTTCCAAACCAGGAGAGGAGAAACAATGGAATAAAGAAAAGTTAACCAGCCCAACAAAGATAAAAAAAAAAAAAAAGTACAAAAAAAGATTAAAAATAATATACTGGGCAATGATAGTGATGGGAAAGTTGATGTAACTGTATTACTATCAGAGAAAACATACTTCAATGCAAGAAGTATTATTTGGTGCAAGAAACAGGGACACTGCATTCTGGTAAAAGGAACAATTTATCTGGAAACTAACAATTCTAAGCTCTAACACATCTAACAATTCATGGTCAGTTACAAAAAGAACTTAATAGCAGATTTTAAAACATATTTCTTTCAGTCACTGATACTCAAAGGCAAAAAAAATTGTAAAGATATATAGAATATTTGAGGCACAAAATAAGATTTTCGGAATAAAGATACAGTGTATTGGAATAACAAAATAAAGTTCATCTAATGATCACATGTGGAACCGTAGACTTAACAGGAAACAGTCTTTTTGAACATTCGTGGAACATTAGGAAAAGAGTGACGAGGACCTAGGTACCAAAGCCAGACATGAGTATCCTTGTCAGAGCAAAACATTGCATGCCTGCCTCCCCCCCCCCCCCCCCCCGATTTGTTTCAAACTTTTTTCCATGTCTAAGTTTTGACCTTCTCTTTCTGCCCTGTTCCCCTGCTCCTAACCTGTGGAATCCTCGTGCTAGGGCTTGGGGACCTCTCCTGCCTGTTCTGAGGGGGGTCTGGCCAGGGGTGTCCACGGCAACATCAGCATTCAGGGTGTGGGGCTGCAGGGAAGCCTCTAACCACGACCACGCGCTCTGTGCTCTGCTGTCGTAGAGCTGATCTTGCCAATGTTGGCCGTAACAAGGCTTTCTTCCAGGGTTCCTCAGCTCCAGCTGTTACGACTGCAGTCTGTAGAATCTGGTGAGACTTTTAGTCTGTACAGTGCCTGCTTTATTACATGATTTTCTTGCCAGACAATAACTGCTCAGGTAATAACTGAATAATCATGTTTTCTAAAAGTATAAATGCCTGAAAGGTTTATTTATTAATCCGAAGCATCTAACCTCTCCAGTTCCACCTGCTGCTTCGCTGGGCTCCTTCTCACCTGGCTGGCTACTGCGTCCTTCCTCTGCCTGGCCCTCTGGCAGGTGCTGGGGCACCCCAGGGGCCAGCACGGCCCTCCCCCATGCTGACTTCATTCTCACCCAGGGGTCAGCTCACCCTAGGGTCAGCATGGCCCTCCCCAGTGCTGACCTTCACTCTCACCCCAGGGGCCAGCACGGCCTTCCCCGGTGCTGATGTCACACTCACCCCAGGGGTCAGCACAGCCCCTCCCCAGTGCTGACTTCAGGCTCACATGGTCCGACATGAGTCGCCTCTGCTGACCTCTCCCTGCTCTCCAATATCACACTCCAGACACCCCATCTTTCTGTGCCCAACTTGTCCCTGCCTTGTGACTCTGGCTGGTGCCATCCTAGAATTCCTTCTCAGAATTTGGATTTCAGCTTTAATGCCACCTTCTGAGAGAGGCGCTGACCATCTGGCTTACTACACATCATCCTCCTATCTTAGGTCTCTGCAGGGTGCTAACTGCTGTTGTATTTTCTACTCTCACTCACTGCCCATTACCCTCCACTAGAATATCAACTCCATGCAGGGACTTTGTTTACTTTATTGCTGTTGTAACCTAGACACATCCTGGCTTCTCACAGGCACTCAGTAAATGAATTCAGGAGCTATACGAAGGCGGCAAAGAATAGACTTGAGAGAACAGAGAAAACGAAGGAGAGAAAAACCATCAAGAAATAATTCAGTAATGTTTCCCAGAACCGAAAGCTTATGAATTTCTAGAATGACAGGGTCCACTGAGTTAATTAGCACCATGGTGGGGGAAGGTTGGACACATACATCCCGATGTTTACAAATTCAAAAACTCGACTTACATGCCCCATTTCTCAGGAAGCTAGGGGGTAATGTTTCATCAGAAGGAAGTAAATGAAGAAGAGGGAAAAAATAGGATAAGAAAACGAAACCAAAGCCAGGGTTCCAATATGGCAGAGAAGGGAGAGCCAGGAGGCTGGGCACAGGTGAGGGGCACAGGTGAGGGGCAGCCATCCCAGACTGAAGGTCAGGAGGCGGCAGAAACAGCACTGAGAAGAGAACCTGGGAAGTGGGCACCCTGAGGGACCCTGACGCCCAGCCAAGTCTTTGGGGTTCAGTTAGTAACAAGGATGTAGGAGATGAAGCAAAAGGGGAGAAAAAGGCAATTACAGCAGGGAAGACGAAGCCGCACAGGAAGGAAAAGCAGCCACGTTTGCCAGTGGTCCAGGTGTGAACTGCTTTCACAGACACCGGACTCAGCTGCCTGAGCTCAGGGTGGGTGGGATGGGAGCCCAGAGCTCGACCCCCTCCTGCCGTGGGGGGTGGGAGGGTAGGCAGTGTTCTTTCTCCTTTGTGGGAACACGGAAGGTAGATTGGACCATATGTGTAGTTGCAGCTCATGTATAAAAACTACTTACAAAATAGAAAGGTTCAAGAGAACTTGCTGAGTAAGTACCCTGCTGGTAACTTTCTGTTCTAAGAGGGTGTCACCCAGTATGCAGTTTTGTTTATGACTTTGCAAGGCCGTTTTATGTTGACACTTGCTCGTCTACAGATTATCCTGGAAGTATGACCCTTGTGAGACTCGGTAAAGCAACAATGACCTGAAAGCATTCATATTTTGTTCAAATGGAAATGTTCCCTATTTAATAACTATGAGCTTTTAATTATACAATGATCACCTTAAAACATTTCAGAAACCTCATTATATAAAAATTCTTTCCAAGAAAGGAGAAAAGGCATTTTGAGAATTATGAAAATTTTCCATAAATAAAAGATTAGTAGAGTATAATTTCAGGGAACAATTCACATCAATCAACAAAATAAATTTTCAAGAATTTCAAGAATATGCTGGTGATTATTGTCTCTCAGGACTCAAATGCAGATTAACTGACCTTATTATAATTGATACCGCACATTGTATGTCTATAATTGACACATTTTGCATATCTGTATTTGGAAAGAAGAGTAAAAAGAACAATTAAAATAAAAAGGGAGAACCCAAATGAGTCATAAACGAGATCTTGAAGGGGCTTTATCCCACTCTTCCGTTTCCACCTTTAATATGGCAGTTTAAAAAAATCAGAAAGAGGCCAGAACCAGAGAGTTGAATGTGTCACACAGCAGGACAGAGTCTCTGCTGTATTTCCTTTGGGCACTGCTTATTTTCTGAGGGAAGATTCTGGGAGTGCCACCAATGTCACCTTCTCACGGCCCCATCATGCACTCTGCGGATGCTGGGGCTCAACCAAGGGCTGGCCCCGTGGGAAGGGAGGTAAGGGGGCTTTTGTCTGGGGGAGCAGAAATGACAGCGCGTGTGCAACAGCGTGTGAGCAAGCAGTGTGCGTGCAAACAGCAAGAGAGCAAAGTGTGTGCAGACAGCGTGTGAGTAAACAGTGTCTGCAAACAATGTGTGAGCAGTGTGTGAGCAAACAGCGTATGTGCAAAGAATGTATGTGCAGACAACAGCGTGTGTGCAAACAGCCTGTGAACAAAGAGTGTGTGTACAGAGGACAGTGTTACGTGCAGAGTGTGTGAGCAAATGGTGGGCAGAGCTGCAGGTACACGTCCCAGAAGGGGTGGGGGAGCAAAGCCTGGGGCCACTGTCCGTGGAACCTCTCTGTAGCCAGACTAAGAAGGTCTGGGGGTATCTGAGTTATAATAAAATATGTGTAAACCCAGGCTGCTCATTCATCAAGTTTTTATTAAGCACCTACTATGTGCCCACACTGCAGGCAGTGCCGCAGGGAGTGCAGAGGAGAAGACACGGTCTCCACCCTCCAGGACCTTACAAACCTAGAGGCAGGATCAGGTGGATGTGTGACCCGGCAGCACGAGACACATGCACGGGGCAAGTCCCAGACCGTGTGGAGGCCAGTGGCTGGGGACACGTGGTCTCTGGGGCAGGCTGCTGGCAGGCTGTGGGGTTGGCCACGAGAGGGCCCTGGACACCGGCTGGGACAGGGCTGGGCCTGGGCGTACGAGGCCAGGCTCTAACCTCCTCCTGACCCGAGGACCCGGTGACCTCTCCTGTGCCCACCACCGCCCTTCTCCCGGGAGAACAGACTGTGTGTGTGGAGTCAGGCGCGACACAGGCTTCCTGCTTTGTAGCCTGCAGCAGACTTGTCCAGGCTTCCAGGGAGGGGACCGGATTCCAGGTGTGGCTTCAGCGGATATTTGCCCTGGTGCTTTTACAGGACTGGTCAAGAGGAGGATATTCTGGACGCCCTGGACAATCTGCCTCCTGTGGCCACACCCACGGGTTCTATTGATCACTGGTCACAAGTGGTGAACCAAAGCCACACGTACGCAGATCCTTCCCCCAAGTCCACAGGTCCTCCAGGGGGTCCCGCCTTCTTCAATGCACACACATCAGACGCTCAGCTCTCTCCTGGAGAAGCATGGAGCCCATGCTGACCCCCGACTCCGCGGCACTCCAGGAGGCTTATTACGCAGCCCGGAAACCGTGGCGGGCTTTGGCCCTGTCCACTTGCGTGCGTGTGGGTGCTTGAGACTCTTGAGCTGGGGGGCAGTGCGGCTGTCTCAAGTGCTGGGGAACGCAGGCAGCAGAGAGGGTCTGGGCAAGCGGGAAGCATGTGGATTGGGCCTCACAGTCACCTGCTTTTTCCTAGGAAGAGTCAGCGTGGGATGCTGGACGGGGCAGCAAAACACTGCTTCTCCTCTAACTCAGCATGGAGAGTGCAGAGCTGGGTCAAAGGCAGTGGGCAGAAGAGGGGCCCCATGGCCCTCGGGTTGGAAGTGTGCATGGGGAGCCCCGGGGGCTGGGGGAAGAGCCTGACTACGGCTGTATGGCACAGCAGCAGCACTGAGCGAGCCTCCACGGGCCCCGGCCATGGGGGGGCGGGGCCCACCTGCTCCAGGTGCGATGGCCAGACACCCCGTTCCCAGCACAGTCCAGGGCTCCCAGGGGAGGGGGGCGTCGGGGGTCATGGGCTGGGGGAGGCGCGGGGCTCAGGGTCTCAGCAGGAGGCGTGTCCCAGGCCACTTGAGCCACAGGAAGGGCACCAGGCGCCGGGTGAAGGTGGCCGTGAACGTGTAGATGAGCTCTTGTGACTCGGCGTTGGTGAAGGTCACGGTGCCCCCCTCGTAGTCCAGGGCGATGCCCACCCTCCGTGGCCGCAGCGCAGGGAAGAGCTCAGCCTCGGGGTCAGTATTGGCCCAGATGCCCGCAGACGAGAGGCGCAGGGCCCATACCCCGTCCTCTGGCCGCAGGGACACGTCTCCCTTCCTCTTCACAGAGTCTCTGGCCACCCCCACCATGCAGCTTTCCAGGACCTCCTCCCCCTCCTCCTCCTCCTCCTCCTCCTCCTCCCCCAAAGACTCCTCGTCCTCATCTGTCTCCCAGTCTTCATACCCGTCCCCGTAGCCGGCCTCCTCCTCCTCCTCCTCCTCCTCCCCCTCCTCCTCCTCCTCCCCCTCCTCCTCCTCCTCGGACCAGCCCTCCCTGTCCACCTCCACCTCCCAGTACACCTTGCCCCAGGTGAAGCCCTTACTTCCCAGCACACCCGGCTCACAGTCAAACTGATGTGGGTGCAGGTAAGTGCTCTGGTACAGGCCGCTGTACGTCACACACTTCCAGTCTTCTGACAGCTGCAGGTACCCGCTGGCCGACTGCGGGTCCAAGGTGACACTCACTGTGGGGACAGCAGAACCAGGAGTCACCGGTAGGTGGGAGGCAGGTCTCCAGGGCTGCCCACTGAATAAGCCCAGGGGGACCAATCCCAGCTCAGGGGCATGCAGGACACGACCTGACAGCAGGGCCTGGGGCACACACGGCCTCTGGCCAGTTGCATGTCTTGCAGAGGAGGGTCAGACGATCAAGTACAGGCCTCTGTGGCTGATTACAGACACAACGCGGGGGCTCAGACCAGCAGCTGGGAAATCCCGCTGCGAGAGGGAGGGGCCAGGGACAGCAGGGACCAGGGTGCCTCTCTGGGGGGAGGGCGTTCTTTTTCTCTACAGGAGGTGAACTGGGATAGCTCTTTGGACACTTACCCGTCTTGTATTCCAAGTCTCTAAGCAGCTTCCCTGGGGAGGAAAAACACAGCAGTGACCATCGAGCCCCACACACGTATGGGCCTGTGTCCTACTAGGACAGGAATCATTTCCTGACAGGCCCCCATCACTGAGACCCAAGAAGAAAACAGAAAAGAAGCAGCAGACCCAGGAGTAGGGCTGGACAAGGTGACAGCAGGGAGCTGGTTCCACTCCTCCAAACAGAGCCCTGGCTCCGGACTCGATCCGCGACTCCCAGCTCCTGACCCCCCACCCCCGTGCCCTCCGTGCCTGGCTCCCGACTCGATCCGCAACTCCCAGCTCCTGACCCCCCACCCCAGTACCCTCCCTGCCCAGCTCCTGATCCCCACCCCAGTGCCCTCCCTGCCCAGCTCCTGATCCCCACCCCTGTGCCCTCCCTGCCCAGCTCCCAACTCTCACCCCAGTGCCCTCCCTGCCCGGCTCCCGACTCGATTCGCGACTCCCAGCTCCTGACCCCCCACAACAGTGCCCTCCCTGCCCAGCTCCTGATCCCCACCCCTGTGCCCTCCTTGCCCAGCTCCCGACTCTCACCCCAGTGCCCTCCCTGCCCGGCTCCCGACTCGATCCGCAACTCCCAGCTCCTGACTCCCCACCCCAGTGCCCTCCCTGCCCAGCTCCTGATCCCCACCCCCGTGCCCTCCCTGCCCAGCTCCTGATCCCCACCCCTATGCTCTTTCTGCCCAGCTCCCGACTCTCACCCCAGTGCCCTCCCTGCCCGGCTCCCGACTCGATCCACGACTCCCAGCTCCTGACCCCCCACGCCAGTGCCCTCCCTGCCTGGCTTCTGATCCCCGACCCCAATGCCTCCCGGCCTGACTCCCATCCTAGTGCCCCACCCTGGCCCTCACCTTGGAACTCTCTTAGTCCTCGCTGCAGAGACAGCACTTTTTCTGAGAATTCTCCTGTCTTTTTTTTTACCACTCGAGCAATGGGTTTCCCAATCCAGAACTTCTTCCGCGGATACCTAGGGAAATGACACAGGGACGCTGTTACTTAGGTCCCCCTGCATTTCTTTCAATTCTCACAACAATTATGAAGCGGGAAGGACAGGTATGACCATCCCCACTCAAATGACAGAAAACCAGGGGGTTAGAGGCAGAGGGAACTGCCTGCAGCTGAACCAGGACTTGAGACCATCTACAGACTGGACATCCGTGCTGCTGTGCACTGGGCCCCTGGTCACCTGTCCCGTCTCCACCCAGCACAGCTGGGGTCACGCAGAACCCGCAAGCCTGCACTTCTCAAGGATGTGCTCTTGCTCCCCAGCAGGGAAGGTGGTGGACACGGACACCATCAATTCAAACAGGTCAGGTTAGCAGAAGGGCAGGGAGGACACAGGGCACTCTCTTACCTGTTCAAGAAGTCCCTGCTGTCCTGGAAGGAGAAAGCACAGCATCAGTGGGATTCGATCAGACCCCACTCACAGGCCACAGGTCTGTTAGGAGCCAGGGCACCCATGCACAGTCCCTTCCCCATGGCTCTGGCACCCAGCGGCATGGCTGGTCAAAGGTTGTGGCTCATGATGTGTGTGGTGCCTCCTCCCCTTCTTCCATTTTTTTGTTTGTTTTTTTTTTTTTTTAGTTTTTAAAAAATGTTTATTTATTTTTGAGAGAGAGCATGAGCAGGGGAGGGGCAGAGAGAGAGGGAGACACAGAATCCGAAGCAGGCTCCAGGCTCTGAGCAGTCAGCACAGAGCCTGATGTGGGGCTTGAACTCATGGACCTCGAGATCATGACCTGAGCTGAAGTTGGACGTTTAACCGACTGAGCCACCCAGGCACCCCCTCCCCCTATTTCCTTTGAAGAGCAGAAGCCCTGGGATCACAGTGGGCAGACTGCCACCCAGCAGAAGACTACACTTCCCAGATGACTTTGTGGTCAGGCCTGGTCACATGACCGAGTGCAGCCAATGGGATGTGAAAGGAAGCAGAGAGGAAATTTTGGGGTGCTGTCCTAGCTGAGACCCACACCCCTTGAAGCAGGTGGAACCAGCAGGTAGAGGCACCCAGCCTCCAGGATAACCTCACGGTTGGCCGCCCGGTTCCTGGAAGAAGGGAAAGTGTTCTCTCTGAGCCAGGGTATTGGGTTTGACACTGCAGCTGCCCTAATGCCCCAGTCCTGCAGACTGGGGCAGAGGGGGCGACGGGGACACAGACGGGGACACAGACAGGACACTGATGGCAGGCAGGGGAGGCCAGGCCCCGTCCTTGAAGCGCTTGTCCAGAGACTAGCTGTGAGTGTCCAGTAAATCCTTCTAATCTGCGCCCCCCCCCCCCCCCCCGACACGTACACCACGGCCAGCTCAGAGAGGCCACGAATGCACCCGCGTGGCCAACAGGTGTGCCAGCATATGGGCACAGGGCCACGGGTCCAGATTCATGGGGCGGAATCCCCAGCAGCACAGAGGCCGGCCAAGGCCATCTCTTCATACACCTGGAGAGCCTGCCTTGCTGTCTCTCCCTGAGGCTGCTGGCCCGGAACAGACAGCATTTTCCTGGAGGAGACCCTGGGGGCTCCACCACAGACACACAGGCCCAACTGCACACCAGCAAGTGAGACCATCCCAGGCCTCCTCCTGACTTGGGGAGGGGGAGGAAGATCAAGCACAGCCCTCCAGAGGCCGCTGAACCCTGGTCAACGGGTGGGACTCTTCCAGAGGCTCTGAGCCCTGATTAGGGAGGCAGGACACCTCAGAGAGGCCGTGAGCCCTGATCAGGGAGGGGGCACTCCTCAGAGAGGCTGTGAGCCCTGATCAGGGAGGTGGGACACCTCAGAGAGGCTGTGAGCCCTGACCAGGGAGGCGCGACACCTCAGAGAGGCACTGAGCCCTGATCAGGGAGGGAGCACTCCTCAGAGAGGCACTGAGCCCTGATCAGGGAGGCGGGACACCTCAGAGAGGCTGTGAGCCCTGATCAGGGAGGGGGCACTCCTTAGACAGGTTCAGGAGCAGGGAGTCACAGAGTTGTTTCAGGTCAGGACTCTCCCCCTGACAGCATCCAAGCTGCCTCCTCCAGGGAGTGCTCCAGAGGCTCCCTGCCTGCTCTCTGACTTTTCCTCTGGGGGTAACTACAGTTGCAGAAAAAAACCTCGCCCATCAGTCTCCTTCCCCAGCTGCCCATCTCCTCCAGTCCTTCAGGTCCCTGAGAGGAGCTGCCATTCAGCTTGTGCTCAGCCCCCCACCCAAGCTACGTCTGCTCCAAACCACAAGAATCAGCCCCCACTGGACTGGCTAGCAGGCGGACTTGTGAACGGTAGAATTGAGGACAGGAGCAGACATGGAAAGAGCAATGACCTTCCCTTCCACTTCCACAGCACTTTCTAAAATTCTTACACTTTTTTTGGTAGAAAATTTGCTTTTTGAAGTGACAGCATACGCCAGTCATGTCATCTTACACTCACTTGACTGCTGGAATACGTGGGGCAGTGGGGTTATCCTGCTCACGTTTCGGGAGAGAAAACCCAGGCCTGAGAATCAGTGAGTGTCCCAGGTACCCCAGGTAAGCGGTAGGGCAGAGACCCAGTGGTGAGTGTCCCAGGACCCGCAGGTGAGCGGTGGGGCAGAGACCCAGTGGTGAGTGTCCCCAGGTCCTGGAGGTGAGCAGTGGGGCAGACACTAGTGGTTGAGTGTCCGGTCCTGGAGGTGAGTGGTGGGGCAGAGACCTAGTGGGTGCGTGTCCCCGGTCCCGCAGGTGAGCGGTGGGGCAGAGACCCAGTGGTGAGTGTCCCCAGGTCCCCCAGGTGAGCGGTGGGGCAGAGACCCAGTGGTGAGTGCCCCAGGACCCGCAGGTGAGTGGTGGGGCAGAGACCTAGCGGTGAGTGTCCCCAGGTCCTGGAGGTGAGCAGTGGGGCAGACACTAGTGGTTGAGTGTCCCGGTCCTGGAGGTGAGCAGTGGGGCAGAGACCAAGTGGTGAGTGTCCCAGGATCTGCAGGTGAGTGGTGGGGCAGAGACCTAGTGTTGAGTGTCCCCAGGTCCCCCAGGTGAGCGGTGGGGCAGAGACCTAGTGGTGAGTGTCCCAGGTCCCCCAGGTGAGCGGTGGGGCAGAGACCCAGTGGTGAGTGTCCCCAGGTCCCCCAGGTGAGCGGTGGGGCAGAGACCCAGTGGTGAGTGTCCCCAGGTCCCGCAGGTGAGCAGTGGGGCAGAGACCCAGTGGTGAGTGTCCCCAGGTCCCCCAGGTGAGCGGTGGGGCAGAGACCCAGTGGTGAGTGTCCCCAGGTCCCCCAGGTGAGCGGTGGGGCAGAGACCCAGTGGTGAGTGTCCCCAGGTCCCGCAGGTGAGCAGTGGGGCAGAGACCCAGTGGTGAGTGTCCCCAGGTCCCCCAGGTGAGCGGTGGGGCAGAGACCTAGTGGGTGCGTGTCCCCAGGACCCGCAGGTGAGCGGTGGGACAGAGACCCAGTGGTGAGTGTCCCAGGTCCCCCAGGTGAGCGGTGGGGCAGAGACCTAGTGTTGAGTGCCCCAGGTCCCGCAGGTGAGCGGTGGGGCAGAGACCTAATGGTGAGTGTCCCCAGGTCCCCCAGGTGAGCAGTGGGGCAGAGACCCAGTGGTGAGTGTCCCCAGGTCCCCCAGGTGAGCAGTGGGGCAGAGACCCAGTGGTGAGTGTCCCCAGGTCCCCCAGGTGAGCGGTGGGGCAGAGACCCAGTGGTGAGTGTCCCCAGGTCCCGCAGGTGAGCGGTGGGGCAGAGACCCAGTGGTGAGTGTCCCCAGGTCCCCCAGGTGAGCGGTGGGGCAGAGACCCAGCGCCCTGGCCTCCCGCCCCTACCCTGGGAAGGTTGCTCACCTGCATGAGCTCTGCTGCTGGCTGCTGGGCCTTGCCCTCCAGCTCAGAGATGAGCAGCGCTAGCCGGGCCAGCTCTGAGACACCCTTGGTCTTGTACTTCTCTCTACCCTCCGTGAGCTCCTGCTCCAGTTTCGCCAGTTGGTCCAGCAAGTGCCGCTCCCGCTCCCTCAGGAACTGGTGGCTCTGCTCAAACTCAGCCACTATGTCCTGCCTCTGGTCCTGGAGCTTCTTCTGCGGGCACAAGGAGGGGAGGAGGGCATGACTCCTCTGCTGTGGGGTAGAGAATCCCCGCAGGCTCTGCTCCTGCCCCCATCCAGGGCCCCCCCCCCCCCCCCCCCCAGCTTATGTCTGATGTACAAAATATGTCCCCGAGCTCTGCCTCATTGGACTGTATCCTATTCCCTCAGTGAAACCATGGAATATCTGTGTTCAGGGACTATGTCCTTTCCTGCCTCCACATCTCCCTGCTTAGTGCAGGCTGGAGTCTGGCCAGAGTTAGAACCCCTGTTGACTGATGTCCATGCACAGTGAGGGCACAGGGGCTCCTTGGACTTGGGCCAGCTCCTGCCTCACTCTTCTCCCCCAGGATCTCATCATTCACTGTGGGGCCTCCATATCCCTGCAGCACACAGCTCCCTGACACTGACGCTCCCCCAGGAACCTGGAACATGTCCTCCTGACCCGTTCCTAATCATGCACGTGCTGTGCTGCTTCTGCATTCTGACTGTGGGCAGCGGTCCTGGGACAGGACTCAGTATCCACAGTGTTCTCAGAGCCGCTCAGGCCGTCCCTGGCCTCCTCCCTCTTCCCAAACCCTCCGGCTCCCCTCCACCATCAGAATCTCATCTCCCTCCCCCTCTGATAGGAAGGACTCAGCCAGGAACTCGTTGGTCCCTTACACTCTGGCCATCCCTAGCACAACAGCGGCAGCTGCCAGATGGGACCCACAACTATGGTGAGTCACACAGAAGGAACCTTAGCTGACACAGGGCCACTCCTGCAGCAGATGAGGATGCCAGCCCAAAGCCACCCTCCCGGCAGGGTTTCCACTGCTCACCCTCCCCTGCTTAGCCTTTGAACAGGGCCTCCCCTGCTCAGCCTTCCCAGCACAGCCTCCCCTGCTCAGCCTCTCCTACTTGGCCTCCACTGCTCAGCCTCCCAGGCAGGGTCTCCACTACTCAGCCTCCCAGCAGAGCCTCTCCTGCTTGGCTTCCACTGCTCAGCCTCCCCTGCTCAGCCTCCCAGTAGAGCCTCTCCTGCTTGGCCTCCACTGCTCAGCCTCCCCTGCTCAGCCTCCCAGCAGAGCCTCTCCTGCTTGGCTACCACTGCTCAGCCTCCCCTGCTCAGCCTTCCAGCACAGCTTTCCCTGGTCAGCCTCCCGGCAGGGCCTCCCCTGCTTGGCCTCTACTGCTCAGCCTCCCAGCAGGGTCTTCCCTGCTCAGCCTCCCAGCACAGCCTCTCCTGCTTGGCCTCCACTGCTCAGCCTCTCCTGCTTAGCCTCTGAACAGGGCCTTCCCTGCTCAGCGTCCCCTGCTCAGCCTCCTGGCAGAGCCTCCCCTGCTCAGCCTCTCCTGCTTGGTCTCCCCTGTCAGCCTCCCAGCATAGCCTCCTGGCAGAGCTTCTCCTGCTTGGCTGACACTGCTCAGCCTCCCCTACTCAGCCTCCCAGCACAGCCTCCCCTGCTCAGTCTCCCGGCACAGCCTCCCCTGCTCAGCCTCCCAGCACAGCCTCCCCTGGTCAGCCTCCCAGCAGAGCCTCCCCTGGTCAGACTCCTGGCAGGGCCTCCCCTGCTCAGCCTCCCAGCACAGCCTCCCCTGCACAGCCTCCCAGCTCCCCCTCCACACAGCCAGCTGCCTCAGGCTTTGTGCTGACAGCCTCACTTACCAGGGCGGTGAGGATGTCGGCTTCTCCCTTTGCCTGAAAGCCCTGAATCTTGTCTCTGTCTCTCCTGAGGGTGCTCAGGTGGTTCAGGATCTTCTCCTGTGGGGAGATGGGCGGTGGGGACAGGTGGGTGCTCCGGGTTGGGGAGGGAGGTGGGGCTGCGGGGCGTGTGGGGGGAGGGGCGTGGAGGGCTCACCCTGTGGGGCTGGGCAGCCTTCTCCACGAGGACGGCCGAGTGGGGCCGGTGCTCCCGAGACTCGCGGCACATGACGCACAGAAGCTTGCCGTCGTCCTGGCAGTAATAGTGCAGCTTCTCGCGGTGCCGCTCGCACAGCCTGCCGTCTGCCTGCTCCCGGGCCCCCTCTCCGGGCTGCCTGTCCTTGTCCACCTGCAGCCGCTCGATGTTCTCCACCAGGCTGGCCAGCTGCCACACGGGCCGGATACTCTCCTTCCTGAAGGGCTTCTTGCAGAGTGGGCAGACGGGCCGGCCGCCCGGGGCCGGGCGCACGTCGCTGGTGCAGACGCGGCAGAACACGTGGCCGCAGTCGATGGTCACGGGGTCCCGCAGGTAGTCCAGGCAGATGGAGCAGGTCACCTCCTCCTCCAGGCTGCGCAGTGGGGCCGACGTGGCCATGGCGTCCTCGGCTCACGGGGGCTTCTTTGCCTTGGGGAACAGACACGGTGTCAAGAGCGGGCGGGGCTGGGGCGCAGAGTGGCAGCCCGCACTGCCGGGGACAGTCAGCAGAGGCTTACCAGAGCCCACAGCATGCGGGCGAGAGGACCTCACCCACCCTCCAGGCCAGCCCCACATCGTGCACATGAGGAAAGGGAGGCCCAGAGAGGGCACTCTGGTGGGCTGGGGAGCACAGCACCAGCAGCCCAGGCCATGCTGCTGGGGCAGCGCTCCGGCCTAAGACCCTCTCCATCCCTTAGTGCGGGGAAAGTGCTCTGACATACCGAGTGCGACAGGGTAGGACGCATGTTAACTATGTGGTGGAAGTGTGTTGTAACACACAGAGGCCTGTGGTGTCTCCTGTGTGCACGGTGCTCCCTCAGCTGTGCACCTGCTGCACAACCATTCCTGGGGGTACTCATGCAAGACACTGATGTGGGAGGAGTCCCCGGGTGGCTGGAGACGACACTGGTCCTGTCTACCCATATGGCCAGGCCCACCTCCTGTCTGGGGAAGGAGCCTCGGCATAGCTGATGAACAGTGGCCCCCTGCCCCTGATTCTGTGTGACAACAGAGACGCCTCTCAAGCACTCTGAGCCTCGGTCTGTTCATCCATAAAATGGGAACACTGATGCTTACCTAGAAGTTTCTACATGGGCGGAGACAAAGGATTGGTGAGGGCACAGGACACAGAGGCGGGCACAGAAGTCAGAACCCTTGGTTCCCAAACCTGGTGACAGTTCGAAGCACGAACAGAGCAGGAGAGGAGGTGAGGACGCAGCAGCCACAGTGGCACGTGCTTCAATTACAGTCCCTGAGGGGCAGGGACCAGGACAGGCTGGGGAAGACAGCCGGCCCACAGGGCACATGGGTCACCGCAAGGCTGGAGCAGGCACCTGCAGACACAGGTAAGTCACTACCACTAGTGGCTGTGTGCGGGGAGAGTGTGTCACAGCCCGGTGACGGGGAGGCCCTGCCCTGTGGTGACGAGCTGGGACGAGTTGGAGATGAACCCCAGAGAAATGACACGGGAATAAGGTCTTGTCCCCAAGATGCGATGCGACAATTACAAGAGTGCCTCATAGGCTGTGAGTACCGTGTGGACGTGAGGGATGCTCCTAATGCTGATGACCAACAGCAGCATGGATTCAGAGGCTGTGGCCTTGAGGGACGCCACGCGCACACAGAGCTCACGGGAAAGAACAGACGGCTGTGTCTGGGGTGTCAGCGAGGCTGCGACAGACCCTGGGAACTGCTGGTCCCTCACCAAGAGGAAGCTGGTCGGTGCCGGGCTCTGGCAAGGGGCACCGTTACTGTTACTGCTGCTGGGGACGGAACGTGCTGTCCTTGGGGCTGGGACGTACGGTTGCAGCTTGCTTTGAGAACAGCAGACCGCAGGGAGCTTGGTGACAGCCCCTCCTGCGCACCTGACCATGGTCACAGCCAGGCCCCATGCCGACACTGCACGAAAATGCCCACACACGTAGCAGATGCATGAGGCTGTCTGGGGGTAACAGAAGACCACCACATTGCAACCCGCATTATCAGTGGATGCTACAGGCAAGAAAGGTATTAGGGAACACGGTAAGTCCCATGGTGCTGAAGGCCCTCCCTGTGGATGACCTCCCAATGTGCCCTGATGAGGGGAGTATCTGGTGATCACCCCAAGCAGTGACCAAACCCAGCATCGCTCAGAGAGGTACAGACTGGCACTGGCTTCCCAGTACGGCACCATATGGAACACTCGGCATCCCCTGTGAAGGAATCCTGCCAAAAATGTTTGACCTGAAAGGATCTGATGAAGCCTGTAGACCTAGCTTCCAACATACAGAAAAGATGAGGGACAGAGAAATGAGCTAAACCACAGGATGAGGAAACAATCCGATAAATTCAGACTAAACCACAGTATTAAGAAACAATCAGATAAATTCAGAATATAGGACCTTCCACAGGACAACTGGCCCAGCCTTTAAATCAGTCAATGTCATGGGGAAAAAAACAAAAAACAAAAAACTCTTCTTGACATAGACTGAAGAGAAATAACAGCCAAATGCAAATACCTTGACTGGATCCTGTTTGTTAAAAAATAATTTTTTTTTTTAACATTTGTTTATTTTTGAGAGACAGAGAGAGACAGAGTGTGAATGTGGGGGGGGGGGGGCAGAGAGAGAGGGAGACACAGAAGCAGAAGCAGGCTCCAGGCTCTGAGCTGTCAGCACAGAGCCCGATGTGAGGCTCGAACCCACAAACCATGAGATCATGACCTGAGGCGAAGTCTCAAACCCACGGACCGTGAGATCATGACTTGGGCTGCAGTCAGATGCTTAACCGACTGAGCCTCCCAGGCACCCGTTTTGTTTTGTTTTTTTTTTTTTTTAAAGCTACAAAAATAGTTTTGGGACAACTAGAGGAACTCTGACAAAACACAGTACTAGGGGCACCTGGGTGGCTCAGCCGGTTAAGTGACTGACTCTTGAAGTCGGCTCAGGGCATGATCTCATGGTTCATGGGTTTGAGCCCTGGGTCAGGCTCTGAGCTGACAGCATGGAGCCTGCTTGGAATTCTCTCTCTCTCCTTTTCTCTCTGTCCCTTCCCCATTTGTGCTCGCTCTCTCTCTCTCTCTCACACACAAAATAAATAAACATTAAAAAAAGCCTGGGTTCTGGATCATAAAAAATCATCATTAATTTTTAACAGTGTTTACTGAGGTGATGAAGGGGAACACACGTTTAGGTGATTCATCCTGCCGTATTTGGGGCTAAGGACTATCACTTTTAAATGGTTCAACAAAACATCATACAAAGTTAGAATCATTTCCTGAGGAGGGCGTTCTGGTTTTCTATCACTTTTAAAGGAATGTGTACAAGGGTCTGGAATGACCAAGGCCGCTGCCCCCTTGTGGATGTTCAGTGTGGGCACACAGGCGGTGGGCCCGGACAAACCAAAGGTGACGTGAATTGTGCGAACCCCATGTCTGTGAGCCTGGCCTGAGCAGGCAATCGAGGCTCGGTGTCTCCATGCACCGTCCCACACCCGGTTACACGGATTCCATCCCAAACACACAGCTCACGCTGCCGGTTGCACACACGACTGGATGTGTAAACTGGTCAGTCCAACAACCGAGGGTCACGTCTGGGGCCCCAGAGCCGGGTGACCAGCTTCTTGGGACACTCTTCTGGGAAACTGAGGTTCAGTGAGGTCAAGCAGTGTGCCCAGGGGCACAGGGCTACGGCGGCTCGACTGGATCCTCCTCCTCGGCTGGCTCCCTGGGAAATGCCAGGAGCTCAGGTGAGGCCACCCACATGGAAGCGCTTTGTGAGCTGCCCAGTGTGTGCACTGACCAAAAGCACAGCAGCTCAGATTCGGAGAGGGCTCCAGTGCAGGAGCCTTGGCAGGCTGGACCTGCTCACGCCAGCGAGACTCTGCCCTTTGTCTTGTGCAATGCCTCTGGAACATTCTATGTCATTGGATTCCACAGTATGGAGGGGCAATGGTCCTGCTCTGGGGCAGAAGGAACCACGGAAAGAGCTGGAAACCCTTCCAGGCCATACCATCCACCCAGTCCCCATTACCCTCAGTGAGAATTCTGACACTTGAGATCATTTCGTGGCCTGCCTGGTACCAGCGGCCACGCACCACTGCTCTGGGGTGGCAGGCACACCCCTCGCTCTGCCCCTGCCCTGGCCCAACTGCCCCTTGTTTCTTCATGGAAACCGTCTTCCGCCCCCGCAGGTCCTAACTTCCCCTTCAGCTGTCTGTAGTTCAGCTGCCCCACACTGTCCTCCCTGCCTCCCACTGCCTTGGGCTCCCGGATGCCACTGAAAGGGACCTGGAAGGCACCAAGTCCCAGCTGTGGGCTTCACGGCCCAGAGCTGCCAGTGGCCTCCAGACTGCTTGCCAAGCCCACGCGTGGGGTGTAAACAGGAGCCCCTTCTTGCTTGTAATCACAAAGCACTTAGCTGATGGCTCCATTCCCCATGGGAATCCCATTTAAGGGCTCCTGGGGCCCCAGGCTAAGCCCCATTTCTTCATCCGAAATAAGCAAATTCTCCTAGAAGTAAACACCTGTGATGCCTTATAAATCTGGAGACGACAGAATTCGGGGCAAAACCCAAGTGATCTGGATCTGGCTGCAGAGAAGTGGCTGCATCTTGGCTGACGATGGAACCCTCAGGTCCTGCAGCCCTGGCTGTGGCTGGCAGGTGGGCCACAGTGTTGGGGGACACAGGTTGTGCGGCCAGTGCACTCCTGAGGTCACACGTAGGCTACTGTCCCCACAGGACCGGCGTCTGTGGTGCTCTGACGCGCAGTGGGGCTGGGCTGAGTTGCGCTGTGAGCAGTGGAAACCCCAGGGCTCAGGGGCTGTGGCAGCCATGGTGGTGGATGGGACCGGCTGTGACGTGCCACTGCAGGCTGTAGGTAGCAGGCTGTCATGCTTCCCCCACGTCCCGGACACCGGCTACGTGCCAGGCACCGAGGATACGGCACAGGACAAACGTGGCAAAGTCCCTGCCCTCCCAGAGCTCCGACCAAGTGATGCACGTGCGTGACCCTTTGGAAGCTGAGACTGGAGCTGGCTGATACACAGCCCTGCAGGGTTTCCCAGCACCTCCTGCCTCCGCGGCCTGTGTTCTGGTCCCCCAGGCCGGCCTCCCGTCCGGCACGCACATTCCACCGCATGTTCAGATGCAGGTGTGCCCACGCGACCAGCCCGGTTAGCACCCTTCGGTGGCTTTCTTCTGGTGCCCCAGGGATCAAGTCAAAACCCCTTCCAGTCCTCCCTGAGGCCAAGGAACCTAGGCCCAGCCCTTGTCTGCAGTCTCATTTCCTGCCACCCCCCACCCTAACCCGACCCCATAGCCAACTCAAAACCCTCTCCATGTCTCCCAAAATGCTATGCTCCCTCCTGCCTGAGCCCTTAGAAAATGCTACTCTCTCTGCATCGAACGCTATTCCTTTCCCGCTTAGCTGAATGCCACCTCCTCTGGCCATTCTTTCCCGATCAGACTGAGACCACAGGCTCTTTCCCTTACAAAGCCTGAGAGCGTCCCACGCTGTGCCCTGCACTTCTTTGCAGTGCTGAGTCCTGGCTAATGAGCCTCATTACATCTGGACAGAGACTGTCTGCCTTATGCCCAGCATCCAGCCCAGGGCCAGTACCTCCTAGCCAGGAGGTGAAGAAGCACGGGCACAGGGCATCTGATGCGCACAGATGCTTCCTACATGTCTGTACAAGGGCAAGCAATCGCAGCCACCTGTCGTTTCCCCTCCGCCCAGACGGCGAAGTAGCAGAGGGAGAGAGGGGTGATTTCTCCACATTCTCCACAGCAAGACCAGCAAGACCACATCACCAGCACCCTCCTGTCACGGTGCCTGGGTCTGGCTGCAGGGATGCAGACACTGAGGGAGGAGGGAGAGCCATGTCTGGGGAGACAGATGCCGTGGCATATGTGACACAGGTGACAAATCACTGCCCTCTCATCCTACAGATGCTACCTCTTCTTGCAGGGGTGGGTATCAACAGCATGTTTGTAAGGTGCATTTATGTGATTGTGAGCTGATGTCATTCATGTCCATTGCTTTTTGACACTATAATTCTACCTCTGACGAACAGGCACACCTTGGAGATTTGGGGGTTCGGTCATACACTCCCACAGTAAAGTGAAGATCACAATAAAGCAAGTCAAAGCAATTGTTTTGTTCTCCGGTGCATGAAAAAGTTGTGTTTAATAAGTCATACAGAGAAAGACAGATACCATACGTTTTCACTCTTACGTGGATCCTGAGAAACTTAACAGAAGACCAGGGGGGAGGGGAAGGGAAAAAAAAAGTTAGAGAGGGAGAGAGTCAAACCATAAGAGACTCTTAAAAACTGAGAACAAACTGAGGGTTGATGGGGGTGGGAGGGAGAGGAGGCTGGGTGATGGGCATTGAGGAGGGCACCTGTTGGGAGAAGCACTGAGTGTTGTATGGAAACCAATTTGACAATAAATTTCCTATTAAAAAAAAAAGTGTGTTTACACTATACTGTCGTTTATGAGGCGTGCAGTCACGTTATGTCTAAGAAGCAACGTACGTTCCCTAATTAAAAATACCGTATGTAAACAATTCCAACTGTTGTCTGAGCTTTCAGGGTAAGTGTCCCCGCTGGTCACAGATCACCACAACAACTGTAATCATACTGCAAAGGTTGGAAATACCATGGGGATTGCCAAAATGTGACGCCAACATACCAAGCAAGAAAAGGCCGATGGGAAGTGGCACTAAGAGCCTTGCCTGATGTGGGCTTACCTCAAACTTTCCGTTCGTGATAATGCAGGATCTGCAAAGAAAACAGGTCTGCATGTAGTCTGCTTCTGATGGCCACCTGGACCGTTTCCTGCTCGGGACAGTTACAAACACGGTTCTGTGAACGTTTCTGCACCCGTGTCCTGGTACACACAAGCGAGCAAACGCATCCTTAAGCGGATCAAGCCACACTGTTTCCACACTGACTGTACCACTGTATGCTGCCACCAGCAGGCTACAGGCATCCATGCTGCCCCACGGCCCTGTCGACACCGGGTACTATCAGCTTCTAAACTGTTGCCAGTGTGGAGGATGGGAAACAGGATGCGTGCATATACGTGCGTGACGTGTGCATGTGTGTGTGATGTGTGCATATATGCGAGTGACGCTGAAGGAAGAGGGAGGAAGCAAGACGGAGCGCAAGGGAAGCAGCATGAGAGAGGCCGAGCACTGGCTGAGGAGTCCCACCACAGCAGACAAGAGCAGACGACGGCACGGCGCTCCCTGGTCCCGGCGGTAAGTGCTGCAAGAGCTTGGTCTTTGGGCGAGCGGTCCCCCTAGCTTCCATTCTTCCTTCCTTTGCTAACTCTTCCCAGTTCCCTTCTGGGGATTATGTGCTTAGGGCAGAGCTCTCCCTCAGCTCAAGGGTGGAGCGAGAGAGTGCATGCGATGCCTCCTTGGCCACGGTGCCTGCTTCAGAGGTGAGAACATGACTCAAGGACTGATAGTCACAAGGAGACCGAGTTTAGATGGGGAAAAGATTCTGTGGTTTCTCGAGAACGTGCAAGAGGTGAGGTCATATGGTTTGGAGCTACATGAGCAATTTTGCTAAGTCTGTTTGAGAGTGAAGCCAACCCAGAGAGGAGGTACGAGAAACTGGTTCCTGATGACATCCTGTAAAACCCTGTATCAGGCTGTGCCTGAAGCTAGATTGACCCTTGAGTTCTGCCATCACGTGAGCCAATAAATGCCCTTTATGCCCAGCCAGATTGGACTTGTGTGTCATTTGAAAAAAAAAAAAAAAAAAAGGAATCCTGACTGATACAGCACAGGAAGTTGCTGAAGGTTACTAGGCTGAACTATACAAAGCATTTGTGAAAAAAAAAAAGAACAACCAAAAAAACAGCCTATTCATCTAGAGAAGGGCAGACACTGGGCAGCAGTTCCCTCTCTGGCCCCACAGGTGGAATACAACCTGCCAGGACAGCCAGGTCTCCAGCCTGCTCTGGCCCACCACGGCCCTTTCCCACGGCTCCTGGATGGTGCGAGGAAACACCATCGAAACCTTCTTTCACCCCGGGCTGTCCTTCTAACCAAAGCCGACAGTGAGGACTCCTGGATCAGCACGCAAACCCGGATTTTCACCCAGCTGCAGTCACTCAGATGTAGAGCTTGCGGCTACATTCTTGACCTCTACACAGCTCGGTATCACAGGAAGACATGGTGGGGGGAAGCGGGGGGAACATCCAGGCCGCTCACAGGGCAAACTGAAACAGACGTTGGCCGAGCACAGCAGCATATTTGATGTGCCACACAAAGTCATGGCCGTTAACAGGAGCAAGCAACGCAGAATAAGCACGGATGAAAGACGGAGGCCAGGCGTCCCCTGTGCTGGTTTTCCACAATTTGGCTATCAGGCAGGAAAGAGCCAGTGACGGGTTAGTGAGATGGAGATATCCTGACCGTTCACTTCCCAGACGGCGGAGGGATCTGAGCAACTGGTGAGTGATTTACAACTTTCCGTCAAATTTCAGATGCCCATGGCATCACATTTCAGTCTCTCAAGTGTGATCAGCAGCACATCCTGATTCAGCTGGCAGGATGTGTGTTCTGTGTGGAACATACCTAAACTGACAGCACTGACGATTTGGTGGAACGTAGCAGATGTCCTACAAAGGGCCACGAGGGCCAGCCTAACACAGCTCTCGACCTGGGGCTCTCCCGCACTGCACGGCAAACAAAGCCTCCTGCAAGCTGGCCCCCCTGCCCTGAGCCAGGAACACAGCTGTGTCCTCAGGGCCCCTGCTCCCCACCCCTGGTCCTTGTCCCTGCTCCTGCTCATCCCTGAGGACTTGACACAGGCCAGCCCCTCGTGAGACCTTCCCTGTGCTCAGAGCTTAATGGCTCTGCCCAAGGACCACTCCTCGCTGACCCTCTCAGCTCCAGCACCGGGCACAAGGCAGGAGGTCTGTCGACTGTCTCTCGAGCACCACCCTCTTCATGCTCCCCCCACACTTGCCCACACCTCCCTCCCCCTCAGATGAGACGCTCTGACCACAAACACTTCCCAGATTGCTTCTCGCCTCCCTCCACACACAGCAGCTTGGGGACAAGTTCAACCTTTCATGTCTACCGATCTGGCAGGTGGTACTTCCTCCTGGATGCCACTCAAATTAAGCCTTTATTTTCCAAAACCGTTATCTTCCCATTCTCCATCTTTTCTGTTCTGATCCTGGGGCCTAAGGCTGAAGTCACCCCAAGAAACCTCAGCTTGGACTACGGACTTCCTTCTGCGGTTTGCAGGGCTCTCTGGGGTGGTCAGCCCTTGTCTGAGACCAGTCTGTCGCTCCCTTGCAGGGAAGTGACATCTAAGAAGTCATTCACTGCTCCTGGGCCTCAGTTTCCTTACCTCTTAATGAGGAGAATAATAATGTCTTGTCAAGTTCACTGCACTGTGTGAAGTTCAAGTGAAGCCACATAAAGTGCTTTCAACAGCAAGAAGCTCTATAAACACATGCTAGCAAGGACACAGGAGCCAACTTGACAGGGCACCCAAAAGCCAAAGCTGCAACAATTTGAGCATCAAAATAAAGCAGTATTGGATTATAACCCAAAGTATAAAACAAATACCCGCGAGTCCGTGCTGATACAAATAAATGACTGAGTTAATAATTAAGGAACACGAGAGACTGAACTCCCCTGCAGAATTCCAAGTAATACACGCAGCTGCTTGTCCTCAGGGAGGAGGAGCACGCCCCCCTCCTTGGAAGTGGGCTGCACACAGTCGCTCACTTCCAGAGAGTTCAGTATGAAATGTCGTAGAGTGACTTTACACCTGAGGGGCCTGGCTACACGATGCCAACGGGTCACAATCAACAGCACGTCATACATCGTGTTGACACTGTGGGCGGCCTTCCTCTGGGGTCCTCCACCCAATCACCTGCAGCGGGTCTTAGGAGAAACACATCACAGGGATTCCAGTGGAGGGGCGCCCAGAACACAGATCACCGGCAGGCAGTGAAACTGTCAACATCATCACAAACAAGTCTGAGAAACTGCCACAGCCAAGGGGGCTTTAGGGAGCCATGCTGACCAAATGTCACCTTGTGACCTGGATGGGATCATGACACAGAACAAGTGCTTAGGTGAAAACTCAGTCACTCGGAGTAACTATGGACTCTGGCCAATAAGGTATCAATATCGGTTCATCAGCAGTAGCAAATGTGCCGCATGTAAGATGTTAATAGACGGGGGGAAAGGGTTAGGACCCGTGGGAAGTCACAAACAGGGGTGCACAGGCGGAGCGTGCGGTGTCACAATCCGGGGCGCACACGGGGAGCTTGCGGTGTCACAAGCCGGGGCGCACACGCAGAGCGTGCGGTGTCACAATCAACCCGGGGCGCACCGGGAATCTGGAAGTGCCTGCCCCCCCCCCCCCACCCCCCACTTGCTCCTCCAGGATGAACTGACACAGCCTGTTCTCTGAGGCGACCGAGGCATGAAGTCAACCGGGCAGCGCGAACCGGCTGCAGGATGGAGTGAACGTGCAGCTCCAAGCCCGGAGCCTAACCTGGTTCATTCCGACCAAACCCTCCCCCGCCTGGCGGACGAGCAGACGGAAGCAGTCTCGACGCGGGCCCCGGGCCACCTGCCGGCGCCAAGAGGGCCCGGGAGGGCAGTGGCCCCGCACCCAGGCGCACCGCACCCCCCCTCCCCGCCGACTCACCCCACCGCCGGTCTCCACGCCGCGAGCTCCGGGCCGGGGGCGCTGCTCTCGCTCGGCGGACGGTTCCGGATCGCGATCCCCGCGCGTCCCCGCCGCGCGGTCTCCGGGATCCGCCGGGCGCGGCTCCGAGATTTCTCGGATCAGCGCCCGGATTGGCTGCTGCCAAACTCCGCCTCCCAATGGGAGCCCGCAGCTCTGCTACGTCACTGATCACTGGGCAAATCCGCGGGTCTCTGCAGGGGGCGGGGCATCGCGGGCCCAGCCCGGCGGGGGGAGGGGAAAGCCTGCGCGCGGGCGGAGCCCAGGTACGCGGGGCGCGCTCCCGGCGGCGGGATGGCGGGACCGGGTTCCGAAACCTGGCGGCTGGTTTGCAGGATTCCGACTGGATCCCTTGCCTCCCCCAGCGCTGGGTCGGCGTCGGAGGGGGCTCTGCGGCGGGGTGGCGCGCACCAGGCGCTCGGCCTCAACTAGGCCTCCTCGCCCCCAACGTGGCCTAAATTCGCCTCCGGAACCCGGAAGGCCCTTAGCAAGCACAGACTTAATGGGCGCTGTTTACAAAAATTAACTGCTGTTTTCGAAGCGCCTGCGACGAGTGAGGGGCCGTACACAGAATACCCTTGAACAGGACGGCGTTACTGTTCCCACTGGACAGAAGGGAACACCGAGTTTCCCAGAGCTCCGGTGCCCGGGCCCCGCTCAGGGCGGCTGTCTTCCTCCTCGGGGCTGGATGCGGGACACTCGAGTCCCTGAGACCCCGGTGGGGAGGGTCCGTGGCGGCTCCGGCGCGTGCGCCCAGGCTCCGCGCCAGCCGCCAACGTGTCTCCGCCCCTAAGGGCGCCGGAAGGCCAGGGTAGGGGTAAGAGGGTGGCTGGCGGGGTCCTAAACCTTAGCACCTGCCCGCCCCTGGCCCTCTCGCGGTGGGCCATTCAGACCTACGCGGCCTTGTTTCTCCACCTCCGTGTGCGCCCCCACCCCCACGCCAGGCAGTCTTCTCTCCCTTTCTGCCGCGGTGCCACTGGAAGCCCCTCTCTGGGGTGGAGGGGTGTTGGCCTCACCCTCTGAACAGGACGCGGGCCGGCCTGGGCTCTGGGTGTGGTCTCAGCACAGCCTGGACACTGCTGCCACCTGGTCTTGTGGTGGGTGTTGTGGAAGAAAGCGTGCGTAAAATGCTCCTTAAGTGTTTCCGTGCTACTGGTGTGTCCTCTCTCTGTCCCTGACCCTTGCCCCACTCAGAGGCCGTTCTGTAGCCATAGAGGTCCCCTGCCGTGCTTCAAATTATATGATACCTTCCCTGCCCACTTAGAGACGCAGGAAGACCGTACTTATCTCTCTGAGCCACTTCTGTCTCCGTCCCTGCGCTTCAACCCCTCTGGCCTGAAACACTCTGCCCCTGCCCCTCACACAGCTGCCCTCTTGTTAGCGGCTCAGTTGGCGTCTTAGACCGGCCTTCATTCTGTCACTGTCTTCATGCACGTGTCAGCATTGGAAAGCCTCTTACTCTCCTGTCGGTGTCTCTGCCCGCCCCGCTTGTGCGTCCCATGAGAGTGGACACGTTCCCTGCCTCCTTCCGGGCACCTGCCTGCCACTCAGCAAATGTATGTTGAATGAATGATCTCTGCTTGGGCGTTTCTGGAAGCTTTCTGAAGCTGTGTCAACCGGCCTGGCTGCAGTATTGGTCATGCACTTCAGCACACCATACCTTCTCAGGTCTGAGTTACAGCAGTGGAAATGCTGACTCCAGGCCTTGTTTTGTGGTTAGAGATGGATTTGTAGCAGCATAGGGTAGTACTATCCTCTCTGGCTGCTGCATGTTCAGACTTACTGGCCTCCCGCCTTTCTCGGAACACAGCCAAAATTCCTTCTTCCGGTTCTCTGGTCCGGTGCTCACACCAGATGGAGTCCAGTGCAGTAAATGCGGCTGATTAGATGTCTGACTTTGGAGTCCAGTCTCTGTTTGGCTCTACATGCCCTTGAATCCTACTCTCAGCTACTTTTGGTGTGACTTTGGAGAGTTGCTCAAACTCTATGTGCCACAGGCTCTTTCTCTGCAAAATAGAGATGGTAATTCACAGAGCTGCTGTGAGGGTTAAGTAAGATAATACATATTATACCCACTTCACAGAGATGCTGGGAAGATTAAATAAGATAGTACATATAAAACTTCTGGAACGGTGAGTGTTGGGAGGCCAAAGGGTGTAGTATAATTACTTCCATTTGAAATGAGAATCTTTTTTTTTTTTTTTTTTTTTTTTAAGTAGGCTTTATACCCAGCACAGAGCCCAGTTCAGGGCTTGAACTCAAGACCCTGAGATTATGACCTGAGCTGAAATCAAGAGTCGGAAGTTTAACTGAAAGAGCCACCCATGTGCCCCTGAAATGAGAATCTTAAGCAACAGGATGTTGTAAGTATGTTCCTGGAGCAACCCAGGTTTAACCTCAGGAAGAACTAGGGGGTCCCCTCTAAAACTGACTTTGCACAGTATAAATATATTGAGTTAAAATGTGGCATCTGGAAATCTCAAGGCTTTAAGAATATTAGAGTGCTTGCAAAGAGGCCTCCAAACAAAAGTCCTTGAAAATATGAGGTTTCCATTGGTAAAGATGCAAAGCATTTGTCTGAATCTTTCATACGAAGGATGCCTTTGCATCAGGACCAGAATAAATGACTATCTTAAAAAGCTAGAAAAAGCTATCTAAAAAAGCTTAGAAAAAGTTAAAAGTTAGCTCTTTTAACCACGGGGATTTCATTTGCTTACATCACCAAAATGCCACCATCTCACCAAGTAAAAGTATTCATGTAATCAATATTTTCAATAATAGCTTTTAGCACCCAGACTATATTCAAACTTCCTGATTTTCTCAAAGATGTCTTTTTACAATTAAGTTGTCTCAATCCCGATGCAAATAAGGGCCACACTATTAAGGAAAAAAATCCCAAACTTGGAAATGGGCAAAATGAAGACTGTGTATGCTTTCTGAGCAACACTGGAGCATTTTCCAACAGGCCCACAAAACAACGATCTAATTCTCTAGCACAGCCCTGTTGGACTTACCATGGCAGGATTTTTGGAGGACTCTCTATGGGCAGATGTTAGCTTATGGAAAGTGACGTAGATGCAAGTGATTCTTGGTCAGAAGCAATGCCAATGAATATTGTTCAGTAGAGATATAAAATACATGCACTCAATGTGCACGTGTGCTCTGATTTTTGAAATGTCTTTGGAATAGTTCTTTTTTTACTGGTCCCCATGTCAATATAACTTTGATACATGCTCAGTTTATATTTGTATAGGACCATTGTTTTTAACTTTTTGAAAATTATCCTTTGACAATATATGGCATTTTATTATTATGTCTTTTAATGTTCTTTTTATCTATAACAATCCTTTAGTTTCACACTATTAATTTGTTGGAGAAACCAGTTTATTTATTCTGTGTTTGAAGGAAGAAAATGATTTTTGCTTCCTAGTTCTGGTGTGCTCCATGCCAGGCTCCTGCAGCTGGCACCTCCCAAAGCACCAGAAACTTCCCTAACATCCAGTGTCTGCAATGCATGATGGTCAGCAAGACACAGCCACCAGCAGCTTCTTGGCACCCCGCTTGGGTGGCTTTATATTGGAGTGTTCCTGGTGTGAACGGCTTTCTCCTGCACCCAAGACGGTGGATTTCTGGGAAGTTCCAGCAACTTCTCCTGCAGCAGAACCTCTGTGACTATTGTGCAGTCCTGGGAAACACCACACAGACAAGCCTGGAGCCATCTTGGGAGACACCACCACAGACAAGGCTGGATCCCATCCCCTCTGTTTTCTGAGATTCTGCATCCACAAATATCCCATCTCCTGCTCCAGCATTTTCTACCTTTTCACTAACTCGTGAGCATAAACATATAATATCTCCTGTTAAGAGAAACATTCCTTGATATCTAAGTTTTTCAATCATTTTTCCTCAGCCAGCCCTTCTCTCATGTCTGTTCCTTATAACTTGAAAATCTTGTCTGTACCTGCTCTCTGCATTTCCTTTCCTCTCAGTCTGTTAAAAACTGAAATACACCATGTGTTCAAGAGTATACATAATACGTTATATGTTTTAAAGCGTTAATGGTAAGGTAATAAAGTAGGCTCTGGCATTCATCTCTCATTTAAGAAATCAGACATTCCCAGTGCCTTTCACTGTGTGTCCCTAAGCAGTATTTCACTCGTGGTCTCCCCCAGACATAAGGATCAATCTGCACTTGTGTGATCATCATTCCTTGGTTTTTCTTTATGCTTCTTTTTTATACATGTTTGTAACTCTAAATAGTACCTTGTCTGGTTTTGCCTGTTTTTGAAGTTTCTGTACCTGGAAATCCCCCTGCACGTGTTCTTCTGTGACTTGTCTTTGTTTTTGAGATTCACCATCTTGATGCATTTAGGTTTGATGCCTTAATTTTCATTGCTGTGTAGTATTTCAGATATGAACAATTTGCATTTTTTTCTTCTTCATTCTACTGTTCCTGGAATTTGGTCTGTCCCCATCTTTTTGCTATTATGGTCAACACTGCTATAAACATTATCCCACATGTATCCTGGCACATGTACCCATGTGTCCATCAGTTTTGGACCTCTGCCCCATTCATGTATTCACACAATGGAATCCTATTCAATGAAAAACTAATCTCAGCGCAGTTCTCTGTGTACTTTTGGTAAGATCTCCAAGTACATTCCTAAGTGAAAGCAGCAAGATGAGGAACAGTGTATGGTAGGCTACCTTTGTATTAAAAAAGAGGATGGAACAAAGACTCCATTGATATTCTCATAAACTAGAAGATACGCAAGAAACTAAAGAAAGATGCTATGTGTCTGAGGACGAGAAGTGAACTGCACAAATGGTGGACAGGAGCAGGGGCAGGACACTTTCCTGTCCCTACTGAGGCAGTGAGTGTTCCTTACAGCAAATGAATAAGTAGGGGAGTGTCAGCAAAGTATGGAAGCCGCACTGTGCCACACGCAAGCGTCCCAGCTCAGCAAAGTACCAAACACAGCTGAACAGAGCCGGCCACGGAAGAACAGGGCTGTGTGTGATGCTGTTCACCCCTCCTCCATCCTCCTCACTCTTTTTGGACACAGTCCCTGTTTAAAAGTTTTTAAATGTTTATTTAGTGTTGAGAGAGAGAGACAGGCACAGAGCATGAGCAGAGGAGGGGCAGGGAGAAAGGAGACAGAATCTGAAGCAGGCTCCAGGCTCTGAGCTGTCAGCACAGAGCCTGACGTGGGGCTCCAACTCATGAACTGTGAGATCATGACCCGAACTGAAGTCAGACGCTTAGCCGACTGAGCCACCCAGGAGCCCTGATACATCCTTCATTTTGAAATGCTTACTACGTACCCCCCCTAATCATCATGCACCTTTTTTGGGAATGAGAGTATTAATATGCTGCTGCAGACCCTTCCTGCATGAGAGCAGCCACAACTCACTCTGTGCGGGCCCCCAAAAGTGCAGCAGGAAGTCTTCATTAGGCTGCCCCCCAGGAGCTCTGCCTGCTGTCTTCCACGGGAAATGTGCACAGGACGTGTGTCCACTGGAAGAAGTGACCGCTGCTGGGCAGACTGCACTTCTGGGGTAAGGTTGTGTTTGGAGCTCTCTAAGCTGCTTCTTAAGGAGAGAAGGTAGCAGGACAGCAAAATGAACCCAGATGTCTTTTTTAAGCCAAACAGAAACAAGCACAAGGTGGTGAGCCAGAGCCTACCATCACTGGCAAAACCTCAACTGCTTATCCCAGAGCTGTTTTTTTTTTTTTTTTTAATTTTTTAACGTTTTATTTATTTTTGAGACAGAGACAGAGCATGAACGGGGGAGGGTCAGAGAGAGAGGGAGACACAGAATCCGAAACAGGCTCCAGGCTCTGAGCAGTCAGCACAGAGCCCGACGCGGGGCTTGAACTCACAGACCGCGAGATCGTGACCTGAGCCGAAGTCGGCCGCTCAACCGACGGAGCCACCCAGGTGCCCCAAAGAGCTGTGTTTTAAAAGGAGGCTTCACACTGGGGACAGAGCCTGGCTCGGAGCCCACCTCATCACCCTAAGATAACACCTGAGCTGAGGCAAGAGTCACTTAACCCATTGAACCACCCAGATGCCCCTGTCCTGAAACACAAGTGGTGATGTCCCTCTGCCTGTCTCCATGAACCAGCAGCTTCCTTCTTCCCTCATACTCTCAAGAGATCTTTAGTTTTGCCTTTTATATCAGTAAAGCCCTTTATTTCATGTTATAATCTTTATCTATTAGGAGTTTAACACGTCTTTCCCAAACTGTGCTGGGAATTGTTATCATTTTGTTGGTATTGTGGTCACAGAGGTGTGTAGATTTTGAGTTGGCTGCCAAAACACTATTTTCCACTATAAACCCTATTATTTCTGGGGATGTTTTGCAACTTGTGAATTTCTTTCCCCCAGGGATACATATATAACATTAGGGCAGAAGTATCTGTAAAACTTTTTACTGTTTGTAGAATCATGTGACTACCTTGCTACTAAAATTTTTTAAGACAAATTTTAATAAAATCTCCTGAAGTGGGGGGCACCTGGGTGACTCAGTCGGTTAGGCGTCCGACTTCAGCTCAGGTCACGATCTCACAGTTTGTGAGTTTGAGCCCCGCGTCAGGCTCTGTGCTGACAGCTCAGAGCCTGGAGCCTACTTCAGATTCTGTGTCTCCTTCTCTCTCTGACCCTCCCCCACTCACGCTCTGTCTCTCTCTGTCTCTCTCTCAAGAATAAATAAACATTAAAAAAATTTTTTTTTTTTTAAATCTCCTGAAGGATACAGGGACCCCAATGGCAGCCTTGTTTTACAGCAGCTTGGGCACCTCCAAAGCTTTTTGTCACCAGGGTCCTGTTCAAATGTTGCTTGCTAGGAATTTGGTGCAGATTCATGGGATGTTTTACCTCTAATATCCAAAGAGGTTAGTCAGGTTAATCAGGAGGGTGGGGGCACTTTTCCTTTCTGATTGGAGGCTATAAGACTAACCATCTAGCCTGTCTACATTGTGCAACATCTCTGTGGGCTCTATCTGCATGGTTCCTAAGAAGGACACAGAGCCCTGGATATCATCCTCCCTCAAGGACTACCCAGCTTTAAACAGGTATGCAATGTGATCTTAGTGGGTTCTTCACGGGGGCTACTTCATGATCGTACCAGTAGCTCACATTGTGCTGAGGTTTATTTAATCCACTCTTGGCATATTACAGACTACTTTGAAACCCTGAGGAAGTAGGGCAAGAGGACATTGCATGACTAGTAACTAAAGGAGCGCTAACCCTGATGAGTAGTCTGTAGAAAAGCAGGTGTTAGGAACGTCCAAGGTTGCATCCCAAGTGTCAGAAAGGCAGCACCCACAGCAATGATATGAGGATCTGCAGGAATAAAGTTGTCCTCTGCTTGTGTGAGCTTCTCAGTCTGCTTTCCCTGGCCAGATGGGGTGGGGGCTGGGTTGTATAGTATCTCATCCACTCTAATTGAATGAAGAGGAGAATTCCCTTTTCACCTTTGGGTTCACAAATCAGTTTCTTTGTTTAAGTTTTTCTTTAAATTCTAGTTAGTTAACTCATAGTATAGTATTGGTTTCAAGAGTAGAGCCCAGGGGTTCATCACTTACATATAACACCTGGTGCTCCTCCCAGTAAGTGCCCTCCTTAATGTCCATCATCCATCTAGCCCATCCCCCACCCACCTCCCTCCATCGTCCCTCGGTTTGTTTTCCATCTTTAAGAATCTCTTATGGTATCTTTCCCTCTCCTTCCCCACCCTTCCCCTATGTTCATCAATTTTGTTTCTTAAATTCCACATAGTAAAATCACATGGTATTTGTCTTTCTATGCCTGACTTATTTCACTTAGCATAATACACTCTAGCTCCATCCATGTCACTGCAAATGGCAAGATTTCATTCTTTTTTATGGCTGAGTATATATGATTCCAGTGTGTGTGTGTGTGTGTGTGTGTGTGTGTGTGTGTGTGTACACACACACACACACGTACACACATACCTTCTTCAGTTGATTCATTAGTCAATGGACATTTGGGCTCTATTCATAACGTGACTATTGTTGGTAGTGCTGCTATAAACATTGGGGTGCATGTGCCCCTTCGAAGCAGGATATTTGCATCCCTTGGATAAATATCTAGTAGTGCAATTGCTGGGTTGTGGGGTAGTTCTATTTTTAGTTTTCCGACAAAACTCCATACTGTTTTCCAGAGCAGCCGCACCAGTTTGCATTCCCAACAGTGCAAGAGGTTCCCCTTTCTCTGCATCTTCACCAACATCCGTTGTTTCCTGAATTGTGAATTTTAGCCATTCTGACAGGTGTGGTGGTATCTCATTGTGGTTTTGATTTTTATTTCCCTGATGATGAGTGATGTTGAGCATCTTTTTATGTGTCTGATTGCCATCTGAATGTCTTCTTTGGAAAAGTGTCTGTTAAAGTCTTTTGCCCATTTCTTAACTGGATTATTTGTTGTTTTTTTTGTTTTTGTTTTTTGTTTTTTTTTGGTTATTAAGTTTAATAAGTTCTTTATAAATTTTGGATACTAGCCTTTTATCTGATATGTCATGTGCAAATATCTTCTCCCATCTGTCATTTGTCTTTTAGTTTTGCTGATTGTTTCCTTCTCTGTGCAGAAGTTTTTATCTCGATAGTTCATTTTCGCTTTTGTTTCCCTTGTCTCTGGAGACATGTCTAGTTAGAATTGCTGCGGCCAAGGTCAAAGAGATTTTTGCTTGCTCTCTCTTCTAGGATTTTGATGGCTTCCTGTCTTATGTTTAGGTCTTTCATCCATTTTGAGTTTATTTTTGTGTATGGTGTAAGAAAGTGGTCCAGGTTCATTCTTCTGCTGTCCAGCTTTCCCAACACCGATTGCTGAAGAGACTGTCTTTATTCCATTGGATATTCTTGATCTAAGTGCCTGTTTTTGTGCCAGTACCATACTATCTTGATGAATACACCTTTGTAATACATCTTGAAGTCTGGAATTGTGATGCTTCCAGCTATGGTTTTCTTTTTCAAGATTGCTTTGGCTATTCGAGGTCTTTTCTGGTTCCATACAAATTTTAGGATTGTTTGTTTTAGCTCTGTGAAGAATGCTGGTTTTATCTTGATAGGAATTGCATTGAATATGTAGATTGCTTTGGGTAGTATAGATATTTTAACAGTATTCTTCCAATCCATGAGTCTGAAATGCTTTTCCATTTTTTTCTGTTTTCTTCAATTTCTTTCATAAATGCTTTGTAGTTTTGAGAGTACAGGTCCTTTACATCTTTGGTTAGGTTTATTCCTAGGTATATTATGTTTTTTGGTGCAATTGTAAATGGATTGGTTCCTTGATTTCTCTTTCTGCTGCTTCATTATTGGTGTATAAAAATGCAACAGATTTCTGTATGTTGATTTTGTATCCTGTGACTTTACTGAATTCATGTATCAATTCTAGCAATTTTTTGATGGAGTCTTTTGGGTTTTCTACATAGAGTATCATGTCATCTGCAAATAGTGAATGTTTAACTTCTTCCTTGCTGGTTTGGATGCCTTTTATTTGTTTTTGTTGTCTGATTGCTGAGGCTAGACTTCCAACGCTATGTTGAACAACAGTAGTGAGAGTGGACATCCCTGTTGTGTTCCTGACCTTAGGGGGAAAGCTCTCAGTTTTTCCCCATTGAGGATGATATTAGCTGTGGGGTTTTTGTATATGGCTTTTATGATGTTGAGGCATGTTCCCTCCAATCCTCAAAGGTTTTTATTATGAATAGATGGTGTACTTTGTCAAATGCTTCTTCTGCATCTATTGAAAGGATCATGTAGTTCTTATACTTTCTTTTATTAATGTAGTGTATCACGTTGATTGATTGTGAATATTGAATCACTCTTGCAGCTCAGGGATAAATCCCACTTGATCATGGTGAATGATATTTTTAATGTACTGTTGGATTCAGTATGTTAGTATTTTATTGAGAATCTTTGCATCCATGTTCATCAGGGATATTGGCTTATAGTTATCTTTTTTAGTGGAGACTCTGTCTGGTTTTGGTATCAGGATAATGCTGACCTCAGAGAATGAAATTGGAAGTTTTCCTTCTTTTTCTATATTATGGAACAATTTGAGAAGAATAGGTATTAACTCTTCCTTAAGTGTTTGGTCGAATTCCCCTGTGAAGCTATGTGGTCCTGGACTTTGTTGGGAGATACTTGATGACTGATTAAATTTCTTTGCTGGTTATTGGTCTGTTCAAGTTTTCTGTTTCTCCCTGTTTCACTTTTGGTAGTTTATATGTTTCTAGGAATTTATCCGTTTCTTCCAGCTTGCCCAATTTGTTGGCATATAGTTTTTCATAATATTCTCTTATAATTGTTTGTATGTCTGTGGTGTTGGTTGTGATCTCTCCTCTCTCACTTGTGATTTTACTTATTTGGGTCCTTTCTCTTTTCTTTTTGATAAGTCTGGTTAGGGGTGTATCAATTGCATTAATTCTTTCAAAAAAAAATAGCTCCTAGTTTCATTGACCTATTCTACTGTTGTTTTTGTTTCTATATTGTTTATTTCTTCTCAAATCTTTATTATCCCCCTTCTGCTGACTTTAGGCGTTGTTTTTTCTTTTTCTAGCTATTTTAGGTGTAAGGTTAGGTTGTGTATTTGGGACCTTTCTTGCTGCTTAAGATAGGCCTGAATTGCAATGTACTTTCCTCTGAGACGGCCTTTGCTGCATCCCAAAGGTTTTGGGCTTTTGTGTTTTCATTTTAATTTACATCCATGCATTTTTAAATTTCTTAATTTCCTGGTTAACCCATTCATTATTTAGTAGGATGTTCTTTAACCTACATATATTTGTGGTCTTTCCAGATTATTTCTTGTGGTTGATTTCAAGTTTCACAGCACTGTAGTCAGAAAATATGCATGGTATGACCTCAATCTTTTTTACTTGTTGAGGGCTGTTTTGTGTCCCAGTATGTGATCTATTCTGGAGAATGTCCCATGTGCACTCGAGAAGAATGTAAATTTTGCTGCTTTAGGATGAAATGTTCTGCATATATCTATTAAGTCCATTTAGTCCCATGTGTCACTCAAAACCATTGTTTCCTTACTGATTTTCCTGTTAGATGATCTGTCCACTGCTGTCAGTGGGGTGTTAAAGTCTCCTAGTATTATTGTACATTGTATATTGTATATTGTAATATATATATATATATATATATATATATATATATATATATATATATATATATATGGATTTTTCCAAGTTGGGGGCATAAATATTTACAATTGTTAGATCTTCTTGATGGATAGATCCTTTTATGATTGTATAGTGTCCTTCTTGGGAAGGATACTTCTTTGTCTCTTTTTATGGTATTTGTTTTATTTTTATTTTTTAATATGAAATTTATTGTCAAATTGGTTTCCATACAACACCCAGTGCTTATCCCAACAGGTGCCCTCCTCAATGCCCATCACCCACTTTCCCCCCCTCCCACCCCTCATCAACCCTCAGTTTATTCTCAGTTTTTAAGTGTCTCTTATGGTTTGGCTCTCTCCCTCTCTAACTTTTTTTCCCCTTCCCCTCCCCTGTGGTCTTCTGTTAAGTTTCTCAGGATCCACATAAGAGTGAAACCATATGGTATCTGTCTTTCTCTCTATGACTTATTTCACTTAGCATAACACTCTCCAGTTCCATTCACGTTGCTACAAAAGGCCATATTTCATACTTTCTCATTGCCATGTAGTATTCCATTGTGTATATAAACCACAATTTCTTTATCCATTCATCAGTTGATGGACATTTAGGCTCTTTCCACAATTTGGCTATTGTTGAAAGTGCTGCTATAAACATTGGGGTACAGGTGCCCCTATGCATCAACACTCCTGTATCCCTTGGGTAAATTCCTAGCAGTGCTATTGCTGGGTCATAGGGTAGATCTATTTTTAATTTTTTGACGACTTCCACACTGTTTTCCAGAGTGGCTGCACCAGTTTGCATTCCCACCAACAGTGCAAGAGGGTTCCCGTTTCTCCACATCCTCTCCAGCATCTATATTCTCCTGATTTGTTCATTTTAGCCACTCTGGCATGAGATGGTAGCTCAGTGTGGTTTTGATTAGTATTTCCCTGATGAGGAGTGACATTGAGCATTGTTTCATATGCCTGTTGGCCATCTGAATGTCTTCTTTGGAAAAGTATTCATGTTTTCTGCCCATTTCTTCACTGGATTATTTGTTTTTGGGTGTGGAGTTTGGTGAGTTCTTTATAGATATTTGATACTAGCCCTTTGTCTGATATGTCATTTGCAAATATCTTTTCCCATTCCATTGGTTGCCTTTTAGTTTTGTTGATTGTTTCCTTTGCAGTGCAGAAACTTTTTATCTTCATGAGGTCCCAATGGTTCATTTTTGCTTTTAATTCCCTTGCCTTTGGAGATGTGTCAAGTAAGAAATTGCTGCAGCTGAGGTCAGAGAGGTTTTTTCCTGCTTTCTCCTCTAGGGTTTTGATGGTTTCCTGTCTCACATTCAGGTCCTTTATCCATTTCGAGTTTATTTTTGTGAATGGTGTAAGAAAATGATCTAGCTTCATTCTTCTGCATGTTGCTGTCCAGTTCTCCCAGTACCATTTGTTAAAGAGACTGCCTTTTTTTCCATTGGATATTCTTTCCTGCTTTGTCAAAGATTAGTTGGCCATACTTTTGTGGGTCTAGTTCTGGGGTTTCTATTCTATTCCAATTGGTCTATGTGTCTGTTTTTGTGCCAATACCATGCTGTCTTGATGATTACAGCTTTGTAGTCGAGGCTAAAGTCTGGGATTGTGATGCCTCCTGCTTTGGTCTTCTTCTTCAAAATTACTTTGGCTACTCGGGGCCTTTTGTGGTTCCATACAAATTTTAGGATTGCTTATTCTAGCTTCAAGAAGAATGCTAGTACAGTTTTGATTGGGATTGCATTGAATGTGTAGATAGTTTTGGGTAGTATTGACATTTTAACAATATTTATTCTTCCGATCCATGAGCATGGAATGTTTTTCCATTTCTGGTATTTGTTTTAAAATTCATTTTGTGCGATATAAGTATTGCTACTCCAGCTTTCTTTTGACTTAATTTGCATGACGTATTTCTCCACCTTCTCACTTTCAGTCTGCAGGTGTCTTTAGGTCTAAACTGAGTCTGTTGTAGGCAGCATATAGATGGATCTTGATTTTTTATCCACTCTGTCACCTATGTCTTTTTTTTAAATTTAAATTTAAATTCCAGTTAGTTAATATGCAATGTAATATTAGTTTTACGTGTACAATTTAGTGATTCATCACCTAAATACAACATCCGTGTCCTCCTTAATACCCTTATCATAACACGTGTCCTCCTTAATACGCTTCACCTCTGTTTTTTGATTGGAGTGTTTAGTCCATTTACATTCAAAGCAATTATTGATAGATATGTATTTATTGCCATTTTATTATTACTTTTGTTTTTGCTTCTGAATTTTTCTCTGATTCTTTCTTTCTTTTATGTTTTGCTTTCTTTAGTGATGTATTTGGATTTCTTTCTCTTCATTTTTTGCATGTTTATTAGTGGTTTTTGATTTGTAGTTACCATTAGGTTTGTATATAACATCTGCATATAGCAGTCTATATTACATTGATGATTGTTTAAGTTCGAATCCATTCTTTATTCCTCTCCTCCCCAGGTTTTAGGTATGTGGTGTCATACTTTACATTCTCTTATTTTGTGAGTTTCTTGGCTGATTTTTTAAATAGAAATATTCATTTTACTGCTTTTGTGTTTCCTACTGTTGTGTTATGACTTTTGGTTTTTCCACTCAAAGAGTCCATCTTCAAATTTCTTGCATACTTGTTTAGTGGTCACTAAATTAGTGGTTTTTGTTTGGTAAACTCTTGATCTCTCCCATTCTGAATGACAGACTTGTTGGACAAAAGATTCTTGGTTACAGTTTTTTCCCATTCAGCACGTTGAATACATCCTGCTATTCCCTTCTGGCCTGCCAAGTTTCTGTGTAGAGATATGCTGCTAACCTGATGTTTTCTTTTGTAAGTTAGGGACTTCTTTTGTCTTGCTGCTTTTAGGACTTTTTTATCACTATATTTTGCCAGTTTAAGCAAAATATGTTTTGCTGTGGGTCTGCTTTTGTTGGTTTTGATGGACATTCGATGTGCCTCCTGGATCTTATGTCTGTTTCCTTCTCCAGATTAAAGAAGTTTTTAGACATTATTTCCTGAAATAAATATTCTGCCCATCCCCCCTTCTCTCTCTTCTTCTTCTGGGACTCCTATGGTATGAATGTTATTATGTTGGATTGAGTCACTGAGGTCCCTAAATCTATTCACGTTTTGCATAATTATTTTTTTCCTCTCTTTTCCTCAGCTTGATTACTTTTCATTACTCTGTCTCCTAGGTCATTAAGTCATTCCTTTTCTTCTTCTTTGCTGCTGTTCATTCCATCAGGTGTGTTTCTCATTTTGTTTATTGAGCCCTTTATCTCTGCTATGTTGGTCCTTATCTCTGTGTTAAGGGACTCACTCATATTCTTCACTCTTTTCTCAAGCCCAGTGAGTATCCTTATGATCATTGCTTTACATTTTCTATCAAGCAGGTTTCTTAGATCTGTTTTGCCTAGATCTCTGGCTGTGGCTTGTTCCTTTCTTTCATTTGGGGTAAATTTCTCCCTCACCCTGTGTGGCTTGCCTCTCTCTGTCTGTTCATGTGCATGAACTCACTAAGCTGTGTCTCCTGCTTTTGGAAGTAGTGACTCAGTGAGGAAGAGGTCCTGGAGTGCCTGCAGTGCAGTGTCTCTGTTCACCATGACCTGGAGAGCTTTGGTCTCTATCCCATGGTGTTGCTCCTGCCCCGCTGTTACCCCAAGAGTAACACACTTTTCCTTTCTGCCTATTGTGGGCTGTGCTTCCTGTCTGTGGTGTGAGCGGGACCCAGGCAGGCCAGCCCTGAGGGGATGTGCTCACTAGAGATCTTATATTGGGCCACGAATCCTATGCTGGATCCCCTGAAGTGCTGGGTGGCTGGAGGCTGCACACCAGGGTGGCTGGGGGCAGGCAGCTGGGCACAGTGTGGTGGCTGAGAGTGGCCCTCCACTCAGCTGTGTTTCTGACATCTGGGCCTTACACTTGATGGTGCCTGGGGGTGCATGACTGAATGTGGCTCTGGGGCTGGGTGGGCTGCATGCACTGCTTTAGCAACATTTTCCCATAGCCCTGGACAAAGGTGAATAGTGTCTGTGTATCCCTGCCTCCCCCAGGTAGTCCTGTGTTAATGCGGGGGGGGGGGGGGCGGTGGGAAGGGAGAGGAAAATGGCACCTGCCAGCTTCCTTGATTTTAGAGAAATCAGTACTAGCAGATATGTCTCTTGTTTGCCCCTGACATTGTGTAAACTGCTCTTTGCATATTGTCTCTCTGTGCAGGCTGCTGTCTCTTCTAGGGCGATGACCCAGCTATCACTCACCCTCCAGGCTTGCCTGGTGATGAGTCAGCTGACTTTTAAAGCTCCAGGATCCAAGTCCCACTGGCTTTAAAAACTCAGCCTGTCTGGTTTTTAAAGCCAAACATTATGGGGACTAGTTTTCCCCATATGAGCTTCCTCCTGCAAGGACCAGTTTCTCTGCCCTCCTCGTGTGCACAAGGCCCTCCATCTGCCTCCATCTCCGACCTTCCAAAACCTTCAGGTGCAGCTTCTTCTCTAATTTAGTTGTGGACTTCGTTCTCTCAGTGTTTGCATTGTGCTCTGATTTATTGACTTGGGTGTGCATGATACCTCGCTGCAAACGTGGGATGGGGTTACCTCAGGGTCCTCCTACTCTGCCATCTTCCCAAGCTCCCCAGAGTGGACTTGTGATCCAGGGTGGTCATATCCAGAGACCACTCATACCAGCTTTCATGATTTAGATTATGACAGTTGGGTCTTTGGAGCTGATGATATAGAGATGAGATTTTGAACTTGAGTTGATGATGTAAGGGCTTGAGACTTTTAGGAATGTTAGGATGGGGTGAATATATTTTGCATATGGAGTGGACATAAATTTTGGGGAGCCAGAGGGTAGAGTGTGGTAGGTTGAATAACGGGCTTCGAAGGTATCAATGTCCTAATCCCCAGAACCCGTGACTGTTCTCTTTGATGACAAAAAGGACTTTGTGGATGTGATTAAGTCAATGATCTGAAGATGAGGAGAATGGCCTGGATTGTCCAGGTGGGCCCTGGATGCAACCACAAGCGTCATTGTACGAAGAATGAAATTTGACTGAGGAAGAGAAGACTTGAGTGGTGTGAGCATGGGAGGAGCCATAAGCTGAGGGACACAGGTAGCCCTTGGACTCTGAAAAAGGTAAAGAAATGGATGCTCCCCTCAGAATCTCTGGAAGGAAGCAGCTCTACTGACATCTTGCTGTCAGTCCTATAAGACTCATTGTTATGACTTTAAAGTTAACTGCAACACAGAAGGGATGTTCATCACACACATCCAGGGATGCAGATGCATGAAATGTGCATCCCTAAAGCACATTTCATGGGAAATATTAGCCAAGGACGCGTACAGTAAATTCATAACAGATGTGTAGCTCCCTGTAAGTTGCATTCTGACCCTGTCACATATGTGTCATCAAAGATATTAGTGACTATTCAGATAAGCTCTCAGCATCAAGTTGGTGATGTTAGAGAATCTAGTATAAATGGAATTTCACAGATTCTAAATTAGGAATGATTTTTTTTTAAATTTATAATGTTTCTGTTTTTCTTTTTTGGAGAGAGCCTGAGGGAGGGATGGGGGAGAGAGCAGGAGACACCGAATCTGGGGCAAGCTCCAGGCTCTGAGCTGTCAGGACAGAACCTGACGCAGGGCTCAATCTCATGGGCTGCAAGATCATGACCTGATGGGAAGTCGGACGCTTAACTGACTAAGCAACCCAAGCGCCCCAGGAATGATAGTTTATTGGCAAAAAAAAGATAAATTAAAGATAGCGTAGAGGATGTCAACTTTTCATTGAAATATTCTTCACACATTTGTTGTATTAGTTTTAGGCATACTTTGTAGTCATTCCATATGTCTATAAATTATGTTTTACTTCAGCCCAAGTGTAGCTATCCTGTGAAAGCATGCAACAATATTATTACAGAATTGACTCTATTCCATTGGCTGTCTCTTGTATCCCTAGGACTCATTCGTTCCATAGCTGGAAGCAGTTGTCTCTCTCTCAAAGGTGTCAATTCTTTATCTAACCTAAATACTCTGGTGGTAAACACAATTACTTGCTCAGCATGTGTAAGTTGGCAGTCTATGTTTCTGTGGACATTGTTTAAAACATTACAAATGATGTCATTATGTTAATAAATTCTGTTTCATTCTTCACTCAAAAAAAAGGAGAAGGAAAAGATTTCTTTGTGTCCCAGGCCCTGTCACTAAGACCCTTCCCATTGTGGAGAACAGGCGGAGTTGCCCAGAGCACCTTCAGTCCCTCAGCTGAGCGGCCAGGGCCTTCAACATTGCACGAATTCCCATGGTATCCAGCAGAGAGAGCTCAAGCACCACAGACCCGGAGGGGCGGGCTCCTCTGCCTGGGCAGTGATGGCCAGCAGAGGGCGCACCATCGGCTTTTCTGACCCAGGGCACTTCAGAGCAGGAAGGGCTGCTGCTGCTCCCAGAGGACACAGGGCCTCTACCGCTGTCTCAGGACAGAGAGCAGAGCTGCGTTTCCAGCGGCTTCTGCCGCCGGCCCCAGGGGAGACCTTGGGAGCTTTGCAGCAACTTGGCATCTCCTGAGTCGCCAGAGAGAAGCTACCTTGTACTGACTGCTGAGGAGGGGGCGCTGGGTGGCTTCCCTGGGCATGATGGTTGCTAAACAGCACAGGCCCTTGCATTTTCTCGGTTGTTCCCGTGTTTCATTCCTCAACTTCCTGGACAGTATTTGAACAAGTCGTATTTTACTAAAGGACTTGTGGATTGCAGGGTTCCACGACATCACCTCATAGATACAGTCGATGGTTTGTTCCAGATTCAGGCTTGTTTCCGGGAAGAAACCCTGACAGAAATTCAGAAGAACGGGAGCTGCACTCCATTAGGACTTGAGTACACGAAATGTTTGTCTCAGGACCTTCTAGAAGAATGAGCTGTGACCCACTTTCCGAGTCCTGCTGGAACCAGTGACCGAGGTAAGGGCACAAACTGTCCCCCACAACATACATGCTTTTTAAAAAAATTTATGGTTATTTTTCCAACCTAATGAAGTGATTGAAAACTACAGAAAACCCCGTAGGTAGGTGTCTTAACCTTCTGATATCTATTACTTTAAATTGCACTTAGTAAACATACAGTGTAATATTAGTTTCAGGTGTACAATGTAGAGCAACACTTCCATGCGTCACCTGGTGCTCATCCCAGGTGCACTTCGTAATCCCCAGAAGCTGTTTCATCCATTCCCCCACCTCATTGTGGAACCCCTCAGTTTGTTTTCTAGTTAAGAGTGTTTGTCACTGTCTCCTCCCCCCCCCCCCCCACTTTGTTTTGTTTTATTTCCATGTGTTAGTGAAATCATCTGGTATTTGTGTTTCTCTGACAGGCTTATTTCACCCAGCATAACATTCTCTCCATCCACCTCGTGGAAAATGACAAGATTTCATGTTTTTATGGCTGAATAAATATTACATTCCATATACTACATCTCAGTTTATTCATCAGTTGATGGATGCTTGGTCAGTTCCCGTAATTTGGCTTTTGTAGAAAATACTGCTGTAAACTCATGGTGCATGTATCCCTTTGAAGAATTATTTTTGTATTCTTTCTGTAAATACCTCGTAGTGAAATTGCTGGATCGTAACATAGTTCTATTTCCATTTTTTTTTGACGAATCTCCATGTTGTTTTCCAGAGTGGCTGCACCAGTTTGCATTCCTTCCCACAATGCAAGAGGGTTCCTCTTTCCCCACATCCTTGCCAACACCTGCTGTCTCATCATTCATTGATTTTAGTCATTTTCACAGATGTGACGTGTTATCTCATTGTACTTTTGAATTGTATTTCCCTGAAGACGAGTAATGCTGAGCATCTTTTCATGTGTCTCTTGGCTATGTTTATGTCACCTTGGGAAAATGTCCATTCATGTCATCTGCCCATTTTTAATTGGATTTCTCATTTTTTGGGTGCTGTATAACTTTATATATTTTGGACAGTAAACCTTTATCAGATGTCGTTTACAAATATTATTCTGTAGGTGTTTTAGTTTTGTTGATTATTTCCTTTGTGACAGAAGCTTTTTATTTTTATGAAGTCCCATTATTTTTGCTTGTGTTTCCCTTACCTCAGGAGATATATCTACAAAGGTGTTTGTACAGACAATGTCAAATAAGATACTGCCTGTGTTAGGTATCCTCTGGGATTTTTATGGTTTCAGGTTTCACACATAGGTATTTATCCGTGTTAGATTTATTTTTGTGTATGTTGTAAGAAAGTGGTCCGGTTGTGTTTTTGTTTTGTTTTGCAGGTTGCTGTCTAGTTTTTCCAAAACCACATGTTGAGGAGACTTTTTTTAAGTTTATGTATTTATTTTTGAGAGAGAGAGAGAGAGAGAGAGAGAGAGAACATGCAGAAGAGGGTCAGAGAGAAATGGAGAGAGAGAATCCCACGCATGCTCTGCACTGCCCTGAGATCATGGTTGGAGCTGAATCCACGGTCACACGCTGTGGAGACACACATGTGTCCCAAGAGTATCTTTTTTTACCCATTGGATATCCTTTCCTGCTTTGTTGAGAATTAATTGACCATATATGTATGAGTTCATGCCTGGGTTTCCATTCTATTGGTCTCTGCGTCTATGTTTTTGTTGTTGTTGTTGGTTGCCAGTACCATACTGTTCTGTTCAGTACAGCTTTGTAATATAACCTAAAGTCTAGAAGCGTGATGTCTCCAGCTTTAGTTTTGGTCTTCAATTTCTTTTGGCTGTTTGGGGTCTTTGTCACTCCATACTATTTGGGACTATTTGTTCTAGTTCTGTGACAAATGTTTTGTTTGTGTGATAGGGATTTCATTACATGTGTAGATTGTTTTGTGGAGTGTAGACCTTTTAACAGTATTTTGTTCTTCCTATCCGTGAACATGAAATGTATTTCCTTTTCTTTGCGTCCTCTTCCATTTCTTTCCGTCCTCTTCCATTTCTTTCATCAGTGTTTCAAAGCCTTTAGAGTACAGATCTTTTACCTCTTTGGTTAGGTTTATTCCAGGTATCTTGGGGTATTTGGTGCACCTGTCAATGGGATTGACCCCTTACTTTCTCTTTCTGTTAATTCATTATTTGTCTACAGAAATGCAATAGATTTATGTACATTGATTTCTGTATATTTTGATTTGTTGAATTCATGTATCAATTCTAACAATTTTGAGGGGAATCTTTCATGTTTTCTATAGAGAGCATCATGTCATTTCCAAATAGTGAAAGTTCTATTTCTTCCTTGCCAGTTTGGATGCTTCTTATTTCTTTTTGTTGTCTGATTGCTGTGGCTATAACTTACAGTACTATGTGGAATAACAGTGGTGAGAGGGATCATCCCCATCTTGTCCCTGACCTTGGAAGAAAAATTTCAATTTTTCCCCATTGAGGATGAGATGAGCTGTGGGTTTTTCATAGATGGCCTTTATTATGTGCAGGTAGGTTGAGTACCAATATACTTGCTAGGGGGTTTTATCGTGAATGGACGTGACATTTTGTCAAATCGTTTTCCTGCATGTCTTGAAAGCATCATATTGTTCTTATCCTTTCTTCTATTACTGTGGTGCATCATGTTGATTGATCTGTGAATGTGGAACCACCCTTGCAGTCCGGGAATATATCCCACTTGATTATGGTAAATGATTCTATTAATGTATTATTGACTTTAATTTGAAGGTATCTTGATGTGAATTTATGCATACATATTCATCGGGATATTGGTCTGTAGTTTTATTTAAAATTTTTAAAACATATTTAAAGTATTTATTTACTTAGAGACATAGGGTACATAAAAGTGAGGGAGGGGCAGAGAGACAGGGAGAGGGAGAATCCTGGCCATGCTCCACACTGTCAGCACAGGGTCCAACGTGGGGCTCGAATCCATGCGCTGCAAGATAATGTCCTAATCCAAAATTAAGATTTGGACACCAAACCCACCGAGCCACACAGGAGCCCCGGCAGTTTTCATTTTTAGTGGAGGCTTTAACTGGTTTTGGTATCAAGGTAATGATGGCCTCATAAGATGAATTTGTAAGTTTTCCTTCTTTTTTTATTTTTTGTAATAATTTTTTGTATAATAATAATAATAATAATAATAGTAATAATTGTAATGGTGGAATTCATTAGTGAAGCCATCTGGCCCTGAACTCTTGTGTTGGGGGGAAATTTTTTATTACTGATTTGATTTCTTTCTGTTTTCAGATTTTATGTATCTTTCCGTTTCAGTTTTGGTAGTTTGTGTGTTTCTAGGGATTGTTCCATTTTTCTCAGAGTGTCCAATTTGTTGCATATAGATTTTCATAATATTATCTTCTAACTGTATTTTTGTGGTGTTGACTGTTATTTCTCCTGTGTTATTTGTGATTTTATTTGAGTCCTTTCCTTCTTCTTTGTGAAAAGTATGCCTAGGAGGTTTTCATGTTGATTACTGTTTTCAAGGAACCAGCCCCTGGTTTCATTGATTTGCTCTAGTGTCTTTTTGGTTTCTATATTCCTTATTTCTGCCTTAATCTCTATTATTTCCTTCCTTCGGCTGTTCTTCTCATTCCTTTAGTTATAAGTTAGGATTGTTTGGGATTTTTCTTGCTCTTTATGGTAGGCTTGTACTGCTATATACTTCCATCATAGACTGCTTCTGCCGCATTCCAAATACTTTTACCAGTGTATTTTCATTTTCATTAGTTTCGGTGTATTTTCTCATTGATTTCCTGTTTGACCCATTCATTTGGTAGCATGTTATTTAACCTCCCTTTAATTGTGGCCTTTCCCCCTTAGTGTGTGTGTGTGTGTGTGTGCGTGCGCACACGTGGTTAACTTCAAGTTTCTTAGCTTTGTGGTCAGAAAAAAATGCTTGGTCTGATCTCTGTCTTTGGGTACCTGTTGAGGCCTGATTTGTGACCTAGAATGTGATCAATTATGGAGAATGCCCCATGTGCACTTGAAAAGAATGTGTACTCTGTCATTTTAGTATGGAGTGTTCTGAATATATCTGTTAAACCCATCTGGTCCAGTGTGTCATTCAAAGCCATTGTTTCCTTGTTGGTTTTCTGTTTACAGGTTCTGTCCATCGATGTGAGTTATGTGTTAAAGTCCTCTAATATCGTTATATTATTATAAATGAGTTCTTTTATTGTTGTTGTTAAATGTTTTATATACTTGGTGCTTGCATGTTGGGGGCATCAAAATTTACAATCATTGGATCTTCTTGTTTGGTTGTCCCCTTTAGTATGAGATAGTGTTCGTCTTCATCTCTTGTTACAGCTTTATTTATTTTTTAAATTTAAGTCTTAGTTGACATACAGTGCATTCTCGGATTCGTGAGTAGAATTCAGTGATTCATCCCTTACATACAACACCCAGTGCTCATCACAACAAGTGCTCTTCTTAATACAGGTCCCCCATCTAGCCCAGAGCTGACCCATCTCCCTCCATGAATCTTCACTTTTTTTTCTCTATCATTAAGAGACACATGTGGTTTGTTACCACTCTTCTCTTTTCCTGCCCCCTTCCCATGTTTTCATCTGTTTTGTTTCTTCAATTACACATGAGTGAAATGATATATTTGTCTTTCTCTGATTGACATATTTCACTTAGCATAACACATTCTAGATCCATCCACATCGTTGCAAATGACAGGATTTCATTCTTTTTGAAGCCGAGACATATTTGATTGTATATACGTATGTATGTATGTATGTATGTATGTATGAATATATACACGTACACACACACACACACGCGTATACATGAATACACAGACACACACATACACAGACCCCACAACTTCTTTATACCTTCATCACTTGTTGGATACTTGGGCTTTCTCCATAATTTAGCTACTGTTGATAAAGCTGCTATAAATATTGGGTGCATGCAATTTTACTACTAGGTATTGACCTAAAGGGTACCAAACTGCAGTCTCAATTTTAAAGTTTTTTTGCCCGATATAAGTATTGGTACTGGGTTTCTTTTGATATTATTGGCATGATAAATGTTTTTTCATTCCCTCAATTTAAATCTGCAGGTGACTTAAGTCCAAATAAGGCTTTGTAGGCAGCACCTAGATAGGCCTTGGTTTTTTTTTGTTGTTGTTGTTTGTTTCTTTTCTTTTTCTTTTCTTTCTTTTTTTTTTTTTTTTTTGTGTCCATTCTGTCTCCCTATCCAATGTCTTTTGATTGGAGCATTTATCGATTTACATTAGAGTAATTATTGATAGGTATATATTTAGTGCCCTACTAGTTGTTTTACCATTGTATCTTGATGTTTTCTCTGATCCTTTCTTGTCTCTAACAATTTTGGTCTTTCATTTCCACTAAAAGAGCCCGATTTATATATTCTTTACTTTTGACTGGTAGTATATTTCTTTACTTATTTTTAATATTTTTTTCTTTTTTAAAATTTAAGCCCAAGTTAGTTACCTTATAGTGGAATAGTTTCAGGATTAGAATTTAGTGATCTGTCAATTACAAAATATATCCAGTACTCATCCTAAGTGCTGTCTCTAATGCCCATCACCCATTTAGCCCATACCCCTATTCAGTAACCCTCCAGGAACCCTGAGCTTCTTCCCTCTATTTAACGGTGTCTTATCGTTTGACTCCATCTCTGTTTGTATCTTATTTTTGCTTTCCTTTCACTACGTTCTTCAGTGTTATGAATTCTCTCATCTGTGGAATTTAATATGATGTGTGTCTTTCTCTGACATATTTTGCTTATCATAATAAAGTCCAGTTCACTAAACGTTGTTGAAAATAGCAAGATTTCACTCCTTTTGATCACCGTGTAATATTCCATTGTATGAATATACATCTTCTTTATCCATTCATCTGTCAATGGTCATTTGGCCTCTTTGCATAATGTAGCTATTGTTGATAATGCTGCTATAAACATTAGAGTGCATGTGCCACTTGGAGTCAGCATTAATGTATCCTTTGTGTAAAAACCTAGTAGTGCAATTGCTGGGTCCTAGTGCAGTTCTATTTTGGTTTTTGTAGCGAATCTCCATACTATTTTCCAGAGTGGCTACACCATTTTGCATTCCCACCAGCATTGCAAAAGCTTTCCCTTCGCATCCTTGCCAACATCTGTCGTTTCCTGAGATGTTAATTTTAGCTATTCTGATCGGCGTGAGGGGATATCTCATTGTGGTTTTGATGTGTATTTCACTTATGAGGAATGAGGTTGAGCATCTTTTCACGTGTGACCAATCTGGATGTCCTGTTAAAGTGTCTCTTCATGTCTTTTGCCCATTTCTTCTCTGGATTATTTGGTTTTTGGGTGTTGAGTGTGATAAGTTCTTGATAGATTTTGGATACTAACCCTTTATCTGATATGTCACCTGTAAATATCTTCTCCCATTCCATTAAGTTTCCTTTTAGTTTTCCTGATTGTTTCCTCTGCTGTGCAGAAGCTTTTTATCTTGAGGTCCCAATAGTTTATTTTGGTTTTATTGCCCTTGCTTTTGGAGAAATGACAAGCAAGAAGTTGTTGCGGTCAGGATCAAAGAGGTAGGTTGCCTGTTTTCTCCACTAGGATTTTGATGGTTTCCTGTCTTACATTTAGATGTTTCATCCATTTTGAGGTGTGTGTGTGTGTGTGTGTGTGTGTGTGAGAGAGAGAGAGAGAGAGAGAGAGAGAGAGAGAGAGAGAGAGAGAAGTTTAAGAACATAGTCCAGGTTCATACTTGTCACTGTCCAGGTTTCCCAGTACCATTTGCTGAAGAGACTCTTCTTTTTCCTTTGGATATTCTTTCCTGCTTTGTGAAAGATTATTCAGCCATATGTTTGAGGCTCCATTTCTGGGTTCCATATTCTGGTCCTTTGATCTATGTGTCTGTTCTTGTGCCCGTACCATACTGTCTTGATGATTGCGGCTTTCTAATGCACCATAAAGTCCAGAGTTGTAATGTCTCCATCTTTGTTTTTCTTTTTCAACATTACTTTGGCTCTTTGGGATCTTTTCTGGTTCCATACAATTTTAGGATTGTTGTCTCTAGCTCTGTGAAAAATGCTGGTGTTATTTTGATAGGAATTACATTGAATTTGTCGATTGCTTTGGATAGTATTGACATTTTAACAATATTTGTTCTTCTAATCCATGTACATGGGATTTTTTTTTCATTTCTTTGTGTCTTCTTCAACTTCTTTTATAGACGCTGTATGGTTCGTTCTTTTAATTTTTTAATGTTTATTTATATTTGAGAGAGTGAGCGAGCAAGTGAGAGCGCATGAGCGGTGGGGGGGGTGGGAGGGCAGAGAGAGATAGAGGGAGACACAGACTCTGAGGCAGGCTCCAGACTCTGAGCTGTCAGCACAGAGCCCGTCAAGGGACTCAATCCCACAAATGCAGGATCATGCCCAGAACCGAAGACGGCACTTAACCGACTGAGCCACCCAGGAGACCCTCTATTGTTTTAACTGTACTGATCTTTTCCCTCTTTGGTTGGGTTTATCCCTGGGTATTTTATGGTTTTCAGTGCAGTTGTAAATGACATCAATTCCTTGATTTCTCTGTTGATTCATTACTGGTGTATAGAAATGCAATCAACTTCTGCATATTGATTGTATATTCTGATACTTTCCTGAATTCCTGTATCAATCCTAGAAGTTTTTTGGTGGAGTCGTTCAGATTTTCCACGGAGAGTATCGTGTCTGTGAGCAGGGAAATATTGATTCCTCCTAGCCAACTTGGACACCTTGTATTCTTTTTGATGTCTAATTGCTGAGGCTAAGACTTCCAACAGTATGGTGAATAACAGTGCTGAGAGTGGACATCCCCGTCGTGTTACTGACCTTAGGGGGAAAGCTCAGTTTTTCACCACTGAAGATGATATTAGCTGTGGAACTTTCATATCTGGATATTCTCATGTTGAGGAATGATACTTCTATCCCTCCTTTCATGAGTTTTTTTTTTTTTTCACCAAGAAAGGATGCTGCTGCATTTTGTCAAACGTTTATTCTGCATCTATTGAGAGGATCATGTGGTTGTTATCCTTTCTTTTATCAATGTGATGTATCACATCAGTTGATTTGCAGATATTGAATCTATTGTGCATTCCAGGAATAAAATCCACCTCATTGTCCTGAATAATCCTTTTTATGTATTGTTGGATCCGGTTTGCTACTTTTTGTTGAGAATTTTCGCATCCAGGTTCATCAGGGAAATTGGTCTGTAGTTTTCCTTTCCGGTGGGGTCTTTGTCCAGTTTGGACTCAAAGCCATGCCGGCCTCATAGAATGAGTTTGGAAATGTTCCTTCCATGTCTCTGGCCATGACCTTATCTTGTTCTTTCATTTGGGATGCATTCCTCTTATCTTGGCATTTTGGTTGAGTATTTACCTTCTCTGTTACCAAAGCTTATTATGTTACCTGCCTCTGGGATGAATGGCTTTATGAAGAGGAGATCATCTAGTGTCCAGGGCCTGGCACATCATGGAGTGTCTGTGGTGTGTGTTGCATGCACTGTTTTGTGTTCTGGCTGCACTATCCTTCAAGCCAGTTGTATGAGCAATGTATGGTCCTTGGCCAGAATGTTGTGAGACTTATCTAGGTCTGCTCCAATCTGCTTGTTAAGTGAGACTTGAAATGATTGCCACTAGAAGTGAAGCTCTGCATAACTGTCTGGTCAAGAGAGGTGGTATGGTCATGGGCTTCCCCTGGTCTTCTGGGGAAGGGGCCAGCTCCATTGGGACTGAAGCAAGATTGAATGACCTTGAAGGCCAGTCTCGCCAGAACACAGGAAGTTGGGGTTGTCGTAAGCAGCTTAGGCACCCAGTGTGGGGATTGCCTTGGTTCCAGCAGATGGCTCTGTGTTTTTTTTTGCTGGGGGGGTGTGCAGAGCAGGGTAATGGTGCCACGCAGCTCCTCTGTCCTAGCTCTTTGTCCCCTCATTGTGAACACTGCTTCACAGGGATGCTCTCCACGATGAGTGTATAATCTCCCCCAGTGTGTGCACCAGGTGTTGTACAGATCACTGTTTCAATGACATCTGCCTGCAAGTTGTTTGCGCTTTCTCTTCAGGAGTAGGCCAGTGCCCTCATGGCTGTATCCCAGCCAAGACTGCTAACCTTTGAAACTCCACATTCTCAGGGTGCCTGGATGGCTTGGTTAAGTGTCTGACTCTTGAACCTGGCTCAGATCATGACCTCTTGGTTGTGGGATTCTCTCTTTCCCTGTTGTCTTGCCCCTCTTTTGCATGTGCTCCCTGTCTCTAACTTGAATAAACTTAAAAAAAAAAATAGTGGCATGGAATACCTTATTTAGGCAAGACTGCCTCTCTGAGGGGAATGGCAGGGATCTATCAGTTAAATTTCCAGCACTGACTAGGAAATTCTTTGCTGACTGGTTAAAGGTTACATTCCTGCAGGAATGAAATTAGGTTTAGTGACATGTGGCCTTAACGTAAGTAACTCCATGACGGGCCTGTGATTTTTCTTAACATTCCAAACCCAAATTTTTACACATACATTTTTTTCATTAAATGTATAGCCCTAAATAATATTTTAGGCATCTACTGCCGGCCCAAAGATCATATCCTGTGAAACTGTGACCATCTCCTAATCATAGGTAAAGATCGACTCTGTGGTTCTAAGATCTTTGTGGCTCTAAGTTACTTTGATCTATGTTACTAAGATCTTTGTGAGTATAGGTTACTGCTGACCTTTTGAAGTCTTTGACGCAGGGACCCCCAGCCAGGTTGCTGACCCATCACTTAGGCACAGAAGCACCCTTTCCAAGTCACCCCGCCCTAAAGCGTTGTCTTTCCCTCTTGTACTTCTGGGACTTACCCTTTGGCAAGTCACATATCCTCATGCAAACATGTCAGTGTGGACCAGAGAAAGCTGCTTGCCTGTGACTCCCCCTTCATGGTCACATCTTATCCTTCTGAAACCCTTTGAACTCCCTATCGTTCTTCCAGTCTTTGAATATCTCTTCGATTTGGAAATATTTGATTCTCTTGTATTCCTGCTAAAAATATACGTGAAAATATTAAAGCAAGGGTTCTTTACAATAAGTGAGCCAGTCACAGTGCTTCATCTGGCCGCGTGTATGTTTTTATTTTTGACGATGTTCAGGCATGATGTGACGTACATCCTGTAAAATCTGAGTATCATTCATTATCTAGCATAACCACCTTTATGGAAAGCCATTCAATGACATGGTCGTTCAAGATCAGAAAAACATTTACATACCACATAATAGAGTGGTATATACATACGTTATTATCTTAAAATATGTAAAGTAGATGTTTCTATGAAGTGTTTATCATGCATTCAGTTTTATGTACCATGAATGCTATTATTTAAATTAAACAATAGTAAGAACAATAGGTACATGTACATCACTAGTAACTAATACTGGAACTGGTTATGTAATCTTATGTGTAGAAAAACCATGATTACTAATAATCTATTCTTTCATGATGGGTTTCTAGTTACCAAAAAAAATTGGGAGCATAATACTGAGTATCCACATACATCAGACTGTTTTCTCACTATTGATGTCATAATGGTTGGTACATGATCACAATCAATGTATCAAAGAGATATGGTAGTATGAAGTAAAGTTTATATTTGTGTTCAGATTGCTTCGGTTTTTAACCTCTCCTAGCCCAGACTCATCCCAGCTGGCACATTACAATCATCCTGTCTCCTTAGGCTCCACTTGGCCATGACAATTTTTAGATTTTTCCATATTTTTCATAAGGTGCAAAGTTTTGAGGGTATGTTTGTAGAATGTATTTTGTAGAATGATCCTTGGTTGGGATATGTCTAACGTTTGTTCAAATGCTTAAGCCAGAGTTATTGTGTTTTGGAGCAGAAGATCCAGAGGCATAGTGCCATCCATAATTATCACTTCACATAAAGATTGTTTACTCTGAAGATTGGGGTCTTTTTTGGTTCCATACAAATTTTAGGACTGTTGTCGTTCTGTGAAAACTGCTGTCGGTAATTTGATGGAAATTGCACTAATTCTGTCAATTGCTTTGGGAAGTATAGACATTTTCACTATATTTGTACTTCTGATCCGTGAGTATGGAATGTCCTTCCATTTCTTTGTGTCATCTTGAATTTCTTTCATCACTGTTTTATACTTTTCTGAGTATAGGTCGCTCACCACTTTGGTTAGATTTATAGATATCTTATTTTTGTTGTATGACTGTAAATGGGACTGTTTTCTTAATGTCTCTTTCTACTGCTTCTGTATGGTCTACAAATGCAACAGATTTCTGTACAATGATTTTGCATCCTGTGACATTGCTGAATTCATTTATCAGTTCTAGCAGTTATTGGGTGGACTCTTTAGGGTTTTCTATATATAGTGTCATGTAATCTGCAAATAGTTTCATTTTGTTTGTCTGCTGGCTGTGGCTAGGACTTCCAGTAATTTGTTTACTAAAAGTGGTATGAGTAAACATCCTTGTCTTCTTCCTGACCTTACAGGAAAAGCTCTCAGATTTTCCCCATTAAGGTTGATTATAACTGCAGGGTTTTCATAGATAACCTTTATGATGTTAATGTATGTTTCCTGTAAACCTACTTTAGGGGGTTACATGCATGAACGGATGTTGTACTTTGTCAAATGTTCCTTTCTGCATGTATTGAAATGACTGTATGCTTCTTTTCTTTTAACGTTTACTAATTTTGAGAGAGAGCGTGAGCAGAGAGGGGCAGAGAGAGAGGGAGACATAGAATTCGAAGGAGGCTCTTGGATCTGAGCTTTCAGCACAGAGTCTGACGCAGGACTTGAACTCAGGAATCATGAAGTCATGACCTGAGCTGATTTCAGACTGTTAAAGGATCAGCCACCCGGATTTCCTGATCATCTGGTTCTTATCCTTTCTCCTTTTGATGTATTGTATCATATTGATTGATTTGCGAATATTGAACCACCTTTGTAGCTTGGGAATAAATCCCATTTAATTGTGGGATATATTTACTGTTGTTATATCTTCTTTTGGGATTGTACCATTTACTGTTATATACTGTCCTCCTCTGTCTCTTGTTATGTACTTTTTTGAGTGTATTTTTTCTGATACAAATATTGCCACCCCAGCTTTCTTTTGACATTCATTTGTGTGATGTTTCTCTATCCTATCATTCTTGAGGTGTAAAGTGGGTCACTTGTAGGCATCAGAATCTGTTTTGTTTTGTCATCCATTCTTAGACCCCACCTCTCTAGACTGGAGCATTCACTCCATTTCCCTTCAAAATTGATTGCTATGTATATATGTATTGCCATTTTATTGCCTGTTTTGTTGTGGTTTCTAATGATTTTCTCTGATCCTTTCTTGCCTTTGTTTCATGTATTGCTTATTTTCTTTAGTGATATATTTTGATTTCTTTATTCTTAGCATATTTATGACTGGTTTTAGGATATGGCTACTGTTAGGTGTTTATATAACCTCTTCTGCATTTAGCAGTTTGTATTAAGTTGATGGTCATTTACCTTTGAACCCATTACTTTCTCCTCCCTAGGTTTTTGGCAGATGTTATTATATTTCAGATCCATTTCTCTGAGTATTTTAACTGATTTTTTTCCAGAAATGTTCATTTTTTACTTGAACTTGTCTTCTACCTCTATACTGTCACTGTTGGTCTCTCATTTCCACTCAAAGAATCCCTCTTAATATTTCTTGCAGGACTGGTTTAGTGGTACAAACTCCTTTAGTTTTTCTTTGTGAAAGTCTGTGTCTCCTTCATCCTGAAAGATAGCCTTGCTGAATAGAGTATTCTTGGCTGCTGATTTTTCCATTCAGCACTTTGAATATGTGATGTCACTCTGGCTTGCCAAGTTTCTTTTCAGAAATATGTAGCTAGCCTCATGGGTCTTCCCTTCTAAGTTAAGGACTGTTTTGCTGCTTTTATGAGTTTTTCTTTACTCTCACCCTAATTTGTAAGTTTCCTTACAATAGGTTTGTGTGTTGGCCTGATTTTGATGGGAGTTCTCTAGTCTCCTGGATGTGGATGTTTGTTTTCCTCCCCCAATTAGGGAAGTTTTCAGCTATTGTTTCCTCAAATAAATTTTCTTCCCCATTTTCTCTTCCTTCTGGGACTCCTACAATATGAATACTATTATCTTTCCTGTAGTTACTGAGTTCCCTTAGTCTCGTCTCACGTTGCAGAATTCTGTTCTCTCTCTTTGGTTCAGTGTGATTAATTTCCATCACTTAGTCTTCAAGGTCACTAGTTTGTTCGGCTGCTTCTTCCATCCCTCTGTTCATTCCAGCAAGCATGTTTCTCCTTTATTATGTCCTCAGTGTGTAACTATGTTATATCTTACCTCTGTCAGGGGTCTCACTCTTCTACTCATTCCACAACTCCAGTGAGTATCCTTATGATCATTGCTTTAAATTCTGTATCAGGTATGTTACTTATATGTCTTTGGCTTAGATCTCTGGCTGTGGCTTTGACTAGGTCTTTCACTATGGATAAACATCTCTGTGTGTCCATTTTGTCTGTCTCTCTGGCTCTATTTCTCTGTGTTAGGAAAGTCAGCTGTGCCTTCTGATCTTGAAATTAATGCCGTTATGAAGAAGAGGTCCTGGAGTCCTCAGCAGTGCACATCTCCGTTTATAGAACCTGGACCTTCAGGAGGATATCGTATGGGTATTGCTCACTCCCTGCTGTTGTGTCTGGGTTACTTTTCCTTTCAGTGCGGAGGTCTGCACTGAATGCGTGCCTGTTGTGGGCTGTGCTTGCTGTCAGTGGTGTCAGTGGGACCCAGGCAGGCCAGCTGAGTCAAGAATCAAGAATCAGCATGAATACATGTGTCTCCTGTGGCCTAAGCATTGTGTGAAATGCCATGTTTACGTTGCCTCTCTACACAGGCAGGGACCTGGCTATCACTCATCCTCCTGGATCACCCAGTGCTGGGTCAGCTGACCTCCAAAGCCCAGGATCTAAACTCAAGGGAATTCAGCCCCCCTGGGTTTTAATGCCCAATGTTATGGAGATTAGTCTTCCCTGGTGTGAGGGCTCACTTTTTCTGCCCCTTCTGCAGGCAGCCAGACTCCACCTTTCTGATGCAGCTTCTATTTAGGTGTGGAGTTTGTTCTGCCAGTCTTTGGATCGTTCTCTGGTTCATGGACTTGGATGTGGATGTTATGCAGTTGAAAACATGGGACAGTGTGAGCTCAGGGTCTGCTTAGTCTGCTATTAATTTTTTAAGTGTCTTATTATTTTGGATTTTTGAGACATGGGCAGAAAGACTCATCTCACCTATGCACTTCAGGATTTGAAAGGAAAGTTCCCACATTTGCTTCTAGTATTTTGTGCTTTGAAACTCTCTTTAATGAGGTATAATTTACATATAACAAAGAGCCTCAAATTAAAGGGTATAATTTGATGAGAATTGATCTCATGGATACAGCACCATGAAATCACATGCTTTCTCTCTAAACCTTAAATCATGATCCCTTTGTGTCTAGAGCTAATGTTGCTTTTTTTTTTTTTTAGATTTTTTTTTAATTTTTATTTTTTTTAATATATGAAATTTACTGTCAAATTGGTTTCCATACAACACCCAGTGCTCATCCCAAAAGGTGCCCTCCTCAATACCCATCACCCACCCTGCCCTCCCTCCCACCCCCCATCAACCCTCAGTTTGTTCTCAGTTTTTAACAGTCTCTTATGCTTTGGCTCTCTCCCACTCTAACTTCTTTTTTTTTTTTTTTTTCCTTCCCCTCCCCCATGGGTTTCTGTTACGTTTCTCAGGATCCACATAAGAGTGAAACCATATGGTATCTGTCTTTCTCTGTATGGCTTATTTCACTTAGCATCACACTCTCCAGTTCCATCCATGTTGCTACAAAAGGCCATATTTCATTTTTTCTCATTGCCATGTAGTATTCCATTGTGTATATAAACCACAATTTCTTTATCCATTCATCAGTTGATGGACATTTAGGCTCTTTCCATAATTTGGCTATTGTTGAGAGTGCTGCTATAAACATTGGGGTACAAGTGCCCCTATGCATCAGTACTCCTGTATCCCTTGGATAAATTCCTAGCAGTGCTATTGCTGGGTCATAGGGTAGGTCTATTTTTAATTTTCTGAGGAACCTCCACACTGCTTTCCAGAGCGGCTGCACCAATTTGCATTCCCACCAACAGTGCAAGAGGGTTCCCGTTTCTCCACATCCTCTCCAGCATCTATAGTCTCCTGATTTCTTCATTTTGGCCACTCTGACTGGCGTGAGGTGATATCTGAGTGTGGTTTTGATTTGTATTTCCCTGACAAGGAGCGACGTTGAACATCTTTTCATGTGCCTGTTGGCCATCCGGATGTCTTCTTTAGAGAAGTGTCTATTCATGTTTTCTGCCCATTTCTTCACTGGGTTATTTGTTTTTCGGGTGTGGAGTTTGATGAGCTCTTTATAGATTTTGGATACTAACCCTTTTTCTGATGTGTCATTTGCAAATATCTTTTCCCATTCCGTTGGTTGCCTTTTAGTTTTGTTGGTTGTTTCCTTTGCTGTGCAGAAGCTTTTTATCTTCATACGGTCCCAGTAATTCACTTTTGCTTTTAATTCCCTTGCCTTTGGGGATGTGCCGAGTAAGAGATTGCTATGGCTGAGGTCAGAGAGGTCTTTTCCTGCTTTCTCCTCTAAGGTTTTGATGGTTTCCTGTCTCACATTCAGGTCCTTTATCCATTTCGAGTTTATTTTTGTGAATGGTGTGAGAAAGTGGTCTGGTTTCAACCTTCTGCATGTTGCTGTCCAGTTCTCCCAGCACCATTTGTTAAAGAGACTGTCTTTTTTCCATTGGATGTTCTTTCCTGCTTTGTCAAAGATGAGTTGGCCATACGTTTGTGGGTCTAGTTCTGGGGTTTCTATTCTATTCCATTGGTCTATGTGTCTGTTTTTATGCCAATACCATGCTGTCTTGATGATGACAGCTTTGTAGTAGAGGCTAAAGTCTGGGATTGTGATGCCTCCTGCTTTGGTCTTCTTCTTCAAAATTACTTTGGCTATTCGGGGCCTTTTGTGGTTCCATATGAATTTTAGGATTGCTTGTTCTAGTTTCGAGAAGAATGCTGGTGCAATTTTGATTGGGATTGCATTGAATGTGTAGATAGCTTTGGGTAGTATTGACATTTTGACAATATTTATTCTTCCAATCCATGAGCAGGGAATGTCTTTCCATTTCTTTATATCTTCTTCAATTACCTGCATAAGCTTTCTATAGTTTTCAGCATACAGATCTTTTACATCTTTGGTTAGATTTATTCCTAGGTATTTTATGCTTCTTGGTGCAATTGTGAATGGGATCAGTTTCTTCATTTGTCTTTCTGTTGCTTCATTGTTAGTGTATAAGAATGCAACTGATTTCTGCACATTGATTTTGTATCCTGCAACTTTGCTGAATTCATGTATCAGTTCTAGCAGACTTTTGGTGGAGTCTATCGGATTTTCCATGTATAATATCATGTCATCTGCAAAAAGCGAAAGCTTGACTTCATCTTTGCCAATTTTGATGCCTTTGATTTCCTTTTGTTGTCTGATTGCTGATGCTAGAACTTCCAGCACTGTATTAAACAACAGCGGTGAGAGTGGGCATCCCTGTCGTGTTCCTGATCTCAGGGAAAAAGCTCTCAGTTTTTCCCTGTTGAGGATGATGTTAGCTGTGGGCTTTTCATAAATGGCCTTTATGATCTTTAAGTATGTTCCTTCTATCCCGACTTTCTCAAGGGTTTTTATTAAGAAAGGGTGCTGGATTTTGTCAAAGGCCTTTTCTGCATCGATTGACAGGATCGTATGGTTCTTTTTTTTTTTGTTAATGTGATGTATCACGTTGATCGATTTGCGAATGTTGAACCAGCCCTGCATCCCAGGAATGAATCCCACCTGATCATGGTGAATAATTCTTTTTATATGCCGTTGAATTCGATTTGCTAGTATCTTATTGAGAATTTTTGCATCCATATTCATCAGAGATATTGGCCTGTAGTTCTCTTTTTTTACTGGGTCTCTGTCTGGTTTAGGAATCAAAGTAATACTGGCTTCATAGAATGAGTCTGGAAGTTTTCCTTCCCTTTCTATTTCTTGGAATAGCTTGAGAAGGATAGGTATTATCTCTGCTTTAAACGTCTGGTAGAACTCCCCTGGGAAGCCATCTGGTCCTGGACTCTTATTTGTTGGGAGATTTTTGATAACCGATTCAATTTCTTTGCTGGTTATGGGTCTGTTCAAGCTTTCTATTTTCTCCTGATTGAGTTTTGGAAGAGTGTGGGTGTTTAGGAATTTGTCCATTTCTTCCAGGTTGTCCAATTTGTTGGCATATAATTTTTCATAGTATTCCCTGATAATTGTTTGTATCTCTGAGGGATTGGTTGTAATAATTCCATTTTCATTCATGATTTTATCTATTTGGGTCATCTCCCTTTTCTTTTTGAGAAGCCTGGCTAGAGGTTTGTCAATTTTGTTTATTTTTTCAAAAAACCAACTCTTGGTTTCGTTGATCTGCTCTACAGTTTTTTTAGATTCTATATTGTTTATTTCTGCTCTGATCTTTATTATTTCTCTTCTTCTGCTGGGTTTAGGCTGCCTTTGCTCTTCTGCTTCTATTTCCTTCAGGTGTGCTGTTAGATTTTGTATTTGGGATTTTTCTTGTTTCTTGAGATAGGCCTGGATTGCAATGTATTTTCCTCTCAGGACTGCCTTCGCTGCGTCCCAAAGCGTTTGGATTGTTGTATTTTCATTTTCGTTTGTTTCCATATATGTTTTAATTTCTTCTCTAATTGCCTGGTTGACCCACTCATTCGTTAGTAGGGTGTTCTTTAACCTCCACGCTTTTGGAGGTTTTCCAGACTTTTTCCTGTGGTTGATTTCAAGCTTCATAGCATTGTGGTCTGAAAGTATGCATGGTATAATTTCAATTCTTGTAAACTTATGAAGGGCTGTTTTGTGACCCAGTATATGATCTATCTTGGAGAATGTTCCATGTGCACTCGAGAAGAAAGTATATTCTGTTGCTTTGGGATGCAGAGTTCTAAATATATCTGTCAAGTCCATCTGATCCAATGTATCATTCAGGGCCCTTGTTTCTTTATTGACCGTGTGTCTAGATGATCTATCCATTTCTGTAAGTGGGGTGTTAAAGTCCCCTGCAATGACCACATTCTTATCAATAAGGTTGCTTATGTTTATGAGTAATTGTTTTATATATCTGGGGGCTCCGGTATTTGGCGCATAGACATTTATAATAGTTAGCTCTTCCTGATGAATAGACCCTGTGATTATTATATAATGCCCTTCTTCATCTCTTGTTACAGCCTTTAATTTAAAGTCTAGTTTGTCTGATATAAGTATGGCTACTCCAGCTTTCTTTTGGCTTCCAGTAGCATGATAAATAGTTCTCCATCCCCTCACTCTCAATCTAAAGGTGTCCTCAGATCTAAAATGAGTCTCTTGTAGACAGCAAATAGATGGGTCTTGTTTTTTTATCCATTTTGATACCCTATGTCTTTTAGTTGGCGCATTTAATCCATTTACATTCAGTGTTATTATAGAAAGATATGGGTTTAGAGTCATTGTGATGTCTGTATGTTTTATGCTTGTAGTGATGTCTCTGGTACTTTGTCTCACAGGATCCCCCTTAGGATCTCTTGTAGGGCTGGTTTCGTGGTGACAAATTCCTTCAGTTTTTGTTTGTTTGGGAAGACCTTTATCTCTCCTTCTATTCTAAATGACAGACTTGCTGGATAAAGGATTCTCGGCTGCATATTTTTCCTGTTTAGCACACTGTAGATATCGTGCCAAGCCTTTCTGGCCTGCCAAGTTTCAAAGGAGAGATCCGTCACGAGTCTTATCGGTCTCCCTTTATATGTGAGGGCACGTTTATCCCTTGCTGCTTTCAGAATTTTCTCTTTATCCTTGTATTTTGCCAGTTTCACTATGATATGTCGTGCCGAAGATCGATTCAAGTTACGTCTGAAGGGAGTTCTCTGTGCCTCTTGGATTTCAATGCCTTTTTCCTTCCCCAGTTCAGGGAAGTTCTCAGCTATAATTTCTTCAAGTACCCCTTCAGCACCTTTCCCTCTCTCTTCCTCCTCTGGGATACCAATTATGTGTATATTATTTCTTTTTAGTGTATCACTTAGTTCTCTAATTTTCCCCTCATATTCCTGGATTTTTTTTAATCTCTCTTTGTCTCAGCTTCCTCTTTTTCCATAACTTTATCTTCTAGTTCACCTATTCTCTCCTCTGCCTCTTCAAGCCGAGCCGTCGTGGTTTCCATTTTGTTTTGCATTTCGTTTAAAGCGTTTTTCAGCTCCTCGTGACTGTTCCTTAGACCCTTGATCTCTGTGGCAAGAGATTCTCTGCTGTCCTGTATACTGTTTTCAAGCCCAGCGATTAATTTTATGACTATTATACTAAATTCACTTTCTGTTATATTATTTAAATCCTTTTTGATCAGTTCATTAGCTGTTGTTATTTCCTGGAGATTCTTCTGAGGGGAATTCTTCCGTTTGGTCATTTTGGAGAGTCCCTGGCGTGGTGAGGACCTGCAGGGCACTTCCCCTGTGCTGTGGTGTATAACTGGAGTTGGTGGGCGGGGCCGCAGTCCGACCTGATGTCTGCCCCCAGCCCACCGCTGGGGCCACAGTCAGACTGGTGTGTGCCTTCTCTTCCCCTCTCCTAGGGGCGGGATTCACTGTGGGGGTGGCGTGGCCCGTCTGGGCTACTTGCACACTGCCAGGCTTGTGGTGCTGGGGATCTGGCGTATTAGCTGGGGTGGGTAGGCAAGGTGCACGGGGGCTGGAGGGGCAGGCTTAGCTCGCTTCTCCTTAGGTGATCCACTTCAGGAGGGGCCCTGTGGCAGCGGGAGGGAGTCAGATCCGCTGCCGGAGGTTTGGCTCCGCAGAAGCACAGAGTTGGGTGTTTGCGCGGAGCGAGCAAGTTCCCTGGCAGGAACCGGTTCCCTTTGGGATTTTGGCTGGGGGATGGGCGGGGGAGATGGCGCTGGCGCCTTTGTTCCCCGCCAAGCTGAGCTCTGCCGTCCGGGGGCTCGGCAGCTCTCCCTCCCTTTGTCCTCCAGCCTTCCCGCTTTCCGAGCAGAGCTGCTCACTTCTGACCTCCCAGACGCTAAGTCGCGCTTGCTGTCGGAACACAGTCCGTCCGGCCCCTCGGCTTTTGCCAGCCAGACTCGGGGGCTCCGCTTGGCCGGCGAGCCGCCCCTCCGCCCCGGCTCCCTCCCGCCGGTCCGTGGAGCGCGCACCGCCTCGCCGCCCTTCCTACCCTCTTCCGTGGGCCTCTTGTCTGCGCTTGGCTCTGGAGACTCCGTTCTGCTAATCCTCTGGCGGTTTTCTGGGTCGCTAATGTTGCTTTTGGAGTAAGGAATTTTTTTTTTGTTTTTTACATTTTCAGATATTGCCCAGGTGTCTGAAGGCCTGCACTAGGGTAGCTACCTCCTTTTCTGATAGACTGTATTCCCGAAAGTCTTGCAGTCATTCTACCTTTGGACTTTATCCTGTGTTGTATCTTTCAGTCTGTTCACTTAATTTTGTTGGAGTACTTTAATGCTGAGGGATGCATAATTGGATTGATTTTCACTAAATGGTACGAGCTGCAGTTCCAATCATGACAGAAAGCACGTGCTTCCTGTGTTAGGTACTCAAGAGCAAGGCAGATACCCTGGGCACTTGAGCGGAGTATGTCATTCTGTCTTTTTGCCAGCCCTCTTCCCTTCCCTGGGAGACAAGCGTCTCATTTTGGTCACACAGAAATGTAGGTGAAGTCAGCAGAGAAGGGTCCCTTCTCTTCTCTTTCCTGTGTCTCTCAAACTCCCTGTTGCTGCCTTCTGCCTGTCCCTTTCCCTGACTCAATCCCCCAGGCCCACTGCTCCACTCCAGCCATGATCAGGGTGTCCTCCAGCTGCTGTCCTTCTGCTCTGGCCATCGCTCAGTGAGGAAACTGCAGGATGATTATGTAGTCCATGGGTCTGATCAAGAAATCTCTGCTCCTCAGAGTCCTCCTACACGTGGTGCTGTCTGTGGACACCTGGCATCCTGGGCATGGGTCTGACCCTCACTCCTCTACCACAGTCACTGCTGGTCCCTCATCCTTCTCCACCATTAGATCTCAGCCATTTCCTAAGGACAGATACCTATCTGACCCGAAGGCATCATGGACTCAGGGAATATTTCCAAAATAAATGAGCATAAGCACCTAGATATAGGAAGGTCCCATCACCCCAGAAAACTCCCTCCACCATTTCCGGTACTTTGTTACCTGTGTGTACAGGAACCCCACTGTGTGCACCAATGGGGAGTGAGAGTAGATGGTCCTAGAAGCAGACGCTGACACAGAGACATAACGATGAAAGGTGGATTAGGGGACAGTAGGAAGGACAAAGTGGAGGGGACAGGATGGGCATGGAAAGCATTCAGGTAGATCTGACACCTTCTTAAAATGTGTATACAAACATGATAGTCTGTCACCATGCACAGTCCTCTTCAAATTTCAAAAGAGTTGTCCTACAAGGCAAAGAGATTTGGGTTTATTTCCCTGTGATCTTATGTTTTCCTACATGCATTCTGTCTTCTGTAGTTTATCTGTGGCTGTGGCCTCAGATGAACACTGTAGTGTGTGGCTGCATCTGTGAGATTATGTGTAATAGAAAATGATTGTCTTCAGATCTAGGTCTCTGAATGTACACATTCTCATAATTAGATTTCTTTCACTGTGTGGCAGGGCCCGAATTCTAATAGAAAAACGAGGGACATTGTCTTATTTTTTAAAACCGTGATTCCCACTCCCTGGGCTGAGTTGTTAACAGTCCTAGTTTAATGAACTCCTGTGACCATCTTTTTTGGAGGATCATTGTGTGGAGATATCTTAACTGAAACTGTGAGAAGCGTGTTCCCAGAGATTTTGCAGATGCTTTATACACTGAATGTCTTCTTTTTCTCTTGTTCTTAGAAACAAATATTACCCCTGTTTTCAGAGAGAACACAGCTGAGGCTCTGTGTAGGTCCCACTGAGAACTGTTATTAGGGCTGAGACAGCAGGAACACAGGCAAAGCCTCAGGATATTGTGAGAGAAGTTTGAGGAGATGCAAAGCTGTAGTCAGGGTGATGACAGGGGTCCAGCAGGCGTGGCATCTGGCCAGCCCTGAATTGTAGGATGACTCAGCTGATCTAGAACCTGTCTCCACTTTTAGTCTCACTGAGGGATATGAACTTGGGCATACAGCATTTTCATAAGAACAAGTTAAATTCCCCATATCTCCAGGGCTCTTTTCCCCCCACAAATATGTAGAACCTTCAGGAAAATCCAGGGAGACAAGAATCTTTTTAGGTGATTACCTGCGTGCACTTTGGCAACACACTGACATTTTGGAGATGAACAGTGCATTGTGCACTGAGAGCGGTCCCACATAGCAGCTCCGTATGGACCTCACACTCCCTGCTCAGGCTGTGGCCAGGAATGACCTCCAACTGCATCTCACTGACCCCAACACCCTCCCCTCTGCACCTCCTCAAACTCTGCTTACTGTGCTCAACTTCCCTTCTATTCCTGTATGACTCAAGTCTCCCCTGGTTTTGCACTGGATCCTTCACTGGTGTTTCCATCATGGTGACCACAAGGTCTGCATCGTTTAATGAATGTCCCTCTTTCACACAGGACACCTGATGCTCTAAAAGTTAGAGAACCCAACACATTGTATCTCCAGCATACGCCCCAGTACTGCTGATACGTCTGCTTTTGTGTAAAAAATCCTCTTTCATTTGACAAGAGAAACGTATAGCTCACTATATTACAGGGACATGACACTGCCCATTGTATGTATGTCCTGAGAAACTTGAGATATGCTACGGTGTCCTCAGGCAGTTTGTAGTTGGATTGCCAAGACTCACAACCATCTCTACATCATTGCCACAAAGTCAATCATGAAGAAGATGAATATACTTTACCAGCCACTCATCCAGTTCAGGTCATCTTAACAAATAGAGTAGGTGGAGGAGGGGGATGTGGCCTATAGCCCATGACTGGAGGTGAAGGGTGGTCCACAGGGTACAGCCTGCAAGGCAATCCTGGGAAAGGACCAGGACTCTTGCATACAAAATAGCCTGCGGAAAAGAAATGAGAGGTATGTTCATAGGACAGAACCGAGCACCAACACCAGCAAAAAGCGGAAACCCAAAGCAGCAGTGCTCATATCCTACTAGCTTCCCCACCACCAGGTTCCAAGAGGGCAGCATCAGTGCCAAAATCTCTACCCATACTTTGGGTTCCACTTACAGCTTTGGGGTGGGAAGAGGATGTGATTGGGGTAAACTAATGTCCCCACGTGTCTGGAAACATAGAAACAGCAAGCGTCCTTTTCCTAGAAGATTTATAGGCTGAATACTAAATTAACAAAGTAGCATATTCCAGATAGGAAGTCAACTATGTCCAGGATCACACTCCACCCTTCATCCCCTCCACCACAGAGGCTGTTTATTGTGTATGTGAAGAACTACAGAATGAGAAGGAATGACAAAGCCAGTGTCCACACATGGAATCATAGTCCTCGTGGCTCAAAGTTCTGCCTCTAAGCCCCTGCCTGTGTCCAAACTACTGTCCCGACAATGGGATCTCCTCCTCTCTGGAAGTGCTATCCATGGGCACAGTGAGGGCCTGTAGAGGACCTGGGAAAGCATGCTCTTAGAGAAACAGGTAGCCTATACATGTTAGTTGGGTTCAGCTAATTTATTTGAATTCAGAGGTACTTCTCAGCTTAAGTGCAGTACACTTTGCAGGGTAATTGTGTCCTCTGGAAAAATGAGCGGAAATTCTAAAAGACAAAATTAACACAAATGCACTTTGATGTCTGGTGTAAGTTTCCATGTTTTAGCTGTACCTGTGACACAGGACACGAGAGAATGTGCTCATGTGAACACAAGTGAAGGACACCGTGGGGACTTGACACACAGGTAATTTTGGATTTTTTCTCTTCACAACTTAAGTTTCAGTGCATGTTTTCTATGGCAAATATGCCACCTCTTATAGTTCAGATATTTGTGCCCAGGGCACACCTGAAGGGACTCTGGACAGCATGTTTACCAAAATGCTGATGGGTATGAAATTGACTTTGTCTAAGACCATTGTAAATGACACATACAAAAATATAAGTTGGAGTGAAGGCAGTTTGCATTTTCAAATTGTAAGGATACCCACAGATTTTTCTGAGCACGTTAAAACCCTCAATAGAAGGAAACAGGAGAGGAAGAAACAGCAAGAGCAATGATTCCACATTGAGGAGATCCACAAAGAATGAGGCAAGGTAGGAGACTTCCAAGTGGAGTGTGGTGTCATCCTCCTTGATTTATTCCAGGAACACATTGGAAAAGCCCTATGGTTCTCACCCTTAAGCACGCTTAGCTTCTAAAGTTACCACAAAGAGATGCCAGCTGGAAAATAGGGAATCCCATAGACTCGGTGGTAAAGGTTTTGCATTTGGGAAAAAAAAACAAAAACAGCAGACAGGCCATACTTCACACAAACCAGAGACAATGGCAGGAGAGTGTCCTGTACAGAAAGATGTGGCTGTCCGTAAAGACTTAGAACTGAAAATGGCCACAGTATTTACTTTGTGCTTCTTGGTAGTTTTGGCAGAGCCAGTGTCGATGTCATTCTTGGTTGTGACACCTACTTCTGGACCTGCAGAAAGCTCTAGAAGAGATGGAGGTTTATTCTGACTTGAGTAGACTGTTTGGAGGTCAAAAACAAAACAAAAAACCCTCCCCTCATACTTCCGTCAACTTAAACTCTTTGTCCCAGTGAGATCCCAAATTACATGCACAGGGTGTCCCACATGCCTCCGGTGATACCCAAAAAGAACTTGAAGAACCATCCCTTATAACTTGATGAAGACTCCTAAAAGCCCTGATTCAGATGTATTCATCACTCATAGAACAACTATGGATGGCTGTGAGCACAACTAGATGGACGTACGTTACATTGTGCCTCATGCCTCACAGATCCCAGCAAGTGGACTGTGTACAGGGCATTTCTGCTGAAGCGCTATGTCTGCTTTTCTGCATACGGCCCCATTCCTTTTCCACAAGAGATGCCTGTACCAACCCATGGTGGGGGAAAGGACAAAGATGAGATCCTGAGCAACTTGAGGAATATGGTAATGGCAGCAGACACATTCCCCTTGCATCACAATGGTCTGTGGTACCGCCTCTGCACCTTGGCCCAAGACCTAACAGCAACAAAATAAGGTGAGTGTGTTTTAGAGTCAAATCCTAGTGCTTAGATCATCTTACCAAGTGTTGCAGGTGGAGGGGTTCCGGGTGGCCTCAGGGCCACTAAGGTTCAGGAGGTGGACGTGCCTAATAGTCCATGGGGGCGGGGCATGTCTAGGGTAGGGCATGCAGAATCATCCAGTTAACGGAGGAGGTCCCCAGGATCCAGACCTCCCTGCAGAACAGAAGTGACAGCTACATCCATATGCCAGACAAGAGAACAAATACCAAAAGCAGCTGTAACCCAGAGAAGAAGGTGTCAGCACCTGCCACCTCTCTACCACCAGGATCCAAGAGAGTAGCATCAGTACCTGAAAAGTCTGTCCCTGCCACTGGATACCACCTACAGCTTGGGGTAGTAGATGCAAGAGGTTAACCTATTGCCACCACACATCATTGCCCATGTCTGCGGAAGTAAAATGGCAAGGGTCCTGTCCTAGAGGGTTAACAGAAGTAATTACAGATTAATGAAGTAGCATTCTCCCGACAGGCAGCCATCGATGTCCAGGTTCACCCTGCATCCCTCCTCTACGGCGACTCCAGATGCTCTGCTTTTGCTATATTAAGAACACACACACACAAAAAAATGATTGGGAATAAACGACTCATATTCTGCTCATGGAATCACAGCCACTCCTGGCAAAACGTTCTGCAGCCGGACCCTCACTGTGCCTCCTCTGGTCCTCTCCCTGAGAAAGGAGTCTTCCTTCTTGAAGTGTTGTCAAAGGCCTCGGAGACCTCTGGGGAGTGGAGGATGCCTGGAATCTTGCAGGGGAATGAGAGTCTTCTGTGAAGAACGAGTTACTTGTGGTGAATGTCTACAAAGTTCAGATGTGTTCTTCTTAATTCATAGGGAATTCTGACTTTAAGCATACTAAAGGACACAGAGTAGTTATGTGCAACGGAAAAAAAGAGGGAGAAATTCACATAACAGATTTCATGCAAGTGTTTTGGTATAAAACTGGTATGTGTCATGAGATTATATCAGCTCTAACAGTGACTGGGGACACAACCAGAAACTGCTCATAGAAACACAACTGAAGGACACAGTGTTCAAATTGTTTTTTACCTAAGGTATAGCTGGAGGATTCCAGACAAGTCATTTACCAACAAAGACAGAAAGGTGATGACATTGGCTTTCTCTATGACCACTCTAAATGGCACAGGGCACATAATAAAAAGTTGGAGTCATGATGTCGTTTCTAACAGGTTCATCTCCTAGCCAGAATCAAGAAAGGAAGACACAGCAGCCACACTGTTCCCACAGAGGTGAGGTCTGGAAGGGATCACCCAGGCCGGGAGACCTCTGTTTGGAGTGTGCAGTCATCCTCCTCTCATTATTTCCTGAAACTCATGGAAAAACCTTAAGGTACTCAGTCTCTAAGCGCTTTTGGCTTCTAAACTTACCACAGAAAGCTGACAGACTAAAAATTGAGAAGCCTGTGGGCTCCTGGGTTATGAGTGTGCATTTGGAAAAGAAAGAACAAACAGACATATCACACAACACGCAAAATGAGACAAGGCCGGGGGAGCATGCTGTACATAAAGATGAGGGTTTCCCAAAAGAGTTACAACTGAGAATGGCCCTGGCATTTACCTTGTCCTTGTATGCATTCTTGGTACAGTCAGAGCCGCTGTAACCCACAAAGGTTTCAGCAGTTTCTCGATCTACTAAAGACCCTAGAAGGGACAGAGGTTTATTCTGCTTTTAGAGGACTGTGCGGAATGAAAACAATCCCTCAACTCATTCCTCGAATATCTTAAACTTTTCCCTATGGTCAGGTCCCCAAGGATAAGGGGGAGAACCATCCCCTCACCTTGATAAAGACCTCATGGTGCCCTAGTTCATGTTGTTTCATAATTAATCACATAACTGTGGACAGGCCAGGCAAACTAGCAATTTAGAATTCACCAGTAAAACAGTTTTCTCAGTATACATCATGGGAAATCACGATTCCATTACAGATCAAGAATTAATCTGAGGATGCTTGGATTCAGCATCCAACTCTTAATTTTGGCTCAGGTCACGATCTCACAGCTTGTGAATTCAAGCCCAGCATTGGGTTCCTCACTGACAGTGTGGTGCCTGCTTGGCATTCTGTCTATGCGTCTCTCAAAATAAATAAAATTAACAAAAAAGAATAACATTGAGAATACTGGTTTGGTGTATATCCTCAATGAGTCCTCAAGAAGGGTGCATTTCTTCAGGCTTCAGGCAAATTGTTCAATCTCCCAGCTTATCTACAAGCTGCCTTCCACATGAGAGCAGTTAGTATATAAGGAAAGACTAATTTGACACTATCGAGAAAAGGAAAACTGTCAGAAGTTAGCAGTGAAGCTGCAGAGTTGCACTGATACCATCAGAGGACTAAGCTAAGCTTTATGGAACTTGAAATGAGGAATGTAGGGCTACAGTTCCCAAAACAAACAAAAAGAAAGACTGTTAAAACTAGTGAATAAATGACCTTCTCCTCAAATAAACTAAAGTCTTCGTATTGTGTCCGGGTGGGAAGAAAGTTTCCAGGCTCTTCAGACACCGGGATGTTAGAGGAGGTGGGAGGGTCACCGTCAGAGGAGGGGCATGAGCTCCACCAGTCACAGGGACAAGTGCCTCACTGTCTGCGGCAGCAGAGGAGAACACCCTTCTGTCACCCCTTCAGACCACCTGCCGTCCTTACTGCTTGTGATTCTTTCCAGACCACACGATGATCACACACAGGAACAGGCTGCACAGCAGAAATTAGACTGTGGCACATCACAACGTGCTCCTTACCTCTCCGTGGAGGGTTCTTGCAGTGATTGGTTTCTGCCTCATGTATCCCTCAGGCAGCCTCTTTGCTTCCATCCCATCCAGTCTTGGATACAGAAAAATAATGGACTTCTATAAGAGTTGCAACACTGCGTCGTCTACTAGACAACAAACAGTGCAGGCGTCATCCCTGGAAACACCCATAAAAACGCAAGTCAAATGACCACACCTGTATTTCAAGTAAGCGACCTCCCTGCCCTGCTCCGCCATCTCCCTGTCCCAGATCTGAGTCTTGATCTGGGGGAGAAAAAACACATCCACCTTCAGTCGGAAGGTGGTGCCACACTGTGCACCAAAGAAAGAGGAGGAAACAAGAAAACACTTACCTAGTTGTCCTGAGCATTCTTCTCATGAACTGCAAGCTGAAAAAGCCAACAATGAAAAGCCCGTGGTCAGGGATTCCAAGGGCCACTACACTCACCCGCGTGAGGTGCTAAGGGTTCAGTATGTCAGGCAGAACTCAGGTTACCTGGTATCTAAAGGGGAGCTCTGCCTGCTGCAGCTGTTCCCGTGTTTGTTCAATTTGTTGCCTGTGAGTTACAATTGCTCTTGTCAGATAAGGCCCGATATTGGGTATGATTTTAAATAAGCTGCCCACGTTCCCAACAACCTCATATTTGTCCCAGGATACAATTTATTCTTACACATGAAACACTTTGCACATGATTATCAATGACCAGTAGGATCAAAGCTATTGTTACATCTTTTCCTTACTCATTATTCCATGCCTGTAGGGTTCAGAGTTCATAGAATTCCTTCCCATTTTCAATCTTTCTCTAACTCATCATGTGACAAGTGTCTTTTATCATAAAGATCTATTCTTCTATAACTTATATCCTCACCATGTTTCCCAGGGTTGCAAAGATGAGGGCCATGAAATGGCACTACCACGTTGATGGGTATGATTCATTGTATGACACACTGCTTTCCTACATATGATGACAATTGACACCACCTCCGAGGAATGTTAGCATGGACAAAGTTTCCACACAGTCTGGCCACTACTTGAGATCTGCAAATGTTTAGAAACTTAATTGTTTTATTCTTTCTAAACTTACCTTTTTTATCTGTTAATACTCTATGCATATGTTGACTTTAAACACTGCACAAAGATTAAAAACCAAAAAATGAACAGCGGTTTCATGAGCTGCTGGTAATTACTAGCTGAACTCACTTGTACTTGTTTATTTCTTCTGTAGCTATTTTCTTTTTTTTCCTAATGTTTATTTTTGAGACAGAGAGAGAGTGAGCACATGCATGAGCGGGGGAGGGACAGAGAGAGATGTAACAGAATCTGAAACAGGCTCCAGGCTCTGATCTGTCAGCACAGAGCCTGACACGGGGCTCAAACTCCCGGACTGTGAAATTATGACCTGAGCTGAAGTTGGATGCTTAAATGACTGAGCCACCCAGGCGCCCCTTAAGTAGCTATTTTCAAATTTTACCTGCAGCTGCCAGCTGATTCTCCTTTGCCACCAGTTCACAGTGTCATTTTCAGCTTCCTATGATGGGAAAGATACATACACAGTCAGGAACAAGGTCCAGAGGTTCTCCCTTTTTACCTCCCAGCACTCTTGAAGTCCCATGCAAATATCCCTTCCCCCACTTCTCCCATAAATGCACAGACTGACAACCCAATCAGAGAAATGAAGTGAACACCCCATTTAAGTTCAAGAAAATTCAACTTCTGTCTGCTGCCACGTCTCTACTATTGGAACTGTCTTTCTAGTTCTCGTTTCCTCTCCTTTATCATAAAGTCATCAAATAACATTGTACTTTGTGCCTTCCCAGAGTTGGTCTTTTGTTTGAGATGGTGAAGACTCATTTCATCAGTGAGTGAAAAACCATATCTGACCAACTGTACCCATTAGGATGAAGCAGGGGATCATCACTAGTCTTATACCTCCGTGGGGAGCCCTGATTCTCAGTCCAAAAGTTGTACCATGACACAGGCAATCACCTGAAAGACGACCTTCCAGATTATGGTTTCACTAACATTGCAGCTCACTCCCAGACATCGCTAGAGTTCAGGACTGCAACCCCTGCCTCCACCTTCAAAAGGCCAATCTTAGAACAACATCATCTCCTGACGTACAACATGATATGAACTGTCACACAGTCTGGGATTACTTCCAGGAAAGAGATTTCAGGTGGAAAACTCTCAACTTCATGGAGCCAAATCTACTTTAACAAGACTCATTCCATTGATAATGAAGGCAGCAAAAGGCAATGCTTGGCAAGGCTGGGTTGCTGTGTTACCCTCAGACTATTTTCTTTGTGGTGTTGATTGAGATGGTTTCATCTTGACACTTGATGTACTCAAGAATCACATGCAAAATTGAAAATCTCTTAGAAAATGACACAAAAGCACTAGACAGAGAAAGGCACATGCATTTCCTTCTGGCCTCTCAGGCAGTCCTTCGGCAAATGCTCGCTGGAGTGGTTGTAATGTAGTGGCTCTGTTGTAAGGGGTTGAAGATAGAGAGGTGGTCAGGGTGCTGCACCCACTCACAGAAAGTGCTTACGAGTTAACAAAAACAAGATGCCAGTGAGACAGAGCAAGCCCTAACCCCAGCCCCAGCTGTGGGAAGGACAAATATAAGGTGAGTCTCCAGGGAAGAGAAGACTTCATTTTCCAACACGAGTGAGGGACTCTAAAGTCCCGCATCTCCTCCTGAGAACAAAAGGAAATACTGTACAAAGGAGGAAACATGTTACTGAATGCACCAAGTGTCTGACAACCCCACAAAGACACACAAGACCAAGATGGAGAAGAAGGAAGCCCAGGACAAAGCCAGCCTGGCAGTTGGACCCAAACTCCCTAGGACTCATCATTGAGGTGGGGGGCATACATTTGAATGGCAAAGAAGCTGAACAACTTTATGGGCACAGACTTAGAAGTAAACAAGTGTAGTTCAGGGGCGGCCAGCAAAGATGAGCCCTAGTGAAGCTGCGGGCTTTGGCCAAGACTCAGAAGAGTTACACTTAAAAAATCAGGGCACAGGAAACAACTTGACTTTCTTAGGGATTGGGCCTGCAGTGAGCAATCTCACTGGCAGAATGGATGCAGGGATCCAGTACTGCTGGTACCCCTACCCACTTTCCAGAAAGCAACTTCCATTGTTTCTGCAGCAAGATAATTCATTTTTTTTCCCCACACATTTTTGACCCATGTCTGGTCCTGAAGAAAAATGACCTAATTGCTGGGTGACAAAACAGTGTGATGCGATTGAAACCTGTAGGACAGTGTAGGTGGATCCAGAGTGGATCCAGGTATTAAAGTTATTAATGATGGTACCTTCCCTCTTCCACCCCCAAAACATGACACAATGTGTGGCAAGCACTTAGGACAGAAAGGAAAATGCAGGTTACATTACAGAAAGCAAGGTAGGAAGGGAAGGTCCAATACTACTGAATGCATTGGGCAAAAATACTCTGGACACAGTTCCAAAATAAATACAATTATCTCTACTGGCTGCCATCTTCTCCCATACAATCCGGTCCTTGTGACAGTTCTCACATGAACATCTTACTTTTCTAAATTTTTTTTAACGTTTATTCATTTTTTGATAGAGACAGAGTGCGAGTTGGGTAGGGCCAGAGGAAGATATAGAATCCAAAGCAAGCTCCAGGCTCTGAACTGTCAACACAGAGCCCGACATGGGGCTTGAACTCATGGACAGTGAGATCATGACCTGAGCCGAATTTGGACGTTCAACCGACTGAGCCACCCAAGCGCCCCCATGTTACTTTTTTGTAGGCATTTTTCTTTGTTCATAGAATTCTTCCAGGTTATGTGCTTTCTCCTTCAGCTGTTTGACTTTTGCTTCCTTTGTGGCTTTCACAGACCTCAATGCATCACACTTGTCTTCCAGGGCGTTTTTATTTTCTGGAAAAAAAAAAGGTGTTTTCTTGATAAACGTGCACATGACCTGAGTCTTGAGTTTGGTGAGACAGAAAAAAGGCAAGAACCACGAAGGCATGAAAGTATTCTTTCCCTTACCAATGCAAAGTCATTGCCATCATATGGGGATTTCTCCCCAACAGAAAATATAACTTCTAGTTGACAGTTATTGGACCTGAAGGCTCTTAGCTCTACATCCTTGAATTCAACATTTGCATCTTGTGGTTAAGACAGATATGAGGAAAGACTTTCACGGAAAACTGATCACACAACAATTTGTACCTCACACAGCAAGATCGTGCATTGCAATCAACAAACACCTTGAGGCATGAATATAACTAGAAGACAAAGATGATGGAAAATAGTTCATGTCTAACAACTCATGGCTTTCTTAGTGGTATACGTATGTATGTATGTATGTATGTATGTATGTATGCATGCATGTTTATCCCCCATTCATGTTGAAAATTTACTATTCAGCATTCAGAGAGAAAGAGACTATTGAGCACCTGGGTGGCTCAGTCAGTTGAGCATCAGATTCTTGATTTTGGGTCAGGTCATGATTGTAGGATCATGTGACCCAGACCTGTGTTGGGCTCCACACTGAGTGTGAATCCTGCTTAAGATTCTCTCTCTTTCCCTCTGCCCCTCTCCCCCACTTGCTGCCCCCTCACTAAAATTTAAAAAAAATCATAAAGCATAATTTAAACATATTTTTTAAAGGGAAAGGATTATACACTTTGGCTATCACCCTTTCTCTCTCAACTATATTTGGGTATTTTCTACATATCTTGGAGGGCAAAGTTGAATGATGTGATAATTACCTAGTTGTGAAAATAAAAGATAACTCCTAGTCCTTGAAATAGCAAATCTCATCTTGGCGGTCCTAGTAAAATTCCAACTCATTGGTCAGAAAGAGTTTTGGCTCCCAGAGGCCCATTGTCTATGTGGTAAATGGCAGGCAAATATGCTGTGCTCACTTCACCCAATGAACAAAAACCCTCCAAAGCCAAATTACGGTAAAACTCAGCAGCCAACTCTTAACCACTTCCTGATTCTTCACATTTCTTTCTCTCTCTCTGAGTTTGCAAGGTAGCAAGTGCACTTTGAATGGTGTCATTTAAAATTTCATTAAAGTGGGTGCCTGGGAGGCTCATTCAGTTAAGCATCTGACTTCAGCTCAGGTCGTCATCTCATGGTTTGTGAGTTTGAGCCCTGTGTCGGACTCTGTGCTGACAGCTCAGAGCCTGAGGCCTACTTTGGATTCTTTGTCTCCCTCTCTCTCTGCCCCTCCCCCGCTCATGCTGTGTCTCTCTCTCTAAAATAAGTAAACATAAATAATTTTATGTTTACTTGTACTCAACAAGTACAAAAAGATAGAGATCATACCGTGCACAGTTTCAGACCCCAATGCTATGAAACTCGAAATCAACCACCAGAAAAAATTTGGAAAGATAACAAATACTTGTAGAATAAAGAACATCCTACTGAACAATGAATAGTGGAATGCAAGCTGCTGCAGCCACTCTGGAAAACAGTACGGAGGCTCCTCAAAAACCTAAAAAGAGAACTATCCTACGACACAGCAATTGCAATACTAGGCATTTATCTAAGGGACACAGGTGTGCTGTTTTGAAGGGACACATGCACCCCCATGATTATAGCACCACTATCAACAATAGCCAAAGTATGGAAAAAGCCCAAATGTCCATCGCTGGATGAATGGATACAGACGTACATACACACACACACACACACACACACACACACACACACACGGTATGTATATGTGTGTGTGTGCGTGTGTGTGTGTATACACATACATACATACACACACCCTGGAATATTACTTAGCCATCAAAAAGAATAAAATCTTGCCATTTGAAACTACATGGATGGAGAGCCTCCTGGGACCTAACACTAACCGTAAACATAACCCTAACCATAACCCTCACCCTACACTTAACCCTATCTAGCACATGAAAAGTAAACCAGATCCACAGCCGCACATGTGCCCTCATTTCAGACCTCCATGGAATTAACAACATTGGTGTCGCTTCAGCCTTAGCAACTTCCCTGTACCGAACACTTACCCTAGCTAAGTGTCTATCCCCATGGAGACCCAATTCCAAAGTCTGACAACAGCACGCACACGGGTTCGAGAATCGGTGCAACAATACCCGGAATTGAACATGGAACATCACCACCATTTCTTTTGCAAGGTGTGATTGCAGCTGCACGACAGGATTCCTGAGGCCTATTCCGAGGGTGGCCCAAACATCTCTCTGGTCTTGGATCTTATGAACTGATACTGACCGGCACGCTCCCTTATGTACTCCACTCAGCCCTTCGGGGAGACAACTGCACTGTTGTGGGTTCAGTGCCTGGAGCCTCCTGGGACCTAAAACTAACGCTACCCATAACCCTAAACATAACCCTCAACTTACACCTAACCCTATCTCTAATTGAACCCTATACTTGACCCCCACCTTCTCTAGGGCCCTCAACACAGCCCTCGAGGGAGATCATTAGACTGGAGTCGCTTCAGCCCTGTCGACTTCCTTGGACTGAACCCTAACCCTAGCTAAGGCTTTCTCCCCATGGGGACGCAATTCTAAAATCTGACAACAGCACCCACAAGGATTCGAGAATCGGTGCAAAAATACTCAGCATGGAACAAGGAACATAACCATGTCATTTCAAAAGCACGACTGCCGTTGCACAAGAGGATTCCTGAGGCCTACCCGAAGGGTGGCCCATACATATGCCTGGCCTTGGAACCCAAAGACTAATCCTGACAGGCACCCTCCCTTGTGTCCTACACTCAGCCCTTCGGGGATACAATTGTTCTGCTGTGCGTTCAGTGCCTGGAGCTTGCTGGGTTAGGACCTAACCCTAACCCTAATCATAACCCTAATCGTAAACTTCAACCTACACCTAACCCTATCTCTAACCCAAACACTACACTTGACCTGCACACTCGCATGGACTCTCAATTCAGCCCTCCAGCGAGATCACGAGACTGGAGTCTCTTCGGCCAGGGCCACACCGCTGGAACGAACTCTAACCCTAGCTCTGGCTCTGTATGCATTGGGACCCAATTCCAATGTCTGACAACAACTCTCACACTAGTTCAAGAACTGGTCCAGAAATAGTTGGCATGGAACTTGGAACATCACCATGTCACTTCCAAAGCGCGACTGCAGCTGAACGGGAGGAATCCTGAGGCCTACCCAAAGGGTGGCCCATACATTTGTTTGGTCTAGGAACCCAAATACGAAGACTGACGGGCACCCTCCCTTGTGTACTACACTCAGCTCTTCAGGTTGACACCTGCTCTGTTTGGGGTCAGTGTCTGGAGTCTCGTGGGACCTAAACGTAAACCTAACAGTACCCCTAACCATAAATATCACCCTACACCGAACCCTATCTATCTCATTAAGTCTACACCAGACCCACAGCTGCGCATGTGCCCTGACTTCAGAGCTCCATGGAATTCACAACACTGGAGTTGCTTTGGCCCTGGTGACATTCCTGGACCAAACCCTAAACCTATATAAGTGTCTCTCCCATGGGGAAACAAGTCCAAAATCTGACAATAGCACACACAAGGTTCGAAAACAGGTGTAGAAATACTTGGCATGGAATATATATCATCACCATATTATTTCCAAACCATAACCCTAACTGTACCCCTAACAATTACCCTCACCCTACACCTACCCCTATATCTAACCCTACCCTACATTGAACCACACCCTCGCATGTGCCCTCAATTCAGTCCTCGAGGGAGATCACGAAAATGGAGTTGCTTCAGGACTGGCAACTTCCCTGGACCAAACCCTAATGCTAGCTAAGGCTCGGGGACCCAATTCCAAAGTCTGACAACAGTACACAAATGGGCTCGAGAATCAGTGCAGAAATACTTGGCATGGAACGTGGAACATCACCATGTCATTTCCAAAGCGCGACTGCAGCTGCACGAGAAGCTTCCTGAGTCCTACACGAAGGGTGACACATACATTTCTCTGGCTTTGGAAAACAAAGGCTAATCCTGACCGGCACCCTCCCTTGTGTACTCCACTCAGCCCCTCGGGTTAACACCAGCTCTGCTATGGGATCAGTGTCTGGTGTCTTCTGGGACCTAAAACTAACCCTAATCCTAAACATAATCCTTACCCTACACCTAACCCTATCAACCTCAATAAGCTACACCAGACCCATAGCCACGCACGTACCCTCACTTCAGCCCCCCATGGAATTCACAAAACTGCTATGGCTTCTGCCATGGTGACGCCCCTGGACCGAAACCTAACCCTAACTGAGGCTCTGTTCCCATGGGGACCCAATTCCAAAGTCTGACAAGAGCACGCACATAGGTTCGAGTATCAGTGCAGAAATACTTGACATGGAACGTGGAACATCACTATGTCATTTTCAAGGTGGAACTGCAGCTGAACGAGAGGATTCCTGAGGCCTATATGAAGCTTGCCCAATATTTGTTTGGCATTGGAAACCAAAGACTAATCCTGACTGACACCTTCCTTTGTGTACTCCACCCAGCCCATCGGGGAGACAACTGCTCTGCGGTGGGGTCAGTGCCTAGAGACTCCTGGAACCTAACCCTAGCCCTAACGTAACCCTAACCATAACCCTCACCCTACACCTAACCCTAACATTAACCCAAATCCTACACTTGACCCGAACTGTCCCATGGGCCCTCAATTCAGTCTTCGAGGGAGATCACGAAACTGGAGTCGATTCGCTCCTGCTGACTTCCCTGGACCTAACGCAAACCCTAGGTAAGGCTCTCTGCCCGTCGGGACCCAATTCCAAGTCTGACAACAGCATGCACACGGTTTCAAGAATCTGTACAGAAATACTCGACATGGACTGTGGAACATCACTATCTCATTTCAAAAGCGCCACTGCAGCTGCATGAGACGAATCCTGAGGCCTACCCGAATGGTGACTCTTACATTTGTCTGGCCTTGGAACCCAAAGACTAGACCTGACTGACACCCTCCCTTGGGGACACCACTCACCCCTTTGTGGAGATAACACCACTGTTGTGGGTTCAGTGCCTAGAGCCTCCTGAGACCTGACCCTAACCCTAATCATAACCCGAACCATAACCTTCACCCTACACCTAACCCTATCTAGCACACTAACTCTAAACCAGATTCACAGCCGCGCATGTGCCCTCACTTCAGCGCTCCATGGAATCCAAAACACTGGTGTCACTTGGGACTTGGCGACTTCCCTATACTGAACCCTGACCCTAGCTAATTGTCTATCCCCATGGGGACTCATTTACAAAGTCTGACATCAGCACATACATGGGATCGAGAATCGGTGCATAAATACTAGGCATGAAACATGGAACATCACCATTTCACATGCAAAGCATGACAGCAGCTGCACGAGAAGAATCCTGAGGCCTACCCGAAGGGTGGGCCATATGTTTGTCTGGCTCTGGACCCAAAGATTAATGCTAATGAAAACCCTCCCTTCTGTTCTGCACTCAGGCCTTCAGGAAGACAACTGTTTTGCTGTAGAGTCACTGCCTTCACTCACCTGGGACCTAACACTAACGGTGAACTGAAACATAACCCTCACCCTAAGCCTAACCATACCTAGCACACTAACTCTATAGCAGACTCACAGCCACACATCAGCCCTCCATTGAATTCACAACAGTGGTGTTGTTTCAGCCTGGCGACAACCCTAGATGGAACCATACTCTAGCTAAGGCTCTTACCCATGGACACCCAAAACCAAAGTCTGACAACACCACAAGACTGGGGTCCAGAAGCAGTGCAGGATCATTCCAGATAGAACCTTGAACCTCAGCATGTCATTTCTCAGGCCCGGCTGCAGCTTTCTGAAATGACTGCTGAGGCCTACACAACCAATGGCCCATACAGTTGTCTGGAATTGGAACGGAAATACTAAAAATGACTGGCATCCTCCCATGTGCCCTCAACTCAGCCCTTCGGGGAGACAACTGCACTGCTGTGGACTCAGTGCCAGGAGCTTCCTGGGACCTAACCCTACCCCTAACCAGAAACCTCAACTGAAACCTAATGCTACACTTGACCCGCACCGTCACATGGGCCCTCACTTCAGCCCTCGAGGGAGATCACGAGTCTTGAGTCACTTTGCATCTGGGGACATCCCTGGACCAAACCCTAACCCTAGCTAGGGCTCTCTCCCCATTGGGACCCACCAAAGTCTCACAACACCACGTGCTTGGGGTCCAGAATTGATGTAGGATCATTCAGCATAGAAACTGGAACATCACCAACTCATTTCCAAGGCCTGAGTACAGGTGCACAAGAGAATTCCTGAGTCCTAACTGACGAGTGATCCATAGAATTGTATGGCCTGGGACCCAAAGACTAATCCTGAGCGGCACCCTCCCTTGTGCCCTCAACTCAGCCTTTCAGGGAGACAACTGCACTGCTGTGGGTTCAGCGCAGGGAGAATCCTGGGACTTAACCCTAACCCTAACCCTAACCAGAACCCTCAACAGAAACCTAACCGTATCTCAAGCCGAAACCCATGACTCACACCGTTGCATGGACCCTGAATTCAGCCCTCAAGAAAGATCATGAGACTGGAGTCGCTTCGGCCCTGGGGTTGTCTCTGGACCGAACCTTATCCCTAGTTAAGGCTCTCTCCCCATAAGGACCCAATACCAAACTGACAACACCACGCGCCTATGGTCCAGAAGTGGTGCAGGATCACTCAGCATAGAATCTGGAACATCACCATGTCATTTCCAAGGCCTGGTGGCAGCTGTCCAAGAGTATTCCTGAGGCCTACCCGAACATTGGCCAACAGCGTTGTCTGGCCTTGAAATCCAAAGACTCATCCTGAGGGCACCCTCCCTTGTGCCCTCAATTCAGCCCTTCGGGGAGTCAACTGCACTGCTGTGGCTTCAGCACCTGGAGCCTGTTGGGACCTAACGCTAACCAGAACTCTCAACCAAAACCTAACCCTATCTCGAAAACTAACCCTACAGTTGAGCCGCACCGTCGCATGGGCCCTTACTTCAGCCCTCGAGGGAGATCAAAAGACTGGAGTGGCTTTGGCCCTGGCGACGTCCCTAGACTGAAATCTATCACAAGCTAACATTCTTTCTGAATGGGGACCCCATACCAAAGTCTGACAACACCAAGCGCCTGGGGTGCAGAAATGGTGCAGGATCACTCAACATATAATCTGGATCCTCACCATGTCGTTTCCAAAACCCGGCTGCAGCAATCTGAGAGGAATCCTGACGCCTACACAAGTGGCCCATAGAGATATCTGGCATAGGAACCCAAAGACTAATCCTGACTAGCACCCTCCCTTGAGCCCTCAACTCACCCCGTTGGGTAGACAACCACACTGCTGTAGGTTCAGTGCCCGGAGCCTCTTGGGACATAACCGTAACCCTAACCCCAACCAGAACCGCCAACCAAAACCTAACCCAGTCTCGAAACCTAACCGTACACTTGACCCTTACCATCACCCAGGCCTTCACTTCAGCCCTCGAGGAAGATCACGAGACGGGAGTGGCTTCAGCTCTGGTGACGTCCCTGGACCAAACCCTAAGCCTAGCTAAGGCTCTCTTCCCATGGAACCGAATACCAAAATCTGACAACACCAAGCGCCTGGGGTCCAGAAGCGGTACAGGATCACTCCACATAGAACCTGGGACATCACCATGTTGTTTCCAAGGTTGGGCTTCAGGTGCTCAAAAGTATTCCTGAGGCCTAACCAACCAGTGGCCCATAGAGTTGTCTGGCCTTGGAACCCAAAGACAAACCCTGACCGGCACCCTCCCTTGTGCCCTCAACTCAGCCCTTCGGGGAGACAAGTGCACTGCTATGTGTTTAGCGCCTTGAACGTCCTGGGAACAAACCCCGAACATTACTTCTAACCCTCATCAGAAACCTCAACTGAAACCGAACCTAACTAGACCCAAACCCTACAATTGCTCTGTATCGTCATATTGGCCCTCACTACAAACCTCGAGGGAGATGACGAGACTGGTTTTGCTTGGAGCTGGAAATGTCACTGGACAGAACCCTAACCCTAGATAAGGCTCTCTCGCTATTAGACCCAATAACAACGTATGACAACACCACATGCCTGGAGAACAAAAGCGGTGCAGCATAACTCCGCATAGGACATGTAACATACTATGTCCTTTTGAAGGACCGGTTGAAGCTCCAGAGAGATTTCCAGAGGCCTACCCGACTAGTGGCCCATACAGTTGTCTAGCCTTGGAACTCAAAGACTAATCCTAATCGGCACCATCCATTGTTCCTTCAAATTAGGCTTTCTGGGAAACAACTGCACTGCTCTGGTTTCAGCGCCTAGTGTCTCCTGGAACATAACCCTAAACCTATGCCTAAACCTAAACAGAACCCTCAACCGAATCCTAACACTATCTCAACCCTAACCCTACAGTTGAAAAGCATCGTCGCATGGGTCCTCAATTCAGTCCTAGAGGGAGATCACGAAACTAGAGTCGCTTAAGCCCTGGTGACATCCCTGTAACAAACCATAACCCTAGTTAAGGCTTTCTACCCATGCGGACCCAATAACAAAGTCTGACAACAACACGCCCTGGGGTCAGAAGTGGTGCAGGATCACTCAGCTTAGAACCTGGAACATCACCATGTCATTTCCAAAACCTGGTTGCAGCTGCCCGAGATTATTCCCTGAGGCCTACCAGACCACTCTCCCATACAGTTGTCTGTATTGAAACCAAAAGACTAATCCTGAAAGGCAAACGACCTACGAACCTCACCTCAGCCATTTGGGGACACAATTGCAATGCTGTGGTTCAGCCCCTGCAATGTCCAAGGGCTGAATCCTAACTACGAACCCTAATCCTAACACAAAACCAAACCCAAACCTAAATCCTAGCCCTAAATCCTATCCCTAACCCAAACCATGGCACTAACCTACCCTAACACCATCAGCAACAATAATACTAACCCAAAACCCTACACCCAAACGCTGAACCCTAGACCCCAAATCCTAACTATAACCATAAAATTAAACCCTAGACCTGAACATTAAACTCTAACCCTAATCCCTAAACCATAAATCCTACACACTAACCCTAAACCAAACACTGACCCTGACCATAACCCTAAAACCTAACCACTAACACGTAACCACGAAAACCTAAAACCTACCCCAAAACCTAAAACCTAAACTCTAAACAATAAAACCTAAATCCTAACCCCTATCCCCTGACCCTGACACTACCCTGACCGTGAACCTAACCCTGAAGCTAATGCTGATACTAACACTAACACCTAAGCCCTACCCTAACCATCACCCCAACCCTAGCCCCTAAACCCTAAACCTAACCTTCACCATAATTCTAACCCTTTAAATCTAACCATCTAATCTAACCCTAACCCTAAACCTAACCCTAACCCCGAACCGCTAACCCTAACCCCTAACCCTAACCCCATGGAAAGTCTTTCATCACCAGTCATGGGCTATGAACCACCCCCCCCATCCCCCGCCTCCTCTATTTAGGTAGATAAACTGAAGTGGTTAGGGATTTCTAAAGCATATTCATCTACTTCGTGAAACACTTTGTGAGAAAAATGTAGAGATGGTTGTTAGGGCTTGGCAATTCAACTGCAAAACTGCCTGAGGACTTTGTAACATATCTCAAGTTTCTCAGGACATATGTTCAATGGACTGTATCATTTCCCCGTAATGAGGTCAGCTTTAGGTTTCTCCTGTCAAAAAGAAAGAGGATTTTTACACAAAGACAGATGTATCGGGCGTACTGGTGCATATTTTACAGACACAATGTTTTGAGTTCTGTGAAGGATGAGATGCACCCCTAAGTGTAGGTGCCTTAGGTGTCCTGTGTGAAATGAGGCACATGCATTATATGACACAGACCTTGTGGTCACCATAATGGAAGCACCAGTGAAGGAGTGGGGGAAACTTGAATCACACAGGAATAGAAATTTGAGAAATTAGAGGACAGTAAGCAGAGTTTGAGGAAGTGCAGAGGGGAGGGTACTGGGTTCAGTGAGATGCAGTTGCAGGCCATTCCTGACCACAGCCTGAGCAGGGAGCATGAGTTCCACACGGAGCTACTATGTGGGATCACTCTCAGTGCACAATGCAAGGTTCCTCTCCAAAATGTCATATTTGTCAAAGTGCACCCAGGTGATCATCTAAAAAGGTTGTTGTCTCCCTGCGTTGTCTGAAGGTTCTGGATATTTATGGGTGAAAAAATGCCCTGGATATATAGGAAATTTAACTTGGTCTTAAGGAAATGCTTGTCTGCCTAAGTTCATATCCTTCAGTGAGACTAAAAGTGAAGACAGGATCTAGATCAGCTGAGTGTCTGCATTGGCCTTTAGCCTGGGTAGACCTACAATTCAGGGATGCCGAGATGCCACCCCTGCTGGACCCCTGACATAACCTGACTATGGCATTGCATCTATCTCCTTAAACTTCTATCACAATATCCCGAGGGTTTCCCTGTGTTCCTGCTATCTCAGCCAGAACACCAATTCTCAGTGGGACCTACACAGAGCCTGAGATGGGTTATCTGTGAAAGAGGGGTAATATTTGTTTCTAAGGACATAATGAAAAGAAGACATTGAATACAGAATGCATCTGCAAAATGTCTGGGAAATATCCACTCACTCTTCTCACAGTTTCAATTAAGATATCTCCACACAAATGATCATCAAAAAAATATGGTCACAGAAGTTCATTAAACCAGATGGTTAACGCCTCTGCCCAGGGATTGGGGATTGCCACTTTAAAGAAGACAACGGCACACTTATTCTATTAAGATTCAGGCCCTACAGGACAAAGAAAGAAAAAAGATAATTACGAGAATGTGTATATCAGAGTTCTACATCTGAGATCTGAAGACAATCATATTCCATTACATATAGACTCGCAGATGCATCCACACACTAAAATGTTCATCTGAGGCCACAGATTAAGTACCGAAGAGGGAATGCATGTAGCAAAACATAAGACCATAGGGAAATAACCCCAAATCTCGTAAATCTCACTGCCTTATACGACAACGATTTTGAAATTTGACTAGGACTGTGTCAGGTGACAGAGTATGGTGATTATATATCTTAAAAATGTGTCAGATCTGCCCGCATGCTTTCTCTGCTCACCCTGCGCTCTCCACTTTGTTTTTCTTAGTATCCCTTAATAGTACTTTCACTGTTCTGTCTCTGTTTCAGTGTTTGCTTCTAGGAGGACCTACTCTCACCCCCCATCGAATGCACACAGTGCGGTTCCTATACACACAGGTAACAAACTAGCAGAAATTGCAGTGATGGAGGATAGTAGCAAGATTGCCCTTTTTGCAGAGGAGCCCGAGAGAGTTTTCTGGGTTGATGGTAACTTCCTATATCTAGATGCATGGGGTGCTTGTGTTCATTTATTTTAGAAATATTCACTGACTCCTGTCTTGGGGTCAGATAGACAGGTACATGACCCTAGCATATGGCTGATTTGTAATGGTGGGTAAGGATCAGGGACCAACAGTGACTGTGGGAGATGAGTGAGGAGGCCACACATGGAGTCAGATCCTCCCTCAGGATGCCATGTCTCCACGGACAGCAACCTTGTGCAGGAGGGCTCTGAGGATCACATATTTCTTGATCAGTCCTGTGAAATGCATAATCCTACTCCAGATTTCTCACTGAGGGATGGACAGGGCAGAGGCCAGCAGCTGGAGGACACCCTGATCATGGCTGGAGTGGAAGAGTGGGCCTGGGAGATTGAGTCAGAGAAAGGGAAAGGCAGAAGATAGTGGCAAGGATTTTGAGATATAAAGGGAAGAGGAGAGAAGGCAATGTTTTCTACTGACTTCACCCACATTTCTGTGTGAACAAAAGGAGATTCTTGTCTCGCAGGGAAGGGAAGAGGGCAGGCAAAAAGACAGGGTGACATTCTCAGCTCAAGTGCTCAGGATATCTGCCTTGCTCTTGAATACATATCACAGGAAGCCTGTGCCTTCTGTCATAAGTGGAACTGCAGCTCATACCATTTAGTGAAAATTAAAGAGATGATGAAGACCTCATCATTAAAGTATTGCAACGAGAGTATGTGAACATACAGAGAAATACAATAGAAGCAAAAGTCCAAAGGTAAACCGACTGCAAAACTTATGGGAACATAGACTATTGGAAAAAGAGATACCCCAATGCCAGCTTTCAGACACCTGGGCAATATGTGAAAACATGGGGGAAAAAAAGTAGTCCTTACTTCAAAAGCAACATTAGCATTAGACACAAAGGGATCATGATGGAAGGTTTAGGGAGAAACCATATGATTTCATGGTGCTGTACCCATGGTCCTGTACCCTCAATCTCATCAAAGTATACCCTTTAACTTGAGGTTTGTTATATGTAATTGTACCTCATTAAAGAGAGTTTCAAAACATAAAATAATAGAAGCAAATGTGGGAAATTTCCTTTCCAATCCTGAAGTGCATGTGTGATATGAGTCTGTCTTCCCATGTCTCAAAAATCCAAAATAATAAGACATTAAAAAAATTAATAATAGCAAAGTAAGAGGACCTTGAGCTCACCCTGTCCCATGTTTTCAACTGCATAACTTCCACATCCAAGTCCATGAACCAAAGAGCGATCCAAAGACTGGCAGAACAAACTCCACACCGAAGTAGAGAGAAGCTGCATCAGAAAGGTTAGGAATGTCAGAAAGGTGGAGACCATCTGCCTGCAGAAGGGGCAGAAAAAGTGTGCCCCACACCAGGGAGGTCATAGGGGGAAGACTAATCTCCATAACAATGGGCATTAAAACTTAGAGGGGCTGAATGCCTTTGTGTTCAGATCCAGGAGCTTTGGAGGTCAGCTGACCCAGCACTGGGAGATCCAGGAGGATGAGTGATAGCCAGATCCCTGCATGTGTAGAGAGGCAATGTAAACATGGAATTTTGCACAATGCCGAGGGAACAGGAGACAGATGTATTCATGCTGATTCTGGAGTGTGTTGGAGGACTTCTCCAACAATGAGGGAGCTCACAGGCACCACTCCTCTCCCCTAGCCTCCCAGAATAAGCATAGAAGCACTCACAAGAGGGTGAGGCTGCACAGACACTTGCTAACTAACCCATTAGCAGTGCGCCAGTCCCAAGGGTTCACTAGGGGACTCACCAAACCAAGCCTGCTGGTCTCAGGCCAAACATTTTTCAAACCACAAGGGCACCCTGTCTGACAAGCTGCATGCATAGCTGCCACAACATGCTGTGCACATCTGCACCTCACCCAGCTATAGATATACAGGCACCCTCATCTGTCTCACTAAGCCACATGTCCCCAGGCACAGACATGCTCTGTGCATATCCTCAAGCCCCTAGCTTCCACCACTGGGCCACACACCCCAGCCACCAAAGGACATCGGGAAATCTGGCATAGGACTTGTAGCCCTGTGAAATTTTGCTAACACTCCTGCCCTGTGCCCAAGTTATCCAGCGGGCGTACCACCCCACAGCTGGCCTGCCTGGGTCCCACAAACACCACTGAGACGAAGCACAGCCCACAACAGCACGCAATCAGTGCAGACACCTGCACTAAAAGGAAAAGTAACCCAGACACAACAGCAGGCTGTGAACAGTACCCATACGATAGCCTCCTGAAGGTCCAGGTCCTATAAACAGAGATGTGCACTGCTGAGTTCTCCAGGACCTCTTCTTCATAATGTTATTAGTTTCAAGAGCAGAAGGTACAGCTGACTTTCTTAACACAGAGAGATAGAGACAGAGAGACAGACAAAATGGACACACAGAGATGTTTTTCCACAGTGAAAGACCTAGTCAAAGTCACAGCCAGAGATATAAGCCAAAGAGATGTAGGTAACATACCTGATACAGATTTGAAAGCAATGATCATAAGGATACTCATTAGAGTTGTGAAATGAGTAGAAGAGTGAGACCCCTGACTAGAGATAAGAAATAGTACAGTAGACATTGAGGACACAATAAAGGAGAGACACGCTTGCTGGAACTAACAGAGGGACAGAAGAAGCAGGGGAGCAAACCAGTGACCTCGAAGACTGAGTGATAGAAATTAATCACACTGAACCAAAGAGAGAGAACAGAATTCTGCAATGTGAGATGAGACTAAGGGAACTCAGTGACTACAGCAAAGATAACAATATTGATATTGTAGGAGTCTCAGAAGAAAGAGAAAAGGGGGCAGAAAATTTATTTGTGGAAACAATAGCTGAAAAATGTCCTAATTGGGGGAGGAAACAAACATCCATATCCGGGAGGCTAGAGAATTCACATCGAAATGAACAAAATCAGGCCAACATCCAGACATATTGTAAGCAAACTTGCAAATTACAGTGACAATAAAGAAAAACTCTTAAATGCAGCAACACAAAGAGACCTTCACTTAGAAGGGAAGACCCATAAGGCTAACTACCAGATTTCTGAACAGATACTTGGCAGGCTAGAAGCAAGTGACATCACATATTCAAAGTGCCGAATGGAAAAATCAGCAGCCAAGAATACTCTATCCAGCAAGTCTATCATTCAGAATGGAAGGAGACACAGACTTTCCCAAAGAAAAACTAAAGGTGTTTGTACCACTAAACCAGTCCTGCAAGAAATCTGAAGAGGGACTCTTTGAGTGGAAAGGAGAGACCAAAAGTGACACTATAGACGTAAAAGACACAAATCAAGTAAAACAAGAATATTTTTGTAAAAAATAGTTAAGGAACTCAGAGATATGGATTTGAAATATAATAACATTTACCAAAAACCTAGGGAGGAGAAAATAATGGGTTCCAAGGTAAATGACCATCACCTTAATACAAACTGCTAAACGCAGAAGAGGTTATATAAATAATCCAGCAGTAACCATATATCAGAAACCAGTCACAAATATGCTAAGAATAAAGATAAATAAATTAAAATACTTCACTAAAGAAAATAAGCAAAACATGAAAGACAGACAAGAAAGGATCGGAGAAAATCATTAGAAACCACAAGAAAACAGGTAATATAATGGCAATACATACATACATACATACATACATACATACATACATAGCAATCATTTCTTTGAAGGTAAATGGAATGAACGCTCCAATCTAGAGACATAGGGTGTAAGAACGGATGAAAAAAAAAAAAACTAGAGTAGCAATACTTGTATCAGAAAAAATACACTTAAAACAAAGTACATAACAAGAGACAGAGGAGGACGTTATATAACAGTAAAGGGTACAGTCCAAAAGGAGATATAAAAAATGTAAATATATCCCACAATTAAGTGGGATTTATTCCCAAGCTGCAAGGGTGGTTCAGTATTTGCAAATCAATCAATGTGATACAATATATCAACAGGAGAAAGGACAAGAACCATATGATCGGGGCACTGATCCTTTAGCAGTCCGACATCAGCTCAGGTCATGACCCCATGATTCGTTAGTTCAAGTCCCACATCGGACTCTGTGCTGAAAGCTCAGAGCCAAGAGCCTTCATCGAACTCTGTGTCTCCCACTCTCTTTCTGCCCCTTCCTTGCTCACACTTTGTGTCTCTCAAAATTAATAAATGTTAAAAGAAAAGAATCATACGATCATTTCAATACATGAAGAAAAAACATTTGACATACTACAACATCCATTCATGATTATAACCCCCTAAAGTAGGTTTACAGGGAACATACATCAATGCAATAAATGTTTTCTATGAAAACCCTGCAGGTATAATCAACCTTAATGGAGAAAATCTGAGAGTTTTCCTATAAGGTCAGGGAAAACACAAGGATGTTTACTCTTACCACTTTTAATAACCATAGCACTGGAAGTCCAAGCTACAGCCAGCAGATAAATCAAACAAAACAAAACGAAACAAAACAACATAAAGTAAATTAAAGTAAAAGAAAAGAAAAGAAAAAAAAGAAAAGAGAAAAGAAAAGAAAAGAAAAGAAAAGAAAAGAAAAGAGAAAAACTAATCCAAATCTGGAAGAAGTGAATCTTTCACACTTTGCAGATTACATGACACTATATATAGAAAACCCTAAAGAGTCCACACAATAACTGCTAGAAGTGATGAATGAATACAGCAATGTCACCGGATACAAAAATCATTGTACAGAAATCTGTTGCATTTCTAGACAATAACGAAGCAGTAGAGAGAGAAATTAAGAAAACAGTCCCATTTACAGTTGTACACCAAATAATAAGGTATCTATGAATAAATCTATCCAAGCTGGTGAGCGACCTATACTCTGAAAATTATAAAACAATGATGAAAGAAATACAAGATGACACGAAAAAATGGAAGGATATTCTATACTCATGGATCGGAAGTACAAATTTCATGGAAATGTCTATACTTCCCAAAGCAACTGACACAATTAATGCAATTGCCATCAAAATAGCAACAACATTTTTCATAGAACTAGAACGGTCCTAAAATTTGTACAGAACCACAAAAGACCCAAATCTTCAGAGTAAACAACCTTTATGTGAAGTGATAATTATGGATGGAACTATGCCTCTGGATCTTCTGCTCCAAAACACAGTAGTCAGCCTAAGCATTTGAACAAACGTTAGACATATCCCAATCAAGGATCATTCTACAAAATACATTCTACAAACGTACCCTCAAAACTTTGCAGATTAGGAAAAATATGGAAAAATCTAAAAATCGCCATGGCCAAGTGAAGCTGAAGGAGACAGGATGACTGTAATGTGCCAGCTGGGATGAGTCTGGGACAGAAGAGGTTAAAACTGAAGCAATATGAATACAAATATAAAGTAATTAATACTACCATATCTCTTTGGGATATTGATTGTGATCATGTATCAACTTAGAGGACATCAATAGTCAGAAAACACTCTGATGTATGTGGAGACTCAATAATATCTTCCCAATTTTTCTAGTAACTAGAAACCCACCATGATTGAAAAGATTATTAGTAATCATGGTTTTATTTTTTCAACACCTAATGTTATATGACTAGTTCTAGTATTAGTTACTAGTGATGGCCATGTACCTATTCTTGTTGTTCTTACTATTGTGTAATTTAAATAATAGCATTCATGGTACAGAAAACTGAATGCATGATATACACTTCATAGAAACATCCACTTTACATATTTTAAGATAATAACGTATGTATACACCACTGTATTATGTGGTATGTAAATTAAGTGTTTTTCGGATCTTGAATGAACATGTCATTAAATGGCTTTCCATAGAGGCGGTTATCCTAGATAATGAATGATACTCAGATTTTACAGGATGTACTTCACATCATGCCTGAAGAGTGTCCAAAAAAGAAAACATACGTACACACGGCCAGATGGATCATTGTGACTAGCTCACTTATTGTAAAGAATCCTTGCTTTAATATTTTCACGCATATTTTTAGCAGGAATACAAGAGAATGAAATATTTCCAAATCGAAGAGATGTTCAAAGGCTGGAAGAATGATAGGGTGTTCAAGGGGTTTCAGAAGGAAAATATGTGACCATGAAGTGGCAGTCACAGGCAAGCAGGTTTCTCTCGTCCACTCTGACAGGTTTTCATGAGGGGATGTCCATCACAGCATGTGATCTGCAAAAGGGTAAGACCCAGAAGTACCAGAGTGAAAGACACGCTTTAGGAAGAGGTGACTTGGAAAGGGTCCTTCTGTGGCTAAGTGATGGCTCAGAAACCTGGCTGGGTGTCCCTGGGTCAAAGATTTCAGGAGGCCAGCAGTAACCTAGACTCACAAATATCTTAGTAACATACATCAATGTAATTTAGAGTCACAAAAACCTTATAGCCACAGAGTTGATCTTCATCTATGATTAGGAGATGGTCACAGTTTTACAGGATATGATCATTGGGCCGGCAGTAGATGACTAAAATATTATTTAGGGCTATGATTTTAATAAAAAAATTGATGTGCAAAAATATGGGTTTGGAATGTAAAGAAAACTCACAGGACCATCATGGAGTTACTTATGTTAAGGCCTCATGTCACTAACACTAAATTCATTCCTGTAGGAATGTAACCTTTAACCAGTCAGGAATGAAATTCCTGGTCATTGCTGGAAATTTAACTGATAGACCCCTGCCATTTCTTCAGGGAGGAAATCTCACCTAAATAAGGTATTCCATGTCACTAAATTTGTTTTAAGTTTATTTATTTTGAGAGAGAGAGAGAGAGAGAGAGAGAGAGAGAGAGAGAGAGAGAGAGAAAGAAAGAGCACATGCAAGGGAGGGGCAGGAATAGAGGGAGAGAGAGAAGCCCATGACCACGAGGTCATGATCTGAGCCAGGATCAAGACTCGGACACTTAACCAAGCGATCCAGACCCCGAAAACGTGGAGTTTCAAAGGTTAGCAGGCTTGGCTGGGATACAGCCCTGAGGGCACTGGCCTAATCCTTGAGAGAAGACAGCAAACTACTTACAGGCAGATGGTATGGAAACAGTGACCTGTACATCGCCTGGTGCACACAGTGGGGCGATTATACACTCATCATGGAGAGCACCCCTGAGAGGCAGTGTTCATAACAAGGGGACTAAGGAGCTAGGACAGAGGAGGTGTGTGGGACCATTTTCCTCCTCTTCTCCACAGCATAAACACAGAGCCATCTGCTGGAAACAATGTCATCCCACACTGGCTGCCTAAGATGCTTACACCAACCCCACATTCCTGTGCTCTGGTGAGACTGGCCTTCTAGGTCAATCAGGCTTGCCTCAGTCCCAGTGGAGGTGTCCCCTTCCCCAGGAGACCAGCGGAAGCCCAGGACCATACCACCTCTCTTGACCAGACAGTTCTGCAGAGCTTCACTTCGAGTGGCAGTCATTTCAAGTCTCATTTAAGAAGCAGATCGGAGCTGACCTAGATAAAACTCAGCACATTCTGGCCAAGGACCATACATTGTCCATACAACTGGTCTGAAGGACAGTGCAGCCAGAACACAAAACAGTGTACGCAACACACACCACAGACACTCCCTGATGTGTCAGGCCCTGGACACTAGATGACCTCCATTTTATAAAGCCATTCATCTCACAGGAAGCTAACATAATGAGCTTTTGTAACACAGAGAAGGCAAATACTCAGCCAAAATGCCAAGAGAAGAGGAATGCATCCCAAATGAATGAACAAGATAAGGTCATGGCCAGAGAAATAGAAGGAACACTTCCAAACTCATTCTATGAGGCCAGCTTGGCCTTGAGTCCAAACTGGACAAAGATCCCACCAGAAAGGAAAACTACAGACCAATTTCCCTGATGAACCTGGATGCAAAAATTCTCAACAAAAAGTAACGAACCAGATCCAACAATACATACAAATAATTATTCACCAGAATGAATTGGATTTATTCCTGGCATGCACCACGAATTCAATATCTGCAAATCAACTGATGTGATATAGCACATTGATAAAAGAAAGGATAAAAACATATGATCCTCTCAATAGATGCAGAAAGAGCATTTGACACAATGCAGCTTCCTTACTTGATGAAAAAAAAAGCACTCATGAAAGGAAGGATAGAAAGATCTTGTCTGAATATCAGTATGTCCAGATACAAAAGTCCCACAACTAATATCATCTTCAATGAGGAAAAACTGAGAGCTTTCCCCCTAAGGTCAGGAACACGACTGGGATGTCCACTCTCACCACTGTTATTCCACAAACTGTTGGACACAAGGGAGGCTACCCGTCAGGATCCGTCTTTGGCTGACGAGGCCACACACGTGATTGGGCACCTGGTCGAGCAGGCCTCCGGAATCCTCTCGGCAGCTGCAGCCGGGCCTGGGAAACGACATGGTGAGCTTCCAGGTTCCATGCCGAGTCAGCCTGCACCTCTTCCGGACCCCAGGCACGTGGTGTTGTCACACGTTGGCATTGGGTCCTCTTGGGGAGAGAGCCTTAGCTAGGGTTAGGGTTCGGTCCAGGGACGTCGCCAGGGCCGAAGCGACTCCGGTCTCGTGATCTCACTCGAGGGCTGAAGTGAGGGCCCATGCAGCAAGGCGGCTCAAGTGCAGGCTTAGGGTTCGAGGCCGGCTTAGGTTTCGGTGGAGGGTCCCAGTTCGGTGTCGGGTTAGGGTTAGGGTTAGGTCCCAGGAGGCTCCAGGTGCCGAACCTACAGCAGGGCAGGGGTCTCCCCGAAGGGCTGAGTTGAGGACACAGGGGACGGTGCCGGTCAGTATCCGGGTTTGGCTGCAAGGCCACAGACGTCCATCAGCCCCTGTTGGAGGAGGCCTCCGGAATCCTCTCGCTCAGCTGCAGACAGGCGGGGAAACCACATGGTGAGCTTCCAGGTTCCATGCCGAGTCAGCCTGCACCGCTTCTGGACCCCAGGCCCGTGGTGTTGGCAGACGTTGGCATAGGGTCCCCATGGGGAGGGGGCCTGAGCTAGGGTTAGGGTTCGGTCCAGGGACGTCGCCAGGGCTGAATCGACTCCAGTCTCGTGATCTCCCTCGAGGGCTGAAGTGAGGGCCCATGCCAGAAGGCGGCTCACTTGCAGGGTTAGGGTTCGAGGCAGGCTCAGGTTGCGGTGGAGGGTCCCTGCTCGGGGTACGGTTAGGGTTAGGGTTAGGTCCCAGGAGGCTCCAGGAGCCGAAACCACAGCAGGGCAGGGGTCTCCCCGAAGGGCTGAGTTGAGGGCACAAGGGAGGCTGCCGGTCAGGATCCGTCTTTGGCTGCCAAGGCCGTACACGTGATTGGGCCCCTGGTCGAGGAGGCCTCCGGAATGCTCTCGGCAGCTGCAGCCGGGCCTGGGATTCGGCATGCTGAGCTTCCAGGTTCCATGCCGAGTCAGCCTGCACCTCTTCCGGACGCGAGGCGCCTGGTGTTGTCAGACGTTGGCATTGGGTCATCTTGGGGAGAGAGCCTTAGCTAGGGTTAGGGTTCAGTCCAGGGACGTCGCCAGGGCCGAAGCGACTCCGCTCCCGTGATCTCCCTCGAGGGCTGAAGTGAGGGCCCATGCAGCAAGGCGGCTCAAGTGCAGGCTTAGGGTTCGAGGCCGGCTTGGGTTTCGGTGGAGGGTCCCAGTTCGGTGTCGGGTTAGGGTTAGGGTTAGGTCCCAGGAGGCTCCAGGCGCCGAACCCACAGCAGGGCCGTGGTCTCCCCGAAGGGCTGAGTTGAGGGCACAAGGGGGGCTGCCGGTCAGGATCCGTCTTTGGCTGCCAAGGCCACACACGTGATTGGGCCCCTGGTCGAGGAGGCCTCCGGAATCCTGTCGGCAGCTGCAGCCGGTCCTGGGATTCGGCATGGTGAGCTTCCAGGTTCCATGCCGAGTCAGCCTGCACCTCTTCCGGACGCCAGGCGCGTGGTGTTGTCCGACGTTGGCATTGGGTCCTCTTGGGGAGAGAGCCTTAGCTAGGGTTAAGGTTCGGTCCAGGGACGTCGCCAGGGCCGAAGCGACTGCGGTCTCGTGATCTCCCTCGAGGGCTGAAGTGAGGGCCCATGCAGCAAGGCGGCTCAAGTGCAGGCTTAGGGTTCGAGGCCGGCTTAGGTTTCGGTGGAGGGTCCCAGTTCGGTGTCGGGTTAGGGTTAGGGTTAGGTCCCAGGAGGCTCCAGGCGCCGAACCCACCGCAGGGCAGTGGTCTCCCCGAAGGGCTGAGTTGAGGACACAAGGCACGGTGCCGATCAGGATCCGGCTTTGGCTGCCAAGGCCACAGACGTCCATCGGCCCCTGTTGGAGGAGGCCTCCGGAATCCTCTCGCTCAGCTGCAGACAGGCGGGGAAACCACATGGTGAGCTTCCAGGTTCCATGCCGAGTCAGCCTGCACCGCGTCTGGACCCCAGGCGCGTGGTGTTGTCAGACGTTGGCATTGGGTCCCCATGGGGAGGGAGCCTGAGCTAGGGTTAGCGTTCCGTCCAGGGACGTCGCCAGGGCCGAATCGACTCCAGTCTCGTGATCTCCCTCGAGGGCTGAAGTGAGGGCCCATGCCCGAAGGCGGCTCACTTGCAGGGTTAGGGTTCGAGGCAGGCTCAGGTTGCGGTGGAGGGTCCCTGTTCGGGGTACGGTTAGGGTTAGGGTTAGGTCCCAGGAGGCTCCAGGCGCCGAACCCACAGCAGGGCCGTGGTCTCCCCGAAGGGCTGAGTTGAGGGCACAAGGGGGGCTGCCGGTCAGGATCCGTCTTTGGCTGCCAAGGCCACACACGTGATTGGGCCCCTGGTCGAGGAGGCCTCCGGAATCCTGTCGGCAGCTGCAGCCGGGCCTGGGATTCGGCATGGTGAGCTTCCAGGTTCCATGCCGAGTCAGCCTGCACCTCTTCCGGACGCCAGGCGCGTGGTGTTGTCCGACGTTGCCATTGGGTCCTCTTGGGGAGAGAGCCTTAGCTAGGGTTAGGGTTCGGTCCAGGGACGTCGCCAGGGCCGAAGCGACTGCGGTCTCGTGATCTCCCTCGAGGGCTGAAGTGAGGGCCCATGCAGCAAGGCGGCTCAAGTGCAGGCTTAGGGTTCGAGGCCGGCTTAGGTTTCGGTGGAGGGTCCCAGTTCGGTGTCGGGTTAGGGTTAGGGTTAGGTCCCAGGAGGCTCCAGGCGCCGAACCCACCACAGGGCAGTGGTCTCCCCGAAGGGCTGAGTTGAGGACACAAGGCACGGTGCCGGTCAGGATCCGGCTTTGGCTGCCAAGGCCACAGACGTCCATCGGCCCCTGTTGGAGGAGGCCTCCGGAATCCTCTCGCTCAGCTGCAGACAGGCGGGGAAACCACATGGTGAGCTTCCAGGTTCCATGCCGAGTCAGCCTGCACCGCGTCTGGACCCCAGGCGCGTGGTGTTGTCAGACGTTGGCATTGGGTCCCCATGGGGAGGGAGCCTTAGCTAGGGTTAGGGTTCCGTCCAGGGACGTCGCCAGGGCCGAATCGACTCCAGTCTCGTGATCTCCCTCGAGGGCTGAAGTGAGGGCCCATGCCCGAAGGCGGCTCACTTGCAGGGTTAGGGTTCGAGGCAGGCTCAGGTTGCGGTGGAGGGTCCCTGTTCGGGGTACGGTTAGGGTTAGGGTTAGGTCCCAGGAGGCTCCAGGCGCCGAACCCACCGCAGGGCAGTGGTCTCCCCGAAGGGCTGAGTTGAGGGCACAAGGGGGGCTGCCGGTCAGGATCCGTCTTTGGCTGCCAAGGCCACACACGTGATTGGGCCCCTGGTCGAGGAGGCCTCCGGAATCCTCTCGGCAGCTGCAGCCGGGCCTGGGATTCGGCATGGTGAGCTTCCAGGTTCCATGCCGAGTCAGCCTGCACCTCTTCCGGACGCCAGGCGCCTGGTGTTGTCCGACGTTGGCATTGGGTCCTCTTGGGGAGAGAGCCTTAGCTAGGGTTAGGGTTCGGTCCAGGGACGTCGCCAGGGCCGAATCGACTCCAGTCTCGTGATCTCCCTCGAGGGCTGAAGTGATGGCCCATGCCCGAAGGCGGCTCACTTGCAGGGTTAGGGTTCGAGGCAGGCTCAGGTTGCGGTGGAGGGTCCCTGCTCGGGGTACGGTTAGGGTTAGGGTTAGGTCCCAGGAGGCTCCAGGCGCCGAACCCACCGCAGGGCAGTGGTCTCCCCGAAGGGCTGAGTTGAGGACACAAGGCACGGTGCCGGTCAGGATCCGGCTTTGGCTGCCAAGGCCACAGACGTCCATCGGCCCCTGTTGGAGGAGGCCTCCGGAATCCTCTCGCTCAGCTGCAGACAGGCTGGGAAACCACATGGTGAGCTTCCAGGTTCCATGCCGAGTCAGCCTGCACCGCTTCTGGAGCCCAGGCGCGTGGTGTGGGCAGACGTTGGCATTGGGTCCCCATGGGGAGGGAGCCTTAGCTAGGGTTAGGGTTCGGGCCAGGGACGTCGCCAGGGCTGAATCGACTCCAGTCTCGTGATCTCCCTCGAGGGCTGAAGTGAGGGCCCATGCCAGAAGGCGGCTCACTTGCAGGGTTAGGGTTCAAGGCAGGCTCAGGTTGCGGTGGAGGGTCCCTGCTCGGGGTACGGTTAGGGTTAGGGTTAGGTCCCAGGAGGCTCCAGGCGCCGAACCCAAAGCAGGGCAGGGGTCTCCCCGAAGGGCTGAGTTGAGGGCACAAGGGAGGCTGCCGGTCAGGATCCGTCTTTGGCTCCCAAGGCCACACACGTGATTGGGCCCCTGGTCGAGGAGGCCTCCGGAATCCTGTCGGCAGCTGCAGCCGGGCCTGGGAAGCCACATGGTGAGCTTCCAGGTTCCATGCCGAGTCAGCCTGCACCTCTTCCGGACCCCAGGCGCGTGGTGTTGTCAGACGATGGCATTGGGTCCTCTTGGGGAGAGAGCCTTAGCTAGGGTTAGGGTTCGGTCCAGGGACGTCGCCAGGGCCGAAGCGACTCCGGTCTCGTGATCTCCCTCGAGGGCTGAAGTGAGGGCCCATGCAGCAAGGCGGCTCAAGTGCAGGCTTAGGGTTCGAGGCCGGCTTAGGTTTCGGTGGAGGGTCCCAGTTCGGTGTCGGGTTAGGGTTAGGGTTAGGTCCCAGGAGGCTCCAGGCGCCGAACCCACCGCAGGGCAGTGGTCTCCCCGAAGGGCTGAGTTGAGGACACAAGGCACGGCGCCGATCAGGATCCGACTTTGGCTGCCAAGGCCACAGACGTCCATCGGCCCCTGTTGGAGGAGGCCTCCGGAATCCTCTCGCTCAGCTGCAGACAGGCGGGGAAACCACATGGTGAGCTTCCAGGTTCCATGCCGAGTCAGCCTGCACCGCGTCTGGACCCCAGGCACGTGGTGTTGTCAGACGATGGCATTGGGTCCCCATGGGGAGGGAGCCTGAGCTAGGGTTAGGGTTCGGTCCAGGGACGTCGCCAGGGCCGAATCGACTCCAGTCTCGTGATCTCCCTCGAGGGCTGAAGTGAGGGCCCATGCCCGAAGGCGGCTCACTTGCAGGGTTAGGGTTCGAGGCAGGCTCAGGTTGCGGTGGAGGGTCCCTGTTCGGGGTACGGTTAGGGTTAGGGTTAGGTCCCAGGAGGCTCCAGGCGCCGAACCCACAGCAGGGCCGTGGTCTCCCCGAAGGGCTGAGTTGAGGGCACAAGGGGGGCTGCCGGTCAGGATCCGTCTTTGGCTGCCAAGGCCACACACGTGATTGGGCCCCTGGTCGAGGAGGCCTCCGGAATCCTGTCGGCAGCTGCAGCCGGGCCTGGGATTCGGCATGGTGAGCTTCCAGGTTCCATGCCGAGTCAGCCTGCACCTCTTCCGGACGCCAGGCGCGTGGTGTTGTCCGACGTTGGCATTGGGTCCTCTTGGGGAGAGAGCCTTAGCTAGGGTTAGGGTTCGGTCCAGGGACGTCGCCAGGGCCGAAGCGACTGCGGTCTCGTGATCTCCCTCGAGGGCTGAAGTGAGGGCCCATGCAGCAAGGCGGCTCAAGTGCAGGCTTAGGGTTCGAGGCCGGCTTAGGTTTCGGTGGAGGGTCCCAGTTCGGTGTCGGGTTAGGGTTAGGGTTAGGTCCCAGGAGGCTCCAGGCGCCGAACCCACCGCAGGGCAGTGGTCTCCCCGAAGGGCTGAGTTGAGGACACAAGGCACGGTGCCGGTCAGGATCCGGCTTTGGCTGCCAAGGCCACAGACGTCCATCGGCCCCTGTTGGAGGAGGCCTCCGGAATCCTCTCGCTCAGCTGCAGACAGGCGGGGAAACCACATGGTGAGCTTCCAGGTTCCATGCCGAGTCAGCCTGCACCGCGTCTGGACCCCAGGCGCGTGGTGTTGTCAGACGTTGGCATTGGGTCCCCATGGGGAGGGAGCCTTAGCTAGGGTTAGGGTTCCGTCCAGGGACGTCGCCAGGGCCGAATCGACTCCAGTCTCGTGATCTCCCTCGAGGGCTGAAGTGAGGGCCCATGCCCGAAGGCGGCTCACTTGCAGGGTTAGGGTTCGAGGCAGGCTCAGGTTGCGGTGGAGGGTCCCTGCTCGGGGTACGGTTAGGGTTAGGGTTAGGTCCCAGGAGGCTCCAGGCGCCGAACCCACAGCAGGGCCGTGGTCTCCCCGAAGGGCTGAGTTGAGGGCACAAGGGGGGCTGCCGGTCAGGATCCGTCTTTGGCTGCCAAGGCCACACACGTGATTGGGCCCCTGGTCGAGGAGGCCTCCGGAATCCTCTCGGCAGCTGCAGCCGGGCCTGGGATTCGGCATGGTGAGCTTCCAGGTTCCATGCCGAGTCAGCCTGCACCTCTTCCGGACGCCAGGCGCTTGGTGTTGTCCGACGTTGGCATTGGGTCCTCTTGGGGAGAGAGACTTAGCTAGGGTTAGGGTTCGGTAAAGGGACGTTGCCAGGGCCGAAGCGACTCCGGTCTCGTGATCTCCCTCGAGGGCTGAAGTGAGGGCCCATGCAGCAAGGCGGCTCAATTGCAGGCTTAGGGTTCGAGGCCGGCTTAGGTTTCGGTGGAGGGTCCCAGTTCGGTGTCGGGTTAGGGTTAGGGTTAGGTCCCAGGAGGCTCCAGGCGCCGAACCCACTGCAGGGCAGTGGTCTCCCCGAAGGGCTGAGTTGAGGACACAAGGCACGGTGCCGGTCAGGATCCGGCTTTGGCTGCCAAGGCCACAGACGTCCATCGGCCCATGTTGGAGGAGGCCTCCGGAATCCTCTCGCTCAGCTGCAGACAGGCGGGGAAACCACATGGTGAGCTTCCAGGTTCCATGCCGAGTCAGCCTGCACCGCGTCTGGACCCCAGGCGCGTGGTGTTGTCAGACGTTGGCATTGGGTCCCCATGGGGAGGGAGCCTGAGCTAGGGTTAGGGTTCCGTCCAGGGACGTCGCCAGGGCCGAATCGACTCCAGTCTCGTGATCTCCCTCGAGGGCTGAAGTGAGGGCCCATGCCCGAAGGCGGCTCACTTGCAGGGTTAGGGTTCGAGGCAGGCTCAGGTTGCGGTGGAGGGTCCCTGTTCGGGGTACGGTTAGGGTTAGGGTTAGGTCCCAGGAGGCTCCAGGCGCCGAACCCACAGCAGGGCCGTGGTCTCCCCGAAGGGCTGAGTTGAGGGCACAAGGGGGGCTGCCGGTCAGGATCCGTCTTTGGCTGCCAAGGCCACACACGTGATTGGGCCCCTGGTCGAGGAGGCCTCCGGAATCCTCTCGGCAGCTGCAGCCGGGCCTGGGATTCGGCATGGTGAGCTTCCAGGTTCCATGCCGAGTCAGCCTGCACCTCTTCCGGACCCCAGGCGCGTGGTGTTGTCCGACGTTGGCATTGGGTCCTCTTGGGGAGAGAGCCTTAGCTAGGGTTAGGGTTCGGTCCAGGGACGTCGCCAGGGCCGAAGCGACTGCGGTCTCGTGATCTCCCTCGAGGGCTGAAGTGAGGGCCCATGCAGCAAGGCGGCTCAAGTGCAGGCTTAGGGTTCGAGGCCGGCTTAGGTTTCGGTGGAGGGTCCCAGTTCGGTGTCGGGTTAGGGTTAGGGTTAGGTCCCAGGAGGCTCCAGGCGCCGAACCCACCGCAGGGCAGTGGTCTCCCCGAAGGGCTGAGTTGAGGACACAAGGCACGGTGCCGATCAGGATCCGGCTTTGGCTGCCAAGGCCACAGACGTCCATCGGCCCCTGTTGGAGGAGGCCTCCGGAATCCTCTCGCTCAGCTGCAGACAGGCGGGGAAACCACATGGTGAGCTTCCAGGTTCCATGCCGAGTCAGCCTGCACCGCGTCTGGACCCCAGGCGCGTGGTGTTGTCAGACGTTGGCATTGGGTCCCCATGGGGAGGGAGCCTTAGCTAGGGTTAGGGTTCGGTCCAGGGACGTCGCCAGGGCCGAATCGACTCCAGTCTCGTGATCTCCCTCGAGGGCTGAAGTGAGGGCCCATGCCCGAAGGCGGCTCACTTGCAGGGTTAGGGTTCGAGGCAGGCTCAGGTTGCGGTGGAGGGTCCCTGCTCGGGGTACGGTTAGGGTTAGGGTTAGGTCCCAGGAGGCTCCAGGCGCCGAACCCACAGCAGGGCCGTGGTCTCCCCGAAGGGCTGAGTTGAGGGCACAAGGGGGGCTGCCGGTCAGGATCCGTCTTTGGCTGCCAAGGCCACACACGTGATTGGGCCCCTGGTCGAGGAGGCCTCCGGAATCCTCTCGGCAGCTGCAGCCGGGCCTGGGATTCGGCATGGTGAGCTTCCAGGTTCCATGCCGAGTCAGCCTGCACCTCTTCCGGACGCCAGGCGCTTGGTGTTGTCCGACGTTGGCATTGGGTCCTCTTGGGGAGAGAGACTTAGCTAGGGTTAGGGTTCGGTAAAGGGACGTTGCCAGGGCCGAAGCGACTCCGGTCTCGTGATCTCCCTCGAGGGCTGAAGTGAGGGCCCATGCAGCAAGGCGGCTCAATTGCAGGCTTAGGGTTCGAGGCCGGCTTAGGTTTCGGTGGAGGGTCCCAGTTCGGTGTCGGGTTAGGGTTAGGGTTAGGTCCCAGGAGGCTCCAGGCGCCGAACCCACTGCAGGGCAGTGGTCTCCCCGAAGGGCTGAGTTGAGGACAAAAGGCACGGTGCCGGTCAGGATCCGGCTTTGGCTGCCAAGGCCACAGACGTCCATCGGCCCCTGTTGGAGGAGGCCTCCGGAATCCTCTCGCTCAGCTGCAGACAGGCGGGGAAACCACATGGTGAGCTTCCAGGTTCCATGCCGAGTCAGCCTGCACCGCGTCTGGACCCCAGGCGCGTGGTGTTGTCAGACGTTGGCATTGGGTCCCCATGGGGAGGGAGCCTTAGCTAGGGTTAGGGTTCGGTCCAGGGACGTCGCCAGGGCCGAATCGACTCCAGTCTCGTGATCTCCCTCGAGGGCTGAAGTGAGGGCCCATGCCCGAAGGCGGCTCACTTGCAGGGTTAGGGTTCGAGGCAGGCTCAGGTTGCGGTGGAGGGTCCCTGTTCGGGGTACGGTTAGGGTTAGGGTTAGGTCCCAGGAGGCTCCAGGCGCCGAACCCACAGCAGGGCCGTGGTCTCCCCGAAGGGCTGAGTTGAGGGCACAAGGGGGGCTGCCGGTCAGGATCCGTCTTTGGCTGCCAAGACCACACACGTGATTGGGCCCCTGGTCGAGGAGGCCTCCGGAATCCTGTCGGCAGCTGCAGCCGGGCCTGGGATTCGGCATGGTGAGCTTCCAGGTTCCATGCCGAATCAGCCTGCACCTCTTCCGGACGCCCGGCGCGTGGTGTTGTCCGACGTTGGCATTGGGTCCTCTTGGGGAGACAGCCTTAGCTAGGGTTAGGGTTCGGACCAGGGACGTCGCCAGGGCCGAAGCGACTCCGGTCTCGTGATCTCCCTCGAGGGCTGACGTGAGGGCCCATGCAGCAAGGCGGCTCAAGTGCAGGCTTAGGGTTCGAGGCCGGCTTAGGTTTCGGTGGAGGGTCCCAGTTCGGTGTCAGGTTAGGGTTAGGGTTAGGTCCCAGGAGGCTCCAGGCGCCGAACCCACTGCAGGGCAGTGGTCTACCAGAAGGGCTGAGTTGAGGACACAAGGCACGGTGCCCGTCAGGATCCGGCTTTGGCTGCCAAGGCCACAGACGTCCATCGGCCCCTGTTGGAGGAGGCCTCCGGAATCCTCTCGCTCAGCTGCAGACAGGCGGGGAAACCACATGGTGAGCTTCCAGGTTCCATGCCGAGTCAGCCTGCACCGCGTCTGGACCCCAGGCGCGTGGTGTTGTCAGACGTTGGCATTGGGTCCCCATGGGGAGGGAGCCTGAGCTAGGGTTAGGGTTCGGTCCAGGGACGTCGCCAGGGCCGAATCGACTCCAGTCTCGTGATCTCCCTCGAGGGCTGAAGTGAGGGCCCATGCCCGAAGGCGGCTCACTTGCAGGGTTAGGGTTCGAGGCAGGCTCAGGTTGCGGTGGAGGGTCCCTGTTCGGGGTACGGTTAGGGTTAGGGTTAGGTCCCAGGAGGCTCCAGGCGCCGAACCCACAGCAGGGCCGTGGTCTCCCCGAAGGGCTAGGTTGAGGGCACAAGGGGGGCTGCCGGTCAGGATCCGTCTTTGGCTGCCAAGGCCACACACGTGATTGGGCCCCTGGTCGAGGAGGCCTCCGGAATCCTCTCGGCAGCTGCAGCCGGGCCTGGGATTCGGCATGGTGAGCTTCCAGGTTCCATGCCGAGTCAGCCTGCACCTCTTCCGGACGCCCGGCGCGTGGTGTTGTCCGACGTTGGCATTGGGTCCTCTTGGGGAGACAGCCTTAGCTAGGGTTAGGGTTCGGACCAGGGACGTCGCCAGGGCCGAAGCGACTCCGGTCTCGTGATCTCACTCGAGGGCTGACGTGAGGGCCCATGCAGCAAGGCGGCTCAAGTGCAGGCTTAGGGTTCGAGGCCGGCTTAGGTTTCGGTGGAGGGTCCCAGTTCGGTGTCGGGTTAGGGTTAGGGTTAGGTCCCAGGAGGCTCCAGGCGCCGAACCCACTGCAGGGCAGTGGTCTACCAGAAGGGCTGAGTTGAGGACACAAGGCACGGTGCCCGTCAGGATCCGGCTTTGGCTGCCAAGGCCACAGACGTCCATCGGCCCCTGTTGGAGGAGGCCTCCGGAATCCTCTCGCTCAGCTGCAGACAGGCGGGGAAACCACATGGTGAGCTTCCAGGTTCCATGCCGAGTCAGCCTGCACCGCGTCTGGACCCCAGGCGCGTGGTGTTGTCAGACGTTGGCATTGGGTCCCCATGGGGAGGGAGCCTTAGCTAGGGTTAGGGTTCCGTCCAGGGACGTCGCCAGGGCCGAATCGACTCCAGTCTCGTGATCTCCCTCGAGGGCTGAAGTGAGGGCCCATGCCCGAAGGCGGCTCACTTGCAGGGTTAGGGTTCGAGGCAGGCTCAGGTTGCGGTGGAGGGTCCCTGCTCGGGGTACGGTTAGGGTTAGGGTTAGGTCCCAGGAGGCTCCAGGCGCCGAACCCACAGCAGGGCCGTGGTCTCCCCGAAGGGCTGAGTTGAGGGCACAAGGGGGGCTGCCGGTCAGGATCCGTCTTTGGCTGCCAAGGCCACACACGTGATTGGGCCCCTGGTCGAGGAGGCCTCCGGAATCCTGTCGGCAGCTGCAGCCGGGCCTGGGATTCGGCATGGTGAGCTTCCAGGTTCCATGCCGAGTCAGCCTGCACCTCTTCCGGACGCCCGGCGCGTGGTGTTGTCCGACGTTGGCATTGGGTCCTCTTGGGGAGACAGCCTTAGCTAGGGTTAGGGTTCGGACCAGGGACGTCGCCAGGGCCGAAGCGACTCCGGTCTCGTGATCTCCCTCGAGGGCTGACGTGAGGGCCCATGCAGCAAGGCGGCTCAAGTGCAGGCTTAGGGTTCGAGGCCGGCTTAGGTTTCGGTGGAGGGTCCCAGTTCGGTGTCAGGTTAGGGTTAGGGTTAGGTCCCAGGAGGCTCCAGGCGCCGAACCCACTGCAGGGCAGTGGTCTACCAGAAGGGCTGAGTTGAGGACACAAGGCACGGTGCCCGTCAGGATCCGGCTTTGGCTGCCAAGGCCACAGACGTCCATCGGCCCCTGTTGGAGGAGGCCTCCGGAATCCTCTCGCTCAGCTGCAGACAGGCGGGGAAACCACATGGTGAGCTTCCAGGTTCCATGCCGAGTCAGCCTGCACCGCGTCTGGACCCCAGGCGCGTGGTGTTGTCAGACGTTGGCATTGGGTCCCCATGGGGAGGGAGCCTGAGCTAGGGTTAGGGTTCGGTCCAGGGACGTCGCCAGGGCCGAATCGACTCCAGTCTCGTGATCTCCCTCGAGGGCTGAAGTGAGGGCCCATGCCCGAAGGCGGCTCACTTGCAGGGTTAGGGTTCGAGGCAGGCTCAGGTTGCGGTGGAGGGTTCCTGTTCGGGGTACGGTTAGGGTTAGGGTTAGGTCCCAGGAGGCTCCAGGCGCCGAACCCACAGCAGGGCCGTGGTCTCCCCGAAGGGCTGAGTTGAGGGCACAAGGGGGGCTGCCGGTCAGGATCCGTCTTTGGCTGCCAAGGCCACACACGTGATTGGGCCCCTGGTCGAGGAGGCCTCCGGAATCCTGTCGGCAGCTGCAGCCGGGCCTGGGATTCGGCATGGTGAGCTTCCAGGTTCCATGCCGAGTCAGCCTGCACCTCTTCCGGACGCCAGGCGCGTGGTGTTGTCCGACGTTGGCATTGGGTCCTCTTGGGGAGAGAGCCTTAGCTAGGGGTAGGGTTCGGTCCAGGGACGTCGCCAGGGCCGAAGCGACTGCGGTCTCGTGATCTCCCTCGAGGGCTGAAGTGAGGGCCCATGCAGCAAGGCGGCTCAAGTGCAGGCTTAGGGTTCGAGGCCGGCTTAGGTTTCGGTGGAGGGTCCCAGTTCGGTGTCGGGTTAGGGTTAGGGTTAGGTCCCAGGAGGCTCCAGGCGCCGAACCCACCGCAGGGCAGTGGTCTCCCCGAAGGGCTGAGTTGAGGACACAAGGCACGGTGCCGGCCAGGATCCGGCTTTGGCTGCCAAGGCCACAGACGTCCATCGGCCCCTGTTGGAGGAGGCCTCCGGAATCCTCTCGCTCAGCTGCAGACAGGCGGGGAAACCACATGGTGAGCTTCCAGGTTCCATGCCGAGTCAGCCTGCACCGCGTCTGGACCCCAGGCGCGTGGTGTTGTCAGACGTTGGCATTGGGTCCCCATGGGGAGGGAGCCTTAGCTAGGGTTAGGGTTCGGTCCAGGGACGTCGCCAGGGCCGAATCGACTCCAGTCTCGTGATCTCCCTCGAGGGCTGAAGTGAGGGCCCATGCCCGAAGGCGGCTCACTTGCAGGGTTAGGGTTCGAGGCAGGCTCAGGTTGCGGTGGAGGGTCCCTGTTCGGGGTACGGTTAGGGTTAGGGTTAGGTCCCAGGAGGCTCCAGGCGCCGAACCCACAGCAGGGCCGTGGTCTCCCCGAAGGGCTGAGTTGAGGGCACAAGGGGGGCTGCCGGTCAGGATCCGTCTTTGGCTGCCAAGGCCACACACGTGATTGGGCCCCTGGTCGAGGAGGCCTCCGGAATCCTCTCGGCAGCTGCAGCCGGGCCTGGGATTCGGCATGGTGAGCTTCCAGGTTCCATGCCGAGTCAGCCAGCACCTCTTCCGGACGCCAGGCGCCTGGTGTTGTCCGACGTTGGCATTGGGTCCTCTTGGGGAGACAGCCTTAGCTAGGGTTAGGGTTCGGACCAGGGACGTCGCCAGGGCCGAAGCGACTCCGGTCTCGTGATCTCCCTCAAGGGCTGACGTGAGGGCCCATGCAGCAAGGCGGCTCAAGTGCAGGCTTAGGGTTCGAGGCCGGCTTAGGTTTCGGTGGAGGGTCCCAGTTCGGTGTCGGGTTAGGGTTAGGGTTAGGTCCCAGGAGGCTCCAGGCGCCGAACCCACCGCAGGGCAGTGGTCTCCCCGAAGGGCTGAGTTGAGGACACAAGGCACGGTGCCGGTCAGGATCCGGCTTTGGCTGCCAAGGCCACAGACGTCCATCGGCCCCTGTTGGAGGAGGCCTCCGGAATCCTCTCGCTCAGCTGCAGACAGGCGGGGAAACCACATGGTGAGCTTCCAGGTTCCATGCCGAGTCAGCCTGCACCGCGTCTGGACCCCAGGCGCGTGGTGTTGTCAGACGTTGGCATTGGGTCCCCATGGGGAGGGAGCCTTAGCTAGGGTTAGGGTTCGGTCCAGGGACGTCGCCAGGGCCGAATCGACTCCAGTCTCGTGATCTCCCTCGAGGGCTGAAGTGAGGGCCCATGCCCGAAGGCGGCTCACTTGCAGGGTTAGGGTTCGAGGCAGGCTCAGGTTGCGGTGGAGGGTCCCTGTTCGGGGTACGGTTAGGGTTAGGGTTAGGTCCCAGGAGGCTCCAGGCGCCGAACCCACAGCAGGGCCGTGGTCTCCCCGAAGGACTGAGTTGAGGGCACAAGGGGCGCTGCCGGTCAGGATCTGTCTTTGGCTGCCAAGGCCACACACGTGATTGGGCCCCTGGTCGAGGAGGCCTCCGGAATCCTCTCGGCAGCTGCAGCCGGGCCTGGGATTCGGCATGGTGAGCTTCCAGGTTCCATGCCGAGTCAGCCTGCACCTCTTCCGGACGCCAGGCGCCTGGTGTTGTCCGACGTTGGCATTGGGTCCTCTTGGGGAGAGAGCCTTAGCTAGGGTTAGGGTTCGGTCCAGTGATGTCGCCAGGGCCGAAGCGACTGCGGTCTCGTGATCTCCCTCGAGGGCTGAAGTGAGGGCCCATGCAGCAAGGCGGCTCAAGTGCAGGCTTAGGGTTCGAGGCCGGCTTAGGTTTCGGTGGAGGGTCCCAGTTCGGTGTCGGGTTAGGGTTAGGGTTAGGTCCCAGGAGGCTCCAGGCGCCGAACCCACCGCAGGGCAGTGGTCTCCCCGAAGGGCTGAGTTGAGGACACAAGGCACGGTGCCGGTCAGGATCCGGCTTTGGCTGCCAAGGCCACAGACGTCCATCGGCCCCTGTTGGAGGAGGCCTCCGGAATCCTCTCGCTCAGCTGCAGACAGGCGGGGAAACCACATGGTGAGCTTCCAGGTTCCATGCCGAGTCAGCCTGCACCGCGTCTGGACCCCAGGCGCGTGGTGTTGTCAGACGTTGGCATTGGGTCCCCATGGGGAGGGAGCCTTACCTAGGGTTAGGGTTCGGTCCAGGGACGTCGCCAGGGCCGAATCGACTCCAGTCTCGTGATCTCCCTCGAGGGCTGACGTGAGGGCCCATGCCCGAAGGCGGCTCACTTGCAGGGTTAGGGTTCGAGGCAGGCTCAGGTTGCGGTGGAGGGTCCCTGTTCGGGGTACGGTTAGGGTTAGGGTTAGGTCCCAGGAGGCTCCAGGCGCCGAACCCACAGCAGGGCCGTGGTCTCCCCGAAGGGCTGAGTTGAGGGCACAAGGGGGGCTGCCGGTCAGGATCCGTCTTTGGCTGCCAAGGCCACACACGTGATTGGGCCCCTGGTCGAGGAGGCCTCCGGAATCCTCTCGGCAGCTGCAGCCGGGCCTGGGATTCGGCATGGTGAGCTTCCAGGTTCCATGCCGAGTCAGCCTGCACCTCTTCCGGACGCCAGGCGCTTGGTGTTGTCCGACGTTGGCATTGGGTCCTCTTGGGGAGAGAGCCTTAGCTAGGGTTAGGGTTCGGTAAAGGGACGTTGCCAGGGCCGAAGCGACTGCGGTCTCGTGATCTCCCTCGAGGGCTGAAGTGAGGGCCCATGCAGCAAGGCGGCTCAAGTGCAGGCTTAGGGTTCGAGGCCGGCTTAGGTTTCGGTAGAGGGTCCCAGTTCGGTATTGGGTTAGGTTTAGGGTTAGGTCCCAGGAGGCTCCAGGCGCCGAACCCACCGCAGGGCAGTGGTCTCCCCGAAGGGCTGAGTTGAGGACACAAGGCATGGTGCCGTTCAGGATCCGGCTTTGGCTGCCAAGGCCACAGACGTCCATCGGCCCCTGTTGGAGGAGGCCTCCGGAATCCTCTCGCTCAGCTGCAGACAGGCGGGGAAACCACATGGTGAGCTTCCAGGTTCCATGCCGAGTCAGCCTGCACCGCGTCTGGACCCCAGGCGCGTGGTGTTGTCAGACGTTGGCATTGGGTCCCCATGGGGAGGGAGCCTTAGCTAGGGTTAGGGTTCCGTCCAGGGACGTCGCCAGGGCCGAATCGACTCCAGTCTCGTGATCTCCCTCGAGGGCTGAAGTGAGGGCCCATGCCCGAAGGCGGCTCACTTGCAGGGTTAGGGTTCGAGGCAGGCTCAGGTTGCGGTGGAGGGTCCCTGTTCGGGGTACGGTTAGGGTTAGGGTTAGGTCCCAGGAGGCTTCAGGCGCCGAACCCACAGCAGGGCCGTGGTCTCCCCGAAGGGCTGAGTTGAGGGCACAAGGGGGGCTGCCGGTCAGGATCCGTCTTTGGCTGCCAAGGCCACACACGTGATTGGGCCCCTGGTCGAGGAGGCCTCCGGAATCCTCTCGGCAGCTGCAGCCGGGCCTGGGATTCGGCATGGTGAGCTTCCAGGTTCCATGCCGAGTCAGCCTGCACCTCTTCCGGACGCCCGGCGCCTGGTGTTGTCCGACGTTGGCATTGGGTCCTCTTGGGGACAGAGCCTTAGCTAGGGTTAGGGTTCGGTCCAGGGACGTCGCCAGGGTCGAAGCGACTCCGGTCTCGTGATCTCCCTCGAGGGCTGAAGTGAGGGCCCATGCAGCAAGGCGGCTCAAGTGCAGGCTTAGGGTTCGAGGCCGGCTTAGGTTTCGGTGGAGGGTCCCAGTTCGGTGTCGGGTTAGGGTTAGGGTTAGGTCCCAGGAGGCTCCAGGCGCCGAACCCACCGCAGGGCAGTGGTCTCCCCGAAGGGCTGAGTTGAGGACAAAAGGCACGGTGCCGGTCAGGATCCGGCTTTGGCTGCCAAGGCCACAGACGTCCATCGGTCCCTGTTGGAGGAGGCCTCCTGAATCCTCTCGCTCAGCTGCAGACAGGCGGGGAAACCACATGGTGAGCTTCCAGGTTCCATGCCGAGTCAGCCTGCACCGCGTCTGGACCCCAGGCGCGTGGTGTTGTCAGACGTTGGCATTGGGTCCCCATGGGGAGGGAGCCTTAGCTAGGGTTAGGGTTCCGTCCAGGGACGTCGCCAGGGCCGAATCGACTCCAGTCTCGTGATCTCCCTCGAGGGCTGAAGTGAGGGCCCATGCCCGAAGGCGGCTCACTTGCAGGGTTAGGGTTCGAGGCAGGCTCAGGTTGCGGTGGAGGGTCCCTGTTCGGGGTACGGTTAGGGTTAGGGTTAGGTCCCAGGAGGCTCCAGGCGCCGAACCCACAGCAGGGCCGTGGTCTCCCCGAAGGGCTGAGTTGAGGGCACAAGGGGGGCTGCCGGTCAGGATCCGTCTTTGGCTGCCAAGGCCACACACGTGATTGGGCCCCTGGTCGAGGAGGCCTCCGGAATCCTCTCGGCAGCTGCAGCCGGGCCTGGGATTCGGCATGGTGAGCTTCCAGGTTCCATGCCGAGTCAGCCTGCACCTCTTCCGGACGCCCGACGCGTGGTGTTGTCCGACGTTGCCATTGGGTCCTCTTGGGGAGACAGCCTTAGCTAGGGTTAGGGTTCGGACCAGGGACGTCGCCAGGGCCGAAGCGACTCCGGTCTCGTGATCTCCCTCGAGGGCTGACGTGAGGGCCCATGCAGCAAGGCGGCTCAAGTGCAGGCTTAGGGTTCGAGGCCGGCTTAGGTTTCGGTGGAGGGTCCCAGTTCGGTGTCAGGTTAGGGTTAGGGTTAGGTCCCAGGAGGCTCCAGGCGCCAAACCCACCACAGGGCAGTGGTCTCCCCGAAGGGCTGAGTTGAGGACACAAGGCACGGTGCCGGTCAGGATCCGGCTTTGGCTGCCAAGGCCACAGACGTCCATCGGCCCCTGTTGGAGGAGGCCTCCGGAATCCTCTCGCTCAGCTGCAGACAGGCGGGGAAACCACATGGTGAGCTTCCAGGTTCCATGCCGAGTCAGCCTGCACCGCGTCTGGACCCCAGGCGCGTGGTGTTGTCAGACGTTGGCATTGGGTCCCCATGGGGAGGGAGCCTTAGCTAGGGTTAGGGTTCCGTCCAGGGACGTCGCCAGGGCCGAATCGACTCCAGTCTCGTGATCTCCCTCGAGGGCTGAAGTGAGGGCCCATGCCCGAAGGCGGCTCACTTGCAGGGTTAGGGTTCGAGGCAGGCTCAGGTTGCGGTGGAGGGTCCCTGTTCGGGGTACGGTTAGGGTTAGGGTTAGGTCCCAGGAGGCTCCAGGCGCCGAACCCACAGCAGGGCCGTGGTCTCCCCGAAGGGCTGAGTTGAGGGCACAAGGGGGGCTGCCGGTCAGGATCCGTCTTTGGCTGCCAAGGCCACACACGTGATTGGGCCCCTGGTCGAGGAGGCCTCCGGAATCCTCTCGGCAGCTGCAGCCGGGCCTGGGATTCTGCATGGTGAGCTTCCAGGTTCCATGCCGAGTCAGCCTGCACCTCTTCCGGACGCCAAGCGCTTGGTGTTGTCCGACGTTGGCATTGGGTCCTCTTGGGGAGAGAGCCTTAGTTAGGGTTAGGGTTCGGTAAAGGGACGTTACCAGGGCCGAAGCGACTGCGGTCTCGTGATCTCCCTCGAGGGCTGAAGTGAGGGCCCATGCAGCAAGGCGGCTCAATTGCAGGCTTAGGGTTCGAGGCCGGCTTAGGTTTCGGTGGAGGGTCCCAGTTCGGTGTCGGGTTAGGGTTAGGGTTAGGTCCCAGGAGGCTCCAGGCGCCGAACCCACCGCAGGGCAGTGGTCTCCCCGAAGGGCTGAGTTGAGGACACAAGGCACGGTGCCGGTCAGGATCCGGCTTTGGCTGCCAAGGCCACAGACGTCCATCGGCCCCTGTTGGAGGAGGCCTCCGGAATCCTCTCGCTCAGCTGCAGACAGGCGGGCAAACCACATGGTGAGCTTCCAGGTTCCATGCCGAGTCAGCCTGCACCGCGTCTGGACCCCAGGCGCGTGGTGTTGTCAGACGTTGGCATTGGGTCCCCATGGGGAGGGAGCCTTAGCTAGGGTTAGGGTTCCGTCCAGGGACGTCGCCAGGGCCGAATCGACTCCAGTCTCGTGATCTCCCTCGAGGGCTGAAGTGAGGGCCCATGCCCGAAGGCGGCTCACTTGCAGGGTTAGGGTTCGAGGCAGGCTTAGGTTGCGGTGGAGGGTCCCTGTTCGGGGTACGGTTAGGGTTAGGGTTAGGTCCCAGGAGGCTCCAGGCGCCGAACCCACAGCAGGACCGTGGTCTCCCCGAAGGGCTGAGTTGAGGGCACAAGGGGCGCTGCCGGTCAGGATCCGTCTTTGGCTGCCAAGGCCACACACGTGATTGGGCCCCTGGTCGAGGAGGCCTCCGGAATCCTCTCGGCAGCTGCAGCCGGGCCTGGGATTCGGCATGGTGAGCTTCCAGGTTCCATGCCGAATCAGCCTGCACCTCTTCCGGACGCCAGGCGCCTGGTGTTGTCCGACGTTGGCATTGGGTCCTCTTGGGGAGAGAGCCTTAGCTAGGGTTAGGGTTCGGTCCAGGGACGTCGACAGGGGCGAAGCGACTCCAGTCTCGTGATCTCCCTCGAGGGCTGAAGTGAGGGCCCATGCAGCAAGGCGGCTCAAGTGCAGGCTTAGGGTTCGAGGCCGGCTTAGGTTTCGGTGGAGGGTCCCAGTTCGGTGTAGGGTTAGGGTTAGGGTTAGGTCCCAGGAGGCTCCAGGCGCCGAACCCACCGCAGGGCAGTGGTCTCCCCGAAGGGCTGAGTTGAGGACACAAGGCACGGTGCCGGTCAGGATCCGGCTTTGGCTGCCAAGGCCACAGACGTCCATCGGCCCCTGTTGGAGGAGGCCTCCGGAATCCTCTCGCTCAGCTGCAGACAGGCGGGGAAACCACATGGTGAGCTTCCAGGTTCCATGCCGAGTCAGCCTGCACCGCGTCTGGACCCCAGGCGCGTGGTGTTGTCAGACGTTGGCATTGGGTCCCCATGGGGAGGGAGCCTTAGCTAGGGTTAGGGTTCGGTCCAGGGACGTCGCCAGGGCCGAATCGACTCCAGTCTCGTGATCTCTCTCGAGGGCTGAAGTGAGGGCCCATGCCCGAAGGCGGCTCACTTGCAGGGTTAGGGTTCGAGGCAGGCTCAGGTTGCGGTGGAGGGTCCCTGTTCGGGGTACGGTTAGGGTTAGGGTTAGGTCCCAGGAGGCTCCAGGCGCCGAACCCACAGCAGGGCCGTGGTCTCCCCGAAGGGCTGAGTTGAGGGCACAAGGGGGGCTGCCGGTCAGGATCCGTCTTTGGCTGCCAAGGCCACACACGTGATTGGGCCCCTGGTCGAGGAGGCCTCCGGAATCCTGTCGGCAGCTGCAGCCGGGCCTGGGATTCGGCATGGTGAGCTTCCAGGTTCCATGCCGAGTCAGCCTGCACCTCTTCCGGACGCCAGGCGCCTGGTGTTGTCCGACGTTGGCATTGGGTCCTCTTGGGGAGAGAGCCTTAGCTAGGGTTAGGGTTCGGTCCAGGGATGTCGCCAGGGCCGAAGCGACTGCGGTCTCGTGATCTCCCTCGAGGGCTGAAGTGAGGGCCCATGCAGCAAGGCGGCTCAAGTGCAGGCTTAGGGTTCGAGGCCGGCTTAGGTTTCGGTGGAGGGTCCCAGTTCGGTGTCGGGTTAGGGTTAGGGTTAGGTCCCAGGAGGCTCCAGGCGCCGAACCCACCGCAGGGCAGTGGTCTCCCCGAAGGGCTGAGTTGAGGACACAAGGCACGGTGCCGGTCAGGATCCGGCTTTGGCTGCCAAGGCCACAGACGTCCATCGGCCCCTGTTGGAGGAGGCCTCCGGAATCCTCTCGCTCAGCTGCAGACAGGCGGGCAAACTCATGGTGAGCTTCCAGGTTCCATGCCGAGTCAGCCTGCACCGCGTCTGGACCCCAGGCGCGTGGTGTTGTCAGACGTTGGCATTGGGTCCCCATGGGGAGGGAGCCTTAGCTAGGGTTAGGGTTCCGTCCAGGGATGTCGCCAGGGCCGAATCGACTCCAGTCTCGTGATCTCCCTCGAGGGCTGAAGTGAGGGCCCATGCCCGAAGGCGGCTCACTTGCAGGGTTAGGGTTCGAGGCAGGCTCAGGTTGCGGTGGAGGGTCCCTGTTCGGGGTACGGTTAGGGTTAGGGTTAGGTCCCAGGAGGCTCCAGGCGCCGAACCCACAGCAGGGCCGTGGTCTCCCCGAAGGGCTGAGTTGAGGGCACAAGGGGGGCTGCCGGTCAGGATCCGTCTTTGGCTGCCAAGGCCACACACGTGATTGGGCCCCTGGTCGAGGAGGCCTCCGGAATCCTGTCGGCAGCTGCAGCCGGGCCTGGGATTCGGCATGGTGAGCTTCCAGGTTCCATGCCGAGTCAGCCTGCACCTCTTCCGGACGCCAGGCGCCTGGTGTTGTCCGACGTTGCCATTGGGTCCTCTTGGGGAGAGAGCCTTAGCTAGGGTTAGGGTTCGGTCCAGTGATGTCGCCAGGGCCGAAGCGACTGCGGTCTCGTGATCTCCCTCGAGGGCTGAAGTGAGGGCCCATGCAGCAAGGCGGCTCAAGTGCAGGCTTAGGGTTCGAGGCCGGCTTAGGTTTCGGTGGAGGGTCCCAGTTCGGTGTCGGGTTAGGGTTAGGGTTAGGTCCCAGGAGGCTCAAGGCGCCGAACCCACCGCAGGGCAGTGGTCTCCCCGAAGGGCTGAGTTGAGGATACAAGGCACGGTGCCGGTCAGGATCCGGCTTTGGCTGCCAAGGCCACAGACGTCCATCGGCCCCTGTTGGAGGAGGCCTCCGGAATCCTCTCGCTCAGCTGCAGACAGGCGGGGAAACCACATGGTGAGCTTCCAGGTTCCATGCCGAGTCAGCCTGCACCGCGTCTGGACCCCAGGCGCGTGGTGTTGTCAGACGTTGGCATTGGGTCCCCATGGGGAGGGAGCCTTAGCTAGGGTTAGGGTTCGGTCCAGGGACGTCGCCAGGGCCGAATCGACTCCAGTCTCGTGATCTCCCTCGAGGGCTGAAGTGAGGGCCCATGCCCGAAGGCGGCTCACTTGCAGGGTTAGGGTTCGAGGCAGGCTCAGGTTGCGGTGGAGGGTCCCTGTTCGGGGTACGGTTAGGGTTAGGGTTAGGTCCCAGGAGGCTCCAGGCGCCGAACCCACAGCAGGGCCGTGGTCTCCCCGAAGGGCTGAGTTGAGGGCACAAGGGGGGCTGCCGGTCAGGATCCGTCTTTGGCTGCCAAGGCCACACACGTGATTGGGCCCCTGGTCGAGGAGGCCTCCGGAATCCTCTCGGCAGCTGCAGCCCGGCCTGGGATTCGGCATGGTGAGCTTCCAGGTTCCATGCCGAGTCAGCCTGCACCTCTTCCGGACGCCAGGCGCTTGGTGTTGTCCGACGTTGGCATTGGGTCCTCTTGGGGAGAGAGCCTTAGCTAGGGTTAGGGTTCGGTAAAGGGACGTTGCCAGGGCCGAAACGACTCCGGTCTCGTGATCTCCCTCGAGGGCTGAAGTGAGGGTCCATGCAGCAAGGCGGCTCAATTGCAGGCTTAGGGTTCGAGGCCGGCTTAGGTTTCGGTGGAGGGTCCCAGTTCGGTGTCGGGTTAGGGTTAGGGTTAGGTCCCAGGAGGCTGCAGGCGCCGAACCCACCGCAGGGCAGTGGTCTCCCCAAAGGGCTGAGTTGAGGACACAAGGCACCGTGCCGGTCAGGATCCGGCTTTGGCTGCCAAGGCCACAGACGTCCATCGGCCCCTGTTGGAGGAGGCCTCCGGAATCCTCTCGCTCAGCTGCAGACAGGCGGGGAAACCACATGGTGAGCTTCCAGGTTCCATGCCGAGTCAGCCTGCACCGCGTCTGGACCCCAGGCGCGTGGTGTTGTCAGACGTTGGCATTGGGTCCCCATGGGGAGGGAGCCTTAGCTAGGGTTAGGGTTCCGTCCAGGGACGTCGCCAGGGCCGAATCGACTCCAGTCTCGTGATCTCCCTCGAGGGCTGAAGTGAGGGCCCATGCCCGAAGGCGGCTCACTTGCAGGGTTAGGGTTCGAGGCAGGCTCAGGTTGCGGTGGAGGGTCCCTGTTCGGGGTACGGTTAGGGTTAGGGTTAGGTCCCAGGAGGCTCCAGGCGCCGAACCCACAGCAGGGCCGTGGTCTCCCCGAAGGGCTGAGTTGAGGGCACAAGGGGGGCTGCCGGTCAGGATCCGTCTTTGGCTGCCAAGGCCACACACGTGATTGGGCCCCTGGTCGAGGAGGCCTCCGGAATCCTCTCGGCAGCTGCAGCCGGGCCTGGGATTCGGCATGGTGAGCTTCCAGGTTCCATGCCGAGTCAGCCTGCACCTCTTCCGGACGCCAGGCGCCTGGTGTTGTCCTACGTTGGCATTGGGTCCTCTTGGGGAGAGAGCCTTAGCTAGGGTTAGGGTTCGGTCCAGGGATGTCGCCAGGGCCGAAGCGACTGCGGTCTCGTGATCTCCCTCGAGGGCTGAAGTGAGGGTCCATGCAGCAAGGCGGCTCAATTGCAGGCTTAGGGTTCGAGGCCGGCTTAGGTTTCGGTGGAGGGTCCCAGTTCGGTGTCGGGTTAGGGTTAGGGTTAGGTCCCAGGAGGCTGCAGGCGCCGAACCCACCGCAGGGCAGTGGTCTCCCCAAAGGGCTGAGTTGAGGACACAAGGCACCGTGCCGGTCAGGATCCGGCTTTGGCTGCCAAGGCCACAGACGTCCATCGGCCCCTGTTGGAGGAGGCCTCCGGAATCCTCTCGCTCAGCTGCAGACAGGCGGGGAAACCACATGGTGAGCTTCCAGGTTCCATGCCGAGTCAGCCTGCACCGCGTCTGGACCCCAGGCGCGTGGTGTTGTCAGACGTTGGCATTGGGTCCCCATGGGGAGGGAGCCTTAGCTAGGGTTAGGGTTCCGTCCAGGGACGTCGCCAGGGCCGAATCGACTCCAGTCTCGTGATCTCCCTCGAGGGCTGAAGTGAGGGCCCATGCCCGAAGGCGGCTCACTTGCAGGGTTAGGGTTCGAGGCAGGCTCAGGTTGCGGTGGAGGGTCCCTGTTCGGGGTACGGTTAGGGTTAGGGTTAGGTCCCAGGAGGCTCCAGGCGCCGAACCCACAGCAGGGCCGTGGTCTCCCCGAAGGGCTGAGTTGAGGGCACAAGGGGGGCTGCCGGTCAGGATCCGTCTTTGGCTGCCAAGGCCACACACGTGATTGGGCCCCTGGTCGAGGAGGCCTCCGGAATCCTCTCGGCAGCTGCAGCCGGGCCTGGGATTCGGCATGGTGAGCTTCCAGGTTCCATGCCGAGTCAGCCTGCACCTCTTCCGGACGCCAGGCGCCTGGTGTTGTCCTACGTTGGCATTGGGTCCTCTTGGGGAGAGAGCCTTAGCTAGGGTTAGGGTTCGGTCCAGGGATGTCGCCAGGGCCGAAGCGACTGCGGTCTCGTGATCTCCCTCGAGGGCTGAAGTGAGGGCCCATGCAGCAAGGCGGCTCAAGTGCAGGCTTAGGGATCGAGGCCGGCTTAGGTTTCGGTGGAGGGTCCCAGTTCGGTGTCGGGTTAGGGTTAGGGTTAGGTCCCAGGAGGCTCCAGGCGCCGAACCCACCGCAGGGCAGTGGTCTCCCCGAAGGGCTGAGTTGAGGACACAAGGCACGGTGCCGGTCAGGATCCGGCTTTGGCTGCCAAGGCCACAGACGTCCATCGGCCCCTGTTGGAGGAGGCCTCCGGAATCCTCTCGCTCAGCTGCAGACAGGCGGGGAAACCACATGGTGAGCTTCCAGGTTCCATGCCGAGTCAGCCTGCACCGCGTCTGGACCCCAGGCGCGTGGTGTTGTCAGACGTTGGCATTGGGTCCCCATGGGGAGGGAGCCTGAGCTAGGGTTAGGGTTCCGTCCAGGGACGTCGCCAGGGCCGAATCGACTCCAGTCTCGTGATCTCCCTCGATGGCTGAAGTGAGGGCCCATGCCCGAAGGCGGCTCACTTGCAGGGTTAGGGTTCGAGGCAGGCTCAGGTTGCGGTGGAGGGTCCCTGTTCGGGGTACGGTTAGGGTTAGGGTTAGGTCCCAGGAGGCTCCAGGCGCCGAACCCACAGCAGGGCCGTGGTCTCCCCGAAGGGCTGAGTTGAGGGCACAAGGGGGGCTGCCGGTCAGGATCCGTCTTTGGCTGCCAAGGCCACACACGTGATTGGGCCCCTGGTCGAGGAGGCCTCCGGAATCCTCTCGGCAGCTGCAGCCGGGCCTGGGATTCGGCATGGTGAGCTTCCAGGTTCCATGCCGAGTCAGCCTGCACCTCTTCCGGACGCCAGGCGCCTGGTGTTGTCCGACGTTGTCATTGGGTCCTCTTGGGGAGAGAGCCTTAGCTAGGGTTAGGGTTCGGTCCAGGGACGTCGCCAGGGCCGAAGCGACTGTGGTCTCGTGATCTCCCTCGAGGGCTGAAGTGAGGGCCCATGCAGCAAGGCGGCTCAAGTGCAGGCTTAGGGTTCGAGGCCGGCTTAGGTTTCGGTGGAGGGTCCCAGTTCGGTGTCGGGTTAGGGTTAGGGTTAGGTCCCAGGAGGCTCCAGGCGCCGAACCCACCGCAGGGCAGTGGTCTCCCCGAAGGGCTGAGTTGAGGACACAAGGCACGGTGCCGGTCAGGATCCGTCTTTGGCTGCCAAGGCCACACACGTGATTGGGCCCCTGGTCGAGGAGGCCTCCGGAATCCTCTCGGCAGCTGCAGCCGGGCCTGGGATTCGGCATGGTGAGCTTCCAGGTTCCATGCCGAGTCAGCCTGCACCTCTTCCGGACGCCAGGCGCCTGGTGTTGTCCTACGTTGGCATTGGGTCCTCTTGGGGAGAGAGCCTTAGCTAGGGTTAGGGTTCGGTCCAGGGATGTCGCCAGGGCCGAAGCGACTGCGGTCTCGTGATCTCCCTCGAGGGCTGAAGTGAGGGCCCATGCAGCAAGGCGGCTCAAGTGCAGGCTTAGGGTTCGAGGCCGGCTTAGGTTTCGGTGGAGGGTCCCAGTTCGGTGTCGGGTTAGGGTTAGGGTTAGGTCCCAGGAGGCTCCAGGCGCCGAACTCACCACAGGGCAGTGGTCTCCCCGAAGGGTGAGTTGAGGACACAAGGCACGGTGCCGGTCAGGATCCGGCTTTGGCTGCCAAGGCCACAGACGTCCATCGGCCCCTGTTGGAGGAGGCCTCCGGAATCCTCTCGCTCAGCTGCAGACAGGCGGGGAAACCACATGGTGAGCTTCCAGGTTCCATGCCGAGTCAGCCTGCACCGCGTCTGGACCCCAGGCGCGTGGTGTTGTCAGACGTTGGCATTGGGTCCCCATGGGGAGGGAGCCTTAGCTAGGGTTAGGGTTCCGTCCAGGGACGTCGCCAGGGCCGAATCGACTCCAGTCTCGTGATCTCCCTCGAGGGCTGAAGTGAGGGCCCATGCCCGAAGGCGGCTCACTTGCAGGGTTAGGGTTCGAGGCAGGCTCAGGTTGTGGTGGAGGGTCCCTGTTCGGGGTACGGTTAGGGTTAGGGTTAGGTCCCAGGAGGCTCCAGGCGCCGAACCCACAGCAGGGCCGTGGTCTCCCCGAAGGGCTGAGTTGAGGGCACAAGGGGGGCTGCCGGTCAGGATCCGTCTTTGGCTGCCAAGGCCACACACGTGATTGGGCCCCTGGTCGAGGAGGCCTCCGGAATCCTGTCGGCAGCTGCAGCCGGGCCTGGGATTCGGCATGGTGAGCTTCCAGGTTCCATGCCGAGTCAGCCTGCACCTCTTCCGGACGCCAGGCGCCTGGTGTTGTCCGACGTTGGCATTGGGTCCTCTTGGGGAGAGAGCCTTAGCTAGGGTTAGGGTTCGGTCCAGTGATGTCGCCAGGGCCGAAGCGACTGCGGTCTCGTGATCTCCCTCGAGGGCTGAAGTGAGGGCCCATGCAGCAAGGCGGCTCAAGTGCAGGCTTAGGGTTCGAGGCCGGCTTAGGTTTCGGTGGAGGGTCCCAGTTCGGTGTCAGGTTAGGGTTAGGGTTAGGTCCCAGGAGGCTCCAGGCGCCGAACCCACCACAGGGCAGTGGTCTCCCCGAAGGGCTGAGTTGAGGACACAAGGCACGGTGCCGGTCAGGATCCGGCTTTGGCTACCAAGGCCACAGACGTCCATCGGCCCCTGTTGGAGGAGGCCTCCGGAATCCTCTCGCTCAGCTGCAGACAGGCGGGGAAACCACATGGTGAGCTTCCAGGTTCCATGCCGAGTCAGCCTGCACCGCGTCTGGACCCCAGGCGCGTGGTGTTGTCAGACGTTGGCATTGGGTCCCCATGGGGAGGGAGCCTTAGCTAGGGTTAGGGTTCCGTCCAGGGACGTCGCCAGGGCCGAATTGACTCCAGTCTCGTGATCTCCCTCGAGGGCTGAAGTGAGGGCCCATGCCCGAAGGCGGCTCACTTGCAGGGTTAGGGTTCGAGGCAGGCTCAGGTTGCGGTGGAGGGTCCCTGTTCGGGGTACGGTTAGGGTTAGGGTTAGGTCCCAGGAGGCTCCAGGCGCCGAACCCACAGCAGGGCCGTGGTCTCCCCGAAGGGCTGAGTTGAGGGCACAAGGGGGGCTGCCGGTCAGGATCCGTCTTTGGCTGCCAAGGCCACACACGTGATTGGGCCCCTGGTCGAGGAGGCCTCCGGAATCCTCTCGGCAGCTGCAGCCGGGCCTGGGATTCGGCATGGTGAGCTTCCAGGTTCCATGCCGAGTCAGCCTGCACCTCTTCCGGACGCCAGGCGCCTGGTGTTGTCCGACGTTGGCATTGGGTCCTCTTGGGGAGACAGCCTTAGCTAGGGTTAGGGTTCGGTCCAGGGATGTCGCCAGGGCCGAAGCGACTGCGGTCTCGTGATCTCCCTCGAGGGCTGAAGTGAGGGCCCATGCAGCAAGGCGGCTCAAGTGCAGGCTTAGGGTTCGAGGCCGGCTTAGGTTTCGGTGGAGGGTCCCAGTTCGGTGTCGGGTTAGGGTTAGGGTTAGGTCCCAGGAGGCTCCAGGCGCCGAACCCACCGCAGGGCAGTGGTCTCCCCGAAGGGCTGAGTTGAGGACACAAGGCACGGTGCCGGTCAGGATCCGGCTTTGGCTGCCAAGGCCACAGACGTCCATTGGCCCCTGTTGGAGGAGGCCTCCGGAATCCTCTCGCTCAGCTGCAGACAGGCGGGGAAACCACATGGTGAGCTTCCAGGTTCCATGCCGAGTCAGCCTGCACCGCGTCTGGACCCCAGGCGCGTGGTGTTGTCAGACGTTGGCATTGGGTCCCCATGGGGAGGGAGCCTTAGCTAGGGTTAGGGTTCCGTCCAGGGACGTCGCCAGGGCCGAATCGACTCCAGTCTCGTGATCTCCCTCGAGGGCTGAAGTGAGGGCCCATGCCCGAAGGCGGCTCACTTGCAGGGTTAGGGTTCGAGGCAGGCTCAGGTTGCGGTGGAGGGTCCCTGTTCGGGGTACGGTTAGGGTTAGGGTTAGGTCCCAGGAGGCTCCAGGCGCCGAACCCACAGCAGGGCCGTGGTCTCCCCGAAGGGCTGAGTTGAGGGCACAAGGGGGGCTGCCGGTTAGGATCCGTCTTTGGCTGCCAAGGCCACACACGTGATTGGGCCCCTGGTCGAGGAGGCCTCCGGAATCCTGTCGGCAGCTGCAGCCGGGCCTGGGATTCGGCATGGTGAGCTTCCAGGTTCCATGCCGAGTCAGCCTGCACCTCTTCCGGACGCCAGGCGCCTGGTGTTGTCCGACGTTGGCATTGGGTCCTCTTGGGGAGACAGCCTTAGCTAGGGTTAGGGTTCGGACCAGGGACGTCGCCAGGGCCGAAGCGACTCCGGTCTCGTGATCTCCCTCAAGGGCTGACGTGAGGGCCCATGCAGCAAGACGGCTCAAGTGCAGGCTTAGGGTTCGAGGCCGGCTTAGGTTTCGGTGGAGGGTCCCAGTTCGGTGTCGGGTTAGGGTTAGGGTTAGGTCCCAGGAGGCTCCAGGCGCCGAACCCACCGCAGGGCAGTGGTCTCCCCGAAGGGCTGAGTTGAGGACACAAGGCACGGTGCCGGTCAGGATCCGGCTTTGGCTGCCAAGGCCACAGACGTCCATCGGCCCCTGTTGGAGGAGGCCTCCGGAATCCTCTCGCTCAGCTGCAGACAGGCGGGGAAACCACATGGTGAGCTTCCAGGTTCCATGCCGAGTCAGCCTGCACCGCGTCTGGACCCCAGGCGCGTGGTGTTGTCAGACGTTGGCATTGGGTCCCCATGGGGAGGGAGCCTTAGCTAGGGTGAGGGTTCCGTCCAGGGACGTCGCCAGGGCCGAATCGACTCCAGTCTCGTGATCTCCCTCGAGGGCTGAAGTGAGGGCCCATGCCCGAAGGCGGCTCACTTGCAGGGTTAGGGTTCGAGGCAGGCTCAGGTTGCGGTGGAGGGTCCCTGTTCGGGGTACGGTTAGGGTTAGGGTTAGGTCCCAGGAGGCTCCAGGCGCCGAACCCACAGCAGGGCCGTGGTCTCCCCGAAGGGCTGAGTTGAGGGCACAAGGGGGGCTGCCGGTCAGGATCCGTCTTTGGCTGCCAAGGCCACACACGTGATTGGGCCCCTGGTCGAGGAGGCCTCCGGAATCCTGTCGGCAGCTGCAGCCGGGCCTGGGATTCGGCATGGTGAGCTTCCAGGTTCCATGCCGAGTCAGCCTGCACCTCTTCCGGACGCCAGGCGCCTGGTGTTGTCCGACGTTGGCATTGGGTCCTCTTGGGGACAGAGCCTTAGCTAGGGTTAGGGTTCGGTCCAGGGACGTCGCCAGGGCCGAAGCGACTCCGGTCTCGTGATCTCCCTCGAGGGCTGAAGTGAGGGCCCATGCAGCAAGGCGGCTCAAGTGCAGGCTTAGGGTTCGAGGCCGGCTTAGGTTTCGGTGGAGGGTCCCAGTTCGGTGTCGGGTTAGGGTTAGGGTTAGGTCCCAGGAGGCTCCAGGCGCCGAACCCACCGCAGGGCAGTGGTCTCCCCGAAGGGCTGAGTTGAGGACACAAGGCACGGTGCCGGTCAGGATCCGGCTTTGGCTGCCAAGGCCACAGACGTCCATCGGCCCCTGTTGGAGGAGGCCTCCGGAATCCTCTCGCTCAGCTGCAGACAGGCGGGGAAACCACATGGTGAGCTTCCAGGTTCCATGCCGAGTCAGCCTGCACCGCGTCTGGACCCCAGGCGCGTGGTGTTGTCAGACGTTGGCATTGGGTCCCCATGGGGAGGGAGCCTTAGCTAGGGTTAGGGTTCCGTCCAGGGACGTCGCCAGGGCCGAATCGACTCCAGTCTCGTGATCTCCCTCGAGGGCTGAAGTGAGGGCCCATGCCCGAAGGCGGCTCACTTGCAGGGTTAGGGTTCGAGGCAGGCTCAGGTTGCGGTGGAGGGTCCCTGTTCGGGGTACGGTTAGGGTTAGGGTTAGGTCCCAGGAGGCTCCAGGCGCCGAACCCACAGCAGGGCCGTGGTCTCCCCGAAGGGCTGAGTTGAGGGCACAAGGGGGGCTGCCGGTCAGGATCCGTCTTTGGCTGCCAAGGCCACACACGTGATTGGGCCCCTGGTCGAGGAGGCCTCCGGAATCCTCTCGGCAGCTGCAGCCGGGCCTGGGATTCGGCATGGTGAGCTCCCAGGTTCCATGCCGAGTCAGCCTGCACCTCTTCCGGACGCCAGGCGCCTGGTGTTGTCCGACGTTGGCATTGGGTCCTCTTGGGGAGAGAGCCTTAGCTAGGGTTAGGGTTCGGTCCAGGGACGTCGCCAGGGCCGAAGCGACTGCGGTCTCGTGATCTCCCTCGAGGGCTGAAGTGAGGGCCCATGCAGCAAGGCGGCTCAAGTGCAGGCTTAGGGTTCGAGGCCGGCTTAGGTTTCGGTAGAGGGTCCCAGTTCGGTATCGGGTTAGGTTTAGGGTTAGGTCCCAGGAGGCTCCAGGCGCCGAACCCACCGCAGGGCAGTGGTCTCCCCGAAGGGCTGAGTTGAGGACACAAGGCACGGTGGCGGTCAGGATCCGGCTTTGGCTGCCAAGGCCACAGACGTCCATCGGCCCCTGTTGGAGGAGGCCTCCGGAATCCTCTCGCTCAGCTGCAGACAGGCGGGGAAACCACATGGTGAGCTTCCAGGTTCCATGCCGAGTCAGCCTGCACCGCGTCTGGACCCCAGGCGCGTGGTGTTGTCAGACGTTGGCATTGGGTCCCCATGGGGAGGGAGCCTTAGCTAGGGTTAGGGTTCCGTCCAGGGACGTCGCCAGGGCCGAATCGACTCCAGTCTCGTGATCTCCCTCGAGGGCTGAAGTGAGGGCCCATGCCCGAAGGCGGCTCACTTGCAGGGTTAGGGTTCGAGGCAGGCTCAGGTTGCGGTGGAGGGTCCCTGTTCGGGGTACGGTTAGGGTTAGGGTTAGGTCCCAGGAGGCTCCAGGCGCCGAACCCACAGCAGGGCCGTGGTCTCCCCGAAGGGCTGAGTTGAGGGCACAAGGGGGGCTGCCGGTCAGGATCCGTCTTTGGCTGCCAAGGCCACACACGTGATTGGGCCCCTGGTCGAGGAGGCCTCCGGAATCCTCTCGGCAGCTGCAGCCGGGCCTGGGATTCGGCATGGTGAGCTTCCAGGTTCCATGCCGAGTCAGCCAGCACCTCTTCCGGACGCCAGGCGCCTGGTGTTGTCCGACGTTGGCATTGGGTCCTCTTGGGGAGAGAGCCTTAGCTAGGGTTAGGGTTCGGTCCAGGGACGTCGCCAGGGCCGAAGTGACTCCGGTCTCGTGATCTCCCTCGAGGGCTGAAGTGAGGGCCCATGCAGCAAGGCGGCTCAAGTGCAGGCTTAGGGTTCGAGGCCGGCTTAGGTTTCGGTGGAGGGTCCCAGTTCGGTGTCGGGTTAGGGTTAGGGTTAGGTCCCAGGAGGCTGCAGGCGCCGAACCCACCGCAGGGCAGTGGTCTCCCCAAAGGGCTGAGTTGAGGACACAAGGCACCGTGCCGGTCAGGATCCGGCTTTGGCTGCCAAGGCCACAGACGTCCATCGGCCCCTGTTGGAGGAGGCCTCCGGAATCCTCTCGCTCAGCTGCAGACAGGCGGGGAAACCACATGGTGAGCTTCCAGGTTCTATGCCGAGTCAGCCTGCACCGCGTCTGGACCCCAGGCGCGTGGTGTTGTCAGACGTTGGCATTGGGTCCCCATGGGGAGGGAGCCTTAGCTAGGGTGAGGGTTCGGTCCAGGGACGTCGCCAGGGCCGAATCGACTCCAGTCTCGTGATCTCCCTCGAGGGCTGAAGTGAGGGCCCATGCCCGAAGGCGGCTCACTTGCAGGGTTAGGGTTCGAGGCAGGCTCAGGTTGCGGTGGAGGGTCCCTGTTCGGGGTACGGTTAGGGTTAGGGTTAGGTCCCAGGAGGCTCCAGGCGCCGAACCCACAGCAGGGCCGTGGTCTCCCCGAAGGGCTGAGTTGAGGGCACAAGGGGGGCTGCCGGTCAGGATCCGTCTTTGGCTGCCAAGGCCACACACGTGATTGGGCCCCTGGTCGAGGAGGCCTCCGGAATCCTCTCGGCAGCTGCAGCCGGGCCTGGGATTCGGCATGGTGAGCTTCCAGGTTCCATGCTGAGTCAGCCTGCACCTCTTCCGGACGCCAGGCGCCTGGTGTTGTCCGACGTTGGCATTGGGTCCTCTTGGGGAGAGAGCCTTAGCTAGGGTTAGGGTTCGGTCCAGGGACGTCGCCAGGGCCGAAGCGACTGTGGTCTCGTGATCTCCCTCGAGGGCTGAAGTGAGGGCCCATGCAGCAAGGCGGCTCAAGTGCAGGCTTAGGGTTCGAGGCCGGCTTAGGTTTCGGTGGAGGGTCCCAGTTCGGTGTCGGGTTAGGGTTAGGGTTAGGTCCCAGGAGGCTCCAGGCGCCGAACCCACCGCAGGGCAGTGGTCTCCCCGAAGGGCTGAGTTGAGGACACAAGGCACGGTGCCGGTCAGGATCCGGCTTTGGCTGCCAAGGCCACAGACGTCCATCGGCCCCTGTTGGAGGAGGCCTCCGGAATCCTCTCGCTCAGCAGCAGACAGGCGGGGAAACCACATGGTGAGCTTCCAGGTTCCAGGCCGAGTCAGCCTGCACCGCGTCTGGACCCCAGGGGCGTGGTGTTGTCAGACGTTGGCATTGGGTCCCCATGGGGAGGGAGCCTGAGCTAGGGTTAGGGTTCCGTCCAGGGACGTCGCCAGGGCCGAATCGACTCCAGTCTCGTGATCTCCCTCGAGGGCTGAAGTGAGGGCCCATGCCCGAAGGCGGCTCACTTGCAGGGTTAGGGTTCGAGGCAGGCTCAGGTTGCGGTGGAGGGTCCCTGTTCGGGGTACGGTTAGGGTTAGGGTTAGGTCCCAGGAGGCTCCAGGCGCCGAACCCACAGCAGGGCCGTGGTCTCCCCGAAGGGCTGAGTTGAGGGCACAAGGGGGGCTGCCGGTCAGGATCTGTCTTTGGCTGCCAAGGCCACACACGTGATTGGGCCCCTGGTCGAGGAGGCCTCCGGAATCCTCTCGGCAGCTGCAGCCGGGCCTGGGATTCGGCATGGTGAGCTTCCAGGTTCCATGCCGAGTCAGCCTGCACCTCTTCCGGACGCCCGGCGCGTGGTGTTGTCCGACGTTGGCATTGGGTCCTCTTGGGGAGAGAGCCTTAGCTAGGGTTAGGGTTCGGTCCAGGGACGTCGCCAGGGCCGAAGCGACTGCGGTCTCGTGATCTCCCTCGAGGGCTGAAGTGAGGGCCCATGCAGCAAGGCGGCTCAAGTGCAGGCTTAGGGTTCGAGGCCGGCTTAGGTTTCGGTGGAGGGTCCCAGTTCGGTGTCGGGTTAGGGTTAGGGTTAGGTCCCGGAGGCTCCAGGCGCCGAACCCACCGCAGGGCAGTGGTCTCCCCGAAGGGCTGAGTTGAGGACACAAGGCACGGTGCCGGTCAGGATCCGGCTTTGGCTGCCAAGGCCACAGACGTCCATCGGCCCCTGTTGGAGGAGGCCTCCGGAATCCTCTCGCTCAGCTGCAGACAGGCGGGGAAACCACATGGTGAGCTTCCAGGTTCCATGCCGAGTCAGCCTGCACCGCGTCTGGACCCCAGGCGCGTGGTGTTGTCAGACGTTGGCATTGGGTCCCCATGGGGAGGGAGCCTTAGCTAGGGTTAGGGTTCCGTCCAGGGACGTCGCCAGGGCCGAATCGACTCCAGTCTCGTGATCTCCCTCGAGGGCTGAAGTGAGGGCACATGCCCGAAGGCGGCTCACTTGCAGGGTTAGGGTTCGAGGCAGGCTCAGGTTGCGGTGCAGGGTCCCTGTTCGGGGTACGGTTAGGGTTAGGGTTAGGTCCCAGGAGGCTCCAGGCGCCGAACCCACAGCAGGGCCGTGGTCTCCCCGAAGGGCTGAGTTGAGGGCACAAGGGGGGCTGCCGGTCAGGATCCGTCTTTGGCTGCCAAGGCCACACACGTGATTGGGCCCCTGGTCGAGGAGGCCTCCGGAATCCTCTCGGCAGCTGCAGCCGGGCCTGGGATTCGGCATGGTGAGCTTCCAGGTTCCATGCCGAGTCAGCCTGCACCTCTTCCGGACGCCAGGCGCCTGGTGTTGTCCGACGTTGGCATTGGGTCCTCTTGGGGAGAGAGCCTTAGCTAGGGTTAGGGTTCGGTCCAGGGACGTCGCCAGGGCCGAAGCGACTGCGGTCTCGTGATCTCCCTCGAGGGCTGAAGTGAGGGCCCATGCAGCAAGGCGGCTCAAGTGCAGGCTTAGGGTTCGAGGCCGGCTTAGGTTTCGGTAGAGGGTCCCAGTTCGGTATCGGGTTAGGTTTAGGGTTAGGTCCCAGGAGGCTCCAGGCGCCGAACCCACCGCAGGGCAGTGGTCTCCCCGAAGGGCTGAGTTGAGGACACAAGGCACGGTGGCGGTCAGGATCCGGCTTTGGCTGCCAAGGCCACAGACGTCCATCGGCCCCTGTTGGAGGAGGCCTCCGGAATCCTCTCGCTCAGCTGCAGACAGGCGGGGAAACCACATGGTGAGCTTCCAGGTTCCATGCCGAGTCAGCCTGCACCGCGTCTGGACCCCAGGCGCGTGGTGTTGTCAGACGTTGGCATTGGGTCCCCATGGGGAGGGAGCCTTAGCTAGGGTTAGGGTTCCGTCCAGGGACGTCGCCAGGGCCGAATCGACTCCAGTCTCGTGATCTCCCTCGAGGGCTGAAGTGAGGGCCCATGCCCGAAGGCGGCTCACTTGCAGGGTTAGGGTTCGAGGCAGGCTCAGGTTGCGGTGGAGGGTCCCTGTTCGGGGTACGGTTAGGGTTAGGGTTAGGTCCCAGGAGGCTCCAGGCGCCGAACCCACAGCAGGGCCGTGGTCTCCCCGAAGGGCTGAGTTGAGGGCACAAGGGGGGCTGCCGGTCAGGATCCGTCTTTGGCTGCCAAGGCCACACACGTGATTGGGCCCCTGGTCGAGGAGGCCTCCGGAATCCTCTCGGCAGCTGCAGCCGGGCCTGGGATTCGGCATGGTGAGCTTCCAGGTTCCATGCCGAGTCAGCCAGCACCTCTTCCGGACGCCAGGCGCCTGGTGTTGTCCGACGTTGGCATTGGGTCCTCTTGGGGAGAGAGCCTTAGCTAGGGTTAGGGTTCGGTCCAGGGACGTCGCCAGGGCCGAAGTGACTCCGGTCTCGTGATCTCCCTCGAGGGCTGAAGTGAGGGCCCATGCAGCAAGGCGGCTCAAGTGCAGGCTTAGGGTTCGAGGCCGGCTTAGGTTTCGGTGGAGGGTCCCAGTTCGGTGTCGGGTTAGGGTTAGGGTTAGGTCCCAGGAGGCTGCAGGCGCCGAACCCACCGCAGGGCAGTGGTCTCCCCAAAGGGCTGAGTTGAGGACACAAGGCACCGTGCCGGTCAGGATCCGGCTTTGGCTGCCAAGGCCACAGACGTCCATCGGCCCCTGTTGGAGGAGGCCTCCGGAATCCTCTCGCTCAGCTGCAGACAGGCGGGGAAACCACATGGTGAGCTTCCAGGTTCTATGCCGAGTCAGCCTGCACCGCGTCTGGACCCCAGGCGCGTGGTGTTGTCAGACGTTGGCATTGGGTCCCCATGGGGAGGGAGCCTTAGCTAGGGTGAGGGTTCGGTCCAGGGACGTCGCCAGGGCCGAATCGACTCCAGTCTCGTGATCTCCCTCGAGGGCTGAAGTGAGGGCCCATGCCCGAAGGCGGCTCACTTGCAGGGTTAGGGTTCGAGGCAGGCTCAGGTTGCGGTGGAGGGTCCCTGTTCGGGGTACGGTTAGGGTTAGGGTTAGGACCCAGGAGGCTCCAGGCGCCGAACCCACAGCAGGGCCGTGGTCTCCCCGAAGGGCTGAGTTGAGGGCACAAGGGGGGCTGCCGGTCAGGATCCGTCTTTGGCTGCCAAGGCCACACACGTGATTGGGCCCCTGGTCGAGGAGGCCTCCGGAATCCTCTCGGCAGCTGCAGCCGGGCCTGGGATTCGGCATGGTGAGCTTCCAGGTTCCATGCTGAGTCAGCCTGCACCTCTTCCGGACGCCAGGCGCCTGGTGTTGTCCGACGTTGGCATTGGGTCCTCTTGGGGAGAGAGCCTTAGCTAGGGTTAGGGTTCGGTCCAGGGACGTCGCCAGGGCCGAAGCGACTGTGGTCTCGTGATCTCCCTCGAGGGCTGAAGTGAGGGCCCATGCAGCAAGGCGGCTCAAGTGCAGGCTTAGGGTTCGAGGCCGGCTTAGGTTTCGGTGGAGGGTCCCAGTTCGGTGTCGGGTTAGGGTTAGGGTTAGGTCCCAGGAGGCTCCAGGCGCCGAACCCACCGCAGGGCAGTGGTCTCCCCGAAGGGCTGAGTTGAGGACACAAGGCACGGTGCCGGTCAGGATCCGGCTTTGGCTGCCAAGGCCACAGACGTCCATCGGCCCCTGTTGGAGGAGGCCTCCGGAATCCTCTCGCTCAGCAGCAGACAGGCGGGGAAACCACATGGTGAGCTTCCAGGTTCCAGGCCGAGTCAGCCTGCACCGCGTCTGGACCCCAGGGGCGTGGTGTTGTCAGACGTTGGCATTGGGTCCCCATGGGGAGGGAGCCTGAGCTAGGGTTAGGGTTCCGTCCAGGGACGTCGCCAGGGCCGAATCGACTCCAGTCTCGTGATCTCCCTCGAGGGCTGAAGTGAGGGCCCATGCCCGAAGGCGGCTCACTTGCAGGGTTAGGGTTCGAGGCAGGCTCAGGTTGCGGTGGAGGGTCCCTGTTCGGGGTACGGTTAGGGTTAGGGTTAGGTCCCAGGAGGCTCCAGGCGCCGAACCCACAGCAGGGCCGTGGTCTCCCCGAAGGGCTGAGTTGAGGGCACAAGGGGGGCTGCCGGTCAGGATCTGTCTTTGGCTGCCAAGGCCACACACGTGATTGGGCCCCTGGTCGAGGAGGCCTCCGGAATCCTCTCGGCAGCTGCAGCCGGGCCTGGGATTCGGCATGGTGAGCTTCCAGGTTCCATGCCGAGTCAGCCTGCACCTCTTCCGGACGCCCGGCGCGTGGTGTTGTCCGACGTTGGCATTGGGTCCTCTTGGGGAGAGAGCCTTAGCTAGGGTTAGGGTTCGGTCCAGGGACGTCGCCAGGGCCGAAGCGACTGCGGTCTCGTGATCTCCCTCGAGGGCTGAAGTGAGGGCCCATGCAGCAAGGCGGCTCAAGTGCAGGCTTAGGGTTCGAGGCCGGCTTAGGTTTCGGTGGAGGGTCCCAGTTCGGTGTCGGGTTAGGGTTAGGGTTAGGTCCCGGAGGCTCCAGGCGCCGAACCCACCGCAGGGCAGTGGTCTCCCCGAAGGGCTGAGTTGAGGACACAAGGCACGGTGCCGGTCAGGATCCGGCTTTGGCTGCCAAGGCCACAGACGTCCATCGGCCCCTGTTGGAGGAGGCCTCCGGAATCCTCTCGCTCAGCTGCAGACAGGCGGGGAAACCACATGGTGAGCTTCCAGGTTCCATGCCGAGTCAGCCTGCACCGCGTCTGGACCCCAGGCGCGTGGTGTTGTCAGACGTTGGCATTGGGTCCCCATGGGGAGGGAGCCTTAGCTAGGGTTAGGGTTCCGTCCAGGGACGTCGCCAGGGCCGAATCGACTCCAGTCTCGTGATCTCCCTCGAGGGCTGAAGTGAGGGCACATGCCCGAAGGCGGCTCACTTGCAGGGTTAGGGTTCGAGGCAGGCTCAGGTTGCGGTGCAGGGTCCCTGTTCGGGGTACGGTTAGGGTTAGGGTTAGGTCCCAGGAGGCTCCAGGCGCCGAACCCACAGCAGGGCCGTGGTCTCCCCGAAGGGCTGAGTTGAGGGCACAAGGGGGGCTGCCGGTCAGGATCCGTCTTTGGCTGCCAAGGCCACACACGTGATTGGGCCCCTGGTCGAGGAGGCCTCCGGAATCCTCTCGGCAGCTGCAGCCGGGCCTGGGATTCGGCATGGTGAGCTTCCAGGTTCCATGCCGAGTCAGCCTGCACCTCTTCCGGACGCCAGGCGCCTGGTGTTGTCCGACGTTGGCATTGGGTCCTCTTGGGGAGAGAGCCTTAGCTAGGGTTAGGGTTCGGTCCAGGGACGTCGCCAGGGCCGAAGCGACTGCGGTCTCGTGATCTCCCTCGAGGGCTGAAGTGAGGGCCCATGCAGCAAGGCGGCTCAAGTGCAGGCTTAGGGTTCGAGGCCGGCTTAGGTTTCGGTAGAGGGTCCCAGTTCGGTATCGGGTTAGGTTTAGGGTTAGGTCCCAGGAGGCTCCAGGCGCCGAACCCACCGCAGGGCAGTGGTCTCCCCGAAGGGCTGAGTTGAGGACACAAGGCACGGTGGCGGTCAGGATCCGGCTTTGGCTGCCAAGGCCACAGACGTCCATCGGCCCCTGTTGGAGGAGGCCTCCGGAATCCTCTCGCTCAGCTGCAGACAGGCGGGGAAACCACATGGTGAGCTTCCAGGTTCCATGCCGAGTCAGCCTGCACCGCGTCTGGACCCCAGGCGCGTGGTGTTGTCAGACGTTGGCATTGGGTCCCCATGGGGAGGGAGCCTTAGCTAGGGTTAGGGTTCCGTCCAGGGACGTCGCCAGGGCCGAATCGACTCCAGTCTCGTGATCTCCCTCGAGGGCTGAAGTGAGGGCCCATGCCCGAAGGCGGCTCACTTGCAGGGTTAGGGTTCGAGGCAGGCTCAGGTTGCGGTGGAGGGTCCCTGTTCGGGGTACGGTTAGGGTTAGGGTTAGGTCCCAGGAGGCTCCAGGCGCCGAACCCACAGCAGGGCCGTGGTCTCCCCGAAGGGCTGAGTTGAGGGCACAAGGGGGGCTGCCGGTCAGGATCCGTCTTTGGCTGCCAAGGCCACACACGTGATTGGGCCCCTGGTCGAGGAGGCCTCCGGAATCCTCTCGGCAGCTGCAGCCGGGCCTGGGATTCGGCATGGTGAGCTTCCAGGTTCCATGCCGAGTCAGCCAGCACCTCTTCCGGACGCCAGGCGCCTGGTGTTGTCCGACGTTGGCATTGGGTCCTCTTGGGGAGAGAGCCTTAGCTAGGGTTAGGGTTCGGTCCAGGGACGTCGCCAGGGCCGAAGTGACTCCGGTCTCGTGATCTCCCTCGAGGGCTGAAGTGAGGGCCCATGCAGCAAGGCGGCTCAAGTGCAGGCTTAGGGTTCGAGGCCGGCTTAGGTTTCGGTGGAGGGTCCCAGTTCGGTGTCGGGTTAGGGTTAGGGTTAGGTCCCAGGAGGCTGCAGGCGCCGAACCCACCGCAGGGCAGTGGTCTCCCCAAAGGGCTGAGTTGAGGACACAAGGCACCGTGCCGGTCAGGATCCGGCTTTGGCTGCCAAGGCCACAGACGTCCATCGGCCCCTGTTGGAGGAGGCCTCCGGAATCCTCTCGCTCAGCTGCAGACAGGCGGGGAAACCACATGGTGAGCTTCCAGGTTCTATGCCGAGTCAGCCTGCACCGCGTCTGGACCCCAGGCGCGTGGTGTTGTCAGACGTTGGCATTGGGTCCCCATGGGGAGGGAGCCTTAGCTAGGGTGAGGGTTCGGTCCAGGGACGTCGCCAGGGCCGAATCGACTCCAGTCTCGTGATCTCCCTCGAGGGCTGAAGTGAGGGCCCATGCCCGAAGGCGGCTCACTTGCAGGGTTAGGGTTCGAGGCAGGCTCAGGTTGCGGTGGAGGGTCCCTGTTCGGGGTACGGTTAGGGTTAGGGTTAGGACCCAGGAGGCTCCAGGCGCCGAACCCACAGCAGGGCCGTGGTCTCCCCGAAGGGCTGAGTTGAGGGCACAAGGGGGGCTGCCGGTCAGGATCCGTCTTTGGCTGCCAAGGCCACACACGTGATTGGGCCCCTGGTCGAGGAGGCCTCCGGAATCCTCTCGGCAGCTGCAGCCGGGCCTGGGATTCGGCATGGTGAGCTTCCAGGTTCCATGCTGAGTCAGCCTGCACCTCTTCCGGACGCCAGGCGCCTGGTGTTGTCCGACGTTGGCATTGGGTCCTCTTGGGGAGAGAGCCTTAGCTAGGGTTAGGGTTCGGTCCAGGGACGTCGCCAGGGCCGAAGCGACTGTGGTCTCGTGATCTCCCTCGAGGGCTGAAGTGAGGGCCCATGCAGCAAGGCGGCTCAAGTGCAGGCTTAGGGTTCGAGGCCGGCTTAGGTTTCGGTGGAGGGTCCCAGTTCGGTGTCGGGTTAGGGTTAGGGTTAGGTCCCAGGAGGCTCCAGGCGCCGAACCCACCGCAGGGCAGTGGTCTCCCCGAAGGGCTGAGTTGAGGACACAAGGCACGGTGCCGGTCAGGATCCGGCTTTGGCTGCCAAGGCCACAGACGTCCATCGGCCCCTGTTGGAGGAGGCCTCCGGAATCCTCTCGCTCAGCAGCAGACAGGCGGGGAAACCACATGGTGAGCTTCCAGGTTCCAGGCCGAGTCAGCCTGCACCGCGTCTGGACCCCAGGGGCGTGGTGTTGTCAGACGTTGGCATTGGGTCCCCATGGGGAGGGAGCCTGAGCTAGGGTTAGGGTTCCGTCCAGGGACGTCGCCAGGGCCGAATCGACTCCAGTCTCGTGATCTCCCTCGAGGGCTGAAGTGAGGGCCCATGCCCGAAGGCGGCTCACTTGCAGGGTTAGGGTTCGAGGCAGGCTCAGGTTGCGGTGGAGGGTCCCTGTTCGGGGTACGGTTAGGGTTAGGGTTAGGTCCCAGGAGGCTCCAGGCGCCGAACCCACAGCAGGGCCGTGGTCTCCCCGAAGGGCTGAGTTGAGGGCACAAGGGGGGCTGCCGGTCAGGATCTGTCTTTGGCTGCCAAGGCCACACACGTGATTGGGCCCCTGGTCGAGGAGGCCTCCGGAATCCTCTCGGCAGCTGCAGCCGGGCCTGGGATTCGGCATGGTGAGCTTCCAGGTTCCATGCCGAGTCAGCCTGCACCTCTTCCGGACGCCCGGCGCGTGGTGTTGTCCGACGTTGGCATTGGGTCCTCTTGGGGAGAGAGCCTTAGCTAGGGTTAGGGTTCGGTCCAGGGACGTCGCCAGGGCCGAAGCGACTGCGGTCTCGTGATCTCCCTCGAGGGCTGAAGTGAGGGCCCATGCAGCAAGGCGGCTCAAGTGCAGGCTTAGGGTTCGAGGCCGGCTTAGGTTTCGGTGGAGGGTCCCAGTTCGGTGTCGGGTTAGGGTTAGGGTTAGGTCCCGGAGGCTCCAGGCGCCGAACCCACCGCAGGGCAGTGGTCTCCCCGAAGGGCTGAGTTGAGGACACAAGGCACGGTGCCGGTCAGGATCCGGCTTTGGCTGCCAAGGCCACAGACGTCCATCGGCCCCTGTTGGAGGAGGCCTCCGGAATCCTCTCGCTCAGCTGCAGACAGGCGGGGAAACCACATGGTGAGCTTCCAGGTTCCATGCCGAGTCAGCCTGCACCGCGTCTGGACCCCAGGCGCGTGGTGTTGTCAGACGTTGGCATTGGGTCCCCATGGGGAGGGAGCCTTAGCTAGGGTTAGGGTTCCGTCCAGGGACGTCGCCAGGGCCGAATCGACTCCAGTCTCGTGATCTCCCTCGAGGGCTGAAGTGAGGGCACATGCCCGAAGGCGGCTCACTTGCAGGGTTAGGGTTCGAGGCAGGCTCAGGTTGCGGTGCAGGGTCCCTGTTCGGGGTACGGTTAGGGTTAGGGTTAGGTCCCAGGAGGCTCCAGGCGCCGAACCCACAGCAGGGCCGTGGTCTCCCCGAAGGGCTGAGTTGAGGGCACAAGGGGGGCTGCCGGTCAGGATCCGTCTTTGGCTGCCAAGGCCACACACGTGATTGGGCCCCTGGTCGAGGAGGCCTCCGGAATCCTGTCGGCAGCTGCAGCCGGGCCTGGGATTCGGCATGGTGAGCTTCCAGGTTCCATGCCGAGTCAGCCTGCACCTCTTCCGGACGCCAGGCGCCTGGTGTTGTCCGACGTTGTCATTGGGTCCTCTTGGGGAGAGAGCCTTAGCTAGGGTTAGGGTTCGGTCCAGGGACGTCGCCAGGGCCGAAGCGACTGCGGTCTCGTGATCTCCCTCGATGGCTGAAGTGAGGGCCCATGCAGCAAGGCGGCTCAAGTGCAGGCTTAGGGTTCGAGGCCGGCTTAGGTTTCGGTGGAGGGTCCCAGTTCGGTGTCGGGTTAGGGTTAGGGTTAGGTCCCAGGAGGCTCCAGGCGCCGAACCCACCGCAGGGCAGTGGTCTCCCCGAAGGGCTGAGTTGAGGACACAAGGCACGGTGCCGGTCAGGATCCGGCTTTGGCTGCCAAGGCCACAGACGTCCATCGGCCCCTGTTGGAGGAGGCCTCCGGAATCCTCTCGCTCAGCAGCAGACAGGCGGGGAAACCACATGGTGAGCTTCCAGGTTCCAGGCCGAGTCAGCCTGCACCGCGTCTGGACCCCAGGGGCGTGGTGTTGTCAGACGTTGGCATTGGGTCCCCATGGGGAGGGAGCCTGAGCTAGGGTTAGGGTTCCGTCCAGGGACGTCGCCAGGGCCGAATCGACTCCAGTCTCGTGATCTCCCTCGAGGGCTGAAGTGAGGGCCCATGCCCGAAGGCGGCTCACTTGCAGGGTTAGGGTTCGAGGCAGGCTCAGGTTGCGGTGGAGGGTCCCTGTTCGGGGTACGGTTAGGGTTAGGGTTAGGTCCCAGGAGGCTCCAGGCGCCGAACCCACAGCAGGGCCGTGGTCTCCCCGAAGGGCTGAGTTGAGGGCACAAGGGGGGCTGCCGGTCAGGATCTGTCTTTGGCTGCCAAGGCCACACACGTGATTGGGCCCCTGGTCGAGGAGGCCTCCGGAATCCTCTCGGCAGCTGCAGCCGGGCCTGGGATTCGGCATGGTGAGCTTCCAGGTTCCATGCCGAGTCAGCCTGCACCTCTTCCGGACGCCCGGCGCCTGGTGTTGTCCGACGTTGGCATTGGGTCCTCTTGGGGACAGAGCCTTAGCTAGGGTTAGGGTTCGGTCCAGGGACGTCGCCAGTGCCGAAGCGACTCCGGTCTCGTGATCTCCCTCGAGGGCTGAAGTGAGGGCCCATGCAGCAAGGCGGCTCAAGTGCAGGCTTAGGGTTCGAGGCCGGCTTAGGTTTCGGTGGAGGGTCCCAGTTCGGTGTCGGGTTAGGGTTAGGGTTAGGTCCCGGAGGCTCCAGGCGCCGAACCCACCGCAGGGCACTGGTCTCCCCGAAGGGCTGAGTTGAGGACACAAGGCACGGTGCCGTTCAGGATCCGGCTTTGGCTGCCAAGGCCACAGACGTCCATCGGCCCCTGTTGGAGGAGGCCTCCGGAATCCTCTCGCTCAGCTGCAGACAGGCGGGGAAACCACATGGTGAGCTTCCAGGTTCCATGCCGAGTCAGCCTGCACCGCGTCTGGACCCCAGGCGCGTGGTGTTGTCAGACGTTGGCATTGGGTCCCCATGGGGAGGGAGCCTTAGCTAGGGTTAGGGTTCCGTCCAGGGACGTTGCCAGGGCCGAATCGACTCCAGTCTCGTGATCTCCCTCGAGGGCTGAAGTGAGGGCCCATGCCCGAAGGCGGCTCACTTGCAGGGTTAGGGTTCGAGGCAGGCTCAGGTTGCGGTGGAGGGTCCCTGTTCGGGGTACGGTTAGGGTTAGGGTTAGGTCCCAGGAGGCTTCAGGCGCCGAACCTACAGCAGGGCCGTGGTCTCCCCGAAGGGCTGAGTTGAGGGCACAAGGGGGGCTGCCGGTCAGGATCCGTCTTTGGCTGCCAAGGCCACACACGTGATTGGGCCCCTGGTCGAGGAGGCCTCCGGAAACCTCTCGGCAGCTGCAGCCGGGCCTGGGATTCGGCATGGTGAGCTTCCAGGTTCCATGCCGAGTCAGCCTGCACCTCTTCCGGACGCCCGGCGCCTGGTGTTGTCCGACGTTGGCATTGGGTCCTCTTGGGGACAGAGCCTTAGCTAGGGTTAGGGTTCGGTCCAGGGACGTCGCCAGGGCCGAAGCGACTCCGGTTTCGTGATCTCCCTCGAGGGCTGAAGTGAGGGCCCATGCAGCAAGGCGGCTCAAGTGCAGGCTTAGGGTTCGAGGCCGGCTTAGGTTTCGGTGGAGGGTCACAGTTCGGTGTCGGGTTAGGGTTAGGGTTAGGTCCCAGGAGGCTCCAGGCGCCGAACCCACCGCAGGGCAGTGGTCTCCCCGAAGGGCTGAGTTGAGGACAAAAGGCACGGTGCCGGTCAGGATCCGGCTTTGGCTGCCAAGGCCACAGACGTCCATCGGTCCCTGTTGGAGGAGGCCTCCTGAATCCTCTCGCTCAGCTGCAGACAGGCGGGGAAACCACATGGTGAGCTTCCAGGTTCCATGCCGAGTCAGCCTGCACCGCGTCTGGACCCCAGGCGCGTGGTGTTTTCAGACGTTGGCATTGGGTCCCCATGGGGAGGGAGCCTTAGCTAGGGTTAGGGTTCCGTCCAGGGACGTCGCCAGGGCCGAATCGACTCCAGTCTCGTGATCTCCCTCGAGGGCTGAAGTGAGGGCCCATGCCCGAAGGCGGCTCACTTGCAGGGTTAGGGTTCGAGGCAGGCTCAGGTTGCGGTGGAGGGTCCCTGTTCGGGGTACGGTTAGGGTTAGGGTGAGGTCCCAGGAGGCTCCAGGCGCCGAACCCACAGCAGGGCCGTGGTCTCCCCGAAGGGCTGAGTTGAGGGCACAAGGGGGGCTGCCGGTCAGGATCCGTCTTTGGCTGCCAAGGCCACACACGTGATTGGGCCCCTGGTCGAGGAGGCCTCCGGAATCCTCTCGGCAGCTGCAGCCGGCCCTGGGATTCGGCATGGTGAGCTTCCAGGTTCCATGCCGAGTCAGCCTGCACCTCTTCCGCACGCCCGGCGCGTGGTGTTGTCCGACGTTGCCATTGGGTCCTCTTGGGGAGACAGCCTTAGCTAGGGTTAGGGTTCGGACCATGGACGTCGCCAGGGCCGAAGCGACTCCGGTCTCGTGATCTCCCTCGAGGGCTGACGTGAGGGCCCATGCAGCAAGGCGGCTCAAGTGCAGGCTTAGGGTTCGAGGCCGGCTTAGGTTTCGGTGGAGGGTCCCAGTTCGGTGTCGGGTTAGGGTTAGGGTTAGGTCCCAGGAGGCTGCAGGCGCCGAACCCACCGCAGGGCAGTGGTCTCCCCAAAGGGCTGAGTTGAGGACACAAGGCACCGTGCCGGTCAGGATCCGGCTTTGGCTGCCAAGGCCACAGACGTCCATCGGCCCCTGTTGGAGGAGGCCTCCGGAATCCTCTCGCTCAGCTGCAGACAGGCGGGGAAACCACATGGTGAGCTTCCAGGTTCCATGCCGAGTCAGCCTGCACCGCGTCTGGACCCCAGGCGCGTGGTGTTGTCAGACGTTGGCATTGGGTCCCCATGGGGAGGGAGCCTTAGCTAGGGTGAGGGTTCGGTCCAGGGACGTCGCCAGGGCCGAATCGACTCCAGTCTCGTGATCTCCCTCGAGGGCTGAAGTGAGGGCCCATGCCCGAAGGCGGCTCACTTGCAGGGTTAGGGTTCGAGGCAGGCTCAGGTTGCGGTGGAGGGTCCCTGTTCGGGGTACGGTTAGGGTTAGGGTTAGGTCCCAGGAGGCTCCAGGCGCCGAACCCACAGCAGGGCCGTGGTCTCCCCGAAGGGCTGAGTTGAGGGCACAAGGGGGGCTGCCGGTCAGGATCCGTCTTTGGCTGCCAAGGCCACACACGTGATTGGGCCCCTGGTCGAGGAGGCCTCCGGAATCCTGTCGGCAGCTGCAGCCGGGCCTGGGATTCGGCATGGTGAGCTTCCAGGTTCCATGCCGAGTCAGCCTGCACCTCTTCCGGACGCCAGGCGCCTGGTGTTGTCCGACGTTGTCATTGGGTCCTCTTGGGGAGAGAGCCTTAGCTAGGGTTAGGGTTCGGTCCAGGGACGTCGCCAGGGCCGAAGCGACTGCGGTCTCGTGATCTCCCTCGATGGCTGAAGTGAGGGCCCATGCAGCAAGGCGGCTCAAGTGCAGGCTTAGGGTTCGAGGCCGGCTTAGGTTTCGGTGGAGGGTCCCAGTTCGGTGTCGGGTTAGGGTTAGGGTTAGGTCCCAGGAGGCTCCAGGCGCCGAACCCACCGCAGGGCAGTGGTCTCCCCGAAGGGCTGAGTTGAGGACACAAGGCACGGTGCCGGTCAGGATCCGGCTTTGGCTGCCAAGGCCACAGACGTCCATCGGCCCCTGTTGGAGGAGGCCTCCGGAATCCTCTCGCTCAGCAGCAGACAGGCGGGGAAACCACATGGTGAGCTTCCAGGTTCCAGGCCGAGTCAGCCTGCACCGCGTCTGGACCCCAGGGGCGTGGTGTTGTCAGACGTTGGCATTGGGTCCCCATGGGGAGGGAGCCTTAGCTAGGGTTAGGGTTCCGTCCAGGGACGTCGCCAGGGCCGAATCGACTCCAGTCTCGTGATCTCCCTCGAGGGCTGAAGTGAGGGCCCATGCCCGAAGGCGGCTCACTTGCAGGGTTAGGGTTCGAGGCAGGCTCAGGTTGCGGTGGAGGGTCCCTGTTCGGGGTACGGTTAGGGTTAGGGTTAGGTCCCAGGAGGCTCCAGGCGCCGAACCCACAGCAGGGCCGTGGTCTCCCCGAAGGGCTGAGTTGAGGGCACAAGGGGGGCTGCCGGTCAGGATCCGTCTTTGGCTGCCAAGGCCACACACGTGATTGGGCCCCTGGTCGAGGAGGCCTCCGGAATCCTCTCGGCAGCTGCAGCCGGGCCTGGGATTCGGCATGGTGAGCTTCCAGGTTCCATGCCGAGTCAGCCTGCACCTCTTCCGGACGCCAGGCGCCTGGTGTTGTCCGACGTTGGCATTGGGTCCTCTTGGGGAGAGAGCCTTAGCTAGGGTTAGGGTTCGGTCCAGGGACGTCGCCAGGGCCGAAGCGACTGCGGTCTCGTGATCTCCCTCGAGGGCTGAAGTGAGGGCCCATGCAGCAAGGCGGCTCAAGTGCAGGCTTAGGGTTCGAGGCCGGCTTAGGTTTCGGTGGAGGGTCCCAGTTCGGTGTCGGGTTAGGGTTAGGGTTAGGTCCCGGAGGCTCCAGGCGCCGAACCCACCGCAGGGCAGTGGTCTCCCCGAAGGGCTGAGTTGAGGACACAAGGCACGGTGCCGGTCAGGATCCGGCTTTGGCTGCCAAGGCCACAGACGTCCATCGGCCCCTGTTGGAGGAGGCCTCCGGAATCCTCTCGCTCAGCTGCAGACAGGCGGGGAAACCACATGGTGAGCTTCCAGGTTCCATGCCGAGTCAGCCTGCACCGCGTCTGGACCCCAGGCGCGTGGTGTTGTCAGACGTTGGCATTGGGTCCCCATGGGGAGGGAGCCTTAGCTAGGGTTAGGGTTCCGTCCAGGGACGTCGCCAGGGCCGAATCGACTCCAGTCTCGTGATCTCCCTCGAGGGCTGAAGTGAGGGCCCATGCCCGAAGGCGGCTCACTTGCAGGGTTAGGGTTCGAGGCAGGCTCAGGTTGCGGTGGAGGGTCCCTGTTCGGGGTACGGTTAGGGTTAGGGTTAGGTCCCAGGAGGCTCCAGGCGCCGAACCCACAGCAGGGCCGTGGTCTCCCCGAAGGGCTGAGTTGAGGGCACAAGGGGGGCTGCCGGTCAGGATCCGTCTTTGGCTGCCAAGGCCACACACGTGATTGGGCCCCTGGTCGAGGAGGCCTCCGGAATCCTGTCGGCAGCTGCAGCCGGGCCTGGGATTCGGCATGGTGAGCTTCCAGGTTCCATGCCGAGTCAGCCTGCACCTCTTCCGGACGCCAGGCTTCTGGTGTTGTCCGACGTTGGCATTGGGTCCTCTTGGGGAGAGAGCCTTAGCTAGGGTTAGGGTTCGGTCCAGGGACGTCGCCAGGGCCGAAGCGACTGCGGTCTCGTGATCTCCCTCGAGGGCTGAAGTGAGGGCCCATGCAGCAAGGCGGCTCAAGTGCAGGCTTAGGGTTCGAGGCCGGCTTAGGTTTCGGTAGAGGGTCCCAGTTCGGTATTGGGTTAGGTTTAGGGTTAGGTCCCAGGAGGCTCCAGGCGCCGAACCCACCGCAGGGCAGTGGTCTCCCCGAAGGGCTGAGTTGAGGACACAAGGCACGGTGGCGGTCAGGATCCGGCTTTGGCTGCCAAGGCCACAGACGTCCATCGGCCCCTGTTGGAGGAGGCCTCCGGAATCCTCTCGCTCAGCTGCAGACAGGCGGGGAAACCACATGGTGAGCTTCCAGGTTCCATGCCGAGTCAGCCTGCACCGCGTCTGGACCCCAGGCGCGTGGTGTTGTCAGACGTTGGCATTGGGTCCCCATGGGGAGGGAGCCTTAGCTAGGGTTAGGGTTCCGTCCAGGGATGTCGCCAGGGCCGAATCGACTCCAGTCTCGTGATCTCCCTCGAGGGCTGAAGTGAGGGCCCATGCCCGAAGGCGGCTCACTTGCAGGGTTAGGGTTCGAGGCAGGCTCAGGTTGCGGTGGAGGGTCCCTGTTCGGGGTACGGTTAGGGTTAGGGTTAGGTCCCAGGAGGCTCCAGGCGCCGAACCCACAGCAGGGCCGTGGTCTCCCCGAAGGGCTGAGTTGAGGGCACAAGGGGGGCTGCCGGTCAGGATCCGTCTTTGGCTGCCAAGGCCACACACGTGATTGGGCCCCTGGTCGAGGAGGCCTCCGGAATCCTCTCGGCAGCTGCAGCCGGGCCTGGGATTCGGCATGGTGAGCTTCCAGGTTCCATGCCGAGTCAGCCTGCACCTCTTCCGGACGCCCGGCGCGTGGTGTTGTCCGACGTTGGCATTGGGTCCTCTTGGGGAGAGAGCCTTAGCTAGGGTTAGGGTTCGGTCCAGGGACGTCGCCAGGGCCGAAGCGACTCCGGTCTCGTGATCTCCCTCGAGGGCTGAAGTGAGGGCCCATGCAGCAAGGCGGCTCAAGTGCAGGCTTAGGGTTCGAGGCCGGCTTAGGTTTCGGTGGAGGGTCCCAGTTCGGTGTCGGGTTAGGGTTAGGGTTAGGTCCCGGAGGCTCCAGGCGCCGAACCCACCGCAGGGCAGTGGTCTCCCCGAAGGGCTGAGTTGAGGACACAAGGCACGGTGCCGTTCAGGATCCGGCTTTGGCTGCCAAGGCCACAGACGTCCATCGGCCCCTGTTGGAGGAGGCCTCCGGAATCCTCTCGCTCAGCTGCAGACAGGCGGGGAAACCACATGGTGAGCTTCCAGGTTCCATGCCGAGTCAGCCTGCACCGCGTCTGGACCCCAGGCGCGTGGTGTTGTCAGACGTTGGCATTGGGTCCCCATGGGGAGGGAGCCTTAGCTAGGGTTAGGGTTCCGTCCAGGGACGTCGCCAGGGCCGAATCGACTCCAGTCTCGTGATCTCCCTCGAGGGCTGAAGTGAGGGCCCATGCCCGAAGGCGGCTCACTTGCAGGGTTAGGGTTCGAGGCAGGCTCAGGTTGCGGTGGAGGGTCCCTGTTCGGGGTACGGTTAGGGTTAGGGTTAGGTCCCAGGAGGCTTCAGGCGCCGAACCCACAGCAGGGCCGTGGTCTCCCCGAAGGGCTGAGTTGAGGGCACAAGGGGGGCTGCCGGTCAGGATCCGTCTTTGGCTGCCAAGGCCACACACGTGATTGGGCCCCTGGTCGAGGAGGCCTCCGGAATCCTCTCGGCAGCTGCAGCCGGGCCTGGGATTCGGCATGGTGAGCTTCCAGGTTCCATGCCGAGTCAGCCTGCACCTCTTCCGGACGCCCGGCGCCTGGTGTTGTCCGACGTTGGCATTGGGTCCTCTTGGGGACAGAGCCTTAGCTAGGGTTAGGGTTCGGTCCAGGGACGTCGCCAGGGCCGAAGCGACTGTGGTCTCGTGATCTCCCTCGAGGGCTGAAGTGAGGGCCCATGCAGCAAGGCGGCTCAAGTGCAGGCTTAGGGTTCGAGGCCGGCTTAGGTTTCGGTGGAGGGTCCCAGTTCGGTGTCGGGTTAGGGTTAGGGTTAGGTCCCAGGAGGCTCCAGGCGCCGAACCCACCGCAGGGCAGTGGTCTCCCCGAAGGGCTGAGTTGAGGACACAAGGCACGGTGCCGGTCAGGATCCGGCTTTGGCTGCCAAGGCCACAGACGTCCATCGGCCCCTGTTGGAGGAGGCCTCCGGAATCCTCTCGCTCAGCAGCAGACAGGCGGGGAAACCACATGGTGAGCTTCCAGGTTCCAGGCCGAGTCAGCCTGCACCGCGTCTGGACCCCAGGGGCGTGGTGTTGTCAGACGTTGGCATTGGGTCCCCATGGGGAGGGAGCCTGAGCTAGGGTTAGGGTTCCGTCCAGGGACGTCGCCAGGGCCGAATCGACTCCAGTCTCGTGATCTCCCTCGAGGGCTGAAGTGAGGGCCCATGCCCGAAGGCGGCTCACTTGCAGGGTTAGGGTTCGAGGCAGGCTCAGGTTGCGGTGGAGGGTCCCTGTTCGGGGTACGGTTAGGGTTAGGGTTAGGTCCCAGGAGGCTCCAGGCGCCGAACCCACAGCAGGGCCGTGGTCTCCCCGAAGGGCTGAGTTGAGGGCACAAGGGGGGCTGCCGGTCAGGATCCGTCTTTGGCTGCCAAGGCCACACACGTGATTGGGCCCCTGGTCGAGGAGGCCTCCGGAATCCTCTCGGCAGCTGCAGCCGGGCCTGGGATTCGGCATGGTGAGCTTCCAGGTTCCATGCCGAGTCAGCCTGCACCTCTTCCGGACGCCAGGCGCCTGGTGTTGTCCGACGTTGGCATTGGGTCCTCTTGGGGAGAGAGCCTTAGCTAGGGTTAGGGTTCGGTCCAGGGACGTCGCCAGGGCCGAAGCGACTGCGGTCTCGTGATCTCCCTCGAGGGCTGAAGTGAGGGCCCATGCAGCAAGGCGGCTCAAGTGCAGGCTTAGGGTTCGAGGCCGGCTTAGGTTTCGGTGGAGGGTCCCAGTTCGGTGTCGGGTTAGGGTTAGGGTTAGGTCCCGGAGGCTCCAGGCGCCGAACCCACCGCAGGGCAGTGGTCTCCCCGAAGGGCTGAGTTGAGGACACAAGGCACGGTGCCGGTCAGGATCCGGCTTTGGCTGCCAAGGCCACAGACGTCCATCGGCCCCTGTTGGAGGAGGCCTCCGGAATCCTCTCGCTCAGCTGCAGACAGGCGGGGAAACCACATGGTGAGCTTCCAGGTTCCATGCCGAGTCAGCCTGCACCGCGTCTGGACCCCAGGCGCGTGGTGTTGTCAGACGTTGGCATTGGGTCCCCATGGGGAGGGAGCCTTAGCTAGGGTTAGGGTTCCGTCCACGGACGTCGCCAGGGCCGAATCGACTCCAGTCTCGTGATCTCCCTCGAGGGCTGAAGTGAGGGCCCATGCCCGAAGGCGGCTCACTTGCAGGGTTAGGGTTCGAGGCAGGCTCAGGTTGCGGTGGAGGGTCCCTGTTCGGGGTACGGTTAGGGTTAGGGTTAGGTCCCAGGAGGCTCCAGGCGCCGAACCCACAGCAGGGCCGTGGTCTCCCCGAAGGGCTGAGTTGAGGGCACAAGGGGGGCTGCCGGTCAGGATCCGTCTTTGGCTGCCAAGGCCACACACGTGATTGGGCCCCTGGTCGAGGAGGCCTCCGGAATCCTCTCGGCAGCTGCAGCCGGGCCTGGGATTCGGCATGGTGAGCTTCCAGGTTCCATGCCGAGTCAGCCTGCAACTCTTCCGGACGCCAGGCGCCTGGTGTTGTCCGACGTTGGCATTGGGTCCTCTTGGGGAGAGAGCCTTAGCTAGGGTTAGGGTTCGGTCCAGGGACGTCGCCAGGGCCGAAGCGACTGCGGTCTCGTGATCTCCCTCGAGGGCTGAAGTGAGGGCCCATGCAGCAAGGCGGCTCAAGTGCAGGCTTAGGGTTCGAGGCCGGCTTAGGTTTCGGTAGAGGGTCCCAGTTGGGTATCGGGTTAGGTTTAGGGTTAGGTCCCAGGAGGCTCCAGGCGCCGAACCCACCGCAGGGCAGTGGTCTCCCCGAAGGGCTGAGTTGAGGACACAAGGCACGGTGGCGGTCAGGATCCGGCTTTGGCTGCCAAGGCCACAGACGTCCATCGGCCCCTGTTGGAGGAGGCCTCCGGAATCCTCTCGCTCAGCTGCAGACAGGCGGGGAAACCACATGGTGAGCTTCCAGGTTCCATGCCGAGTCAGCCTGCACCGCGTCTGGACCCCAGGCGCGTGGTGTTGTCAGACGTTGGCATTGGGTCCCCATGGGGAGGGAGCCTTAGCTAGGGTTAGGGTTCCGTCCAGGGACGTCGCCAGGGCCGAATCGACTCCAGTCTCGTGATCTCCCTCGAGGGCTGAAGTGAGGGCCCATGCCCGAAGGCGGCTCACTTGCAGGGTTAGGGTTCGAGGCAGGCTCAGGTTGCGGTGGAGGGTCCCTGTTCGGGGTACGGTTAGGGTTAGGGTTAGGTCCCAGGAGGCTCCAGGCGCCGAACCCACAGCAGGGCCGTGGTCTCCCCGAAGGGCTGAGTTGAGGGCACAAGGGGGGCTGCCGGTCAGGATCCGTCTTTGGCTGCCAAGGCCACACACGTGATTGGGCCCCTGGTCGAGGAGGCCTCCGGAATCCTCTCGGCAGCTGCAGCCGGGCCTGGGATTCGGCATGGTGAGCTTCCAGGTTCCATGCCGAGTCAGCCTGCACCTCTTCCGGACGCCCGGCGCGTGGTGTTGTCCGACGTTGGCATTGGGTCCTCTTGGGGAGAGAGCCTTAGCTAGGGTTAGGGTTCGGTCCAGGGACGTCGCCAGGGCCGAAGCGACTCCGGTCTCGTGATCTCCCTCGAGGGCTGAAGTGAGGGCCCATGCAGCAAGGCGGCTCAAGTGCAGGCTTAGGGTTCGAGGCCGGCTTAGGTTTCGGTGGAGGGTCCCAGTTCGGTGTCGGGTTAGGGTTAGGGTTAGGTCCCGGAGGCTCCAGGCGCCGAACCCACCGCAGGGCACTGGTCTCCCCGAAGGGCTGAGTTGAGGACACAAGGCACGGTGCCGTTCAGGATCCGGCTTTGGCTGCCAAGGCCACAGACGTCCATCGGCCCCTGTTGGAGGAGGCCTCCTGAATCCTCTCGCTCAGCTGCAGACAGGCGGGGAAACCACATGGTGAGCTTCCAGGTTCCATGCCGAGTCAGCCTGCACCGCGTCTGGACCCCAGGCGCGTGGTGTTGTCAGACGTTGGCATTGGGTCCCCATGGGGAGGGAGCCTTAGCTAGGGTTAGGGTTCGGTCCAGGGACGTCGCCAGGGCCGAATCGACTCCAGTCTCGTGATCTCCCTCGAGGGCTGAAGTGAGGGCCCATGCCCGAAGGCGGCTCACTTGCAGGGTTAGGGTTCGAGGCAGGCTCAGGTTGCGGTGGAGGGTCCCTGTTCGGGGTACGGTTAGGGTTAGGGTTAGGTCCCAGGAGGCTCCAGGCGCCGAACCCACAGCAGGGCCGTGGTCTCCCCGAAGGGCTGAGTTGAGGGCACAAGGGGGGCTGCCGGTCAGGATCCGTCTTTGGCTGCCAAGGCCACACACGTGATTGGGCCCCTGGTCGAGGAGGCCTCCGGAATCCTCTCGGCAGCTGCAGCCGGGCCTGGGATTCTGCATGGTGAGCTTCCAGGTTCCATGCCGAGTCAGCCTGCACCTCTTCCGGACGCCAGGCGCTTGGTGTTGTCCGACGTGGCATTGGGTCCTCTTGGGGAGAGAGCCTTAGCTAGGGTTAGGGTTCGGTAAAGGGACGTTGCCAGGGCCGAAGCGACTGCGGTCTCGTGATCTCCCTCGAGGGCTGAAGTGAGGGCCCATGCAGCAAGGCGGCTCAAGTGCAGGCTTAGGGTTCGAGGCCGGCTTAGGTTTCGGTTGAGGGTCCCAGTTCGGTGTCGGGTTAGGGTTAGGGTTAGGTCCCAGGAGGCTCCAGGCGCCGAACCCACCGCAGGGCAGTGGTCTCCCCGAAGGGCTGAGTTGAGGACACAAGGCACGGTGCCGGTCAGGATCCGGCTTTGGCTGCCAAGGCCACAGACGTCCATCGGCCCCTGTTGGAGGAGGCCTCCGGAATCCTCTCGCTCAGCTGCAGACAGGCGGGGAAACCACATGGTGAGCTTCCAGGTTCCATGCCGAGTCAGCCTGCACCGCGTCTGGACCCCAGGCGCGTGGTGTTGTCAGACGTTGGCATTGGGTCCCCATGGGGAGGGAGCCTTAGCTAGGGTTAGGGTTCCGTCCAGGGACGTCGCCAGGGCCGAATCGACTCCAGTCTCGTGATCTCCCTCGAGGGCTGAAGTGAGGGCCCATGCCCGAAGGCGGCTCACTTGCAGGGTTAGGGTTCGAGGCAGGCTCAGGTTGCGGTGGAGGGTCCCTGTTCGGGGTACGGTTAGGGTTAGGGTTAGGTCCCAGGAGGCTCCAGGCGCCGAACCCACAGCAGGGCCGTGGTCTCCCCGAAGGGCTGAGTTGAGGGCACAAGGGGGGCTGCCGGTCAGGATCCGTCTTTGGCTGCCAAGGCCACACACGTGATTGGGCCCCTGGTCGAGGAGGCCTCCGGAATCCTGTCGGCAGCTGCAGCCGGGCCTGGGATTCGGCATGGTGAGCTTCCAGGTTCCATGCCGAGTCAGCCTGCACCTCTTCCGGACGCCAGGCGCCTGGTGTTGTCCGACGTTGCCATTGGGTCCTCTTGGGGAGACAGCCTTAGCTAGGGTTAGGGTTCGGACCAGGGACGTCGCCAGGGCCGAAGCGACTCCGGTCTCGTGATCTCCCTCAAGGGCTGACGTGAGGGCCCATGCAGCAAGGCGGCTCAAGTGCAGGCTTAGGGTTCGAGGCCGGCTTAGGTTTCGGTGGAGGGTCCCAGTTCGGTGTCGGGTTAGGGTTAGGGTTAGGTCCCAGGAGGCTCCAGGCGCCGAACTCACCACAGGGCAGTGGTCTCCCCGAAGGGTGAGTTGAGGACACAAGGCACGGTGCCGGTCAGGATCCGGCTTTGGCTGCCAAGGCCACAGACGTCCATCGGCCCCTGTTGGAGGAGGCCTCCGGAATCCTCTCGCTCAGCTGCAGACAGGCGGGGAAACCACATGGTGAGCTTCCAGGTTCCATGCCGAGTCAGCCTGCACCGCGTCTGGACCCCAGGCGCGTGGTGTTGTCAGACGTTGGCATTGGGTCCCCATGGGGAGGGAGCCTTAGCTAGGGTTAGGGTTCCGTCCAGGGACGTCGCCAGGGCCGAATCGACTCCAGTCTCGTGATCTCCCTCGAGGGCTGAAGTGAGGGCCCATGCCCGAAGGCGGCTCACTTGCAGGGTTAGGGTTCGAGGCAGGCTCAGGTTGTGGTGGAGGGTCCCTGTTCGGGGTACGGTTAGGGTTAGGGTTAGGTCCCAGGAGGCTCCAGGCGCCGAACCCACAGCAGGGCCGTGGTCTCCCCGAAGGGCTGAGTTGAGGGCACAAGGGGGGCTGCCGGTCAGGATCCGTCTTTGGCTGCCAAGGCCACACACGTGATTGGGCCCCTGGTCGAGGAGGCCTCCGGAATCCTCTCGGCAGCTGCAGCCGGGCCTGGGATTCGGCATGGTGAGCTTCCAGGTTCCATGCCGAGTCAGCCTGCACCTCTTCCGGACGCCAGGCGCCTGGTGTTGTCCGACGTTGGCATTGGGTCCTCTTGGGGAGAGAGCCTTAGCTAGGGTTAGGGTTCGGTCCAGGGATGTCGCCAGGGCCGAAGCGACTGCGGTCTCGTGATCTCCCTCGAGGGCTGAAGTGAGGGCCCATGCAGCAAGGCGGCTCAAGTGCAGGCTTAGGGTTCGAGGCCGGCTTAGGTTTCGGTGGAGGGTCCCAGTTCGGTGTCGGGTTAGGGTTAGGGTTAGGTCCCAGGAGGCTCCAGGCGCCGAACCCACCGCAGGGCAGTGGTCTCCCCGAAGGGCTGAGTTGAGGACACAAGGCACGGTGCCGGTCAGGATCCGGCTTTGGCTGCCAAGGCCACAGACGTCCATCGGCCCCTGTTGGAGGAGGCCTCCGGAATCCTCTCGCTCAGCTGCAGACAGGCGGGGAAACCACATGGTGAGCTTCCAGGTTCCATGCCGAGTCAGCCTGCACCGCGTCTGGACCCCAGGCGCGTGGTGTTGTCAGACGTTGGCATTGGGTCCCCATGGGGAGGGAGCCTTAGCTAGGGTTAGGGTTCCGTCCAGGGACGTCGCCAGGGCCGAATCGACTCCAGTCTCGTGATCTCCCTCGAGGGCTGAAGTGAGGGCCCATGCCCGAAGGCGGCTCACTTGCAGGGTTAGGGTTCGAGGCAGGCTCAGGTTGCGGTGGAGGGTCCCTGTTCGGGGTACGGTTAGGGTTAGGGTTAGGTCCCAGGAGGCTCCAGGCGCCGAACCCACAGCAGGGCCGTGGTCTCCCCGAAGGGCTGAGTTGAGGGCACAAGGGGGGCTGCCGGTCAGGATCCGTCTTTGGCTGCCAAGGCCACACACGTGATTGGGCCCCTGGTCGAGGAGGCCTCCGGAATCCTGTCGGCAGCTGCAGCCGGGCCTGGGATTCGGCATGGTGAGCTTCCAGGTTCCATGCCGAGTCAGCCTGCACCTCTTCCGGACGCCAGGCGCCTGGTGTTGTCCGACGTTGCCATTGGGTCCTCTTGGGGAGAGAGCCTTAGCTAGGGTTAGGGTTCGGTCCAGTGATGTCGCCAGGGCCGAAGCGACTGCGGTCTCGTGATCTCCCTCGAGGGCTGAAGTGAGGGCCCATGCAGCAAGGCGGCTCAAGTGCAGGCTTAGGGTTCGAGGCCGGCTTAGGTTTCGGTGGAGGGTCCCAGTTCGGTGTCGGGTTAGGGTTAGGGTTAGGTCCCAGGAGGCTCAAGGCGCCGAACCCACCGCAGGGCAGTGGTCTCCCCGAAGGGCTGAGTTGAGGATACAAGGCACGGTGCCGGTCAGGATCCGGCTTTGGCTGCCAAGGCCACAGACGTCCATCGGCCCCTGTTGGAGGAGGCCTCCGGAATCCTCTCGCTCAGCTGCAGACAGGCGGGGAAACCACATGGTGAGCTTCCAGGTTCCATGCCGAGTCAGCCTGCACCGCGTCTGGACCCCAGGCGCGTGGTGTTGTCAGACGTTGGCATTGGGTCCGCATGGGGAGGGAGCCTTAGCTAGGGTTAGGGTTCGGTCCAGGGACGTCGCCAGGGCCGAATCGACTCCAGTCTCGTGATCTCCCTCGAGGGCTGAAGTGAGGGCCCATGCCCGAAGGCGGCTCACTTGCAGGGTTAGGGTTCGAGGCAGGCTCAGGTTGCGGTGGAGGGTCCCTGTTCGGGGTACGGTTAGGGTTAGGGTTAGGTCCCAGGAGGCTCCAGGCGCCGAACCCACAGCAGGGCCGTGGTCTCCCCGAAGGGCTGAGTTGAGGGCACAAGGGGGGCTGCCGGTCAGGATCCGTCTTTGGCTGCCAAGGCCACACACGTGATTGGGCCCCTGGTCGAGGAGGCCTCCGGAATCCTGTCGGCAGCTGCAGCCGGGCCTGGGATTCGGCATGGTGAGCTTCCAGGTTCCATGCCGAGTCAGCCTGCACCTCTTCCGGACGCCAGGCGCCTGGTGTTGTCCGACGTTGCCATTGGGTCCTCTTGGGGAGAGAGCCTTAGCTAGGGTTAGGGTTCGGTCCAGTGATGTCGCCAGGGCCGAAGCGACTGCGGTCTCGTGATCTCCCTCGAGGGCTGAAGTGAGGGCCCATGCAGCAAGGCGGCTCAAGTGCAGGCTTAGGGTTCGAGGCCGGCTTAGGTTTCGGTGGAGGGTCCCAGTTCGGTGTCGGGTTAGGGTTAGGGTTAGGTCCCAGGAGGCTCAAGGCGCCGAACCCACCGCAGGGCAGTGGTCTCCCCGAAGGGCTGAGTTGAGGATACAAGGCACGGTGCCGGTCAGGATCCGGCTTTGGCTGCCAAGGCCACAGACGTCCATCGGCCCCTGTTGGAGGAGGCCTCCGGAATCCTCTCGCTCAGCTGCAGACAGGCGGGGAAACCACATGGTGAGCTTCCAGGTTCCATGCCGAGTCAGCCTGCACCGCGTCTGGACCCCAGGCGCGTGGTGTTGTCAGACGTTGGCATTGGGTCCCCATGGGGAGGGAGCCTTAGCTAGGGTTAGGGTTCCGTCCAGGGACGTCGCCAGGGCCGAATCGACTCCAGTCTCGTGATCTCCCTCGAGGGCTGAAGTGAGGGCCCATGCCCGAAGGCGGCTCACTTGCAGGGTTAGGGTTCGAGGCAGGCTCAGGTTGCGGTGGAGGGTCCCTGTTCGGGGTACGGTTAGGGTTAGGGTTAGGTCCCAGGAGGCTCCAGGCGCCGAACCCACAGCAGGGCCGTGGTCTCCCCGAAGGGCTGAGTTGAGGGCACAAGGGGGGCTGCCGGTTAGGATCCGTCTTTGGCTGCCAAGGCCACACACGTGATTGGGCCCCTGGTCGAGGAGGCCTCCGGAATCCTGTCGGCAGCTGCAGCCGGGCCTGGGATTCGGCATGGTGAGCTTCCAGGTTCCATGCCGAGTCAGCCTGCACCTCTTCCGGACGCCAGGCGCCTGGTGTTGTCCGACGTTGCCATTGGGTCCTCTTGGGGAGACAGCCTTAGCTAGGGTTAGGGTTCGGACCAGGGACGTCGCCAGGGCCGAAGCAACTCCGGTCTCGTGATCTCCCTCAAGGGCTGACGTGAGGGCCCATGCAGCAAGGCGGCTCAAGTGCAGGCTTAGGGTTCGAGGCCGGCTTAGGTTTCGGTGGAGGGTCCCAGTTTGGTGTCGGGTTAGGGTTAGGGTTAGGTCCCAGGAGGCTCCAGGCGCCGAACTAACCACAGGGCAGTGGTCTCCCCGAAGGGTGAGTTGAGGACACAAGGCACGGTGCCGGTCAGGATCCGGCTTTGGCTGCCAAGGCCACAGACGTCCATCGGCCCCTGTTTGAGGAGGCCTCCGGAATCCTCTCGCTCAGCTGCAGACAGGCGGGGAAACCACATGGTGAGCTTCCAGGTTCCATGCCGAGTCAGCCTGCACCGCGTCTGGACCCCAGGCGCGTGGTGTTGTCAGACGTTGGCATTGGGTCCCCATGGGGAGGGAGCCTTAGCTAGGGTTAGGGTTCCGTCCAGGGACGTCGCCAGGGCCGAATCGACTCCAGTCTCGTGATCTCCCTCGAGGGCTGAAGTGAGGGCCCATGCCCGAAGGCGGCTCACTTGCAGGGTTAGGGTTCGAGGCAGGCTCAGGTTGCGGTGGAGGGTCCCTGTTCGGGGTTCGGTTAGGGTTAGGGTCAGGTCCCAGGAGGCTCCAGGCGCCGAACCCACAGCAGGGCCGTGGTCTCCCCGAAGGGCTGAGTTGAGGGCACAAGGGGGGCTGCCGGTCAGGATCCGTCTTTGGCTGCCAAGGCCACACACGTGATTGGGCCCCTGGTCGAGGAGGCCTCCGGAATCCTCTCGGCAGCTGCAGCCGGGCCTGGGATTCGGCATGGTGAGCTTCCAGGTTCCATGCCGAGTCAGCCTGCACCTCTTCCGGACGCCAGGCGCCTGGTGTTGTCCGACGTTGGCATTGGGTCCTCTTGGGGACAGAGCCTTAGCTAGGGTTAGGGTTCGGTCCAGGGACGTCGCCAGGGCCGAAGCGACTCCGGTCTCGTGATCTCCCTCCAGGGCTGAAGTGAGGGCCCATGCAGCAAGGCGGCTCAAGTGCAGGCTTAGGGTTCGAGGCCGGCTTAGGTTTCGGTGGAGGGTCCCAGTTCGGTGTCGGGTTAGGGTTAGGGTTAGGTCCCAGGAGGCTGCAGGCGCCGAACCCACCGCAGGGCAGTGGTCTCCCCAAAGGGCTGAGTTGAGGACACAAGGCACCGTGCCGGTCAGGATCCGGCTTTGGCTGCCAAGGCCACAGACGTCCATCGGCCCCTGTTGGAGGAGGCCTCCGGAATCCTCTCGCTCAGCTGCAGACAGGCGGGGAAACCACATGGTGAGCTTCCAGGTTCCATGCCGAGTCAGCCTGCACCGCGTCTGGACCCCAGGCGCGTGGTGTTGTCAGACGTTGGCATTGGGTCCCCATGGGGAGGGAGCCTTAGCTAGGGTTAGGGTTCCGTCCAGGGACGTCGCCAGGGCCGAATCGACTCCAGTCTCGTGATCTCCCTCGAGGGCTGAAGTGAGGGCCCATGCCCGAAGGCGGCTCACTTGCAGGGTTAGGGTTCGAGGCAGGCTCAGGTTGTGGTGGAGGGTCCCTGTTCGGGGTACGGTTAGGGTTAGGGTTAGGTCCCAGGAGGCTCCAGGCGCCGAACCCACAGCAGGGCCGTGGTCTCCCCGAAGGGCTGAGTTGAGGGCACAAGGGGGGCTGCCGGTCAGGATCCGTCTTTGGCTGCCAAGGCCACACACGTGATTGGGCCCCTGGTCGAGGAGGCCTCCGGAATCCTCTCGGCAGCTGCAGCCGGGCCTGGGATTCGGCATGGTGAGCTTCCAGGTTCCATGCCGAGTCAGCCTGCACCTCTTCCGGACGCCAGGCGCCTGGTGTTGTCCGACGTTGGCATTGGGTCCTCTTGGGGAGAGAGCCTTAGCTAGGGTTAGGGTTCGGTCCAGGGATGTCGCCAGGGCCGAAGCGACTGCGGTCTCGTGATCTCCCTCGAGGGCTGAAGTGAGGGCCCATGCAGCAAGGCGGCTCAAGTGCAGGCTTAGGGTTCGAGGCCGGCTTAGGTTTCGGTGGAGGGTCCCAGTTCGGTGTCGGGTTAGGGTTAGGGTTAGGTCCCAGGAGGCTCCAGGCGCCGAACCCACCGCAGGGCAGTGGTCTCCCCGAAGGGCTGAGTTGAGGACACAAGGCACGGTGCCGGTCAGGATCCGGCTTTGGCTGCCAAGGCCACAGACGTCCATCGGCCCCTGTTGGAGGAGGCCTCCGGAATCCTCTCGCTCAGCTGCAGACAGGCGGGGAAACCACATGGTGAGCTTCCAGGTTCCATGCCGAGTCAGCCTGCACCGCGTCTGGACCCCAGGCGCGTGGTGTTGTCAGACGTTGGCATTGGGTCCCCATGGGGAGGGAGCCTTAGCTAGGGTTAGGGTTCCGTCCAGGGACGTCGCCAGGGCCGAATCGACTCCAGTCTCGTGATCTCCCTCGAGGGCTGAAGTGAGGGCCCATGCCCGAAGGCGGCTCACTTGCAGGGTTAGGGTTCGAGGCAGGCTCAGGTTGCGGTGGAGGGTCCCTGTTCGGGGTACGGTTAGGGTTAGGGTTAGGTCCCAGGAGGCTCCAGGCGCCGAACCCACAGCAGGGCCGTGGTCTCCCCGAAGGGCTGAGTTGAGGGCACAAGGGGGGCTGCCGGTCAGGATCCGTCTTTGGCTGCCAAGGCCACACACGTGATTGGGCCCCTGGTCGAGGAGGCCTCCGGAATCCTGTCGGCAGCTGCAGCCGGGCCTGGGATTCGGCATGGTGAGCTTCCAGGTTCCATGCCGAGTCAGCCTGCACCTCTTCCGGACGCCAGGCGCCTGGTGTTGTCCGACGTTGCCATTGGGTCCTCTTGGGGAGAGAGCCTTAGCTAGGGTTAGGGTTCGGTCCAGTGATGTCGCCAGGGCCGAAGCGACTGCGGTCTCGTGATCTCCCTCGAGGGCTGAAGTGAGGGCCCATGCAGCAAGGCGGCTCAAGTGCAGGCTTAGGGTTCGAGGCCGGCTTAGGTTTCGGTGGAGGGTCCCAGTTCGGTGTCGGGTTAGGGTTAGGGTTAGGTCCCAGGAGGCTCAAGGCGCCGAACCCACCGCAGGGCAGTGGTCTCCCCGAAGGGCTGAGTTGAGGATACAAGGCACGGTGCCGGTCAGGATCCGGCTTTGGCTGCCAAGGCCACAGACGTCCATCGGCCCCTGTTGGAGGAGGCCTCCGGAATCCTCTCGCTCAGCTGCAGACAGGCGGGGAAACCACATGGTGAGCTTCCAGGTTCCATGCCGAGTCAGCCTGCACCGCGTCTGGACCCCAGGCGCGTGGTGTTGTCAGACGTTGGCATTGGGTCCGCATGGGGAGGGAGCCTTAGCTAGGGTTAGGGTTCGGTCCAGGGACGTCGCCAGGGCCGAATCGACTCCAGTCTCGTGATCTCCCTCGAGGGCTGAAGTGAGGGCCCATGCCCGAAGGCGGCTCACTTGCAGGGTTAGGGTTCGAGGCAGGCTCAGGTTGCGGTGGAGGGTCCCTGTTCGGGGTACGGTTAGGGTTAGGGTTAGGTCCCAGGAGGCTCCAGGCGCCGAACCCACAGCAGGGCCGTGGTCTCCCCGAAGGGCTGAGTTGAGGGCACAAGGGGGGCTGCCGGTTAGGATCCGTCTTTGGCTGCCAAGGCCACACACGTGATTGGGACCCTGGTCGAGGAGGCCTCCGGAATCCTGTCGGCAGCTGCAGCCGGGCCTGGGATTCGGCATGGTGAGCTTCCAGGTTCCATGCCGAGTCAGCCTGCACCTCTTCCGGACGCCAGGCGCCTGGTGTTGTCCGACGTTGCCATTGGGTCCTCTTGGGGAGACAGCCTTAGCTAGGGTTAGGGTTCGGACCAGGGACGTCGCCAGGGCCGAAGCAACTCCGGTCTCGTGATCTCCCTCAAGGGCTGACGTGAGGGCCCATGCAGCAAGGCGGCTCAAGTGCAGGCTTAGGGTTCGAGGCCGGCTTAGGTTTCGGTGGAGGGTCCCAGTTTGGTGTCGGGTTAGGGTTAGGGTTAGGTCCCAGGAGGCTCCAGGCGCCGAACTAACCACAGGGCAGTGGTCTCCCCGAAGGGTGAGTTGAGGACACAAGGCACGGTGCCGGTCAGGATCCGGCTTTGGCTGCCAAGGCCACAGACGTCCATCGGCCCCTGTTTGAGGAGGCCTCCGGAATCCTCTCGCTCAGCTGCAGACAGGCAGGGAAACCACATGGTGAGCTTCCAGGTTCCATGCCGAGTCAGCCTGCACCGCGTCTGGACCCCAGGCGCGTGGTGTTGTCAGACGTTGGCATTGGGTCCCCATGGGGAGGGAGCCTTAGCTAGGGTTAGGGTTCCGTCCAGGGACGTCGCCAGGGCCGAATCGACTCCAGTCTCGTGATCTCCCTCGAGGGCTGAAGTGAGGGCCCATGCCCGAAGGCGGCTCACTTGCAGGGTTAGGGTTCGAGGCAGGCTCAGGTTGTGGTGGAGGGTCCCTGTTCGGGGTACGGTTAGGGTTAGGGTTAGGTCCCAGGAGGCTCCAGGCGCCGAACCCACCGCAGGGCAGTGGTCTCCCCGAAGGGCTGAGTTGAGGACACAAGGCACGGTGCCGGTCAGGATCCGGCTTTGGCTGCCAAGGCCACAGACGTCCATCGGCCCCTGTTGGAGGAGGCCTCCGGAATCCTCTCGCTCAGCTGCAGACAGGCGGGGAAACCACATGGTGAGCTTCCAGGTTCCATGCCGAGTCAGCCTGCACCGCGTCTGGACCCCAGGCGCGTGGTGTTGTCAGACGTTGGCATTGGGTCCCCATGGGGAGGGAGCCTTAGCTAGGGTTAGGGTTCCGTCCAGGGACGTCGCCAGGGCCGAATCGACTCCAGTCTCGTGATCTCCCTCGAGGGCTGAAGTGAGGGCCCATGCCCGAAGGCGGCTCACTTGCAGGGTTAGGGTTCGAGGCAGGCTCAGGTTGCGGTGGAGGGTCCCTGTTCGGGGTACGGTTAGGGTTAGGGTTAGGTCCCAGGAGGCTCCAGGCGCCGAACCCACAGCAGGGCCGTGGTCTCCCCGAAGGGCTGAGTTGAGGGCACAAGGGGGGCTGCCGGTCAGGATCCGTCTTTGGCTGCCAAGGCCACACACGTGATTGGGCCCCTGGTCGAGGAGGCCTCCGGAATCCTCTCGGCAGCTGCAGCCGGGCCTGGGATTCGGCATGGTGAGCTTCCAGGTTCCATGCCGAGTCAGCCTGCACCTCTTCCGGACGCCAGGCGCCTGGTGTTGTCCGACGTTGGCATTGGGTCCTCTTGGGGAGAGAGCCTTAGCTAGGGTTAGGGTTCGGTCCAGGGACGTCGCCAGGGCCGAAGCGACTGTGGTCTCGTGATCTCCCTCGAGGGCTGAAGTGAGGGCCCATGCAGCAAGGCGGCTCAAGTGCAGGCTTAGGGTTCGAGGCCGGCTTAGGTTTCGGTGGAGGGTCCCAGTTCGGTGTCGGGTTAGGGTTAGGGTTAGGTCCCAGGAGGCTCCAGGCGCCGAACCCACCGCAGGGCAGTGGTCTCCCCGAAGGGCTGAGTTGAGGACACAAGGCACGGTGCCGGTCAGGATCCGTCTTTGGCTGCCAAGGCCACACACGTGATTGGGCCCCTGGTCGAGGAGGCCTCCGGAATCCTCTCGGCAGCTGCAGCCGGGCCTGGGATTCGGCATGGTGAGCTTCCAGTTTCCATGCCGAGTCAGCCTGCACCTCTTCCGGACGCCAGGCGCCTGGTGTTGTCCGACGTTGGCATTGGGTCCTCTTGGGGACAGAGCCTTAGCTAGGGTTAGGGTTCGGTCCAGGGACGTCGCCAGGGCCGAAGCGACTCCGGTCTCGTGATCTCCCTCGAGGGCTGAAGTGACGGCCCATGCAGCAAGGCGGCTCAAGTGCAGGCTTAGGGTTCGAGGCCGGCTTAGGTTTCGGTGGAGGGTCCCAGTTCGGTGTCGGGTTAGGGTTAGGGTTAGGTCCCAGGAGGCTCCAGGCGCCGAACTCACCACAGGGCAGTGGTCTCCCCGAAGGGCTGAGTTGAGGACACAAGGCACGGTGCCGGTCAGGATCCGGCTTTGGCTGCCAAGGCCACAGACGTCCATCGGCCCCTGTTGGAGGAGGCCTCCGGAATCCTCTCGCTCAGCTGCAGACAGGCGGGGAAACCACATGGTGAGCTTCCAGGTTCCATGCCGAGTCAGGCTGCACCGCGTCTGGACCCCAGGCGCGTGGTGTTGTCAGACGTTGGCATTGGGTCCCCATGGGGAGGGAGCCTTAGCTAGGGTGAGGGTTCCGTCCACGGACGTCGCCAGGGCCGAATCGACTCCAGTCTCGTGATCTCCCTCGAGGGCTGAAGTGAGGGCCCATGCCCGAAGGCGGCTCACTTGCAGGGTTAGGGTTCGAGGCAGGCTCAGGTTGCGGTGCAGGGTCCCTGTTCGGGGTACGGTTAGGGTTAGGGTCAGGTCCCAGGAGGCTCCAGGCGCCGAACCCACAGCAGGGCCGTGGTCTCCCCGAAGGGCTGAGTTGAGGGCACAAGGGGGGCTGCCGGTCAGGATCCGTCTTTGGCTGCCAAGGCCACACACGTGATTGGGCCCCTGGTCGAGGAGGCCTCCGGAATCCTCTCGGCAGCTGCAGCCGGGCCTGGGATTCGGCATGGTGAGCTTCCAGGTTCCATGCCGAGTCAGCCTGCACCTCTTCCGGACGCCAGGCGCCTGGTGTTGTCCGACGTTGGCATTGGGTCCTCTTGGGGACAGAGCCTTAGCTAGGGTTAGCGTTCGGTCCAGGGACGTCGCCAGGGCCGAAGCGACTCCGGTCTCGTGATCTCCCTCGAGGGCTGAAGTGAGGGCCCATGCAGCAAGGCGGCTCAAGTGCAGGCTTAGGGTTCGAGGCCGGCTTAGGTTTCGGTGGAGGGTCCCAGTTCGGTGTCGGGTTAGGGTTAGGGTTAGGTCCCAGGAGGCTGCAGGCGCCGAACCCACCGCAGGGCAGTGGTCTCCCCAAAGGGCTGAGTTGAGGACACAAGGCACCGTGCCGGTCAGGATCCGGCTTTGGCTGCCAAGGCCACAGACGTCCATCGGCCCCTGTTGGAGGAGGCCTCCGGAATCCTCTCGCTCAGCTGCAGACAGGCGGGGAAACCACATGGTGAGCTTCCAGGTTCCATGCCGAGTCAGCCTGCACCGCGTCTGGACCCCAGGCGCGTGGTGTTGTCAGACGTTGGCATTGGGTCCCCATGGGGAGGGAGCCTTAGCTAGGGTGAGGGTTCCGTCCAGGGACGTCGCCAGGGCCGAATCGACTCCAGTCTCGTGATCTCCCTCGAGGGCTGAAGTGAGGGCCCATGCCCGAAGGCGGCTCACTTGCAGGGTTAGGGTTCGAGGCAGGCTCAGGTTGCGGTGGAGGGTCCCTGTTCGGGGTACGGTTAGGGTTAGGGTTAGGTCCCAGGAGGCTCCAGGCGCCGAACCCACAGCAGGGCCGTGGTCTCCCCGAAGGGCTGAGTTGAGGGCACAAGGGGGGCTGCCGGTCAGGATCCGTCTTTGGCTGCCAAGGCCACACACGTGATTGGGCCCCTGGTCGAGGAGGCCTCCGGAATCCTCTCGGCAGCTGCAGCCGGGCCTGGGATTCGGCATGGTGAGCTTCCAGGTTCCATGCCGAGTCAGCCTGCACCTCTTCCGGACGCCAGGCGCCTGGTGTTGTCCGACGTTGGCATTGGGTCCTCTTGGGGACAGAGCCTTAGCTAGGGTTAGGGTTCGGTCCAGGGACGTCGCCAGGGCCGAAGCGACTGTGGTCTCGTGATCTCCCTCGAGGGCTGAAGTGAGGGCCCATGCAGCAAGGCGGCTCAAGTGCAGGCTTAGGGTTCGAGGCCGGCTTAGGTTTCGGTGGAGGGTCCCAGTTCGGTGTCGGGTTAGGGTTAGGGTTAGGTCCCAGGAGGCTCCAGGCGCCGAACCCACCGCAGGGCAGTGGTCTCCCCGAAGGGCTGAGTTGAGGACACAAGGCACGGTGGCGGTCAGGATCCGGCTTTGGCTGCCAAGGCCACAGACGTCCATCGGCCCCTGTTGGAGGAGGCCTCCGGAATCCTCTCGCTCAGCAGCAGACAGGCGGGGAAACCACATGGTGAGCTTCCAGGTTCCAGGCCGAGTCAGCCTGCACCGCGTCTGGACCCCAGGGGCGTGGTGTTGTCAGACGTTGGCATTGGGTCCCCATGGGGAGGGAGCCTGAGCTAGGGTTAGGGTTCCGTCCAGGGACGTCGCCAGGGCCGAATCGACTCCAGTCTCGTGATCTCCCTCGAGGGCTGAAGTGAGGGCCCATGCCCGAAGGCGGCTCACTTGCAGGGTTAGGGTTCGAGGCAGGCTCAGGTTGCGGTGGAGGGTCCCTGTTCGGGGTACGGTTAGGGTTAGGGTTAGGTCCCAGGAGGCTCCAGGCGCCGAACCCACAGCAGGGCCGTGGTCTCCCCGAAGGGCTGAGTTGAGGGCACAAGGGGGGCTGCCGGTCAGGATCCGTCTTTGGCTGCCAAGGCCACACACGTGATTGGGCCCCTGGTCGAGGAGGCCTCCGGAATCCTGTCGGCAGCTGCAGCCGGGCCTGGGATTCGGCATGGTGAGCTTCCTGGTTCCATGCCGAGTCAGCCTGCACCTCTTCCGGACGCCCGGCGCGTGGTGTTGTCCGACGTTGGCATTGGGTCCTCTTGGGGAGAGAGCCTTAGCTAGGGTTAGGGTTCGGTCCAGGGACGTCGCCAGGGCCGAAGCGACTCCGGTCTCGTGATCTCCCTCGAGGGCTGAAGTGAGGGCCCATGCAGCAAGGCGGCTCAAGTGCAGGCTTAGGGTTCGAGGCCGGCTTAGGTTTCGGTGGAGGGTCCCAGTTCGGTGTCGGGTTAGGGTTAGGGTTAGGTCCCGGAGGCTCCAGGCGCCGAACCCACAGCAGGGCAGTGGTCTCCCCGAAGGGCTGAGTTGAGGACACAAGGCACGGTGCCGGTCAGGATCCGGCTTTGGCTGCCAAGGCCACAGACGTCCATCGGCCCCTGTTGGAGGAGGCCTCCGGAATCCTCTCGCTCAGCTGCAGACAGGCGGGGAAACCACATGGTGAGCTTCCAGGTTCCATGCCGAGTGAGCCTGCACCGCGTCTGGACCCCAGGCGCGTGGTGTTGTCAGACGTTGGCATTGGGTCCCCATGGGGAGGGAGCCTTAGCTAGGGTTAGGGTTCGGTCCAGGGACGTCGCCAGGGCCGAATCGACTCCAGTCTCGTGATCTCCCTCGAGGGCTGAAGTGAGGGCCCATGCCCGAAGGCGGCTCACTTGCAGGGTTAGGGTTCGAGGCAGGCTCAGGTTGCGGTGGAGGGTCCCTGTTCGGGGTACGGTTAGGGTTAGGGTTAGGTCCCAGGAGGCTCCAGGCGCCGAACCCACAGCAGGGCCGTGGTCTCCCCGAAGGGCTGAGTTGAGGGCACAAGGGGGGCTGCCGGTCAGGATCCGTCTTTGGCTGCCAAGGCCACACACGTGATTGGGCCCCTGGTCGAGGAGGCCTCCGGAATCCTCTCGGCAGCTGCAGCCGGGCCTGGGATTCGGCATGGTGAGCTTCCAGGTTCCATGCCGAGTCAGCCTGCACCTCTTCCGGACGCCAGGCGCCTGGTGTTGTCCGACGTTGGCATTGGGTCCTCTTGGGGACAGAGCCTTAGCTAGGGTTAGGGTTCGGTCCAGGGACGTCGCCAGGGCCGAAGCGACTCCGGTCTCGTGATCTCCCTCGAGGGCTGAAGTGACGGCCCATACAGCAAGGCGGCTCAAGTGCAGGCTTAGGGTTCGAGGCCGGCTTAGGTTTCGGTGGAGGGTCCCAGTTCGGTGTCGGGTTAGGGTTAGGGTTAGGTCCCAGGAGGCTCCAGGCGCCGAACTCACCACAGGGCAGTGGTCTCCCCGAAGGGCTGAGTTGAGGACACAAGGCACGGTGGCGGTCAGGATCCGGCTTTGGCTGCCAAGGCCACAGACGTCCATCGGCCCCTGTTGGAGGAGGCCTCCGGAATCCTCTCGCTCAGCTGCAGACAGGCGGGGAAACCACATGGTGAGCTTCCAGGTTCCATGCCGAGTCAGCCTGCACCGCGTCTGGACCCCAGGCGCGTGGTGTTGTCAGACGTTGGCATTGGGTCCCCATGGGGAGGGAGCCTTAGCTAGGGTTAGGGTTCCGTCCAGGGACGTCGCCAGGGCCGAATCGACTCCAGTCTCGTGATCTCCCTCGAGGGCTGAAGTGAGGGCCCATGCCCGAAGGCGGCTCACTTGCAGGGTTAGGGTTCGAGGCAGGCTCAGGTTGCGGTGCAGGGTCCCTGTTCGGGGTACGGTTAGGGTTAGGGTTAGGTCCCAGGAGGCTCCAGGCGCCGAACCCACAGCAGGGCCGTGGTGTCCCCGAAGGGCTGAGTTGAGGGCACAAGGGGGGCTGCCGGTCAGGATCCGTCTTTGGCTGCCAAGGCCACACACGTGATTGGGCCCCTGGTCGAGGAGGCCTCCGGAATCCTCTCGGCAGCTGCAGCCGGGCCTGGGATTCGGCATGGTGAGCTTCCAGGTTCCATGCCGAGTCAGCCTGCACCTCTTCCGGACGCCAGGCGCCTGGTGTTGTCCGACGTTGGCATTGGGTCCTCTTGGAGACAGAGCCTTAGCTAGGGTTAGGGTTCGGTCCAGGGACGTCGCCAGGGCCGAAGCGACTCCGGTCTCGTGATCTCCCTCGAGGGCTGAAGTGAGGGCCCATGCAGCAAGGCGGCTCAAGTGCAGGCTTAGGGTTCGAGGCCGGCTTAGGTTTCGGTGGAGGGTCCCAGTTCGGTGTCGGGTTAGGGTTAGGGTTAGGTCCCAGGAGGCTGCAGGCGCCGAACCCACCGCAGGGCAGTGGTCTCCCCAAAGGGCTGAGTTGAGGACACAAGGCACCGTGCCGGTCAGGATCCGGCTTTGGCTGCCAAGGCCACAGACGTCCATCGGCCCCTGTTGGAGGAGGCCTCCGGAATCCTCTCGCTCAGCTGCAGACAGGCGGGGAAACCACATGGTGAGCTTCCAGGTTCCATGCCGAGTCAGCCTGCACCGCGTCTGGACCCCAGGCGCGTGGTGTTGTCAGACGTTGGCATTGGGTCCCCATGGGGAGGGAGCCTTAGCTAGGGTGAGGGTTCCGTCCAGGGACGTCGCCAGGGCCGAATCGACTCCAGTCTCGTGATCTCCCTCGAGGGCTGAAGGGAGGGCCCATGCCCGAAGGCGGCTCACTTGCAGGGTTAGGTTTCGAGGCAGGCTCAGGTTGCGGTGGAGGGTCCCTGTTCGGGGTACGATTAGGGATAGGGTTAGGTCCCAGGAGGCTCCAGGCGCCGAACCCACAGCAGGGCCGTGGTCTCCACGAAGGGCTGAGTTGAGGGCACAAGGGGGGCTGCCGGTCAGGATCCGTCTTTGGCTGCCAAGGCCACACACGTGATTGGGCCCCTGGTCGAGGAGGCCTCCGGAATCCTCTCGGCAGCTGCAGCCGGGCCTGGGATTCGGCATGGTGAGCTTCCAGGTTCCATGCAGAGTCAGCCTGCACCTCTTCCGGACGCCAGGCGCCTGGTGTTGTCCGACGTTGGCATTGGGTCCTCTTGGGGAGAGAGCATTAGCTAGGGTTAGGGTTCGGTCCAGGGACGTCGCCAGGGCCGAAGCGACTGTGGTCTCGTGATCTCCCTCGAGGGCTGAAGTGAGGGCCCATGCAGCAAGGCGGCTCAAGTGCAGGCTTAGGGTTCGAGGCCGGCTTAGGTTTCGGTGGAGGGTCCCAGTTCGGTGTCGGGTTAGGGTTAGGGTTAGGTCCCAGGAGGCTCCAAGCGCCGAACCCACCGCAGGGCAGTGGTCTCCCCGAAGGGCTGAGTTGAGGACACAAGGCACGGTGCCGGTCAGGATCCGGCTTTGGCTGCCAAGGCCACAGACGTCCATCGGCCCCTGTTGGAGGAGGCCTCCGGAATCCTCTCGCTCAGCAGCAGACAGGCGGGGAAACCACATGGTGAGCTTCCAGGTTCCAGGCCGAGTCAGCCTGCACCGCGTCTGGACCCCAGGGGCGTGGTGTTGTCAGACGTTGGCATTTGGTCCCCATGGGGAGGGAGCCTGAGCTAGGGTTAGGGTTCCGTCCAGGGACGTCGCCAGGGCCGAATCGACTCCAGTCTCGTGATCTCCCTCGAGGGCTGAAGTGAGGGCCCATGCCCGAAGGCGGCTCACTTGCAGGGTTAGGGTTCGAGGCAGGCTCAGGTTGCGGTGGAGGGTCCCTGTTCGGGGTACGGTTAGGGTTAGGGTTAGGTCCCAGGAGGCTCCAGGCGCCGAACCCACAGCAGGGCCGTGGTCTCCCCGAAGGGCTGAGTTGAGGGCACAAGGGGGGCTGCCGGTCAGGATCCGTCTTTGGCTGCCAAGGCCACACACGTGATTGGGCCCCTGGTCGAGGAGGCCTCCGGAATCCTCTCGGCAGCTGCAGCCGGGCCTGGGATTCGGCATGGTGAGCTTCCAGGTTCCATGCCGAGTCAGCCTGCACCTCTTCCGGACGCCAGGCGCCTGGTGTTGTCCGACGTTGGCATTGGGTCCTCTTGGGGAGGGAGCCTTAGCTAGGGTTAGGGTTCGGTCCAGGGACGTCGCCAGGGCCGAAGCGACTGCGGTCTCGTGATCTCCCTCGAGGGCTGAAGTGAGGGCCCATGCAACAAGGCGGCTCAATTGCAGGCTTAGGGTTCGAGGCCGGCTTAGGTTTCGGTGGAGGGTCCCAGTTCGGTGTCGGGTTAGGGTTAGGGTTAGGTCCCAGGAGGCTCCAGGCGCCGAACCCACCGCAGGGCAGTGGTCTCCCCGAAGGGCTGAGTTGAGGACACAAGGCACGGTGCCGGTCAGGATCCGGCTTTGGCTGCCAAGGCCACAGACGTCCATCGGCCCCTGTTGGAGGAGGCCTCCGGAATCCTCTCGCTCAGCTGCAGACAGGCGGGGAAACCACATGGTGAGCTTCCAGGTTCCATGCCGAGTCAGCCTGCACCGCGTCTGGACCCCAGGCGCGTGGTGTTGTCAGACGTTGGCATTGGGTCCCCATGGGGAGGGAGCCTTAGCTAGGGTTAGGGTTCCGTCCAGGGACGTCGCCAGGGCCGAATCGACTCCAGTCTCGTGATCTCCCTCGAGGGCTGAAGTGAGGGCCCATGCCCGAAGGCGGCTCACTTGCAGGGTTAGGGTTCGAGGCAGGCTCAGGTTGCGGTGCAGGGTCCCTGTTCGGGGTACGGTTAGGGTTAGGGTTAGGTCCCAGGAGGCTCCAGGCGCCGAACCCACAGCAGGGCCGTGGTCTCCCCGAAGGGCTGAGTTGAGGGCACAAGGGGGGCTGCCGGTCAGGATCCGTCTTTGGCTGCCAAGGCCACACACGTGATTGGGCCCCTGGTCGAGGAGGCCTCCGGAATCCTCTCGGCAGCTGCAGCCGGGCCTGGGATTCGGCATGGTGAGCTTCCAGGTTCCATGCCGAGTCAGCCTGCACCTCTTCCGGACGCCAGGCGCCTGGTGTTGTCCGACGTTGGCATTGGGTCCTCTTGGAGACAGAGCCTTAGCTAGGGTTAGGGTTCGGTCCAGGGACGTCGCCAGGGCCGAAGCGACTCCGGTCTCGTGATCTCCCTCGAGGGCTGAAGTGAGGGCCCATGCAGCAAGGCGGCTCAAGTGCAGGCTTAGGGTTCGAGGCCGGCTTAGGTTTCGGTGGAGGGTCCCAGTTCGGTGTCGGGTTAGGGTTAGGGTTAGGTCCCAGGAGGCTGCAGGCGCCGAACCCACCGCAGGGCAGTGGTCTCCCCAAAGGGCTGAGTTGAGGACACAAGGCACCGTGCCGGTCAGGATCCGGCTTTGGCTGCCAAGGCCACAGACGTCCATCGGCCCCTGTTGGAGGAGGCCTCCGGAATCCTCTCGCTCAGCTGCAGACAGGCGGGGAAACCACATGGTGAGCTTCCAGGTTCCATGCCGAGTCAGCCTGCACCGCGTCTGGACCCCAGGCGCGTGGTGTTGTCAGACGTTGGCATTGGGTCCCCATGGGGAGGGAGCCTTAGCTAGGGTGAGGGTTCCGTCCAGGGACGTCGCCAGGGCCGAATCGACTCCAGTCTCGTGATCTCCCTCGAGGGCTGAAGTGAGGGCCCATGCCCGAAGGCGGCTCACTTGCAGGGTTAGGTTTCGAGGCAGGCTCAGGTTGCGGTGGAGGGTCCCTGTTCGGGGTACGATTAGGGATAGGGTTAGGTCCCAGGAGGCTCCAGGCGCCGAACCCACAGCAGGGCCGTGGTCTCCCCGAAGGGCTGAGTTGAGGGCACAAGGGGGGCTGCCGGTCAGGATCCGTCTTTGGCTGCCAAGGCCACACACGTGATTGGGCCCCTGGTCGAGGAGGCCTCCGGAATCCTCTCGGCAGCTGCAGCCGGGCCTGGGATTCGGCATGGTGAGCTTCCAGGTTCCATGCCGAGTCAGCCTGCACCTCTTCCGGACGCCAGGCGCCTGGTGTTGTCCGACGTTGGCATTGGGTCCTCTTGGGGAGAGAGCCTTAGCTAGGGTTAGGGTTCGGTCCAGGGACGTCGCCAGGGCCGAAGCGACTGTGGTCTCGTGATCTCCCTCGAGGGCTGAAGTGAGGGCCCATGCAGCAAGGCGGCTCAAGTGCAGGCTTAGGGTTCGAGGCCGGCTTAGGTTTCGGTGGAGGGTCCCAGTTCGGTGTCGGGTTAGGGTTAGGGTTAGGTCCCAGGAGGCTCCAAGCGCCGAACCCACCGCAGGGCAGTGGTCTCCCCGAAGGGCTGAGTTGAGGACACAAGGCACGGTGCCGGTCAGGATCCGGCTTTGGCTGCCAAGGCCACAGACGTCCATCGGCCCCTGTTGGAGGAGGCCTCCGGAATCCTCTCGCTCAGCAGCAGACAGGCGGGGAAACCACATGGTGAGCTTCCAGGTTCCATGCCGAGTCAGCCTGCACCGCGTCTGGACCCCAGGCGCGTGGTGTTGTCAGACGTTGGCATTGGGTCCCCATGGGGAGGGAGCCTTAGCTAGGGTTAGGGTTCCGTCCAGGGACGTCGCCAGGGCCGAATCGACTCCAGTCTCGTGATCTCCCTCGAGGGCTGAAGTGAGGGCCCATGCCCGAAGGCGGCTCACTTGCAGGGTTAGGGTTCGAGGCAGGCTCAGGTTGCGGTGGAGGGTCCCTGTTCGGGGTACGGTTAGGGTTAGGGTTAGGTCCCAGGAGGCTCCAGGCGCCGAACCCACAGCAGGGCCGTGGTCTCCCCGAAGGGCTGAGTTGAGGGCACAAGGGGGGCTGCCGGTCAGGATCCGTCTTTGGCTGCCAAGGCCACACACGTGATTGGGCCCCTGGTCGAGGAGGCCTCCGGAATCCTCTCGGCAGCTGCAGCCGGGCCTGGGATTCGGCATGGTGAGCTTCCAGGTTCCATGCCGAGTCAGCCTGCACCTCTTCCGGACGCCAGGCGCCTGGTGTTGTCCGACGTTGGCATTGGGTCCTCTTGGGGAGAGAGCCTTAGCTAGGGTTAGGGTTCGGTCCAGGGACGTCGCCAGGGCCGAAGCGACTCCGGTCTCGTGATCTCCCTCGAGGGCTGAAGTGAGGGCCCATGCAGCAAGGCGGCTCAAGTGCAGGCTTAGGGTTCGAGGCCGGCTTAGGTTTCGGTGGAGGGTCCCAGTTCGGTGTCGGGTTAGGGTTAGGGTTAGGTCCCGGAGGCTCCAGGCGCCGAACCCACCGCAGGGCACTGGTCTCCCCGAAGGGCTGAGTTGAGGACACAAGGCACGGTGCCGTTCAGGATCCGGCTTTGGCTGCCAAGGCCACAGACGTCCATCGGCCCCTGTTGGAGGAGGCCTCCGGAATCCTCTCGCTCAGCTGCAGACAGGCGGGGAAACCACATGGTGAGCTTCCAGGTTCCATGCCGAGTCAGCCTGCACCGCGTCTGGACCCCAGGCGCGTGGTGTTGTCAGACGTTGGCATTGGGTCCCCATGGGGAGGGAGCCTTAGCTAGGGTTAGGGTTCCGTCCAGGGACGTCGCCAGGGCCGAATCGACTCCAGTCTCGTGATCTCCCTCGAGGGCTGAAGTGAGGGCCCATGCCCGAAGGCGGCTCACTTGCAGGGTTAGGGTTCGAGGCAGGCTCAGGTTGCGGTGGAGGGTCCCTGTTCGGGGTACGGTTAGGGTTAGGGTTAGGTCCCAGGAGGCTCCAGGCGCCGAACCCACAGCAGGGCCGTGGTCTCCCCGAAGGGCTGAGTTGAGGGCACAAGGGGGGCTGCCGGTCAGGATCCGTCTTTGGCTGCCAAGGCCACACACGTGATTGGGCCCCTGGTCGAGGAGGCCTCCGGAATCCTCTCGGCAGCTGCAGCCGGGCCTGGGATTCGGCATGGTGAGCTTCCAGGTTCCATGCCGAGTCAGCCTGCACCTCTTCCGGACGCCCGGCGCCTGGTGTTGTCCGACGTTGGCATTGGGTCCTCTTGGGGAGAGAGCCTTAGCTAGGGTTAGGGTTCGGTCCAGGGACGTCGCCAGGGCCGAAGCGACTCCGGTCTCGTGATCTCCCTCGAGGGCTGAAGTGAGGGCCCATGCAGCAAGGCGGCTCAAGTGCAGGCTTAGGGTTCGAGGCCGGCTTAGGTTTCGGTGGAGGGTCCCAGTTCGGTGTCGGGTTAGGGTTAGGGTTAGGTCCCGGAGGCTCCAGGCGCCGAACCCACCGCAGGGCACTGGTCTCCCCGAAGGGCTGAGTTGAGGACACAAGGCACGGTGCCGTTCAGGATCCGGCTTTGGCTGCCAAGGCCACAGACGTCCATCGGCCCCTGTTGGAGGAGGCCTCCGGAATCCTCTCGCTCAGCTGCAGACAGGCGGGGAAACCACATGGTGAGCTTCCAGGTTCCATGCCGAGTCAGCCTGCACCGCGTCTGGACCCCAGGCGCGTGGTGTTGTCAGACGTTGGCATTGGGTCCCCATGGGGAGGGAGCCTTAGCTAGGGTTAGGGTTCCGTCCAGGGACGTCGCCAGGGCCGAATCGACTCCAGTCTCGTGATCTCCCTCGAGGGCTGAAGTGAGGGCCCATGCCCGAAGGCGGCTCACTTGCAGGGTTAGGGTTCGAGGCAGGCTCAGGTTGCGGTGGAGGGTCCCTGTTCGGGGTACGGTTAGGGTTAGGGTTAGGTCCCAGGAGGCTCCAGGCGCCGAACCCACAGCAGGGCCGTGGTCTCCCCGAAGGGCTGAGTTGAGGGCACAAGGGGGGCTGCCGGTCAGGATCCGTCTTTGGCTGCCAAGGCCACACACGTGATTGGGCCCCTGGTCGAGGAGGCCTCCGGAATCCTCTCGGCAGCTGCAGCCGGGCCTGGGATTCGGCATGGTGAGCTTCCAGGTTCCATGCCGAGTCAGCCTGCACCTCTTCCGGACGCCCGGCGCCTGGTGTTGTCCGACGTTGGCATTGGGTCCTCTTGGGGACAGAGCCTTAGCTAGGGTTAGGGTTCGGTCCAGGGACGTCGCCAGGGCCGAAGCGACTCCGGTCTCGTGATCTCCCTCGAGGGCTGAAGTGAGGGCCCATGCAGCAAGGCGGCTCAAGTGCAGGCTTAGGGTTCGAGGCCGGCTTAGGTTTCGGTGGAGGGTCCCAGTTCGGTGTCGGGTTAGGGTTAGGGTTAGGTCCCAGGAGGCTCCAGGCGCCGAACCCACCGCAGGGCAGTGGTCTCCCCGAAGGGCTGAGTTGAGGACACAAGGCACGGTGCCGGTCAGGATCCGGCTTTGGCTGCCAAGGCCACAGACGTCCATCGGCCCCTGTTGGAGGAGGCCTCCGGAATCCTCTCGCTCAGCTGCAGACAGGCGGGGAAACCACATGGTGAGCTTCCAGGTTCCATGCCGAGTCAGCCTGCACCGCGTCTGGACCCCAGGCGCGTGGTGTTGTCAGACGTTGGCATTGGGTCCCCATGGGGAGGGAGCCTTAGCTAGGGTTAGGGTTCCGTCCAGGGACGTCGCCAGGGCCGAATCGACTCCAGTCTCGTGATCTCCCTCGAGGGCTGAAGTGAGGGCCCATGCCCGAAGGCGGCTCACTTGCAGGGTTAGGGTTCGAGGCAGGCTCAGGTTGCGGTGGAGGGTCCCTGTTCGGGGTACGGTTAGGGTTAGGGTTAGGTCCCAGGAGGCTCCAGGCGCCGAACCCACAGCAGGGCCGTGGTCTCCCCGAAGGGCTGAGTTGAGGGCACAAGGGGGGCTGCCGGTCAGGATCCGTCTTTGGCTGCCAAGGCCACACACGTGATTGGGCCCCTGGTCGAGGAGGCCTCCGGAATCCTCTCGGCAGCTGCAGCCGGGCCTGGGATTCGGCATGGTGAGCTTCCAGGTTCCATGCCGAGTCAGCCTGCACCTCTTCCGGACGCCCGGCGCCTGGTGTTGTCCGACGTTGGCATTGGGTCCTCTTGGGGACAGAGCCTTAGCTAGGGTTAGGGTTCGGTCCAGGGACGTCGCCAGGGCCGAAGCGACTCCGGTCTCGTGATCTCCCTCGAGGGCTGAAGTGAGGGCCCATGCAGCAAGGCGGCTCAAGTGCAGGCTTAGGGTTCGAGGCCGGCTTAGGTTTCGGTGGAGGGTCCCAGTTCGGTGTCGGGTTAGGGTTAGGGTTAGGTCCCAGGAGGCTCCAGGCGCCGAACCCACAGCAGGGCAGTGGTCTCCCCGAAGGGCTGAGTTGAGGACACAAGGCACGGTGCCGGTCAGGATCCGGCTTTGGCTGCCAAGGCCACAGACGTCCATCGGCCCCTGTTGGAGGAGGCCTCCGGAATCCTCTCGCTCAGCTGCAGACAGGCGGGGAAACCACATGGTGAGCTTCCAGGTTCCATGCCGAGTCAGCCTGCACCGCGTCTGGACCCCAGGCGCGTGGTGTTGTCAGACGTTGGCATTGGGTCCCCATGGGGAGGGAGCCTTAGCTAGGGTTAGGGTTCCGTCCAGGGACGTCGCCAGGGCCGAATCGACTCCAGTCTCGTGATCTCCCTCGAGGGCTGAAGTGAGGGCCCATGCCCGAAGGCGGCTCACTTGCAGGGTTAGGGTTCGAGGCAGGCTCAGGTTGCGGTGGAGGGTCCCTGTTCGGGGTACGGTTAGGGTTAGGGTTAGGTCCCAGGAGGCTCCAGGCGCCGAACCCACAGCAGGGCCGTGGTCTCCCCGAAGGGCTGAGTTGAGGGCACAAGGGGGGCTGCCGGTCAGGATCCGTCTTTGGCTGCCAAGGCCACACACGTGATTGGGCCCCTGGTCGAGGAGGCCTCCGGAATCCTCTCGGCAGCTGCAGCCGGGCCTGGGATTCGGCATGGTGAGCTTCCAGGTTCCATGCCGAGTCAGCCTGCACCTCTTCCGGACGCCAGGCGCCTGGTGTTGTCCGACGTTGGCATTGGGTCCTCTTGGGGAGGGAGCCTTAGCTAGGGTTAGGGTTCGGTCCAGGGACGTCGCCAGGGCCGAAGCGACTGCGGTCTCGTGATCTCCCTCGAGGGCTGAAGTGAGGGCCCATGCAACAAGGCGGCTCAATTGCAGGCTTAGGGTTCGAGGCCGGCTTAGGTTTCGGTGGAGGGTCCCAGTTCGGTGTCGGGTTAGGGTTAGGGTTAGGTCCCAGGAGGCTCCAGGCGCCGAACCCACCGCAGGGCAGTGGTCTCCCCGAAGGGCTGAGTTGAGGACACAAGGCACGGTGCCGGTCAGGATCCGGCTTTGGCTGCCAAGGCCACAGACGTCCATCGGCCCCTGTTGGAGGAGGCCTCCGGAATCCTCTCGCTCAGCTGCAGACAGGCGGGGAAACCACATGGTGAGCTTCCAGGTTCCATGCCGAGTCAGCCTGCACCGCGTCTGGACCCCAGGCGCGTGGTGTTGTCAGACGTTGGCATTGGGTCCCCATGGGGAGGGAGCCTTAGCTAGGGTTAGGGTTCCGTCCAGGGACGTCGCCAGGGCCGAATCGACTCCAGTCTCGTGATCTCCCTCGAGGGCTGAAGTGAGGGCCCATGCCCGAAGGCGGCTCACTTGCAGGGTTAGGGTTCGAGGCAGGCTCAGGTTGCGGTGGAGGGTCCCTGTTCGGGGTACGGTTAGGGTTAGGGTTAGGTCCCAGGAGGCTCCAGGCGCCGAACCCACAGCAGGGCCGTGGTCTCCCCGAAGGGCTGAGTTGAGGGCACAAGGGGGGCTGCCGGTCAGGATCCGTCTTTGGCTGCCAAGGCCACACACGTGATTGGGCCCCTGGTCGAGGAGGCCTCCGGAATCCTCTCGGCAGCTGCAGCCGGGCCTGGGATTCGGCATGGTGAGCTTCCAGGTTCCATGCCGAGTCAGCCTGCACCTCTTCCGGACGCCAGGCGCCTGGTGTTGTCCGACGTTGGCATTGGGTCCTCTTGGGGAGAGAGCCTTAGCTAGGGTTAGGGTTCGGTCCAGGGACGTCGCCAGGGCCGAAGCGACTCCGGTCTCGTGATCTCCCTCGAGGGCTGAAGTGAGGGCCCATGCAGCAAGGCGGCTCAAGTGCAGGCTTAGGGTTCGAGGCCGGCTTAGGTTTCGGTGGAGGGTCCCAGTTCGGTGTCGGGTTAGGGTTAGGGTTAGGTCCCGGAGGCTCCAGGCGCCGAACCCACCGCAGGGCACTGGTCTCCCCGAAGGGCTGAGTTGAGGACACAAGGCACGGTGCCGTTCAGGATCCGGCTTTGGCTGCCAAGGCCACAGACGTCCATCGGCCCCTGTTGGAGGAGGCCTCCGGAATCCTCTCGCTCAGCTGCAGACAGGCGGGGAAACCACATGGTGAGCTTCCAGGTTCCATGCCGAGTCAGCCTGCACCGCGTCTGGACCCCAGGCGCGTGGTGTTGTCAGACGTTGGCATTGGGTCCCCATGGGGAGGGAGCCTTAGCTAGGGTTAGGGTTCCGTCCAGGGACGTCGCCAGGGCCGAATCGACTCCAGTCTCGTGATCTCCCTCGAGGGCTGAAGTGAGGGCCCATGCCCGAAGGCGGCTCACTTGCAGGGTTAGGGTTCGAGGCAGGCTCAGGTTGCGGTGGAGGGTCCCTGTTCGGGGTACGGTTAGGGTTAGGGTTAGGTCCCAGGAGGCTCCAGGCGCCGAACCCACAGCAGGGCCGTGGTCTCCCCGAAGGGCTAAGTTGAGGGCACAAGGGGGGCTGCCGGTCAGGATCCGTCTTTGGCTGCCAAGGCCACACACGTGATTGGGCCCCTGGTCGAGGAGGCCTCCGGAATCCACTCGGCAGCTGCAGCCGGGCCTGGGATTCGGCATGGTGAGCTTCCAGGTTCCATGCCGAGTCAGCCTGCACCTCTTCCGGACGCCCGGCGCCTGGTGTTGTCCGACGTTGGCATTGGGTCCTCTTGGGGACAGAGCCTTAGCTAGGGTTAGGGTTCAGTCCAGGGACGTCGCCAGGGCCGAAGCGACTCCGGTCTCGTGATCTCCCTCGAGGGCTGAAGTGAGGGCCCATGCAGCAAGGCGGCTCAAGTGCAGGCTTAGGGTTCGAGGCCGGCTTAGGTTTCGGTGGAGGGTCCCAGTTCGGTGTCGGGTTAGGGTTAGGGTTAGGTCCCAGGAGGCTCCAGGCGCCGAACCCACCGCAGGGCAGTGGTCTCCCCGAAGGGCTGCGTTGAGGACACAAGGCACGGTGCCGGTCAGGATCCGGCTTTGGCTGCCAAGGCCACAGACGTCCATCGGCCCCTGTTGGAGGAGGCCTCCGGAATCCTCTCGCTCAGCTGCAGACAGGCGGGGAAACCACATGGTGAGCTTCCAGGTTCCATGCCGAGTCAGCCTGCACCGCGTCTGGACCCCAGGCGCGTGGTGTTGTCAGACGTTGGCATTGGGTCCCCATGGGGAGGGAGCCTTAGCTAGGGTTAGGGTTCCGTCCAGGGACGTCGCCAGGGCCGAATCGACTCCAGTCTCGTGATCTCCCTCGAGGGCTGAAGTGAGGGCCCATGCCCGAAGGCGGCTCACTTGCAGGGTTAGGGTTCGAGGCAGGCTCAGGTTGCGGTGGAGGGTCCCTGTTCGGGGTACGGTTAGGGTTAGGGTTAGGTCCCAGGAGGCTCCAGGCGCCGAACCCACAGCAGGGCCGTGGTCTGCCCGAAGGGCTGAGTTGAGGGCACAAGGGGGGCTGCCGGTCAGGATCCGTCTTTGGCTGCCAAGGCCACACACGTGATTGGGCCCCTGGTCGAGGAGGCCTCCGGAATCCTCTCGGCAGCTGCAGCCGGGCCTGGGATTCGGCATGGTGAGCTTCCAGGTTCCATGCCGAGTCAGCCTGCACCTCTTCCGGACGCCCGGCGCCTGGTGTTGTCCGACGTTGGCATTGGGTCCTCTTGGGGACAGAGCCTTAGCTAGGGTTAGGGTTCGGTCCAGGGACGTCGCCAGGGCCGAAGCGACTCCGGTCTCGTGATCTCCCTCGAGGGCTGAAGTGAGGGCCCATGCAGCAAGGCGGCTCAATTGCAGGCTTAGGGTTCGAGGCCGGCTTAGGTTTCGGTGGAGGGTCCCAGTTCGGTGTCGGGTTAGGGTTAGGGTTAGGTCCCAGGAGGCTCCAGGCGCCGAACCCACCGCAGGGCAGTGGTCTCCCCGAAGGGCTGAGTTGAGGACACAAGGCACGGTGGCGGTCAGGATCCGGCTTTGGCTGCCAAGGCCACAGACGTCCATCGGCCCCTGTTGGAGGAGGCCTCCGGAATCCTCTCGCTCAGCTGCAGACAGGCGGGGAAACCACATGGTGAGCTTCCAGGTTCCATGCCGAGTCAGCCTGCACCGCGTCTGGACCCCAGGCGCGTGGTGTTGTCAGACGTTGGCATTGGGTCCCCATGGGGAGGGAGCCTTAGCTAGGGTTAGGGTTCCGTCCAGGGACGTCGCCAGGGCCGAATCGACTCCAGTCTCGTGATCTCCCTCGAGGGCTGAAGTGAGGGCCCATGCCCGAAGGCGGCTCACTTGCAGGGTTAGGGTTCGAGGCAGGCTCAGGTTGCGGTGGAGGGTCCCTGTTCGGGGTACGGTTAGGGTTAGGGTTAGGTCCCAGGAGGCTCCAGGCGCCGAACCCACAGCAGGGCCGTGGTCTCCCCGAAGGGCTGAGTTGAGGGCACAAGGGGGGCTGCCGGTCAGGATCCGTCTTTGGCTGCCAAGGCCACACACGTGATTGGGCCCCTGGTCGAGGAGGCCTCCGGAATCCTCTCGGCAGCTGCAGCCGGGCCTGGGATTCGGCATGGTGAGCTTCCAGGTTCCATGCCGAGTCAGCCTGCACCTCTTCCGGAAGCCAGGCGCCTGGTGTTGTCCGACGTTGGCATTGGGTCCTCTTGGGGAGAGAGCCTTAGCTAGGGTTAGGGTTCGGTCCAGGGACGTCGCCAGGGCCGAAGCGACTGCGGTCTAGTGATCTCCCTCGAGGGCTGAAGTGAGGGCCCATGCAGCAAGGCGGCTCAAGTGCAGGCTTAGGGTTCGAGGCCGGCTTAGGTTTCGGTGGAGGGTCCCAGTTCGGTGTCGGGTTAGGGTTAGGGTTAGGTCCCAGGAGGCTGCAGGCGCCGAACCCACCGCAGGGCAGTGGTCTCCCCAAAGGGCTGAGTTGAGGACACAAGGCACCGTGCCGGTCAGGATCCGGCTTTGGCTGCCAAGGCCACAGACGTCCATCGGCCCCTGTTGGAGGAGGCCTCCGGAATCCTCTCGCTCAGCTGCAGACAGGCGGGGAAACCACATGGTGAGCTTCCAGGTTCCATGCCGAGTCAGCCTGCACCGCGTCTGGACCCCAGGCGCGTGGTGTTGTCAGACGTTGGCATTGGGTCACCATGGGGAGGGAGCCTTAGCTAGGGTGAGGGTTCCGTCCAGGGACGTCGCCAGGGCCGAATCGACTCCAGTCTCGTGATCTCCCTCGAGGGCTGAAGTGAGGGCCCATGCCCGAAGGCGGCTCACTTGCAGGGTTAGGTTTCGAGGCAGGCTCAGGTTGCGGTGGAGGGTCCCTGTTCGGGGTACGATTAGGGTTAGGGTTAGGTCCCAGGAGGCTCCAGGCGCCGAACCCACAGCAGGGCCGTGGTCTCCCCGAAGGGCTGAGTTGAGGGCACAAGGGGGGCTGCCGGTCAGGATCCGTCTTTGGCTGCCAAGGCCACACACGTGATTGGGCCCCTGGTCGAGGAGGCCTCCGGAATCCTCTCGGCAGCTGCAGCCGGGCCTGGGATTCGGCATGGTGAGCTTCCAGGTTCCATGCCGAGTCAGCCTGCACCTCTTCCGGACGCCAGGCGCCTGGTGTTGTCCGACGTTGCCATTGGGTCCTCTTGGGGAGAGAGCCTTAGCTAGGGTTAGGGTTCGGTCCAGGGACGTCGCCAGGGCCGAAGCGACTCCGGTCTCGTGATCTCCCTCGAGGGCTGAAGTGAGGGCCCATGCAGCAAGGCGGCTCAAGTGCAGGCTTAGGGTTCGAGGCCGGCTTAGGTTTCGGTGGAGGGTCCCAGTTCGGTGTCGGGTTAGGGTTAGGGTTAGGTCCCGGAGGCTCCAGGCGCCGAACCCACCGCAGGGCAATGGTCTCCCCGAAGGGCTGAGTTGAGGACACAAGGCACGGTGCCGTTCAGGATCCGGCTTTGGCTGCCAAGGCCACAGACGTCCATCGGCCCCTGTTGGAGGAGGCCTCCGGAATCCTCTCGCTCAGCTGCAGACAGGCGGGGAAACCACATGGTGAGCTTCCAGGTTCCATGCCGAGTCAGCCTGCACCGCGTCTGGACCCCAGGCGCGTGGTGTTGTCAGACGTTGGCATTGGGTCCCCATGGGGAGGGAGCCTTAGCTAGGGTTAGGGTTCCGTCCACGGACGTCGCCAGGGCCGAATCGACTCCAGTCTCGTGATCTCCCTCGAGGGCTGAAGTGAGGGCCCATGCCCGAAGGCGGCTCACTTGCAGGGTTAGGGTTCGAGGCAGGCTCAGGTTGCGGTGGAGGGTCCCTGTTCGGGGTACGGTTAGGGTTAGGGTTAGGTCCCAGGAGGCTCCAGGCGCCGAACCCACAGCAGGGCCGGGGTCTCCCCGAAGGGCTGAGTTGAGGGCACAAGGGGGCTGCCGGTCAGGATCCGTCTTTGGCTGCCAAGGCCACACACGTGATTGGGCCCCTGGTCGAGGAGGCCTCCGGAATCCTCTCGGCAGCTGCAGCCGGGCCTGGGATTCGGCATGGTGAGCTTCCAGGTTCCATGCCGAGTCAGTCTGCACCTCTTCCGGACGCCAGGCGCCTGGTGTTGTCCGACGTTGCCATTGGGTCCTCTTGGGGAGAGAGCCTTAGCTAGGGTTAGGGTTCGGTCCAGGGACGTCGCCAGGGCCGAAGCGACTCCGGTCTCGTGATCTCCCTCGAGGGCTGAAGTGAGGGCCCATGCAGCAAGGCGGCTCAAGTGCAGGCTTAGGGTTCGAGGCCGGCTTAGGTTTCGGTGGAGGGTCCCAGTTCGGTGTCGGGTTAGGGTTAGGGTTAGGTCCCAGGAGGCTCCAGGCGCCGAACCCACCGCAGGGCAGTGGTCTCCCCGAAGGGCTGAGTTGAGGACACAAGGCACGGTGCCGTTCAGGATCCGGCTTTGGCTGCCAAGGCCACAGACGTCCATCGGCCCCTGTTGGAGGAGGCCTCCTGAATCCTCTCGCTCAGCTGCAGACAGGCGGGGAAACCACATGGTGAGCTTCCAGGTTCCATGCCGAGTCAGCCTGCACCGCGTCTGGACCCCAGGCGCGTGGTGTTGTCAGACGTTGGCATTGGGTCCCCATGGGGAGGGAGCCTTAGCTAGGGTTAGGGTTCCGTCCAGGGACGTCGCCAGGGCCGAATCGACTCCAGTCTCGTGATCTCCCTCGAGGGCTGAAGTGAGGGCCCATGCCCGAAGGCGGCTCACTTGCAGGGTTAGGGTTCGAGGCAGGCTCAGGTTGCGGTGGAGGGTCCCTGTTCGGGGTACGGTTAGGGTTAGGGTTAGGTCCCAGGAGGCTCCAGGCGCCGAACCCACAGCAGGGCCGTGGTCTCCCCGAAGGGCTGAGTTGAGGGCACAAGGGGGGCTGCCGGTCAGGATCCGTCTTTGGCTGCCAAGGCCACACACGTGATTGGGCCCCTGGTCGAGGAGGCCTCCGGAATCCTCTCGGCAGCTGCAGCCGGGCCTGGGATTCGGCATGGTGAGCTTCCAGGTTCCATGCCGAGTCAGCCTGCACCTCTTCCGGACGCCCGGCGCCTGGTGTTGTCCGACGTTGGCATTGGGTCCTCTTGGGGACAGAGCCTTAGCTAGGTTTAGGGTTCGGTCCAGGGACGTCGCCAGGGCCGAAGCGACTCCGGTCTCGTGATCTCCCTCGAGGGCTGAAGTGAGGGCCCATGCAGCAAGGCGGCTCAAGTGCAGGCTTAGGGTTCGAGGCCGGCTTAGGTTTCGGTGGAGGGTCCCAGTTCGGTGTCGGGTTAGGGTTAGGGTTAGGTCCCAGGAGGCTCCAGGCGCCGAACCCACCGCAGGGCAGTGGTCTCCCCGAAGGGCTGAGTTGAGGACACAAGGCACGGTGCCGGTCAGGATCCGGCTTTGGCTGCCAAGGCCACAGACGTCCATCGGCCCCTGTTGGAGGAGGCCTCCGGAATCCTCTCGCTCAGCTGCAGACAGGCGGGGAAACCACATGGTGAGCTTCCAGGTTCCATGCCGAGTCAGCCTGCACCGCGTCTGGACCCCAGGCGCGTGGTGTTGTCAGACGTTGGCATTGGGTCCCCATGGGGAGGGAGCCTTAGCTAGGGTTAGGGTTCCGTCCAGGGACGTCGCCAGGGCCGAATCGACTCCAGTCTCGTGATCTCCCTCGAGGGCTGAAGTGAGGGCCCATGCCCGAAGGCGGCTCACTTGCAGGGTTAGGGTTCGAGGCAGGCTCAGGTTGCGGTGGAGGGTCCCTGTTCGGGGTACGGTTAGGGTTAGGGTTAGGTCCCAGGAGGCTCCAGGCGCCGAACCCACAGCAGGGCCGTGGTCTGCCCGAAGGGCTGAGTTGAGGGCACAAGGGGGGCTGCCGGTCAGGATCCGTCTTTGGCTGCCAAGGCCACACACGTGATTGGGCCCCTGGTCGAGGAGGCCTCCGGAATCCTCTCGGCAGCTGCAGCCGGGCCTGGGATTCGGCATGGTGAGCTTCCAGGTTCCATGCCGAGTCAGCCTGCACCTCTTCCGGACGCCCGGCGCCTGGTGTTGTCCGACGTTGGCATTGGGTCCTCTTGGGGACAGAGCCTTAGCTAGGGTTAGGGTTCGGTCCAGGGACGTCGCCAGGGCCGAAGCGACTCCGGTCTCGTGATCTCCCTCGAGGGCTGAAGTGAGGGCCCATGCAGCAAGGCGGCTCAAGTGCAGGCTTAGGGTTCGAGGCCGGCTTAGGTTTCGGTGGAGGGTCCCAGTTCGGTGTCGGGTTAGGGTTAGGGTTAGGTCCCAGGAGGCTCCAGGCGCCGAACCCACCGCAGGGCAGTGGTCTCCCCGAAGGGCTGAGTTGAGGACACAAGGCACGGTGCCGGTCAGGATCCGGCTTTGGCTGCCAAGGCCACAGACGTCCATCGGCCCCTGTTGGAGGAGGCCTCCGGAATCCTCTCGCTCAGATGCAGACAGGCGGGGAAACCACATGGTGAGCTTCCAGGTTCCATGCCGAGTCAGCCTGCACCGCGTCTGGACCCCAGGCGCGTGGTGTTGTCAGACGTTGGCATTGGGTCCCCATGGGGAGGGAGCCTTAGCTAGGGTTAGGGTTCCGTCCAGGGACGTCGCCAGGGCCGAATTGACTCCAGTCTCGTGATCTCCCTCGAGGGCTGAAGTGAGGGCCCATGCCCGAAGGCGGCTCACTTGCAGGGTTAGGGTTCGAGGCAGGCTCAGGTTGCGGTGGAGGGTCCCTGTTCGGGGTACGGTTAGGGTTAGGGTTAGGTCCCAGGAGGCTCCAGGCGCCGAACCCACAGCAGGGCCGTGGTCTCCCCGAAGGGCTGAGTTGAGGGCACAAGGGGGGCTGCCGGTCAGGATCCGTCTTTGGCTGCCAAGGCCACACACGTGATTGGGCCCCTGGTCGAGGAGGCCTCCGGAATCCTGTCGGCAGCTGCAGCCGGGCCTGGGATTCGGCATGGTGAGCTTCCAGGTTCCATGCCGAGTCAGCCTGCACCTCTTCCGGACGCCCGGCGCCTGGTGTTGTCCGACGTTGGCATTGGGTCCTCTTGGGGACAGAGCCTTAGCTAGGGTTAGGGTTCGGTCCAGGGACGTCGCCAGGGCCGAAGCGACTCCGGTCTCGTGATCTCCCTCGAGGGCTGAAGTGAGGGCCCATGCAGCAAGGCGGCTCAAGTGCAGGCTTAGGGTTCGAGGCCGGCTTAGGTTTCGGTGGAGGGTCCCAGTTCGGTGTCGGGTTAGGGTTAGGGTTAGGTCCCAGGAGGCTCCAGGCGCCGAACCCACCGCAGGGCAGTGGTCTCCCCGAAGGGCTGAGTTGAGGACACAAGGCACGGTGCCGGTCAGGATCCGGCTTTGGCTGCCAAGGCCACAGACGTCCATCGGCCCCTGTTGGAGGAGGCCTCCGGAATCCTCTCGCTCAGCTGCAGACAGGCGGGGAAACCACATGGTGAGCTTCCAGGTTCCATGCCGAGTCAGCCTGCACCGCGTCTGGACCCCAGGCGCGTGGTGTTGTCAGACGTTGGCATTGGGTCCCCATGGGGAGGGAGCCTTAGCTAGGGTTAGGGTTCCGTCCACGGACGTCGCCAGGGCCGAATCGACTCCAGTCTCGTGATCTCCCTCGAGGGCTGAAGTGAGGGCCCATGCCCGAAGGCGGCTCACTTGCAGGGTTAGGGTTCGAGGCAGGCTCAGGTTGCGGTGGAGGGTCCCTGTTCGGGGTACGGTTAGGGTTAGGGTTAGGTCCCAGGAGGCTCCAGGCGCCGAACCCACAGCAGGGCCGTGGTCTCCCCGAAGGGCTGAGTTGAGGGCACAAGGGGGGCTGCCGGTCAGGATCCGTCTTTGGCTGCCAAGGCCACACACGTGATTGGGCCCCTGGTCGAGGAGGCCTCCGGAATCCTCTCGGCAGCTGCAGCCGGGCCTGGGATTCGGCATGGTGAGCTTCCAGGTTCCATGCCGAGTCAGCCTGCACCTCTTCCGGACGCCAGGCGCCTGGTGTTGTCCGACGTTGGCATTGGGTCCTCTTGGGGAGGGAGCCTTAGCTAGGGTTAGGGTTCGTTCCAGGGACGTCGGCAGGGCCGAAGCGACTGCGGTCTCGTGATCTCCCTCGAGGGCTGAAGTGAGGGCCCATGCAACAAGGCGGCTCAATTGCAGGCTTAGGGTTCGAGGCCGGCTTAGGTTTCGGTGGAGGGTCCCAGTTCGGTGTCGGGTTAGGGTTAGGGTTAGGTCCCAGGAGGCTCCAGGCGCCGAACTCACCACAGGGCAGTGGTCTCCCCGAAGGGCTGAGTTGAGGACACAAGGCACGGTGCCGGTCAGGATCCGGCTTTGGCTGCCAAGGCCACAGACGTCCATCGGCCCCTGTTGGAGGAGGCCTCCGGAATCCTCTCGCTCAGCTGCAGACAGGCGGGGAAACCACATGGTGAGCTTCCAGGTTCCATGCCGAGTCAGCCTGCACCGCGTCTGGACCCCAGGCGCGTGGTGTTGTCAGACGTTGGCATTGGGTCCCCATGGGGAGGGAGCCTGAGCTAGGGTTAGGGTTCTGTCCAGGGACGTCGCCAGGGCCGAATCGACTCCAGTCTCGTGATCTCCCTCGAGGGCTGAAGTGAGGGCCCATGCCCGAAGGCGGCTCACTTGCAGGGTTAGGGTTCGAGGCAGGCTCAGGTTGCGGTGGAGGGTCCCTGTTCGGGGTACGGTTAGGGTTAGGGTTAGGTCCCAGGAGGCTCCAGGCGCCGAACCCACAGCAGGGCCGTGGTCTCCCCGAAGGGCTGAGTTGAGGGCACAAGGGGGGCTGCCGGTCAGGATCCGTCTTTGGCTGCCAAGGCCACACACGTGATTGGGCCCCTGGTCGAGGAGGCCTCCGGAATCCTCTCGGCAGCTGCAGCCGGGCCTGGGATTCGGCATGGTGAGCTTCCAGGTTCCATGCCGAGTCATCCTGCACCTCTTCCGGACGCCAGGCGCCTGGTGTTGTCCGACGTTGGCATTGGGTCCTCTTGGGGAGAGAGCCTTAGCTAGGGTTAGGGTTCGGTCCAGGGACGTCGCCAGGGCCGAAGCGACTGCGGTCTCGTGATCTCCCTCGAGGGCTGAAGTGAGGGCCCATGCAGCAAGGCGGCTCAAGTGCAGGCTTAGGGTTCGAGGCCGGCTTAGGTTTCGGTAGAGGGTCCCAGTTCGGTATCGGGTTAGGTTTAGGGTTAGGTCCCAGGAGGCTCCAGGCGCCGAACCCACCGCAGGGCAGTGGTCTCCCCGAAGGGCTGAGTTGAGGACACAAGGCACGGTGGCGGTCAGGATCCGGCTTTGGCTGCCAAGGCCACAGACGTCCATCGGCCCCTGTTGGAGGAGGCCTCCGGAATCCTCTCGCTCAGCTGCAGACAGGCGGGGAAACCACATGGTGAGCTTCCAGGTTCCATGCCGAGTCAGCCTGCACCGCGTCTGGACCCCAGGCGCGTGGTGTTGTCAGACGTTGGCATTGGGTCCCCATGGGGAGGGAGCCTTAGCTAGGGTTAGGGTTCCGTCCAGGGACGTCGCCAGGGCCGAATCGACTCCAGTCTCGTGATCTCCCTCGAGGGCTGAAGTGAGGGCCCATGCCCGAAGGCGGCTCACTTGCAGGGTTAGGGTTCGAGGCAGGCTCAGGTTGCGGTGGAGGGTCCCTGTTCGGGGTACGGTTAGGGTTAGGGTTAGGTCCCAGGAGGCTCCAGGCGCCGAACCCACAGCAGGGCCGTGGTCTCCCCGAAGGGCTGAGTTGAGGGCACAAGGGGGGCTGCCGGTCAGGATCCGTCTTTGGCTGCCAAGGCCACACACGTGATTGGGCCCCTGGTCGAGGAGGCCTCCGGAATCCTCTCGGCAGCTGCAGCCGGGCCTGGGATTCGGCATGGTGAGCTTCCAGGTTCCATGCCGAGTCAGCCTGCACCTCTTCCGGACGCCCGGCGCGTGGTGTTGTCCGACGTTGGCATTGGGTCCTCTTGGGGAGAGAGCCTTAGCTAGGGTTAGGGTTCGGTCCAGGGACGTCGCCAGGGCCGAAGCGACTCCGGTCTCGTGATCTCCCTCGAGGGCTGAAGTGAGGGCCCATGCAGCAAGGCGGCTCAAGTGCAGGCTTAGGGTTCGAGGCCGGCTTAGGTTTCGGTGGAGGGTCCCAGTTCGGTGTCGGGTTAGGGTTAGGGTTAGGTCCCGGAGGCTCCAGGCGCCGAACCCACCGCAGGGCACTGGTCTCCCCGAAGGGCTGAGTTGAGGACACAAGGCACGGTGCCGTTCAGGATCCGGCTTTGGCTGCCAAGGCCACAGACGTCCATCGGCCCCTGTTGGAGGAGGCCTCCGGAATCCTCTCGCTCAGCTGCAGACAGGCGGGAAAACCACATGGTGAGCTTCCAGGTTCCATGCCGAGTCAGCCTGCACCGCGTCTGGACCCCAGGCGCGTGGTGTTGTCAGACGTTGGCATTGGGTCCCCATGGGGAGGGAGCCTTAGCTAGGGTTAGGGTTCCGTCCAGGGACGTCGCCAGGGCCGAATAGACTCCAGTCTCGTGATCTCCCTAGAGGGCTGAAGTGAGGGCCCATGCCCGAAGGCGGCTCACTTGCAGGGTTAGGGTTCGAGGCAGGCTCAGGTTGCGGTGGAGGGTCCCTGTTCGGGGTACGGTTAGGGTTAGGGTTAGGTCCCAGGAGGCTCCAGGCGCCGAACCCACAGCAGGGCCGTGGTCTCCCCGAAGGGCTGAGTTGAGGGCACAAGGGGGGCTGCCGGTCAGGATCCGTCCTTGGCTGCCAAGGCCACACACGTGATTGGGCCCCTCGTCGAGGAGGCCTCCGGAATCCTCTCGGCAGCTGCAGCCGGGCCTGGGATTCGGCATGGTGAGCTTCCAGGTTCCATGCCGAGTCAGCCTGCACCTCTTCCGGACGCCAGGCGCCTGGTGTTGTCCGACGTTGGCATTGGGTCCTCTTGGGGAGAGAGCCTTAGCTAGGGTTAGGGTTCGGTCCAGGGACGTCGCCAGGGCCGAAGCGACTGCGGTCTCGTGATCTCCCTCGAGGGCTGAAGTGACGGCCCATGCAGCAAGGCGGCTCAAGTGCAGGCTTAGGGTTCGAGGCCGGCTTAGGTTTCGGTAGAGGGTCCCAGTTCGGTGTCGGGTTAGGGTTAGGGTTAGGTCCCAGGAGGCTCCAGGCGCCGAACCCACCGCAGGGCAGTGGTCTCCCCGAAGGGCTGAGTTGAGGACACAAGGCACGGTGCCGGTCAGGATCCGGCTTTGGCTGCCAAGGCCACAGACGTCCATCGGCCCCTGTTGGTGGAGGCCTCCGGAATCCTCTCGCTCAGCTGCAGACAGGCGGGGAAACCACATGGTGAGCTTCCAGGTTCCATGCCGAGTCAGCCTGCACCGCGTCTGGACCCCAGGCGCGTGGTGTTGTCAGACGTTGGCATTGGGTCCCCATGGGGAGGGAGCCTTAGCTAGGGTTAGGGTTCCGTCCACGGACGTCGCCAGGGCCGAATCGACTCCAGTCTCGTGATCTCCCTCGAGGGCTGAAGTGAGGGCCCATGCCCGAAGGCGGCTCACTTGCAGGGTTAGGGTTCGAGGCAGGCTCAGGTTGCGGTGGAGGGTCCCTGTTCGGGGTACGGTTAGGGTTAGGGTTAGGTCCCAGGAGGCTCCAGGCGCCGAACCCACAGCAGGGCCGTGGTCTCCCCGAAGGGCTGAGTTGAGGGCACAAGGGGGGCTGCCGGTCAGGATCCGTCTTTGGCTGCCAAGGCCACACACGTGATTGGGCCCCTGGTCGAGGAGGCCTCCGGAATCCTCTCGGCAGCTGCAGCCGGGCCTGGGATTCGGCATGGTGAGCTTCCAGGTTCCATGCCGAGTCAGCCTGCACCTCTTGCGGACGCCCAGCGCGTGGTGTTGTCCGACGTTGGCATTGGGTCCTCTTGGGGAGAGAGCCTTAGCTAGGGTTAGGGTTCGGTCCAGGGACGTCGCCAGGGCCGAAGCGACTCCGGTCTCGTGATCTCCCTCGAGGGCTGAAGTGAGGGCCCATGCAGCAAGGCGGCTCAAGTGCAGGCTTAGGGTTCGAGGCCGGCTTAGGTTTCGGTGGAGGGTCCCAGTTCGGTGTCGGGTTGGGGTTAGGGTTAGGCCCCAGGAGGCTCCAGGCGCCGAACCCACCGCAGGGCAGTGGTCTCCCCGAAGGGCTGAGTTGAGGACACAAGGCACGGTGCCGGTCAGGATCCTGCTTTGGCTGCCAAGGCCACAGACGTCCATCGGCCCCTGTTGGAGGAGGCCTCCGGAATCCTCTCGCTCAGCTGCAGACAGGCGGGGAAACCACATGGTGAGCTTCCAGGTTCCATGCCGAGTCAGCCTGCACCGCGTCTGGACCCCAGGCGCGTGGTGTTGTCAGACGTTGGCATTGGGTCCCCATGGGGAGGGAGCCTTAGCTAGGGTTAGGGTTCCGTCCAGGGACGTCGCCAGGGCCGAATCGAGTCCAGTCTCGTGATCTCCCTCGAGGGCTGAAGTGAGGGCCCATGCCCGAAGGCGGCTCACTTGCAGGGTTAGGGTTCGAGGCAGGCTCAGGTTGCGGTGGAGGGTCACTGTTCGGGGTACGGTTAGGGTTAGGGTTAAGTCCCAGGAGGCTCCAGGCGCCGTACCCACAGCAGGGCCGTGGTCTCCCCGAAGGGCTGAGTTGAGGGCACAAGGGGGGCTGCCGGTCAGGATCCGTCTTTGGCTGCCAAGGCCACACACGTGATTGGGCCCCTGGTCGAGGAGGCCTCCGGAATCCTCTCGGCAGCTGCAGCCGGGCCTGGGATTCGGCATGGTGAGCTTCCAGGTTCCATGCCGAGTCAGCCTGCACCTCTTCCGGACGCCCAGCGCGTGGTGTTGTCCGACGTTGGCATTGGGTCCTCTTGGGGAGAGAGCCTTAGCTAGGGTTAGGGTTCGGTCCAGGACGTCGCCAGGGCCGAAGCGACTCCGGTCTCGTGATCTCCCTCGAGGGCTGAAGTGAGGGCCCATGCAGCAAGGCGGCTCAAATGCAGGCTTAGGGTTCGAGGCCGGCTTAGGTTTCGGTGGAGGGTCCCAGTTCGGTGTCGGGTTGGGGTTAGGGTTAGGCCCCAGGAGGCTCCAGGCGCCGAACCCACCGCAGGGCAGTGGTCTCCCCGAAGGGCTGAGTTGAGGACACAAGGCACGGTGCCGGTCAGGAACCGGCTTTGGCTGCCAAGGCCACAGACGTCTATCGGCCCCTGTTGGAGGAGGCCTCCGGAATCCTCTCGCTCAGCTGCAGACAGGCGGGGAAACCACATGGTGAGCTTCCAGGTTCCATGCCGAGTCAGCCTGCACCGCGTCTGGACCCCAGGCGCGTGGTGTTGTCAGACGTTGGCATTGGGTCCCCATGGGGAGGGAGCCTTAGCTAGGGTTAGGGTTCCGTCCAGGGACGTTGCCAGGGCCGAATCGACTCCAGTCTCGTGATCTCCCTCGAGGGCTGAAGTGAGGGCCCATGCCCGAAGGCGGCTCACTTGCAGGTTTAGGGTTCGAGGCAGGCTCAGGTTGCGGTGGAGGGTCACTGTTCGGGGTACGGTTAGGGTTAGGGTTAGGTCCCAGAGGGCTCCAGGCGCCGAACCCACAGCAGGGCCGTGGTCTCCCCGAAGGGCTGAGTTGAGGGCACAAGGGGGGCTGCCGGTCAGGATCCGTCTTTGGCTGCCAAGGCCACACACGTGATTGGGCCCCTGGTCGAGGAGGCCTCCGGAATCCTGTCGGCAGCTGCAGCCGGGCCTGGGATTCGGCATGGTGAGCTTCCAGGTTCCATGCCGAGTCATCCTGCACCTCTTCCGGACGCCAGGCGCCTGGTGTTGTCCGACGTTGGCATTGGGTCCTCTTGGGGAGAGAGCCTTAGCTAGGGTTAGGGTTCGGTCCAGGGACGTCGCCAGGGCCGAAGCGACTGCGGTCTCGTGATCTCCCTCGAGGGCTGAAGTGAGGGCCCATGCAGCAAGGCGGCTCAAGTGCAGGCTTAGGGTTCGAGGCCGGCTTAGGTTTCGGTGGAGAGTCCCAGTTCGGTGTCGGGTTAGGGTTAGGGTTAGGTCCCAGGAGGCTCCAGGCGCCGAACCCACAGCAGGGCAGTGGTCTCCCCGAAGGGCTGAGTTGAGGACACAAGGCACGGTGCCGGTCAGGATCCGGCTTTGGCTGCCAAGGCCACAGACGTCCATCGGCCCCTGTATGAGGAGGCCTCCGGAATCCTCTCGCTCAGCTGCAGACAGGCGGGGAAACCACATGGTGAGCTTCCAGGTTCCATGCCGAGTCAGCCTGCACCGCGTCTGGACCCCAGGCGCGTGGTGTTGTCAGACGTTGGCATTGGGTCCCCATGGGGAGGGAGCCTTAGCTAGGGTTAGGGTTCCGTCCAGGGACGTCGCCAGGGCCGAATCGACTCCAGTCTCGTGATCTCCCTCGAGGGCTGAAGTGAGGGCCCATGCCCGAAGGCGGCTCACTTGCAGGGTTAGGGTTCGAGGCAGGCTCAGGTTGCGGTGGAGGGTCCCTGTTCGGGGTACGGTTAGGGTTAGGGTTAGGTCCCAGGAGGCTCCAGGCGCCGAACCCACAGCAGGGCCGTGGTCTCCCCGAAGGGCTGAGTTGAGGGCACAAGGGGGGCTGCCGGTCAGGATCCGTCTTTGGCTGCCAAGGCCACACACGTGATTGGGCCCCTGGTCGAGGAGGCCTCCGGAATCCTCTCGGCAGCTGCAGCCGGGCCTGGGATTCGGCATGGTGAGCTTCCAGGTTCCATGCCGAGTCAGCCTGCACCTCTTCCGGACGCCAGGCGCCTGGTGTTGTCCGACGTTGGCATTGGGTCCTCTTGGGGAGAGAGCCTTAGCTAGGGTTAGGGTTCGGTCCAGGGACGTCGCCAGGGCCGAAGCGACTCCGGTCTCGTGATCTCCCTCGAGGGCTGAAGTGAGGGCCCATGCAGCAAGGCGGCTCAAGTGCAGGCTTAGGGTTCGAGGCCGGCTTAGGTTTCGGTGGAGGGTCCCAGTTCGGTGTCGGGTTAGGGTTAGGGTTAGGTCCAGGAGGCTCCAGGCGCCGAACCCACCGCAGGGCAGTGGTCTCCCCGAAGGGCTGAGTTGAGGACACAAGGCACCGTGCCGGTCAGGATCCGGCTTTGGCTGCCAAGGCCACAGACGTCCATCGGCCCCTGTTGGAGGAGGCCTCCGGAATCCTCTCGCTCAGCTGCAGACAGGCGGGGAAACCACATGGTGAGCTTCCAGGTTCCATGTCGAGTCAGCCTGCACCGCGTCTGGACCCCAGGCGCGTGGTGTTGTCAGACGTTGGCATTGGGTCCCCATGGGGAGGGAGCCTTAGCTAGGGTTAGGGTTCCGTCCACGGACGTCACCAGGGCCGAATCGACTCCAGTCTCGTGATCTCCCTCGAGGGCTGAAGTGAGGGCCCATGCCCGAAGGCGGCTCACTTGCAGGGTTAGGGTTCGAGGCAGGCTCAGGTTGCGGTGGAGGGTCCCTGTTCGGGGTACGGTTAGGGTTAGGGTTAGGTCCCAGGAGGCTCCAGGCGCCGAACCCACAGCAGGGCCGTGGTCTCCCCGAAGGGCTGAGTTGAGGGCACAAGGGGGGCTGCCGGTCAGGATCCGTCTTTGGCTGCCAAGGCCACACACGTGATTGGGCCCCTGGTCGAGGAGGCCTCCGGAATCCTCTCGGCAGCTGCAGCCGGGCCTGGGATTCGGCATGGTGAGCTTCCAGGTTCCATGCCGAGTCAGCCTGCACCTCTTGCGGACGCCCAGCGCGTGGTGTTGTCCGACGTTGGCATTGGGTCCTCTTGGGGAGAGAGCCTTAGCTAGGGTTAGGGTTCGGTCCAGGGACGTCGCCAGGGCCGAAGCGACTCCGGTCTCGTGATCTCCCTCGAGGGCTGAAGTGAGGGCCCATGCAGCAAGGCGGCTCAAGTGCAGGCTTAGGGTTCGAGGCCGGCTTAGGTTTCGGTGGAGGGTCCCAGTTCGGTGTCGGGTTGGGGTTAGGGTTAGGCCCCAGGAGGCTCCAGGCGCCGAACCCACCGCAGGGCAGTGGTCTCCCCGAAGGGCTGAGTTGAGGACACAAGGCACGGTGCCGGTCAGGATCCGGCTTTGGCTGCCAAGGCCACAGACGTCCATCGGCCCCTGTTGGAGGAGGCCTCCGGAATCCTCTCGCTCAGCTGCAGACAGGCGGGGAAACCACATGGTGAGCTTCCAGGTTCCATGCCGAGTCAGCCTGCACCGCGTCTGGACCCCAGGCGCGTGGTGTTGTCAGACGTTGGCATTGGGTCCCCATGGGGAGGGAGCCTTAGCTAGGGTTAGGGTTCCGTCCAGGGACGTCGCCAGGGCCGAATCGACTCCAGTCTCGTGATCTCCCTCGAGGGCTGAAGTGAGGGCCCATGCCCGAAGGCGGCTCACTTGCAGGGTTAGGGTTCGAGGCAGGCTCAGGTTGCGGTGGAGGGTCCCTGTTCGGGGTACGGTTAGGGTTAGGGTTAGGTCCCAGGAGGCTCCAGGCGCCGAACCCACAGCAGGGCCGTGGTCTCCCCGAAGGGCTGAGTTGAGGGCACAAGGGGGGCTGCCGGTCAGGATCCGTCTTTGGCTGCCAAGGCCACACACGTGATTGGGCCCCTGGTCGAGGAGGCCTCCGGAATCCTCTCGGCAGCTGCAGCCGGGCCTGGGATTCGGCATGGTGAGCTTCCAGGTTCCATGCCGAGTCAGCCTGCACCTCTTGCGGACGCCCAGCGCGTGGTGTTGTCCGACGTTGGCATTGGGTCCTCTTGGGGAGAGAGCCTTAGCTAGGGTTAGGGTTCGGTCCAGGGACGTCGCCAGGGCCGAAGCGACTCCGGTCTCGTGATCTCCCTCGAGGGCTGAAGTGAGGGCCCATGCAGCAAGGCGGCTCAAGTGCAGGCTTAGGGTTCGAGGCCGGCTTAGGTTTCGGTGGAGGGTCCCAGTTCGGTGTCGGGTTGGGGTTAGGGTTAGGCCCCAGGAGGCTCCAGGCGCCGAACCCACCGCAGGGCAGTGGTCTCCCCGAAGGGCTGAGTTGAGGACACAAGGCACGGTGCCGGTCAGGATCCTGCTTTGGCTGCCAAGGCCACAGACGTCCATCGGCCCCTGTTGGAGGAGGCCTCCGGAATCCTCTCGCTCAGCTGCAGACAGGCGGGGAAACCACATGGTGAGCTTCCAGGTTCCATGCCGAGTCAGCCTGCACCGCGTCTGGACCCCAGGCGCGTGGTGTTGTCAGACGTTGGCATTGGGTCCCCATGGGGAGGGAGCCTTAGCTAGGGTTAGGGTTCCGCCCAGGGACGTCGCCAGGGCCGAATCGAGTCCAGTCTCGTGATCTCCCTCGAGGGCTGAAGTGAGGGCCCATGCCCGAAGGCGGCTCACTTGCAGGGTTAGGGTTCGAGGCAGGCTCAGGTTGCGGTGGAGGGTCACTGTTCGGGGTACGGTTAGGGTTAGGGTTAAGTCCCAGGAGGCTCCAGGCGCCGTACCCACAGCAGGGCCGTGGTCTCCCCGAAGGGCTGAGTTGAGGGCACAAGGGGGGCTGCCGGTCAGGATCCGTCTTTGGCTGCCAAGGCCACACACGTGATTGGGCCCCTGGTCGAGGAGGCCTCCGGAATCCTCTCGGCAGCTGCAGCCGGGCCTGGGATTCGGCATGGTGAGCTTCCAGGTTCCATGCCGAGTCAGCCTGCACCTCTTCCGGACGCCCAGCGCGTGGTGTTGTCCGACGTTGGCATTGGGTCCTCTTGGGGAGAGAGCCTTAGCTAGGGTTAGGGTTCGGTCCAGGGACGTCGCCAGGGCCGAAGCGACTCCGGTCTCGTGATCTCCCTCGAGGGCTGAAGTGAGGGCCCATGCAGCAAGGCGGCTCAAGTGCAGGCTTAGGGTTCGAGGCCGGCTTAGGTTTCGGTGGAGGGTCCCAGTTCGGTGTCGGGTTGGGGTTAGGGTTAGGCCCCAGGAGGCTCCAGGCGCCGAACCCACCGCAGGGCAGTGGTCTCCCCGAAGGGCTGAGTTGAGGACAAAAGGCACGGTGCCGGTCAGGATCCGGCTTTGGCTGCCAAGGCCACAGACGTCCATCGGCCCCTGTTGGAGGAGGCCTCCGGAATCCTCTCGCTCAGCTGCAGACAGGCGGGGAAACCACATGGTGAGCTTCCAGGTTCCATGCCGAGTCAGCCTGCACCGCGTCTGGACCCCAGGCGCGTGGTGTTGTCAGACGTTGGCATTGGGTCCCCATGGGGAGGGAGCCTTAGCTAGGGTTAGGGTTCCGTCCAGGGACGTTGCCAGGGCCGAATCGACTCCAGTCTCGTGATCTCCCTCGAGGGCTGAAGTGAGGGCCCATGCCCGAAGGCGGCTCACTTGCAGGGTTAGGGTTCGAGGCAGGCTCAGGTTGCGGTGGAGGGTCACTGTTCGGGGTACGGTTAGGGTTAGGGTTAGGTCCCAGGAGGCTCCAGGCGCCGAACCCACAGCAGGGCCGTGGTCTCCCCGAAGGGCTGAGTTGAGGGCACAAGGGGGGCTGCCGGTCAGGATCCGTCTTTGGCTACCAAGGCCACACACGTGATTGGGCCCCTGGTCGAGGAGGCCTCCGGAATCCTCTCGGCAGCTGCAGCCGGGCCTGGGATTCGGCATGGTGAGCTTCCAGGTTCCATGCCGAGTCAGCCTGCACCTCTTCCGGACGACAGGCGCCTGGTGTTGTCCGACGTTGGCATTGGGTCCTCTTGGGGAGAGAGCCTTAGCTAGGGTTAGGGTTCGGTCCAGGGACGTCGCCAGGGCCGAAGCGACTGCGGTCTCGTGATCTCCCTCGAGGGCTGAAGTGAGGGCCCATGCAGCAAGGCGGCTCAAGTGCAGGCTTAGGGTTCGAGGCCGGCTTAGGTTTCGGTGCAGGGTCCCAGTTCGGTGTCGGGTTAGGGTTAGGGTTAGGTCCCAGGAGGCTCCAGGCGCCGAACCCACCGCAGGGCAGTGGTCTCCCCGAAGGGCTGAGTTGAGGACACAAGGCACGGTGCCGGTCAGGATCCGGCTTTGGCTGCCAAGGCCACAGACGTCCATCGGCCCCTGTTGGAGGAGGCCTCCGGAATCCTCTCGCTCAGCTGCAGACAGGCGGGGAAACCACATGGTGAGCTTCCAGGTTCCATGCCGAGTCAGCCTGCACCGCGTCTGGACCCCAGGCGCGTGGTGTTGTCAGACGTTGGCATTGGGTCCCCATGGGGAGGGAGCCTTAGCTAGGGTTAGGGTTCCGTCCAGGGACGTCGCCAGGGCCGAATCGACTCCAGTCTCGTGATCTCCCTCGAGGGCTGAAGTGAGGGCCCATGCCCGAAGGCGGCTCACTTGCAGGGTTAGGGTTCGAGGCAGGCTCAGGTTGCGGTGGAGGGTCCCTGTTCGGGGTACGGTTAGGGTTAGGGTTAGGTCCCAGGAGGCTCCAGGCGCCGAACCCACAGCAGGGCCGTGGTCTCCCCGAAGGGCTGAGTTGAGGGCACAAGGGGGGCTGCCGGTCAGGATCCGTCTTTGGCTGCCAAGGCCACACACGTGATTGGGCCCCTGGTCGAGGAGGCCTCCGGAATCCTCTCGGCAGCTGCAGCCGGGCCTGGGATTCGGCATGGTGAGCTTCCAGGTTCCATGCCGAGTCAGCCTGCACCTCTTCCGGACGCCAGGCGCCTGGTGTTGTCCGACGTTGGCATTGGGTCCTCTTGGGGAGAGAGCCTTAGCTAGGGTTAGGGTTCGGTCCAGGGACGTCGCCAGGGCCGAAGCGACTCCGGTCTCGTGATCTCCCTCGAGGGCTGAAGTGAGGGCCCATGCAGCAAGGCGGCTCAAGTGCAGGCTTAGGGTTCGAGGCCGGCTTAGGTTTCGGTGGAGGGTCCCAGTTCGGTGTCGGGTTAGGGTTAGGTTTAGGTCCAGGAGGCTCCAGGCGCCGAACCCACCGCAGGGCAGTGGTCTCCCCGAAGGGCTGAGTTGAGGACACAAGGCACCGTGCCGGTCAGGATCCGGCTTTGGCTGCCAAGGCCACAGACGTCCATCGGCCCCTGTTGGAGGAGGCCTCCGGAATCCTCTCGCTCAGCTGCAGACACGCGGGCAAACCACATGGTGAGCTTCCAGGTTCCATGCCGAGTCAGCCTGCACCGCGTCTGGACCCCAGGCGCGTGGTGTTGTCAGACGTTGGCATTGGGTCCCCATGGGGAGGGAGCCTGAGCTAGGGTTAGGGTTCCGTCCAGGGACGTCGCCAGGGCCGAATCGACTCCAGTCTCGTGATCTCCCTCGAGGGCTGAAGTGAGGGCCCATGCCCGAAGGCGGCTCACTTGCAGGGTTAGGGTTCGAGGCAGGCTCAGGTTGCGGTGGAGGGTCCCTGTTCGGGGTACGGTTAGTGTTAGGGTTAGGTCCCAGGAGGCTCCAGGCGCCGTACCCACAGCAGGGCCGTGGTCTCCCCGAAGGGCTGAGTTGAGGGCACAAGGGGGGCTGCCGGTCAGGATCCGTCTTTGGCTGCCAAGGCCACACACGTGATTGGGCCCCTGGTCGAGGAGGCCTCCGGAATCCTCTCGGCAGCTGCAGCCGGGCCTGGGATTCGGCATGGTGAGCTTCCAGGTTCCATGCCGAGTCAGCCTGCACCTCTTCCGGACGCCCAGCGCGTGGTGTTGTCCGACGTTGGCATTGGGTCCTATTGGGGAGAGAGCCTTAGCTAGGGTTAGGGTTCGGTCCAGGGACGTCGCCAGGGCCGAAGCGACTCCGGTCTCGTGATCTCCCTCGAGGGCTGAAGTGAGGGCCCATGCAGCAAGGCGGCTCAAGTGCAGGCTTAGGGTTCGAGGCCGGCTTAGGTTTCGGTGGAGGGTCCCAGTTCGGTGTCGGGTTGGGGTTAGGGTTAGGCCCCAGGAGGCTCCAGGCGCCGAACCCACCGCAGGGCAGTGGTCTCCCCGAAGGGCTGAGTTGAGGACACAAGGCACCGTGCCGGTCAGGATCCGGCTTTGGCTGCCAAGGCCACAGACGTCCATCGGCCCCTGTTGGAGGAGGCCTCCGGAATCCTCTCGCTCAGCTGCAGACAGGCGGGGAAACCACATGGTGAGCTTCCAGGTTCCATGTCGAGTCAGCCTGCACCGCGTCTGGACCCCAGGCGCGTGGTGTTGTCAGACGTTGGCATTGGGTCCCCATGGGGAGGGAGCCTTAGCTAGGGTTAGGGTTCCGTCCACGGACGTCGCCAGGGCCGAATCGACTCCAGTCTCGTGATCTCCCTCGAGGGCTGAAGTGAGGGCCCATGCCCGAAGGCGGCTCACTTGCAGGGTTAAGGTTCGAGGCAGGCTCAGGTTGCGGTGGAGGGTCACTGTTCGGGGTACGGTTAGGGTTAGGGTTAGGTCCCAGGAGGCTCCAGGCGCCGAACCCACAGCAGGGCCGTGGTCTCCCCGAAGGGCTGAGTTGAGGGCACAAGGGGGGCTGCCGGTCAGGATCCGTCTTTGGCTGCCAAGGCCACACACGTGATTGGGCCCCTGGTCGAGGAGGCCTCCGGAATCCTGTCGGCAGCTGCAGCCGGGCCTGGGATTCGGCATGGTGAGCTTCCAGGTTCCATGCCGAGTCAGCCTGCACCTCTTCCGGACGCCAGGCGCCTGGTGTTGTCCGACGTTGGCATTGGGTCCTCTTGGGGAGAGAGCCTTAGCTAGGGTTAGGGTTCGGTCCAGGGACGTCGCCAGGGCCGAAGCGACTGCGGTCTCGTGATCTCCCTCGAGGGCTGAAGTGAAGGCCCATGCAGCAAGGCGGCTCAAGTGCAGGCTTAGGGTTCGAGGCCGGCTTAGGTTTCGGTGGAGGGTCCCAGTTCGGTGTCGGGTTAGGGTTAGGGTTAGGTCCCAGGAGGCTCCAGGCGCCGAACCCACCGCAGGGCAGTGGTCTCCCCGAAGGGCTGAGTTGAGGACACAAGGCACCGTGCCGGTCAGGATCCGGCTTTGGCTGCCAAGGCCACAGACGTCCATCGGCCCCTGTTGGAGGAGGCCTCCGGAATCCTCTCGCTCAGCTGCAGACAGGCGGGGAAACCACATGGTGAGCTTCCAGGTTCCATGTCGAGTCAGCCTGCACCGCGTCTGGACCCCAGGCGCGTGGTGTTGTCAGACGTTGGCATTGGGTCCCCATGGGGAGGGAGCCTTAGCTAGGGTTAGGGTTCCGTCCACGGACGTCGCCAGGGCCGAATCGACTCCAGTCTCGTGATCTCCCTCGAGGGCTGAAGTGAGGGCCCATGCCCGAAGGCGGCTCACTTGCAGGGTTAGGGTTCGAGGCAGGCTCAGGTTGCGGTGGAGGGTCCCTGTTCGGGGTACGGTTAGGGTTAGGGTTAGGTCCCAGGAGGCTCCAGGCGCCGAACCCACAGCAGGGCCGTGGTCTCCCCGAAGGGCTGAGTTGAGGGCACAAGGGGGGCTGCCGGTCAGGATCCGTCTTTGGCTGCCAAGGCCACACACGTGATTGGGCCCCTGGTCGAGGAGGCCTCCGGAATCCTCTCGGCAGCTGCAGCCGGGCCTGGGATTCGGCATGGTGAGCTTCCAGGTTCCATGCCGAGTCAGCCTGCACCTCTTCCGGACGCCGGGCGCGTGGTGTTGTCCGACGTTGCCATTGGGTCCTCTTGGGGAGAGAGCCTTAGCTAGGGTTAGGGTTCGGTCCAGGGACGTCGCCAGGGCCGAAGCGACTCCGGTCTCGTGAACTCCCTCGAGGGCTGAAGTGAGGGCCCATGCAGCAAGGCGGCTCAAGTGCAGGCTTAGGGTTCGAGGCCGGCTTAGGTTTCGGTGGAGGGTCCCAGTTCGGTGTCGGGTTAGGGTTAGGGTTAGGTCCCAGGAGGCTCCAGGCGCCGAACCCACCGCAGGGCAGTGGTCTCCCCGAAGGGCTGAGTTGAGGACACAAGGCACAGTGCCGGTCAGGATCCGGCTTTGGCTGCCAAGGCCACAGACGTCCATCCGCCCCTGTTGGAGGAGGCCTCCGGAATCCTCTCGCTCAGCTGCAGACAGGCGGGGAAACCACATGGTGAGCTTCCAGGTTCCATGCCGAGTCAGCCTGCACCGCGTCTGGACCCCAGGCGCGTGGTGTTGTCAGACGTTGGCATTGGGTCCCCATGGGGAGGGAGCCTTAGCTAGGGTTAGGGTTCCGTCCAGGGACGTCGCCAGGGCCGAATCGACTCCAGTCTCGTGATCTCCCTCGAGGGCTGAAGTGAGGGCCCATGCCCGAAGGCGGCTCACTTGCAGGGTTAGGGTTCGAGGCAGGCTCAGGTTGCGGTGGAGGGTCCCTGTTCGGGGTACGGTAAGGGTTAGGGTTAGGTCCCAGGAGGCTCCAGGCGCCGAACCCACAGCAGGGCCGTGGTCTCCCCGAAGGGCTGAGTTGAGGGCACAAGGGGGGCTGCCGGTCAGGATCCGTCTTTGGCTGCCAAGGCCACACACGTGATTGGGCCCCTGGTCGAGGAGGCCTCCGGAATCCTGTCGGCAGCTGCAGCCGGGCCTGGGATTCGGCATGGTGAGCTTCCAGGTTCCATGCCGAGTCAGCCTGCACCTCTTCCGGACGCCCGGCGCGTGGTGTTGTCCGACGTTGGCATTGGGTCCTCTTGGGGAGAGAGCCTTAGCTAGGGTTAGGGTTCGGTCCAGGGACGTCGCCAGGGCCGAAGCGACTGCGGTCTCGTGATCTCCCTCGAGGGCTGAAGTGAGGGCCCATGCAGCAAGGCGGCTCAAGTGCAGGCTTAGGGTTCGAGGCCGGCTTAAGTGTCGGTGGAGGGTCCCAGTTCGGTGTCGGGTTAGGGTTAGGGTTAGGTCCCAGGAGGCTCCAGGCGCCGAACCCACCGCAGGGCAGTGGTCTCCCCGAAGGGCTGTGTTGAGGACACAAGGCACTGTGCCGGTCAGGATCCGGCTTTGGCTGCCAAGGCCACAGACGTCCATCGGCCCCTGTTGGAGGAGGCCTCCGGAATCCTCTCGCTCAGCTGCAGACAGGCGGGGAAACCACATGGTGAGCTTCCAGGTTCCATGCCGAGTCAGCCTGCACCGCGTCTGGACCCCAGGCGCGTGGTGTTGTCAGACGTTGGCATTGGGTCCCCATGGGGAGGGAGCCTTAGCTAGGGTTAGGGTTCCGTCCACGGACGTCGCCAGGGCCGAATCGACTCCAGTCTCGTGATCTCCCTCGAGGGCTGAAGTGAGGGCCCATGCCCGAAGGCGGCTCACTTGCAGGGTTAGGGTTCGAGGCAGGCTCAGGTTGCGGTGGAGGGCCACTGTTCGGGGTACGGTTAGGGTTAGGGTTAGGTCCCAGGAGGCTCCAGGAGCCGAACCCAAAGCAGGGCCGTGGTCTCCCCGAAGGGCTGAGTTGAGGGCACAAGGGGGGCTGCCGGTCAGGATCCGTCTTTGGCTGCCAAGGCCACACACGTGATTGGGCCCCTGGTCGAGGAGGCCTCCGGAATCCTCTCGGCAGCTGCAGCCGGGCCTGGGATTCGGCATGGTGAGCTTCCAGGTTCCATGCCGAGTCAGCCTGCACCTCTTCCGGACGCCAGGCGCCTGGTGTTGTCCGACGTTGGCATTGGGTCCTCTTGGGGAGAGAGCCTTAGCTAGGGTTAGGGTTCGGTCCAGGGACGTCGCCAGGGCCGAAGCGACTCCGGTCTCGTGATCTCCCTCGAGGGCTGAAGTGAGGGCCCATGCAGCAAGGCGGCTCAAGTGCAGGCTTAGGGTTCGAGGCCGGCTTAGGTTTCGGTAGAGGGTCCCAGTTCGGTGTCGGGTTAGGGTTAGGGTTAGGTCCCAGGAGGCTCCAGGCGCCGAACCCACCGCAGGGCAGTGGTCTCCCCGAAGGGCTGAGTTGAGGACACAAGGCACCGTGCCGGTCAGGATCCGGCTTTGGCTGCCAAGGCCACAGACGTCCATCGGCCCCTGTTGGAGGAGGCCTCCGGAATCCTCTCGCTCAGCTGCAGACAGGCGGGGAAACCACATGGTGAGCTTCCAGGTTCCATGCCGAGTCAGCCTGCACCGCGTCTGGACCCCAGGCGCGTGGTGTTGTGAGACGTTGGCATTGGGTCCCCATGGGGAGGGAGCCTTAGCTAGGGTTAGGGTTCCGTCCACGGACGTCGCCAGGGCCGAATCGACTCCAGTCTCGTGATCTCCCTCGAGGGCTGAAGTGAGGGCCCATGCCCGAAGGCGGCTCACTTGCAGGTTTAGGGTTCGAGGCAGGCTCAGGTTGCGGTAGAGGGTCCCTGTTCGGGGTACGGTTAGGGTTAGGGTTAGGTCCCAGGAGGCTCCAGGCGCCGAACCCACAGCAGGGCCGTGGTCTCCCCGAAGGGCTGAGTTGAGGGCACAAGGGGGGCTGCCGGTCAGGATCCGTCTTTGGCTGCCAAGGCCACACACGTGATTGGGCCCCTGGTCGAGGAGGCCTCCGGAATCCTCTCGGCAGCTGCAGCCGGGCCTGGGATTCGGCATGGTGAGCTTCCAGGTTCCATGCCGAGTCAGCCTGCACCTCTTCCGGACGCCCAGCGCGTGGTGTTGTCCGACGTTGGCATTGGGACCTCTTGGGGAGAGAGCCTTAGCTAGGGTTAGGGTTCGGTCCAGGGACGTCGCCAGGGCCGAAGCGACTCCGGTCTCGTGATCTCCCTCGAGGGCTGAAGTGAGGGCCCATGCAGCAAGGCGGCTCAAGTGCAGGCTTAGGGTTCGAGGCCGGCTTAGGTTTCGGTGGAGGGTCCCAGTTCGGTGTCGGGTTAGGGTTAGGGTTAGGTCCCAGGAGGCTCCAGGCGCCGAACCCACCGCAGGGCAGTGGTCTCCCCGAAGGGCTGAGTTGAGGACACAAGGCACCGTGCCGGTCAGGATCCGGCTTTGGCTGCCAAGGCCACAGACGTCCATCGGCCCCTGTTGGAGGAGGCCTCCGGAATCTTCTCGCTCAGCTGCAGACAGGCGGGGAAACCACATGGTGAGCTTCCAGGTTCCATGCCGAGTCAGCCTGCACCGCGTCTGGACCCCAGGCGCGTGGTGTTGTCAGACGTTGGCATTGGGTCCCCATGGGGAGGGAGCCTTAGCTAGGGTTAGGGTTCCTTCCAGGGACGTCGCCAGGGCCGAATCGACTCCAGTCTCGTGATCTCCCTCGAGGGCTGAAGTGAGGGCCCATGCCCGAAGGCGGCTCACTTGCAGGGTTAGGGTTCGAGGCAGGCTCAGGTTGCGGTGGAGGGCCACTGTTCGGGGTACGGTTAGGGTTAGGGTTAGGTCCCAGGAGGCTCCAGGCGCCGAACCCACAGCAGGGCCGTGGTCTCCCCGAAGGGCTGAGTTGAGGGCACAAGGGGGGCTGCCGGTCAGGATCCGTCTTTGGCTGCCAAGGCCACACACGTGATTGGGCCCCTGGTCGAGGAGGCCTCCGGAATCCTGTCGGCAGCTGCAGCCGGGCCTGGGATTCGGCATGGTGAGCTTCCAGGTTCCATGCCGAGTCAGCCTGCACCTCTTCCGGACGCCCGGCGCGTGGTGTTGTCCGACGTTGGCATTGGGTCCTCTTGGGGAGAGAGCCTTAGCTAGGGTTAGGGTTCGGTCCAGGGACGTCGCCAGGGCCGAAGCGACTCCGGTCTCGTGATCTCCCTCGAGGGCTGAAGTGAGGGCCCATGCAGCAAGGCGGCTCAAGTGCAGGCTTAGGGTTCGAGGCCGGCTTAGGTTTCGGTGGAGGGTCCCAGTTCGGTGTCGGGTTAGGGTTAGGGTTAGGTCCCAGGAGGCTCCAGGCGCCGAACCCACCGCAGGGCAGTGGTCTCCCCGAAGGGCTGAGTTGAGGACACAAGGCACCGTGCCGGTCAGGATCCGGCTTTGGCTGCCAAGGCCACAGACGTCCATCGGCCCCTGTTGGAGGAGGCCTCCGGAATCCTCTCGCTCAGCTGCAGACAGGCGGGGAAACCACATGGTGAGCTTCCAGGTTCCATGCCGAGTCAGCCTGCACCGCGTCTGAACCCCAGGCGCGTGGTGTTGTGAGACGTTGGCATTGGGTCCCCATGGGGAGGGAGCCTTAGCTAGGGTTAGGGTTCCGTCCAGGGACGTCGCCAGGGCCGAATCGACTCCAGTCTCGTGATCTCCCTCGAGGGCTGAAGTGAGGGACCATGCCCGAAGGCGGCTCACTTGCAGGGTTAGGGTTCGAGGCAGGCTCAGGTTGCGGTGGAGGGTCCCTGTTCGGGGTACGGTTAGGGTTAGGGTTAGGTCCCAGGAGGCTCCAGGCGCCGAACCCACAGCAGGGCCGTGGTCTCCCCGAAGGGCTGAGTTGAGGGCACAAGGGGGGCTGCCGGTCAGGATCCGTCTTTGGCTGCCAAGGCCACACACGTGATTGGGCCCCTGGTCGAGGAGGCCTCCGGAATCCTGTCGGCAGCTGCAGCCGGGCCTGGGATTCGGCATGGTGAGCTTCCAGGTTCCATGCCGAGTCAGCCTGCACCTCTTCCGGACGCCAGGCGCCTGGTGTTGTCCGACGTTGGCATTGGGTCCTCTTGGGGAGAGAGCCTTAGCTAGGGTTAGGGTTCGGTCCAGGGACGTCGCCAGGGCCGAAGCGACTCCGGTCTCGTGATCTCCCTCGAGGGCTGAAGTGAGGGCCCATGCAGCAAGGCGGCTCAAGTGCAGGCTTAGGGTTCGAGGCCGGCTTAGGTTTCGGTGGAGGGTCCCAGTTCGGTGTCGGGTTAGGGTTAGGGTTAGGTCCCAGGAGGCTCCAGGCGCCGAACCCACCGCAGGGCAGTGGTCTCCCCGAAGGGCTGAGTTGAGGACACAAGGCACCGTGCCGGTCAGGATCCGGCTTTGGCTGCCAAGGCCACAGACGTCCATCGGCCCCTGTTGGAGGAGGCCTCCGGAATCCTCTCGCTCAGCTGCAGACAGGCGGGGAAACCACATGGTGAGCTTCCAGGTTCCATGCCGAGTCAGCCTGCACCGCGTCTGGACCCCAGGCGCGTGGTGTTGTCAGACGTTGGCATTGGGTCCCCATGGGGAGGGAGCCTTACCTAGGGTTAGGGTTCGGTCCAGGGACGTCGCCAGGGCCGAATCGACTCCAGTCTCGTGATCTCCCTCGAGGGCTGAAGTGAGGACCCATGCCCGAAGGCGGCTCACTTGCAGGGTTAGGGTTCGATGCAGGCTCAGGTTGCGGTGGAGGGCCACTGTTCGGGGTACGGTTAGGGTTAGGGTTAGGTCCCAGGAGGCTCCAGGAGCCGAACCCAAAGCAGGGCCGTGGTCTCCCCGAAGGGCTGAGTTGAGGGCACAAGGGGGGCTGCCGGTCAGGATCCGTCTTTGGCTGCCAAGGCCACACACGTGATTGGGCCCCTGGTCGAGGAGGCCTCCGGAATCCTCTCGGCAGCTGCAGCCGGGCCTGGGATTCGGCATGGTGAGCTTCCAGGTTCCATGCCGAGTCAGCCTGCACCTCTTCCGGACGCCAGGCGCCTGGTGTTGTCCGACGTTGGCATTGGGTCCTCTTGGGGAGAGAGCCTTAGCTAGGGTTAGGGTTCGGTCCAGGGACGTCGCCAGGGCCGAAGCGACTCCGGTCTCGTGATCTCCCTCGAGGGCTGAAGTGAGGGCCCATGCAGCAAGGCGGCTCAAGTGCAGGCTTAGGGTTCGAGGCCGGCTTAGGTTTCGGTAGAGGGTCCCAGTTCGGTGTCGGGTTAGGGTTAGGGTTAGGTCCCAGGAGGCTCCAGGCGCCGAACCCACCGCAGGGCAGTGGTCTCCCCGAAGGGCTGAGTTGAGGACACAAGGCACCGTGCCGGTCAGGATCCGGCTTTGGCTGCCAAGGCCACAGACGTCCATCGGCCCCTGTTGGAGGAGGCCTCCGGAATCCTCTCGCTCAGCTGCAGACAGGCGGGGAAACCACATGGTGAGCTTCCAGGTTCCATGCCGAGTCAGCCTGCACCGCGTCTGGACCCCAGGCGCGTGGTGTTGTGAGACGTAGGCATTGGGTCCCCATGGGGAGGGAGCCTTAGCTAGGGTTAGGGTTCCGTCCACGGACGTCGCCAGGGCCGAATCGACTCCAGTCTCGTGATCTCCCTCGAGGGCTGAAGTGAGGGCCCATGCCCGAAGGCGGCTCACTTGCAGGGTTAGGGTTCGAGGCAGGCTCAGGTTGCGGTGGAGGGTCCCTGTTCGGGGTACGGTTAGGGTTAGGGTTAGGTCCCAGGAGGCTCCAGGCGCCGAACCCACAGCAGGGCCGTGGTCTCCCCGAAGGGCTGAGTTGAGGGCACAAGGGGGGCTGCCGGTCAGGATCCGTCTTTGGCTGCCAAGGCCACACACGTGATTGGGCCCCTGGTCGAGGAGGCCTCCGGAATCCTGTCGGCAGCTGCAGCCGGGCCTGGGATTCGGCATGGTGAGCTTCCAGGTTCCATGCCGAGTCAGCCTGCACCTCTTCCGGACGCCCGGCGCGTGGTGTTGTCCGACGTTGGCATTGGGTCCTCTTGGGGAGAGAGCCTTAGCTAGGGTTAGGGTTCGGTCCAGGGACGTCGCCAGGGCCGAAGCGACTCCGGTCTCGTGATCTCCCTCGAGGGCTGAAGTGAGGGCCCATGCCCGAAGGCGGCTCACTTGCAGGGTTAGGGTTCGAGGCAGGCTCAGGTTGCGGTGGAGGGTCCCTGTTCGGGGTACGGTTAGGGTTAGGGTTAGGTCCCAGGAGGCTCCAGGCGCCGAACCCACAGCAGGGCCGTGGTCTCCCCGAAGGGCTGAGTTGAGGGCACAAGGGGGGCTGCCGGTCAGGATCCGTCTTTGGCTGCCAAGGCCACACACGTGATTGGGCCCCTGGTCGAGGAGGCCTCCGGAATCCTCTCGGCAGCTGCAGCCGGGCCTGGGATTCGGCATGGTGAGCTTCCAGGTTCCATGCCGAGTCAGCCTGCACCTCTTCCGGACGCCCGGCGCGTGGTGTTGTCCGACGTTGGCATTGGGTCCTCTTGGGGAGAGAGCCTTAGCTAGGGTTTGGGTTCGGTCCAGGGACGTCGCCAGGGCCGAAGCGACTCCGGTCTCGTGATCTCCCTCGAGGGCTGAAGTGAGGGCCCATGCAGCAAGGCGGCTCAAGTGCAGGCTTAGGGTTCGAGGCCGGCTTAGGTTTCGGTGGAGCGTCCCAGTTCGGTGTCGGGTTGGGGTTAGGGTTAGGCCCCAGGAGGCTCCAGGCGCCGAACCCACCGCAGGGCAGTGGTCTCCCCGAAGGGCTGAGTTGAGGACACAAGGCACGGTGCCGGTCAGGATCCGGCTTTGGCTGCCAAGGCCACAGACGTCCATCGGCCCCTGTTGGAGGAGGCCTCCGGAATCCTCTCGCTCAGCTGCAGACAGGCGTGGAAACCACATGGTGAGCTTCCAGGTACCATGCCGAGTCAGCCTGCACCGCGTCTGGACCCCAGGCGCGTGGTGTTGTCAGACGTTGGCATTGGGTCCCCATGGGGAGGGAGCCTTAGCTAGGGTTAGGGTTCCGTCCAGGGACGTTGCCAGGGCCGAATCGACTCCAGTCTCGTGATCTCCCTCGAGGGCTGAAGTGAGGGCCCATGCCCGAAGGCGGCTCACTTGCAGGGTTAGGGTTCGAGGCAGGCTCAGGTTGCGGTGGAGGGTCCCTGTTCGGGGTACGGTTAGGGTTAGGGTTAGGTCCCAGGAGGCTCCAGGCGCCGAACCCACAGCAGGGCCGTGGTCTCCCCGAAGGGCTGAGTTGAGGGCACAAGGGGGGCTGCCGGTCAGGATCCGTCTTTGGCTGCCAAGGCCACACACGTGATTGGGCCCCTGGTCGAGGAGGCCTCCGGAATCCTGTCGGCAGCTGCAGCCGGGCCTGGGATTCGGCATGGTGAGCTTCCAGGTTCCATGCCGAGTCAGCCTGCACCTCTTCCGGACGCCAGGCGCCTGGTGTTGTCCGACGTTGGCATTGGGTCCTCTTGGGGAGAGAGCCTTAGCTAGGGTTAGGGTTCGGTCCAGGGACGTCGCCAGGGCCGAAGCGACTGCGGTCTCGTGATCTCCCTCGAGGGCTGAAGTGAGGGCCCATGCAGCAAGGCGGCTCAAGTGCAGGCTTCGGGTTCGAGGCCGGCTTAGGTTTCGGTGGAGGGTCCCAGTTCGGTGTCGGGTTAGGGTTAGGGTTAGGTCCCAGGAGGCTCCAGGCGCCGAACCCACAGCAGGGCAGTGGTCTCCCCGAAGGGCTGAGTTGAGGACACAAGGCACCGTGCCGGTCAGGATCCGGCTTTGGCTGCCAAGGCCACAGACGTCCATCGGCCCCTGTTGGAGGAGGCCTCCGGAATCCTCTCGCTCAGCTGCAGACAGGCGGGGAAACCACATGGTGAGCTTCCAGGTTCCATGCCGAGTCAGCCTGCACCGCGTCTGGACCCCAGGCGCGTGGTGTTGTCAGACGTTGGCATTGGGTCCCCATGGGGAGGGAGCCTTAGCTAGGGTTAGGGTTCCGTCCAGGGACGTCGCCAAGGCCGAATCGAGTCCAGTCTCGTGATCTCCCTCGAGGGCTGAAGTGAGGGCCCATGCCCGAAGGCGGCTCACTTGCAGGGTTAGGGTTCGAGGCAGGCTCAGGTTGCGGTGGAGGGTCCCTGTTCGGGGTACGGTTAGGGTTAGGGTTAGGTCCCAGGAGGCTCCAGGCGCCGAACCCACAGCAGGGCCGTGGTCTCCCCGAAGGGCTGAGTTGAGGGCACAAGGGGGGCTGCCGGTCAGGATCCGTCTTTGGCTGCCAAGGCCACACACGTGATTGGGCCCCTGGTCGAGGAGGCCTCCGGAATCCTGTCGGCAGCTGCAGCCGGGCCTGGGATTCGGCATGGTGAGCTTCCAGGTTCCATGCCGAGTCAGCCTGCACCTCTTCCGGACGCCAGGCGCCTGGTGTTGTCCGACGTTGGCATTGGGTCCTCTTGGGGAGAGAGCCTTAGCTAGGGTTAGGGTTCGGTCCAGGGACGTCGCCAGGGCCGAAGCGACTCCGGTCTCGTGATCTCCCTCGAGGGCTGAAGTGAGGGCCCATGCAGCAAGGCGGCTCAAGTGCAGGCTTAGGGTTCGAGGCCGGCTTAGGTTTCGGTGGAGGGTCCCAGTTCGGTGTCGGGTTAGGGTTAGGGTTAGGTCCCAGGAGGCTCCAGGCGCCGAACCCACCGCAGGGCAGTGGTCTCCCCGAAGGGCTGAGTTGAGGACACAAGGCACCGTGCCGGTCAGGATCCGGCTTTGGCTGCCAAGGCCACAGACGTCCATCGGCCCCTGTTGGAGGAGGCCTCCGGAATCCTCTCGCTCAGCTGCAGACAGGCGGGGAAACCACATGGTGAGCTTCCAGGTTCCATGCCGAGTCAGCCTGCACCGCGTCTGAACCCCAGGCGCGTGGTGTTGTGAGACGTTGGCATTGGGTCCCCATGGGGAGGGAGCCTTAGCTAGGGTTAGGGTTCCGTCCAGGGACGTCGCCAGGGCCGAATCGACTCCAGTCTCGTGATCTCCCTCGAGGGCTGAAGTGAGGGCCCATGCCCGAAGGCGGCTCACTTGCAGGGTTAGGGTTCGAGGCAGGCTCAGGTTGCGGTGGAGGGTCCCTGTTCGGGGTACGGTTAGGGTTAGGGTTAGGTCCCAGGAGGCTCCAGGAGCCGAACCCAAAGCAGGACCGTGGTCTCCCCGAAGGGCTGAGTTGAGGGCACAAGGGGGGCTGCCGGTCAGGATCCGTCTTTGGCTGCCAAGGCCACACACGTGATTGGGCCCCTGGTCGAGGAGGCCTCCGGAATCCTCTCGGCAGCTGCAGCCGGGCCTGGGATTCGGCATGGTGAGCTTCCAGGTTCCATGCCGAGTCAGCCTGCACCTCTTCCGGACACCAGGCGCCTGGTGTTGTCCGACGTTGGCATTGGGTCCTCTTGGGGAGAGAGCCTTAGCTAGGGTTAGGGTTCGGTCCAGGGACGTCGCCAGGGCCGAAGCGACTGCGGTCTCGTGATCTCCCTCGAGGGCTGAAGTGAGGGCCCATGCAGCAAGGCGGCTCAAGTGCAGGCTTAGGGTTCGAGGCCGGCTTAGGTTTCGGTGGAGGGTCCCAGTTCGGTGTCGGGTTAGGGTTAGGGTTAGGTCCCAGGAGGCTCCAGGCGCCGAACCCACCGCAGGGCAGTGGTCTCCCCGAAGGGCTGAGTTGAGGACACAAGGCACCGTGCCGGTCAGGATCCGGCTTTGGCTGCCAAGGCCACAGACGTCCATCGGCCCCTGTTGGAGGAGGCCTCCGGAATCCTCTCGCTCAGCTGCAGACAGGCGGGGAAACCACATGGTGAGCTTCCAGGTTCCATGCCGAGTCAGCCTGCACCGCGTCTGGACCCCAGGCGCGTGGTGTTGTCAGACGTAGGCATTGGGTCCCCATGGGGAGGGAGCCTTAGCTAGGGTTAGGGTTCCGTCCACGGACGTCGCCAGGGCCGAATCGACTCCAGTCTCGTGATCTCCCTCGAGGGCTGAAGTGAGGGCCCATGCCCGAAGGCGGCTCACTTGCAGGGTTAGGGTTCGAGGCAGGCTCAGGTTGCGGTGGAGGGTCCCTGTTCGGGGTACGGTTAGGGTTAGGGTTAGGTCCCAGGAGGCTCCAGGCGCCGAACCCACAGCAGGGCCGTGGTCTCCCCGAAGGGCTGAGTTGAGGGCACAAGGGGGGCTGCCGGTCAGGATCCGTCTTTGGCTGCCAAGGCCACACACGTGATTGGGCCCCTGGTCGAGGAGGCCTCCGGAATCCTCTCGCTCAGCTGCAGACAGGCGGGGAAACCACATGGTGAGCTTCCAGGTTCCATGCCGAGTCAGCCTGCACCGCGTCTGGACCCCAGGCGCGTGGTGTTGTCAGACGTTGGCATTGGGTCCCCATGGGGAGGGAGCCTTAGCTAGGGTTAGGGTTCCGTCCAGGGACGTCGCCAGGGCCGAATCGACTCCAGTCTCGTGATCTCCCTCGAGGGCTGAAGTGAGGGCCCATGCCCGAAGGCGGCTCACTTGCAGGGTTAGGGTTCGAGGCAGGCTCAGGTTGCGGTGGAGGGTCCCTGTTCGGGGTACGGTTAGGGTTAGGGTTAGGTCCCAGGAGGCTCCAGGCGCCGAACCCACAGCAGGGCCGTGGTCTCCCCGAAGGGCTGAGTTGAGGGCACAAGGGGGGCTGCCGGTCAGGATCCGTCTTTGGCTGCCAAGGCCACACACGTGATTGGGCCCCTGGTCGAGGAGGCCTCCGGAATCCTCTCGGCAGCTGCAGCCGGGCCTGGGATTCGGCATGGTGAGCTTCCAGGTTCCATGCCGAGTCAGCCTGCACCTCTTGCGGACGCCCAGCGCGTGGTGTTGTCCGACGTTGGCATTGGGTCCTCTTGGGGAGAGAGCCTTAGCTAGGGTTAGGGTTCGGGCCAGGGACGTCGCCAGGGCCGAAGCGACTCCGGTCTCGTGATCTCCCTCGAGGGCTGAAGTGAGGGCCCATGCAGCAAGGCGGCTCAAGTGCAGGCTTAGGGTTCGAGGCCGGCTTAGGTTTCGGTGGAGGGTCCCAGTTCGGTGTCGGGTTGGGGTTAGGGTTAGGCCCCAGGAGGCTCCAGGCGCCGAACCCACCGCAGGGCAGTGGTCTCCCCGAAGGGCTGAGTTGAGGACACAAGGCACGGTGCCGGTCAGGATCCTGCTTTGGCTGCCAAGGCCACAGACGTCCATCGGCCCCTGTTGGAGGAGGCCTCCGGAATCCTCTCGCTCAGCTGCAGACAGGCGGGGAAACCACATGGTGAGCTTCCAGGTTCCATGCCGAGTCAGCCTGCACCGCGTCTGGACCCCAGGCGCGTGGTGTTGTCAGACGTTGGCATTGGGTCCCCATGGGGAGGGAGCCTTAGCTAGGGTTAGGGTTCCGTCCAGGGACGTCGCCAGGGCCGAATCGACTGCAGTCTCGTGATCTCCCTCGAGGGCTGAAGTGAGGGCCCATGCCCGAAGGCGGCTCACTTGCAGGGTTAGGGTTCGAGGCAGGCTCAGGTTGCGGTGGAGGGTCCCTGTTCGGGGTACGGTTAGGGTTAGGGTTAAGTCCCAGGAGGCTCCAGGCGCCGAACCCACAGCAGGGCCGTGGTCTCCCCGAAGGGCTGAGTTGAGGGCACAAGGGGGGCTGCCGGTCAGGATCCGTCTTTGGCTGCCAAGGCCACACACGTGATTGGGCCCCTGGTCGAGGAGGCCTCCGGAATCCTCTCGGCAGCTGCAGCCGGGCCTGGGATTCGGCATGGTGAGCTTCCAGGTTCCATGCCGAGTCAGCCTGCACCTCTTCCGGACGCCAGGCGCCTGGTGTTGTCCGACGTTGGCATTGGGTCCTCTTGGGGAGAGAGCCTTAGCTAGGGTTAGGGTTCGGTCCAGGGACGTCGCCAGGGCCGAAGCGACTCCGGTCTCGTGATCTCCCTCGAGGGCTGAAGTGAGGGCCCATGCAGCAAGGCGGCTCAAGTGCAGGCTTAGGGTTCGAGGCCGGCTTAGGTTTCGGTGGAGGGTCCCAGTTCGGTGTCGGGTTAGGGTTAGGGTTAGTTCCCAGGAGGCTCCAGGCGCCGAACCCACCGCAGGGCAGTGGTCTCCCCGAAGGGCTGAGTTGAGGACACAAGGCACGGTGCCGGTCAGGATCCGGCTTTGGCTGCCAAGGCCACAGACGTCCATCGGCCCCTGTTGGAGGAGGCCTCCGGAATCCTCTCGCTCAGCTGCAGAGAGGCGGGGAAACCACATGGTAAGCTTCCAGGTTCCATGCCGAGTCAGCCTGCACCGCGTCTGGACCCCAGGCGCGTGGTGTTGTCAGACGTTGGCATTGGGTCCCCATGGGGAGGGAGCCTTAGCTAGGGTTATGGTTCCGTCCAGGGACGTCGTCAGGGCCGAATCGACTCCAGTCTCGTGATCTCCCTCGAGGGCTGAAGTGAGGGCCCATGCCCGAAGGCGGCTCACTTGCAGGGTTAGGGTTCGAGGCAGGCTCAGGTTGCGGTGGAGGGTCCCTGTTCGGGGTACGGTTAGGGTTAGGGTTAGGTCCCAGGAGGCTCCAGGCGCCGAACCCACAGCAGGGCCGTGGTCTCCCCGAAGGGCTGAGTTGAGGGCACAAGGGGGGCTGCCGGTCAGGATCCGTCTTTGGCTGCCAAGGCCACACACGTGATTGGGCCCCTGGTCGAGGAGGCCTCCGGAATCCTCTCGGCAGCTGCAGCCGGGCCTGGGATTCGGCATGGTGAGCTTCCAGGTTCCATGCCGAGTCAGCCTGCACCTCTTCCGGACGCCAGGCGCCTGGTGTTGTCCGACGTTGGCATTGGGTCCTCTTGGGGAGAGAGCCTTAGCTAGGGTTAGGGTTCGGTCCAGGGACGTCGCCAGGGCCGAAGCGACTCCGGTCTCGTGATCTCCCTCGAGGGCTGAAGTGAGGGCCCATGCAGCAAGGCGGCTCAATTGCAGGCTTAGGGTTCGAGGCCGGCTTAGGTTTCGGTGGAGGGTCCCAGTTCGGTGTCGGGTTAGGGTTAGGGTTAGGTCCCAGGAGGCTCCAGGCGCCGAACCCACCGCAGGGCAGTGGTCTCCCCGAAGGGCTGAGTTGAGGACACAAGGCACGGTGCCGGTCAGGATCCGGCTTTGGCTGCCAAGGCCACAGACGTCCATTGGCCCCTGTTGGAGGAGGCCTCCGGAATCCTCTCGCTCAGCTGCAGACAGGCGGGGAAACCACATGGTGAGCTTCCAGGTTCCATGCCGAGTCAGCCTGCACCGCGTCTGGACCCCAGGCGCGTGGTGTTGTCAGACGTTGGCATTGGGTCCCCATGGGGAGGGAGCCTTAGCTAGGGTTAGGGTTCCGTCCAGGGACGTCGCCAGGGCCGAATCGACTCCAGTCTCGTGATCTCCCTCGAGGGCTGAAGTGAGGGCCCATGCCCGAAGGCGGCTCACTTGCAGGGTTAGGGTTCGAGGCAGGCTCAGGTTGCGGTGGAGGGTCCCTGTTCGGGGTACGGTTAGGGTTAGGGTTAAGTCCCAGGAGGCTCCAGGCGCCGAACCCACAGCAGGGCCGTGGTCTCCCCGAAGGGCTGAGTTGAGGGCACAAGGGGGGCTGCCGGTCAGGATCCGTCTTTGGCTGCCAAGGCCACACACGTGATTGGGCCCCTGGTCGAGGAGGCCTCCGGAATCCTCTCGGCAGCTGCAGCCGGGCCTGGGATTCGGCATGGTGAGCTTCCAGGTTCCATGCCGAGTCAGCCTGCACCTCTTCCGGACGCCAGGCGCCTGGTGTTGTCCGACGTTGGCATTGGGTCCTCTTGGGGAGAGAGCCTTAGCTAGGGTTAGGGTTCGGTCCAGGGACGTCGCCAGGGCCGAAGCGACTGCGGTCTCGTGATCTCCCTCGAGGGCTGAAGTGAGGGCCCATGCAGCAAGGCGGCTCAAGTGCAGGCTTAGGGTTCGAGGCCGGCTTAGGTTTCGGTGGAGGGTCCCAGTTCGGTGTCGGGTTAGGGTTAGGGTTAGTTCCCAGGAGGCTCCAGGCGCCGAACCCACCGCAGGGCAGTGGTCTCCCCGAAGGGCTGAGTTGAGGACACAAGGCACCGTGCCGGTCAGGATCTGGCTTTGGCTGCCAAGGCCACAGACGTCCATCGGCCCCTGTTGGAGGAGGCCTCCGGAATCCTCTCGCTCAGCTGCAGACAGGCGGGGAAACCACATGGTAAGCTTCCAGGTTCCATGCCGAGTCAGCCTGCACCGCGTCTGGACCCCAGGCGCGTGGTGTTGTCAGACGTTGGCATTGGGTCCCCATAGGGAGGGAGCCTTAGCTAGGGTTAGGGTTCCGTCCACGGACGTCGCCAGGGCCGAATCGACTCCAGTCTCGTGATCTCCCTCGAGGGCTGAAGTGAGGGCCCATGCCCGAAGGCGGCTCACTTGCAGGGTTAGGGTTCGAGGCAGGCTCAGGTTGCGGTGGAGGGTCCCTGTTCGGGGTACGGTTAGGGTTAGGGTTAGGTCCCAGGAGGCTCCAGGCGCCGAACCCACCGCAGGGCAGTGGTCTCCCCGAAGGGCTGAGTTGAGGACACAAGGCACGGTGCCGGTCAGGATCCGGCTTTGGCTGCCAAGGCCACAGACGTCCATCGGCCCCTGTTGGAGGAGGCCTCCGGAATCCTCTCGCTCAGCTGCAGACAGGCGGGGAAACCACATGGTGAGCTTCCAGGTTCCATGCCGAGTCAGCCTGCACCGCGTCTGGACCCCAGGCGCGTGGTGTTGTCAGACGTTGGCATTGGGTCCCCATGCGGAGGGAGCCTTAGCTAGGGTTAGGGTTCCGTCCAGGGACGTCGCCAGGGCCGAATCGACTCCAGTCTCGTGATCTCCCTCGAGGGCTGAAGTGAGGGCCCATGCCCGAAGGCGGCTCACTTGCAGGGTTAGGGTTCGAGGCAGGCTCAGGTTGCGGTGGAGGGTCCCTGTTCGGGGTACGGTTAGGGTTAGGGTTAAGTCCCAGGAGGCTCCAGGCGCCGAACCCACAGCAGGGCCGTGGTCTCCCCGAAGGGCTGAGTTGAGGGCACAAGGGGGGCTGCCGGTCAGGATCCGTCTTTGGCTGCCAAGGCCACACACGTGATTGGGCCCCTGGTCGAGGAGGCCTCCGGAATCCTCTCGGCAGCTGCAGCCGGGCCTGGGATTCGGCATGGTGAGCTTCCAGGTTCCATGCCGAGTCAGCCTGCACCTCTTCCGGACGCCAGGCGCCTGGTGTTGTCCGACGTTGGCATTGGGTCCTCTTGGGGAGAGAGCCTTAGCTAGGGTTAGGGTTCGGGCCAGGGACGTCGCCAGGGCCGAAGCGACTCCGGTCTCGTGATCTCCCTCGAGGCCTGAAGTGAGGGCCCATGCAGCAAGGCGGCTCAAGTGCAGGCTTAGGGTTCGAGGCCGGCTTAGGTTTCGGTGGAGGGTCCCAGTTCGGTGTCGGGTTAGGGTTAGGGTTAGGTCCCAGGAGGCTCCAGGCGCCGAACCCACCGCAGGGCAGTGGTCTCCCCGAAGGGCTGAGTTGAGGACACAAGGCACGGTGCCGGTCAGGATCCGGCTTTGGCTGCCAAGGCCACAGACGTCCATCGGCCCCTGTTGGAGGAGGCCTCCGGAATCCTCTCGCTCAGCTGCAGACAGGCGGGGAAACCACATGGTGAGCTTCCAGGTTCCATGCCGAGTCAGCCTGCACCGCGTCTGGACCCCAGGCGCGTGGTGTTGTCAGACGTTGGCATTGGGTCCCCATGGGGAGGGAGCCTTAGCTAGGGTTAGGGTTCCGTCCAGGGACGTCGTCAGGGCCGAATCGACTCCAGTCTCGTGATCTCCCTCGAGGGCTGAAGTGAGGGCCCATGCCCGAAGGCGGCTCACTTGCAGGGTTAGGGTTCGAGGCAGGCTCAGGTTGCGGTGGAGGGTCCCTGTTCGGGGTACGGTTAGGGTTAGGGTTAGGTCCCAGGAGGCGCCAGGCGCCGAACCCACAGCAGGGCCGTGGTCTCCCCGAAGGGCTGAGTTGAGGGCACAAGGGGGGCTGCCGGTCAGGATCCGTCTTTGGCTGCCAAGGCCACACACGTGATTGGGCCCCTGGTCGAGGAGGCCTCCGGAATCCTCTCGGCAGCTGCAGCCGGGCCTGGGATTCGGCATGGTGAGCTTCCAGGTTCCATGCCGAGTCAGCCTGCACCTCTTCCGGACGCCAGGCGCCTGGTGTTGTCCGACGTTGGCATTGGGTCCTCTTGGGGAGAGAGCCTTAGCTAGGGTTAGGGTTCGGGCCAGGGACGTCGCCAGGGCCGAAGCGACTCCGGTCTCGTGATCTCCCTCGAGGGCTGAAGTGAGGGCCCATGCAGCAAGGCGGCTCAAGTGCAGGCTTAGGGTTCGAGGCCGGCTTAGGTTTCGGTGGAGGGTCCCAGTTCGGTGTCGGGTTAGGGTTAGGGTTAGGTCCCAGGAGGCTCCAGGCGCCGAACCCACCGCAGGGCAGTGGTCTCCCCGAAGGGCTGAGTTGAGGACACAAGGCACCGTGCCGGTCAGGATCCGGCTTTGGCTGCCAAGGCCACAGACGTCCATCGGCCCCTGTTGGAGGAGGCCTCCGGAATCCTCTCGCTCAGCTGCAGACAGGCGGGGAAACCACATGGTGAGCTTCCAGGTTCCATGCCGAGTCAGCCTGCACCGCGTCTGGACCCCAGGCGCGTGGTGTTGTCAGACGTTGGCATTGGGTCCCCATGGGGAGGGAGCCTTAGCTAGGGTTAGGGTTCCGTCCAGGGACGTCGTCAGGGCCGAATCGACTCCAGTCTCGTGATCTCCCTCGAGGGCTGAAGTGAGGGCCCATGCCCGAAGGCGGCTCACTTGCAGGGTTAGGGTTCGAGGCAGGCTCAGGTTGCGGTGGAGGGTCCCTGTTCGGGGTACGGTTAGGGTTAGGGTTAGGTCCCAGGAGGCTCCAGGCGCCGAACCCACAGCAGGGCCGTGGTCTCCCCGAAGGGCTGAGTTGAGGGCACAAGGGGGGCTGCCGGTCAGGATCCGTCTTTGGCTGCCAAGGCAACACACGTGATTGGGCCCCTGGTCGAGGAGGCCTCCGGAATCCTCTCGGCAGCTGCAGCCGGGCCTGGGATTCGGCATGGTGAGCTTCCAGGTTCCATGCCGAGTCAGCCTGCACCTCTTCCGGACGCCAGGCGCCTGGTGTTGTCCGACGTTGGCATTGGGTCCTCTTGGGGAGAGAGCCTTAGCTAGGGTTAGGGTTCGGGCCAGGGACGTCGCCAGGGCCGAAGCGACTGCGGTCTCGTGATCTCCCTCGAGGGCTGAAGTGAGGGCCCATGCAGCAAGGCGGCTCAAGTGCAGGCTTAGGGTTCGAGGCCGGCTTAGGTTTCGGTGGAGGGTCCCAGTTCGGTGTCGGGTTAGGGTTAGGGGTAGGTCCCAGGAGGCTCCAGGCGCCGAACCCACCGCAGGGCAGTGGTCTCCCCGAAGGGCTGAGTTGAGGACACAAGGCACCGTGCCGGTCAGGATCCGGCTTTGGCTGCCAAGGCCACAGACGTCCATCGGCCCCTGTTGGAGGAGGCCTCCGGAATCCTCTCGCTCAGCTGCAGACAGGCGGGGAAACCACATGGTGAGCTTCCAGGTTCCATGCCGAGTCAGCCTGCACCGCGTCTGGACCCCAGGCGCGTGGTGTTGTCAGACGTTGGCATTGGGTCCCCATGGGGAGGGAGCCTTAGCTAGGGTTAGGGTTCCGTCCAGGGACGTCGTCAGGGCCGAATCGACTCCAGTCTCGTGATCTCCCTCGAGGGCTGAAGTGAGGGCCCATGCCCGAAGGCGGCTCACTTGCAGGGTTAGGGTTCGAGGCAGGCTCAGGTTGCGGTGGAGGGTCCCTGTTCGGGGTACGGTTAGGGTTAGGGTTAGGTCCCAGGAGGCTCCAGGCGCCGAACCCACAGCAGGGCCGTGGTCTCCCCGAAGGGCTGAGTTGAGGGCACAAGGGGGGCTGCCGGTCAGGATCCGTCTTTGGCTGCCAAGGCCACACACGTGATTGGGCCCCTGGTCGAGGAGGCCTCCGGAATCCTCTCGGCAGCTGCAGCCGGGCCTGGGATTCGGCATGGTGAGCTTCCAGGTTCCATGCCGAGTCAGCCTGCACCTCTTCCGGACGCCCGGCGCCTGGTGTTGTCCGACGTTGGCATTGGGTCCTCTTGGGGACAGAGCCTTAGCTAGGGTTAGGGTTCGGTCCAGGGACGTCGCCAGGGCCGAAGCGACTCCGGTCTCGTGATCTCCCTCGAGGGCTGAAGTGAGGGCCCATGCAGCAAGGCGGCTCAAGTGCAGGCTTAGGGTTCGAGGCCGGCTTAGGTTTCGGTGGAGGGTCCCAGTTCGGTGTCGGGTTAGGGTTAGGGTTAGGTCCCAGGAGGCTCCAGGCGCCGAACCCACCGCAGGGCAGTGGTCTCCCCGAAGGGCTGAGTTGAGGACACAAGGCACGGTGCCGGTCAGGATCCGGCTTTGGCTGCCAAGGCCACAGACGTCCATCGGCCCCTGTTGGAGGAGGCCTCCGGAATCCTCTCGCTCAGATGCAGACAGGCGGGGAAACCACATGGTGAGCTTCCAGGTTCCATGCCGAGTCAGCCTGCACCGCGTCTGGACCCCAGGCGCGTGGTGTTGTCAGACGTTGGCATTGGGTCCCCATGGGGAGGGAGCCTTAGCTAGGGTTAGGGTTCCGTCCAGGGACGTCGTCAGGGCCGAATCGACTCCAGTCTCGTGATCTCCCTCGAGGGCTGAAGTGAGGGCCCATGCCCGAAGGCGGCTCACTTGCAGGGTTAGGGTTCGAGGCAGGCTCAGGTTGCGGTGGAGGGTCCCTGTTCGGGGTACGGTTAGGGTTAGGGTTAGGTCCCAGGAGGCTCCAGGCGCCGAACCCACAGCAGGGCCGTGGTCTCCCCGAAGGGCTGAGTTGAGGGCACAAGGGGGCTGCCGGTCAGGATCCGTCTTTGGCTGCCAAGGCCACACACGTGATTGGGCCCCTGGTCGAGGAGGCCTCCGGAATCCACTCGGCAGCTGCAGCCGGGCCTGGGATTCGGCATGGTGAGCTTCCAGGTTCCATGCCGAGTCAGCCTGCACCTCTTCCGGACGCCAGGCGCCTGGTGTTGTCCGACGTTGGCATTGGGTCCTCTTGGGGAGAGAGCCTTAGCTAGGGTTAGGGTTCGGGCCAGGGACGTCGCCAGGGCCGAAGCGACTCCGGTCTCGTGATCTCCCTCGAGGCCTGAAGTGAGGGCCCATGCAGCAAGGCGGCTCAAGTGCAGGCTTAGGGTTCGAGGCCGGCTTAGGTTTCGGTGGAGGGTCCCAGTTCGGTGTCGGGTTAGGGTTAGGGGTAGGACCCAGGAGGCTCCAGGCGCCGAACCCACCGCAGGGCAGTGGTCTCCCCGAAGGGCTGAGTTGAGGACACAAGGCACCGTGCCGGTCAGGATCCGGCTTTGGCTGCCAAGGCCACAGACGTCCATCGGCCCCTGTTGGAGGAGGCCTCCGGAATCCTCTCGCTCAGCTGCAGACAGGCGGGGAAACCACATGGTGAGCTTCCAGGTTCCATGCCGAGTCAGCCTGCACCGCGTCTGGACCCCAGGCGCGTGGTGTTGTCAGACATTGGCATTGGGTCCCCATGGGGAGGGAGCCTTAGCTAGGGTTAGGGTTCCGTCCAGGGACGTCGTCAGGGCCGAATCGACTCCAGTCTCGTGATCTCCCTCGAGGGCTGAAGTGAGGGCCCATGCCCGAAGGCGGCTCACTTGCAGGGTTAGGGTTCGAGGCAGGCTCAGGTTGCGGTGGAGGGTCCCTGATCGGGGTACGGTTAGGGTTAGGGTTAGGTCCCAGGAGGCTCCAGGCGCCGAACCCACAGCAGGGCCGTGGTCTCCCCGAAGGGCTGAGTTGAGGGCACAAGGGGGGCTGCCGGTCAGGATCCGTCTTTGGCTGCCAAGGCCACACACGTGATTGGGCCCCTGGTCGAGGAGGCCTCCGGAATCCTCTCGGCAGCTGCAGCCGGGCCTGGGATTCGGCATGGTGAGCTTCCAGGTTCCATGCCGAGTCAGCCTGCACCTCTTCCGGACGCCAGGCGCCTGGTGTTGTCCGACGTTGGCATTGGGTCCTCTTGGGGAGAGAGCCTTCGCTAGGGTTAGGGTTCGGGCCAGGGACGTCGCCAGGGCCGAAGCGACTCCGGTCTCGTGATCTCCCTCGAGGCCTGAAGTGAGGGCCCATGCAGCAAGGCGGCTCAAGTGCAGGCTTAGGGTTCGAGGCCGGCTTAGGTTTCGGTGGAGGGTCCCAGTTCGGTGTCGGGTTAGGGTTAGGGGTAGGTCCCAGGAGGCTCCAGGCGCCGAACCCACCGCAGGGCAGTGGTCTCCCCGAAGGGCTGAGTTGAGGACACAAGGCACCGTGCCGGTCAGGATCCGGCTTTGGCTGCCAAGGCCACAGACGTCCATCGGCCCCTGTTGGAGGAGGCCTCCGGAATCCTCTCGCTCAGCTGCAGACAGGCGGGGAAACCACATGGTGAGCTTCCAGGTTCCATGCCGAGTCAGCCTGCACCGCGTCTGGACCCCAGGCGCGTGGTGTTGTCAGACGTTGGCATTGGGTCCCCATGGGGAGGGAGCCTTAGCTAGGGTTAGGGTTCCGTCCAGGGACGTCGCCAGGGCCGAATCGACTCCAGTCTCGTGATCTCCCTCGAGGGCTGAAGTGAGGGCCCATGCCCGAAGGCGGCTCACTTGCAGGGTTAGGGTTCGAGGCAGGCTCAGGTTGCGGAGGAGGGTCCCTGTTCGGGGTACGGTTAGGGTTAGGGTTAAGTCCCAGGAGGCTCCAGGCGCCGAACCCACAGCAGGGCCGTGGTCTCCCCGAAGGGCTGAGTTGAGGGCACAAGGGGGGCTGCCGGTCAGGATCCGTCTTTGGCTACCAAGGCCACACACGTGATTGGGCCCCTGGTCGAGGAGGCCTCCGGAATCCTCTCGGCAGCTGCAGCCGGGCCTGGGATTCGGCATGGTGAGCTTCCAGGTTCCATGCCGAGTCAGCCTGCACCTCTTCCGGACGACAGGCGCCTGGTGTTGTCCGACGTTGGCATTGGGTCCTCTTGGGGAGAGAGCCTTAGCTAGGGTTAGGGTTCGGTCCAGGGACGTCGCCAGGGCCGAAGCGACTGCGGTCTCGTGATCTCCCTCGAGGGCTGAAGTGAGGGCCCATGCAGCAAGGCGGCTCAAGTGCAGGCTTAGGGTTCGAGGCCGGCTTAGGTTTCGGTGCAGGGTCCCAGTTCGGTGTCGGGTTAGGGTTAGGGTTAGGTCCCAGGAGGCTCCAGGCGCCGAACCCACCGCAGGGCAGTGGTCTCCCCGAAGGGCTGAGTTGAGGACACAAGGCACGGTGCCGGTCAGGATCCGGCTTTGGCTGCCAAGGCCACAGACGTCCATCGGCCCCTGTTGGAGGAGGCCTCCGGAATCCTCTCGCTCAGCTGCAGACAGGCGGGGAAACCACATGGTGAGCTTCCAGGTTCCATGCCGAGTCAGCCTGCACCGCGTCTGGACCCCAGGCGCGTGGTGTTGTCAGACGTTGGCATTGGGTCCCCATGGGGAGGGAGCCTTAGCTAGGGTTAGGGTTCCGTCCAGGGACGTCGCCAGGGCCGAATCGACTCCAGTCTCGTGATCTCCCTCGAGGGCTGAAGTGAGGGCCCATGCCCGAAGGCGGCTCACTTGCAGGGTTAGGGTTCGAGGCAGGCTCAGGTTGCGGTGGAGGGTCCCTGTTCGGGGTACGGTTAGGGTTAGGGTTAGGTCCCAGGAGGCTCCAGGCGCCGAACCCACAGCAGGGCCGTGGTCTCCCCGAAGGGCTGAGTTGAGGGCACAAGGGGGGCTGCCGGTCAGGATCCGTCTTTGGCTGCCAAGGCCACACACGTGATTGGGCCCCTGGTCGAGGAGGCCTCCGGAATCCTCTCGGCAGCTGCAGCCGGGCCTGGGATTCGGCATGGTGAGCTTCCAGGTTCCATGCCGAGTCAGCCTGCACCTCTTCCGGACGCCAGGCGCCTGGTGTTGTCCGACGTTGGCATTGGGTCCTCTTGGGGAGAGAGCCTTAGCTAGGGTTAGGGTTCGGGCCAGGGACGTCGCCAGGGCCGAAGCGACTCAGGTCTCGTGATCTCCCTCGAGGGCTGAAGTGAGGGCCCATGCAGCAAGGCGGCTCAAGTGCAGGCTTAGGGTTCGAGGCCGGCTTAGGTTTCGGTGGAGGGTCCCAGTTCGGTGTCGGGTTAGGGTTAGGGTTAGGTCCCAGGAGGCTCCAGGCGCCGAACCCACCGCAGGGCAGTGGTCTCCCCGAAGGGCTGAGTTGAGGACACAAGGCACCGTGCCGGTCAGGATCCGGCTTTGGCTGCCAAGGCCACAGACGTCCATCGGCCCCTGTTGGAGGAGGCCTCCGGAATCCTCTTGCTCAGCTGCAGACAGGCGGGGAAACCACATGGTGAGCTTCCAGGTTCCATGCCGAGTCAGCCTGCACCGCGTCTGGACCCCAGGCGCGTGGTGTTGTCAGACGTTGGCATTGGGTCCCCATGGGGAGGGAGCCTTAGCTAGGGTTAGGGTTCCGTCCAGGGACGTCGCCAGGGCCGAATCGACTCCAGTCTCGTGATCTCCCTCGAGGGCTGAAGTGAGGGCCCATGCCCGAAGGCGGCTCACTTGCAGGGTTAGGGTTCGAGGCAGGTTCAGGTTGCGGTGGAGGGTCCCTGTTCGGGGTACGGTTAGGGTTAGGGTTAAGTCCCAGGAGGCTCCGGGCGCCGAACCCACAGCAGGGCCGTGGTCTCCCCGAAGGGCTGAGTTGAGGGCACAAGGGGGGCTGCCGGTCAGGATCCGTCTTTGGCTGCCAAGGCCACACACGTGATTGGGCCCCTGGTCGAGGAGGCCTCCGGAATCCTGTCGGCAGCTGCAGCCGGGCCTGGGATTCGGCATGGTGAGCTTCCAGGTTCCATGCCGAGTCAGCCTGCACCTCTTCCGGACGCCAGGCGCCTGGTGTTGTCCGACGTTGGCATTGGGTCCTCTTGGGGAGAGAGCCTTAGCTAGGGTTAGGGTTCGGGCCAGGGACGTCGCCAGGGCCGAAGCGACTGCGGTCTCGTGATCTCCCTCGAGGGCTGAAGTGAGGGCCCATGCAGCAAGGCGGCTCAAGTGCAGGCTTAGGGTTCGAGGCCGGCTTAGGTTTCGGTGGAGGGTCCCAGTTCGGTGTCGGGTTAGGGTTAGGGTTAGTTCCCAGGAGGCTCCAGGCGCCGAACCCACCGCAGGGCAGTGGTCTCCCCGAAGGGCTGAGTTGAGGACACAAGGCACGGTGCCGGTCAGGATCCGGCTTTGGCTGCCAAGGCCACAGACGTCCATCGGCCCCTGTTGGAGGAGGCCTCCGGAATCCTCTCGCTCAGCTGCAGACAGGCGGGGAAACCACATGGTGAGCTTCCAGGTTCCATGCCGAGTCAGCCTGCACCGCGTCTGGACCCCAGGCGCGTGGTGTTGTCAGACGTTGGCATTGGGTCCCCATGGGGAGGGAGCCTTAGCTAGGGTTAGGGTTCCGTCCACGGACGTCGCCAGGGCCGAATCGACTCCAGTCTCGTGATCTCCCTCGAGGGCTGAAGTGAGGGCCCATGCCCGAAGGCGGCTCACTTGCAGGGTTAGGGTTCGAGGCAGGCTCAGGTTGCGGTGGAGGGTCCCTGTTCGGGGTACGGTTAGGGTTAGGGTTAGGTCCCAGGAGGCTCCAGGCGCCGAACCCACAGCAGGGCCGTGGTCTCCCCGAAGGGCTGAGTTGAGGGCACAAGGGGGGCTGCCGGTCAGGATCCGTCTTTGGCTGCCAAGGCCACACACGTGATTGGGCCCCTGGTCGAGGAGGCCTCCGGAATCCTCTCGGCAGCTGCAGCCGGGCCTGGGATTCGGCATGGTGAGCTTCCAGGTTCCATGCCGAGTCAGCCTGCACCTCTTCCGGACGCCAGGCGCCTGGTGTTGTCCGACGTTGGCATTGGGTCCTCTTGGGGAGAGAGCCTTAGCTAGGGTTAGGGTTCGGGCCAGGGACGTCGCCAGGGCCGAAGCGACTCCGGTCTCGTGATCTCCCTCGAGGGCTGAAGTGAGGGCCCATGCAGCAAGGCGGCTCAAGTGCAGGCTTAGGGTTCGAGGCCGGCTTAGGTTTCGGTGGAGGGTCCCAGTTCGGTGTCGGGTTAGGGTTAGGGTTAGGTCCCAGGAGGCTCCAGGCGCCGAACCCACCGCAGGGCAGTGGTCTCCCCGAAGGGCTGAGTTGAGGACACAAGGCACCGTGCCGGTCAGGATCCGGCTTTGGCTGCCAAGGCCACAGACGTCCATCGGCCCCTGTTGGAGGAGGCCTCCGGAATCCTCTCGCTCAGCTGCAGACAGGCGGGGAAACCACATGGTGAGCTTCCAGGTTCCATGCCGAGTCAGCCTGCACCGCGTCTGGACCCCAGGCGCGTGGTGTTGTGAGACGTTGGCATTGGGTCCCCATGGGGAGGGAGCCTTAGCTAGGGTTAGGGTTCCGTCCAGGGACGTCGCCAGGGCCGAATCGACTCCAGTCTCGTGATCTCCCTCGAGGGCTGAAGTGAGGGCCCATGCCCGAAGGCGGCTCACTTGCAGGGTTAGGGTTCGAGGCAGGCTCAGGTTGCGGTGGAGGGTCCCTGTTCGGGGTACGGTTAGGGTTAGGGTTAAGTCCCAGGAGGCTCCAGGCGCCGAACCCACAGCAGGGCCGTGGTCTCCCCGAAGGGCTGAGTTGAGGGCACAAGGGGGGCTGCCGGTCAGGATCCGTCTTTGGCTACCAAGGCCACACACGTGATTGGGCCCCTGGTCGAGGAGGCCTCCGGAATCCTCTCGGCAGCTGCAGCCGGGCCTGGGATTCGGCATGGTGAGCTTCCAGGTTCCATGCCGAGTCAGCCTGCACCTCTTCCGGACGACAGGCGCCTGGTGTTGTCCGACGTTGGCATTGGGTCCTCTTGGGGAGAGAGCCTTAGCTAGGGTTAGGGTTCGGTCCAGGGACGTCGCTAGGGCCGAAGCGACTGCGGTCTCGTGATCTCCCTCGAGGGCTGAAGTGAGGGCCCATGCAGCAAGGCGGCTCAAGTGCAGGCTTAGGGTTCGAGGCCGGCTTAGGTTTCGGTGGAGGGTCCCAGTTCGGTGTCGGGTTAGGGTTAGGGTTAGGTCCCAGGAGGCTCCAGGCGCCGAACCCACCGCAGGGCAGTGGTCTCCCCGAAGGGCTGAGTTGAGTACACAAGGCACGGTGCCGGTCAGGATCCGGCTTTGGCTGCCAAGGCCACAGACGTCCATCGGCCCCTGTTGGAGGAGGCCTCCGGAATCCTCTCGCTCAGCTGCAGACAGGCGGGGAAACCACATGGTGAGCTTCCACGTTCCATGCCGAGTCAGCCTGCACCGCGTCTGGACCCCAGGCGCGTGGTGTTGTCAGACGTTGGCATTGGGTCCCCATGGGGAGGGAGCCTTAGCTAGGGTTAGGGTTCCGTCCAGGGACGTCGCCAGGGCCGAATCGACTCCAGTCTCGTGATCTCCCTCGAGGGCTGAAGTGAGGGCCCATGCCCGAAGGCGGCTCACTTGCAGGGTTAGGGTTCGAGGCAGGCTCAGGTTGCGGTGGAGGGTCCCTGTTCGGGGTACGGTTAGGGTTAGGGTTAGGTCCCAGGAGGCTCCAGGCGCCGAACCCACAGCAGGGCCGTGGTCTCCCCGAAGGGCTGAGTTGAGGGCACAAGGGGGGCTGCCGGTCAGGATCCGTCTTTGGCTGCCAAGGCCACACACGTGATTGGGCCCCTGGTCGAGGAGGCCTCCGGAATCCTCTCGGCAGCTGCAGCCGGGCCTGGGATTCGGCATGGTGAGCTTCCAGGTTCCATGCCGAGTCAGCCTGCACCTCTTCCGGACGCCAGGCGCCTGGTGTTGTCCGACGTTGGCATTGGGTCCTCTTGGGGAGAGAGCCTTAGCTAGGGTTAGGGGTCGGGCCAGGGACGTCGCCAGGGCCGAAGCGACTCAGGTCTCGTGATCTCCCTCGAGGGCTGAAGTGAGGGCCCATGCAGCAAGGCGGCTCAAGTGCAGGCTTAGGGTTCGAGGCCGGCTTAGGTTTCGGTGGAGGGTCCCAGTTCGGTGTCGGGTTAGGGTTAGGGTTAGGTCCCAGGAGGCTCCAGGCGCCGAACCCCCGCAGGGCAGTGGTCTCCCCGAAGGGCTGAGTTGAGGACACAAGGCACCGTGCCGGTCAGGATCCGGCTTTGGCTGCCAAGGCCACAGACGTCCATCGGCCCCTGTTGGAGGAGGCCTCCGGAATCCTCTTGCTCAGCTGCAGACAGGCGGGGAAACCACATGGTGAGCTTCCAGGTTCCATGCCGAGTCAGCCTGCACCGCGTCTGGACCCCAGGCGCGTGGTGTTGTGAGACGTTGGCATTGGGTCCCCATGGGGAGGGAGCCTTAGCTAGGGTTAGGGTTCCGTCCAGGGACGTCGCCAGGGCCGAATCGACTCCAGTCTCGTGATCTCCCTCGAGGGCTGAAGTGAGGGCCCATGCCCGAAGGCGGCTCACTTGCAGGGTTAGGGTTCGAGGCAGGCTCAGGTTGCGGTGGAGGGTCCCTGTTCGGGGTACGGTTAGGGTTAGGGTTAAGTCCCAGGAGGCTCCGGGCGCCGAACCCACAGCAGGGCCGTGGTCTCCCCGAAGGGCTGAGTTGAGGGCACAAGGGGGGCTGCCGGTCAGGATCCGTCTTTGGCTGCCAAGGCCACACACGTGATTGGGCCCCTGGTCGAGGAGGCCTCCGGAATCCTGTCGGCAGCTGCAGCCGGGCCTGGGATTCGGCATGGTGAGCTTCCAGGTTCCATGCCGAGTCAGCCTGCACCTCTTCCGGACGCCAGGCGCCTGGTGTTGTCCGACGTTGGCATTGGGTCCTCTTGGGGAGAGAGCCTTAGCTAGGGTTAGGGTTCGGGCCAGGGACGTCGCCAGGGCCGAAGCGACTGCGGTCTCGTGATCTCCCTCGAGGGCTGAAGTGAGGGCCCATGCAGCAAGGCGGCTCAAGTGCAGGCTTAGGGTTCGAGGCCGGCTTAGGTTTCGGTGGAGGGTCCCAGTTCGGTGTCGGGTTAGGGTTAGGGTTAGTTCCCAGGAGGCTCCAGGCGCCGAACCCACCGCAGGGCAGTGGTCTCCCCGAAGGGCTGAGTTGAGGACACAAGGCACGGTGCCGGTCAGGATCCGGCTTTGGCTGCCAAGGCCACAGACGTCCATCGGCCCCTGTTGGAGGAGGCCTCCGGAATCCTCTCGCTCAGCTGCAGACAGGCGGGGAAACCACATGGTGAGCTTCCAGGTTCCATGCCGAGTCAGCCTGCACCGCGTCTGGACCCCAGGCGCGTGGTGTTGTCAGACGTTGGCATTGGGTCCCCATGGGGAGGGAGCCTTAGCTAGGGTTAGGGTTCCGTCCAGGGACGTCGCCAGGGCCGAATCGACTCCAGTCTCGTGATCTCCCTCGAGGGCTGAAGTGAGGGCCCATGCCCGAAGGCGGCTCACTTGCAGGGTTAGGGTTCGAGGCAGGCTCAGGTTGCGGTGGAGGGTCCCTGTTCGGGGTACGGTTAGGGTTAGGGTTAGGTCCCAGGAGGCTCCAGGCGCCGAACCCACAGCAGGGCCGTGGTCTCCCCGAAGGGCTGAGTTGAGGGCACAAGGGGGGCTGCCGGTCAGGATCCGTCTTTGGCTGCCAAGGCCACACACGTGATTGGGCCCCTGGTCGAGGAGGCCTCCGGAATCCTCTCGGCAGCTGCAGCCGGGCCTGGGATTCGGCATGGTGAGCTTCCAGGTTCCATGCCGAGTCAGCCTGCACCTCTTCCGGACGCCAGGCGCCTGGTGTTGTCCGACGTTGGCATTGGGTCCTCTTGGGGAGAGAGCCTTAGCTAGGGTTAGGGTTCGGGCCAGGGACGTCGCCAGGGCCGAAGCGACTCCGGTCTCGTGATCTCCCTCGAGGGCTGAAGTGAGGGCCCATGCAGCAAGGCGGCTCAAGTGCAGGCTTAGGGTTCGAGGCCGGCTTAGGTTTCGGTGGAGGGTCCCAGTTCGGTGTCGGGTTAGGGTTAGGGTTAGGTCCCAGGAGGCTCCAGGCGCCGAACCCACCGCAGGGCAGTGGTCTCCCCGAAGGGCTGAGTTGAGGACACAAGGCACCGTTCCGGTCAGGATCCGGCTTTGGCTGCCAAGGCCACAGACGTCCATCGGCCCCTGTTGGAGGAGGCCTCCGGAATCCTCTCGCTCAGCTGCAGACAGGCGGGGAAACCACATGGTGAGCTTCCAGGTTCCATGCCGAGTCAGCCTGCACCGCGTCTGGACCCCAGGCGCGTGGTGTTGTGAGACGTTGGCATTGGGTCCCCATGGGGAGGGAGCCTTAGCTAGGGTTAGGGTTCGGTCCAGGGACGTCGCCAGGGCCGAATCGACTCCAGTCTCGTGATCTCCCTCGAGGGCTGAAGTGAGGGCCCATGCCCGAAGGCGGCTCACTTGCAGGGTTAGGGTTCGAGGCAGGCTCAGGTTGCGGTGGAGGGTCCCTGTTCGGGGTACGGTTAGGGTTAGTGTTAAGTCCCAGGATGCTCCAGGCGCCGAACCCACAGCAGGGCCGTGGTCTCCCCGAAGGGCTGAGTTGAGGGCACAAGGGGGGCTGCCGGTCAGGATCCGTCTTTGGCTGCCAAGGCCACACACGTGATTGGGCCCCTGGTCGAGGAGGCCTCCGGAATCCTGTCGGCAGCTGCAGCCGGGCCTGGGATTCGGCATGGTGAGCTTCCAGGTTCCATGCCGAGTCAGCCTGCACCTCTTCCGGACGCCAAGCGCCTGGTGTTGTCCGACGTTGGCATTGGGTCCTCTTGGTTAGAGAGCCTTAGCTAGGGTTAGGGTTCGGTCCAGGGACGTCGCCAGGCCCGAAGCGACTGCGGTCTCGTGATCTCCCTCGAGGGCTGAAGTGAGGGCCCATGCAGCAAGGCGGCTCAAGTGCAGGCTTAGGGTTCGAGGCCGGCTTAGGTTTCGGTGGAGGGTCCCAGTTCGGTGTCGGGTTAGGGTTAGGGTTAGGTCCCAGGAGGCTCCAGGCGCCGAACCCACCGCAGGGCAGTGGTCTCCCCGAAGGGCTGAGTTGAGGACACAAGGCACGGTGCCGGTCAGGATCCGGCTTTGGCTGCCAAGGCCACAGACGTCCATCGGCCCCTGTTGGAGGAGGCCTCCGGAATCCTCTCGCTCAGCTGCAGACAGGCGGGGAAACCACATGGTGAGCTTCCAGGTTCCATGCCGAGTCAGCCTGCACCGCGTCTGGACCCCAGGCGCGTGGTGTTGTCAGACGTTGGCATTGGGTCCCCATGGGGAGGGAGCCTTAGCTAGGGTTAGGGTTCCGTCCAGGGACGTCGCCAGGGCCGAATCGACTCCAGTCTCGTGATCTCCCTCGAGGGCTGAAGTGAGGGCCCATGCCCGAAGGCGGCTCACTTGCAGGGTTAGGGTTCGAGGCAGGCTCAGGTTGCGGTGGAGGGTCCCTGTTCGGGGTACGGTTAGGGTTAGGGTTAAGTCCCAGGAGGCTCCAGGCGCCGAACCCACAGCAGGGCCGTGGTCTCCCCGAAGGGCTGAGTTGAGGGCACAAGGGGGGCTGCCGGTCAGGATCCGTCTTTGGCTGCCAAGGCCACACACGTGATTGGGCCCCTGGTCGAGGAGGCCTCCGGAATCCTCTCGGCAGCTGCAGCCGGGCCTGGGATTCGGCATGGTGAGCTTCCAGGTTCCATGCCGAGTCAGCCTGCACCTCTTCCGGACGCCCGGCGCGTGGTGTTGTCCGACGTTGGCATTGGGTCCTCTTGGGGAGAGAGCCTTAGCTAGGGTTAGGGTTCGGGCCAGGGACGTCGCCAGGGCCGAAGCGACTCCGGTCTCGTGATCTCCCTCGAGGGCTGAAGTGAGGGCCCATGCAGCAAGGCGGCTCACGTGCAGGCTTAGGGTTCGAGGCCGGCTTAGGTTTCGGTGGAGGGTCCCAGTTCGGTGTCGGGTTAGGGTTAGGGTTAGGTCCCAGGAGGCTCCAGGCGCCGAACCCACCGCAGGGCAGTGGTCTCCCCGAAGGGCTGAGTTGAGTACACAAGGCACGGTGCCGGTCAGGATCCGGCTTTGGCTGCCAAGGCCACAGACGTCCATCGGCCCCTGTTGGAGGAGGCCTCCGGAATCCTCTCGCTCAGCTGCAGACAGGCGGGGAAACCACATGGTGAGCTTCCAGGTTCCATGCCGAGTCAGCCTGCACCGCGTCTGGACCCCAGGCGCGTGGTGTTGTGAGACGTTGGCATTGGGTCCCCATGGGGAGGGAGCCTTAGCTAGGGTTAGGGTTCCGTCCAGGGACGTCGCCAGGGCCGAATCGACTCCAGTCTCGTGATCTCCCTCGAGGGCTGAAGTGAGGGCCCATGCCCGAAGGCGGCTCACTTGCAGGGTTAGGGTTCGAGGCAGGCTCAGGTTGCGGTGGAGGGTCCCTGTTCGGGGTACGGTTAGGGTTAGGGTTAAGTCCCAGGAGGCTCCAAGCGCCGAACCCACAGCAGGGCCGTGGTCTCCCCGAAGGGCTGAGTTGAGGGCACAAGGGGGGCTGCCGGTCAGGATCCGTCTTTGGCTGCCAAGGCCACACACGTGATTGGGCCCCTGGTCGAGGAGGCCTCCGGAATCCTCTCGGCAGCTGCAGCCGGGCCTGGGATTCGGCATGGTGAGCTTCCAGGTTCCATGCCGAGTCAGCCTGCACCTCTTCCGGACGCCAGGCGCCTGGTGTTGTCCGACGTTGGCATTGGGTCCTCTTGGGGAGAGAGCCTTAGCTAGGGTTCGGGTTCGGGCCAGGGACGTCGCCAGGGCCGAAGCGACTCCGGTCTCGTGATCTCCCTCGAGGGCTGAAGTGAGGGCCCATGCAGCAAGGCGGCTCAAGTGCAGGCTTAGGGTTCGAGGCCGGCTTAGGTTTCGGTGGAGGGTCCCAGTTCGGTGTCGGGTTAGGGTTAGGGTTAGGTCCCAGGAGTCTCCAGGCGCCGAACCCACCGCAGGGCAGTGGTCTCCCCGAAGGGCTGAGTTGAGGACACAAGGCACCGTGCCGGTCAGGATCCGGCTTTGGCTGCCAAGGCCACAGACGTCCATCGGCCCCTGTTGGAGGAGGCCTCCGGAATCCTCTCGCTCAGCTGCAGACAGGCGGGGAAACCACATGGTGAGCTTCCAGGTTCCATGCCGAGTCAGCCTGCACCGCGTCTGGACCCCAGGCGCGTGGTGTTGTGAGACGTTGGCATTGGGTCCCCATGGGGAGGGAGCCTTAGCTAGGGTTAGGGTTCCGTCCAGGGACGTCGCCAGGGCCGAATCGACTCCAGTCTCGTGATCTCCCTCGAGGGCTGAAGTGAGGGCCCATGCCCGAAGGCGGCTCACTTGCAGGGTTAGGGTTCGAGGCAGGCTCAGGTTGCTGTGGAGGGTCCCTGTTCGGGGTACGGTTAGGGTTAGGGTTAAGTCCCAGGAGGCTCCAGGCGCCGAACCCACAGCAGGGCCGTGGTCTCCCCGAAGGGCTGAGTTGAGGGCACAAGGGGGGCTGCCGGTCAGGATCCGTCTTTGGCTACCAAGGCCACACACGTGATTGGGCCCCTGGTCGAGGAGGCCTCCGGAATCCTCTCGGCAGCTGCAGCCGGGCCTGGGATTCGGCATGGTGAGCTTCCAGGTTCCATGCCGAGTCAGCCTGCACCTCTTCCGGACGACAGGCGCCTGGTGTTGTCCGACGTTGGCATTGGGTCCTCTTGGGGAGAGAGCCTTAGCTAGGGTTAGGGTTCGGTCCAGGGACGTCGCTAGGGCCGAAGCGACTGCGGTCTCGTGATCTCCCTCGAGGGCTGAAGTGAGGGCCCATGCAGCAAGGCGGCTCAAGTGCAGGCTTAGGGTTCGAGGCCGGCTTAGGTTTCGGTGGAGGGTCCCAGTTCGGTGTCGGGTTAGGGTTAGGGTTAGGTCCCAGGAGGCTCCAGGCGCCGAACCCACCGCAGGGCAGTGGTCTCCCCGAAGGGCTGAGTTGAGTACACAAGGCACGGTGCCGGTCAGGATCCGGCTTTGGCTGCCAAGGCCACAGACGTCCATCGGCCCCTGTTGGAGGAGGCCTCCGGAATCCTCTCGCTCAGCTGCAGACAGGCGGGGAAACCACATGGTGAGCTTCCACGTTCCATGCCGAGTCAGCCTGCACCGCGTCTGGACCCCAGGCGCGTGGTGTTGTCAGACGTTGGCATTGGGTCCCCATGGGGAGGGAGCCTTAGCTAGGGTTAGGGTTCCGTCCAGGGACGTCGCCAGGGCCGAATCGACTCCAGTCTCGTGATCTCCCTCGAGGGCTGAAGTGAGGGCCCATGCCCGAAGGCGGCTCACTTGCAGGGTTAGGGTTCGAGGCAGGCTCAGGTTGCGGTGGAGGGTCCCTGTTCGGGGTACGGTTAGGGTTAGGGTTAAGTCCCAGGAGGCTCCAGGCGCCGAACCCACAGCAGGGCCGTGGTCTCCCCGAAGGGCTGAGTTGAGGGCACAAGGGGGGCTGCCGGTCAGGATCCGTCTTTGGCTGCCAAGGCCACACACGTGATTGGGCCCCTGGTCGAGGAGGCCTCCGGAATCCTCTCGGCAGCTGCAGCCGGGCCTGGGATTCGGCATGGTGAGCTTCCAGGTTCCATGCCGAGTCAGCCTGCACCTCTTCCGGACGACAGGCGCCTGGTTTTGTCCGACGTTGGCATTGGGTCCTCTTGGGGAGAGAGCCTTAGCTAGGGTTAGGGTTCGGTCCAGGGACGTCGCCAGGGCCGAAGCGACTGCTGTCTCGTGATCTCCCTCGAGGGCTGAAGTGAGGGCCCATGCAGCAAGGCGGCTCAAGTGCAGGCTTAGGGTTCGAGGCCGGCTTAGGTTTCGGTGGAGGGTCCCAGTTCGGTGTCGGGTTAGGGTTAGGGTTAGGTCCCAGGAGGCTCCAGGCGCCGAACCCACCGCAGGGCAGTGGTCTCCCCGAAGGGCTGAGTTGAGGACACAAGGCACCGTGCCGGTCAGGATCCGGCTTTGGCTGCCAAGGCCACAGACGTCCATCGGCCCCTGTTGGAGGAGGCCTCCGGAATCCTCTCGCTCAGCTGCAGACAGGCGGGGAAACCACATGGTAAGCTTCCAGGTTCCATGCCGAGTCAGCCTGCACCGCGTCTGGACCCCAGGCGCGTGGTGTTGTCAGACGTTGGCATTGGGTCCCCATGGGGAGGGAGCCTTAGCTAGGGTTAGGGTTCCGTCCAGGGACGTCGCCAGGGCCGAATCGAATCCAGTCTCGTGATCTCCCTCGAGGGCTGAAAAGAGGGCCCATGCCCGAAGGCGGCTCACTTGCAGGGTTAGGGTTCGAGGCAGGCTCAGGTTGCGGTGGAGGGTCCCTGTTCGGGGTACGGTTAGGGTTAGGGTTAGGTCCCAGGAGGCTCCAGGCGCCGAACCCACAGCAGGGCCGTGGTCTCCCCGAAGGGCTGAGTTGAGGGCACAAGGGGGGCTGCCGGTCAGGATCCGTCTTTGGCTGCCAAGGCCACACACGTGATTGGGCCCCTGGTCGAGGAGGCCTCCGGAATCCTCTCGGCAGCTGCAGCCGGGCCTGGGATTCGGCATGGTGAGCTTCCAGGTTCCATGCCGAGTCAGCCTGCACCTCTTCCGGACGCCAGGCGCCTGGTGTTGTCCGACGTTGGCATTGGGTCCTCTTGGGGAGAGAGCCTTAGCTAGGGTTAGGGGTCGGGCCAGGGACGTCGCCAGGGCCGAAGCGACTCAGGTCTCGTGATCTCCCTCGAGGGCTGAAGTGAGGGCCCATGCAGCAAGGCGGCTCAAGTGCAGGCTTAGGGTTCGAGGCCGGCTTAGGTTTCGGTGGAGGGTCCCAGTTCGGTGTCGGGTTAGGGTTAGGGTTAGGTCCCAGGAGGCTCCAGGCGCCGAACCCCCGCAGGGCAGTGGTCTCCCCGAAGGGCTGAGTTGAGGACACAAGGCACCGTGCCGGTCAGGATCCGGCTTTGGCTGCCAAGGCCACAGACGTCCATCGGCCCCTGTTGGAGGAGGCCTCCGGAATCCTCTTGCTCAGCTGCAGACAGGCGGGGAAACCACATGGTGAGCTTCCAGGTTCCATGCCGAGTCAGCCTGCACCGCGTCTGGACCCCAGGCGCGTGGTGTTGTGAGACGTTGGCATTGGGTCCCCATGGGGAGGGAGCCTTAGCTAGGGTTAGGGTTCCGTCCAGGGACGTCGCCAGGGCCGAATCGACTCCAGTCTCGTGATCTCCCTCGAGGGCTGAAGTGAGGGCCCATGCCCGAAGGCGGCTCACTTGCAGGGTTAGGGTTCGAGGCAGGCTCAGGTTGCGGTGGAGGGTCCCTGTTCGGGGTACGGTTAGGGTTAGGGTTAAGTCCCAGGAGGCTCCGGGCGCCGAACCCACAGCAGGGCCGTGGTCTCCCCGAAGGGCTGAGTTGAGGGCACAAGGGGGGCTGCCGGTCAGGATCCGTCTTTGGCTGCCAAGGCCACACACGTGATTGGGCCCCTGGTCGAGGAGGCCTCCGGAATCCTGTCGGCAGCTGCAGCCGGGCCTGGGATTCGGCATGGTGAGCTTCCAGGTTCCATGCCGAGTCAGCCTGCACCTCTTCCGGACGCCAGGCGCCTGGTGTTGTCCGACGTTGGCATTGGGTCCTCTTGGGGAGAGAGCCTTAGCTAGGGTTAGGGTTCGGGCCAGGGACGTCGCCAGGGCCGAAGCGACTGCGGTCTCGTGATCTCCCTCGAGGGCTGAAGTGAGGGCCCATGCAGCAAGGCGGCTCAAGTGCAGGCTTAGGGTTCGAGGCCGGCTTAGGTTTCGGTGGAGGGTCCCAGTTCGGTGTCGGGTTAGGGTTAGGGTTAGTTCCCAGGAGGCTCCAGGCGCCGAACCCACCGCAGGGCAGTGGTCTCCCCGAAGGGCTGAGTTGAGGACACAAGGCACGGTGCCGGTCAGGATCCGGCTTTGGCTGCCAAGGCCACAGACGTCCATCGGCCCCTGTTGGAGGAGGCCTCCGGAATCCTCTCGCTCAGCTGCAGACAGGCGGGGAAACCACATGGTGAGCTTCCAGGTTCCATGCCGAGTCAGCCTGCACCGCGTCTGGACCCCAGGCGCGTGGTGTTGTCAGACGTTGGCATTGGGTCCCCATGGGGAGGGAGCCTTAGCTAGGGTTAGGGTTCCGTCCAGGGACGTCGCCAGGGCCGAATCGACTCCAGTCTCGTGATCTCCCTCGAGGGCTGAAGTGAGGGCCCATGCCCGAAGGCGGCTCACTTGCAGGGTTAGGGTTCGAGGCAGGCTCAGGTTGCGGTGGAGGGTCCCTGTTCGGGGTACGGTTAGGGTTAGGGTTAGGTCCCAGGAGGCTCCAGGCGCCGAACCCACAGCAGGGCCGTGGTCTCCCCGAAGGGCTGAGTTGAGGGCACAAGGGGGGCTGCCGGTCAGGATCCGTCTTTGGCTGCCAAGGCCACACACGTGATTGGGCCCCTGGTCGAGGAGGCCTCCGGAATCCTCTCGGCAGCTGCAGCCGGGCCTGGGATTCGGCATGGTGAGCTTCCAGGTTCCATGCCGAGTCAGCCTGCACCTCTTCCGGACGCCAGGCGCCTGGTGTTGTCCGACGTTGGCATTGGGTCCTCTTGGGGAGAGAGCCTTAGCTAGGGTTAGGGTTCGGGCCAGGGACGTCGCCAGGGCCGAAGCGACTCCGGTCTCGTGATCTCCCTCGAGGGCTGAAGTGAGGGCCCATGCAGCAAGGCGGCTCAAGTGCAGGCTTAGGGTTCGAGGCCGGCTTAGGTTTCGGTGGAGGGTCCCAGTTCGGTGTCGGGTTAGGGTTAGGGTTAGGTCCCAGGAGGCTCCAGGCGCCGAACCCACCGCAGGGCAGTGGTCTCCCCGAAGGGCTGAGTTGAGGACACAAGGCACCGTTCCGGTCAGGATCCGGCTTTGGCTGCCAAGGCCACAGACGTCCATCGGCCCCTGTTGGAGGAGGCCTCCGGAATCCTCTCGCTCAGCTGCAGACAGGCGGGGAAACCACATGGTGAGCTTCCAGGTTCCATGCCGAGTCAGCCTGCACCGCGTCTGGACCCCAGGCGCGTGGTGTTGTGAGACGTTGGCATTGGGTCCCCATGGGGAGGGAGCCTTAGCTAGGGTTAGGGTTCGGTCCAGGGACGTCGCCAGGGCCGAATCGACTCCAGTCTCGTGATCTCCCTCGAGGGCTGAAGTGAGGGCCCATGCCCGAAGGCGGCTCACTTGCAGGGTTAGGGTTCGAGGCAGGCTCAGGTTGCGGTGGAGGGTCCCTGTTCGGGGTACGGTTAGGGTTAGTGTTAAGTCCCAGGATGCTCCAGGCGCCGAACCCACAGCAGGGCCGTGGTCTCCCCGAAGGGCTGAGTTGAGGGCACAAGGGGGGCTGCCGGTCAGGATCCGTCTTTGGCTGCCAAGGCCACACACGTGATTGGGCCCCTGGTCGAGGAGGCCTCCGGAATCCTGTCGGCAGCTGCAGCCGGGCCTGGGATTCGGCATGGTGAGCTTCCAGGTTCCATGCCGAGTCAGCCTGCACCTCTTCCGGACGCCAAGCGCCTGGTGTTGTCCGACGTTGGCATTGGGTCCTCTTGGTTAGAGAGCCTTAGCTAGGGTTAGGGTTCGGTCCAGGGACGTCGCCAGGCCCGAAGCGACTGCGGTCTCGTGATCTCCCTCGAGGGCTGAAGTGAGGGCCCATGCAGCAAGGCGGCTCAAGTGCAGGCTTAGGGTTCGAGGCCGGCTTAGGTTTCGGTGGAGGGTCCCAGTTCGGTGTCGGGTTAGGGTTAGGGTTAGGTCCCAGGAGGCTCCAGGCGCCGAACCCACCGCAGGGCAGTGGTCTCCCCGAAGGGCTGAGTTGAGGACACAAGGCACGGTGCCGGTCAGGATCCGGCTTTGGCTGCCAAGGCCACAGACGTCCATCGGCCCCTGTTGGAGGAGGCCTCCGGAATCCTCTCGCTCAGCTGCAGACAGGCGGGGAAACCACATGGTGAGCTTCCAGGTTCCATGCCGAGTCAGCCTGCACCGCGTCTGGACCCCAGGCGCGTGGTGTTGTCAGACGTTGGCATTGGGTCCCCATGGGGAGGGAGCCTTAGCTAGGGTTAGGGTTCCGTCCAGGGACGTCGCCAGGGCCGAATCGACTCCAGTCTCGTGATCTCCCTCGAGGGCTGAAGTGAGGGCCCATGCCCGAAGGCGGCTCACTTGCAGGGTTAGGGTTCGAGGCAGGCTCAGGTTGCGGTGGAGGGTCCCTGTTCGGGGTACGGTTAGGGTTAGGGTTAAGTCCCAGGAGGCTCCAGGCGCCGAACCCACAGCAGGGCCGTGGTCTCCCCGAAGGGCTGAGTTGAGGGCACAAGGGGGGCTGCCGGTCAGGATCCGTCTTTGGCTGCCAAGGCCACACACGTGATTGGGCCCCTGGTCGAGGAGGCCTCCGGAATCCTCTCGGCAGCTGCAGCCGGGCCTGGGATTCGGCATGGTGAGCTTCCAGGTTCCATGCCGAGTCAGCCTGCACCTCTTCCGGACGCCCGGCGCGTGGTGTTGTCCGACGTTGGCATTGGGTCCTCTTGGGGAGAGAGCCTTAGCTAGGGTTAGGGTTCGGGCCAGGGACGTCGCCAGGGCCGAAGCGACTCCGGTCTCGTGATCTCCCTCGAGGGCTGAAGTGAGGGCCCATGCAGCAAGGCGGCTCACGTGCAGGCTTAGGGTTCGAGGCCGGCTTAGGTTTCGGTGGAGGGTCCCAGTTCGGTGTCGGGTTAGGGTTAGGGTTAGGTCCCAGGAGGCTCCAGGCGCCGAACCCACCGCAGGGCAGTGGTCTCCCCGAAGGGCTGAGTTGAGTACACAAGGCACGGTGCCGGTCAGGATCCGGCTTTGGCTGCCAAGGCCACAGACGTCCATCGGCCCCTGTTGGAGGAGGCCTCCGGAATCCTCTCGCTCAGCTGCAGACAGGCGGGGAAACCACATGGTGAGCTTCCAGGTTCCATGCCGAGTCAGCCTGCACCGCGTCTGGACCCCAGGCGCGTGGTGTTGTGAGACGTTGGCATTGGGTCCCCATGGGGAGGGAGCCTTAGCTAGGGTTAGGGTTCCGTCCAGGGACGTCGCCAGGGCCGAATCGACTCCAGTCTCGTGATCTCCCTCGAGGGCTGAAGTGAGGGCCCATGCCCGAAGGCGGCTCACTTGCAGGGTTAGGGTTCGAGGCAGGCTCAGGTTGCGGTGGAGGGTCCCTGTTCGGGGTACGGTTAGGGTTAGGGTTAAGTCCCAGGAGGCTCCAAGCGCCGAACCCACAGCAGGGCCGTGGTCTCCCCGAAGGGCTGAGTTGAGGGCACAAGGGGGGCTGCCGGTCAGGATCCGTCTTTGGCTGCCAAGGCCACACACGTGATTGGGCCCCTGGTCGAGGAGGCCTCCGGAATCCTCTCGGCAGCTGCAGCCGGGCCTGGGATTCGGCATGGTGAGCTTCCAGGTTCCATGCCGAGTCAGCCTGCACCTCTTCCGGACGCCAGGCGCCTGGTGTTGTCCGACGTTGGCATTGGGTCCTCTTGGGGAGAGAGCCTTAGCTAGGGTTCGGGTTCGGGCCAGGGACGTCGCCAGGGCCGAAGCGACTCCGGTCTCGTGATCTCCCTCGAGGGCTGAAGTGAGGGCCCATGCAGCAAGGCGGCTCAAGTGCAGGCTTAGGGTTCGAGGCCGGCTTAGGTTTCGGTGGAGGGTCCCAGTTCGGTGTCGGGTTAGGGTTAGGGTTAGGTCCCAGGAGTCTCCAGGCGCCGAACCCACCGCAGGGCAGTGGTCTCCCCGAAGGGCTGAGTTGAGGACACAAGGCACCGTGCCGGTCAGGATCCGGCTTTGGCTGCCAAGGCCACAGACGTCCATCGGCCCCTGTTGGAGGAGGCCTCCGGAATCCTCTCGCTCAGCTGCAGACAGGCGGGGAAACCACATGGTGAGCTTCCAGGTTCCATGCCGAGTCAGCCTGCACCGCGTCTGGACCCCAGGCGCGTGGTGTTGTGAGACGTTGGCATTGGGTCCCCATGGGGAGGGAGCCTTAGCTAGGGTTAGGGTTCCGTCCAGGGACGTCGCCAGGGCCGAATCGACTCCAGTCTCGTGATCTCCCTCGAGGGCTGAAGTGAGGGCCCATGCCCGAAGGCGGCTCACTTGCAGGGTTAGGGTTCGAGGCAGGCTCAGGTTGCGGTGGAGGGTCCCTGTTCGGGGTACGGTTAGGGTTTGGGTTAAGTCCCAGGAGGCTCCAGGCGCCGAACCCACAGCAGGGCCGTGGTCTCCCCGAAGGGCTGAGTTGAGGGCACAAGGGGGGCTGCCGGTCAGGATCCGTCTTTGGCTGCCAAGGCCACACACGTGATTGGGCCCCTGGTCGAGGAGGCCTCCGGAATCCTGTCGGCAGCTGCAGCCGGGCCTGGGATTCGGCATGGTGAGCTTCCAGGTTCCATGCCGAGTCAGCCTGCACCTCTTCCGGACGCCAAGCGCCTGGTGTTGTCCGACGTTGGCATTGGGTCCTCTTGGTTAGAGAGCCTTAGCTAGGGTTAGGGTTCGGTCCAGGGACGTCGCCAGGGCCGAAGCGACTGCGGTCTCGTGATCTCCCTCGAGGGCTGAAGTGAGGGCCCATGCAGCAAGGCGGCTCAAGTGCAGGCTTAGGGTTCGAGGCCGGCTTAGGTTTCGGTGGAGGGTCCCAGTTCGGTGTCGGGTTAGGGTTAGGGTTAGGTCCCAGGAGGCTCCAGGCGCCGAACCCACCGCAGGGCAGTGGTCTCCCCGAAGGGCTGAGTTGAGGACACAAGGCACGGTGCCGGTCAGGATCCGGCTTTGGCTGCCAAGGCCACAGACGTCCATCGGCCCCTGTTGGAGGAGGCCTCCGGAATCCTCTCGCTCAGCTGCAGACAGGCGGGGAAACCACATGGTGAGCTTCCAGGTTCCATGCCGAGTCAGCCTGCACCGCGTCTGGACCCCAGGCGCGTGGTGTTGTCAGACGTTGGCATTGGGTCCCCATGGGGAGGGAGCCTTAGCTAGGGTTAGGGTTCCGTCCACGGACGTCGCCAGGGCCGAATCGACTCCAGTCTCGTGATCTCCCTCGAGGGCTGAAGTGAGGGCCCATGCCCGAAGGCGGCTCACTTGCAGGGTTAGGGTTCGAGGCAGGCTCAGGTTGCGGTGGAGGGTCCCTGTTCGGGGTACGGTTAGGGTTAGGGTTAGGTCCCAGGAGGCTCCAGGCGCCGAACCCACAGCAGGGCCGTGGTCTCCCCGAAGGGCTGAGTTGAGGGCACAAGGGGGGCTGCCGGTCAGGATCCGTCTTTGGCTGCCAAGGCCACACACGTGATTGGGCCCCTGGTCGAGGAGGCCTCCGGAATCCTCTCGGCAGCTGCAGCCGGGCCTGGGATTTGGCATGGTGAGCTTCCAGGTTCCATGCCGAGTCAGCCTGCACCTCTTCCGGATGCCAGGCGCCTGGTGTTGTCCGAAGTTGGCATTGGGTCCTCTTGGGGAGAGAGCCTTAGCTAGGGTTAGGGTTCGGTCCAGGGACGTCGCCAGGGCCGAAGCGACTGCGGTCTTGTGATCTCCCTCGAGGGCTGAAGTGAGGGCCCATGCAGCAAGGCGGCTCAAGTGCACGCTTAGGGTTCGAGGCCGGCTTAGGTTTTCGGTGGAGGGTCCCAGTTCGGTGTCGGGTTAGGGTTAGGGTTAGGTCCCAGGAGGCTCCAGGCGCCGAACCCACCGCAGGGCAGTGGTCTCCCCGAAGGGCTGAGTTGAGTACACAAGGCACGGTGCCGGTCAGGATCCGGCTTTGGCTGCCAAGGCCACAGACGTCCATCGGCCCCTGTTGGAGGAGGCCTCCGGAATCCTCTCGCTCAGCTGCAGACAGGCGGGGAAACCACATGGTGAGCTTCCAGGTTCCATGCCGAGTCAGCCTGCACCGCGTCTGGACCCCAGGCGCGTGGTGTTGTGAGACGTTGCCATTGGGTCCCCATGGGGAGGGAGCCTTAGCTAGGGTTAGGGTTCCGTCCAGGGACGTCGCCAGGGCCGAATCGACTCCAGTCTCGTGATCTCCCTCGAGGGCTGAAGTGAGGGCCCATGCCCGAAGGCGGCTCACTTGCAGGGTTAGGGTTCGAGGCAGGCTCAGGTTGCGGTGGAGGGTCCCTGTTCGGGGTACGGTTAGGGTTAGGGTTAGGTCCCAGGAGGCTCCAGGCGCCGAACCCACAGCAGGGCCGTGGTCTCCCCGAAGGGCTGAGTTGAGGGCACAAGGGGGGCTGCCGGTCAGGATCCGTCTTTGGCTGCCAAGGCCACACACGTGATTGGGCCCCTGGTCGAGGAGGCCTCCGGAATCCTCTCGGCAGCTGCAGCCGGGCCTTGGATTCGGCATGGTGAGCTTCAAGGTTCCATGCCGAGTCAGCCTGCACCTCTTCCGGACGCCAGGCGCCTGGTGTTGTCCGACGTTGGCATTGGGTCCTCTTGGGGAGAGAGCCTTAGCTAGGGTTAGGGTTCGGTCCAGGGACGTCGCCAGGGCCGAAGCGACTGCGGTCTCGTGATCTCCCTCGAGGGCTGAAGTGAGGGCCCATGCAGCAAGGCGGCTCAAGTGCAGGCTTAGGGTTCGAGGCCGGCTTAGGTTTCGGTGGAGGGTCCCAGTTCGGTGTCGGGTTAGGGTTAGGGTTAGGTCCCAGGAGGCTCCAGGCGCCGAACCCACCGCAGGGCAGTGGTCTCCCCGAAGGGCTGAGTTGAGGACACAAGGCACGGTGCCGGTCAGGATCCGGCTTTGGCTGCCAAGGCCACAGACGTCCATCGGCCCCTGTTGGAGGAGGCCTCCGGAATCCTCTCGCTCAGCTGCAGACAGGCGGGGAAACCACATGGTGAGCTTCCAGGTTCCATGCCGAGTCAGCCTGCACCGCGTCTGGACCCCAGGCGCGTGGTGTTGTCAGACGTTGGCATTGGGTCCCCATGGGGAGGGAGCCTTAGCTAGGGTTAGGGTTCCGTCCAGGGACGTCGCCAGGGCCGAATCGAATCCAGTCTCGTGATCTCCCTCGAGGGCTGAAGTGAGGGCCCATGCCCGAAGGCGGCTCACTTGCAGGGTTAGGGTTCGAGGCAGGCTCAGGTTGCGGTGGAGGGTCCCTGTTCGGGGTACGGTTAGGGTTAGGGTTAGGTCCCAGGAGGCTCCAGGCGCCGAACCCACAGCAGGGCCGTGGTCTCCCCGAAGGGCTGAGTTGAGGGCACAAGGGGGGCTGCCGGTCAGGATCCGTCTTTGGCTGCCAAGGCCACACACGTGATTGGGCCCCTGGTCGAGGAGGCCTCCGGAATCCTCTCGGCAGCTGCAGCCGGGCCTGGGATTCGGCATGGTGAGCTTCCAGGTTCCATGCCGAGTCAGCCTGCACCTCTTCCGGACGCCAGGCGCCTGGTGTTGTCCGACGTTGGCATTGGGTCCTCTTGGGGAGAGAGCCTTAGCTAGGGTTAGGGTTCGGGCCAGGGACGTCGCCAGGGCCGAAGCGACTCAGGTCTCGTGATCTCCCTCGAGGGCTGAAGTGAGGGCCCATGCAGCAAGGCGGCTCAAGTGCAGGCTTAGGGTTCGAGGCCGGCTTAGGTTTCGGTGGAGGGTCCCAGTTCGGTGTCGGGTTAGGGTTAGGGTTAGGTCCCAGGAGGCTCCAGGCGCCGAACCCACCGCAGGGCAGTGGTCTCCCCGAAGGGCTGAGTTGAGGACACAAGGCACCGTGCCGGTCAGGATCCGGCTTTGGCTGCCAAGGCCACAGACGTCCATCGGCCCCTGTTGGAGGAGGCCTCCGGAATCCTCTTGCTCAGCTGCAGACAGGCGGGGAAACCACATGGTGAGCTTCCAGGTTCCATGCCGAGTCAGCCTGCACCGCGTCTGGACCCCAGGCGCGTGGTGTTGTGAGACGTTGGCATTGGGTCCCCATGGGGAGGGAGCCTTAGCTAGGGTTAGGGTTCCGTCCAGGGACGTCGCCAGGGCCGAATCGACTCCAGTCTCGTGATCTCCCTCGAGGGCTGAAGTGAGGGCCCATGCCCGAAGGCGGCTCACTTGCAGGGTTAGGGTTCGAGGCAGGCTCAGGTTGCGGTGGAGGGTCCCTGTTCGGGGTACGGTTAGGGTTAGTGTTAAGTCCCAGGATGCTCCGGGCGCCGAACCCACAGCAGGGCCGTGGTCTCCCCGAAGGGCTGAGTTGAGGGCACAAGGGGGGCTGCCGGTCAGGATCCGTCTTTGGCTGCCAAGGCCACACACGTGATTGGGCCCCTGGTCGAGGAGGCCTCCGGAATCCTGTCGGCAGCTGCAGCCGGGCCTGGGATTCGGCATGGTGAGCTTCCAGGTTCCATGCCGAGTCAGCCTGCACCTCTTCCGGACGCCAAGCGCCTGGTGTTGTCCGACGTTGGCATTGGGTCCTCTTGGTTAGAGAGCCTTAGCTAGGGTTAGGGTTCGGTCCAGGGACGTCGCCAGGCCCGAAGCGACTGCGGTCTCGTGATCTCCCTCGAGGGCTGAAGTGAGGGCCCATGCAGCAAGGCGGCTCAAGTGCAGGCTTAGGGTTCGAGGCCGGCTTAGGTTTCGGTGGAGGGTCCCAGTTCGGTGTCGGGTTAGGGTTAGGGTTAGGTCCCAGGAGGCTCCAGGCGCCGAACCCACCGCAGGGCAGTGGTCTCCCCGAAGGGCTGAGTTGAGGACACAAGGCACGGTGCCGGTCAGGATCCGGCTTTGGCTGCCAAGGCCACAGACGTCCATCGGCCCCTGTTGGAGGAGGCCTCCGGAATCCTCTCGCTCAGCTGCAGACAGGCGGGGAAACCACATGGTGAGCTTCCAGGTTCCATGCCGAGTCAGCCTGCACCGCGTCTGGACCCCAGGCGCGTGGTGTTGTGAGACGTTGGCATTGGGTCCCCATGGGGAGGGAGCCTTAGCTAGGGTTAGGGTTCCGTCCAGGGACGTCGCCAGGGCCGAATCGACTCCAGTCTCGTGATCTCCCTCGAGGGCTGAAGTGAGGGCCCATGCCCGAAGGCGGCTCACTTGCAGGGTTAGGGTTCGAGGCAGGCTCAGGTTGCGGTGGAGGGTCCCTGTTCGGGGTACGGTTAGGGTTAGGGTTAAGTCCCAGGAGGCTCCAGGCGCCGAACCCACAGCAGGGCCGTGGTCTCCCCGAAGGGCTGAGTTGAGGGCACAAGGGGGGCTGCCGGTCAGGATCCGTCTTTGGCTGCCAAGGCCACACACGTGATTGGGCCCCTGGTCGAGGAGGCCTCCGGAATCCTCTCGGCAGCTGCAGCCGGGCCTGGGATTCGGCATGGTGAGCTTCCAGGTTCCATGCCGAGTCAGCCTGCACCTCTTCCGGACGCCAGGCGCCTGGTGTTGTCCGACGTTGGCATTGGGTCCTCTTGGGGAGAGAGCCTTAGCTAGGGTTAGGGTTCGGGCCAGGGACGTCGCCAGGGCCGAAGCGACTCCGGTCTCGTGATCTCCCTCGAGGGCTGAAGTGAGGGCCCATGCAGCAAGGCGGCTCAAGTGCAGGCTTAGGGTTCGAGGCCGGCTTAGGTTTCGGTGGAGGGTCCCAGTTCGGTGTCGGGTTAGGGTTAGGGTTAGGTCCCAGGAGTCTCCAGGCGCCGAACCCACCGCAGGGCAGTGGTCTCCCCGAAGGGCTGAGTTGAGGACACAAGGCACCGTGCCGGTCAGGATCCGGCTTTGGCTGCCAAGGCCACAGACGTCCATCGGCCCCTGTTGGAGGAGGCCTCCGGAATCCTCTCGCTCAGCTGCAGACAGGCGGGGAAACCACATGGTGAGCTTCCAGGTTCCATGCCGAGTCAGCCTGCACCGCGTCTGGACCCCAGGCGCGTGGTGTTGTGAGACGTTGGCATTGGGTCCCCATGGGGAGGGAGCCTTAGCTAGGGTTAGGGTTCCGTCCAGGGACGTCGCCAGGGCCGAATCGACTCCAGTCTCGTGATCTCCCTCGAGGGCTGAAGTGAGGGCCCATGCCCGAAGGCGGCTCACTTGCAGGGTTAGGGTTCGAGGCAGGCTCAGGTTGCGGTGGAGGGTCCCTGTTCGGGGTACGGTTAGGGTTTGGGTTAAGTCCCAGGAGGCTCCAGGCGCCGAACCCACAGCAGGGCCGTGGTCTCCCCGAAGGGCTGAGTTGAGGGCACAAGGGGGGCTGCCGGTCAGGATCCGTCTTTGGCTGCCAAGGCCACACACGTGATTGGGCCCCTGGTCGAGGAGGCCTCCGGAATCCTGTCGGCAGCTGCAGCCGGGCCTGGGATTCGGCATGGTGAGCTTCCAGGTTCCATGCCGAGTCAGCCTGCACCTCTTCCGGACGCCAAGCGCCTGGTGTTGTCCGACGTTGGCATTGGGTCCTCTTGGTTAGAGAGCCTTAGCTAGGGTTAGGGTTCGGTCCAGGGACGTCGCCAGGGCCGAAGCGACTGCGGTCTCGTGATCTCCCTCGAGGGCTGAAGTGAGGGCCCATGCAGCAAGGCGGCTCAAGTGCAGGCTTAGGGTTCGAGGCCGGCTTAGGTTTCGGTGGAGGGTCCCAGTTCGGTGTCGGGTTAGGGTTAGGGTTAGGTCCCAGGAGGCTCCAGGCGCCGAACCCACCGCAGGGCAGTGGTCTCCCCGAAGGGCTGAGTTGAGGACACAAGGCACGGTGCCGGTCAGGATCCGGCTTTGGCTGCCAAGGCCACAGACGTCCATCGGCCCCTGTTGGAGGAGGCCTCCGGAATCCTCTCGCTCAGCTGCAGACAGGCGGGGAAACCACATGGTGAGCTTCCAGGTTCCATGCCGAGTCAGCCTGCACCGCGTCTGGACCCCAGGCGCGTGGTGTTGTCAGACGTTGGCATTGGGTCCCCATGGGGAGGGAGCCTTAGCTAGGGTTAGGGTTCCGTCCACGGACGTCGCCAGGGCCGAATCGACTCCAGTCTCGTGATCTCCCTCGAGGGCTGAAGTGAGGGCCCATGCCCGAAGGCGGCTCACTTGCAGGGTTAGGGTTCGAGGCAGGCTCAGGTTGCGGTGGAGGGTCCCTGTTCGGGGTACGGTTAGGGTTAGGGTTAGGTCCCAGGAGGCTCCAGGCGCCGAACCCACAGCAGGGCCGTGGTCTCCCCGAAGGGCTGAGTTGAGGGCACAAGGGGGGCTGCCGGTCAGGATCCGTCTTTGGCTGCCAAGGCCACACACGTGATTGGGCCCCTGGTCGAGGAGGCCTCCGGAATCCTCTCGGCAGCTGCAGCCGGGCCTGGGTTTTGGCATGGTGAGCTTCCAGGTTCCATGCCGAGTCAGCCTGCACCTCTTCCGGATGCAAGGCGCCTGGTGTTGTCCGAAGTTGGCATTGGGTCCTCTTGGGGAGAGAGCCTTAGCTAGGGTTAGGGTTCGGTCCAGGGACGTCGCCAGGGCCGAAGCGACTGCGGTCTTGTGATCTCCCTCGAGGGCTGAAGTGAGGGCCCATGCAGCAAGGCGGCTCAAGTGCACGCTTAGGGTTCGAGGCCGGCTTAGGTTTTCGGTGGAGGGTCCCAGTTCGGTGTCGGGTTAGGGTTAGGGTTAGGTCCCAGGAGGCTCCAGGCGCCGAACCCACCGCAGGGCAGTGGTCTCCCCGAAGGGCTGAGTTGAGGACACAAGGCACCGTGCCGGTCAGGATCCGGCTTTGGCTGCCAAGGCCACAGACGTCCATCGGCCCCTGTTGGAGGAGGCCTCCGGAATCCTCTCGCTCAGCTGCAGACAGGCGGGGAAACCACATGGTGAGCTTCCAGGTTCCATGCCGAGTCAGCCTGCACCGCGTCTGGACCCCAGGCGCGTGGTGTTGTCAGACGTTGGCATTGGGTCCCCATGGGGAGGGAGCCTTAGCTAGGGTTAGGGTTCGGTCCAGGGACGTCGCCAGGGCCGAATCGACTCCAGTCTCGTGATCTCCCTCGAGGGCTGAAGTGAGGGCCCATGCCCGAAGGCGGCTCACTTGCAGGGTTAGGGTTCGAGGCAGGCTCAGGTTGCGGTGGAGGGTCCCTGTTCGGGGTACGGTTAGGGTTAGGGTTAGGTCCCAGGAGGCTCCAGGCGCCGAACCCACAGCAGGGCCGTGGTCTCCCCGAAGGGCTGAGTTGAGGGCACAAGGGGGGCTGCCGGTCAGGATCCGTCTTTGGCTGCCAAGGCCACACACGTGATTGGGCCCCTGGTCGAGGAGGCCTCCGGAATCCTCTCGGCAGCTGCAGCCGGGCCTGGGATTCGGCATGGTGAGCTTCCAGGTTCCATGCCGAGTCAGCCTGCACCTCTTCCGGACGCCAGGCGCCTGGTGTTGTCCGACGTTGGCATTGGGTCCTCTTGGGGAGAGAGCCTTAGCTAGGGTTAGGGTTCGGGCCAGGGACGTCGCCAGGGCCGAAGCGACTCCGGTCTCGTGATCTCCCTCGAGGGCTGAAGTGAGGGCCCATGCAGCAAGGCGGCTCAAGTGCAGGCTTAGGGTTCGAGGCCGGCTTAGGTTTCGGTGGAGGGTCCCAGTTCGGTGTCGGGTTAGGGTTAGGGTTAGGTCCCAGGAGGCTCCAGGCGCCGAACCCACCGCAGGGCAGTGGTCTCCCCGAAGGGCTGCGTTGAGGACACAAGGCACGGTGCCGGTCACGATCCGGCTTTGACTGCCAAGGCCACAGACGTCCATCGGCCCCTGTTGGAGGAGGCCTCCGGAATCCTCTCGCTCAGCTGCAGACAGGCGGGGAAACCACATGGTGAGCTTCCAGGTTCCATGCCGAGTCAGCCTGCACCGCGTCTGGACCCCAGGCGCGTGGTGTTGTCAGACGTTGGCATTGGGTCCCCATGGGGAGGGAGCCTTAGCTAGGGTTAGGGTTCCGTCCAGGGACGTCGCCAGGGCCGAATCGACTCCAGTCTCGTGATCTCCCTCGAGGGCTGAAGTGAGGGCCCATGCCCGAAGGCGGCTCACTTGCAGGGTTAGGGTTCGAGGCAGGCTCAGGTTGCGGTGGAGGGTCCCTGTTCGGGGTACGGTTAGGGTTAGGGTTAAGTCCCAGGAGGCTCCAGGCGCCGAACCCACAGCAGGGCCGTGGTCTCCCCGAAGGGCTGAGTTGAGGGCACAAGGGGGGGTGCCGGTCAGGATCCGTCTTTGGCTGCCAAGGCCACACACGTGATTGGGCCCCTGGTCGAGGAGGCCTCCGGAATCCTCTCGGCAGCTGCAGCCGGGCCTGGGATTCGGCATGGTGAGCTTCCAGGTTCCATGCCGAGTCAGCCTGCACCTCTTCCGGACGCCCGGCGCGTGGTGTTGTCCGACGTTGGCATTGGGTCCTCTTGGGGAGAGAGCCTTAGCTAGGGTTAGGTTTCGGTCCAGGGACGTCGCCAGGGCCGCAGCGACTCCGGTCTCGTGATCTCCCTCGAGGGCTGAAGTGAGGGCCCATGCAGCAAGGCGGCTCAAGTGCAGGCTTAGGGTTCGAGGCCGGCTTAGGTTTCGGTGGAGGGTCCCAGTTCGGTGTCGGGTTAGGGTTAGGGTTAGGTCCCAGGAGGCTCCAGGCGCCGAACCCACCGCAGGGCAGTGGTCTCCCCGAAGGGCTGAGTTGAGGACACAAGGCACCGTGCCGGTCAGGATCCGGCTTTGGCTGCCAAGGCCACAGACGTCCATCGGCCCCTGTTGGAGGAGGCCTCCGGAATCCTCTCGCTCAGCTGCAGACAGGCGGGGAAACCACATGGTGAGCTTCCAGGTTCCATGCCGAGTCAGCCTGCACCGCGTCTGGACCCCAGGCGCGTGGTGTTGTCAGACGTTGGCATTGGGTCCCCATGGCGAGGGAGCCTTAGCTAGGGTTAGGGTTCCGTCCAGGGACGTCGCCAGGGCCGAATCGACTCCAGTCTCGTGATCTCCCTCGAGGGCTGAAGTGAGGGCCCATGCCCGAAGGCGGCTCACTTGCAGGGTTAGGGTTCGAGGCAGGCTCAGGTTGCGGTGGAGGGTCCCTGTTCGGGGTACGGTTAGGGTTAGGGTTAGGTCCCAGGAGGCTCCAGGCGCCGAACCCACAGCAGGGCCGTGGTCTCCCCGAAGGGCTGAGTTGAGGGCACAAGGGGGGCTGCCGGTCAGGATCCGTCTTTGGCTGCCAAGGCCACACACGTGATTGGGCCCCTGGTCGAGGAGGCCTCCGGAATCCTCTCGGCAGCTGCAGCCGGGCCTGGGATTCGGCATGGTGAGCTTCCAGGTTCCATGCCGAGTCAGCCTGCACCTCTTCCGGACGCCAGGCGCCTGGTGTTGTCCGACGTTGGCATTGGGTCCTCTTGGGGAGAGAGCCTTAGCTAGGGTTAGGGTTCGGTCCAGGGACGTCGCCAGGGCCGAAGCGACTGCGGTCTCGTGATCTCCCTCGAGGGCTGAATTGAGGGCCCATGCAGCAAGGCGGCTCAAGTGCAGGCTTAGGGTTCGAGGCCGGCTTAGGTTTCGGTGGAGGGTCCCAGTTCGGTGTCGGGTTAGGGTTAGGGTTAGGTCCCAGGAGGCTCCAGGCGCCGAACCCACCGCAGGGCAGTGGTCTCCCCGAAGGGCTGAGTTGAGGACACAAGGCACCGTGCCGGTCAGGATCCGGCTTTGGCTGCCAAGGCCACAGACGTCCAACGGCCCCTGTTGGAGGAGGCCTCCGGAATCCTCTCGCTCAGCTGCAGACAGGCGGGGAAACCACATGGTGAGCTTCCAGGTTCCATGCCGAGTCAGCCTGCACCGCGTCTGGACCCCAGGCGCGTGGTGTTGTCAGACGTTGGCATTGGGTCCCCATGGGGAGGGAGCCTTAGCTAGGGTTAGGGTTCCGTCCACGGACGTCGCCAGGGCCGAATCGACTCCAGTCTCGTGATCTCCCTCGAGGGCTGAAGTGAGGGCCCATGCCCGAAGGCGGCTCACTTGCAGGGTTAGGGTTCGAGGCAGGCTCAGGTTGCGGTGGAGGGTCCCTGTTCGGGGTACGGTTAGGGTTAGGGTTAGGTCCCAGGAGGCTCCAGGCGCCGAACCCACAGCAGGGCCGTGGTCTCCCCGAAGGGCTGAGTTGAGGGCACAAGGGGGGCTGCCGGTCAGGATCCGTCTTTGGCTGCCAAGGCCACACACGTGATTGGGCCCCTGGTCGAGGAGGCCTCCGGAATCCTCTCGGCAGCTGCAGCCGGGCCTGGGATTCGGCATGGTGAGCTTCCAGGTTCCATGCCGAGTCAGCCTGCACCTCTTCCGGACGCCAGGCGCCTGGTGTTGTCCGACGTTGGCATTGGGTCCTCTTGGGGAGAGAGCCTTAGCTAGGGTTAGGGTTCGGGCCAGGGACGTCGCCAGGGCCGAAGCGACTCCGGTCTCGTGATCTCCCTCGAGGGCTGAAGTGAGGGCCCATGCAGCAAGGCGGCTCAAGTGCAGGCTTAGGGTTCGAGGCCGGCTTAGGTTTCGGTGGAGGGTCCCAGTTCGGTGTCGGGTTAGGGTTAGGGTTAGGTCCCAGGAGGCTCCAGGCGCCGAACCCACCGCAGGGCAGTGGTCTCCCCGAAGGGCTGAGTTGAGGACACAAGGCACCGTGCCGGTCAGGATCCGGCTTTGGCTGCCAAGGCCACAGACGTCCATCGGCCCCTGTTGGAGGAGGCCTCCGGAATCCTCTCGCTCAGCTGCAGACAGGCGGGGAAACCACATGGTGAGCTTCCAGGTTCCATGCCGAGTCAGCCTGCACCGCGTCTGGACCCCAGGCGCGTGGTGTTGTCAGACGTTGGCATTGGGTCCCCATGGGGAGGGAGCCTTAGCTAGGGTTAGGGTTCCGTCCAGGGACGTCGCCAGGGCCGAATCGACTCCAGTCTCGTGATCTCCCTCGAGGGCTGAAGTGAGGGCCCATGCCCGAAGGCGGCTCACTTGCAGGGTTAGGGTTCGAGGCAGGCTCAGGTTGCGGTGGAGGGTCCCTGTTCGGGGTACGGTTAGGGTTAGGGTTAAGTCCCAGGAGGCTCCAGGCGCCGAACCCACAGCAGGGCCGTGGTCTCCCCGAAGGGCTGAGTTGAGGGCACAAGGGGGGCTGCCGGTCAGGATCCGTCTTTGGCTGCCAAGGCCACACACGTGATTGGGCCCCTGGTCGAGGAGGCCTCCGGAATCCTCTCGGCAGCTGCAGCCGGGCCTGGGATTCGGCATGGTGAGCTTCCAGATTCCATGCCGAGTCAGCCTGCACCTCTTCCGGACGCCCGGCGCGTGGTGTTGTCCGACGTTGGCATTGGGTCCTCTTGGGGAGAGAGCCTTAGCTAGGGTTAGGGTTCGGTCCAGGGACGTCGCCAGGGCCGAAGCGACTCCGGTCTCGTGATCTCCCTCGAGGGCTGAAGTGAGGGCCCATGCAGCAAGGCGGCTCAAGTGCAGGCTTAGGGTTCGAGGCCGGCTTAGGTTTCGGTGGAGGGTCCCAGTTCGGTGTCGGGTTAGGGTTAGGGTTAGGTCCCAGGAGGCTCCAGGCGCCGAACCCACCGCAGGGCAGTGGTCTCCCCGAAGGGCTGAGTTGAGGACACAAGGCACGGTGCCGGTCAGGATCCGGCTTTGGCTGCCAAGGCCACAGACGTCCATCGGCCCCTGTTGGAGGAGGCCTCCGGAATCCTCTCGCTCAGCTGCAGACAGGCGGGGAAACCACATGGTGAGCTTCCAGGTTCCATGCCGAGTCAGCCTGCACCGCGTCTGGACCCCAGGCGCGTGGTGTTGTCAGACGTTGGCATTGGGTCCCCATGGGGAGGGAGCCTTAGCTAGGGTTAGGGTTCGGTCCAGGGACGTCGCCAGGGCCGAATCGACTCCAGTCTCGTGATCTCCCTCGAGGGCTGAAGTGAGGGCCCATGCCCGAAGGCGGCTCACTTGCAGGGTTAGGGTTCGAGGCAGGCTCAGGTTGCGGTGGAGGGTCCCTGTTCGGGGTACGGTTAGGGTTAGGGTTAGGTCCCAGGAGGCTCCAGGCGCCGAACCCACAGCAGGGCCGTGGTCTCCCCGAAGGGCTGAGTTGAGGGCACAAGGGGGGCTGCCGGTCAGGATCCGTCTTTGGCTGCCAAGGCCACACACGTGATTGGGCCCCTGGTCGAGGAGGCCTCCGGAATCCTCTCGGCAGCTGCAGCCGGGCCTGGGATTCGGCATGGTGAGCATCCAGGTTCCATGCCGAGTCAGCCTGCACCTCTTCCGGACGCCAGGCGCCTGGTGTTGTCCGATGTTGGCATTGGGTCCTCTTGGGGAGAGAGCCTTAGCTAGGGTTAGGGTTCGGGCCAGGGACGTCGCCAGGGCCGAAGCGACTCCGGTCTCGTGATCTCCCTCGAGGGCTGAAGTGAGGGCCCATGCAGCAAGGCGGCTCAAGTGCAGGCTTAGGGTTCGAGGCCGGCTTAGGTTTCGGTGGAGGGTCCCAGTTCGGTGTCGGGTTAGGGTTAGGGTTAGGTCCCAGGAGGCTCCAGGCGCCGAACCCACCGCAGGGCAGTGGTCTCCCTGAAGGGCTGAGTTGAGGACACAAGGCACGGTGCCGGTCAGGATCCGGCTTTGGCTGCCAAGGCCACAGACGTCCATCGGCCCCTGTTGGAGGAGGCCTCCGGAATCCTCTCGCTCAGCTGCAGACAGGCGGGGAAACCACATGGTGAGCTTCCAGGTTCCATGCCGAGTCAGCCTGCACCGCGTCTGGACCCCAGGCGCGTGGTGTTGTCAGACGTTGGCATTGGGTCCCCATGGGGAGGGAGCCTTAGCTAGGGTTAGGGTTCCGTCCACGGACGACGCCAGGGCCGAATCGACTCCAGTCTCGTGATCTCCCTCGAGGGCTGAAGTGAGGGCCCATGCCCGAAGGCGGCTCACTTGCAGGGTTAGGGTTCGAGGCAGGCTCAGGTTGCGGTGGAGGGTCCCTGTTCGGGGTACGGTTAGGGTTAGGGTTAGGTCCCAGGAGGCTCCAGGCGCCGAACCCACAGCAGGGCCGTGGTCTCCCCGAAGGGCTGAGTTGAGGGCACAAGGGGGGCTGCCGGTCAGGATCCGTCTTTGGCTGCCAAGGCCACACACGTGATTGGGCCCCTGGTCGAGGAGGCCTCCGGAATCCTCTCGGCAGCTGCAGCCGGGCCTGGGATTTGGCATGGTGAGCTTCCAGGTTCCATGCCGAGTCAGCCTGCACCTCTTCCGGATGCCAGGCGCCTGGTGTTGTCCGAAGTTGGCATTGGGTCCTCTTGGGGAGAGAGCCTTAGCTAGGGTTAGGGTTCGGTCCAGGGACGTCGCCAGGGCCGAAGCGACTGCGGTCTTGTGATCTCCCTCGAGGGCTGAAGTGAGGGCCCATGCAGCAAGGCGGCTCAAGTGCAGGCTTAGGGTTCGAGGCCGGCTTAGGTTTTCGGTGGAGGGTCCCAGTTCGGTGTCGGGTTAGGGTTAGGGTTAGGTCCCAGGAGGCTCCAGGCGCCGAACCCACCGCAGGGCAGTGGTCTCCCCGAAGGGCTGAGTTGAGTACACAAGGCACGGTGCCGGTCAGGATCCGGCTTTGGCTGCCAAGGCCACAGACGTCCATCGGCCCCTGTTGGAGGAGGCCTCCGGAATCCTCTCGCTCAGCTGCAGACAGGCGGGGAAACCAAATGGTGAGCTTCCAGGTTCCATGCCGAGTCAGCCTGCACCGCGTCTGGACCCCAGGCGCGTGGTGTTGTGAGACGTTGGCATTGGGTCCCCATGGGGAGGGAATCTTAGCTAGGGTTAGGGTTCCGTCCAGGGACGTCGCCAGGGCCGAATCGACTCCAGTCTCGTGATCTCCCTCGAGGGCTGAAGTGAGGGCCCATGCCCGAAGGCGGCTCACTTGCAGGGTTAGGGTTCGAGGCAGGCTCAGGTTGCGGTGGAGGGTCCCTGTTCGGGGTACGGTTAGGGTTAGGGTTAGGTCCCAGGAGGCTCCAGGCGCCGAACCCACAGCAGGGCCGTGGTCTCCCCGAAGGGCTGAGTTGAGGGCACAAGGGGGGCTGCCGGTCAGGATCCGTCTTTGGCTGCCAAGGCCACACACGTGATTGGGCCCCTGGTCGAGGAGGCCTCCGGAATCCTCTCGGCAGCTGCAGTCGGGCCTTGGATTCGGCATGGTGAGCTTCAAGGTTCCATGCCGAGTCAGCCTGCACCTCTTCCGGACGCCAGGCGCCTGGTGTTGTCCGACGTTGGCATTGGGTCCTCTTGGGGAGAGAGCCTTAGCTAGGGTTAGGGTTCGGTCCAGGGACGTCGCCAGGGCCGAAGCGACTGCGGTCTCGTGATCTCCCTCGAGGGCTGAAGTGAGGGCCCATGCAGCAAGGCGGCTCAAGTGCAGGCTTCGGGTTCGAGGCCGGCTTAGGTTTCGGTGGAGGGTCCCAGTTCGGTGTCGGGTTAGGGTTAGGGTTAGGTCCCAGGAGGCTCCAGGCGCCGAACCCACCGCAGGGCAGTGGTCTCCCCGAAGGGCTGAGTTGAGGACACAAGGCACCGTGCCGGTCAGGATCCGGCTTTGGCTGCCAAGGCCACAGACGTCCATCGGCCCCTGTTGGAGGAGGCCTCCGGAATCCTCTCGCTCAGCTGCAGACAGGCGGGGAAACCACATGGTGAGCTTCCAGGTTCCATGCCGAGTCAGCCTGCACCGCGTCTGGACCCCAGGCGCGTGGTGTTGTCAGACGTTGGCATTGGGTCCCCATGGGGAGGGAGCCTTAGCTAGGGTTAGGGTTCCGTCCAGGGACGTCGCCAGGGCCGAATCGACTCCAGTCTCGTGATCTCACTCGAGGGCTGAAGTGAGGGCCCATGCCCGAAGGCGGCTCACTTGCAGGGTTAGGGTTCGAGGCAGGCTCAGGTTGCGGTGGAGGGTCCCTGTTCGGGGTACGGTTAGGGTTAGGGTTAGGTCCCAGGAGGCTCCAGGCGCCGAACCCACAGCAGGGCCGTGGTCTCCCCGAAGGGCTGAGTTGAGGGCACAAGGGGGGCTGCCGGTCAGGATCCGTCTTTGGCTGCCAAGGCCACACACGTGATTGGGCCCCTGGTCGAGGAGGCCTCCGGAATCCTCTCGGCAGCTGCAGCCGGGCCTGGGATTCGGCATGGTGAGCTTCCAGGTTCCATGCCGAGTCAGCCTGCACCTCTTCCGGACGCCAGGCGCCTGGTGTTGTCCGACGTTGGCATTGGGTCCTCTTGGGGAGAGAGCCTTAGCTAGGGTTAGGGTTCGGGCCAGGGACGTCGCCAGGGCCGAAGCGACTCCGGTCTCGTGATCTCCCTCGAGGGCTGAAGTGAGGGCCCATGCAGCAAGGCGGCTCAAGTGCAGGCTTAGGGTTCGAGGCCGGCTTAGGTTTCGGTGGAGGGTCCCATTCGGTGTCGGGTTAGGGTTAGGGTTAGGTCCCAGGAGGCTCCAGGCGCCGAACCCACCGCAGGGCAGTGGTCTCCCCGAAGGGCTGAGTTGAGGACACAAGGCACCGTGCCGGTCAGGATCCGGCTTTGGCTGCCAAGGCCACAGACGTCCATCGGCCCCTGTTGGAGGAGGCCTCCGGAATCCTCTCGCTCAGCTGCAGACAGGCGGGGAAACCACATGGTGAGCTTCCAGGTTCCATGCCGAGTCAGCCTGCACCGCGTCTGGACCCCAGGCGCGTGGTGTTGTCAGACGTTGGCATTGGGTCCCCATGGGGAGGGAGCCTTAGCTAGGGTTAGGGTTCGGTCCAGGGACGTCGCCAGGGCCGAATCGACTCCAGTCTCGTGATCTCCCTCGAGGGCTGAAGTGAGGGCCCATGCCCGAAGGCGGCTCACTTGCAGGGTTAGGGTTCGAGGCAGGCTCAGGTTGCGGTGGAGGGTCCCTGTTCGGGGTACGGTTAGGGTTAGGGTTAAGTCCCAGGAGGCTCCAGGCGCCGAACCCACAGCAGGGCCGTGGTCTCCCCGAAGGGCTGAGTTGAGGGCACAAGGGGGGCTGCCGGTCAGGATCCGTCTTTGGCTGCCAAGGCCACACACGTGATTGGGCCCCTGGTCGAGGAGGCCTCCGGAATCCTCTCGGCAGCTGCAGCCGGGCCTGGGATTCGGCATGGTGAGCTTCCAGATTCCATGCCGAGTCAGCCTGCACCTCTTCCGGACGCCCGGCGCGTGGTGTTGTCCGACGTTGGCATTGGGTCCTCTTGGGGAGAGAGCCTTAGCTAGGGTTAGGGTTCGGTCCAGGGACGTCGCCAGGGCCGAAGCGACTCCGGTCTCGTGATCTCCCTCGAAGGCTGAAGTGAGGGCCCATGCAGCAAGGCGGCTCAAGTGCAGGCTTAGGGTTCGAGGCCGGCTTAGGTTTCGGTGGAGGGTCCCAGTTCGGTGTCGGGTTAGGGTTAGGGTTAGGTCCCAGGAGGCTCCAGGCGCCGAACCCACCGCAGGGCAGTGGTCTCCCCGAAGGGCTGAGTTGAGGACACAAGGCACGGTGCCGGTCAGGATCCGGCTTTGGCTGCCAAGGCCACAGACGTCCATCGGCCCCTGTTGGAGGAGGCCTCCGGAATCCTCTCGCTCAGCTGCAGACAGGCGGGGAAACCACATGGTGAGCTTCCAGGTTCCATGCCGAGTCAGCCTGCACCGCGTCTGGACCCCAGGCGCGTGGTGTTGTCAGACGTTGGCATTGGGTCCCCATGGGGAGGGAGCCTTAGCTAGGGTTAGGGTTTGGTCCAGGGACGTCGCCAGGGACGAATCGACTCCAGTCTCGTGATCTCCCTCGAGGGCTGAAGTGAGGGCCCATGCCCGAAGGCGGCTCACTTGCAGGGTTAGGGTTCGAGGCAGGCTCAGGTTGCGGTGGAGGGTCCCTGTTCGGGGTACGGTTAGGGTTAGGGTTAGGTCCCAGGAGGCTCCAGGCGCCGAACCCACAGCAGGGCCGTGGTCTCCCCGAAGGGCTGAGTTGAGGGCACAAGGGGGGCTGCCGGTCAGGATCCGTCTTTGGCTGCCAAGGCCACACACGTGATTGGGCCCCTGGTCGAGGAGGCCTCCGGAATCCTCTCGGCAGCTGCAGCCGGGCCTGGGATTCGGCATGGTGAGCTTCCAGGTTCCATGCCGAGTCAGCCTGCACCTCTTCCGGACGCCAGGCGCCTGGTGTTGTCCGATGTTGGCATTGGGTCCTCTTGGGGAGAGAGCCTTAGCTAGGGTTAGGGTTCGGGCCAGGGACGTCGCCAGGGCCGAAGCGACTCCGGTCTCGTGATCTCCCTCGAGGGCTGAAGTGAGGGCCCATGCAGCAAGGCGGCTCAAGTGCAGGCTTAGGGTTCGAGGCCGGCTTAGGTTTCGGTGGAGGGTCCCAGTTCGGTGTCGGGTTAGGGTTAGGGTTAGGTCCCAGGAGGCTCCAGGCGCCGAACCCACCGCAGGGCAGTGGTCTCCCCGAAGGGCTGCGTTGAGGACACAAGGTACGGTGCCGGTCAGGATCCGGCTTTGGCTGCCAAGGCCACAGACGTCCATCGGCCCCTGTTGGAGGAGGCCTCCGGAATCCTCTCGCTCAGCTGCAGACAGGCGGGGAAACCACATGGTGAGCTTCCAGGTTCCATGCCGAGTCAGCCTGCACCGCGTCTGGACCCCAGGCGCGTGGTGTTGTCAGACGTTGGCATTGGGTCCCCATGGGGAGGGAGCCTTAGCTAGGGTTAGGGTTCCGTCCAGGGAAGTCGCCAGGGCCGAATCGACTCCAGTCTCGTGATCTCCCTCGAGGGCTGAAGTGAGGGCCCATGCCCGAAGGCGGCTCACTTGCAGGGTTAGGGTTCGAGGCAGGCTCAGGTTGCGGTGGAGGGTCCCTGCTCGGGGTACGGTTAGGGTTAGGGTTAGGTCCCAGGAGGCTCCAGGCGCCGAACCCACAGCAGGGCCGTGGTCTCCCCGAAGGGCTGAGTTGAGGGCACAAGGGGGGCTGCCGGTCAGGATCCGTCTTTGGCTGTCAAGGCCACACACGTGATTGGGCCCCTGGTCGAGGAGGCCTCCGGAATCCTCTCGGCAGCTGCAGCCGGGCCTGGGATTCGGCATGGTGAGCTTCCAGGTTCCATGCCGAGTCAGCCTGCACCTCTTCCGGATGCCAGGCGCCTGGTGTTGTCCGACGTTGGCATTGGGTCCTCTTGGGGAGAGAGCCTTAGCTAGGGTTAGGGTTCGGGCCAGGGACGTCGCCAGGGCCGAAGCGACTCCGGTCTCGTGATCTCCCTCGAGGGCTGAAGTGAGGGCCCATGCAGCAAGGCGGCTCAAGTGCAGGCTTAGGGTTCGAGGCCGGCTTAGGTTTCGGTGGAGGGTCCCAGTTCGGTGTCGGGTTAGGGTTAGGGTTAGGTCCCAGGAGGCTCCAGGCGCCGAACCCACCGCAGGGCAGTGGTCTCCCCGAAGGGCTGCGTTGAGGACACAAGGCACGGTGCCGGTCAGGATCCGGCTTTGGCTGCCAAGGCCACAGACGTCCATCGGCCCCTGTTGGAGGAGGCCTCCGGAATCCTCTCGCTCAGCTGCAGACAGGCGGGGAAACCACATGGTGAGCTTCCAGGTTCCATGCCGAGTCAGCCTGCACCGCGTCTGGACCCCAGGCGCGTGGTGTTGTCAGACGTTGGCATTGGGTCCCCATGGGGAGGGAGCCTTAGCTAGGGTTAGGGTTCCGTCCAGGGACGTCGCCAGGGCCGAATCGACTCCAGTCTCGTGATCTCCCTCGAGGGCTGAAGTGAGGGCCCATGCCCGAAGGCGGCTCACTTGCAGGGTTAGGGTTCGAGGCAGGCTCAGGTTGCGGTGGAGGGTCCCTGTTCGGGGTACGGTTAGGGTTAGGGTTAGGTCCCAGGAGGCTCCAGGCGCCGAACCCACAGCAGGGCCGTGGTCTCCCCGAAGGGCTGAGTTGAGGGCACAAGGGGGGCTGCCGGTCAGGATCCGTCTTTGGCTGCCAAGGCCACACACGTGATTGGGCCCCTGGTCGAGGAGGCCTCCGGAATCCTCTCGGCAGCTGCAGCCGGGCCTGGGATTCGGCATGGTGAGCTTCCAGGTTCCATGCCGAGTCAGCCTGCACCTCTTCCGGACGCCAGGCGCCTGGTGTTGTCCGACGTTGGCATTGGGTCCTCTTGGGGAGAGAGCCTTAGCTAGGGTTAGGGTTCGGTCCAGGGACGTCGCCAGGGCCGAAGCGACTCCGGTCTCGTGATCTCCCTCGAGGGCTGAAGTGAGGGCCCATGCAGCAAGGCGGCTCAAGTGCAGGCTTAGGGTTCGAGGCCGGCTTAGGTTTCGGTGGAGGGTCCCAGTTCGGTGTCGGGTTAGGGTTAGGGTTAGGTCCCAGGAGGCTCCAGGCGCCGAACCCACCGCAGGGCAGTGGTCTCCCCGAAGGGCTGCGTTGAGGACACAAGGCACGGTGCCGGTCAGGATCCGGCTTTGGCTGCCAAGGCCACAGACGTCCATCGGCCCCTGTTGGAGGAGGCCTCCGGAATCCTCTCGCTCAGCTGCAGACAGGCGGGGAAACCACATGGTGAGCTTCCAGGTTCCATGCCGAGTCAGCCTGCACCGCGTCTGGACCCCAGGCGCGTGGTGTTGTCAGACGTTGGCATTGGGTCCCCATGGGGAGGGAGCCTTAGCTAGGGTTAGGGTTCCGTCCAGGGACGTCGCCAGGGCCGAATCGACTCCAGTCTCGTGATCTCACTCGAGGGCTGAAGTGAGGGCCCATGCCCGAAGGCGGCTCACTTGCAGGGTTAGGGTTCGAGGCAGGCTCAGGTTGCGGTGGAGGGTCCCTGTTCGGGGTACGGTTAGGGTTAGGGTTAGGTCCCAGGAGGCTCCAGGCGCCGAACCCACAGCAGGGCCGTGGTCTCCCCGAAGGGCTGAGTTGAGGGCACAAGGGGGGCTGCCGGTCAGGATCCGTCTTTGGCTGCCAAGGCCACACACGTGATTGGGCCCCTGGTCGAGGAGGCCTCCGGAATCCTCTCGGCAGCTGCAGCCGGGCCTGGGATTCGGCATGGTGAGCTTCCAGGTTCCATGCCGAGTCAGCCTGCACCTCTTCCGGACGCCAGGCGCCTGGTGTTGTCCGACGTTGGCATTGGGTCCTCTTGGGGAGAGAGCCTTAGCTAGGGTTAGGGTTCGGGCCAGGGACGTCGCCAGGGCCGAAGCGACTCCGGTCTCGTGATCTCCCTCGAGGGCTGAAGTGAGGGCCCATGCAGCAAGGCGGCTCAAGTGCAGGCTTAGGGTTCGAGGCCGGCTTAGGTTTCGGTGGAGGGTCCCAGTTCGGTGTCGGGTTAGGGTTAGGGTTAGGTCCCAGGAGGCTCCAGGCGCTGAACCCACCGCAGGGCAGTGGTCTCCCCGAAGGGCTGAGTTGAGGACACAAGGCACCGTGCCGGTCAGGATCCGGCTTTGGCTGCCAAGGCCACAGACGTCCATCGGCCCCTGTTGGAGGAGGCCTCCGGAATCCTCTCGCTCAGCTGCAGACAGGCGGGGAAACCACATGGTGAGCTTCCAGGTTCCATGCCGAGTCAGCCTGCACCGCGTCTGGACCCCAGGCGCGTGGTGTTGTCAGACGTTGGCATTGGGTCCCCATGGGGAGGGAGCCTTAGCTAGGGTTAGGGTTCCGTCCACGGACGTCGCCAGGGCCGAATCGACTCCAGTCTCGTGATCTCCCTCGAGGGCTGAAGTGAGGGCCCATGCCCGAAGGCGGCTCACTTGCAGGGTTAGGGTTCGAGGCAGGCTCAGGTTGCGGTGGAGGGTCCCTGTTCGGGGTACGGTTAGGGTTAGGGTTAGGTCCCAGGAGGCTCCAGGCGCCGAACCCACAGCAGGGCCGTGGTCTCCCCGAAGGGCTGAGTTGAGGGCACAAGGGGGGCTGCCGGTCAGGATCCGTCTTTGGCTGCCAAGGCCACACACGTGATTGGGCCCCTGGTCGAGGAGGCCTCCGGAATCCTCTCGGCAGCTGCAGCCGGGCCTGGGATTCGGCATGGTGAGCTTCCAGGTTCCATGCCGAGTCAGCCTGCACCTCTTCCGGACGCCAGGCGCCTGGTGTTGTCCGACGTTGGCATTGGGTCCTCTTGGGGAGAGAGCCTTAGCTAGGGTTAGGGTTCGGGCCAGGGACGTCGCCAGGGCCGAAGCGACTCCGGTCTCGTGATCTCCCTCGAGGGCTGAAGTGAGGGCCCATGCAGCAAGGCGGCTCAAGTGCAGGCTTAGGGTTCGAGGCCGGCTTAGGTTTCGGTGGAGGGTCCCAGTTCGGTGTCGGGTTAGGGTTAGGGTTAGGTCCCAGGAGGCTCCAGGCGCCGAACCCACCGCAGGGCAGTGGTCTCCCCGAAGGGCTGAGTTGAGGACACAAGGCACCGTTCCGGTCAGGATCCGGCTTTGGCTGCCAAGGCCACAGACGTCCATCGGCCCCTGTTGGAGGAGGCCTCCGGAATCCTCTCGCTCAGCTGCAGACAGGCGGGGAAACCACATGGTGAGCTTCCAGGTTCCATGCCGAGTCAGCCTGCACCGCGTCTGGACCCCAGGCGCGTGGTGTTGTCAGACGTTGGCATTGGGTCCCCATGGGGAGGGAGCCTTAGCTAGGGTTAGGGTTCGGTCCAGGGACGTCGCCAGGGCCGAATCGACTCCAGTCTCGTGATCTCCCTCGAGGGCTGAAGTGAGGGCCCATGCCCGAAGGCGGCTCACTTGCAGGGTTAGGGTTCGAGGCAGGCTCAGGTTGCGGTGGAGGGTCCCTGTTCGGGGTACGGTTAGGGTTAGGGTTAAGTCCCAGGAGGCTCCAGGCGCCGAACCCACAGCAGGGCCGTGGTCTCCCCGAAGGGCTGAGTTGAGGGCACAAGGGGGGCTGCCGGTCAGGATCCGTCTTTGGCTGCCAAGGCCACACACGTGATTGGGCCCCTGGTCGAGGAGGCCTCCGGAATCCTCTCGGCAGCTGCAGCCGGGCCTGGGATTCGGCATGGTGAGCTTCCAGATTCCATGCCGAGTCAGCCTGCACCTCTTCCGGACGCCCGGCGCGTGGTGTTGTCCGACGTTGGCATTGGGTCCTCTTGGGGAGAGAGCCTTAGCTAGGGTTAGGGTTCGGTCCAGGGACGTCGCCAGGGCCGAAGCGACTCCGGTCTCGTGATCTCCCTCGAGGGCTGAAGTGAGGGCCCATGCAGCAAGGCGGCTCAAGTGCAGGCTTAGGGTTCGAGGCCGGCTTAGGTTTCGGTGGAGGGTCCCAGTTCGGTGTCGGGTTAGGGTTAGGGTTAGGTCCCAGGAGGCTCCAGGCGCCGAACCCACCGCAGGGCAGTGGTCTCCCCGAAGGGCTGAGTTGAGGACACAAGGCACGGTGCCGGTCAGGATCCGGCTTTGGCTGCCAAGGCCACAGACGTCCATCGGCCCCTGTTGGAGGAGGCCTCCGGAATCCTCTCGCTCAGCTGCAGACAGGCGGGGAAACCACATGGTGAGCTTCCAGGTTCCATGCCGAGTCAGCCTGCACCGCGTCTGGACCCCAGGCGCGTGGTGTTGTCAGACGTTGGCATTGGGTCCCCATGGGGAGGGAGCCTTAGCTAGGGTTAGGGTTCGGTCCAGGGACGTCGCCAGGGACGAATCGACTCCAGTCTCGTGATCTCCCTCGAGGGCTGAAGTGAGGGCCCATGCCCGAAGGCGGCTCACTTGCAGGGTTAGGGTTCGAGGCAGGCTCAGGTTGCGGTGGAGGGTCCCTGTTCGGGGTACGGTTAGGGTTAGGGTTAGGTCCCAGGAGGCTCCAGGCGCCGAACCCACAGCAGGGCCGTGGTCTCCCCGAAGGGCTGAGTTGAGGGCACAAGGGGGGCTGCCGGTCAGGATCCGTCTTTGGCTGCCAAGGCCACACACGTGATTGGGCCCCTGGTCGAGGAGGCCTCCGGAATCCTCTCGGCAGCTGCAGCCGGGCCTGGGATTCGGCATGGTGAGCTTCCAGGTTCCATGCCGAGTCAGCCTGCACCTCTTCCGGACGCCAGGCGCCTGGTGTTGTCCGATGTTGGCATTGGGTCCTCTTGGGGAGAGAGCCTTAGCTAGGGTTAGGGTTCGGGCCAGGGACGTCGCCAGGGCCGAAGCGACTCCGGTCTCGTGATCTCCCTCGAGGGCTGAAGTGAGGGCCCATGCAGCAAGGCGGCTCAAGTGCAGGCTTAGGGTTCGAGGCCGGCTTAGGTTTCGGTGGAGGGTCCCAGTTCGGTGTCGGGTTAGGGTTAGGGTTAGGTCCCAGGAGGCTCCAGGCGCCGAACCCACCGCAGGGCAGTGGTCTCCCCGAAGGGCTGCGTTGAGGACACAAGGTACGGTGCCGGTCAGGATCCGGCTTTGGCTGCCAAGGCCACAGACGTCCATCGGCCCCTGTTGGAGGAGGCCTCCGGAATCCTCTCGCTCAGCTGCAGACAGGCGGGGAAACCACATGGTGAGCTTCCAGGTTCCATGCCGAGTCAGCCTGCACCGCGTCTGGACCCCAGGCGCGTGGTGTTGTCAGACGTTGGCATTGGGTCCCCATGGGGAGGGAGCCTTAGCTAGGGTTAGGGTTCCGTCCAGGGAAGTCGCCAGGGCCGAATCGACTCCAGTCTCGTGATCTCCCTCGAGGGCTGAAGTGAGGGCCCATGCCCGAAGGCGGCTCACTTGCAGGGTTAGGGTTCGAGGCAGGCTCAGGTTGCGGTGGAGGGTCCCTGCTCGGGGTACGGTTAGGGTTAGGGTTAGGTCCCAGGAGGCTCCAGGCGCCGAACCCACAGCAGGGCCGTGGTCTCCCCGAAGGGCTGAGTTGAGGGCACAAGGGGGGCTGCCGGTCAGGATCCGTCTTTGGCTGTCAAGGCCACACACGTGATTGGGCCCCTGGTCGAGGAGGCCTCCGGAATCCTCTCGGCAGCTGCAGCCGGGCCTGGGATTCGGCATGGTGAGCTTCCAGGTTCCATGCCGAGTCAGCCTGCACCTCTTCCGGATGCCAGGCGCCTGGTGTTGTCCGACGTTGGCATTGGGTCCTCTTGGGGAGAGAGCCTTAGCTAGGGTTAGGGTTCGGGCCAGGGACGTCGCCAGGGCCGAAGCGACTCCGGTCTCGTGATCTCCCTCGAGGGCTGAAGTGAGGGCCCATGCAGCAAGGCGGCTCAAGTGCAGGCTTAGGGTTCGAGGCCGGCTTAGGTTTCGGTGGAGGGTCCCAGTTCGGTGTCGGGTTAGGGTTAGGGTTAGGTCCCAGGAGGCTCCAGGCGCCGAACCCACCGCAGGGCAGTGGTCTCCCCGAAGGGCTGCGTTGAGGACACAAGGCACGGTGCCGGTCAGGATCCGGCTTTGGCTGCCAAGGCCACAGACGTCCATCGGCCCCTGTTGGAGGAGGCCTCCGGAATCCTCTCGCTCAGCTGCAGACAGGCGGGGAAACCACATGGTGAGCTTCCAGGTTCCATGCCGAGTCAGCCTGCACCGCGTCTGGACCCCAGGCGCGTGGTGTTGTCAGACGTTGGCATTGGGTCCCCATGGGGAGGGAGCCTTAGCTAGGGTTAGGGTTCCGTCCAGGGACGTCGCCAGGGCCGAATCGACTCCAGTCTCGTGATCTCCCTCGAGGGCTGAAGTGAGGGCCCATGCCCGAAGGCGGCTCACTTGCAGGGTTAGGGTTCGAGGCAGGCTCAGGTTGCGGTGGAGGGTCCCTGTTCGGGTTACGGTTAGGGTTGGGTTAGGTCCCAGGAGGCTCCAGGCGCCGAACCCACAGCAGGGCCGTGGTCTCCCCGAAGGGCTGAGTTGAGGGCACAAGGGGGGCTGCCGGTCAGGATCCGTCTTTGGCTGCCAAGGCCACACACGTGATTGGGCCCCTGGTCGAGGAGGCCTCCGGAATCCTCTCGGCAGCTGCAGCCGGGCCTGGGATTCGGCATGGTGAGCTTCCAGGTTCCATGCCGAGTCAGCCTGCACCTCTTCCGGACGCCAGGCGCCTGGTGTTGTCCGACGTTGGCATTGGGTCCTCTTGGGGAGAGAGCCTTAGCTAGGGTTAGGGTTCGGTCCAGGGACGTCGCCAGGGCCGAAGCGACTCCGGTCTCGTGATCTCCCTCGAGGGCTGAAGTGAGGGCCCATGCAGCAAGGCGGCTCAAGTGCAGGCTTAGGGTTCGAGGCCGGCTTAGGTTTCGGTGGAGGGTCCCAGTTCGGTGTCGGGTTAGGGTTAGGGTTAGGTCCCAGGAGGCTCCAGGCGCCGAACCCACCGCAGGGCAGTGGTCTCCCCGAAGGGCTGCGTTGAGGACACAAGGCACGGTGCCGGTCAGGATCCGGCTTTGGCTGCCAAGGCCACAGACGTCCATCGGCCCCTGTTGGAGGAGGCCTCCGGAATCCTCTCGCTCAGCTGCAGACAGGCGGGGAAACCACATGGTGAGCTTCCAGGTTCCATGCCGAGTCAGCCTGCACCGCGTCTGGACCCCAGGCGCGTGGTGTTGTCAGACGTTGGCATTGGGTCCCCATGGGGAGGGAGCCTTAGCTAGGGTTAGGGTTCCGTCCAGGGAAGTCGCCAGGGCCGAATCGACTCCAGTCTCGTGATCTCCCTCGAGGGCTGAAGTGAGGGCCCATGCCCGAAGGCGGCTCACTTGCAGGGTTAGGGTTCGAGGCAGGCTCAGGTTGCGGTGGAGGGTCCCTGTTCGGGGAACGGTTAGGGTTAGGGTTAGGTCCCAGGAGGCTCCAGGCGCCGAACCCACAGCAGGGCCGTGGTCTCCCCGAAGGGCTGAGTTGAGGGCACAAGGGGGGCTGCCGGTCAGGATCCGTCTTTGGCTGTCAAGGCCACACACGTGTTTGGGCCCCTGGTCGAGGAGGCCTCCGGAATCCTCTCGGCAGCTGCAGCCGGGCCTGGGATTCGGCATGGTGAGCTTCCAGGTTCCATGCCGAGTCAGCCTGCACCTCTTCCGGACGCCAGGCGCCTGGTGTTGTCCGACGTTGGCATTGGGTCCTCTTGGGGAGAGAGCCTTAGCTAGGGTTAGGGTTCGGTCCAGGGACGTCGCCAGGGCCGAAGCGACTCCGGTCTCGTGATCTCCCTCGAGGGCTGAAGTGAGGGCCCATGCAGCAAGGCGGCTCAAGTGCAGGCTTAGGGTTCGAGGCCGGCTTAGGTTTCGGTGGAGGGTCCCAGTTCGGTGTCGGGTTAGGGTTAGGGTTAGGTCCCAGGAGGCTCCAGGCGCCGAACCCACCGCAGGGCAGTGGTCTCCCCGAAGGGCTGAGTTGAGGACACAAGGCACCGTGCCGGTCAGGATCCGGCTTTGGCTGCCAAGGCCACAGACGTCCATCGGCCCCTGTTGGAGGAGGCCTCCGGAATCCTCTCGCTCAGCTGCAGACAGGCGGGGAAACCACATGGTGAGCTTCCAGGTTCCATGCCGAGTCAGCCTGCACCGCGTCTGGACCCCAGGCGCGTGGTGTTGTCAGACGTTGGCATTGGGTCCCCATGGGGAGGGAGCCTTAGCTAGGGTTAGGGTTCCGTCCAGGGACGTCGCCAGGGCCGAATCGACTCCAGTCTCGTGATCTCCCTCGAGGGCTGAAGTGAGGGCCCATGCCCGAAGGCGGCTCACTTGCAGGGTTAGGGTTCGAGGCAGGCTCAGGTTGCGGTGGAGGGTCCCTGTTCGGGGTACGGTTAGGGTTAGGGTTAGGTCCCAGGAGGCTCCAGGCGCCGAACCCACAGCAGGGCCGTGGTCTCCCCGAAGGGCTGAGTTGAGGGCACAAGGGGGGCTGCCGGTCAGGATCCGTCTTTGGCTGCCAAGGCCACACACGTGATTGGGCCCCTGGTCGAGGAGGCCTCCGGAATCCTCTCGGCAGCTGCAGCCGGGCCTGGGATTCGGCATGGTGAGCTTCCAGGTTCCATGCCGAGTCAGCCTGCACCTCTTCCGGACGCCAGGCGCCTGGTGTTGTCCGACGTTGGCATTGGGTCCTCTTGGGGAGAGAGCCTTAGCTAGGGTTAGGGTTCGGGCCAGGGACGTCGCCAGGGCCGAAGCGACTCCGGTCTCGTGATCTCCCTCGAGGGCTGAAGTGAGGGCCCATGCAGCAAGGCGGCTCAAGTGCAGGCTTAGGGTTTGAGGCCGGCTTAGGTTTCGGTGGAGGGTCCCAGTTCGGTGTCGGGTTAGGGTTAGGGGTAGGTCCCAGGAGGCTCCAGGCGCCGAACCCACCGCAGGGCAGTGGTCTCCCCGAAGGGCTGAGTTGAGGACACAAGGCACCGTGCCGGTCAGGATCCGGCTTTGGCTGCCAAGGCCACAGACGTCCATCGGCCCCTGTTGGAGGAGGCCTCCGGAATCCTCTCGCTCAGCTGCAGACAGGCGGGGAAACCACATGGTGAGCTTCCAGGTTCCATGCCGAGTCAGCCTGCACCGCGTCTGGACCCCAGGCGCGTGGTGTTGTCAGACGTTGGCATTGGGTCCCCATGGGGAGGGAGCCTTAGCTAGGGTTAGGGTTCCGTCCAGGGACGTCGCCAGGGCCGAATCGACTCCAGTCTCGTGATCTCCCTCGAGGGCTGAAGTGAGGGCCCATGCCCGAAGGCGGCTCACTTGCAGGGTTAGGGTTCGAGGCAGGCTCAGGTTGCGGTGGAGGGTCCCTGTTCGGGGTACGGTTAGGGTTAGGGTTAGGTCCCAGGAGGCTCCAGGCGCCGAACCCACAGCAGGGCCGTGGTCTCCCCGAAGGGCTGAGTTGAGGGCACAAGGGGGGCTGCCGGTCAGGATCCGTCTTTGGCTGCCAAGGCCACACACGTGATTGGGCCCCTGGTCGAGGAGGCCTCCGGAATCCTCTCGGCAGCTGCAGCCGGGCCTGGGATTCGGCATGGTGAGCTTCCAGGTTCCATGCCGAGTCAGCCTGCACCTCTTCCGGACGCCAGGCGCCTGGTGTTGTCCGACGTTGGCATTGGGTCCTCTTGGGGAGAGAGCCTTAGCTAGGGTTAGGGTTCGGGCCAGGGACGTCGCCAGGGCCGAAGCGACTGCGGTCTCGTGATCTCCCTCGAGGGCTGAAGTGAGGGCCCATGCAGCAAGGCGGCTCAAGTGCAGGCTTAGGGTTCGAGGCCGGCTTAGGTTTCGGTGGAGGGTCCCAGTTCGGTGTCGGGTTAGGGTTAGGGTTAGGTCCCAGGAGGCTCCAGGCGCCGAACCCACCGCAGGGCAGTGGTCTCCCCGAAGGGCTGCGTTGAGGACACAAGGCACGGTGCCGGTCAGGATCCGGCTTTGGCTGCCAAGGCCACAGACGTCCATCGGCCCCTGTTGGAGGAGGCCTCCGGAATCCTCTCGCTCAGCTGCAGACAGGCGGGGAAACCACATGGTGAGCTTCCAGGTTCCATGCCGAGTCAGCCTGCACCGCGTCTGGACCCCAGGCGCGTGGTGTTGTCAGACGTTGGCATTGGGTCCCCATGGGGAGGGAGCCTTAGCTAGGGTTAGGGTTCCGTCCAGGGACGTCGCCAGGGCCGAATCGACTCCAGTCTCGTGATCTCCCTCGAGGGCTGAAGTGAGGGCCCATGCCCGAAGGCGGCTCACTTGCAGGGTTAGGGTTCGAGGCAGGCTCAGGTTGCGGTGGAGGGTCCCTGTTCGGGGTACGGTTAGGGTTAGGGTTAGGTCCCAGGAGGCTCCAGGCGCCGAACCCACAGCAGGGCCGTGGTCTCCCCGAAGGGCTGAGTTGAGGGCACAAGGGGGGCTGCCGGTCAGGATCCGTCTTTGGCTGCCAAGGCCACACACGTGATTGGGCCCCTGGTCGAGGAGGCCTCCGGAATCCTCTCGGCAGCTGCAGCCGGGCCTGGGATTCGGCATGGTGAGCTTCCAGGTTCCATGCCGAGTCAGCCTGCACCTCTTCCGGACGCCAGGCGCCTGGTGTTGTCCGACGTTGGCATTGGGTCCTCTTGGGGAGAGAGCCTTAGCTAGGGTTAGGGTTCGGGCCAGGGACGTCGCCAGGGCCGAAGCGACTCCGGTCTCGTGATCTCCCTCGAGGGCTGAAGTGAGGGCCCATGCAGCAAGGCGGCTCAAGTGCAGGCTTAGGGTTCGAGGCCGGCTTAGGTTTCGGTGGAGGGTCCCAGTTCGGTGTCGGGTTAGGGTTAGGGTTAGGTCCCAGGAGGCTCCAGGCGCCGAACCCACCGCAGGGCAGTGGTCTCCCCGAAGGGCTGAGTTGAGTACACAAGGCACGGTGCCGGTCAGGATCCGGCTTTGGCTGCCAAGGCCACAGACGTCCATCGGCCCCTGTTGGAGGAGGCCTCCGGAATCCTCTCGCTCAGCTGCAGACAGGCGGGGAAACCACATGGTGAGCTTCCAGGTTCCATGCCGAGTCAGCCTGCACCGCGTCTGGACCCCAGGCGCGTGGTGTTGTGAGACGTTGGCATTGGGTCCCCATGGGGAGGGAATCTTAGCTAGGGTTAGGGTTCCGTCCAGGGACGTCGCCAGGGCCGAATCGACTCCAGTCTCGTGATCTCCCTCGAGGGCTGAAGTGAGGGCCCATGCCCGAAGGCGGCTCACTTGCAGGGTTAGGGTTCGAGGCAGGCTCAGGTTGCGGTGGAGGGTCCCTGTTCGGGGTACGGTTAGGGTTAGGGTTAGGTCCCAGGAGGCTCCAGGCGCCGAACCCACAGCAGGGCCGTGGTCTCCCCGAAGGGCTGAGTTGAGGGCACAAGGGGGGCTGCCGGTCAGGATCCGTCTTTGGCTGCCAAGGCCACACACGTGATTGGGCCCCTGGTCGAGGAGGCCTCCGGAATCCTCTCGGCAGCTGCAGTCGGGCCTTGGATTCGGCATGGTGAGCTTCAAGGTTCCATGCCGAGTCAGCCTGCACCTCTTCCGGACGCCAGGCGCCTGGTGTTGTCCGACGTTGGCATTGGGTCCTCTTGGGGAGAGAGCCTTAGCTAGGGTTAGGGTTCGGTCCAGGGACGTCGCCAGGGCCGAAGCGACTCCGGTCTCGTGATCTCCCTCGAGGGCTGAAGTGAGGGCCCATGCAGCAAGGCGGCTCAAGTGCAGGCTTCGGGTTCGAGGCCGGCTTAGGTTTCGGTGGAGGGTCCCAGTTCGGTGTCGGGTTAGGGTTAGGGTTAGGTCCCAGGAGGCTCCAGGCGCCGAACCCACCGCAGGGCAGTGGTCTCCCCGAAGGGCTGAGTTGAGGACACAAGGCACGGTGCCGGTCAGGATCCGGCTTTGGCTGCCAAGGCCACAGACGTCCATCGGCCCCTGTTGGAGGAGGCCTCCGGAATCCTCTCGCTCAGCTGCAGACAGGCGGGGAAACCACATGGTGAGCTTCTAGGTTCCATGCCGTGTCAGCCTGCACCGCGTCTGGACCCCAGGCGCGTGGTGTTGTCAGACGTTGGCATTGGGTCCCCATGGGGAGGGAGCCTTAGCTAGGGTTAGGGTTCCGTCCAGGGAGGTCGCCAGGGCCGAATCGACTCCAGTCTCGTGATCTCCCTCGAGGGCTGAAGTGAGGGCCCATGCCCGAAGGCGGCTCACTTGCAGGGTTAGGGTTCGAGGCAGGCTCAGGTTGCGGTGGAGGGTCCCTGTTCGGGGTACGGTTAGGGTTAGGGTTAGGTCCCAGGAGGCTCCAGGCGCCGAACCCACAGCAGGGCCGTGGTGTCCCCGAAGGGCTGAGTTGAGGGCACAAGGGGGGCTGCCGGTCAGGATCCGTCTTTGGCTGCCAAGGCCACACACGTGATTGGGCCCCTGGTCGAGGAGGCCTCCGGAATCCTCTCGGCAGCTGCAGCCGGGCCTGGGATTCGGCATGGTGAGCTTCCAGGTTCCATGCCGAGTCAGCCTGCACCTCTTCCGGACGCCAGGCGCCTGGTGTTGTCCGACGTTGGCATTGGGTCCTCTTGGGGAGAGAGCCTTAGCTAGGGTTAGGGTTCGGGCCAGGGACGTCGCCAGGGCCGAAGCGACTCCGGTCTCGTGATCTCCCTCGAGGGCTGAAGTGAGGGCCCATGCAGCAAGGCGGCTCAAGTGCAGGCTTAGGGTTCGAGGCCGGCTTAGGTTTCGGTGGAGGGTCCCAGTTCGGTGTCGGGTTAGGGTTAGGGTTAGGTCCCAGGAGGCTCCAGGCGCCGAACCCACCGCAGGGCAGTGGTCTCCCCGAAGGGCTGCGTTGAGGACACAAGGCACGGTGCCGGTCAGGATCCGGCTTTGGCTGCCAAGGCCACAGACGTCCATCGGCCCCTGTTGGAGGAGGCCTCCGGAATCCTCTCGCTCAGCTGCAGACAGGCGGGGAAACCACATGGTGAGCTTCCAGGTTCCATGCCGAGTCAGCCTGCACCGCGTCTGGACCCCAGGCGCGTGGTGTTGTCAGACGTTGGCATTGGGTCCCCATGGGGAGGGAGCCTTAGCTAGGGTTAGGGTTCCGTCCACGGACGTCGCCAGGGCCGAATCGACTCCAGTCTCGTGATCTCCCTCGAGGGCTGAAGTGAGGGCCCATGCCCGAAGGCGGCTCACTTGCAGGGTTAGGGTTCGAGGCAGGCTCAGGTTGCGGTGGAGGGTCCCTGTTCGGGGTACGGTTAGGGTTAGGGTTAGGTCCCAGGAGGCTCCAGGCGCCGAACCCACAGCAGGGCCGTGGTCTCCCCGAAGGGCTGAGTTGAGGGCACAAGGGGGGCTGCCGGTCAGGATCCGTCTTTGGCTGCCAAGGCCACACACGTGATTGGGCCCCTGGTCGAGGAGGCCTCCGGAATCCTCTCGGCAGCTGCAGCCGGGCCTGGGATTCGGCATGGTGAGCTTCCAGGTTCCATGCCGAGTCAGCCTGCACCTCTTCCGGACGCCAGGCGCCTGGTGTTGTCCGATGTTGGCATTGGGTCCTCTTGGGGAGAGAGCCTTAGCTAGGGTTAGGGTTCGGGCCAGGGACGTCGCCAGGGCCGAAGCGACTCCGGTCTCGTGATCTCCCTCGAGGGCTGAAGTGAGGGCCCATGCAGCAAGGCGGCTCAAGTGCAGGCTTAGGGTTCGAGGCCGGCTTAGGTTTCGGTGGAGGGTCCCAGTTCGGTGTCGGGTTAGGGTTAGGGTTAGGTCCCAGGAGGCTCCAGGCGCCGAACCCACCGCAGGGCAGTGGTCTCCCCGAAGGGCTGCGTTGAGGACACAAGGTACGGTGCCGGTCAGGATCCGGCTTTGGCTGCCAAGGCCACAGACGTCCATCGGCCCCTGTTGGAGGAGGCCTCCGGAATCCTCTCGCTCAGCTGCAGACAGGCGGGGAAACCACATGGTGAGCTTCCAGGTTCCATGCCGAGTCAGCCTGCACCGCGTCTGGACCCCAGGCGCGTGGTGTTGTCAGACGTTGGCATTGGGTCCCCATGGGGAGGGAGCCTTAGCTAGGGTTAGGGTTCCGTCCAGGGACGTCGCCAGGGCCGAATCGACTCCAGTCTCGTGATCTCCCTCGAGGGCTGAAGTGAGGGCCCATGCCCGAAGGCGGCTCACTTGCAGGGTTAGGGTTCGAGGCAGGCTCAGGTTGCGGTGGAGGGTCCCTGTTCGGGGTACGGTTAGGGTTAGGGTTAGGTCCCAGGAGGCTCCAGGCGCCGAACCCACAGCAGGGCCGTGGTCTCCCCGAAGGGCTGAGTTGAGGGCACAAGGGGGGCTGCCGGTCAGGATCCGTCTTTGGCTGCCAAGGCCACACACGTGATTGGGCCCCTGGTCGAGGAGGCCTCCGGAATCCTCTCGGCAGCTGCAGCCGGGCCTGGGATTCGGCATGGTGAGCTTCCAGGTTCCATGCCGAGTCAGCCTGCACCTCTTCCGGATGCCAGGCGCCTGGTGTTGTCCGACGTTGGCATTGGGTCCTCTTGGGGAGAGAGCCTTAGCTAGGGTTAGGGTTCGGGCCAGGGACGTCGCCAGGGCCGAAGCGACTCCGGTCTCGTGATCTCCCTCGAGGGCTGAAGTGAGGGCCCATGCAGCAAGGCGGCTCAAGTGCAGGCTTAGGGTTCGAGGCCGGCTTAGGTTTCGGTGGAGGGTCCCAGTTCGGTGTCGGGTTAGGGTTAGGGTTAGGTCCCAGGAGGCTCCAGGCGCCGAACCCACCGCAGGGCAGTGGTCTCCCCGAAGGGCTGCGTTGAGGACACAAGGCACGGTGCCGGTCAGGATCCGGCTTTGGCTGCCAAGGCCACAGACGTCCATCGGCCCCTGTTGGAGGAGGCCTCCGGAATCCTCTCGCTCAGCTGCAGACAGGCGGGGAAACCACATGGTGAGCTTCCAGGTTCCATGCCGAGTCAGCCTGCACCGCGTCTGGACCCCAGGCGCGTGGTGTTGTCAGACGTTGGCATTGGGTCCCCATGGGGAGGGAGCCTTAGCTAGGGTTAGGGTTCCGTCCAGGGACGTCGCCAGGGCCGAATCGACTCCAGTCTCGTGATCTCCCTCGAGGGCTGAAGTGAGGGCCCATGCCCGAAGGCGGCTCACTTGCAGGGTTAGGGTTCGAGGCAGGCTCAGGTTGCGGTGGAGGGTCCCTGTTCGGGTTACGGTTAGGGTTGGGTTAGGTCCCAGGAGGCTCCAGGCGCCGAACCCACAGCAGGGCCGTGGTCTCCCCGAAGGGCTGAGTTGAGGGCACAAGGGGGGCTGCCGGTCAGGATCCGTCTTTGGCTGCCAAGGCCACACACGTGATTGGGCCCCTGGTCGAGGAGGCCTCCGGAATCCTCTCGGCAGCTGCAGCCGGGCCTGGGATTCGGCATGGTGAGCTTCCAGGTTCCATGCCGAGTCAGCCTGCACCTCTTCCGGACGCCAGGCGCCTGGTGTTGTCCGACGTTGGCATTGGGTCCTCTTGGGGAGAGAGCCTTAGCTAGGGTTAGGGTTCGGTCCAGGGACGTCGCCAGGGCCGAAGCGACTCCGGTCTCGTGATCTCCCTCGAGGGCTGAAGTGAGGGCCCATGCAGCAAGGCGGCTCAAGTGCAGGCTTAGGGTTCGAGGCCGGCTTAGGTTTCGGTGGAGGGTCCCAGTTCGGTGTCGGGTTAGGGTTAGGGGTAGGTCCCAGGAGGCTCCAGGCGCCGAACCCACCGCAGGGCAGTGGTCTCCCCGAAGGGCTGAGTTGAGGACACAAGGCACGGTGCCGGTCAGGATCCGGCTTTGGCTGCCAAGGCCACAGACGTCCATCGGCCCCTGTTGGAGGAGGCCTCCGGAATCCTCTCGCTCAGCTGCAGACAGGCGGGGAAACCACATGGTGAGCTTCCAGGTTCCATGCCGAGTCAGCCTGCACCGCGTCTGGACCCCAGGCGCGTGGTGTTGTCAGACGTTGGCATTGGGTCCCCATGGGGAGGGAGCCTTAGCTAGGGTTAGGGTTCCGTCCAGGGACGTCGCCAGGGCCGAATCGACTCCAGTCTCGTGATCTCCCTCGAGGGCTGAAGTGAGGGCCCATGCCCGAAGGCGGCTCACTTGCAGGGTTAGGGTTCGAGGCAGGCTCAGGTTGCGGTGGAGGGTCCCTGTTCGGGGTACGGTTAGGGTTAGGGTTAGGTCCCAGGAGGCTCCAGGCGCCGAACCCACAGCAGGGCCGTGGTCTCCCCGAAGGGCTGAGTTGAGGGCACAAGGGGGGCTGCCGGTCAGGATCCGTCTTTGGCTGCCAAGGCCACACACGTGATTGGGCCCCTGGTCGAGGAGGCCTCCGGAATCCTCTCGGCAGCTGCAGCCGGGCCTGGGATTCGGCATGGTGAGCTTCCAGGTTCCATGCCGAGTCAGCCTGCACCTCTTCCGGACGCCAGGCGCCTGGTGTTGTCCGACGTTGGCATTGGGTCCTCTTGGGGAGAGAGCCTTAGCTAGGGTTAGGGTTCGGGCCAGGGACGTCGCCAGGGCCGAAGCGACTGCGGTCTCGTGATCTCCCTCGAGGGCTGAAGTGAGGGCCCATGCAGCAAGGCGGCTCAAGTGCAGGCTTAGGGTTCGAGGCCGGCTTAGGTTTCGGTGGAGGGTCCCAGTTCGGTGTCGGGTTAGGGTTAGGGTTAGGTCCCAGGAGGCTCCAGGCGCCGAACCCACCGCAGGGCAGTGGTCTCCCCGAAGGGCTGCGTTGAGGACACAAGGCACGGTGCCGGTCAGGATCCGGCTTTGGCTGCCAAGGCCACAGACGTCCATCGGCCCCTGTTGGAGGAGGCCTCCGGAATCCTCTCGCTCAGCTGCAGACAGGCGGGGAAACCACATGGTGAGCTTCCAGGTTCCATGCCGAGTCAGCCTGCACCGCGTCTGGACCCCAGGCGCGTGGTGTTGTCAGACGTTGGCATTGGGTCCCCATGGGGAGGGAGCCTTAGCTAGGGTTAGGGTTCCGTCCAGGGACGTCGCCAGGGCCGAATCGACTCCAGTCTCGTGATCTCCCTCGAGGGCTGAAGTGAGGGCCCATGCCCGAAGGCGGCTCACTTGCAGGGTTAGGGTTCGAGGCAGGCTCAGGTTGCGGTGGAGGGTCCCTGTTCGGGGTACGGTTAGGGTTAGGGTTAGGTCCCAGGAGGCTCCAGGCGCCGAACCCACAGCAGGGCCGTGGTCTCCCCGAAGGGCTGAGTTGAGGGCACAAGGGGGGCTGCCGGTCAGGATCCGTCTTTGGCTGCCAAGGCCACACACGTGATAGGGCCCCTGGTCGAGGAGGCCTCCGGAATCCTCTCGGCAGCTGCAGCCGGGCCTGGGATTCGGCATGGTGAGCTTCCAGGTTCCATGCCGAGTCAGCCTGCACCTCTTCCGGACGCCAGGCGCCTGGTGTTGTCCGACGTTGGCATTGGGTCCTCTTGGGGAGAGAGCCTTAGCTAGGGTTAGGGTTCGGGCCAGGGACGTCGCCAGGGCCGAAGCGACTCCGGTCTCGTGATCTCCCTCGAGGGCTGAAGTGAGGGCCCATGCAGCAAGGCGGCTCAAGTGCAGGCTTAGGGTTCGAGGCCGGCTTAGGTTTCGGTGGAGGGTCCCAGTTCGGTGTCGGGTTAGGGTTAGGGTTAGGTCCCAGGAGGCTCCAGGCGCCGAACCCACCGCAGGGCAGTGGTCTCCCCGAAGGGCTGAGTTGAGGACACAAGGCACGGTGCCGGTCAGGATCCGGCTTTGGCTGCCAAGGCCACAGACGTCCATCGGCCCCTGTTGGAGGAGGCCTCCGGAATCCTCTCGCTCAGCTGCAGACAGGCGGGGAAACCACATGGTGAGCTTCCAGGTTCCATGCCGAGTCAGCCTGCACCGCGTCTGGACCCCAGGCGCGTGGTGTTGTCAGACGTTGGCATTGGGTCCCCATGGGGAGGGAGCCTTAGCTAGGGTTAGGGTTCCGTCCAGGGACGTCGCCAGGGCCGAATCGACTCCAGTCTCGTGATCTCCCTCGAGGGCTGAAGTGAGGGCCCATGCCCGAAGGCGGCTCACTTGCAGGGTTAGGGTTCGAGGCAGGCTCAGGTTGCGGTGGAGGGTCCCTGTTCGGGGTACGGTTAGGGTTAGGGTTAGGTCCCAGGAGGCTCCAGGCGCCGAACCCACAGCAGGGCCGTGGTCTCCCCGAAGGGCTGAGTTGAGGGCACAAGGGGGGCTGCCGGTCAGGATCCGTCTTTGGCTGCCAAGGCCACACACGTGATTGGGCCCCTGGTCGAGGAGGCCTATGGAATCCTCTCGGCAGCTGCAGCCGGGCCTGGGATTCGGCATGGTGAGCTTCCAGGTTCCATGCCGAGTCAGCCTGCACCTCTTCCGGACGCCAGGCGCCTGGTGTTGTCCGACGTTGGCATTGGGTCCTCTTGGGGAGAGAGCCTTAGCTAGGGTTAGGGTTCGGTCCAGGGACGTCGCCAGGGCCGAAGCGACTGCGGAATCGTGATCTCCCTCGAGGGCTGAAGTGAGGGCCCATGCAGCAAGGCGGCTCAAGTGCAGGCTTAGGGTTCGAGGCCGGCTTAGGTTTTCGGTGGAGGGTCCCAGTTCGGTGTCGAGTTAGGGTTAGGGTTAGGTCCCAGGAGGCTCCAGGCGCCGAACCCACCGCAGGGCAGTGGTCTCCCCGAAGGGCTGAGTTGAGGACACAAGGCACGGTGCCGGTCAGGATCCGGCTTTGGCTGCCAAGGCCACAGACGTCCATCGGCCCCTGTTGGAGGAGGCCTCCGGAATCCTCTCGCTCAGCTGCAGACAGGCGGGGAAACCACATGGTGAGCTTCCAGGTTCCATGCCGAGTCAGCCTGCACCGCGTCTGGACCCCAGGCGCGTGGTGTTGTCAGACGTTGGCATTGGGTCCCCATGGGGAGGGAGCCTTAGCTAGGGTTAGGGTTCCGTCCAGGGACGTCGCCAGGGCCGAATCGACTCCAGTCTCGTGATCTCCCTCGAGGGCTGAAGTGAGGGCCCATGCCCGAAGGCGGCTCACTTGCAGGGTTAGGGTTCGAGGCAGGCTCAGGTTGCGGTGGAGGGTCCCTGTTCGGGGTACGGTTAGGGTTAGGGTTAGGTCCCAGGAGGCTCCAGGCGCCGAACCCACAGCAGGGCCGTGGTGTCCCCGAAGGGCTGAGTTGAGGGCACAAGGGGGGCTGCCGGTCAGGATCCGTCTTTGGCTGCCAAGGCCACACACGTGATTGGGCCCCTGGTCGAGGAGGCCTCCGGAATCCTCTCGGCAGCTGCAGCCGGGCCTGGGATTCGGCATGGTGAGCTTCCAGGTTCCATGCCGAGTCAGCCTGCACCTCTTCCGGACGCCAGGCGCCTGGTGTTGTCCGACGTTGGCATTGGGTCCTCTTGGGGAGAGAGCCTTAGCTAGGGTTAGGGTTCGGTCCAGGGACGTCGCCAGGGCCGAAGCGACTGCGGTCTCGTGATCTCCCTCGAGGGCTGAGTGAGGGCCCATGCAGCAAGGCGGCTCAAGTGCAGGCTTAGGGTTCGAGGCCGGCTTAGGTTTCGGTGGAGGGTCCCAGTTCGGTGTCGGGTTAGGGTTAGGGTTAGGTCCCAGGAGGCTCCAGGCGCCGAACCCACCGCAGGGCAGTGGTCTCCCCGAAGGGCTGAGTTGAGGACACAAGGCACGGTGCCGGTCAGGATCCGGCTTTGGCTGCCAAGGCCACAGACGTCCATCGGCCCCTGTTGGAGGAGGCCTCCGGAATCCTCTCGCTCAGCTGCAGACAGGCGGGGAAACCACATGGTGAGCTTCCAGGTTCCATGCCGAGTCAGCCTGCACCGCGTCTGGACCCCAGGCGCGTGGTGTTGTCAGACGTTGGCATTGGGTCCCCATGGGGAGGGAGCCTTAGCTAGGGTTAGGGTTCCGTCCAGGGACGTCGCCAGGGCCGAATCGACTCCAGTCTCGTGATCTCCCTCGAGGGCTGAAGTGAGGGCCCATGCCCGAAGGCGGCTCACTTGCAGGGTTAGGGTTCGAGGCAGGCTCAGGTTGCGGTGGAGGGTCCCTGTTCGGGGTACGGTTAGGGTTAGGGTTAGGTCCCAGGAGGCTCCAGGCGCCGAACCCACAGCAGGGCCGTGGTCTCCCCGAAGGGCTGAGTTGAGGGCACAAGGGGGGCTGCCGGTCAGGATCCGTCTTTGGCTGCCAAGGCCACACACGTGATTGGGCCCCTGGTCGAGGAGGCCTCCGGAATCCTCTCGGCAGCTGCAGCCGGGCCTGGGATTCGGCATGGTGAGCTTCCAGGTTCCATGCCGAGTCAGCCTGCACCTCTTCCGGACGCCAGGCGCCTGGTGTTGTCCGACGTTGGCATTGGGTCCTCTTGGGGAGAGAGCCTTAGCTAGGGTTAGGGTTCGGGCCAGGGACGTCGCCAGGGCCGAAGCGACTCCGGTCTCGTGATCTCCCTCGAGGGCTGAAGTGAGGGCCCATGCAGCAAGGCGGCTCAAGTGCAGGCTTAGGGTTCGAGGCCGGCTTAGGTTTCGGTGGAGGGTCCCAGTTCGGTGTCGGGTTAGGGTTAGGGTTAGGTCCCAGGAGGCTCCAGGCGCCGAACCCACCGCAGGGCAGTGGTCTCCCCGAAGGGCTGAGTTGAGGACACAAGGCACGGTGCCGGTCAGGATCCGGCTTTGGCTGCCAAGGCCACAGACGTCCATCGGCCCCTGTTGGAGGAGGCCTCCGGAATCCTCTCGCTCAGCTGCAGACAGGCGGGGAAACCACATGGTGAGCTTCCAGGTTCCATGCCGAGTCAGCCTGCACCGCGTCTGGACCCCAGGCGCGTGGTGTTGTCAGACCTTGGCATTGGGTCCCCATGGGGAGGGAGCCTTAGCTAGGGTTAGGGTTCCGTCCAGGGACGTCGCCAGGGCCGAATCGACTCCAGTCTCGTGATCTCCCTCGAGGGCTGAAGTGAGGGCCCATGCCCGAAGGCGGCTCACTTGCAGGGTTAGGGTTCGAGGCAGGCTCAGGTTGCGGTGGAGGGTCCCTGTTCGGGGTACGGTTAGGGTTAGGGTTAGGTCCCAGGAGGCTCCAGGCGCCGAACCCACAGCAGGGCCGTGGTCTCCCCGAAGGGCTGAGTTGAGGGCACAAGGGGGGCTGCCGGTCAGGATCCGTCTTTGGCTGCCAAGGCCACACACGTGATTGGGCCCCTGGTCGAGGAGGCCTCCGGAATCCTCTCGGCAGCTGCAGCCGGGCCTGGGATTCGGCATGGTGAGCTTCCAGGTTCCATGCCGAGTCAGCCTGCACCTCTTCCGGTCGCCAGGCGCCTGGTGTTGTCCGACGTTGGCATTGGGTCCTCTTGGGGAGAGAGCCTTAGCTAGGGTTAGGGTTCGGTCCAGGGACGTCGCCAGGGCCGAAGCGACTCCGGTCTCGTGATCTCCCTCGAGGGCTGAAGTGAGGGCCCATGCAGCAAGGCGGCTCAAGTGCAGGCTTAGGGTTCGAGGCCGGCTTAGGTTTCGGTGGAGGGTCCCAGTTCGGTGTCGGGTTAGGGTTAGGGTTAGGTCCCAGGAGGCTCCAGGCGCCGAACCCACCGCAGGGCAGTGGTCTCCCCGAAGGGCTGAGTTGAGGACACAAGGCACGGTGCCGGTCAGGATCCGGCTTTGGCTGCCAAGGCCACAGACGTCCATCGGCCCCTGTTGGAGGAGGCCTCCGGAATCCTCTCGCTCAGCTGCAGACAGGCGGGGAAACCACATGGTGAGCTTCCAGGTTCCATGCCGAGTCAGCCTGCACCGCGTCTGGACCCCAGGCGCGTGGTGTTGTCAGACGTTGGCATTGGGTCCCCATGGGGAGGGAGCCTTAGCTAGGGTTAGGGTTCCGTCCAGGGACGTCGCCAGGGCCGAATCGACTCCAGTCTCGTGATCTCCCTCGAGGGCTGAAGTGAGGGCCCATGCTCGAAGGCGGCTCACTTGCAGGGTTAGGGTTCGAGGCAGGCTCAGGTTGCGGTGGAGGGTCCCTGTTCGGGGTACGGTTAGGGTTAGGGTTAGGTCCCAGGAGGCTCCAGGCGCCGAACCCACAGCAGGGCCGTGGTCTCCCCGAAGGGCTGAGTTGAGGGCACAAGGGGGGCTGCCGGTCAGGATCCGTCTTTGGCTGCCAAGGCCACACACGTGATTGGGCCCCTGGTCGAGGAGGCCTCCGGAATCCTCTCGGCAGCTGCAGCCGGGCCTGGGATTCGGCATGGTGAGCTTCCAGGTTCCATGCCGAGTCAGCCTGTACCTCTTCCGGACGCCAGGCGCCTGGTGTTGTCCGACGTTGGCATTGGGTCCTCTTGGGGAGAGAGCCTTAGCTAGGGTTAGGGTTCGGTCCAGGGACATCGCCAGGGCCGAAGCGACTCCGGTCTCGTGATCTCCCTCGAGGGCTGAAGTGAGGGCCCATGCAGCAAGGCGGCTCAAGTGCAGGCTTAGGGTTCGAGGCCGGCTTAGGTTTCGGTGGAGGGTCCCAGTTCGGTGTCGGGTTAGGGTTAGGGTTAGGTCCCAGGAGGATCCAGGCGCCGAACCCACCGCAGGGCAGTGGTCTCCCCGAAGGGCTGAGTTGAGGACACGAGGCACGGTGCCGGTCAGGATCCGGCTTTGGCTGCCAAGGCCACAGACGTCCATCGGCCCCTGTTGGAGGAGGCCTCCGGAATCCTCTCGCTCAGCTGCAGACAGGCGGGGAAACCACATGGTGAGCTTCCAGGTTCCATGCCGAGTCAGCCTGCACCGCGTCTGGACCCCAGGCGCGTGGTGTTGTCAGACCTTGGCATTGGGTCCCCATGGGGAGGGAGCCTTAGCTAGGGTTAGGGTTCCGTCCAGGGACGTCGCCAGGGCCGAATCGACTCCAGTCTCGTGATCTCCCTCGAGGGCTGAAGTGAGGGCCCATGCCCGAAGGCGGCTCACTTGCAGGGTTAGGGTTCGAGGCAGGCTCAGGTTGCGGTGGAGGGTCCCTGTTCGGGGTACGGTTAGGGTTAGGGTTAGGTCCCAGGAGGCTCCAGGCGCCGAACCCACAGCAGGGCCGTGGTCTCCCCGAAGGGCTGAGTTGAGGGCACAAGGGGGGCTGCCGGTCAGGATCCGTCTTTGGCTGCCAAGGCCACACACGTGATTGGGCCCCTGGTCGAGGAGGCCTCCGGAATCCTCTCGGCAGCTGCAGCCGGGCCTGGGATTCGGCATGGTGAGCTTCCAGGTTCCATGCCGAGTCAGCCTGCACCTCTTCCGGTCGCCAGGCGCGTGGTGTTGTCCGACGTTGGCATTGGGTCCTCTTGGGGAGAGAGCCTTAGCTAGGGTTAGGGTTCGGTCCAGGGACGTCGCCAGGGCCGAAGCGACTCCGGTCTCGTGATCTCCCTCGAGGGCTGAAGTGAGGGCCCATGCAGCAAGGCGGCTCAAGTGCAGGCTTAGGGTTCGAGGCCGGCTTAGGTTTCGGTGGAGGGTCCCAGTTCGGTGTCGGGTTAGGGTTAGGGTTAGGTCCCAGGAGGCTCCAGGCGCCGAACCCACCGCAGGGCAGTGGTCTCCCCGAAGGGCTGAGTTGAGGACACAAGGCACGGTGCCGGTCAGGATCCGGCTTTGGCTGCCAAGGCCACAGACGTCCATCGGCCCCTGTTGGAGGAGGCCTCCGGAATCCTCTCGCTCAGCTGCAGACAGGCGGGGAAACCACATGGTGAGCTTCCAGGTTCCATGCCGAGTCAGCCTGCACCGCGTCTGGACCCCAGGCGCGTGGTGTTGTCAGACGTTGGCATTGGGTCCCCATGGGGAGGGAGCCTTAGCTAGGGTTAGGGTTCCGTCCAGGGACGTCGCCAGGGCCGAATCGACTCCAGTCTCGTGATCTCCCTCGAGGGCTGAAGTGAGGGCCCATGCCCGAAGGCGGCTCACTTGCAGGGTTAGGGTTCGAGGCAGGCTCAGGTTGCGGTGGAGGGTCCCTGTTCGGGGTACGGTTAGGGTTAGGGTTAGGTCCCAGGAGGCTCCAGGCGCCGAACCCACAGCAGGGCCGTGGTCTCCCCGAAGGGCTGAGTTGAGGGCACAAGGGGGGCTGCCGGTCAGGATCCGTCTTTGGCTGCCAAGGCCACACACGTGATTGGGCCCCTGGTCGAGGAGGCCTCCGGAATCCTCTCGGCAGCTGCAGCCGGGCCTGGGATTCGGCATGGTGAGCTTCCAGGTTCCATGCCGAGTCAGCCTGTACCTCTTCCGGACGCCAGGCGCCTGGTGTTGTCCGACGTTGGCATTGGGTCCTCTTGGGGAGAGAGCCTTAGCTAGGGTTAGGGTTCGGTCCAGGGACGTCGCCAGGGCCGAAGCGACTGCGGTCTCGTGATCTCCCTCGAGGGGTGAAGTGAGGGCCCATGCAGCAAGGCGGCTCAAGTGCAGGCTTAGGGTTCGAGGCCGGCTTAGGTTTCGGTGGAGGGTCCCAGTTCGGTGTCGGGTTAGGGTTAGGGTTAGGTCCCAGGAGGCTCCAGGCGCCGAACCCACCGCAGGGCAGTGGTCTCCCCGAAGGGCTGAGTTGAGGACACAAGGCACGGTGCCGGTCAGGATCCGGCTTTGGCTGCCAAGGCCACAGACGTCCATCGGCCCCTGTTGGAGGAGGCCTCCGGAATCCTCTCGCTCAGCTGCAGACAGGCGGGGAAACCACATGGTGAGCTTCCAGGTTCCATGCCGAGTCAGCCTGCACCGCGTCTGGACCCCAGGCGCGTGGTGTTGTCAGACGTTGGCATTGGGTCCCCATGGGGAGGGAGCCTTAGCTAGGGTTAGGGTTCCGTCCACGGACGTCGCCAGGGCCGAATCGACTCCAGTCTCGTGATCTCCCTCGAGGGCTGAAGTGAGGGCCCATGCCCGAAGGCGGCTCACTTGCAGGGTTAGGGTTCGAGGCAGGCTCAGGTTGCGGTGGAGGGTCCCTGTTCGGGGTACGGTTAGGGTTAGGGTTAGGCCCCAGGAGGATCCAGGCGCCGAACCCACAGCAGGGCCGTGGTCTCCCCGAAGGGCTGAGTTGAGGGCACAAGGGGGGCTGCCGGTCAGGATCCGTCTTTGGCTGCCAAGGCCACACACGTGATTGGGCCCCTGGTCGAGGAGGCCTCCGGAATCCTCTCGGCAGCTGCAGCCGGGCCTGGGATTCGGCATGGTGAGCTTCCAGGTTCCATGCCGAGTCAGCCTGCACCTCTTCCGGACGCCAGGCGCGTGGTGTTGTCCGACGTTGGCATTGGGTCCTCTTGGGGAGAGAGCCTTAGCTAGGGTTAGGGTTCGGTCCAGGGACGTCGCCAGGGCCGAAGCGACTGCGGTCTCGTGATCTCCCTCGAGGGCTGAAGTGAGGGCCCATGCAGCAAGGCGGCTCAAGTGCAGGCTTAGGGTTCGAGGCCGGCTTAGGTTTCGGTGGAGGGTCCCAGTTCGTTGTCGGGTTAGGGTTAGGGTTAGGTCCCAGGAGGCTCCAGGCGCCGAACCCACCGCAGGGCAGTGGTCTCCCCGAAGGGCTGAGTTGAGGACACAAGGCACGGTGCCGGTCAGGATCCGGCTTTGGCTGCCAAGGCCACAGACGTCCATCGCCCCCTGTTGGAGGAGGCCTCCGGAATCCTCTCGCTCAGCTGCAGACAGGCGGGGAAACCACATGGTGAGCTTCCAGGTTCCATGCCGAGTCAGCCTGCACCGCGTCTGGACCCCAGGCGCGTGGTGTTGTCAGACGTTGGCATTGGGTCCCCATGGGGAGGGAGCCTTAGCTAGGGTTAGGGTTCCGTCCAGGGACGTCGCCAGGGCCGAATCGACTCCAGTCTCGTGATCTCCCTCGAGGGCTGAAGTGAGGGCCCATGCCCGAAGGCGGCTCACTTGCAGGGTTAGGGTTCGAGGCAGGCTCAGGTTGCGGTGGAGGGTCCCTGTTCGGGGTACGGTTAGGGTTAGGGTTAGGTCCCAGGAGGCTCCAGACGCCGAACCCACAGCAGGGCCGTGGTCTCCCCGAAGGGCTGAGTTGAGGGCACAAGGGGGGCTGCCGGTCAGGATCCGTCTTTGGCTGCCAAGGCCACACACGTGATTGGGCCCCTGGTCGAGGAGGCCTCCGGAATCCTCTCGGCAGCTGCAGCCGGGCCTGGGATTCGGCATGGTGAGCTTCCAGGTTCCATGCCGAGTCAGCCTGCACCTCTTCCGGACGCCAGGCGCCTGGTGTTGTCCGACGTTGGCATTGGGTCCTCTTGGGGAGAGAGCCTTAGCTAGGGTTAGGGTTCGGTCCAGGGACGTCGCCAGGGCCGAAGCGACTGCGGTCTCGTGATCTCCCTCGAGGGCTGAAGTGAGGGCCCATGCAGCAAGGCGGCTCAAGTGCAGGCTTAGGGTTCGAGGCCGGCTTAGGTTTCGGTGGAGGGTCCCAGTTCGGTGTCGGGTTAGGGTTAGGGTTAGGTCCCAGGAGGCTCCAGGCGCCGAACCCACCGCAGGGCAGTGGTCTCCCCGAAGGGCTGAGTTGAGGACACAAGGCACGGTGCCGGTCAGGATCCGGCTTTGGCTGCCAAGGCCACAGACGTCCATCGGCCCCTGTATGAGGAGGCCTCCGGAATCCTCTCGCTCAGCTGCAGACAGGCGGGGAAACCACATGGTGAGCTTCCAGGTTCCATGCCGAGTCAGCCTGCACCGCGTCTGGACCCCAGGCGCGTGGTGTTGTCAGACGTTGGCATTGGGTCCCCATGGGGAGGGAGCCTTAGCTAGGGTTAGGGTTCGGTCCAGGGACGTCGCCAGGGCCGAATCGACTCCAGTCTCGTGATCTCCCTCGAGGGCTGAAGTGAGGGCCCATGCCCGAAGGCGGCTCACTTGCAGGGTTAGGGTTCGAGGCAGGCTCAGGTTGCGGTGGAGGGTCCCTGTTCGGGGTACGGTTAGGGTTAGGGTTAGGTCCCAGGAGGCTCCAGGCGCCGAACCCACAGCAGGGCCGTGGTCTCCCCGAAGGGCTGAGTTGAGGGCACAAGGGGGGCTGCCGGTCAGGATCCGTCTTTGGCTGCCAAGGCCACACACGTGATTGGGCCCCTGGTCGAGGAGGCCTCCGGAATCCTCTCGGCAGCTGCAGCCGGGCCTGGGATTCGGCATGGTGAGCTTCCAGGTTCCATGCCGAGTCAGCCTGCACCTATTCCGGACGCCAGGCGCCTGGTGTTGTCCGACGTTGGCATTGGGTCCTCTTGGGGAGAGAGCCTTAGCTAGGGTTAGGGTTCGGTCCAGGGACGTCGCCAGGGCCGAAGCGACTGCGGTCTCGTGATCTCCCTCGAGGGCTGAAGTGAGGGCCCATGCAGCAAGGCGGCTCAAGTGCAGGCTTAGGGTTCGAGGCCGGCTTAGGTTTCGGTGGAGGGTCCCAGTTCGGTGTCGGGTTAGGGTTAGGGTTAGGTCCCAGGAGGCTCCAGGCGCCGAACCCACCGCAGGGCAGTGGTCTCCCCGAAGGGCTGAGTTGAGGACACAAGGCACGGTGCCGGTCAGGATCCGGCTTTGGCTGCCAAGGCCACAGACGTCCATCGGCCCCTGTTGGAGGAGGCCTCCGGAATCCTCTCGCTCAGCTGCAGACAGGCGGGGAAACCACATGGTGAGCTTCCAGGTTCCATGCCGAGTCAGCCTGCACCGCGTCTGGACCCCAGGGGCGTGGTGTTGTCAGACGTTGGCATTGGGTCCCCATGGGGAGGGAGCCTCAGCTAGGGTTAGGGTTCCGTCCAGGGACGTCGCCAGGGCCGAATCGACTCCAGTCTCGTGATCTCCCTCGAGGGCTGAAGTGAGGGCCCATGCCCGAAGGCGGCTCACTTGCAGGGTTAGGGTTCGAGGCAGGCTCAGGTTGCGGTGGAGGGTCCCTGTTCGGGGTACGGTTAGGGTTAGGGTTAGGTCCCAGGAGGCTCCAGGCGCCGAACCCACAGCAGGGCCGTGGTCTCCCCGAAGGGCTGAGTTGAGGGCACAAGGGGGGCTGCCGGTCAGGATCCGTCTTTGGCTGCCAAGGCCACACACGTGATTGGGCCCCTGGTCGAGGAGGCCTCCGGAATCCTCTCGGCAGCTGCAGCCGGGCCTGGGATTCGGCATGGTGAGCTTCCAGGTTCCATGCCGAGTCAGCCTGCACCTCTTCCGGTCGCCAGGCGCCTGGTGTTGTCCGACGTTGGCATTGGGTCCTCTTGGGGAGAGAGCCTTAGCTAGGGTTAGGGTTCGGTCCAGGGACGTTGCCAGGGCCGAAGCGACTCCGGTCTCGTGATCTCCCTCGAGGGCTGAAGTGAGGGCCCATGCAGCAAGGCGTCTCAAGTGCAGGCTTAGGGTTCGAGGCCGGCTTAGGTTTCGGTGGAGGGTCCCAGTTCGGTTTCGGGTTAGGGTTAGGGTTAGGTCCCAGGAGGCTCCAGGCGCCGAACCCACCGCAGGGCAGTGGTCTCCCCGAAGGGCTGAGTTGAGGACACAAGGCACGGTGCCGGTCAGGATCCGGCTTTGGCTGCCAAGGCCACAGACGTCCATCGGCCCCTGTTGGAGGAGGCCTCCGGAATCCTCTCGCTCAGCTGCAGACAGGCGGGGAAACCACATGGTGAGCTTCCAGGTTCCATGCCGAGTCAGCCTGCACCGCGTCTGGACCCCAGGCGCGTGGTGTTGTCAGACGTTGGCATTGGGACCCCATGGGGAGGGAGCCTTAGCTAGGGTTAGGGTTCCGTCCAGGGACGTCGCCAGGGCCGAATCGACTCCAGTCTCGTGATCTCCCTCGAGGGCTGAAGTGAGGGCCCATGCCCGAAGGCGGCTCACTTGCAGGGTTAGGGTTCGAGGCAGGCTCAGGTTGCGGTGGGGGGTCCCTGTTCGGGGTACGGTTAGGGTTAGGGTTAGGTCCCAGGAGGCTCCAGGCGCCGAACCCACAGCAGGGCCGTGGTCTCCCCGAAGGGCTGAGTTGAGGGCACAAGGGGGGCTGCCGGTCAGGATCCGTCTTTGGCTGCCAAGGCCACACACGTGATTGGGCCCCTGGTCGAGGAGGCCTCCGGAATCCTCTCGGCAGCTGCAGCCGGGCCTGGGATTCGGCATGGTGAGCTTCCAGGTTCCATGCCGAGTCAGCCTGCACCTCTTCCGGACGCCAGGCGCGTGGTGTTGTCCGACGTTGGCATTGGGTCCTCTTGGGGAGAGAGCCTTAGCTAGGGTTAGGGTTCGGTCCAGGGACGTCGCCAGGGCCGAAGCGACTGCGGTCTCGTGATCTATCTCGAGGGCTGAAGTGAGGGCCCATGCAGCAAGGCGGCTCAAGTGCAGGCTTAGGGTTCGAGGCCGGCTTAGGTTTCGGTGGAGGGTCCCAGTTCGGTGTCGGGTTAGGGTTAGGGTTAGGTCCCAGGAGGCTCCAGGCGCCGAACCCACCACAGGGCAGTGGTCTCCCCGAAGGGCTGAGTTGAGGACACAAGGCACGGTGCCGGTCAGGATCCGGCTTTGGCTGCCAAGGCCACAGACGTCCATCGGCCCCTGTTGGAGGAGGCCTCCGGAATCCTCTCGCTCAGCTGCAGACAGGCGGGGAAACCACATGGAGAGCTTCCAGGTTCCATGCCGAGTCAGCCTGCACCGCGCCTGGACCCCAGGCGCGTGGTGTTGTCAGACGTTGGCATTGGGTCCCCATGGGGAGGGAGCCTTAGCTAGGGTTAGGGTTCCGTCCAGGGACGTCGCCAGGGCCGAATCGACTCCAGTCTCGTGATCTCCCTCGAGGGCTGAAGTGAGGGCCCATGCCCGAAGGCGGCTCACTTGCAGGGTTAGGGTTCGAGGCAGGCTCAGGTTGCGGTGGAGGGTCCCTGTTCGGGGTACGGTTAGGGTTAGGGTTAGGTCCCAGGAGGCTCCAGGCGCCGAACCCACAGCAGGGCCGTGGTCTCCCCGAAGGGCTGAGTTGAGGGCACAAGGGGGGCTGCCGGTCAGGATCCGTCTTTGGCTGCCAAGGCCACACACGTGATTGGGCCCCTGGTCGAGGAGGCCTCCGGAATCCTCTCGGCAGCTGCAGCCGGGCCTGGGATTCGGCATGGTGAGCTTCCAGGTTCCATGCCGAGTCAGCCTGCACCTCTTCCGGACGCCAGGCGCCTGGTGTTGTCCGACGTTGGCATTGGGTCCTCTTGGGGAGAGAGCCTTAGCTAGGGTTAGGGTTCGGTCCAGGGACGTCGCCAGGGCCGAAGCGACTGCGGTCTCGTGATCTCCCTCGAGGGGTGAAGTGAGGGCCCATGCAGCAAGGCGGCTCAAGTGCAGGCTTAGTGTTCGAGGCCGGCTTAGGTTTCGGTGGAGGGTCCCAGTTCGGTGTCGGGTTAGGGTTAGGGTTAGGTCCCAGGAGGCTCCAGGCGCCGAACCCACCACAGGGCAGTGGTCTCCCCGAAGGGCTGAGTTGAGGACACAAGGCACGGTGCCGGTCAGGATCCGGCTTTGGCTGCCAAGGCCACAGACGTCCATCGGCCCCTGTTGGAGGAGGCCTCCGGAATCCTCTCGCTCAGCTGCAGACAGGCGGGAAAACCACATGGTGAGCTTCCAGGTTCCATGCCGAGTCAGCCTGCACCGCGTCTGGACCCCAGGCGCGTGGTGTTGTCAGACGTTGGCATTGGGTCCCCATGGGGAGGGAGCCTTAGCTAGGGTTAGGGTTCCGTCCAGGGACGTCGCCAGGGCCGAATCGACTCCAGTCTCGTGATCTCCCTCGAGGGCTGAAGTGAGGGCCCATGCCCGAAGGCGGCTCACTTGCAGGGTTAGGGTTCGAGGCAGGCTCAGGTTGCGGTGGAGGGTCCCTGTTCGGGGTACGCTTAGGGTTAGGGTTAGGTCCCAGGAGGCTCCAGGCGCCGAACCCACAGCAGGGCCGTGGTCTCCCCGAAGGGCTGAGTTGAGGGCACAAGGGGGGCTGCCGGTCAGGATCCGTCTTTGGCTGCCAAGGCCACACACGTGATTGGGCCCCTGGTCGAGGAGGCCTCCGGAATCCTCTCGGCAGCTGCAGCCGGGCCTGGGATTCGGCATGGTGAGCTTCCAGGTTCCATGCCGAGTCAGCCTGTACCTCTTCCGGACGCCAGGCGCCTGGTGTTGTCCGACGTTGGCATTGGGTCCTCTTGGGGAGAGAGCCTTAGCTAGGGTTAGGGTTCGGTCCAGGGACGTCGCCAGGGCCGAAGCGACTCCGGTCTCGTGATCTCCCTCGAGGGCTGAAGTGAGGGCCCATGCAGCAAGGCGGCTCAAGTGCAGGCTTAGGGTTCGAGGCCGGCTTAGGTTTCGGTGGAGGGTCCCAGTTCGGTGTCGGGTTAGGGTTAGGGTTAGGTCCCAGGAGGCTCCAGGCGCCGAACCCACCGCAGGGCAGTGGTCTCCCCGAAGGGCTGAGTTGAGGACACAAGGCACCGTGCCGGTCAGGATCCGGCTTTGGCTGCCAAGGCCACAGACGTCCATCGGCCCCTGTTGGAGGAGGCCTCCGGAATCCTCTCGCTCAGCTGCAGACAGGCGGGGAAACCACATGGTGAGCTTCCAGGTTCCATGCCGAGTCAGCCTGCACCGCGTCTGGACCCCAGGCGCGTGGTGTTGTCAGACGTTGGCATTGGGTCCCCATGGGGAGGGAGCCTTAGCTAGGGTTAGGGTTCGGTCCAGGGACGTCGCCAGGGCCGAATCGACTCCAGTCTCGTGATCTCCCTCGAGGGCTGAAGTGAGGGCCCATGCCCGAAGGCGGCTCACTTGCAGGGTTAGGGTTCGAGGCAGGCTCAGGTTGCGGTGGAGGGTCCCTGTTCGGGGTACGGTTAGGGTTAGGGTTAGGCCCCAGGAGGATCCAGGCGCCGAACCCACAGCAGGGCCGTGGTCTCCCCGAAGGGCTGAGTTGAGGGCACAAGGGGGGCTGCCGGTCAGGATCCGTCTTTGGCTGCCAAGGCCACACACGTGATTGGGCCCCTGGTCGAGGAGGCCTCCGGAATCCTCTCGGCAGCTGCAGCCGGGCCTGGGATTCGGCATGGTGAGCTTCCAGGTTCCATGCCGAGTCAGCCTGCACCTCTTCCGGACGCCAGGCGCCTGGTGTTGTCCGACGTTGGCATTGGGTCCTCTTGGGGAGAGAGCCTTAGCTAGGGTTAGGGTTCGGGCCAGGGACGTCGCCAGGGCCGAAGCGACTCCGGTCTCGTGATCTCCCTCGAGGGCTGAAGTGAGGGCCCATGCAGCAAGGCGGCTCAAGTGCAGGCTTAGGGTTCGAGGCCGGCTTAGGTTTCGGTGGAGGGTCCCAGTTCGGTGTCGGGTTAGGGTTAGGGTTAGGTCCCAGGAGGCTCCAGGCGCCGAACCCACCGCAGGGCAGTGGTCTCCCCGAAGGGCTGCGTTGAGGACACAAGGCACGGTGCCGGTCAGGATCCGGCTTTGGCTGCCAAGGCCACAGACGTCCATCGGCCCCTGTTGGAGGAGGCCTCCGGAATCCTCTCGCTCAGCTGCAGACAGGCGGGGAAACCACATGGTGAGCTTCCAGGTTCCATGCCGAGTCAGCCTGCACCGCGTCTGGACCCCAGGCGCGTGGTGTTGTCAGACGTTGGCATTGGGTCCCCATGGGGAGGGAGCCTTAGCTAGGGTTAGGGTTCCGTCCACGGACGTCGCCAGGGCCGAATCGACTCCAGTCTCGTGATCTCCCTCGAGGGCTGAAGTGAGGGCCCATGCCCGAAGGCGGCTCACTTGCAGGGTTAGGGTTCGAGGCAGGCTCAGGTTGCGGTGGAGGGTCCCTGTTCGGGGTACGGTTAGGGTTAGGGTTAGGTCCCAGGAGGCTCCAGGCGCCGAACCCACAGCAGGGCCGTGGTCTCCCCGAAGGGCTGAGTTGAGGGCACAAGGGGGGCTGCCGGTCAGGATCCGTCTTTGGCTGCCAAGGCCACACACGTGATTGGGCCCCTGGTCGAGGAGGCCTCCGGAATCCTCTCGGCAGCTGCAGTCGGGCCTTGGATTCGGCATGGTGAGCTTCAAGGTTCCATGCCGAGTCAGCCTGCACCTCTTCCGGACGCCAGGCGCCTGGTGTTGTCCGACGTTGGCATTGGGTCCTCTTGGGGAGAGAGCCTTAGCTAGGGTTAGGGTTCGGTCCAGGGACGTCGCCAGGGCCGAAGCGACTGCGGTCTCGTGATCTCCCTCGAGGGCTGAAGTGAGGGCCCATGCAGCAAGGCGGCTCAAGTGCAGGCTTCGGGTTCGAGGCCGGCTTAGGTTTCGGTGGAGGGTCCCAGTTCGGTGTCGGGTTAGGGTTAGGGTTAGGTCCCAGGAGGCTCCAGGCGCCGAACCCACCGCAGGGCAGTGGTCTCCCCGAAGGGCTGAGTTGAGGACACAAGGCACCGTGCCGGTCAGGATCCGGCTTTGGCTGCCAAGGCCACAGACGTCCATCGGCCCCTGTTGGAGGAGGCCTCCGGAATCCTCTCGCTCAGCTGCAGACAGGCGGGGAAACCACATGGTGAGCTTCCAGGTTCCATGCCGAGTCAGCCTGCACCGCGTCTGGACCCCAGGCGCGTGGTGTTGTCAGACGTTGGCATTGGGTCCCCATGGGGAGGGAGCCTTAGCTAGGGTTAGGGTTCCGTCCAGGGACGTCGCCAGGGCCGAATCGACTCCAGTCTCGTGATCTCCCTCGAGGGCTGAAGTGAGGGCCCATGCCCGAAGGCGGCTCACTTGCAGGGTTAGGGTTCGAGGCAGGCTCAGGTTGCGGTGGAGGGTCCCTGTTCGGGGTACGGTTAGGGTTAGGGTTAGGTCCCAGGAGGCTCCAGGCGCCGAACCCACAGCAGGGCCGTGGTCTCCCCGAAGGGCTGAGTTGAGGGCACAAGGGGGGCTGCCGGTCAGGATCCGTCTTTGGCTGCCAAGGCCACACACGTGATTGGGCCCCTGGTCGAGGAGGCCTCCGGAATCCTCTCGGCAGCTGCAGCCGGGCCTGGGATTCGGCATGGTGAGCTTCCAGGTTCCATGCCGAGTCAGCCTGCACCTCTTCCGGACGCCAGGCGCCTGGTGTTGTCCGACGTTGGCATTGGGTCCTCTTGGGGAGAGAGCCTTAGCTAGGGTTAGGGTTCGGGCCAGGGACGTCGCCAGGGCCGAAGCGACTCCGGTCTCGTGATCTCCCTCGAGGGCTGAAGTGAGGGCCCATGCAGCAAGGCGGCTCAAGTGCAGGCTTAGGGTTCGAGGCCGGCTTAGGTTTCGGTGGAGGGTCCCAGTTCGGTGTCGGGTTAGGGTTAGGGTTAGGTCCCAGGAGGCTCCAGGCGCCGAACCCACCGCAGGGCAGTGGTCTCCCCGAAGGGCTGAGTTGAGGACACAAGGCACCGTGCCGGTCAGGATCCGGCTTTGGCTGCCAAGGCCACAGACGTCCATCGGCCCCTGTTGGAGGAGGCCTCCGGAATCCTCTCGCTCAGCTGCAGACAGGCGGGGAAACCACATGGTGAGCTTCCAGGTTCCATGCCGAGTCAGCCTGCACCGCGTCTGGACCCCAGGCGCGTGGTGTTGTCAGACGTTGGCATTGGGTCCCCATGGGGAGGGAGCCTTAGCTAGGGTTAGGGTTCGGTCCAGGGACGTCGCCAGGGCCGAATCGACTCCAGTCTCGTGATCTCCCTCGAGGGCTGAAGTGAGGGCCCATGCCCGAAGGCGGCTCACTTGCAGGGTTAGGGTTCGAGGCAGGCTCAGGTTGCGGTGGAGGGTCCCTGTTCGGGGTACGGTTAGGGTTAGGGTTAAGTCCCAGGAGGCTCCAGGCGCCGAACCCACAGCAGGGCCGTGGTCTCCCCGAAGGGCTGAGTTGAGGGCACAAGGGGGGCTGCCGGTCAGGATCCGTCTTTGGCTGCCAAGGCCACACACGTGATTGGGCCCCTGGTCGAGGAGGCCTCCGGAATCCTCTCGGCAGCTGCAGCCGGGCCTGGGATTCGGCATGGTGAGCTTCCAGATTCCATGCCGAGTCAGCCTGCACCTCTTCCGGACGCCCGGCGCGTGGTGTTGTCCGACGTTGGCATTGGGTCCTCTTGGGGAGAGAGCCTTAGCTAGGGTTAGGGTTCGGTCCAGGGACGTCGCCAGGGCCGAAGCGACTCCGGTCTCGTGATCTCCCTCGAGGGCTGAAGTGAGGGCCCATGCAGCAAGGCGGCTCAAGTGCAGGCTTAGGGTTCGAGGCCGGCTTAGGTTTCGGTGGAGGGTCCCAGTTCGGTGTCGGGTTAGGGTTAGGGTTAGGTCCCAGGAGGCTCCAGGCGCCGAACCCACCGCAGGGCAGTGGTCTCCCCGAAGGGCTGAGTTGAGGACACAAGGCACGGTGCCGGTCAGGATCCGGCTTTGGCTGCCAAGGCCACAGACGTCCATCGGCCCCTGTTGGAGGAGGCCTCCGGAATCCTCTCGCTCAGCTGCAGACAGGCGGGGAAACCACATGGTGAGCTTCCAGGTTCCATGCCGAGTCAGCCTGCACCGCGTCTGGACCCCAGGCGCGTGGTGTTGTCAGACGTTGGCATTGGGTCCCCATGGGGAGGGAGCCTTAGCTAGGGTTAGGGTTCGGTCCAGGGACGTCGCCAGGGCCGAATCGACTCCAGTCTCGTGATCTCCCTCGAGGGCTGAAGTGAGGGCCCATGCCCGAAGGCGGCTCACTTGCAGGGTTAGGGTTCGAGGCAGGCTCAGGTTGCGGTGGAGGGTCCCTGTTCGGGGTACGGTTAGGGTTAGGGTTAGGTCCCAGGAGGCTCCAGGCGCCGAACCCACAGCAGGGCCGTGGTCTCCCCGAAGGGCTGAGTTGAGGGCACAAGGGGGGCTGCCGGTCAGGATCCGTCTTTGGCTGCCAAGGCCACACACGTGATTGGGCCCCTGGTCGAGGAGGCCTCCGGAATCCTCTCGGCAGCTGCAGCCGGGCCTGGGATTCGGCATGGTGAGCTTCCAGGTTCCATGCCGAGTCAGCCTGCACCTCTTCCGGACGCCAGGCGCCTGGTGTTGTCCGATGTTGGCATTGGGTCCTCTTGGGGAGAGAGCCTTAGCTAGGGTTAGGGTTCGGGCCAGGGACGTCGCCAGGGCCGAAGCGACTCCGGTCTCGTGATCTCCCTCGAGGGCTGAAGTGAGGGCCCATGCAGCAAGGCGGCTCAAGTGCAGGCTTAGGGTTCGAGGCCGGCTTAGGTTTCGGTGGAGGGTCCCAGTTCGGTGTCGGGTTAGGGTTAGGGTTAGGTCCCAGGAGGCTCCAGGCGCCGAACCCACCGCAGGGCAGTGGTCTCCCCGAAGGGCTGCGTTGAGGACACAAGGTACGGTGCCGGTCAGGATCCGGCTTTGGCTGCCAAGGCCACAGACGTCCATCGGCCCCTGTTGGAGGAGGCCTCCGGAATCCTCTCGCTCAGCTGCAGACAGGCGGGGAAACCACATGGTGAGCTTCCAGGTTCCATGCCGAGTCAGCCTGCACCGCGTCTGGACCCCAGGCGCGTGGTGTTGTCAGACGTTGGCATTGGGTCCCCATGGGGAGGGAGCCTTAGCTAGGGTTAGGGTTCCGTCCAGGGAAGTCGCCAGGGCCGAATCGACTCCAGTCTCGTGATCTCCCTCGAGGGCTGAAGTGAGGGCCCATGCCCGAAGGCGGCTCACTTGCAGGGTTAGGGTTCGAGGCAGGCTCAGGTTGCGGTGGAGGGTCCCTGTTCGGGGTACGGTTAGGGTTAGGGTTAGGTCCCAGGAGGCTCCAGGCGCCGAACCCACAGCAGGGCCGTGGTCTCCCCGAAGGGCTGAGTTGAGGGCACAAGGGGGGCTGCCGGTCAGGATCCGTCTTTGGCTGCCAAGGCCACACACGTGATTGGGCCCCTGGTCGAGGAGGCCTCCGGAATCCTCTCGGCAGCTGCAGCCGGGCCTGGGATTCGGCATGGTGAGCTTCCAGGTTCCATGCCGAGTCAGCCTGCACCTCTTCCGGACGCCAGGCGCCTGGTGTTGTCCGACGTTGGCATTGGGTCCTCTTGGGGAGAGAGCCTTAGCTAGGGTTAGGGTTCGGTCCAGGGACGTCGCCAGGGCCGAAGCGACTGCGGTCTCGTGATCTCCCTCGAGGGCTGAAGTGAGGGCCCATGCAGCAAGGCGGCTCAAGTGCAGGCTTAGGGTTCGAGGCCGGCTTAGGTTTCGGTGGAGGGTCCCAGTTCGGTGTCGGGTTAGGGTTAGGGTTAGGTCCCAGGAGGCTCCAGGCGCCGAACCCACCGCAGGGCAGTGGTCTCCCCGAAGGGCTGAGTTGAGGACACAAGGCACGGTGCCGGTCAGGATCCGGCTTTGGCTGCCAAGGCCACAGACGTCCATCGGCCCCTGTTGGAGGAGGCCTCCGGAATCCTCTCGCTCAGCTGCAGACAGGCGGGGAAACCACATGGTGAGCTTCCAGGTTCCATGCCGAGTCAGCCTGCACCGCGTCTGGACCCCAGGCGCGTGGTGTTGTCAGACGTTGGCATTGGGTCCCCATGGGGAGGGAGCCTTAGCTAGGGTTAGGGTTCCGTCCAGGGACGTCGCCAGGGCCGAATCGACTCCAGTCTCGTGATCTCCCTCGAGGGCTGAAGTGAGGGCCCATGCCCGAAGGCGGCTCACTTGCAGGGTTAGGGTTCGAGGCAGGCTCAGGTTGCGGTGGAGGGTCCCTGTTCGGGGTACGGTTAGGGTTAGGGTTAGGTCCCAGGAGGCTCCAGGCGCCGAACCCACAGCAGGGCCGTGGTCTCCCCGAAGGGCTGAGTTGAGGGCACAAGGGGGGCTGCCGGTCAGGATCCGTCTTTGGCTGCCAAGGCCACACACGTGATTGGGCCCCTGGTCGAGGAGGCCTCCGGAATCCTGTCGGCAGCTGCAGCCGGGCCTGGGATTCGGCATGGTGAGCTTCCAGGTTCCATGCCGAGTCAGCCTGCACCTCTTCCGGACGCCAGGCGCGTGGTGTTGTCCGACGTTGGCATTGGGTCCTCTTGGGGAGAGAGCCTTAGCTAGGGTTAGGGTTCGGTCCAGGGACGTCGCCAGGGCCGAAGCGACTGCGGTCTCGTGATCTCCCTCGAGGGCTGAAGTGAGGGCCCATGCAGCAAGGCGGCTCAAGTGCAGGCTTAGGGTTCGAGGCCGGCTTAGGTTTCGGTGGAGGGTCCCAGTTCGGTGTCGGGTTAGGGTTAGGGTTAGGTCCCAGGAGGCTCCAGGCGCCGAACCCACCGCAGGGCAGTGGTCTCCCCGAAGGGCTGAGTTGAGGACACAAGGCACGGTGCCGGTCAGGATCCGGCTTTGGCTGCCAAGGCCACAGACGTCCATCGGCCCCTGTTGGAGGAGGCCTCCGGAATCCTCTCGCTCAGCTGCAGACAGGCGGGGAAACCACATGGAGAGCTTCCAGGTTCCATGCCGAGTCAGCCTGCACCGCGCCTGGACCCCAGGCGCGTGGTGTTGTCAGACGTTGGCATTGGGTCCCCATGGGGAGGGAGCCTTAGCTAGGGTTAGGGTTCCGTCCAGGGACGTCGCCAGGGCCGAATCGACTCCAGTCTCGTGATCTCCCTCGAGGGCTGAAGTGAGGGCCCATGCCCGAAGGCGGCTCACTTGCAGGGTTAGGGTTCGAGGCAGGCTCAGGTTGCGGTGGAGGGTCCCTGTTCGGGGTACGGTTAGGGTTAGGGTTAGGTCCCAGGAGGCTCCAGGCGCCGAACCCACAGCAGGGCCGTGGTCTCCCCGAAGGGCTGAGTTGAGGGCACAAGGGGGGCTGCCGGTCAGGATCCGTCTTTGGCTGCCAAGGCCACACACGTGATTGGGCCCCTGGTCGAGGAGGCCTCCGGAATCCTCTCGGCAGCTGCAGCCGGGCCTGGGATTCGGCATGGTGAGCTTCCAGGTTCCATGCCGAGTCAGCCTGCACCTCTTCCGGACGCCAGGCGCCTGGTGTTGTCCGACGTTGGCATTGGGTCCTCTTGGGGAGAGAGCCTTAGCTAGGGTTAGGGTTCGGTCCAGGGACGTCGCCAGGGCCGAAGCGACTGCGGTCTCGTGATCTCCCTCGAGGGCTGAAGTGAGGGCCCATGCAGCAAGGCGGCTCAAGTGCAGGCTTAGGGTTCGAGGCCGGCTTAGGTTTCGGTGGAGGGTCCCAGTTCGGTGTCGGGTTAGGGTTAGGGTTAGGTCCCAGGAGGCTCCAGGCGCCGAACCCACCGCAGGGCAGTGGTCTCCCCGAAGGGCTGAGTTGAGGACACAAGGCACGGTGCCGGTCAGGATCCGGCTTTGGCTGCCAAGGCCACAGACGTCCATCGGCCCCTGTTGGAGGAGGCCTCCGGAATCCTCTCGCTCAGCTGCAGACAGGCGGGGAAACCACATGGTGAGCTTCCAGGTTCCATGCCGAGTCAGCCTGCACCGCGTCTGGACCCCAGGCGCGTGGTGTTGTCAGACGTTGGCATTGGGTCCCCATGGGGAGGGAGCCTTAGCTAGGGTTAGGGTTCCGTCCAGGGACGTCGCCAGGGCCGAATCGACTCCAGTCTCGTGATCTCCCTCGAGGGCTGAAGTGAGGGCCCATGCCCGAAGGCGGCTCACTTGCAGGGTTAGGGTTCGAGGCAGGCTCAGGTTGCGGTGGGGGGTCCCTGTTCGGGGTACGGTTAGGGTTAGGGTTAGGTCCCAGGAGGCTCCAGGCGCCGAACCCACAGCAGGGCCGTGGTCTCCCCGAAGGGCTGAGTTGAGGGCACAAGGGGGGCTGCCGGTCAGGATCCGTCTTTGGCTGCCAAGGCCACACACGTGATTGGGCCCCTGGTCGAGGAGGCCTCCGGAATCCTCTCGGCAGCTGCAGCCGGGCCTGGGATTCGGCATGGTGAGCTTCCAGGTTCCATGCCGAGTCAGCCTGCACCTCTTCCGGACGCCAGGCGCCTGGTGTTGTCCGACGTTGGCATTGGGTCCTCTTGGGGAGAGAGCCTTAGCTAGGGTTAGGGTTCGGTCCAGGGACGTCGCCAGGGCCGAAGCGACTGCGGTCTCGTGATCTCCCTCGAGGGCTGAAGTGAGGGCCCATGCAGCAAGGCGGCTCAAGTGCAGGCTTAGGGTTCGAGGCCGGCTTAGGTTTCGGTGGAGGGTCCCAGTTCGGTGTCGGGTTAGGGTTAGGGTTAGGTCCCAGGAGGCTCCAGGCGCCGAACCCACCGCAGGGCAGTGGTCTCCCCGAAGGGCTGCGTTGAGGACACAAGGCACGGTGCCGGTCAGGATCCGGCTTTGGCTGCCAAGGCCACAGACGTCCATCGGCCCCTGTTGGAGGAGGCCTCCGGAATCCTCTCGCTCAGCTGCAGACAGGCGGGGAAACCACATGGTGAGCTTCCAGGTTCCATGCCGAGTCAGCCTGCACCGCGTCTGGACCCCAGGCGCGTGGTGTTGTCAGACGTTGGCATTGGGTCCCCATGGGGAGGGAGCCTTAGCTAGGGTTAGGGTTCCGTCCAGGGACGTCGCCAGGGCCGAATCGACTCCAGTCTCGTGATCTCCCTCGAGGGCTGAAGTGAGGGCCCATGCCCGAAGGCGGCTCACTTGCAGGGTTAGGGTTCGAGGCAGGCTCAGGTTGCGGTGGAGGGTCCCTGTTCGGGGTACGGTTAGGGTTAGGGTTAGGTCCCAGGAGGCTCCAGGCGCCGAACCCACAGCAGGGCCGTGGTCTCCCCGAAGGGCTGAGTTGAGGGCACAAGGGGGGCTGCCGGTCAGGATCCGTCTTTGGCTGCCAAGGCCACACACGTGATTGGGCCCCTGGTCGAGGAGGCCTCCGGAATCCTGTCGGCAGCTGCAGCCGGGCCTGGGATTCGGCATGGTGAGCTTCCAGGTTCCATGCCGAGTCAGCCTGCACCTCTTCCGGACGCCAGGCGCGTGGTGTTGTCCGACGTTGGCATTGGGTCCTCTTGGGGAGAGAGCCTTAGCTAGGGTTAGGGTTCGGTCCAGGGACGTCGCCAGGGCCGAAGCGACTGCGGTCTCGTGATCTCCCTCGAGGGCTGAAGTGAGGGCCCATGCAGCAAGGCGGCTCAAGTGCAGGCTTAGGGTTCGAGGCCGGCTTAGGTTTCGGTGGAGGGTCCCAGTTCGGTGTCGGGTTAGGGTTAGGGTTAGGTCCCAGGAGGCTCCAGGCGCCGAACCCACCGCAGGGCAGTGGTCTCCCCGAAGGGCTGAGTTGAGGACACAAGGCACGGTGCCGGTCAGGATCCGGCTTTGGCTGCCAAGGCCACAGACGTCCATCGGCCCCTGTTGGAGGAGGCCTCCGGAATCCTCTCGCTCAGCTGCAGACAGGCGGGGAAACCACATGGAGAGCTTCCAGGTTCCATGCCGAGTCAGCCTGCACCGCGCCTGGACCCCAGGCGCGTGGTGTTGTCAGACGTTGGCATTGGGTCCCCATGGGGAGGGAGCCTTAGCTAGGGTTAGGGTTCCGTCCAGGGACGTCGCCAGGGCCGAATCGACTCCAGTCTCGTGATCTCCCTCGAGGGCTGAAGTGAGGGCCCATGCCCGAAGGCGGCTCACTTGCAGGGTTAGGGTTCGAGGCAGGCTCAGGTTGCGGTGGAGGGTCCCTGTTCGGGGTACGGTTAGGGTTAGGGTTAGGTCCCAGGAGGCTCCAGGCGCCGAACCCACAGCAGGGCCGTGGTCTCCCCGAAGGGCTGAGTTGAGGGCACAAGGGGGGCTGCCGGTCAGGATCCGTCTTTGGCTGCCAAGGCCACACACGTGATTGGGCCCCTGGTCGAGGAGGCCTCCGGAATCCTCTCGGCAGCTGCAGCCGGGCCTGGGATTCGGCATGGTGAGCTTCCAGGTTCCATGCCGAGTCAGCCTGCACCTCTTCCGGACGCCAGGCGCCTGGTGTTGTCCGACGTTGGCATTGGGTCCTCTTGGGGAGAGAGCCTTAGCTAGGGTTAGGGTTCGGTCCAGGGACGTCGCCAGGGCCGAAGCGACTGCGGTCTCGTGATCTCCCTCGAGGGCTGAAGTGAGGGCCCATGCAGCAAGGCGGCTCAAGTGCAGGCTTAGGGTTCGAGGCCGGCTTAGGTTTCGGTGGAGGGTCCCAGTTCGGTGTCGGGTTAGGGTTAGGGTTAGGTCCCAGGAGGCTCCAGGCGCCGAACCCACCGCAGGGCAGTGGTCTCCCCGAAGGGCTGAGTTGAGGACACAAGGCACCGTGCCGGTCAGGATCCGGCTTTGGCTGCCAAGGCCACAGACGTCCATCGGCCCCTGTTGGAGGAGGCCTCCGGAATCCTCTCGCTCAGCTGCAGACAGGCGGGGAAACCACATGGTGAGCTTCCAGGTTCCATGCCGAGTCAGCCTGCACCGCGTCTGGACCCCAGGCGCGTGGTGTTGTCAGACGTTGGCATTGGGTCCCATGGGGAGGGAGCCTCAGCTAGGGTTAGGGTTCCGTCCAGGGACGTCGCCAGGGCCGGAGCGACTCCAGTCTCGTGATCTCCCTCGAGGGCTGAAGTGAGGGCCCATGCCCGAAGGCGGCTCACTTGCAGGGTTAGGGTTCGAGGCAGGCTCAGGTTGCGGTGGAGGGTCCCTGTTCGGGGTACGGTTAGGGTTAGGGTTAGGTCCCAGGAGGCTCCAGGCGCCGAACCCACAGCAGGGCCGTGGTCTCCCCGAAGGGCTGAGTTGAGGGCACAAGGGGGGCTGCCGGTCAGGATCCGTCTTTGGCTGCCAAGGCCACACACGTGATTGGGCCCCTGGTCGAGGAGGCCTCCGGAATCCTCTCGGCAGCTGCAGCCGGGCCTGGGATTCGGCATGGTGAGCTTCCAGGTTCCATGCCGAGTCAGCCTGAACCTCTTCCGGACGCCAGGCGCCTGGTGTTGTCCGAAGTTGGCATTGGGTCCTCTTGGGGAGGGAGCCTTAGCTAGGGTTAGGGTTCGGTCCAGGGACGTCGCCAGGGCCGAAGCGACTGCGGTCTCGTGATCTCCCTCGAGGGCTGAAGTGAGGGCCCATGCAACAAGGCGGCTCAATTGCAGGCTTAGGGTTCGAGGCCGGCTTAGGTTTCGGTGGAGGGTCCCAGTTCGGTGTCGGGTTAGGGTTAGGGTTAGGTCCCAGGAGGCTCCAGGCGCCGAACCCACCGCAGGGCAGTGGTCTCCCCGAAGGGCTGAGTTGAGGACACAAGGCACGGTGCCGGTCAGGATCCGGCTTTGGCTGCCAAGGCCACAGACGTCCATCGGCCCCTGTTGGAGGAGGCCTCCGGAATCCTCTCGCTCAGCTGCAGACAGGCGGGGAAACCACATGGTGAGCTTCCAGGTTCCATGCCGAGTCAGCCTGCACCGCGTCTGGACCCCAGGCGCGTGGTGTTGTCAGACGTTGGCATTGGGTCCCCATGGGGAGGGAGCCTTAGCTAGGGTTAGGGTTCCGTCCACGGACGTCGCCAGGGCCGAATCGACTCCAGTCTCGTGATCTCCCTCGAGGGCTGAAGTGAGGGCCCATGCCCGAAGGCGGCTCACTTGCAGGGTTAGGGTTCGAGGCAGGCTCAGGTTGCGGTGGAGGGTCCCTGTTCGGGGTACGGTTAGGGTTAGGGTTAGGTCCCAGGAGGCTCCAGGCGCCGAACCCACAGCAGGGCCGTGGTCTCCCCGAAGGGCTGAGTTGAGGGCACAAGGGGGGCTGCCGGTCAGGATCCGTCTTTGGCTGCCAAGGCCACACACGTGATTGGGCCCCTGGTCGAGGAGGCCTCCGGAATCCTCTCGGCAGCTGCAGCCGGGCCTGGGATTCGGCATGGTGAGCTTCCAGGTTCCATGCCGAGTCAGCCTGCACCTCTTCCGGACGCCAGGCGCCTGGTGTTGTCCGACGTTGCCATTGGGTCCTCTTGGGGAGAGAGCCTTAGCTAGGGTTAGGGTTCGGTCCAGGGACGTCGCCAGGGCCGAAGCGACTCCGGTCTCGTGATCTCCCTCGAGGGCTGAAGTGAGGGCCCATGCAGCAAGGCGGCTCAAGTGCAGGCTTAGGGTTCGAGGCCGGCTTAGGTTTCGGTGGAGGGTCCCAGTTCGGTGTCGGGTTAGGGTTAGGGTTAGGTCCCGGAGGCTCCAGGCGCCGAACCCACCGCAGGGCACTGGTCTCCCCGAAGGGCTGAGTTGAGGACACAAGGCACGGTGCCGGTCAGGATCCGGCTTTGGCTGCCAAGGCCACAGACGTCCATCGGCCCCTGTTGGAGGAGGCCTCCGGAATCCTCTCGCTCAGCTGCAGACAGGCGGGGAAACCACATGGTGAGCTTCCAGGTTCCATGCCGAGTCAGCCTGCACCGCGTCTGGACCCCAGGCGCGTGGTGTTGTCAGACGTTGGCATTGGGTCCCCATGGGGAGGGAGCCTTAGCTAGGGTTAGGGTTCCGTCCAGGGACGTCGCCAGGGCCGAATCGACTCCAGTCTCGTGATCTCCCTCGAGGGCTGAAGTGAGGGCCCATGCCCGAAGGCGGCTCACTTGCAGGGTTAGGGTTCGAGGCAGGCTCAGGTTGCGGTGGAGGGTCCCTGTTCGGGGTACGGTTAGGGTTAGGGTTAGGTCCCAGGAGGCTCCAGGCGCCGAACCCACAGCAGGGCCGTGGTCTCCCCGAAGGGCTGAGTTGAGGGCACAAGGGGGGCTGCCGGTCAGGATCCGTCTTTGGCTGCCAAGGCCACACACGTGATTGGGCCCCTGGTCGAGGAGGCCTCCGGAATCCTCTCGGCAGCTGCAGCCGGGCCTGGGATTCGGCATGGTGAGCTTCCAGGTTCCATGCCGAGTCAGCCTGCACCTCTTCCGGACGCCAGGCGCCTGGTGTTGTCCGACGTTGCCATTGGGTCCTCTTGGGGAGAGAGCCTTAGCTAGGGTTAGGGTTCGGTCCAGGGACGTCGCCAGGGCCGAAGCGACTCCGGTCTCGTGATCTCCCTCGAGGGCTGAAGTGAGGGCCCATGCAGCAAGGCGGCTCAAGTGCAGGCTTAGGGTTCGAGGCCGGCTTAGGTTTCGGTGGAGGGTCCCAGTTCGGTGTCGGGTTAGGGTTAGGGTTAGGTCCCAGGAGGCTCCAGGCGCCGAACCCACCGCAGGGCAGTGGTCTCCCCGAAGGGCTGAGTTGAGGACACAAGGCACGGTGCCGGTCAGGATCCGGCTTTGGCTGCCAAGGCCACAGACGTCCATCGGCCCCTGTTGGAGGAGGCCTCCGGAATCCTCTCGCTCAGCTGCAGACAGGCGGGGAAACCACATGGTGAGCTTCCAGGTTCCATGCCGAGTCAGCCTGCACCGCGTCTGGACCCCAGGCGCGTGGTGTTGTCAGACGTTGGCATTGGGTCCCCATGGGGAGGGAGCCTTAGCTAGGGTTAGGGTTCCGTCCAGGGACGTCGCCAGGGCCGAATCGACTCCAGTCTCGTGATCTCCCTCGAGGGCTGAAGTGAGGGCCCATGCCCGAAGGCGGCTCACTTGCAGGGTTAGGGTTCGAGGCAGGCTCAGGTTGCGGTGGAGGGTCCCTGTTCGGGGTACGGTTAGGGTTAGGGTTAGGTCCCAGGAGGCTCCAGGCGCCGAACCCACAGCAGGGCCGTGGTCTCCCCGAAGGGCTGAGTTGAGGGCACAAGGGGGGCTGCCGGTCAGGATCCGTCTTTGGCTGCCAAGGCCACACACGTGATTGGGCCCCTGGTCGAGGAGGCCTCCGGAATCCTCTCGGCAGCTGCAGCCGGGCCTGGGATTCGGCATGGTGAGCTTCCAGGTTCCATGCCGAGTCAGCCTGCACCTCTTCCGGACGCCAGGCGCCTGGTGTTGTCCGACGTTGGCATTGGGTCCTCTTGGGGAGAGAGCCTTAGCTAGGGTTAGGGTTCGGTCCAGGGACGTCGCCAGGGCCGAAGCGACTGCGGTCTCGTGATCTCCCTCGAGGGCTGAGTGAGGGCCCATGCAGCAAGGCGGCTCAAGTGCAGGCTTAGGGTTCGAGGCCGGCTTAGGTTTCGGTGGAGGGTCCCAGTTCGGTGTCGGGTTAGGGTTAGGGTTAGGTCCCAGGAGGCTCCAGGCGCCGAACCCACCGCAGGGCAGTGGTCTCCCCGAAGGGCTGAGTTGAGGACACAAGGCACGGTGCCGGTCAGGATCCGGCTTTGGCTGCCAAGGCCACAGACGTCCATCGGCCCCTGTTGGAGGAGGCCTCCGGAATCCTCTCGCTCAGCTGCAGACAGGCGGGGAAACCACATGGTGAGCTTCCAGGTTCCATGCCGAGTCAGCCTGCACCGCGTCTGGACCCCAGGCGCGTGGTGTTGTCAGACGTTGGCATTGGGTCCCCATGGGGAGGGAGCCTTAGCTAGGGTTAGGGTTCCGTCCAGGGACGTCGCCAGGGCCGAATCGACTCCAGTCTCGTGATCTCCCTCGAGGGCTGAAGTGAGGGCCCATGCCCGAAGGCGGCTCACTTGCAGGGTTAGGGTTCGAGGCAGGCTCAGGTTGCGGTGGAGGGTCCCTGTTCGGGGTACGGTTAGGGTTAGGGTTAGGTCCCAGGAGGCTCCAGGCGCCGAACCCACAGCAGGGCCGTGGTCTCCCCGAAGGGCTGAGTTGAGGGCACAAGGGGGGCTGCCGGTCAGGATCCGTCTTTGGCTGCCAAGGCCACACACGTGATAGGGCCCCTGGTCGAGGAGGCCTCCGGAATCCTCTCGGCAGCTGCAGCCGGGCCTGGGATTCGGCATGGTGAGCTTCCAGGTTCCATGCCGAGTCAGCCTGCACCTCTTCCGGACGCCAGGCGCCTGGTGTTGTCCGACGTTGGCATTGGGTCCTCTTGGGGAGAGAGCCTTAGCTAGGGTTAGGGTTCGGGCCAGGGACGTCGCCAGGGCCGAAGCGACTCCGGTCTCGTGATCTCCCTCGAGGGCTGAAGTGAGGGCCCATGCAGCAAGGCGGCTCAAGTGCAGGCTTAGGGTTCGAGGCCGGCTTAGGTTTCGGTGGAGGGTCCCAGTTCGGTGTCGGGTTAGGGTTAGGGTTAGGTCCCAGGAGGCTCCAGGCGCCGAACCCACCGCAGGGCAGTGGTCTCCCCGAAGGGCTGAGTTGAGGACACAAGGCACGGTGCCGGTCAGGATCCGGCTTTGGCTGCCAAGGCCACAGACGTCCATCGGCCCCTGTTGGAGGAGGCCTCCGGAATCCTCTCGCTCAGCTGCAGACAGGCGGGGAAACCACATGGTGAGCTTCTAGGTTCCATGCCGAGTCAGCCTGCACCGCGTCTGGACCCCAGGCGCGTGGTGTTGTCAGACGTTGGCATTGGGTCCCCATGGGGAGGGAGCCTTAGCTAGGGTTAGGGTTCCGTCCAGGGACGTCGCCAGGGCCGAATCGACTCCAGTCTCGTGATCTCCCTCGAGGGCTGAAGTGAGGGCCCATGCCCGAAGGCGGCTCACTTGCAGGGTTAGGGTTCGAGGCAGGCTCAGGTTGCGGTGGAGGGTCCCTGTTCGGGGTACGGTTAGGGTTAGGGTTAGGTCCCAGGAGGCTCCAGGCGCCGAACCCACAGCAGGGCCGTGGTCTCCCCGAAGGGCTGAGTTGAGGGCACAAGGGGGGCTGCCGGTCAGGATCCGTCTTTGGCTGCCAAGGCCACACACGTGATTGGGCCCCTGGTCGAGGAGGCCTATGGAATCCTCTCGGCAGCTGCAGCCGGGCCTGGGATTCGGCATGGTGAGCTTCCAGGTTCCATGCCGAGTCAGCCTGCACCTCTTCCGGACGCCAGGCGCCTGGTGTTGTCCGACGTTGGCATTGGGTCCTCTTGGGGAGAGAGCCTTAGCTAGGGTTAGGGTTCGGTCCAGGGACGTCGCCAGGGCCGAAGCGACTGCGGAATCGTGATCTCCCTCGAGGGCTGAAGTGAGGGCCCATGCAGCAAGGCGGCTCAAGTGCAGGCTTAGGGTTCGAGGCCGGCTTAGGTTTTCGGTGGAGGGTCCCAGTTCGGTGTCGAGTTAGGGTTAGGGTTAGGTCCCAGGAGGCTCCAGGCGCCGAACCCACCGCAGGGCAGTGGTCTCCCCGAAGGGCTGAGTTGAGGACACAAGGCACGGTGCCGGTCAGGATCCGGCTTTGGCTGCCAAGGCCACAGACGTCCATCGGCCCCTGTTGGAGGAGGCCTCCGGAATCCTCTCGCTCAGCTGCAGACAGGCGGGGAAACCACATGGTGAGCTTCCAGGTTCCATGCCGAGTCAGCCTGCACCGCGTCTGGACCCCAGGCGCGTGGTGTTGTCAGACGTTGGCATTGGGTCCCCATGGGGAGGGAGCCTTAGCTAGGGTTAGGGTTCCGTCCAGGGACGTCGCCAGGGCCGAATCGACTCCAGTCTCGTGATCTCCCTCGAGGGCTGAAGTGAGGGCCCATGCCCGAAGGCGGCTCACTTGCAGGGTTAGGGTTCGAGGCAGGCTCAGGTTGCGGTGGAGGGTCCCTGTTCGGGGTACGGTTAGGGTTAGGGTTAGGTCCCAGGAGGCTCCAGGCGCCGAACCCACAGCAGGGCCGTGGTGTCCCCGAAGGGCTGAGTTGAGGGCACAAGGGGGGCTGCCGGTCAGGATCCGTCTTTGGCTGCCAAGGCCACACACGTGATTGGGCCCCTGGTCGAGGAGGCCTCCGGAATCCTCTCGGCAGCTGCAGCCGGGCCTGGGATTCGGCATGGTGAGCTTCCAGGTTCCATGCCGAGTCAGCCTGCACCTCTTCCGGACGCCAGGCGCCTGGTGTTGTCCGACGTTGGCATTGGGTCCTCTTGGGGAGAGAGCCTTAGCTAGGGTTAGGGTTCGGTCCAGGGACGTCGCCAGGGCCGAAGCGACTGCGGTCTCGTGATCTCCCTCGAGGGCTGAGTGAGGGCCCATGCAGCAAGGCGGCTCAAGTGCAGGCTTAGGGTTCGAGGCCGGCTTAGGTTTCGGTGGAGGGTCCCAGTTCGGTGTCGGGTTAGGGTTAGGGTTAGGTCCCAGGAGGCTCCAGGCGCCGAACCCACCGCAGGGCAGTGGTCTCCCCGAAGGGCTGAGTTGAGGACACAAGGCACGGTGCCGGTCAGGATCCGGCTTTGGCTGCCAAGGCCACAGACGTCCATCGGCCCCTGTTGGAGGAGGCCTCCGGAATCCTCTCGCTCAGCTGCAGACAGGCGGGGAAACCACATGGTGAGCTTCCAGGTTCCATGCCGAGTCAGCCTGCACCGCGTCTGGACCCCAGGCGCGTGGTGTTGTCAGACGTTGGCATTGGGTCCCCATGGGGAGGGAGCCTTAGCTAGGGTTAGGGTTCCGTCCAGGGACGTCGCCAGGGCCGAATCGACTCCAGTCTCGTGATCTCCCTCGAGGGCTGAAGTGAGGGCCCATGCCCGAAGGCGGCTCACTTGCAGGGTTAGGGTTCGAGGCAGGCTCAGGTTGCGGTGGAGGGTCCCTGTTCGGGGTACGGTTAGGGTTAGGGTTAGGTCCCAGGAGGCTCCAGGCGCCGAACCCACAGCAGGGCCGTGGTCTCCCCGAAGGGCTGAGTTGAGGGCACAAGGGGGGCTGCCGGTCAGGATCCGTCTTTGGCTGCCAAGGCCACACACGTGATTGGGCCCCTGGTCGAGGAGGCCTCCGGAATCCTCTCGGCAGCTGCAGCCGGGCCTGGGATTCGGCATGGTGAGCTTCCAGGTTCCATGCCGAGTCAGCCTGCACCTCTTCCGGACGCCAGGCGCCTGGTGTTGTCCGACGTTGGCATTGGGTCCTCTTGGGGAGAGAGCCTTAGCTAGGGTTAGGGTTCGGGCCAGGGACGTCGCCAGGGCCGAAGCGACTCCGGTCTCGTGATCTCCCTCGAGGGCTGAAGTGAGGGCCCATGCAGCAAGGCGGCTCAAGTGCAGGCTTAGGGTTCGAGGCCGGCTTAGGTTTCGGTGGAGGGTCCCAGTTCGGTGTCGGGTTAGGGTTAGGGTTAGGTCCCAGGAGGCTCCAGGCGCCGAACCCACCGCAGGGCAGTGGTCTCCCCGAAGGGCTGAGTTGAGGACACAAGGCACGGTGCCGGTCAGGATCCGGCTTTGGCTGCCAAGGCCACAGACGTCCATCGGCCCCTGTTGGAGGAGGCCTCCGGAATCCTCTCGCTCAGCTGCAGACAGGCGGGGAAACCACATGGTGAGCTTCTAGGTTCCATGCCGAGTCAGCCTGCACCGCGTCTGGACCCCAGGCGCGTGGTGTTGTCAGACGTTGGCATTGGGTCCCCATGGGGAGGGAGCCTTAGCTAGGGTTAGGGTTCCGTCCAGGGACGTCGCCAGGGCCGAATCGACTCCAGTCTCGTGATCTCCCTCGAGGGCTGAAGTGAGGGCCCATGCCCGAAGGCGGCTCACTTGCAGGGTTAGGGTTCGAGGCAGGCTCAGGTTGCGGTGGAGGGTCCCTGTTCGGGGTACGGTTAGGGTTAGGGTTAGGTCCCAGGAGGCTCCAGGCGCCGAACCCACAGCAGGGCCGTGGTCTCCCCGAAGGGCTGAGTTGAGGGCACAAGGGGGGCTGCCGGTCAGGATCCGTCTTTGGCTGCCAAGGCCACACACGTGATTGGGCCCCTGGTCGAGGAGGCCTATGGAATCCTCTCGGCAGCTGCAGCCGGGCCTGGGATTCGGCATGGTGAGCTTCCAGGTTCCATGCCGAGTCAGCCTGCACCTCTTCCGGACGCCAGGCGCCTGGTGTTGTCCGACGTTGGCATTGGGTCCTCTTGGGGAGAGAGCCTTAGCTAGGGTTAGGGTTCGGTCCAGGGACGTCGCCAGGGCCGAAGCGACTGCGGAATCGTGATCTCCCTCGAGGGCTGAAGTGAGGGCCCATGCAGCAAGGCGGCTCAAGTGCAGGCTTAGGGTTCGAGGCCGGCTTAGGTTTTCGGTGGAGGGTCCCAGTTCGGTGTCGAGTTAGGGTTAGGGTTAGGTCCCAGGAGGCTCCAGGCGCCGAACCCACCGCAGGGCAGTGGTCTCCCCGAAGGGCTGAGTTGAGGACACAAGGCACGGTGCCGGTCAGGATCCGGCTTTGGCTGCCAAGGCCACAGACGTCCATCGGCCCCTGTTGGAGGAGGCCTCCGGAATCCTCTCGCTCAGCTGCAGACAGGCGGGGAAACCACATGGTGAGCTTCCAGGTTCCATGCCGAGTCAGCCTGCACCGCGTCTGGACCCCAGGCGCGTGGTGTTGTCAGACGTTGGCATTGGGTCCCCATGGGGAGGGAGCCTTAGCTAGGGTTAGGGTTCCGTCCAGGGACGTCGCCAGGGCCGAATCGACTCCAGTCTCGTGATCTCCCTCGAGGGCTGAAGTGAGGGCCCATGCCCGAAGGCGGCTCACTTGCAGGGTTAGGGTTCGAGGCAGGCTCAGGTTGCGGTGGAGGGTCCCTGTTCGGGGTACGGTTAGGGTTAGGGTTAGGTCCCAGGAGGCTCCAGGCGCCGAACCCACAGCAGGGCCGTGGTGTCCCCGAAGGGCTGAGTTGAGGGCACAAGGGGGGCTGCCGGTCAGGATCCGTCTTTGGCTGCCAAGGCCACACACGTGATTGGGCCCCTGGTCGAGGAGGCCTCCGGAATCCTCTCGGCAGCTGCAGCCGGGCCTGGGATTCGGCATGGTGAGCTTCCAGGTTCCATGCCGAGTCAGCCTGCACCTCTTCCGGACGCCCGGCGCCTGGTGTTGTCCGACGTTGGCATTGGGTCCTCTTGGGGAGAGAGCCTTAGCTAGGGTTAGGGTTCGGTCCAGGGACGTCGCCAGGGCCGAAGCGACTGCGGTCTCGTGATCTCCCTCGAGGGCTGAAGTGAGGGCCCATGCAGCAAGGCGGCTCAAGTGCAGGCTTAGGGCTCGAGGCCGGCTTAGGTTTCGGTGGAGGGTCCCAGTTCGGTGTCGGGTTAGGGTTAGGGTTAGGTCCCAGGAGGCTCCAGGCGCCGAACCCACCGCAGGGCAGTGGTCTCCCCGAAGGGCTGAGTTGAGGACACAAGGCACGGTGCCGGTCAGGATCCGGCTTTGGCTGCCAAGGCCACAGACGTCCATCGGCCCCTGTTGGAGGAGGCCTCCGGAATCCTCTCGCTCAGCTGCAGACAGGCGGGGAAACCACATGGTGAGCTTCCAGGTTCCATGCCGAGTCAGCCTGCACCGCGTCTGGACCCCAGGCGCGTGGTGTTGTCAGACGTTGGCATTGGGTCCCCATGGGGAGGGAGCCTTAGCTAGGGTTAGGGTTCCGTCCAGGGACGTCGCCAGGGCCGAATCGACTCCAGTCTCGTGATCTCCCTCGAGGGCTGAAGTGAGGGCCCATGCCCGAAGGCGGCTCACTTGCAGGGTTAGGGTTCGAGGCAGGCTCAGGTTGCGGTGGAGGGTCCCTGTTCGGGGTACGGTTAGGGTTAGGGTTAGGTCCCAGGAGGCTCCAGGCGCCGAACCCACAGCAGGGCCGTGGTCTCCCCGAAGGGCTGAGTTGAGGGCACAAGGGGGGCTGCCGGTCAGGATCCGTCTTTGGCTGCCAAGGCCACACACGTGATTGGGCCCCTGGTCGAGGAGGCCTCCGGAATCCTCTCGGCAGCTGCAGCCGGGCCTGGGATTCGGCATGGTGAGCTTCCAGGTTCCATGCCGAGTCAGCCTGCACCTCTTCCGGACGCCAGGCGCCTGGTGTTGTCCGACGTTGGCATTGGGTCCTCTTGGGGACAGAGCCTTAGCTAGGGTTAGGGTTCGGTCCAGGGACGTCGCCAGGGCCGAAGCGACTCCGGTCTCGTGATCTCCCTCGAGGGCTGAAGTGAGGGCCCATGCAGCAAGGCGGCTCAAGTGCAGGCTTAGGGTTCGAGGCCGGCTTAGGTTTCGGTGGAGGGTCCCAGTTCGGTGTCGGGTTAGGGTTAGGGTTAGGTCCCAGGAGGCTCCAGGCGCCGAACCCACCGCAGGGCAGTGGTCTCCCCGAAGGGCTGAGTTGAGGACACAAGGCACGGTGCCGGTCAGGATCCGGCTTTGGCTGCCAAGGCCACAGACGTCCATCGGCCCCTGTTGGAGGAGGCCTCCGGAATCCTCTCGCTCAGCTGCAGACAGGCGGGGAAACCACATGGTGAGCTTCCAGGTTCCATGCCGAGTCAGCCTGCACCGCGTCTGGACCCCAGGCGCGTGGTGTTGTCAGACGTTGGCATTGGGTCCCCATGGGGAGGGAGCCTTAGCTAGGGTTAGGGTTCCGTCCAGGGACGTCGCCAGGGCCGAATCGACTCCAGTCTCGTGATCTCCCTCGAGGGCTGAAGTGAGGGCCCATGCCCGAAGGCGGCTCACTTGCAGGGTTAGGGTTCGAGGCAGGCTCAGGTTGCGGTGGAGGGTCCCTGTTCGGGGTACGGTTAGGGTTAGGGTTAGGTCCCAGGAGGCTCCAGGCGCCGAACCCACAGCAGGGCCGTGGTCTCCCCGAAGGGCTGAGTTGAGGGCACAAGGGGGGCTGCCGGTCAGGATCCGTCTTTGGCTGCCAAGGCCACACACGTGATTGGGCCCCTGGTCGAGGAGGCCTCCGGAATCCTCTCGGCAGCTGCAGCCGGGCCTGGGATTCGGCATGGTGAGCTTCCAGGTTCCATGCCGAGTCAGCCTGCACCTCTTCCGGACGCCCGGCGCCTGGTGTTGTCCGACGTTGGCATTGGGTCCTCTTGGGGACAGAGCCTTAGCTAGGGTTAGGGTTCGGTCCAGGGACGTCGCCAGGGCCGAAGCGACTCCGGTCTCGTGATCTCCCTCGAGGGCTGAAGTGAGGGCCCATGCAGCAAGGCGGCTCAAGTGCAGGCTTAGGGTTCGAGGCCGGCTTAGGTTTCGGTGGAGGGTCCCAGTTCGGTGTCGGGTTAGGGTTAGGGTTAGGTCCCAGGAGGCTCCAGGCGCCGAACCCACCGCAGGGCAGTGGTCTCCCCGAAGGGCTGAGTTGAGGACACAAGGCACCGTGCCAGTCAGGATCCGGCTTTGGCTGCCAAGGCCACAGACGTCCATCGGCCCCTGTTGGAGGAGGCCTCCGGAATCCTCTCGCTCAGCTGCAGACAGGCGGGGAAACCACATGGTGAGCTTCCAGGTTCCATGCCGAGTCAGCCTGCACCGCGTCTGGACCCCAGGCGCGTGGTGTTGTCAGACGTTGGCATTGGGTCCCCATGGGGAGGGAGCCTTAGCTAGGGTTAGGGTTCGGTCCAGGGACGTCGCCAGGGCCGAATCGACTCCAGTCTCGTGATCTCCCTCGAGGGCTGAAGTGAGGGCCCATGCCCGAAGGCGGCTCACTTGCAGGGTTAGGGTTCGAGGCAGGCTCAGGTTGCGGTGGAGGGTCCCTGTTCGGGGTACGGTTAGGGTTAGGGTTAGGTCCCAGGAGGCTCCAGGCGCCGAACCCACAGCAGGGCCGTGGTCTCCCCGAAGGGCTGAGTTGAGGGCACAAGGGGGGCTGCCGGTCAGGATCCGTCTTTGGCTGCCAAGGCCACACACGTGATTGGGCCCCTGGTCGAGGAGGCCTCCGGAATCCTCTCGGCAGCTGCAGCCGGGCCTGGGATTCGGCATGGTGAGCTTCCAGGTTCCATGCCGAGTCAGCCTGCACCTCTTCCGGACGCCAGGCGCCTGGTGTTGTCCGACGTTGGCATTGGGTCCTCTTGGGGACAGAGCCTTAGCTAGGGTTAGGGTTCGGTCCAGGGACGTCGCCAGGGCCGAAGCGACTGCGGTCTCGTGATCTCCCTCGAGGGCTGAAGTGAGGGCCCATGCAACAAGGCGGCTCAATTGCAGGCTTAGGGTTCGAGGCCGGCTTAGGTTTCGGTGGAGGGTCCCAGTTCGGTGTCGGGTTAGGGTTAGGGTTAGGTCCCAGGAGGCTCCAGGCGCCGAACCCACCGCAGGGCAGTGGTCTCCCCGAAGGGCTGAGTTGAGGACACAAGGCACGGTGCCGGTCAGGATCCGGCTTTGGCTGCCAAGGCCACAGACGTCCATCGGCCCCTGTTGGAGGAGGCCTCCGGAATCCTCTCGCTCAGCTGCAGACAGGCGGGGAAACCACATGGTGAGCTTCCAGGTTCCATGCCGAGTCAGCCTGCACCGCGTCTGGACCCCAGGCGCGTGGTGTTGTCAGACGTTGGCATTGGGTCCCCATGGGGAGGGAGCCTTAGCTAGGGTTAGGGTTCCGTCCAGGGACGTCGCCAGGGCCGAATCGACTCCAGTCTCGTGATCTCCCTCGAGGGCTGAAGTGAGGGCCCATGCCCGAAGGCGGCTCACTTGCAGGGTTAGGGTTCGAGGCAGGCTCAGGTTGCGGTGGAGGGTCCCTGTTCGGGGTACGGTTAGGGTTAGGGTTAGGTCCCAGGAGGCTCCAGGCGCCGAACCCACAGCAGGGCCGTGGTCTCCCCGAAGGGCTGAGTTGAGGGCACAACGGGGGCTGCCGGTCAGGATCCGTCTTTGGCTGCCAAGGCCACACACGTGATTGGGCCCCTGGTCGAGGAGGCCTCCGGAATCCTCTCGGCAGCTGCAGCCGGGCCTGGGATTCGGCATGGTGAGCTTCCAGGTTCCATGCCGAGTCAGCCTGCACCTCTTCCGGACGCCCGGCGCCTGGTGTTGTCCGACGTTGGCATTGGGTCCTCTTGGGGACAGAGCCTTAGCTAGGGTTAGGGTTCGGTCCAGGGACGTCGCCAGGGCCGAAGCGACTCCGGTCTCGTGATCTCCCTCGAGGGCTGAAGTGAGGGCCCATGCAGCAAGGCGGCTCAAGTGCAGGCTTAGGGTTCGAGGCCGGCTTAGGTTTCGGTGGAGGGTCCCAGTTCGGTGTCGGGTTAGGGTTAGGGTTAGGTCCCAGGAGGCTCCAGGCGCCGAACCCACCGCAGGGCAGTGGTCTCCCCGAAGGGCTGAGTTGAGGACACAAGGCACGGTGCCGGTCAGGATCCGGCTTTGGCTGCCAAGGCCACAGACGTCCATCGGCCCCTGTTGGAGGAGGCCTCCGGAATCCTCTCGCTCAGCTGCAGACAGGCGGGGAAACCACATGGTGAGCTTCCAGGTTCCATGCCGAGTCAGCCTGCACCGCGTCTGGACCCCAGGCGCGTGGTGTTGTCAGACGTTGGCATTGGGTCCCCATGGGGAGGGAGCCTTAGCTAGGGTTAGGGTTCCGTCCAGGGACGTCGCCAGGGCCGAATCGACTCCAGTCTCGTGATCTCCCTCGAGGGCTGAAGTGAGGGCCCATGCCCGAAGGCGGCTCACTTGCAGGGTTAGGGTTCGAGGCAGGCTCAGGTTGCGGTGGAGGGTCCCTGTTCGGGGTACGGTTAGGGTTAGGGTTAGGTCCCAGGAGGCTCCAGGCGCCGAACCCACAGCAGGGCCGTGGTCTCCCCGAAGGGCTGAGTTGAGGGCACAAGGGGGGCTGCCGGTCAGGATCCGTCTTTGGCTGCCAAGGCCACACACGTGATTGGGCCCCTGGTCGAGGAGGCCTCCGGAATCCTCTCGGCAGCTGCAGCCGGGCCTGGGATTCGGCATGGTGAGCTTCCAGGTTCCATGCCGAGTCAGCCTGCACCTCTTCCGGACGCCCGGCGCCTGGTGTTGTCCGACGTTGGCATTGGGTCCTCTTGGGGACAGAGCCTTAGCTAGGGTTAGGGTTCGGTCCAGGGACGTCGCCAGGGCCGAAGCGACTCCGGTCTCGTGATCTCCCTCGAGGGCTGAAGTGAGGGCCCATGCAGCAAGGCGGCTCAAGTGCAGGCTTAGGGTTCGAGGCCGGCTTAGGTTTCGGTGGAGGGTCCCAGTTCGGTGTCGGGTTAGGGTTAGGGTTAGGTCCCAGGAGGCTCCAGGCGCCGAACCCACCGCAGGGCAGTGGTCTCCCCGAAGGGCTGAGTTGAGGACACAAGGCACCGTGCCGGTCAGGATCCGGCTTTGGCTGCCAAGGCCACAGACGTCCATCGGCCCCTGTTGGAGGAGGCCTCCGGAATCCTCTCGCTCAGCTGCAGACAGGCGGGGAAACCACATGGTGAGCTTCCAGGTTCCATGCCGAGTCAGCCTGCACCGCGTCTGGACCCCAGGCGCGTGGTGTTGTCAGACGTTGGCATTGGGTCCCCATGGGGAGGGAGCCTTAGCTAGGGTTAGGGTTCCGTCCAGGGACGTCGCCAGGGCCGAATCGACTCCAGTCTCGTGATCTCCCTCGAGGGCTGAAGTGAGGGCCCATGCCCGAAGGCGGCTCACTTGCAGGGTTAGGGTTCGAGGCAGGCTCAGGTTGCGGTGGAGGGTCCCTGTTCGGGGTACGGTTAGGGTTAGGGTTAGGTCCCAGGAGGCTCCAGGCGCCGAACCCACAGCAGGGCCGTGGTCTCCCCGAAGGGCTGAGTTGAGGGCACAAGGGGGGCTGCCGGTCAGGATCCGTCTTTGGCTGCCAAGGCCACACACGTGATTGGGCCCCTGGTCGAGGAGGCCTCCGGAATCCTCTCGGCAGCTGCAGCCGGGCCTGGGATTCGGCATGGTGAGCTTCCAGGTTCCATGCCGAGTCAGCCTGCACCTCTTCCGGACGCCAGGCGCCTGGTGTTGTCCGACGTTGGCATTGGGTCCTCTTGGGGACAGAGCCTTAGCTAGGGTTAGGGTTCGGTCCAGGGACGTCGCCAGGGCCGAAGCGACTGCGGTCTCGTGATCTCCCTCGAGGGCTGAAGTGAGGGCCCATGCAACAAGGCGGCTCAATTGCAGGCTTAGGGTTCGAGGCCGGCTTAGGTTTCGGTGGAGGGTCCCAGTTCGGTGTCGGGTTAGGGTTAGGGTTAGGTCCCAGGAGGCTCCAGGCGCCGAACCCACCGCAGGGCAGTGGTCTCCCCGAAGGGCTGAGTTGAGGACACAAGGCACGGTGCCGGTCAGGATCCGGCTTTGGCTGCCAAGGCCACAGACGTCCATCGGCCCCTGTTGGAGGAGGCCTCCGGAATCCTCTCGCTCAGCTGCAGACAGGCGGGGAAACCACATGGTGAGCTTCCAGGTTCCATGCCGAGTCAGCCTGCACCGCGTCTGGACCCCAGGCGCGTGGTGTTGTCAGACGTTGGCATTGGGTCCCCATGGGGAGGGAGCCTTAGCTAGGGTTAGGGTTCCGTCCAGGGACGTCGCCAGGGCCGAATCGACTCCAGTCTCGTGATCTCCCTCGAGGGCTGAAGTGAGGGCCCATGCCCGAAGGCGGCTCACTTGCAGGGTTAGGGTTCGAGGCAGGCTCAGGTTGCGGTGGAGGGTCCCTGTTCGGGGTACGGTTAGGGTTAGGGTTAGGTCCCAGGAGGCTCCAGGCGCCGAACCCACAGCAGGGCCGTGGTCTCCCCGAAGGGCTGAGTTGAGGGCACAAGGGGGGCTGCCGGTCAGGATCCGTCTTTGGCTGCCAAGGCCACACACGTGATTGGGCCCCTGGTCGAGGAGGCCTCCGGAATCCTCTCGGCAGCTGCAGCCGGGCCTGGGATTCGGCATGGTGAGCTTCCAGGTTCCATGCCGAGTCAGCCTGCACCTCTTCCGGACGCCCGGCGCCTGGTGTTGTCCGACGTTGGCATTGGGTCCTCTTGGGGACAGAGCCTTAGCTAGGGTTAGGGTTCGGTCCAGGGACGTCGCCAGGGCCGAAGCGACTCCGGTCTCGTGATCTCCCTCGAGGGCTGAAGTGAGGGCCCATGCAGCAAGGCGGCTCAAGTGCAGGCTTAGGGTTCGAGGCCGGCTTAGGTTTCGGTGGAGGGTCCCAGTTCGGTGTCGGGTTAGGGTTAGGGTTAGGTCCCAGGAGGCTCCAGGCGCCGAACCCACCGCAGGGCAGTGGTCTCCCCGAAGGGCTGAGTTGAGGACACAAGGCACGGTGCCGGTCAGGATCCGGCTTTGGCTGCCAAGGCCACAGACGTCCATCGGCCCCTGTTGGAGGAGGCCTCCGGAATCCTCTCGCTCAGCTGCAGACAGGCGGGGAAACCACATGGTGAGCTTCCAGGTTCCATGCCGAGTCAGCCTGCACCGCGTCTGGACCCCAGGCGCGTGGTGTTGTCAGACGTTGGCATTGGGTCCCCATGGGGAGGGAGCCTTAGCTAGGGTTAGGGTTCCGTCCAGGGACGTCGCCAGGGCCGAATCGACTCCAGTCTCGTGATCTCCCTCGAGGGCTGAAGTGAGGGCCCATGCCCGAAGGCGGCTCACTTGCAGGGTTAGGGTTCGAGGCAGGCTCAGGTTGCGGTGGAGGGTCCCTGTTCGGGGTACGGTTAGGGTTAGGGTTAGGTCCCAGGAGGCTCCAGGCGCCGAACCCACAGCAGGGCCGTGGTCTCCCCGAAGGGCTGAGTTGAGGGCACAAGGGGGGCTGCCGGTCAGGATCCGTCTTTGGCTGCCAAGGCCACACACGTGATTGGGCCCCTGGTCGAGGAGGCCTCCGGAATCCTCTCGGCAGCTGCAGCCGGGCCTGGGATTCGGCATGGTGAGCTTCCAGGTTCCATGCCGAGTCAGCCTGCACCTCTTCCGGACGCCCGGCGCCTGGTGTTGTCCGACGTTGGCATTGGGTCCTCTTGGGGACAGAGCCTTAGCTAGGGTTAGGGTTCGGTCCAGGGACGTCGCCAGGGCCGAAGCGACTCCGGTCTCGTGATCTCCCTCGAGGGCTGAAGTGAGGGCCCATGCAGCAAGGCGGCTCAAGTGCAGGCTTAGGGTTCGAGGCCGGCTTAGGTTTCGGTGGAGGGTCCCAGTTCGGTGTCGGGTTAGGGTTAGGGTTAGGTCCCAGGAGGCTCCAGGCGCCGAACCCACCGCAGGGCAGTGGTCTCCCCGAAGGGCTGAGTTGAGGACACAAGGCACGGTGCCGGTCAGGATCCGGCTTTGGCTGCCAAGGCCACAGACGTCCATCGGCCCCTGTTGGAGGAGGCCTCCGGAATCCTCTCGCTCAGCTGCAGACAGGCGGGGAAACCACATGGTGAGCTTCCAGGTTCCATGCCGAGTCAGCCTGCACCGCGTCTGGACCCCAGGCGCGTGGTGTTGTCAGACGTTGGCATTGGGTCCCCATGGGGAGGGAGCCTTAGCTAGGGTTAGGGTTCCGTCCAGGGACGTCGCCAGGGCCGAATCGACTCCAGTCTCGTGATCTCCCTCGAGGGCTGAAGTGAGGGCCCATGCCCGAAGGCGGCTCACTTGCAGGGTTAGGGTTCGAGGCAGGCTCAGGTTGCGGTGGAGGGTCCCTGTTCGGGGTACGGTTAGGGTTAGGGTTAGGTCCCAGGAGGCTCCAGGCGCCGAACCCACAGCAGGGCCGTGGTCTCCCCGAAGGGCTGAGTTGAGGGCACAAGGGGGGCTGCCGGTCAGGATCCGTCTTTGGCTGCCAAGGCCACACACGTGATTGGGCCCCTGGTCGAGGAGGCCTCCGGAATCCTCTCGGCAGCTGCAGCCGGGCCTGGGATTCGGCATGGTGAGCTTCCAGGTTCCATGCCGAGTCAGCCTGCACCTCTTCCGGACGCCCGGCGCCTGGTGTTGTCCGACGTTGGCATTGGGTCCTCTTGGGGACAGAGCCTTAGCTAGGGTTAGGGTTCGGTCCAGGGACGTCGCCAGGGCCGAAGCGACTCCGGTCTCGTGATCTCCCTCGAGGGCTGAAGTGAGGGCCCATGCAGCAAGGCGGCTCAAGTGCAGGCTTAGGGTTCGAGGCCGGCTTAGGTTTCGGTGGAGGGTCCCAGTTCGGTGTCGGGTTAGGGTTAGGGTTAGGTCCCAGGAGGCTCCAGGCGCCGAACCCACCGCAGGGCAGTGGTCTCCCCGAAGGGCTGAGTTGAGGACACAAGGCACGGTGCCGGTCAGGATCCGGCTTTGGCTGCCAAGGCCACAGACGTCCATCGGCCCCTGTTGGAGGAGGCCTCCGGAATCCTCTCGCTCAGCTGCAGACAGGCGGGGAAACCACATGGTGAGCTTCCAGGTTCCATGCCGAGTCAGCCTGCACCGCGTCTGGACCCCAGGCGCGTGGTGTTGTCAGACGTTGGCATTGGGTCCCCATGGGGAGGGAGCCTTAGCTAGGGTTAGGGTTCCGTCCAGGGACGTCGCCAGGGCCGAATCGACTCCAGTCTCGTGATCTCCCTCGAGGGCTGAAGTGAGGGCCCATGCCCGAAGGCGGCTCACTTGCAGGGTTAGGGTTCGAGGCAGGCTCAGGTTGCGGTGGAGGGTCCCTGTTCGGGGTACGGTTAGGGTTAGGGTTAGGTCCCAGGAGGCTCCAGGCGCCGAACCCACAGCAGGGCCGTGGTCTCCCCGAAGGGCTGAGTTGAGGGCACAAGGGGGGCTGCCGGTCAGGATCCGTCTTTGGCTGCCAAGGCCACACACGTGATTGGGCCCCTGGTCGAGGAGGCCTCCGGAATCCTCTCGGCAGCTGCAGCCGGGCCTGGGATTCGGCATGGTGAGCTTCCAGGTTCCATGCCGAGTCAGCCTGCACCTCTTCCGGACGCCCGGCGCCTGGTGTTGTCCGACGTTGGCATTGGGTCCTCTTGGGGACAGAGCCTTAGCTAGGGTTAGGGTTCGGTCCAGGGACGTCGCCAGGGCCGAAGCGACTCCGGTCTCGTGATCTCCCTCGAGGGCTGAAGTGAGGGCCCATGCAGCAAGGCGGCTCAAGTGCAGGCTTAGGGTTCGAGGCCGGCTTAGGTTTCGGTGGAGGGTCCCAGTTCGGTGTCGGGTTAGGGTTAGGGTTAGGTCCCAGGAGGCTCCAGGCGCCGAACCCACCGCAGGGCAGTGGTCTCCCCGAAGGGCTGAGTTGAGGACACAAGGCACGGTGCCGGTCAGGATCCGGCTTTGGCTGCCAAGGCCACAGACGTCCATCGGCCCCTGTTGGAGGAGGCCTCCGGAATCCTCTCGCTCAGCTGCAGACAGGCGGGGAAACCACATGGTGAGCTTCCAGGTTCCATGCCGAGTCAGCCTGCACCGCGTCTGGACCCCAGGCGCGTGGTGTTGTCAGACGTTGGCATTGGGTCCCCATGGGGAGGGAGCCTTAGCTAGGGTTAGGGTTCCGTCCAGGGACGTCGCCAGGGCCGAATCGACTCCAGTCTCGTGATCTCCCTCGAGGGCTGAAGTGAGGGCCCATGCCCGAAGGCGGCTCACTTGCAGGGTTAGGGTTCGAGGCAGGCTCAGGTTGCGGTGGAGGGTCCCTGTTCGGGGTACGGTTAGGGTTAGGGTTAGGTCCCAGGAGGCTCCAGGCGCCGAACCCACAGCAGGGCCGTGGTCTCCCCGAAGGGCTGAGTTGAGGGCACAAGGGGGGCTGCCGGTCAGGATCCGTCTTTGGCTGCCAAGGCCACACACGTGATTGGGCCCCTGGTCGAGGAGGCCTCCGGAATCCTCTCGGCAGCTGCAGCCGGGCCTGGGATTCGGCATGGTGAGCTTCCAGGTTCCATGCCGAGTCAGCCTGCACCTCTTCCGGACGCCAGGCGCCTGGTGTTGTCCGACGTTGGCATTGGGTCCTCTTGGGGAGGGAGCCTTAGCTAGGGTTAGGGTTCGGTCCAGGGACGTCGCCAGGGCCGAAGCGACTGCGGTCTCGTGATCTCCCTCGAGGGCTGAAGTGAGGGCCCATGCAACAAGGCGGCTCAATTGCAGGCTTAGGGTTCGAGGCCGGCTTAGGTTTCGGTGGAGGGTCCCAGTTCGGTGTCGGGTTAGGGTTAGGGTTAGGTCCCAGGAGGCTCCAGGCGCCGAACCCACCGCAGGGCAGTGGTCTCCCCGAAGGGCTGAGTTGAGGACACAAGGCACGGTGCCGGTCAGGATCCGGCTTTGGCTGCCAAGGCCACAGACGTCCATCGGCCCCTGTTGGAGGAGGCCTCCGGAATCCTCTCGCTCAGCTGCAGACAGGCGGGGAAACCACATGGTGAGCTTCCAGGTTCCATGCCGAGTCAGCCTGCACCGCGTCTGGACCCCAGGCGCGTGGTGTTGTCAGACGTTGGCATTGGGTCCCCATGGGGAGGGAGCCTTAGCTAGGGTTAGGGTTCCGTCCAGGGACGTCGCCAGGGCCGAATCGACTCCAGTCTCGTGATCTCCCTCGAGGGCTGAAGTGAGGGCCCATGCCCGAAGGCGGCTCACTTGCAGGGTTAGGGTTCGAGGCAGGCTCAGGTTGCGGTGGAGGGTCCCTGTTCGGGGTACGGTTAGGGTTAGGGTTAGGTCCCAGGAGGCTCCAGGCGCCGAACCCACAGCAGGGCCGTGGTCTCCCCGAAGGGCTGAGTTGAGGGCACAAGGGGGGCTGCCGGTCAGGATCCGTCTTTGGCTGCCAAGGCCACACACGTGATTGGGCCCCTGGTCGAGGAGGCCTCCGGAATCCTCTCGGCAGCTGCAGCCGGGCCTGGGATTCGGCATGGTGAGCTTCCAGGGTCCATGCCGAGTCAGCCTGCACCTCTTCCGGACGCCCGGCGCCTGGTGTTGTCCGACGTTGGCATTGGGTCCTCTTGGGGACAGAGCCTTAGCTAGGGTTAGGGTTCGGTCCAGGGACGTCGCCAGGGCCGAAGCGACTGCGGTCTCGTGATCTCCCTCGAGGGCTGAAGTGAGGGCCCATGCAGCAAGGCGGCTCAAGTGCAGGCTTAGGGTTCGAGGCCGGCTTAGGTTTCGGTGGAGGGTCCCAGTTCGGTGTCGGGTTAGGGTTAGGGTTAGGTCCCAGGAGGCTGCAGGCGCCGAACCCACCGCAGGGCAGTGGTCTCCCCAAAGGGCTGAGTTGAGGACACAAGGCACCGTGCCGGTCAGGATCCGGCTTTGGCTGCCAAGGCCACAGACGTCCATCGGCCCCTGTTGGAGGAGGCCTCCGGAATCCTCTCGCTCAGCTGCAGACAGGCGGGGAAACCACATGGTGAGCTTCCAGGTTCCATGCCGAGTCAGCCTGCACCGCGTCTGGACCCCAGGCGCGTGGTGTTGTCAGACGTTGGCATTGGGTCACCATGGGGAGGGAGCCTTAGCTAGGGTGAGGGTTCCGTCCAGGGACGTCGCCAGGGCCGAATCGACTCCAGTCTCGTGATCTCCCTCGAGGGCTGAAGTGAGGGCCCATGCCCGAAGGCGGCTCACTTGCAGGGTTAGGTTTCGAGGCAGGCTCAGGTTGCGGTGGAGGGTCCCTGTTCGGGGTACGATTAGGGTTAGGGTTAGGTCCCAGGAGGCTCCAGGCGCCGAACCCACAGCAGGGCCGTGGTCTCCCCGAAGGGCTGAGTTGAGGGCACAAGGGGGGCTGCCGGTCAGGATCCGTCTTTGGCTGCCAAGGCCACACACGTGATTGGGCCCCTGGTCGAGGAGGCCTCCGGAATCCTCTCGGCAGCTGCAGCCGGGCCTGGGATTCGGCATGGTGAGCTTCCAGGTTCCATGCCGAGTCAGCCTGCACCTCTTCCGGACGCCAGGCGCCTGGTGTTGTCCGACGTTGCCATTGGGTCCTCTTGGGGAGAGAGCCTTAGCTAGGGTTAGGGTTCGGTCCAGGGACGTCGCCAGGGCCGAAGCGACTCCGGTTAGGGTTAGGGTTAGGGTTAGGGTTAGGGTTAGGGTTAGGGTTTAGGGTTAGGGTTAGGGTTAGGGTTAGGGTTAGGGTTAGGGTTAGGGGTTAGGGTTAGGGTTAGGGTTAGGGTTAGGGTTAGGGTTAGGGTTAGGGTTAGGGTTAGGGTTAGGGTTAGGGTTAGGGTTAGGGTTAGGGTTAGGGTTAGGGTTAGGGTTAGGGTTAGGGTTAGGGTTAGGGTTAGGGTTAGGGTTAGGGTTAGGGTTAGGGTTAGGGTTAGGGTTAGGGTTAGGGTTAGGGTTAGGGTTAGGGTTAGGGTTAGGGTTAGGGTTAGGGTTAGGGTTAGGGTTAGGGTTAGGGTTAGGGTTAGGGTTAGGGTTAGGGTTAGGGTTAGGGTTAGGGTTAGGGTTAGGGTTAGGGTTAGGGTTAGGGTTAGGGTTAGGGTTAGGGTTAGGGTTAGGGTTAGGGTTAGGGTTAGGGTTAGGGTTAGGGTTAGGGTTAGGGTTAGGGTTAGGGTTAGGGTTAGGGTTAGGGTTAGGGTTAGGGTTAGGGTTAGGGTTAGGGTTAGGGTTAGGGTTAGGGTTAGGGTTAGGGTTAGGGTTAGGGTTAGGGTTAGGGTTAGGGTTAGGGTTAGGGTTAGGGTTAGGGTTAGGGTTAGGGTTAGGGTTAGGGTTAGGGTTAGGGTTAGGGTTAGGGTTAGGGTTAGGGTTAGGGTTAGGGTTAGGGTTAGGGTTAGGGTTAGGGTTAGGGTTAGGGTTAGGGTTAGGGTTAGGGTTAGGGTTAGGGTTAGGGTTAGGGTTAGGGTTAGGGTTAGGGTTAGGGTTAGGGTTAGGTTAGGGTTAGGGTTAGGGTTAGGGTTAGGGTTAGGGTTAGGGTTAGGGTTAGGGTTAGGGTTAGGGTTAGGGTTAGGGTTAGGGTTAGGGTTAGGGTTAGGGTTAGGGTTAGGGTTAGGGTTAGGGTTAGGGTTAGGGTTAGGGTTAGGGTTAGGGTTAGGGTTAGGGTTAGGGTTAGGGTTAGGGTTAGGGTTAGGGTTAGGGTTAGGGTTAGGGTTAGGGTTAGGGTTAGGGTTAGGGTTAGGGTTAGGGTTAGGGTTAGGGTTAGGGTTAGGGTTAGGGTTAGGGTTAGGGTTAGGGTTAGGGTTAGGGTTAGGGTTAGGGTTAGGGTTAGGGTTAGGGTTAGGGTTAGGGTTAGGGTTAGGGTTAGGGTTAGGGTTAGGGTTAGGGTTAGGGTTAGGGTTAGGGTTAGGGTTAGGGTTAGGGTTAGGGTTAGGGTTAGGGTTAGGGTTAGGGTTAGGGTTAGGGTTAGGGTTAGGGTTAGGGTTAGGGTTAGGGTTAGGGTTAGGGTTAGGGTTAGGGTTAGGGTTAGGGTTAGGGTTAGGGTTAGGGTTAGGGTTAGGGTTAGGGTTAGGGTTAGGGTTAGGGTTAGGGTTAGGGTTAGGGTTAGGGTTAGGGTTAGGAGTTTAGGGTTAGGGTTAGGGTTAGGGTTAGGGTTAGGGTTAGGGTTAGGGTTAGGGTTAGGGTTAGGGTTAGGGTTAGGGTTAGGGTTAGGGTTAGGGTTAGGGTTAGGGTTAGGGTTAGGGTTAGGGTTAGGGTTAGGGTTAGGGTTAGGGTTAGGGTTAGGGTTAGGGTTAGGGTTAGGGTTAGGGTTAGGGTTAGGGTTAGGGTTAGGGTTAGGGTTAGGGTTAGGGTTAGGGTTAGGGTTAGGGTTAGGGTTAGGGTTAGGGTTAGGGTTAGGGTTAGGGTTAGGGTTAGGGTTAGGGTTAGGGTTAGGGTTAGGGTTAGGGTTAGGGTTAGGGTTAGGGTTAGGGTTAGGGTTAGGGTTAGGGTTAGGGTTAGGGTTAGGGTTAGGGTTAGGGTTAGGGTTAGGGTTAGGGTTAGGGTTAGGGTTAGGGTTAGGGTTAGGGTTAGGGTTAGGGTTAGGGTTAGGGTTAGGGTTAGGGTTAGGGTTAGGGTTAGGGTTAGGGTTAGGGTTAGGGTTAGGTTAGGGTTAGGGTTAGGGTTAGGGTTAGGGTTAGGGTTAGGGTTAGGGTTAGGGTTAGGGTTAGGGTTAGGGTTAGGGTTAGGGTTAGGGTTAGGGTTAGGGTTAGGGTTAGGGTTAGGGTTAGGGTTAGGGTTAGGGTTAGGGTTAGGGTTAGGGTTAGGGTTAGGGTTAGGGTTAGGGTTAGGGTTAGGGTTAGGTTAGGGTTAGGGTTAGGGTTAGGGTTAGGGTTAGGGTTAGGGTTAGGGTTAGTTAGGTTAGGGTTAGGGTTAGGGTTAGGGTTAGGGTTAGGGTTAGGGTTAGGGTTAGGGTTAGGGTTAGGGTTAGGGTTAGGGTTAGGGTTAGGGTTAGGGTTAGGGTTAGGGTTAGGGTTAGGGTTAGGGTTAGGGTTAGGGTTAGGGTTAGGGTTAGGG